>NC_136434.1:264676824-269566824 GCF_052849685.1 Lactuca virosa
AAAATCCTAACTCTAGTTACTTTAGGAAAAATGTGAAAAGTATGCTAACCCATGAAATTGCACATTATGCTTTATTGGTCGTTAGTGGAGCGTGTGTGGTTAACCAGCACACTAATAGGCACTAATAAAGAGTAGTAATGGGTATCTCATAATTATCATTTTGATGGAGCGTGTGTGGTTTACCGACACATCAATAGGTAATGATAAAGACAATGAGGTTACCAAGCACATTTGCATGGTTATTCACATCTTGTTTGTGATCCTCGGTATCCCAGTCACAAATAGAAGAGCATAATCCGAGATTAAAACATGCCATTGAATAGTTTCAATGTATCTCAAAAGAATTAGGAATTTCACTTCATTTCCTCCTATGGTGGAATTGGTGAATCGTCATTCACCTTCCTTTATGAAATTTACACTTGGATCTCGGCATCCCATTTCTAAGTTGTGAATCATCATAGTTGGATCCTAACCTTAATATTGTATCTGTGGGTTACTATATTGAGATATATTGAAATCTAACTAAAACTATCTTTCTTTTCAGATGTCTACTCCTGGAAACACTTCTGCTTCATCATCCTCCAACCACAACTTCTCTTTGCTCAACATTTGCTCCAAAGTCGTTATGGATGGCTCAAACTATAACGATTGGATGCGCAACATCAAAATGACGCTTCGTTTTGAGGACAAAGAGTATGTCCTTGAAAAGGAGCTCAAAGAAATTGATGAATCCAAAGCCACTCCCGAAGAATATGCTGCCTACAAGAAGCACTATGATGATTCCACCAAAGTGGCATGCATCATGGTCGCAACCATGTCCCCAGAACTGCAAAGGTACTATGAGGACTACTGACCTTTTGAGATGAACAAGGACCTTATGGAAAAGTACCATAAGCGAGCTCGTCAAGGAAAGTTTAAGGTAGTCAAGTAACTCATGGCTTGCAAGATGAAGGAAGGGGAGCCAGTTGTTAGTCATGTGCAAAGAATTCAACGCTACATAGAGCGTTTGGTCAAGCTCAACATTCACTTTGATGAGGAATTGGCCATTGACATGGTCTTGAACTCATTACCCGATTGTTATGGTCAGTTTATCCTAACTTACCATTTGAACAACACTGAGCAGACACTGGCCCAATTGCACAACTTATTGCAGACAGCTGAAGCAGGGATGAAGGGTAAAAGTATAGCCTCCACTCTTGCAAGTGCCCCTGTCTTCGCTATTGGACAGGGAAAGGGGAAAAAAAGGAAAGGTCCTCCTAAGCAAAATTGGAAAAGCAAGGCTCAAGCTGGGTCATCTAGTAATGACCCAAAGGCTAAGCCTAATGCTACCATTACCCATGTTTCTGATCCAAAGGATGCTGGTTGCTTTTATTGCAATGACAAAGGGCACTGGAAGAGAAGCTGCCCAATATATCTGCAGGATATCAAAGATGGCAAAGTGAAGCCATCTTCAGCAAGTATTTACACTATTTCTTCTAATAACTCATTATCTTCTCGTTCATGGGTCCTTGATATAGGATGTGGTTTTCACATCTGTTCTGATTTGCAGGGGCTAAAAGAAAGTGAGGAGGCGGAGCGAGGGAGGATAAACTTGATCATGGGGAACAGAAAGTCTTCACGAACTTGATCATGGGGAACAGAAAGTCTTCACGAGTGACCAAGATCGGATTTTATCAACTTTTGCTTAATAATGATGTTAGATTAGACTTCTTGAATTGTTGCTATTCGTCTGAGATGACGAGAAACATTATTTCATTTCATGCATTGTTCAGACAAGGTTTGAAGTATTCTTTTAATGATTTGAATGGTTCAATTTCTATTTATAAGAAGGGTATCTTTGTGTTTGAAGCTTTACCTTGTGATGGTGTGTATGAAACAGTGACTTGTGTTGATAGCTTAGGTAATAGTGTGTTTAATATTGACTTGTCTAATAGTGTAGACAATGCATGCTTGTGGCATTTTCGTCTTGGACACATTAACAACAAACACATAGCCCAACTCCAAAAGGATGGAGTGTTGGAATCATTTGGCCTAAAACCATGTAACATCCGGATTTCTAGGTACCGTATTTATCTAATTATTTTTGAGTTTTGGAGAGGGACTCGGCGAGTAGGCGCTTAGACTCGCCGAGTAGAGCCGCACATTGTTGGACTAGATTAATAACTGGACTCGGCGAGTCCATACGTGGACTCGGCGAGTCCACGCTGTTTAATGAAACCCTAATTTCTTGGGTTTGGGACCTATTTAAAGGCCCTTAGGGCCGTCACTTGCGGCTACCAAACCCCAGAGAGAAACCCTAAAAGAGCTAGAGCGTTTGTGAGAGGAAAGGAGCCATTTCTTGATCTTTGTGATTGATTCTTACAAGAAGGAGGTGATTCCAGCTTGGAGGGGACCAAGGAGGTTGTGCATCTGGGGATTTCGAGCAAAAGACTTCATCTTTGAGGTATTATGTCGCCCCTTTATCTGTTTTGTGGAAGGAATCCATAGATGTAGAGTTTTTATGTCTTTTATTGGAAGGAGTTGTGAGAATATGGCCCCTATTCACTTTGAGACTTCGGATCTGGACCCATAGTGGTCTAAAGAGCTTATTCCAGCTTGCTTTATGTTGAGCTATGGAGGCAATGAGCTCAGGTTGTTGTTTTTGGGGCTAAATCACCAAGTAAAGCCTCCTAGGCGTCACATGAGTGTCAAGATCCAAGCTTTACGTGATTATCAGGCTTGGGAAGGTCAAATCTATGGTTCTAAGGAACAGATCTGACCTCAAGAGGTCAATTGAGTTTGTGCATGACATGAACTCGCCGAGTCCAAGGGCAGACTCGGCGAGTAGGGTTAGGGTTTCCCATGAATCACACAGTGAGTGACTTGCCGAATTGGGGGAATGACTCAGTGAGTCAGAAGGGGGATAGAGGACTCGAGTTCACGACTGAACTCGCCGAGTCACATTTGTGCACTCGGCGAGTCTGGTCAAGGGTTGACCGTTGACTTTTGTTGACTTTTTGGGTTTGGTCAACAATGGAACTTGTGATGATTATGATTATGTTATGTGTAAAGGTTTTGGGTTTTGTTGAAGGGTAAAATAGCCTTTTAGCCTTCTTAGAGGACATGTGAGAGTCTAGTCTACCCTAGAGAGTCGTGATTGATTGAGATGATTATGTTATGTGTATAGGCAGAGGCTAGATCAGTATATACACGGGCGGGATATTATCCGAGACATCCGAGGTGAGTCTTCTCACTATACATTACCTAGAGTGGTATTTATGTGTAGACCAGAGGGTCTTGTATGCTATGTGTATGTATGAGATTATGTGCATTGTGTTATATGTATGCTATGTTTTGTATAGACCGGACCGGAGGGTCCAACGATATAGATCGAACCAAAGGGTCCAACGATATAGATCGGACCGAAGTGTCCAACGATATAGACCGGACCGAAGGGTCCAACGATATAGACCGGACCGAAGGGTCCAACGATACAGACCGGACCGAAGGGTCCAATGAGCTATGACCGGACCAGAGGGTCCAACGAGCTACGGGACTGGAGGGTCCCGCTGAGACACATCGGACCGGAGGGTCGTATTGCAGCCTCGAGTGGCGTATGTGTTGTATGTGGTATATTGGGGAACTCAATAAGCTTTTATGCTTACAGTTGTTGTGTGATGTGTTTCAGGTACTAGTAAGGATCGCGGGAAGGCGCCGGCATGATTTCGTACACACGAGAGAGGATTTATTTATATGAGATCTTGGGACATGTTTTGTGATGATACATAGATTTATTATGATTTTGTGATTTTTATGTGGTGGAAAGTATGTTTTGAAATGAAAAATTGGGTGTTACAAGTTGGTATCAGAGCCTTGGTTTGAGGGATTCGGGTGCATCTTCGGATGAATCCGAACTCAAACTGAGGAGATGAGAAAGTTTTCATAAAATAAACAATTTTTCTAAAAGAATAAAAGATTTTGAGAAAGGCAGAAGGAAGCAGTGTGTACGATCAGCCAGCGCCCGAACGGTGATTTCCCAAAATACCCTTACCTTATGTGTTATGAGATATTATGAGATATTATGCATGCTAGAGTAGGCTAGGTGATCATATTAGGACTAGAGTGGCCTGATCTGTGATGCCTTAGCCTAGGAAAGATTTTGCTGCTATATGATGCTTGAGAGCGAATAGGTAGCAGTGAGGAGCTGTTGGGAGGCCTACCGAAGGGTAGCCTATGCCAGTGAGATGTAGTGTACTTGTGATCTGGAATCCAAGGAGGAGGACTTAGAGTGAATGCTGATGCGGTGTGGACGGTAGTATAGGGCCCGTACTACTAAAGACACCGGAGCAGTGTGCACCCTAAGTAAGAATCCATTGGGTACTAAGGGGCAAGTAGGGTTGAGTTATCGAGTGCGAGTATACTCGAGCGAGTCACTGATATCTTGTGTTGTATTTCAGAGAGACATCATGGTTGGGACGCGCCACCGGCCAGGGACTAGCGAGGGGGTTGTGAGCGATGAGGAGCTCCGCCAGATGATTCATGATGAGGTGGCTGTTGCCATCCGCGCTGAGATTCCAGAGATGTTCGGGTCTATCAAGACCACGATGATGGAGGCTTTTGATGAGCGGTACGCCGCTCTTACTGATGCAGCTGTTGTTGCGGCCACCACAGTCGTTGCTGCTGCCAGGCCGCAGGGGGGAGACTCGTTGCTGTACAGAGAGTTCAGCAACACGAAGCCACCAGAGTTTGATGGGACGCAGGATCCGATTGCTGCTATGAGATGGATTACCGATGTTGAGGGTTGTTTCTATACCTGCTCGTGTCCAGAGCATCTGAGGGTTCGGTTTGCGCTGAACCAGCTTCGCTTGGGAGCGAAGGACTGGTGGAAGTTTGTGACGGCAGACTTCACTACTGCAGAGCTAACTGCGGTGACCTGGGAGAGGTTCACCACGATGTTTCGAGATGAGTATGTTCCTCCGGTGGAGAGGGAGCGATTGGCTCAGGAGTTCTTGACCCTCAAACAGGGTACTAATTCGGTTACTGTGGTTACCCGGAAGTTTCATGAGAGGGCGATGTTCTGCCCTGAGCAGGCACGTATGAGCCGGTACTTAGGTGTTTTGAGGAGGGATATACGGGAGTTCGTGTCGAACTCGACTTATCGAACATTTGCTGAGCTCCAGGCAAATGCCCGGAAGAGGGAGATTGAGCTGGAGACGCAGGCCAGGGAGGAGGCCGAGTCTCAGAGGGTGGATCGGCGACCGGCACAGTCTCAGCCGGCAGCTAAGCGGGCAAAGCCCGCTGATTCGAGATCTGGGGGTCCGAAGGGCCGCACTTGTGGAAAGTGCGGCAAGAGCCACGAGGGGACATGCAGAGCTGGGGTGTGTTATAAGTGTGGGAAGGAGGGGCATTATGCGAGGGACTGCTCCAAGGGATTCACGGTTTGCTTTCATTGCAACCAGACCGGCCATCGGAAGGCCGAGTGCCCACAGCTACTGCAGAGATCAGCGCAGGGATCTGCGCCTGCTGTTTGAGCTACAGAGAGTCGGTCGGCGAAGGCCGAGGCGCCGAAGGCTCGTGGGAGAGCCTTCCAGTTGACAGCGGAGGAGGTCCGCGCAGCACCCGATGTGGTAGCTGGTATGTATTCTTTCCTCGGTTTATATTGAGTTTGTGATATTATGCTTATTTTGAGGTATGCATAGGTACATTTCTCATGTGTTCTGTACCTGCTTTGGTGTTGTTTGACTCGGGTGCGAGTCGGTCATTTGTGTCGATAGCGTTTAGTCGACACATCAGTGTTCAGCGAGAGGCGTTGAGTCGACCTCTACGAGTTTCTATAGTCGACAAGCGAGCAGTGTATGCTACTGATGTGATTCGAGGATGTGTACTCGAGATCTTCGGTGTCAAGTTCCCGATAGATCTGGTCCCGATTGCTATGGGGGACGTATGTGTCATAGTAGGCATGGATTGGTTGAGCCGATTTGGGGCTATGATAGACTGCGAGCGACAGTTGGTGACGATACGAGACCCCAGTGGGGGAGTACTTACGGTGTACGGCGAGGGTAACCGTTCTGGCTCAGCATTTTGTTCGGCCGCTAGAGCGAGGCAGAGTCTACAGCAGGGCTGTAGTGGGTTTGTGGCTTATGTGGTGGATACGAGAGTAGATGCAGAGAGACCGAGGTCGGTCGATGAGGTTCCGATAGTGCGTGAGTTCCCGGATGTTTTCCCCGAGGAGTTGCCGGGTGTACCTCCCGAGAGGCAGGTAGAGTTCCGTATTGACTTGGTTCCGGGGGCAGCGCCTATCGCCAAGGCGCCCTATCGCCTTGCGCCACCAGAGATGCAGGAGTTATCCTCGCAGCTTCAGGAGCTGCTGGGGAAGGGGTTTATACGGTCGAGTAGCTCGCCGTGGGGAGCGCCGATCCTTTTTGTCAAGAAAAAGGATGGTTCACACCGGATGTGCATTGATTACCGGGAACTGAACAAACTGACGGTCAAAAACCGTTACCCCTTACCGAGGATCGACGATTTATTCGATCAGTTGCAGGGAGCGTCTTGGTTTTCCAAGATCGACTTGAGGTCTGGATATCATCAGATGAGAGTACGAGATGAGGATATCCAGAAGACAGCATTCAGGACTCGTTACGGGCATTACGAGTTCGTGGTGATGCCTTTCGGGCTCACCAATGCACCGGCGGCATTCATGGATCTCATGAACAGAGTATGCAGACCGATGTTGGATCGTTCGGTGATCGTGTTCATCGATGACATATTGGTGTATTCGAGATCCAAAGAGCAGCATGAGGAGCATTTGAGAGAGTTACATGGAGTTTTGAGATCGGAGAGGCTTTATGCCAAATTCTCCAAGTGTGATTTCTGGTTACGAGAGGTCCGGTTCCTAGGGCACCTCGTTAACCAGAATGGGATTTTGGTCGATCCGGCCAAGATTGAGGCAGTGATGAGTTGGGAGGTGCCGAGATCCCCCACCGAGATCAGGAGTTTCCTCGGGTTGGCCGGCTATTATAGGAGATTTATCAGAGATTTCTCCAAGATCGCCGTGCCACTCACCAGATTGACCCGGAAGGGTGTTGCTTTTTCATGGGGCCCAGAGCAGCAGGTCTCCTTCGAGACACTTCGCCAGAGACTGTGCGAAGCCCCGGTGTTAGCCCTTCCGAAGGGAATGGAGGACTTTGTGGTGTATTGTGACGCATCGATATCGGGGCTGGGAGCGGTGCTAATGCAGAGAGGGCATGTGATAGCATACGCATCGAGACAGCTGAAGCCTCACGAGGCGAGGTATCCCACCCACGATCTGGAGCTGGGGGCAGTAGTGTTCGCCCTCAAGATCTGGCGTCACTACATGTACGGGGTTCGGTGTACCATATACACGGACCATAAGAGCTTGAAGTATTTGATGGATCAGCCCAACCTGAACATGCGTCAGAGGAGATGGTTGGATGTGGTGAAGGACTATGATTGCGAGATCATGTACCACCCGGGCAAAGCTAATGTTGTAGCTGATGCCCTGAGTCGCAGGGTGGAGAGTGCCCCGATACGAGATGTTTGTAGGAGATTGACAGTGATGACTCCGGTGTTGGACACTATTCGAGGGGCGCATGCTGAGGCCATTAGGCCGGAGAACCGGAAGAGAGAGCGGGTTATCGGACAGGTATCGGAGTTCGTTACCGATGGTCGAGGACTTATGACCTTTCAGGGTCGGATTTAGGTACCGTTCGTGGGTGGAACGCATACCATCTTGATGGAGGAGGCGCATAGATCGAGGTTCTCGATCCATCCCGGGGCCACTAAGATGTATTTGGACCTGAAGAGAGAGTATTGGTGGCCTTGTATGAAGAGGGATGTTGCATGGTTCGTAGAGAGGTGCTTGACCTGTCGCAGAGTTAAGGCCGAGCACCAGAGACCGCATGGTAAATTGCAGCCGTTGGAAGTTCCCGAATGGAAATGGGAACAGATTACCATGGTTTTTTATCACCAAATTGCCGAGGACTGCTAGGGGCGTCAATGCAATTTGGGTGATTGTGGACAGGTTGATGAGGAGCGCTCACTTCCTTGCTATCAGTGAGAGCTTTTCCGCTGAGAGGTTGGCAGAGTTGTACGTGAGGGAGGTGGTATCACGACATGGAGTGCCGATCTCGATCGTCTCAGATCGAGATGTGCGTTTCACTTCCAGATTCTGGAAGAAGTTTCATGAGGAGTTGGGTACGAGGCTGCATTTTAGTACCGCATACCACCCACAGACAGACGGGCAGAGTGAGCGGACGATTCAGACGCTCGAGGACATGCTTCGGGCATGTGTATTGGACTTTGGATGGAGTTGGGACACATATTTACCCTTGGCAGAGTTTTCCTACAACAACAGCCATCATTCGTGCATCGGTATGCCACCCTTTGAGCTGTTGTATGGGAGGAGGTGTCGGACTCCCATTTGCTGGGGTGAGGTCGGGCAACGTGTGATGGGTAGTACGGAGATTGTGCTTCAGACGACCGAGCAGATTCAGCAGGTCAGGCAGAGGTTACTGAAGGCCCAGAGCCGTCAGAAGAGTTATGCGGATAGACGACGGTCCGAGCTCGAATTTCAGGTTGGTGACTTCGTCCTCCTGAAGGTATCTCCTTGGAAAGGAGTGATCCGATTCAGGAAGAGAGGCAAGTTGGGGCCTCGGTATATTGGTCCTTTCAGGGTGATCGCCAGGGTGGGCAGAGTAGCGTATCGTTTGGAACTACCTGCAGAGTTGAGTCAGATTCATGATACTTTCCACGTATCTCAGTTGAGGAAGTGTATCGCCGATGAGTCGGCAGTGGTTCCCCTTGAGGACATTCAGGTGGATGCGAGCCTGAACTATGTTGAGAGGCCGATCGCGATTCGGGATAGGAGGATCAAGGTTTTGAGGAACAAGGAGGTGTCATTGGTTCAGGTCCAGTGGCAACATCGGAAGGGGTCCGAGCTGACTTGGGAGCCGAAGTTAGAGATGCGTGAACAGTACCCAGAGTTATTTGCTGAGAGAGACTTCGAGGGCGAAGTCTGATTCTAGTGGGGGAGAATTGTAACATCCGGATTTCTAGGTACTGTATTTATCTAATTATTTTTGAGTTTTGGAGAGGGACTCGGCGAGTAGGCTCTTAGACTCGCCGAGTAGAGCCGCGCATTGTTGGACTGGATTAATGACTGGACTCGGCGAGTCCATACGTGGACTCGGCGAGTCCACGCTGTTTAATGAAACCCTAATTTCTTGGGTTTGGGACCTATTTAAAGGCCGTTAGGGCCGTCACTTGCGGCTACCAAATCCCAGAGAGAAACCCTAAAAGAGCTAGAGCGTTTGTGAGAGGAAATGAGCCATTTCTTGATCTTTATGATTGATTCTTACAAGAAGGAGGTGATTCCAGCTTGGAGGGGACCAAAGAGGTTGTGCATCTGGGGATTTCAAGCAAAAGACTTCATCTTTGAGGTATCATGTCGCCCCTTTATCTGTTTTGTTGAAGGAATCCATAGATGTAGAGTTTTTATGTCTTTTATTGGAAGGAGTTGTGAGAATATGGCCCCTATTCACTTTGAGACTTCGGATCTGGACCCATAGTGGTCTAAAGAGCTTATTCCAGCTTGCTTTATGTTGAGCTATGGAGGCAATGAGCTCAGGTTGTTGTTTTTGGGGCTAAATCACCAAGTAAAGCCTCCTAGGCGTCACATGAGTGTCAAGATCCAAGCTTTACGTGATTATCAGGCTTGGGAAGGTCAGATCTATGGTTCTAAGGAACAGATCTGACCTCAGGAGGTCAATTGAGCTTGTGCATGACATGAACTCGCCGAGTCCAAGGGCAGACTCGGCGAGTAGGGTTAGGGTTTCCCGTGAATCACATAGTGAGTGACTTGCCGAATTGGGGGAATGACTCAGTGAGTCAGAAAGGGGATAGAGGACTCGAGTTCACGACTGAACTCGCCGAGTCACATTTGTGCACTCAGCGAGTCTGGTCAAGGGTTGACCGTTGACTTTTGTTGACTTTTTGGGTTTGGTCAACAATGGAACTTGTGGACTGTTTGAAGGGTAAAATAGCCTTTTAGCCTTCTTAGAGGACATGTGAGAGTCTAGTCTAGCCTAGAGAGTCGTGATTGATTGAGAACCGAAGGGTCCAACGATATAGACCGGACCGAAGGGTCCAACGATATAGACCGGACCGAAGGGTCCAACGATACAGACCGGACCGAAGGGTCCAACGAGCTATGACCGGACCAGAGGGTCCAACGAGCTATGGGACTGGAGGGTCCCGCTGAGACACATCGGACCGGAGGGTCATATTGTAGCCTCGAGTGGCGTATGTGTTGTATGTGGTATATTGGGGAACTCACTAAGCTTTTATGCTTACAGTTGTTGTGTGATGTGTTTCAGGTACTAGTGAGGATCGCGGGAAAGCGCCGGCATGATTCGTACACACGAGAGAGGATTTATTTATATGAGATCTTGGGACATGTTTTGTGATGATACAGAGATTTATTATGATTTTGTGATTTTTATGTGGTGGAAAGTATGTTTTGAAATGAAAAATTGTTTTGAAAAATTGGGTGTTACAAACCAGATGATATGTGTGAATCTTGTCTTTTGGGAAAGATGACGAAATCGCCATTCACAGGGTCTTGTGAAAGAGGTGAAGGTCTGTTGGACCTCATACATACAGATGTATGTGGACCCTTCAGATCAACTACAAGGGATGCTAATCGATTTTATGTGACTTTCACTGATGATTATAGCAGATATGGCTATATCTACTTAATCAAACATAAGTCAGAAACCTTTGAAAAGTTCAAAGAGTTTAAGCATGAGGTCGAAAATCAATTGGGCAGGAAGATAAAGGTACTTAGATCCGATAGAGGCGGAGAGTATCTTAGTATCGAGTTCAACGACTATCTAAAAGAATGTGGGATAGTGTCACAATTTACTCCTCCTAGGATAACACAGTTAAATAGTGTAGCTGAGAGGCGTAATCGAACCTTGTTAGACATGGTTCATTCTATGATGAGTCGTGCTTCGCTTCCTATTTACTTATGGGGGTATGCCTTAGAGATAGCCGCCCACATCCTCAATCTTGTCCCCACAAAGAAGGTTGCCAAAACACATCACGAAATGTGGACGGGGAAAGTTCCCTCGTTAGCACATATTAAAGTCTGGGCTTGTGAAGCTTTCGTAAGACGAGAGACTCACGACAAGCTAGCAGCTAGAAGTGAGAAATGTGTTTTCATTGGTTACCCAAAACAGTCTTTTGGATATTTGTTCTACAGACCTAGTGAAAACGTGGTCTTTGTAGCACGAAGAGGTGTCTTTCTAGAAAGAGAGCTAATATTCAAAGAGGACAGTGGGAGCACCATTGACCTTGAAGAAATTCAAGAGTTAGCCAATGAAGGAACCTTAGATGACACTAGCACTCAACCAGAGGAAACAGTTCATGTTGAATCAGTTGATAACTCATTACCTCTACGAAGATCCACTAGGGTGAGTGTGCCACCTGAGTTGTATCGTTTTCATATTACTTCAGATGGTGACACATTAATCAGTGATAGGACACTGGTAAATTTAGATGAACCAGTTACTTATAAGGAAGCAATGGCAGGCCCATAGGCTTCCAAGTGGAAAGAGGCAAAGGACAACGAGATTAAGTCCATGTATGACAACCAAGTTTGGAATTTGGTTGATAGTGCACCAGGTCGTAAGACAGTTGGGTGAAAATGGATCTTCAAGAAGAAGACAGACATGGATGGAAATGTGCACACATTCAAGGCTCGACTGGTTGCAAAAGGTTTCACTCAAACCCTAGGGGTTGACTATGATGAGACCTTCTTGCTAGTAGATAAGATTAAATCTATTAGGATATTGCTCGCCTTAGCTGCCTTTCATGACTATGAAATATGGCAGATGGATGTCAAGACTGCTTTCCTTAACGGGAAGTTGGTTGAGGATGATTACATGAATCAGCCAGAGGGTTTTGTTGGTGCAAAGTTTCCCAATAGAGTGTGCAAGCTTGAGAAATCCATTTATGGATTGAAACAAGCATCTCGCAGCTGGAATCTTTGCTTCCATGAGAAAGTCAAACAGTTTGGTTTCTCTAGAAGTGAATATGAGTTTTGTGTGTATATCAAGGCTAGTGTGAGTATAGTAACTTTTCTGGTATTATATGTCAATGACATATTACTCATTGGTAACGACGTTCCAACCTTGAAAGATGTTAAGTCTTGGCTTGGAAAGTGTTTTGCCATGAAAGACCTTGCAGAAGCTGCCTATATCCTTGGGATTAGAATATTGAGAGATAGAAAGAAGAGACTAATTGGACTTATTCAGAGCACATACTTGGATAAGGTACTAAAGAGGTTTAGTATGGAAAATTCCAAGAAGGGAGAGCTACCTATCCAGAGCAATACCAAATTGAGTAAGACTCAATGCCCGAGTACAGATGAGGAAATAGCTGACATGAGTTGTGTACCTTATGCTTCCGCTGTCGGATCGATCATGTACGCTATGAGATGTACTCGCCCTGATGTGGCATTTGCTTTGAGCATGGTCAGTCGCTATCAGGGAAACCCGGGTAGAGCTCATTGGATAGCGGTTAAGAATATACTCAAGTATTTGCGAAGGACAAAGGACTGGGTCCTTGTACTTGGTGGCAAAGATACTTTGAGAATAGATGGATACAGTAATGCCAGCTTTCAAACGGATAGAGATAACTTCCGTTCTCAATCAGGCTGGGTATTTTTACTGAATGGAGGAGCAGTTACTTGGAAAAGTTCCAAGCAAGATACGGTGGCTGATTCTACTTGTGAATCAGAGTACATAGCAGCGAGTGAAGCGTCGAAAGAAGCAGCTTGGTTGAGGAACTTCATCAGAGATCTCGGAGTTGTTCCAACCATCCAGGAACCTATGGAACTGTCCTGCGATAATGAAGGAGCGGTTGCCTTAACAAAGGAACCCAGAGATCATGGTAAAACCAGACATATCGATAGAAAGTACCATTTCATAAGACATAGAGTAGAAGAAGGCCATCTTGTTGTAAAGATGATATCATCTGAAGACAACCCAGCAGACCCCCTCACAAAGGGTCTGAGTAGGGTTAAGCATATTCAGCATGCTCGGAGCATTGAACTGAGAGATGATATTAGTTTTAGTAGTTAGATTAGTTTTATTCTGAAACTTGTAACAAAGTAAATGTAATTGACTTTTGGTGAGTAAATAATAAAGTATTATTTATGAGTTTGTTTACTGCCCTTGTCATTTGTTTATTATTGTGTTTCATATTTTGCATGTTTTACTTCCCGAATAATATGATTATTCAAACTCCACAATCACTCGTACTTTTGGAAGTAAGTAGTGAATTAAGACTGTCATGAATTGGATTGCAGATTGTCTACGGAAGTTGGACATACCAATAGAATTGCTGCAATGTTCATGAGTACTTAGAAATAGAGATTTGAGTATTGGATAAACCCTCGCTCAGAGTATTAATTCATGGAATTCATCACGAGTAATACTGAGACGATAATATCTTATAATCTTGAAGCGGAGAAATATGAGTTATAATTTACGAGTCGGTCATGCATTGGTGATACGAAAACGCATCAGTAACTTGGTGTTATAAAACATATTTTCATGTATATTTTGATGAGTAAAAGATACAAGCATATGAGTCAAAGTTTATTCATTCCTTTTGCCCTAACTGGGAAAAGCAATATATGTGGGCCCCTTGATGATTTGGTGTTGACTTATGTGTTGGGCCCAGCCAGGACTAAATTGATGTGTTCAATTAGAAGTCCTACATCATCACAAATCATAAATCGGGAAACATAGATTCTGGACAAAGAGATTGATTACATTCCATGTCTTATGTCTAGGGATATCTAGCAGAACGAAGGATGATATGATCACTTATCTAAGGACACGTAACTGACTGGTTCAGAGTTCAGCAACAACTTTTGGAAGCTACAATTTACTGGTCAAATTTAGAAGTCATACTGGCAGTTATAGTTACAGACTTATCCAAGTGGGAGACTGTTGGATTAGGTGTCTAAGTCCATAACTATAATTGGTATGTACTTGAATTGATAGAAGCACAGTCCTTTGGGTTGCCCTCAAGCCTAGCAACTGGATAAGGAAATTATGAAATGAGAGATATTGATTTATTATAAGATTAATAAATTAATATAAATGATTTATTAATATGTTAAAAGATTAATATATTAATTAGAAATCATAAGGTTTAATTAATAGTTAGCCATAAATTAATTAGAATTAATTTTGGGGTTAATTGTATTAATTATAAAGTGCAGGGACTAGTTTGCAATTATCAAATAGTTGAGTGGAAGGCTCCAGAACCTCCTTGGAAGGGGGTGGACGAAATCTATAGGGGAAACCCTAATGATTTCGTCCAAGGGGCTTGGATAAGGCCTTTGGATAAGCTTAGGCCCCAAGCAAAGGAGTATTAGGGTTTTCCCTAAACCCTAGATCCCTCAGCTATATAAGGAGCCTCCTGGCTCTCAAAATCGGTCACTCCTACCTTGAAGAAACCCTAGGCCGATTTTTGCATACCTTAGCCTCTCTCCTTACAAGTTTCCTTCTTGCTAGCTCTTGGGTGTGACTCCATTAGAGGCATTACATTTGTGGTGCTAAGCTTCCAACAAGATCAAGATCAAAGGATTGTCAATTGTTTGCTATCACAATTGAAAGGTATGTAACTCTTAAACCCTAATTGGTATTTTCAAAAATAGCCTATCTCCATAGGGTTCTTGTTTTGCAATTCAAAGTTATATGTTCAATAGTTAAAACATAGATCCAAAGTAGGTTGCATGTGAACTTAGGAATTGTTTCCTAGTTTATTTGTTTTACCCAAAACCCATCATATATATATATATATATATATATATATATATATATATATATATATATGTATGTATATATATATATATATATATATATATATATATATATATATATATATATATATATATATATATATATATATATATATATAGGATGTGTTAGGCCTTAATGGGCCTCAAATGATGGGTGTTCGGTCCTATATGACCGAATTCCTCTTGAATTCGGTCCTAAAGTGGGGCACCAAAGTGTGAAATCGGTTTCTAGTCAAAATGGGTGAGGAATTCGGTCATGCTTCCTTTCTTTTGGGGAATTTGGTTTTTGCTTTCACTCCTAAAAGGGAATTCGGTTTTTGATTGAATTTTGATTCCAAAAACCGATTTCTAAATATATATATTAATATATTTTATAATTGCCTTTAAATGTTAAGTTTATATATGTTTTCTAAGGCTTGGCAGTTTGTGATTTATACTAAGTGTTAGGTTCTAGAGTGAAGGGTTTCAATCCTTATTTAGACTAGGGTAAACTTTGATTTGAACCAGTATGAATTTCATTGACTTTTATTGACTCTAAAGAACGGGTTGTTACATGAAAATAATAATTTTTCATTAGCATGTAACATAATATATCATATGGTATGATTTATTAAGTCATGTACATTATTTTGGACTATAAAAACTTTTTTCTTTTAGCCAAAAGCGAAAGTTTATACTTTATATAAAAAGTTTACAAAATCTATAAACTTTTGTCTTCTTTTATATATGTATAACAAATAATAAAAGAAGCATGACCTTTTGATTTGTTTAATCAAAAGCATGGCTAGTTCTGAAAGGCATGGGGACAAGTTCCTTTTATAACATGAGTGATTAATTGCTTAAGGACTCATGTGTATTGTTTAGCTTTAGGAGAGTGTATGAAAGGATTTCATTTTTGAACTTTTTAAATGCCAAAACCGTGAGTATGCTTTGCATACTCATTCTCTCTTGTTTTTGCTTTTACACTTGAAAGAAAACTTTCATTTTTGTCTCTTTAAGTTCATACTTTGGTTATGAACTTAACGCTTAAGAGTTTTACAAGACTAGCATCTGAAATAAAGTTGAATTCTTGTTGGTGTCTCAAAGGTTTCTACATTCTCCATCAACTTCCAAGCCTCCCAAGAGGATCCAAATAACTAAAAAGGTTGTTATTTCTTCATTTCCTTCTTTGGTTGTGCTTTTTTCTTTCCATTAATTGAAAGATGATCCTTGGTAGGTGTAATTTGTTATGTTATGTTCAAGAAACACAAGTCTTTCATTTTCCATTTTACTAGTTTATGAAACTAATTTTGAAATAAAACCCAACAATTGATATCATAGAGCCATCTTGCAAGTGTGGTTAGATTTTATGATTTTTGGAAATCATAGTTTTTGGAGAATATGGATAACTTGTTTTTGTATAAAAATAAGTTCATGCATATTTTATTTGACAATTTCTTAATTGTTATTTTATATGACCAAAACTTACATGCATTTTGTATCACTTAAAGTTTTCTTTGAAAAACAAAGGCTGTTTTATGTTTATATTTATTTTAGAGTGTATAAACAAGCATTGGACCATTTGTGTTGTTGTTTGTGTGATTTGGGTAAAAATGGTTTGTAATATTCTTTTATTCAAAAAGTATGTAATAAAAGTAGCTAGTTTTTATTCTTGTTATTTTTATGTAATAGATTAGTTTTAGACTAGATTTAATTTATAAAATATGTAACAAGATGAAGATGAAGTCCATTTATTGAAGAACCATGGAGACCCACAATTTTATGGACATTTTGTAAAAGTTCATAACTTTTATAAAATCTTTATAAAATTGCAACAAAGTAGGTTGTCACTGGAAGATGGAGCTTGAAGATCACATGAAGAACAATTTGTTATATTTGTCCCCTTTGTCCCTTAGGAAGGACTCGACACTTTTGTGTTGGCTCATAAAATTGTTTGCTAGATCAAGGCTTGTTTATGTTAAATGCATGTTTGTGTTGTTTATTTTTCAAGTAAATATTTTGTGTGGTTGATAATTTAGCTTTTCACAAACCCAAACTATTTTTTGACAAAATAAACATCACATCGAGTTTGGTTTTCGGTTTACAAAATAAGAACATAATATGTAAGAAGTTATAACTTTAATAAAAAACCAGTTTTATTAAAACGTTAATAACGGTAAATTTTAAAATTGTAAAATTATAAGTCTAAAATGTTGATTTTATAACTTATTCTAGCTCCATCATATTAATAATAAGAGGAAGTTTTGTTAAGTAATACATAAAGTTCTATATGGATCAAAATCAAACTTAATATTAGATATTATTGTTAAAATTGAACCGCATCAAAACATAAAACTAGATTTTATATTTGAACCTTAAATGTGATTTTTTGATACCATGATTAATTGGATGCATGCAATTATCATGTTATCATATTTTTTAAAACTAGAATTATAAAACATAAAAAGATCCTTTCAAACCTCATGTATATGCAATCTATTTTGAAGAACATGCGCACATCTCTTGTATGCACTAGTGGGATAAAGGTTACCTAACCGCTTAATGTTATCTTTTGATGGTTGAGGTGTCTTTGCGATTTTTATAACCAAGTTATAGGATGATTACACAAGTTTTTCAAATTGGATGATTTGATCGAAAATCTTTTGTGATAAAGGATACCTAAGTAAGAGAGTTTTGAGGCGTAGATGGGATCAAATATGTCTAATCAAATTTGTTATTAGCGATCCAATAAATCTAGGAATTATATATTAAGATATAATTGATAATCGATATCTACCGGGTTGAATTCAAATGGATGGGATAAAGGATACCTAACCATTTATTTGTTTTGCAACTTGGATCCTAGACTTTGATAATTAATGTTTTTGGAAACTAAATGGGTATTAATTATTAAAGAGTTTAAATATTGAAAATACTAAATAAATTTTGTTAAAATTTTGTAGAAAAATAATCCATTCTCGTTACCATGAATTGTCATTTTCTTCAATGACTTAATAAAACAATAACATTCAATATATATAACTTCAATGAATGGTTTCATGTCTTGAGAGACAATCTCGTGAGAGATGTGAAATTATACACACTTAAAGGTCCTAGTCTTAAACTTTTTTTTGAGCAATAAACCTGAACATGATACCTAGTAATGGAATCACTGTGATGCTAAAGATGCGTCTAACATCAAACTAGGAATAGTTATTCCTGACTTCCAGGAAGTCTTGGATAATTTAGATGTATATATGATGATATAACAGTTTAAGTATTATTCCAATAAATACAGTTATATCTTATTTTAAACTAATTCAAACATTGGAATATTACAAGGCTAAAAGAGTCACCTTATGTGATCTAATAGGCCCATGTTTTATGGATTGAACACCTTTAAGCCCAAGAAATCTAATAAGTCCCTCATAGATGGATCTTGTTTCTTTGGTGGAGAAACTGGACACTGGAAGAGGAACTGATCCTCTTATCTAGAAAGAAAGTCTAGAAGAGACTAGTACTTCATGTATCTACTAGATAGAAGTCTTAGTTTTCCTATAACACGCAAGTACTTGGTACTTAAATGTTAATCTAATATTTGTAAATGGCTTGCAAATATTTACAGAAGAGTAATCGGGTGAGCACAATCAAGTTGGAACTACACTCTTAGAGTTTAGTTTATTAATTATGCTAGGAATATAATGTACTTGTATTGTAGAACAATGTTTGTCTTCGAACAATGTATTTTTTTTTTTAATTTAGTTTGTCTAAATAATATGTCTCAGTTAATTTATGAATTATTGACTATTTACTTAAATCGTTTTTCATAACGATCACCTTCATATTCGGAAATGATTAAAATTCTTTTTATGAGACTGGATCTCTTAATAAGAATTATAAATTAAATATCAATGTTTTATAAATAACAAGTTCTATATGCAAAGTACCTTTGATTTAAACTTGTTTTAAATCAAACTCATTTTTGACATTGTTATCTTTATTATATAAATGACATTCACATATTCCAACTTCAAGAAATGGATCTTTGAAGGCAAATAATGTAGTTTATTTGACATATGTGAGATTGATAGATGCCATTTTATGCATCTTTTAGGGTAGTTGTTATTAGCATTTTGCATCATGTTTCATGTTTTTTCATGTGCATTAGTTTAAAGAATGTTCAACTCATGTATTTCGTAAGAATCCCCATACTGCTCGTTTTTTGGTGTCTATTTCAGGTAAGTTGAAGTGGAGTAGTAGTTTGATAGTCTTTAGAGCATATGTGGAGCATAACTGGAGCTTATATGGAGCCAAAACGCTAAAAAATACCAACTACGAGCTATATCTCATCAAACATGGGTCGTTCTTCCCTTACGAAACATAACCGGAAGATTTTAATGCATTTTAAAACTTCGGTCCTAAAGCACGGGTCGTGCCTCCAAATTCCGGTCCGTGCCTACCACCTGATGCCATTATTTTGGGTATTTTAACTTGTGAAGCCCAATCACGGGCCGTGCTTCCCTAGATTTTGATTTTTTCTGATTTCTTTTGGATTTTCAAGTTGCGATTACCTAGCACGGGCCATGCTCACCAAGCACGAGTCGTGCTTATTTACAGAACCTTTGTTTATTTTCCATACTATTATATAAATACCAGATGTTGTCACAGTTGAACCGTGGACGATTCCAGACAACGAAAAACCCTTCTGAAGGCGATTTTCTGCTACTTTTCATCACATTCTGAAGATCCGAAGGTTGTGAATGATCTCCTACGTTCAGTTTAGCAAAATTCATTAATTAGTTTACCTTTTTACTTGTTTTAATTCATTTTTAGCCATGTCTGGCTAAAAGCCTAGTTTTTTGTTCTGCATTAGACTAGTACTTTTCATGTGATCGGTTATCAGATTTGGTTTTCAATGTGTGCTAAACAAAATTAGTAATAAAAACGAATTCAGCTCTTTTGCGACTTTCCTAATCATGCAATCAATCAAGATTTGGTTATTCAAAATGTGTTCTATTTAAGCTGGTATTAAGAAAAACTAACAAGCTCTAGTATAATCTCTTTTACCTAGTTATATTAACCAAAACAAGCTCTTCAGTTAACCCTAACTTTTTACTGTCTAATTAAACAAGCGCTTAATTAAGATCAGAAAAGTTACATTAATATCTATGTAAAATTCATAGCAATACCCAATAGTTCTCACAACCTCAGAAGTGTAAAGATATGATTTTTCAGTATATATCATAGTTAAATCCCAACACGGAACCAATCTGATACTTCTTGCTTATTACCAGTTGACAAGAACAATTACATATTTTATTAACTGATTAACTGGATTGATTAAACCCTAATTAGGTGATCAGTTTAAAAAGAATCAAAATCAAACGTTCATTAAGTGCAAAACTGAGAAATCTAGATAGAAGCACACATTGAAAACCAAATATGATAACTGATCACATGAAAAGTACTAGTCTATTGCAGAACTGAAAACTAGGGTTTTAGCCAGACATATGTAACGCTCTGTTCCGAATTGACTCCTAGTCTGAGGCTGTGGCTCAAAGGTCGGTCATTATAAAGATTATGGCTCTTGGGAAGGTAAGATCTAGGCCCTTTTGGGTGCAGGTGATGTATTAGAAGTGATCCGGGTGTTCGATTCGTGTTTTGGAGCCTAGGGGTATTTCGGTAAAGTGGCAGTTCGGGCTTTTGTGGAAAATGGATTTTTGTTCGGAAGGTCTTAGGAAAGGTTTGATTTGTTAGAAGTATAGGGCTTCTCGTCACCTTTCCGTTGATATAAGGATCATCGGAATCAGGCTTATAACGAAGAAGTTATGGCCTTCGGAAGTTTCATGGTTTTCAGGCTTAGCCGAGTACACGGGGCGTACTAACAAAGAAGGTAGTACGTTGGGCGTACCTTGGAGTACACTGGGCGTACTGACCAGGAGGGTCGCGAATGTTCCTAGGAGTACGCTGGGAGTACTCCAGTCAGATCAGAACCGTATTTTAGGGTGTTGGACCCTATTTAAACTCCTTATCTCATAACCTAACCCTAATATCTTCAGCCTCCACCCCTCTAAACCCTAGAAATCGTCTTGTACCTTTCATGGTGACATTTTGAGCTTATCGAGACCATTTTTGGAGTGTTTGGCCCATTTTCAAGAAGGTGGATTTAGATGCAAAGATGGAGATCAAGAAGAAGCTTATGGATCTGGATTTTGTGACTCATTTTCAGCTTGATGAAGGTATAAAGTTCTAAACTTGACCATTGAATGCTTAGATCTATTATGTAGAGTTTTTGGATCTTTTGATCCCAAGAATGGAACTTTATGGTTCAAATCCGTTTTTAGGCCTAGGGTTGCCACCCTTGGTGCTAACTAAGTCCCTAAGGTAGAAAGTTGCCATCTTGGAGGTCTTAATGGATTCATGCAAGAGTTATCGTCATTTTCATGGAAGTAGATTGTTATACTTTGCTTTTAGGTTCATGTGGGTCATATAAGTCACCAAGTCAGTGACTTTATGGATTAAGACGTTAGGTAGAGCTCAGATCTGTAATTTGGTCCCTTGGTTTGAAGCATTAAGCACTTAATGGATTTTGTGCATCAGCTGTTTATACGATGGAAGTACAATGTTGTACGCTGCGCGTACAACCCTTTTGCCCAGTACGCTAAGCGTACAGAAGAGGTACGCTGGGCGTACGCTTTCAGGAGGACTTGGGCCTTAGTGGACTTCGGACCTGTGGGCCCTAATGGTTTTGGGCCTGGACTTGCTGTTTTTTGGGCCTGAATGTATCTTGGGCCAATATTGGAATAGTTGGGCCTATTGGGCCTTGTGGCCCAATATAGAAATGGACTTCACATTGTGGGCCTCGGTTTGGGCAATTTCTTGGATTAGGTTGTTGTGGGCCTTCGTGGGCCAATTGGGGTCAGGATTATTGACTAAGGAGAATATTGGACTTTAGAATATGGTCCATTAGAAAGGTTCGGGCCCAATTTGGAAAATTGGGCCATTGATGGTTTTATGGACATTATTGTGTTGGGCTTTTGTTTTGGTTTGGGCCTTAGTTTTGGATCATATTGGGCCATGGGTAGAATGGTAATTTTACCCCATGCATGGATTAAGGATTATGGTATGGGACCCAATTGCTAATTGGGTAAATTGATTGGTATTGATAGCTCGGGAAGTGGACAGGGTAGCAACTAAGGATTTCTTTCGGGAAGCTTCTGCATTCGGGGTGAGTCTCCTCACCATACCAATGGGTCTAAGGCACCAAGGCCGGCCCATTATGCATTATGTGATATGCTAGTTGATTTCGTGTTATGTGGTATGCTAGTTGATTATGTGGTATGTGATATGCTAGTTGTCTTTTTGGTTGTTAGGGTGCAACGTCACTCTTGGATGTAGTGTTTTAGGCTTTCCCTCTTGTATGTGTAAATGAGTTGTCTTTCCTATAAATAGGAAGTGAGTGACACTCATATTTAGAAGAGAACCATTTGGAGTGTTAGACTAGAGAGAGAAATTTGTACAAACCCATTTGTATATCCTTTCTAGATCTAATATGAGCTTACACAGATTTATTTACTCCTTGTGTTCTTGAGTTTACATGATGATTCACTAGATCTTTTCTTATTCCGCACATGCCATCATAATCAACACCACAACAATTGGTATCAAAGCGGGTTTTCTTGATTTGATCAAGAATTGATCCATGATGGCTATCTTGATTTGGTGATTCTTCATGTTCTTAATGATCTTTGTGATTAGAGAGTGTTGTGTGTTCTAGACGTCGAATTTTTCCTTGATTTGATCCATAATTCGAATTTCTCTCTCTAGAATAGTTGTTTGTACCACTTTCTCTTTCTAGAAAACCCATTCAAAATCACTTTCTCTCTCTAGAAATCTTCAAGTTTTTGTGATCATGGTGAATTTGCCGTATAATTCTTGGATTGTGATTGTTGAAGATGTCAAATACAAAGTCAATAAAAATCAATATTATGGGTTGGTGTTAAACAAGTTGATTACATGGGGAACTATGGTTTCTTATGGAGGATTGAAGGATGATCATGGAAGCTTGATATTTCACCCACTTTGTGAGATTAAATGGTTGGCTGAAATTACTTGGTCCATATCAACCCGTAGTTCTGATAAAAAGAATGGAGAAGAAAAATATTTGTTCAATAAGAAATATGTTTCTATTATTGAAGACCCAAATGATCTTCATGCTCTTAAGGTTGTTGAAATTCAAGACAATGGAGTTCAATGTGATGTTCTTGATGTTCTTGAAGTTCATGATAAGAAGATTCAAGTTTATTCTCAAGATGAAAAAGTTTTTTGCTCGATTGGAGTTCAAACAGATGATATTTTGTGTTCTTGTGATTCGTTTGAAGGAATGATTCTTTACCGGAAGCCGATGATCCAAGAAAATCACAAGTATCAAACTCCAAAAGATTTGATTCAAATTCACAATGTTGAAGTTGTGGAAAGTGGGTTTGTTCATGAAGTCAAGTCTTCAAGATGCAAAAAGATGAGAAAGAAAAAGAAGAAGAAGATCAATCACAAAAACAAGCGGGTTTACTCACAAAAATCGTCAAATGTTGTGAAGTCGAAATCCGTGAAGCAAATTTGGGTTCCAAAGCAACAATATCCAAGTGTTGCATTGAATTTGAAGTCAAAACCCAAAAGTATTGGTGGTTCTTTTGAAGATGTTCTTGGATCGTTGAAGAACACGAAGAACGAGTTGTACAACACGCATAGTGGGTGGTACAATGTTCAAATTGAAGATTTTCTCATTCCAACAAAAGAACCAAGATCTTCTAAATTTGATTCATTCGTTGCTAATGGATCTCGATTCGTCAAAAAGGTATCTCAAATTCTCAAATGGATTCCAAAATGTCCATGATTTTGATTCATACTTTGCGTTTTTCATTTTTGATCGATTTGCCTCGTTGGATCAAATCCGTTTTAACCATATTGATGATCCAATATAATTTTTTTTAGATCAAGCCCAAAACAAACATTAATTTTGTTTTGATCAAATCTTGAGCCCAATTAATTTTTTTACTGTTCATCGATTCAAACTAAGCCCAATTAATTCGATCACTTTGATCAGATATAGTGGATTAAAGTCACGTTGTTGTTCGTCAGTCGACAAGTCGCATATGATACTTGGACCTTCAGATCATCATCTTCATAATCAATTGATCTTGATTTCTTAATCTCGGTTTCTCATTGTTTCTTTCCAATCGTCGATGAATCTTTATCTGAAAATCAGTTTCAATTTCATATGTGATGAAATCGTTTTTTTTAAGACATCGCACAGATTTCATCAATTGAGTCTTTTATTTTGATGAAATTGATCAAGAACTTTGAAATTTTCGTGAATAACATGTGAAGAACTGATAGTTTATCAAGTTTTTGATCTAAAATTTGGTGTTTGATTCGTCAATTTGGTGTTTGACTTCGAAAAGTCAAACTATGAAAAAGTCAAAGTCGAGATTTCAGAGATGAATCGATGAAATTGAGGCTAGAATTGATTAACACAGGTTGTATTTGGGCTATGGATGTTGAAATTGTTTTGATTTTGGAGTTTGATTTGATTCGATTTGTTCTTGAAGACAAGTTTTGTTTTGGATATCGACGGGGAAATTGATTTTGATTTCGAAGTGTTTGTTGATAGATGTTTTGATGTCGATTGCTGATCTTGTGTCGAACGAATCAATGGTCAGCTCGATTGAAACTGGAAATGTAACGAATTGATTAGAGGATGGAGTATGTGTTCATTGATAACAGTTTATCAGGGTCAAACTAACAAAAGTCAAAATTGGATCGAAGTGTGATGATTTGGTGTCGATGTTGAATGAAAAGCGACGAACGAAGTCTGTACATGGAATCGAGATGTCGATTTTGGTCGATGGGTATTACTGAACATCGATGATCGATAGTCGCTACTTGTCTTTAAAGTCTTATTCGATTGGAACACGGTGATTTGGGGAAGAACACAAAGAGTTTCAGTTTGCACCCCTGGACTTTCAACAAAATGGCAGAAAAGGTCCAGATTCGAAATGGGAGTAAAAGTGATGATATAACCTGAATTTTCGCATTGTGTCCCTGATGTTTCGAAATGTTGGCAAAAATAACCCAACTTCGAAATTGGGATAAAAAAAATCTGAGAAATTGAAGAATTTACAAGATCAGTCCCTACATGTGTGAATTTACACTTTCTACCCAGTTTCGCAAATGGGGGAGAATTTCGCATATTTGGCTGTTTTTCACGCAACAGGTCCCTGCAGAATTCAGAAAGTGACAATTTTTACCCGGATTTTGGAAAATCTTGCAACTTTCACCCAAAAAGTCAAAAATTTTCACAAATTGGAAATTTTTTGTGGCTTTTTCGTGATTGTTTTTCCATGCAGGATTTTTGGTGTTTCATTTTTGGTACACATCAAGGGGGAGTATTGTCAAGTTCATTCCTCGGGCGCTTCTCATCCTTAATTGGTTGTATAATCATTTTTTGATTATAAAAAGGGGGAGAATGATGGGTATTCGAAGCTTCTCGGGTTTGTCGAATATTCATTTGCGGATTTGAAGACCGGTGTTACTTCGAGGGGGAGTTAGGTCTTGATCACGCTAGCTCGTTGGAGACTGAAGCCGGGACATCCAATCCTAACTTTGAGGGGGAGAATATTAAGGTGCAAAGTCACTCTTGGATGTAGTGTTTTAGGCTTACCCTCTTGTATGTGTAAATGCGTTGTATTTCCTTTAAATAGGAAGTGAGTGACACTCATATTTAGACGAGAACCATTTGGAGTGTTAGACTAGAGAGAGAAATTTGTACAAACCCCTTTGTATATCCTTTCTAGATCTAATATGAGCTTACAATATTTATTTACTCCTTGTGTTCTTGAGTTTACATGATGATTCACTAGATCTTTTCTTATTCTGCACATGCCATCATAATCAACACCACTACAGTGGTGCTTGCATGGAAGACTTCGGGGGGGGGGGGGGGGGGGGGTTCCCGAGGCACTAGGGTGTAAGACCTTGGAGGGTTTCCATGGCATCCTTAGTCAAGATCATGTGAGGGTTTCCATGGCATTGGGCTAAGACCATGTCGGGGTTCCCATGGCACCCGGAGTAAGACCCTGGAGGGTTTCCAGGGCATCCTTATATGTATGGTTGGTGTGACAGTGGGCTAAGACCATATGGGGGTTCCCATGGCACCCGAAGTAAGACCCTAGAGGGTTTCCAGGGCATCCTTATTTGTTTGTATGTATGGTTTGTGTGATTGATATGGTTGATGTAGCTGTTACAGCTGATATGGATTATGTGATTATGTGGATTATGTGGGGTATGCTCTGGGGAACTCACAAAGCTTCGTTCTTACAGTTTTGTTTATGGTTTCATGTATCTCTTTGTTGGAAAGGAAGGGCTCAGCTTGATCACAGCGCACACACCCATGTTTTCCGCAATGAATGATTTTGGGATGAACTATGATAAATGTTTTTAATTAACAATGTTTTGGAATGATTGGAATAAATGATATATATGTTTGGGTTATATTAAAAATGAAATTTTTACCCCTGATTTTTGGGTCGTTACAAGTTGGTATCAGAGCCTTGGTTTGAGGGATTCAGACATATTTTCGGGTGTGTCTGAACTCAAACTGAGGATCTCTAAAGTCTTTAAAGGAAAAATGTTTTCAAGGAAAAGTTTTTTAAGAAAAGAAAGGGTGTGGTGCATGCAATCAGCCGAGCTCTAGTAAGTTTCCCAGAATACCCATAGATGTTATCTGTTATAACCTGATGTATGGATCTGTGAATGACATGCTAGTTAGGGCTAGGAGAGATGCCTTTATATGTTGTATGAGCTGGTAGACTTGCATGCTGATTGGCCTGATATGTGATGCTTGTAGCCTTGGATATATTGAATGCCATGCTAGAATGAGAATTATTATTGGTACTAGTAACTGCTACGTGTATGCTTTTAAAATTATATACGGTTAGGATCTTATAGCCTTAGAATGATTGACTTGGCCTTATTTCCTGTTCCTTGTCTGGTTGTGGTCCTAAGGTAGCGTCTATTATTCGACAGTCTATTAGATCCTGTTCTATGTATAATTTGCATGCATAAGGAAACCGACAACGAGGGTGGATGTGGACAACATGGGTGGTGGTATGTGGGTCGAATGTTCTATGATAGTTTGTGGGTCGGAGATTTCCCTAGGGTGAGCCTAGGATGAGGTTAGTGACAGGTGTTACCTGCTTGCGGATTGTATGTGTGGATAGACTGACTTGTCTAGTGTATGCTGGTTAGATTACCGTTACCTGAATGATGTTTTCTTTGTGCTTTGTGGGATTCCTAGTGATGTGGATCAACTACTAAGTGAATATGTTAAGTCACATACAATACAAATTAAATAATCTAAGAGGGATGGATTTGAACCTATTGCACAACTCTTGTCTGAGTCCAACCGTTCTAGGGTTGAATGTTTTACTCGAAGGATTATCTGACCTCTGTTGTATGTGACTATATTCATGAGGTAGTTGGTCGACATTAATGGGAATCTTTCAGCAGCTGAGGGCAGGGTGAGGTTGGGAACCTAGGAAAGCCTAGGATATGCTCCAGTGAGCTTAGTGGGACAGTTCGGTGAAGTTGGGAACCTAGGGGGAGCCTAGGAGGTGCTACGGTAGAGATCGTCATGCTCTTTAGCAAACATTTAGTATACCGGTGGTGTAAGTGACTTAGAGGATTCAGGAGGATTGCTGAGGAAAGTATGGAGAGGTGTGGAAGGTAGTATTGGGCCCGTACTACTGAAAGCAAATGATCTATACTCGAATCGGTGAGAGTCTTGGAGAATCTGAGAAGCTTATGGGAAGGAGAATTCTTGGTTATGCCTTGAGCGGGGGAATAGCTG
Organism: Lactuca virosa; assembly: GCF_052849685.1. Lineage (NCBI taxonomy): Eukaryota > Viridiplantae > Streptophyta > Magnoliopsida > Asterales > Asteraceae > Lactuca > Lactuca virosa. Next base: position 264,704,586 of record NC_136434.1, read on the forward strand.
CTTTGTAGAATGAGGATGAGCACACATGGGTGGGATCAGGGTTTGGTCCTAGCTCCGATGGTGAGCCAGTTAGTGGAAGGACTGCCAGGATTTCGAGTTCGCCTTGGATCTCTTGTATCAGGCGGCAAGGGTTGATTGTGCGATTTAATACGCTTTGGGATTTGAAACTATGTCTTGGGAATAGTTTATAGTCGGCTTAGAGCAGAGGCTGCTCCAGCTACTGTAGTTGAACCGTTGGCGATTGAGTTGGTGAGTGTGTCAGGGTGCGAGACCCTGAATGATATGGATCTCAGAACCAAGGACGGATGATTGATTAGGAGTACCTCAATGAGAGAGGTTCAGGTCAGGAGAATTTAGTGGAGGGTCTCGGGCGGAGACCCAAGAGTTTGGATCAGCTTTTGAGAGACCAACAGGGTCGTATCCAGTGCAACGTTTGCAGGAACTGCGCGATGAAGTTTCGTTCCAAGGGTTTTGGATTGTCATTGGGATCGGAATGAGGTGTTACATCATGCTCTCAGAGTGGTCAAGGTATCACAGGAGGAGGTGGTCAGGATCCCTTCAGATGTTTGCGGATATTCTATCTTCGGCCATTTCCGGTGGATACCGGGTATTTGTATCGCTTGGTAATTGCGATAAGTTGGATCTAGAGTTGGTTTTCTGCTATCGTCTGGGTTTGCACATGTCGAGGAATCTTTGAGAGATCTTCAGACGGATGTATCTTACGAAGCGGATTCCGCGTGTACCGTGATTGCTCCGAGTCGTTATCGGAATCTGTTCAGTGATCTGGGTTGCTACGGGTGTAGCAGGTTTGGCCACGTCTTTAGGGATTTCCCATAGGAGCAAGCCCGTTATATTTTCGTTGTGATCAGGTGGACGACAAGGAGGTCGACTTTCTGACGATCGGGGAGGAGCGGTGAGTGCACCTGCTCCAATCATTTTCGGGGTTGGTTCAAGGGCTTGAACGAGGGATTTATGACTAGTTTTCAGTAGCCTTAGTATTTATGTTTGGAAGAGCCATCGGGATTGTCGAGGGAAGAGGGAGTTGTTGCGGAGGTTTTGGTTAGACTATCCGTTCATTGGACTCCGAGATCTGAGCATAATATCGCTTTTAAGCGTTTGAATTCATTGATGTTGTTGGGATACGAGAAATGTTAGCCGGTTTTCAGGAGTTGTGTTGTTTTGGGAAGGGTTTCTTATGGTGCACTAGTTTGGTAAGCATCGGTCGTCAACATATTGATTATTGGAATGTAAGAAGGATTGAGAATCCTTCAATTTTCATGAAACAAGCGGACTTAGTCGATTCTAAGTGGGGGTGAATCGCACAGGTGTGCAGGACAGGGGCAGGTATGAAACCGAGATGGGTTTCTCATCCTCATCGAGGAAAAGTGGCAGCCAAAGTGGCTATTTAGTTTGAGGGTTGTGTGAGTTTGAAGTTCGGTAAAATTTCCCAGCACATGAAACGTGTCTCATTGGTGCTTGATAGCAAAATTTGGGGAATCAAGTTGGGGTTCCGGTCATGGATTGAGTTCAGTTGGGGTATTCAGTCGAGTGCGTGCTCGACTCTGTATGCAATTCGAATTGATAGGTTAGGGGTAAGGGTTTTGGGCTGTGTTGATGTTCGGGCGGGAAGTGTTGTAAGACTACGAGGGTTCCGTAGCATTCGCTAGCAGCCAGATACTGTGGGAAGTGATGTAAGTCTGCGGGTGTAGCCGTAGCATTCACAGATTAGTTCAGATGATTTAGGCCAGGGCGGGCCAGTTCGCAAGGTTGTGAGTAGGTCACAACATAATTGGAATTAGGAAACGGTAGGTTGAAGGAGACCGGGTATGATGTAAGACTACAGTTATTCTGGTAGCATTCACCTTTTGTGTTGGATTCAGTGGCGACAGGTTGTCGGCCTATCATGATCAGATGGATCAAATGGATGGAAGGAGCCATGAGTGGCTGTATAGATAGGGCAGTTATTGTCAGACGAGGTATCATTCGGAGATCATGTGGGACCGCAATGCATGTGCTTCTACCTCATTGATCGGGTAGATGTATGGTGTATCGGACTGTGGACATCCAGTTGGGACCAGAGATGTCCCTGTTGGTCTTCAGGAAAGCAGCTATGGGGCAGCAAGAGGAGTTGGAGCGAATTCAGTGATTTGGGGTCCGCGCGTGGAATTGCTTGTTATTCGGTAGCCGCAGTTGACCAGTAATTTTGTCTTTTTGGAAGCCTCAAGGTATTTCGAGTGGGAAGTATTCTATCTAGACTGGTTTCTTGTGAAATCAGTTCGATGATGATTCGATGTGGGCAGTCTGTCAGGGAGACAGACCATCTCGAGACTTAAGATTTCAGATGGAGCAGATGTGATCAGGTTGCAAGGAATTCGTTAATCTCCGTGTCCTAGAACCCTACAAGGGTTAGTTTCAGTTGCCTTGGGAAGGCTGTGGTTCTAGGGTTTGTGGCTGTGTTGCTCAGGTTGTCTGGTATGTCAGGGATGGTGATGCATGATTTCGAGGACGAAATCTAATTTAAGTGGGGGAGAGTTATAACACTCTATTCCGAATTGACTCCTAGTCTAAGGCTGTGGCTCGAAGGTCGGTCATTATATGTATTATGGCTCTTGGGAAGGTAAGATCTAGGCCCTTTTGGGTGCGGGTGATGTATTAGAAGTGATCCGGGTGTTCGGTTCGTGTTTTGGAGCGTAGGGGTATTTCGGTAAAGTGGCAGTTCTGGCTTTTGTGGAAAATGGATTTTTGTTTGGAAGGTCATAAGAAAGGTTTGAGTTGTTAAAAGTGTAGGGCTTCTCGTCACCTTTCCGTTGATATAAGGATCGTCCGAATCGGGCTTATAACGAAGAAGTTATGGCCTTCGGAAGTTTCGTGGTTTTCAGGCTTAGTCGAGTACACGGGGAGTACACAAAGTGTACGCTGGGCGTACTAATAAAGAATGTAGTATGCTGGGCGTACCTTGGATTACACTGGGCGTACTGACCAGGAGGGTCGCGAATGTTCCTCGGAGTATGTTGGGCGTACCATATGTAGGCTGGGCGTACTCCAGTCAGATCAGAACCCTATTTTAGGGTGTTGGACCCTATTTAAACTCCTTATCTCATAACCTAAACCTAATATCTTCAGCCTCTACCCCTCTAAACCCTAGAAATCGTCTTGTACCTTTCATGGTGGCATTTTGAGCTTATGGAGTCCATTTTTGGAGTGTTTGGCCCATTTTCAAGAAGGTGGAGTTAGATGCAAAGATGGAGATCAAGAAGAAGCTTATGGATCTGGCTTTTGTGACTCATTTTCAGCTTGATGAAGGTATAAAGTTCTGAACTTGACCATTGAATGCTTAGATCTATTATGTTGAGTTTTTGGATCTTTTGGTCCCAAGAATGGAGCTTTATGGTTCCAAATCCGTGTTTAGACATAGGGTTGCCACCCTTGGTGCTAACTAAGTCCCTAAGGTAGAAAGTTGTCATCTTGGAGGTCTTAATGGATTCATACAAGAGTTATGGTCATTTTCATGGAAGTAGATTGTTATACTTTGATTTTAGGTTAATGTGGGTCATATAAGTCACCAAGTCAATGAATTTATGGATTAAGACGTTAGGTAGAGCTCAGATCTATAATTTGGTCCCTTGGTTTGAAGCATTAAGCACTTAATGGATTTTATGCATCAGCCGTTTGTACGTTGGGCATATAATGTTTTACGCTGCGCGTACAACCCTTTTGCCCAGTACGCTAAGCGTACAGAAGAGGTACGCTGGGCGTACGCTTTCAGGAGGACTTGGGCCTTAGTGGACTTCGGACCTTTGGGACCTAATGGTTTTGGGCCTGGACTTGCTGTTTGTTGGGCCTGCATGTATCTTGGGCCAATATTGGAATAGTTGGGCCTATTGGGCCTTATGGCCCAATATAGAAATGGACTTCACATTGTGGGCCTCGGCTTGGGCCAATTCTTGGATTAGGTTGTTGTGGGCCTTCGTGGGCCAATTGGGGTCAGGATTATTGACTAAGGAGAATATTGGACTTTAGAATAAGGTCCATTAGAAAGGTTCGGGCCCAATTTGGAAAATTGGGTCATTGATGGTTTTATGGACATTATTGTGTTGGGCTTTTGTTTTGGTTTGGGCCTTAGTTTTGGATCATACTGGGCCATGGGTAGAACGGTAATTTTACCCCATGCATGGATTAAGGATTATGGTATGGGACCCAATTGCTAATTGGGTAAATTGATTGGTATTAATAGCTCGGGAAGTGGACAGGGTAGCAGCTAAGGATTTCTTTCGGGAAGCTTCTGCATTCGAAATGAGTCTCCTCACCATACCAATGGGTCTAAGGAACCAAGGCCGACCCATTATGCATTATGTGATATGCTAGTTGATTTCGTGTTATGTGGTATGCTAGTTGATTATGTGGTATGTGATATGCTAGTTTTCTTTGTGATGCTTGCATGGACGACCTCGAGGGGTTCCCGAGGCACTAGGGTGTAAGACCTTGGAGGGTTTCCATGGCATCCTTAGTCAAGACCATGTGAGGGTTTCCATAAAATTGGGCTAAGACCATGTGGGGGTTCCCATGACGTCCGGTGTAAGACCCTGGAGGGTTTCCATGGCATCCTTATATGTATGGTTGGTATGACAGTGGGCTAAGACCATGTGGGGGTTCACATGGCACGGAGTAAGACCCTGGAGGGTTTCCAGGGCATCCTTATTTGTTTGTATGCATGGCTTGTGTGATTGATATCATTGATGTAGCTGTTACAGCTGATATGGATTATGTGATTATGTGGATTATGTGGGGTATGCTCTGGGGAACTCACTAAGCTTCGTGCTTACAGTTTTGTTTATGGTTTCAGGTATCTTGTTTTGGAAAGGAAGGGATCAGCTTGATCGCAGCGCACACACGCATGTTTTCCGCAATGAATGATTTTGGGATGAACTCTGATAAATGTTTTTAATTAACAATGTTTTGGAATGATTGGAATAAATGATATCTATGTTCGGGTTATATTAAAAACTAAATTTTTACCCCTGATTTTTGGGTCGTTACAACATAGTTATATGTAGGAGATGATCCACATACTTCAGATCTTCAGAAAGTGATGAAAAGTACCAAAAACCGCCTTCAGAAGGGTTTTTTCATCATTTGGAATCGTTTTCTACATTTAGTTTAGCATGATTAATCAGTTAGTATCCATTTTTATTAGTTTTAATTAGATTTTAGCCATGTCTGGCTAAAACCCTAATTTTCAGTTCTGCATTAGACTAGTACTTTTATTGTGATCAGTTATCGGATTTGGTTTTCAGTGTGTGCTTCTATCTAGTTGTTTCAGTTTTGAGATTAATAAATGATTGATTTTTATTTCTTGTTAGTCTTATCACTTAGCTAGGGTTTAATCATTCCAGTTAATCAATTAATAGAATCTGTAATTATTCTTTTCAATTGGTAATAAGTAACAAGTATCAGATTGGTTCTGTGTTGGGATTTAACTTTGATATAAACTAAAATTTCATACATTTACTTTTCCGAGCTTGTGAGAAGTATTGGGTATTATTGGGAATTTTACACATAATTTAATGCAACTTTTATAATCTTAATTAAGAGCTTGTTTAATTAAACAGTAAAAACTTAGTGTTAACTGAAGAGCTTGTTTTGGTTAATTTAACTAGGTAAAAGAGATTATACTAGAGCTTGTTAATTTTTCTAAGTACTAGCTGATATAGAACGTATTTTGAATAACCAGATCTGGGTTCATTAGATGACTAGGAGAATCGCAACATAACTGAATTCATTTTTATTATTGATTTTTTTAGTTAACTCACTAAAATTTTTAGTTTTGTTTTTATTCAAAAACCCCCTTTTTATTATTTTTTGTTAAATGACTAGTACGTGCCTTAACAAAGAGGCATTGACGATTAGGCTATGACCCTGAGGATTCGACCCTGCTTCCCTGTGTTATCCCATTAATGCAACCAACATTGATTATTTTATTTGTTTAAATCGTGGGCGACAACAGTTTTAACAGAGATCTATTTATATATAAAAGATTCCTAATGATATTTTCATTAAGTAGTAGAGAAAATAAATTAATAATGGACTATACACTGTGATGTATGACTTATTTTCTAACGAATGTCTAAGATTTAGCACAAGATACCAAATCAAATTTATTAACAACTATAGTGGTTATAAATTATATTTTACATGTTAAAACATAATTGTGAAATCTTTGTTGAAGGTTTCAAATATAAAATTGAAATACAACCCTTTAAGAACTATTTAAAGTCTAAATAATAATAATAAAGGATGAATTAAATCTTACTTGGTATAATTTACTTTCCAATTGGTAGAAATGTCCTCCTTTTATTTCCTTGGGATAACACCTAGAACACTATCAATTGTACCTTGAGTACAATACCAACTAATAAATAGATAAAACAGTATCTTTATAACATTTTTTATGGAATGGCTCCATCCCTATCTTATTTAAATATTTTGTGGATTTGAAGCCTATGTTGGACTAAAGCTTCTAAACCCAAAATCTACTAAATACATATTTGTATAATGCTCTAAATGTGGCTTAGATTATTATATGCAAACCTACCAAGAATAAGTTCTCTTATTCTTGTGAAAGCTAAGTTAATATAAAGTAAGCTTCTAATGACAAAGCAAGTGGGAGGTACATGGAATTTGAAGCAGCTTAAGAACCATAGCCTGATGTAGTAACGGTTGACACTAGATTTAACAAGGGATTGTTAAATTTGAATAATAGCTATTAACAAACACAAATTGTTTTCATTACTGGTAGAAATCATCTTTGACTTGAGAAATGTGGAATCTCTCATTGGTGAGCTTTTCTTGATGGTTTCTGGAAAATCAATCAACTACCAATATGCTATGTAAGATCTTGAATCTGATAAATGACTTAGAGTCATGAACATGAGATGTAACCCATGTATAATAATTAAGTAACCCATGTATAATAATTAAGTATGGTCTTGATTAAACTTCCTCCTATACCAAGACTAGAAGGAGTAAGTGATTCTTCTAGAAAGAATACATTACATGGATAACTATACACATTTAAAGCAAGACTTATTATAAAAGGATTTTCCCATACTCGTGTCATTGACTGTGGTCCTCATGATACTCATGACATTGACTATGATCAAAACTTTTTCACAAGTAGCTATGATTAGATCAATAAGAATATTATTTACTAAAAATTCATATTCTTAATATGACATATATCAAATAGATTTCAAGAAAAAAAACTTTTCTTAATATAAATCTGCTAGAAGATATCTATGTAGATTAGCTTGGAGGTTTTCTTAATCCATTTTACCCTATCAAAATGTGAAGCTTGAGATCCACTTGTGGATATAAAGAAAACATCTCAAGGTTGCAATCATCATTTTAGTATAAAACCACAAGCTATGATTTTATATCAAAATGAATAGAACATGTGTGTTTACTAAAGAACTAGTGGGAGCATAGTGACGTTCCTAATATTGTAAGAATGAGACAGACTTACTCATGAAAAATTACATTATGACCATGTCAGGCCTTTTCACCTTGACTCGGGTTGTGTTTCTAAGATGAAAGACTTAGAAATGACAAGATACATTCTTGAAATGTAAAATCTATAGAGATAGGTAATATAAATGTTAAAAGTTTTATAGCTTTATGTATATATGGACAATATATTGAAAGGGATCAAGACACAAAATTACTTTGGAGGAATCTTGGCATTGTTACATGGCACTTAGTTTGAGCCAGACTCAAAAGGACCTAACTCATATGTTTGAACTAGCTGAAATGATTTGTATTCGATTTGCTTGGAAAATAAATCCATCATCTAAGTTATATTATGCATAAGACCTGGTGTATGATGGTGCTATGAGCACATCATAATACACCAGTTGAATACATGGTTAAGTCACTGGATAACTATAGGAACATTCTAAGAGTACTTTGGAAAAACTAAGAGAATGTATATGAGATAATTTCTTTAGAATAAAATCTTCATGTAAAGAGCTACATAAGATTATGATTTCTAAAAAAATATAGATAACAATGAATTATAATTGGATTATGACTTCAATATGGAATGAAGAGTGAGTTTAATTGGAATGAGGTAGAAAATAAGAATGCACTACTTAGAAGTTGAAATCAATATGATTGGATGAATGAGTTCATTGAAAATCTATGATGATTTTTGCAATTTAAGGATCACATAGAAATCATTGTGACTTCGAGAGTATACTTAATGAAGCTAAGAGACTCTATGCCACGAAAGAACACCAATCATATTCTCCAAGATATTTAACCATACTTAGAGTAAAGTCAAATATGGAGATGATAGTATTCGCAGAATTCACACAAATTAAGTTTAGTTGAACCCATTAATAATGTCCTTCTTTTGAGCTAAGTATGAATGGTCACACTTCTGATATAAGGCTTTTTTATTCTAGAAATGGGATTTTGATTTGGATTTGGTATTTGGATATTGGAACATTGTGGCAACAACTATTATATAATGTTTTGATATACTAGGATACGATCATAACATCAATACTTGTTGTGTTTAATATTAACATGTTTAATCCATGAATAATCTTATTATTCTAAGATCTCATAGTCGTTTATAATTGTGGGAGCAATTATGAAGTAAGACTAATATGAATTGGATTTGTTGAATTTCAGTAGATGAAAGTAGGAAAATGGTTGTAACTAAGTTTCGTAGGTACTTGTCAGAGAACTAGTATTGAGTTGACCTGCATCAAGATCACCTCATGGATCGCTATCATGAATGATACCTGATTAAAAGGTACTATCTTTGTGTAACCCCCTGATTCGAGTCGTTTCATAATTGGGGGCAATGAGCCGAAGATCAAGTATCATAAGGCTTCGGGCTTTGGGAAAGAGAGGTTTAGACCCATTTGGATATGGGTAATGTAGATTATGTGATCCAAGAGTTCGGTTTTCGCTTTAGAATCAAAGGGTAAGATAGGAAAGGTAGTGTTTTACACTTTTTTTTATGAATTATGGATTTTAGTTCGATATGTTTTAAGTCAAAAGTAACTAGATAGGGTTGTAGATATCCTCAACACCTTTTCGTGGATATAAAGATCGTCGAAATTAGAGTTAAAATGAATAAGTTATGATCGTTTGAAGTTAGGATGGTTTTGGGTTAAGTCGCGTACGCTGGGCGTACGAGGAAGTACGATGGGCATACTAGGGCATCCCTGAATACGCTGGGCGTACCAGGATTACGTTTTGCGTACGTGATGAGTGCCTAAACCCTATTTACTTGGTTTGGCCCTATTTAAGCTCCTTAACATCCCCAAATCCATTCCATTCTCAGCCTCCACCTCTCCAACACCCTCCCATGAATACCTAACCCTAGTTTGATCCTTCTGAGCAAAAGAAAATGATATTGAGTGCTTTAGAGTATTCTTTGTGCATCTTGGAAAAAGAAGGAGTTCTTTGGAGAAGTGTTGGTTGCATTGGAGCTTGTAGATCCAGACTTTGTTCACCTTGATCTTTCTTCTGGAGGTATAAAGTTTGAATCTTGATGATGCATTTGATAGATCTCGTTAGTCTTGGGTGTTATGAACTTTTGGTCACTTTAGTGCATAAAGTTTAGATCTAGAAAGTTTGTGACCTTGTTATGGATAAAGTTGGAAACTTTATCCATCTAAACATCATATTGATTCAAATCTAAAGGTTAGAGACTTGGACTTAAGGGATTAAGTTGAAAGAGATGCTCTTTTGGTCCCTTTGTGACTTAAAAACTAGATCTTGGTGATTTGGACCATTCTAATGGATAAAGTTGGAAACTTTATCCATTATGCAGCTATTAGGATCCATAAAAATGTGATCTTGTTCCTTCTATTCCTTCCATGCAAGTGTCATGATTTCTTAACGGATTAATAAGTTCAGGTTTACCTTTTCTTGACATGGAAATTCATAAAGGTGGAAACTTTATGACTTAGAATTATGTTGTGTGACTAGATCTGAGTGTTGGATGAAAGGACTTAAGAGAATAAGCACTTAATGGAAAGGTACCATCTGACCGAGTACGTTGGGATACCTTTGAGTACGCTGCGCGTACTCGTATGGCATCCCGATTCTGAATGATGAGTACGCCCTGCTTACGAGCTGAGTACGCTGGGCGTACTCAGCCTGAAGTTTGACTTTCGTTGACCATTGAATTTTGACCAGGTTTGACATTGGGTCAAACTTGAGGATTTGGGGCTATTAATTAAGATTTTATATGGTTCTGGTGTAAGTATGTTGGGTCAAAAATATGGTTTATACTTTACTTTTCTACGCAATTATATTTTTTCAGTCTAGTTTACGGCTGTATGGGTGTTTACGGACGTGAACGTGTTTACGGTGGTGAACCCATTTGTGGTTGTCTGTCCCATATAAATAGATGTTAGGTGGGTGAGGAGTGTACGGCTAGAGGAGCTTAAGTGTGTGTATTCTAAGGTGTTCTAGAGAGAGAAAGGAGAGAAAGTGCAAGTGTGTGTCAATCTTGTGTATTGTTCATCATTCCAATCTTGAATACATCATAGATTCATATCAATCTTCTTCTCCTTCTTCTTATTTAGATCTGACATCATCCTCTTGATTGGGATTCCGCACCATCAAGCGGATCTGATTGATACACAAGCAGATTTGGGACTTACAATTGGTATCAGAGCTTGGACTGTATCAATCAATTTGGCCAGATCTGGAGCGTATTTGATCTTATTTTTGAAGGATTTTTTTGCGTTTTTGGATAACTCTTGGTAAAAAAAGGGGGGGGGGGGGGGTTGTTCTTTGCATTTTTGCTAAAAACGAGTTTTGGAGCAAAAAGGGTGAAAAACGTCGTTTTTTTCGTAACTATTGAAGGGTTCACGATCGAAGGAGGGTTCACGGCCGAAGAAGCGTTTGCGGCTAGGGTTTCTCGGCGGCGGTTGTAATCAGTTTCGGCTAGGGTTTCTCGGCGACGACCGTAATCACTAATTAGGGTTTCTCGTTCGTTTACGGCCCACGAGAGTTTGCGGTCATCGGACAGTTCACGGCCCAGCAGGATTCTCGGCCCAGCACGTGTTCGGCCCACTTTCGTTCAGCATTCAGCAGCCTCATTCAGCGTTCAACAGCCTCGTTCAGCATTCAAAAAATATTTGGGGTTGCCAAGATTCGAACTCGCGCCACTCCCTTCCTCAAACCAGCGTCTTACCATCTGATCTAGCATATCACACGCTAATCATCTTCCATTTTTAAATCTTAAGGATTCGCTTTCTCGGTTCCTACTTTCGCATTTTTAACATTTTCAGCCCAAAAATCAATTTCTTTTCATTTTTTAAAATTCCATTTTCAACCAAAATTTTTGGTTTTTAATTTTTGACTTTCTAAATTGTCTTTTGACTTAAAACTCTGACTTTGACTTTCAAGTTTGACCTTTAACTATAACTTTCAAATTTTCAAATTTAATTTTTCGGTTTGACTTTTACGTTTGACTTTTCAAGTGTGACTTTTTAAATTTGACTTTTAAGGTTGACTTTTGAGGTTTCAAGTCAAAGGGCATTTTTGGTAAACAATGAGTTCTTCAAAAATCAAAGTCAATGAAATTTTCTTGGAGAATTTACCTGAACATTACAAATTACTACGTAGAGAGAACGAGGAACTAAAATACGAAGGGTACCAACTTAGGAAAGGCCAGAAACCATTGAAAGATCAACTAGAGGCCAAAACAAATGATTATAAGAAACTACAGGCAGAATATAGTGACAAGTGTGTTCATTATAAACATCTTAAAAAGGATTTTGATGCTGTAACTGCGGAACTTGACACATTGAAGACTCGTTTTGAAAATGCCGATTTTAACTTCAAGAAATTCGATGTGTCAAGTGAAAGAGTTGCTACAATAGTTGAACACCAAATGAAATGGAAGCACCAGAAGCAAGTAGGTATAGGATATGAGAGTGTCCCTCCTCCATTTAATCACACTTATACCACCACTCCTTTGACTCAGGAAGAAATAGATAGAAAACCATTTATGGAGTATGGCAAACCTATCGTGATTGTGCCAGAAAGTGTTGAGCTGAACGATTCTAATGCTTCTACTTCTTGTGCAGGTAAAGTAGCAGAAGATGAGAACAAGGAGAACACTGTTGAACAAACCAATGACTCCTTGAACTCTGAATCTGTTGCTTCTAATTCTGTTACTCCTAACAAACCTGCTGTTGAGAAATACAGGCCACCAAAACAAGTGAAGCAGACTGCTTGCTACAAGTGTGCATGTGGGAACAACCAGAAACGAGGCAAGGATACGCCACCAGGGACAGGAAGAAACAACTTCCCAGTGAAGAAAAATACAAGTTTTCACTGTGGAACACCTGGAAACATTGCCAGAAATTGTCCAAATCGCGCATACGTTCCCTAATACGCACAAGGCTGGCAGAATGCGCCAAGAGGAAGATTCTTCAGAGGAAATCATTCGAAGTCACATTCGCGCTATGGTGATTGGAATGCTCCCAAGACCAAGAATCCAACTCCCAAGAACAAGAAGGGAATACCGGCCAAGAAGCCAGATTCAAGAGATGCTCCAACGAAACCAAGACCGGTTAGGTCAACGAACAAGAAGGGAATGATAGGGGACATCTCTCAACTGTGCAACACTCAGAACTTTGTTTGAGAGTATGTGTCCTTTGCGGGAAATGAAGAAAGGAAGGGATCACACATGGGGTTAGTGCTTAATGATGTGAAGAATTTTTGGATCTGTTCTGAGATTATACGTGCTGTTCTCAGACCTTCTGGATGCAAATTCAATCGGTGACTTACGATTTAAGTTTTCTTCTCTATACTCCTGAGTTTATCTTAAACTGATTCGTTTTGAAGACAATTTTTTTAGACAATTTTTTATTTTCTTATATGTTTATTGGGAAGTGATGTCAAGATAAAGTGATAACGGGCAGTCTAAAACATGTGTAAGGGACTGAATCTGAATTGTCTAGACTCTGTGTTCAATGTGCTGGTAGACACGAAGGATTGTTTGGACTGACCATACGACGCTCGGGTAGATTGAGCAGTGAGATAAACATGGGAACCCACGGGATACACTAAATTAATACACATCTAGAACTGTGGCTTAACTTTTACTTGATGTACGAATTTATGTCCTTAATTCTGGTTCCGATAGGGCGACTGGGGGGTTCTGATAAAGTAGGTCTGTAGGAAATTATTTTCTTGCTTTCTATCTGTCAGTCATATGTTGCTTCCTCTGTGTGATTGGAAGAGATCCGACCTGGATTGCATCATATGCAACTCTAATTCTACGCACCTCCTTATCTATGAAATTCTTTCTATCTGTTAGCCATATGCTGTCTCCTCTGCGTGATTGAAATGATCCGACCTGGAACACAGCATACGCAAAATTCTACCTCTCAATCCCTCTATCTATGTTATTCATATGTTGTCCCCTCTGCGTGATTGAAAGAGATCCGACCTGCGACACAACATATGCACCTATTTCTAAATCTGACTTCCTCTTTAATAATTATTTACTCACCTAAAGTAAGGAGTTCTTTGGAAGTTCTTGATAACCAGGGTATATCGGGAAATGGGGAACACGTTATAGTGCAACTAAAATTGAACCATTTAGAGGTTGTCTGTAGATCTCGCTGCTTAATTTAAGTGGACAACAATACCTGTGGTCGGCGTCAGCTAAATGGTTTATTTAGAAAAGTTTGTCGATATCCTTCGTGTTTAAGTGGACCACAATACTAACAATTGACCAGATCTATTCATGAAGGTGAAGGTACTGATAAACAAAGTTAAGACTGTCTCACAACCTTGATCCCAAATATTTTTTGCTTTTGTTAAATTTGTTCATAAAAAAAAATCCAAAAATATTCTTGTTTCTGTTTGTATTTTTCCAGAAAATATGAAAAATCCAAAGATATTGTGTGCTAAGTTTTCTTTTAGTTTTTGTTTTCTCTTGAAAGCAGATGTAGATGAGACTCATGGAGACTGTATCGAGATTTTTTGAGCCAAGGCTTCATCCGTGATCATCGAAGAATTCTCATTCGAAGGAGCAAGACATGAAGACTATTCTTTCAACTTTCAATCTTTCAACCCCAGAAGCAAGGTGAAGCTGACTTGAAGATTATGTGACAGATTGCATTGAAGCCTCCTCAATCAATTTGCGGCTATCTATGTACCTGCTGAAGTGATCCAGAAGATTTGTTCTCTCTGATATTCTCTCTGAATATTCTCAAGCTGAAAGCGCTATCTTTCAAGAATCAGTACATCAAGCCTCCTCACCCGACGAACGTTCAACGCCAAATTTTGAAGAAAAGCCCAAATGCTCAAGATGAAGTCATTTATTGAAGATTCATCAAGTTCATCTTGAAGATGTGAAGAAATTAAAGATTAAACGCTGAAGCCAAGCTCCCAATGAAGATTGACAAGAAAAGCCAGCTACATTTTTAGGGGGAGTTTGTTGGGTAAATTAGAAAAGAAAGCTATAAACCAAGGGGGAGATTGTTGGGTCAAAAATATGGTTTATACTTTACTTTTCTAGGCAATTATATTTTTTCAGTCTAGTTTACGGCTGTATGGGTGTTTACGGCCGTGAACCCATTGGTGGTTGTCTGTCCCATATAAATAAATGTTAGGTGTGTGAGGAGTGTACGGCTAGAGGAGCTTAAGTGTGTGTATTCTAAGGTGTTCTAGAGAGAGAAAGGAGAGAAGGTGCAAGTGTGTGTGAATCTTGTGTATTGTTCATCATTCCAATCTTGAATACATCATAGATTCATATTCTTCTTCTTCTTCTTCTTCTTCTTCTTCTTATTTAGATCTGGCATCATCCGCTTAATTGGGATTCCACACCATCAAGTGGATCTGATTGATACAGAAGCAGATTTGGGACTTACAAAGTAGATTCTCGGTTGCAAGTAGTGTAGAAAAGGGATCGTATCATAGTGTTTCAAAGTCCTTCGTTTCAGGTGAGTTTCCTTCACTATATTCGTGGGTCGAAGGCACCAATGCCAACCCACTAGATTATGTTTGTAGGATGATGATTGTCTTCGTGGCAATTACCTGTTATGCCTATATATGCTTGATATCTCTGTGACTCTTACTGTTATGATTATATTCTAGCTGTAGGGGGTGAAATTGACCCGATACCTGTTGAAAGAGACCAAAGGGGTTGAAATATACCCATTGCCGGTTGAAAGAGACCGAAGGGGGTGATTGTAACGCCCGTGTTTCTAGGCTAGGCATTAATATTGACGTGATAGTCTAGGTTAACCTTTGTAACTCATTTAGAATAAATGAAAAGGAATTATGTGCATATTATATAAAAATTATATGTTTTATGCTTAATTATCAGGGTTTAATTAATTAAGAATAAAAATTAGCGACGAAAATAAATATTAGATAAAGCCGATATCTATTAAGAAAGTTGTAGTGGTCGTGACAAGGATTACAGATATATAAAGAATACCGAAATCCGAGTTATAACGAAGAAGTTATGACCTGTCGAAGTTTCGCGACAAAACCGGCACAGTGCTGAATGATGTAAAAAGTGAGTTTTTGATAAACTACTTTTTAGACTTAGTGATCTACACTAAAGTCGTAGTGTTCGGTAAACCGAGAGTATGTATAAAAAGAACGTCCAAATCTGACTTCGTATGAGGAAGTTATGATTTTTCTAAGTTTCAGCCTAGGAGTAGACAGCTAAAAACTCGAATTTTAGATCGAGTGATTTTTAGCCGACACAACCTAAACGAGAATCGAAGGTCTCAAAAATAGTAGTACAACGGTAAAAAGACAGACGGAAACGGACGTCGGATGAAGAAGTTATGAATTTTTAACGGATTTCCTGTCCCGGTCTGTTAAAAATAATAATATAAAAATTAAATTCAAAGTTAGCCAATGAAGTTTAAACGGAAGTTGTAGAGCGTAATTTTACCTACGCGTGCATATAAAGAACGTCAAAAACGGAGCCCGTATGCGAAAGTTATGGATTTTAGAAGTTTTGGCACAAAAATCGAGAAAAAATGCCAAATCCGAGAAATTTCGCAAGGTGGGACTTCGGCCACGTCACCCTCGCTCATAACGCGCCACGTGTCCGAAAATGCTGAGTCACCGAGGCCAGCTGGCGAGGCGTGTCGCCTTCCCTCGCATCCGAAGTGCGGTCCAGTAGGAGTCCGACGCGTGCCTCTCCTGACGTATCCGAGCTTCGCACGTAGCGCCACGACCGAACCCTCAGACCTAGACCTCGGTCCAATCAGAAGGCTACACCAGGACCCTCGCACGTACGAGTCATGTGCTTCCTCTTCGGATCTGCTGCCACCTGGTGGCCTCTCAACCGTCCGATTAGAAGCCTCACACCTATAAATAGAAGGGTGCGAGACCTCCCGGGTATATTTTGGAAACTTGTCATTATACACCCCTAAACCCATATTTCTTTCATTCCAACTTCCCCCAAAGCCCCGGTATTATACCAAACACCCGAAATACTTCCCAAAGTGCCCGAGAAGCCCGAGAAATTAATCTTTTCGGTTTCGAAGCCCGACCCCCGCAGAGCCCGGTTTCTCAATAAAACTCCCGGTTTGATTAGAAACGATCGTTTTAGGAAACGAAGTGCTGCCCGATTATCATTAAATCAAGTGAGTGTGTAGTTACTTTCACCTTACACATAGATATGAAGTATTTTATATAAAATACGTGCTGTGTGAATATATATTGTTTGTTTGTTTATTTGAGATGGATGTTGAAGGTATGATTTATACATGTTTTTAAATAATTTAAACTGTATATGTATTTTTATCTACAAAAAATGTTGGGTAAAACATGGGTAGATGAAATAGTGGGTGTGTGATGAAAGATGATTTGGATAAATGAGATGATCAGTGATATAGATAATGAGTTGAAGGTGAGTGGTGAATTATGAGAGAATCACTTACCCAAACGTTGGCCCCCGTGATTCAGCAGAGTATGGATGACAACCATGAACTATTCTAAATGATCTGTAAGTGATTCTCTATATGTTCTGTAAGTGTGTGAACTATATGTTCACCAGCTGTACTCTAAAAACCCATTGACATGTATTGCAGGGGGGATTCCCGTGAATAATACTGTCGATAAATAAAAGCTATGGACTTAGCACATGTTGTATAAACCCTGGCAGCTATGGACTTAGTGTCTGTTGTATAAACCCTGGCGACGATGTGACTTCGTACCTATTCCTTAGGATGAATCCTTAGGAATGAGTGATAGTTGATTCTTAGGGTAAATCCTTAAGAAATAAATAAGATAATGGGGTTGGGGTAATTTGGTTGATTGATTGATGTTTAAGCATAATAAATTTATTTTTTGTGGGTTGAAAACCCTATAATGCTCACCAGGCTCCCAAGCCTGACCCACTCATCTTTTTATTATTACAGGTAGTGGACCCCGAGCATAGTCGGATGATGATGAAAGATTTTTGGATTATAGGCCAGTAGTTGTAAATAACTGTTGTAAGGCTTATAATGTATTGTATATGCTTTTGATCTGTATCGGAACATGACATCCCGAGGTTTTGATATAAAAGGAAATTATATATTTCTTAAAGAAAGGTTTTGATAAACTTTTATCATGTTTTGTTTTGGGGACCAATTCCGCAACATCTTTTAAAAGGATTTCTCTGATTTTATTTTAAAAAGCATAAATTAAATCGGTCTTTTCTGGCCGAGAAATTAGGGTATGTCATAGTTGGTATCAGAGCATTAGTTTAAGCGAACTAAGAAATTGTAGGATTTCTAGACTTAAACTTAGAATGCTAAGTGATGATTGTGAGATGAGTGTCTACCATATTTTAGACACGAGCACTAGTTTATTTTAGGAAAGATGCCTAAAATGCTTTTATGTGCTAAATGCTATATGTTTGCCATATATGCCATTATTTGTTCGGATCTATGGTCTGTTGCCGACCAGATCTGAAAACCTTATGTGTGTAGGATTCTAAACGTATGACTACCATATTAGAACTAACATATAAACGTTTTGGAGTAATAACGGAGATTTAACGTCTATCGAAAATAAAGATCTAAATTCACCTACGATTGGTGTATAGATCGAAATGGCGAGTACGCAAAGTGAATTCGGAAACGATAATCCGCAGCCTGAGCCAATCACGATGGTTGGGGTGCAGGAAATGGTGCGTACGATGTTGGATCAACAGATGGAAGAGACAAAACGTTTACTTCAACAAAGTAAGGATGAACTTACTGTGCCAGTACGTCAGGCATCTGTTCTTGAGGTAACTATCTGGGTTGCTAAGTCTATTGAAGAAATGATCAATGACAGGACCGCCAACAAGGTTGAAGTTGGCAAGAAGAGGAAATTTGAGGGGTCTTCAAGGCCCAACAAGAGCAACATATTCTCAAAGTCTAGAAAAAGAGGAGGTAAAGGAAAATGGTGCGGGAAGTGCAAAAATAAACACTCTGGGAATTCTGGCAGGAAGGTGAATTGCTTTAAGTGTGGAGAGATTGGGCATTACGCCAATGAGTGTACGATTCCCAAGGAGGTGTGTTACGGATGTAAGGAAGAAGGTCATATTTCTAAGGACTGTCCGAAGAAAAATGAAGTAACAAGGCCAAGCGCACCGCCAACGCCAAGGGAATTTCAGAATATCCTTGACGAAGCAAATAACAACGCTAGGAATTAGAAGTAAAGACTTGATACCCGAAGATCAAGTTATGAAGTAGTAATGTGAATAGTAACAAGTGGTTTAGCCTATTAAAGGCATAGTATAGGGTAAACTTGAACCTCTGTGTAATCGTTTCAAGGAAATAATATAAACCCTGGTTTTGTCATCTGATGAATTGAATGACTATGTGAAATTCTTGTATGGTGATTTGGAGAACTGCGAGACAATACTTGGGACGAGTATGAGTAGGTGTGAATGGTAGTAGAGGCCTATACTACCGGAAGCACATGACTCGTACTTGGATCAGGGAAAGTCACAAGGTTACCAAGGAGCTAGTAATTGATTTTGTCTTGTTCTAGTCTGTCGTTACCATTGTTTCGGTAATGACTAAGAAGATGATTGTTATTCCGACCTTAGAGGTCATATCGAATTGATTCCGACTAAGATGAGTATGTCACGTGGTTCAGAGAACCAAGTTCGATGTAGCATTTGACTTAAGCCAGAAGATTGAAGTTAAAGATGATCAAAGCGATCAATAGAAGTATCGCACTCGTTGTTAAAGAAGTTGGTGGTTAGAAATGATACGTGTTGAACCGTGATTGTATCACATTAGAACAGGAAGGAAGGTATAGTTTGTTCCGGAATTTGTCTCTAAGAGACATGAGTCTAAGTAGTGCATTATACGATGAGAGGTCATTAGAACATGACCCATCGGTCTGTTACAATAAATGAAGGAAAGTACTTACTCTAAGAAGAAGAAGGAGTCCTCAATAAGGATTTATTTTGTAACTCGAAGGTTACAATTGAAAGTCCTACGGAGATCTGAAGCTTTTTAGGATTCGTCGGATATTATCGAAGACTTATCCAAGGCTTTTCTTCGATCGCGACTCCATTAACAGCTTTGACCCACAAAGGAGCTACTTATAATTGGAATGAGAAGCATAAGGAAGCTTTTGAGAAGTTAAAGAAGAAGTTGTGTGAAGCACCGATTCTTTCTTTACTGGAAGGAGTTGATGACTTCGTAGTTTATGGTGATGCCACTGGAGTTGGGTTAGGTTGTGTTCTGACCCAAAGGGATAAAGCGATAGCGTATGCATCGAGGCAATTGAAGGAGCATGAAAAGAACTACCCCACTCATGATCTGGAGTTGGCAGCAGTAGTATTTGCCTTAAAGATATGGAGGCACTATCTTTATGGTACTAAATGCAAACTTTTCACTGATCATAAGAGTCTTCAATATCTCTTTAATCAGAAGAAATTGAACATGAGGCAACGACGCTGGCTAGAGTTACTAAAGGACTACGACTGTGAGATACTTTACCACCCTGGTAAAGCAAATGTTGTTGCTGATGCTCTCAGTTGGAAGGTAAATCTCAAAAAGAAAAGGACAAGAGCGTTGAAGATTAAAGTTGTCTCGACAATTGTGGAAAGTCTAAATAAAGCTCAAGAGGAAGCTTTAGAGAAAAATGACCGAAAGGAAGAACGTTTGGGGCAAAACGTTAGTGTTTGATACAAACGGTCAAGGACTGAAGGTATTCAAAGATATGATTTGGGTACCTAAGACGGGAGGAGTAAGAGAGCTTCTGATGGAAGAAGCTCACAAGACCATGTACTCGATTCATCCCGGCAGTACAAAAATGTATAGGGATCTAAAACCCTATTACTGGTGGCCGAGGATGAAGCACGATGTTGCTAAGTATGTGGCCGAGTGTGTAACATGTGCTAGGATTAAGGCACAACATCAGAAACCGTATGGGGGTTTAGAACCTTTACCTGTACCCATGGGTAAATGGGGAGACATCACCATGGATTTTGTAACTAAACTGCCCAGAACAAGGAACGGTCACGACATGATTTGGGTAGTCGTTGATCGCTTCACTAAGAGTGCGCATTTCATAGCCGCCAACGACAAATGGTCTATGGATAAACTTGTGAATTCTTACATGAAGGAAATTGTGAGGCTTCACGGTGTTCCGTTAACGATTGTAGCCAATCGTGACAGCCGTTTTACCTCAAGGTGTTAGAGGAGTCTACAAGAGGAATTGGGTACCAAGTTGTGTTTGAGTACAACTTACCATCCGCAAACCGATGGTTAGAACGAACAATTCAAACATTGGAGGATATGCTGAGAGCATGTACCCTGGAATTCCAAGGTAACTGGGATGAACACTTACCTCTAGTAGAATTTTCCTATAATAATAGTTTCCACTCAAGCATCAAGATCGCACCTTATCACGGTTTGTATGGAGAAAAGTGTCGAACGCCGTCATGTTGGCTGGAAGCTGGGGAAAAGCAGTTTATGGGACCTGAAATAGTCCATCAGACTGCTGAAAAGTTGAAAGTGATTAGGGAAAGGATGTTAGTAGCTCAAGATCGATAAAAGAGCTATGCTGACAAGAAAAGACAACTGATATCATTCGAAGTTGGAGATTTGGTTTTACTTAAAGTCTCGCCGTGGAAGGGACTTATAAGATTTAGTAAAAGGGGAAAATTGAGTCCAAGGTTTATTGGACCATTTAAAGTTCTTAAGAGGATCGGGAATCAAGCTTACAAGCTAGAATTATCGGAATAACTGGAGGGTATTCATAATACCTTTCATGTGTGTTATTTGAGAAAGTTCACGGGAGATGTGCCCGACATAATTCCCATTTATGAATTAAGGTTGGATGAAAACAAGAGGTTAATTGAAGAACCCGAGGCAATCGTTGACCGTAAGACTAAGAAGTTGCGACGCAAGATGGTCGATTTAGTGCATGTGCGTTGGAAACATACGAATGGGCCAAATCTCACCTGGGAAACGGAGAGTGACATGATGAGTCGCTACCTGCAGTTGTTTGTTGATGTGTGATTCCGGGGACGGAATCATCCTAAGGGGGGCGAGAATTGTAACGCCCGTGTTTCAAGGCTAGGCATTAATATTGACGTGATAGTCTAGGTTAACCTTTGTAACTCATTTAGAAGAAATGAAAAGGAATTATGTGAATATTATGTGAAAATTATGTGTTTTATGCTTAATTATTACGGTTTAATTAATTAAGAATAAAAATGAGCGTCCAAAATAAATATTAGATAAAGCCGATATCTATTAAGAAAGTTGTAGTGGTCGTGACAAGGATTACGGATATATAAAGAATACCGAAATCTGAGTTATAACGAAGAAGTTATGACCTGTCGAAGTTTCGCGACAAAACCGGCACGGTGCCGAATGACGTAAAAAGTGAGTTTTTTATAAACTACTTTTTAGCCTTAGTGATCGAAACGAAAGTCGTAGTGTTCGTTAAACCGAGAGTGTGTATAAAAAGAACGTCCAAATCTGACTTCGTATGAGGAAGTTATGATTTTTCTAACTTTCAGCTTAGGAGTAGACAGCTAAAAACTCGAATTTTAGATCGAGTGATTTTTAGCCGACACAACCCAAACGAGAATCGAAGGTCTCGTAAATAGTAGTACAACGGTAAAAAGACAGACGGAAACGGACGTCGGATGAAGAAGTTATGAAATTTTAACGGATTTTCTGTCCCGATCTGTTAAAAATAATAATATAAAAATTAAATTCAAAATTAGCCAACGAAGTCTAAACGGAAGTTGTAGAGCGTAATTTTACCTACGCGTGCATATAAAGAACGTCAAAAACGGAGACCGTATGCGAAAGTTATGGATTTTAGGAGTTTTGGTACAAAAATCGAGAAAAAAAATGCCAAATCCGAGAAATTTCGCAAGGTGGGACTTCGGCCACGTCACCCTCGCTCATAACGCGCCACGTGTCCGAAAATGTTGAGTCACCGAGGCTAGCTGGCGAGGCGTGTCGCCTTCCCTCGCATCCGAAGTGCGGTCTAGTAGGAGTCCGACGCGTGCCTCTCCTGACGTATCTGAGCTTCGCACGTAGCGCCACGACCGAACCCTCGGACCTAGACCTCGGTCCAATCAGAAGGCTACACCAGGACCCTCACACGTGCGAGCCATGTGCTTCCTCTTCGGATCTGCTGCCACCTGGTAGCCTCTCAGCCGTCTGATCAGAAGACTCGCACCTATAAATAGAAGGGTGCGAGACCTCCCGGGTATATTTTGGAAACTTGTCATTTTACACCCGAAATACGTCCCGAAGTGCCCGTGGAGCCCGAGAAATTTATCTTTTCGGTTTCGAAGCCTGACCCCCACAGAGCCCGGTTTCTCAATAAAACTCCCGATTTTATTAGAAACGATTGTTTTAGGAAACGAAGTGCTGCCCGATTATCATTAAATCAAGTGAGTGTGTAGGTACTTCCACCTTATACATAAATATGAAGTATTTTATATAAAATACGTGCTGTGTGAATACATATTGTTTGTTTGTTTGAGATGGATGTTGAAGGAATGATTTATACAGGTTTTTAAATAATTTAAACTGTATATGTATTTTTATCTACAAAAAATGTTGGGTAAAACATGGGTAGATGAAATAGTGGGTGTGCGATGAAAGATGAGTTGGATAAATGAGATGATTAGTGATCTAGATCATGAGTTGAGGATGAGTGGTGAATTATGACAGAATCACTTACCCAAACGTTGGCCCCCGTCATTCAGCAGAGTATGGATGACAACCATGGACTATTCTAGATGATCTGTGGAACACTAGCAGGCTTGCAACCTGTAAGTGTGTGAACTATATGTTCATCAGCTGTACTCTAAAAACCCATTGACATGTATTGTAGGGGGGATTCCCGTGAATAATACTGTCGATAAATAAGAGATATGGACTTAGCACATGTTGTATAAACCCTGTCAGCTATGGACTTAGTGCCTGTTGTATAAACCCTGGCGACGATGTGACTTCGTGCCTATTCCTTAGGATGAATCCTTACGAATGAGTGATAGTTGATTCTTAGGGTAAATCCTTAAGAAATAAATAAGATAATGGGGTTGGGGTAATTTGGTTGATTGATTGATGTTTAAGCATAATAAATTTATTTATTGTGGGTTGAAAACCCTATATGCTCACCAGGCTCCCAAGCCTGACCCACTCATCTTTTTATTATTACAGGTAGTGGACCCCGAGCATAGTCGGATGATGATGAGAGATTTTTGGATTATAGGCCAGTATTTGTAAATAACTGTTGTAAGGCTTATAATGTCTTGTTTATGCTTTTGATCTGTATCGGAACATGACATCCCGAGGTTTTGATATAAAAGGAAATTATATATTTCTTAAAGAAAGGTTTTGATAAACTTTATCATGTTTTGTTTTGGGGACCAACTCCGCAACATCTTTTAAAAGGATTTCTCTGATTTTATTTTAAAAAGCATAAATTAAATCGGTCTTTTCTGGCCGAGAAATTAGGGGATGTCACGGTGAAATAAACCCAGTACCGGCTGAAAGAGACCGAAGGGGTTGAAATATTCCCAATACCGGTTGAAAGAGATCGAAGGGGGTGAAATAGACCCAATAAATCTTTGATTGTTATGTATGTATGGTATGGCATATTTTGGGGGAGCTCACTAAGTTTTGTGCTTATAGTTTTCAGTTTATGTTTCAGGTACTTCCAGCTCGAAAAAGAAGGGCCCGGCTTGATCGCATCACATCCGTTCATGTTTTCTGCATTATGTGATTTTGAGAATTGTACTATGATATTATTTCACTATGATACACTTTTGGTTGTTTTGACATGATTACTGAATGTTTTGGAATGAATTAAAAATGAAATTTTTAGGATGCTACAAGTTGGTATTAGAGCCTTGGTTTGAGGGTTCGGGCATACCCTTGGGTGTGACTAAAGTCAAACTTATGATTTGGTAAGTTTTTCATAAAATGAAATGGTTTTCTAAAAAGGGTTCTAACAAATGAAAGGGGTGTGATACGTGCAATCAGCTGAGCTCAAGTAAGGTTTGCCAAAATACCCATACATGTTTTGTGTTATGCTTTCAATTGAGAATCTGTGAATCGTATGCTAGTTTAAGGCTAAGGATCAGCTTAGGATTGCATGATAGAATGCTAGGAGAGATGCCTTTATATGCCTATTGTATGAGCTTGTAGACTTGCATGCTAGTACTGATTAGTTAGTGATAGGATGGCATGTTTAGGTTATGCCTTGATTCTGATTACTTAATGTTTGAATGCTGCTTGCTTTGTGCTTTTAGGAGTTTCCATTAACATCAGCGAACTAGTAAGTGAATACGCTAAATTAGATATTACTGAGATTAGATAATTTTAGAAGGTTAGGTTTAACTCTATTGCGCAACTCTTTTTTAGTCCAACCGTTGTAGTGTGAGACCTTTCATTCGAAGAATTATCTAGTGTCGGTGGTATGTAATTGTACTCGTTATCTAGTTAAAGGGTGTTAGTGGGAGTTCCTTCTATAGCTAATGACGGGGAGTGGTGTGGTGGTAGCCTTAGGAAAACCTAGGAGGCGATTCGGTTCCAGTAGCCTTGTTTTGATGAGGGTTGTTTGGATTGATAGGGATGTAACTTAGAGGATTCGAGATGATTTTGAGGAAAGTACGGAAAGGCGTGGAAGGTGGTATTGGGCACATAATACTGGAAGCACAAGATCCGTACTCGAATCAAGGAAAGTCCTGAAAATTATATAGAGCTAGTTGAGGGTAGGAACATGGTTTGGCACCATGAATCTGTTGCGGCATTTGGGGTATTATCAACTTTTCGGTTATGGATGTCTAGGAAGAAGATGGGTTTGGTGATTGTTTGGGCCTTAGTAGCCATGTCAGTTGGGGTTGAATGGTGCATACCTAGATGAGTAGTTGATTTCGTGGTCTTGGGGGCCCTACTTGAGGTAGTGTCAGTCAGAGTCGTGGGACTCAATGGAGGAGCAGTTGGGATGAGCGGCTTGAGGATTGTAGTCTTGATATTGAGTGATCGGCCGATGGATTATGTGACAAGGATTATGTTTTTCCACTTTTCTATGTTGAGGGAAAGAGAGAGCGAGAGTATGATTGTAGTGATCAAAGAATGACCCAGTGGGGGAAACCGGATGGCTGCGGTATCCGCGACAAAGGTGGAAATGCACTATAGGATTCTTGTGGTTTGATCGCCTCAATAAAGTTTCATATGTGGAAAGAGAGTCATTTTCATGGAGATTGTACAAGATGATGACGAGGGGTATGCCTTCTTTGAGTTCAGTTAGAGCATGTTCTGGCAGGTTGTTCCAGGTGATCATGAGAACTGAATCGGGAACGACAACTTTCGCTGTCTATGTTGTATCTTGACTGTGAGGATGATGCCTCATGTTTTTATGATTGCGTCTCGTGATGGAGTGAAGGTCAGGGATTCAGAGGCGAAATGTGTAGTAGTACAATTGTTCTTAGATGGAGAATTGGGGCTATGAATAGGCTATCAGAGTTACTCCTTGTGCATTTGCATGGGAGTCTTGATGGTAGAGGCGGTTATGACTGGGAAGTTTCCGATGTCTCCATCTGAGATTCAGAATGTATTTGAGTTGTTGGGTCTTTATTTGGAATGTGGTCTTTTTTGTGTTATACATTCCAAGAGTTAGGGATGGTATGTATCTGGCTCAACCGGTTTGAAGTGTAGTTGTCTGCAACGTTAGTTGGTGATAGTTCGAACCCAAGTGGGGGAGAATTGGGTATGACACTTAGAAGATCAATGTGTTGGGTTTTATGTACTCTAACATCCCTATGGTGCACATACAACCCTAATGCTTTGGATCTAAGTTTTCTCTAATTATACATGCATAAAATTATCCAAAGCATGAAGCCTACAACTAGCATACAATTTGATATTTGCAACATAAAATCAAGTTAGATGAATACCTCTATATTGTAGCTTGTAGAATTTGTCCTTTCAAGAGACTAGCACCTCAAGTGTGATGCCTCAAATGGTTCACAAAACACCACCAACAATTGGAGAATTTGAGAGAAAAGATGGAGGCACTCAAAATCGGTTATAGTTTCTCTAAGAAGACTACTGTATACAATTTTAGGCCAAGGGGTTACATATATATAGTGTAGAATCCCAAGGGTTATGTGTAAACCCTTATTCTTACACTTAGGCTTGTAATGACTAACATTTATGGATCCTTACATAAGCTTAGCTCATCACTAATCAATCATGGATTATTAGCCCAACCTATATGTATCATTGATTTACACAATCAGCCCCTGTATATTTAATTAGTCTCTTTTGATCACTAAATTAATTCCAAATTAATTCTTGATCAATAGTAATTAAATAATATGATTCCTCAATTAATACATTATATTTATAATATATCAATAAATCATAAATAACCTCTTTCTCAAATATCCATCCTATCAGATTGTTCTGGTGAATGCAACCCAAAATGGACCATGCTACTCTCGGGTCAAGTACATACCAATTATAGTTATGGGCTTAAACACCTAATCCAACAGTCTCCCACTTGGATAAGTCTAATAACTATAACTGAAAGTACGACTTAAAAACTGTAGCACCCATATTTATTGAGCCAAATTAAAACGTTTTAATTCATTCAAAACCATTAAGTTCATACATCTCGTTTTCAAAATAGTTTAAACATCAGAGTATCCCCTGGACCATATCACATAAATCATAAAACATGAGGAGCGGTACGATCACGCCTTCGCCTTGCCACGATCTCCTGAAGTACCTGAAACAATACACTGAACTGTAAGCCCGAAAGCTTAGTGAGTTACCCCCAAAATACCAACCACACATAAACATACTCATAACATATCACAAATAGAAAAGCCATGCACAACGGGTCTACTGTGTGACTGGTCCGCCCGCACCGGGCCTTCAGTCCACCTGGTCCACCCTCCGAATCTAGCGATGTACATCGAGTCTACAATATGACCTCCGCGCACACCGGGCCTTCAGTCGGCCTGGTCCACTCTCCGAGCCTCGGCACGTCTGGTCCGCCCTCTTGGGGCCTTCAGCCTATCCGAACTGCTCGCTGGGCCTTCGGAATATCCGGTCCGCCCTGGGTATGTTGGCCTACAGCACAAAGCAGGACCCGCCTCAACCCAACCCCCATCAAACAACCATGTGCACATAAACAATTAATCGCATAACAAATCCTTAACCAGACAAACAGTCTAACAGATCACATAGCATATCAACATCCTAACTAGGATTCTGACCTAACCGGTCACTAGCATAACATTACCCTATATACCGGGTACCGACCTTAACCAGGTCACTAACATAACACCATCCTAAATACCAGGATGCAGATCTAGCAAAGCAATAACATAACAAACAATACCCGGATTTCCATCCGATAAAGGGCCGGCCTTGGTGCCGTAAACCCTGTCGATATAGTGAGGATAACTCACCTGTAATTCCCGACTAAAGAGATACGACCAAGCTGATCCGACCACCGACACGAACTTCACCACAGCACACTACCAAAGAACCAATACCAAAATTACCAAAATACCCTTGGAAGTTAAACTGGTCAACTCTTGGTCAAAGTCAAAGTCCTCAGTCAAAGTCAACCTTCCTGGTTGACTCTACTCGCCGAGTCAGCCCGTCGACTCGCCGAGTTCTTATACTCAGAAAACTCCCATAACACGACTCAACTCGCCGAGTCACCCCAAGACTCGTCGAGTTCAACGATCTCGGAATCCCATCCTGTCCAACTCACTGAGTCGCCAACCAACTCACTAATCCAAAGCTTTAATCAAAAGAGGTTGGGTTCTGCAACCAGACTCACCGAGTCGAAGAACAGACTCGCCGAGTCCAAGGCAATCTTCAACAGACTCGCCGAGTTGTTCTTCCACCTCGTCGAGTCCAAGGCAATCTTCATACAACTCGTCGAGTACACCCATGTGACTCGCCGAGTCTCTCCAGTTCTCAATCCATACAGAGGCTTTTCGAGCCATGCAGGGGCTCCAATCCATAGATCCACTCTTCTATAGCCTAACCCTCACATAAAGTTGCAAACTTTACGTGAAACCAAGGAGATATAAGCCCAAAACACTCTAGGGCTAGGGTTTATGACAAAGGGGCTTCACCAATAACTCTTAGACAGGAGCTTTATGACATTATGGACCATCACAAGCCTAGATCTGAAGTAGCAACCTCAGATCTAAGCCTCTAACTCGAAATAGCTCACAATCATACCAAAAATGCCCCAAATCTCAAATGATAAAAGATCTAGATACAAAAGAGCCCAAGCAACAGATTAATACCTCCAATATATGCTCCAACTGAAGTAGATCCCGGATCTACACCACTCCTATGCAACAAGTCTCTTGATCTTCAAGCCCCTTTTCAAGATTTTCTCCTCCAAGGCTCTATTCTCTCTATTAATGGAGGCTCACTCGAATCTAGGGTTTCCTGGAACTCTCTGGGGGAATAGGAGGTTGGGAGAAGGACATAAAGTCCTTTAAATAGGGTGCAACCCTTGGGATTAGGTTTTTCTTATTCCAGCACCAACTCGTCGAGCACGTCTTCCGACTCGGCGAGTGGGCCACTTAACCCGCGATCAATCCCGCTCCGACTCGACGAGTAGCACACCTACTCGTCGAGTAGCTTCCTTAATTTACACTTAACACCCTCCAACTTCTTGCTTCCGAACTTGGGATGTTAAAAAAACGTACTAGCAATTGTAGCTCTTAAAAGCCGATGTCAAACTCTGACGTGCCATTTTAGATAACGGATCATATATTCCTCCATTCTACAAGATATCGTATGAACTGAGACATGGATTATAATCATTCTCTCTGTTCATGTGTTGTTTCCCGATTTCCGATTTATGACGACTGACTAATTGAACAAATCAAATCAGTCCAGGTTTGGCCAAGCGCTTAGGGTGTCATCACTAAATCATTGAGGGGCCCACAAATATCGCTTTTATCCCTCTTAGGGTAAAAGGAACGGATAAACTTCGACTCAGATGCTTGCTCTATTTACTCATCAAATCACACACAACAATATGTTTTATAACACCAAGTTACTGGTGCGTTTACATATCATCAATGTGCAACCAACTTGTAAACTGCAACTATATGCCTCCGTTTCAAGAATATAAGATATTATCGTCTCACAATCACTCGTGATGAAATCCTGGAAGTGATTCAGATGAGCGTGAGTTCAATCCAATACTCAAATCTTATTACAGGTGTACTCATGAATACTGCAACAAACTTTGCTATGTCTAAACACTTTAGACAGTGTACAGACGGATTCATGACAGTCTTACCTCAATACCTACTTTCAAAGTATGATTGACTATGGATAGTTTGAATAATATTATTATTCGGGAAGTCAAAACATGCAAAGTGAAACACAGGAATAATCGAATTCAATATGGTCTCAAAACTTTTGAATATAAATAAAACACCTTTTATTTAATCACCATATTGATTACATATCATTCATTGTATAATGTTTCGACTAATCAACTTAATACTTGAATTAAAACAATAGTTATCCCATGCTCCAAGCATGCACACTATGTTTACCTATGGTCCTTCTTTGTGAAATAGATCAATAGAAGACATTTCCAATGAAACTCATTTCACAATTCCAAATCTTTATCACAAGTGTTAGATTCTAAACTATAATGCAATGATTCCCTTTATAATGTCGAGGCACCAAAGTGATAGAGACTTTGCCAACAATATTACAAAACTTTCCACTGGAGATTGATAACAAACAATTCCAAGGAAGTGAAGTCTGAAATTCAAAGTACATTCCTTTGAAGATCCTTCTTGCATAAAAGTTTCAAACCTACACATAGATTCTTAATATCCAACTCCTATTATGAAACCGTTTCCATATTTTCCATATGACAATGCATTATTAATAGAATTCTGTCAATTCATAATAATGTCAATATGGTCCATCCATTATTATATTTCCAACTGTCCTTAAGCAACCAATCCTTTACGAACCTTAGATTATCCTTGACAGTTGTTTAACCACTTTAGTCATATCCGGTTCTAGTCCTTTTTTCTTCTTAATGCCCTAGGAATTTGGAAAATTAGAACACGTGAATATTATAGCATATGCAATCGATCCTATATCCAAAGCATATGGGCCACGATTCATAATGTCTTACATAAAGACATGATACTTGATCCGTCTTTTGCTATAATATTTCCATATATAGAATTCCAAATGTTGAAATATTTCAACATGGTATTCATATATATCCAGGACTAATTTCGATTAATACTTCAATCTAAACTTTTATATTCGAAATAAAGTATAAGTATCCTCTCCCTTACTATAGCGAAACAACTTTTCAACCTTTACAACTTTGCAAATTAGAACTTTGTTTCCTATAAATAGTATTGCTAACTCGCAACACCTACCATCATAATTATTATCTTACTAGCATAACACTTATGCTCCCACTAGCTTTGACATGTATCCAGAAATCAGCTGAACTTTTAGAAATCAATACTTTATTGACTTTCTTACCATAGTTCAAATTTCTAATACAAGATGCTTCGATAAGCCTTTATATAACCTCATACACCTTTTATTGGAAAGCCCATATGTGTGTCTAAACTATTTCATAACTTACAGCAATAAGTTCCGAATGTTCAAACTATTTGCCATTTCTCACAATTCGAACTATGAAGAGGGATGCCGTAATCATATTCGAATTTGAGAACGCAATTAACACAACTGCTATCTCCTTAAATTTCTACTTAGTGAAAGCGTTTCCTCGCAATCATTTTCATGAATTGGAGAGAAACCTTATGACACTTAGATTTTACGGTGTATGTGTTCCTATCCATGTGAATCTGTCATTACCAACCATTACCATAAGATAAGGTCTCTGACAAACTCTACCTCGTATGGACTGAACTTGTTCAATCTTAATTTCTTGCCACTTGGTAGCACAAGGGCCTACCATGTCTTCCAAGTTGTTAAGCAGCTCACCTATACAGATCAATGAACTGTCATCGATCAAGGTCCTTCGCCTTATGCAAACAATTGAGAACTCATAGAACTCATATGAATAGTCAACTATAACTGGAATAAGCACAAAAACAAGAATATGTCAACACGATAGGTTACAAACCTCAAGTCGTGTGCTAGTGATAAACAAATAGGTTTATTCTTGATTAGTTCTTGAAACTTTTCAAGGTCTTTAAGACTCCCACTGACTTCTTGATATATAAGATTCTCTTGTTAAGAAGCACTCATTGACAAACAAATATTCAAGAGTTAGTGCGGATTCTTATCAAGGAAAAACACTTCATATAATTGTTCTTAGTTGGTCTTTGTCTTAAAGACATCACAACTACAAATTATAAATGTGTTATAAACCTACTTAAGATATGTCACTCAAGGAACAATCTTGGCGTATGACTCTAAGACTTGATTTTGGAACGAAGTATGACTCACATTTTTGATTTAACCATTTCAACAATTCTTGATTTCTCTTCTTAGTCATGCAAGTGCACGAGGATCAATTGAGATATGATTCCATAATCACTAGGATGATCATAAAACACGATACTAAAGCTCTTTTCTTTCCTTTCAGATTGGAGAAACTTTTATCTTTCTGCCTAATTGAATCTTCTTATTCGTTCTTCTATACATTGAAACTTTTGAAGGTATTAGAATTACACTTAAACTTGTAAGCATAACCATATTTACTGAACTTTCAGTAAATCATGACGAATATACTTTATCGTCCTTTGTGGTGGACCTGACCAGTACTAAACAATTTGTACTAGATCCTTTCATCTTTCACTTGACTTACATACATATGTAAACAAGGAATTAGTCTTAATTTCCCAAGTACCAAGATTTTCATACACCATATGATTCTAGGTTTCTATCCAATTGAAACTTGGGCGATGATAATCTTTCCTTACTTAGAAAATTACGACACTACCACAATTGATATAACTAAGAATCAAACCATTTTCAATATTGCTATTAATAGAAACATATAAACAACAATTTTCACGAATGCCATTGCAAGGAAACATAAAATAAGATAAAAACAAAATTTTTCTTTATTTATAAAAGTTCGGAAAAACTTGTCCTTGCAATGCAATTGCAAATGAAAACTATGTTACTATCTATTCCTAAGCAATCTATCATAACTCTTAAGTAGCAGCTCAAAAATCTGATCATCAAACCATGCGATCGAAATCCATCTTTTCACGATCAGAATCAACTTACTCTTCTTTCAAGCTTCCTTTCTTTTCTCCGATTCCACAAAACATCAAAATGCAATCTTATCACATCATGTATTAAGTATCTTTTAATAGGAACTTAATACAGTTAGATAATGGATATACCTGAAGTAGATTCATAAATTTTGACTTTACTATCCTTGCGATCTTTCAGGTAGATATGGCAACTTCACATCCAATGCCTCTTCTCTTGGAAATGAAAGCAAACAGACTCTTTCGGAATGGTACACGGACCAATCACAAACTTAGCCTTTCTCTTTACCATTTGGTCAAACGGTTTGACCATGGCCAATCCCTTTCCATTGGGAAGAGAAAGCTTTTTTAGACTTCCAATGTCACCATTCTTAATGTCCATGGAAGTAGATCTTCCAATCAAGTTTGCTTTACCAGTGCGCCAAATCATTGCCGATTCAGCAGTAATAAGCAAATAAGTAAGATCGATAAGGGTCACGTCGTGGTCTATCACATAGTAGTCTTTAACAAACTCACTATGACTTAGGAAGTGAATGAAGAACCAAGTCAACAACCATCTTCCTTGGGAACACGACACCCAACATTCCCAACTTATCAATATGCAACTTTATGTCCAAGACGTGAGCACATACAGACTTTCCATCTTCATGTTTGCTTGCCAATAGGGCTTGAGTGATCTTGAACTTTTCAAGTCGACGAACATGTGGATCAGGGAGAATAATTGGAGGAGGTGGAGGAAGTGAAGTATGATTTTCATTTTCATGATCGAAACGTGGAACATCATCTTCATGAGGGAAGCTATTTTCAAAAGATCCGGAAAGACCATAGTTGTCAGATAGACATCTACAAGGGAGAAATTCAAGTTAATTGATTTAAGTCCTTAATACAACACCCAAATGAAATATTAAGGTTAGGACCCAACACAATATTTTACAATTCGGAAGAGGGATGCCGTAATCCAATTGCAAAATATTTGAAGGTAGGTAAATGAAAATTTACCAATTTCCACCATGAAAAACGAAAGTGAACATTAGGTTTTAAATGAATTGAAATTCCTAGATTCTTTGAGATTTATTGAAATTTTCAATGGCATGTTTAATCTCGATAATGCCCTTCAAGTTTGTGACTGGGATACCGAGGATCACAAACAAGGTGTAAATAACCATGCAAATTAGCTTGGCACTCTCGAAGACATTTATCACTTAATCAGTGTGTTGGTTAACCACACACACTCCATTGATCTATGATAATCTACGAGCTACCCATTTCCATTCTTCATTAGTCCCATATTAGTGTGCCGGTTAACCACACACGCTCCACTAACGACCAATAAGGTGCAATGTGCAATTTCATTGATTAGCACCAAATTCACATTTTTCCTAAAGTAACTAAGATTAGGAATTTATAAATGTTTAGTTACTTGTAATTCATTATACTTATTAATGAAAGTTTGTGTCCTATCTTACCCGTTAGACTAACGACCCCCACTAGTCAAGGGTGCGGTGGGTAAGAGTGGATACCTAATGAAAGTCATTTTACAGTCCGCTTCCTTAAACACCCCTTATGGACCAGCTTTGTAAATGAGGCCTACTAACGGTAAGACTGACTTTTAACTTATATATATATATATATATATATATATATATATATATATATATATATATATATATATATATATATATATAATATTAGACTTTTAATGTTATATAGTATAAGGTGTATTTTATATATTTAAAATACTAGGTGGTTTAATTTATTAATAAATTAGACTTTTAATTTAATTAAGTTTAAACCATATGATTATGGATTTATTAATTTTCTCTTTTAATTAAACATTTAATTAATTTAATAAAATTCATAAGAGTGTAACTTGAACCATTCAAAAACCATCAAGGTTCTAAATATAAAATTTAAAATTAAAACTATTCAATTAATTTTTAGGTTACGAAACCAAGAGTTGCACCTTTTGAAAACTTTCAATTACTAGAGTTCTAGAATTTAATGAGACTTTTCAAATTCCAAAACTTGAGGGCAAGTTTTGAAACTCTTCAAAACTTTTGGATTCCAAACTTGATAACAAGTTTTGTAACTCCTTAAAAAATCTTTTGAGTTCCAAAACTTGATGGCAAGTTTTGTAACTCTTCAAAAACATTTAGATCATATCTTAAACTAATAAAATAATCATATATATTTATCTTTTACCAATTTGACCTAATGCAACTCATATCGCAAGATAATTCAAATCAAATAATACAAATAATTAGTTTATCATATAAGCTAGTAATTATTTTATAATTTGACAATTGTCTTTATAATTTGGATGAGGCAAATCATTACCTTATCAAAAAAAAAAAAAATAATAACCGAATTTTATGATACAAAATAGTTTATGGCAATGTTCCTAATCCAATTCTGGCCATCTAATGATCCAACTCGTCGAGCCAGGCTATGGACTCATTGAGTTCATCACCATATGATCCAACTCGTGGAGTTCCCTTATGGGAATCGACGAGTCCAACAGTCAGTGGCCAAAAATCACATTTTTTCAACTTTGAAAGATAAACAGGTGCATCAATATAACAGAAAACACCCATGGCTCTGATACCACTATTGGGTTTTATATACTCTAACATCCCTATGGTGCACATACAACTCTAATGCTTTGGATCTAAGTTTTCTCTAATTATACATGCAATAAAATTATCCAAAGCATGAAGCCTACAACTAGCATACAATTTGATATTTGCAACATAAAATCAAGTTAGATGAATACCTCTATATTGTAGCTTGTAGAATTCGGCCTTTCAAGAGCTTAGCACCTCAAGTGTGATGCCTGAAATGGTTCATAAAACACCACCAACAATTGGAGAATTATAGAGAAAAGATGAAGACACTCAAAATCGGCTATAGTTTCTCTAAGAAGACTAGTGTATATAATTTTAGGCCAAGGGGTTACATATATATAGTGTAGAATCCCATGGTTTATGTGTAAAACCTAATTCTTACACTTAGGCTTGTAATGGACTAACACTTTATGGATCATTACATAAGCTTAGCCCATCACTAATCAATCATGGATTATTAGCCCAACCTCTATGTATCATTGATATACACAATCAGCCCGTGTATATTTAATTAGTCTCTTTTGATCACTAAATTAATTCCAAATTAATTCTTGATCAATACTAATTAAATAATATGATTCCTCAATTAATACATTATACTTATAATATATCAATAAATCATAAATAACCTCTTTCTCAAATATCCATCCTATCAGATTGTTCTGGTGCATGCAACCCAAAATGGGCCATGCTACTCTCGGGCCAAGTACATACCAATTATAGTTATGAGCTTAGACACCTAATCCTACATAACGATCTGTTCGAGTTCATGGTTCCAAAAGAATGGGTTTTAGGGATCGGTGGTTCGGGTGTGTGAGACTCTGGTTCGAGACGAGGGTGCAGAGCAAGTTGCCATCATATATATGTGCTCGAAAATACATGAGTGGTCTTCGCGATAGGAACTTGTTGGTCAAGGAGCTCATTGTAGCTAGTGGTCCCTTTCGGGAAGGCCGATGAACTATTCAAGAGGTGGTTAGGTCGCTTGTATTGAGCATCGGTTGTTGAAGGATTTTCAGCTCGATGTGTAAATTGCTACCTATAGTCTAAGATAAGCAGTGGTTAGTTTGTCAGCCAACTCCAGGGTTGGGCATATGTAGTTCTGCACGGGCTTAGTTCAGTGAAAAACATTAGATTATCGGATTTTTGTTAGTACATTCTCGATCGCTGGTTGTTCTCGTTCATTGTCTATAGTTCGGATGCTTTAAAGGTGTCGAGCCACATAATTTGGAGGTCAGTGGACGTGACAACCAATCGTCATAATCTGTTTAAAGTATATCATGGATTCTGGGTACATTACCCTGAACTATTGGATTGTGGAATTATGGTTTATATCAGACTCGGGTTTGATTCAGTAGTAAGCAGAGCATTTAAGTGATTATCTATGTGCTCTAATTAAGGGTCTTCGGGTTCTTTCTCATCAGTTAGGATTGCACAAGGATGTGGAATTGTATCCATGGAAGGTACTTTTGGATATGGAAACCTTTCATCAAGAATAATAAAGTGTTTCATATGGTTTGTCGTGTAGGCACCCGATATTGTTTGGTCAGGGGATCTTAGTTCAACAAGCTCAGTATGGTAATGGTTGGATAATGAGAGTATAGGATGGCTCGGTAATCTAATGAGTACGAGATTATCAGAATGTAGATGAATCCAAGTGAGGGATGGTCACTTGGGACCACCGGGGATAGTTCCAAGTGTGATCTATTTTAGAATTTGTACCCATGTCAGGGATTTGGAT
The DNA here is from genome assembly GCF_052849685.1 of Lactuca virosa. Taxonomy (NCBI): domain Eukaryota; kingdom Viridiplantae; phylum Streptophyta; class Magnoliopsida; order Asterales; family Asteraceae; genus Lactuca; species Lactuca virosa. The sequence continues at coordinate 264,741,724 of NC_136434.1, forward strand.
CATAATATCTGGAGGAAGCTCCAGGGTTCCTTGTGGTCCGGAAAAATCCAAGATAGGTCGGGTTGTGAGTATGGGGAAAGATATCGTTGGGTCAATGAGGCTTTGACCTTCTAATCAGGTGGTGCAGATAAGATATTGTTTGACTAATGATTAATTGCGAAGGCCAGTCATCATGGAATCCTACTAAGTCAACTAGAGAGCCAATTCTGGCTACGAGAGAGTTCAAGGTTAAGCAAGGCAGAGGGTTCATCGGTCACTAGTTAGCATCAGAGCAAATGATATGGATTCATGGCTAGGTTCAGGTCGAGGGTTGTGTTAGGACCTTTCTGCATGTTCTTGTCTGATGAAGGTTTTGGTGTCTGAAGCATGACCCGGACACCTGATAGATTCTGGTAGGACAAGGTTTTAACTTGCAACGTTTCCGGTTAGTATGTAATTGCGAGAGTGATGTAAGACTGCGGAGCAGCTGTAACATTCACTAGATTAATGTGTGGTTGTGGAAGTGATGTAAGACTACGGATAAGCCGTAGCATTCACCAGGTTAGTGTGTGGGTGTGGGAGTGTTGTAAGACTTTTGGGTGACCCGTAGTATTCACCTGGATATGAGTAGCTGTGAGAGTGTGGTGAATCTACGATTTGGCTTATAGTTTCCTCTATATGGAATTAGACAATGGCAGGATGGGTAGTGAGACTGTGGGAATGCCACATCATTCATGGAATCAAGGAAGGTTGTGGGTCGTATAGGCCCGTTTGTGATGTAAGACATCATATAGGTGTGTAGCATTCATTTAGAGAAAAGTGAGTTACGTTGCATCGGTGTGATGGCTGGTTATGATATCCATGGTTAGAACAGGAAGACTGTTGAAGCCTTATATTCAAGTAGGTTAGGGTATCTTTGCCATACAAATTCTTGGATAGAGTCTCGTGGTGTAGTCATTTGAATTAGATTGCGAAGTGAAGCCATATTGGTTGTGATTCAGAATTGTGTTGTATGTCGGGAAGTCGGATAAGGTATTGGATTCCTAGTTTTGAGACTGAGTAATGATGGTTGTCCTTTATTGGTTAAGGTCAGCAGGAGCAAGGATTCGTTCGTCGTCAGTATGTGGGTTCTGCTAAGAATGGGTTCGATTATTGGATGGCCATTGTTGATTTTTATTAGGGATGTAGAAGATATGGCCGGATCGTCTGATTTTCTGGAAAGTAGCAAGGAGTGATTTCAAGAACAAAATCTATTTTAAGTGGGGGAGAATTGTAACACCATGTTTCGAGTCGTTTCGTAATTCGGGGCCGTGACCCGAAGATCAAGTATCATAAGGCTTTGGGCTTTTGGAAAGAGAGGTTCAGACCCGTTTCAATATGGGTAATGTAAATTATGTGATCCAAGAGTTCGGTTTGTGCTTTGGAATCTAAGGGTAAAATAGGCAAGGTAGTGTTTCAGAATTCTTTTATGAATTATGTATTTTAGTTCAATGTGTTTTAAGTCAAAAGCTACTAGATAGGGTTGTGGAGATCCTCAATACCTTTCCATTGATATAAATATCGTCAAAATCAGAGTTGAAACGAAGAAGTTATGATCGTTTAAAGTTAGGACGGTTTTGGGTCAAGCCACGTACGGTGGGTATACGCGGAAGTATGCTGGGCATACTAGGGCATCCCTGAGTACGCTGGGCATACGCGATTAGCGCCCAAACCCTATTTTCATTGTTTGAGCCCTATGAAAGCTCCTTACCTTCCCCAAACCCATTCCATTCTCAGCCTCCACCTCTCTTACACCCTTCCATGAAAACCCTAACCCTAGTTTGAGCTTTTTGAGCAAAAGAAGGCAATCTTGAGTGCTTTGGAGTGTTCTTAGTGCATCTTGGAGAAGAATGAGCTCTTTGAGTAAGTGTTGGTTGCACTGGAGCTTGTAGATCTAGACTTTATTCACCTTGATCTTTCTTCTAGAGGTATAAGGTTTGAATGTTGATGATGTATTTGATAGATATAGCTAGTCTTGGGTGTTCTGAGCTTTTGGTTACTTTACTGCATAAAGTTTAGATATTGAAAGTTTGGGACTTTTTTTATGGATAAAGTTGGAAACTTTATCCATCAAAACATCATATTGATTCAGATCTAAAGATTGGAGACTTGGACTTAAGGGATTAAGTTGAAAGAGATGCTCTTTTGGTCCATTTGAGACTTAAAAACTAGAGCTTAGTGATTTGGACCATTATAATGGATAAAGTTGGAAAATTTATCCATTATGGTGCTATTAGGATCCATAAACTTGTGATATTGATCCTTCCATTCCTTCCATGCAAGTGTCATGATGTCTTAATGGATTAATAAGTTAAGGTTTTGGCTTTTGGACCTTTTCTAGATATGGAAAGTCATAAGGGTGGAAACTAAATGAATTAGAATGATGTTGTTAGACTAGATCTGAGTTTTGGATGAAAAGACTTAAGAGAATAAGCACTTAATGGAAAGGTTCCATATGACCGAGTACACTTGGCATACATTTTGAGTACGCTGCATGTACTCGTATGGGGTCCCGATTTTGGATGGTGAGTACGCCATGCGTACGAGCCGAGTACACTCCGCGTACTCAGCCTGAAGTTTGACTTTCGTTGACCGTTGACTTTTGACCAAGTTTCACCGTGGGTGAAACTTGAGGATTTTGGGCTATTAATTTAGATTTTATCTGGTTCTGGTGTAAGTAGATTCGTGAGTGCAAGCAGTGCAGAAAAGGGATCGTATCGTAGTGTTTCAAAGTTCTTCGTTTCAGGTGAGTTTCTTTCACTATATCCGTAGGTCGAAGGCACCAATGCCGGCCCACTAGATTATGTTTGTAGTATGATGATTGTCTTCGTGACAATCACCTGTTATGCCTGTATATGCTGGATGTCTCTATGACTCTTACTATTATGATTATATGCTAGTTCTAGAGGAGAAATAGAATCGATACCGGTTGAAAGAGACAATAGGGGTTGACATATACCCAATACTGGTTGAAAAAGACCGAAGGGGGTGAAATAGACCCAATATCGGATGAAAAAGACTGACGGGGTTGAAATATACCTAATACCGGTTGAAAGAGACCAAAGGGGGTGAAATAGACCCAGTTATGCTTTGACTGTTATGTTTATATGGTATGGGGTATTTTGTGGGAGCTCATTAAGCTTTGTTCTTATAGTTTTCAGTTTATGTTTCAGGTACTTCCAGCCCGAAAGGGAAGGGCTCATATTGATTGCACCGCCTCCGCTCATGTTTTCCGCATTATGTGATTTTGGGAATTGTACTATGATATTATTTCACTATGACACACTTTTGGTTGTTTTGACATGATTACTGTATGTTTTGGAATGAAATAAAAATGAAATTTTTGTTTGAAATTTTTGGGATGTTACACTTTTAATCCTTAACACCTGAGATACATAGTGGGACTTAAGTGTAGGGAGTGTTATGCTTTGATTTGGTCAAATGTTGGTCCTTAACCGGGCAGTTATAAAAGCCATTTTCAGGTATAGTGTGAACTATGCAAGAGGCTTATGTAGTCAAGATGAGATTTGTTCCTCTTATGTATTGAGAGTTAGACATCTAAGGTGTCTTACCAAAAGTTGAACACCAAATGAGATTGATTGTGATCTGTATCTCATGTTCTACATGATATATGTGATAAGGGAATAACTGATAACTTACCTTATACATGAATTGTAGCTTTGAGGTTCTGGGGAATTGGGTGTTGATAGAATGGCACAAAGTCATATGTTGTTGGGGGCAGTGAAATTTTGCTAGACGTTTACCACTTCTATATCAGTCTAGTTGCACAAGTGGGAGATTGAATGATCTTGTATAATCAACAGTTATATTAAAATGATATTGCTAATTAACATATGATACTAATGGGTTAGACAAACAACAACCTGATACAATTGATTATTTATTAGAAATTGATTTTAATAAATATTCAATAAACTCTTATAATTAATTGAAAATTATTTATTTCTTAGAAATAATAATTTTTCATTAGCAAGTAACAAGATATATCATATGGTATGATTTATTAAGTCATGTACATTATTTTGGACTAGAAAGACTTTTGTCTTTTAGCCAAAAGCCAAAGTTTATATTTTATAAAAGAAGATTACAAAATTTATAAACTTTTGTCTTCTTTTATATTCTTTTAGCCAAAAGCCAAAGTTTATATTTTATAAAAGAGATTGAATGATCTTGTATAATCAACAGTTATAAGCATGGCCTTTTGATTTGTTTAATCAAAAGCATGACTAGTTATTAAAGGCATGAGGGACAAGTTCCTTTTATAACATGAGTGCTTAATTGGTTAAGGAATCGTGTGTATTATTTTATCTTTAAGAGAGTGCATGAAAGGCTTTCATTTTTGACCTTTTTACATGCCAAAACCATGAGTATGCTTTGCATAGTCATTCTCTCTTGTTTTTGCTTTTACACTTAAAAGAACACTTGCATTTTTCTCTCTTTAAGTTCATACTTTGTTTATGAACTTAAAGCTTAAGAGTTTTAAGAGTTTACAAGACTGGAATCTTAAATCAAGTTGAGTGGAATCTTAAATCAATTTGAATTCTTGTTGGTGTTTCAAAAGTTTCCACATTCTCCATCAACTTCCAAGCCTCCCAAGAGGACCCAAAGAATTACAAATGTTGTTATTTCTTCAATTTCTTCTTTGGTTGTGCTTTTATATTTGCATTACTTGCAAGATGATTCTTGGTGGGTGTAATTTGTTATGTTCGGGTCTATCAACCAACCAATTCTGTATGTCGTCCATTGGCACCATACACCAGACAAACATCAAGCGTTCCCTTCGAGTGTCGCAAGTTCCACTTGACCACTTCCCAATGAGCTTTCCCTCAATTGCCTCAAACCGCCAAAGAAGTACAAACAAGTTTGGACTGATCACAATAGAACGACCGCACGAATTTATCAATGCAATGAGAAATGTATAACCATCCTGCTCTGCTATACATTTAAATCTCTGTTACCGCTATCTTCTTTTTAGCTCCTAAATCGTTTATCACAAGCTCATTCTCTAAAATCATCTTCAAGTTTTCTTTCCCGACATCAGCATCACCTGACACTTCTTCCCTAGCTTGTTCAAGGGATTCCTCATGTCTATGTTGCTCCATGTCACCCTGATGTTCCTCATTTATCAAAAAAACTATGTGGGGTTTCTGTTTCAAACTCCACTTTCTAGCTAGCAACTTGATCAATCCCTACAACACTTGTACCACCTCTTCTCTGGTTACACATAGTAGATTCAATGGTCACATATCTACTAATAACACATTTTAGAGTCTTTCCTTCTTCTGTACACCACATATGATTACATTTCCCTCCAAATGTATATCCTATAAATATGCACTTCATTGAACTCAGATCCAGTTTACCATTATTCATACAAGTGTAAGCATGACATCCAAACATTCGTAAACAAGAATTCTCTTAGGGTTTCCCAGACCACACCTCTTGAGGAGTCTTACAATCAATTGTAGTTAATGGATATCTATTCACCAGATAACAAGCAATATTTACTGCTTCGGTCTAGAATTGCTTCGATAAATCAACAGATAATGGCATGCACCGAGCATACTCAACCGATGTTTGTTTTATCTATTCTGCCACTCCAATTTGCTGTGGTGTTAGTCGTATAATACAATCCTTCACTGTACCTTTTATTTTGCAGAACTTGTCAAATGAAGCATTTCAGAACTCCAACTCATTTTCTGTTCTGAGTGACCTGACATGGTTCCCTGTCTATTTCTCAACCATCGTCGTCTACTCCCTGAACAATCAAAACACTTCATCTTTGTCCTTTGTCTTCATAAAATACACCCAGGTTTCCCTTGAGTAATCATTGATAAAATTGACAAAGTATTGACATCCACCATGAGACTTTACGGGAAAGGGGCCCCATAGATTTGAGTGAACACACTCGAGGATCTCCTTCCTTGAGTGTTGAACCAAACTGAACTTCACCCTGCATTGTATCTGTTGAAAACAAGCTTCACCAGCTTTAGCATTTCCAGTTGCATCTCCACCAAAGAACCCCTTCTCGCTCACATGTCTCAACTTATGATGCCACGGTTTTCTTTCATCATTATACTAATCCAAGGATGGAATATAGTCACTCCTCCTCTAACCGTAGAGCCTTCCAAGATGTACCTCTCATGAGGATTCATCTTTCCCTTCATAACTACAAGAGCACCCTTGGAGACTCTTAACTAGTCACCCTTTCTAGGATATACTTCAATCCATCCTTCGCCAAAGTGCCAAGAGAAATCAGATTCTTTCAAAGCTTCAGGATGATCCAACAATCTAGTTTTCTAACTATACAATCGTGCATCTTGATGTGCACTGTGCTACTACCCTTGATACTGATCGCCCAATCATCACCCATTTTTAGTGTTCTATTCCATTCTTTAAAGGAGTCGAATGATAGGATGCTCTAGATTCCAAGACCCAAGCATCAACAGAACTAGATGTACAAACTGTCAAAACTTCACCATCATCCCCTTCATCAGAATTTCTTTGAACCACAACAACATTGTTGTTGCTTGGTCCAACACCATTATTTCCTTTCTTCAGTAAAGGACAATCTCTTCTAAAGTTCTCCAAATGAAACGTTTCTTTTCAGTTCCTTGGACATCAAACAATCCTTCACATCATTCACAATGATCATTATCCTACCATACAACATGGTATCAATGAAATTATCATAAGAATTCGGCAATGAACATAAGAGGATAAGTGCTTGATCTTCATGTAACATCCATATTCTTGGAGGTATTAAAATTAATTTATTTTGGATTTTGGGCAGTACCACGTCGTGGTTAAGGCATCCCACGACATGGTGATGGGAGTTGTGTCGCATATTTTAAATCGTCGCCACGACATAGCAGCCTATAACCAACGCGTGGCAACTATTTAATGAGAAACCCTAATATCTAGGATTTGCGCCTTATTTAAAGGAATGTGATGGCTAAGGTTGCTTACCCTCAGCCTCCATCACATTCTCTCAGCCACCAAGCAAACCTTAACCTCCATTGTTGCTCTCTGAACTTTGTGTATTGATTTTTTGGGGATTTGAAGAAGAAGGAGGTGACTTCTAGACTTGGATTCATCAACCAACTCTTCTCACCATCTTATTGTGCACCTTATGGAATCTTGTAAGTCCCCAAGTTTCATGATTTTTGTTTATAAAGTGCTAGATTTTGTATTTTGTCCCATTTTTTCTGGATCTTATTAGATGGGAGAGAGAGATTTCATAAAGGTTGCAACTTTGTGAATCTCTGGATCATTTGGAGTAGTTCATGGCTTGGATCTGAAGTTCGATGGTAGGTTTGTTCCATGTAAAAGAATTTGGTCATAAAATCCCATTATTGACCTAAGTTGAGTCCAAGACTTGCATTGGACATGCAAGTCTATAAAGCATCAATCTTTAGGATGGTTCTGTTGTGATAAGCTCTTCTTGAGCAAATGATCTTGTGACTTAAGGGATTAAGTGCAATCTTGATTAAGTCCTTGCAATTTCTTTGCCTTTTTGGATCTAGGACATGAGATCTAGACCTCTTGGTGGATCTCAAAGGATAAAGGTGGAAACTTTATGCTTTTGGACGTTGGAAACGATCAGATCTGGACTTTGGAACCTTTGGAATTGGAATATTCGACTTAACTCATTAGGATGTTTTGGATCCAGTTCCCATGATGTGGTGAGTGGGGGAAACACGTCTGTTTTTTCATTTGAAGGCCATGACCTGTCCAAGGATGGCCACGACGAGGAGGGTCAACCTTCGTCGTTGACTTTGACTTTTGACCTTGTTTTGGCTAAGTTTGATGGAGGGGTACTTTGGGTATTTTGATTTATAGTTTAGTTTGGTTAATTGTCATTGAATAGGTGTCCGGTTGAGCTGATCTTTAGAGCAAAGACCCGTTTAGTTATTATTAGTCTATTTGTGAGATGAGTCTTCTTACGACCTTAAGTGGGTCGAAGGCACCAAGGACGACGCATTGTATTGTATGAGTAGAATGTATGCTATTGTATGACTTTGACTAATATGATTGTATGATTTATGTATGGAGCTATTCTGGGCTCGAAATCATTATGGACTCGTGGTTGATACGGACCTGACACAACTAATTGTTGTTATTTGGGTTGATACGAAGAAGTTATGACTTGTCGAAGTTTCGAGACAGAACCGGTACGACACTGCGTGATGTAAATAGTGAATTTACGATAGAGCGATATTTAGCCTTAGTGCTCTAAACGAAAGTCGTAGAATACGTTAAACCGAGAGGGTGCATAAAAAGAACGTCTAAATCTAACTTTGTATGAGGAAGTTATGATTTTTGGAAGTTTCGACTTAGCGGTATGCAGCCCAAAGTTCGAATATGAGATCGAGTGGTTTCTAGCCGAAACAATCTAAACGAGAATTGAAGATCTCGTCGATAGTAGTCCAACGGTAAAAATACAGACGAAAACGGACGTCAGATGAAGGAGTTGTGAATTCCAAACGGAGTTTTCCTGTCCCGGCCTACTAAAAATAATATAATAAAAGTTAAAGTCAAAATTAGCCAACGGAGTCTAAACGAGAGTTGTAGAGCATAATCTCACCTACGCGTTCATATGAAGAACGTCGAAAACGGAGCTCGTATGAGAAATATATGAATTTCTGAAGTTCGGGGCACAAACCCTGACACTGTGTCAGAATTCACGACGTGAACACAGTGTTCACGATGTGAACTCAGAGGTGACGCCTTCCAGAGCAAGTGGACTGATGACGAACGCAATGACCTATACCTGACTGAATTCACGACGTGAATTTTGAGATTCACGATGTGAATCCAAAAAAAATGGCCCGATAAATAGAAACCGAAGGGCAGCCGACCATAGTTGCTAATTCCTTCACTCTCTCACTCCCGATACCCTCTCTAGCTGTATTGAAGTACCCCCGATGCCCCGGTATCATCCCGACACCCGATGCAAGTCCCGGAGCACCGAAGATCCCGAGAAGAAAAGAGTTTCAAGTCGAAGCTCTGCCCGCGAGAAGCCCGGTGTGTGGAGATATCCCAGTTTTACCAAAGAATACTGCTTTAAGAGCCGTAGTGCTGTCCGATAATCTTCTTATCAAGTGAGTGTGTAGTTGCTTTCTTATAACACATAGATATGAATTATTCTCTATAAAATACGTGCTATGTGTTTGTATATTATCTGTTATCTGGAATGAGTATTGAATGGATATATTATACAGGTTTTAAAGTTGTATAAGTATGTATATATGTATATGTTATCTACAAAACTGTTGGGTATAAAATGGGTAGGTATTTGATGTGTGATTAAATAAAATGATGAGAGGTCTCGATGTTGTTGTTGATCTAGTCATCTAGCGGAGTATGGATGACGACCACAGACTCTTTCTAGACTGTCCAGTGGAACGCTGGCAGGTTCATAACCTGTAGGTGTTGTGAACGATGTGTTCACCGGTGTACTCTATCCCCGTCATGGTTGCCTTTAGGACATCTATTGTTGAGGAAACCCCTTTGCAGTAATGTCCATCCCAATGACAAATCCTAGACTAGGTCCCTTGTGATAGTTGTTGTTTTAGGGATGTAAAGTGAGGATAACAGGAATGGGTAATCGGGGTATTGTTGGTTGGTGAAATTAAATATAATTATTTATTGTGGGTTGAAAACCCTATATGCTCACTAGGCTCCCAAGTCTGACCCACTCAGTTTTATTTTTATTACAGGTAGTGGCGCGAGAGCATAAGTTGGATGAATCATTAAGATATTTTGTTTATAGGCCAGTAGTTGTATATAACTGTTGTAAGGCTTATAATGTGCCGTTTATGCTTTTGGTCTGTATCGGAACATGACATGCCGAGTTTTGTTATATATGAAAATACATTTCTTTAAGAAATGCTTTGATAAATTTTATCTTATCATATTTTTTTTTGGGAACAAATTCCGCAACCCTTTTGTAGCATCCCAATTTTCAAGGCTAAAACCTTCATTTTTAATTAAGTAATCATGTGAAATCATTTATCAAACATTGCTAATATTATATTAATTCATAAACCATTACGTCGTGTCTCAAAAACATATCATCGGATAATAGTAATAATCAGAGTACAATCCCAGAAAACTCAATGCGGAAATCATGTGTGAGTGTGATGTGCCGCTACCGCGCCGACTCCTTCCCCTTGGCTGAAGAGGTACCTGAAACAAAACTGAAAACTATAAGCACGAAGCTTAGTGAGTTCCCCCATCATACCACATACCATACAAGCACATAACATACATACTGCCAGGCATATCTGGGTGCCCGACCTACCCCTTCGGTCCTCTCGACCGGTGACCTTGCACAGCATACCTGGGTGCTGGCCTACCCCTTCGGTCCTCTCGATCGGTCTATCGCATACTATCACGTAATCATATTCTAGCATAGTTGGGTACTAAACTACCCCTTTGGCCCTATCGGCCGGTAACTTGGGGACTATCTCCCCCTACTACTACCACCATCACGTAACATCATATCATGCTAGCACATAAAATATAACAGGTAGTAGCAAACCTAGATGAACATCATAAAGACAATCATCTAACATACAACTCCTAATGGTGGGCTGGCATTGTGGCTGTAGACCCCCCTCCCCCCCGCTACTGGAAGGTAACTCACCTCGATGTCGCGTAGTGTCTGCACTGATCTCGATGTGGAAATCGACTCTCCCCGACTCCTCAATCCCTACACGACAACTCTTGCAAGTTATCAACTCATACTCATACTCGCAACCCTTACAAGGGTCAACCCAAACCCTATCAATGTCCAATTCAAATCCATGGTCAAATTCAACATCTGGTTGACTCGACTCGCCGAGTTGGCCCGCCAACTCGTCTAGTCCCCATAACCACAAAATGTCATAAACCCGCTCCTACCCGTCGAGTCTAGCAAGAGCTCGATGAGTTCGCTTTCAACAACACATCATACAATCTTCAAACAACTCGCCGAGTTCATCTTCATTCATAAGAAGATGTTCAGTCTATGACTCGCTGAGTTCCTCCTGAACTCGCCGAGTCCGTCTTCATAAGTTGGGAGATTGCCTTGGACTCGCTGAGTCTGTTCATACACTCGTTGAGTCCCATGAGTTCCAAGTCCAAAACAAACCCCTATCAGGCTGAGTGTTCCTTCCACTCAACCAAAACCATTTCCAGGAGACACTTTGGGGGAAAAAGCGTCCCGACTCGCCGAGTCACCTAAGTGACTCGCCGAGTCCCTCTTTTTCCAAAACTATACAGTCGATTTTAGTGGGACTTAATGCATCCCAATCATAGATCTGGCCTCCTAGGGTCCCTTTTATACGTGAAGCTACAAACTTGATGTCCATGCATGGGGTTTTTGGCTCAAAAGGCTATAAAATGGGGTTTATATGATGCATGGGTCTCCCATGGCCATAAAGTTGGCACCTTTATGCCATGGGAACCCTCAATGGTTCCAGATCTGAAGCACAACCCACATATACAAGCAAAACTGAACATAGCTTCTCAAAAGCTTAGAAAAGGTGGAGAAATAGCCCCAAAACAAGATCTAGGAAATAGATGGTCAAGGTTCAAGATTTTTACCTTGAATGGACTGAGAATGAAGCAAAACCTTAGGATCTACTAGCTTCCTCTTGATCTCCTAAGCTCTCTTGTTCTCCTTCAACTTCAAACACACACAAAAAGGCACCAAAAGAGCTCAAATCACTTAAAAATGGTTTAGGGTTTCAATCTAGGGTTTCTTTGAGTTGGGAGGGTGATGGAGGCTGGGTTGGGACGAGATAAAGTGTCTAAATAGGGTGCAAACCCTAAATATTACGGGTTTGTCCAGACAGCTCCTACTCGTCGATTCGGTCTTCCGACTCGTCGAGTAGGTCACTTAAACCCCCGATCCAACAGTCGAGTCTACTCGACGAGTTGGGCCTCCAACTCGCCGAGTCCCAGAGTAATTTGTAACATTTCAATGAAATTAAATACATACCAGAAATCGGGTGCTACAAATCTCCCCCACTTATTTTAGACTTCGTCCTCGAAGTCTGCTGCTGATCTGGAAAAAGCTCTGGGTAGTGCTCCCTCTTCTCATCCTCGGCTCCCAAGTCCATTCCGATCCCTTGGGTGCTGTCATTGCACCTTCACCAGCTTTACTCTCTTTTTCCTTAGGTCCTTCGACTTCCTGTCGAGGATCGCTACTGGCCGCTCGATGTAATTCAGGTTGTCATCCACCTGAATATCCTCCAAGGGTACAACTGCCGAGTCGTCCACCAGGCACTTCCGTAACTGGGAGATGTGAAACGTACTATGAATCTGACTGAGTTCGGCTGGCAGGTCCAACCTATATGCCACCTTGCCCACCCGGGCTACAACCTGGAAAGGTCCAATGTATCTGGGGCCCAACTTGCCCCGATTACTGAATCGGATGACGCCTTTCAGAGGCGACACCTTCAGGAGGACCATATCCATGACCTGGAACTCCAGGTCTGATCGACGCTTGTCGGCGTAAATTTTCTGCCGACTCTGAGCAGTCTGAAGCCTGCTCCTAACCTGCTGAATTCTCTCTGTCGTCTTGAGCACCACTTCGGTGCTCCCCATGACCCTCTGTCCGACTTCGCCCCAACATATCGGGGTCCTGCACTTCCTTCCGTACAACATCTCGAAGGGAGGACGGTCGATACTCGCGTGATAGCTGTTGTTGTAGGAGAACTCAGCTAATGGAAGGTAGGTATCCCAGCTACCACCGAAGTCTAGAACGCTGGCCTGCAGCATGTCCTCTAAAGTTTGGATGGTCCGCTCACTCTGACCATCCGTCGAGTCGGTTAGCCGACTCGTCGAGTATGTCACTAAACTCCCGTGTCCAAAGTCGATTCTACTCGACGGGTTGGACCTTCAACTCGCCGAGTCCCAGGCCAAAATGTTATAATTACTTGAATGAAAGTACGTACCAGGAACCGGGTGCTACAAATCTCCCCGACTTATTTTAGACTTCGTCCTCGAAGTCTGCTGCTCGATCCTAAAAAAGCTCTGGGTAATGCTCCATCATCTCGTCCTCCGGCTCCCACGTCCATTCCGAGCCCTTTCGGTGCTGCCATTGCACCTTCACCAGCTCGACCCTCTTGTTCCTCAGATCCTTCGACTTTCGGTCGAGGATCGCCACAGGCCGCTCAATGTAGTTCAGGCTGTCATCCACCTGAATATCCTCCAGAGGTACCACTGCCAAGTCGTCCACCAAGCACTTCCGCAGCTGGGAGACATGAAAAGTGCTATGGATCTAACTGAGTTCCGCTGGCAGATCCAGCCTATACGCCAGCTTGCCCACCCGGGCTATAACCCTGAAGGGTCCAATATACCTGGGGCCCAGCTTGCCCCGCTTCCTGAATCGGATGACGCCCTTCCATGGCGACACCTTCAGGAGGACCATATCCCCGACCTGGAACTCCAGGTTTGACCGTCGCTTGTCGGCATAGCTTTTCTGCCGACTCTGAGCAGTCTGAAGCCTGCTCCTAACCTGCTGGATCTTCTCCATAGTCTTGAGTACCACTTTGGTACTCCCCATGACTCTTTGCCCAACCTCTCCCCAGCATATCGGGGTCCTGTACTTCCTCCCATACAACATCTCGAAAGAAGGATAGTCGATACTCGCATGATAGCTATTGTTATAGGAGAACTCCGCCAACAGGAGGTAAGTATCCCAACTACCTCCGAAGTCTAAAACACACGCCCGCAGCATATCCTCCAGGGTGAAAAGGCAATGCTAAAATGCAGTCGAGTACCCAGCTCGTCATGAAACTTCTTCCAAAAAACCTGGAAGTGAACCGCACGTCCCTGTCTGAAATCACTGAAACTGGCACCCCGTGCCGTGCCACTACTTCCCAGATGTAGATGTCGGCCAACTTTTCGGCCGAAATACTCTCCTGGATCGGAATAAAATAGGCGCTCTTGGTCAATCGATCAACGATGACCCAGATCGAATCCACCCCTCGCGCGGTCCTGGTAAGCTTCGTAATGAAGTCCATAGTAATATCCTCCCACTTCCACAACGGGATATCCAATGACTGGACCTTGACGCGAGGTCTCTGGTGCTCAGCCTTGACCTTCCTGCAGGTCAGGCACCTTTCCACAAACCATGCTACGTCCCTCTTCATACAGGGCCACCAATAATCGAGACGAAGATCCCTATACATCTTCGTCGCACCGGGATGGATGGAAAACCTGGATTTGTGCGCCTCTACGATCAGTACCTGGTGCACACCCCCATGATACGGGACCCACACCCTACGGTGCAGAGTCAACAATCCCCGGCTATCATAGTCGAAGGAGGAAACCTGGCCCATAATTCTCTCACTCTTCCGATGTTCCTCCTTCATGGCCTCCTGCTGGGCCTCCCGAATCTACTCCAATAACGGAGTCACAACTGTCATCCTCAGACAGATGTCCCTGATCGGCGCTGCCTTGCGGCTAAGCGCATCGGCCATAACATTGGCCTTTCCCGGGTGGTAGAGGATTTCGCAATCATAATCCTTTACCACATCAAGCCACCGACGCTGCCTCATATTGAGATTTGGCTGGTCCATGAGATACATCAGGCTCTTGTGGTCCGTGTAAATGGTACAACGAACCCCATAGAGGTAATGGTGCCAAATCTTGAGGGCGAAAACAACAGCCCCCAACTCCAAATCATGCGTCGGGTAATTCGCCTCGTGAGGCTTCAGCTGCCTCGAAGCGTAAGCTATAACATGCCCCCTCTGCATCAATACCGCACCCACACGTGAGATGGACGCATCACAGTATACCACAAAGTCCTCCATGCCCTCTGGCAGGGCTAAGATTGGCGCCTCGCACAATCTCTGCCTCAACGTCTCAAACGCGGCCTGCTGCTCAGGCCCCCAGCGAAAGACCACGACTTTCCTCGTCAACTGGGTCAGGGGCACGACTATCTTGGAGAAGTCCTGAATGAACCTCCGATAGTAGCCTGCCGGTCCCAGGAAGCTCTGAATCTCGGATGGGGACCTCGGAACCTCCCATCTCATCACGGCCTCCACTTTGGCCGGATCAACCGATATCTCGTCCTGGTTGACAAGGTGCCCAAGAAACTGCACCTCGCGCAATCAGAACTCGCACTTGGAGAACTTGGCATACAAGCTCTCCCTCCTCAACGTATCCAACACCTCTCGCAAGTGCTCCTCATGCTGCTCTTTCGTCTTGGAATAAACCAAGATGTCATCGATGAAAACTATCACGGACCGATCCAACATCGGTCTGCACACGCGGTTCATGAGGTCCATGAACGCGGCAGGAGCATTGGTGAGCCCGAAGGGCATCACCACGAACTCATATTGACCATAACGAGTCCGAAACATAGTCTTCTGCATATCCTCCTCTCTGACCCTCATCTGATGATATCCTGAACGTAGATCAATCTTGGAGAACTAAGACGCTCCCTGTAGCTGGTCAAAGAGGTCATCAATCCTCGGGAGTGGGTAACGGTTCTTCACCATTACCATATTCAGCTCCCTATAGTCTATACACATCCGATGCGACCCATCCTTCTTTTTCACGAACAGAATCGGGGCTCCCCAGAGTGAACTGCTCGGTCTAATGAATCCCTTGACTTACAGATCTAGTAGCTGTGTAGACAACTCCTGCATCTCAGGAGGAGCCAACCGATATGGTGCCTTGGCTATCCGAGCCGCACCAGGGACTAGGTCGATCCTAAACTCTACCTGCCTCTCCGGAGGTATCCCAGTCAACACCTCGGGGAATACGTCCGCAAACTCTCGTACCACTGGCACATCGTCCACCGTCGCCTTACCCGCCTCCCGGGTATCCATAACATCGGCGACAAATCCTGTGCAACCCTGCTGAAGGTAGCGCCTAGCTCTAGCTGCTGAACATAAGGCTGGTCCTCGCTGTGGCCTCTCGCCCTGAATCACCAGCTCTCCCCCACTTGGGGTCCTGATCCTCACCAACTATTACGTGCAGTCGATCACTGCCCCACTGGGGCTAAGCCAATCCATACCGATATTAACCTTGTTCCCCCGCAAAGGTATAAGAACCAAGTCTACCAAGTAACGCTCCTCGAACAATCTCAAAACACAATCCCTGAAGACCTCTGATGCTCGCACTGACCGGTCGTCCGCGATCTCGACCTCTAGAGGGCAATCCAACATGCCCGAGGACTCAGGAAACTTCTTGCTAAGCGCAAGAGAAACAAACGATCGGGTAGCACCTGAATCAAACAACACCTGAACTGGGATACCGTTCACATGGAACGATCCTAAACAGAGCATACATATATCATATCAAAATCACAGAGACATAACATAAAAGAGCTAAGAGAACAAAAATCATATCCGTCACCACATCGGGTACAGTGCGTGCCTCCTCGGCTGTCAACTAAAATGCTCGGCTCCGCACCACCGGAGCCTCTGCCTTGACCTTCTGGCCATCTGCAACCCATGTAGTCGTCGGAGTCGGCGCCACTGCCAGCGCCGCTGCTGCTGTCGTCAATCTGGGGCAGTTAGCCTTTTTATGGCCCCTCTGATTGCAATGAAAGCAAATCAGGTCTGATGTCTGAACCGCAGGAGCAGGGGCAGTACAATCCCTGCCAAAATTCCCAGTCTTGCTGCACTTATAGCAGCCGGAACCCGACCCAGTGCGGCAAACTCGCTCATGTGACCGACCGCACTTTCCACAGCGGTCCCGCCCCTGTTGGCCCTTCGACCTCGCATCGAATCCCTTGGGTTTCTTCCCCGAAACCCCTGCAACCTGCGCAGTCTCTGACTTCCTGTTCCTGAGGTGCTCTAAATTAATCTCCCTCTCCCACGCCCTGGCAATCATGGACTCCAGGGTCGGGCAGGCTGAATAGCTGACATGCTCCCGGATATCAGCCCTCAACATACCATGATAGCGGGTCTTCCGCATCTTCTCATCCCCCGCATACTGGGGTACCAACAATGCTCTCTCTCGGAACTTGGAGGTGATCTCCGCCACAGTCTCTATAGTCTGTCTCATATCCAAAAACTCCCTGGCCAGCTGCTGAAGCTCGACAACTGGTGCAAACTCAGCCCTGAATCTGGTCACGAAATCTGACCAAGTCATAGCCTCGACGGTTGGGGCTCCCAACGAATCACCAACCAACTCCCACCAATCTCTGGCTCGATCCCTCAAACAACCTGAAGCAAAACGGACCTTCGATCCTTCCGGACAGAAGCTCTTCAACTGCGCAAACTCGATGTATGCGATCCATCTCCTGGCAGCAATGGGGTCCTTCACCCCATGAAAGTCCGGCGCGCCACTCCCTCTAAATTCCTTGAAGGACAGCGTGCACGTACTCGACTGACTGGACGCCGCATCCCTCCTGAATGCCTGGAGGCGATCCTCCATCAACTCAATAATCCCCTCCTTGATCGACCCGAAGATGATAGGGGTCGACTCAAGGATACCCCTGGTGATCTCAGACGTGATGAACTCGCGTAACCCGTCATCAACCTGCTCGGATCCCGCGCCTAAGCCTGACCCCGATCCTGACCCAGATCCTACTCCATGTCGTGTAATCGCCATACTGAAAATAAACACATAAACTTCAGGATCATACATACTCCCGAGAGGTCTCATGCAGTCTCCAAGTTTCCTGGTTCCATCTCGGCCCTCCATGACTCGAGTACGGATCCTCTGCTTTCAGTAGTACGGGCCCATACTACCTTCCACATCTATCCGTACTTTCCTCAAGGATTGCTTCAACTTCACCAAGTCCCTTTACCGATACCCTTTCCTACTAATATCGTCCTAGGCTTTCCTAGGGCACTCCCCGTCCTACTCTCCGCCATCAGCTGCACTAGGAGTCCCTACTTCCCTTCCCTAACTAGCTTGCGAATACTGTTACATATCCGCTCACTAGTTAGTTAAAGTTAGCCAGGAACCCTTAAGCACAAAGCAAGCAGCATTCGTACATCGAGTAACCACATCAGGCATAACCTAATCAGGCTATCCTACTGCTGAATAAACAGTCTGTGACATCCGTCAATTTTTGGCCAAGTCAAAGTCAACCAAAGTCAACGAGTCAAACCGGTCAATTCATCTAACCCTTGTACATTAGGGTTTCCATTATGCTTCTTATTGAACAACTCGCAATCTTAATACAAAGTATCACTTAGAGTTTTCACGTGTTCGGAAATTCTAAACCCTAATCAGGGCAAGTGATGAAACTACTCGATAAAACATTATTCCTTAACCCTCAGGGGCATATAACAATCAAACGAGACTTAACAAGATGTACAAACCTTGCGTTGCAAAGCCAATCACTCAAAAAGGTCACAAAAGAAGTCTCTCCCAATCTCTTTCACTCTAACTCTACCAAAACTCTCTAAGTAGGAGAAATCACTACAAGTGTGTGTAATCTCTCCCAAATCTCTCTCTGTATGAGAAATCTCTCCAAGTGTGTGAAATCTCTCCCAAATTTTTCCAAGTATGTGAAATCTCTCTCAAATCTCTCTCTGTATGAGAAATCTCTCCAAGTGTGTGAAATCTCTCCCAAATCTCTCCAAGTATGTGAAATCTCTCTCAAATCTCTCTATGTATGAGAAATCTCTCCAAGAATGTGAAATCTCTCCCAAATCTCTCTCTGTATGAGAAATCTCTCCAAGAATGTGAAATCTCTCCCAAATCTCTCTCTGTATGAGAAATCTCTCCAAGAATGTGAAATCTCTCCCAAATCTCTCTCTGTATGAGAAATCTCTCGAAGAATTTGAAATCTCTCCCAAATATCTCTCTGTATGAGAAATCTCTCCAAGAATGTGAAATCTCTCCCAAATCTCTCTCTGTATGAGAAATCTCTCCAAGAATGTGAAATCTCTCCCAAATCTCTCTCTGTATGTCAAATCTCTCCCAAATCTCTCTCAACTCCTTATAATCACTTGAGGCATCCCGACCTTTAAATTAGTCGAAAACCGCTCGAAAACGGAAGTCTACGCGAAAAACAGCCTTAACGAGCCGAAACCCCTCTTAGGAGCCGAAACTCCTCTTAGGAACCGAAACTCTTAGGAGCCGAACCTCTTAGAACCGAACCTCCTAAGAACCGAAACCCTCTCAACCGAAATGGACCGACCGCTCGGTCTATTTCGGTCCTCTGACAATTCCGAACCGAGACACTCCCTTCCTACCTTCGGTCCGAGAAGACTTCCCACCTTCTGTCCGAGGAGCGAGACTGCGCAGCCGAACCCCTCCACTCTCGGTTCCTCTTCTACTCTCGGTTCCCATGCACAACCGAGCCTCACCTTCGGTTCTAAGCTCCTAAGGAGCCGAACCTTCGCATCCTCGGCCTGAATTTCGGAATTTCGCATTTTTGCCCGGTTTTCGACCACGACTCCATTTTAAGCCCGTTTTTAATTATTTTAACGCAGGATTTTCACCCAAACTCGTACTTTAACATAATAAACCCCAAATATTCATATTTTAACTATATTTTGGGGAAAATCATTGCCTAAGAATAAAATCTAATTGGTGAGATATTTAGGTGGAGTGTTGACTTATCCTTTGAACAAGGACACAAGCAACCTCCCCATACCTTCATAGTACAACCCCTAGTCACTATTCACTCATACCTAGTCAATCATTGTCCTTTTCCCACTCTTTTTCAGTCATAATCTTGAACAAAAGCTGGAGATATCCTCCTCTCTCCTCCCACTTTATTCACTTTTTCTTAAGAAAACAAACACCTCTCTCCCACTTTCTCTCTCTAAAAATTCGAGATTCAAAGGCTGGTCTTGGGTTTTTCTCCATATTTGGTTAGTATCTTCCTCCTACACTTAGATATTCTACTATCTTTCATCCAAATCATAGATTGCTTCCACAAATATCGTCATATTTGTGTTAGATCTTCAAATCTTCAAGCATCTCCCAAGTGTTCTTGAGTTGAGCACTTCTTTTCTCCATCATCCATCTACTGAAATCACTCAAGGTGAGTTCATACCCCTATCTTTTCATGTTTTTCTTAAGTTTTAAGGGGGGGAATACAAGTTAAAACACCAAGAACACAACTAAACTCATTTAACAGCCTTCATCAGAAAAGTTCAACTCCATTCACAGACTGTTTTGGTCAACTTAAACATGTTAGTTTTCAAAACTGTATTAGGTGCATGTAGTTCAGGTTCATACCGTTAAAATGACTACTTGCACATCATGAAACGATGTTTCTACGATTTATGGTGATTTTTACAAAACTGCCTATCATTTCAAAAACGAATTCGGACCAGTCTGTGAATATGAACATTTTAACACAAGTTAAAGACTTCCAAAAATCATAATAAAAATTATGAACAAACTAGACACATTTTAAGAACTCTTAGAATTTACGGATTCAGTTTTCGACTTCGTATGATTTTTCTATGATCTTTCTAAAACAGTGCAGAACGGTTAAAAACTAGTTAACAGCTTATAACTTTCATAACACTTTGTAATATGTTGAGCAAAGTGTATAACCATAAGTTCTAAATATTGAATGTATTATCTTGTTAGTTTATCATCTTAAACTGAAATTTAGTCATTCATGATAAGGTTTACTCATTCATTTCGAACACATAATAAACTTCAATAAGCATAGTTTATGGATTTTTACTACACGAAAAAGGTTTTACTCTCAAAACAAATGGGTTTTTCATATCCTACGTGATAAACTATAATAGTAATAGTTTAAGGATTTCATATCACTAATTTATTCAGAAAAGGTGATTTTTCTTCCTCCACGGAAGAGGTTTTAATATCAAACTATGTGTAAACTAGTTAACTTAGGTTGTGAGGCAATTCTCTCCCCGTACGTTCGAGTACGGGATCCCAATTCCTGTAAGTTATAACCAGAGTCTCTTGTAGGGAGAGCGTGATAATTGTGTATAGATCTATATTGGATTTGGCACCCCACACCTTGCTGCTAGCTACAGTGGGACCTGCAGGTCTACGGGTGACAAGAGTCATAGTATCTTAACGTCTGAAAAACGTTGTGCAGGTTATTTCTCATCATAGTATGGTTATAGCGACTCACATAGGTAGTTAACAATCTTTTAAGTTTACATGGAAACTTCTACTTTGAAAAGGCGTTTTACTTCTAAACTAAACGAGTTTATGCCGATTTAAACTTGCAAGAATAACTTTAAGTATGGTAAAATACTTGTTTATTTTCGGTCCTGGGATTTAGGACTGCCTAACTTTAAAAAGGGTTTTATGCCGATTTAAAACCACTTTTATATCTTTAAGTATGGAAAATACTTGTTTATTTTCGGTCCTGGGATTTAGGACCACATAACTCTTATAAGGAAAATATAGGATTTTCTTTGAAATCATATCTCTGTTAAAAACTATATTTCATCTAGAATTGTTAGACTTCAGCTATAATTGCTAAGTGTATATGCTAGAGTTATTTAAGAATCTAGTCATAATCGACTTAGAATTGGTGGGCCCACCTTACTTCCTATTCCTTGTTTGGTTGTGGACCTAGGGCAGACCCATTATATTCGACGGTTTATTTAACTTAAATTTTATATAACTTATATACACTGGGCGATTATAGAAGGAATCTATGGGTCTTTCTAGGGTTCATTATCGCATAAAATAGAAGCATTCATTTCACTTAATAAAGAAAATATTGGATTTTCTGGAAACATACTTTGTCGCTTTTACAAGGAAAACGATTTCTTTCTCAAACAAAACTCTTATGAACTCACCAACTTAATTGTTGACACTTTCTCAAAACTACTTGTATTCTCAGGAAATCAGTGAAACATGAAAACCAACAGCATTTTGAGGATGGGACGATAAATCGTCAAATAGTGCATTTTGTCATCATAATGTAATTGATTTTGAAACATGTAAACTTATTCTATGGTGTAACCTTTTCAATTATATTTATGATGGTTGTATTTACTTTGAGCACTATTATACTCGTTGTTGTGATACTATACATGAAGTCCTCCACCCCCGGACGTTTCCGCCATCCTTGGTTTGGGGGTGTGACAGATTGGTATCAGAGCATTATTTATAGTGAACTAAGTATATCGAACCACATAAGATATACAAACTATAAATGCATTGGGACTAAGGTCTCTGATTTAACATTTTTCAAATAACTATACTTTTAGAAATAAATAGTTTCTTGTTAAAAGTATACATGCATGCATACATACTAAGGTCAACATCATTCTAGAACAAAACAAAAGTAATGATTGTTGAATGGCACAAGTAGGCTTGGGGATGTATAGTCAGGTCTGGGAATGACATAGCCTGATCAACTATGTCTAACCCAGAGGTGATTAGCATATGCCCAGGAATGGTTATGGCGTTGCAACAAGTCTAAAAACTTACCAATTCTATCTACAAACAAACATTGAAAAGCATAAGTCAAACATTAAAATACTATAGGAGTATTTTGTGATACCATAACCAACTTATGTGAAAACTAAAGACCCCTATTAGTAGGTCTTTAACGACTGAGTGCATACGCCAAGGTTATACATAATTAAAGATATTATAGACTCAGAATCTATGACTATTGCTCTACTTCCTGTTCCTTGTTTGGTTGTGGACTTAGAGTAGAGTCATTTATTCGAAGGTCTATTCTATCTCAGACTATGTATAACTGGTATGCACTATGTGATTATAGACGTGATTGATAAGGATCACCCCTATAAGTAATTATAGGATTAGACGCCTATTAATTATCTCTCCCACTCCTATTCTCGCACGTATAACATAGCAAGATCCTACTTACCAGGCGACCCCTATTTTCCCAACCAAGGAAATGGTGGATGGTTATGAGAAGAATCAGAAGCGGAACCGGAGGTAATCAACCCTCCATGCATAGCCAGGGTTCCCGCGAACCGTTTCGACTACATCGGACCTGTGCCCCGTTGGGCAACCGTGATCGAGGGTTGGAGTCGACGGCAATGACAGCAATCACCATGTGGAGACCAACGAGGGTGCTATGACCTCAACCACGGGGGACCGACTGACAGAGCCCTCCCGGCAAAGACCCGGCGGATCGCGAGCATCGGGGATTAAAACAGGGAGACTGCAAACCGAGTTCGAAAACTGCGCGCTACTACAGACCCTACCGTCTCACGTACCCGAGACTCGGAAAGAGACTACTATTTCAGAGACCAACCCTCTTTTTTAAGACCTTATGGCCGCTCGGGTAGAGGCAAAAGAGTAGCAGGGTAGGCACACGACATTCGAAGAGAGAATGGTTGCAGCCAAGCGTCGATTGGCAGAGCTGCAAGGTGCATCGACTTTGCCTCAGGCATCGCAACAGATGAATCGTCGTGAGTAGAGTTCATACCGCTCACAAGACCTTGTAAATTAGGTTCATGAGTATGCATTGGTGCTCTTCTATTCTATGTGTAAGCACAACAATGCGATTTAAACGGTTATACTAATCGAGAGATCTATTTGCTATCAAAACTTTTCCTTGCATGGATGTGAGGTATACCTGCATCGAGGTCAAAATTTTCTCCGAAACCATAATTACTAGAATCATATCAACAAGATGGACTTAGGACATACCTAACAGACTCAAAGGTCTATTTAGTCTTAATTATATAACTAAGCATACATCAATTGATCGTAAGAAGGACCTAGCTTGGATCAAATTACAAGGTTTCACTTGGATACAGAACTACTAAAATACATGAGTTTATCATATATAGACTCTCGTTATGAACTGTTTTTAGAACACCATAAACAACCGAAATACGTTACAAATTGAACTAAGATAAACTTAGTTAGAAAAATCGCGACGTATAGCCATTCTAAAAACTCATTATCGCCTCACCTTCAAACATTTTGGTGGGAAGGTGCCTTCTTCGTAGACCTATAGGGTGCGATCATACGAGCGCTAGTACATCGGATCCCATCAAAACTCCTCAGCTAAGTGTGTTTGGACAAACATGATCCTAAGATGAGTAAAGCTTAACGCCTGTACGAAACCTACTTCTACCCACTACCATAAATCCGTCTCAGGAACGTTAGCAGAAACACTAAGAATAGTACAACAATGTGCAAAAATTTATATATGTGAATATAAATCGTAAGAATGCACTTGAGATAATTATCCCCACTCACGAATTCGTTTTTTTCATCGTGAAATAGAGCTATGTCTTCACCAAGAGGCAACCAACCAACTAGCAAGGCGCCAACCCTGCAAATAGACTCTGCTACTTTTCAAGCTGCAGTCACGGCAGCCGTGACAGCCGTCGTGGCGCAACTCAATGCTAACAATGCCAGCAGAGATGGAAGCGGTACCGACAATATAAATCGTTGTAACAATCAGGAACATCGACGGGTGTCTGCCAATGAAGGCGCCTCAGGCCACAAACCTACGAACAAGAAGCGAAAGTTTTGGAACAAAAAGGATTGCAACCAATCTCAAAGATTTGCAAAAAGATAACAGCCCATGGCCACCCCTACAATTACGATAGTAGTCACCACACATGCCTCGACATCAGCCACAACATCTATCGCTCAAGCACCAGACAGGCAATATATGGGAACACTTCCAAAGTGTAACAAGTGTAACTACCATCACACAGGAGCTTGCCGGATTCCACGCTGTATCAACTACAACAAGAAAGGGCATACCGTCCGCTTCTGCAGGACCCCGACCCAGCGCATCGCTTCAACCACCAATACTGGTGTAAGTCCAGTATGCTCCCTATGTGGTGAAACGGGACACTTCAAGAGAGACTGTCCAACCGAGAAGAATGACGGAGGAGCAGGAGGAGTGTGACAACTGAACTAGCGGAAGCCTAGTAGGACTTTTGTAATGTTTCCAATGAGAAAAACGTTTAAGTACCATATGTTTGTAATGAATTTGGTATGATTGCTAAAATTACCGTCTTTCTGAAAGTAGTTAAAATACTCTCCCGTTCGAATCAAAACAAAGACATTCATATATGACCTTAGGATCATTACCTGTAAGCTGTGATGACTTTGTGCATACATCGGGGTTAATTATAATCAAAATACTAAAGACTTAAAGCAAATAATTCCATCCTGACTCCTGTTCCATATCTAGTAGTGGGATTTAAGTGGAGCCACCCACTCGACGATTTCACCAATATCAAATTACATGCGACTTACATATACCGCTCGACCATAGAGTGACCTGTCAGGGATCATGATATCAAGTATCATTGCTAGCTATCAGAACACGCTCACTACCAGTTCTAGACGCGGTGGTAGGAATCATCTACAGTAATAATAACATCGAACGAAACGGAACACACTGAAAACAAACACAAGATACTCTATCACCCTAATGAGCACTTCTTACGAATACAACTTAACACATGTTTGACCTAAAAAGATACTGTTGTCGTCATTCGATTTCAATTGATATAGTCCTCACTTTCCTGACTAAACGGCTACGAAAAGACCTTTCACCTAATCTCGAAAAACCTTCGTTTCTCATAAACACAAATCCAACACGGATCTCCGGGCCATCTCTCGCTGCGAAACCCTAAAAACACTCACCAGAGGAGTATTATACCTTCTGAAACCTTACCACAAGTATCTACAGAAGACCCTTCGGGAATGTCACGCATGCAGCAGATAAGGTTCAAGCACAGAAGCTTGGGACGAGTACGGTTAGTCTACCACTACTACGTGTATATGCGAGGATAATGTATAATTAAGATTCTACGGACATTGGATGTGTGCTTCCGCCCTATTTCCTGTTCCTTTCCTGGTTGTCGACTTGGGGCAGAGTCACCCATCCAACTGTCTCACCAACCTTAATTACATACGACCTATATGCGCAAGTTGATGATAGATGGACCAGGTACGGGTCCTACCATGAACTTCGGGACCAGGTTACCCAGGAGTGCAAGTGAACGCCCTATCATCCCAATAAGTCTAGTCGTGTAAACCGAACCCATATGTTCCCTACCGATCTAATCAAACGAGAAACACTAAAGCAGACCCTATGCAGCGCTCCGAGGAGAAGTTATCACTTATGACTTAGTACAAATTCAAGAAAGGATGAAAGCATCTCGAGAACATGGCAAAACACAAATAAGTCTTATCATCTATATAAAAAAATGCAGGGTCTTTACTAGTAAATCTGCGATGGATAGTGTAAACATTATGGTCCTATATCATTAAGATTCTATGGACTTAGAATGTGTGATTCCGCCTCATTTCCTGTTCCTTGTTTGGTTGTGAGCTTAAGGCGGGGTCACCCATCCGAATGCCCTTGCAATCTTAATGATATACGACTAGTTTACACCAAGCGATTATAAAAGAACTGGTAGGACTTATAATGCAATTTTGTCACAATTTGTTGAAACATTCGTAATGCTGGAACTCGCTAACTACATTATAAAATATTCATAGTGCTAATACCAAGTATAAAGCGAAGAGCATAAAGGCACACATAAAATACACTATCATTCCAAAACAATAACTCCTTTAAATCGACTCAGCTCAAGTTACAATAAGAAATTCCAAGGTCGTCATTTAACATCAAGCGGGTTGTTCCCCACCATATCAATTCCTTATACTACGAAAAGTTCCCCCATCTTTCCTCCAAATTCTTGAAGTCCCAGTCGAAACACTAATTTCGGGACGAAATTCTTTCTAACGGGGGGATGATGTGACAACCGTCAATTTTTGGCCAAGTCAAAGTCAACCAAAGTCAACGAGTCAAACCGGTCAACTCATCTAACCCTTGTACATTAGGGTTTCCATTATGTTTCTTATTGAACTACTCGCAATCTTAATACAAAGTATCACTTAGAGTTTTCACGTGTTCGGGAATTCTAAACCCTAATCAGGGCAAGTGATGAAACTACTCGATAAAACATTATTCCTTAACCCTCAGGGGCATATAACAATCATAACGAGACTTAACGGGATGTACAAACCTTGCGTTGCGAAGCCAAACACTCAAAAAGGTCACAAAAGAAGTCTCTCCCAATCTCTTTCACTCTGACTCTCCCAAAACTCTCTAAGTAGGAGAAATCACTACAAGTGTGTGTAATCTCTCCCAAATCTCTCTCTGTATGAGAAATCTCTCCAAGTGTGTGAAATCTCTCCCAAATCTCTCCAAGTATGTGAAATCTATCTCAAATCTATCTCTGTATGAGAAATCTCTCCAAGTGTGTGAAATCTTTCCCAAATCTCTCCAAGTATGTGAAATCTCTCTCAAATCTCTCTTTGTATGAGAAATCTCTCCAAGAATGTGAAATCTCTCCCAAATCTCTCTCTATATGAGAAATCTCTCCAAGAATGTGAAATCTCTCCCAAATCTCTCTCTGTATGAGAAATCTCTCCAAGAATGTGAAATCTCTCCTAAATCTCTCTCTGTATGAGAAATCTCTCCAAGAATTTAAATATCTCCCAAATCTCTCTCTGTATGAGAAATCTCTCCAAGAATGTGAAATCTCTCCCAAATCTCTCTCTGTATGAGAAATCTCTCCAAGAATGTGAAATCTCTCCCAAATCTCTCTCTGTATGTCAAATCTCTCCCAAATCTCTCTCAACTCCTTATAATCACTTGAGGCATCCTGACCTTTAAATTAGTCGAAAACCGCTCGAAAACGGAAGTCTACGCGAAAAACAGCCTTAACGAGCCGAAACCCCTCTTAGGAGCCGAAACTCCTCTTAGGAACCGAAACTCCTCTTAGGAGCCGAACCTCTTAGAACCGAACCTCCTAAGAACCGAAACGCTCTCAACCGAAATGGACCGACCGCTCGGTCTATTTCGGTCCTCTGACAATTCCTAACCGAGACTCTCCCTTCCTACCTTTGGTCCGAGAAGACTTCCCACCTTCTGTCCGAGGAGCGAGCCTGCGCAGCCGAACCCCTCCACTCTCGGTTCCTCTTCTACTCTCGGTTCCCATGCACAACCGAGCCTCACCTTCGGTTCTAAGCTCCTAAGGAGCCGAACCTTCGCATCCTCGGCCTGAATTTCGGAATTTCGCATTTTTGCCTGGTTTTCGACCACGACTCCATTTTAAGCCCGTTTTTAATTATTTTAACGCGGGATTTTCACCCAAACTCGTACTTTAACATAATAAACCCCAAATATTCATATTTTAACTATATTTTGGGGAAAATCATTGCCTAAGAATAAAATCTAATTGGTGAGATATTTAGGTGGAGTGTTGACTTATCCTTTGAACAAGGACACAAGCAACCTCCCCATACCTTCATAGTACAACCCCTAGTCACTATTCACTCATACCTAGTCAATCATTGTCCTTTTCCCACTCTTTTTCAGTCATAATCTTGAACAAAAGCTGGAGATATCCTCCTCTCTCCTCCCACTTTATTCACTTTTTCTTAAGAAAACAAACACCTCTCTCCCACTTTCTCTCTCTAAAAATTCGAGATTTAAAGGCTGGTCTTGGGTTTTTCCTCCATATTTGGTAAGTATCTTCCTCCTACACTTAGATATTCTACTATATTTCATCCAAATCATAGATTGCTTCCACAAATATCGTCATATTTGTGTTAGATCTTCAAATCTTCAAGCATCTCCCAAGTGTTCTTGAGTTGAGCACTTCTTTTCTCCATCATCCATCTACTGAAATCACTCAAGGTGAGTTCATACCCCTATCTTTTCATGTTTTTCTTAAGTTTTAAGGGGGGGAATACAAGTTAAAACACCAAGAACACAACTAAACTCATTTAACAGCCTTCATCAGAAAAGTTCAACTCCATTCACAGACTGTTTTGGTCAACTTAAACATGTTAGTTTTCAAAACTGTATTAGGTGCATGTAGTTCAGGTTCATACCGTTAAAATGACTACTTGCACATCATGAAACGATGTTTCTACGATTTATGGTGATTTTTACAAAACTGCCTATCATTTCAAAAACGAATTCGGACCAGTCTGTGAATATGAACATATTAACACAAGTTAAAGACTTCCAAAAATCATAATAAAAATTATGAACAAACTAGACACATTTTAAGAACTCTTAGAATTTACGGATTCAGTTTTCGACTTCGTATGATTTTTCTATGATCTTTCTAAAACAGTGCATAACGGTTAAAAACTAGTTAACAGCTTATAACTTTCATAACACTTTGTAATATGTTGAGCAAAGTGTATAACCATAAGTTCTAAATATTGAATGTATTATCTTGTTAGTTTATCATCTTAAACTGAAATTTAGTCATTCATGATAAGGTTTACTCATTCATCTCGAACACATATAATAAACTTCAATAAGCATAGTTTATGGATTTTTACTACACGAAAAAGGTTTTACTCTCAAAACAAATGGGTTTTTCATATCCTACGTGATAAACTATAATAGTAATAGTTTAAGGATTTCATATCACTAATTTATTCAGAAAAAGTGATTTTTCTTCCTCCACGGAAGAGGTTTTAATATCAAACTATGTGTAAACTAGTTAACTTAGGTTGTGAGGCAATTCTCTCCCCGTATGTTCGAGTACGGGATCCCAATTCCTGTAAGTTATAACAGAGTCTCTTGTAGGGAGAGCGTGATAATTGTGTATAGATCTGTATTGGGTTTGACACCCCACACCTTGCTGCTACCTACAGTGGGACCTGCAGGTCTACGGGTGACAAGAGTCATAGTATCTTAACGTCTGAAAAACGTCGTGCAGGTTATTTCTCGTCATAGTATGGTTATAGCGACTCACATAGGTAGTTAACAATCTTTTAAGTTTACATGGAAACTTCTAGTTTGAAAAGGGGTTTTACTTCTAAACTAAACGAGTTTATGCCGATTTAAACTTGCAAGAATTACTTTAAGTATGGTAAAATACTTGTTTATTTTCGGTCCTGGGATTTAGGACTAACTAACTTTAAAAAGGGTTTTATGCCGATTTAAAACCACTTTTATATCTTTAAGTATGGAAAATATTTGTTTATTTTCGGTCGTGGGATTTAGGACCACATAACTCTTATAAGGAAAATATAGGATTTTCTTTGAAATCATATCTCTGTTAAAAACTATATTTCATCTAGAATTGTTAGACTTCAGCTATAATTGCTAAGTGTATATGCTAGAGTTATTTAAGAATCTAGTCATAATCGACTTAGAATTGGTGGGCCCGCCTTACTTCCTGTTCCTTGTTTGGTTGTGGACCTAGGGCAGACCCATTATATTCGACGGTTTATTTAACTTAAATTTTATATAACTTATATACACTGGGCGATTATAGAAGGAATCTATGGGTCTTTCTAGGGTTCATTATCGCATAACATAGAAGCATTCATTTCACTTAATAAAGAAAATATTGGATTTTCTGGAAACATACTTTGTCGCTTTTACAAGGAAAACGATTTCTTTCTCAAACAAAACTCTTATGAACTCACCAACTTAATTGTTGACACTTTCTCAAAACTACTTGTATTCTCAGGAAATCAATGAAACAGGAAAACCAACAGCATTTTGAGGATGGGACGATAAATCGTCAAATAGTTCATTTGTCATCATAATGTAATTGATTTTGAAACATGTAAACTTATTCTATGGTGTAACCTTTTCAATTATATTTATTATGGTTGTATTTACTTTGAGCACTATTATACTCGTTGTTGTGATACTATACATGAAGTCCTCCACCCCCGGACGTTTCCGCCATCCTTGGTTTGGGGGTGTGACACAGTCCTAGCATATAGGTCATACAACAGGCATTCAAGGCATCCTCTAGATCCTTAGCCCTACTCTAGCATGCAGTTCTCAAAATCATATATCAGGCATACAAGGCATCCTTCTAGATCCCTAGCCCTAATCTAGCATGCAGTTCTCAGAATCAAGAATCATACACATAACATAACAAGTATGGGTATCTTGGGGGAAAACTTACTTGAGCTCGGCCGGTCGCACGCATCACACACCTTGTCTGTTCTCAGAATTCCTTAACTTAAAATTTTAGAAACTGTTTTCCTTTAAAAAAAAATCTTTTAGTCCCTCGGTTTGAGTCCAGACACCCCCGAGAGTGTATCCGAATCCCTCAAACCAGGGCTCTGATACCAACTTGTAACATCCAAAATTTCGAGGCCAAAAATTTCATTTTTAAATAAGTAATTCGTAACATAGTTTACCAAACATTGCCAATGTCATATCACTTTATAAAAACCATAGCAGCGTGTCTGAAAACCATAACATCGAAAGTAATAAAAATCAGAGTACAATCCCAGAAAACTCTGTACGGAAATCATGTGTGTGATGCGCTGCTACACCACCGGCTCCTTCCCCTTCGATGAAGAGGTACCTGAAACCACAACCAAAAACTGTAAGCACAAAGCTTAGTGAGTTCCAAAATCACCAAAAACCACCACAAAGGCCTTATGATATGGAGAGTTCTGAGAGCAATAGGGACGAAGGGAGGCTGAATGAGATGCTTAAATAGGGTGCAATCCCTTAGATTTGGGTTTTGTCCGAACAGCGCCTACTCGTCGAGTCGGTTTGCCGACTCGTCGAGTAGGTCACTAAACTCCCGTGTCCAAAGTCGATTCTACTCGACGAGTTGGATCTTCAACTCGCTGAGTCCCATGCCAAAATGTTATAATTACTTGAATGAAAGTACGTACCAGGAACCGGGTGCTACATTTACCGAAGAATATTGCTTTAAGAGTCGTAGTGTTGTCTGATAATCTTCTTATCAAGTGAGTGTGTAGTTGCTTTCTTCTAACAGATAGATATGAATTATTTTCTATAAAATACGTGTTACGTGTTTGTATATTATCTGTTATCTGGAATGACTATTGAATGGATATATTATACAGGTTTTAAAGTTGTATAAGTATGTATATATGTATATGTTATCTACAAAACTGTTGGGTATAACATGGATAGATAGTTGATGTGTGATGCAATAAAATGATGAGAGGCCTCGATGTTGTTGTTGATCTAGTCATCTAGCGGAGTATGGATGACGACCACTGATCTTTCTAGTCTGTGCAGTGGAACGTTGGCAGGTTCATAACCTGTAGGTGTTGTGAACGATGTGTTCACCGGTGTACTCTATCCCCCTCATGGTTGCCTTTAGGACATATATTGTTTAGGAAACCCCTTTGCAGTAATATCCATCGCGATAAAAAATCCTAGACTAGGTCCCTTATGATAGTTGTTGTTTTAGGGACGTAATGTGAGGATAACGAGAATGGGTAATCGGGTTATTGTTGGTTGGTGAAATTAAATATAATTATTTATTGTGGGTTGAAAACCCTATATGCTCACCAGTCTCCCAAGCCTGACCCACTCAGTTTTATTTGTATTACAGGTAGTGGCGCGAGAGCATAAGTTGGATGAATCATCAAGATATTTTGTTTATAGGCCAGTAGTTGTATATAACTATTGTAAGGCTTATAATGTGCCGTTTATGCTTTTGGTCTGTATCAGAACATGACATCCCGAGTTTTGTTATATATGAAAATACATTTCTTTAAGAAATGCTTTGATAAATTTTATCTTTTCATATTTTGTTTTGGGAACAAATTCCGCAACCCTTTTAATGAAAGGATTACTCTGAAATTATTTTAAAAGCATAAATTAAATCGGTCTTTTCTGGCCGTGAATTTTGGGGATGTCACATTAGAACTCAAACTGAGGAAATCATAATCTTTTCAAAGAAAAAGAAATTTATATTTTGAAAAGATTTTTATTAAGTAAAAAGGGTGTACGATGAGTGCAATAAGTCGAGCTCAAGTAAGTGTTTCTAAAATTACCCATACCTATGTTTTGTGATTAGTATGCTTGATATGTGAAGTGCATGCTAGAGTAGGGATAAGGATATTTTCAAGAATCATATGATAGAATTTCCTGATTTGCATGATGCCTTATAGCTTAGGAAGGTTGGATCCTTTGCATTACTTAGAATTGATATCAGCTCAGTTAATTGCTAAGTGTATGCTTTCAAAGTTGTATACGATTAGGATTATATAGCCCTAGCATGATCGATTTAGCCTTATTTCATGTTCCTTGTTTGGTTGTGGACATATGGTAGAATTATCATCTGATAGTCTATGTGATCCCATTTTGTGTATAACTTGCATGCATAAGTCAACCAACGGTGTTGATTGAGGTTCTCGGTATTGCAAATGGTGGTAGTTGAGGATGCCTAGAAGAGCCTAGGATATGTATGCTGTCAAGCATAGGAGTGGTATATAGTCTAAGTGTGGTGACTTAGAGGAGTCAGGATAGTTCTTAAGGAAGGTACAGATTGGTGTGGAACGTAGTATTGGCCCATACTATTGGAAGCACAGGATTTGTACTTGATACAAGGATAGACTTGGAGACTCTAAGGAGACCTATATAGTGATAATTCCCTGAGGATGGTGATGACTACTCGAGAAGGAGGTTCTGGTTCAGGTTCTGGCTCTTGCACGGGCACATAACCAATTGATGAGAGGCTGCATGAGCTTATTGTGGTCGATGTTACTCGTGACATTTTGGATGGTACGCCTATGATGTTTGGTACCATAAAGGAGGGGATTATGGAGCTCATGGATGAGCGACTCACAACCTTTTATGCCGAGATTGCTGCAGGTCAGATTCGTGCGCAGTCTCCTTCATTTTAGGAGTTCAAAGCTTGTGGAGCTCCTGAGTTATTTGGGGCCAAGGAACCCATTATTAGCCTATGCTAGATCATTGACATGGGGAATGCTCATTAGATGAGCTTTTACCCTGAGGGGTAAAAGTTGGGGTTTGCATACTGCTTATTGAGGGATCGGGCACGCGACTGGTGGGATGAGGTTGGTCGAGCTGTGGGGACTGCGACTGTGTCAGTCATGTCTTGGGAGGAGTTCGTTATGAGATTTCAGAGGGAGTTTACATCGGCAATTGAGGTGCAATAGCTGGCGAGGGAATTTCAGGACCTTCGCCAGATTACTGAGACAATGGTGGAGATTATCGACAAGTTCCAGGAGAGGGCTCTTTTGGTTCCGCAGTACGTTGTGGATGAGGAGATGAAGAAGACGATATATCATGACATGTTGAGGGATCACATCAGGGAGTTTGTGAGCTACTCAATATGCAAGACCACGAATGATATGATTAAGAGGGCCCATGAGCGGGAGATTGAGGTGGAGCTTCAGACGAAGTGAAAACCGGAGCAGGTGAAAAATATCGTGGGTCAGGCTAAGAGGCCCAAGGTTTCTGATTCGCACTCTAGGGGCCAGCAGGGTCGAGGCCGCTGCAGTAAGTGTGGTAAGCAGCACAACGGGGCTTGTCGATCAGCGGGTTCAGGTTGTTACAGATGTGGGCAGACGAATCATATGAGTAGGGATTGCCCCCGAAGTGCATTGATCTATTTTCACTACAACCAGACAGGCCACAAGAAGGCCAATTGTCCGAGGTTGACTGGAGGGGCAGTGATGACACCAGCACTAGCCACTTTGAGGATTAATGATGGCCGTCAAGGAAAGACGGAGGTACCTGTGGTGAAGAGCAGGGCATTTCAGTTGACCACCGATGAGGCCCGTTGCCACACCCCCAAACCTGAATGGCGGAAACATTCGGGGGTGGGTGACTTCACGTAGTATCATAACAGTTGAATATTGTAAAGAAAGTAAACACAACCATCATAAATATAATAAAAACTTACATTGTTGCGTGTAATACATGTTTCAAAAGAATATTACAAATATGATGATTTAAAATGTTTTGATAATAGACGCCTTAGCGTTCCTTCTCCAAAAGCTGATGGTTACCTGTATTACTGATTCCCTGAGAAATACAAGTAGTTTTAAAAAAAAGTGTCAACAATTAAGTTGGTGAGTTCATAAGCGTTTTTGTACTGAGATTTGTATGTCCTTTAGTAAAAATAACTGAACGTGTTTTCCAGAAAATCCAATATTTTCTACATATAGTTTCAAAAGGTTCCAAAGTCTGGAGTGCAATAGTATCTTTCGTGCTCAAAATGGTGAAAGTGTATTTATACTCAAATAATGTATTTACTGAATGCATTCAAGAGTCTCGTAAATCAAACTTATTTTAATACTTCCATGTGAGTTTTATAACCATGCTATTGACCCAGACTGCATGTAACAACGTTCTTCAGGCGTTGTAGTGTTATGACGCTTGTCACCCCAGACCTGCCGGTCTAACTGTAGCTAACAGTTTAGGTGCGGGATTGTCAATCCCGTATAGATCTATACACAAGTATCACGCTCTCCCTCCAAGAGATTATGGTTTATAATACAGGACTTGAAATGCGTACTTCTGAGTACGTTGAAGCTGAATGTCTCACAACACTTAGTATTAATAGATTTACGAAAAGAAAAGTCTATATTTCATGTAGATGAAAGTATTTCGTTTTCACAATGTTTACGTAAAGATGTAATGAATAACCGTAAACTATACCCATTATAGTTTTTCCGAAAGTGTGTTCCATTCGATGATAAAAACTTGGTGTAATAT
The DNA here is from genome assembly GCF_052849685.1 of Lactuca virosa. Taxonomy (NCBI): domain Eukaryota; kingdom Viridiplantae; phylum Streptophyta; class Magnoliopsida; order Asterales; family Asteraceae; genus Lactuca; species Lactuca virosa. The sequence goes on from NC_136434.1 coordinate 264,777,158, forward strand.
CAACTTTGCATGTGAAGTGTAACATTGGTATTAATGTTGTTTAACATCCATAAACAAAATCTAGATAAAGTATTTGAAAACATTCCTAACGATGTGTATTTTAAGTGTGAGTTTATCTCCTGTTTAACTTGTATTCCCTCCCCCCTAAAACATGAAAAAGACGTGAAAATGTAGGGGTGTGAACTCACCTGGAAAGTGTGGTGATTTGAAGAAAACGAGTTTTTCTCGGGCAGCACTTCGACCGGGAAGTGGTAAGTTTTCTCGGGATTCTCGGCGCTTCGGACCTTCGTCGGGGCTTGGATATGTAACCGGGGTGTCGGGGTCATCTCGGGGTGCTAAACGTGGAGTAGAAGTGAGGGAGAAGAGTGAAATGAGCAAGGAAAGTCGGAAGTCTCGCATGCTATTTATAGGGTGAATTCTCGGGATTCACGTCGTGAACATGGGATAGTTCACGTCGTGAGTCTGTCTGTAGACGCGACGCCTGGTGGTCTAGTTCTGGCACACATCAGTCATAGACTCACGTCGTGAGTCTCTTGCTCACGTCGTGAGTTTCGGATAAGGTTGGTGTGCGTGCCTCAAACTTCAGAAATTCATATCTCTCGCATACGAGCTCCGATTTCGACGTTCTTTATATCCACGCGTATGTGAGAATATACTCTACAACTTTCATTTAGACTCCGTCGGCTAATTTTGATTTTAATTTTTAATATTATATTTTAAATAGGCCGGGACAGGATAATTCCGTTAAAAATCCATAACTTCTTCATCCGATGTCCGTTTTTGTCTGTCTTTTTACCGTTGTACTACTATTGTCGAGACCTTCATTTCTCGTTTAGGTTGCGTCGGCTAAAAATCGCTCGATCTTTATTTCGAGTTTTTAGCTGTCTACTGCTGTTCTGAAACTTTAGAAAAATCATAACTTCCTCATACGAAGTCAGATTTGGGCGTTCTTTTTTATGTATACTCATGGTTTAACATAATCAACGACTTTCGTTTAGATACCTAAGGCTAAAATGTATTTTATTGAAGTTTAACGTTTTACGCTTAACAGTGCTTTACCGGTTGTGTCGCGGATTTTCGATTGGTCATAACTTCTTCGTTATAAATCGGATTTGGGTGTTCTTTATATATTTGGAAACCATGACAATATATCTAACATTTTATGCAACCCAAGTGAGACTTTAGAACACTTCATTTTTGACGCCATTTTATTACATAAAAATAGTTTAATATTATTTGACTTTTTGAACATTACATTGACTTGAAATATCGGGTTGTCACATCATCCCCCCGTTAGAGGGAATTTCGTCCCGAAATTTAATCTAAGACAGAGTTTATGGAGTAGGGAAAAAGATGTGGGTACTTTTGTTTCATCTGATCCTCGCGCTCCCAGGTGTATTCAGGTCCTCGCTTGGCATTCCAACAGACCTTCACAATGGGTATGCGACTTTGTTTAGTTCTTTTAACTTCCCGATCCATGATTTCTACAGGCTCTTCCACGAAGTGGAGACTCTCGTTGATTTCAATTTCGTCCAGAGGGATGACGAGGGTCTCATCGGACAAGCACTTCTTTAGGTTCGACACGTGAAAGGTAGGGTGTACGTTATTGAGTTCCTGCGGTAATCGAAGTTTGTATGCCACCGGGCCGATCCTGGCAAGGATCTCGAATGGTCCGATATACCTAGGGTTGAGTTTCCCATGTTTTCCAAAACGTATCAAACCCTTCCAGGGGGAGACTTTCAATAGTACCCGGTCCCCAACCTGGAATTCCAAAGGTTTCCGTCTTTTATCCGCATAACTCTTTTGTCTGTCTCTTGAAGCTTTTAATCGTTCTCGGATTTGGACAATCTTCTCAGTAGTTTCTCTTATGATTTCTGGGCCAGTGAGAGTGTTGTCTGGTACTTGACCTCTTGCTAGTTGCGTGTCGCCCACTTCAGCCCAGTACAGAGGTGATCTGCACTTACGGCCGTAGAGGGCTTCGAATGGAGCAACTTTGATGTTAGTGTGATAGCTGTTGTTGTACGAGAACTCGATCAATGGTAAATGGGTATCCCAAGTCTTACCAAAGTCTATCACACAAGCTCTTAGCATGTCCTCTAACGTTTTTGAATGGTCCTTTCACTCTGCCCGTCTGTCTGTGGGTGGTAGGCTGTACTCATGTCCAGCTTAGTTCCCATAGCTTTATGCAGCGACTGCTAGAATCGTGATGTGAATCGGCTATCTCTATCGGAGATAATAGATATCGGTACTCCGTGAAGGCGCACTATCTCTTTAATGTAGATCCTTGTCAGCTTCTCCAGTTTGTCTGTCTCTTTTATGGGTAGGAAGTGTGTGGATTTGGTTAATCTGTCAACGATAACCCAAATGGTGTCGAGTCCACCCGTAGTCTTAGGCAACTTGGTTATGAAATCCATAGTTATCCGCTCCCACTTCCACTCGGGTATCTCTGGCTGTTGAAGTAGTCCCGAGGGCTTTTGATATTCTACCTTAACCTTGGCGCAAGTCAGGCACTTGCCCACAAAGGTAGCTATTTCGGCTTTCATGTTCGGCCACCAATACAACCTCTTGAGGTCTAAGTACATCTTGTCTGAGCCGGGATGTACGGAGTAGCGAGTTTTATGAGCTTCGTTCGTGACAACATCCCTGAATCCACCAAATTTTGGTGTCCAGATCCGGTTCATGAGACAACGAACTCCGTCATCCCTGACTTCAAGGTTTTTGTCCATTCCTCTCAATGCTTCACCTGCCACGTTCTCTGGCCTCAAGGCTTCTTCCTGTGCTTCATTGATTTGTGCGGACAGGTGTGAGTGGATGGTCATTGTTAAGGATTTCACTCGGCGACCCGAGTATTCCTTTCGGCTGAGTGCATTGGCTACTACATTAGCTTTCCTGGGATGATAACGAATTTCACATTCGTAATCGTTTAGTAGTTCTACCCACCGTCTTTGTCTCATGTTGAGTTCCTTTTGACTGAGGATGTGTTGAAGGCTTTTTGGTCGGTAAAGACTGTACATTTCGTGCCGTAGAGAAAGTGCCTCCAGATCTTTAGGGCGAAGACGACTGCTCCTAGTTCGAGATCGTGCGTGGTATAATTGACCTCGTGCGTCTTGAGTTGTCTCGAGGCGTATGCGATGACCTTCCCTCGTTGCATCAGGACACATCCAAGTCCCTGGTTTGACACATCACAATAGACCATGAAGTCTTCTGTTCCTTCTGGCAAAGATAATATAGGTGCGCTGCATAGTGCTCGCTTTAGTGTTTGGAATGCAACGTCTTGTTTTTCTCCCCAGCTGAAGGTTACACCCTTCTGAGTCAGGGTGGTAAGTGGCTTAGAAATCTTCGAAAGGTTTTGTATGAACCTTCGGTAATACCCAGCAAGGCCCAAGAAATGTCGGATTTCCGTTAGAGTCCTTGGAGTTGTCCAGTTCTCGATTGCCTTGATTTTGGAAGGGTCCACGTGTATCCCCTCCTTGCTGACCACGTGACCTAGGAAATCTACTTTCCGAATCCAAAATTCGCACTTTGAGAATTTTGCGTAAAGCTTCACTGTCCTTAATGTTTCCAAGACCTGTCGGAGGTGTTGGCTATGTTCCTCCTTGCTCCTTGAATAGATGAGTATATCATCTATGAATACGATCAAAAATTTGTCCAGGAAAGGACGACATACTCGATTCATCAAGTCCATGAACACTGTCGGTGCATTTGTCAATCCAAAGGGCATCACTACAAACTTGTAGTGACCATAGCGAGCACGGAATGCCGTTTTGGGAATATCTCCTTCCAGAACTCGCAGCTGGTGGTACCCAGATCTTAAATCGATATTTGAGAAGTAGCTCGCTCCTTGTAATTGGTCGAATAGATCGTCTATGCGCGGTAAGGGATATCGGTTCTTGATCATGAGTTTGTTCAGCTCTCAGTAATCGATGCACATGCGAAAAGATCCGTCCTTCTTCTTTACGAACAGGACTGGCGCTCCCCAAGGTGAGAAGCTCGGTCTGATGAATCCCTTGCTTAGAAGTTCGTTCAGCTGGCTGGATAACTCCTGCATTTCAGCCGGTGCTAGACGGTACGGCGATTTTGCTACTGGGGTAGCTCCGGGAATCAAGTCGATCCTGTACTCGACTTGACGTTCTGGTGGGACTCCTGGAAGATCTTCTGGGAAAACATCTGGGAAATTGCAGACTTCCGGAATGTCTTTAACGTCTTTCACTTCTCATTTCTTGTCCACCACGTGGGCTAGGAAGGCATGATATTCTTTGCGAAGGTATTTTTGGGCTTTGACGCAAGAGATGATTTGTAAATTTGTACCAGGTTTGTCACCATAAATGATAAGGGTTTTGCCGCTTGGCAGATTGAGGCGAACGACCCTTTCATGACAAAGTATATCGGCATGGTGAAGGCTTAACCAGTCCATACCGATGATGACATCAAAACTTCTTATAGTAATCGGCATAAGATCGATTTGGAACGAGTGTTCATTTAAATTTAACGTACAGCCTATGTACATATCGTTTGTGCTTTCCGTTTTACCGTTTGCCATTTCTACTGTGAATATTTTATTGAGTGCTTGGGGTTTTTGATTAAGTAAGTGTTTGAATTTATTTCTCACGAAACTTCTCTCCGCACCACAGTCAAAGAGTAGGCATGCATAAATTTTGTTGAGGAGAAACGTACCCGTAACCACTGTGGGATCGGCTATTGCCTCGTTCTGCCGTATTGCCAGCACTTTTCCTACACCGCCATCATTCTTTGCCTTAGGGAAATCCCTCTTGTAGTGCCCAGTTTCCCCACACCTACAACATGCCTGGCTCACCCCAGCACCAGGAACTTGGGTGATTGGTCACGCCGGTGCCCTACAGAAACGGGCAGTGTGCCCTTTCCTGTCGCAGTTTTTACAGTGCATCTCCTGGCAATTCCCGTTGTGATGGTAATTGCATTTGTTGCACTTTCGTAGGTTCCCAGCATATTGTTTTACCGGCGTAGGGGTAACAGGGACAACAGTGGGGGCAGTAGCAGCATGGACCGCCACTATTTGTTTCTTTGAAGGTTCTTGCGAAGTTTGACCTTTCCTTTTGTTCCAAAACTTCTTCTTGTTGTTGTTGTTGGCATTGATGTTATTGTTGTTGCTTCCTTTGGTTGGTTCCGGGACGATGGTCGTGACATCTTGGCAGACCCCATGATCGACGAGGTACTGTGCCAGTTGTTTGGCACTGTCGAACGTCGTGGGTTTGGAAGCTAGCACACTTCCTCGAAGGTGGGGCGACAGCCCCCATATATACCTTTCCACCTTCTTGCTTTCTAGGGCCATCATCCTTAGGCAAAGTATTGTCAAATCACTGAACCTATTCGTATAGGTTGTGATGTACGAGCCCACCATAGTCAATTCCCAAAGTTCCTGTTCAAGTTTCTGGATCTCGCCCCTTGGGCAGTACTCTCGTAATAGCATTTGCTTCAGGTTCTCCCAACCCATGGAGTTTGCCACCACCAGAGTTAGTGACTTGACGTGGCCATTCCACCACGTTAGGGCTCGTTCGGAGAAAGTACAGGCGGCAAATTTTACTTTGCTCTCTTCGGGACATGAGCATATCTCGAACACGGCTTCCGTTTTCTCTATCCATTGGGATAGAGCCATCACTCCCCCGGTTCCATTAAAGGGGATGGGTTTGCTGGTGGAGAAGTCTTTGTAAGTACATTCCCCGGAACGACTCTGGTTTTGGCCATTTATAGAGCTGTTTATTCCTCCTCCTGATCCGTTGTTACTCATTTGCGCCATTGCTGTGGTTACGACAGCTGTTACAGCAGCCTGAAAGGTAGCAGCATCCATCGACGGAGGGGGTGGTGTAGGTGGTGTTGGTGCTCCTGTATTATTGAAGCGTCGAGGATTTCTTCTTGGTGGCATGATTCTGCCACAAGTTAAGAGATGAATCCTTGATAAGTCATTAGAAATGATTATGGAAGTTTTTGTATTATAAGTTTTGGTTCTGAACATTTCTGGTTTTTGCATGTTAATGGAAACTTTCAAAAATAAGTGTATGATTCTTTTAAGAATTAAATGGAATACTCAAGGAAATAATAAATGTGTGTCAATTTCATTGATATTAGGGTACCTCAATGAAAATGGGAAAATTTGACAGCATTCCGGCCTCCGAATCGTGTACTCACAATCCGTCGGGTTTACATTTATACAAGAAAAGTAACACCAACACTTAGCCGGTAGGTATAAATATAGCGCCAGTAGTACGCGCTCTACTCCGAGCGGGTAGCACGCTGCGGACCATGGTGTGTGGTTGTGGATGCCTTAGCTCGGGCTACTTGTCGTTCAGCCTCGATGATACGCCTCTCCATTGCGGCTTGGTTCTTACGGAACTCCCTTACTTCGGCTCTAGCAGCAGTAATGTCTTTCTGAAGGGAAAAGGTGTGCTCTATTGTCCGCTCATGTTCTTCGTCCAGACGACGAAGACGTACCGCAGTAACAGCAGCGGTGGCCCCAATGTCCAAGAGTTGGCTGGCATTTGCTCTTGCTTGCTCTCCTTGGTTGGCAATGCGACGAACCATGACAGGGAGTGCTCTGTCAGCTGAACCCCCGTTGCTGAGGTTATAAAAGCCTCGTGCCATGCCTTAGGGTGGGCGTTTCCCTTGTTCCCTGCTCCATCGCTTCAGATCCACAGCCCAGCGAGGCGCCGGGCCCTGAAAGTTCCTTTGGGGATTTGCTGCTCCTCGGGGAGGATTGTAGATCTCGGGTTCCGAGTCAGTGCTCCCACAATCTCCTTCCTCTTCTGACTCTTCATTCGGGTCTTCCTCGGGATCCTCTTCGGAATCCTCTTCTGGCTCCTCCTCGGGAATCTCTTTGGGATCTTCCTCTGGGTCCTCTTCAATCCACCCTCCATTACCCTGGTTAGGGTAGTAGGGATCCCAGGCAATGTGAAATCCTGCCATTTTGTCTAGTCGAGAAATAGAGGCAAGAGAATTTTATAAAAACTCGGGAGTAAAAAGGTAATTTTTGATAAATAAATTTTTTATTTATTTGATGATTTCCTAAATTTAACTAAATATCGAGGTTTGCACGATTACTATAGCTCTTATGGTTTTTATAAAATACTCCTATAGTATTTCAAATTTGTAAGTTTGATTCTAGTATTTTCTTTGGTAAGTTTTCGACTTGTTGCTTACTACGACCATTCCTCGACTTACATTGGTCACATCCAGGATAAATATAGTTGATCAGGCTATATTTATTCTCGATTTGATTACATACCCCGATGCCTAGTCGTAGTGTCGCAACTTGCCTTAATACTTTTATAAAATTTTTGCTATGATACGAGACCGATGCATGCGTGTATTTATACTTTTATAATATATATATATATATATATCTTTTTAATTTATTAAAAGTATCGTTTCTGAAAACGTTTTGTCAGAGGGTTTTTGGTCCCTTTGCATTTATAGTTGTATATCTTATGTGGTTCGATATACTTAGTTCACTATAAACAATGCTCTGATACCAATCTGTCACACCCCCAAACCTGAATGGCGGAAACATTCGGGGGTGGGTGACTTCACGTAGTATCATAACAGTTGAATATTGTAAAGAAAGTAAACACAACCATCATAAATATAATAAAAACTTACATTGTTGCGTGTAATACATGTTTCAAAAGAATATTACAAATACGATGATTTAAAATGTTTTGATAATAGACGCCTTAGCGTTCCTTCTCCAAAAGCTGATGGTTACCTGTATTACTGATTCCCTGAGAAATACAAGTAGTTTTAAAAAAAAGTGTCAACAATTAAGTTGGTGAGTTCATAAGCGTTTTTGTACTGAGATTTGTATGTCCTTTAGTAAAAATAACTGAACGTGTTTTCCAGAAAATCCAATATTTTCTACATATAGTTTCAAAAGGTTCCAAAGTCTGGAGTGCAATAGTATCTTTCGTGCTCAAAATGGTGAAAGTGTATTTATACTCAAATAATGTATTTACTCAATTCGTCGTTTGAAATTCAGCTGCGCTTCAAAAGTTAGGATAACCCCTGTTGCTCCAAAGGTAAACAAAAATCGAACCAATCAGCAACCAGAATGTCGGAAAATAAAAATTTTCGTGCAATAGGATGACAAAAGATAAAGAAATAAAGCAAAATGTGTATTGGATGTGAGTGATGTCTATTAAAAGACATGAAGCAAATGATTCCGGGCAAGAATCGCTTCCTTCAAAGTCAAGAGAGACTTGAAGTGCTTGTGTGGTTTCCCGAGAAGATACGATCGAGTGTTTGTAAAGAAACACCGAAATGCTTCTTTTAATTTATAGGCTAAGGGTAGCTTATCTTCAACCGAACATCGATTCTTAACATAAGACCGAACGTTGGAAGAAGTACTTGTTAAACCATTGTGGTATGTTGAACAAGTAGGTTGGATATAATTTATAGTGACTGAGATGTGATAGAAATCTCAAAAATAAAAACAAACTGGATCTTTTTGGGAGGAAAAGCCTTGGTGTTAGACAATTTCATAAAAGACCACTCAAAAATAAAATGAGAATTCATTTGGTAACAAGTAAGATCTTGAATATAATGATTCACCGTCAATTCATTGTAGGTGTTGAATGTTGGGTTTCACTCAGCACGTGGTGTACGTATCTAAGATCACAAACACAGATTTTGTGCAACCGTAAACCTCAGTGGTAAGGACCGAGAGTCTCAAGGGTTACATTGGTGAACCGAAAGTTGATGGAGAATGTAAGGAGGATGGTTAAAGAACCGAAAGTACCTTCTGCTATAAAGACATGACGAAGCAGAAAAACTCTTAACTCATTTGAGAAGAGTAAGGTAGCTCTTGACTTGAGTAGATTTTAACAGCCTGATTGGGAAGAAACGATAGGTATAGATCGAATCATTAAGGCCTTGCTCTTAGTCATTGAGGCTTTGGTCAACATGCAGCAGCATGCTTCTAGGGACCCTTAACTAGTTCAGATTAAAAGAATCATACCTGCCTAAGCTCCAAATTTTGTTGTACTGGTATACTTGGGACCTAATTAGAAGAACAAGCAAACAAACACACCACACAAACAAAAGAAACAAACCAAACAAAATAAAAAAAACGATTAGAAAAATATTTTTGGAGTTTTGAAATTTTCTGGAAAATAATAAAAACAGAAAGATAAAATATTTTTGGATCTGAAAAATAATAAAATAAAGTAGCACAAAACACTCTTTAAAAAAAATTAAAAGAATAAAAAAAATTAAAAGAATAAACAAAATGTACAACCGAAACCTTATCTTAAAAGAATGAAGCAAAATAAGCCGATCGTTCGGTTCATTTCGGTTCCTTAAATTCCAGAGCCGAAATAGACCGAGCGTTCGGTTCATTTCGGTTCCCGAAAATTATGGAGCCGAAATAGACCGAGCGTTCGGTTCATTTCGGTTCCCGAAAAATCTGGAAGCGAAATAAACCGAGCGTTCGCTCTATTTCGCTTGTCTAATTTTTAGTAAGAGATTTGAGGATTCGGTACCGACTCTGCTTCCATAATTCCCAAGCCTTGTAAAAATTTTATTGAAACTCGCTTCAGGTAAGGCTTTAGTGAATATGTCAGCCAGTTGATCAGAGGACCGAATGAAATGTACTTCCACGTTCCCATCTTCTACATGGTCCTTGATGAAATGATATCTAAGTGCAATATGCTTAGTCTTTGAGTGTTGCACTGGATTGTGACAAATCCTTATTGCACTTTCTGAGTCACATTATAGAGGAATCTTCTTCATACTCAGCCCATAATCTCTTAGTTGACTTTGAATCCATATTACTTGAGAAGTACAAGATGCTGCAGCTATATACTCAACTTCGGCTGTTGAAAGTGACACATAGGTTTGCTTCTTGGACTGCCAGCTAACAAGTTTTCCGTCAAGGAATTGGCATCCACCTGTTGTGCTCTTTCGGTCCAAACCACATCCTCCAAGATCAGCATCAGAAAAAGCTTGAATAAAGAATCCAGATCTAGCAGGGTACCAAAGACCGAGAGATGAGGTTCACTTCAGGTAACGGAAGATGTTTTTCACTGCCACCATGTGAGGTTCTCTTGGACTAGCTTGAAACCTGGCACAATAACAAACATAAAACATAATGTCCGGTCTTCTAGCTGTTAGATACATAAGGGACCCTATCATTTGTCGATATAGTGTTATGTCAACAGCAGGTTTTTCCAGAGAAGGTGTTAACTTAGTGCCAAATGCCATAGGAACCTTCACTTTCGAATCTCCTGTCATACCAAATTTTGTCAGCAAGTTCTTTGTGTAGGACTCCTGATTGATAAATATACCTTCTGGTCCCTGTCTAATATTCAAACCAAGGAAAAAATTAATCACACTCATTGCGCTCATTTCAAATTTAGTCTCCATCAACTTCCTGAATTCAGCCGTTAAGCTAGGATTCATGGAGCCGAAGATGATGTCATCGACATAAATCTGAACTATCATTAGATGTTCGCCTTCTTTCTTTCGGAAGAAGGTTGGGTCAACTGAACCTTGCTTAAATTTCGACATTTTCAGAAAGCGAGTTAAAGTTTCATACCAGGCCCTCGGTGCTTGCTTTAAACCATATACAGCTTTATCCAGCACATAGCAATGATCAGGGAATTTATCGTTCACAAACCCAGGTGGTTGCTCAACATACACCATTTCTTCTAGTTCTCCATTCAAGAAAGCGCGTTTTACGTCCATTTGGAAAACTTCGAAGTTTTTATGAGCAGCATATGCCAGAAAAATTCTAACAGATTCCAACCTTGCTACAGGAGCGAAGGTTTCCTCATAATCTATCCCTTCCTCTTGGCAATATCCTTTTACTACCAACCGAGCCTTGTTTCTAATAATGTTCCCCTCTTTGTCCAATTTATTCCTGAATACCCATTTCAAGCCAACCACTGAAGCATCCTTTGGTGTGGGAATTAGCCTCCAAACTCGATTGCGTTCGAACTCATGGAGCTCATCTTGCATTGCTTGAACCCAATCAGAATGATCAAGTGCAACATTAACTGTTTTCGGTTCGACTTTGGAGATAAACGAATTAAACATGAAGAATTCAACTTTAGAGAATAATGCAGTTTGTTTCGCTTTCAATTGAGAACGAGTGAGAACTTTCTCAAATGATTCACCAATGATTTGTGCTTTGGGATGATCCTTGGTCCATTTTACTAACGGAGGATAATTTGGGTTATAGGCTGGATCCAACTCTGCATTTACTTCCTCTTCAAGTTCTGATTGGTCACCTTCTCAGTTGTATTCTCTTTCTCCCCCTCGACTGGCGAAGTGAAACCTGTGTCAGGATCAGAGTTTTCATCCTCTGTGGGAGTCAGATTCTCCCCCTCGATTGGACTATTATTGGGTGGGTTTGGATTTGTATGCTCCCCCTCGCCTGGACCCTTATGAGTTGGGGATGGAATTGGATTTTCCCCCTCGAAAGACATTTCGGTTGTCTTTGGTGCTGATAAACTCTCCCCTTTGAACATTGAGCCGTTGTTTGGAGAGTCATTGGATGGTTGACCACCTGTCGGTTTAGAAGGTTCACTAACCATTTCTTTGGCAGCTTCATCTATGATCTTTTTGAGATTGTCGATTTTGTTGTCTGCTGCTTTCACCTCTGAGTGTGCAGCTTTCTCTGGTTCATCAAATAGACGAATGTACTCTTCAAACAAGTTGGATATTGGAACCAAGACTTGCCCTGATTCAGGAAATATTTCTCCCAAGGCACTTTCGCTCCTTTGAACTTTCTTCATGTAAGTATCGTTAAAGGTTACGTAATATGTTTCTTCAATTCGTTTGGAGCGTTTGTTCAAAATTCTGTATGCTTTTGAAATGAGTGAATATGCAAGAAAAATACCCTCATCTGCTTTGACGTCAAACTTGTTTCGGTTCTCTTTGGAATTAAAGATGAAACACCTTGAACCGAATACGTGGAAAAAATTAACGTTGGGCTTTCGATTGTTCAGAATCTCATATGGAGTGATTGAGAATCTTTTGTTGAGCAAGGATCGGTTCTGAGTGTAGCACGCGGTTGCAACAGCATCAGCCCAGAAGTATAGCGGTAGAGAAGCGAAGCTTAGCATGGTCCTGGCTGCCTCACATAACGAACGGTTTCGTCTTTCAACAATTCTATTCTGCTGTGGTGTATAGGGGGCCGAAAAGTTGTGAGATATCCCCTTGTCAGCCAGAAAATCCTCAAAATCTTTATTCTTGAATTCCAGCCCATTGTCGCTTCTGATATTCCTCACTGTCTTTCGAAGTTGCACTTCCACTTGCTTAATGAACATCTTCAACTTGGGAATTGCATCTGATTTCTGTTTAAGAAAGAAAACCCAGGTGAAGCGTGAAAAATCATCTACTATGACAAGAATGAACTTACTACCACCGAAGCTTTCGATAGCTGAAGGTCCACATAAGTCAATGTACAGAAGTTCAAGAGCTTCAACAATCTTTGTATTGAGCTGAGTAGGATGGCTCTTTCTGCTTTGTTTCCCCATCTCACACGCTGCACACAGATGTTCCTTATCAAACTTGAGAAGAGGAAGACCTCGAACATGGTCACCAAGCACCAACTTATTAATGTCTTTGAAGTTTAGGTGCGAGACGCGTCGATGCCACAACCAGCTTTCATCAGTGTTCGCCTTTGATAGCAGACATATCGAAGGTTTTCCTTTAATTGGGTTGAGATTTAAAGGATACATCTCTCCCTTGCGTTCAGACTTCAACAGAACCTTTTTAGATTGCTTCTCAATTATTTCTGAGCCCTCATCATCAAATGAAACCTTCAAACCTATTCCCATAACTAATTGAGACACACTGATGAGGTTATGCTGCAATCAATCCACATACGCTACTTTTCGAATCGAGAAGTCTCCGTTGGTTATCATACCATATCCTTTGATTGTTCCATATGAGTTATTGCCATACTTCACACATCCGCCATCCTTTAGGGACCGAAACTCCCTAAACTCTTCCTTCCTTCCTATCATGTGACGCGAGCAGCCACTGTCTATATACCATTCATCATCGAACTGCTCGTCACTAATCACCTGCAAATTCAAGCAGATTTAGGAACCCAAAGTTTCTTGGGTCCTGGTGAGTCTTTCACAGAAAAAGGAATTGCAGTAGTAATATCAACCAAATAAGTTCTTTTTATTAGAGTTGATTGATCTTTTCTTTTGATGGTGTACACCTTGATTTTGGTTTTATCTTGTTTAATTTTTGGTGTTTTTGATGGTGTGTTGTTAGATGGTTTTGGTGTTTTCTTCTGAATCCTAGGGTTAGCTAACCTTTTCTTATCATTGAAATTAGAATCAGTATTAAGCTTTCCCTTTCCTTTGATGTCGTTCACTGAATTTGATTTGCTTTGGGAGTTGGAAGGACCGAAACTAGACTTGGGACCAAAACTTGACTTTCGGTTCTGAATTCCGGTGTTGGAACCGAAAGTAGACGTTCGGTTGTTAGCCTTGACGTTTGGACCGAAACTAGACATTCGGTTCTGCGCTCTAGTTTTGGAGCCGAAAGTAGATGTTCGGTTCTGAGATTTGGAATAGTAGGAATTTGGACTGAAATTTTCTTTTTCTTTTAGCTTTTCCTTTCCTTTGTCAATTGATTCTTTCTTAGGACGAACGTAGTTGGGATTTTGAGATTGCCAATAACGTTTTCGCTCATTCAGATTTTTCATGTATCTTTGATTTCCTTGGCGTTTCTGTTCAGCTAACTCCTTCTGAGATTTGTGGATATTGAAGCTAGCCTTTGACGTCTCCTTTTGAGTTTCAGTTGTCTTAGTTCGAACAATCGGTTCTTTCATTGGTTCTTCAGGGATTTCTTTTGTTCCACTTGTGCTTGGTTTGTCGAAACTCAAGGGGTTGTTGATGGGTTCAACAACGTATCTTCCTTTAACCCTCCATGAAGTTTGCTCAGATAAGCCAATGGTTTCGTCTGCGTTGTCAATAGGGGCTGACCAGAAGTAATCGTCGCACCCTTCAGCGTTGTCTTTGTCGACCAAGATTTTTAACTCTGTCGTTTGTTTTGCAGTGACCCCTGTAACTGCATAGACCTGATTCGGCACAGTTTGAACCTTTTGATAAACTATAGCTTTTTATTTGAGTTTCTGTGGCTTGTCTTTTGACAGGCGAGCGAATTCAACCGAATTTTCAGATATGAGGGGTTTCTCATTCTCGGTTTCGTTGTTCATAAACGCAGAGCAATCAACTACGTCTTCTACAGAGATTTCGCTCATCTCACTTTCCTCATCAAATTCAGACGTATTTTCTAAGTTCATTTTATTTTCTGAAATTAATTTGGCGTTAGACGAGTCAAATGATTGAATAGTTTCAGACTTTATTTTTAACCTATCATTTTCATCTAAAAGATTTTTGAGCATACATTTATGTTCCTTAGAGTCAATGAAGGTCTCTATCTTGTCCAGTCTGATTTTGTAATGAATGGATGTCTCTTCTGAGGACACTATTGATTCACACTCAGCAATGACCTCATCCTCCTTAAATTCAAGGAAGGGTAAGATCATCTTATGAATCTTTTTCCCTATCTCACAACTTAAATGCAATTGAGCAATATTAATATATAAGCGCTTAGTAACTAAACAAAAAACATTCCTTTGTTTTAAAAACTTTAAATTGTCTCGTTGTAAATAAATACTTTCATCCCTAGCCCTATTTAACTCCGCCTCCTTCAGCTCAATCCACATCCTTCTCTCCTCACTTTTTGAAGACACCCTGCTGAGTTGGTCAGTTAGGTTAGAATTCGCTAAGCGAGTTTGCATGAGACCTCCACTTAAGTTAGAAAATTTAAATTTTAATTCGTTTAATTCTTCTTCATAATTTGTTACTGGAACTTTTAGTGATTCAAGGATGGATTGTAACTTTTTGATCAGCCGATCACAGTCGTCGATCTTCTCGCTCACGGGCTTAGATGCAAAGCACTTGTCCTCAATTAGGTTCGGTTCCTTACTGGCACTTTCGGTTGATCCACCTGCTGTGACCATCAAACATCTTCCAGCCGAACCTGCTTCCTTTGCTACATAAGCTCTTCCATGAGTTGGCTTTTTCACCTCTTCATCCTCAGAATCGTCTGACCAAACTTCAATTCCACCGAACTCATCTTCATATGCATTCTCCTGCACAATCAAGGCATTCATAGAACTGTTAGTTGACTTCTTTTTCTTGATCTCTTCCAACTTGCGCATGTAGTACGCCTCATCGTCTTCACCATCTCTCTTCTCAGCCATTTTCCTTAGCATGCAATCTTTGGCAAAGTGGTTCTTGCCGTGACAGTAATTGCAGTCGAATCCTGAGTCTCCTGCAAGCTTGCTCTCCTTCTTGTCTTCATTCTTTTGAGAAGAATTCTTCGCTTCATCATTCACCTTCTCAGAACTGTAACTTCCCTGCCAGTTTCGGTTCTTATTGACAGGAAATTTTCTTCGTGCAAACTTCTTTGGATTGGTGACCATCATGTAGCATATTCTTCGCTTGTAAGGTCATACTCAGACATATCCGACTCCTCTTCTTCTTCTGCAGTACTTTTTCCTTTTGAGACAAGGGCCAACGATCCTACACCCGAAACTACCTTCGCCTCCTTGGTTACCACATTCTCATGGGACTTAAGTATTCCCACAAGTTTCACTAGTGAGTAAGATTTAAATTGTTCATGCGCTTTTACTGTTGAAACCACAGCCATCCATTCTGGTCTCAGACCGTTCGTGAAGGTTACCTTCTGCTCGATCAGCTTTCTTTCTATTCCATGTTTGATCATCTTACTTAGGAGATGATTGAACCGATCGAAAGTTTGTATCAGTTTTTCTTCTGGTTTCTGTTCGAAAACTCCATATTCTGAGAGCAACAAGGTTTGAATAGAGTGTTCTAGATCTTCATCGGTTGAGTAAAGTTCTTTCAACCTATCCCAGATTTCTTTGGCCGTCGTGCATGAACCGACTAACCGAAAAGTGTCAGATTGCAAGGCGAATCTGATCATTCTCATGGCCTTCACATTACACAGCAACTTGTCCTTCTCATCTTGTGGCATCTTGTCTACGTCTGCCACCAGCTTGTTATACTCTTTTTGGGTCTTAATAGTCGTGTTCGTTCCAGAATGAACAAACGGCCCAAGCGTGATGGCTTCCCAGATGAGATAACCATTATCTTTAGATCCGACCACATAATCTTCAAAGTGATGCGCCCATACTTCATAGTCTTGAGTGTAAAGAATGGGAATCCTGGTAGTGGATCCAATGCTGTTAGAGATGTTAATAGGATTTGTTTGAGAATCTTCGTGAGACATGGTGAGCCGCTAGAATCAGACCTGTAAACTTGAGATTAGGGTTTTATCAGAAACAGAGTTACCGTCAATAGGAAGAAGACGGCTTCTATTTATACGATAAAAGCGGAACCCCTAACAAATTCTTAACACAGAAGGAATGTGTATTGATCACACAGTCTCCTGCTCTGATACCAATTGTTAGAACAAAGTTCTATTAAGATCGATAGATTCTATGCAGGCAAATAATTAAGAACGTAATTATGAACACAAGAATGGATTTAAAGATGTCGTATGATTAATGCTTTAACACCTCAGAAGAGCTCGGTTAAGAACTTCGACTGTAGAGGTGCTTAGGGTTACAAAACTATAATGATGATCAAGAAGCTTAACTAATGCATACATGCATGCACTTTATATAGTCTAACCCTACTAGATAATCACGGATGGACATGCCCAATCCGGATACAAAACACAAGCCCATGACGCAACACAATAAGACTCAACAACTTCCGTGTGAGTTTTATAACCATGCTATTGACCCAGACTGCCTGTAACAACGTTCTTCAGGCGTTGTAGTGTTATGACGTTTGTCACCCCAGACCTGCCGGTCTAACTGTAGCTAACAGTTTAGGTGCGGGATTGTCAATCCCGTATAGATCTATACACAAGTGTCACGCTCTCCCTCCAAGAGATTATGGTTTATAATACAGGACTTGAAATGCGTACTTGTGAGTACGTTGAAGCTGAATGTCTCACAACACTTAGTATTAATAGATTTACGAAAAGAAAAGTCTATATTTCATGTAGATGAAAGTATTTCATTTTCACAATGTTTACGTAAAGATGTAATGAATAACCGTAAACTATACCCATTATAGTTTTTCCGAAAGTGTGTTCCATTCGATGATAAAAACTTGGTGTAATATCAACTTTGCATGTGAAGTGTAACATTGGTATTAATGTTGTTTAACATCCATAAACAAAATCTAGATAAAGTATTTGAAAACATTCCTAACGACGTGTATTTTAAGTGTAAGTTTATCTCGTGTTTCACTTGTATTCCCCCCCCCCCTAAAACATGAAAAAGACGTGAAAATGTAGGGGTATGAACTCACCTGGAAAGTGTGGTCATTTGAAGAAAACGAGTTTTTCTCGGGCAGCACTTCGACCGAGAAGTGGTAAGTTTTCTCGGGATTCTTGGCGCTTCGGACCTTCGTCGGGGTTTGGATATGTAACCGGGGTGTCGGGGTCGTCTCGGGGTGCTAAACGTGGAGTAGAAGTGAGGGAGAAGAGTGAAATGAGCAAGGAAAGTCGGAAGTCTCGCATGCTATTTATAGGGTGAATTCTCGGGATTCACGTCGTGAACATGGGATAGTTCACGTCGTGAGTCTGGTCTGTAGACGCGACGCCTGGTGGTCTAGTTCTGGCACACATCAGTCATAGACTGCGTCGTGAGTCTCTTGCTCACGTCGTGAGTTTCGGATAAGGTTGGTGTGCGTGCCTCGAACTTCAGAACTTCATATCTCTCGCATACGAGCTCCAATTTCGACGTTCTTTATATCCACGCGTAGGTGAGAATATACTCTACAACTTTCATTTAGACTTCGTCGGCTAATTTTGACTTTAGTTTTTAACATTATATTTTAAATAGGTCGGGACAGGATAATTCCATTAAAAATCCATAACTTCTTCATTCGATGTCCATTTTTGTCTGTCTTTTTACCGTTGTACTACTATTGTTGAGACCTTCAATTCTCGTTTAGGTTGCGTCGGCTAAAAATCGCTCGATCTTTATTTTGGGTTTTTAGCTGTCTACTGCTTTTCTGAAACTTTAGAAAAATCATAACTTCCTCATACGAAGTCAGATTTGGGCGTTCTTTTTATGTATGCTCATGGTTTAACATAATCTATGACTTTCATTTAGATACCTAAGGCTAAACAGTATTTTATTGAAGTTTCACTTTTTACGCTTAACAGTGTTTTACCGGTTGTGTCGCGGATTTTCGATTGGTCATAACTTCTTCGTTATAACTCGGATTTGGGTGTTCTTTATATATTTGGAAACCTTGACAATATATCTAACATTTTATGCAACCCAAATGAGACTTTAGAACACTTCATTTGTTACGCCATTTTATTACATCAAAAATAGTTTAATATTATTTGACTTTTTGAACATTACATTGACTTGAAATATCGGGTTGTCACACCCGTTCAGCACCAAATGTGGTTACTGGTACGTGACTTATTCATATTTTTATTGTTTTCCTTATTTATGCTTATAGTTATATCTCATCTTATATAGGGACCTTTTTGGTCAATAGTGTGACTGCTCATGTATTGGTTGATTCGGGAGCTACCGAATCCTTTGTATCTCTTGCGCTGAATTTGTTCAGCGAGAGCTACTATATTGATTTGGTATCGATCCCCCTGCGAGGATTGAAGGTTATCATTGGGATGGATTGGTTGGGTCCTAATGAGGCGATGATCGATTGTGAGTGCCTGTTAGTGAGAGTTCGAACCCCAAGTGGGGGAGAATTGGTTATTCCTAGCGAGAAAGCTTCGTGTGGGCTAACTCTCTGTTCAAATGTGAAGGCCAGGAGATATTTGCAGCAGGATTGTTCTAGCTTCTAGCATATGTGGTGGATACTCGTGTGGAAGGAACAACGATGTTGATTGGGGTGCCTATTGTTCGGGATTTCCCCGATGCGTTTCCAAAGGAAAAACCAGGAGTGCCTCCCGAGAGGCAAGTCAAGTTTCGGATTCATCTGGTTCCTAGAGCGTCTCCAATAGCCAAGGCACCGTATCTCGTGGCACCACTAGAGATACAGGACTTGTCTATGCAGCTTCAAGAGCTGCTAGACAAGGGATTTATTCGACCGAGCAGCTCACCTTAGGGAGAACTGATTTTGTTCGTGAAAAATAAGGATGTTTCGCACAAGATGTGAATTGACTACCGGGAGTTGAATAAGCTAACGGTGAAGAACCGTTACCCACTTCTGAGGATCGATGATTTATTTAACCAGTTACAGGGTGCATCTTCGTTTTCCAAGATTGATTTGCGATCAGGATACCATCGGATGAGGTCCAGAGACGATGATGTGCAGAAGATGACCTTTAGGACTCGTTATGGTCATTATGAGTTCGTGGTTATGCCAATCAGGCTCACCAATGCACCACAATGTTCATGAATCTAATGAAACGGGTTTGTAGGCCGATGTTGGATCGGTCGGTGATAGTGTTTATTGATGATAGTCTTGTCTACACCAAGACCAAGGAGCAGCATGAGGTCCACTTGCAAGAGGTGTCGGAGACCCTGAGAAGAGAGAGGTTGTATGCCAAATTCTACAAATGTGAGTTCTAGTTGCGCGAGGTGTAGTTCTTGGGGCACATCGTCAACCAGGAGGGTATATTGGTCGACTTGGCCAATATCGAGGCTGTGATGCGATGGGAGGTGTCGAAGACCCTATCTGAGATTCGGAGCGTCATGGGTCTCGCAGGGTATTATCAGAGATTTATCTAGGATTTCTCCAAGAATACAGTGCCTTTGACCCGCTTGATATAGAAGAAGGTTACTTTTCAATGGGGGCCTACTCAACAGTTGGCTTTTGAGACTCTGAGGCAAAGATTGTGCGAGGTCCCGATTCTCACGTTTCCTGAGGGTATAGATGATGTTGTGATTTACATTGATGCCTCTATATCAGGTGTGGGAGTTGTTCTTATGAGGAAGGGGCGTGTGATTGCTTATGCTTCGAGGCAGCTGAAGCCTCATGAAGCGAATTAACCTATGCATGATTTGGAGTTGGGGGCTGTAGTGTTTGCCCTCAAGTTTTGGAGACAATATCTTTATGGGTTTAGGTGTACTATCTACACTGATCATAAGAGTTTGTGGTACTTGACGGACCATCGGAATATGAATATGCGACATCGGATATGGTTGGATGTGGTAAAGGATTATCATTGTGAGATCCTGTACTACCCTGGTAAGGCCAAAATGGTGGCTGCTGCTTTGAGGCATAAGGCAGTGATTGCTCTTTTTAGGGATATTTGTTTGGGGATGGTTATTACTTCACCTTTATTGGATATGATAAAAAAGGCTCAGGTGGAGGGATTAAAAAAGGAGAATTTGAAGGTCGAGCGGATCAGGGGTCATATTCCTTTATTTGTAAGGGATAGCTGAGGGTTGTTAACTAAGTGTGGCAGAGCTTGGGTTCCGACTACTGGTGGAGTGAGACAGACAGTTCTAGAAGAGGCTCATAAGTCTAATTTTTCTATTCATCCAGGGGCCACAATGATATATCGAAACCTGAAATTGAGTTATTGGTGGCCTTCTATGAAGAGGGAGATAACATGGTTTGTTGTGCAGTACTTGACTTGTAGAAAAGTCAAGGGCGAACATCAGAGACCCCATGGCAAGATGCAGTCGTTACCAATTTCCATGTGGAAATGTTAAGAGATTACCATGGATTTCATCACAAAACTGCCACGGACGACACGTGGCATTTGGGTCATTGTTGATATATTGACCAACAGTGCACATTTCATACCGATTTTCGAGAGTATATATGTTGAGAAGTTAGTTGACATTTACATTCGGGAGGTGGTGTTCCGCACAGGGGTGCCAGTTTCGGTGGTTTCGGACCGGGATGTTCGTTTCTCCTCTAGGTTTTGGAGGAAGTTTCATGAGGAGTTGGGTACTCAGTTGCATTTCAGCACAACATACCACCCCAGATTGATGGACAGAGTGAGGGGCGATCCCGAAGCTTGAAGATATGCTTCGGGCATGTGTGTTAGATTTTGGAGGGAGTTGGGATACTTACCTTCCACTGGCCGAGTTCTTCTACAACAAAAGTTATCATGCTAGCATTGACTGACCATCGTTTGAGATGTTGTATGTCAGGAGGTGTAGGACCCTGGTTTGTTGGGGGGAGGTCGGGCATCGGGTCATGGGTAGTTTTGAGGTAGTACTCAAGACGACTAAGTTGATTCAGCGAGTGCGCGATAGGTTCTGGGCCGCGCAAATACGCCACAAGATTTATGCAGACCGACGACATTCAGATCTCTAGTTTTAGGATGGGGAGTTGGTGCTTCTGAAGGTGCCACCATGGAAAGGTATCATCTGATTTTGGAAGCGGAGCAAGCTAGGCCCCCAATTTATCGGTCCCTTTAGGATTATCGTCTTGTTGGGCAATGTTGCATACCGAATGGATTTGCCTGATGAGCTTAGCCAAATTCACAACACCTTCCATGTTTCTCATCTTTGGAAGTGTGTGGTCAATGACTTCGCGGTTAAATCTATGGACGATATTCAGGTCTACAATCACCTGAATTCTGTAGTGAGACCAGTGGTGATTTTGGATCAGAAGACGAAGACCTTGTGCAACAAGGTGTTGTACTTGTTCACAGTTCAGTGGTAGCATATGAAGGGTTCCGAATGGACGTGGGAACCCGAGTCAGAGATGCGAGAGAATTACCCAGAGTTATTTGCAGCAGCAGACTTCAAGGACGAAGTCTGGTTCAAGTGGGGCAGAGTTGTAACATACATATTCTTGGAGGTATTTAAATTAATGTATTTTGGACTTTGGCCAGTATCACGACGTGGTGATGGGTGTTGTGTTGCAGATTTTAATATGCTGCCACGGCCTAATGTTAGGGTGCAAAGTCACGCTTGGATGTATTTGCGCTTTACCCTTATTGGTGTGTAAATGAGATGTCTTTCCTATAAATAGGAAGTGAGTGACACTCATATTTAAAGAGATGATCATTTTGGAGTGTTAGACTAGAGAGAGAAATTTATACAAACCCATTTGTATATCCTTTCTTGATCTAATATGAACTTACAAAGAATTATTTACTCCGTGTGTGCTTGAGTTTGTATGATGATTCACTAGATCTTTTCTTATTCCGCACATGCCATCATAATCAACACCACATCAATTGGTATCAGAGCGGGTCTTCGAAGATCAACATGATTTTTTGAAGAAACGATTCTCGGTTTGGCTACAATCATCACAATTAGAGCATATATGGTGAGTCTCTCTATGATCTCTCTAAATCTCGTTGATTCGTGCCTTGCGTTATTGAAATTTTTTATCATTTTGACTCATTGGATCAATTTGTTTTTTTTGAAAAACCCACTTGTTATGATCCAATAATTCTTTTGTTGATCAAAGCCCGATCCAATCTCATATTTTTTTGTTCGATTTGATTCTCAAATTGTATTTGTTTGATTGAATCAAGATCTGGCCCAAAATTCATTGTGATTCATTTTTTTAAGCCCAAATTTTAATATATGATTGTTCATATTTTGCTAATTCAAGCCCAAAAATCAATCCGATATTGTTCAACAAATTAATTCCTGTTTATGCCCATAAATTTCTAATGATCCAATATCTTTTAATTGAACCCAAAGATTTACCCAAAATCCGATCGATGCATATTATTCTCTGTTTGCTCCGTTGTTGTTGGCATACGACGATTCAGAAGCTGTACCTTCTGATGCTCATGTCTCGTGTTATTGATCGCTAGTGGTCTTGAGTATTAGTTGTTGTTTCATCGATTTTGAAAATCGATTTGGATTTGTTTGAGGTTATAAACTTGGGAATCGATTTTATTTTTTGTCTTCAATCTCTAAATCGATGAGGATCATGTTTTGGCTAAGAAATCGAACATTGAATCTTTGATTTTGATAAAATTGATCAAAAACTTTGGAATTTTTGTGAAGAACATGTGAAGAACAGTTGATAGAACACTTTTTGATCTGAAATTTGGCATTAGATTCGTCAATTTCGTGTTTATTAGTCTTTGATTTCGAAAAGCCAAATCCAGAAAAAGTCAAACTCTACTTCTATTGGTTGATTCATTGAATTGCAAGTAGAAATTGTTTGATACAAGTTGAATACGAGATATAGATGTCGAAATCAAGTCTAATTTGGGATTTAATTTCGAAATTGATTGAGTTTGTGTAATTGATTTCAAACACTGTGTGATGGTTCTTGTTCGCATCTTGAAAGTATTTTGGAAATTGAATGGTTTGTGATGAATATTGATTTCGAAATATGACGACTTCGTGTCGAGAGGGTTTGATTTTAATATGAAGTTTCAATGTTGATTTGAAGTTGGGTATTGGAGTCGAACAAGTTGTGACTGACTTTGTTCGTTCGCACATATCGTGTGCTTGGGCTAACTGAAATCAAAATACAGTCAAAATGGTGAAGTGAACTTGGTCGAACAGATAAATAAGATTGAAGTGAACTTGGAGTTATCACGATTGAAGTATAATGTGGATTGAAAGTCAAAGTCTACAAAATCGAGGCATGAAAAACAAAAGTCAAAATTTTACTTTCGATGGCAACGCTGAAGGCGATGGGAACGAAAGATTGACAACTAAAAGCCAAGGCTATGTGTTTGGGAAGTGACTGGGAAATTGATAATCGCTACTTCGATGGTTTTTAGAGACGATGATTTTGGTGTCTTGATTTCAAAGATTTTGGATTTCGATCGCAAAAGTTTTGTGGAGTTAATTTCGAAGGTTTGGTGTTGACAATTCGCGACTGGAACAAGATCGGGAAGAAAACTTAAAAGTTTCGAAACTGGTCCTTAAAAATTCGATAGTTTGACAGTTTATACACTTTCGAAATAAATACTAAACTTTCAAAAGTTTGAAGAAGTGGGCAGAAATTTCGAAAGTAGCACCTGTAGTTTCGAAAGTTTGACAGTTTATACACATTTCGAAATTTGGACTGACTTTCGAAGGTTCGAAAGAAAAGAGGCAAAAATTTCGAAATTAGTACCTGAAGTTTCGAAAAATTGGCACACCATACTCAATTTCGAAAATGGAGTTCCAAAGCTAAGAAATTGAAGAATATTCATTTCAGGCCCTTGCAGTTATTGCGAATTGACGTTTTGTACCCAGTTTCGCAAATGGGGGAGAATTTCGCATTTTTGGCTGTTTTGAGCGCACCGGGTCACTGCAGAATTTTGAAATTGACAATTTCTACCTAAATTTGAGAAATTTTGTCAAAGGCGGTCCGTGAACGAAGCTAAAAATTGATTTTTTTTTTTTTGATTTTCCGGATTGAAGCAAAATGTTTATGCCATGTGTTAAGGGGGAGTTTTGGATAGAAAAATTCCGAATTGAGCACTTTCTCATTCCCTTTTTGGTTTTATAATCAATTTTCGATTATAAAAAGGGGGAGAGATTTATATGGAAATTCGAAAGTTGAATTTTTCATATTACGCAGACTTGAAGACCGAAATGATCTCGAGTATTTGAAGTTTATGAAATGATTCGATTGGAAATTTGGAAGTGATTACGGTTCATGATGGGTTTGGACTTATTGAAGATTTTTGGGGTGTGCTTTTATGCTCAACTTTAGGGTGATTATTTGGAGATTGAGAAACTCCTAATTATCCATTGATGCTCGGTTCGTATGGTCTCACATTCTAGAACCCAAATTGAAGAATCATGGAAGAATTGAAGATTTGATGTTCATCTCTACATGTGTCACGCTTGAGGATTGATTCACGTAGTTGCTTGATTTTTGAAGATTTAAAGTAGGTCATCCATTCCTAACTTTGAGGGGGAGAATGTTGGGTACAAATTTATCCATGTATGACTTTTTAAATGGTTTGACTTTTGTAGACCCACTTGCATGTGGTAAATTAGCCTTGTGACATGAGAGAGAGAGAGAGACATGTAAACACCTCTATATATGGTGGGTTCATACCACTTATAGAGGTATGCTTGAGAGATGTAATATTGAGAGTGTTAGTGTGTGCTAATTATGTAGATTTAGATCTAGATCCTTTTTTGTAACACCTTACATAATCGAATGCATCTCTTAAACACCAAAATCACCATGTTCTTTGTGTGTTCTTTAATTCTGCATGCCAAACCAATGCTCATAAATCACATCAATTGGTATGAGAGCGGGTGTTCTTGATTTGATCAAGAATTGATTCATGGTGGCAATCTTGATTTGGTGATTCATTTTTTGATCCTTGATCTTCGTGTTTTAGAGAGTTTTTGGATTCTAGAAATCGAATTCATCTTTGATTCTCTTCATAATTCGATTTTCTTCACTAGAATTCAAGTGATTTTTACTTTCTCTTTCTAGAAAACCCATTCAAAATCACTTTCTCTCTCTAGAAATCTTCAAGTTTCTGTGATCATGGTGGATTTGCCATATGATTCTTGGATTGTGATCGTTGAAGATATCAAATACAAAGTCAATGAGGATCAATTTTATGGGTTGGTGTTAAGCAAATTGATTTCATGGGGTAATATGGTTTCTTATGGAGGTTTGAAGGATGATCATAGAAGCTTGGTATTTCAACCACTTTGTAAGATTGCATGGTTGAATAAAATTGCCTTGTCTATATTAGTCCGTAGTAGAAATCAAAAGGAAGGAGAAGAAAGAGATTTGTTTAATAAGAAATACATTTCTCTAATTGAAAACCCAAATGATCTTCGTGCTCTTAAGTTTGTTGAAGTTCTTGACAATGGGGTTCAATGTGATGTTCTTGATGTTATTGATAAGAAGATTCAAGTTGATACTTATGATGAAAAAGTTTTTTGCTCGATTAGAGTTCAAACCGATGATATTTTGTGTTCTTGTGATTCGTTTGAAGGAATGATTCCTTATCGGAAGCCGGTGATCCAAGAAATTCACAAGTATCAAACTCCAAAAGATTTGATTCAAACTCAAAAAGTTGAAGTTGTGGAAAGTAGGTTTGTTCATGAAATCAAGTCTTCAAGATGCAAAAAGATGAGAAAGAAAAAGAAGAATAAGATCAAACGCAAAAACAAACGGGTTTATTCACAAAAATCGTCGAATGTTTTTGTGAATCCGAAATCCGTGAAGCAAATTTGGGTTCCAAAGCAACAATCTCCAAATGTTGCATTGAATTTGAAGTCAAAACCCAAAAGTGTTGGTGGTTCTTTTGAAGATCTTCTTGGATGGTTGAAGAACACGAAGAACGAGTTGTACATCATGCATAGTGGATGGTACAATGTTCGATTTGGAGATTTTCTCATTCCAACAAAAGAACCAAGATCTTCTAAATTTGATTCGTTCGTTGAAAATGGAACTCGATTCGTCAAGAAGGTAACTCAAATTCTAAAAAGGATTCTAAAACGTCCATGATTTCGATTCGTATTTTTCGTTTTTCATTTTTGATTGATTTGCTTCATTGGATCTAATTCGTCTCAAACCCCATTGATTGATCCAATTATTTTTGTTTAGATCAAAATTCCAAAAATCATTCTCAAATTCAAAATTCATTGTTCATCCAGATTTTTAGTTGAATCCAAAAGAAATTAAAAGCACTCTTCATTCATTTGATTTCGAAGCCCAAATCTGTTCACTGTTCTTTCGATCCAAAAGTCCAATTCACGTGATTCATTTACTTGAGCCTACTTTAACAAATCAGATAATATTTGTTTACTTAGCCTAATTTGAATCAAATGAACACACTCGTTGTTAATTGAGTTCCGACTTCCGACGATGAACAGTCAACACAAAAGTCAAAAATGATTCATGTTTGTGTTTGATTTCGAATGAACCATTTATCTTTGAAATCGTTTTCGATTTTAGTATTGCTTTCGATTTATTTTGGATTTGAGAGTCGAAAATTGTTGTGTTACCAGTTCTTGGATTCGTTACTCGATTTTGAATGGTTCTTGAGTTCGTCGGAAATTGTTTGAAATTGATTTCGTTTTGGAATGTTCATATGAATTTGTCTTCGAATGTTGCTGCGATTGTTTCATTCGCATCAGGAAAGTTATAATTTCTTGAGTCAAATGTGTTTGAGTTGAGTCAAACTCGTGTCTTCCAGTCAAAGCCGATTTCAATGAATCAGTTT
This sequence comes from Lactuca virosa, assembly GCF_052849685.1. NCBI lineage: Eukaryota > Viridiplantae > Streptophyta > Magnoliopsida > Asterales > Asteraceae > Lactuca > Lactuca virosa. Next base: position 264,804,311 of record NC_136434.1, read on the forward strand.
GGAAATTGATTTGAGAGTCGAACCTTGAGGATAGATTCGATTATGAAAGCAGATGGGATTTTTGATGTTTGAGGAATTTGATTTTGTCATCGATCGTTTTGATCTTGATTTGGAAATCGAATGTTGAATCGATTTGAAGATTTTCGATGAGTGAACGAAAAGTCAAACTCAAAGTCAAAATTCATGTTCTTGATAAATCAAACACGAATTTGACAATTAAACTGGATTCGTTCATGGATTGATTTCGAAGGTTAGGAATCGAAAGCTTTAAGGTTGATTGTGATTTTTGGATGCAGAAAGCGATTTCGACTGATGTTGTATTTGTTATATCAAAGCTCGATGGGAAGAACGTGATAAAGAATTTTGAGTGTTAATTGGGACGATTGAACAGATTTCGAAGATTGGACTGGGAAAAGCGAATGGTTGGACTAAGGCTGTTTGAGCTTTGATGTTCGATTGTTAATTTTGGAATTGATCTGGGTTGAAAACTGGAAGTGAATGGCTTTGATATCGATAGTTTTGGGAAGTAGATTGAGAACGAAGGCTTGATTGTTGAGTAACGAAGATTTGATTTTGGAGCTAAAGAACCAATGTTTGGATTTCGTGATGTTGAGTTGCCGTTGATGAAAAGCGAAGGCTTGTAATGGTGATGTTGGAATAGATAGTCGATGTTGAAGGATTAAGTTGGATTTTAGAGTCGATTGTTCAAGGTTGATGAATATGCTCTAAAAGCGAAGTCTTTGTATGTTCGTTAGCGACTGGAAGGGTGTGTGAGAATCGATTGTATGTTGAGTGTCGAATCTGATTTGGTGATTGAGTTGTTAGTATTTTGAAAGTCGACAATTGAACGAAACTTTGATGTCGATGCGTTTGGATTTTGATATTGAAGGGTTTACAGTTGATTCGTTAGATGTCGACTGGTGTTTTGATTTCAATGTTTCGAAGGGAAGGAAGATTTTGGAGTCGATGCTTATTGACTGAATAACGAATGGTTGGACTGTGGAGTAATGTCGATTTTGGAGTCAAAGTCTGAAACTTGGACTTGATAAGCGAAGGAAATTGAGTGATTTCGAAATTGGAACTGTGATTCCGAAAGGTGCTGATTGTCAATTGTTTTTTTTACAAGTCGATGAACTGGAACTTGAACTCGAGGGTTTTTGTCAAAGTGTCGAAATTTGCAACTGATTCACGAATTGGAGAAGAAGATATAAAATTTTTCGAAATTAGTCACTCAAGTTTCGAAAGTTTGACAGTTTATACCCATATTCGAAAGTTGGACTGATTTCGAAAGTTTGGAAATGAAGAATGCAGAAGTTTCGAAATGAGTCCCTGAAGCTTCAAAAAGTTGGCAACAAATACCAAACTTCGAAATTGGGCTAATTTTCTGAGAAATTGAAGAATGTTCATTTCTGGTCCCTGCAGTTTGTGCGAATTAACATTTTCTTCCCAGTTTCGCAAATGGGGGAGAATTTCACATATTTGGCTGTTTTGGGCGCAATGGGTCCCTGCAGAATTCAGAAAATGATAATTTCCACCCGGTTTTTGGAAAATCTTGCAACTTTCACCCAAAAAGTCAAAAAAATTTCACAAATTGGAAAATTTTTGAGGCTTTTTCGTGATTTTTTTCCGTGCAAGATTTTTGGTGATTCATTTTTGGTACACATCAAGGGGGAGTATTGTGAAGTTTATTCCTCGGGCGCTTCTCACCCTTAATGGGTTTTATAATCATTTTTTATTATAAAACGAGGGAGAATGATGGGTATTCGAAGCGGGTTTGTCGGATATTCATTTGCAGATTTGAAGACCGGTGTTACTTCGAGGGGGAGTTTGGTCTTGATCGCGCTAGCTCGTTGGAGACTGAAGCCAGACATCCAATCCTAACTTTGAGGGGGAGAATGTTAGGGTGCAAAGTCACGCTTGGATGTATTTGTGCTTTACCCTTATTGATGTGTAAATGAGTTGTCTTTCCTATAAATAGGAAGTGAGTGACACTCATATTTAAAGAGATGATCATTTTGGAGTGTTAGACTAGAGAGAGAAATTTGTACAAACCCATTTGTATATCCTTTCTAGATCTAAAATGAACTTACAAAGAATTATTTACTCCTTGTGTTCTTGATTCTGTATGATGATTCACTAGATCTTTTCTTATTCTGCACATGCCATCATAATCAACACCACTACAGGCAGCCTATAACCAAGGCGTGGCAGCTGTTTAATGAGAAACCCTAATATCTAGGGTTTGCACCTTATTTAAAGGAATGTAATGGCTAGAGTTACTCACCCTCAGCCTCCATCATACTCTCTCAGCCTCCAAGCAAACCTTAACCTCCATTGTTGCTCTCTAATCTTTTTGTGTTGATTTTTGGGGATTTGAAGAAGAAGACAGTGACTTCTAGACTTGGATTCAACAACCAACTCTTCTCACCATCTTATTGTGCACCTTATGGAATCTTGTAAGTCCCCAAGTTCCAAGCTTTCTGTTTATAAAGTGCTAGATCTTGTATTTTGTCACATTTTCTTCCTAATCTTGTTAGAGGGGAGGGAGAGATTTCATAATGGTTGCAAGTTTATGAATCTTTGGATCATTTAGAGTAGTTCATGGATTGGATCTGAAGTTTGATGGTTGGTTTTGCCATGTAAAAGAGTTTGGTCATAAAATCCCATTTTTGACCTAAGTTGAGTCCAAGACTTGCATTGGACATGCAAGTGTATAAAGCATCAATCTTTAGGATGGTTTTGGTGTGATAAGCTCTTCTAGAGCAAATGAACTTGTGACTTAGGAGATTAAGCGTTTCTTGATTAAGTCCTTGCCATTTCTTAGACTTTTTGGATCTAGGACTTGAGATATAGACCTCTTGGTAGATCTCAAAGGATAAAGGTGGAAACTTTATATAACGTCCAAAATTTATGACCAAAAATTTCATTTTTATAATAATAAAACCATCATCTAAAACGTTTCATAAAAACCATAATGAAATCAGAGTATATTAATAATCATCCAGTTACATCAAAGTCAAATAAAATGTTTAATAATGTGGTGTGTGCAATGCGATCATCCCGAGCTCTTCCCCTTCAATCCAAAAGTACCTGAAACATAAACTGAAAATCGTAAGAACGAAGCTTAGTGAGTTCCCCAAAATACCTCATACCATACACATCAAACATACAATGGGTCATGTCCAACAACCATCGGTCCCCGCCCACCATCGATCCCCACTCAGAACAAATCTGTCAATAATATGAGATAGGCCCCGCCTCATCACATTCATCAGGCCCCGCCTGGAATCGGGCCCCACCCGATATACATATAGATACAAAAACACATGCAATAATCACTAAGAGAAATATAATATAATACAATTGTCAGGCCCTGCCTGGCATCGGACCCCGACCAGTATACATATCACATACAACACATGCAAGAGTCACACAGACAACTAGCATCATAACCATAATAAATCATGGGACGGAATTGGTGCGTTCGACATGCCATGCACAGTGAGAAAACTCACCTCAAGTTGATGAATGTCTCAGATAAAAGCTCGGACTGCTGATCCAGAAAGTCCCCGTGCTAACCAATCAAATAAACACAATTAATAAGTTGGGCCATAAACCAAAACTATGAATTTCATTCAATTGTCCAACTTCCAGGGTAAAAGACCATTTTACCCTTTCCTCACTTAGCCCAATAAGCAAAGCCCAACCTAATAGCTCCAAAAGCCCAAAATCCTAAATGGCACCCAAAATCCATTATGGACCCAATCCAAGAAGGCCGAATGCCAAAAAATAGCCTAAAGGTTAGAAGACTATTGGCCCAACAAGGCCCAAACCCCAAAAGTCCAAATATGGCCCAAAATGCGAAAGTCAACAAAAGTCAAGCTGTTGAGTACGCCCGACGTACTCAGACTTACGCCAAGCATACTCCCTCTGGGGCCAGTACGCGCAGCGTACGAGCTGGGTACGCCCAACGTACTCCACAGACAACGAACTCTTTTATTAAGAACTTAATCGATTAAGCCACTAAGCCAAACTATCAGATCTGATCCTAAACGATGTCATAATACACAAAGTTGGCAAGCTTACACTCTTTTATGAGTTAATGGGGCCCAAAACTCAAAAAGAACCATAAGAGCAACTCCAACTCATGCATGGGCCAAGATGACTGGTCAAGATTGCACTTTTATGAACAAGGGACCTAAACATTTCCAAGATCTACTATCCTTAGCTTCTGGAGTAGCTTAAACGCTCAAGCATCGCTTAAAGGACCAAAAAGGCATAAAAACAAGCCCTAAACTAGATCCATTATAAGGAACCATCAAGTTAGAATCTTCATACCTCAAATAGCTTGCAAAGTTGATGAAGATTCTTGATTTTCAAGTTCCAAGTCCACCAAAGCTTCACCACCAAGCTTTACCTCCTTCAAAGGATCCAAAAACACCTCAAAATCACAACAAAGGCTCACAACACTCAAATGAGGACTAGGGTTTCATTCTTAGTGAATTGAGAGATGGAGTTTGGTCATAAGAAACCGCAAAGGAAACTTAAGGCATAAAAACAAACCCTAAACTAGATCTATTATAAGGAGCCATCAAGTTAGAATCTTAATACCTCAAATAGCTTGCAAAGTTGATGAAGATTCTTGATTTTCAAGTTCCAAGTCCACCAAAGCTTCACCTCCTTCAAAGGATCCAAAAACACCTCAAAATCACAACAAAGGCTCACAACACTCAAATGAGGACTAGGGTTTCATTCTGAGTGAATTGAGAGATGGAGTTTGGTCATAAGAAACCGCAAAGGAAACTTAAGGTGTTTAAATAGGGCACTCCCTCGTACGCCCGACATGTGTGGGTGCCTCCACGACAAACTTGAGAGCCAGTACGCCCAGCGTATTCGGATAGGGATAAATTTTGCAAAGATTTTTCTATAATAAGAGCCTATAAGGAAAACCTGGAAATGCAGTGTGACAATTCTCCTCCACTTGAATCAGACTTCGTCCTCGAAGTCCACTATCGCAAATAACTCAGGGTAATGCTCCCTTATCTCTTCCTCGGGCTCCCACGTCCATTCTGAACCCTTGCGGTGCTGCCATTGTACTTTCACCAACTCAACAACCTTGTTACTCAAATTTTTTGTCTTTCGATCGAGCATCGCTACCGGTCTCTCAACATAATTCAGGAGGTCATCCACCTGAATATCCTCCAATGTAACCACTGCGGAATCATCAACTAAATATTTCCGCAACCGAGAGATGTGAAACGTGCTATGGATTTGGCTAAGCTCCTCGGGAAGATCCAAGCGATAAGCAAATCGGCCCACTCAGACCAAAACCCTGAAAGGAACGATGTACCTGGAGCTCAACTTGCCATTCTTTCTGAATCGGATGACACCTTTCCAAGGCGACACCTTCAGGAGAACCATATCCCCAACTTGGAACTGTAGATCTAATCGGCGTTTGTCGGCATAGCTCTTCTGCTGACTCTGTGTTGTCTGAAGTCTACTCCGAACCTGCTGAATCAACTCGGTGGTCTTGAGTACCACTTCAGTACTCCCCATGAATCGCTGAACGACTTCACCCCAACATATCAGAGTCCTACACTTCCTCCTATAGAGCATCTCAAAATGAGGTTGATCGATGTTGGCGTGATAACTGTTGTTATATGAAAACTACGCCAAAGGGAGATACATATCCTAACTCCCACCAAAATCTAATACACATGCCCAAAGCATATCCTCCAGGGTCTGGATAGTTCGCTCACTCTGTCCGTCAGTCTGCGGGTGGAAAGCCGCGCTGAAGTCCAGAAGAGTACCCAACTCCTCGTGAAACCTCTTCCAAAAACTGGAAGTAAATCGGACAACCCTGTCTGAAACCATTGAAACCGGCACCCCATGTCGTTCCACAAACTCACTGATGTATATGTCGGCAAACTTCTCCGCATTGATACTCTCCTGAATCAGAATAAAATTCGCGCTCTTGGTCAATCGATACATGATGTCCCAAATCGAATCCACTTTGTGCATTGTCCGAGACAACTTCGTGATGAAATCCATGGTAATCTCTTCCCATTTCCAAACTGTAATGTCTAACAATTGCATCTTTCCATGAGGCCGCTGATGCTCAGCCTTTACTTTCCTGCAAGTCAAGCACCTCTCTACATACCAAGCTACATCCCGCTTCATACATGGCCACAAATAATTGGGACAGAGATATTTATACATCTTTGTCGCTCTGGGATGAATAGAGAACCTCGACTTGTGTGCCTCCTCCATCAAAACCTACCGTGCACCACCCTAGTAAGGAGCCCACAGCCTCCGATGGAGAGTCAATAACCCCCGACTATTATAATCGAATGAATCCATCTGACCCACAATGCGCTCACTCTTTCGGTGCTCTTCCTTCGTAGCCTCAATCTGAGCCTCTCGGATCTACTCCAAGAGTAGAGTAATCACTGACATCCTCAAGCACACATACCTGATCGGAGTTGCGACCGCCTTGTGGTTGACAGCTTCAGCCACCACATTGGCCTTCCCTGGGTGATAAAGGATCTCACAATCATAATCCTTCACCACATCCAACCACCTACGCTGCCTCATGTCCAGATTCGGCTGATCCATCAAATACATCAGGCTCTTGTGATCCGTGTAGATAGTACAACGGACCCCATAAAGATAATTTCTCCAAATCTTGAAGGCGAACACGACAACCCCCAACTCCAAATCATGCATAAGGTAGTTCGTCTCATGGCGCTTCATCTGCCTCGAAGCGTAAGCAATAACGCGACCCCTCTGCATCAGAATTGGACCCAAACCTATGATCGACGCATCACAATAAACTACAAAATCCTCAATACCCTTAGGCCGGGTCAAAATCGGCGCCTCAAACAATTTCTACCTCAAGTCTCAAAAGTTGTTTGCTACTCAGACCCCCAACGAAACACAATGGTCTTCTTCGTCAACCGAGTCAAAGGAACCGCTATATTGGAGAAGTCCTGAATGAATCTCTAATAGTAAACTTCCAGACCAAGGAAACTCCGAATCTCAGATGGAGACTTCGGAACCTCCCATCCTGTCACCGCCTCGACCTTGGCTGGATCGACCAGAATACCATTCTGGTTGACAAGGTGCCCTAGAAACTGTACCTTGCGCAACCAGAACTCCCACTTGGAAAACTTCGAATACAGTCTCTCCCTCCTCAAGGCCTCCAATACCTCCCTCAGATGCTCCTCATGCAACTCCTGCGTCTTAGAATAGACCAAGATATCATTGATAAACACAATCACAGACCGATCCAACATGGGTCTGCGTACGCGATTCATGAGGTCCATGAATGCGGCTGGAGCATTGGTGAACCTAAAGGGCATCACCACGAACTCATAATGACCATAACGAGTCCATAAGGTTGTCATTTTCGTATCCTCCTCTCTGCCCCGCATCTGATAATAACCCGAACGCATATCAATCTTGGAAAACGAAGATGCACCCTAAAGATGGTCAAATAAATCATCAATCCTTGGGAGTAGATAACGATTCTTCACCGTTAGCTAATTCATCTCCCGGTAGTCGATACACATCCGATGCGACCCATCCCTCTTCTTCACAAACAGGATCGGCGTTCCCCTGTTAGGAGGTCAGAAATGGCATCGACCAAGTCCTCACACGATGGTCATTGTACCGTAATCGAATACTTGTTCCTGGAGGGATTAATGTGCTATATGGGTTAGGGTGCGCCCTTTCTAACACCAATTGGTTTTAGATCAACCAGTAACGCTGATGTCCAAAAAGTGGTATCAGAGCCAGTGGCGAGGGTTCGATTCCCTCAGGGAATACTTTATGAGGGGGGGGGGGGGGGTTGTTGGGGGTCTAAAATGGCATCGACCAAGTCCTCGCATGATGTCCATTGTGCTGCTATCGAATGCCTGGTCCTGGAGTGCTGAATGCGCTATATGGGTTAGGTTGCGCCCTTTCTAACACCAGTTGGTTTTAGATCAACCGGTAGCGCTGATGTCCAACATCCCCATGGATAACTACTCGGCCGAATGAACCCTTTGTCTAACAGCTCCTACAGCTGTGTAGACAACTCTTGCATCTCTGTAGATTCTAACCGATACGGTGCTTTGGCTATCGGAGCCGCACCGGGAACCAGGTCAATATGACACTCCACTTTCCTCTCCTTAGGCACTCCAGTAAAACCATCAGGGAACATATCCAGATATTCCCGAACGACCGACACATCATCCGCCGTCGCCTTACCCTTCTCCCGGGTATCCATAACTTAGGCGACAAATATGGAACAACCCTGCTGAAGATAGCACCCGACCCTAGCTGTTGAACATAAAATAGGCTCGCACTGAACTACCAACTCTCCCCCAGTTGGGGTCCAGATACGCACCAATTGCTACTCACAGTCAATCATTGCCCCATTGGTGCTCAACCAATCCATCCTCACAATAAACTTGCTCTCACGCAATGGAATAGGAACCAAATCAATCGGATACCGTTCGTCTAACAACTCATGTTCACAAATATATAAGCAGAGAAATCAATATAAATAAAGAGATAAGGAGAAGAGACATACCCGTCACCACATCCGGTGCTGCACGAGCCTCCTCGGCTGTCAGCTGAAAAGCACTGATCCTCAGAACAGGAACATCTGGCTTGTCCTGGTAGCCATCAGTAATCCGTAAAGTCGTTGGAGCGGGTGCTACCACTGGTCCCGCTGCTACTAAACTCGGGTAATTCGCCTTCTTATGGCCCCTCTGATTGCAATGAAAGCAAATCAGATCAGGTACCTGGGTGGTGGTGATGGCAGTGCAATTCCTTTTGATATAACTTGTCCTTCCATACTTGAAGCAACCAAAACAACCCACCCTACACGCTCCCTCGTGCACTCTGCTGCAGTTGCCACAGTGGCCCCGACCCTCCTGGCCTCTCGATCCCAAATCAAAAACCTTGGTCCTCTTTCCCGAACCCTCTGAACCCTGAACCTGATCTAGTTCCCTTTTCCTCTCTATCTCCAAGTCAATCTCTTTCTCTCTCTCTCTCTCTCTCTCTCTCTCTCTCTCTCTCTCACTCACTCTCTCTCTTTTTCTCTGGCACTCACTATCATATCGTCCAGTGTCATGCAACTGGATCGACTCACAAACTGCCTGATATCGCTCCTCAACATCTCATGGTACCTCACCTTCTTCATCTCCTTGTCCTCCACATACTGCGAAACTAATAACGCCCTCTCACGGAACGTAGTAGTGATCTCCGCTACCGTATTAGTAGCCTGGCAAAAGTCTTGGAACTCCCTCGTCAACTGTTGGACCTTAATCACAGGTGCAAACTCAACACGAAGTCTCGTCAAAAAATCCTCCCAAGTCATGGACTCAATCTCCTTGCCCCCAAGGCATGTCCAACCTCCTCCCACCAGTCTCGAGCTCTGTCTTCCAGAAGACAGGTTGCAAGTCGTACCTTCGCCTCCTCAGGACAAAGACTAGATCAGAAGGCGTTCCCAACGTCCGCGAATCAATGGCTGCTCGCAATCGAATCCTTCTTCCCGAAGAACTATGGGGCTCCACATACCCGAAACTCACAAAAAGTCAAAGTGCGAGCTCCCATCATCGACACCATCTCAGAACGAAAAGCGCCCAAGCTTTCATCCGGGATCTCCATGATACCCTCCTTATCCTTGCCGAAGTTCACAGGAGTCTGGTCAAGAATACTGCAGGTAATCTCTGACGAAATGAGCTCCCGCATCTGATCATCCAACTGTCCGACTTCAAAACTCGAAGCTAAACCCTCACCAGTACTAGAACCACTACCAGATCCTCCTCGAGTGACCACCATACCAAAAATAGACCATTCTGTAACATCCCGAAAATTAAGGGTAAAAAATCATTTTTAATATATAAATTCATACATCCTTTTACATTTATCCAAACATTAAGGTATTCCAAATTAAAACAATTTATCAGAGTAACTCCCAAAATCATAAGTTGCGAAAAAACATAGGTGTGTGCGCTGCGATCAAGTCGGGCCCTTCCCTTTCGAACCTGAAGTACTTGAAACCATAAACAACAAACTGTAAGCACAAAGCTTAGTGAGTTCCCCATATACCACATACCATACATATCATATGAGCCATACATGTCATACATATCCAGTCAACCAATGAAAGTGCTATGTGCAAACCATATTCTTGCAATTACGCCACGAGCCGCCTCGTGGTCTTCCTTGCCAGGTCGGGGGCCAAAACCCTGGGTCTTACAGACAAGTGCCATGAGCCACATCCGAGTCTTCCTTGCAAGCATCACAAAGACAACAAACAAATAATCTACAATACTTAACTAATTAGCTGTCAGAGTTCAGACTCTGGTCTTGCATACAATTTGCCAGGAGCCGCCTCCTGGCCTTTCATACAACTACCGAGCGTTAACCCCGCTTCTTCCTACAATTCATAAACCAAACGGGCCGACATTGGTGCCTTCAACCCATAGAACGGTGAGGAGACTCACCTCGAATGCAGAAGCTCACTAAAAGAAATCCCTAGCTGCTGCTCTGACGACTTCCCAAGCTATCAATACTAAAATAACACCCAATTACCAATTGGGTTCCAAACTATGATCCATAATTCATACTTGGGGTAAAATGAGCATTTTACCCCTGACCCAACATGAACCAAAACTCAGGCCCAAGTCCAAAACCAAAAGGCCCAAAACTACAAAATTCATAAAGGCGCACTAATGGCCCAAATTTCTAAATTGGGCCCAACCCCATATGGGCCTTAACTTAAAGCCCAAAACATCTCTTAGTCCAACAATAAATCTCTGCTGGACCAAAGGCCCTAACATCAACTCCAATAAAGTGGCCCAAAGGTGCGAAGCCCAAAATCACACCAAGCCCAACTCCACGCCGAACGCGGGGCGTACTCGAGGAATCCAGATCGCGGCCTTAGCTTTGTACGCTGGGCATATCATTAGTTACACGAGGCGTAACTAGAACTTTTCCAAAATCCAAACTACGACTTAATCCGTTAAGTCCTTGCATCAAAACCTCAGAAAACCTTCCAACTAAGCTCTTAATGCATAAATTCGGCACCTTTATGCATTTACATGACTAAATTGGACCCAACAACAAACTTAATCCATTAAGACCCAACATAATCCAACTACCACACGCATTGACCATTTCTAAACATCAAGCAAGCATTTTTATGGACTAACAACATCAAAAGAGGCAAGATTTATCACTCCAAGCTCCTGGAGTGGCTCAAACTCACAAGGAGAACTTAATACACCATAAAAACCCTTACTCTTGCCCTAAAGTCAAACTTGCACAAGAAGAAGTCAAGATGATATCTTTATACCTTGAATGAGCTGGAAATGAAGCCAAAAGTCTGGATTTAAACATCCTCCTTTGAACCACAAACTAGCACCAAGCACAATTTTCTTGAAAATGAGCAAGAACACAATAAAATGCACACTTAGTTCTCTGAAACACTCAGAATATGATTAGGGTTTCCGAAATGAGGCTAGAAGGCAATGGAGGCTAAGAAATGAAAGAGCCTCGAGCTCATAAAGATGTTTAAATAGTGCCAAAATCCTAAAAAGGGTTTGGCACTCTGATCATTATGCTAGGCATACCCCCAATTTACGCTGGGCGTACTCACCCAGGCATGTGCCCTCCTCCATGCACGCATGGGACCAGCTTGCCAACTTTTTCCTCTAATGGCCAATTCTTCCAAAATATTCAAAATGTCAAAACTTCCTCATCTTATGTTCGTTTCCAACAAACCCTATATCCACGAAAAGATGGTGAGAAGCCTTACGCTTCTAACAACACACCCAAGACTTAAAACCTTCCAAACAAAACCCAAAGTCCATAAAAGACCGGGTTATGAAATTACGATTATACCATTGGCTTCCAAGGACACCCTCAAGCACTTGGATCACATAAACCATAATACCCACATCCGAAAAGAGCCAAATTCCTTCTTCCCCAAGGCCCTAAGGCTCATGACAACTAATGATTGGGCCGCAGCCCCGAACCAAGAAGAAAATCCGAAAAGAGTGTTACAACTCTCCCCCACTTAAATTAGATTTCGTCCTCAAAATCGTTCTTTACTAACAATCGTATCAAAACAACAACCTGAGGAATGGAACTGAAAATTCTACGCATAAAATGACCTTTCCAAAACAACCAAACCCAAACCGAAACTTCCATCCCTAAAAAAAAACCCTTAGCCCCCGAAGGAAACCACTTCTACCTTTCTGAAACCTGAAATCTATATTAGTCTGACTTCCCGAGAGACCGCCCATGCTGAAACAACTCCATGCCAAGTCCTCATTGAATAACAAACCAAACTCAACACTTCCAACCCTAATCATCTCGATACTACCAACAAAACATTTTCACCGACCATAACCAGATGCAAAACGCCAATACCTAACAGATGGCTCAGATAATCCTTCGAGTTGGAGATCCATCCCTGCAACGGTTAGACTCAAACGAGAGCTGCGCAACAGAGTCGAATAAATTAATCTGAGATTATTTAATCCCACTACAAGTGACTTAGAAATTACCGACCAACAAGCTAACCCACACACAAGAATCCCAAATCATTAATACTGCTCGAAACATCACACTGCCTCCTAGCTGCTTTCCAAAAGCAGTCGAGACCTCCCTGGTCCCAAGTTGTCTGCCAACTATCTGAAATATCGAACTCCCTCCAGGTTGTTGAGCCAAAAGACACTCACACGGTTGCCCCACGTGACTTCCGAAAGAAAACCTCGACTGGAAAAAATTACCCGAACCATCACGACACCAAACCCGATGCTAAACTGAATGCTACAGGACCAACTGTAGTCTTACCTCATACCCGGTCTCCCACGAACTACCAATTCCTGATTCCAAACATGCTATGGCCCTCCCACAGCCTTGCGAACATACCCAACTTCGCCTAAACCATCTGAAGAAATCCGTGAGCAAATCACAAATTTGCCACAATCTCACCGCTGCACAAGGACCGGTGAATGTTACAGGTGACCCCACAGTCTTACAACACTTCCCACCCTAACTGACCGCTAGTGAATGCTACGGGCCACCCCGCAGTCTTACAACACTTCTACATTAACTTCTAACTAGTGAATACTACGGGCGGCCCCTCAGTATTACAACACTTCCACCTTGCCACAACCGCCGCCCAGTACCTTACCACTACTCTATCAATTCGAACACATCCATTATCGAGCATGCACTCGACCAAACACCCAATCTGAACTCGATTCATGACTGGAACCCCAACCTGGGTCCCCCAAGCCTACTATTAAACACCAAGAATACGCGAACCCAATGTTAGGAAGTTTCCTGAACTCCAAACTCCCACAATCCTCAATCCAGAGAGCCACTTGGGCTGCCTTCCTCCCCGACAGGGATGCGAAACTCATCCTAGTTTCACACCTCTTCTGTTCCTGAATACCTGAACGATTCTCCCCCACTTTGATTCGACTAAGTTCTCACAGCACATGAGAATTGAAGGATTCCCCATCCTTCTTACCGTCCAATGATCGATCTGCTGACAACCATCGTTTACAATGCTAGTGTTCCATCACTAACCATCCCAAAAGACCGCACAACCCCTGAAGACCAAATGAACACTTCCCGAATCCCAACAACACTGATAACCCCATATGCTTAAAATGATATCACACTCAAATCTTGAAGTCCAAAGGACAGATTCTCCAACCAAAACCCCAACAACAAACCACTTCCCTTGGCACCCCCAAAAGCCAATCCAAGCACAATTGCTAAAACCACTGAATCCTTGCGAGACTTGATAACTAACCCATTGAATCCTGACCATAAACCTTCCACACAATACCCCTGAACCGATCTCGACTACAAACCAAGATAACACCAAACACTCCAAACCCGCTATACGAGAAACATCCCTTCACTAAACCACTAATGATTCATGGCATGCAAATGACATATAACATTTCTTGAAGATATAACCCAACCACAAGCAGAGAAATAAACCAAAGATACGCTAACCCAAACCGATACAAGATTCCAAACAACAAAATACAGATAAAACCAAAAAGAAAGCAAAATATACATACCCGTAACATCGCCTGCTGGAGTTCTGACCTCCCCAGTATGACACTGCAAAGCCCGACTCCTCTATGCTGGGGATCCTTCCCTACCCTCTCGTCTATCGGTGATCCTCAAAGTAGCCGGAGCAGGCACACTCACTGCTCCTCCCCTCAACATCGGGCAGTTGGCCTTCTTGTGGACCACCTGATCACAGTGAAAACATAGCGGGCTTGCCCGCTGAGGACAATACCTGCTGACGTGACCAACCCTGCCACACTTCTAGCAGCCCAAACCCCCGAATGACGAACTCCATCATGCAGTTTCCTGCATGTGCTGCACTGACCCCGGCCGTGCAGGCCTCTTAAACGCTGATCAGAAGTTTTGGGTCTCTTCCCGGGACCCTCCACCATATGCACCTGATCTAATCCCCTCTTCCCAAGGTGCTCCAAATCGATCTACCGCTCTCGGGCTCTAGAAACCATATCATGCAGAGTCTCGCACCCCGAAATACTCACAAACTCCCTGATATCATCCCGCAACATATCATGATACCTCACCTTCTTCATTTCCTCATTTGCCGCATACTACGGTACCAATTAAGCCCTCTCCCAGAACTTGGCAGTGATCTCTGCCACAATATCAGTAGTCTGGCTTAGATCCAGAAACTCTCGCACCAACTGCTTCACCTCAATCACCGGTGCAAACTCAGCTCGGAACCTGTTTGAGAAGTCATCCCATGACATAGCATCAACATCATCATTACCCAACTCACTACCAACCTCTTCCAACCAATCCCGTGCCCTGTCCTTCAATAGGCAGGAAGCATATCTGACCTTCGCCGCCTCGGGGAAGAAACTCGTCCTGAACGCATTAGCCATATCTGCTAGCCACCTTATGCTGACAATGGGGTCCCTCTCCCCATGGAACGCAGGAGCTCCACAAGCACAGAACTCCCAGAAAGAAAGAGTGCGAGCTCAAATGATAGCCATAATCTCAGCACGGAACGCGCCCAAGCGCTCATCCAAGATCTCCAAAATACTGCAAGAAATCTTCGATGAGATGAACTCCCGCATCTGCTCGCTAATGGGCTTAGCACCTGCACCTGATCCGGAACCCGAACCAGAACTAGAGGTAGAACCTGAACCACCTCCCTGAGTGCTCATCTCCAAACTGGAATACAACATGCCAAAGATCAAAACATGCCCAAGAATCCTCCTCCCATAAGCTTCTTAGATTCTCCAAGACTCTCATCGATTCGAGTATGGATCATGTGCTTTCAATAGTACGAGCCCAATACTACCTTCCACACCTATCCATACTTTCGTCAACAATTCTCCCGAATAATCTAATTCACTTCCTCAAACCAATGCACCAAAACTCACTAAACCGCACCACTAAACCCACTGAAGCATATCCTATGCTCTCCTAGGTTTCCGACCTCACCCAGCCCTCAGCTGTTGAACGACTCCCACCAATTTCAACTAGCTTCCTCATGAATATAGTCACATGCAACAGAGATCAAATAATCCTTCGAGTAAAAGACTCAACCCTAGAACGGTTGGACTCAAACAAGAGCTGTGCAATAGGGTCAAATACACCACTCTAAGATTATTTAACCTGTGCCACATGTGACTTAGCATATTCACTTAACAGTATATTCACATCACTAAGAGTCCCACAAAACACTAAACAAGCAACATTCAGACAACAGAAAAATCTAACCAACATACACTAACCAAGCCATTCTATCTACTCATCTGGAATGCAATTCTAAAGCTTATACAATCAGGCACAAAAAGGCATCTCTCCTATCATATAATACTGAGCAGATCCTTAGCCCTAATCTAGCATGCAATTCTCATAATCATAGCATATATTATAATAAACATGTATTGGTATTCTCGGAACCACTTACTTGAGCTCGGCCGATTGCACCCATCACACCCCTTTCTTTGATTATAAATTTCTTTCTAATTAAATGTTTATTTTATAAAAAATTTCACCAAACCCTTAGTTTGAGTCCAGGCACACCCGAGATTATACCCGAATCCCTCAAACCAAGGCTCTGATACCAACTTGTGACATCCCGAAAATCAAGGGTAAGAATTTCATTTTTAATATATAAATTCAAACACCCATTTACAATTAGCCAAACATTAAAGTATTCCAAATTAAAACAATTGTCAGAGTAACTCCCAAAATCATAAGTTGCAGAAAAACATAGGTGTGTGCGCTGCGATCAAGTCGGGCCCTTCCCTTTCGAACCGGAAGTACCTGAAACCATAAACCACCAACTGTAAGCACAAATCTTAGTGAGTTTCCCAAATACCACATACCATACACATCATATGATCCATACATGTCATAAATATCCAGTCAGTCAATAAAAGTGCTATGTGCCAACCATAGTCTTGCCATTACACCACAAGTCGCCTCGTGGTCTTCATTGCCAGGACGTGGGCTAAAACCCTGGTTCTTACAGACAAGTGTCAGGAGCCACCTCCAGGTCTTCCATGCAAGCATCACAAAGACAAGTTCAGACTCCTGGTCTTTCATACAACTGCCGAGGGTTACCCCCGGGTCTTCGTACAATTCATAAACCAAATGGGCCGACATTGGATCCTTCAACCCATAAAACAGTGAGGAGACTCACCTCGAATGCATAAGCTCACTGAAAGAAATCCCTAGCTGCTGCTCTGACGACTTCCTGAGCTATCAATACCAAAATAACACCCAATTACCAATTGGGTTCCAAACTATGATCCATAATCCACACTTGGGGTAAAATGAGCATTTTACCCTTAACCCAACATGAACCAAAATCAGGCCCAAGTCCAAAACCAAAAATGCCCAAAACTACAAAATTCATAAAGGTCAAATAATGGCCCAATTTTCTAAATTGGGCCCAACCCCATATGGGCCTTATCTTAAAGCCCAAAACTTCTCTTAGTCCAACAATAAATATCTGATGGACCAAAGGCCCAAACAGCAAGTCCAACAAAGTGGCCCAAAGGTGCGAAGCCCAAAATCACACCAAGCCCAACTCCACGCCGAACGTGGGGCGTAGGCTAAGCTACGCGGGGCGTACTCGAGGAATCCAGATCGCGACCTTATCTTGGTACGCTAGGCGGACTGTTAGTTACGCGAGGACTAACTAGAACTTTTCTAAAATCCAGACTACGACCTAATCCGTTAATTCCTTGCATCAAAACCCCAGAAAACCATCCAACTAGGCTCTTAATGCATAAAGTCAGCACCTTTATGCATTTACATGACTCAGTGGGACCCAACAACCAACTTAATCGATTAAGACCCAACATAATCCAACTAGAACAAGCATGGACCATTTCTAAACATCAAGCAAGCATTTTTACTATGATATCCCCATTTTCACTGCCAGTAAAGACCGATTTTGTTTATGCTTTATAAAAATCAGAGTATCTATTTTAATAAAAATGTTGCGGAATTTGTTCCCAAAAAAACATGATAAATACATTATCAAAGCATTTCCGAAGAAATGTATTTTTATTCATTTTTAAAACATTTGGTATGTCATTGTCAATACAGAAACATAAGCATAAACAGAACTTACATTCATTTACACTAGTGATCTGCATCTCTTTAATCTCTCAGTGTAATGTAACTTCGTATCGGCACCTGTGATTCAAATAAGCTTGAGTGGGTCAGGTTGGGAAACCTGGTGAGTACATAGGGATTTCAATCCCACAATGTTATATCATACATATATAATTTAGAACTCACAAAATATACAATTTCACCATATATATAAGCAACTCTTACCCCACCCCGTCGTTCCTCCTAACGACATTATCCATACTCTCAGACCTTAAACTTTACCTCTTTACTTAATCCATACTCTCGGATCAATAACTGTGCCCATTCCATACTCTCAGACCAGGGACAAATGTCTATGTCTAAATCCATACTCCCGGATTAATGACAAATAACTGTGTCCTATCCATACTCCCGGATTATGGAAAACTGACTACGTCTTAATCCATATTCCCGGATTAGTGACAATTGACTATGTCCAATCCATACTCTCGGACTAGGGACAATGACTATGTCTTATCCATGCTCCCGGATCAATGACATATTTTAAAGTTCTATTCTCCGTGTATATCTCACTCGTACTCACAAGAAGATAGTACCCAATATTCCTTATAATTAATTTAGGTTTACTGTTTATCCTAAATCATAATATATTATCAGGTATGTTCTTTAACACGTATGTCAGGCAACATTAAATAATTCACACATAAACATATATTTAATACTTCAATAAATACTTGTATTAAAATCATGTTCATGAAAGGGACTATGCACTCACTTGTTAAGGTGGTGATTCCGAACTCAGACAGCGCTTCACTTCTTAAAAATAATTTCCTTCGACGAAACCTAGTATTATTACCACTAGATTTTAGTCTAATATTTACCGTGACTAATTATTATTATTATTATTATTATTATTATTATTATTATTATTATTATTATTATTATTGTTGTTGTTGTTGTTATTGTTGTTATATAAGCGTTTAAACAATATTTTTCAACCACTATGTACAGACAGGGGCCAGACATAAAACACCGCAGGGCAGGACCATTTTGGCATATTGCACTTCTGAAATCCAACAATCTTATGCGGCCCTTTAAACCAGATTCCTCGTACCGTAAGTAGTTAAAAAGATATTATAACGACACTTATATAAATCATAATAATAGCCCAAATATTTATTATAAGTTCATAATAACAATACTAATTTTAAATATAAGTTATATTAAAATAGGGTAAGCATAACTTACTTACAAGGGGTTTTTAGCTAGGAGTCGGGCTCTGCAGGGGCAGAACTTCGTCGCTGAATCTTTCTAAGAAAGATTCTGCAGCGCTTCATCGCTCACCTTACTATACTAAAACTACAGAAAGAGAAGTCGAATCACGATGGACCGAAATGCTTGGGGGATAAGAAGAGAAAGACTCTTGAATCAAGAGAATGATGCAAGAAATATGAGAGCCCAATGCTCTTATTTATAGTAATTGAATTTTCAAAAACTACCCTCATAGTTACTTAAAAACCTTATAGTTATATAAACAACTAAACACCCCTTTATAATACTATTTTAAATAGATTTAAGAATATTTGTACTAAACTAATGTCGAAAGTTTTCAACACTAGTCTTATAATGACCGCATCGTCGATACCTTTATAATGATATATACATATGTATATATATATATATATATATATATGTGTGTGTGTGTGTGTGTGTGTACGTATATATGATTTATACTTTATTTTAATACGTAAATATGCTATTATAGTTTGTAACTCGTTCATACGAACTCCGTTTTTGACGCTCTTTATATCCACGCGTAGGTGGAGACGTACTCTACAACTTTCATTTAGACTCCGCCGTCTAATTTTGACTTTATTTTTAACAGGACGGGACAGGAAAAGTCTGTTAAAAATTCATAACTTCTTCATCCGACGTCCGTTTTCATCTATCTTTTTACCGTTGCGCTACTATTAATGAGATCTTCAATTCTCATTTAGGTTGCGTTGGCCAAAAATCGATCGATCTAAAATTCGAATTTCGGGTTGTGCACTGCTATGCCAAATCTTTGAAAAATCATAACTTCTTCATACGAAGTCAGCTTTTGACGTTCTTTTTATGCACACTCTTGGTTTAACGTATATTACAACTTTCATTTAGATATCTAAGGCTAAAAATTAGTTTATCAAAAATTCACTTTTGACGTTACGCGGTGTCGTGTCGGTTTCGCCGTAAAACTCCGACGGACCATAACTTCTTCGTTGTAACTCGGATTTCGGCTTTCTTTATATGTACGGAACTCTTGTAACATATACTATAGCTTGGTTAAGATTAATCCTTCTAAATAATCTTCCATCAAAAACTTATTTTTGATGCTCATTGTCTCTAAATTGACTAGCCCATATATGCGGGCGTTACAATTATCTCCCCCTTAGGATGATTACGTCCCGGAATCATCAACAAAACAGGGCTTGTATAATAACTCCATACGTTATCTCTTCATCCTAGCTAATATTCGTAACTTCTATATTCATTCGAGTCAGTATCTATCTCTTAGACTTATTGACTGCAAGCAGTACTCGATCGTACACCCACTCTCTATCTCACGTTAGTCTTCAAATCATGACCTTCGAATCACAATCTCGATTCCTTATTGGACACTCCTTCTTAACAAACTTAAGATAAGTTCTTTGATTACCACCATGGACCAATGGTTGATGTTCTAATGACCTCTCATCGTATGATGTGACGCTTAGACTCAGGCCCTTTAGAGTCAAATTCCAGAACAGACTATACCTTCCTTCATGTTCTAATGTGATATAATCACATTCTAGCATATAGCACTTCTAGCTCCAATCTTCTTAATTTAACAACAATCGTGGTACTTCTACTGATCGCTTCGTTTATCCTTTATTTCAATCTTTTGTCTTAATTCAGATGCGACATCGAACTTGGTTCTCTGAACCATTTAACATACTCATCTTAGTCGGACTTGATTTGGTATAACCACTTTGGTCGGAACAACAATCATCTTTTTAGTCATTACCGAAACGATGGTAACGACATACATGAACAAAACGGAATCAATTACTAGCGCCTTGGTAACCTTGTGACTTTCCCTGATCCAAGTGTGAGTCCTGTGCTTCAGGTAGTATAGGCCTCTACTACCATTCACACCTACTCATACTCGTCCCAATTATTGTCTCGTAGTCCCCAAGTTTTTATTTCCTAAAATCACAAAACAATTTAACACATACGAATGTGTCCACATAATCATAATTTTTTTTCCTAGACACTACTAGGACCTCTTCCATGCATATCTTCAACAACAATTCTGCTTCAACCCGGTTGGTGGTGGAAACGACAGACGATGGGATGAATTCATGGATTATACCAAAAGTTCTTTCTTTCTGCTAATCGAAAGTGCACTTCTCCCATACTAGGCATATTATTTATTAGACGCATTCTAAAGGCAAGATACCTCTCTGATGATATCTTCCGATAAGTATCATTCACTATCGTAATCTTTCTCATTTCCTCAATTCGCTACGAGCCTTCACCATGACGTTACATTCATGGAAGCATGCGTTCAACATATCGGTACGAGAATATAGATAGAGGAAGGTTTTGACGTATATTCCTCCTTATTACTCCGAAAAGTTACATGCCAGTTCTAATATCGTAATTAAACATTTAGAAATCGGAACACATAAAGTTTCCAGATCTGGTCAGCAACAGACCATAGATCCGATCATATAATGCATATCATAAACCATTTAGCACATAAAAGCATGTTAGGAATTTTCCTAAATAAGCTAGTACTTGTGTCTATTCAGGTGTACTACCAAAAATATATTAGACACACTTCTCACAATCATCGATTAGCATTCTAAGTTTAAGTCTAGAAATTAATCTTTATTCCTAGTTCGCTTAAACTAATGCTCTGATACCAACTGTGTCATCCCCATTTTCACGGCCAGTAAAGACCGATTTTGTTTATGCTTTATAAAAATCAGAGTATCTCTTTTAATAAAAATGTTGCGGAATTTGTTCCCAGAAAAACATGATAAATACATTATCAAAGCATTTCCGAAGAAATGTATTTTTATTCATTTTTAAAACATTTGGGATGTCATTGTCAATACAGAAACATAAGCATAAACAGAACTTACATTCATTTACACTAGTGATCTACACCTCTTTAATCTCTCAGTGTAATGTAACTTCGTATCGGCACCTGTGATTCAAATAAGCTTAAGTGGGTCAGGTTGGGAAACCTGGTGAGTACATAGGGATTTCAATCCCACAATGTTATATCATATATATAATTTAGAACTCACAAAATATACAATTTCACCATATATATAAGAAACTCTTACCCCACCCCTTCGTTCCTCCCAACGACACTATCCATACTCTCAGACCTTAAACTTTACCTCTTTACTTAATCCATACTCTCGGATCAATAACTGTGCCCATTCCATACTCTCAGACTAGGGACAAATGTCTATGTATAAATCCATACTCCCGGCTTAACGACAAATAACTGTGTCCTATCCATACTCCCGGATTAAGAACAACTGACTACGTCTTAATCCATACTTCCGGATTAGTGACAATTGACTATGTCTAATCCATACTCTCGGAGTAGGGACAATGACTATGTCTAATCCATGCTCCCGGATCAATGACATATTTTAAAGTTCTATTCTCCGTGTATATCTCACTCGTACTCATAAGAAGATACTACCCAATATTCCTTATAATTAATTTAGGTTTACTCTTTATCCTAAATCATAATATATTATCAGGTATGTTCTTTAACACGTATCTCAGACAACATTAAATAATTCGCACATAAACATATATTTAATACTTCAATCAATACTTGTATTAAAATCATGTTCATGAAAGGGACTATGCACTCACTTGTTAAGGTGGTGATTCCGAACTCAGATAGCGCTTCGCTTCTTAAAAATAATTTCCTTTGATGAAACCTAGTATTATTACCACTAGATTTTAGTCTAATATTTACCGTGACTAATTATTATTATTATTATTATTATTATTATTATTATTATTATTATTATTATATAAGCGTTTAAACAATATTTTCCAACCAATATGTACAGACAGGGGCCAGACATAAAACACCGGAGGGCAGGACCATTTTGGCATATAGCACTTTTGAAATCCAACAACCCTATGCGGCCCTTTAAACCAGATTCCTCGTACCATGAGTAGTTAAAAAGATATTATAACGACACTTATAGAAGTCATAATAATAGCCCAAATATTTATTATAAGTTCATAATAACCATACTATTTTTAAATATAAGCTATATTAAAATAGGGTAAGCATAACTTACTTACAAGGGGGTTTTAGCTAGGAGTCGGGCTCTGCAGGGGCAGAACTTCGTCGCTGAATCTTTCTAAGAAAGATTCGTGCAGCGTTTCAGCGCTCACCTTACTATACTAAAACTACAGAAAGAGAAGTCGAATCATGACAGACCGAAATGCTCGGGGGATAAGAAGAGAAAGACTCTTGAATCAAGATAATGGTGCAAGAAATATGAGAGCCGAAGGCTCTTATTTATACTAATTGAATTTTCAAAAACTACCCTCATAGTTACTTAATGACCTTATAGTTATATAAACAACTAAAACCCCTTTATAATACTATTTTAAATAGATTTAACGATATTTGTACTAAACTAATGTCGAAAGTATTCAACACTAGTCTTATAATGACCCATCGTCGATACCTTTATAATGATATATACATATGTATATATATATATATATATATATATATATATATATATATATATATATATATATATATATGTACGTATATATGATTTATACTTTATTTTAATACGTAAATATGCTATTATAATTTCTAACTCGTTCATACGAACTCCGTTTTTGACGCTCTTTATATCCACGCGTAGGTGGAGACGTACTCTACAACTTTCATTTAGACTCCGTCTTCTAATTTTGACTTTATTTTTAAAGTTATATTTTTAACAGGCCGGGACAGGAAAAGTCCGTTAAAAATTCAAAACTTCTTAACCGACGTCCGTTTTCGTCTGTCTTTTTACCGTTGCGCTACTATTAATGAGATCTTCAATTCTCATTTAGGTTGCGTTGGCCAAAAATCAATCGATCTAAAATTCGAATTTCGGGTTGTGCACTGCTATGCCAAATCTTTGAAAAATCATAACTTCTTCATACGAAGTCAGCTTTTGACGTTCTTTTTATGCACACTCTTGGTTTAACGTATATTACAACTTTCATTTAGATATCTAAGGCTAAAAATTAGTTTATCAAAATTTCACTTTTTACGTTAAGCGGTGTCGTGCCAATTTCGCCGTAAAACTTCGACGGACCATAACTTATTCGTTATAACTCGGATTTCGGTGTTCTTTATATGTACGGAACCCTTGTAACATATACTATAACTTGGTTAAGATTAATCCTTCTAAATAATCTTCCATCAAAAACTTAACTTTGATGCTCATTGTCTCTAAATTGACTAGCCTAGATCTGCGGGCGTTACATTTATGGACTAACAACATCAGAAGAGGCAAGGTCTATCACTCCAAGCTCATGGAGTGGCTCAAACTCACAAAGAGAACTTAATACACCATAAAAACCCTTACTCTTGCCCTAAAGTCAAACTTGCATAAGAAGAACTCAAGATGAGAACTTTATACCTTGAATGAGCTAGAAATGAAGCCAAAAGACTGGATCTAAACATCCTCCTTTGAACCACAAGCTAGCACCAAGCACCCTTTTCCTGAAAATGAGCAAGAACACACTAAAATGCACACTTAGATCTCTCAAACACTCAAAATGATATTAGGGTTTTCGAAATGAGGCTAGAAGGCAACGGAGGCTGAGAAATGATAGAGCCATGAGATTAGGGTTTGGCACTCTGAATGAGATTACGGTTTGGCACTCTGATCATTATGCTGGTTGTACCCCCAGATTACGCTTGGCGTACTCACCCAGGCACGCGCCCTCCTCCATGCACGAATGGGACCATCTTGCCAACTTTTTCCACCAAGGGCCAATTCTGCCAAAATTTTCAAAATGTCATAACTTCCTCATCTTAGGTCCGTTTCCAACAAAGCCTATATCCATCGAAAGATGGCGAGAATCCCTAAGCTTATAATAACACACCCAAGCCTTAAAACCTCCCGAAAAAAACCAGAAGTCCATAAAATATCGGGTTATCAAATTACGATTTCACCCTTAGCCTCCACGGACACCCTCGAGCACTTGGATCACTTAAACCATAATACCCACATCCGAAAAGAGCCATATTCCTTCTTCCCCGAGGCCCTAAGAATCATGAAAATTGATGATTGGGCCGCAGCCCCGAACCAAGAAGCAAATCCGAAACCGAGTGGTACACATTTAAACCCTCAGAACACACACATATATAAACATTTAGGGATCCCCTACTCTATAAGCTTCCTGGTATCATTATGGATGTCCTCGACTAGAGTACGAATACTTTGCTTCTAGTAGTACAGGCTCATACTACCTTCCACATATATCCATACTTTCCCCAAGGATTGCCCCGAATCCTCCAAGTTACTCCCTTATCCATACATATAACCCTCTACAAGACAATGCTCCCAACACTGAGCCTCTTCCTAAGTTTTTCTAGGACAACCCCCACCCTACTCTCCACCATCAGCTGCAGAAGGAACTCCCCCTAACACCCTCTAACCAGCTCACGAATACAATTACATATCACTAACACCAGATAATTCTTCGAATGAAAGGTCTCACACGACAACGGTTGGACTTAGACAAGAGTTGCGCAAAAGAGTTAAAACCTAACCTTCTCAAATTATTTAGTCTCAATAATATGTAACTTAGCAAATTCGCTTACTAGTTATCTGAAGTTAATAAGAACTCCTAAAAGCACAAAGCAAGCAGCATTCGAGCATTGACTAATTGAAACAAACATAACCTAAACATGCCATCCTATTACTAACTGATCAGTACTAGTATGCAAGTCTATAGGCTCATACAATAGGCATACAAATGCATCTCTCCTAGCATTCTATCATGCAATTCCTGAGCAGATCCTTAGCCCTAATATAGCATGCGATTCACAAATTCACAAATCAAAGCATATCATAAAACATATATGTGTATTTTGGGAAACTTACTTGAGCTCGGTTGATTGCAAGCACCACACCCCTTTCTTTTATTAGAAAACTCTTTTTATAAAACACTTCATTTTAAAAAAATTTACCAGATCCTTAGTTGGAGTTCAGGCACACCCGAGAGTATGACTAAATCCCTCAAACCAAGGCTTTGCTACCAACTTATAACATCCCAAAATTTAAGACCAAAAATTTCATTTTTATAATAATAAAACCATTATCTAAAACGTTTCATAAAAACCATAATGCAATCAGAGTATATCAATAATCATCCAGTTACATCAGAGTCAAATAAAATGCGGAACAATGTGGTGTGTGCGATGCGATCATCTCGAGCTCTTCCCCTTCGATCCAGAAGTACCTGAAACATAAATTGAAAACTGGAAGCACGAAGCTTAGTGAGTTCCCCAAAATACCTCATACCATACATATCAAACATACAATGGGCCATGCCCAACAACCTATTGTATTAGGTTTCTAAACTCATAAGTATAACTGGTATGTACTTGACCCGATAGTAGCATGGTCCATTTCGGGTTGCCTTCACCAGGACAATTTGATAGGATGTATATTTGAGAAAGAGGTTATTTGTGATTTATTAATATATTATAAGTATAATATATTAATTGAGTAATCATATTATTTAATTAGTATTGATCAAGAATTAATTTGGAATTAATTTAGTGATCAAAAGAGACTGATTAAATTAACGGGGACTGATTAAGTAAATCAGTAATATTTGTAGTTTGGGCCAATGATCCATAATGATTAGGGATGGACTAAATCTATGTAAGAGTCGATGAAGAGTTAGTCCAAAAGGCCCATCATATGGATTATTGGATTGCTTAAAGGCTTAAGTAAATGGGCTAGGGTTTACAAGTTAAACCTTAGGAAGTCCAAACTATAAAATGAACCCTTAGCTTGCTAAAATCGGCCCTATGACTCTTGGAGTGTATGCCTAGCCGATTTTAGAGCTCCTAACCTCTCTCTTAATATCCTCCAATTGTTTATGGTGTTTGTGACTTGTTCGAGGCACAACACTTGGGGTGCTAAGCTCTTGAAAGGCCAAGTTCTACAAGCTACAACAAAGAGGTAATCTTCTAACTAGTCTTTATGATTCTTATGTCAAATTGGATGCTAGTTAGGCTTCAAGCTTTGGAAATGAATATTGCATGTATATTTAGAGAAAACTTAGATCCAAAGCTTTAGGGTTGTATGTGCACCATAGGAGTGTTATAGTAGACAAAACACCAACAGTGGTATCAGAGCCATGTTGTTTTCTATTATATTGATGCAACTGTGTAATTTTCAAAGCTGAAAAAACTGCAAAATTGGATTCTGCCAGGGCCTAGTTGAAGAGTCCATGTATGAACTTGAAGAGTAGGTTCCTTATGATGATGAACTCGTCGAGTTCATAAGTGCACTCGACGAGTTGGACAGTCAGTGGGCAAAATCTTCGAGTTTTTGGCTTGTTTTGGATTAGGAACATTACCACAAACTGTTTTGGTTCATAAAATTCGATTTTAATGATATGGTAATGTCTATCCCCATCCAATAACATGATGTTTATTGAATTCTAAGATAGATACTTGTTTTTTGTGATATACTAGTTATTTGTAAAAATTGAAGTTATCATGTACTATGAATCAAATTAGGTCAAATTGGTAAATGATCATCATATCATAATTAGATTAGTTAATTTGATCTATGTGTGTTCTTAAAAAAGTTCCATAACTTGTCCTCAAGTTATGGAAAATGAAAAGTCTTTATTTATGAAACCATTAACTAATGTAAGTTATTGAATTCAAAGAGTCTTGAAAGGTTTCAAAACTTGTCTTCAAGTTTGGAATTTGAAATGTCTCATTCATGGAACATAAAAGTTCATAAGTTATGAATGTCAAAAGTTTTTGACATGTTACAAAACTTGCCCTCAAGTTTTGGAATTTGAAAAGTTACATTAATGAAACTTTAATTCCAAACCCTAGAATTTTAAAAGTTTAAAATTCAACCCTTATGGACTTTATTAATAGTTGATTAAATGTTTAATTAAAATAGTATTATTAAATCCATAATCATATGGTTTAAGAGTATAATTTATTAATAGATTAAACCACCTAGTATTTTAAATGTTTAAAATACACCCTTATACTATATATAAAATTAAAAGTCTAATATATTATATATGTATAAGTTAAAAGTAAGTCTTACTGTTAGTAGGCCTCATTCACGAAGCTGGTCTATAAGGGGTGTTTAAGGAAGCGGCCCATAAAATGACCGCCATTGGGTATACACTCTTACCCACGGCACCCTTGACCAGTGGAGGGTCGTTAGCCGAACGGGTATGACAGGACATTTAAATCCTCATTAAAAGTTCAATGAAAAACTAAGTAACTAAATGCTTATAAATTCCCAATCTTAGTTACTTAGGAAAAATGTGAATTTTATGCTAACCCATGAAATTGCACTTTGCACCTTGTTAAGTCGTTAGTGGAGCGTGTGTGGTTAACCGACACACTAATTTGGGACTGAAAATGTGTGGCAAAGGGTAGCTAGATGTTAATCATGGATCAATGGAGCGTGTGTGGTTAACCGGCACATTGATTGGATGATTTGTAACATTAAGTGTACCAAGCTAATTTGCATGGTTATTCACACCTTGTTTGTGATCGTCAGTATCCCAGCCACAAACTTGAGAGGGCATAATCGATATTAAACATGCTATTGAAAAGTTCAATGAATCTCTAAAGATCTAGGAATTTCAATTCATTCAAAACCTAATGTTCATTTTCGTTTTTCATGATGGAAAATGGTAAATCGTCATTTACCTACCTTCAAATAATTTGCAATTGGATTACGGCATCCCTCTTCCGAATTGTAAATTATTGTGTTGGGTCCTAGCCTTAATATTTCATTTTGGGTGTTATATTAAGGACTTAAATCAACTAAACTTGAATTTCTCCCTTGTAGATGTCTAGTTCAGACAACTATGGTCTTCCCGAATCTTTTGGAAAAAGCTTTCCTCATGAAGATAATGTTCCCAAAAAAATCATACTTCACTTCCTCCACCTCCTCCAATTATTCTCCCTAACCCACAAGTTCAAAGACTTGAAGAGTTCAAGGTCACTCAAGCCCTATTGGCTAGCAAACACGAAGATGGAAAGTTTGTATGTGATCACATCTTGGACATGAAGCTGGATATTGACAGGCTGGGAATGTTGGGTGTCGTGTTCCCAAGGAAGTTGGTTGCTGACTTGGTTCTTCAGTCACTTACCGAGTCGTATAGTTAGTTTGTTAAAGACTACTATATGACAAACCGCGATGTGACCCTTATCGATCATACCTATTTGCTTATTGTTGCTGAATCAACAATGATTTGGCGCACTGGTAAAGCAAACCTGATTGGAAGATCTACTTACCAAACTTCCATGGACACTGAAAAATGGAAACATTGGAAGTCCAGAAAATATTTCACTTTCCAAGGGAAAGGGAAAGGCTAAGTCTGATATTGTCCCATGTACCATTCCGAAAGAGTCCGTTTGCTTTTATTGCCAAGAAAAAGGACATTGGAAGTGAAGCTTCCCTAACTACCTAAGAGATCTAAGAGATGGTAGAATCAAATTGTATGGTTCCACTTCAGGTAAGTTCATTATCTAACTATATTAAGTTCCCATTTATTGATTTTTATTACATGATGTAAAGTTACATTTTGATGTTTTGTAGAATCAAAGAGAAAGAAGGAAGCTTAAAGTAAATAGCATGCTGAGTCTGATCGCGAAGAGATGGATTTCGATCGCATGGCTCGATGATCAGATTTTTCAGCTGCTGCTTAAGAGTTATGATAGATTGCTTAGATATGTGTAATAACATAGTTTTCATTTGTAATTTCATTGTAAGGAGAAGTTTTCCGCATTTTATAAATAAAGAAAAATTTTAATTTTTGTATTATTTTATATTTATCCTTGCAATGGAATTTGTGAAAATTGATGTTTGTATGTTTCTATTTTTAGCAATATGGATTTGATTCTTTCGTTTGTGGTAGTGTCTAAATTTACTAAATAAGGAAAGATTCTCATCACCCAAGTTTCAATTGGATAGAAACTTGGAATCATGCAACTTGTATTGTATGATGAATGAGAACCTTCATCTTTGGGAAATTAGGACTAATTCCTTGTTCACATGTATATGTGAGTCAAGTGAAGGACTAGGGGATCTAGAACAAAGTGTTGTGCACTTGTCAAATCCACCACAAAGAACAATAAGACTTCTCGTTATGATTTACTAAAAGTTTGGTAAATATGGTTATGCTTAAAAGATTAAGTATACCTCTAAATCGTTGAAAAATTTTTAGTGTATAGCAGAACGAATAAGAAGAATCAAATTAGGCAGTAAGATAAAAGTTTCTCCAAACTGAAAAGTAGGGAGAGTACTTTAGCGTCATGTTTCACGATCATCTTAATGATTATGAAAACCATATCACAATTGATCCTATAAGGACATCTTAGTGCACTTGTATGGCTAAGAAGAGGAATCAGAAATTGTTGAAATGGTTAAATCAATTAAGGTGAATCATACTTCGTTCCAAAACCAAGTCTTAGATCTATGCTCCAAGGTTGTGACTGGAGTGACATATCTTAAGTAGGTTTATAGCACATTTGAAATTGGTAAGTTGTGATGTCTTGAATAAGAAAAAGACCAACTAAGACTAATTGTGTGAAGTGTTTTGTCTTGATAAGAAACCGCACCAACTCTTAAATCTTTGTTTGTCAAGTAATGTTTCTTGACAAAGAGAATCTTATATGTCAAGAGGTCAATGGGAGTCTTAAAGATCTTGAAAAATTTCAAGAACTAATCGAGAATAAACATGTTGTTAATCACTAGCACACGACTTGAGGTTTATAACCTATCATGTTGACATATTCTTGTTTCTGTGCCCATTTCAGTTAAAGTTGACTATGCACATGAGTTCTATGAGTTCTCAATTGGTTGCATAAGGCAAAGCACCTTGATCAGTGAAAGTTCATTGATCAGTAATGGTGACCTGTTAAACAACTTGGAAGCAATGGTACGCCCTCGTGCTTCCAGGTGGCAATAAATTAAGATTGAACAAGTTCAGTCCATATGAGTTTGGATTTGTCACTAACCTTGTCTTGTGATTATGGTTATAACAAATTCACATGGATAGGAACACATACACCATTGTTCTAAGTGACAAAGGTTTCTCTCCGCTTCATGAAAATGATTGTGAGGAAACATTTTCACTAAGTAGATTTTAAGGAGGTAACATTTGTGATATTTTCATTCTCAAATTCGATTGTGATTACGGCATCCCTCTTCATAGTTCGAAATGTGAGAAATGGCAAAAGGTCTAAGCATTTGAGACTTATTTCTATAAGTTATGAAATAGTTTAGACACACATGTGAGCTATCTAAGAAAAGGTGTATGAGTTTGAAAAGCCTAGATAAAGTCTTATCGAAGCATCTTGTATTAGAAATTTGAACTTTGGTAAGAAAATCAACAAGTATTGATTTCTAGAAGTCCAACATATTTCTGAGTACATGTCAAAGCTAGTGGGAGCACAAGTGTTGTGCTATTAAAGAAATAATTGTTATTCTAGTGGGAGAATAATCATTATGGTAAGTGTTGCAAGTTAGCAATGTTAATTATAGAAAACAATAGTTTCAATTCGCAAAGTTGCAGAGTTTGAAAAGTTCTTTTGCTATAATTAAGGGAGAGGAACTCATACTTCATTTAAAATCTAAAAGCTTAGACTGTGAGATTTTAATCAAATTTATTCAAAGATATATATGAATGTTATGTTGGAATGGTTCAACATAAGGAAATTCTATATATGGAAATATTATAGCAAGAGACTGGTAAAGTATCATGTCTTTATGTAAGGTATTATGAATCGTATCCCATATGCCTCGGGTATAGGATCGATTGCATATGCTATAATATTCATGTGTTCTGAATTTTCCAAATGCCTAGGGCATTAAGAAGGAAAAAGGACCAGAATCGGATATGACTAAAGTTGCCGAACAATTGCTAAGAACAACCTAAGGTTCTCCAAAGATTGGTTGCTTGTGGGAAATTGGAAGTATAGTAATGGATGGACCATACTGACATTATTATGAATAGACAAGATTCTATTAATAATGAGCTGTCATATGGCAAATATGGAAATGTTTCCATAATGGGAGTTGGATATTAAGAATCTATGTGTAGGTTAGAAACTTTTAGGCAAGAAGAATGTTCAAAGGAATGTACTTTGAAATTGAGACTTCGCTTCCATGGAATTGTTTTGTAACAATATCCAAAGGAATACTTTGTAATATCCTTGGCAAAGTCTCTGTGACTTTGGTACCTCGACATTACAAAAGGGTATATTGCATGATAGTTTAGAATCTGACACATTCTAATAGTGGCAAGAATTTGGCATTCTTACACTTGTGATAAAGATTTGGAGTTGTGAAATGAGTTTCATTGAAGATGTATTTAATTGATCTATTTCACAAAGAAAGGACCATAGGTAAACATAGTGTGCATGCTTAGAGCATGGGATAACTATTGTTTTTAATTCAAGTATTAAGTTGATAAATCGAAACATTATACAATGAATAATGTGTAATCAATATGGTGATTAAATAAAAGGTGTTTTGTTTATATTCAAAAGTTTAGAGACCATATTGGATTCGATTATTCTTGTGTTTCACGTTGCATGTTTTGACTTCCTGGATAACTAGGTTATTAAAACCATCCACAGTCGATCATACTTTGGAAGTAGGTATTGAAGCTAGACTGTCATGAATGGGTTTGTAGACTGTCTAAAGGTGTTTAGGCATAGCACAAGTTCGCTGCAGTATTCATGAGTACTCCTGTAATAAGATTTGAGTATTGGATTCAACCCACGCTCATTTGAATCACTTCATGGATTTTATCTTGAGTGATCATGAGACGATAATATCTTATATTCTTGAAACCTAGACATGTGAGTTGTAGTTTACAAGTCGGTTGCACATTGACATATGTAAACGCACCAGTAACTTGGTGTTATAAAACATATTGTTGTGTGTGATTTGATGAGTAAGTACATCAAGCATATGAGTCGAAGTTTATCCGTTCCTTTTATCCAATGTGGGATAAAAGCGATATTTGTGGGTCCCTTGATGATTTAGTGATGACAACCCTAAGCGCTTGGCCAAGCCTAGACTGATTTGATTTGTTCAATTAGTTAGTCGTCATAAATCAGAAATCGGGAAACAACACATGAACAAAGAGAATGATTATAATCCATGTCTTAGTTCATACGATATCTTGTAGAATGGAGGAATATATGATCCCTTATCTAATGGACGCGTCGTTTGATTTGTTCAGAGTTCGACAACGACTTTTTGAGAGATACGATTGCTAATCGGATTTTAAGTTGCATTGGCAATTATAGTTATTAGACTTATCCAAGTGGGAGACTAATGAATTAGGTGTCTAAGCCCATAACTATAATTGGTATGTACTTGACCCGTTAGTAGCATGGTCCATTTCGGGTTGCCTTGACCAGGACAATTTGATAGGATGGATATTTGAGAAAGAGGTTATTTGTGATTTATTAATATATTATAAGTATAATATATTAATTGAGGAATCATATTATTTAATTAGTATTGATCAAGAATTAATTTGGAATTAATTTAGTGATCAAAATAGACTGTTTAAATTAACGGGGACTGATTAAGTAAATCAATAATATTTATAGTTTGGGCCAATGATCCATGATGATTAGGGATGGACTAAATCTATGTAAGAGTCCATGAAGAGTTAGTCCAAAAGGCCCATCATATGGATTATTGGATTGCTTAAAGGCTTAAGTAAACGGGCTAGGGTTTACAAGTTAAACCTTAGAAATTCCAAACTATAAAATGAACCCTTAGCTTGCTAAAATCGGCCCTATGACTCCTAGGGTGTATGCCTAGCCGATTTTAGAGCTCCTAACCTCTCTCTTAATATCCTCCAATTGTTCATGGTGTTTGTGACTTGTTTGAGGCACAACACTTGGGGTGCTAAGCTCTTGAAAGGCCAAGTTCTATAAGCTACAACAAAGATGTAATCTTCTAACTAGTTTTTATGATTCTTATGTCAAATTCCATGCTAGTTAGGCTTCAAGCTTTGGAAATGAATATTGCATGTATAATTAGATAAAACTTAGATCAAAAGCTTTAGGGTTGTATGTGCACCATAGGAGTGTGACAGTACACAAAACCCAACACAACCATCGGGCCCCGCCCGACATCGAGCCCCGGTCGGAACAGATTTGTTAATAATATGAGATTGGCCGCACCTCATCACATTCATCAGGCCCCATCCAGTATACATATAGACACATAAAAACATGCAATAATAACTAAGAAAAATAGCATATAATACACTCATCAGGCCCCGCCCGGTATACATATCACATACAGCACATGCAAGAGTCACACAGACAACTAGCATCCTAACCATAATAAATCACGAGTGGTCATTGGTGCCTTCGAGCCACCAATCACAGTGAGGAAACTCACCTCAAGCTGCTGAATGTCTTAGATAAAAGCTTGGACTGCTGATCCGGAAAGTACCCGCGCTAACCAATCAAATAAACCCAATTAATAAGTTAGGTCATAAACCAAAACTATGAATTTCATTCAATTGTCCAACTCTTAGCGTAAAAGACCATTTTACCCTTTCCTCACTTGGTCTATTAACCAAAGCCCAACCAATAGCTCCAAAAGCCTAAAATCTTAAATGGCACTCAAAATCCATTATGGGCCCAACCCAAGAAGGCCTAATGCCAAACAATAGCCCAAAGGTCAGAAGATTATTAGCCCAACAAGGCCCTAACCCCAAAAGTCCAAATATGGCCCAAAACGCAAAAGTCAATAAAAGTTAAGTTGGTGAGTACGCCCGGTGTACTCAGACTTACGCCTAAGGTACTCCCTCCGGGGCTAGTACACGCAATGTATAAGCTGGGTACGCCCAACTTACTCCACAGACAACCAACTCTTTCATTAAGCACTTAATCGGTTAAGCCACTAAGCCAAACTCTCATATTTGATCCTAAATGGTGTCTTAATACGTAACGTTGGCAACTTTACACTCTTTCATGACTTAATGGGGCCCAAAACTCAAAAAGAACCATAAGATCAACTCTAACTCATGCATGGGCCAAGATGGCTCATGAAGATTGCATTTTTATGAACAAGGGACCTCAAAAATGCCAAGATCTACCATCCTTAGCTTCTGGAGTAGCTCATGCTCTCAAGCATGGCTTAAAGGACCATAAAACATAAAAACAAGCCCTAAACTAGATCTATCATAAGGAACCATCAAGTTAGGATATTTATACCTCAAATAGCTTGCAAAGTTGATAAAGATTCTGGATGTTCAAGTTCCAAGTCCACCAAAGCTTCACCACCAAGCTTCACCTCCCTCAAAGGATCCAAAAATACGTCAAAATCACAACAAAGGCTCACAACACTCAAATGAGGAGTAGGGTTTCGTTCTTAGGGTATTGAGAGATGGAGGCTGGTCATAAGAAAACCCAAAGGGAACTTAAGGTGTTTAAATAGGGCACAAACCCGAAAAATTAGGGTTTCTCCCTGCCAAGCGTATGCACCGCGTACTCCCACGTACGCCCAACGTATGTGGGCGCCTCCGCAACCAACTTGAGAGCCAGTACGCCCAGTGTACTCGGCTAGGGACCAACTTTGCACAGTTTTTTCTATAATAAGGGATTAAAGGGAAAACCTAGAAAGGCAGTGTTACACTTTACCCATTTGGACGTTAGAAATGATCAGACCTGGACTTTGGAACCTTTGGAATTGGAGGATTCGACTTAACTCATTAGGATGTTTTGGATCCAGTTCCCATGGCGTGGCCTAGGATGCCACGATGTGGCGACTGTGGGAAACGTGTCTGTTTTGTCGTTTGAAGGCCACGACGTGGAGGGTCAACCTTGGCCGTTGACTTTGACTTTTGACCTTGTTTTGGCTAAGTTTGAACTAGGGGTACTTTGGGTATTTTGATTTATAGTTGATTTTGGTCAATTATCATTGAATAAGTGTCCGGTTGAGTTGATTTTCGAAGCAAAGAACCGTTTAGCTAATTTCATTTATTTGTGAGGTGAGTCTTCTTACCACCTTAAGTGGGTCAAAGGCACCAAGGCCGACCGACTATATTGTATGAGTAGAATGTATGCTATTATATGACTTTGGTTGATGTGATTGAATGATTTATGTATGGAGCTAATCTAGGCTCCGAATCATTATGGACTCAGGGTTGATACGAACCTGACACAACTAGTTGTTATTTGAGTTGATACGGAACCGTGCTTGATACCAACGTGACACAGCCACATGTTGTTATATTATGTGTATGATGTATGTGGTATTTTGGGAAGCTCATTAAGCTTTGTGCTTACGGTTATGTTTTTGGTTTAAGGTACTTCTGGTACAAAAGGGAAGGGCCCGAGATGATCGCAACGCATCCACCCATGCTCCGCATTTTCTTTAGGATTTGGATTTGTACTCTGATGATTTCTCTCATTTGACATACTTTGTTGAGTTGTTATAAACACTTGATGGTTTTCAATTAAATTAAAAATGAAAATTTGTATCCATGTTGTTCGGACGTTACACTTCATCTTCAATCTTTACATTCACACCTTGTAAATCGAAGATGATCCTATTGAAGTTATCCAAATGATCCTTCACTTGGGTGCTTTCCGTCATCCTAAGAGTATATAAATGTTGCATCTGATACAACCTTTTGGTCATAGAATTGTTCTGATATTGGTCACATAACTTCTCCCACAGCCCATATGAACATATTTGATCCATGACCTCTTTGAATACGTCGTCTGTTAAACACAACAGAAGAGCGCTATGTGCTCTTCCCAGAGTATCTACCTTCCTTTCAGCCTCCATGTCCTTTGGCAGTTTCGCTTCTCCTTCCAGTTCTGTTGCATATCCTTGTTGAACCAGAAGAGTTTTCAATTCACCTTCCACAAAGTGAAGTCATTTGAAACATTAAACTTCTACAAATCAAACTTGTGAGTATACATTTCAATCATAGGAAAACAAACCGCAGTTCTGATACCACTTGGTAGGGAAAAAACAGACGATACTTATTAAGAATCAGAACAGATCTGATGCCACTTGCCAAGATTTGATGACCATTGTTACGAAGTAATGATAATAACACACGAAGCTAAAAGCACACAAGGACATAATATTTACGTGGTTCGGTCAAGGTGACCTACGTCCACGGGCAAGAGGGGAGTATTTTTTATTCACATATTTCTCAAATAGAGATTACAAGTACAACCAATAAATATTCGTCGTACTCACTAAGGATACAAAAGACACTTCAAATGACTTAGCATGCATCCTAATTTATACTTGAGGGATCATACCTAAAACCCTAATGGGTCAAGCTCATTGGCCCATAGGCCTATGAATGGTGTCAACCAATCATAATCCGCCATGCAACATCTTCTGGAACATTCATCCATGTCATACAACCCATGAGCATCAACAACACACATAATGGATCATCATGAGCCATAGTGTTGCATTATGATGCACATGAGGCGCATCATGAACACTAGTGGCGCTTCATCTATCATGGTAGCACATCAAGGTGTATTCCTTGAGCATCTTCAACTTCATGGCATCTTTGTACAATCTTGAGCATCATAGATGACTTCATATCATATGGCTCATCAAGGAACACACATGGAACATCCTTGCAACAATATGGTGCATCAACACGAGAATGGCGCTTCTTGTGCAAGGAATGACGCTTCTTCTCCAGGGATGGCGCTTCCTCCTTATGAGTGATGCTTCTAGAACCATAGTAGAGCTTCTTCCTTGAAAGTGGTGCTTCTTCCTCCAGAACGGTCCTTCTAAAACCATAATGACGTTTATTCCTTCAAAGTGACATACCTTGACAATGAATGACGCATCGACATTATGGATGACGCTTCTTCATCCATAATGACGCTTCTAGAACGGCGCTTCAAGCATAGGGTGGCGCTTCATAATCGTAGATGGCGCAACCATGCAATGGGATGCTCCATTCCATTTCCAGGTGCTTCATACCCCCTTTTAGAAAATTTGTTCCTTTATCACTTTATTCGTTCCTTTCTCAGGAGTTCCATTCCTTTCTCAGATGATCATTTCCTTTGTCGCATGCTCCATGAACCCTAAGTGATCCATTGAGTTCCAAGTGCTCCATTGAACTCAAATGCTCCATGCAAATGCTCCAACTGCTCAAGTCACATTTAACACATAGTTTTATAAAAATAAATTGATGCATGTCACCTGGATGGGTATACAAGAAAAAGGAAAAAGGTATTTCTTGGAAATAAATCTAATTTTTACGATGGTGAACACAACCAAGTGTGGTTAAAACCTTCGGTAGGTGGTTCGAGGAGGTGTTTGGGAAACGAGTTATGATCTCCGAAAACTACAGTGAGAGAAAACTCGTAACTCTTTGCTCGCTCATAAATTGGGCCTCACTTGTAAAACCCACAAAGACGAAAATTGGTGGGAGGCATTAAGAAGAAGAGAAGGTGGAGGCCCAAAATAGAAGACGAATAAGCATGACTCAACTAGGGTTCATTGTTTATATATATATATATATATATATATATATATATATATATATATATATATATATATATATATATATATAAAGTTGACATAAGGATAGCCGATTAACCCTTTTATTTTGTCTAAAATGACCATTTAGATCCTACAAAACCCAATCTTATGCCCCCATAAAGCCAGAAAATAATTTAAGATCTATTTAAACTGAAAGTTAGAAATTTCAATAGGCTAAAGTGTCATTTTTGCCTTACATATATACAAATCTTTTTCTGCTATAGGAACTCGAAACAAGTGAAGAAATAGAGACGCTGTCATTGATAATAGGAATTTCCTTATGCCACATAAAGCCAAAATAAATTTAGGTCTATTGAAACTATAAGTCGGAATTTCGATAGGCTAAGGTGTCATTTTCGCCTTATATATACAAATCTTTTTCTCTGCTTTAGGAACTCAAAACAAGTGAAAAAGTAGAGACACCGTCAGCGATAATAGTGATTTCTTTATGCCCCATATATATAGCTAAAGTGTCATTTTCGCCACATATGTATACAAATCTTTTTCTGCTTTAGGAACTCGAAACAAATGAAGAAGTAGAGAGACCATCATTGATAATAGTGATTTCCTTAACTATTTGATCGAGTGATTCCTCATCCTTGATTATGTTCGTATGAGAGATCCCATCAACTTTAATAACTTTAAGCCTTTGATTCTCTTCGTCCCTCCACTCATCCACCAAAGCCAACAAGCTCACCATGTTCACCGTCCCATCTCCATCTCCGTACACAATCTCCGGCTGCTTATCAAACCCTTCTTCTCCATAATACAAAGATTCTGGTGTCTGAACTCCACTTCCGATAATACATGTTACCGGAATTCCTGGTGCAGCCAACTTCTCCACCAAAGGCAAGATTCGTTTCTGGTAAGGCTGCACCCCTTCAGGAAACCCGATATCTTCTAAAAATCTTGAAATATCAAAAGATGAATAAGTCGAGTTTCTGGTAACAACAAGTGGTTTCTCCCGCGGGAACTGCCTTATACGTGGCAATAGCCATAAGTTGCTCTCTGAGCTCCGTTGTTCGTTTCTAACAAGCAAAGGGTTTACCAGGGGGACTCCTAGTGAATTTCCGGATGCAAAAGTCAACATCTCGTCCACCGTACCACCCCATGGTGCCGCCAATGCGATGAAGTGTTTGATGTATTGTTGCCGCCAGGACGGTGGGTTGCGGTTGAGGAGTTGGAGGACGAAGAGGCCACCGAGGCTGTGGGAGATGAGAACGACGGGGTTTCCACCATTTGAATCACTTGCTTCCTCGATTAACTGCTTTAGGTTTTGGAGGAAGGTGGACCCGACGTCGCAAGGATGTCCCTCTGCCGCAAGGCCATAACGGAAATCGTAAGGTGCTCCGAACATGGTTTTGTTATCGGTGTAGCCAAGCTCTTGTAGAGACTCCACCAATGGTTCCATGTAACTCGTTATGTGCCTGTGAATTTTGTAAAAAATATGAAAATATCCATTTGTAAAAGATCTCGTCAATCCAAGACATTATCGGGTTATAAAAGATTTAACTATATCATTAAATTCATGTTAATATTGCAAAAGATTCAACTATTTAGCGAATTTTTATTAATTAGCTTCTAATAGTTATTTTTATCATTTTTACCTATTGAATAAAAATATAAAAGAAAAGATAACTAATAGAGAAATCTCAAAATAAATATTAAAATTAAGAAATTTGATGAAGAGAGAAAATTAGTAGATTTCACACTTTATTGTTTTGTTTGAGTACGAAGATAAATAAAAACAAAAGATAGAAGATAAATAAAAACAAAAGATAGAAAGATATTTAATTTTTCAACTAGTTACATTATTAGTATGATATATCATCTCCCATATATTCAAAATGACATCAATATTGAATATTATTGATATTTAAATTTCTTTTATATTATTATAATTTTAAAAACAAATAGAATTATTTCATGGTTTATTTAAAAAAAAAAGTCAAAATAAACATAAAAACTATTGAGACTAATTATAGACCTCTAAAAAAAGTATAAATTGAAATGTGAAGTATATATACTAATGTCATGGTCGTGTAATTGGCCCAACAATAGCATAACTTGATAATAATCCAATAAATTATTTAACAAGAGTAATCTTTTATAATAAAAGTTATGTACAAACAATAATAATTTAGTTTCATTTGTTTGTTTTATATAGCATATTTTTTTATTTTATCCTATCAGAGCCATATAGATTTTTTTTTAAATCTATTCAACTTTAAAATTGTTATTTTAATACAAGATACATCGTTGTTATAAAGTGGAAGACATATCAAATTACCACGCTAAAAAAATTACACATATCTAATAAAAATAAATGAAAGTTGAACTTCTGTTAAGTAATTGAAAGTAAATTGTTATATCCCCATTTCAAAAGTCATCGTTATTTATTACGATTTAGGTGTTAAGAAATTGATGGAATCTTTAACAACGTTGATGTGAAAATTGATCAAATTAAACGATATGATGAAAAGAAATTGGAAGTTTGGATTAATTACTTGAGATTAGGATCGAGGTAGAGTAGGGACTGAGTGGAACCAAACTGACACACCCGCGTCTCAACTCCCGGAGCATTTCTGTAATCATCCAATTCTGGGTGGTAGTAAAGCGTCATTCGTTCAGCAAAACACTCCAAGAATGGTGCTAATAATACACCGACGTCAAACCACAGGCGGAACCAACCTCCCTCCTGCTTCTTAACTGGGTAGAATCGGCTGCATAGCCAGCTCGTCCCCTTATACTCCGCCGTCAATCGGGCTTCTAGCTGGTTCCCGCCGGCTCCAGGGACCAGAACCACCGGATAGAGCTGGTGGTGGTGGTTATCGTTGATTATCGCCCGGCAGGTGGACGGCACCACAGCCACCATCATAGTAATAACCATCATGACCGTGGCCACATTGACCACCACACTCCCTCCCATAGCAATCGGAGTGGGATACTGTCGATGATTGCTGTTGAGATGCGAAGAATGTGGTTGATATAGAAAGTGATACGTGCATCAATTATTGTCCATACATATATAAAAAGTACAATCTAAATGTTGCTAAGGACTTAAACACTATTAAACCTGATAAAGGCTTAAATACATATTCACACTGTTAAAACGATCGGTCTTTCCGTAAGGAGTAATTATTTTAAATGAAAAGTTACCGGTCAAAAATGACTATCCTAAATGAAAAGTTATATGAAAAGTTATGAGTTTAAGGCTATGAACGAAACATACGAGACATAAGTAATATTTAAGAGTATATTGCCGTTCCCAAAAAAAAACACACATATTCACAGGATAAATATGGTAGGTACCCGCCACTATATGACCGAACACTCATCATTCCATCCTTGTTCTCGTGTAGTTGAATAT
The DNA here is from genome assembly GCF_052849685.1 of Lactuca virosa. Taxonomy (NCBI): domain Eukaryota; kingdom Viridiplantae; phylum Streptophyta; class Magnoliopsida; order Asterales; family Asteraceae; genus Lactuca; species Lactuca virosa. The sequence goes on from NC_136434.1 coordinate 264,846,218, forward strand.
AGCGATCATTTTTTTCTTCAAAATGATCAATAACGTTAGAACCTAAATTTTTTGAACTCTAGCCGGAAGCCGTTTTCTTTACTTTATTTCTTCCTATCGGTCGACGTAGAGGTTATTCATCTTCAACATCCATCGGCTCATCAATGATGTCGATGTGTCTCCGGTCGTCAACTTGTTGTGAATGTGTACTTCCATCAACATTTCTCGAACCCTTTGAATCGGAAGAAGCCGCTGCTTGCATATGTTTCAATTTTGAAGCATCATTCAACTTTATCCATTGTTAGACATAGGTAGGGGTGAAAACGAGTCGAGTCGAGCGTGTGTCTAGCTGAGCTTGCTTTGCGCTCGTTTAAGTTATAAGGGGTTCTAGCTCGAGCAAGGCTCGATTCAAGCTTTATATTCACGAGTTCGGCTCGAGCTCGTGAAGAATTATACAAGCTCGAATCTAGTTCGAGCTTGACTAATTTGTTTGTCTGACGAGCCTAAATAATCTTAATCTTTGTTCGAGCTCGTTAATAAGCTCGTTTACTAATACCCCAAAGCCCTGATTCGTGAAATATGTAACTCTTTTAACATCTAAAAATAATAATTAATTGTATTATATAGGCTCATTTAGGCTCGCAAGCCTAATCGAGCTTAGTGATAAAGGCTCGAGCTTGAGCTCGTTTAATAAACAAGCCTAATTTTAAGCTTGAGCTCGGTTCAGGCTCGTTTAAAATCGGTCTCGAGTTGAGCTTTTAAGGATTTGATGCTGAGTAACTTGACTCGTTTGCACCCCTAGACATAGGGAAAAGATATGCGAATTAGTGGTGTTTTTTCATATTGTGTCACACCTCCAAACCGGAACGGCGGAAACGTTCGGGGGCGGAGGACGTCATGTTCAGTATCATAACAATGCACAATAGTAAAACAAGCAACAATATCATCCATTGCATTAATAATATAGTTAATACAAGTGTGTTCTGAATGTATTTGTAAGACACCAAAAATAGAAATATCAAAATAAAAGACGAGTCTTGAATATGCTCTGTCTTCTCAAAACCTGGTCCAGTGTACCTATCTAATGGTGACTTGAGAATACAAGTTATTTTGAAAGAATAGATCAACATTTAAGTTGGTGAGTTCATAAGTATTTTAGTGTCAATTGTTTGCATAAGTTTGATGAAAAGCTTGTAAGTGTTTGATGTAAATGTTTGTATACTTCCTAGAAAATCCTATATTTTCTACTAAAATGGAAAGTAGTCTTCTACCAAGACTCGACTGTTCTGTATATTTGTTCTTTTGTTAAAGTGAGTGTTTTCCCAAGTATATGACTATCATTACCAGAAAAGAGTTTACATTACCTTTTATGTGAGAAGATCACTATATGAATGTAATGGGAAAATGAAAATGTACAATAGTATTGTATAAAGTAACTACTGAAGTACTAACTACCTTAAAAACAACTTGTTTAATTAAGGTAAATTGTGATGAGGTTATAATCATGCTTGATTGACTAGTATAAAACACGACGTTCCAAAGACATCGAAATGGTATGACATTTGTCACCCGTAGACCTGCAGGTCCCACTTTAGCTAGCAGCAAGGTGTAGGATGGTCAATCCCATATAGATCTATACACAAACTCACGCTCTCCCTCTAGGAGACTCTGGTTACAAAACGTGACACAGCAGTATATTGCCATGCCATGAAGTAGTGGCTTACATTAATGTTATCTTGTTCTTGTATTAGTATGTATGTTCCTTCCTGTTCTAGTGTATAGTATGTTCCTTCTGTTCTAGTGTATAGTATGTTCCTTCTGTTCTTGTTATAGTATGTTCCTTCTGTTCTAGTTATATTATGTTTGAACTGACTCATGTATGAACTGACTCTTGTAAGTTTCATTGTTCTAGAAATAGTAAGTAGTAATCCACTAAACTATACCTATTATAGTTTACTAGTATGATTGTTTGACTGTTACTGATGTATAGAAAAGACTCAATTACTTACCAAGCAACTAAGTTAAGTATATTCCTTAAAATGGGTTTAATATTCACATATCTATTCAATAAGTATAACTATGATTTAACCGACATTCAGATTAGTGATCCTACCCCGAGCCTACAACCAAAAAAGAAACAGGAGTCAAGGTATCTAGCAATAGTCCTAAGTCTGTTAAAGCATACTTATACATAAATAGATAGACGAATATGATTTGATGTAAAACAAGTTTATATAAAATCTTTAAAAGAGTTTTTAACAAGTTTGAGTATAAGAAATCCTTTTGAATGTTGTTCTCATATGTAAATGATTAACACAATTTCATTGTGTTATACTTGTATCCCCCTCCCCCCTAAAATCATTTAAAAGTATTTAAAAGTGTAGTTGTAGGGGTATGAACTCACCTGTAGTGAGTGATTCGAATGTAAGATCGATATAGGATGCTAAGTATGCCAAGTGAAGTCTCGAGCACAAACGGATCCTATTAAGCATATAATGACACATATATGTATACAATTAGTGTATGTAACAACTAACATGCTAAGGTAAACAACCTTAGGAACTAGGAAACACTTGCAATGAAGTGTTACAATCACATATGATTTATTGAAGTGAGTTCATGGACACACAAGGAAGTGTTCACGGCCTTAGGAGTGCTCACGGCCAAGAACACATGATGTGTTCACGGCCCAAACTAGTTCTATGAAGTGTTCACGACCATGGATGAAGGGTTCACGGCCATACCATGATCCTATGAAGGGTTCACGGCCCAATGAAGGGTTCACGGCCGTGAATTCTTGAAGAATCATGCCAAAGAGATGTTTGTTTCATGGGGATGATAGTGCTTCAAATGGACAACAAGTAGATGGATCACATACTTACTTATTGGAAGTCTTAAAGGTGTTCACGGCCCAAGAACAAGTGTGTGTTCTTGGTGAAGAAGATGATGACTTGAAGATCTTGTAGGAAAAGTGATGAATTCAAGGATGTTATCAAAGGGTTTCACTTGTATATGAATATTAAGTAGTAAGAAGGGGTGTATCACTTACGTTTTTGAAGAGAAAGGAAGGTTTCCCTTGATGATACTTGAGAGAGTTTGAGAGTTCTTGGTTGGAAGATGTGAGAAACTGAAGAAAAATGAAGGAAATCTATATGTGTAGTGAGGGGTTCACGGCCAAACTTGGGTTCACGGCCGTGAACCTAGTTTGTGGTCTTGAACATCCCTTGTTGATGCTCTTAGATTGAATGCATTCCATAGATCCATTTGTCACACTTCTTAGTATCCAATCCTAAGTGTACAAGGCTTAAAAACTCATAGAATAACCCTTAGCAAGGCTAAAATGTAACAGAAACAAGTCTAACTTTTGATTGATTTGCTTGACTTACAAGATAAAAACTTACGGGTTGTCAAATCATCCTCCCGTTAAAGGGAATTTCGTCTCGAAATTAGAGTTTAAGCAAATACAGATAGACTAAGGAAAAAGATGAGGATATTTAAGTTTTATTTGACCCTCGCGCTCCCAACTGAATTCAGGTCCCCGCTTTGCATTCCAGCGAACTTTCACTATCGGGATATGACTTTGCTTTGTTTGCTTGACCTCTCGGTCCATGATCTCTACTGGTTATTCCACGAAGTTGAGGCTCTCGTTGATATCGATTTCATCGAGTGGGATAACAAGAGTCTCATTGGATAGGCAGTTTTTCAGGTTCGAAACATGGAAAGTAGGGTCTACGTTACTAAGTTCTTGAGGTAGTTTTAGTTTGTAAGCTACAGGGCCGACTCTAGCGAGAATCTCAAAAGGCCTTACATATCTTGGATTTAGCTTCCCACACTTTCCGAAGCGTATCAAGTCCTTCCAGGGTGAGACCTTCAATATAACACGATCACCAACCTGGAATTCTAAAGGTTTCCTTCTCTTGTCAGCGTAGCTTTTCTGTCGGTCTCTAGAGGCTTTCAATCGTTCACGAATCTGAACAATCTTCTCTATCATTTCCCGAATGATTTCTTGACCTGTGAGAGTAATGTCAGGAACTCGTCCTTTAGCTAACTGTGTGTCACCCACTTCAGCCCAGCACAGAGGGGATCTGCACTTTCGGCCATAGAGGGCTTCAAGTGGAGCAGCCTTTATGCTTGTGTGATAACTGTTATTGTAGGAGAACTCGACAAGGGGTAAATGAGTATCCCATGCCTTTCCAAAGTCTATCACACAGGCTCGCAACATATCTTCCAGAGTTTGTATAGTCCTCTCACTTTGTCCGTCGGTTTGCGGATGGTAGGCTGTGCTCATGTCCAACCTAGTTCCTAGGGAACTTTGTAGCGACTGCCAAAATCTTGAAGTGAATCTACTATCTCTATCAGAGCTAATAGATATGGGAACACCATGCAGTCGTACGATCTCCCTAATGTAGGTTCTTGTTAGTTTCTCCATCTTGTCAGTTTCTTTGATAGGCAGGAAGTGTGCGTACTTTGTTAACCTATCTACGATCACCCATATGGTATCGAGACCACCCATTGTCTTGGGCAACTTGGTTATGAAGTCCATTGTGATCCGCTCCCACTTCTATTCAGGTGTCTTCGGTTATTGTAGTAAACCTGAGGGTTGGTATTCGACCTTAACCTTGGCGCAAGTAAGACACTTACTCACGAAGGTAGCAATCTCTGTTTTCATGTTAGGCCACCAGTATAACTTTTTGAGATCCAGATACATCTTATCGGAACCTGGGTGGACTGAATATCGAGTATTGTGCGCTTCGGTCATGACCAAGTCTCTGAAACCACCGTGCCTCGGTGTCCAGATCCGATCCATAAGATACAAGGCTCTGCCACCCTTGACTTCCAAGTTTTTATCCATCCCTCTCAGGGATTCACCCGCCACATTTTCAGGCTTCAAGGCTTCTAGCTGAGCCTCCTTAATTTGTATGGACAGACGTGAATGGATAGTCATAGTCAATGGTTTGACTCTACGACCAGAGTATTCTTTCCGACTTAGGGCGTCAGCTACTACGTTGGCTTTACCGGGATGATAACGAATTTCGCATTCGTAGTCGCTGAGTAGCTCGACCCACCGTCGTTGTCTCATGTTGAGCTCCTTCTGGTTGAATATATGTTGAAGGCTTTTGTGGTCAGTAAAGATAGTGCTTTTTGTACCATACAGGTAGTGTCTCTAGATCTTCAGAGAAAATACCACTACTCCTAACTCAAGATCATGTGTGGTGTAGTTGACTTCGTGTGTCTTTAGCTGCCTTGAGCCATAGGCGATGACCTTTCCTCGTTGCATAAGAACACAGCCAAGCCCTTGGTTAGATGCATCGCAATAAACCACGAAGTCTTCTATCCCTTTTGGGAGGGATAGTATCGGTGCGCTGCATAGGGCTCGCTTCAGCGTTTGGAACGCCTTCTCTTGTTTCTCTTCCCAGTCAAAGGTCACACCTTTCTGGGTCAATTTAGTAAGCGGTTTTGCGATCCTAGAGAAGTTCTGAATAAACCTGCGATAGTAGCCAGCAAGGCCTAGAAATTGACGAATTTCGGTAGGCGTCTTTGGAGCTGACCAGTTCTCAATGGCCTTTATTTTGGAAGGGTCCATGTGAATTCCCTCTTCGCTGACCACGTGATCCAAGAATTCGACTCTTCGAATCCAAAATTCACACTTAGAGAACTTCACGTAGAGTTTCTCCGATCGTAGTGTTTCTAAGACCTGATGCAGGTGTTGACTATGCCCTTCCTTACTTCGAGAGTAGATAAGTATGTCATCGATGAATACAATGACGAACTGATCCAAGTAAGGACGACACACCCTATTCATTAAGTCCATGAATACTGCGGGTGTATTAGTCAATCCGAATGGCATCACTACAAACTCGTAGTGTCCATAACGAGTTTGGAAGGCTGTCTTGGGAACATCTTCCTATAAAACTCCTAACTGGTGATAGTCGGATCTCAGATCAATCTTTGAAAAGTAATTCGCCCCTTGCAGTTGGTCGAACGAGTCGTCTATACGAGGTAGAGGGTATCAGTTCTTGACAGTAAGCTTGTTTAGTTCTCTGTAGTCGATGCACATACAGAATGATCCGTCTTTCTTCTTCACGAACAAGACCGGTGCTCCTCAGGGTGAGAAGCTTGGTCTAATAAAGCCCTTGCTGATCAGTTCGTTCAGTTGACCGGATAGCTCTTGCATCTCAGCTGGTGCAAGACGATAGGGTGATTTGGCTACTGGGGTAGCCCCTGGAACTAAGTCGATTATGAACTCGACCTGACATTATGGTGGTAATCCTGGTAGTTCTTCTGGAAAGATGTCGGGAAATTCGCGTACTTCTGGGATGTTCTTTATGTCTTTCGTCTCTTGGCTCACATCGACTACATGAGCAAGGAATGCATGACATTCCTTTCATAAGTACTTCTGGGCTTGTATACTTGAAATGATTCGAAGGTTCATGCCTGGTTTGTCGCCATAGATAACTTGGATTTCGTTAGACGGTAGATTAAGACGAACGGCCTTCTCATAACACATGATGTCATCACGATGAAGACTCAACCAATCCATGCCGATAATGACGTCGAAAATTTTAATTGAGACAGGCATGAGGTCGATTGGAAATGAATGGGTATGTAGAGATAGAGTACATCCTATGTATATACAGCTAGTGCTCTCAGTCTTTCCGTTATCCATTTCTATAGTGAACGGTTCTTTCAGTACATGTGATTGGTGTTTAAGTAAGTGTGCAAATTTATGGTTCACGAAACTCTTCTCCGCTCCACTATCAAACAATATGCATGCATAAGAGTTATAGAGGAGGAACGTACAAGTGACCACTGTAGGGTCTGCTACTGCTTCCTCATGGCCTATAGCCAAAACCCTTCCCACTCCGCCAGCGTTCCCTTCCTTCGGGCAGTTCCTTTTCAAGTGACCCACCTCGCCACATCCGTAGCAATCCTGGCCCACACCAACGCCGGGGATCTGGGTGATTGGCCTAGCCCAAGATTTGCAGGAACGGGCAGTGTGCCCCTTCCTGTTACAGTTAGCGCACTGCATTTCTCGACAGGGTCAGTTGTGGTGGAAGCCGCACTTGTTTCACTTTGGCAAGCTTCCTGCATACTGCTTCACCGGCGCAGTGATAGTAGGTGCTATCGCTGCATGAATAGCCACAACCTGCTGCTTCTTTGCAGAGTTCTGCGCTGCGTTGCCTTTCTTCTTGTCCCAAAACTTCCGCTTGTTGTCAGTGGCTTTTGATGGTTCTGGGATGGCAAGGGTTGTTGTCGTTGTCGGGGTGCGGACTCCGTGATCGATGAGCCACTGTGCCAATCGCTTGGCACTGTCGAAGGTAGTGGGGTTTGAAGCTAAGACATTGCCCTGGAATGGAGGAACCAACCCCCAAATGTACCTCTCGACCTTCTTACCCTTAGTAGGGACCATTCCTGGACATAGAGCCACCAGATCGCTGAACCAGGCGGTGTAGGCAACTATGTCGGAGCCCTTCATGGTTAGGCTCCAAAGTTCTTGATCAAGTTTTTGAACCTCGCCCCTCGGACAATATTCCTCAATCATAAGATCCTTTAGAGCTTCCCAGCCCATTGCATTAGCCACTATCAAGGTAAGTGACTTGACATGGCTATTCCACCATGTCAAGGCTCTGTCCGCGAAGGTGCAGGCAGCAAATTTTACTTTGCTTCTTTCCGGACAGGAGCAGATCTCGAAGATCGACTCCGTCTTTTCGAACCATTGCGAGAGAGCAATGATCCCACCGCTGCCATTGAAGGCTCTGGGTTTGCAGTTGGTGAAGTCCTTATATGAAAACTCTCTAGAGCACACTGGAGCATCACTTTGAGTAGAATGAACTGTTGTTCCACTCCCGCTAGTACCACTAGCGCTGAATTGAGCTAAGGCTGTCGTAACAGCCGCGGCCACTGCAGCTTGGAGAGTTACAGGATCGTATTGTGGAGGAGGTGGTGGTTGAGTAGGAGTTATCGGAGGATTATGTCTCGTTGATCGATGTGGAGGCATCTTTTAACTAAAAGTTTACAAAGATGTAGATGATAGTAAGCATTCAATAGTGAATATAATGAGAGTGGTCCATGGACTAAACCACCATAGCCCAACAAAACAGATGAGAGTATGATTGAAATAGAGATCTATCAATAGAAGTATGAACGTATTTGGATAAAGATTTCCCATGAGATTAGATGTCTGTCGATATCATTGGCATTAAAAATGTAACAACTTCGGGAAAAATGACCTTGGAGTAGGTCTTACATCAAACCAGAAATGAGAAAATTTTGACAGCACTAAGACCTAATAAACTAAAAGTTCAAGGTCTTAACATAAGCAGGAAAGTACTACTAGATTCTATACATCGACCTAATTTATATCCACAAGACAGAGTAGAGTAGGCTCTACTCGCGAGGGGAGTTATTCTGGTTGGTACTCGATTCAGCCCTGGCTTCAACCAACTGCTGTTCCGTTTCCCAAACACGTCTCTGCAGTGCCACCTGGTTCTGACGAAGATCCCTGGTCTCAGATCGACAGGAATTTAGCTCCACCTATAGGGCATCAGTACGAGACCTTTCAAAGTTTTGGTCGTCGGTCAGACGACGAAGATGAACTGTGTTCACTCCGGAGTTAGAACGGATCTCCATGCTTTGCTCGAAGTTTGCTCTTCCCTGCTCTGCATTGCGAGCAACACGTCGCACCAAGATAGGAAGGACTCTGTCTGCCGAGCCTCCCTCATTCAAGTTATAGGAACTCCGGTCTCCGTTGAAGGGAGTTGGTTGTCCCTGCTCTTGGCTCCACCTGCCCAAGTTCACTGCCCACAGAGGCGGCGGGCCTTGAAAAGCCGGACGAGGATTAGGATTTTCAGCAACTAAGGGTGGATTGTAGACCTCCGGTCCTGAGTTCGAGTCTTCTTGGAATTCCTCCTCGTTCTCTTCGTAGGAACTTTCTTTGGGGTCTTCTATTGCTGGGACCACCGGGTTTTTTTCTTCAGGCTCTACATCAAGCCATCCACCATTCCCTTGGTCGGGAAAGTACGGGTCGCTGGGGAGATGGAATCCAACCATGTTATCGAAGCGAGAAAATGGATGTAAGAAACATATAATAGACGTACTACTTAAGATAATTATAGGATGATCCTTATCAGTTACTTCAATACTTGCGTAGTGCATACCAGTTATATGTAACCAAAATAGAATAGACCTTCAAATAAGTGACCCTAACTCTAAGTCCACAACCAAACAAGGAACAGGAAGTAAAGCAAAGATCACAGATTCTAAGTCTATGACACCTTAGTCACATATAACCTTAGTGTATCCACTCAGCAACTATTGACCTACTAATAAAGACCTTTTAGTTCTCAAATAAGTAATTATAGTAACACAAAATACTCCTATAGTATTTTAAGTTTATGTTATGTTCTAAAGTTTTCATTGTAGTAGAGTTGGTAAGTTTTTAGACTTGCTGCAACACCACAACCATTCCTAGGCGCATGCTAATCACTTCTCGGAAAGATATAGTTGATCAGGCTATATCTCCCAGATCTGATTATATGTCCCCAAGCCTACTTGTGTTGTCCAACAACCGTAATACTTTTCTTTTATATCTAGTATGACACTGATCCTAGTATGAATGCATGTATGTATACTTTAGTTAAACATTTTATTATTTAAAAAGTATAAAATCTTGGTCAGAGTATTTTAATCCCGATGTGTTTATAGTTGTACATCTTTTATGGGTTGATATATTCAATTCACTATAAACAAAGCTCTGATACTGAAAGACCCACACTTTCTAAACTTTTGTATTTCTGAAAGACCCAAACTTTCATACTTGACAATTGTTACTCCTAAACATGCTACATGCATATTCATAAAAACAATATTTATATTGATAAAGTGATTACAAACTACTGGATACAAACCAACTATTTCAAAGTGTTATATATTACATAACTTCCCAGGATTCTATAGTTTTATACATATGGGAGTGCAAAATACAATAGTTTCAAACTATTCGAAAATCTTCTATCAATACAATAGTTTCAAACTATTCAAAAATCTTCTATCAGTATATAACTATACTGGATGCTTATCTCCTCCAAATTAGTTAAACATTGAGAGGGGTAAGCGGTGACGCTTAGTGAGTTCAATAATAGATACAATATAACATTATGCCATATATACACTTCAATATGGCAGAAGCAAGGAGGAACAAGGAACAACAAAGGCAAATATGAATAATGCGAAAAGCTTTCCATACTTGATATATAATCAATATAGTTTCAGCACAAGTGGCACATAAAATACTCAGGAATATCATTTTGCTATATTATCCAGGCTTTCAGCGTTATCTTAGCATACTGCCGAAGCCAAAGTGATGCCTATGTCATACACTTCATGTTCAACGGTACATACCAATACCCAAGTGATGCCTATTTCATACACTTCGTGGTCAGAGGTATAGCCTTGCTATAAAAATAGCAGAAATAATAACACGAGATGATAACATGGAAAATCACATAGCACATATAACACATAACATACAATTGTTCCTATATATTAAACTCACCGTGAAATAATTGGGGGTTAAAATAGTAATTTGGGCAGCACTTCGTTACTATAATTAGCTTCCTTCGTTGAAAACTGAGAGTTTTCTTGAAAACCGGGCTTTGCGAAGGTAGAGCTTGAAAACCAAAAAGATAAATTTTCCGAGCTTCTCGGCAACTTCGGGGCGTGTTTCGGGCGTTGGAAATAATACCGGGGCTTCGGGGGAAGTCAAAGTAGTGAAAATATGGAAAAAGGGTGAAAAAGGGCAAATTTCCTAACTTTAGCCGGGAGGGTTCGCAGCTACTATTTATAGTAGCGAGGTCCGGATCCGAAGCGAGGGGGAGAGGGCAGGTGGCTGTGAGGCTCGGAACAGATGCCAGCTTGGGCGAGGCTTGGATGCGAGATGGCTGTGTGCCGGCTTCGGATTGGTCCAGCACTTCGGACATGGGGCAAGTCAGAAGCGATGCGCGTTGGAAGGTCATTGGACCACACCCTCGGTCGAATCAGCAAGTGACACGCGAGTCGGGCACGAGGTATGCATGCGAGGATCACGTGACCGACTCCAATCCATGCGAATTTCTCGAAAATTGCACCCAATCCTTCTAAAATCCATAACTTTTGCATACGGGCTCCGTTTTTGACGTTCTTTATATGCACACGTAGGGAAAATTATGCTCTACGACTTTTGTTTAGACTTCGTCGGCTAATTTTGAATTATTTTTAATATTATTATTTTTAACAGACCGGGACAGGAAAATCCGTTAAAAATTCATAACTTCTTCATCCGACGTCCGTTTTCGTCAGACTTTTTACCGTTGTACTGCAATTGACGAGATCTTCGATTCTCGTTTAGGTTGTGTCGGCTAAAAATCACTCGATCTAAAATTCGAGTTTTTAGCTGTCTACTGCTAAGCTGAAACTTAGAAAAATCATAACTTCCTCATACGAAGTCAGATTTTGGCGTTCTTTTTATCAAAATTCTCGGTTTAACGAATACTATGACTTTCATTTAGATCACTAAGGCTAAAAAGTAGTTTATCAAAAACTCACTTTTTACATCATTCGGCGCCGTGCCGGTTTTGTCGCGGATCTTCGATTGGTCATAACTTCTTCGTTATAACTCGGATTTCGATGAGGTTTTTGCCTAAATGTTTCTAACGAGATTATCTCCAACTTTCAGTAATAAAATTTTACTTATTTCAAATTTTATATTTTCGTTAAATTTCGATATTTTAACTTTTAATTGGAATCTCATAAGACTTCCAATATTTTCCGAGTGATTCTAAACATAGTTTTACCTTATTTCTAGTAAAAACTATCAGTTAGAACTCAATACTCAATATCACATAATATTTCATAATATTATTTACTTAAAACACGATTTCAAAACGTGTATGTTACAAATACCTCCTCCTTTTGAGAATTTCGTCCCCGAAACGTGTATGTTACAAAACGTGTATGTTACAAATACTCAATATCACATAATATTTCATAATATTATTTACTTATTATCCAGTTTCACCTCGGATAATGGAACTGTCTCATCATAGATGCTCAAGCATTTGCGCAGATAACTCACATGGAAGACATCATGAATACCTGCCAAATCTTCAGGCAATTCCAAGCGGTATGCTTGTTTACCAATCCTCTGGAGGATTTTGAAAGGACCAACAAATCTAGGACTTAGTTTTCCTTTCTTTCCAAATCGCATAAGACCTTTCCATGGGGATACCTTCAACATTACGAAATCACCCACCTGGAATTCTATTGGTTGCCTCCTCTTTTCCGTATAGGACTTTTGTCGATCCTGGGCCGCTTTTAGAGATGCACAAAGACCCGATCCGATCCGATCCGATCCGGTTTTCCGAGGTCATAGCCGATCCGAATAAGCCAATAATCCGAACCGGTTTCAAACCGGATTTGACCGGTTTTCCGAGGCCCCAATCCGAATCGGTTTAATCCGATCCGGTTACAATCCGATCCGAAATCCGATCCGAATTTGGCTTTTTTTTTTTTTTTTTTTTAAAAAAAAAACATTTTTTGGACCTCATATATAACACAAAATGCAACATAGGTTCATTAAAATAGTTAAAACATACATCAAACGTCGAATTAGAAAGAGTTTTTAAACTAGTTAACTAATAATAATAATAATAAAGTGACGTTATAACGTTTAGCCAAATAGAAATAGTTTTTGTGGTCTTCCACTTCGTGTCGCCTTCACTAAAATATTCTTTAACCGCCACGCAAATAAGTAGGGGTGTCATCAATACCATATTCTTCATCTTCGTCTTCGTCTTCATCGTCATTGTCTTCATCTTCCGGAGGTGTTGATAAGCCTTGTGCATATTCTTCATCCATGATCTCCGGTTCAACATTTTGTGGTAGTGGGCCTTCTAGTGATGCCAAGTGTTGTATACGTTCCACCGAATCCAAGTAATCCTTCAAGCAAACGCAAACCTCTACCGCAACCGGGGTAAGATTCGTCCTCAACTTTGATAAAACTCTACCACTAAAAGAAAAAGCGGATTCCGAAGCTACCGTGGAAGCTTGGACGGTTAGTAAATCGCGGGCCATGACGGAGAGAATAGGAAATTGTGCTTCCTTTTCTCTCCACCAAGCCAAAAGATCCAAAATTTTAAATTGTGGTGCACTCATGAATTTTAAAAAATTTGACCCCATATAAATTCCAAGTTCGCTACTAGGGGTTAATGTGCGTGCTCTTTTGTTTTGTTCCTCCAAAAGGTAGTTATAGAGGTCGATATGAAAATCCGTTCGACCCCCACCACTACCCGATGCACCACTAGTAGAGTCGGTTACACTTGCAAAAGTGTTTGACATATCGCCATACTTTGTAGCGTAAATGTCAAACAAATTAGTAAAAGTATTATTAAAAGTGTGTATTTGGTTACGGATGTAGTTTGAGTCATCTTTGTGCAAATTTAAAGACATAGAAATTTTGGTAATCAAAGCCTCTACACCCGTAACATTGATACATGGGTTTAATGCTGCGGCACAAGTAAAAAGTGGTGGCATTTCTTTCAAATATTTGACTAGTTTTTGTCTCATTGGTCTCGTAACCAAAACAAATATTTCACTTCTTTGTTCAAAACGCTCCAATTGTGCAGACATCAACCATAATTCATTTAGTAACAACGGACTTGTAGGGTAATACACGCCCGATAAAAAAGTGGTTGATTGTTTAAAAACTTTTAACATTTCCACAAACTCTTCCATCAAATCCCAATCATAATCCGAAACCGGATTTTTTCCTTTTGAAATTGTGTCGTAAAATAATTGTAAAGCGATTCTTTGACGTGTCAAACTTTCGAACATCATACATGTTGAACTCCATCTAGTGTCAACATCCCAATGAGGACTATATGAAGTTACGTTTATGGAAATGGCAAACTTTCGATATTTTTCCATTGTAGCTTTATTTTTTCCAAAAACTCTAGTTAACACAGTTTTGAATTTTTCAATCATCGAATCTATCATTTTTAAACCATCTTGTACCGCAAGATTAATAATGTGACAAACACATCTAATATGAAAAAACGAGCCATCCAAAATAGGTTTATATTTTGCAATTAATCTTTTTGCCGCGACGGTATTGTTACTTGCATTGTCAAACGAAATAGAGAAAATTTTGTCGCGTAAATTATAAGTCTCTATAACGCTTACTAAAATTGCAAATAATCGTGCCCCCGTGTGAGGATGGCAAAAAGTTCAAAAGCAATAACTCGTTTGTTCATTACCCAAGTAGTGGGATCTATCCAATGTGCCGTGACGGCAAGATAGCTTTTGGGACAAGTACCGGTGGAGGACCAAACATCACACGTTAAAGAAACACCGGTTTTTATATTTAAAAATCCCAATTGCATATCTTTTTTGGCTATATCCCAATACTTTAAAGCATCACGTCTAAGAGAAGTGCGACTTACTTGCCGGTATTGTGGTTGCATTTTTTCCCGCAAAATCCTTGTTAATCGTGGGTTGTCGAAGTGGCTGAAAGGCAAGCCCTCTTGAATGACGAACTTGCAAAAGCTTTCACGAATGTCATCATTGTTGTAAATAAAGATCGAACCGTCGGGAGTAATATTTGGTTGATCCGGATCGCCTTGACCTTTTACAACCGGACACGTTTTTGTTGTATGACTCCTCAACGTACTATTGCCATCTTTTCCCAAAAACATCCCGCATTGCTTGCACCTTGCTTTTTCTTTCCCGTTCGACAACAAACACAAATCGTAATGTTCCCAAACATCTTTACTCCGAGTGGTTGGTAAGATTTTAACCACCGTTGCATCCGACTCTTGAGCCGCGGTAGAATTTCGGGAGCTCATTTCTTGGAAGATTATGAAAATAAAAGAATAAAGTAGAAGTAGAAAGTAGTAGAAATGTGTGTAAAATGTAAATGGAGCAAATAGGTTGTATTTATATGTGTTTGGAAGGGCAAAAAAGTCAAGAAAAGTCAAACTAGCCGTTTTTTCCCCTTTCCAACGGCTATAAAAAAAAAAAAAAAAAAAAATCAAATTTACGAAATTTCAACGGTCAAAAAAAAAAACCGGATCGGATCCGGTTTGAACCGAATCCGGTTCTCAATCCGAGGGTCAATCCGAAATGCTGTCCGAATACTAAATCCGGTTTCGATCCGGTGGCCGGTTTAATCCGATCCGGTTCGGTCAAAACCGGTTTTGACCAAATCCGGTTTTCGGATCGGATCGGATCCTAGAGCCCAATCTTGTTTTTGTGCCCATCTCTAGCCGCTTTCATTCTTTCTCGTACAATTTGAATCTTGTCGGTGGTGTCTCGAATCATTTCAGGGCCTATGTCTCGCCAACATAATGGCGTACGACATTTACGACCATATAATGCTTCATATAGTGGCATTTTAATTGAAGCGTGGTAACTGTTATTATACAAAAATTCGACAAGAGGTAAGTATTTATCCCAGTTACCACCGAACTCCAAGACACATGCACGAAGCATATCTTCTACTGTTTGGATTGTTCTCTCCGACTGACCATCTGTCTGGGGATGATAAGCTGTGCTGAGGGCAACTTGAGATCCTAATTCACGTTGCATACTTGCCCAAAAGTGAGAAGTGAAGCGAGTATCACGACCAGAAATGATCTTTAGTGGCACACCATGTCTTGCAACAATTTCATCCAAGTATACTTGTGCGTATTTCTCCATTGGATCCGTTTCACGCATGACAAGAAAATGAGCGCTTTTAGTCAGGCGGTCGACGATTACCCAAATGCTATCATGCTGTCTAGCAGTCTTTGGCAATTTGGTAATAACATCCATGGACAGTTCTTCCCATTTCCATACAGGAACACTACGGCTTTCTGGGGTTCCGTAAGGCTTTTGGTGTTCTGCTTTGACTTGTAAGCATACTAAGCATTCCTGTACATATCTTCCAATGTCTCTCTTTAATCCAAGCCACCAATAATCAACTCTTACATCATAGTACAGTTTACTTGTACCAGGATGTATTGACAGTTTAGATTTATGGGCTTCATCAAAAATCTTCTGTATTAATCCACCAATCTTTGGAATCCATAGCCGATTCTTGAATACCTTTAATCCTCGTGGATCATCAAGTAAAGCATCATTATAATGTATCAACCCTTCTTTCTTCACATTTTCTGGCTTTAGGGCCTCTACTTGCCATTTCTCTAGTTCATCTAGAATAGTGAACTTTACTGTAGTGTGAGTAATAGCATAACACATACTATTACGATAAACCTTTCTGCTAAGTGCATCGGCAACTACATTAGCCTTTCTAGGATGATACAGGATTTCACAGTCACAGTCTTTGATCAGCTCCATGGCTTGTTGTTGTCTCATATTCAGAGTTTGCTGACTGAATATATACTTGAGACTCTTATGGTCGGTATACAATTGACATTTTGTACCAAAAAGGTAATGTCTCTAAAGTTTTAGGGCGAATACCACCGCAGCGAGTTCGAGATCATGGGTGGGATAATTTTTCTCATAATCTTTCAGTTGCCTTGAGGCATATGCTATCACTTTACCACGTTTCATCAACACACAACCGAGTCCCAATCTTGAAGCATCGCTATATACAGAAAAATCATCATCACCTTCTGGGAGTGATAAGATTGGAGCATGAGTCAAAAGATCTTTTAGGGTTGAGAAATCTTTTTCTTGAGCTTCACCCCATTCGAACTTCACTTCCTTCAGTGTAAGACTCGTGAGAGGTACGGCTATACGAGAAAAGTCTTTGATGAATCTCCGATAATATCCCGCGAGACCCAAGAAACTACGAATTTCGGAAGCATTACGGGGCACTTCCCAATTTTGAATAGCTTCGATTTTGATAGGATCTACGGATACACCGTCACTAGAAATCACATGGCCGAGAAATTGAACTTGGCGAAGACAAAATTCACATTTCGAGAATTTAGCGTATAGTTTCTCCTTTCGAAGACGTTCTAATACCGCACGAATATGAATGACATGATCAGCTTCAGACTTGGAATAGGTTAGAATATGGTCAATGAATACGATGACAGATTTATCGAGCATTGGACGACATACCCGATTCATCATATCCATGAATACAGCAGGAGCATTTGTTAAACCAAACGGCATGATAAGGAATTCATAATGCCCATATCAAGTACGAAAAGCAGTCTTCGCTACATCCTGCTCGTGAACTTTCAACTGATGATAGCCAGATCTTAGATCAATCTTTGAGAAATAGCTAACACCCTGAAGTTGATCAAATAAATCATCAATGCGAGGTAGTGGGTACTTGTTCTTGATAGTCACCTTATTTAGCTCACGATAATCAATGCACATCCTCATCAATCCGTCCTTCTTCTTGAAAAACAATACCGGAGCACCCCAGGGAGAGGTACTCGGTCTAAAGCCTTTGTCAAGTAATTCCTGCAGCTGGATCATCATTTCTTTCATCTCTGCTGGCGTGAGACGATAAGGAGTCTTTGCAATCGGAGCAGCACCAGGCACAAGGTCATTTCGGAATTATACTTGCCTGTCCGGAGGAAGTCCACGCAATTCTTCGGGAAAAACATCTAGATATTCTTTAGCAATGGGAACATCATTCACCGTTTTCTTCTCCTCTTTTGAGACATCGACTGTGTATGCCAGATAGATAGAACACCCTTTCGATATGAATTTACGAGCTTTGAGGAAAGATATTATTTTTAAGGTTCCTTGTTCACCATAGACATATATAGGATTCTCCCTTTCAATGGGAATACGTACTATCTTTTCATAGCACAAGAGTTCTGTGTGGTTCTTTGACAACCAATCCATGCCGAGAATAATATCAAAGTTGGGCAAGGAGATAGGGATCAGGTTGGCAAGAAAATTATAGCCTTCAATTTCTATAATACAATCCCTATAGACTTTATCAGCAAGTAACGATATACTTCTCGCAGTATCTACATGAAATGGTTGCGCGAGTACATAGCAAGCAATTTGAAAGGAATGCGCAAATTCATAAGACACAAAAGAATCTGAGGCACCAGAATCAAATAAGATGTGTGTCATAACTAGGAATCTTGGTGCCTTGTAACTACAACACTTATAACAACTATGAATCAATAACATGAAAGCATGCATGATGCTTATTCTATAGCAACAAAACTTCATCAAATACTTCATTCTAGCACTACAAATGGTCAACAAAGGATTGGAAACCTGTGAAATTCCGGCTTAAGTCCATTTAGGCCTAGGATTTCCTTATTGGGCCTAATGGACCAATGAGCTTCCAATTTATCTATTTTGAACCTAGAACTCTCTAATGGGCCCTAATTGGACCCATATACATGAAACATAATATTTTGGGCCTCATTGGGTCACAACCAATTTAATTTAGCCCTAATGAATCATAAAAATTATACCTTGATTTATTTTGGACCAAAAATCATCTAATAAGTCATGATATGGGCTTAAGCATACAAGGCCCAAATTTTTATTTCTCTTCCCCTCTCCATTCTCGGCCCAAGCCCACAAAAGAAAGGAAGAGTTGACTTTTGGTAGCCACCTCACCATTATCTCTTGGATATCCATGCATACTCCCATATTTCCATGCAACTATCCCATCCAAGGTCTCTTCTCTCCTCTCTTTTCTTCTCTCGGCCGAACACACCACAAACACACACACAAAATCACTCAAACTCTCTCAAGGAAACTCTCTCCACTCTTCACCAAGTTTTCGAGAATTAGGAAGCTTTCAAGGAGATTTTTCCCACAAACACATCATCTAAGGTAAGTTGATGTTAAATCCATGATCTAGCTACTTCATTTCATCAAAAATCTCTTCTAAATCTATTCAAACTTGTGATCTTGCACCTTAGAAGCCTCTAACTTCGAGATCTTCCAAGGAGACTTACTAGGATCGAAATTTCTTCATCTCTTCCTTCAAAAACCGAAAACACAACTCAAGGTGAGCTTCATACCCCTCTCTTTTCGGTTTTCATATGTTTTATGGGGGAGAATACAAGAAAATGTGAAGATCTATGTGTATGTGTATGCTATATGTGATTTTATGCATGTATGTGTGTGATTTTATGTGTTTTTGTGATGAATATGTAACCAAAAAGGGGTGTAACTCGAGATCTAGGACATGGGAAGGGAAACAAACATAATCTAAGTTATTTTACACTAAACAAGTCAAGAATAATAGCTTATAAGATTATGATGAACATATTTCAACATAAAACCCATTTTAGGGCTTAAATTGTCAAAAATACAAAACTTGGGTCAAATATTGTCAAGTCACGGCTTCTTGAGGGTCAAAAGGGTCAAAACAGTTTCTATAATCATTTTTTTGAATATTAGAATTTTCAAAGGACTTTAAATGTAAATTTTTAGCTTAATGGGCTAATTTTGGGCTTTTTGGCCCAATAAGCCCATAATTGCGAAAAATGATGTTTAAAGGGGCTGAAATGAAACTTTCTGCAAAACAGGGGATAAAAAGTGTAATAAAACTATTTCAAGGTTTAAAAATGCTTTTCAATTCCAACAAGGATAAAAAATGTAAAGTTTTTGGATTTTGGGCCAAAACTGTAAAAGTTGTGAAAAATAGGGTCTTAACCGAGAAATACCATTCTGGAAGGGCTAAATCTGTTAACAAAATAAATTTTGGGTTAAAACTATCATTTCAACAAATTTATGATGCAAAAGTGTCAAGAAATTGTTTTAAGGACTAAAAAGGAAACTCTTTTATTTAAAGGACTAAAATTGTTATTTTTTTTATAAAAGAAAGGTAATGAAAAGGTCAAACTTCTACTTTCAAATAAACTATTTCATTAAGTCAAAATACAAAACCTCGACTACCGACAAATCAAAAGAAGAATACACATTTAACTCCAAACATCGTGATACACGAAATTGATCGGTCTCGAATCGATACAATACAACAAACGTAAAATCTAACCTCCATATGATACGCGATACCTACGATGAGTAAACTTACAAACTTTGGGCTTATGAGTTTCAAATCATGCTTGTTTGGCCTTGCAAGTCCATCAACATGATCTTTGGGCCCAAAGGGATAACGCTTATATGTTATTGGGACTTCAATGACCAAATATTTTATAAAAGGACTTTCAATAGCTTTTATGTGCTAGTGGGCCAAAGTGTCCCATTAGAAAAGTTAGTAAGGTCACAGTAATCAAATGCGAGTTGGACTATCGTGTCTTTCGCATCCACGACAACCTAAGGTACTTACGATAGTAGCAGGACATAGTGTTCCTCTTCTCTTCGTTCGCTAAGGCTTATGAGTATTCAAAGTAGACGAAATTAGGACGATATTCATTCGATATGACGACACAAGAACTAGTAATTACGTACATCTTTCGACATCGGAAAACGTTGGGTTTTCCGGGGAAATCAATACTACTCGCTCGAAAATTCTATAACTAAAATACAAAACACCTTTCATATATATGTTTTGAAATCATTCATGCATCAACTATGGACCTTCACACTTTGATAAACAAATGTCTTTTCAGAAAATATCAGATTTTCTGGGTTTTACAAACTATACAAATCATTTATCTACAACTATGCTTATGAACTCACCAACATTCCATATGTTGACGTTTTCCAAAATAACTTGTATTCTCAGGTAACAGATAAGCGGAAGGGTAATGCCAAGTATGTTAGAATATTTTGTGTTAAAAACTTTGAAACAATTTGTGTTATGAAGTGTAATATTTGAAAACAATGTACTGGATGTAAACAATATCAGTTGTAATATATTGATGCATGGTGATGTTTGTGTTATGATTCATGTATATTCATTATGATGGTATTCAATTTAAGTCACACGAGCCCCCAGACGTTTCCGCCGTCTGGTTTCGGGGGTGTGACAATGTGAGCAGGTCTAGAGTTAACAAGAAATGTGCCCGTCACAACATTCGGGTCCTCGCGTGCCTCTTCTGTGGTGATCTGGAATGCACGACCCTTAGCTTTTGGAACCTCCTCCTTTTTAGTTGGAGTACCCCTTGATTGTTGAACATGAGCTTGACTTCTCGTCGGTTGTTGAACAGAAGCTTGACTCCCCGCCCTTTGACTAGTATGAGTAGGGCAGAAACGCTTCCTGTGGCCAGTAACACCACATGCAAAGCATGTAACACCTTTCATTGGACATACGGGCCTCTTGTGGCCTATTTCTCCACATCCATAACATACCACATATCCTTCCTCTATTCTGCATTCGCCCAAATGATTCTTTCCACAATTTCGACAAGCTGGCGACTGAAGTGAAAAAGATTGTGACCTGCCGCGGCCACGAAAAGCACTCTGAGATTGTACTTGCTTGCTAGGTTCAGATCGAACGGATTAAGTTGGTGGAATAGGGGAAACAGGAGCAGTCCTTTCAGTACGTGGATGTTTCGGAACACTAAGAGTGGCACCACGTATCTCTAAGTCATGCTCACGCCTTCGAGCATACTCAACAACTTTATCAAACGACAGAACATCCCGATTGGCTACAAAATCATGGATTTCATGTCGTAGTCCTTCTAAGAATAACTGAATTTTCTCATCTTCAGTTGGAATATACTTTGCAGCAAACCGTGCTTTTTGATTGAACTGAGTTTCATACTCATTCACAGTCATTCCTCCTTGTTTAAGCTCGAGGAATTCCTTCTCCAATCTCCTCCTCATATCTACAGGACAATACTTCCCTAACAAACGAGTTTTGAACATCTCCCAGGATATATTCTCCTGGTCATACTCGTTGATAGCTTCATATGTTGCTTCCCACCAGACCAATGCTTCTCCGATGAGCATTGCAGAAGCATAGTTAGCTTTGTCTTCATTATCCACATGAGAGATACGAAACACCTTCTCTGTGTTCTGAATCCAAGTTAGAACAACTATGGGATTAAGGACACCAGAAAAATATGTAGCACCGCTACTCTTGAAAGTTTTGAATGAGGGATGTCTCGCCTTGTCTCCCGAAGATTCTCCAGTGGCTTTCTCTTTGCCTTTATCATTATTCTTTTTATGTTCTTCGAGAGTCTTCCGAATAACAACAGTGAGTTTATCCATAAGTCGCACCCCACGAGGAGATACTGGAGTGTTCACTTCATCGAGTTGAGGACCTACACCCACCTCAGGGTTATGGGTAGCCACTTTTTCAGCCATTGTTCTGCAATATGGAGTAATATTGTATTTTAGAATATATTAGGGTTTATCCTTACCTAATACTCTACTTAAGTCTTTCCTAAAGTTTTTATCCATATACTTACAATGATTCAGTTCATATATTGAACTTCCAATAGTTTAAGTCTAAATACCAATCCGTGGAATTTAGTTCACTTAAACCACTGATCTGATACCATGATTGTGATGAAACAAAGAATTGAGTATTGAATTAATCAGAGTTGAATTCAAAGTATGAATATGAAATTTGGACACAGAATGTAAATATGATCTGTTTGGCTCAATTACGCTTTCAACTTTTACAGAGTACAAGTGAATATTCTGTAAAGACTTCTTTTCTAAGACTCTAGTAAACACTCCTATATATAGGAGAGAAAAGCGTACAAAAAATATACTAAGGACTAAACATTAAGTTTCGAATACAATGCCTTAGTAAAATACATTACAAAAATGTTCGAAGACACCAACACATACTTCGACTCATTACAATATTTCGACCCTTACAATCTCCCCCTTTGTAATCAAAGTCGAAGTCTTCAGTTTGTTAGAAGCGTGATGGAGTACAGAAAAACTCTTCGAACTTCTGTGTACCATGAGATGACCTTCTTCAACTCCTTCTTATCTCCTTCATTGTTCTTTTTGCAGTGATTCATACGAACAATTAAGTTCATATATTGAGATGTAGAGTATCTTTCCACTTCGCTTGCCTGGAACAAGAAGCGCTTCGCTTTCCCAGCTTTATCTTTTCCCGCGAAGACTAACCCAAAAGGTTTTAGACAGATTTCTCGATCAGCATATTTCTTTAATTCAGTCTGAGTCTTCGAAGGAGCCATTGGGGCCTTTATCTCCATTCCCTTGGCAGTAGCCAACTCCACATCAGTTAGTGCTAGGCACTCATACTAATTTTCTATAAAGATCTTGATGTGAGCAACTCCAAGCTTGAATTCCTCCGGCTCTGTGTTCTGAAGATAAGAAAATGATTTGTCTTTCAAGAGCAATGCAACTTGTATAAGGTCATACAAGTTCATCAATGGAAAATCTGCAATTGTAAATTCTCAAATATTTCCATTTGCCCTGGCCACCACATACTTAATGTTTTGGACTGTGTTTTCGAAAACCACATCCTTTTTCATACTGATCACCTTCTTGATTTTGATCAGTGACCATACCTCCTCAGGGGCTTTTCCAAGTACAGCATGAAAACGAATTTTCATGTGTGTGCCTTCATCTTTTTCCTTGAAATTCCCTTCAGCCTTGAACTGTGGCATGATAAACATCATTTCGTTTATCGGGAAATCCAACTGGCATACATCAGTGTTCGTGATCACATAACTCTGCTTTGGCTTCTTTTCGAATGAGTACATGTGATTGAAAGCAACCTTGGCTTCGATTGTCTCATAGTTATAATGTTTTGCTGGATCACCTTTATTCATCCCCTTCGGATCACTAGCCCTTTGAGTCATGATACTTTGGATGAGCCTCATTTTCTCCAGTTCAGCCTCTGCTTCCGCCTTCTTTTCATCTTTTGATTTTTCGACAAGAATTGATTTCCCTTTGTCTTTTGAAGCCGGTTTTTCTGTTACTTCTTTTGGCTTCGAACCACTCCCACCAGTTTCCAATGGTTTACCAATCACAATTCCTTTCGAAATTGGTCTTGCAGTTGGCATTGTTGTTACAATAGTTGAAGTCACTAGTTGAGCAGAAACTATCACCGGTTTTGTTGAAGGGATGTTCGAAGGAAATACTTTGCCCACCACTTTCGTTTCTTCTTCACCTGACTTCCTTTCTCCCCCTTGCACCCCTGTAAAACAGGAGGGGCAGTTGTTGTGGGAAGAAGACTTGAGATGCGAAAAAGTGGTGCAAGCTGCTTATTGAGAATGGCTTCGAACTGAACAAACTTCTGGGATAAAAATTCCGGAGTAATGAGTGGAGACGAAACTGGCTTTGTTGAAATCTCCTTTAACTCCTTGAGCAGCTTTACCACTTCCTCAAAACTTGCAGTTTTGGAAGTTGATATTTGAGTTATTTGAGGACTCAAACCTTCATATAACTTGACAAAACGAGTGACTGCATCACAAATGATATCGACCTTCTGATTCACTGATGCATTATCATGATGTACTGCTGCAACTTCTTTTTGCATTTCTTCTCGGAGTTCATGAATATGCTTGTTAACATCTTCTCTTACCTTCTTCACTTCTTGAACAAAAAGAATATTTCATTCTTTTGTTATGCTTTTTAGATTCTTAACTTCACCCATAAAATCAGATCGTTGATTTTTAACACGAAGTTCATTATTCTGATCCGTGTAATCAACCTTCTCCAAAATGACTGACTCTGAAGCTTTCATCATTCCAGAAACTTTGCTGATTATTCTTGATTCCAGCATCTTTAACATAGTATCGATTTCCAGACTCGATACTGATGAAGCTCCTCCAAGATCGGCTTGAGATTGAATTATGGAGTTCAACTTCTGATTAAGAATTTTATACTGCTTCATTGTCATCAACATATGATCAGGAAGTTCTTCTTCATGTTCATGAAATTCCAAATCTTCAAATGTACCTCCAAATCCTTCATTGTCTGTTTCTGTCTCCATATCAATGTTTTCGTGAATAGGCGAAGGTGGTTTTGTTGGGTCAGTGGATTGAGAAGAGAAAATGGAAGTAAATGGTTGATTTATGATATGTTCGAAGGTGGGTGAGTCTGTGGTTGATGTAATGGGAATCGTAGATGATGGTGTGACAGAAACAATTGTTTCGAAAGGAGTACCTTGATCTACATTCTTCGAACCTCCTTCACCCATATTGACATTTGTATCTGTATCAGATACGTGTACAAGGATTCCTGAAGTTCGAACCTCCTCAAAAATTGATTTGGCAATTGAAACTTCGGGTGGTATGACATCTGTCTTCTCAGGAGTTGAACTTGTAATGAAATGAGTAAACTATGGGGTTTCGGGTATCCTTTCATCGTCTTCTGTGGACTCAGTAGATACAACAAGTTTTCGAGTCTTCTTCTTCTTCTTCGTTTGTGACAAGTGTTTTTCCATATCCTCAGCTACTCGTTTCTTTGACCCCGGAGAAACAGGAGCTGGTACTTCACGAATAAGCACACCCTGATGAGTAATCTGAGGTTTTCGAACCATTTTCTGTGAAGGTGACTTGCGTTTGCGAAGAGATTTCATCTTGATTCTTCGAAACATCCCAGTCTTCGAAGGAATTATAACATTCTCTTGAGTTTCTTCAACAATTGGCTCAATCACCTGCGTTTCATCAACCTTCTTCTTTGGAGACTTGGAGGATTTCAAATCCTGTGTTTTCTTTTTTCAGAGGAAGCAGGATCAGCCTTCTTCGACTTTTTGGACTTCTTCTCTTCCTTAGGCAACAAGATCCCAGTCTGAATAGAAGAATCAACCTTTTTCAGATATGCTACCAAAACCGGATTCGTAGGATCCACCCTTTTAAGCATTGCATCTGGAATCCGAGCAACACTTGGAAAAGTATCAGCATCATCGACAACCTCCTTCGGATAATGATAAGATTGAAAAGTAACCTTTTCTTCTTCATTTGATACTAAAATTCCTTCCTTATTATAAAAATACTGTAAAATAAGGCTCCAATATCGTGCACACGAAATGCCATGAACAGCATTCGTATGTTCTACACCCTTTTGGAATTCCTTCCATAATTGTGTAGAAAAATCTGCTTCAAGATCATAGTAGAGGCCTGCAACCATAGCATACACCTCCATCCTTCCTTTGTCTAAGCCAACGGTTCTTCCAGTCAAACATCTTAAAAAAATCCCAAACAAGAAATTCCATAATCGTGGAAGTCCAGACTTCTTAAAATCACTGATTTTTGACAATGGGGGTTGATATCCCATTTCATTAAACATATGGACAATTTGTGGGAATGTGAATTCAACAAAAGGAGGCGAATGCGGAATGGCAAGAATCTGACAGAAAAGTTTCTTAGATAACCTAACCTTTTTGTCATTCACAAGATGGAAAGTGATTGTATCTGAGGCTTTGTTGTATGTTGCAGTAGATCCTACTTGAGAAAGCCAGGATATTGGAACTGAAAAGGAATTGAACATCGCCGTGGATAAAACAGAGTGTTTCAGAACAACGATGAGCATCTTCAATTCCTCGGGATATTCAGAAACTTCACCATCCACATAGTAGTTAGTGGATTGAATCTTCATAACTGGTGCTGATGAAATATCTTCAGTGGAAGAATCGACATGAGCAGAAGTCGCCATTGTTAGGGTTTGAAGAGAATGATGAACAAAGAATTTGTGTATTTTGCTTTTTGATCGCGTAAACGGAGAATTAACCCTGGAATCCCCTTTTATATGTAACCCTGAATTTTTGAATTTGAAGCGGGATGCATTTAATGAGATCCGACGTGGCATCTTAAAAATCAGACCATTACTGCGTAAAGATAGCCATGCGTCAAAAAGTGTCTGTCACATCACCTAGAAAACCGGACAGAATACCATACGTCATCTATACACAGCCTGTCATTACCCCTCCAAGAGAATTGTAACCGTCAGAACCCTTCGGATGGAAGCAAGGCTCTTTCACTTTTGGGATAATAAGCGAAGTTATATGCCAGATGTTCGAAATCATCAGCCTGAATTGGTATTACTCAGAACCTCAAGGATTTCGTGTGTGCAGTGTTCCAAAGAAAGTTAGACAAGAAACAAAGAAATAAAAATTTTGGGATTTTGTGATGTCAAAATTTTAATTTGACACGAAGGCTGGTAAACCCCGGGCAAAGGTTGCTTCGTTAATCATCAAGAGAGATGATCAACTGCTTGCGTATTTTCCCGTGAATTACAATCGAATACTTTTGGATAAGTATCAAAGGGCTTCTTTTGAGAATGCTTCGTGGGTAGGTTCAAAATTTCGTTACATGTCAACCTAAACATAAGGTGATAAAGTGTAACAGAAATTACTTGTTTGACCAGTGTAGTCAGTGACAAGTTGCTTTGAGAAATTTTAATCATGACTAGGACATTCGAATGAAACTCACACAGAAATCATATTCAAGAAAAAATTTATGTACTGGACCTTGTTGGGTAACAAACATCGTGGGTTTCGAATGTTTGATCAAGACCACGCATTCGAAATGAATATGATTTGGATTTTCGAACTTTGGTACTGAAACAAAAGTTTCGTAAACATCTGGAACTTAGTTGCCCGTCAATTCCTTAATTTTGCAAGAAATTTGGGTTTCACTTTCATCACGGACTCATGATGTTAGATCATAAACACAGAGTTTTGATATATCTAAGTCTCGAAGGGTTTGATCAGAGACCTCTCGGACATATGACTTTGTGTGTGATCGTGTAAGAACTTTATAGATGAAAAAGATTGGTATAAGACACGAAGTGTACCTCTGTTATGATATAGGACCAAACAGAAAACTCTTAACTCATTTTGAGAAGAGTCAGGTAGCTCAGAGACTAATGTGAATATAAGCCTGATTGGGAAGAAATTTCCGTATGAAAAATTTCATTAAGGCTTTCGTACACACACATTGAGTCATGGAGGCTTTTGGGCAACATGCAGCAGCGTGCTTCTAGGGACAACCTAACTAATTCAAAAAAAATTATGAATTCATAAAAAAATTGTACCTGACCCTAGTACGACATGCTTAATCCCCTCTGTATTGTCATCAATATCTGCAACAAAATACTAAAAAGAAGTAAAAATCAAAATATTTTTGTGGTTTTGGATTTTTCGAAAATAAAGAACAAAACAAAAGAAAATCTTTTTGAATTTTTTTATTTTTCAAAAATTTAAGAACAAAACAAAAGAAAATCTTTTTGGATTTTTGATTTTTCGAAAATTTAAGAACACAACAAAAGAAAATCTTTTTGGATTTTTGATTTTTCGAAAATTGAAGAACACAACAAAAGAAAATCTTTTTAGATTTTTGAATTTTTCGAAAAGTTGAAAAAGATACTATATTTGTTGCAAACAGCTTCTTTTATGAGTAACAAATGTACGAATTCGAAGCGGTCGAAGCGTTGACTATGAACAGTAACCACTAACTCAACGCTTTAAAATAAGTGACAAACGTGCGAATTCGAAGCGGTCGAAGCGTTGACCAGGAACAGTAACCGCTGAATGCTGAATGACTTTGCGTTATCTTTTATTCAGCTCCTATGATTCATTCATTGTCACCCATCAGTTTTCTTTTTCGCATGGAACAGAATTTCCATCGATCATTCCAAGCCTTTCTATTATTCTCACAAATGACTTTTCATGCAAAGGTTTCGTGAAAATATCAGCTAACTAATCAGTTGTTTTCACGAAATGCACTTCAGTATTTCCATCCTCCACGTGATCTTTATTGAAATGATAACGAAGAGCTATGTGTTTAGTCTTCGAATGCTGCACAGGATTATGACAAATTCTTATCGCACTTGGAGAATCACAATATAATGGAATCTTTTTCATATTAATTGCATAATCACAAAATTGACTTTGGATCCATATTATTTGTGAAGTGCAAGTAGCAGCAGCCACATATTCTGCTTCAGCTGTGGAAATTGACACGCATGTTTGCTTTTTCGACTGCCAGCTTACTAATTTGCCATCAAGAAATTGACATCCACCACTTGTGCTTTTTCGATCAAAATTACAACCACCCAAGTCTGCGTCTGAGTATGCTTGTACGAAAAATCCTGTTTTGGAAGGATACCACAATCCTAACGAAATTGTTCCTTTAAGGTAACGAAAAATATTCTTCACAGCAGTGAGATGTGGTTCGCGTGGATTAGACTGATACCTAGCACAATTACACACAGAAAACATGATATCAGGTCTACTTGCTGTAAGATAAAGTAATGAACCAATCATGCTCCTATATAACGTTATATCAACAGCAGGTTTGTCTAACGATGGTGTTAACTTTATGCCTGTTGCCATTGGTACACGAAGCTTTGTGCTATTCGTCAATCCAAACTTTTCTAGCAGATTTTTCGTATATTTTTCCTGATTAATGAAAATCCCTTCTCTGCTTTGACGAATATTCAATCCAAGGAAATTATTGATTTTTCCCATCATGCTCATTTCAAACTTGATTTTCATCAAATCTTCGAATTCTCTAGACAAAGCATGGTCAGTCGAGCCAAAAATAATATCATCAACATAAATTTGAACAAGCATAAGATGATTCCCCACTTTCTTTCGAAATAATGTGGGATCAACAGATCCTTGTTTAAATTTAGATTGTTTCAAAAATGATGTAAGAGTTGCATACCATGCTCGTGGTGCTTGTTTCAAACCATAAACTGGCTTATCTAAAACATAAACATGATTAGGATATTCTTCGTTAATAAAATCTAGGGGTTGTTCCACGTAAACAGTTTCGTCGAGCTCTCCATTTAAAAATGCACACTTCACATCCATTTGATAGACATCAAAATCTTTGTGAGCTGCATAATCCAGAAATATTCGAACCACCTCGAGTCTTGCGACAGGGGCAAAAGTTTCTTCATAGTCGATTCCTTCTTGTTGTGAATATCCTTTTACAACAAGTCTGGCTTTGTTTCGAACAATGTTTCCATCTTTGTCGGTTTTATTTTTGAAAATCCATTTTAACCCGACAATTGAAACATTTTCAGGTTTAGGAATTAATCGCCAAACTTTGTTTCGTTCGAATTCAGACAATTCAGATTGCATTGCAACAACCCAATCTGAGTGTTCCATTGCATTCTTAACTGTTTTTGGTTCAATTTTAGATATGAAAACATTGAACATGCAAAATTCTTGATGAATATTCAGTACCTCATTCTTTGCACGAATTTGAGCTCTTGTTAAAACTCCTTCTTGTGGATTCCTAATAACTTGATCCTCCGGATGATCTCTTGTCCATTGTTCCATTGGTGGATATGCTGGATCAAATTCCAAAGGTGCATCTTCGTACATTTCATCATTTTCTGAGCCTGCAATTGAACAAGCATCATCAACATTATGCTCCCCTCACCATCAAGCTCCCCCTCAATAACATGCTCCCCCTCAACATCAGTGTTCAATCGTTCTGTCTCCCCCTCGAAAGAATGCTCTTCATAATTTAAAGTATTCGAATCCAAGTGCTCCCCCTCCACTGGATTATTTTGCTTACTTTCGCCTTCTTGAGGATCTGATGTTGTATTATCAGTAAGTTTCGTAAATTCGGGTATGTGATTATCAGGAGCATGAATTTCAGCATCGACTGCATGATCTGAAATTCCAAAAATCAAATCATAATCAATATCATCAATTTGTATAGATTCAGATTCATTGTGAGGTTCTTGTAAATTTGGATGAATTGAAAATTTATTCTCATTTTGTTTAACATAGTAATCATCAAATGTGAGATTGAACGTTTCTTCCACTTTTCGTGTCCTCTTGTTTAACACACGATATGCGACAGAATTATGCGAATATCCAAGAAAAAACCCTTCATCAGCTTTTGCTTGAAATTTCAAAAGATGATCCTTGAGATTCATAATAAAGCACCTGCATCCGAAAACATGAAAGAATTTCACATTTGGTTTACGATTATTCAGAATTTCGTATGGTGTAATATTAAAACGATGATGAATGAACGATCTGTTTTGAGTGAAACATGCAGTTGAAACAGCCTCAGCCCAAAGATATTGAGGTAAATTCGCGTATGCCAACATGGTTCTTGCTGCTTCGCATAGTGAGCGATTCCTTCGTTCTACAACACTATTTTGTTGTGGTGTGTATGGAGATGAAAAATTATGCGAAATCCCTTTGTCCACTAAAAATGAATCAAGAACATTGTTCTTAAATTCAGTTCGATGATCACTCTTGATTTTTCGAACAGTCTTCTTCAACGTGATTTCCATCTTCTTGATAAAGTCAATCATGATTTGTGCAACTTCAGATTTAAGCCTGAGAAAATAAACCCACGTAAATCTTGAAAAATCATCAACAATAACTAAAATATACCGTTTCTTGTTAAGAGTTGAAACAGTCGAAGGACCATACAAATCAATATGTAAAAGCTCCAGTGGTGCAACAATTTTCGAATCAATTGTTATTGGATGACCTTGTTTATGTTGCTTGCCAACTTCACAAGCTGCACATAAAGAATCATTGTCAAATTTCAGTACAGGTAAACCTCTTACCAGATCTTGTACCACAAGTTTATTGATGTTTCGAAAATTGAGATGTGAAAGTCTTCGATGCCATAACCAGCTTAGATCAGATATGGCTTTCGAAAGAAGACATACAGCTGGTTTGCCTACAATTGGATTGATGTCCAGAGTGAAAATGTCACCTTTCCTTTTAGATTTCAGTAATATTTCGTTTGTGTTAACATTCGAAATAACACTTCCTTCTTCGTTGAAAAGAACTTGATTGCCAGTGCCCACAACAAGTTGAGAAACACTAATCAAGTTATGTTGAAGACCTTCAACATATGCAACACGATTCACTGTGAATTGTCCATTCGTGATTTTCCCATATCCTTTGACTTGACACTTTTGATTGTTCCCAAACATTACTACTCCATCATTTTTGAGACTTCGAAAATCTCGTAAATTCTCCTTCTTTCCAGTCATGTGACGAGAGCAACCACTATCAATATACCATTTATTATCATATTGCTCGTCACACAATACCTGCAATTAGTGGACAAATTTAGGTACCCAAGGCTTTTTGGGTCCTTGGAAATTAGATTTCAATTTCGAATGTAATTTAGAACTTTAACCCAATCACAATCCTTGGTTTTGAGACTATCGATTAAGTTTACTTCATCATCTAAAGGAACCGAAACATAAGTGTTTGATAGTTTCGAATGTTCACTAACATTACCCTTCGCATTTTGAGTTTGTGACTGAACTGTCTGTGCTTTTGTGACTGGTCTCCAAGCTTTGACCGTGATGTTCGAATCCTTGGATGATGAACTTCCATTCGAAGAAGTATTTATATATTTTTCAAATGCATCATGAATTTGCTCCTTTGAATATGCATTTGACTGATACATTTTTCCTTTTCCTTCAAGCCGATGATCAATGTTCTTCTTAGAAGTCATTCCTTTTTCTCGTGACGTTTTCATAGTTTCTGTTTTTGTGTGATTAGGAAAATTTGGCTTTTGAGGTACAAAATCAACTTTGGGTTTTGTTACAAAAGAGTAAGCATATGATGAACCAACTTTTGATTTAAGATGTTGTTGTTGAAAAACTTGTTGATTTGAATTAGATTTATTTGAAAATACTCTTATTTAGAAATTTTCGAAAACTTTGTTTGCTTATTCACTTCAGAACTTGTATAATTTGATTGAGATGATTGTTGAGTTTTTGTTGAAAAAGTGGAATTTTTCGCTTTGAAAACATTTTTGTTTGATTGTGATTCAGACATCTTTTGAGACTCAACATTTTGCCAAAATATTTTCTTTCTTGCTTGTCTTTTTGAAATGTTGTTTTCCTTCGAAAATTTGTCAATTTGATCTTTAAATTCCTTAGAGTTCAGTTTGACAACTTTTTCATTTTCTTTTTCAACATGTTTTGTTTTCTCTTTTTCAATTTTCGATTATTCAACCCATTGGTTTTGTGGTTTTTGTCGTTCAAACTTATACGAATTCTTTGTTAAGTTGTTTTCAACTGTGTTTTGATTTGCGAAAAAACCTTCTTTAGTTCTTTTTGAATTATCTTCCTCAACCAATTTCTTTAATTCTGGTTTGATATTCTCAACATTTTCAGTAGTTACGAAAATTTGATTTGGAAAAATGACATCATCTGTGCATTTGAAATTTGGATAGACCACTGTGTTCGTTTCAAGATAATGTTCACCTTTTTCATTCATTACTTTTTCGAACTTTTGTGTATCACCATACACTTGATCAACAACTATTCGTGGAATTTCTTCTTCCTTTGAGGATGCTTTTTCTTTCGAAACTTTCTCTACTTCTTCATCATCACTATCATGAGTTTGGCAATCTTTGAGATCCATGAAGTTCATTTCACAAACTTTCGAAGTTGAGGGTATATCAGTTTCATTTTCAACCATCAAATCCTTAACTTTTTCTTTCCCTTTAGATGTTGAAGCAACATTAACAAAAGACAACTGAGAACAATCAACATCTTCAAACTCACTAATTTCACTAATATTATAAGAATTATCTATAATATCAGCAAAATTAGATTGAGAATCAGACGTTGAATTCTCAGTCTTTTTCAAAATTTGAATTTATTCAGATTTAGTCAAAGTATCATTCACAATGTTAACTAATTCATTCGCATCAAGACATTCATCAACTTTGACTATTCCATATCTATACTTATCATTCGGAACTTTGTTAAAATCAGCTATTTCCTTTTCACAGTCATACGAAATGTTATCTACCGTAGCTCTTTTATAAGATAAAAATGGCAGCAATTTTCTATGTTTTTCTTTACTGATTTCGCATGAATGATGAAGTTCAGTTAATTTCCCATAAAATCTTTTAGCAGAGTTACAGTAAATGTTCATCTGGGCTAACAACAATTTATTATCACTAGACAAATTATTCCTATCAACCATGATATTAGTTATTTGAAGTTCTAAACAATCTATCTTAGTGATTTTCGAATCTAATTTCTTCTGTGTCTCTAGCAACTGCATAGACAGCTTCTTAGCCTCATTGCTAGCAGATACCACAATCAAATCAAAATAAATCACAGTTTCATCGAAAGATACTAATTCAGAATTATAAGCATGTACTGGAATATTAAAAGATTTAAGAATATTTCGTACCTTTGTGGTCATCAGAGATTTGTCAGCAGCTTTTGATACGAAGCATCTCCCACGCACTTCGTATACCTCCTCATCTGATTCTTCCTCCATCTTTGCAAACATTGCCCCGTGGGTCGGATTTCGCATCTCCTCATCATCTGATCCAGATGACCAGATTTGATAAGTACCTTCTTCATCCTCATTCACACCCTTTGCAACCAGAGACAAATTTTTGGCTTTAGCACGAACCTCCTCCAGCTTCTCAGCATAGTACGCCTCATCCTTGACCTTATTCTTCCTTTCATCCTTCTTTCGAAGCATGCAATCATTCGCAAGGTGATTAGCACCATTGCAATAATGACAATCAATCCCAGCATCTCCCTTTAATTTCTTCTCTGTCTTTCCCTCAACAGGCTTCGTATCTTTCATCTCTTCCTTTTTCTTCTCATCCCCAGCACTTTTACTCACATAACTCCCTTTTTTCTCAGATAACTTTGCCTTCGATTTGAAAGGCTTTTTGAAGAACATTTTCACACGATTGTTTGAATAGAAAGCAATTGCCTCATCATCTGAGTTCATGATGAACCCTTCATCTTCATCCGAAACGTCTTTCTCAGCTTCTTCTTCAGAGATCTTCGAAACCAAAGCTAGTGGACCTCCCAAACTTGCATTCGTTTCTTCAGCTATTTCGTTCACTTCGCTTTCATGAGTCTTCAGTTGATTGTACAAGTCATTCAGAGTTGACGTATCAAAGCTCTGTTGATTCTTAACCATCATGCTCACACTACGCCACTCCTTACGAAGTCCCATAACAAAGATTAGATTGAACTCCATGGCTGACCTGGTGATACCATATCGATTGCATCGATATATCAATTCATTAAGACGATCGTAATAAACTTCAATCGTTTCACCATCTTTCTGTCTGAAGTCCTTCAGTTCCACTAAGCATTGCTTCACAGAGTTAACTCTTGTCTTCTCACTTCCCTGAAATTTCTCCTTGAGATTGTTCCAGATTTCCTTTGCAGTTGTACAACTCCTCACATAGTTGTACACAACTGGAGGCAAAGCTCCTCTTAGCTCTCTTACACACCTTTTCTCCAGCTTTTTCAGACGATCAGTTTGATTCTCAACTTCAGAATTTCCAGAAGATGATCCAAGTGGTTGAACATTCGATGGTGGATTGAGATTGCTAGAAATGCAATTCCACAGTTCTTCATCCAATCCATTTAGATAATCCTGCATACGATCAGCCCATTGATCGTAATACTCAGGGATGAGCATAGGAATTTTGGTGGATGATCCTAGAAGATGAGAAAATGAAGTCATGGAATTCAGATTGAAAGACGCCATTGATGTACGGAAAAATTCTTGAGAATTTTTAAGAAACTTTGAAAATTTGACAACAAACTATTTGATTCAAATCAAAATCACTATTAGAACACTCGATTCAATGAATTAAGTGCAGAATCGAATCACAGACTAAGATCTAGACAAATTTTCACTTTCAAAAAGTGCGGAAACTTTTGAATTAAAAAGTTGATTCAAAAACCTTTTGAACAAAGTAAAAATCAGATCTGAGATTATAATTCCTGCTCTGATACCAATTGATGAAACAAAGAATTGAGTATTGAATTAATCAGAGTTGAATTCAAAGTATGAATATGAAATTTGGACACAGAATGTAAATATGATCTGTTTGGCTCAATTACGCTTTCAACTTTTACAAAGTACAAGTGGATATTCTGTAAAGACTTCTTTTCTAAGACTCTAGTAAACACTCCTATATATAGGAGAGAAAAGCGTACAAAAAATATACTAAGGACTAAACATTAAGTTTCGAATACAATGCCTTAGTAAAATACATTACAAAAATGTTCGAAGACACCAACACATACTTCGACTCATTACAATATTTCGACCCTTACAGATTGAAAGACCCACACTTTCTAAACTTTTGTATTTCTGAAAGACCCAAACTTTCACACTTGACAATTGTTACTCCGAAACATGCTACATGCATATTCATAAAAACAATATTTTATATTGATAAAGTGATTACAAACTACTGGATACAAATCAACTATTTCAAAGTGTTATATATTACATAACTTCCCAGGATTCTATAGTTTTATACATATGGGAGTGCAAAATACAATAGTTTCAAACTATTCAAAAATCTTCTATCAATACAATAGTTTCAAACTATTCAAAAATCTTCTATCAGTATATAACTATACTGGATGCTTATCTCCTGCAAATTAGTTAAACATTGAGAGGGGTAAGCGGTGACGCTTAGTGAGTTCAATAATAGATACAATATAACGTTATGCCATATATACACTTCAATATGGCAGAAGCAAGGAGGAACAATGAACAACAAAGGCAAATGTGAATAATGCGAAAAGCTTTCCATACTTGATATATAATCTATAAAGTTTCAGCACAAGTGGCACCGAAAATACTCAGGAATATCATTTTGCTAGATTATTCAGGCTTTCAGCCTTATCTTAGCATACTGCCGAAGCCAAAGTGATGCCTATGTCATACACTTCATGGTCAACGGTACATACCAATACCCAAGTGATGCCTATGTCATACACTTCATGGTCAGAGGTATAGCCTTGCTATAAAAATAGCAGAAATAATAACTTGAGATGATAACATGGAAAAGCACATAGCACATATAACACATAACATACAATTGTTCCTATATATTAAACTCACCGTGAAATAACCGGGGGTTAAAATAGTAATTTGGGCAGCACTTCGTTACTATAATTATCTTTCTTCGTTGAAAACTTGGAGTTTTCTTGAAAACCGGGCTCTGCGAAGGTAGAGCTTCAAAACCGAAAAGATAAATTTTTCGGGCTTCTCGGCAATTCGGGGCGTGTTTCGGGCGTTGGAAATAACACCGGGGCTTCGGGCGAAGTCAAAGTAGTGAAAATATGGAAAAAGGGTGAAAAAGGGCAAATGTCCTAACTTTAGCCGGGAGGGTTCGCATCTACTATTTATAGTAGTGAGGTCCGGATCCGAAACGAGGGCGAGAGGGCAGGTGGTTGCGAGGCTCGGAATAGATGGCAGCTTGGGCGAGGCTCGGATGCGAGATGGCTGCGTGCCGGCTTCAGATTGGTCCAACACTTCGGACACTGGGCAAGTCAGAAGCGATGCGCGTCGGAAGGTCATTGGACCACACCCTCGGTCGAATCAGCAAGCGACACGCGAGTCGGGCACGAGGTATGCATGCGAGGATCACGTGACCGGATCCAATCCATGCGAATTTCTCGAAAATTGCACCCAATCCTTCTAAAATCCATAACTTTTGCTTACGGGCTCCGTTTTTGACGTTGTTTATATGCACGCGTAGGGAAAATTATGCTCTACTACTTTAGTTTAGACTTCGTCGTCTAATTTTGACTTTATGTTTAATATTATTATTTTTAACAGACCGGGACAGGAAAATCCGTTAAAAATTCATAACTTCTTCATCCGACGTCCGTTTTCGTCAGACTTTTTACCGTTGTACTACTATTGACGAGACCTTCAATTCTCGTTTAGGTTGTGTCGGCTAAAAATCACTCGATTCGAGTTTTTAGTTGTCTACTGCTAAGCTGAAACTTAGAAAAATCATAACTTCCTCATACGAAGTCAGATTTTGGCGTTCTTTTTATCAAAATTCTCGGTTTAACGAATACTACGACTTTCATTTAGATCACTAAGGCTAAAAAGTAGTTTATCAAAAACTCACTTTTTACGTCATTTGGCGCCATGCCGGTTTTGTCGTGGATCTTCGATTGGTCATAACTTCTTCGTTATAACTCGGATTTCGATGAGGTTTTCGCCTAAATGTTTCTAACGAGATTATCTACAACTTTCAGTAATAAAATTTTACTTAGTTCAAATTTTATATTTTCGTTAAATTTCGATATTTTAACTTTTAATTGGAATCTCATAAGACTTCCAATATTTTCCGAGTGATTCTAAACATAGTTTTACCTTATTTCTAGTAAAAACTATCTGTTAGAACTCAGTACTCAATATCACATAATATTATTTACTTAAAACACGATTTCAAAACCTGTATGTTACAGATACCAATCTGTCACACCCCCAAACTGGAACGGCGGAAACGTTCGGGGGCGGAGGACGTCATGTTCGGTATCATAACAATGAACAATAGTAAAACAAGCAACAACATCATCCGTTGCATTAATAATATAGTTAATACAAGTGTGTTCTTAATGTATTTGTAAGACACCAAAAATAGAAATATCAAAATAAAAGACGAGCCTTGAATATGCTTCGTCTTCTCAAAACTTGGTCCAGTGTACCTGTCTACTGGTGAGCTGAGAATACAAGTTATTTTGAAAGAGTAGATCAGCATTTAAGCTGGTGATTTCATAAGTATTTTAGTGTCAATTGTTTGCACAAGTTTGATGAAAAGTTTGTAAGTGTTTGATGTAAATGTTTGTAAGTATTTGATGTAAACGTTTGTGTACTTCCGAGAAAATCCTATATTTTCTACAAAAATGGAAAGTAGTCTTCTACCAAGACTCGACTGTTCTGTATGTTTGTTCTTTTGTAAAAGTGAGTGTTCTCCAAAGTATATGACTATCATTACCAGAAAATAGTTTACATTACCTTTTATGTGAGAAGATCACTATATGAATGTAATGGGAAAATGAAAATGTATAGTAGTATTGTATAAAGTAACTACTGAAGTACTAACTACGTTAAAACCAACTTGTTTAATTAAGGTAAAATGTGATGAGGTTATAACCATGCTTGATTGACTAGTATAAAACACGACGTTCCAAAGACATCGAAATGGTATGACATTTGTCACCCGTAGACCTGCATGTCCCACTGTAACTAGCAGCAAGGTGTAGGATGGTCAATCCTGTATAGATCTATATACAAACTCATGCTCTCCCTCTAGGAGACTATGGTTGCAAAACGTGACACAATAGTATATTTCCATGCCATGAAGTAGTGGCTCACATTAATGTTATATTTTTCTTGTATTAGTATGTATGTTCCTTCCTGTTCTAGTGTATAGTATATTCCTTCTGTTCTATTGTATAGTATGTTCCTTCTGTTCTTGTTATAGTATGTTCCTTCTGTTCTAGTTATATTAAGTTTGAACTGACTCATGTATGAACTGACTCTTGTAAGTTTCATTGTTCTAGAAATAGTAAGTAGTATTCCACAAAACTATACCTATTATAGTTTACTAGTATGATTGTTTGACTATCACTGATGTATAGAAAAGACTCAATTACTTACCAAGCAACTAAGTTAAGTATAATCCTTAAAATGGGTTTAATATTCACACATATATTCAATAAGTATAACTATGATTTAACTGACATTCGGACTAGTGATCCTACCTCGTGCCCACAACCAAACAAGGAACAGGAGTCAAGGTATCTAGCAATAGTCTTAAGTCTGTTAAAGCATACTTATACGTAAATAGATAGACGAATATGATTTGATGTAAAAGAAGTTTATATAAAAGCTTTAAAAGAGTTTTCAACAAGTTTGAGTATAAGAAATCCTTTTGAACGTTGTTTTCACATGTAAATTATTAACACAATTTCATTGTGTTATACTTGTATTACCCCGTAAAATCATTTAAAAGTATTTAAAAGTGTAGCTGTAAGGGTATGAACTCACCTGTATTGAGTGATTCGAATGCAAGATCGATATAGGATGCTAAGTATGCCAAGTGAAGTCTCGAGCACAAACGGATCCTATTAAGCATATAATGACACATGTATGTATACAATTAGTGTATATAAAAACTAACATGCTAAGGTAAACAACCTTAGGAACTAGGAAACACTTGCAATGAAGTGTTACAATCACATATTATTGATTGAAGTGAGTTCACGGCCACACAAGGAAGTGTTCACGACCTTAGGAGTGTTCACGGGGTGTTCACGGCCCAACCTTGGTCTATGAAGTTTTCACGGCCATGGATGAAGGGTTCACGACCATACCATGATCCTATGAAGGGTTCATGGCCCAATGAAGGGTTCACGGACGTGAAATCTTGAAGAATCATGCCAAAGAGATGTTTGTTTCATGGGGATGCTAGTGCTTCAAATGGACAACAAGTAGATGGACAAGATACTTACTTATTGGAAATCTTAAAGGTTTTCA
The DNA here is from genome assembly GCF_052849685.1 of Lactuca virosa. Lineage (NCBI taxonomy): Eukaryota > Viridiplantae > Streptophyta > Magnoliopsida > Asterales > Asteraceae > Lactuca > Lactuca virosa. The sequence goes on from NC_136434.1 coordinate 264,886,314, forward strand.
CGGCCCAAGAACAAGTGTGTGTTCTTGGTGTTCTTGGTGAAGAAGATGGTGACTTGAAGATCTTGAAGGAAAAGTGATGAATTCAAGGATGTTATCAAAGGGTTTCACTTGTATATGAAGATTAACTAGTAAAAAGGGGTGTATCACTTACGTTTTTGAAGAGAAAGGAAGGTTTTCCTTGATGATACTTGAGAGAGTTTGAGAGATGGTTGGAAGATGTGAGAAACTTTAGAAAAATGAAGGAAATCTATATGTGTAGTGACGGGTTCATGGCCAAACTTGGGTTCACGGCCGTGAACCTAGTTTGTGGCCGTTAACATCCCTTGTTGATGTTCTTGGCTTGAAGGCATTCCATAGATCCATTTCTCACACTTCTTAGTATCAGAGCTTTGTTTATAGTGAATTGAGTATATCAACCTATAAAAGATATACAACTATAAACACATCGGGATTAAATTACTCTGACCAAGAGTTTATACTTTTTAAATAATAAAATATTTAACTAAAGTATACATACATGCATTCATACTAGGATAAGAGTCATACTAGAACGGAACAAAAGTATTGCGGTTGTTGGACAACACAAGTAGGCTTGGGGACATATAATCAGATCTGGGAGTGATATAGCTTGATCAACTATATCTTTCCGAGAAGTGATTAGCATGTGCCTAGGAATGGTTGTGGTGTTGCAGCAAGTCTAAAAACTTACCAACTCTACTACAATGAAAACTTTAGAACATAACATAAACATAAAATACTATATGAGTATTTTGTGTTACTATAATTACTTATTTGAGAACTAAAAGGTCTTTATTAGTTGGTCAATAGTTTCTGAGTGGATACGCTAAGGTTATATGTGACTAAGGTGTCATAGACTTAGAATCTGTGATCTTTGCTTTACTTCCTGTTCCTTGTTTGGTTGTGGACTTAGAGTTAGGTTCACTTATTCGAAGGTCTATTCTATCTTGTTTACATATGACTGGTATGCACTACGCAAGTATTGAAGTAACTGATAAGGATCATACTATAATTATCTTAAGTAGTACGTCTATTATATGTTTCTTACATCCCTTTTCTCGCTTAGATAACAGGGCTGGATTCCATCTCCCCGGCGACCCGTACTTTCCCGACCAAGGGAATGGTGGATGGCTTGATGCAGAGCTTGAAGAACAAAACCCAGTGGTCCCAGTAATAGAAGACCCCGAAGAAAGTTCGGATGAAGAGAACGAGGAGGAATTCTAAGAAGACTCGAACTCAGAACCGAAGGTCTACAATCCACCCCAAGTTGCTGAAAATCCTAACCCTCGTTCGGTTTTTCAAGGCCCGAAGCCTCTGTGGGCGGTGAACTTGGGCAGGTGGAGCCAAGAGCAGGGACAACCACCTCCCTACAACAGAGACCGGAGTTACTATAAATTGAATGAGGGAGGCTCAGCAGACAGAGTCCTTCCTATCTTGGTTCGACGTGTTGCTCGCAATGCAGAGCATGGAAGAGCAAACTTCGACCAAAGCATGGAGATCCGTGCTAACTCCGGAGTAAACACAGTTCATCTTTGTCATCTGACCGACAACCAGAACTTTGAAAGGTCTCGTACTGATGCCCTACAGGTGGAGCTAAATTCCTGTCGCTCTGAGACCAGGGATCTTCGTCAGAACCAGGTGGCAATGCAGAGACGTGTTTGGGAAACGGAACCGCAACTAGCTGAGTCCAGAGCTGTGTCAAGTACCAACCAGAACAACTCCCCTCGCGAGTAGAGCCTACTCTACTCAGTCTTTTGGATATAATTAGGCCTATGTATAGACTCTAGTAGTAATTTCCTGCTTATGTTAAGACCTTGGACTTTCAGTCTGTTAGGTCTTAGTCCTATCAAAATTTTCTAGATTGTGGTGTGATGTAAGACCTACTCCAAGGTCATTTTTCCCGAACTTGTTACAACTTTAATGCCAATGTTACTGACAGACATCTAATCGCATGGGAAATCTTTATCCAAATGCTTTCATCCTTCTATTGATAAATCTCTATTTCAATCATACTCTTATCTGTTTTGTTGGGCTATGGTGAGTTAGTCCATGGACCACTCTCATTATACTCACAATTGAATGCTTACTATCATGTACATCTTTGTAAACTTTTAGTTGAAAGATACCTCCACGTCGATCAACGAGACGTAATCCTCCGATAACTCCTACTCAACCACCACCTCCTCCACAATACGATCCTGCAGCTCTCCAAGCTGCAGTGGTTACGGCTCTTACGACACCCTTAGCTCAATTCAGCTAGTGGTACTAGCGGGAGTGGAAAAACAGTTCCTTCTACTCAACGTGATGCTCCAGTGTGCTCTAGAGAGTGTTCATATAAGGACTTCACCAACTGCAAACCTAGAGCCTTCAATGGCAGCGGTGGGAACATTTCTCTCTCGCAATGGTTCGAAAAGACTGAGTCGATCTTCAAGTCCGGAAGGAAGCAAAGTAAAATTTGCTGCCTACACCTTCGCGGACAGAGCCAGGATATGGTAGGATAGCCATGTCAAGTCACTTACTTTGATAGTGGCTAATGCAATGGGCTGGGAAGCTCTGAAGGATCTTATGATTGAGGAATACTGCCCGAGGGGCGAGGTTCAAAAACTTGAACAAGAACTCTGGAGCCTAACCATGAAGGGCTCCGACATAGTTGCCTACACCGCCTGGTTCAGCGATCTGGTGGCTCTATGTCCAGGAATGGTCCCTACTAAGGGAAAGAAGGTCGAGAGGTACATTTGGGGGTTGGTTCCTCCATTCCAGGGGAATGTCTTAGCTTCAAACCCCACTACCTTCGACAGTGCCAAGCGATTGGCACAGTGGCTCATCGATCACGGAGTCCGCACCCCGACAACGACAACAACCCTTGCCATCCCAGAACCATCAAAAGCCACTGACAACAAGAAGAAAGGCAACGCAGCGCAGAACTCTGCAAAGAAGCAGCAGGTCGTGGCTGTTCATGCCGCGATAGTACCTACTGTCACTGCACCGGTGAAGCAGTATGCATGAAGCTTGCCAAAGTGCAACAAGTGCGGCTTCCACCACAACGGACCCTGTCGAGAAATGTAGTGCGCTAACTGCAACATGAAGGGGGCACACTGCCCGTTTCTGCAAATCTCCGGCTAGGCCAATCACCCAGATCCCCAACGTTGGTGTGGGCCAGGCTTGCTACGGATGTGGCGAGGTGGGTCACTTCAAAAGGAACTGCCCGAAGGCAGGGAACACTGGCGGAGTGGGAAGGGTTTTGGCTATAGGCCACGTAGAAGCGGTAGCAGACCCTACAGTGGTCACTGGTACGTTCCTCCTCGATAACTCTTATGCATGCATACTGTTTGATAGTGGAGCGGAGAGGAGTTTCGTGAACCATAAATTTGCACACTTACTTAAACACCAATCACATGCACTGAAAGAACCGTTCACTGTAGAAATGGCTAACGGAAAGACTAAGAGCACTAGCTGTATATACATAGGATGTACTCTATATCTAGATAGCCATTCATTTCCAATCGACCTCATGCCTGTCTCAATTAAAAGTTTCGACGTCATTATCGGCATGGATTGGTTGAGTCTTCATCGTACTGACATCATGTGTTATGAGAAGGTCGTTCGTCTTAATCTACCGTCAAACGAAACCCTAGTTATCTATGGCGACAAACCAGACACGAACCTTCGAATCATTTGAAGTATACAAGCCCAGAAGTACTTACGAAAGGAATGTCATGCATTCCTTGCTCATGTAGTGGATATGAGCCAAGAGACGAAAGACATAAAGAACATCGCAGAAGTACGCGGCTTTCCTGACGTCTTTGCAGAAGGACTACCAGGATTACCACCTCAACGTCAAGTCGAGTTCAGAATCGATTTAGTTCCAGGGGCTACCCTAGTGGCCAAATTGCCCTATACTCTAGCACCAGTTCAGATGCAGGAGCTATTCGGTCAACTGAACGAACTTCTCAGCAAGGGCTATATTAGACCAAGCTTCTCACCCTGGGGAGCACTGGTCTTGTTTGTGAAGAAGAAAGATGGATCGTTCTGTATGTGCATCGACTACAGAGAACTAAACAAGCTTACTGTCAAGAACCGATACCCTTTACCTCACATAGGAGCAACGGTATTTGCTCTGAAGATCTGGAGACACTACTTGTATGGTACGAAAAGCACTATCTTTATAGACCACAAAAGCCCTCAACATATATTCGACCAGAAGGAGCTCAATATGAGACAACGACGGTGGGTCGAGCTACTCAATGACTACGAATGTGAAATTCGTTATCATCCCGGTAAAGCCAACGTAGTAGCTGACGCCCTAAGTCGGAAATAATACTCTGGTCGTAGAGTCAAATCATTGACTATGACTATCCATTCACATCTGTCCACACAAATTAGGGAGGCTCAGCTAGAAACCTTGAAGCCTGAAAATGTGGTGGATGAATCCCTGAGAGGGATGGATAAAAACTTGCAAGTTAAGGGTGACGGAGCCTTGTATCTCATGGATCGGATTTGGACACCGAGGATCGGTGGTTTCAGAGACTTGGTCATGACCAAAGCGCACAATACTCGATATTCCGTCCACCCCAGTTCAGATAAGATGTATCTGGATCTCAAAAAGTTATACTGGTGGCTTAACATGAAAGCAGAGATTGCTACCTTCGTGAGTAAGTGTATTACTTGCGCCATGGTTAAGGTCGAATACCAGAAACCCTCAGGTTTACTACAACAACTGGAGATACCTGAATGGAAGTGGGAGCGGATCACAATGGACTTCATAACCAAGTTGCCCAAGACAACGGGTGGTCTCGATACCATATGGGTGATCGTAGACAAGTTAACAAAGTACGCACACTTCCTGCCTATCAAAGAAACTGACAAGATGGAGAAACTAACAAGAACCTACATTAGGGAGATCGTATGACTGCATGGTGCTCCCATATCCATTATCTCTGATAGAGATAGTAGATTCACTTCAAGATTTTGGCAGTCGCTACAAAGTTCCCTAGGAACTAGGCTGGACATGAGCACAACCTACCATCCGCAAACCGACGGACAAAGTGAGAGTACTATACAAACTCTGTAAGATATGTTGCGAGCCTGTGTGATAGACTTTGGAAAGGCATGCGATACTCATTTACCCCTTGTCGAGTTTTCCTACAATAACAGTTATCACACAAGCATAAAGGCTGCTCCATTTGAAGCCCTCTATGGCCAAAAGTGCAGATCCCCTCTGTGTTGGGCTGAAGTGGGTGACACACACTTAGCTAAAGGACGAGTTCCTAACAACACTCTCACAGGTCCATAAATCATTCGGGAAACGACAGAGAAGATTGTTCAGATTCGTGAACGATTGAAAGCCTCTAGAGACCGACAGAAAAGCTACGCTGACAAGAGAAGGAAACCTTTAGAATTCTAGGTTGGTGACCGTGTTCTATTGAAGGTCTCACCCTGGAAGGGCTTGATTCGCTTCGGAAAGCGTGGGAAGCTAAATCCAAGATATGTAGGGCCTTTTGAGATTCTCGCTAGAATCGGCCATGTAGCTTAAAAACTCAAACTACCTCAAGAAATTAGTAACGTACACCCTACTTTCCACATTTCGAACCTGAAAAAGTGCCTATCCGATGAGACTATTGTTATCCCACTCGAGGAAATCGAGATCAACGAGAGCCTCAACTTCGTGGAAGAGTCGGTAGAGATCATGGATCAAGAGGTCAAGCAAACGAAGCAAAGCCGTATCCTGATAGTGAAGGTTCGCTGGAATGCGAAGCGGGGACCTGAATTCACTTAGGAGCGCGAGGATCAAATGAAACTTAAATATCCTCATCTTTTTCCTTAGTCTATCTGCATTTGTTTAAACTCTAATTTCGGGACGAAATTCCCTTTAACGGGGGGGGGGGGGGATGATGTGACAACCCGTAAGTTTCTATCTTGTAAGTCAAGCAAATCAATCAAAAGTTAGACTTGTTTCTGTTACCTTTTAGCCTTTCTAAGGGTTAATCTATGAGTTTTGAAGCCTTGTACACTTAGGATTGGATACTAAGAAGTGTGAGTAATGGATCTATGGAATGCATTCAAGGCAAGAACATCAACAAAGGATGTTCACGGCCACAAACTAGGTTCACGGCCGTGAACCCCTCACTACACATATAGATTTCCTTCATTTTTCTTAAGTTTCTCACATCTTCCAACCAAGAACACTCAAACTCTCTCAAGTATCGTCAAGGGAAACCTTCCTTTCTCTTCAAAAACGTAAGTGATACTCCCCTTTTTACTAGTTAATCTTCATATACAAGTAAAACCCTTTGATAACATCCTTGAATTCATCACTTTTCCTTCAAGATCTTCAAGTCACCATCTTCTTCACCAAGAACACCAAGAACACACACTTGTTATTGGGCCGTGAACACCAATAAGTAAATATCTTATCCATATACTTGTTGTCTATTAGAAGCACTTGAATTCCCATGAAACAAACACCACTTTGGCATGATTCTTCAAGAGTTCACGGCTGTGAACCCTTCATTGGGCTGTGAACCCTTCATAGGATCATGGTATTGCCGTGAACCCTTCATCCATGGCCGTGAACACTTCATAGACCAAGGTTGGGTTGTGAACACATCATGTGTTCTTGGCCGTGAACACTCCTAAGGCCATGAACACTTCCTTGTGTGGCCGTGAATTCACTTCAATCAATCATATGTGATTGTAACACTTCATTGCAAGTGTTTCCTAGTTCCTAAGGTTGTTTACCTTAGCATGTTAGTTGTTATATACACTAATTGTCTACATATATGTGTCATTATATACTTAATAGGATCCGTTTGTGCTCGAGACTTCACTTGGCATACTTAGCATCATATATCGATCTTACATTCGAATCACTCACTACAGGTGAGTTCATACCCCTACAACTACACTTTTAAATACTATTAAATGATTTTAGGGGGGAATACAAGTATAACACAATGAAATTGTTTTAATCATTTACATGTGAAAACAACACTCAAAAGGATTTCTTATACTCAAACTTGTTGAAAACTCTTTTAAAGCTTTTATATAAACTTCTTTTACATCAAATCATATTCGTCTATCTATTTACGTATAAGTATGCTTTAACAGACTTAGGACTATTGCTAGATACGTTGACTCCTGTTCCTTTTTTGGTTGTGGGATCAGGGTAGGATCACTAGTCTGAATGTCGGTTAAATCATAGTTATACTTATTGAATAAATATGTGAATACTAAACCCATTTTAAGGATTATACTTAACTTAGTTTCTTGGTAAGTAATTAAGTCTTTTCTATACATCAGTAACAGTCAAACAATCATACTAGTAAACTATAGTAGGTATAGTTTAGTGGATTACTACTTACTATTTCTAGAACAATGAAACTTACAAGAGTCAGTTCATACATGAGTCAGTTCAAACATAATATGACTAGAACAGAAGGAACATACTATCACAAGAACAGAAGGAACATAGTTTACACTAGAACAGAAGGAACATAGTATACACTAGAACAGGAAGGAACATACATACTAATACAAGAACAAGATAACATTAATGTGAGCCACTACTTCATGGCATGGCAATATACTGTTGTGTCACGTTTTGTAGCCAGGGTCTCTTGGAGGGAGAGCGTGAGTTTGTGTATCGATCTATATGGGATTGACCATCCTACACCTTTCTGCTAGCTACAGTGGGACCTGCAGGTCTACGGGTGACAAATGTCATACCATTTCGATGTCTTTGTAACGTCTTGTTTTATACTAGTCAATCAAGCATGATTATAACCTCATCACATTTTACATTAACTAAACAAATTGGTTTTAAGGCAGCTAGTACTTCAGTAGTTACTTTATACAATACTACTGTACATCTTTATGTTCCCATTACATTCATATAGTGATCTTCTCACATAAAAGGTAATGTAAACTATTTTCTGGTAATGATAGTCATATACTTGGGAAAACACTCACTTTTACAAAACAACAAACATATAGAACAGTCGAGTCTTGGTAGAAGACTACTTTCCATTTTAGTAGAAAATATAGGATTTTCTAGGAAGTATACAAACATTTACATCAAACACTTACAAACTTTACATCAAACTTATGCAAACATTTGACACTAAAATACTTATGAACTCACCAGCTTAAATGCTGATCTACTCTTTCAAAATAACTTGTATTCTCAGGTCACCAGTAGGCAGGTACACTGGACCAGGTTTTGAGAAGACGGAGCATATTCAAGAGGCGTCTTTTATTTTGATATATATATTTTTGGTGCCTTACAAATACATTCAGAACACACTTGTATTAACTATATTATTAATGCAATGGATGATGTTGTTGCTTGTTTTACTATTGTGCATTGTTATGATACTGAACATGACGTCCTCCGCCCCCGAACGTTTCCGCTGTTCTGGTTTGGGGGTGTGACGGATAGTTTGTGACCGTGCTAAACACATCAAAATTGCTTGACTCACTTTTGTGTGAGTTGGTTAGATTGCTCAAAATGGTGCCGAATTCAATACATTTTAACCTGAAATCGCGCCACTTCAAAGTATTTATTCAGGATTTCGACTCTCCCATTAAAACATAGAATACTGTTCGAAATTTTTTCCCTAAAACAACTTGACATTTGAGCATCTCCAACTAAGGGGTCTTGGGAAGCCAAAACCCATGCTTATGTTAAATTCATTTCTTCTTCCTTTGTTAAATCGACCCTTTCGTTTTGAGTGCGTTTAGTGTTTTTTTTCCTTTCTTCATTGTTGGTCGTGCATGTTTGACTTGTGTTTCAAGTACAAAATCTGAAGAATTTGGTGGTGAAAAATGTGGTTGTGAAGGCTATCATGGTGATGGTTGTTATTGTGTTTGGAAATGTTGTTGGTATACGTAAACGGAATGGAGAACCACTTTGGAGCAAGTTCATAAAACCAGCTTGAGGTGATTCTATATTTGGTTATTGGTGTGGAGATGTATCTAACCCAAATCAATTATCGGGATTGTGGTTTCAATTACTTGGTGGGCTATTTTGGATTTTGATCCATGGTATTTGGATTTTGACAAGATACATGTGTCTGTATGTAAATAGAGGAAGAGAAGAATGGTGTAAAAAATAAGGTTGTGCAGGATTGTATTTATAGGTGAAAATAAGAGAAGAATGGTGTGAAAAATAAGTTTATATGGGGTTGTATTTATAGGTGAAAAAATATTATAAATTTAAAAAGAAAAATTGAATTTATGTCATTCATAGGCTAGTCAAACGATCAAGAGAGTTAAAGCGCGCATTTTGTCTCCCATTGGTCATTGTGGTTTGTTGTCTAGACCACAAAGCACCATCACCCCCACCTATTACAATGCACCATGGTGATGTTCGCGGATATGATCGTTGCCACGTATACTACGGAAGCCTCCATGCTAGGTATTCTGCAAGGCCTAATGATCGTATTGGTATTTTTTCTATTCTATGAATAAAAATAGTTTTTGGACCAAGTATATTTGAAATATTACATGTAACATAAACTTTTTACCTCATTTTATAATATCAATTGAATCTTTATTTATATGGTAACATTTTTTTACTGATTTATGTAACATTTCAATGTTTCTTTATCAAATGACATAAAATATTCAATCATATTCTAAATGTTAACATGTAAATTAGTATTAGAAGAATTATAGGAATGGTGCATGTGGTTTGCTCATTTTTTTGGCTATGGTCCAATAAAATTTTGATTCTCAAAAATGGTCAATTTTTGGTGGTTTAGCTATGGTTTGTGTCTCTAAAACTAAGATTTGTTAGTTTTAGTATGTTAATTGTGCTGAAATGACTTTTTCCGCCCTTTAATTTTAATTTTAATAATTTTTTTTATATTTTCCTTTTATTTTTCAATGTTACAAATTAATCATTTATTTTTAAAATATCTTATATAAAACCTTAAGAACATGCTTTAAATCTCTTTCTCATTTCCATATATATATATATATATATATATATATATATATATATATATATATATATATATATATATATATATATATATATATATATATATATACCTTCATTTTCCAGTGATATAAAACACTAATATATATATACTATTCCAAAAATATAAAGTAAAATTTTCAATTTTAAAACGAGTAAAAAACATTCATTGCCATTTCCTCAAAAGATCAACAAAGTAATAAGTTATAGTTTTAAAACATCAAAACAGTTAGTGAAAAAATCTCTAGTGGATGCAACACAATCAAGCCTAGCTCTTCCCCTTGCTATAAGAATTACTTGCTACAAGAATTACCTGGAATATTTAAATATAAAACCATGAGCACAGAGCTTAGTGACCTTCCCAAGATACCACATACAACACATAAAAGTGGACCCCACCCTAAGGGTATATTTCAACCCATGTGAATGTTATGTTCTATCCATAATCTTACAATCACTTACATTGCTACAACCCCAGTGTAGTCTTTCCTACTATGGTCCCCCATAGTCTTTCATAAAATTGTCATGGTCCGCCCATGGTCTTTCTTACAATTACCATGGTGCCTCCATAACATCCCGGGTTTCAGGTATTTTCAAATTCTTCCTTTGGTTTTTAAATATGTCATTTTTAGGTCCTTAGATTATAAAGATGTAGCCTTATGAAGCCCTAGTGGCAAAATGGTAATTTTGGGAGTAGGGGTAGTACACTAGGCGTACATGTGAGTACGTTGGGAGTACACATATATACACTGGGCGTACTAATGTCCGGGCGAAACCCTAATTTTTAGGGTTTGAGGAGTATTTAAACACCTTTATGGATCATTTAGCCTCGCCCTTTCAGCCTCCAAGCCCTTGAGTCGTTCTTAGCAAACCCTAACCCCATAATAGGGTGTTTTGAGCTTAAATGTATTATTTGTGTGCTTAAGGGAGAATGAAGTGTATCAAGGAGTCTAGAAGGGAAAGGAAGCTTATAGATCTTGGATCATCATCTTCTTGGGAAGCTCCAGAAGGTAAAAAGTTGCTACCTTTATGCTTGTTTTGCTTAGTTCTCATCTTGATAGCTTTATGGTGTTCTTTTGTCCCAAAAGTCCCATTGTTATGCATGTTTGGTGTTGGGCGTTTTGGGTTGTCCTTTCAGACCCTAGGAAGGGCTCTAAGCCATAAAAATGAGGTCCCTTTAGATAGTTTGGCTCCATTTTTCTTATGGAAGGTTTTAATGGATTAAGACCACGTATTAAGGACATTTTTGACGTCTAAACTCATAAAGTTGGAGACTTTATGACTCTAAGGTGCATTTGGACCATGGATTCGAAGTTTGGGCTTAAGTGCTTAAGCTATTAAGAAATTATTGAATTTTTGGACTCTACGAGGGTACGCCCCGCATACTCGGTCATCCACTCCGTTGTGGGTCAATGCGAGGCGGTGTACGCCCAACACACCGAAGGAGTACGCCCCGTGTACACCTTCTATTGGACTTTGGACTTTGGGCTTCAAGTTTTGGGCCACCTTTTGGGCTTTAATGCTTGGGCCCTTATTGGTCTATCTACGTAGGAGTGTTTTGGGCCAAGTGAAGAGTTCTCCCTTAGGATAAGGCCCAAAAAGAAGTTTAGGCCCAATTTGGAAAATTGGGCCAATGATGGGCCTTGTATACTTTTAGGCTTTTGGGATCAAGAATTGGGCTTGGGTCTTGGCCCAATTATGGATAGGGTAAAGTGGCCATTTACCCTAAGTTTGGGTCATTAGTCAAGGGCAGTGATTCACTTATTAATTAGATGTTTATTTGTTGTGATAGTTCAGGATTTTAGTGGGCCAGCAGTCGGAGGTTTTCTGTACAATTCGTCAGTGTGAGGTGAGTTTTTACCAGATCTTTTCACATCTGTTAATTAGATATACTTTCGGGTCTGTTGGAAAATATTCTTTTATATCAGCTCATATACCGATTGTTGGAAATATAAAAATCTGATCACCACAACAAAAGGATCGGATACCAGTTACTGTGTGACAGATATATAAGTTAAAGACATAAGATGTAGATATATATAAAGAATAATAATTGCGGAATAAATATAAATATGAAAGCTATAAATGACTGAAAGCTATAATAATATAAATGGCTGTATTTAAATGACGTAAAACTATAAATAATAATATAAATGACTGTATTTAAATGACGTAAAGCTATAAATAATATAAATGACTGTATTTTAATGACATAAAGCTATAATAAAGTATATAAGTATATAAATATATATCAAGTAGGTTCGTCAATAAATTGACTAAACTGAACTGATGGAACAACTGGTCGATATTTGGACTCTTGGATCTTAATAGACTTTGTTTCTATTTGTTCAAAGATCAATCCGGTATTTGATAAGTAACAAAAAGTTCATTTTCATGTAAAATGGGATGTTTACAAAACAGTGCAAAGTACACGGGTCATGTATTTGTATACGGGTATAGGGTGTTTTGAGGAGATTTGATGAGGTTGGAGTGGGTATTTGGAGGGTGGTAGTTGGTGTAATAATGTTGTAGTTTTGATGGTGTAAGGCAGCAAAGATGGTGATGTTGAAAGAGCTTTGGGTGGTGATGAATGTAGATTTTTGGAGTAGATCTCTCTGGATAGCCAATTCTCTATCGCGTCTCTCTGGGGTTTCCCTTGGTCAAAACCGTCCACGAAAAATTTCTAGATGTAGGTAAGGTTCTGACGAATTGATGGTGAATATCTCCCTAGTAGTATTTTGGCTGTGTTGTGCCCAGTTTTTTGTTTTCTGACATGAAGATTCTGAACTCGAAAATAGAAATCTCTCTGGATAGCCAATTCTCTCTCGTGTCTCTCTGGGGTTTCCAGTGGTCAAAATCGTCCACGAAAATTTCTAGATGTAGGTAAGGTTCTGAAGAATTGATGGTGAAAATCTCCCTAGTAGTATTTTGGCTGTGTTGTGCCCAGTTTTTTGTTTTCTGACATGAAGATTCTGATGTCGAAAAACAGCAAGGTGGTGATGGTTGTGGTGATTTGAAAGGGTTTTTGGAGGAGGTTTAAGGAGGGTATTTTGAGGTTGTTTGGAGGTTGGAAGGTGGTTGATATAAGATAGGTGTTTGGTGGTCAATGTTGTGATGAAGAAAGGTGGTGAAGTTGATGATCTTAAAGTTTGATGAAGAACATGTGATGAAGATGGTTGATGGTGTTCTTCATTTAGCTTGTTGATCTTGGTGTTCTTGAGGTTTTTTGTGGGTTTATTTGGTGATGTTGTTGGAGATATTACAAAGGAAAAATGAACACACACTCACACTACAAAACTCACGTATACATATATGAGGTGAAAACAAATATCTACTATCACTTGAGTTGTTGTGAAAGAGTAATAGATGGTGGTTGTAGTAGGACTAGGAGTAAAAACGTATGTATGGGTTTGCTTCTTTAATTTCTTTGACTTTTCCTTTTGACTATTCCATTTGTTGACTTTTCCACACAACATACATATATAATACATACATATAATACATATATATGTACATATATATATATATATATATATATATATATATATATATATATATATATATATATATATATATATATTGTTGAAACTGTTCAGTCGCACAGCTAAATTTTCTCATCTATGCGTATTCCGTCTATCGCGTATTTTTGTATTTTCGATTTGATCACGAATCCGCGCAACCTGAAATAACTGATAATATTTGTCAGATAAAATAAAAACAATTGGTCTTATTTCAGTGATGGTCACTTATAAAAATATTTTTCAACAATTTCCCCCTATGTGATCATTGCTGGAATAAGGACATATATGATTTAATCATATTGACAGTTTTAATTTTGAAGATTCGGGATAAAAGTTTTGTCAATGATAAGATATATATAAAACCATAGTAATCGATTTGAACGTTTATGACTTGGTTTATCATATCTTATGTAAAAGATTTTTAGAAATTTGTTTTCGAATCAAAGTCTCATGTTCGGTTGACAAAGGGTAGCCATATATGTATCTAAAGAACTTTCCTAAGATTTTATAGCATTATTAATGACGACAAGTGGTTTAACAGGTCGATTCAGATGAACGCTCATAGGTATAGCTCACACTTCACTTGGGTGTTTGGTTGTTCTGGCAGCAGAACAAGTTAATGATCACTGAAAATGAGTGATATCTCTCTCTGACGACTCACACTCATATTGGAGGTGTTCAGCTATGCTTTTCCTGCAAAGTCACTTAGTCTCATTATTAGATAATCAATCACATAAGACTGGTTTCGGCATTACCCAGCGGGTTTCTTCATTCATGCCATTAACTTCTACTCTCTCTCCGTCGGGAAATACATGTAGAGGGGTTTAGCAATTTTCATAGTGCAGTTTGCAACTAAGAATCTTCAGTGATGAAGGCTACAGTATCCCGGGAAATCCAATGTTGTTGCAGCTTGTTCTTTGATGATATCCTGTTTTTTGATCAATATCGATTTATTGTAAAAGTATATTTTGTTTTAGCATCGAGAATTTGCTATATTTGAGAAAATTGGGTTTTTGAGAGTATCTGTCTTAAGTGATTGAGATATTTTCTTTTGTGAAAAAAAATGGTTAAAATCAAATCACGAGATTTTGTGATGTTTGTTTTGAAATAACCATTTGGTTGAAAGTTTGTTGGAAAATACCAAATGTAGAATATTTTTGTTTTGTTTGGTATTTCTTTGGTGAATGATTTGGCTTTCTTGTTGATTCGTCTTTATCTCGATTTGTCTTTGAGGATTGGATGTTGATAGATCTTTGTTTTTCCTCTAGTTTTCTTGTAAAGATATGTCGTTGCTTGGAGTCTTTCTGTTTTGAGGTTGTCTGTGAACGATGATTCTTGAAATCCTTTTCGTTTCATCTTTTCTTATTGATGGATCCTGGGATCGCAAGTCTTCATTTTTGGTTGGCTTTTATCTAGGTAGGGATAGGTGGCATAAAAGACAGTTTGTCTAGCATGTAAGAAATGAATGTATCGTCCCTGGTCATTTTGATATCTAAGCAAAAATGAGACCGTGGCAATATATAATCGGTTATACCTTATAAGCATTAGTGACACACCTAAGCTCACAAGAAATGAATTCCACAGTGATACAGATTAAAGAAGCACAAATTCTTACATGAGTTTTTGTTTCATCTGAACCTCCTAACCTTATGTCCCTTGATTGTTGAAAATCATCAATAATGAAATAAAATAGAAGGAAATAAAGGTATATACATTATGAAAAGTATGAGATTTGAACCTTCACTCCAATTGAGAATCAATATGACTTAAAATCTTCATCGAGCATAAGCATTTGAAAATTAAGTCAAGAGACGATTAAGCACAAGGTTCTATAAAAGCTTATTATGGTAAGTGTTTTATTTTCTTTTTAAAGATTTGTTTATCTGAATGTTTTTGGAAATATTGGTTATTTGAATGTTTTTGGTATTTTTGAAAAGAAAGCAATTTTTAATTGTTTTTGAATTTTCTTTTTGAATGAAAGTAAACACACTTTTGTACAAAGAAAAAGTAAAAGTTTAAGGATGGATGTTATCTGGATTTAACATTCCTAGACGGCCTAGGAAGTATTGAAACTTTGTTTCATCGAGAGCCTTAGTGAAGACATCGGCAATTTGATCTTCGGAGTTGATGAAGTGTAGTTCGATATGACCTTTTTGAATGTTGTCTTTGATAAAGTGATATTGAATGTCGATGTGCTTTGTCATGGAATGGTGAACGGGATTGTGAGAAATGGAAATTGCACTGGTTGAGTCACAAAATATGGGAATTTGTGAGATTTTGAAGCCAGAGTCACGCAGTTGAGTTTGCATCCATATGACTTGTGAACAACAACTGGCGGCAGCGACGTATTCAGCTTCTGCTGTTGATGTGGACACACAATTATGTTTCTTTGAAGTAAAACTCACTAGTCTACCTCCTAGGAATTGACAGCTACCAGATGTACTCTTCCTATCTAGTTTGCATCCTCCGTAGTCTGAGTTGGTGAAAGCGTTCAGCTGAAAAATCGGGTTTAGCTGGATACCAAAGGCCAAGTTTGGGAGTGCCTTTAAGGTATTCGAAGATGCGTTTCACAGCAACTACATGGGATTCCATAGGATTTGCTTGGTATCTGGCACACACACATGTAGAAAACATGATGTCAGGTTTGCTGGCAATGAGGTATAAGAGTGATCCAATCATTCCACGATATCTTTTTTGGTCAACGGGTTTGCCATTTAAGTGTGCATCAATTTTGTATCCAAAGGCCATTGGGGTTTTTGAGGTATTGGATTTGTCCATTGAAAAGCGAGTGAGTAGATTTTTGACATAGTTCTCTTGGTTGATGAAAATTCCATAGGTTGACTGTTTGATTTGAAGTGTGAGAAAAGTAGTCATCTCCCCAATCATGCTTATTTCAAATTTGCTTTTCATTAGATCTGCAAACTTAACACTCAAAGATTCATCAGTAGAACCGAAAATAATGTCATCAACATATATTTGTACGATTAAAAGATGTTTATTAAAGATTTTACGAAAAAGGGTTTGATCGATTAAACCTCTTTTAAAACCTGATTCTTCGAGAAATGTTGACAACGTGGCATACCAGGCTCGGGGTGCTTGTTTCAAGCCATAGACAGCTTTCTGCAATTTAAAGCTGTGATCTGGAAATTTGGGATCTTCGAAACCTGGTGGTTGTTGAATGTATACTTCGCGATCTATCTCTCCGTGTAGGAATGCACATTTAACGTCCATTTGGAATACTTTGAAATTCTTATGTGCAGCATATGCGAGAAAGATGCGAATTGCTTCAATTCTGGCAACTGGAGCATATGTTTCATCGTAGTCGATTCCTTCTTGTTGTGAATATCCTTTTGACTACAAGACGTGCCTTGTTTCGACAAATGATTCCTTGATCACCAGTCTTGTTTCTGTATACCCATCTTGAACCTATAACTGTAACATTGGGTGGAGTAGGAACAAGATTCCATACGTCGTTTCTTTCAAATTCTGCTAGCTCTTCTTGCATAGCTTTTACCCAGTCTGGATCTTTGAGAGCAGAATGTATGGTTATGGGTTCAGTCATGGATAAGAAGGCTCCAAATAAACATTCATTTGTGGATGCTGCTCTAGTCTGAATGCCTGAGTTGGGATCTCCGATGATTTTGTTTTGTAGGATGATTTCTGGTCCACTTTATTAAGCGATTCTCTTCCGCTATAATAATTGGAGTTTCAATATCCCATTGTTCTTCTCCGGGTGTTTCATCTTGGAATAGGTTTGAAGATTCCCCCATAAATGATGCATCGGGATTGTTTTGGCTATTTGGGGATGGGGTATTCAAAGGAGGATTTGGTGTTTGTTCCAAGGAGGAAGTATGCGTTGGTGGTTCCCCCTCAAATCGATCTGCATCATTTTAGTTTGTTTGAGGAGTTCCTTCAGTCGGTGTTCCTGTAGGATCAATTGAAGTAGTTAGAAGTTCAGAATTGTAAGCGGTTTAGGGTTGTTCAAAAAGTAAATCAAGATCGATTTCAATGTCTATGTCAGGATAAGGTGTTTGTTGAATTGGATTTTGAAAAATATTATCAATAATTTTAGAACCAAAATGTTCACGATCCAATTTCCTGACATAAAATTCATCGAAATGAACATCGGTACTTTCTTCAATTACTCTGGTACGTTTGTTCAGTACTCGGTAAGCAGCTGAGGAAAATGAGTAACCAAGGAAAATTCCTTCGTCCGACCTTGATTCAAATTTTGAAAGGTGATCTTTATTGTTCTTTACAAAGCATCGACAACCAAAAATGTGGAAAATTTTGATGTTTGGTTTTCGGTTGTTAATGACTTCATATGGTGTTTTATGAAGATGTTTATGGATTAAGGAACGATTTTGAGTGTAGCAAGTTGTGGCTATTGCTTCTGCCCAAAAGTATTGTTGCAGATCAGCGAAGATAAGCATTGATCTTGCAGCTTCACATAGAGTTCGGTTACTTCTTTCGACAACACCATTCTGTTGTGGATTGTATGGGGCTGAGAAGTTATGTTCAATTCCTTTGTCTTTGAGAAATGAATCTAGAGTCTTTTTTTTGAACTCGAAACCATTATCACTTCGGATTCTTCGAACAGGTCTTTTGAGCTTCAGTTCGATTTGTTTGATGAAGTTGATCATCTCTTCAGGTGCTTCTGATTTTAGTCTTAAGAAAAAGACCCAAGTAAAGCGCGAGAAACGATCAACGACAACAAGAATGTACTTCTTCCCTTGTATGGTTTGGGTTTTGGCAGGGCCACAAAGGTCTATGTGCAGCAATTCTAGTGGTTCGGATACACTATATTCTGAGATGCTTTTGCGAGTTGATTTGGAAAGTTTTTCTTTTTCACATGCGGCACAAAGAGTTTCGTTATCGAGATTCAGAAGTGGTAGCCCTCGAACAAGATCATCGTCGATCAATTTGTTGATGTACCCAAAGTTTAGATGGGAAAGGCGGCAGTGCCATAACCAACTAATATCTGTTGGGGCTTTAGATAGAAGACATATATCCGGTTTACCATAGATAAGATCCATGTCAAGTGGATACATATTTCCAGCACGGTCAGCATCAACTATAACATCTTTGGTTTTAGCGTCCATGATCAAGCTTCGTTGTTTGGTGAATAGAACTTGAAGATTGTTATCACACAGTTGAGAAACACTAATTAGGTTGTGTTTCAGGTCATCAATGAAGGCAACTTTCTTTATGGTAAAATTACCATTTGTTATGTTTCCATAACCCTTGATTTTTGCTGTCATGTTGTTGCCGAAAGTAACATCTTGATTGGTTTGTGTAGGTTTGAAGTCACGTAAGTAGTTCCGGTTTCCTGTCATATGCTTGGAGAAGCCACTATCAATATACCATGTATCTTCATTGGGTTCTCCAACATTAAGTACCTGCAATCAGACAGAAGGTTTAGGTACCCAAATCTGAATGGGTCCTGGTTTGTCAGTTGTTATTTTGCTTAATGATTTTCTATTAGCATTTAACTTCGTATTGTTGTAAGAGTTTGGTTTATTCGGATGGAATGGTTGATGTTTGATTTGATTTATCAAATTTACCCAAACTGTGATTTGTTTTTGAAAATCTGTGGGTTGATAAGATCTGTAATTTGGCGAAAGATATCCTAGATGTGAAGGTTTGTTTGAAAAGTTTTCTTCATATCTGGGATCTGATGAAAAGTTTTGAAAAGCTTTTTGATGTTGATGGTTTGAAACTTTCTGATGTGATGGTTTTTGAAAGTTCCTTGAATGATTAAAAGTGATATCTTGAAAGCGGTTTTCAAAAGGTTTTGGTTTTTGTTTGGAAACCTGGTTATGTGGTATGATGTAGGGTTGAACTGGTTTCTTTGGTTTGTTTTCAAAAGCTTTTGGTTTGAAAAGTGGGGTTTTGTTGACTTGAATGGATTTTTTGCTTGTTTGTTGTTTCTTGGAGTATTTTTGTCCCGGACTAGTTTTTCCAACAATTGATGAACTCATTGTAGGAAAAGCAGTTGGTACAGAAGTACTACCATCCTCATAAGATGAATTTTCTCCATTCAAAAAGTTTTTGACTTTGGTGGTTCCGTCGGTATGTTTGATTTGGTGAGTTAAAGAACTAGCAGAGTCTGTTTCAGAATTTATAACTCTTTTGAAAGACTTTTTGGAAACAGTGAAAGCAGTATCATCTGGGCTACAGTTGATAATTGTTTCGTCATCTGAATCTTCCTCATTAACAGATGTGAAAAGATCTGGTAGAGTGGATTCAGAGTTTTCACAATTCGTCATGTTTTCCTTTTTTGCTTGTTCAATTTCAAAGGATTCTCTTCCAATTCCAGGTCTGTAATTCGTATCAATTTTGCCAATTCCTAAGGTGTTTGCCTTGGTGAAAATATCATCACTTAGTTTTCTAGCAACTTTGATAGAATCTATATTCCATATCAATCTTTTATTCTCAGTTTCAAGAGAATTGATTTGTTTTAAAGAATCAGTCAGTTTTTCATTTAAAATATTGTATTTGTCAGTTGATTCTTGAAAGTTTTGTTTCAACTGAAGGATTTCCATATCTAAAACATCTTTTATTTCAGAAGAAATTACTGACTGATTTTTTTGTTCCAAATCCCTTTTCTGAATTAGGGTCTGATTTAATTGTTCCAAGACGTGATTATAATCTTCCGATTTTCTTTCAACATCTCTTCCCAATTTGCTTTTTGTTCTTGTTGATTCTCCAAATTTGAGTTGCAAGGTTTGTAACTCAGATTTGCAAATATCATAATTGACCATTGTGTCATGATATGTTTTGAGATCAGCTTCCAGACTTTTCTCAATTTTGGTTATGTGGGACTCAAAAATTGTTTTGGAAAAACCAAGTTCAGAGATCATAAACCATACCTGTTCTATGATGTTGGGAGCTCTTGAAGGTATATCAATACCAGCTACGAAGCAGAAGTTTGATTGTGCTGGTTCATTGTCAGCTTCGTCATCAGAAGTTGGCCAGTATTCCACACTTGGTTCATGGATTGCCATTAATGCTCTTTGCTTTTCTTGGTTTTCCAGTTTCTTCAATTCGTCGGCTCTTTGAGCATAGTATGCTGAGTCTTTGATTTTGGTTTTGTTTTTGGCACGACATTCTATGGCATAGTGATTTGTTCCTATGCAGTTGTGACAAATGATCACTTCTTCATCACTTTCATCCTTTTGACTCTTAACCGGAAGTCTTTCAGGTGCTTGAGTTTGGGTTTGTTGGGAAGGCTGAGAATGGTTTTGTTGGAATCCAAAATTTTGGTTGTTTTGAAAGCCATTGTTTTGATTGTTGTAACCTTGTTTTTGGAAACCTCTGTTTTGATTCTGAAAAGTGTTGTTTGGATTATTATTATGACTTGAGTTGGGATTGTTTTGAAATACCTGGTTTTGAAAACCTTGGTTTGAGTTGTTATGGAAGGAAGGACTTTGAGAATTTTGTCCAATGTAAGGTCTAGGTTGAAAACCTGAATTATTTTGTCCAAAAGATGGTCTGTTTTGAAAGTTTGGTCTAAAATTTGATTGACCATGATTTGGGAGAAATCTCTGGAGATTTGTGTTTGCAACCAACGCACACAATTGTTGATAGTCTGCTTCACTATTCGAATCAGACTGGAAGGCTTGGTTTTGAAAAGATGTAGCCTGATTAAAATGATTAAAGTTTTGATCATTGAAAGGTGTTTGGTTTTGTGAAGTTGTGGACACAAGAGCAAGTGGTCCTCCAAAAGTTGTAGTGGTTGGTGGGTCAATCGAGGATTCATACGATTGAAGTTCTCCATACAGATTGTACAAAGTTTCAGTATGAATAGTTGGATTTCCCTGAATAACGTGTTTAACCATTTTCCAGCTTTCGAAAAGATTGTTTAAAAATTTGAGATTTATCTCATGTTGTGTCTTTTTGATACTCAAATTGTTCATTTTGACCATAATAAGATTGAACCTATCGTGGG
Organism: Lactuca virosa; assembly: GCF_052849685.1. Classification (NCBI taxonomy): domain Eukaryota; kingdom Viridiplantae; phylum Streptophyta; class Magnoliopsida; order Asterales; family Asteraceae; genus Lactuca; species Lactuca virosa. Next base: position 264,907,783 of record NC_136434.1, read on the forward strand.
CATCATGGATGGTTTCTGATGAAAGCATTTTGAAATTATCGAATTCATTTAAAACAGATGTTCTTTTGTTTCCGATAATTCTTTTATTTCCACAAAAACGATTTTTCAAATTCTCCCAAATTTGATTTGCGGTTAACAGTATAATGTCATCCATTTGACTTAGAATACTGTGAGGTATTCCAGACACAAGTTCCTTTTTGGCTTGGAGTTCCAACTTTCTTCTGATTTCGGTTTGAGTGGCTTGATTTGTAGCAAGAGTAGCCATATTTTCTGGAGTAATATATGTTCCTTCTACGCATTTCCAGACATCTTCATTTATAGCGTTAAGATGAAGATTCATACGGCCAACCCACGAATTATACTCTTCAGGAATAAGTATGGGTGCCCGTGAACCAGATCCTAAGCTATTTGCAATGGAGACAGAGTTCATGTTGGAGTAATTAGCCAAAGACATTTTTTTTTGAAATTTTTGAAAGGATTTTGAACAAGTGATATTAAAATGAAATTTTTAAAGAAAAGCTTATGGAAGGTTTATAACACTAACCAAAAGTTTTCGACAAAAATTTCAAAGTAAATCACACAAGCTCTGATACCAATTGTTGGAAAATATTCTTTTATATCAGCTCACATACCGATTGTTGGAAATATAAAAATCTGATCACCACAACAAAAGGCTCAGATACCAGTTACTGTGTGACAGATATATAAGTTAAAGATATAAGATGTAGATATATATATAAAGAATAATAATTGCGGAATAAATATAAATATGAAAGCTATAAATGACTGAAAGCTATAATAATATAAATGACTGTATTTAAATGACGTAAAGCTATAAATAATAATATAAATGACTGTATTTAAATGACGTAAAGCTATAAATAATATAAATGACTGTATTTAAATGACATAAAGCTATAATAAAGTTTATAAGTATATAAATATATATCAAGTAGGTTCGTCAATAAATTGACTGAACTGGACTGATGGAACGACTGGTCGATATTTGGACTCTTGGAACGACTGGCCGATATTTGGACTCTTGGAACGGCTGGTCGATATTTGGACTCTTGGATATTAATAGACTTTGTTTCTATTTGTTCAAAGATCAATCCGGTATTTGATAAGTAACAAAAAGTTCATTTTCATGTGAAATGGGTTGTTTACAAAACAGTGCAAAGTACACGGGTCATGTATTTGTATAAGGGTATAGGGTGTTTTGAGGAGCTTTGATGAGGTTGGAGTGGGTATTTGGAGGGTGGTAGGAGGTGTAATAATGTTGTATTTTTGATGGTGTAAGGCAGCCAAGATGGTGATGTTGAAAGAGCTTTGGGTGGTGATGAATGTAGATTTTTGGAGTAGATCTCTATGTATAGCCAATTCTCTCTCGCGTCTCTCTGGGTTTCCCGTGGTCAAAATCGTCCACGAAAATTTCTAGATGTGGGTAAGATTCTGAAGAATTGATGGTGAAAATCTCCCTAGTAGTATTTTAGCTGTGTTGTGCCCAATTTTTTGTTTTCTGACATGAAGATTCTGAACTCGAAAACATAAATCTCTCTGGATAGCCAATTCTCTCTCGCGTCTCTGTGGGGTTTCCAGTGGTCAAAATCGTCCACGAAAATTTCTTGATGTAGGTAAGGTTCTGAAGAATTGATGGTGAAATCTCCCTACTAGTATTTTGGCTGTGTTGTGCCCAATTTTTTGTTTTCTGACATGAAGATTCTGATGTCGAAAAACAGCAAGGTAGTGATGGTTGTGGTGATTTGAAAGGGTTTTTAGAGGAGGTTTAAGGAGGGTATTTGGAGGGTATTTTGAAGCTGTTTGGAGGTTGGAAGGAGGTTGATATAAGAGAGCTGTTTGGTGGTAAATGGTTTGATGAAGAAAGGTGGTGAAGTTGATGATCTTAAAGTTTGATGAAGATGGTTGATGGTGTTCTTCATTTAGCTTGTTGATCTTGGTGTTCTTGAGGTTTTTTGTGGCTTTATTTGGTGATGTTGCTGGAGATATTATAAAGGAAAAATGAACACACACTCACACTACAAAACTCACGTATACATATATGAGGTGAAAACAAATATCTTCCATCACTTGAGTTGTTGTGAAAGAGTAATGGCTGGTGGTTGTAGTAGGACTAGGAGTAAAAACGTATGTATGGGTTTGCTTCTTTAATTTCTTTGACTTTTCCTTTTGTGTATTCGATTTGTTGACTTTTCCACACAACATACATATATAATACATACATATAATACATATATATGTACATATATATATATATATATATATATATATATATATATATATATATATATATATACATACATATATATATATATATACATACATATATATATATATATATATATATATATATATATATATATATATACACATACATATATATATATATATATATATATATATATATATATATATATATATATATATATATATATATATATATATATTGTTGAAACTGTTCAGTCGCACAGCTAAATTTTCTCGTCTATGCGTATTCCATCTTTCGCGTATTTTTGTATTTTCCATTTGATCACGAATCCGCGCAACCTGAAATAACTGATAATATTTGTCAGATAAAATAAAAACAATTGGTCTTATTTCAGTGATGGTCACATATAAAAATATTTTTCAACAGGGTCGAAGGCACCAATGTCGGACCTTAGATTGATATCATGTTGTGCATGTTATGTTATAGTGATCTGTTAGATCAGTATCATGGTAGATAGGATGATGTTATGCTTAGTGATCTATAACATATGTCTATTTGTTTGCTAGCTGGTTAATAGTATGGTTATCTGTATTATGTACAAATGATTGATTGGTGGCTGAGGCTTCACTTCTTTTTGCGTAAGCCAATAGGCCAGGGCATTCCAACCCGATGGTTGAGGTCCTAGGTTATTCCATCCCGAGGATGATTGGGTCCGTAGTATGTTGGCATTCCAACCCGATGGTTGAAGGGACTGGGGTATTCCAACCCGATGGTTGATTGGACCCAAAGTTTGTTGGCATTCCAACCCGATGGTGGAGGATGATTGGGTCCGTAGTATGTTGGTATTCTAACCCGATGGTTTTTAAGACCCATAGTATGCTGTTATTTTGCTTGTGCTATTTGCTATGTATTGGTATTTTTGGGGAACTCACTAAGCTTTGGGCTTATAGTTTTGGATTATGTTACCGGTACCTCAGAGGATCGCGGGAAGTCGAAGGTCTGATCGTGAACCTCCTCATGTTTTGTTTTATGATTTTGGGGATTACTCTGATATTGAACTCATTCGAAAACAATTTGTAAACAATGATGGTTTTTGGGTTTGTCAAAAAGTTTAAATTTTTCATGAATTTTATGTATGTTACAAGTTGGTATCAGAGCCTTGGTTTGATTGATTTGGAGGAACACCAATGTGAATCCAGTCTCAAAATAAGGAGAAGATTTTTAAAATGGTTTCCAATGGTTTTCAAAATAATAAAGGAGGATGCGATGTGTACGATCAGCCGGAGCTAGTAAGTAGACCCCAAAATACCATACTGTTATCTGATATTGTGATATGTTAGAACAACATGCTAGTGATAGGCTAGGGGTCTTCAACATTTGCATGATAGAGTTTCCTAATTATATGATGACTGATAGCCTAGTGTTCTTCTTTAATGGAATTGACATCATTATTGTAGTTGCTTAGTGTATGCATCATGGTTATACATAACTAAGTTTTTATAGCCTGAGAATGTTTGGTTTGGCCTTATTTCTTATTCTTGTTTGATGAACAGCTTAGGGTAGGATCAAATATTCAAATGACTATAGGATCCAACGTTATGTATGGATAGCATACACGAGTGCTACAGGGTTGGTGGAAGTTTCATGGATGAGTTGTGTGGGGTCAGTCGGCCAGTTTTGAGATATATATAACGTTCCTCTAAGGTGTGAGGATTGAGTGTATTAAGTATTGTTAGGGTGTTGTGATGACTCTCTGAGACAACTACGGGTAGGTGTGGAAGGTAGTATGTGTTGGATTAGGTGTCTAAGACCATAACTATAATTGGTATGTACTTGACCCGAAAATAGCATGGTTCATTTGGGTTGCAACTCTCTCGAACAATTTGATAGGATGAATATTTGAGAAGAGGTTATTGTGATTTATTAATATATTATAAGTATAATATATTGATTGAGAAATCACATTATTTAATTAGTATTGGTCAAGAATTAATTTGGAATTAATTTAGTGATCAAAAGAGATTGATTAAAGTTACGGGGACTGATTAGGTAAATCAGTAATACTGATAGTTGGACCCATGATCCATGTTGACTAGGGTTGGACTAAACCTATATGAGAGTCCATAAAGATTTATCCCAAAAGGCCTATGTAATATGAAGAGTCATGGTGAATTAGGGTTTGCATGGATGAAACCCTAGGCTATAAAAGTAACCCCGAACTCCCTAAATTCGCCCCCCATGCACACTAAAGTAAAATCTAGCCGATTTTGTGCTCGGTAACCTCTATCTCAAGTTCCTCCTTTTGTTCTTGGTTTGTTGTAAGACATTTGAGGCATCACACTTGAGGTGGTAAGCTCCTAAAGGCCAAAGTTCTACTAGCTACATCCAAAGGTAATCTTCTAACTAGTTTTATGATTCATACATCAAATTTTGTATGCTAGTTTAGGCTTAATGCTTTGGAAACCAATATTTCATGTATAATTAGAGAAAACTTAGATCCAAAGCATTAGGGTTATATGTGCACCATAGGAATATTAGAGTACATAAAACCCATCAGTGGTATTAGAGCCTAGGGTGTTTTCTATTATATTGATGCAATTGTTTGATTTTCAAAGTTGGAAAAATGACATTTCTGGCCACTACCTAATGAACTCGACGAGTCCTAAGAGGGACTCGACGAGTTGGATGAATTTGGCCATGAACTTGACGAGTCCATTGCCTGGCTCGACGAGTTGGCTCATCTGTTGGCAGAATTTTCGAGTATTTGGCCTGTTTTGGATTAGGATCATTACCACAGATTGTTCTGGTTCATGAAATTTGATTTTACTAATATGGTAATGATTTTCCCCATCCAATAACATGATGATTGGCAATTTTAAGATAATTACTTGTTTTTGTGAAAAAAAACTAATTATTTGTAGAATTAAAAATTGTCATGCTACATGAACTTGTATTAGGTCAAATTTGGTAAATGATAAATTATATGATAATTGGATTAGTTTAACAATTTAATCTAAAATCTTTGTTGAAGTGTTTCATAACTTGTCCTCAAGTTATGAAATATGAAAATTCATCATTGATGGAACATTAACTTTATAAGTTATAGAATTTTAAAGGTCTTGAAGAGTTACATAACTTGTCCTCAAGTTATGGACCTTGGAAAGTCTCATTTATGTAACATGAATTCTAAAACTCAAGAGTTTTGAAGAGTTTCAAAACTTGTCATCAAGTTTTGGAGTTTGAAAAGTCTCACTTACGAAACTTTAATTACAAACCCTAAATTTTAAAAGTTTAAAATTCAACCCTATACTATTATAATATTAAAGTTTAATACTTATATATATGTATAAGACAAGTCAGTCTTACCGTTAGTAGGCCTCATTCACGATGCCAGTCTATAAGGGGGTATAAGGTTACTGCCTATAAAATGGTGGTTGAATGGGTGTCCACTCTCACCCACTGCTTCCTTGATTGGTGGAGGGCCGTTAGCCGAACGGGTAGGATAGGACAATAAACTTCATTAATAAGTATAATGATATTATAATGTAACTAAACTTTTATAAATTCCCAATCTTAGTTACTTTAGGAAAAATGTGAAAATGGTGCTATTCCATGAAATTGCACTTTGCACCTTTCTAAGTCGTTAGTGGAGCATGTGCGGTAATCTGGCACACTAATTTGGGACTAACAAGGATGGCAAAGGGTAGCTTGATGTTAATCATGTATCAATAGAGTGTGTGTGGTTAACCGGCACATTGATTAGGTGATTTGTAATATTGAGAGTGTCAAGCATATTTGCATGGTTATTCACACCTTGTTTGTGATCCTCAGCATCCCAGTCACAAACTTGAAGGGCATAATCGAGATTTAAACATGCCATTGAGAAGATTCAATGAATCTCAAAGAATCTAGGAATTTCAATTCATTAAAAACCAAATCTATATTTTTGTTTTTGATGGTGGAAATTGGTAAATTGTCATTTACCTGCCTTCAAATATTTTTGCAATTGGATTATGGCATCCCTCTTCCGAATTGTAAAATATTGTGTTCGGTCTTAGCCTTAATATTTCATTTGGGTGTTATATTAAGGATCCTTATCTAATCTAAACTTGGTCCTTTTTTTTCAGATGTCTACTTCGAACACCGCATCAAACACAAACTTCTTTTGGCTCTTTCTCCCTCATGAACCTATGTGGGAGGGTCATCTTTGATGGATCGAACTTCAATGACTGGATTCGAAACATTCGAATGGCCATTCGATACAAGGACAAAGAATATGTTCTCGATAAAGAGCTAAAGGAGATTGATGAAAACACTGCTACTCCCGAACATATTGTTGAGTATAAGACTCATGGGAGGGACGCGACAAAGGTGTCGTGTATTATGATTGCTACCATGACTGCTGAGCTTCAGAAGCCTTATGAGGACTTTTGGCCTTATTAAATGCACCAAGATTTGATGTAAAGGTACCATCAAAGTACTAGGCAGGAAAGGTATGAAATCATTGCCTCCATGATTACTACCAAAATGAAGGATGGAGAGTCTATCACGGCCCACCTGCAAAAGATGCAAAGGTTTGTGGACAGCTTGTTGAAGCTGAATGTCAACTTCAATGAAGAGTGTCATTGACTTTATTCTACACTCTTTGCCTTCTTGTTATGATTAATTTCGTATGACTTATCATATGAACAAGGAGGAGGTTACTCTAAGCAAGCTTCAAGGTCTTTTGAGAACTACTGAAAGTAGTTTGAAAGGAAAATCTATTGTACCTACTCCTACTGTTGTTGCCCTGGCTTGGCAATTGGACATGGGAAGGGAAAGAAGAGGAAGGCTCCTTCTAAGAGCCACAAGGGAAGGTCCCATGATGGATCCTCTTCTAGCAGGGCCAAAGTTGGTTCTACTAAACCCTATCCAAACCCAAAGGAAGTAGAGTGCTTCCATTGTCATGCAAAGGGCACTGGAAACGAAGCCACTCCAAATACTTGCAGTACATAAAGGATGGGAAGATCAAGCCCACCTTTGCAGGTATTTATACTATTCTGTCTAATAACTCATCACATTCTAATTCTTGGGTCCTTGATACAGGATGTGGTTTTCACATTTGTTCGGATTTGAAGGGTCTAAAAAGAAGTAGGGATGTGGAGCACGGGAAGATGAACTTGATAATGGGGAATAGAAAAAAGTTGCATGTCATCAAGATTGGAGTTTATTCTTTATTGCTTAGTAGTGGGTTAAATTTAGAATTGAATAATTGTTGCTACTCGTTTGATATGGCGAGAAATATTATTTCTTTTCATAGTTTGTATAAACAAGGTTTTAACTTTTCGTTTAATAATGAAACTGGTTCAATAAATGCTTATTATAATGGAATTTTTTATTTTAAAGCATTGCCTTGTAATGGTATATATGAAATTGTGATGGTTGTAGATAACTTAGGAAATAATGTGTTGCATATCGATTCATCCAAATATTTGGATAAAGCATGCTTATGGCCTTCTCGTCTTGGACATGTCAACAAGAAGCATATAGCCCAACTCCAAAAGGATGGAGTTTTGGAGTCATTTGACTTAAAGTCAGATGACACATGTGAATCTTGTTTGCTTGGAAAGATGACCAAGTCACCCTTTACTGGTTTGTGTGGGGTGAGGGTTTGTTGGATCTCATAGACACCGATGTGTGTGGACCCTTCAGATCCGCCACAAGGAATGCTAACCACTTCTATGTGACTTTTACTAATGATTACAGTAGATATCGATATATCTACTTAATCAAGCATAAGTCTGAAACCTTTCAAAAGTTCAAAGAGTTTAAACAAGAAGTGGAGAATCAATTGGGCAGGAAGATAAAGTTGCTCCGATCCGATCGAGGTGGTGAGTATCTTAGTGTCGAGTTCCTAGACTATCTTAAGGAATGTGGAATTATTTCACAATTGATGCCACCCAGGACACCACAACTTAACAGTGTGGCTGAGAGGCGCAATCAAACCTTGTTGTACATGGTTCATTCCACGATGAGTCAAGCTTCGTTACCTATCTCATTCTGGGGGTATGCCTTAGAGACTACCACCCATATCCTTAATCTAGTCCCAATAAAAAAGGTTACCAAAACACCTCACGAAATGTGGACATGGAAGGTTCCCTCGTTAGAACATATCAAGGTTTGGGGTTGCGAGGCTTTCATAAGACGAGAGACTCACGACAAGCTCGAACCTCGTAGTAAGCAATGCACTTTCATCGGCTACCCACATAAATCCTTTGGATATCTATTCAATAGACCGAGTGACAATGTTGTCTTCGTTGCGAGGAGAGGAGTCTTTCACAAGAGAGAACTCATATGCCAAGAGGACAGTGGGAGGCAAATTGACCTTGAAGAGCTTCAAGAGTTAAGTGATGAAGGAACCTTAAACACTAGCGCTCAACCCGAGGAGGAAACTCAGGTTGCATCAGTTGACGAGTCCTTACCTCTGAGACGTTGCAGTAGAGTTAGAATGGCACCTGAGTTTTATGGTTTCCATATTGCTACTGAAGGTGATACATTTATCAGTGATAGTAGAGTGATAAATTTGGATGAACCTAACAACTACAAGGAAGCCATGGTAGGCCTCGAGTCTGCAAAATGGAAAGAGGCGATGGACAGCGAGATATAGTCCATGTATGACAATCAAGTTTGGAACTTGGTTGACAATGTACCAGGACGTAAGACAGTCGAGTGCAAATGGTTCTTTAAGAAGAAGAACGACATGGATGGGAAAGTACACACTTATAAGGTGTGATTGGTTGCGAAGGGATTTACTCAAACTCCTGGAGTTAACTATGATGAGACCTTCTCACCAGTATCGAAGATTAAATCTATAAGGGTGATGCTAGCCATAGCTGCATTTCATGATTATTAAATATGGCAAATGGATGTCAAAACTGCTTTCCTTAATGGGAAGTTGGCTGAAGATGTTTACATGAATCGGCCAGAGGGTTTTGTCAATGCAGAGTACCCTAATAGAGTGTGTAAGCTTGAAAAATTAATATATGGATTAAAGCAAGCATCACGCAGATGGAATCTTTGTTTCGATGAGAAAGTCAAAGAGTTTGGTTTTTCGAGAAGCGAGGATGAGTCCTGTGTATATGTCAAAGCTAGTGGGAGTATAGTTAGCTTTCTGGTGTTGTATGTGGATGACTAACTGCTCATAGGAAATGACATCTCAACCTTGCAGGAGGTTATGTCCTGGCTTGGGAAGTGTTTCGCTATGATGGACCTTAGGGAAGTTGCTTATATTCTAGGGATAAGGATATTGAGAAACAGGAGTAAAAGACTAATAGGAGTTAGTCAAAGTACCTACTTGGACAAGTTGTTGAAACGTTTCAGCATGGAGAATTCCAAGAAAGGTGAATTACATATCTAGAGCAACACCGAACTGAGTAAGGTTTAGAGTCCGAGTACAAACGAAAACATAGCAGATATGAGTCAGGTACCATATGCTTCGGCAGTTGGGTCGATCATGTATGTTATGACATGTACTCGCCCTGATGTGGCCTTTTCTTTGAGCATGGTCAACAGATATCAAGGGAATCCTGGTAGAGCTCATTGGACTGCGGTAAAAAACATTCTTAAGTACCTGTGGAGGACTAAGTACTGGGTCCTTAACCTAGGTGGGATTGTTGATTTGAGAGTGACAGGATATAGTGACACCGACTTTCATACCGACAGAGATAATTTTCGCTCTCAGTCGGGCTGGGTATTTACCTTAAATAAAGGAGCAGTAACTTGGAAAAGTTCCAAACAGGAAACTTTAGCCGATTCAACGTGCGAATCAGAGTACATAGCAGCAAGCGAATCGGCTAAGGAGGCAATATGGCTGAAGAACATCATTGGAGACCTTGGAGTTGTACCAGCTGTAAAGCAGCCTATGGAAATTTTCTGTGACAACGAGAGTGCAGTTGCCTTAGCCAAGGTACCGAGGGATCATGGCAGATCCAGGCATATCGACATAAAATATCACTTTATACGACATCAAGTTGAAGAAGGACTCCACGTTGTAAAGAGGATATCGTCAGAAGAGAACCCAACGGATCCCCTTACAAAGGTTCTAAGCAGGGATAAGCACTTGCAGCATGTAATAAGTATTGGGCTGAAGGACGATATTCATTTTAATGATTAGATAGATATTTAGAAACTTGTAATAGCTAAATCGTAATAGACATTTGATGATTGAATAAAATAAGTTTTTATTTATAAGTAAAGTTACTATCTTGTGTCAATTGTTTACTATTGTTTCATTTTGCATGTTTTGACTTCCAGAATAATACGATTATTCAAACTATCCAAAGTCGATCATACTTTGAAAGTAGGTTATGAAAGTAGACTGTTACGAATGGGTTTTTGTAAGATTGTCTAAGGTGTTAGACATAGCAAAGTTTGCTACAAACATTCATGGGTGCTCTTGATATAAGATTTGAGTATTAGACTAAACCCACACTCACATGAATCACTTCATGGAATTTACCATGAGTGATTGTGAGATGATAATATCTTATTGTCTTCAAATCAAGATATATGAGTTGTTGATTATAAGTTGGTTGTACATTGATAATGCGAAACTGCATCAGTAACTTGATGTTATAAAACGTGTTATTATGTATGATTTAACGAGTAGTTAGTAAAAGCATACAAGTCGAAGTTTATCTATTCCTTTTATCCTAAGAGGATTAAAAGCGATATCTTGGACCCCTCGATGATTTTGTTTTGACTTATGTGTCGGGCCCGGTCAGGACTCAATTGATGTGTTCAATTAAGTTCTATATCAAACAAATTAGAAATCGGGAAACAAACTGCAGGACAATAAGTATGACTATTTTCCATGTATTTGTCCGCATAATATCTTGAAGAACAAAGGATTATATGATCCCTTATCTAATGGACGCGTCAGGATTCGACAACGGCTTTAGAGAGCTACGATTGCTAATCGGATTTTAAAGTTGCATTTGCAATTGTAGTTATTAGACTTATCCAAGTGGGAGACTGTTGGATTAGGTGTCTAAGCCCATAACTATAATTGGTATGTACTTGACCCAAAAATAGCATGGTCCATTTGGGTTACAACTCTCTAGAACAATTTGATAGGATGGATATTTGAAAAGAGGTTATTGTGATTTATTAATATATTATAAGTATAATATATTAATTGAGAAATCACATTATTTAATTAGTATTGGTCAAGAATTAATTTGGAATTAATTTAGTGATCAAAAGAGACTGATTAAAGTTACGGGGACTGATTAGGTAAATCAGTAATACTTATAGTTGGACCCATGATCCATGTTGACTAGGGTTGGACTAAACCTATATGAGAGTCCATAAAGGTTCAGCCCAAAAGGCCTATGTAATATGAAGAGTCATGGTGAATTAGGGTTTGCATGGATGAAACCCTAGGCTATAAAAGTAACCCCGAACTCCCTAAATTCGGCCCCCATGCACACTAAAGTAGAAGCTAGCTGATTTTGTGCTCCCTAACCTCTATCTCAAGTTCCTCCTTTTGTTCTTGGTTTGTTGTAAGACATTTGAGGCATCACACTTGAGGTGCTAAGCTCCTAAAGGCTAAAGTTCTACTAGCTACATCAAAAGGTAATCTTCTAACTAGTTTTATGATTCATACATCAAATTTTGTATGCTAGTTTAGGCTTAATGCTTCGGAAACCAATATTGCATGTATAATTAGAGAAAACTTAGATCCAAAGCATTAGGTTTGTATGTGTACCATAGGAATGTTAGAGTACATAAAACCCGTCAGTATAGGCCCGTATTACTGAAAGCACAGGACCCGTACGCCTAACAGAGAAGTCACAACCCCTAGGACTTTGTGGGGAGTTGTTTCACCATTATTATATGTGTGTTATCTGATATCCTTATGGTTTATTTTTTCAGTATGGTGACTACGCGTCGAGTTGTGGCAGGATCCAGATCGAGATAAAGAGCGGGCCGTCAGGGTGAGTCAGCTGCGTTGGATGACAGGATCAGGGAGATTCTGTAGGAGGAGGTTGTTGCTCGGTTCCGAGCTCAGTTGCCAGAGATGTTTGAGTCTATCAAGACCACCATGGTTGAGTACTTTGATAAATTCTATGCTGCGTTGTCTGAGACTGCTGTTGTTGCAGCCACTGTAGTCGTTGCAGCTGCAAGCGTTGGATCGTGTCGGGCTTTTCAGTATTGGGACTTCGACAATACGAACCCCCTGACTTTCGATGGGGTGCAGGACCAGATCATCACCCTGAGGTGGCTATCTGATGTGGATGGATGTTTCTTCACTTGTTTGTGGGAATGGATTCGGTGAGCCGTTTCGGTGCTATGATTGATTGTGAGGGCCGAAACGTGGTAATTCGAACCCTAAATGGGGGAGAACTGGTTTTCTATGGAGAGGGCACCAGGATGGGATCATGTTTTTGTTCTACAGCCAGAGCTCGATAATATATTCAGCACGGGTGTGCATGTTATTTGGCTAATGTGGTGGATACATGTGTTGCAGATCAGGTTTCAGTTTCAGAGGTTTCGGTGGTCAGGGAGTTTGCCGATGTATTTCCGGAGGAGTTATCCGGTGTGTCTCCTGAGAGGCAGGTCGAGTTCAGGATTGACCTCGTGCCAGGTGCGACCCTGATTGCTAAGGCGCCATACTATTTGGCACCGCCTGAGACGCAGGAGTTGTCATCTCAGTTGCAAGAGCTGCTAGGCAAGTAGTTCATCAGACCAAGTAGTTCTCCATGGGGAGCACCGATTTTATTCATCAAGAAGAAGGATGGTTTACACCGGATGTGTATCGATTACCGAGAGTTGAACAAGCTAACGGTGAAGAACTGTTGTCCCCTTCTGCGGATTGATGATCTTTTTGATCAGTTGCAGGGTGTATCTTGGTTCTCCAAGATAAATCTAAGGTCCGGGTACCATCAGGTCAGGGTGATAGAGGAGGACGTGGAGAAGACCGCGTTGTGGCCTCGTTATGGGCGTTACGAGTTCGTGGTGATACCATTTGGGATCACCAATGCGCCTGCGGTATTTATAGATTTGATGAATCGGGAATGCAGTTCGATGCTCGATCGTTCGGTTATCGTGTTTATCGATGATATCTTCGTATATTCCAAGGATCAGAGAGCAGCATGAGGAGCATCTTCGTGATCTTCTGGGGGTTTTGAGGCGAGAACAGATTTATGTTAAGTTCTTGAAGTGCGAGTTTTGGTTACGAGAGGTTCAGTTTCATGGACATCTCGTTAACCAGGACGGGATATTGGTCGATCCGGCCAAGATCAAGGCGGTGTTGATGTGGGAGGTTTGGAACTCTCCCTCGTATATCAGGAGTTTCTTGGGGTTGGCAGGGTACTACCGGAGATTTATTTAGGATTTCTCCAAAATTGCAGTACCCCTCACTCGTCTGATGAGGAAGGGGGTAGATTTCCAGTTGGGCCCTGAGCAGCAGTTAACATTTGAGACCCTTCGGCAGAGACTAAGTGAGGCCCCAGTTTTGACCCTCCCGGAGGGAATTGAGGATTTTGTGGTTTTCTATGATGCATCCATCACTGAGTTGGAGGCAGTCCTCATGAAAAGATGACGAGTGATAGCTTATGCTTCGCGACAACTGAAGCTGTGTGAGGCGCGATATCCCACGCATGATCTTGAATTGGGGGCTGTGGTTTTTTCCCTCAAGATTTGGAGGAATTATCTTTATGGGATCCATTGTACTATCTATACGGATCACAAGAGCTTGAGACAGAGGCAGCGTAGGTAGCTGGACGTAGTCAAGGATTATGACTGTGAGATCCTTTACCATCCGGGTAAAGCAAATGTGGTGGCGGATGCCTTAAGCAGCAAGTCGGCTGGACCTTCTGATGGGGTGTCATATATGACGATATCAGTGGATTCTCCGCTTGTGCGGTTGATTAGGGAGGCTCAGGTCGTGGGTGTTCGGGAAGAAAATTGGAAGACTGAGAGGATCAGGGGTGCGATCACCAGATTTGTTCCGGATAGTCATGGGTTGTTGACCTGTTGTGGTCGGGTATCGGTTCCTATGTCTGGTGGAGTCAGGCAAATTGTGCTAGAGGAGGCTCATAAGTCTCGCTTTTCTATCCATCCGGGGGCTACCAAGATGTATCAAGATTTGAGATTGAGCTCCTGATGGCTGTGTGTGAAGGGGGAGATCTTCTGGTAGGTGGAGAAGTGCTTGACCTAAAAAATGGTCAAGGCCGAGCATCAGAGGCCACATGGAAAGCTACAGCCTCTGGAGGTTCCCATGTGGAAATGGGAGAAATTTTCGATGGAATTCATCACCAAGTTGTCGAAGACGGCAAAGGTTTTTGACGCTATTTGGGTCATCGTACATCGATTGACCAAGAGTTCCCATTTCCTGGCGATTCGGGAGAGTTCTCCGGCCATAGGGTTCTGATCATTGTTTCAGACCGTGATATTCGGTTCACCTCCCGTTTTTGGCAGAAGTTCCATGAGGAACTGGGCACGAGATTGCACTTCAGCACAACTTATCATCTGCACACCGACGGCTAGAGTGAGTGAATGATACAGACTCTTGAGGATATGTTGCGAGCCTGTGTCATTGATTTTGGTGGGATCTGGGACTCCTGCCTACCTCTTGCGGAGTTCTGCTACAACAACAGTTTTCACTACAGCATTGGTCCTCCGCCTTTTGAGCTCTTGTATGGGCGCAGATGTCATACCCCAGTCTGTTAGGGGAGGTTGGTCACAGGGTTATAATACGGACCGAGGTGGTCCTTCAGACCATAGAGATGAATCAACAGATCATGCAGAGATTGCAGACTGCTCAGAGTCGGCAGAAGAGCTATGCCGACCGACGTCGATCCGAGTTGGAGTTTCTGGTTGGTGAAATGGTGTTACTGAAGGTCTGTACTTTGAAGGGTGTGATTCTCTTCAGAAAGAGGGACAAATTGAGTCCCCAATATATTGGGCCATTCCGGATTATTGTCAGGGTTGGCAAGGTCGCCTACAGATTGGATCTTCCTGAGGAGCTCAGTCAGATCCATAACACTTTCCATGTTTCGCAGCTGCGAAAGTGCGTATTGGATGAGGATGTCGTTGTGTCATTGGATGATATTCAGGCTGATGAGTGCCTAAACTATGTTCAGAGACCAGTAGCTATTCTCGAGAGGAGAGTAAAGGTTTTGCGAAGAAAGGAAGTACCTTTGGTAAAGGTACGATGGCAGCATCGGAGGGGCTCCGAGTGGACCTGGGAGCCGGAGGCTGAGATGCGGGAGCATTACCCAAAGTTGTAACATCCTAGGTTTTAGGTATTTTCAAATCCTTCCTTTGGTTTTTAAATATGTCATTTTTTGGTCCATGGAATATAAACATGTAGCCCTATGAAGCCCTAGTGGCAAAATGGTAATTTTGGGAGCAGGGGTAGTACGCTGGGCGTACATGTGAGTACGCTAAGCGTACTAGGGCGCGCCCTAGTACGCTGGGAGTACACATATGTATGTTGGGCGTACTAATGTCCGGGTGAAACCCTAATTTTTAGGTTTTGAGGAGTATTTAAACACCTTTTATGGATCATTTAGCCTCACCCTTTCAGCCTCCAAGCCCTTGAGTTATTCTTAGCAAACCCTAACCCCATAAAAGAGTGTTTTGAGCTTAAAGTGTGTTATTTGTGTGCTTAAGGGAGAAGGAAGTGTATCAAGGAGTCTTGAAGGGATAGCAAGCTTGTGGATCTTGGATCATCATCTTCTTGGGAAGATCTAGAAGGTAAAAAGTTGCTACCTTTATGCTTGGTTTGCTTAGATCTCATCTTGATAGCGTTATGCTGTTCTTTTGTCCCAAAAGTCCCATTATTGTGTATGTTTGGTGTTGGACGTTTTGGGTTGTCCTTTCAGACCCTAGGAAGGGTTCTAAGCCATAAAAATAAGGTCCATTTAGTTAGTTTGGCTCCATGCTTCTTATGGAAGGTCTTAATGGATTAAGACCATGTATTAAGGACTTTCTGGATGTCTAAAGTCATAAAGTTGGAGACTTTATGACTCTAAGGTGCATTTGGACCAGGGATCTGAAGTTTGGGCTTAAGTGCTTAAGCCATTAAGCACTTATTGAGATTTTGGACTCTGCAAGGGTACCCCCCCCACGTACTCGGTCAGCCAGCCTGTTGTGGGTCAATGCGAGGCAGTGTACGCCCAGTGTACCGAAGGAGTACACCCCGCGTACGCCTTCTGTTGGACTTCGGACTTTGGGCTTCAAGTTTTGGGCCACCTTTTGGGCTTGAAAGTTTGGGCCCTTATTGGTCTATCTGAGTATGAGTGTTTTGGGCCAAGTGAAGATTTGGACTTTAGGATGAGGCCTGAAAAGGAGTTTCGGTCCAATTTTCCCAATTTGGAAAATTGGGCCAATGATGGCCCTTGTATAATTTTGGGCTTTTTTGGATCAAGAATTGGGCCCGGGTCTTGGCCCAATTATCTATAGGGTAAAGTGGCCATTTACCCTAAGTTTGGGTCACTAGTCAAGGGTAGTGATTCAATTATTAATTGGATGTTTATTTGTTGTGATAGTTCGCGATTTTAGTGGGCCAGCAGTCAGAGGTTTTTTGTGCGATTCGTCAGTGTGAAGTCAGTTATTCCTCACAGTACTTTCCGATCGAAGGCACCAATGTCGACCCTTAGATTGATATCCTGTTGTGCATGTTATGCTATAGTGATATATTAGATCAGTATCCTAGTAGATAGGATCATGATATGCTTTGTGATCAGTAAGATCTATCTATTTGTTTGCTAGTTGGTTAATAGTATGGTTATCTCTATTATGTGCACATGATTGGTTGGTGGTTGAATTTTCACTGCTTTGTGCGTAAGCCAACAGGCCATGGTATTCCAACCCAATGGTCGAGGTCCTAGGGTATTCCATCCCAAGGATGATTGTGATGGGTTTTGTATACTACAACATCCTATGGTGCACATACAACCCTAAATACCTTGGATCTATGTTTTCACTAATTTTACATGCAAATGGTTTCCAAGGCATTAAACCTATAACTAGCATGCATTTGACATAAACCATACAAGATACTAGTTAGGGTAACATACCTTTTATGTAGCTTGAAGTCTTGATGTATTTAGCCTTACAAGCTTAGCCCCAATAGTGTGGAAGCCTCAAATGAAGTCACAACACATCATGAATAAAGGTGGCTCTTGAGAGAGAAACTCCATGCACCAAAAACACCTCCATGAACTCCAAGTAAAAGTGTAGGAGTTTTTGGCTATGAATGGACATATTTATATGTAGGATACCAAGGGTCATGGGTATAACCCAAATCCATACCCATGGGTGTTATGATTCATGGTTCATGTGGCCCAACTCTTTATGTATCCATACATAAACTTGGTCCAACATGGATCATAAGCCCAACACATATAAATATAACTAATTACCATAATTAGTCCCCATAGATTTAATTAGTGTCCCTTGATCACTAAATTAATTACAAATTAATTCTTGATCAATACTAATTAAAACATATGATTTCACATTAATATATTAATAAATCATATATAACCTTCTCTCAAGAGTCCATCCTAACAAATTGTCCTAATGATATGCAACCCAAATGGACCATGCTACTCTCGGGTCGAGTACATACCAATAATAGTTATGGGCTTAGACATCTAATCCAACAAGTTCCTCATTGTGTTTAGCATGTTGAAGGCACCAATTTCGGCTCATGGTTTGATGGTTTAGTATGCTAGTTGTCTGCGTGACTCTTGCATGCGTTATATGTATATGTTTACCAAGCGGGGCCCGGTATTATCTTTATGATTATCGCATGTGGTTTATGTTTATATGGTTATATGTTATATGTATACCGGGTGGGGCCCGAAGCCAGGCGGGGCCAGATGACTGACAGATTTGTATACCGAGCACGGCTCGATTTCGGGCGGGGCTCGATGATGGGCATGACCCATTATGTGTTTATTTATGTATGTATGGTATGTGGTATTTTTGGGAACTCACTAAGCTTTGTGCTTACGGTTTTCAGTTTATGTTTTAGGTACTTCAGGATCGAAAGGGAAGAGTCTGCGATGATTGCAGAGCACACACCACCTTTTTCTGCATTTAAGATTTACTCTGATATATTCAAATGTATTGCCATACATTGATCTTTTGGGGTTGTATAACAACGTTTGTATTATTGTTTTTATTAAATTAAAAAAGAAATTTTTGGGTCTTATCAATGGGACGTTACAAGTTGGTATCAGAGCATTGGTTTGAGGGATTCAGACATACTCTTGGGTGTGTCTGAACTCAAACTGAGGTTTGGTAAAGTTTTTTTAAAAAGAATTGTATTTTTAAGAAAAGGGTTTTCTAAGACAAGAAAGGGTGTGGTGTATGCAATCAACCGAGCTCAAGTAAGTTTTCCCAAAATACTCATACATGTTATCTGATATGATTTCATTTGTGAATCTGTGAATCACATGCTAGTTAGGGCCAAGGATCTGCTCAATGTTTGTGTGATATAATGTTAGGAGAGATGCGTTTGTATACCTAATGTATGAGCTTGTAGAATTTCATGCTAGTACCGATCATTTAGTGATAGGATGGCCTAATTAGGTTATGTTTGGTTCCGATTACTTGATGCCTGAATGCTGCTTGCTTTGTGCTTTTTAGGAGTTCAAACTAGTTTCAGTTAACTAGTAAGTGAATATGTTAAGTTACATATTTCTGAGGCTAGATAATTTTAGAAGGTTAGGTTTTATCTCTATTGAGCAACTCTTGTTTGAGTCCAAACCTTGTAGTGTGAGACCTCTTATTCGAAAAATTATCTGGTTTTGGTGATATGTAATTGTATTCATGAGCTAGTTAGAGGAAGTTAGCGGGAGTTCCTTCTGTAGCCGATGGCAGAGAGTGGAGTGGAGTGTAACCTAGGAAAACCTAGGATGAGATCTAGCGTTGGGAGCCTTATCTTGTTGAGGGTTAAATTGTATGGATACGAAGTGACTTGGCGGATTTAAGGCAATCCTTGAGGAAAGTACGGATAGATGTGGAAGGTAGTATGGGCCCATACTAATGGAAGCAGAGGATCAGTACTCGAGTCAAGGAAAGCTGCGTTGAAACAAGATAATTCATATCATCAATCTTCAAGAAATTATCATGAACATATAAGCTAATACAAATCTTGAACTTATGACAATTATCTTTGAAATTGGATTAGCATGATCATTACCACATCAAAAACAGGTTTATAAGTTCAAAAACAGCTTAGGGTAATGTTCCTAGTCCAATTCCAGCCTTAAAAGTCGAAAATCTGCACTCTGGGCTTCCTACTCGTCGAGTGTATGAACCTACTCGACGAGTACGATGAATTTGTTCATGGACTCGGCGAGTCCATCAGTGGACTCCGCGAGTCCATAGTCCAGACAGCCAGAAAAACAATTTTTTCAGCAATTTGCATCAAGTATAATTGAAAACAAGCCTTGGCTCAGATACCACTGATGGGTTTTGTATACAACAACATCCTATGGTGCACATACAACCCTAAATACCTTGGATCTATGTTTTCACTAATTATACATGCAAATGGTTTCCAAGGCATTAAACCTATAACTAGCATGCATTTGATATAAACCATACAAGATACTAGTTAGGGTAACAAACCTTTTATGTAGCTTGAAGTATTCATGTATTTGGCCTTAAGAGCTTAGCCCCAATAGTGTGGAAGCCTCAAATGAAGTCACAACACATCATGGACAAAGGTAGAACTTGAGAGATAATTCCTTCCACACCAAAATCAACTCCATGAGCTCCAAGAACTAGAAGTGGCGATTTTTGCTATGGAGTGACCTATTTATATGTAGGATTCCAAGGGTCACGGGTATAACCCAAATCCATACCCATGGGTATTATTATCCATGGTTCATGTGGCCCAACTCTTTATGTGTCCGTACATAAACTTGTTCCAACAAGGATCATAAGCCCAACACATATAAATATAACTAATTACCATAATTGGTCCCCATAGATTTATTTAGTCTCTTTTGATCACTAAATTAATTCCAAATTAATTCTTGATCAATACTAATTAAAACATATGATTTCATATTAATATATTATAACTTATAATATATTAACAAATCATATATAACCTTCTCTCAAAAGTCCATCCTAACAAATTATCCTGATGATATGCAACCCAAATGGACCATGCTACTCTCGGGTCGAGTACATACCAATAATAGTTATGGGCTTAGACATTTAATCCAACAGTCTCCCACTTGGATAAGTCTAAAACTATTATTGCAAGTATGACTCCAAAACCCGACTAGAAATCGTAGATCTTAAAAGCCGCTGTCAAACTCCAACCTAGTCAATGACACGTCCATTAGATAAGGGCTCATATATTCCTCCACTCTAGATATCATATGGACTGAGACATAGATTATAATCATTCTCTATGTCCATTTGTTGTTTCCCGATTTCCGATTTATGACGACTGACTAATTGAACAAATCAAATCAGTTCAGGTCCGGCCGAGCATTTACGTTTGTCATCACTAAATCATCGAGGGGCCCACGGATATCTCTTTTATCCCTCCAATGGTAAAAGTAATGGATCAACTTCGACTCATATGCTTATACGAACTACTTGTTGAATCATACACAAAGGCACGTTTTATAACATCAAGTTACCGATGCATTTTTGTACAATCAATGTACAACCAACTCATAGTCAACAACTCATATCTCTAGGTTTGAAGAATATAAGATATTATCGTCTCATGATCACTCGTGATAAAATCCATGAAGTGAGTCAAATGAGCGTGGGTTTAATCCAATACTCGAATCTCATTCCAGGAGCACTCATGAATGTTTCAGCAACTTTTGGTATGTCTAAACAGTTTAGACATCTACAAGCCAAATTCATGACAGTCTTGATTCATACCTACTTCCAAAGTATGATTGACTGTGGAGAGTTTGAATAACCTAGTTATTCGAGAAGTCAAAACATGCAAAGTGAAACACAAGAATAATCGAATCCAATATGGTTTCAGAACTTATGAATATAAATAAAACACCTTTTATTTAATCACCATATTGATTACACATTATTCATTGCATAATGTTTCAAATAATCAACTTAATACTTGAACTGAAACAATAGTCATGCCATGCTCCAAGCATGCACACTATGTTTTTCCAAACAATAGTTATGCCATACTCCAAGTAAGCATACTATGTTTGTCTATGATCCTTACTTTGTGAAATAGACTAATTGAACATGATTCCAATGATGCTCATTTCACAATCCCAAATCCTTACCGCAAATGTAAGAATACAAGATTCTTTGCCATTTACTGAAATCTGTTAGATTTTAAACTTATATGCATTGATCCTCTTGTAATGACTGTGCACAAAAGTCACAAAGACTTGGAAACGGACATTTACAAAGTACATTCCTTTTAACATCCTTCTTGCATTAAGATTTCTAATCTTACACAGATTTAATGAATAACTTCCACCTATGGAAACATTTCCACATTCCCATTTTGACTATCAATTCTGAACAAGAGTTGCCTCGTTTCAGAGTATGTCAATATGGTCCTTCCAAAATTAACACTATACTTCCAATTGTCCATGAGCAACCAATCTTTGGTAAACCTCAGATTATCCTCGACAATTGCTTAATCATTTTAGTCATACCCAGTTCTCGTACTTTTTCCCTATTAATCCCCCAGGCATTTGGAAAAATTTAGAACAGATGAATATTACAGCACATGTAATCGATCCTATATCTGAAGCATATGGGACACGATTCATGATGTCTCACATAAAGACATGATACTAGACCAGTCTTTTGCGATAATATTTCTATTTCTATTTGCCATGTTCTCATAATTCAGATTATGAAAAGGGATGCCGTAATCATAATCGAATTTTAGAACGCAAATAATGTAATTATGACTAAATTTGATTAAAAATCTCAATCTAAGCTTGTAGAACTGAAATGATCTATGAATTCCTCTCCCTTAATTATAGCAAAACAACTTTTCAACCCCTGCAACTTTGCAAATTGAAACTTTTGTTTTCTATAATTAACATTGCTAACTTGCAAAGCTTAACATAAAAATCATGCTCCCATTAACATGATAATTATTAGCATAACACTTATGCTCCCACTAGCTTTGACATGTATCCAGAAATCAGCTGGACTTCTAGAAATCAATACTTTATTGACTTTCTTACCAAAGTTCAGATTTCTTATACGAGATGCTTTGATAAGACTTTATGAAAATCATACACCTTTTTCTTAGATAGCTCACATGTGTGTCAAAACAATTTTTAGAACTATGAAAAGGGATGTCGTAATCATAGTCTCAATTGTTTAGACCTTTGCCATTTCTCACAAGTCCATGTTAGTGTGCCGTTTAACCACACACGCTCCACTAACGACTTTGAGAACGCAAATATCATAATTGCTATCTCCTTAAAATCTACTTACTGAAAGCGTTTCCTCACCATCATTTTCATGAACCGGAGAGAAACCTTATGACACTTATATTTTATGGTGTATGTGTTCCTATCCATGTAAATTTGTCAAAACCATAATCACAAGATAAGGTTAGTGACAAATCCAAGCTCATATGGACTGAACTTGTGCAATCTTAACTTCTTGCCACTTGGCAGCATAAGGGCCCACCATTGCTTCCAGGTTGTTATGCAAACAATTGATAACTTGTCGAACTCAGATGCATAGTCAACTTTAACTGGATTGGGCACAGAAATAAGAATATGTCAACACGATACGTTACAAACCTCAAGTCGTGTGCTAGTGATAAACAACAGGTTTTATTGTTGATTAGTTCTTGAACCTTTTTCAAGATCTTTAAGACTCCCACTGACCTCTTGACATATAAGATTCTCTTTTCAAGAACCATTCCTTGACAAAACAAATATTCAAGAGTTAGTGCGGATTCTTATCAAGATAAACACTTCACTCACTTGGTCTTAGTTGGTCTTTGTTTTATCCAAAAAACATCACAACTTACCAATTTCAAATGTACAAGAGTAGAAAACATTTTACTCTACATTTGATAAGTGTCTTAAACCTTCTTAAGATTATGTCACTCAAGTTACAATCTTGGAGTATTACTCTAAGACTCAATTTTGGAACGAAGTATGACTTATCTTTTTGATTTAACCAATTCAACAATTCACGATTCCTCTTCTTAGTCAAACAAATGCACTAAGATGTCCTTAGAGAATCAATTGTGATATGGTTTCATAATCACTAAGATAATCATAAAACAACATACTCAAGTACTCTCCCATCTTTTCAGATTGGAGAAACTTTTATCTTTCTGCCTAATTTGATTCTTCTCATCCGTTCTGCCTTACATTGAAACTTTTCCAATGTTTCAGAATTACACTTCAACTTTTAAGCATAACCATATTTACTAAACTTTGGTAAATCATGACGAAAAGTCTCATCCATCTTTCTGGTGGACCTGACCAGTGCACAACCAAGTGTACCCAATCTCCTAGTCCTTCACTCGACTCACATATACATGTGAACAAGGAATTAGTCTTAATTTCCCAAATATGAAAATTCTCATTCATCATACAATACCAGTTGCATGATTCCAAGTTTCTATCCAACTGGAACTTGGGTGATGAGAATCTTTCCTTATTTGGTAAATTATGACACTACCACAACCAAAAGAATCAAATCCATTTTCCAATATTACTATTAATGGAATCATATAAACAACAATTTTCACAAATGCCATTGTAAGGATATTTAAAATAAATACAATTGAAACTTTTTCTTTTATTTTAAAACTTGAGGAAAAAACTTATCCTTACAATGCAAATGCATATGAAAACAATGTTGTTATTTATTCCTAGGCAATCTATCCCAACTCTTAAGCAATAACTCAAGATTCTGATCACCGAACCATGCGACCGAAATCCATCTTCGCAATCAGAATCAGCATATTCTTCCTTTTAGCTTCCTCTCTTTTCTTTGATTCTTAAAACATCAAAATGCGACCTAGTCACATCATGTAATAAGAATCTCAAAATAGGAACTTAATAGAGTTAGATAGTGGACTTTACCTGAAGTAGAGTCAAACTGTTTGACTTTACCATCCTTATGATCTTTCAGGTAAATAG
This sequence comes from Lactuca virosa, assembly GCF_052849685.1. NCBI lineage: Eukaryota > Viridiplantae > Streptophyta > Magnoliopsida > Asterales > Asteraceae > Lactuca > Lactuca virosa. The sequence goes on from NC_136434.1 coordinate 264,932,158, forward strand.
GGCAGCTTCGCAACCAATTCCCCTTCCTTTGGCAATAGAAACATATGGACTCTTTGGGAATGGTACACGAGACTATCTCATACTTAGCCTTTCTATTTACCATTTGATCAACCGAGTTGACTATGGCCAATCGCTTTCCATTGGGAAGAGAAAGCTTTTCTGGATTTCCAATGTTACCGTTGTCAATGTCCATGGAAGTTTGGGAAGTCGATCTTCCAATCAAATTTGCTTTACCAGTGCTCCAAATCATTGCTGATTCAGCAGCATCAAGCAAATAGGTAAGATCATTAAGGGTCATGTCATGGTCCGACACATAGTAGTCCTTAAAGAACTCACTATGTGACTCAGGAAGTGATTGAAGAACCTAGTCAACAACCAACTTCCTCAAGACTTTGACACCCAACTCTCCCGGCCTGTCTCTCACACCCCAAAACTGGAACGGAGGAAACGTTCTGGGGTGGAGGACGTCATGTGTATTATCACAACAATTGTATCATAGCAATCATATTAAACACAACCAAACATTGAATACATGTGTGAAAAGAAAAGTTTACATATGTTTAAGTCTTGTTCAAATACATCATAACTGTAAGTAAATATAAACACATGACTTTGTTGCTCCGACTTCTCAGACTCCAGGAGTACCTGTCTACTGATTTCATGAGAATACAAGCAATTTTGAAAGAGTATCAGCATAAAGCTGGTGGGTTCATAAGCGTTATTTGTATATTGAAAACCAGTTGTTAGCTTTGAAAATGTTTGCATGACTCCAAGAAAATCCAATATTTTCTTTAGTAAAAGTGTGAGAATCTTAGTAAAATGTTGCATGATTGGACTACCACTAGATGTATTGTAGGATGAACATTGTATGAAAACCGTAGTATGAAGTGTTTGAAAACCCTGGTTACTACCAGTACGTATAGTAGTATTAGTTTTCCATAGGAAACCATGTATTTGATAGTCAGTCCCGCATAGATCTATACACAACAGCCACGCTCTCCCTACAAGAGATTCTGATCACAAGTGCTAGTCCTTCACTCAGTTAAGTTTATGAATGTTACCAAGGACGTTTCTCCAACTAGATTAACAAATTCACAAGTAATAATGTTGAAAACCCTTTTTGTAATTAACTGAAATGATTATAAAGTATGAATTTGTAACTTGTGGTATGAATTCCCAAACTATACCTATTATAGTTTGTGTGTACGTATATGTATAACCTTGTATGAATTCCCAACTATACCTAATATAGTTTGTGTGTACGTATTTGTAAAACCTTGTATGAATTCCCAAACTATACCTATTATAGTTTGTATGTTTGTAAGTGTAAATCGTGTATTGTTCTGAAAACCATGTAGTTAAATTCGTACGTTGCAAGCGTCCCTTATGCTCGGCATAATACAGAAGGGATAAAATATCTAAAATATTTTGTAAAACTGTAGAAACTGTGTGTTTGTACTAATTTTGTCCGTTTTAAGTTTACTGAAATCCGTTTGTGTAACCTTCGTAAAATCAGTTATGTTTGGCTTGTATCCCCCCCCCTCGAAAACATTAAAAACTCGGAAAAATGTAGGGGTATGAACTCACCTTGAGCGAGTGGTTTGTATGAAAGATCGGTATGAGATGTTGAGTGTCAAGTGAAGCCTCAAACACAATTGGATCCTAATTAACATGTAATGATACATATAGGAGTCAAATGAAGGTATTACACTACTAGATATGCTAGGAAACTACTCTAGGGACTTGGGAACACTCGAACTAAGTGTTAGAACCTTAAAGGGTTGAGTGGGGGAGGTGTACGGCCACCTTAAAGGTGTGTGCGGCCATGGGTGTGCGGCCCAGGAGGTCTGCGGCCGTACACTCATGATCGAAGGTGTCTTTGAGGTGTTTTCAAGGTTCATACTTGCATCCATGAAGTGTTTTAGGTCCATGCTTAGTTGTAGTGCAAGTTTGAGGTCAATAAAGGTCATAGAAATGGGTTTGCGGCCCTAAGGTGCGTATGTGTGGTCGCACAAAGGTGTGAGCTGCCGCACAAGGGAGTGTACTGCCGCACAAAGGAGTGTGCTGCCGCACAAAGGTGTGTGCGGTCGTACACAGGGGTGTGCGGTCGTATACCTGTCATGTTTGTGTCCAAAATGCCGACTTTAAGGTGCAGCAAGGCTAGGGTCATGTCCAACTCGAAGATAGAAGTCAAACTCTCACTTTGGAGGGTCTTTTAGAAGTGTGCGGCCACCTTATGGGGGTGTGCGGCCGCACTCCTTCAAAGGGGTGAAGAACGTGACGGGACATGATGATTCAAGGCTTAGTTCAAGAGGTTCTTCAAGCATAACAAGCTAAAGGATGGATTACTCATGTTTTTGAAGATTTGGAGGGTTCACGGTTGAAGAAGCTTGAGAGAAATGGTGTGGTGTGCTACCAAGGAGTGAAAGGAATGAAAGGAAAGGGGTCTACCCTTTATACGGCCGTACATTCCTCCTAAAGGTGTGTATGGCTCGGTTTTGTCACTATACGACTTGTTGACTCATTCCTAACCTCAATATCGGTTGTACTCAAGCTTAGAACGCTTAAATGAACCCTTAAACGGTGTTAGAAGACAACGGATACGGGTTTAACATTGGTTGAGTTAACTAGGTATACAAGATGGCAGCTCCAGGTTGTCACATCATCCCCCCGTTAGAGGGAATTTCGTCCCGAAATTCAAGAATAAAGATACAACTCGTGGACCTAGAAAAGATGGGGGTACTTCTGTTTCCTTGGATTCTCGTGTTCCCAAGTGAATTCAAGTTCCCGATTGGTATTCCAGCGGACCTTCACTATTGGGATGTGACGTTATTTCGTTCGCTTGACTTCTCGATCCGTGAGTTCAAACGATTCCTACACGAAGTGTAGACTCTCGTTTAACTCGATATTGTCGAGGGGAATCGCAAGTGTCTCATCGGAAAGACACTTATTTAGGTTTTACACGTGGAAGACGGGATGGACGTTGCTAAGCGCTCGGGGTAACTGCAGTTTGCACGCTACGGGATCGATCCTAGGAAGGATCTCGGACTGTCCAATGTATCTTGGATTTAGCTTTCTACACTTTCTGAAGCGTGTCATACCCTTTCCAGGGTGAGACCTTCAAAAGGACACGGTCACCAATCTGGAACTCCAATGGTTTTTGTCTCTTATCGGCGTAGTCCTTTCGTCTACCTCTGGATGTTTATAAACGTCTATGGATTTGTACGATCTTTTCAGTCATCTCTCGGATGATTTCAGGACTTGCGAGAGTGCTGTTGGGGACTTGACTCTTGACTAGTTGCGTGTCGCCCACCTCAGCCCAGCACAGAGGGGATCTGTACCTACGACCATAGAGGGCTTCGAACGACGCAGCCTTGACGTTGGTAAGGTCGCCTTTGTTGTAAGAAAGTTCAACTAAGGGTAGGTGAGTGTCCCACGACATGCCCTAGTTGATGCCGCAGTCCCTCAACGTATCTTCCAATGCCTGGATTGTCGTCTCACTATGTCCATCTGTCAGTGGATGATAAGACGTGCTCATATCTAACTTAGTTCCAAAAGCCTTTTGCAGCGATTGTCAGATTCTCGAGGTAAACTTGCTAACCCGGTCGGAGGTAATGATTACAGGTATCCCATGAAAACGGATTACTTCTCGAAGGTATACACAGGTGAGTCTCTCCTTTTTGAATTCGGGCTCTCGCTGGATGTTTGAGCGGATCTTCACTGTTGTATCCGCTGGTTCTTATTCATACTCTTCGCATGAATACCTTCGGGTTTCGAAGAGAGATGAATTTTCGAAGTTCACATCTAGTTTGCCGTTACGAGCGACAAAAGTTTTGCGATCGAAGGATTTAAGACAAAAGGGTTTGGTATATCATAGAATCAGTCGGACTAAACAGGATGACGTCGTAGAATCGCACGTTAAGTTCGTTCGGAAGGATCGTTTTTTTAGCACATTGGTGCCCCTGGGTGAATATCTCTGATCTTTGCTGTGTTTGATTCGAAATTGCAGGGTACCACAAGTACGAGGGTTCATATACTTCGAAATCATGAACTTTTTATGACATGGTTCTTACTAGATCTTCCTATAATCGCTTGGTCTATACAAGTCATGTATAACTACAACTGACTCTAATGTATTCACTAAGTTATCATAATTTACTCATTAGAGCTTCAAATCTTATAGGAATGTCACGATTTAATTTGGACGAGAAAGTAATCACAATTATGAAAAATTATTGGGGTTTTCGAAAGCGTACCAAAACATAGCAGGGTTCTTTGATGCTTCCTCATTCTCTGAGGTCAGACTCCTCCTGCTCCCCCGTTGTTCTTCTCCGTTGGGTAGTCTCTTTTGAAATATCCAACACTGCCACAAAGGTGACATGTTGGAATAGCCCCAACTTTGGTAGTCGGAGTGATAAACTTGACTAGGGCCCTACAGCTGCGGGCGGTGTTTTCCTTCCTGTTGCATTAAGTGCAATGGAGCACTCGGCAGACTCCATGATGATGGTAGTTGCATTTGCTGCAGTGCGGGTGATTTCCAAAGTAGGGTGTGGTTGGTGTTGGAACAGCATGGTTGGCTGGGGTGTTAAATGCCCCAGTTCGTTGCCTTTCAGTAGGTCCTTGGGTTGAACAACTTCCTTTGAACTTTCGTTTCAGGATGTTAGGTTTAAGATCAGGTGTGTCCTACTAGATATGCTAGGAAACCACTCTAGGTACTTGGGAACACTCGAACTAAGTGTTAGAACCTCAAAGGGTTGAGTGGGGGAGGTGTACGGCCACCTTAAAGGTGTGTGCGTCCATGGGTGTGCGGCCAAGGAGGTATGCGGCCGTACACTCATGATAGAAGGTGTCTTTGAGGTGTTTTCAAGGTTCATACTTGCATCAATGAAGTGTTTTAGGTCCATTCTTAGTTGTAGTGCAAGTTTGAGGTCAATAAAGGTCATAAAAATGGGTTTGCGGCCCTAAGGTGCGTGTGTGTGGTCGCACAAAGGTGTGTGCTGCCACACAAGGGAGTGTGCTGCCGCACATAGGTGTGTGCGGCCGTACACAGGGGTGTGTGGTCGTACACCCTTCATGTTTGTGTCCAAAATGCCTACTTTAAGGTGCAGCAAGGCTAGGGTCATGTCCAACTCGAAGATAGAAGTCAAACTCTCACTTTGGAGGGTCTTTTAGGAGTGTGCGGCCACCTTATGGGGGTGTGCGGCCGCACTCCTTCAAAGGGGTGAAGAACATGACGGGACATGATGATTCAAGGCTTAATTCAAGAGGTTCTTCAAGCACAACAAGCTAAAGGACGGATTACTTACGTTTTTGAAGCTTTGCAGGGTTTGCGGTTGAAGAAGCTTGAGAGAACCCTTAAACGGTGTTAGAAGAAAACGGATACGGGTTTAACATTGGTTGAGTTGACTAGGTATACAAGATGGAAGCTCCGGGTTGTCACATCATCCCCCCTTTAGAGGGAATTTCTTCCCGAAATTCAAGAATAAAGATACAACTCGTGGACCTAGAAAAGATGGGCGTACTTCTGTTTCCTTGGATTCTCGTGCTCCCAAGTGAATTCAAGTTCCCGCTTGGCATTCCAGCGGACCTTCACTATCGGGATGTGACGTTATTTCATTCGCTTGACTTCTCGATCCGTGAGTTCGAACGATTCCTACACGAAGTGTAGAGTCTCGTTTAACTCAATATTGTCAAGGGGGATCGCAAGTGTCTCATCGGACAGACACTTGTTTAGGTTTGACACATGGAAGACTGTGACAACCTAAAATTTCAAGCCAATATAACGAATTCCAGTCGAACCTTGTAACCCGTTTTAAGTTAATAAAATATCCTCGAAAATAAAATGTTCAAAAAGTTTCAATTGGGTTGTCTAAATGATAGATATCGTTTCAAGGGTTTCAGAAATATAAAGAACACTAAATACCGAGTTATAACGAAGAAGTTATGACCAATCTAAGATTCGCGGCAAAAACCGGCACTGCTGGTAAAAGTAAAACGTGAAGTTTCAATACAATAATTATTAGCCTTAGGTGTCTAAATGAAAGTTGTAGATATCATTAAACTGTAAACATACATAAAAAGAACGCCCAAATCTGACTTCGTATGGGGAAGTTATGATTTTTCTAAGTTCCGAAGTGGCAGTAGACAGCTAAAAACTCGAAACAGTGATCGACTGATTTGTGGCCGACACAACCTAAAAGGAGAATCGAAGATCTCGTCAATGGTAGCACAACGGTAAAAAGTTTGACAGAAACGAACATCGGATGAAGAAGTTTTGGATTTTAAACAGACTTTTCGTGTCCCGGCCTATTAAAAATATATAATTAAAAATAAATATCAATTTGCCAACGAAGTCTAAATGAGAGTTGTAGACTACATTCTCACCTACGCGTGGATATAAAGAACGTCAAAAACGGAGCTCGTATGCGAAAGTTACAGATTTTACAAGTTCGAGGCACACACACCAAGACGATTTACACCCAGCGTACCCTCGTACGCCCAGCGTACTCGGATGTTAGGTTCCGGATCGTCCACGTCGCCCCTCTACGCCTCTATGCCGTCCCATCCGAAGTCCGGCAGTCGATGATGCGGTAAGCAGTGACGCACGAGTACGCCCCGCGTAACCTCGTACGCCCAGCGTACCAAGGGTTCCCAGCCCCTATAAAAGGGATGCGAGGGTTCCGGGCATAAGTGCTCATTTTCTCTCCTTTTCTTGCGTTTTTACTCCGTTTTGCATGCAAGAAATATCCCGAAGCCCCGGTTTTCATACCCAAGCCCCGAAGGAAGTTTTATGCTCCCGAGATTCCCGAGAATCCCGAGAAATCCGCTTTCTCCTGTCAAAGTTCTGCCCGGTTTTCGTCTCACCTTCTTCAATCTGTCAAAGTAAACACCCGATTATTATCGTGTGAAAATATTTATCCTTTGCTATGTATTCTATAGTGTTATTTAATCAATCTTATGTGATTTATAACTAGTATACAAATGGATTTACTACACGTTTAGCTGTTTCACCAAACATATTACTTCAAAGGACTTTCTCAAACGTTTTTACATGTTAAAACTCTTTATCAAACTGTCTTACATACTTTATGTTTCCTTTCAAACACTGTTACAATCGCGTTTCAAACAAAGGTTTTCTTATAATTAAAACTGTTCTTATCAAACAAACTGCTTTCAAATCATCATTTCTTTGTTATTAAATTTTTCAAAGGTTTTACCAAAACTTCTTCTATACTTTTATATTGTCAAATGCATGCCTATATATATGTATAGTTATAGAAGTAATGTTTAAAGAACTTAGGACGGCTAGCTCGCTTTATTTCCTTTTCCTCGTTGGGATGTGGCCTTAGGGCATCGGTTATTCGTCCGAATGTCGTCTAAATATTAGTTAAATATCATGTATATTTATATAGACATAAAAGTTCCATCAGTTGGTTCACTACCTTTGGGTAGCAAAGACATACTTCTGTTATACACGTACATTACTAGTAACTATAATAGGTATAGTTAGGAGATACTACTTACTATTCCAAGTACAAGGAATCACACAAGTGTCCATTCATTCATGAGTCTATACTAATACATTACATACCATATGAAATACGAACACATTACATACTATATGAAGATATACGATTACATACAATTACAAGAGATACGATTACATAGATACGTTTACATAAATACGATTACATATATATGTTTACATAGATACTATTACATAGATTCTATTACATGCGTTTCGGGACTGACCATTCCACACCCAAGGCTGTTAGCTACAGTAGGGAAAATGCACATCGACGGATGTCTACGGTTGTGCTGTTCGGCGAGTTACCACGCCGTGAATATCCTAGTGCAAAAGGATACAATTTTAGTTATTATATTATTTTTCCTTCTTACCTTTACTTTGTGACACATTCACATGAACAACGAGGTAGATGATATTTGATATAGATAGACTATTTTCCTTATTACCTTTATTTTGTGATACATACACATAAACGATGAGGTAGACGATAGTTTTATAATAATATTAGTTATACAAGGGAAAAACCGTCACATTTACAGTAATGCATACTTTCAAAACAGTCGGATCTTGGTAGAAGGCTACTTTTTATACTAGTAGTAAATTTGGGATTTTCTAGGGTTTTCAAACGTTTACAATTACTTACAAACATGTTCATTGATACAAATTTTTCTCCAAACATTTACAGGTCTTTCTTTACAGTTTTACAAATCAAAGTCACATAAATACTTATGAATTCACCAGCTTTATTGCTGATACTCGCTTTCAAAATAACTTGTATTCTCAGGTCACAAATAGACAGGTACGACGTCCAGGTTTTGTGGAGACGGAGCCGTCAAGACTCGTCTTTTTATTTTGAATATTCATTATGTTGATTTATACTATTAAAGAACTCACATGTAATTAAAATTATACTATTAATGCAATGGATGATGTTGTTGCTTGTTTACTACCTTGCATTGTTGTGATACATTACATGACGTCCTCCGCCCCCGAACGTTTCCGCCGTTCTCCGTTTTGGGGTGTGACAGATTGGTATCAGAGCATTGTTTATAGTGAATTGAGTATATCAACCTATAAAAGATATACAGACTATAAATACAATAGGGATTAAAATACTCTGATAAAGAGTCTATACTTTTAAATGATAAAATATTTAATTAAGTATACATGACTGCATTCATACTAAAATCAGTGTCACTAGGACATAACAAAAGTATTACGATTGTTGGGCAGCACAAGTAGACTTAGAGACATATAGTCAAAACTGGGAAGATATAGCCTGATCAACTATATTATCCGAGGGTTGACTAGCATGTGCCTAAGTGTGGTTGTGAGGTTGCAACAAGTCTAAAAACTTACCCACAATACCACAATGAGAACAATAGAACATAAACTAAAATACTATAGGAGTATTTTGTGTATTACTATAAACTACTTATGTGTTAGATTCTTATACCCAAAGTATCGCATAGATAACATGGTTGGACCCCATCCCCACGACGACCCGTACTTCCCGAACGAAGGCAATGCTGCATGGTTTGGAGAAGAGCCAGAAAATGACCATCCAATCCCTTTGGAGGATCACCATGCTGAAGGCTTTTCGGACGATGCTAATTCCGAGCCCGAGGTTGAGAACTTACCCCCGGTGGCTCCCAATCCAAATCCTAACCCTCGTCTGGCTTTCCAAGGCCCGACACCTCCTTGGGTTGAGTGTTTGGAGACGTGGAGTGTAGAGCAAGACCAACCTATGCCGTTTAACGGAGACAGGAGTTTCTATATCCTGAGCGAGGGAAGCTCAGCAGACAGGGTTCTGCCAATCCTGGTCCGCAGAGTTGCCCGAAACAACATTCAGGGCAGGACAGCACTCCACCAAATCACGGAAGTTGTCACCAATGCGAGAATGCATACCCTCCGTACCATTCGTCTGGAAGATGCTCGTGAGAGATCTAGGGGAGACCATGAGGCCCTACTGCAAACACTAGCTGAAACTCGAACCGAAGTCATAGAGCTCTGAGTATGCTAGAGGGTGTACGAAAGACACCTGCTAGATATGGAACAACAACTGGCTGAACTAAGGGTTCACCAGAGGGATGACTGTCACCAGTAAGAGATGCTTTATCTTTCCTTCCTTGTTATAAGGAATCATTTTCCTGTCTATGCCCTATGTAGCACTTTTCTATGTGACTACCACAGTACCGTGAGTACTTTTAGTTAGGCCGTTATGCTGTCAAAACTTCCCTTCTCCAGATATGATGTAAGATCTACTACAAGGTCAACTTTCCCAAACTTATTGCATCATAAATACCAACGATATGGACAGTCAGCTAATTTATGTGTCGTCCTTTGTTCAAAAACTTTCATCCTACTATCGTTAGAACTCTATCTGAAACGCACTCTAGTCAGGTTATTGAGCTATGGTAATTTAGCTCAAGGATCATTCCCAATTCTCTTTCAAAGGTTGGATCATGTTATCCACCAACCAATGGCACCCCGGTTTGGACGACAAACGTCTTGTAACCATTCTATTAACTTACCTTTATTCTTTACTAGGACTGCATCATAGGGATGTAGGTCAAACCCTCGAGAGCACATTTTTACTCTTTACATGAATGATCGGAATACATCTAGGTTCAACCATAATCACTCACGAACTCATTTTCTTTTGTATAACAGAATCATGTCGTCACCTAGAAATAACCAGCCGAACAACGAAACCCCTGTCCTTCATATCGACGCCGCTACATTCCAAGCCGCGGTAACAGCTGCCGTGACAGCTGTCCTTGCAAACCTCAACTCTGGCAACGCAAACACGACTGACAAAGGAGTTGACAATTCTGATTGTTGTATCGATCCGAGAAGCCAACAAATGACAACAGTCACGGACTTTCAAAGTCGTAAAACCGAGAAGAAGAAACGAAAGCGCCAAGCCTAAAAGCAGCGCAAGCGATCCCAAAGACTTTCCATGCAACAGCAACAAGTGGCAACCCCTGCCAGTACAGCACCGATCAGACCATACGAAGGAAAACTCCCGAAGTGTGACTTTCATCATAATGGGGCTTGCCATGAAATGCAATGCTGCAATTGCCACAAAATAGGGCACCATGCTTGTAGTTGTGGAGCACCGACACGACCCATCACTCAAGCCCCTGACATCGGAGTGAACCAGGCTTACTATAGTGGTGGTGAAACCAGACACTATAAAAGGAAATGTTCAAAGTGGATGAACAAAGAACACACCCGTGTCCACATAACTCTGACTCGACACATCACTTCCACCACCGATGCTAGTACTAGCCAAATATGTCACCAATGCGGTGAGAGAGGGCACCTCAAGAAGGATTGTCCAATAGCAAAGAACTCCGGAGCAGACGGGAAGATACTAAGGATCACCGCCGCAGGAGAGGCTACTCCGGACCCACGTTAAAGTAGTTAAGGTGTTTCGTTGTAACAGACTCCTAAACTGTTTAAAACTAGTGCAACTCGAGTCTTATCTTTTGCAAGATCCCGTCAGTCAAAGGGACATGCGTGCTGCGTATACTTGTCTTTTGTAGTATACCTTGTTCGCAGCAGTAGTCTTGTAGTTAATCCAAAGTACTGTAACTCTGTTAAAAGTTGCACTGTTGTCTTTTATCTGTAACACCTTTATGATCTAATCTAATGGCCTTATTTTCTAAGTGAGTCCGATACTATCAGATAACTTGAGTCAATTCGACCCTCATAATACCAGTTCGTGCATACATCTCCTTCTCCGTAAACGTCTTTCTAGCGAAGCCGTCATTCCAGAACTCCGAGGCACTCATGCATAGATTGCCTTATGTTTCGTAGCTTTCCCGAAGTAACCTCAGCAAACCTCCCCGAAATACCACTCGTATAGTACGTCAAGTTCAATCTGAAGGCCCATACGGTTAATCTATCACTGAGGAATGTATACGCAAGGGTGGTACATAATTAAGGTTCTACAGTTTTAGAATTGATGATTCTGCTTTAACTTCTTTTCCTTGTTTGGATGTGAGCTTAGAGAAGAATCATTTATTCGACCACATTTTCAATCTTAATTATATACGACTCGTATACCCGAGACTGTGATTGATGAACCAGGTATGAGTTCTACTATGAACTTCAGGACGGAGACTGCCCAAGACTGCGAGTGATCGTGCTTCCGTGAGAATAAACTTAGAAGTACCTATCCTTTTCCCTAATTCATGAGTTATCATACTTTCTTTTAGATCTTCACGACATCTAATCCACCCCAAGGTTTTGACGTCATAATCAGTATGAGTTGGTTGAGTCTACATCGAGCCGACATCATGTACTTTGATAAAGCAGTTCGTCCTAACCTCCCTAAACAACGAAACTCTTGTTATTTACAGCGACGAATCAAGTCTGAACCTTCTCATCATTTCGTGTATGCAAGCCCATAAGTGCTTACGAAAGGAATGGCATACATTCCTTGCACACATCGTCGATACGAGCCAAGAAGTGAAAGACATTTAGAACATTCCAGAAGTACGCAACTTTTCAACCACAGCGCCAAGACAAGTTTCAGTATCGACTTAGTTCCAGGAACTACCCCAGTAGCCAAATCGCCTTATCGTCTAGCTCCAGCTGAGATACATAAACTTTCCAGTCAGCTTCACGAGTTACCAGGAAGAATTATCACCCCAGTGGAGGCAGACAAAAGAAACAAAGTCGTACCCCGATAGTGAAAGGTTCGCTGGAGTGTCATGCGAAGACCTGAATACACTTGGGAACACGAAGATCAGATGAAACAAAAGTACCCGCATCTCTTTCCCTAATCCACAAATATGTACCTTACATTTAAATTTCGGGACGAAATTCCCTCTAACGGGGGGATGATATGACAACCTGAAATTTCAAGCCAATATAACGAATTCTAGTCGAACCTTGTAACCCGTTTTAAGTTAATAAAATATCTTAGAAAATAAAATGTTCAAAAAGTTTCAATTGGGTTGTCTAAATGATAGATATCGTTTCAAGGGTTTCAGAAATATAAAGAACACTAAAAACCGAGTTATAACGAAGAAGTTATGACCAATCTAAGATTCGCGGCAAAAACCGGCACTGCTGGTAAAAGTAAAACGCGAAGTTTCAATACAATAATTATTAGCCTTAGGTGTCTAAATGAAAGTTGTAGATATCATTAAACCGTAAACATACATAAAAAGAACGCCCAAATCTGACTTCGTATGGTAAGTTATGATTTTTCTAAGTTCCGAAGTGGCAGTAGACAGCTAAAAACTCGAAACAGTGATCGAGTGATTTGTGGCCGACACAACCTAAACGAGAATCAAAGATCTCGTCAATGGTAGCACAACGGTAAAAAGTCTGACAGAAACGGACATCGGATGAAGAAGTTATTGATTTTAAACAGACTTTTCGTGTCCCGGCCTATTAAAAATATATAATTAAAAATAAATATAAATTTGCCAACGAAGTCTATATGAGAGTTGTAGACTACATTCTCACCTACGCGTGCATATAAAGAACGTCAAAAACGGAGCTCGTATGCGAAAGTTACAGATTTTACAAGTTCGAGGCACACACACCAAGACGATTTACGCCCAGCGTACCCTCGTACGCCCAGCGTACTCGGATGCTAGGTTCCGGATCGTCCACGTCGCCCCTCTACGCCTCTATGCCGTCCCATCCGAAGTCCGGCAGTCGATGATGCGGTAAGCAGTGACGCACGAGTACGCCCCGCGTAACCTCGTACGCCCAGCGTACCAAGGGTTCCCAGCCCCTATAAAAGGGATGCGAGGGTTCCGGGCATAAGTGCTCATTTTCTCTCCTTTTCTTGCGTTTTTACTCCGTTTTGCGTGCAAGAAATATCCCGAAGCCCCGGTTTTCATACCCAAGCCCCGAAGGAAGTTTTATGCTCCCGAGATTCCCGAGAATCCCGAGAAATCCGCTTTCTCCTGTCAAAGTTCTGCCCGGTTTTCGTCTCACCTTCTTCAATCTATCAAGTGAGTTTATACCCCTACAAACACACTTTAAATACATTTTAAATGCTTTTTAAATACTTTTAACGGGGGGAATACAAGTAAACACCCGGTTATTATCGTGTGAAAATATTTATCCTTTGCTATGTATTCTATAGTGTTATTTAATCAATCTTATGTGATTTATAACTAGTATACAAATGGATTTACTACACGTTTAGCTATTTCACCAAACATATTACTTCAAAGGACTTTCTCAAACGTTTTTACATGTTAAAACTCTTTATCAAACTGTCTTACATACTTTATGTTTCCTTTCAAACGCTGTTACAATCGCGTTTCAAACAAAGGTTTTCTTATAATTAAAACTGTTCTTATCAAACAAACTGCTTTCAAATCATCATTTCTTTGTTATTAAATTTTTCAAAGGTTTTACCAAAACTTCTTCTATACTTTTATATTGTCAAATGCATGCCTATATATATGTATAGTTATAGAAGTAATGTTTAAAGAACTTAGGACGGCTAGCTCGCTTTATTTCCTTTTCCTCGTTGGGATGTGGCCTTAGGGCATCGGTTATTCGTCCGAATGTCGTCTAAATATTAGTTAAATATCATGTATATTTATATAGACATAAAAGTTCCATCAGTTGGTTCAGTATCTTTGGGTAGCAAAGACATACTTCGGTTATATACGTACATTACTAGTAACTATAATAGGTATAGTTAGGAGATACTACTTACTATTCCAAGTACAAGGAATCACACAAGTGTCCATTCATTCATGAGTCTATACTAATACATTACATACTATATGAAATACGAACACATTACATACTATATGAAGATATACGATTACATACAATTACAAGAGATACGATTACATAGATACGTTTACATAAATACGATTACATATATACGTTTACATAGATACTATTACATAGATTCTATTACATGCGTTTCGGGACTGACCATTCCACACCCAAGGCTGTTAGCTACAGTAGGGAAAATGCACATCGACGGATGTCTACGGTTGTACTGTTCGGCGAGTTACCACGCCATGAATATCCTAGTGCAAAAGGATACAATTTTAGTTATTATATTATTTTTCCTTCTTACCTTTACTTTGTGACACATTCACATGAACGACGAGGTAGATGATATTTGATATAGATAGACTATTTTCCTTATTACCTTTATTTTGTGATACATACACATAAACGATGAGGTAGACGATAGTTTTATAATAATATTAGTTATACAAGGGAAAAACCGTCACATTTACAGTAATGCATACTTTCAAAACAGTCGGGTCTTGGTAGTAGGCTACTTTTTATACTAGTAGGAAATATGGGATTTTGTAGGGTTTTGAAACGTTTACAATTACTTACAAACATGTTCATTGATACAAATTTTTCTCCAAACATTTACAGGTCTTTCTTTACAGTTTTACAAATCAAAGTCACATAAATACTTATGAATTCACCAGCTTTATTGCTGATACTCGCTTTCAAAATAACTTGTATTCTCAGGTCACAAATAGACAGGTACGACGACCAGGTTTTGTGGAGACGGAGCCGTCAAGACTCGTCTTTTTATTTTGAATATTCATTATGTTGATTTATACTATTAAAGAACTCACATGTAATTAAAATTATACTATTAATGCAATGGATGATGTTGTTGCTTGTTTACTACCATGCATTGTTGTGATACATTACATGACGTCCTCCGCCCCCGAACGTTTCCGCCGTTCTCCGTTTTGGGGTGTGACAAAGACGGGATGCATGTTGCTAAGCGCTCGGGGTAACTGGAGTTTGCGAGAGTGCTGTCGGGGGCTTGACTCTTGACTAGTTGCGTGTCGCCCACCTCAGCCCAGCATAGAGGGGATCTGTACCTACTACCACAGAGGGCTTCGAACGACGCAGCCTTGACGCTGGTAAGGTCGCCGTTGTTGTAAGAAAGTTCAACTAAGGGTAGGTGAGTGTCCCACGACGTGCCCTAGTTGATGCCGCAGTCCCTCAATGTATCTTCCAATGCCTGGATTGTCCTCTCACTCTGTCCATCTGTCAGTGGATGATAAGCCGTGCTCATATCTAACTTAGTTCCAAAAGCCATTTGCAGCGATTGTCAGATTCTCGAGGTAAACTTGCTAACCCGGTCGGAGGTAATGATTACAGGTATCCCATGAAAACGGATTACTTCTCGAAGGTATACACAGGTGAGTCTCTCCTTTTTGTATTCGGGCTCTCGCTGGATGTTTCAACGGATCTCCACTGTTGTATCTGCTGGTTCTGATTCATATTCTTCTCATGAATACCTTCGGGTTTCGAAGAGGGATGAATTTTCGAAGTTCGCATCTAGTTTTACGTTACGAGCGATGAGAGTTTTGCAATCGAACAATTTAAGACAAAAGGGTTCGGTATATCATAGACTCAGTCGGACTAAACAGGATGACGTCGTAGAATCGCGCGTTAAGTTCGTCCGGAAGGATCGTTTTGTTAGCACATTGGTGCCCCTAGGTGAATATCTCTGATGTTTTCTGTGTTTGATTCGAAATTGGAGGGTACCACAAGTACGAGGGTTCAGATACTTCGAAATCATGAACTTTTTATGAAATGGTTCTTACTACATCTTCCTATAATCGCTTGGTGTATACAAGTCATGTATAATTACAACTGACTCTAACGTATTCACTAAGCTATCATAATTTACTCATTATAGCTTCAAATCTTATAGGAATGTCGCGATTTAATTTGGACGAGAAAGTAATCACAATTATGAACAATTATTGGTGTTTTCGAAAGCGTACCAAAACATAGTAGGGTTCTTTGATGCTTCCTCATTCTATGAGGTCAGACTCCTCCTGCTCCCCCATTGTTCTTCTCTGTTGGGCAATCTCTTTTGAAATGTCCAACACTGCCACAGAGGTGACATGTTGGAATAGCCCCAACTTTGGTAGTCGGAGTGATGAACTTGACTAGGGCCCTACAATTGCGGGCGGTGTGTCCCTTCCTGTTGCATCTAGTGCAATCCAGCACTCGGTAGACTCCATGGTGATGGTAGTTGCATTTGCTGCAGTGCGGGAGATTTCCAAAGTAGGGTGTGGTTGGTGTTGGAACAGCACGGTTGGCCGGGGTGTTAAATGCCCCAGTTCGTTGCCTTTCAGTAGGTCCTTGGGTTGAACAACTTTCTTTGAACTTTCGTTTCAGGATGTTAGGTTTAAGATCAGGTTTGTCCTTCTTGGTGGGCACTTGTTGTTGAAATTGGTTATCACCAAGATTTGGATTGCCATTAACACTTCCACCCACATTTGTGTTGTTAGCGTTATGAAGAGCTAGGGCGGCTGTTACGGCTGCTGTGATAGTAGATTGGAACGAAGCTGGGTCCATCTGGAGGATTGGCGTCTTACCGGTGGGATGGTTACGTTTCTGCGGAGGCATGATCTGCTACATGTCAAGAAAAGAAGCTTGTGAGCAGCGATGGTTGCCTCTGGATGTATCCTAAATGTTTATCTATGCATTAAGATTTCCCGTTTTTCTATCTGACTCTCGTTGATTCGACCCACATCCCCATGATGTGGTCCTAGCAAGAATAGAAAAGATTTTAACACAATAAACTTCACATGCAATAAACTTACGAACTCCTTGTTGCTCAGCTCATTGCGCTGGCTGGATAACTCTCACATTTTCGTCGGCTCTAGACGATACGGAGATTTAGCTATAAGGGTAGTTCCGGGGATCAAGTCGATACGGGATTCAACTTGACACTCGGAAGAAATCCCTGGAATGTCTTTGGGGAAGACATCAGGAAAGTTGCAGGCTTCGGAGATGCTCTCGAGGCCTTTAACTTTTTGCGTCTCATCGACAACATGAGCCAGGAATGCATGACATCCCTTTCGCAGATACTTCTGGGCTTTGGCGTAGGAAATGGTACGAAGGTTCGAACAAATTTTATCACTATAACCAGTGACGACTTCATCAGAGGAAAAGATTAAGACGAATTGCCCTCTCGAAGCAAAGGACATCAACACGATTTGGGGCTCAACCATCTCATGTCAATTATGACATCATAGGTTTTTATGGAGACTGATATGAAATCGATGGGGAAAAGGAATGATCGTCTTAAGGTAAGAGTACTTCCTATGACCCATGCTTTTAAGACGAAACGGTGGTGTGACTTTGATAAAGGTGCTTAATTTTCATGCTACTGATCTATGGTATACTTTTGACAATGATAATATTTAACTGATATATACTTGTTGCCACTATAACTGAAACTGAGATTACACATATTTCGGAAACCTTGACCTAAAAGTAGGTCTAAGTCATACTAATAAAGAGAAAATCTTGGCAACAAGAAAGACAGAAATGTTTACGGAAAAGAGCTACTCAGAACATAGATATGAAAGTTATTCCTTAGACGAAAAAGGAAGGATGTGTAGAGTATCCCCCTATCGGCGACGGGTACCCCTCAAGTGAAACCTTAATTCGGCCAGTTGACGCTCCACACCAAGCAGGCGTCTCTCGTACTCTGACTGGCATGCGCGGAGCTTAATGACTTCGACTCGGGTTGTAGCTAACTCTTGCTGCAGAGCTTCATTGTTCCTTGCAGCTCTCGCATGAGCAATCTCGAGGTGACGAATGCGATCCGTGCTGGTGTTCGAATCCACTTCGAGCTCCACGGTTCGCTGAAGGGTTGCCATACCTAGCTCCACATTGCGAGCCACTCGGCGTATCAGGATTGGAAGGGCCCTGCCCGCGGGGCCTCCTTCGTTCAGATTGTAGAAGTTGCGGTTTCCGTCGTATGGGAGGGGTTGGTATTTCTCGTGGCTCCACCTATTCAAACTCCCGAACCACATAGGCGTTGGACCTTGGTATTCAACTCGAGGGCTAGGATTTGGTATTGGGGCCACTTGAGGTAGGTTCTCGACTTCGGGTTCCGAGTCAGTCTCTTAAGGAAATGGTTCGGCAAAGTCATCGTCCGAAGGAATTTCATGGTTTCCTTCTGGCTCTGGCTCGATCCATCCATCATCTCCTTGGTTAGGAAAGTACGGGTCGCCAGGAAGATGGAATCCAACCGTGCTATCTACGCGATGTGATGGTAAAGGGATAGTTAATAGGCATCGACTCTAATAATACTTCCAATGTATTATAGCTACATGATTGATTCTTGAAGAATGGATTCTTGGGTAAGTTTCCGGTTCGGTCGTTATAGCATCCAAAAATTCTCCTATAGTATTTTAACCCTTATGTTTGATTCTAGAACTCTTCTGGTATCTAGGTAAGTTTTAGGCTTGCTGCAACACCACAGTCACTCCCAAGCACATGTTGGTCATGTCTCGAATTAATATTGTTGATCATGCTATATTGATCCTAGATATGATTACATAACTGCCCAGGTTTAACCGCGATGTCCAACAGCCAAATACTTTTGTTTTGTTCTACTTATGACACTGATTCAGGTACTTAGGTATACTTGTATACTTTTTATAAAAGTACTTATATTTTGAAAGTATACTTTTAGTTTAGAGCACTTAGGCCCCTTAGTGTTTATAGTTGTATACCATGTAAGGTTCGGTATACTTAGTTCACTATAAACAAGAGCTCTGATACCAATCTCTCACACCCCAAAACCGGAACGGCGGAAACGTTCTGGGGTGGAGGACGTCATGCGTAGTATCACAACAATTGTATCATAGCAATAATAGTAAACACAACCAAAGATTGAATACATGTGTGAAAAGAAAAGTTTACATATGTTTAAGTCTTGTTCAAATACATCATAACTGTAAGTAAATATAAAGACATGACTTTGTTGCTCCGACTTCTCAGACTCCAGGAGTACCTGTCTACTGATTTCCTGAGAATACAAGCAGTTTTGAAAGAGTATCAGCATAAAGTTGGTGAGTTCATAAGCGTTATTTGTATATTGAAAACCAGTTGTTAGCTTTGAAAATGTTTGCATGACTCCAAGAAAATCCAATATTTTCTTTAGTAAAATTATGAGAATCTTAGTAAAATGTTGCATGATTGGACTACCACTAGATGTATTGTAGGATGAACATTGTATGAAAACCGTTGTATCAAGTTTTAGAAAACCCTGGTTACTACCAGTACGTATAGTAGTATAAGTTTTCCTTAAGAAACCATGTATTTGACCATACTTGAACTAAACAAGTATTGTTCGTGTGTTATTATTACATAAGTAAATCGTTGTTATCTATATTGTGAGTGTCATGACCATACTTTGACTTGATATGGCGCGAATCGGGAACCAGTATCTTTTATGACTTTGTCACCCGTAGACCTGCCGGTCCTACTGTAGCTAGCAGCAAGGTACGGGATAGTCAGTCCCGTAGAGATCTTTACACAATAGCCACACTCTCCCTACAAGAGATTCTGATCACAAGTGCTAGTCCTTCACTCAGTTAAGTTTATGAGTGTTACCAAGGACGTGTCTCCAACTAGACTAACAAATTTACAAGTAATAATGCTAAAAACCCTTTTTGTAATTAACTGAAAGGATTATAAAGTATGAGTTTGTAACTTGTGGTATGAATTCCCAAACTATACCTATTATAGTTTGTGTGTACGTATATGTATAACCTTGTATGAATTCCCAACTATACCTAATATATATTATGTGTACTTATTTATAAAACCTTGTATGAATTCCCAAACTATACCTATTATTGTTTGTATGTTTGTAAGTGTAAATAATGTATTGTTCTGAAAACCATGTAGTTAAGTTCGTACATTGAAAACGTCCCTTATGCTCAGCATAATACAGAAGGGATAAAATATCTAAAATATTTTGTAAAACTGTAGAAACTGTGTGTTTGTACTGATTTTGTCCGTTTTAAGTTTACTGAAATCCGTTTGTGTAACCTTCGTAAAATCATTTATGTTTGGCTTGTATCCCCCCCCCCCCGAAAACAATAAAAACTCAGAAAAATGTAGGAGTATGAACTCACCTTGAGCGAGTGGTTTGTATGAAAGATCGGTATGAGATGTTGAGTGTCAAGTGAAGCCTCGAACAAAATTGGATCCTAATTAACATGTAATGATACATATAGAAGTCAAATGAAGGTATTACACTACTAGATATGCTAGGAAACCACTCTAGGGACTTGGGAACACTCGAACTAAGTGTTAGAACCTTTAAGGTGTACAGCCACCTTAAAGGTGTGTGCGGCCATGGGTGTGCGGCCAAGGAGGTGTGTGGCCGTACACTCATGATAGAAGGTGTCTTTGAGGTGTTTTCAAGGTTCATACTTGCATCCATGAAGTGTTTTAGGTCCATGCTTAGTTGTAGTGCAAGTTTGAGGTCAATAAAGGTTATAGAAATGGGTTTGCGGCCCTAAGGTGCGTGTGTGTGGTCGCATAAAGGTGTGTGCGGCCGTACATAGGGGTGTGTGGTCGTAGACCCTTCATGTTTGTGTCTAAAATGCCGACTTTAAGGTGCAGCAAGGCTAGGGTCATGTCCAACTCGAAGATAAAAGTCAAACTCTCACTTTGGAGGGTCTTTTAGGAGTGTGCGGCCACCTTATGGGGGTGTGCGGCCGCACTCCTTCAAAGGGGTGAACAACATGACGGGACATGATGATTCAAGGCTTAGTTCAAGAGGTTCTTCAAGCACAACAAGCTAAAGGACGGATTACTTACGTTTTTGAAGCTTTGGAGCGTTCGTGGTTGAAGAAGCTTGAGAGAAATGGTGTGGTGTGCTGCCAAGGAGTGAAAGGAATGAAAGGAAAGGGGTTTACCCTTTATATAAGGGTGGGTGTGCTGCCATAAGGGGGGTGTGCGGCCGTACACCCATGTGTACGGCCCTACACTCCTCCTAAAGGTGTGTATGGCCCGGTTTTGTCACTATACGACTTGTTGACTCATTCCTAACCTCAATCTCAGCTTTACTTAAGCTTAGAACGCTTAAATAAACCCTTAAACGGTGTTAGAAGACAACGGATACGGGTTTAACATTGGTTGAGTTGACTAGGTATACAAGATGGCAGCTCCGGGTTGTCACATCATCCCCCCTTTAGAGGAAATTTCTTCCCGAAATTCAAGAATAAAGATACAACTCGTGGACCTAGAAAAGATGGGGGTACTTCTGTTTCCTTGGATTCTCGTGCTCCCAAGTGAATTCAAGTTCCCGCTTGGCATTCCAGCGGACCTTCACTATCGGGATGTGACGTTATTTCGTTCGCTTGACTTCTCGATCTGTGAGTTCAAACGATTCCTACACGAAGTGTAGACTCTCGTTTAACTCAATATTGTCGAGGGGGATCACAAGTGTCTCATCGGACAGACACTTATTTAGGTTTGACACGTGGAAGACGGGATGGACGTTGCTAAGCGCACGGGGTAACTGGAGTTTGCACGCTACGGGACCGATCCTAGCAAGGATCTCGGACTGTCCAATGTATCTTGGATTTAGCTTTCTACGCTTTCCGAAGTGTGGCATACCCTTTCCAGGGTGAGACCTTCAAAAGGACACAGTCACCAATCTGGAACTCCAAAGGTTTTTGTCTCTTATCGGCGTAGTCCTTTCGTCTACCTCTGGATGTTTATAAACGTCTATGGATTTGTACAATCTTTTCAGTCGTCTCTCGGATGATTTCAGGACTTGCGAGAGTGCTGTCGGGGGCTTGACTCTTGACTAGTTGCATGTCGCCCACCTCAGCCCAGCATAGAGGGGATCTGTACCTACGACCATAGAGGGCTTCGAATGACGCAGCCTTGATGCTGGTAAGGTCGCCGTTGTTGTAAGAAAGTTCAACTAAGGGTAGGTGAGTGTCCCACGACATGCCCTAGTTGATGCCGCAGTCCCTCAATGTATCTTCCAATGCCTGGATTATCCTCTCACTCTGTCCATCTGTCAGTGGATGATAAGTCGTGCTCATATCTAACTTAGTTCCAAAAGCCTTTTGCAGCGATTATCAGATTCTCGAGGTAAACTTGCTAACCCGGTCGGAGGTAATGATTACAGGTATCCCATGAAAACGGATTACTTCTCGAAGGTATACACAGGTGAGTCTCTCCTTTTTGTATTCGGGCTCTCGCTGGATGTTTCAGCGGATCTTCACTGTTGTATCCGCTGGTTCTGATTCATACTCTTCGCATGAATACCTTCGGGTTTCGAAGAGAGATGAATTTTTGAAGTTCGCATCTAGTTTTCCGTTACGAGCGACGAGAGTTTTACGATCGAACGATTTAAGACAAAAGGGTTTGGTATATCATAGACTCAGTCGGACTAAACAGGATGACGTCGTAGAATCGCACGTTAAGTTCGTCCGGAAGGATCGTTTGGTTAGCACATTGGTGCCCCTGGGTGAATATCTCTGATGTTTGCTGTGTTTGATTCGAAATTAGAGGGTACCACAAGTACGAGGGTTCAGATACTTCGAAATCATGAACTTTTTATGAAATGGTTCTTACTACATCTTCCTATAATCGCTTGGTGTATACAAGTCATGTATAACTACAACTGACTCTAACGTATTCACTAAGCTATCATAATTTACTCATTAGAGCTTCAAATCTTATAGGAATGTCGCGATTTAATTTGGACGAGAAAGTAATCACAATTATGAACAATTATTGGGGTTTTCGAAAGCGTACCAAAACATAGTAGGGTTCTTTGATGCTTCCTCATTCTATGAGGTTAGACTCCTCCTGCTCCCCCATTGTTCTTCTCTGTTGGGCAGTCTCTTTTGAAATGTCCAACACTGCCACAGAGGTGACATGTTGGAATAGCCCCAACTTTGGTAGTCGGAGTGATGAACTTGACTATGGCCCTACAGCTGCGGGCGGTGTGTCCCTTCCTGTTGCATCTAGTGCAATGCAGCACTCGGCAGACTCCATGATAATGGTAGTTGCATTTGCTGCAGTGCGGGAGATTTCCAAAGTAGGGTGTGGTCGGTGTTGGAACAGCAGGGTTGGCTAGGGTGTTAAATGCCCCAGTTCGTTGCCTTTCAGTAGGTCCATGGGTTGAACAACTTCCTTTGAACTTTCGTTTCAGGATGTTAGGTTTAAGATCAGGTTTGTCCTTCCTGGTGGGCACTTGTTGTTGAAATTGGTTATCACCAAGATTTGGATTGCTATTAACACTTCCACCCACATTTGTGTTGTTAGCGTTAAGAACAGCTAGGGCGGCTGCTGCGGCTGCTATGACAGTAGATTGGAACGAAGCTGGGTCCATCTGGAGGATTGGCGTCTTACCGGTGGGTTGGTTACGTTTCTTCGGAGGCATGATCTGCTACATGTCAAGAAAAGAAGCTTGTGAGCAGCGATGGTTGCCTCTGGATGTATCCTAAATCTTTATCTATGCATTAAGATTTCCCGTTTTTCTATCTGACTCTCGTTGATTCGACCCACATCCTCATGATGTGGTCCTAGCAAGAATAGAAAAGATTTGAACACAATAAAGTTCACATGCAATAAACTTACAAACTCCTTGTTGCTCAGCTAATTGCGCTGGCTGGATAACTCTCACATTTTCGTCGGCTCTAGACGATACGAAGATTTAGCTATAAGGGTAGTTCCATGGATCAAGTCGTTACGGGATTCAACTTGACACTCGGCAGAAATCCCTGGAATGTCTTTGGGGAAGACATCAGGAAAGTTGCAGGCTTCGGAGATGCTCACTAGGCCTTTAACTTTTTACGTCTCATCGACAACATGAGCCAGGAATGCATGACATCCCTTTCGCAGATACTTCTGGGCTTTGGCGTAGGAAATGATACGAAGGTTCGAACAAATTTTATCACTATAACCAGTGAGGACTTCGTCAGAGGGAAAGATTGAGACGAATCGCCCTCTCGAAGCAAAGGACATCAGCACGATTTGGGGCTCAACCATCTCATGCCGATTATGACATCGTAGATTTTTATGAAGATTGATATGAAATCGATGGGGAAAAGGAATGATCGTCTTAAGGTAAGAGTACTTCCTATGACACATGCTTTTAAGACGAAACAGTGGTGTGACTTTGATAAAGTTGCTTAATTTGCATGCTACTGATCTATGGTATACTTTTGACAATGATAATTTTAACTGATATATGCTTGTTGCCACTATAACTGAAACTGAGATTACACATATTTCGGAAACCTTGACCTAAAAGTAGGTCTAAGTCATACTAATAAAGAGAAAATCTTGGCAACAAGAAAGACAGAAATGTTTACGGAAAAGAACTACTCGGAACATAGATATGAAAGTTATTCCTTAGACCAAAAAGGAAGGATGAGTAGAGTATCCCCCTATCGGCGACGGGTACCCCTCAAGTGAAACCTTAATTCGGCCAGTTGACGCTCCACACCAAGCAGGCGTCTCTCGTACTCTAACTGGCGTGCGCGGAGCTCTATGACTTCGGCTCGGGTTGTAGCTAACTCTTGCTGCAGAGCTTCATTGTTCCTTGCAGCTCTCGCATGAGCAATCTCGAGGTGATGAATGCGATCCGTGCTGGTGTTTGAATCCGCTTCGAGCTCCACGGTTTGCTGAAGGGTTGCCATACCTAGCTCCACATTGCGAGCCACTCGGCGTATCAGGATTGGAAGGGCCCTGTCCGCAGGGACTCCTTCGTTCAGATTGTAGAAGTTGTGGTTTCTGTCGTATGGGAGGGGTTGGTCTTGCTCATGGCTCCACCTATTCAAACTCCCGACCCACATAGGCGTTGGACCTTGGTATTCAACTCGAGGGTTAGGATTTGGTATTGGGGCCACTTGAGGTAGGTTCTCTGTGACAACCTGAAAATTTTCATTTGTATAATTTCTACAGTCAAACACTTTAAATACTAGTCAAAAACATTTGAGTACATTTTTGGCCGGATTTGAGTCCGTTTGGGTGTTTTATTTTGTTTTCGTCAAACGGTTTAATAAAAGGGAGTGTCGTTATGAGTGAGGTGTAACAAACAAAACAATCAACACCTTAGCTAGGTGTTTACGGCCAAACAAGAGGTGTTTGGGCCGTAAACACCATTTTCCCAAGAACTCATGCATATAGCATGAGTTTACACACCTTTTCCTCATTTTCCACTTCCCACCTCAAGAA
This sequence comes from Lactuca virosa, assembly GCF_052849685.1. Lineage (NCBI taxonomy): Eukaryota > Viridiplantae > Streptophyta > Magnoliopsida > Asterales > Asteraceae > Lactuca > Lactuca virosa. Next base: position 264,957,698 of record NC_136434.1, read on the forward strand.
CACCAAGCTTTTTCTCTCAAGTATCATAAGTTCATTTCTTCAAATCCGCCAAAATGTAAGTGTTTCCTTCCTAGATTCCTTCCTACAACACTTAATCTAGTGTTTATACATCATTTCATCCATGGATTCTTGGTTTTTACTTAGATCTTCAAGTGTTCTTCAAAACACCAAGAACACCAAGAACACACACTAGTGTTTTTGGGCTCTAATCACTCTTACAAGCTTCATATAAGTAAGTGTACCCTTCCTATCTAGTTACTTACTTATTATACTTGTTAATCCTTTGGAAAATCATCAAAATCCCCAAGAACATATGTGTTTACGGTTTGGGGATCTCCCAAAACCGTAAACACCCCCAAATGGTGTCTTGATGCCCCTAACACCTTCAAATGCTTGGATAAAGGGCTCGAAACTTGCATGCATGAGCTAGAACCACCAAAACACGAAAAGGTTGAAGCATACATGAGTTTACAGCCGTAAACGCATGGGCTTACGACCGTAAACCCAAGTGTTTACGACCGTAAACTCTCAAGGATGGTCCAAGGACCGTAAACTCCAATGAGGGGTCCTTTTGTGCCCTAACCACTTCCTAAGCCTTTAATTCGAACTTAGAAGCCTTCCTTGTGATATATAGGACCTTGAAACACACAAATGCACCATTACCATGAGTTTACGGCCGTAAACTCATGGGGGAAATAGTCCAGCAACCGTAAACACATATAGGTTTCCCATTTGAGGAGTAAACTCCAAGGTGAGGCCATACTCTCCTTAGATGCAACCCTTAGCACTCCTAGCACTTGAAACAAAGTGTTTTCATTGATTTAGTGTGTCTTTACTTACTTAATTAGTGATTAAATAACTAATTAGATACATTTATGTATCACTACATGTTACATAGGATCCGTGTGTGTGTCCAAGTCCTCACTTGGCACCTAGCATCCTACCCGGCAATTCCATCCACTCCACTCACTATAGGTGAGTTCATACCCCTGAATCTGTTGGATTAATGTCTAAGTCCATAACTATAATTGGTAAGACTTAACCCGACCCGACATGGTCCATTTGGGTTGCATGGCATCATGCATTTGGATAGACTATAATGAGAGAAATAACACTTAAGGTTGGTTAATATATGATAAGTTCTAATATATTAATAAGGTTATTTAATTAGTATTGATCAAGAATTAATTTGGAATTAATTAAGTGATCAAAAGGAGACTAATTAAATATATGGGTTGATTGTGTAAATCATTCATTCTTATATATGTGGGCTTGTGATCCAAGATTACTTATGTTGGACTAAGTCCATGGGGTGACCCATAGATACTTCATGGAGGTTAAAATCCATGGAGCATAAGGAATGGGTAAAGTTATGAGTTACATGGTGTAACCCTAATAGCCACCATATAAAAGAATCCCATGGCTCAAGAAATCGTGCACTAATGTGTGAGTGTGAGGGCTAGACGATTTCAAGGAGTGTTCAAGTTTCTCTCAAGTTATTCCAAGTGTATTTGGTGTTGTGTGAACCATTTGAGGTGTCACACTTGGGGCACTAGGCACTCAAGCTTCATGAAGACATTCTACATCAAAGAGGTATGTATTCTATCTTGTTATATTTATTATTTTGTATGCTAGATTAGGATAATACCTTGGATGTTCATAATTGTATGTATAATAGAGAAAACATAGATCCAAGGTATTTAGGGTTGCATGTACACTTAGGAGTGTTAGAATGCTCATAACCCAACAGTGGTATCAGAGCCTAGGCTTGTTTTCTTGTTATACTTGCACAAGTAGCTGAAAAATCGAGTTGGATGCATATATTCGATTGTTTTGGCTAGAATTGGACTAGGAACATTACCCTAAGATGTTTTTGGACTTATAAACTTGTTTTTGATGTGGTAATGTTCATGCTAATCCAATTTCTAAGATAATTGTCATAATTTCAAGATTTGTATTAGTTTGTATGTTCATGCTAATTTCTTGAAGATTGATGATTTGAATTATCTTGTTCTTATGAGGTTCTTAGATTAATAGAAAAGTTGTGTGAAATAGTTGTTTTCAATCCATTTTAATCTAAGAGTTGATTCCAAAGTGTGTTTTTGTAACTTGTCCTCAAGTTATATGAAAAGTCACATTTAAGAATCATAAAACTCATAAAAGTTGGCAAAGGTTACAAAATGAAGAGTCTAGTTCTAATTAAATGGTTTTATGACTCCATAACTTGTCCTCAAGTTATGGAGGTCCAAGAGTCTCTTCATTAAATTAAAAAAAAAGTGTAACCTTAATTAGTTCCATAAGTTACAATAAAAAAAAGTTATTTTTTTTTATTAATTAGTTTAAAGTCTTCCATAACTTGTCCTCAAGTTATGGAACTTGAAGAGTTTTTTTTTTTAATTAAAACTACTTTAAACTCATAAGTTATGGAATTAATTAGTTTTGAATAGTTTCAAAACTTGCCCTCAAGTTTTGGAATTTGAAAAGTTTTCACTTATGAATACTTTAATTCCAAGTTAGCCCTTAGAATTTTAAAAGTTAAAATTCAACCCTTATACTTTATAATATTATAAGTTAATAATATTTATATATATGTATAAGAATAAAGTCAGTCTTACCGTTAGTAGGCCTCATTCGCGAAGCCGGTCTATAAGGGGGGTATAAGGTTACTGCCTATAAAATGGCAGTTTAATGGGTGTCCACTCTCACCCACCGCTTCCTTGACTGGTGGAGGGTCGTTAGCCGAACGGGTAGGACAAGGACTATAATTCTCCTTTCATTAAAAGTATTAATGATAAATACTAAGTAACTAAACTCTTATTAATACCCAATCTTAGTTACTTAGGAAAATGTGAATTTGGTGCTAACCCATGAAATTGCACTTTGCACTTTGCTTAAGTCGTTAGTGGAGCGTGTGTGGTTAACCGGCACACTAACCTGGACTTAACAAGGTAGGCAAAGGGTAACTTAATATTTATCATAGTATCGGTGGAGCGTGTGTGGTTAACCGGCACACTGATTAAGGGGTAAATATTAAGGGTACCAAGTATATTTGCATGGTTATTCACACCTTGTTTTGTGATCCTCGGCATCCCAGTCACAAAACCTGAAGGGCACACTCGAGATTGAAACATGCCTTTGAACAGTTCAATGAATCTCAAAGATCTAGGACTTTCAAATCCAATTAAAACCTAATAAATTATTTCGTTTTTCATGGTGGAAATTGGTGAATCGTCATTCACCTACCTTCAAATATTTTATAGCTTGGATTACAGCATCCCTCTTCTAAGTTATAAAATAGTTTGTTGGGTCCTAGCCTTAATATTTCATATTGGGTGTCATATTAAGGACTTTAAATCAACTATCTTGAATATCTCCCAAAAAGATGTCTGGTCTAGACATTTATGATCTTCTCAAATCTCTTGAAACAAGCTTTCCTAAATGAAGATGATGTCCCATGGATATCATACTTCTTTCACCTCCTCCAATTATTCTCCCTAACCCACAAGTTCCTAAAAGGTTTAAGGTCACTCAAGCCCTATTGGCAAGGCAAGGTCTAGGTGTGATCACATCTTGGAGATGTAGTCACATATTGACAAGCCGGGAAAGTTGGGTGTCAAAGTCTTGAGAAAGTTGGTGGCTCAACTACTTTCTAAGTCACATAGTGAGTTCTTTTGGGAATCCTATGAAACAGACTAAGACAAGACCCTTAATGATCTTATCTATTTGCTAAGATCAACTTCCTAAAACGCTATGGATATTGACAATGATGACATTGGATATCCAGTAAAGCTCTCTCTTCCCAATGGAAAGGGATCGGCCATAGTCAACTCGGTTGACCCAATGGTAAAGAGAGATGTGAAGTCTGAGATAGTCCCATTATCAAGGGTCCATAGGTAACTATTGCCAAAGGAAGGGGCATTGGTTACGAAGCTGCCAAATTTACCTAAGGATGTTAAAGTCAATAAGTTTGGCTCTACTTCAGGTAAAGTCCATTGTCTAACTCTATTAAGTACATGCTGATTCTGATCGCGAAGATGGATTTCAATCGCATGGTTCGGTGATCAGAATTTTGGGCTATTACTTAAGAGTTATGATATTTATATTGCTTAGGAATAGATAACAACAAGGTTTTCATATGGATTGTAAGGATAAGTTTTTCCGCAAAGTTTTAAAATAAAAGAAAATGGTTTTGATTTTATTTATTTTAAGTATCCTTACAATGGCATTTGTGAAAAGTTGTTACTTATAAGATTCCATTGATAGCAATATTGGAAAAATGGATTTGATTCTTTCGGTTGTGGTAGTGTCTAATATTACCAAATAAGGAAAGATTTTCATCACCCAAGGTTCAATTGGACCGAAACTTGGAATCATGCAAGTTGTATAGTATGATGAATGAGAACTTTCAGCTTGGAAAATTAAGACTAATTCCTTATGTGAATAAGGAAAGGACTAAGGGATCGAGTACACATTCTTGTGCACTGGTCAAGTCCACCACAAAAGATCAAGAAGACTATTCGTCATGATTTACTTAAGTTCAGTAAATATGGTTATACTTATAAGTTTAAGTATAAGTCTCTAGCATTGGAGAAGTTTCAATGTGAGACAGAACGAATAAGAAGAATCAAAGTATGGCAGAAAGATAAAAGTTTCTCAAATCTGAAAATATGGGAGAGTACTTTAGTATCATGTTTATGATCATCTTAATGATTAAGATACCATATCACAATTGGTCCTCTAAAGTCATCTTAGTGCATTCTTATGACTAAGAAGAGGAGTCATGAATTGTTGAAATGGTTAAATCAAAAAGATGAGTCATACTTCGTTCCAAAACAATTCTTAGAGTCATACTCCAAGATTGTAACTTGAGTGACATATCTTAAAGAGGGTTTGTTAACACTAGTCAAATGTAAGAGTAAAAGGTTATCTACTCTTGTACATTTGAAATTGGTAAGTTGTGATGTTTTGGATAAAACAGAGACCAACTTAGGCCAATTGTGTAAAGTGTTAGTCTTGATAAAGAATCCGCACTATCTCTTGAATATTTGACAAGGGAGTCTTATATGTCAAGAGGACAGTGGGAGTCTTAAAGCTCTTGAAAGTTTCAAGACTTAATCAAGAATAAAACCTAAAGTCCTTCACTAGCACACGACTTGAGGTTTATAACCTATCGTGTTGAAATTTTTGTGCCTATTCAAGTTGGCTTTGCATAGGAGTTCTGATAGTTCTCAATTGGTTGCACAACTACTTGGAAGCAATGGCAGGCACCTGAGCTGCCAAATGGCAAGAACTTATGATTGCACAAGTTTAATCAATATGAGTTTGGATTTGTCACTAACCTTGTCTTGTGATTATTGTTTTGACAAATTCACATGGATAAGAACACATACACTATTAAATCTAAGTGTCATAAGGTTTCTCTCCGATTCATGAAAATGATGGTGAGGAAACACTTTCACTAAGTAGATTTTAGCTAGATAGCAATTGTGATATTTGCATTCTCAAAGTCGTTAGTAGAGCGTGTGTGGTTTACCGGCACACTAACATGGAGTTGTGAGAAGTGGCAAAGGTCTAAACAATTGAGACTATGATTACGGCATCCCTTTTCATAGTTCTAAAATTGTTTAGACACACATGTGAGCTATCTAAGAGAGGTGTATGATTTTGATAAAGTTTTATCAAAACAATCTAGTATCAGAAATCTGAACTTTGGTAAGAAAGTCAACTGATTTCTGAGTACATGTCAAAGCTAGTGGGAGCATAAGTGTTATGCTAATAATCATCATGTTAGTGGGAGCATGATAATTATGACAAAGGTTGCAAGTTAGCAATGTTAATTATAGAAAACAAAAGTTTCAATTCGTGAGGTTGCAGGGGTTGAAAAAAGTTGTTTTGCTATAATTAAGGGAGAGGAAATTATACTTCATTTCAATTCTAAAAGCTTAGATTGAGATTTTAATCGTATTTAATCAAGGATATATATATGAATTTCATGTTGGAATGGCTCAACATAAGGAAATTCTATATATGGGTCCATTATTTGCGTTCTAAAATTCGATTATGATTACGGCATCCCTTTTCATAATCTGAATTTTGAGAACTTGGCAAATTGAAATGGAAATATTATAGCAAAAGATTGGTTTAGTCTTTATGTGAGACATCATGAATCGTGTCCCATATGCTTCGGATATAGGATCGATTACATGTGATATATTCATCCTTTCTAAAATTTTCCAAATGTCTGGGGCATTATGAAGGGAAAAGGTCTAGAATTGGATATGAATAAAATGATTAAGCAATTGTCGAGGACAATCTAAGGTTTACTAAAGATTGGTTGCTCAAGGACAGTTGGAAGTATAATGTTAATTCTGGAAGGACCATATTGACATAATCTGTAAGGAGGCAACTCTTGTTCAGAAGTGATAGTCAAAATGGAATATGGAAATGTTTCAAAGTTAGAAATTATTCAATCTGTGTAAGATTAGGAAACTTAATGAAAGAAGGATGTTTCCAAGGAGCTGATCTCCTTTGGAATGCTCTGTAATGATTGTTGTCAAGTCTTTCTGACTTCGTGCATAATCATTAAGAGGATCAATGCATATAAGTTTAGAATCTAACAGATTTCAGTAAATGGCATGAATTTGGAATTCTTGCATTTGCAGTAAGGATTTGGGACTGTGAAAAGAGGATCATTGGAGTGATGTTCAATTGATCTATTTTACAAAGTAAAGATCATAGACAAACATAGTATGCATACTTGGTGTATGGCATGACTAGTGTTTAGAAAACATAGTGTATATGCTTGGAGCATGGGACAACTATTGTTTTAAATTCAAGTATAAAGTTGATAAACTGAAACAATGAATAATAAGTAATCAGTATGGTGATAAATAAAAGTGTTTATTTATATTCATATGGTTTGATACCATATTTGATTCATTTATTCTTGTGTTTCACTTTGCATGTTTCGACTTCCAGAATAACTAAGTCGCTCTTCCTGAATGATTAAGTTATTCAAACCATCTACAGTCGGTCATATGTTGGAAGTAGATATGAATCAAGACTGTCATGGGTTGGTTTGTAGAGCTCCAAGTTGGTGGACAAAGTGGTGCTACAACACTCATGAGTGCTCATAAGTTCTAAGTATTGGATTCAACCCGCGCTCATTTGAATCACTTCATGTATTTTATCACGAGTGATCATGAGACGATAATATCTTATATTCTTCAAACCTAGAGATATGAGTTGTTACTATGAGTTGGTTATACATTGATTGCACGAAAACGCATTGGTAACTCGATGTTATAAAACGTGCCTTTGTGTATGATTCAACAAGTAGTAGAACAAGCCATATGAGTCGAAGTTTATCCATTCCTTTTACCTTCGGGATAAAAGCGATATATGTGGGCCCCTCGATGATTTAAAGATGATACATGTGAGTGCTTGGCCAAGCCAGGACTGATTTGATTTGTTCAATCAGTCAGTCATCATGAATCAGAAATCGGGAAACAACAAATGGACAGAGAGAATGATTGATAATCCATGTCTCAGTCCATATGATATCTAGAATGGAGGAATATATGATCCCTTATCTAATGGACAAGTCATTGACAAAGGTCAGATTTCATCGACAAGGTCAGAGTTCGACAGAAGCTTTTGAGAGCTACGATTGCTGATCGGTTCCTGAAGTCATACGCAATAATAGTTTTAGACTTATCCAAGTGGGAGACTGTTGGATTAATGTCTAAGTCCATAACTATAATTGGTAAGACTTGACCCGACCCGGCATGGTCCATTTGGGTTTCATGGCATCATGCATTTGGATAGACTATAATGAGAGAAATAACACTTAAGGTTGGTTAATATATTATAAGTTCTAATATATTAATAAGGTTATTTAATTAGTATTGATCAAGAATTAATTTGGAATTAATTAAGTGATCAAAAGGAGACTAATTAAATATATGGGTTGATTGTGTAAATCATTCATTCTTATATATGTGGGCTTGTGATCCAAGATTCCTTATGTTGGACTAAGTCCATGGGGTGACCCATGGATACTCCATGGAGGTTAAAATCCATGGAGCATAAGGAATGGGTAAAGTTATGAGTTACATGGTGTAACCCTAATAGCCACCATATAAAAGAATCCCATGGCTCAAGAAATCATGCACTAATGTGTGAGTGTGAGGGCTAGACGATTTCAAGGAGTGTTCAAGTTTCTCTCAAGTTATTCCAAGTGTATTTGGTGTTGTGTGAACCATTTGAGGTGTCGCACTTGGGGAACTAGGCACTCAAGCTTCATGAAGACATTCTACATCAAAGAGGTATGTATTCTATCTTGTTATATTTATTATTTTGTATGCTAGATTAGGATAATACCTTGGATGTTCATAATTGTATGTATAATAGAGAAAACATAGATCCAAGGTATTTAGGGTTGCATGTACACTTAGGAGTGTTAGAATGCTCATAACCCAACAGAATCAACCTTTTAAATGATTTTAAATGCTTTTATGGTGGGGAATACAAGTTGAACTGTTATAGTTATTATATCAATCACATGTGATTAATAACTAGAACAGACTACAAGATTTGCTACTGCTTTCAAATTACCATCAGACCTTGGATTTTCAAGTGTTTCAAACCTTTTATCAAACTCTTTTAATGTCAAAACTGTTTTCAAACTCTTTTAAACTTACTTTATTTTCAAACCCATATCTATACTAATATATTTATATAAGTAAGACTTGAAGGACTTAGGACTGATAGCTCACCTTATTTCCTGTTCCTCGTTTGGTTGTGGACTTAGGGTATTCGGTTATTTGTCCGACTGTCATTGAATTCTTAGTTATATATCATATATATTTGTGTTAGATATAAAAGTCTTCACTTCAGTTCGATACCTTTGTGTAACAAAGGCATGCAACCAACATTACTATTTAACTATAATAGGTATAGTTAAGGATTACTACTCATTACTACTATTACAATAACACTTACTAGAGTCAGTATAGTCATGAGTCAATACATGCTAAATACTATACGAAGAGAATACTATATACTATACAAGAGAACACTCTATACATTATACCAGAAAATACATTATACAATATACAAGAGAATATACTATAATTAGAATGTGACATACTACTTCTCGATACGACACTTCACAGTGGTATCACCGTGTAACCAGAGTCTCCTGGAGGGAGAGCGGGCATTGTGTGTATAGATCTATACGGGACAGACACTCCCACATCCCAACTGCTAGCTACAGTCCCAGCCGAAAGGCCAAGGGGTGACAAAATGTCACATTTCTACATATGACCTGGAGGGTCATCGGTTATTCAATCGTCAATCAGCATGGTTACATACGAGTTCACATTCAGACCTTTAATTAAAACATTTAGAATTAGAGGTAAAACAGACTCCCCGAGGTGTATTGTACATTTAATACTACCTGGAGCCTGCATTTTCATTACATGTAACCGGCAGTGGCACTGCTGGGGTAAAACTCATCTTTTATTTTGATTATACTTTTGGTGTCTTACAAACTATACAGAACACGCTTGTATTACAATTATTATATTATTGCAATGGATGTTGTTGCTTGTCTTTACTATTATGCATTGTTATGATACTATACATGACGTCCTCCACCCCAGAACGTATTCCGCCATTCTTGGTTTTGGGGTGTGACATTCTCGACTTCGGGTTCCGAGTCAGTCTCTTCAGGAAATGGTTCGGCAAAGTCATCATCCGAAGGAATTTCATTGTTTCCTTCTGGCTCTGGCTCGATCCTTCCATCATCTCCTTGGTTAGGAAAGTGCGGGTCGCCAGGAAGATGGAATCCAACCATGCTATCAACGCGAGGTGATGGTAAAGGGATAGTTAATAGGCATCGACTCTAATAATAATTCCAATGTATTATAGCTACATGATTGATTCTTGAAGAATGGATTCTTGGGTAAGTTTCCGGTTCGGTCGTTATAGCATCCAAAAATTCTCCTATAGTATTTTAACCCTTATGTTTGATTCTAGAACTCTTATGGTATCTAGGTAAGTTTTAGGCTTGCTGCAACACCACAGTCACTCCCAAGCACATGTTGGTCATGTCTCGAATGAATATAGTTGATCAGGCTATATTGATCCTAGATATGATTACATAACTGCCCAGGTTTAACCGCGATGTCCAACATCCAAATACTTTTGTTTTGTTCTACTTATGACACTGATTCAGGAACATAGGTATACTTATATACTTTTTATAAAAGTACTTATATTTTGAAAGTATACTTTTAGTTTAGAGCACTTAGGCCCCTTAGTGTTTATAGTTGTATACCATGTAAGGCTTGGTATACTTAGTTCACTATAAACAAGAGCTCTGATACCAATCTCTCACACCCCAAAACCGGAACGGCGGAAACGTTCTGGGGTGGAGGACGTCATGCGTAGTATCACAACAATTGTATCATAGCAATCATAGTAAACACAACCAAAGATTGAATACATGTGTGAAAAGAAAAGTTTACATATGTTTAAGTCTTGTTCAAATACATCATAACTGTAAGTAAATATAAAGACATGACTTTGTTGCTCCGACTTCTCAGACTCCAGGAGTACCTTTCTACTGATTTCCTGAGAATACAAGCAGTTTTGAAAGAGTATCAGCATAAAGCTGGTGAGTTCATAAGCGTTATTTGTATATTGAACACCAGTTGTTAGCTCTGAAAATGTTTGCATGAATCCAAGAAAATCCAATATTTTCTTTAGTAAAAGTGTGAAAATCTTAGTAAAATGTTGCATGATTGGACTACCACTAGATGTATTGTAGGATGAACATTGTATGAAAACCGTTGTATGAAGTGTTTGAAAACCCTGGTTACTACCAGTACGTATAGTAGTATTAGTTTTCCTTAAGAAACCATGTATTTGACCATACTTGAACTAAACAAGTATTGTTCGCGTGTTATTATTACATAAGTAAATCGTTGTTATCTATATTGTGAGTGTCATTACCATACTTTGACTTGATATGGTGCGAATCGGGCACCAGTATCTTTGATGACTTTGTCACCCGTAGACCTGCCGGTCCTACTGTAGCTAGCAGCAAGGTGCGGGATAGTCAGTCTCGTATAGATCTTTACACAACAGCCACGCTCTCCCTACAAGAGATTATGATCACAAGTGCTAGTCCTTCACTCAGTTAAGTTTGTGAGTGTAACCAAGGACGTGTCTCCAACTAGACTAACAAATTTACAAGTAATAATGTTGAAAACCCTTTTTTTAATTAACTGAAAGGATTATAAAGTATGAGTTTGTAACTTGTGGTATGAATTCCCAAACTATACCTATTATAGTTTGTGTGTACGTATATGTATAACCTTGTATGAATTCCCAACTATACCTAATATAGTTTGTGTGTACGTATTTGTAAAACCTTGTATGATGTCACACCCCCAAACCAAGGATGGCGGAAAACTTCAGGGGTGGAGGACTTTATGTATAGTATCACAACAACGAGTATAATAGTGCGCATAGTAAATACAACCATCATAAATATAATTGAAAAAGTTACACCATAGTATGAGTTTACATGTTTCAAAATCAATTACATTATGATGACAAAAATATATAATTTGACGTCTGGCGTCCCATCCTCAAAAGCAGTTGATTACCTATTTCACGGGTTTCCTGAGAATACAAGTAGTTTTGAAAGAGTGTCAACAATTAAGTTGGTGAGTTCATAAGCTTTTGGGTGAAATGTTGGAAAAAAACCTTTACACTACAAGAAAAATGACTTACAATCACACCAAAAAAGTGTGACCATATGCGTATAGTGACATTTTATTTTTTCACTAAAAGTGTGACGGAAGGTGACGTCATCGTATGGGTCTTATGGTCACTTTAAAATGTAGTGTCCGTAAGATATGAAAACATGTGGCCATATTATAAATGTGTGGCAAATGTGTATGGAATTTTGTTCCTTAAATATCCAATATTGTAGCGTTAAACCGTCAGTAGACACATTTATTTAGTAACTATGGTGACTGTATATCACCAACTTGACATTCAATATGTTTTAGTGTAGTTGTTTTCTTTTATATTGTCACACAGTTTAAATTTTATTAAAACTATTGTGTATCTATTGTAAACATGTAATTATGGTGAGCATGGCCATGTTTTCTAAATGACCACATGTAATTAATTCCATAAGTGGCGAATTGCTAATAATTAGTCACAAAAAAACAATCAATTTTTGTGACTATAGTCTATCGTATAGAGACACACAATTAAGTGAAATACAATCATAAGTATTATAAAGACACACATTTTGTTAAAATTAAGGACTATTCGGTATCGTATTAAGACTATTGGGTATACTTTAGACACATATAACTACGGTGAACATGTCCACGTTTGGTAAATTGACACATAATTAATGAGGTAAGTGACGATTTGCTAGTATTTAGTCTCAACAACAATCAATTATGGTATTTATTTGCCACATAAATTGTTTTTCATATTGTTATTGTTTAACTTAGTCACAAAAACTTTAGAATAAACATCATTTTAAAACAACTGTAGACTCATAATTCTTGTATATTATGGCTATTGTTAACCATTTAGCCACATGTTAAAAAATGATCTAAAGTAACCATTGTATAATTTTAGAGACATTGAAAACCTATAAAACATGGCCAAATTTATATTAAAGCCACTTTAATTTACAATTTATTGTTACTTTTTCTACATTGTAGACACATCAAAATAATTTAAATTAAAGTAACCAAACCCAACAATATGAAACAAAAGCAAAATTCATAATTTGATATTAGTAATAATTGAAATCCAAATCCATACATTAAATTCCTAATTAAAATACCAAAAAAAAGAAAATTGTCCTAATTTCAAGAATTTAAATAATGGTAAAAAAATCAAACACATCATAAACCAAAACCTAAACATAACTAGGCATTCATCTTATTTGTATTGCTCCTTGTCTTCTTGAGAAGGGCATCAGATGATATGTAAGTTGGTTTCCTTTTCTTTGAGTTTTGATGTTGATGTTCTTGATGTGATATAATTTTTGGTACCTATAACAACAATATTGAAACAAAAAAAATGAGTTCATAAGGGCATCATTTTCTGCCAGTCTAGACTTTCCTTATAAACTTCCAACTTCAATGTCAAATTCCTGATCTATCATATGAAAATTGTAGCTAATACGGGTTAAATATACAATAGCAATGTACTTAAATTTCTTTAAATACAATAGGAATGTACTTTTATTTTTACTAAAAATAATATAAAAATGTAACTTGCACATATTTTACAAGCTCCATGTTGCAGATTGCTATTATTGGTGATAAAATGTAAGTGTGTCTTTGTTATTTTATTATTGGTAGAATATAGTAATCTATAAATAAGATTACATTTATTTTAACAAGTTGTTTTTTCATAATGACTTCATCTCCTCAAATTCAAATTGTTTTGAGAGTAGATAATCTAAAATGAAAAACTAAAATTAGTTTTAGGCAAGACATAAAAACAGATTAGTACAACTTCAGCTTCTCCCCCAATCCACATCTTATTGTAATGAGTGATATCGTCCGAATTTGTCTATGAGGTGCAATGGTCAAATTAAAAATAAAACAAAAAATTGCGGTGGTACAAAACTTTATGAAGTATGATATTTGAATTATGTTACAGACCTGGACATAGAAGGGCTTTTTCGTAATTTTCCAAATCACAATTTGGCATGTCATTTTCTGCAACCTGAAATAAAACCAACAGGATCATACCGTAACATTAAACTTTCATTTTTAAGAAAAACTAATATATTTTTAGATAATAAGGCTGTTATAACAATAAAAATCTTTCTGTTTAGATGACAATTAGCTTCTGATAGAGGTATCTGAATATTTAATAAAGACATGTATGCTAATCAATATAACAAAATTCCATACTGTTAAGGGGGTTAGAGGATGAATAGTCCCAAAAGAGCTTGTTTCCTTCCATAATTGTATGTACCAAGGGATCCTAAATACCTAATTCCGTGGAGAAGTTAAGTGTCATCTTCCATTCTGAAAATAAATTTGTATATGTAAAATGAGTTCCAAGTCAAAATAAATGTATATAAATGCAAAAGGCATCACATACATATGATGAAAATTACCGTTGCAACCTTCATGTGTTCTTCCAACCCCTGCACCAAATACAGTCCATTTGTTGATAAAAAAACAAAAATATCATAAATAAATTAAAATATGATAAATACATTACATAAGATAACCTTCTAAAACATAAAATGTAATAGAAATATGAAATTACTAATTTGTGAACATATTTTCGACCTATTCATAAGATAAACTTCTAAAACATATTCTGAATTTCTGATGCAATTGAAAAGCGCAAATAAACATTGAAGTTGAGTTGAATTTATATATCATAATAACTCTTGAAGATTCTGATGCAATTGTAAAGCTCAAATATACATTGAGCTTGAGTTGAAATTGAATTATCTTGAATTTTATATCCAAGTCAAATGTGATATCCACTTTGTCAATGTGATATCCACTTTGTCAAAGACAAAGTAAAATCAAATCATCCCAGTCTCAAACGAAACATAGCCTAATGTTAAAAAAGAAATATTTATCTCAAATAGAAGTAATAACCTAATTGTTGAACTAAAATCCATATAGATATTTCTACAAGAACACCATACATTAGTAATATCATATAGCAGACTTCAGAAATATATAAAAAAACTAACCAAGAAAATACATCATGTTTACGGTTTCAAAAAGAAAAGTACCTCAGGGATGACAGTCGAACTTCTACTCACATAAATCTTCCAACTCCAGTCAAGTCAGAGTACCACCATGAGAGGTGATGAATCAAAAATCAGATAACACATCTCAGATAACACATACGACTTTCAGAATTGGATCGTATCATTCACGAATTTGACGTCCCTTGTCCAATAGACGACCACGAATCATATTACATCACTCAAAGAGAAAAACAAAACTTAACCATCAGACCATAAGTCGGGAATTAGAGGATTCAGAACATAAAATTTCTGAAATTAGAGTATTAAGAAATCAAAAATCGACTGATAAACACTTAGAGATAAATCGTTTCTTACTTCTTATCGAACAACATTCGAAATTGATGGGAGTGTTTCAAGGCTTCTCCAATCGACAGCATATGGGCATGTTTCTAAGCGTCGACGATGTTTCGTTTATCTAGGCGCATAGACGATCGGCAGTCGAGTCTTAATTTTTGAGTTCTTTCGCGTCCAAGCTACCCTTTTCACGACAGGAAATAAACTGATATAAATCGTACGGTTACGGTGGTGATGGCAGCGACAGTGAGGGAACCTGGTGGCGTAATAAAGGATAAAAAAATGCTAGAGAAAACCAGGGAAACAGCGATGGTGAGCGGAAACGGCGGTTAGGTTTTTAGAGTAGTAGAGGACACAAAAAGAATTTTCTAGAGAAAACCAGGGATAGACTTGGTGTCTAATGTACTCAAAACTTCAAGACTCAAATGATTTTTGTGTACATCTCTTATTTGTTTAAATATCTAGATTAAAAAAAACTTAAAAAACTCTAGGTTTTTACTGATAGGGTTTTGATTATTGTTTTGAAAATCGGACCGGACCGGCTGTTCAACCAATGGCGCCACGCCACTCGGTTTTTTTAAGCCTAAAATCCGTTTGTTTCCGAACCAACATAAATCGTACGGTTCAATGGGAAACTGAATTCAACCAGTCCGCTTCAACTAATTTTTTTTTTTCTAATTCATAACTTCAAACTCGAGCTCAACAAATTCGATGGGTTGGTAGTGAAAATTTACATATATTTGAAACTACTAGAACATTTAAAATGTAAAAATAATTAAATAAACTAAAAATATATAAACTTACAATTGGAAATACGAGTGGTGGTTGATATGGGTGGGGTTGGTTGTGACAGGTGATCGTGAAGGGGTGGGTAGGGTGGTGGGTGGTGGTGGTGGTGGGTGTGGTGGTTGGTGGGGGTGGGGGTGGTTGTGGCTGGTGGTGCAAGTAGGCGGTGGAGATGAGGGCGTAGTGATGGTGGTGAGTGGTGATGAGTGGTGGTGGGTGATGGTGATGGTGATGTGTGGGTAAGTGGTGGAGGTAGTTGGTGGTGATAGGTGGGTGATGGTGATGGGTGTAGGTAGGGTGGTGGGTGGTGGTGGCGGCGGGTGGTGGTGATGGTGGTAGGTGTGGTAGTTGGTGGGGGTGGGTGGGGGTGGTTATGGCGGGTGGTGCAAGTGGGTGGTGGAGATGAGTGGATGGTGATTGTGGTGAGTGGTGGTAGTGATGGATGGTTGTGGTAATGGGTGGTGGCGGGTGATGATGGTGGTGGCGGGTAGGGTGGTGGTGGCGGGTGATGGTGATGGTGGTGGTGATGGGTGGTTGTGGTAATGGGTGGTGGCGGGTGATGATGGTGGTGGTGGGTAGGGTGGTGGTGGCGGGTGATGGTGATGGTGGTGGGTGGGGTGGTGGTAGTGGCGGGTGATGGTGGTGGTGACGGGTGATGGTGATGGTGGTGGTGATGGGTGGTTGTGGTAATGGGTGGTGGCGGGTGATGATGGTGGTGGTGGGTAGGGTGGTGGTGGCCGGTGATGGTGATGGTGGTGGGTGGGGTGGTGGTAGTGGCGGGTGATGGTGGTGGTGACGGGTAATGGTGATAGTGGTGATGATGTAAGACTTAAGCTCTAAGTCGTTAATAATAAGCCCTAAGCCTGAAGCCCTAAACTGTAAGTCGTAAGCCCTAAGCTTTAAATGATAAGTTCAATGCCTTAATCCTTAAGCCCTAGTATCTACACTATAACCCACAAGCCATAAAACCTAAGTCTAAGACATAAACCTTAAGCCATAAACCCCAAGCCCTAACCCATATGCCTTATGTCATGAGCCCTAACCTATAAGCCTTAAGACATAAGCCATGAGGCATTAACCATGAGCCTTACAACTTAAAGCTTATACCTTAGGGCTTAGGATTTATGTGTCACACCCCCAAACCGGAACGGCGGAAACGTTCGGGGGTGGTTGACGTCATGCGTAGTATCACAACAATTGTATCATAGCAAGCATAGTAAACACAACCAGACATTGAATACATACATGAAAAAGGTTTACATTGTTAATACATAGTATTGTTCAATATCAAAAGTAAAGACGTGACTCTAACGCTCTGTCTTCTCCGAACTCCTGGAAGTACCTGTCTACTAATTCCCTGAGAATACAAGCAGTTTTGAAATATATCAGCATAAAGCTGGTGAGTTCATAAGCATTTGGTTTTGGTGGAAAATGTTTCTTTGAAATCCTTTTGAACAGTGATCCTCAAGAAAATCCTATATTTTCTTATGAAAAGCGTGTTTGAAAACCCATTCCTTCCATGACTTCCGGATTCATACAAGGTATGAACAATTCAAGGTGTCGTGGAAGGAATATGAATATCCGTAAGTTACATGTTAAACAATTCGTATTTGAATAGTCGGCTTATCCCGGGCAAATCCTATATTTTCCCAAAAGGTTGATGGTTGATTATCTGTTTTAAAACTGAGGTTTGCAAGTATCTACTATACTCGTGTTGATAAAAGCAGTGTTCTTTTAAAAACCCTGGTTACTCCCAGAGAGGTATATTAGTCTTAAAAACTAAATAAAAGAAAACCGTGATGAACTAGGTCCTGAAGATATTATTAATGATACCTTCCAGTAATCTATCGGTTATTACTTTGAGGTTAGTTCACTTGATTCATTATTACAAAAGTAAATCTCTGCTATCTAGGTTGTGAGTTTCATAACCATAACTGACTGGATATGGCCCGCAACGGCCGATATCCTTAATGACTTTGTCACCCGCAGACCTGCCGGTCCAACTGTAGCTAGCAGTGAGGTGCAGGATTGTCAGTCCCGTATAGATCTATACACAATAGTCACGGTCTCCCTACAGGAGACTCTGGTTACAAGGGTTAGTCCTACACTCACGAATCTGGTGGAGTGTTACCAAGGACGTGTCTCAAACTTAGCCTAACAAATTTACAAGTAATAATACTGAAAATCCTGTTTATGATTTGCATGAATCCTTTATAAAATAATACATATTACTACATGATTCACCAGTTCATTGTTCTAGTTTTGAAAAACTGTTTCTACGAGTTGATTTCTTAATCGTTTGGTAAAACTGTTTTCCGTGTTAAAAGCATGCTGAAAGTATAATTATCTTAAACAATATAATATATTTTGAGTACAAGTTTCCTTGTACTTTTGCTTGTATTTCCCCCCCCTGAAAACATGAAAAACTCTGAAAAAGCGTAGGGGTATGAACTCACCGTTTGACGTAGGATTCGAGCGTATGATCGGTGTGGATGTTGAGTGTCAACTGGTGTTTCGTAAGCAAGTGGATCCTATTAACATATGGTAACACATATGTGTGTTAGACTTAGGGTGTTTCATGACTAAACATGACGGGAAACCACCCTAAGGACTTGCAAATGCTTGTCGGGACCCTATATGATCAAACAAGGGAGGTATACGGCCAAAAGAGTGTGTGTGCGGCCAGGGTGTGCGGTCAGCATGTGTGTGCGGTCAGCATGTGTGTGCGGTTGCACACAGGAGTGTGCGGCCGTACATAGGGCGTGTGCGGTCGTACATGAGAGTGTGCGGCCGTACATAGGGGTGTGCGGCCGTACACTCTTCATTCATGCTCAAAATGTCGATTTTCAGGTGTTTCAAAGCCAATACCAAGTCCAACTAGCAAAATGGAGGCCAAACTCTCACTTTGGAGAGTCTTTAAGGTGTGTACGGCCACCTTATAAAGGTGTGCGGCCGTACACCTTCAAGTGATGAAGAACACGAAGAACATGAAGAGTTTTAAGCTTAGATCATGGTGTCTTACCAGTATAACAAGCTGAATGATGGAGTAATTTCATGTTTTTGAGGCCCTTAGAGTGTTCTTGGATGAAGTTTTTAGAAAGAGAAAGTAGAGAGAGGAAGTAGAGTGCAGCCAAAAGAAAGGAATGAGTGAAGGGGTCACCCTATATATATATATATATATATATATATATATATATATATATATATATATATATATATATATATATATATATATATATATATATATATATATATATATATATAGGGATGAGTGTGCGGCTGGGAGATGGGTGTGCGGCCGCACACCCATGTGTGCGGCCGTACACACCTCTCAAGAGGGTGTATGGCCCGATTTTGTCTCTATACGACTTGTTGACTCATTTCTAATCTCATTCCCGGCTGTACTCAAGCTTAGAACACTTAAACTAACTCTTAAACGGCATTAAAAGGTAACGGAAACAAGTTTCAATGTTCATAAAGTTGACCAAGCGTACAGAATAAAAGTTTCGGGTTGTCACATTATGGATTAGGGCTTAAGTCTTATGGCTTCAGCCACATAACCTATGGCTTATGGATTAAGGCTAAAGGATTACGACTTTAGGCTTAACTCATATAACTTATGTCTAGTCACTTGTGGATTAGGGATTCGAGATTATGACTTTAGGCTTAACTCTTATAACTTATGTCTAGTTGCATAAGCAATAAGTCCTAAGCCATAAGTCATATGCCTTAATCCATAATACATAAGCCCTAAACCTTAAGCATAAGACCTAATCCCTAATCCATAAGCCATAATCCCTAAGCCATAAGCCACCAATACCTACATATAAACCCCTACGTACATCCTACCATATCTTAAACCCCTATCCACCCATCCTACCCAAACCCACCTGTACATGTATATATACCCACACCCAACTACCCATACACAATCTTCTCATACCCACCTAAGCACGCCCACAAACACCTACACCCAACACCCACATTTAAACGATAAGTACCACACATACCCCATACACCCCACCTCCACCCCTACTACCACAACCAGCCATCCCACCTCAGTCGAACATATCGTTTTGTCTATCATTCATCATCTATCCCTTATCAGTACTTTATCTCACCTACGTCACCATAAATGAGTTCAATATTGTTTGTTCCATTTATCTTTAATGATTTAGATCCAGTTTGACCACACCATGTTCGATCCTACCACCTTCACCGACCTCAACTAACTCCATCGTGTTTGATCCTTCCATCTCTAACTTCGACCTCCAATATCCATAATTTAATCTTATATATACATATATATATATATATATATATATATATATATATATATATATATATATATATGCAATCGTTATGATGATCAAATGGTCAATCCATGTCACTCCCTGTCTCGTTTGCCCCCGTTGACATCCCTAGTCACTAAACCCAAACTTATAAGACGAGTCTGATAGTCATTTGAAGGGTAATATAACATTTTCAATTTTAAGAGAGATCAAATCGAAAACCAAATTACTAAAACGTATGAAAGCTTATAACAAACCATAATGACTATTTTTTTAGTTTCTTTATAGAGTATCATAAATAAAAAGAAAAAGATATATATTTTTAGTATTTTGTTTTTGAGTATTTAAAGGTCTTTGGAAGCAAAATCCATAAAAAGTTTATAAATTCATAAACCATAAAAAAAACTATATAAAATGAGTAAATTGACATTCGTTATTGTTTTTGCAAACGAACAAATAAAATTCAATTTCCATGAATTCAAAATCTTTCGAATTTTAGTTTTTTTACAATTTCACACTCCCTCGCTTTTTTGTTGTTTTCCCTCCTTTCATTCCCATTATTTATTTCAGTTCCACTCCTCATGATTTTGGATAGAATCCTAAATCCGATTGCCCCTGCTTCTCATCGCCTCTACAGAGGCAAAATTATTTCCTAAATTTTATATGTTGTTTTCCCTTTCTGCTTCTAATCTTGTATTGCTTTCTCCCTTCTTTCTCATTCCTTCACTCCATCTCCTTTGATTGGACCGGCTCCACAACAACATCCATATTCAAATCTGCAAGTTAGTTTATCAGTAAGTTTTTTCATCAAACACTAAATTGATTTCAGTTGACAAATGAATGACATCTACTAAACTTGTTGTGGAGTGGATGATTATGAAAACAAGCAGGACTAGCAATACACAAATATTAATATTCTCCACACCCAAATTTCAAACTTCAAACTATCGGTTATTACATTTGAGGATATATTCAATTACGGAATTCGCCATCATCATCCGGTAATATTGAAAAGCCCTACAATTTCACTGCCTTACTACTTAACGCAAAGACCAACCGACCAAAGTTGCATCTTCGATTCTTCAATTTTCGACTGCATTCTTTCCCCCAGAATCGATGTTTCAACAACCCCCATGGAGGCGGCGGTGAGGCAGCAAAACAAAAGGAAGGCTCGACGATGTCCAAAACCAACCATATTCGAGGTTTTTCTTCAGTTGTTGGGAAGGAGTCGACCTGAACCATCCATCAGTTCCTGCTTGCTTGAGTGACAATGCTGATGAACACTATTTTCACACACACACCCACTCATGATAGATTCTAGCGGCTCTCTCTCTCTCTCTCTCTCACCCTAAACCCTAAAGTCCCTAATGCTAGGATATTTATATATTGATAATTTTGGTTGAGTTGAATGCCTTTCGGGTATAGTCCTTACAGGTCCTAGAGAGGGGAAATGGGGAAAAACGACATGTTGCGCTCCTGCGATGGTAAACAGAAGAACACAATCAAGTTCTGAAACTTGTCAATTCTAGTCCCTGGGATTAGTCATAATGACAGAATCTACCCTAACTTCAACTTAATTTAACTAAAGTGGTTTCAGAAAATAGCAATTTGCACCCTAGACATGCAAGTATACATTTAATCAAAATAATCTAATTTATTTTATTAATTGCTAATAATCCTTATTATTATTATTATTATTATTATTATTATTATTATTATATATCATTATTATTATTATTTATCCGAATAGATAATTACTCCCATGACCCCTTTTAGCCCTCTCCATCATTTTCTATCATTTTGTTTTTGTTTTATAAAAATTGTCAGAGGGTCTCCCTCTCCCAAAAAAATAAAAAAATAAAGCACAAAATATATTAATAAGTCACTAGTAAATACTTACAGCAACATATTTTCGTTTTATGTAGACCTTATATGTCTTTTATACCTAGATTTACTTATAGACACATATAATAATTGTAACCATAAACAAATGCTACTTACACTCACAATATTTGTTTTTTAAAGTCAATTCAACATATTTTGACACCCATAATAAAAGGCACATAACCATATACCACTAAAAGTAACTTGTTTTCTTGCTTTTACTAAGTCACTAGTAAACACCACCTATGGACACACAAATATTTAATGTGACCATATGTATCACCTTTTAGCTACATTGACTTTCATATGTCTAAAAGGACACCATGATATAGAAACATATAAAATTGTCTCATGTCACCATATATTTATCTATTGTCTCATATAAAAAATATATCATAATGCTAATCAGTATTCGTAGCTGATGGTGATATCTGGTCACAACGTTCGAGTGTGGCTAATAATTGTCACATTTGGTATAATTAAGTGTGGTTAAAGCTTTGATTATTTGTACAATGGCCACAGAAACTAATTTAAATGTATCCAAAAGCAGTCACTGGATTTTTTTAGTGACATTTGGCCACACTTTTAATAAAAAGTGTCATAGGCCGTTTTTTGAAAAGTGTGACCGTAGGTCATTTTTGTACTAGTGTTATTGGTAAAATGGAATGTATACACAAGAAAAATCCAATATTTTCCTTATAAAATATTATGTAGTCTTAAATCCCAAGACCGAATGCATGAGTGTGTGTTCGTAATTTAAACGAAGAATACAGTTTTAAGTAGATAAAACCCCTTTTTGTTTTCCTTTTTAAAGTAGAATTTCCCGTAAACTTTAAGTGATGTTAACTCACTATGTGAGTCGCTATAACCATACTACAACCGGATGACCTGTTACAACGTTTTTCAGACGTTAAAATTTGTTATGACTTTTGTCACCTGAAGACCTGTAGGTCCCGCTGTAGCTAGCAGCAAGGTGTGGGGTGTCAATCCCAATATAGATCTATACACAATTATCACGCTCTCCCTACAAGAGATTCTGGTTATAACTTACAGGAATTTTACCCTGCACTCTAAGAGTACAATGAAGAATTGTCTCACAAGTTACGTTAACGAGTTTACGTGTAGTGTTTGAGTAAAAACCGTTTTCTGTGGTGGGAGTGGAATTCCCCCTTTTGTGTATTAAAACAGTGATATGAATTTATTAAACTATACCTATCATAGTTAATCATGTAGTGGTTGAAACCCGCTTGTATTATAGTAAGACCCTTCTTGTGTATGTAATAATTTAACCAATGAATAACTATACTTGCATATTTCATCTTGCATTAATTCTAATTACATAGGACCCTTATAATTTATAGAGTATTTTCTGCTATATAACATATCACAACAGATAAACACATGCAAAATACAAAGTCATCAAAGGTTGCACTTTGCTTAACATGTTACAAAGTGTCATGACTAGCGTAAACTGTTAACTTGCTTTTAACTTTCCTACATTGTTTTAGAAAAGTCATAGAAAAATCATACGAAGTCAAAAACCAAATCCGTAAACTCTGAGAGT
The DNA here is from genome assembly GCF_052849685.1 of Lactuca virosa. Taxonomy (NCBI): domain Eukaryota; kingdom Viridiplantae; phylum Streptophyta; class Magnoliopsida; order Asterales; family Asteraceae; genus Lactuca; species Lactuca virosa. The sequence continues at coordinate 264,981,354 of NC_136434.1, forward strand.
TTAGAAAACGTGTCTAGTTTGTTCATAAGTTTTATTATGATTTTTGGAAGTCTCTAACTTGCGTGAAAATGTCCATATTCACAGACTGGTCTGAATTCGTTTCTGAAATGATAGGCAGTTTTGTAAAAATCACCATAAATTGTAGAAAAATCGTATGGAGATGTGCAAGTAGTCATTTTAAGATGACCAAAACAGTCCGTGAATAGGACTCAACTTTTCTGATGAAAGCTGTTGTTTGAATTTAGTTGAGTTTTTGGCATTTTAACTTGTATTCTCCCCCTAAAACTTGAAGAAAACATGAAAATGTGGGGGTATGAACTCACCTTGAGTGATCTCTTAAGATGGATGATGAAAAGAAGAAGTTTCCAAGTCAAGAACACTTGGGAGATACTTGGAGATTCGAAGATCCTAAGCACAAATATGATGATATTTGTATTAGAGATTCATGATTTGAGTGAAAGAGTGTAGAGTATTCAAATGTAGGATGAATTTACTTACCATGACTGAAGTGAAAAGTTCAAGAGCAACCTTCAAATCTCAAGTTCTAGAGAGGGAGAGAGAGAGAGAGAGAGAGAGAGAGAGAGAGGTGTTTGCTTTTTGGGTGAGAGTGAATGAGTAAAGTGGGGAGTGATTTGAGTGTTTCCAGCTTTTGATGAAGCTATACAGATGGAGGAGGGGTGTCAAAGGACAAATAGTAGACTAGGTAAGGAGGAATAGTGACTGAGGGTTGTCCTATGAGGGTATGGGTATTAACTTGTGTCATACTCTAGATAAAGTCAACACTCTATCACAAAATCTAACTTAATAGATTTTATTCTTGGATAAGGATTTCTCCCAAAACAGGATTAAAAAAAGAATATTTAGGGTCTCTTATGTTAAAATACGAGTTTGGGTGAAAATCTCGCGCTAAAATCACAAAAAACGGGCTTAAAATAGAGTCGGGGTCGAAAACCGGGAAGAAAATGGAAAATTCTGAAGTCTGGCCGAAGATTCGGTCCTTAGAGGGTTAGAACCGAAGGCTGGTTCGGTTGATGGGTTAGAACCGAGAGGGGGGGGGTTTCGGTCCGAGCAATCTCGCAGGCGAGCCATGGAAGAAGGACCGAAGGTACACTGAACCGAAGGTGAGTTCGGCCCTATAAGAGAAGTTCAGTTCTAAGAGGTTTCGGGTCTAGGAGGCTTCGGTTCCTTAAGGGAGGTTTGGTTCCTAAGAGGGTTCGACTCCTTAAAAGGGTTCGGCTCCTTAAGAGGGTTCGACTAAATTAAGGGTCGGGATGCCCCAGGTGATTATAAAAAGTTAAGACAGATTTTGAGAGAGATTTGGGAGAGATTTCTCATACTTAGAGAGATTTGGGAGAGATTTCATATACTTAGAGAGTTTTGAGAGAGATTTCACATACTTAGAGAGATTTGGGAGAGATTTCACATACTTGGAGAGATTTCTCATACTTAGAGAGATTTTGGAGAGATTTCACATACTTGGAGAGATTTGGGAGAGATTTCACATACTTGGAGAGATTTGGGAGAGATTTCACATACTTGGAGAGATTTGGGAGAGATTTCACATACTTGGAGAGATTTAGGAGAGATTTCACATACTTGGAGAGATTTGGGAGAGATTTCACATACTTGGAGAGATTTGGGAGAGATTTGAGGTAGAGAGAGATAGAGCGAGAGAGATTTGAGAGAGACTTCGTTTGAGACCTTTATGGATGTTTAGCTTCGCTACGCAAGGTGTGTAACCCTCGTTAAGCCTCGTTATGAATGTTATACGTCCCCGAGGGGTACCGGATAGTGTTTTACCAAGTAGTCTCATCACTTACCCTGATTAGGGTTTGAGAATTCGGTACATATGAATTTTTCAAGTGATAACTTCTTATTAAAATAGCGAGTTGTACAGTAGTAACAATATGTAAACCCTAATATACAAGGTTAATTGAGTTGACAAGTTTGACTTGTTGACTTTATTTGACTTTGACTTGACCAGAATTTGACGGTTGTCACATCATCCCCCCGTTAGAAGGAATTTCGTCCCGATATTAGCGTTTTGACTGGGACTTCAAGAGTTGGGGAAAAGATGCGGGTATCTTTGTTTCATTTGATCCTCGCGTTCCCAGGTGAATTCAGGTCCTCGCTTTGCATTCCAACGGACCTTCACAATAGGAATACGACTTTGTTTCGTCCTCTTGATCTCTCGATCCATGATTTCTGCCGGTTCTTCTATGAAGTGGAGACTCTCGTTGACCTCGATTTCCTCGAGTGGGATCACAAGAGTCTCGTCAGACAGACACTTTTTTAAATTTGACACGTGGAAAGTCGGGTGTACGTTGTTAAGTTCCTGGGGTAGCCAAAGTTTGTATGCCACCGGCCAATCCTTGCAAGGATTACGAATGGCCCGATATACCTTGGGTTCAGCTTACCACGTTTACCAAAACGTATCGTCCCTTTCCATGGTGAGACCTTCAGTAGCACCCGGTCCCCAACCTGGAATTCCAAGGGTTTGCGTATCTTATCGGCGTAGCTCTTTTGTCTATCTCGAGATGCTTTCAATCTTTCTCGAATTTGAACAATCTTTTTTGTAGTTTCCCTTATGATTTTAGGGCCAGTGAGGGTGCTGTTAGGGACTTGCCCTTTTGCTAACTGTGTATCCCCCACTTCAGCCCAGCATAGTGGTGATCTGCACTCGCGGCCATAAAGAGCTTCAAACGGCGCGACCTTGATGCTGGTATGATAAATGTTGTTGTATGAGAATTCAATAAGTGGTAAATGGGTATCCCAAGCTTTACCGAAGTCTATCACACACGCTCTTAGCATATCTTCCAGGGTTTGAATAGTTCTTTCTCTCTGCCCGTCAGTTTGAGGATGGTAGGCCGTACTCATGTCCAGCCGGGTCCCTAGAGCTTTCAGTAAGGACTGCCAGAACCGTGAAGTGAATCTACTATCTCTGTCAGAGATAATGGATATCGGCACACCATGTAGTCATACAACCTCTTTGATGTACGTCCTAGTCAACTTCTCCATCTTGTCGGTCTCCTTTATTGGCAGGAAGTGCGCGGATTTAGTCAATCTATCGACGATCACCCAAATGGTATCAAGACCACCCGTTGTCTTAGGCAGTTTGGTTATGAAATCCATGGTTATTCGTTCCCACTTCCATTTGGGTATCGTAGGTTGCTGTAGCAAACCCAAAGGCTTTTGGTACTCCACCTTAACCTTGGCACAAGTCAAACACTTGCTCACGTATGTAGCGATTTCGGCTTTCATGTTCGGCCACCAGTAAAGTTTCTTCAGGTCCAGGTACGTCTTGTCTGAGTCAGGATGTACGGAGTATCGCGTTTTGTGTGCTTCATTTAGGACGACGTCCCTGAACCCGCCGAATTTCGGTGTCCAAATTCGATTCATGAGATAACGAGCTCCGCCGTCCTTGAATTCTAGGTTCTTATCCATTCCCCTTAAAGCCTCACCTGCCACATTCTCAGTCTTCAAAGCCTCCAGCTGAGCCTCTTTGATTTGCACGGACAGGTGCGAATGGATTGTCATTGTTAATGACTTTACTCGGCGACCCGAGTATTCTTTTCGGCTTAAGGTGTCAGCTACTACGTTGGCCTTGCCTGGGTGATAACGAATCTCACACTCGTAATCATTCAGTAATTCTACCCATCGTCTTTGCCTCATGTTGAGCTCTTTTTGATTGAGGATGTGCTGAAGGATTTTGTGATCGGTAAAGATGGTACACTTCGTTCCGTAAAGGTAGTGCCTCCAGATCTTTAGGGCGAATACTACTGCTCCCAATTCGAGGTCATGCGTGGCATAGTTGACCTCGTGCATTTTTAATTTCCTTGATGCGTAGGCAATGACTTTTCCTCGTTGCATTAATACACACCCCAGACCCTGGTTTGATGCGTCGCAGTAGACCACAAAGTCTTCAGTTCCCTCGGGTAGGGACAAAAACGGGGCGCTGTACAGGGCCTGCTTTAATGTTTGGAAAGCAGTTTCTTGTTTCTCTCCCCAGCTGAAAGTCACACTCTTTTGGGTTAGGGTGGTAAGTGGTTTGGCAATCTTGGAGAAGTTCTGGATGAACCTCCGATAGTAGCCATCGAGGCCTAAGAATTGGCGGATTTCTGTAGGCGTCCTTGGTGCTGACCAGTTCTCAATCGCCTTGATTTTGGAGGGATCCACGTATATCCCTTTCTTGCTAACCACATGGCCGAGGAAGTCCACTTCTCGGATCCAAAATTCACACTTCGAAAATTTTGCATATAATTTCTCCGCCCTTAGAGTCTCCAATACCTGTCGTAGATGTTGGCTATGCTCTTCCTTATTCCTGGAACAGATCAGGATGTCATCTATAAGGACAATCACAAACTTTTCTAGGTAAGGCCGGCACACCCGGTTCATTAGATCCATGAACACTGCGGGTGCATTGGTTAAACCGAAGGGCATGACTACAAACTCGTAATGACCGTACCGAGTTCTGAACGCCGTTTTGGGAACATCATCCTCCTGAACTCGTAGCTGATGGTACCCCGACCTCAGGTCGATCTTTGAGAAATAAGATGCTCCTTGGAGTTGGTCAAATAGGTCGTCAATTCGGGGCAAAGGGTATCGGTTTTTGATGGTAAGCTTATTTTGTTCGCTGTAGTCGATGCACATGTGAAACGATCCATCCTTCTTTTTCACAAACAGAACTGGTGCTCCCCAAGGCGAGAAGTTGGGTCTAATGAACCCTTTACTCAGCAGTTCGTTTAGCTGGCTGGATAGTTCTTGCATCTCGGCTGGCGCTAGACGGTAGGGCGATCTGGCTACGGGGGTAGCTCCGGGGATTAGGTCGATTCGGAACTCGACTTGTCGTGCGGGTGGAACTCCGGGAAGGTCTTCCGGGAACAAGTCAGAGAAATTATAGACCTCCGGAATGTCCTTGATGTTTTTCACCTCTTGTTTCTTATCTACAACGTGGGCTAAGAAGGCATGGTATTCCTTGCAGAGATACTTTCGGGCTTTGACGCAAGAGATGATTTGTAGGTTTGCACTGGGTTTGTCGTCGTAGACGACAAGAGTTTTGCCACTCGGCATATTAAGGCGTACGACCCTTTCGTAACACAAAATGTCAGCACGATTTGAACTTAACCAATCCATGCCAATGATGATGTCAAAACTTTTTATTGAGACTGGCAATAGATCGATTTTGGATGAGTGATTGTCTAGAGTGAGGGTACACCCTGAGTATATGTCATTAGTGTTTTTTGTTTTTCCATTAGCCATCTCTACTACGTATGTATCTTTTAGTGACTGGGGATTTTGTTTTAATAATTGTTGAATTTGTGGCTAACGAAACTCCTCTCTGTTCCACTATAGAATAATATGCATGCATATGAGTTATTGAGGAGAAACGTACCGGTAACCACTGCAGGATCCTCCCTTGCTTCTCCTTGCCCTATGGCCAAAATTCTTCCGACACCGCCGACGTTTGCATTTCCAGCCTTTGGGCAATCCCTCTTGTAGTGCCCAGTCTCCCGGCAACCGTAGTAGGCTTGGCTTGCTCCGGTGTTGGCGGCTGGGTTGGCTTGTTGGGCAGACGCCCTGCAGAAACGGGTGGTATGCCCCTTTTTGTTACAGCTTTTGCAGTGCATTTCTCGACAAGGACCGTTGTGGTGAAAGTTGCACTTGTTGCACTTGGGAAGGGTTCCAGCATATTGTCTCAGTGGTGCTGGAGTGGAAGGAGTGGTGGTAGCATGGATGGCAACAGTCTGCTGCTTCTTTACGGGGCCCTGCGCAGGTTGCTTCTTTTTATTATCCCAGAATTTCCTCTTGTTGTTCCCTCGTCATGCTTGACCGGAGGTGGTTGTCACAATGGCATGGCTGGCCTGATGATCAATGAGTTGTTGTTCCAACTCCTTGGCACTCTCGAAAATAGTTGGTTGTGAGGCCAACACACTATCTTGAATCTCGGAAGATAATCCCCAGAGATATCGCTCCACCTTCTTGCTTTCTGGAATGACCATCGCCAGGTAGAGGAGTACTAGATCATTGAATCGGGCGGTGTAAGCTGTGAGGTCAGAGCCCGTCATCTTGAGACTCCAAAGTTCCTGTTCTAATTTTTGCACTTCACCCCTTGGGCAATACTCCTTCAGCATCATGATTTTCAAATCTTCCCAGCTTATCGAATTAGCCACGGCGAGAGTTAGGGATTTTACGTGGCCATTCCACCAAGTAAGGGCCCTTCCGGTGAAAGTGCGAGCTGCGAATTTGACGTTGTTTGCCTCGGGGCACACACAGATTTCGAAGACAGATTCGGTCCTCTCAAACCACTGCATCAAATCGATGACTCCCCCGCTTCCATTGAACGAATCAGGTTTGCCATTAGTAAAGTCCTTGAAGGAACACTCTCTCGAACTCCCTTGGCTATCTCCTTGAGTGGAGTTATTAGTACCGCTCCTGGTCCTTCTGGCACCGTCGGTGATGATTTGGAACATAGCAGCTGCCACCGCAGCTGTGACCGCAGCTTGGAACATTACTGGGTCATACTGGGGAGGCGGCGGTGGTGGATTTGTTTGCGTTCCGCCGGTGCGCCTAGCAGATCTACGAGGCGGCATTTTTCTGTTATAGAATTTCAAAGACGAAATGAGTATAAGTCTTTTAGAAATGGTTATCAGTCGGGAGACGCAAAACTAGGTTATTAGTTTTTAAGTATAGTATTTTCCCGATTTTTCGAATGTTGCAAACAATTCATAGCAGAAGTCTATATAAACAAACTTATGAATTTAATAGTAATGATTCAAATGAAATCTTGTAATCTTTGTTCCATGACTGGCCCACTCATAAGACCACCTAATGTATACTAGTTGTGTATAACTAAGATCCAACAGTCCGTCGAACTTAATGAGTCTGCCCTGAGCCCACAACCAAACAAGGAACAGGATCCAAGGCGGACTCACCATTTCTAAGTCGATCGCCTCTTGATTACATATAACCTCGGGGTATATATTAAATAATCTCAGAGTTACCATAAGTAAATCGTTTGTTAATGCCATATTATGCAATTTGAGGTGAAATCCCAATAATATAAAATGCATGCCAATTTTCATTGATATAATTTAGTACATGATTTTAGGAAAATTTGACCTTATAGAAGGTCTACATTATATCAACGTATCAGAGAATTTTGACAACACATAGACCCTTTGACTAGTGTAATCACTTAGACGCAGGGTCAAACCTACTTACAGGAAAGAGTAGTCCCAACACATACTCGTAAACCTAGTTTATAACAAAATGTGAGTAGTGCAAGCACTACTTGAGGCGGGTGGTATCAGCTGGTCCATTGTGGCCTTGAGAAGAGGTCGAGGCTCCCTATAGCTCCGCAATCCGGCGTTCGGCCGCGATCACTCTCTCCTCAAGAGCTGCGTGCCTTATCTGGGATTCCCTTACCTTCGCCCGAGCGGTGGTAAGGTCCTCGATGAGTTGATACATGGGGTAGAAGTCTCTTTCCAGGTCCCGGGTACGAGAATCAGATGCAACCACTACAGCGTTGAGGTCCCGAACTTGATTCGCCATATCTCGATTCTGGTCCCCAAGATTCGTGATCTGGTGGATCACGACTGGGAGGGCTCTGTCAGCTGGTCCCCCATGACTGAGGTCGTAGTAACCCCATTGATCGCCAAATGGTGATCGTTGTCGTTGTTGACGGCTCCATCTCTCGATCATTGTTGCCCAACGGGGCTCGGGCCCGTTGTAGCCGAATCGGTTCGCAGGCACCCTGGCGATGTAAGGAGGGTTGATGACTTCCACCTCCGGATCCTCTTCTTCCTCTTCGTCCTCCAATTCCTCTTCTTCTTCGTCCTCTTCGGGGTCTTCTTCAGGTTCCTCCTCGAATACTTCCTCGGGATCCTCTTCTGGTTCTGCTTCCAACCAACCACCGTTCCCCTGGTTTGGAAAGTAGGGGTCTCCGAGTAATGAAATCTTGCCATGTCGTCTGTACGAGAAAAAAGGGGGTGTAAGAGTGTGACAACCCGAAATTTCTATCTTGTACAAACCATTCACTTCAATCTAAGTCAGACTCGTTTCTGCTAACTTTCAGCACTATTTAGAGTCTGTTTGAGCATTCTGAGCCTAGTGCATCAAAGGAATTAGTGTTTGGATGTATCAGTTAATGTTCCAAACCAACTAGCAAACTGTAAAACTCCTCAAAAGGAGTTTACGGTCAAAAGCTTAGAGCTTACAGTCATGGTGACCGTAAACTCATATATATATATATATATATATATATATATATATATATATATATATATATATATATATATATATATATATATATATATATATGTATATATATATATATATATATATATATATATATATATATATATATATATATGACACTTAGTCAATTTACAATCACTTTTACAATTTCAAAGTCTAGAACTCGATTTTCTCTCCCAAGGATCTTGAGGTTTTGCTTCCAAACTTCATTAATGTAAGTGATTCCTTCCCTACTTCGAGTTATTACATCTCTATCTCTTGATCCACTCTTGAATTCATCCACAAATCTCATCTTTTGAGTCTAGATCTTCAAGATCTTCAAGAACATCAAGAACACTTAAGTGTTTTGGGCCGAAAACACCCTTCTTTGCTTCTAAATTGTAAGTATCTATCTTCTATACTTGTTATCTGGTTAGAATTCTTGATTTAGGCCTTGAAATCATCATTCATCCAAGAACAAAAGGTGTTTACGGTCTATGTATCTCCTTAGGTCGTAAACCCTTATAAATGATGCATTGTGACCATTAAACACTCCTAAAGCCTAGAAAGGAACATAGAAACCTTCAAAATGCTTGGAAATCATCCTATGCACAAAAGGATGTGAATTTACGGTTGGATCCCCTTAGACCGTAAACTCCATGACCGTAAGGTCATTAGACCGTAAGGTCATAAGACCGTGAACCATTTGGACCGTAAACCACTTGGACCGTAAACACCCTAGGTCATGCCATTTGGACTGTAAACTCTATAGGGTGACCATATACCCTAGTTATGTAATCATATGTGATTGTATCCCTTCAAACTAGGAGTTTCCTAGTCTATTAGGGTGTTATCCCTTATAATTAGTTGTTTATACACTAATCAAATTCACATACATGTCATTATATGTTTATTAGGATCTTTGTGTGTGCTCAAGGTTTCACCTGACACTCTACATCCTATTTCCAAACATACTTTCGTATCACTCACTACAGGTGAGTTCATACCCCTTAATCTATCCTTTTAAATGATTTTAAATGCTTTTACGGGGGGAATACTGTTGGGTTTTAGTATACTACAACATCCTATGGTGCACATACAACCCTAAATACCTTGGATCTATGTTTTCTCTATTATACATGCAAATATGAAGTTTCCAAGATATTACCCTATACTAGCATACAAATATCATATACGTGGGTAATAAAATAGATAGAATACATACCTTTTTTATGTAACTTGTCTTCATGAAGCTTGAGTGCCTAGTGCCCCAAGTGTGACACCTCAAATGGTTCACACAACACCATGAACACTTGGAATAACCTTGAGAATAAGGATACTTTGGTTCTCTCTAGTGAAATCGGCCTTGCCCTTTTTTTATGTACACACACTAGTGCCCATTTCACCAACCAAGGACATCTTTATATAGTGTGGAGATTAGGGTTAAACCCTAATACCCATGACCTTTCATTTCATATGATCCATGGGTTGAACACTCCATGGACTATCCATGAAAGCTTAGCCCAACCTAAATGAACTTGGCCCATCACACACATATATCTTAGAGTCCATATTTAATTAGTTCCTTTTGATCACTTAATTATTTATAAATTAATACTTAATCAATACTAATTAAATAATATGATTATATATTAATATATTAGAACTTATAATATATTAATATAAATCACTAGTATCCTTTTTCCTCATCTTGTCTATCTAATTGTCCCGATGCCATGCAACCCAAATGGACCATGCCGGGTCAGGTCAAGTCTTACCAATTATAGTTATGGACTTAGACATTAATCCAACAGTCTCCCACTTGGATAAGTCTAAAACTATTATTGAGTATGACTTCAAACCCTGACTAGCAATCGTAGCTCTCAAAAGCTTCTGTCGAACTCTGACCTTGCCGATGAACTCTGACCTTTGTCAATAACTTGTCCATTAGATAAGGGATCATATATTCCTCCATTCTAGATATCATATGGACTGAGACATGGATTATCAATCATTCTCTCTGTCCATTTGTTGTTTCCCGATTTCCGATTTATGAAGACTGACTGATTGAACAAATCAAATCAGTCCTGGCTTGGCCAAGCACTCACATGTGTCATCGCTAAATCATCGAGGGGCCCACAGATATCGCTTTTATCCCGAAGGTAAAAGGAATGGATAAACTTCGACTCATATGGCTTATTCTACTACTTGTTGAATCATACACAAAGGCACGTTTTATAACATCAAGTTACCAATGCGTTTTCATGCAATCAATGTATAACTAACTCATAGTAACAACTCATATCTCTAGGTTTGAAGAATATAAGATATTATCGTCTCATGATCACTCGTGATAAAATCCATGAAGTGATTCAAATGAGCGTGGGTTGAATCCAATACTCAGAACTTATGAGCACTCATGAGTGTTGTAGCACCACTTTGTCCAACATCTTAGACCTCTACAAGCCAACCCATGACAGTCTTGATTCATATCTACTTCCAACATATGACCGACTGTGGATGGTTTTGAATAACTTAGTCATTCCGGAAGAATAACCTAGTTATTATGGAAGTCAAAACATGCAACGTGAAACACAAGAATAAATGAATCTAATATGGTATCAAAACCTATGAATATAAATAAAACACTTTCTATTTATCACCATGCTGATTACTCATTATTCATTGTTTCGGTTTTATCAACTTTATACCTGAATTAAAAACACTAGTTGTCCCATGCTCCAAGCATGTACACTATGTTTTCTAAACAATAGCTTTGCCATACACCAAGTATGCACTCTATGTTTGTCTATGATCCTTACTTTGTGAAATAAACCAATTGAACATAATTTCAATGATTCTAATTTCACACTCCCAAATCCTTATCGAAAAATGTGAGAATTTCAAACTCCTATCATTTATTGAAATCTGTTTAGATTTTAAACTTATATGCACTGACCCTCCTGTAATGAATATGTACAAAGTCACAAAGACTTGTCAACAGTTATTATAAGGTATTCCAATGGAGATCAACTCCATGGAAACTAAGTCTCGTATTCAAAGTACATTGCTTTGGACATGCTTCTTGCATTAAGTTTTCTAATCTTACACAGATAACTTCCACCTATGGAGACAACTCCATATTCTTATTTTGACTATCACTTCTGAACAAGAGATGCCTCTTTTCAGAATATGTCAATATGGTCCTTCCAAAATTAGCACTATACTTCCAACTATCCCTGAGCAACCAATCTTTGGTAAACCTCAGATTGTCCTCGACAATTGCTTAATCATTTTAGTCATATCCAATTCTATACCTTTTCCCTTATTAATGCCTCTGGGCATTTGGAAAAATGTAGAAACGACAAATATTATAGCACATGCAATCGATCCTGTACCCGAAACAAATGGTACACGATTCATGATGTCTCACATAAAGACATGATTCTAGACCAGTCTTTTGCTACAATATTTTTATTTGCCATGTTTTCAAAATTTGACTATGAAGAGGGATGCCGTAATCATAATCGAATTTTGAGAACGCAATATATGGAATTTCCTTAAGTTGAACCAATCCAACATGAAATTCATATATATATTCTTGAGTAAAGATGATTAAGTTCTCAATTTAAGCCTTTAGAACTGAAATGAAGTATATCCTCTCCCTTAATTATAGCAAAACAACTCTTTCAACCCCTGCAGCCTCACGAATTGAAACTTTTGTTTTCTATAATTAACATTGCTAACTTGCAACACTAACAATAATTATCATGCTCCCACTAACATGATGATTATTAGCATAACATTAATGCTCCCACTAGCTTTGACACGTAGTCAGAAATCAGCTGGACTTCTAGAAGTCAATACTTTACAGACTTTCTTACCAAAGTTCAGATTTCTGAGACGAGATTGCCTTGATAAGACTTTATCAAAATCATACACCTTTCCTTAGATAGCATGCATGTGTGTCTAAAAAATTTCAGAACTATGAAAAGGGATGTCGTAATCATAGTCTCAATTGTTTAGACCTTTTGCCATCTGCTTCAAATCTACTTGGTGGAAGTGTTTCCTCACCATCATTTTCATGAATCGGAGAGAAACCTTATGACCCTTAGATTTTATGGTGTATGTGTTCATATCCATGTGAATCTGTCAAAACCATAATCACAAGACAAGGTTAGTGACAAATCCAAACTCATACGGACTGAACTAAATCTTAATTTCTTGCCACCTGGCAGCACAAGGGCATGTCATTGCTTCCAAGTTGTTAAGCAACCAATTGAGAACTCTAAGGACTCATATGCAAAACCAACTTTAACTGGAATGGGCACAGAAATAGAAGTATGTCAACACGATAGGTTATAAACCTCAAGTCGTGTGCTAGTGAAGAACCTCAGGTTTTACTCTTGATTAGTTCTTGAGACTTTCAAGACCTTTAAGACTCCCACTGTCCTCTTGACATATAAGACTCTCTTGTCAAATATTCAAGGGATAGTGTGTATTCTTTATCAAGACAAACACTTCACACAATTGGCCTTAGTTGGTCTTTGTTTAATCCAAAACATCACAACTTACCAACTTCAAATGTACAAGAGTAGGACACTTTTACTCTTACATTTGACAAGTGTTATAAACCTTTCTTTAAGATATGTCACTCAACTTATAGTCTTGGAGTATGACTCTAAGACTTGTTTTGAAACGAAGTATGACTCATCTTCTTGATTTAACCATTTCAACAATTCATGACTCTTCTTCTTAGTCATAAGAATGCACTAAGATGACCTTAGAAGACCAATTGTGATGTGGTTCTTAAATCATTAAGATGATCACAAAACATGATACTAAAGTACTCTCCCATCTTTCCAGATTTGAGAAACTTTTATCTTTCTGCCTAATTTAATTCTTCTCATTCGTTCTGCCATACATCGAGACTTTTCCAATGCTTCAGAATTACACTTAAGCCTGTAATTATAACCATATTTACTAAACTTTAGTAAATCATGACGAATAGTCTTATCGATCTTTGTGGTGGACTTGACCAGTGCACAAGAATGTGTACTCGATCCCTTTAGTCATTTACTTGACTCACATATACATGTGAACAAGGAATTAGTCTTAATTTTCGAAAGCTGAAAGTTCTCATTCATCATACTATACAACTTGCATGATTCCAAGTTTCGGTCCAATTGAAACTTGGGTGATGAGAAACTTTCCTTATTTTCGTAAATTTAAACACTACCATAAATGAAAGAATCAACTCCATTTTCCAATACTGCTATCAATGGAAACATGTAAACAACAATTTTTCACAAATGCCATTGTAAGGATACTTAAAATAAATAAATCAAAACTGTTTTTTTTTATTTTAAAACTTCCGGAAAAACTTATCCTTACAATGAAAATGCATATGAAAAACTTGTTGTTATCTATTCCTAAGCAATATATCATAACTCCTAAGCAACAGCTCAAAATTCTGATCACAGAACCATGCGATCGAAAACCATCTTCGCGATCTGAATCAGCATATACTTCCTTTAAGTTTCTTCACTTTTCTTTGATTCTTAAAACATCAACATGTGACCAAGTCACATCATGTAATAAGAATCTCAGAATAGAAACTTAACAGAGTTAGATAGTGAACTTTACCTGAAGCAGAGTCAAACTTCTTGACTTGATCAACCTTATGATCTTTCAGGTAAATAGGCAGCTTCGCAATCAATGCCCCTTCCTTTGGCAAGAGAAACATATGGACTCAATGGGAATGGTACATGGGACTATCGCAGACTTAGCCTTTCTCTTTACCATTTGGTCAACCTAGTTGACTATGGTCAAACCCTTTCTTTGGGATGAGAAGGCTTTTCTAGATATCCAATGTTACCATTGTCAATGTCCATTGGGAAGTTGATCTCCTAATCAATTTGCTTTACTAGTCCTCAAATCATTGCTGACCAAGCAAATAGATAAGATCATTAAGGGTCATGTCATAGTCTGTTTCATAGTAGTCCCAAAGGAACTCACTAAGTGACTTAGAAAGTGATTGAACATCCAACCTTCTTAAGACTTTGACACCCAACTCTCCCGGCTTGTCAATATGTGACTTCATTTCCAAGATGCGATCACACATAGACCTTGCTTGCCAATAGGGATTGAGTGACCTTTGAACTTGTGGGTTAGGGAGAATAATTGGAGGAGGTGGAGGAAGTAAAGTTCCAAGAGATTTGGGAAGATCATAGATGTCTGCGCTAGACATCTTTTGGGAGATATTCAAGATAGTTGATTTAAAGTCCTTAATATAACACCCAACATGAAATATTAAGGCTAGGATCCAACAACCTATTTATAACTGGAAGAGGGATGCCGTAATCCGAGTTATAAAATAGTTGAAGGTAGGTAAATGACGATTTACCAATTTCCACCATGAAAAACGAAATATAATTAAGTTTTAATTGGATTTGAAACTCCTAGATCTTTTGAGATTCATTGAACTTTTCAATGGCATGTTTCAATCTCGAGTGTGCCCTTCAGGTTTTGTGACTGGGATGCCGAGGATCACAAAACAAGGTGTGAAGTAACCATGCAAATATACTTGGTACCCTTAATATTTACCCCTCAATCGATGTGTCGGTTAACCACACGAGCTCCACCGATACTATGATAAATATTAAGTTACCATTTGCCTACCTTGTTAAATCCAGGTTAGTGTGCCGGTTAACCACACACGCTCCACTAACGGTTTAAGCAAAGTGCAAAGTGTAATTTCATGGATTAGCACCTTATTCACATTTTCCTAAGTAACTAAGATTGGGAATTTATAAGTGTTTAGTTACTTAGTATTTATCATTAATACTTTTAATGAAGGGAGAATTATAGTCCTTGTCCTACCTGTTCGGCTAACGACCCTCCACCAGTCAAGGAAGCGGTGCGTGAGAGTGGACACCCATTAAGCTGCCATTTTATAGGCAACAACCTTATACCCCCCTTATAGACCGGCTTCGTGAATGAGGCCTACTAATGGTAAGACTGACTTGCTCATATATATATATATATATATATATATATATATATATATATATATATATATATATATATATATATATATATATATATATATATATATTATTAACTTATAATATTATAAAGTATAAGGGTTGAATTTTAACTTTTAAAATTCTAAGGGCTTAACTTGGAATTAAAGTATTCATTAGAGAACACTTTTCAAATTCCAAAACTTGAGGGCAAGTTTTGAAAATATTCAAAACTAACTAATTCCATAACTTATGTGTTTAAAGTAGTTTTAATTAAAAAACTCTTCAAGTTCCATAACTTGAGGACAAGTTATGGAAGACTTTAAACTAATAAAAGAATGTAACTTTTCTTTATTTTTGTAACTTATGGAACTAATTAAGGTTACACATTTTTATTATTTAATGAAGTGACTCTTGAACCTCCATAACTTGAGGACAAGTTATGGAGTCATAAAACCATTTAATGAGGACAAGACTCTTCATTTTGTAGCCATTGCCAACTTTTATGAGTTTTAAGAAACTTTAATGTGACTTTTCATGTAACTTGAGGACAAGTTACACAAACACATTTTAGAATCCACTCTTAGATTAAAATGGATCAAAGACACATAATCAATTAACCTTTTCTATTAATCTAAGCAACTCATATGAACAAGATAATTGGAATCAAACTTTTTCATGTAATTAGCACAACACTTAAACTAATAGAAAACATGAATCTATTGACATTTATCTTTGAAATTGGATTAGCATGAACATTATCACATCAAAAACAAGTTTATAAGGTCAAAAACAGCTTAGGGTAATGTTCCTAGTCCAATTCCAGCCAAAACAGTCGAATATATGCTGTCAGGGGGTCCAACTCGTCGAGTGCATGAACCAACTCGGCGAGTTGGATGCATTTTGCCTTGGACTCGTCGAGTCCCTTCATGGCATTTTTGCCTTGAACCAACTCGGCGAGTCTGCTGTTCAGACAACAACAAAATTCGATTTTTCAGCCATTTTTGCAATTATAACAAGAAAACAAGCCTAGCTCTGATACCACTGTTGGGTTTTAGTATACTACAACATCCTATGGTGCACAAACAACCCTAAATACCTTGGATCTATGTTTTCTCTTTTATACATGCAAATATGAAGTTTCCAAGATATTACCCTATACTAGCATACAAATATCATATATTTGGGTAATAAAATAGATAGAATACATACCTTTTTTTATGTAACTTGTCTTCATGAAGCTTGAGTGCCTAGTGCCCCAAGTGTGACACCTCAAATGGTTCACACAACACCATGAACACTTGGAATAACCTTGAGAATAAGGATACCATTGTTCTCTCTAGTGAAATCGGCCTTGCCCTTTTTTTGTGTACACACACTAGTGCCCATTTCACCAACCAAGGACATATTTATATAGTGTGGAGATTAGGGTTAAACCCTAATACCCATGACCTTTCATTTCATATGATCCATGGGTTAAACACTCCATGGACTATCCATAAAAGCTTAGCCCAACCTAAATAAACTTGGCCCATCACACACATATATCTTAGAGTCCATATTTAATTAGTTCCTTTTGATCACTTAATTAATTATAAATTAATTCTTGATCAATACTAATTAAATAATATGATTATATATTAATATAGTAGAACTTATAATATATTAATATAAATCACTAGTATCATTTTTCCTCATCTTGTCTATCCAATTGTCCCGATGCCATGCAACCAAAATGGACCATGCCGGGTTGGGTCAAGTCTTACCAATTATAGTTATGGACTTAGACATTAATCCAACAAATACAAGTTGAAACATTATAGTTATTATATCAATCACATGTGATTAGTAACTATCAAACAATAGATTTGTTATACTTTTAGCTGTTTTATCAAACAAACTACTTCAAAATGTTTATCAAACTTTTTACATGTTAAACTCTTTATAAAACTTGTTATTACATGCCAAACCTTTTCGTTTAACTCTTTTAAACTTATATATTGTCGAAACCATGTCTAATGCATATATAGTTATATAAGTAAGGTTGGAAGGACTTAGGACTGATAACTTACTTTATTTCTTGTTCCTCGTTTGGTTGTGGACTTAGAGTACCCTGTTATTTGTCCGAGTATCGTTTGATCCTTATTTATATATTATGTATATATGTATAAGACATAAAAGCTTTTATCTCAGTTCAATACACGCAGTCATACAAACAACTCTACTAGTAAACTATAATAGGTATAGTTTAGGAAGATGCTACTCATTACTTCTAGTACAATGAAACATACAAAGAGTCAGTTCATACATGAGTCAATACATACTAATATGAGAAACTAAGAGAACATACTATTATGAGAAACTAAGAGAACATACTATTATGAGAAACTAAGAGAACATACTATTATGAGAAACTAAGAGAACATACTATTATGAGAAACTAAGAGAACATACTATGATGAGAAACAAAGAGAACATACTACATACTAGACAGAGAGAACATACATTACACTAGTACATACAATACATATACAAGAATACTATAACATAAATGTGAGCCACGGTTTCAGGGCATGGCATCACCTGTCATGGCTCATTTTGTATCCAGAATCTCCTAGAGGGAGAGCGTGAACTTGTGTATAGATCTATACTGGATTGACTATCCTACACCTTGTTGTAAGTTACAGTGGGACTTGCAAGTCTACGGGTGCCAAATGTCATTTCTTCCAACGTCTTTCATCGCCGTGTTATTAGTCGATAGTATGGTGCAATCATATCACATTATACCTTAAATAACAATTGGTTTAAGGTAGTTAGTACAGCAGTAGTTATTATAATACAACATAACACTACAATACTATATTATTTTCCCCATTGCATTCACATTGTGATCTTCTCACATAAACGGTAATGTAGAAACTATATTTTGGTTAATGATAGTCACATTTGGGAAAATACACACTCTTACAAGAAACAAACATACAGAACATTTGATGCCTTGGTAGAAGGCTACGTTTAGTAGAAAATATAGGATTTTCTAGGATTATACAAACATTTACTACAAACACCTACAAACTTATACGTCAAACATTTACAAACATTTTCATAGAAAAATGAAACTAAAATGCTTATAAACTCACCAGCTTTAAAGCTGATAAACTCTTTCAAAATAACTTGTATTCTCAGCTCATCAGTAGACAGGTACCGATGCCAGGTCTTGAGAAGATGGAGTTCGATCAAGACTCATCTCTTATTTTGATTTACATTTTTGGTGTCTTATAAACTTCTCAGAACGCACTTGTATTAAATTATATTAATAATGCAATGGATGATGTTGTTGCTTGTTTACTACTATGCTTTGTTGTGATAATGTACATGACGTCCTCCACCCCCGAACGTTTCCGCCGTTCCGGTTTTGGGGTGTGACAAAGAGGCACATAATGGATCTAGAAATATTGTGCTTAGATAACAAAAATACTCGTATAGTATTTTAACGGTTGTGTTTGATTCTTAATGTGTTTCTTGTATGGGTGTTGGTAAGTTGATAGACTTGTTGTCCACTATGACTATCCCCCGACATATACTAGTCACTTCTCAGACGAATATAGTTAATCAGGTTATATTCCTCCTAGACTTGATTGCATATTCCACGGCATATTCACATTGCACAACTCCTCTACTTTTAACTTTTGCATTTTCCTTAGACGTGACACTATATTGGTATGAATGTATGCACTTATACTTTCTCATTAAAATAACGCTTTTATTATTTTAGAAGTATACTTGTAGGGGAAAACTTTTAAATCAGAGAGTCTTAGTCCCTTTGTGTTTATAGTTTGTATATATTATGTGGTTTGATATATTATGTTCACTATAAACAATGCTCTGATACCAATCTGTCACACCCCCAAACCAAGGATGGCGGAAACGTTCAGGGGTGGAGGACTTCATGTATAGTATCACAACAACGAGTATGATAGTACGCATAGTAAATACAACCATCATAAATATAATTGAAAAAGTTATGCCATAGTATGAGTTTACATGTTTCAAAATCAATTACATTATGATGACAAAAATGTATAATTTGACGTCTGGCGTCCTATCCTCAAAAGCAGTTGATTACCTGTTTCACGGGTTTCCTGAGAATACAAGTAGTTTTGAAAGAGTGTCAACACTTAAGTTGGTGAGTTCATAAGCTTTTGGGTGAAATGTTGGAAAAAACCTTTATTGGTAAAATGGAATGTATACACAAGAAAAATCCAATATTTTCCTTATAAAATATTATATAGTCTTAAATCCCAAGACCGAATGCATGAGTGTGTGTTCGTAATTTAAACGAAGAATACAGTTTTAAATAGATAAAATCCCCTTTTTGTTTTCCTTTTTAAAGTAGAATTTCTCGTAAACTTTAAGTGATGTTAACTCCCTATGTGAGTCGCTATAACCATACTACAACCGGATGACCTGTTACAACGTTTTTCAGACGTTAAAATTTGTTATGGCTTTTGTCACCCGAAGACCTGCAGGTCCCGCTGTAGCTAGCAGCAAGGTGTGGGGTGTCAATCCCAATATAGATCTATACACAGTTATCATGCTCTCCCTACAAGAGATTCTGGTTATAACTTACAGGAATTTTACCCTGCACTCTAAGAGTACAATGAAGAATTGTCTCACAAGTTACGTTAACGAGTTTACGTGTAGTGTTTGAGTAAAAACCGTTTTCTGTGGTGGGAGTGGAATTCCCTCTTTTGTGTATTAAAACAGTGATATGAATTTATTAAACTATACCTATCATAGTTAATCATGTAGTGGTTGAAACCCGCTTGTATTATAGTAAGACCCTTCTTGTGTATGTAATAATTTAACCAATGCATAACTATACTTGCATATTTCATCTTGCATTAATTCTAATTACATAGGACCCTTATAATTTATAGAGTATTTTCTGCTATATAACATATCACAACAGATAAACACATGCAAAATACAAAGTCATCAAAGGTTGCACTTTGCTCAACATGTTACAAAGTGTCATGACTAGCGTAAACTGTTAACTTGTTTTTAACTTTCCTACATTGTTTTAGAAAAGTCATAGAAAAATCATACAAAGTCAAAAACCAAATCCGTAAACTCTGAGAGTTTAGAAAACATGTCTAGTTTGTTCATAAATTTTATTATGATTTTTGGAAGTCTCTAACTTGCGTGAAAATGTCCATATTCACAGACTGGTCTGAATTCATTTCTGAAATGATATGCAGTTTTGTAAAAATCACCATAAATTGTAGAAAAATCGTATGGAGATGTACAAGTAGTAATTTTAAAGGTGTGAACCTGAACTACTTGCATATTAAACAGTTTTGAAAGATATTGAGTTTAAGATGACAAAAACAGTCCGTGAATAGGACTCAACTTTTCTGATGAAAGCTGTTGTTTGAATTTAGTTGAGTTTTTGGCATTTTAACTTGTATTCTCCCCCTAAAACTTGAAGAAAACATGAAAATGTGGGGGTATGAACTCACCTTGAGTGATATCTTAAGATGGATGGTGAAAAGAAGAAGTTGCCAAGTCAAGAACACTTGGGAGATACTTGGAGATTCGAAGATCCTAAGCACAAATATGATGATATTTGTATTAGAGATTCATGATTTGAGTGAAAGAGTGGGGTGTTGTTAAACACGCCCGATTTTAAAATAAAAAACCACTTTAAAAAGTCAATACCACATTGGGTTAAATAACCTAATTGATAGGACTTGAGTTAATAATGACATATTAACGTCACTATCACATTTTTTTATCGTGTTATTTGGTGGAAACTATCATTTTATTAAAATATTAAATAAATTTTACATATGTACCCCTTTCAGGTAAAAGACATTTTCATTTTATATCCTTTTCTATTTTGAAAAATAACTTTCAACCCTTATTACTTCAATTTAATATATATATATATATATATATATATATATATATATATATATATATATATATATATATATATAGGCCTAGATTATTCTATTCAAAGTAATTATTGTGTTATTGTATGCATAAATGTGGGCCAATCAAATTTACTTATTTTAAGAAAGTGATTTATATATATTATTGAATTAAATATAATTGAAAAATATCATCTTAATTAATTACAAGGGTAATTTAGTCAATTAATATAGATTTAATAAAGGAAAATTGCATTTTTAAGGGATCATAGATTCTATTAATTTTTAAAATCCGATTTTAGGAATTATAATTCTTTTAATTCGGACATTCTGACAGAATATGTTTACGAGTATATTCAAAAATAAAAATATTCTTGAACCATAAATAATAAAAATATTCTTGAACCTATTTATTGATCATGAATTTAAAAACTTCTTGTAGAATAACAAATTCTTGAAGAATCAATTGAAGAATAAAAACAAAAAATACAGTGTTTCTTATAGAATACGGGTAACAATTCTTAAGAATTACATTTATTGTTAAAAAATAAAACTAAAAAACAATCAAAACGGGAAAGAAAACATCAAAATCTAACAACGACTAATACATTCTAAAAGAATAATGTGGTTCGTTTCAATTTTGTGGTCCGTTCTTCAAGCATCAACTTCTGTGATTCCAACAAAATTGGAATTCGTCATTCCATTCCAACAGAATTGGAATTCGTGATTCCACTCCAATAGAATTGGAATCTCACCAATATCATCCATTGAATCATCTACATAAACATACTTGATACCTTTTCAGAATTTAACCTTGTCAATATTCTGCACTGTCCACATAAATGAAGTGTTAAATCAGGAAAAAAAGATAAATTGAAATATGAATCAATTCATAAAATGCAGCCAACAAACTGCTCATTCTGATATGCATATTAGTCCCAAATAAAATTAAACCACTAAAGGATGTCATCTTATAGAGCTTAACGAGATTATCTTAGTAGTTAATATAAAAAGAGCTAACACTATCTTGGGATGACATATAGAGTCCTACTCACAAAATTATTGCACCTCCAACAAACCAATGTACTTTATCTCTACTTCAAAACGTTCTGATGCTGCTACTGAACTATGCATAGATGATAGATGAATTGCTAAATTAACTATGCATAGATGATAGATGAATTGCTAAATTAACACCATCTTGGGAGCAAATGGAGTACAAATTGATGCCTATTTAAGCTGAATTGCTAAATTAAAAAACTACAAAATACTAAAAAAAATCAAAAAATTTACCTGTAATTGACACAAACAACTTTTCCAGTAACAACACAACACTAGTACACAACACATATTTATGAATGCAATTAGCTGTTTCAAAGTAAGTGCTTAAAGAACTAACCTCCCTTATGCAAGCTACATGCAAGCTACAGAGTACGAGAAACAGAGAATGAAAATAATTGAAAAGAACAAGGCGAGAATGAAAGCAATGGGTTTAGACACAATAGCGTCTTCGTTTATGGGTCCGGTTCCTATTTCTCGAAACGCAAACAAAAAGGGCAAAAAGAAGGTGGGTTTGGAAGACGGTGAGGAGAATAAGCCACCTGTTGAGGATGAGGAATTCAGTTTTGCAAGTGAATCAGATGGTGACGAGTTCGTCGATGGAAATTGATGCAAATACGAGGCAGCAGTCGCCTCGCGTTCTTCCTGTCGATGGAAGATTATGGCCAGAGGGATGGTGGTGGCTGTTGGTGTTCGGTGGCGATGGTGGCTGATGGTGTTGGTCGGCAAAGGGGCAAGCTCAAGCCTCTTATCTTTTTTGATCATCGGCATCGACGACTAGGGTTAATAAAGAAGAACGATGTGTGAATTAACACGACCCGGAAAATACTCTCTCCTCACGAATCGACCGACTACGCACCGCCTGTGAGCTTATGATGCCTTCAGCTTCTTCCCCAATCCGAAATAGCCCTGTGTCCTCCGCCATCGACGGTATCTCCATTACCGTAATACTTGTAGGTTTTATAAACTAGAGAAATTAGGTTAAAAGTCAAATACCATAATTATAGGGATTATTTTTGGTAGTTACTAAACAAATTACTATATTACCCTTATTTATTTATTTAATTATTTAATTTTTTATTTAATTTTGATTGGCCCACATTTATACATACAATAACACAATAATTAGTTTAAATAAACGAACATATATATATATATATATATATATATATATATATATATATATATATATATATATATATACATTTCTTTGTTGTGATGGTACTCGGAGGG
Organism: Lactuca virosa; assembly: GCF_052849685.1. Lineage (NCBI taxonomy): Eukaryota > Viridiplantae > Streptophyta > Magnoliopsida > Asterales > Asteraceae > Lactuca > Lactuca virosa. Next base: position 265,004,842 of record NC_136434.1, read on the forward strand.
TTTTGCGACAAAATATATATATATATATATATATATATATATATATATATATATATATATATATATATATATATATATATATATAGTTTAGATTTTTCCCGCGTTCTCATATAGTTGTTCTCATTTGAATCTAACATTCTCTCTCTCTCATTTGAATCTAACTTCATAATCCCATATTTTAGGACATTTTTTTATATCTTTTATTTTATAATATATTATCAAAGATTAAATAATTTTAACACTTTTACCCCTTATAGTTAAAATATATTTTTAGTTAATGTCCCTGATAATTAATAAAATTAAAATATGACAGTGTTTGACAAAACGGTGGTAAATGAAAATGCGAATTTTATTTATTATAGTTGTGAAAAAAATATCATATTTTGTTTTTTATTGTTTGTTTAATTGTTAATGATCGTTATATTTTATTGTTCGAAACGTAAACAAACTCGAATTTAAACCGAAAAGTTTATAAAAAACCATGTAATTTAAAAAAAAATAACGAAAGAAAATTTTAACCACTTTGAATTATACCGACAAATATATAAAAATAAACATGTAAATATAGTTTTTTTTAGGTTAACGAATGAAAATTTTGTCATATATATATATATATATATATATATATATATATATATATATATATATATATATATATATATATATATATAATCTGAAAAAATAAAAAAAATTATATGAAATCTATACAAACTCTTTATTAAAATAAAGAACAAATAAAATTGTTATATAATAATAATAATAATAATAATAATAATAATAATAAATTGTTAAAAGAAAATAAAAAAGAAAAAGAAAAATAAGTTAATGTTTTTATATGAAATAAAGACTAAAAGTGTAATATTCATAAGCCATTAGGGAACAAAACTGAAAATCAACCCAAAGCACAAGGACCTATTATGTATTTTACTCAAAACAAAAACATTCAAAAAGTCGTCACGGGTGATATGTCATTCGTATACACTATCATTACATTTTAAATATTTTTTAATTGAATTTACTACTAATGGTATTAAACAGGTGGTTTTGACTTTTTTCCGGATGTATTTAAAATCCCCCAAAAGAGTGTAGAGTATTCAAATGTAGGATGAATTTACTTACCAAGACTGAAGTGAAAAGCTCAAGAGCAACCTTGAAATCTCGAGTTCTAGAGAGGGAGAGAGAGAGAGAGAGAGGTGTTTGCTTTTTGGGTGAGAGTGAATGAGTAAAGTGGGGAGTGATTTGAGTGTTTCCAGCTTTTGATGAAGCTATGCAGCTAGAGGAGGGGTGTCAAAGGACAAATAGTAGACTAGGTAAGGAGGAATAGTGACTGAGGGTTATCCTATGAGGGTATGGGTGTTAACTTGTGTCATACTCTAGATAAAGTCTACACTCTATCACAAAATCTAACTTAATAGATTTTATTCTTGGATAAGGATTTCCCCCAAAATAGGATTAAAAAAAGAATATTTACTGTCTCTTATGTTCAAATACGAGTTTTGGTGAAAATCACGCGTTAAAATCACGAAAAACGGGCTTAAAATGGAGTCGGGGTCGAAAACCGGAAAGAAAATGGAAAATTCCGAAGTCTGGCCGAAGATTCGGTCCTTAGAGGGTTAGAACCGAAAGCTGGTTCGGTTGATGGGTTAGAACCGAGATGGGCGGTTTCGGTCTGAGCAATCTCGCAGGCGAGCCATGGAAGAAGGACCGAAGGTACACTGAACCGAAGGTGAGTTCGGCCCTATAAGAGGAGTTCGGTTCTAAGAGGTTTCGGGTCTAGGAGGCTTCAGTTCCTTAAGGGAGGTTCGGTTCCTAAGAGGTTCCGGCTCCTTAGGAGGGTTCGGCTCCTTAAGGGGGTTCGGCTCCTTAAGAGGGTTCGGCTCCTTAAGAGAGTTCGGCTCTTTAAAGTTGTTTTTCGCATAAACTTCCGTTTTCGAGTGGTTTTTGACTAAATCAAGGGTCGGGATGCCCCGGGTGATTATAAAAAGTTGTGAGAGATTTTGAGAGAGATTTGGGAGTGATTTCTCATACTTAGAGAGATTTGGGAGAGATTTCACATACTTAGAGAGATTTGGGAGAGATTTCACATACTTAGAGAGATTTGGGAGAGATTTCACATACTTGGAGAGATTTCTCATACTTAGAGAGTTTTGGGAGAGATTTCACATACTTGGAGAGATTTGGGAGAGATTTCACATACTTGGAGAGATTTGGGAGAGATTTCACATACTTTGAGAGATTTGGAAGAGATTTCACATACTTGGAGAGATTTGGGAGAGATTTCACATACTTGGGGAGATTTGGGAGAGATTTGAGGTAGAGAGAGATAGAGCGAGAGAGATTTGAGAGAGACCTTTTTGGATGTTTAACTTCGCTACGCAAGGTGTGTAACCCTCGTTAAGCCTCGTTATGAATGTTATACGTCCCCGAGGGGTACGGGATAGTGTTTTACCAAGTAGTCTCATCAGTTACCCTGATTAGGGTTTGAGAATTCGGTACATATGAATTTTTCAAGTGATAACTTCTTATTAAAATAGCGAGTTGTACAGTAGTAACAATATGTAAACCCTAATATACAAGGTTAATTGAGTTGACCGGTTTGACTTGTTGACTTTATTTGACTTTGACTTGACCAGAATTTGATGGTTGTCACATCATCATTCCCAACCTATACCTATTATAGTTTGTATGTTTGTAAGTGTAAATCATGTATTGTTCTGAAAACCATGTAGTTAAGTTCGTACGTTGAAAACGTCCCTTATGCTCGGCATAATACAGAAGGGATAAAATATCTAAAATATTTTGTAAAACTGTAGAAACTGTGTGTTTGTACTGATTTTGTCCGTTTTAAGTTTACTGAGCTATAATTGTTACTTATATTATAAGTTCTATACCTGCAAAAAGTTCAAGCGCACTAGGTTTAAGCGTTTATGAAACATAAACATGACACAACTACTTGTATAACGTACAAGTTCACAATTCTTAGAGTGTAATTGGCGCTACATGAAACTTTAACCGATCTATACGACGATTCAGCCTCTGATACGGTGCTACAAGGGGTACACCACAACAATCTGTTAGGGCGAAAAGTCATGCTTGGATGCTTCTAGTAGCTTACCCTTTTGTATGTGGGTAAATTCTGTCAATTCTTCGAAACTTCAGGGATTCGAAATTAAAATCTTGCATTCTTCACAAATTTTTTCCTCTTGAATGTGGGTAACTTTTTCTACTTCTTAGAAAGTTTAGGGATTCGAAACGATAGGTTTTGTTTCTTCTTTATCTGCACTTCGAATCAGATGCTAGCAGGACCTTCAAACATCACATATCGATACCCACAATGAGCCTTCAAAATCAACCTTCCCAGTTCAAACCTTCCATTTCGAATTACCGATCTCAACCTTCTCATATGCCATACTCAACTGAACCATTTCAAACCATCAGAGTTCGATTCCAAATCACTTACAAATAAACCTTCGATTTCAGCCACTCAATCCTCGACCCTCGACCTCGATCCCAAATCTTCGAACCAAGGTACTCGATTTTAATCACTCCAGTCGAAATCGTCGTTACCCAAAATTTATATCAACATTCATTATTAGCCTCTCGATACTCATACTCAATATTCATACTCGCTATCAACCATCACACGTCGAAATGGCTAGACTCACATCAAACTACCACACAAAATCGATTTCGTTCCAAAGCAATATGATACCATCGACATCAATTTTAACATCAGTTCGACACCAAGAGATCAACTTCGCTTTCTCACATCAAATTCCAATATATACATCGACACACCAAACAATACTCGAAAATCAAAATCGAAAATCTTATATCTATCTGATATGAGTTCTTTGAATGCTTGATACGAATCGTCATCAACTGAACATCCAAAATCGATTTTGAACTCATAGCGAAACTAAATTCGACTGTCAACCCAAAATGAACGTTCATCAATCACAATCGATTTTAACCTCAAGAAAACCGACTCCAAATTAATTTCTAAATTGATCCATTAAAATCGCCTTTGACTGCAAGACGCGATTTTGACTCCAACGTAAACACATTTGACGCAAGAAATTTTAACTTTCCTGATGCGAATTGAACAATCGCAGCAACATTCGAATACAAAGTCTTATGAACATTCCTAAATCGAAATCAATTTCAAACAATTTCCAACGAACTCAAGAACCAGTAAAAATCGAATAAACATCCAAGACGATTTTGAACTAAATACGACTTGCATTCAATCAACGATCAACCAAGTAAATATCGATTCCAACTCAAATCAAGTTTCGATTCTATCGATCTTGACTTTTATGTTGACAGTTCTTCATCGTATTGTATTAAATCTCAACTAATAACTTCGATTATCTGATTTCATGTAATTCGAATTGGGCTAGATAAATGAATAATATCGGATTTTGTCAAAATGGGCTCAATGAACAGTTAATATTTCGAATTATTAAGAACTTGATTTTGATTTTTGTTTGGGCTTGATCTATGGAAGAAAACAGATTGGATCTACAATTGGGCTTGAGACGAATTCGATCCAATCGAGTCAAAACGATCAAAAATGAAAAACAAAACGCAAGAATCAAAATTAAAACTGAGTTTCGATAAAATCTGGATCGCTCTTCATCGGATCATCAAAAATCAAGAACGTTTTGGAATCCATTTGAGAATTTGTGACACCTTCTTCACGATTCTTTTTCCATTTGAAACACACGAATCAACCGTTGAAGATCTTGGTTCTTTGGTTGGAACATGAAAATCACCAAATTGAATATTATACCACCCATGATGCGTGTTGTACAACTCGTTCTTCGTGTTCTTCAACGATCTAACATCATCTTCATAAGAACCATCAACACTCTTGGGTTTTGAATTCAAATTCATTGCAACATTTGATAATTGTTGCATTAGCACCCAAATTTGCTTCATAGATTTCGGCTTTACAACAACATTTGAAGATTTTTGTGAATAAACCCATTTATTCTTACTTTTAATCTTTTTCTTCTTTTTCTCTCTCATCTTTTTGCATCTTGAAGATTTGAATTCAAGAACAACTTCATTCTTGACAACTTCAACTTTTCAAGTTTGAATCAAATCTTTTGGAGTTTGATATTTGTGAATTTCTTGGATTGATGGCTTTCGATAAGGAATCATTCCTTCAAACGAATTACAAGAACACAAAATATCACCGGTATGAACTCCAATTGAGCAAAAAACTTTTTCATCTTCATGAGAATCAACCTTAATCTTCTTATCATGAACTTCAAGAACATCAAGAACATCACATTGAATTCCATAGTCTTGAACTTCAACAAACATAAGAACATGAAGATCATTTGAGTTTTCAATAAGGGAAACATATTCCTTCTTGAATAATTCTCTTTCTTTTCATTCCTTTTGATTTTCACACCAAGATAACATATTAATGGTGATTTGAATTAAACAATTAATCTTCCCAAGTGGTTGAAATATCAATCTTCCATGATCATCTTTCAAGCCTCCATAAGAAATCAAAGTTTGCCATGTAATCAACCCACCATTCAACAATAATCCATAGAATTGATTTTCATTGACTTTGTATTTGACATCATCGATGATCAGAATCCAAGAATCATAACGTAAGTACACCATCTTTGATCAATTGATAAGAAGTAGGGTTTTTCTAGAGAGAGAAAGTGATTTTGAATGGGTTTCTAGAGAGAGAAAGCAAAAATAACTTAAATTCAAATGAAGAAAATCAAATTATGAATCAATTCAAGGACCAATTCGATTTCTAGAATCCAAAAACTCTCTAAAACACGAAGATCAAAAAGCAATGAAGAATCACCAAATCAAAAATGTCATCATGGATCAATTCTTGAGGGATTCAAGAACATCCGCTCTTATACGAATTGTAGTGATCCTAATCTATGATGACGAATGCGGAATATGAAATGATTTAGTGAATCATACAAGAATCATGAACACGAAGAACACAAAGATGTAAATAATCTCGTTTTAAGCTCTCATTAGTCTAGAAAGTATTACAAAGTGGACCATGCAAAAATACTCTCACTAGACTAATCTCTCACAAGTTCTTACTTAAAATGAGTGTCACTCACTTCCTATTTATAGGAAAGACAACTCATTACACACAAACAAAAGGGTAAGCACACATGACATCCAAGAATGACTTTCCACCCTAACACAATCCTCTGGACACTTCATCAACGTTAGGAAAAAAAAAAGCAAATGACCAATTATAGTTATCACCCGTTTTGACCAGTAAGGCTAAGGTTGTACATGGCAACCACAGTTGGGGTTGTCAACCCTTATAAATTCATACATAACTTCCTCATGCACACGAGATTAACGATTATAGGCAGAGGACTTTACTAAAATTTTATTCTTAGTTGATGAAGAAATATTTCATGTAGACTTTAATGGTTCCAATAGTGAGCGCGTGCTTCAAAAACCTTAAGGTACTAGAAAAAATACTTGTAGCACTCGATTCCTGGTATGCATTTAAATTAGAGAAAATATTGCATTTTACTCTGGGACTCGGCGAGTTGGAGGCCCAACTCGTCGAGTAGACTCGACTGTCGATCGGGGGTTTAAGTGACCTACTCGACGAGTCGGAAGACCGACTCGACGAGTAGGAGCTGTCTGGACAAAACCCTAATATTTAGGGTTTGCACCCTATTTAAACACTTTATCTCATCCCAACCCAGCCTCCATCACCCTCCCAACTCCGAGAAACCCTATATTGGAACCCTAAACCATTTTTGAGTGATTTTGAGCTCTTTTGTGCCTTTTGTGTGTGTTTGAAGTTGAAGGAGAAGAAGAAAGCTTAGGAGATCAAGAGGAAGCTAGTATATCCAGAGGTGTTGCTTCATTCTCAGTCCATTCAAGGTAAAAAGCTTGAACCTTAACCATCTATTTCCTAGATCTTGTTTTGGGGCTATTTTCTACCTTTCTAAGCCACATTTGGATTTGGATCATATTATGTAGTGATTAGCTTCAGATCTGGAACCATTAAGGGTTCCCATGGCATAAAGGTGCCAACTTTATGGCCATGGGAAGCCCATGCATCTTATAAACCCCATTTTATAGTCTTTTGAGCCAATAACCCCATGCATGGACATCAAGTTCGTAACTTTACGTATAAAAGGGACCCTAGGAGGTCGGATCTATGATTGGGATGCATTAAGTCCCACTGAAATCGATTGTATAGTATTGGACAAAGAGGGACTCGGCGAGTCACTCGGGTGACTCGGTGAGCCGGGACGCTTTTTCCCCAAAACATCTTCTGGAAATGGTTTTGGTTGAGTGGAAGGAACACTCAGCCTGCTAGGGGTTTGTTTTGGACCTGGGAACCATGGGACTCGACGAGTGTATGAACAGACTCGGCGAGTCCAACGCAATCTCCCAACTTATGAATACGGACTCGGAGAGTTCAAGAGGAACTCGGCGAGTCATCGACTAAACATATTCTTATGGATGAAGATGAACTCGGCGAGTCGGTTGAAGATTTTTCTGATGTGTTGTTGAAGGCGAACTCGTCGAGCTCTTGCTAGACTCGACGGTTAGGAACGGGTTTATGACGTTTTGTGGTCATGGGGACTCGACGAGTTGGCAGGCCAACTCGGCGAGTCGAGTCAACCAGATGTTGACTTTGACCAAAGTTGCCTTTAACCATGGATTGACTTGGACATTGACTGGGATTGAGTGACCCTTGTAAGGGTTACGAGTATGAGTTGATAACTTAGAAGAGTTGTCGTGTAGGGATTGAGGAGTCGGGGAGAGTCGATTTCTACACCGAGATCAGTGCAGACACTACGCGACATTGAGGTGAGTTACCTTCCGGTAGGAGTGGGTCTACGGCCACAATGCCGACCCACTAGTAGGAGTTGTTTGCTAGATGATTGTCTTTGTGATAATTATCTGATGTGGTTATCTGATATGCTTTGTGTGCTAGGATGCTATGACATATGTGTTAGTAATGGTAGGGGTGGGATAGCCCTAGTTACCGGTTGAAAGATACCGAAGGGGTAGATAGTACCCATGCATGCCTAGCAGTACGATTATGATATGCTGTAATGCGATCAGTATGCTTATGATATTTTATTATGAGATAGTGGTAGGGGGTGACATAGTCCCCAATTTCTGGTTGAAAGATACCGAAGGGGAGGTTAGCTCCTGGTTACCGGTTGAAAGATACCGAAGGGGAGGTTAGCTCCCGGTTACAGGTTGAAAGATACCGAAGGGGAGGTTAGCTCCCGGTTACCGGTTGAAAGATACCGAAGGGAAGGTTAGTTCCCGGCTACCAGTTGAAAGATACCGAAGGGGAGTCCAGCTCCCGGATATGCCAGACTGATACCGGTTGAAAGATACAGATGGATAAGCTTTATGTGGTAGGTGGTATGATGGGGGAACTCACTAAGCTTCGTGCTTACAGTTTTCAGTTTTGTTTCAGGTACCTCTTCAGCGAAGGGAAAGGAGCCGGCGCGGTAGCGGCACATCACACACACGCATGATTTGCGCATTATGAGATTTACTTGGGATTGTACTCTGATTTTTATTACTATTGATGATATGGTTTGAGACACGTTGTTACGGTTTTACAAATTGATTTGACATCGGTAATGTTTTTGGTAAACTATTTTATGTGTTACTTAATTAAAAAATGAAATTTTTGGCCTTGAAAATTGGGATGTTACAAGTTGGTATCAGAGCCTTAGTTTGAGAGATTCGGATACACTCACGGGTGTGTCTGAACTCAAACTGAGGACGTGGTATGAAAATTTTCAAAAGAAAATCATTTTATGAAAAGAAGTTTGAAAAGAGAAAAAGGAACTTTGAAAAAGAACAAGATGTGTGATGTGAGCGACTGGCCGAGCTCAACTAAGTTTTCCCCAAGATACCCATACATGTTATGTTATGATATGATATGATTATGAGAACTGCATGCTAGATTAGGGCTAGAGGATCTAGGAAGGATGCCTTATATGCCTATTGTATATGTATGAGAATTGCATGCTAGATTAGGGCTAAGGATCTAGGAAGATGCCTGATATGCCTGCTATATGTGTTTTAAGCTGCAAGATGTTACTGATTAGTCAGTTATATGATAGCTTGGATAGAGTATGATTGGATTGGGTTACTCAATGACCGAATGTTGTTACTTTGTGCTTCGGGAGTCCTAGTTATCTTTAGCTAACTAGTAAACGAATACGTTAAGTTACATATTGCAAGGACGAAATAATTTCAGAAGGTTAGGTCCAGCCCTACTGCGCAGCTCTTGTTTGAGTCCAACCGTAGTGGGATAAGACTTTTCATTCGAAGAATTATTTGGTCTTAGTATTATGTAATGGTATTCGCAAGCTAGTTAGGTAAGGGTGGCAGGGGTTCCTTATGCAGCTGATGGCGGAGAGTAGGTCAGAGAGTTACCCTAGGGTAAGCCTAGGACGAGATTGGAAAAGAGTGCAACAGTAGTAGAAGGGACTTGGTGAAGTCGAAGCAATCCTTGAGGAAAGTATGGATAGATGTGGAAGGTAATATGGGCCCGTACCACTGAAAGTAGAGGATCCGTACTAGAGTCAAGGAGGGCCGAGATAGAACCAGGAAACTTGTAGAGTGTATGAGACCTCCTGGGGTTTATGTATGATTCTGACAGTTATGTGTTATGTTTCAGAATGGTGATGATCACACGTCATGGAGGAGGAGGTTCAGGGTCAGGATCCGGTTCAGGATCAAGTTCGGGAGCAGGTACCGAGCCAGTTGATGGGGGACTACGTGAGTTCATTACTTCTGAGATTACGAGAGGTATCCTTGAGTCGACCCCGGTGATTTTTGGGTCGATCAAGGAAGGGATCATAGAGTTGATGGAGGATTGCCTCAGAGCGTTCAGGAGCGATATGGCATCCAGTCAGTCAGGTACACGCACACTATCCTTCAAGGACTTCAGGAGAAATGGTGCGTCGGATTTTCATGGGGCTAAGGACCCCATCGCAGCCAGGAGATGGATTGCAGACATTGAGTCTGCACAGTTGACGAGCTTCTGCCCTGAGGGGTCGAAGGTGTGATATGCTGCAGGTTGTTTGAGAGACCGGGCTAGGGATTGGTGGGAGTCGGTTGGTGACTCGTTAGGAGCCTCGGCGATTGAGGCTATGACTTGGTCGGACTTTGTGACTAGGTTCAGGTCTGAGTTTGAGCCAGCTGTAGAGCTTCAGCAGCTGGCCAGGGAGTTTCTGGATATGAGGCAGACGACGGAGTCAGTGGCAGAGATTACCGCCAAGTTGCGGGAGAGGGCATTGTTGGTGTCCCAGTATGCGGGAGATGAGGAGATGCGAAAAACGCGCTATCATGATATGCTGAGGGCAGACATCCGGGAGCATGTCAGCTTCTCGGCATGCCCGACCCTGGATTCCATGATTGCCAGGGCGAGGGAGAGGGAGATAGACTTGGAGCACCTCAGGAAGAGGAAGGCGGAGGAGGGACAGGTTGCTGGGGATTCGGGGAAGAAGCCCAAGGTATTCGACTCTAGGTCGAAGGGCCAGCAGGGTCGGGGCCGCTGTGGGAAATGCGGCAGTTCACATGAGGGGGTTTGCCGCACTGGGCCGGGATCAGGCTGTTATAAGTGTGGCAAGACTGGGCACTTTGGTAGGGATTGTACTGCCCCTGCCCCCACCTTTCAGACACCAGACCTGATTTGCTTTGATTGCAATCAGAAGGGCCATAAAAAGGCCAATTGCCCTTAGTTGACAGCAGCAGCGCCAGTGAAGGCGCCAGCTCCAGCGACCCTGCGGATCACTGATGGTCGGCAGGGCAAGACAGAGGCTCCGGTAGTGAGGAGCCGAGCCTTCCAGTTGACTACCAAGGAGGCACGCGCCGCACCCGATGTGATCACGGGTATGATTTCTTCTCCTTAGCTTTTATTTTATGTGTTTATGATATTGATGTGCAACGTAATATGTCTTGGTTAGGATCGTTCCATGTGAACGGTATCCCAGTTCAGGTGTTGTTTGATTCGGGCGCTACCCGATCATTTGTCTCTCTTGCGCTTAGCAAGAGATTCCCTAAGTCTTCGGGCATGTTGGATTGCCCTCTAGAGGTCGAGATTGCGGACGATCGATCAGTGCGAGCATCGACGATTTTCATGGATTGTATTTTGAGGTTGTTCGAGGAGCGTTATTTGGTAGACTTGGTTCCCATTCCGTTGCGTGGGAACAAGGTGATTATAGGCATCGATTGGTTGAGCCCCAGCGGGGCAGTGATCGATTGCGCGCAGCAGTTGGTTCGGATCAGGACCCCGAGTGGGGGAGAGCTGGTGATTCAGGGCGAGAGGCTACAATGCGGACCAGCACTATGTTCAACAGCGAGGGCTAGGCGTTACCTTCAGCAGGGCTGCACTGGGTATGTCGCCTATGTTATGGATACCCGAGAGGCGGGCAAGGCATCGGTGAGCGATGTATCCGTGGTGCGAGATTACGCGGATGTGTTCCCAGAGGAGCTGCCTGGGATACCTCCGGAGCGACAGGTGGAGTTCTGGATCGACCTAGTCCCTGGTGCGGCTCCGATAGCCAAGGCTCCATATCGGTTGGCTCCTCTCGAGATGCAGGAGTTGTCTACACATCTGCAGGAGCTATTAGACAAGGGATTTATTAGGCCGAGTAGTTCACCTTGGGGAGCCCCGATCCTATTTGTCAAGAAGAAGGACAGGTCGCATCGCATGTGCATAGATTACCAGGAGCTAAACAAGGTAACGGTGAAGAACCGTTACCCACTCCCGAGGATAGATGACTTGTTCGACCAGCTTCAGGGAGCATCTTGGTTTTCCAAGATAGACTTCCGGTCAGGCTACCATCAGATGAGGGTAGAGATGAGGATATACAGAAGACTGTTTTTTGGACTCGCTATGGCCACTACGAGTTCGTGGTGATGCCCTTCGGGCTCACCAATGCTCCTGCTGCGTTCATGGACCTCATGAACCGCGTGTGCAGACCAATGCTGGATCGGTCTGTGATAGTTTTCATTGATGACATATTGGTTTACTCCAAGACGCAGGAGCAGCATGATGAGCATCTACGAGAGGTTTTGGATACCTTGAGGAGGGAGAGCTTATATGCCAAGTTCTCCAAGTGCGAGTTCTGGTTGTGCGAGGTGCGGTTTCTTGGGAACCTTGTCAACCAGAACGGGATATTGGTGGACCCGGTCAAAGTAGAGGCCGTGATGAGATGGGAGGTTCCGAAGTCTCCATCTGAGATTCAGAGTTTCCTCAGATTGGCAGTCTATTATCGGAGATTCATTCAGGATTTCTCCAAGATAGTCGTACCTCTGACCCGGCTGATGAAGAAAGCTGTTGTTTTTCGCTGGGGGCCTGAGCTGCAGGCAGCGTTTGAGACATTGAGACAGAGACTGTGCGAGGCGCCAATCCTCGCCCTGCCAGAGGGCGTGGAGGATTTTGTAGTATACTGTGATGCGTCCATCTCAGGTTTGGGAGCAGTACTGATGCAGCGAGGGCATGTCATCGCCTACGCCTCGAGGCAGCTGAAGCCTCACGAGGCGAACTACCCGACGCATGATTTGGAGTTGGGGGCGGTCGTCTTCGCCCTCAAGATTTGGCGACACTACCTCTATGGGGTCCGTTGTACCATCTATACGGACCACAGGAGTTTGATGTACCTCATGGATCAGCCGAATCTGAACATGAGGCAGCGTCGGTGGTTAGACGTGGTGAAGGATTATGATTGTGAGATCCTTTACCACCCGGGGAAGGCCAATATCGTGGCCGATGCGCTTAGCCTCAAGGCAGCGCCGATCAGGGACATTTGCATGAGGATGACTGTGGTGACTCCGCTTTTGGATTAGATCCGAGAGGCCCAGCTGGAGGCCATGAAGGAGGAACATCGGAAGAGCGAGCGTATTGTGGGTCAGGTTTCCTCCTTCGACTACGACAGCCGAGGATTATTGACTCTACATCATAGGGTATGGGTTCCCTACCATGGGGGTATGCGCCAGGTTCTGATGGAGGAGGCGCACAAATCCCGATTCTTGATTCATCCCGGGGCGACGAAGATGTACAGAGATCTTCGACCCGATTACTGGTGGCCCTGCATGAAGCGGGACGTCGCCTGGTACGTAGAGCGGTGCTTGACCTGCAGGAAGGTCAAGGCTGAGCATCAGAGGCCACACGGCAAGATGCAGCCGCTAGACATTCCCATGTGGAAATAGGAAGATATTACTATGGATTTCATCACCAAGCTTCCCAGGACTGCACGGGGAGTGGATTCGATTTGGGTTATTGTGGATCGGTTGACCAAGAGTGCCCACTTTATACCGATCCAGGAGAGCATCTCGGCCGAGAAGTTGGCCGATATCTACATCGGAGAGGTAGTAGCTCGGCACGGAGTGCCAGTTTCGGTGATTTTAGACCGAGACGTGCGGTTTACTTCCAGGTTCTGGAAGAAGTTTCACGACGAGTGGGGTGCTCGTCTGCACTTCAGCACAGCGTTCCACCCGCAGACGGATGGTCAGAGTGAGCGGACCATCCAAACTTTGGAGGATATGCTGCAGGCATGTGTTCTAGACTTCGGTGGTAGCTGGGATACCTATCTTCCATTAGCTGAGTTCTCATACCACAACAACTATCACGCAAGTATCGATCGTCCTCCCTTCGAGATGTTGTACGGGAGGAGGTGCAGGACCCCGATATGTTGGGGTGAAGTCGGACAGAGGGTCATGGGGAGCACCGAAGTGGTGCTCAAGACGACAGAAAGGATCCAGCAGGTTAGGAGCAGGCTTCAGACTGCACAGAGTCGGCAGGAGAGTTACGCCGACAAGTGTCGATTAGACCTGGAGTTCCAGGTCGGGGATATGGTCCTCCTGAAGGTGTCACCTTGGAAAGGCGTCATCCGATTCAGGAAGCGGGGCAAGTTGGTCCCCAGGTACATTAGACCTTTCAGGATTGTAGCCCGGGTGGGCAAGGTGGCGAATAGGCTGGACCTGCCAGCCGAACTCAGTCAGATTCACAGCACGTTTCATGTCTCCCAGTTACGGAAGTTCCTGGTGGACGACTCGGCGGTGGTACCCTTGGAGGATATTCAGGTGGATGACAGCCTGAATTACATCGAGCGGCCAGTGGCGATCCTCGACAGGAAGTCGAAGGACCTGAGGAACAAGAGGGTGGAGCTGGTGAAGGTGCAATGGCAGCACCGCAAGGGATCGGAATGGACTTGGGAGCTGGAGGAAGAGATGAGCGAGCACTACCCCCAACTTTTTCCAGATTCAGCAGCAGACTTCGAGGACGAAGTCTAAAATAAGTGGGGGAGATTTGTAGCAGCCGATTCCTGGTATGCATTTAAATTAAAGAAAATATTGCATTTTACTCTAGGACTCGGAGAGTTGGAGGCCCAACTCGTCGAGTAGACTCGACTGTCGATCGGGCGTTTAAGTGACCTACTCGACGAGTCGGAAGACCGACTCGACGAGTAGGAGCTGTCTGGACAAAACCCTAATATTTAGGGTTTGCACCCTATTTAAACACTTTATCTCGTCCCAACCCAGCCTCCATCAGCCTCCCAACTCAGAGAAACCCTAGATTGGCACCCTAAACCATTTTTGAGTGATTTTGAGCTCTTTTGTGCCTTTTGTGTGTGTTTGAAGTTGAAGGAGAAGAAGAGAGCTTAGGAGATCAAGAGGAAGCTAGTAGATCCAGAGGTGTTGCTTCATTCTCAGTCCATTCAAGGTAAAAAGCTTGAACCTTGACCATCGATTTCCTAGATCTTGTTTTGGGGCTATTTTCTACCTTTCTAAGCCACCTTTGGATTTGGATCATATTATGTAGTGATTAGCTTCAGATCTGGAACCATTAAGGGTTCCCATGGCATAAAGGTGCCAACTTTATGGCCATGGGAAGCCCATGCATCTTATAAACCCCATTTTATAGTCTTTTGAGCCAATAACCCCATGCATGGACATCAAGTGCGTAACTTTACGTATAAAAGGGACCCTAGGAGGTCGGATCTATGATTGGGATGCATTAAGTCCCACTGAAATCGACTGTATAGTATTGGACAAAGAGGGACTCGGCGAGTCACTCGGGTGACTCGGCGAGTCGGGACACTTTTTCCCCAAAACGTCTTCTGGAAATGGTTTTGGTTGAGTGGAAGGAACACTCAGCCTGCTAGAGGTATGTTTTGGACCTGGGAACCATGGGACTCGATGAGTGTATGAACAGACTCGACGAGTCCAAGGCAATCTCCTAACTTATGAAGTCAGACTCGGCGAGTTCAAGAGGAACCCGGCGAGTTATCGACTGAACATCTTCTTATGGATGAAGATGAACTCGGCGAGTCGGTTGAAGATTTGTCTGATGTGTTGTTGAAGGCGAACTCGTCGAGCTCTTGCTAGCAGGGCCGACCCATGGGCATAGGCAAGCTGGGCGACCGCCCTGGGCCCCCAATTGCCATAGGGCCCCCTTTTTATATTTCTTGTATTAATTATATAGCAATAACCCATTATTTCTATTCTTATTGGACTGATTACTGAAGCCCAATACTCTAGTCTCTTATCAAACGCCAACCCAAAAAGAAACGCCAACCTAAAAAGAAAGAGGGAGGAACGAATGAGGTAGGCGACTGGGAGTTGGCGTGCGAGAGATGTCTGACTTCCAAGGCGGCAAGGCGCAATTAATCTTCAACGAAACAATCAATTTCTATGGAGAATCGAAACATTTTCTTCGGATTCTAAGGTAAACAACGGTCTCAAATAGTCAGATTTCTTCTATTTCTTCCTCAATTAGAATTATATCGATCTCTTATTTCTTCTCCAGTTCATCTCTTCTGATTTCGGATTTAGTACATCTGATTCTGATTCTAAAATCGACATTCAAAATTCAACTGAGTTAGTGTATTCGACTGATTTAGGGCTTCTCCTTCACGATTCCTACTGATTTGAGCGATTTCCAATTTGAGTAATTTCCAAGTTTCATCCCACCAGAATCGCTGATTGTGAATCTTCTTCCTTCTTTTTTTCTGTAAGTTCTACTTTTTAGCATTAGAATTTCTTATTTTTCTATGATTTTTCTATTTTTTTGTGAATCTGATCTTCACAATTTTATGCTATGTAGTCTCTTGTAGAATTTGAGAATCCAGGAATATTAATATGACCTGTTGATAGTCTGATTGTGTGATTGTGTGAATCCCTGTAACTTTGTAAGTAGCCTCTCGGTTTTTTTACAGATATTTTGTTATTCATTTGCTTAATTTCAGTTGTTTAATGCTAATATTTTTAATTTGATTTCTCTTTTTTTTTAACTTCAGAATTTTTTGTTGTAACTGTGGGGCTTTTTCAATTGGCAATTGCTTAGAGGTTATTCACAGGCTTACAGCATCAGCAATTTAGCATCATTGGTAGTCAACAGTAGGTACAAAAAAAACTTTTCTTTTATTATTTGTTAATTGTTATATGTTTGCTTGTTGGTTGCCTTTTATCACTCTATTGAATATGCATCCTAGAAAGTATATGTAAATGTCTTTATTTTTTCTTTGATATGTTTATGTATAAGTGTTCAAAGCATTTTTTGGCTTTTTTATTTTGTTGTTTTGTATTAATAGTTGCTAGGTTGTTTGGCTTACGGGGCCTGTCCCGAAGTCTTTTCTTTCCAGGAGTCCCCAACCTTCAATTGTATTAATTTTTTAATTAATAAAATTTCCGAAGTTGCCGCCCCCTTTTACAAAAAAACTAATAATAAAAAATAAAAAATAAAAACAATATGAGGGCCCCAATTTTCTTTTTGCCCCGGGCCCCAAATTATCTAGGACCGGCCCTGCTTGCTAGACTCGACGGGTAGGAACGGGTTTATGACTTTTTGTGGTCATGGAGACTCGACGAGTTGGCGGGCCAACTCGGCGAGTCGGGTCAACCAGATGTTGACTTTGACCATGGTTTGACTTGGACATTGACTGGCATTGAGTGAACCTTGTAAGGGTTACGAGTATGAGTTGATAACTTAGAAGAGTTGTCGTGTAGGGATTGAGGAGTCGGAGAGAGTCGATTTCCACACCGAGATCAGTGCAGACACTACGCGACATTGAGGTGAGTTACCTTCCGATAGGAGTGGGTCTACGGCCACAATGCCGGCCCACTAGTAGGAGTTGTTTGCTAGATGATTGTCTTTGTGATAATTATCTGATGTGGTTATCTGATATGCTTTATGTGCTAGGATGCTATGACATATGTGTTAGTAATGGTAGGGGTGGGATAGCCCTAGTTACCAGTTGAAAGATACCGAAGGGGTAGATAGTACCCATGCATGCCTAGCAGTACAATTATGATATGATATAATGCGATCAGTATGCTTATGATATTTTATTATGAGATAGTGGTAGGGGTGACATAGTCCCCAGTTACCGGGTGAAAGATACCGAAGGGGATGTTAGCTCCAGGTTACCGGTTGAAAGATACCGAAGGGGAGGTTAGCTCTCGGTTACCGGTTGAAAGATACCGAAGGGGAGGTTAGCTCCCGGTTACCGGTTGAAAGATACCGAAGGGAAGGTTAGTTCCCGGCTACCGGTTGAAAGATACCGAAGGGGAGTCCAGCTCCCAGATATGCCATACTGATACCGGTTGAAAGATACCGATGGATAGGCTTTATGTGGTATGTGGTATGATGGGGGAACTCACTAAGCTTCATGCTTACAGTTTTCAGTTTTGTTTCAGGTACCTCTTCAGCGAAGGGGAAGGAGCCAGCGCGGTAGCGGCACATCACACACACGCATGATTTCCGCATTATGAAATTTACTTGGGATTGTACTCTGATTTTTATTACTATTGATGATATGGTTTGAGACACGTTGTTACGGTTTTACAAATTGATTTGACATCAGTAATGTTTTTGGTAAACTATTTTATGTGTTACTTAATTCAAAAATGAAATTTTTGGCCTTGAAAATTGGGATGTTACAATACTTAACCACTCATCCTGTTCTAACGAAAATTGAGCAGAATTATGGCTAAAAATAGAGCAAAACCAGGTTTTAACCATCGTAAAACCAACAATACCAATACATGAACGAAACTCAATAGATGTATTTATATCCTGGTATATAATGATAAAAACAACTCTTTAATGATTACAATTATAAAGTTATAAACCAAAATTTATCATTTATAATTATAATAAAGACAATATTGAATGTTTATTTTGACATCAAATATATATATATATATATATATATATATATATATATATATATATATATATATATATATATATATATATATATATATATAAAAGGTTTCAAACAAGTATGTGACAGTTAAAAACAACTCATTGTTTTATCAAACCATTATATAACAAATCATATAAACAACTAATTTATAATTATTATGTTTATATAAATTAAGAATGAGTATTATGCACATATTTTCCCATAAAACATTTAAAGAGTTTATAATGGAACAGTGAACTCAGCTTTGTAGCGTATGTTGAACCGTTGGTGCGTTTGTTTCGGAAAACAGATTCGGACTGCGACTCTGGATTTCTCAAACAACAGTTCTTTTTCATAAAATGACACTTGACGATTGTAGATTTGGGCAAAAGCAATTCAGAAAAACTAATCAGATTCGCTAGAAGTTGTTCGGATTGGAATCTGGGACTGAACCACGACTCAGGATTTCACAAACGGTACACTTCTTAAACAAAACAATACTTGAGGGTTAAAGATTGGGCAAAAGCGAGTCGGAAAAACTATTCGGATTCGCCGGAAAAATGCTCAGAGACTTGCCGAAAAATTCCGAAAAAAAATTTATGTTGAACAACAAGATGGTCGGAAAAGTGGTTTTTGGTGGTGGATTGATAAGTATCGAATTGGCACTGGTAGAGGGGTGTATGGGAGTTAGTTTGGTTTGAATTTGAGGGATGTTGGTGGTGGTTGACGGTGACAGCCGAAGGATATGGGACGGCTAGTGGCAGATTTCATGGTTGTTTTGGGCTACCAGAACTGACAGAATGAAGGTATGTTGGCGGACAGCGGAGCACCAGTAGTAGATGGTGGTTCTTGGCCGGATAGTTAGAGGGAAAAGGGAGAGAGAGTGAGAGTGAGAGAGAGAGAGAGATGAGAGAAAGAGAGAGATAGAGAGAAAGAGAGAGTGACTGAGTGAGTGAGTGAGTGAGTGAGTGAGTGAGTGAGTGAGTGAGTGAGTGAGTGAGAGAGAGAGAGATATTGGGAGAGAGCTATGAGGAGTGAGGAGTGAGATCTTCCCCTCCCTCCTGTTTATAAAGATTGAGAGTGTTGAACCTATATGGCCAAGAATCATTATTAAGTGATATTGCTAATAATATATAATCTCATAGGGTCACATCTTTATCAAGTTGATACATCTTGTATATTTATAATTAATATGATTATTAATAAATAATATCAGTTATTGTATTTAATTAGGGAATAATTATTATTTTGTGAAAATAATAATTAAAAGAGAGTATAACTAGTTATTATATCATATGATATGATTTAATAAGTCATGTACAAAGTTTTGGAGTACTTGAATCATTTTTCCTTTTACCTAAAGACAACGTTTATATTTTATAAACTTGGAGTTTATAAAATTTAAACAATCCTTCTACTTTACTAGTTAGACAATTTTTGTATTCTTTGAAGGCATGGCCTGAATTATTATAAAAAGAATATAGATTGTTTGTCAACTTTCTTCTTATATACCCTATGCTTTTGAAAGGCTATCAATACTTTATGTTATTATAATATAAAGGTATGTCTTGCATGAGAGTATACAATGAAGGCTTTTGCATGAGTTTTTGACTAGTTTTTCTTGTCTTTCTCTACTATGGACAAAAATTCTTCTCTTCCTACACCTTTCTCTCTTTAGAAGCTATTTTGGTGAATTAGATGCTCCCTTGAGTTGTCTCATTTAGTTCTTATTTGAGTTTAGTACTTGAAGACTTAAGACACTCAATAATACAAGAAGGAACTAACATTCCAAGTGCCTTACTCTTGATGGTGGATACACATAGAGAAATTCTATTTTTCAGTTTTTGTTATCTTCATCAACATCCCAAAACCAACTGGGTTCAAAGGCTTCAAAGGTTGTCATTCTAAAACACACTTTTGTTGTTTTGTTTCATTCTAACCTCTATAAATGGATCCTTGATGGTTTGGTTTTGTTATAAACTAAAAATAAACTTATTATTTTTATAAGATTTCCTTTGCAATTTTTATGAAAAAAAAAACTTATATGTTGTATTAAAACTCATCAGTGGTATTAGAGCCATCTTTATATGTTAGAATATTTTTTTATGTTTGATAATCTTTGGTTTTTGGAAAACAAGCATGAATTTCCTTTGGTTAAGAAAAATCCATATTTTTCTATTTTGGCAACTTCTTGGTTAAAATTGTTTATTTTTATATATAACCATTTTCATGTTTTTTGGTTATATAAAAGCTGCCTTAGAAAAAGAAAAGAGTTGTTTGTTATAATATTTGATATGTTGTTGTGCATAAACAAGTCATTTGGTCATTTATGTTGTGTTTGGTTGATATTTATTTCATCATAAGATGTAATAGATAAATAGGTATATTTTTAAATTTGTTGATTTGTTGTAATAAATTAGTTAGACTAGTTGTATTTCTTTTTAAATGTAACAAAATGAATAAATGACATCCTTGAAGATGACTTAACCATTTGTGACCATAATCCTAAACATAAACTTCTACTTTCGGTTTTGGGCTTAATTATAGTCTTAATGGTTTAAGTGCAACAACGTTTACGATAAGAAGATTTGAAGTTCTTTTGCAAGCAAGAGTTAACTTGGCAAGTGGGAGCTTGAAGACCTTTTGAAGTGTCCCTTATGTCCTTTAGGAAAGACTTAATAACTTTTATGATGGCTCACAAAAATTATTACTACACATGACTTGGTTTATACACATTAAAATGCATGCATGTGATGTTTATTTTTATGTTATTGTATGTTATGTTTTGTGTATGAAAATAAGTTTTACATGGAAAACAACATTTTAACATAAGATAAAATAACTTGGAGTTTGAGTAATAAATATTTGAAAGATAACATAAGATGTTTATAAATGGATATTTATAAAAACATTGAGACGAAATGTGTTAGGAGGATGAGCAAATCGAATGATTCTCATTGCCTTTAGATTACACATCAGCTTGTCCTTCCCATCATTTCGAATGTTGTGTTCAACAATGATTGCATCATAGTCAGCTTGAGTTTTGACTTCCTTTTTGGTACCCGAATACTTGTATGTTTGAACCGTCATTGCATGCCATATACTAGATCCATGTTCTTCGATTCCCATCACGTAATCTTCAAAGTGAAGACCCCAGACCTCATACTCTTCTGGAAAAAGAATAGGAATCCTTGTTGTTGAACCAATGCTACTTGGGAGATTGAATGAGAGAGAGTGAAGATCATCATAGGCATTTTAACGATAAATCAAAGAAACAAAATATAGAATCATATGTGTAAACTTGAATCGAGTTCAAGGGAAAACAAGAGATTTAGATATAAGATCTACAATCGATTGAAATGATTGAGATAACAAGAACAGATCTGAGAAAGCTGTAAAACCCTAATGAAAAACCCTTTACTCAACAGAAGAATAGCGATTGGATTACACTATCCCCTGCTCTGATACCAATTGTGAGAAACAATAAAAGATCGATAGATTCTATGTTATGAGATGAATTAATGACAAGGAACGAAAATGATTGCAAAGGAGTCGAATGTATTAATCACAACAATAGAACAGTTCTTGGAGGCGGAACTATTCTGTAATTGCTTCAAACGTTGTAACCTTAGATGTTACGTGCATGTTATATATAGACAAAATAGCACAGCAATTCCGAACATGGACAAGCCCAATTTCGAATCAGAATAAAATATATATTTTAAAATCAACTATTCGACACAACACTAAATTAGACTTAACATGTTCACAGGAGCAGAGGTTGGTAATGACATGTCAGGAGGTCAATGGTGTAATTGAGGTGTTTGTACAACTTCTTGATTCGGTAATTAGTTGAAATTCGCGATTGGTGTATTTTGAGTATTCTTTCCGCATGTTTTGGTGGTGTTCTTAGTCAAGAAAAGGGGTATGTTTATCGAATGGATGATCATCAGCCTAGAGCATGATTTCTAAAGTTTACAATTGATGGATTCCCAATTTCGGGGGTACATCGATCGAGTTGGTTTATGGTTGTAATTTTGAGAGTTCCTCGGTTGTGTGGTTCTTAATGGAAGTTGGGTCATTCAGATAAGGAGAGAAAGATAGTCGTTGCGAATGAGTGTTCCCAAATTATTAGGGTTGTGGCCAGTGGTGGGTTTCGGAGCGGTACCTCAAGTTTCCTTTATAAGATGCCTAGATTTCGAAATGTTTAAAAGAAGTTGTGAAATATGTTAGCGTTGTCAAGTTCCACTATGTCGGTTATGTAGCTGAGACTCGTGTCGGGTGTCGCCTTTGTTTTCAAGAGGAGGGCAACAGTAGATCAGACAGAGGTTGCAGAAAGCTTAGTGTCGGCAGAAGAGTTATGCCGACAGGCGTCGATCAAAGTTGGAGTTTCGGGTCCGCGATATGGTACTACTGAAAGTATCACCCTGGAAGGGTGTAATACGCTTCAAGAAGAGGGGCAAGTTGGGGCCCCGGTATACTAGGTCGTTTCGAATTATTTCTAGAGTTGGTAGAGTAGCTTATCGGTTGAAATTGCCTAGGAAGCTCGGTCAAATTCACAACACCTTCCATAATTCTCAGCTTCGGAAGTGTGTGACTGATGATTCAGCTATTGTTCCTTTGGATGACATTCAGGCAGATGATCACATGTTGAGAGTCCGGTGTCGATTTTGGATTGGAAAACGAAGGCCCTATGAAAAAAGGTGGTGTCCTTGGTCAAGGTTCAGTGGCAGCATCGGAAGGGACCCGAGTGGACATGGCCACATAGGAACCCGTGTCTGAGTTGCGGGAGCATTACCTGGATTTTTTCACAGTAGCTGACTTCAAGGACAAAGTCTAGTTTAAGTGGGGGAGAATTGTAACATCCTGATGTTGAGATATTTCCAAATTTTAAACCTGAGTATGAAGATCATTGCATTTTAGCCCTTGTGTAGGATAAGTGTTGCAAAATGGCCCATAGTGGCATTTTTGTAAATATTGGGTGTGGGGCACGTACGATGGGCATACATACCATACGTTGGGCATATGTGGCAGGGTCCCAAACCTTAATTTTTAGGGTTTGGTCCCTATTTAAGCATCTTTATGGCCTCCAACTCTTTTCTCTCATCCGCCTCCATCACTTCACTCGACCTTAGCAAACCCTAGTTCCTTGTTTGAGCATTCTTGACCTTTGGTATGCATTTTGGTAACCTTAAAGGAGAAGGAAGGAAGTGGAATCACCTTGGAAGCTTGAAGAAGCCTTGGATCTGGAATCCTCATCTATCTAGCAACCTCCACGAGGTCTAACGTTCTAAACTTGGCTTACATTTCTTTAGATCTTGTTAGCGCTTGAGACTTGAAGCATTTTGGTCCCAAATCTTGACATTTATGAGTATGGCATGCTCTAGCCTGAATAAGACGTCCTTTCATATGTTTTGAGATGTCTTGAAGCATAAAAATATGATCTTGGCTCTTAGTTCTTACCCATGAATGTGCTAGGATGTCCTAATGGATTAAGAAGTTAGGGTTTGTTGGTATTAAGCACTTCTAGCCATGCAAAGTCATAAAGTTGGAAACTTTATGACTTATAATGATATTTTGTGCTTAGATATGGATTTGGACATAAGGACTTGATAGATTAAGCTCTTAATAAGAGGTTGAGATGGCCAGGTGTGTACGCTGGGCGTACCAAATGGTACGTTGCGTGTACGCGGTCAATTCCCCGACTTCTTGATCAAGCTGAGTACACCTGGTGTACAACTGAGTACGCCCAGTGTACTCAGCTGAGTTGACTTAGTTGTTTTGTTGACTTTTGACCTTGACCAGGTTTTGACCAATATTGACCATAGGGTATTTTGAGTATTTTGATATTAAGTTAAGTTAGGCTGTGGTTTAATTAATAGGTGACGAGTAGAGCCGGTATTCGGAGCAGAGATTTATTCAGCTTTCGGACTGAGAAGTGAATTTTCCTCACTGTACCTGTGGGTCGAAAACACTAATGTTGGCCCACTAGATTATCTATCAAGGTTGTAGGATAGTGATATGCTAGAATGTGACTGATTAGTAGATCTGTATGATTTTTTGTATTTGCTGGTTATGTGTTTATGTTTATCTGTTACATATATTAACATATTATGGTTGGGCTGAGGCAGTCTTGCTTTGTGCTGAAGGTCAAGACACCTGGGGAGGTCCAGATAGGTTGTAGGCCCTACAAGGCGGTCCAGTCATGCCGAAGTCCTGTAGAGCAGTCCAGATTAACTGTAGGCCCTGCGAGGTAGTCCATTCAGGCTGAAGGCTCATATTTGCATGCTATTGTTTGTTGTGTTGTGTGATGGTACTTTGGCGGAACTCACTAAGCTTTGGCTTACGATTTCACTTTATTGTTTTAGGTACTTCAGAGGATCGTGGGAAAGTGATGGCATGATCATGCACATCACCCTGTTTTTATGAAATTGGATCTTGGGTTACTCTGATTTTGAATAATACTTTTGAAACAATGTTTTTATAAACACTTTATAGATGAAATGGGTTGTTTTTGAAAATTTTAAATTTTTATGATTTTTGAGATGTTACAGTTAAAAATTCATAACTTTGTCATCTAACGTCCGTTTTCGACTGTTTTTATATCGTTCAACTCCTACTAACGAGAACTTCAATTCTTATTTAGATTGTTTCGGCTAAAAATCGATCGATCTAAAATTCGATTTATGAGTTGTATATTGTTACGTTGAATCTTAGAAAAATCATAACGTCCTCTACTGAAGTCAGATTTGGACGTTCTCTATATACACGCTCTCGGTTTAATGAATACTATGACTTTCATTTAGATCACTAAGTTTAAAAAGTATTTTATCAAAATTTTACTTTTTACGATACACTGAGTCGCTTCGGTTTAATCGTGAAACTTCAACAGGTCATAACTTCTTTGCTATAATCATATTTCAACGTTCTTTATATGTACGAAATCCTTGTAACATACACTATAAATTTGGTTAAGATTATTTATCCTAAATAGTCTTCTATCAAAAGCTCATTTTAACGTTTATTATCTCTAAATTGACTAGCATGAATCTACGGGTGTTACAATTATCTCAACCTTAGGATGATTATGTCCCGAAATCATCAGCAAAACAAGGCTTGTATAATGACTCTACACGTTACTTTTCCATCCTAGGTGATAATCGTAACTCTCATGTCCTTTACTTTGAGTTTCTAATTCATTGGACTTCTTGACCAGTAACAATGTTTCACCTACTCTTACTTCTAAATTTGTTCTCCATAGGAGACTCCTACTCTTTCTAGAATAGACTTAACCTAAATTAAGGTCCTTATTTCGACTACCGTAACATACCTATGGGTCATGCATCTAGTCTAGTGACCTCTCATCGTATGATGCAACAGTTAGACCCGGGTCTTTTTGAGTCAGATTCCAGAATGGAAGATACCTTCCTAATGTGATATAATCACATTCTAGCATGTTGCACTTCTAGCCACAAGCTTCTTACTTTAACGACGATCATGATACTTCTATTGATTGCTTCGATTATATTTTACTTCAATCTTTTGGCTTAAGTCAGATGCTACATCGAACTTGGTTCTCCGAACCACGTAATAGACTTATCTTAGTCGGAATCGATTTGATATGACCACTAGGGTTGGAATAATAGTCATCCTCGTAGTCATTACTGAAACGATGGTAACGACGGAAGCAAACGAAACAAACTCAACTACCAATGCCTTAGTAACCTTGTGACTTTCCCTGATCCAAGTGCGAGTCGTGTGCTTCCGGTAGTATAGGCATGTACTACCTTTCACACCAATCATACTCGTCCCAAGAATTGCTTCGTAATTTTCTAAGGCACAATACAAGAATTTCACATAGTCATTTAACACATCGGATAACATAAGTAAGGTTTATATTATTTCTTAAAACAATTACATAGTGTGACAACCCGAAACTTCTATCTTGTACCTTAGTCAAATTTAATCAATATTAAACTTGTTTTGTTGACTTCTCATGTTGTTTAAGGGTTCATTTAAGTGTTCTAAGCTTGAGTATGACCAAGGTTGAGTTTAGGAATGAGTCATCAAGTCATATAGTGAGAAATCCGGGCCATACACACCTCTAGGAGGAGTGTACGGACGTACACATGGGTGTGCGGCCGCACACCCACTCCTTGGCCACACACTCACTTTTTGGCAGCATTCTCTCCCCTATATAAAGGGTGGACTCCTTTACCCTTCATTCTTTTCACTCCTTGGCAGCACACTACACTATTCTCTCAAGTTTCTCCAACCTTGAACCCTCCAAAGCTTCAAGAACGTGAGTACTTCATCCTCTAACTTGCAAACCATGAAAGACCACTCTATCTAGGCCTTAAGTGTGCAATAATCGACATGCTCTTCATGTTTGGAAGTAAGTGCGGCCGCACACCCCCCCTTAAGGTGGCCGCACACCCTTAAAACACCCTCCAAAGTGAGAGTTTAACTTCCATATTCGAGATAGACATGCCCCTAGCCTTGTTGCACCTTGGAATAGACATTTTGGACATCATCTTGTGGGGTGTACGACCGCACACACCTGTGTACGGCCGCACACACCCTTGTGCAGCAGCAAACTTCTTGTGTACAGCAGCACACTCTAGGGAATGACCACACACACATCCTAGGGCCGCAAACCCACTTCTAGGACCCTTCACTTGCACTACATTTGAGTATAGACCTAGAATACTTCGTGGATGCAAGCATGGACCTTGAGAGCACTTCAAAGGCACCCTCTTTCATGAGTGTACGGCCGTACACCCTTTGGGTCGCACACCCATGGCCGCACACACTCAATGTGGACATACACTCCCTTTACTCAATCCTACAAGGTTCTATCACTTGGTGCAAGTAGTTCCAATTCCCTAGAGTGATTTCTCTATCGTATCTAGTGGTGATATACCTTCATTTGACTCCTATGTGTGTCATTACATGTTATTAGGGTCAATTTGAGTTCAAGGTTTCACTTGACACTCAACATCCCGTACCGGTCTTTCGTTCAAACCACTCGCTCAAGGTGAGTTCATACCCCTACATTTTCCATGTTTTAATGTTTTTAGGGGGGAATACAAGCCAAACCATAAGTGCTTTTGTAAATTAATACAAAGAGCTTTTAACAAATATAAAACTCATGCAATTCTCATACTTTAACCCTTTTGTACTATGTTGAGCATAAGGGAAGTTTTACAACTTATCACTAAATTGCATAGTTTTCCGGACTCGATATTCACTACATTATACATGCAAACTATAATCGGTATAGTTTGGGATTTTCGAAACGTAACAAGTACAGAGACTTTCACTACTAAACATATACACTATGATAAATATATTTTACAATTTACACCACTACATGAACATGCCATTAATAACTATAATTGTCACTACATGCGGATTTCAATATGGTATAACACTACATGTAAACTAGATTGTACGATACTATGAGGCACTACTTCAACACTGTACCCTTATGTGTACAGGGATCAATCCTGTCATAGTATAACCAGAGTCTCTTGGAGGGAGAGCGTGAGATTTGTGAATAGATCTATTCGGGACTAACAATCCCACACCTGAACTGCTAGCTACAGTTAGGCAGGCATGCCTGAGGTGAGCAAATGTCATTTAACTCAATGCCTGAAGAACGTTGGAAAGTTCTCTAGTCATATCAAGTATGGTTATACGACTCACAATATGTATAAATCACCGTTGGTTTACAAGTTGGCACTCTTCAACAGTTTTATTTATACTAAGTAAAACTAATACGCACTACAACCGGAGAATTTCCAGGGATCTTGCTACATGGTGTTTAGCCAGGGTTTTCAAACAGAACCAATTATACAATGGTTTCACGTACGAAAAACTTATACATCATGATTAGCATTAGCTGGTCACATGAAGTAGTATTTTCGCATATCACTACAGTTTTCAGTAACGAACATTCATGGTTTTATACAGAATTGATAACGCTACATTCTCACTAAAGAAAATATCGGATTTTCTTCAAATCATACGAACGATTTTACAAATTCATAAACAAGTTTTCATTTTAAAATACCGCTTATGAACTCACCAGCTTTATGCTGATATTTTCAAACCGCTTGTATTCTCAGGAAATCAGTAGACAGGTACCTGCTGGATTTTTGAGAAGCTGGAGCAATAAGAGTCTTATGTTTATATTTTTTCATACTATTTGATGTAATTCAAACAAGTTTCAGACAAAGTTCCAAACTGATGTAATTATTTTCATTTAAGTATTCACTGTAATGGTTGTGTTTGCTATGATTGCTATTATTCATTGGTTGTGATGCTATACATGACGTCATCTACCCCAGAACGTTTCCGCCATTCTGGTTTTGGGGTGTGACAGATTGGTATCAGAGCCCTTGTTTATAGCGAACTAGAATACCGAACCTTACGTGGTATACAACTATAAACACTAAGGGGCCTAAGTGCTCTACATTAAAAGTATACTTTCAAAAATATAAGTATTTTTTTTACAAAAAGTATACGGACATGCATACATAATAGAATCTGTGTCATGAGTAGGACAAAACAAAAAGTATTTGGATGTTGGGGCACTGCGGTCAAACCTGGACAGTTATGTAATCATGTCTAGGGTGAATATAGTCTGATCAACTATATTCAGTCGAGACATGACCAACATGTGCTTGGGAATGACGGCGGTGTTACAGCAGGCCTAAAACTTACCAAAAAAATTCATTATAAAATACTATAGGAGTATTTTGCTAGAGCCAAACTCAGTATAGGAATTCATTCCTAGTGTTGCTACCTATTCATTTCTCAGCGATAACTTACTTGCATTAGTAACTTTCCTTTGCTCATCGCTTGGTAGAATGCTTTTAATTTCAGGATGAGATATATATTGTTTCATATATCTTGAGGACTTACCATCCTCTTCTTCCTGATTGTTTCTAGAACAAGATGCCTCCCCGAAGAAGACCCATCAGAAGGAACAACGACATCCCGCCACCGCCACCTCCACAATTCGATCTTGCCATGTTTCAGGCAGCCGTGACTGCAGCAATGGCACAAGTGAACTCTGGTGGGGCTGGAGGTGGAACCGAACCCCAACGACAAGACGGAAGTCAGGGACATCAAAAGGAGTGTTCCTACAAGGACTTCATGACCGCAAAACCCAAGCCCTTCGACGGAAATGGAGGTGTTATCGCTCTGACTCGATGGTTCGAAAAGATCGAATCCATCTTCGAAATTTGCGCCTGTTCCGAAGCAAACAAGGTGAAGTTTGCCGCCTGCACCTTCACCGACAGAGCCTTGACCTAGTGGAATGGTCGAGTCAAAACCCTAACCCTGCCAGTGGCTAATGCCATGGATTGGGAAAGACTGAAGGAACTCACGCTAGCAGAATACTGCCCGAGAGGCGAAGTGCAAAAGTTGGAGCACGAACTCTGGAATTTGAAGATGAAGGGTTCCGACATCACTGCCTACACCGCTAGATTCTGTGATCTGGCGCTCCTCTGTCCGGGAATGGTCACCCCGGAAAGCAAGAAAATCGAGAGGTACATCTGGGCACTGACACAACCAACCAAAGGAAATGTCTTCGCTGCTAGACCGGCCACATTTGAGAGCGCCAAGGATCTGGCACAGACTCTGATCGATCATGGGATCCATCTGGATGAGGCATCAGCGGTCGCCGAGCCACAAAAGGAGAGTGGTGGGAAGAAGAAGAAATTCTAGAACAAGCGGAAGGACCAATCTTCGCAGGAGCCTTCCAAGAAGCAACAAACAGTGGCAGTTCATGCTGCTACTGCTCCTGCTGTTGCTCCAGCTACCGTTCCAACCACCCAAGCTCCTACCGATGCTGATGCCGGAAAGCTGCCTCTGTGCAACAAGTGTAACTTTCATCATCACGGACCCTGCCGTGAGTTGATTTGCAACAGCTGTGGAAGGAAAGGACACACAACTCCATACTGCAAGACACCAGCCCAACCAACCAACCAGGCTCCGGGAGCGGGCGCTGGTCAAGCTTGTTATGGATGTGGAGAGGCTGGACACTTCAGGAGAAACTACCCCAAGGCAACAAGTGGTGGCAATATAGGGAGAGTTCTAGCGATGGGCAAGGAGGAAGCAGTCTCTGATCCTACCGTTGTTACGGGTACGTCCCTCCTTGACAACTCTTATGTATGCATTCTTTTCGATTCTGGTGCGGAGAGGAGTTTTGTTAGTCATGTGTTCAAACATCTAATAAATCGTAAACCCCAACCTTTAACCGAGACGTTCACCATCGAGATGGCTAACGGAAAGAAAGAGAGCGCTAACGACATATTCATAGGTTGTACTCTTACCCTAGACAATTACTCCTTTCCCATCGACCTTATGCTCGTGTCCATCAAGAGTTTCGATGTCATTATCAGCATGGATTGGTTGAGCTCAAATCGTGCTGATATTCTTTGCTTCGAGAAAGCTATCCGTCTCAGTCTTCCCTCTGGTGAAACCCTCATGATTTACGGAGATAATCTTAACTCAAACCTTCGTATCATTTCATGCATCAAGGACCAGAAGTATCTGCAGAAGGAATGTCATGCATTCCTAGATCATGTCGTTGATGAGACGCAAAAAGTTAAAAACCTCGAGAGTCTCCCCGAAGTCTCCAATTTTCCTGATGTCTTCCCCGAAGACCTCCCAGGAATTCCTCCCGAGCGTCAAGTCGAGTCTCATATCGACTTAATCCCCGGAGCTACTCCTGTAGCTAAATCCCCTTATCGTTTAGCGCCGGCGGAAATGCAAGAGTTATCCAGCCAACTCAATGAGCTAATCAGCAAAGGATTCATAAGGCCGAGTTCCTCACCCTGGGGAGCTCCGATCTTATTTGTGAAGAAGAAAGATGGATCCTTTCGGATGTGCATTGACTACCGAGAGCTGAACAAGCTGACCATCAAAAACCGTTATCCCTTACCCAGAATCGACGACCTCTTCGACCAACTTCAGGGAGCCAGTTACTTTTCAAAGATAGATCTAAGATCAGGGTACCATCAGTTGCGGGTTCACGAGAATGATGTGCCCAAAACAGCATTCCGAACTCGCTATGGACACTACGAGTTTGTAGTAATGCCCTTTGGTCTGACCAACGCACCGGCAGTGTTCATGGACCTGATGAATCGGGTGTACCGCCCTTTCTTAGACAAGTTCGTGATCGTGTTCATCGACGACATACTTGTCTATTCGCAAAGTGAGAATGATCATAAACAGCACTTGAGGCAGGTGCTGGAAACATTAAGGGCGGAGAAGTTATATGCGAAATTTTCAAAGTGTGAGTTCTGGATAAGGAAGGTAACTTTTCTCGGTCACGTGGTTAGTAAGGAAGGCATACACGTGGACCCTTCCAAAATCAAGGCGATTGAGAATTGGTCTGCACCAAAGACACCCACAGAAATCCGGCAATTCTTGGGTCTCGCGGGCTATTATCGCAGGTTCATCCAGAACTTCTCCAGAATCGCTAAGCATTTAACTACCCTGACACAGAAAGGTGTAACCTTTATTTGGGGAGTCAAGCAAGACACTGCATTTCAAACATTGAAGTAGGCCCTGTGCAGCGCACCTATCTTGTCCCTGCCCGAAGGGACGGAAGACTTCGTTGTCTATTGTGATGCATCCAATTAGGGCCTAGGCTGTGTGCTCATGCAACGGGGAAAGGTTATCGCCTATGCCTCAAGGCAGTTGAAAACACACGAAGTGAATTACACAACTCACGATCTAGAGTTGGGAGCAGTGGTTTTCGCATTAAAGATCTGGAGGCACTATCTCTATGGAACCAAGTGCACTATCTTCACCGACCATAAGAGCTTGCAGCATATCTTTAATCAGAAGGAGTTAAACATGAGACAGCGGCGATGGGTAGAGCTACTCAGTGACTACGAATGCGAAATACGCTACCATCCCGGCAAGGCCAATGTAGCAGATGCCCTCAGCCGAAAGGAGTATTCATGACGTAGGGTGAAGGCACTAACAATAACCATCCATTCCCAATTATCCACACAAATTCGAGAGGCTCAGCGGGAAGCCTTAAAACCAGAGAACATCTCGGATGAAGCCTTACGGGGAATGGATAAGAACTTAGAGGTCAAGGGAGACGGAGTTTACTATTTCATGGACCGTATCTGGACCCCGAAGTATGGTGGTTACAGAGAAGTTGTCATGAACGAAGCTCACAAGACAAGATACTCAGTTCACCCAGGTTCAGATAAAATGTATCTAGATCTCAAACAACTCTATTGGTGGCCGAACATGAAAGCATAAATTGCTACTTTCGTGGGCAAGTGCCTGACTTGTGCCAAGGTAAAAGTAGAATATCAAAAGCCCTCAGGTTTACTTCAGCAACCGGAAATACATGAGTGGAAGTGGGAAATGATCACCATGGATTTTATCACCAAATTACCCAGATCTCCGAGTGGGCACGACGCCATCTGGGTAATTGTCGATCGGTTGACTAAATCCGCCCATTTCCTGCCAATCAAAGAAAACTTGAAGATGGAGAGACTCACATGAATATACCTTCGAGACGTAGTTCGCCTTCATGGTGTACCTGTATCCATTATCTCCGATCGAGATAGCAGGTTTACATCGAGGTTCTGGCAATCACTACAGAAGGCTCTTGGAACTAAGTTGGATATGAGCATGGCTTATCATCCGCAGGCTGTTGGACAGAGTGAGAGAACAATTCAGACATTGGAAGACATGTTGAGAGCCTGCGTCATCGACTTCGGCAAGTCATGGGACACTCATCTTCCTTTGGTTGAATTTTCCTACAACAACAGCTACCATACCAGCATCAAGGCTGCGCCGTTTGAAGCCCTCTATGGCCGCAAGTGCAGATCCCCTCTATGCTGGGCTGAAGTGGGTGACACGCAGCTAGTCAAGGGTCAAGTCCCTGATAGCACTCTCACTGGTCCTGAAATCATCCGAGAGACGAATGAAAAGATCGTGTAAATCCGCGAACGACTGAAAGCCTCACGAGATAGACAAAAGAGTTACGCCGATAAGAGACGAAAACCCTTGGAATTTCAGGTTGGTGACCGTGTTCTTTTGAAGGTCTCGCCATGGAAAGGCATGATACGTTTCGAAAAACGTGGAAAGCTAAACCCAAGGTACATTGGGCGATTCGAGATCCTCTCTAGGATCGGTCCCGTAGAATACAAACTCCAGTTACCCCGAGAACTCAGCAACGTCTATCCTGTCTTCAACGTATCGAACCTAAAGAAGTGTCTGTCTGACGAGACACTTGTGATTCCTCTCGACGAGATCGATCTGGACGAAAGTCTACGTTTGGTGGAAGAACCTGTTGAAATCATGGACCGTGAAGTCAAACGTACCAAGCAAAGTCGCATCCCGATAGTGAAGGTCCGCTGGAATGCCAAGTGGGGTCCTGATTTCACTTGGGAGCGCGAGGATGCAATGAAGCAGAAGTATCCTCATCTTTTTTCAAGTTCATGATTGTACTCTATTCTTGAATTTCGGGACGAAATTCCCTCTAACGGGGGGATGATGTGACAACCCGAAACTTCTATCTTGTACCTTAGTCAAATTCAATCAATATTAAACTTGTTTTGTTGACTTCTCGTGCTGTTTAAGGGTTCATTTAAGTGTTCTAAGCTTGAGTATGACCAAGGTTGAGTTTAGGAATGAGTCATCAAGTCATATAGTGAGAAAACCGGGCCATACACATCTCTAGGAGGAGTGTACGGTCGTACACATGGGTGTGCGGCCGCACACCCACTCCTTGGCCACACACTCACTTTTTGGCAGCATTCTCTCCCCTATATAAAGGGTGGACTCCTTTCCCCTTCATTCTTTTCACTCCTTGGCAACACACTACACTATTCTCTCAAGTTTCTCCAACCTTGAACACTCCAAAGCTTCAAGAACGTGAGTACTTCATCCTCTAACTTGCAAACCATGAAAGACCACTCTATCTAGGCCTTAAGTGTGCAATAATCGACATGCTCTTCGTATTTGGAAGTAAGTGCGGCCGCACACCCCCCTTAAGGTGGCTGCACACCCTTAAAACACCCTCCAAAGTGAGAGTTTAACTTCCATATTCGAGATAGACATACCCCTAGCCTTGTTGCACCTTGGAATAGACATTTTGGACATCATCTTGTGGGGTGTACGACCGCACACACCTGTGTATGGCCGCACACACCCTTGTGCGGCAGCACACTCCTTGTGTGCGGCAGCACACTCCTTGTGTGCGGCAGCACACTCTAGTGTGCGACCACACACACATCCTAGGGCCGCAAACCCACTTCTAGGACCCTTAACTTGCACTACAATTGAGTATAGACCTAGAACACTTCGTGGATGCAAGCATGGACCTTGAGAGCACTTCAAAGGCATCCTCTTTCATGAGTGTACGGCCGCACACCCATTGGGCCGCACACCCATGGCCGCACACACTCAATGTGGCCATACACTCCCTTTACTCAATCCTACAAGGTTCTATCACTTGGTGCAAGTAGTTCCAAGTCCCTAGAGTGATTTCTCTATCGTATCTAGTGGTGAAATACCTTTATTTGACTCCTATGTGTGTTATTACATGTTATTAGGGTCAAGTTGAGTTCGAGGTTTCACTTGACACTCAACATCCCGTACTGGTCTTTCGTTCAAACCACTCGCTCAAGGTGAGTTCATATCCCTACATTTTCCATGTTTTAATGTTTTCAGGGGGAATACAAGCCAAACCATAAGTGCTTTTGTAAATTAATACAAAGAGCTTTTAACAAATATAAAACTCATGCAATTCTCATACTTTAACCCTTTTGTACTATGTTGAGCATAAGGGAAGTTTTACAACTTATCACTAAATTGCATAGTTTTCCGGACTCGATATTCACTACATTATACATGCAAACTATAATCGGTATAGTTTGGGATTTTCGAAACGTAACAAGTACAGAGACTTTCACTACTAAACATATACACTATGATAACCACTACATGAACATGCCATTAATAACTATAATTGTCACTACATGCGGATTTCACTATGGTATAACACTACATGTAAACTAGATTGTACGATACTGTGAGGCACTACTTCAACACTGTATCCTTATGTGTACAGGGATCAATCCTGTCATAGTATAACCAGAGTCTCCTGGAGGGAGAGCGTGAGATTTGTGAATAGATCTATTCGGGACTGACAATCCCACACCTGAACTGCTAGCTACAGTTAGGCAGGCATGCCTGAGGTGAGCAAATTTCATTTAACTCAATGCCTGAAGAACGTTGGAAAGGTCTCTAGTCATATCAAGTATGGTTATACGACTCACAATATGTATAAATCACCGTTGGTTTACAAGTTGGCACTCTTCAACAGTTTTATTTATACTAAGTAAAACTAATACGCACTACAACCGGAGAATTTCCAGGAATCTTGCTACATGGTGTTTAGCCAGGGTTTTCAAACAGAACCAATTATACAATGGTTTCACGTACAAAAAACTTATACATCATGATTAGCATTAGCTGGTCACATGAAGTAGTATTTTCGCATATCACTACAGTTTTCAGTAACGAACATTCATGGTTTTATACAGAATTGATAACGCTACATTCTCACTAAAGAAAATATCGGATTTTCTTCAAATCATACGAACGATTTTACAAATTCATAAACAAGTTTTCATTTTAAAATACCGCTTATGAACTCACCAGCTTTATGCTGATATTTTCAAACCGCTTGTATTCTCAGGAAATCAGTAGACAGGTACCTGCTGGATTTTTGAGAAGCTGGAGCAATAAGAGTCTTATGTTTATATTTTTTCATACTATTTGATGTAATTCAAACAAGTTTCAGACAAAGTTCCAAACTGATGTAATTATTTTCATTTAAGTATTCACTGTAATGGTTGTGTTTGCTATGATTGCTATTATTCATTGGTTGTGATGTTATACATGACGTCCTCCACCCTAGAATGTTTCCGCCATTCTGGTTTTGGGGTGTGACACATAGATATTCATGTTCACCCTACACTATGCCTCTTATATTAGGTCACACCACATGATACTATCTATATGGCTACTTTATATCTCGATCTTCAGATATATAGATATTTATTCCTGATCCCTTGCATCGTTACCTGCTTCATCAAGGATCATCTGGAATGCTCTTGCCTTTGTCTTTGGCGGCACATTTTGCCTTGCTGCTTCGTTTTTCTTTCTGCAGTTATTCGAAATATGCCCACCATCTCCACATTCGTAACATTTTTTGTTATCGAATGTACCATCTCTGGAATAGTGACCAGTCCTCCCATACTTATATTATGTCACTTCTCCATCACATCTTCCGAATCTTCTTGCACTTCTCTCACCACTTGGCTTCGCTGCTACCCCCAGACTTCTTGTTGCCCGGTTCAGACTTCATGAATCTCCCCTTCTTATCGAATCTTAGAGATCCCTCCAGCTTCCTTTTCTCTTCGGTCACTGTTCTATCCAGATCCTTCTCCCGAGGTTGGGTCTCCATATTCTTAGCTGCTCTGACGGCTGTCTATAAAGTAGTTGTCATTTCCACCGGTGGGCCAAAGTCTGTCGGTAGCCCGTTAGCAAACCTATTTATCTTGGAGAGTTTAGTAGGAACCAAGTAGAGGAAAAGCTTCATCTTCTTGGTGAATGTGGTGGCATAATCAGCAACACTCATTTTCCCTTTCTTCAGGTTTTGAAAGTCGTTGTTTAGGTCTATGAGATCCACCTCCGAGCAATACTGCTTTTTCAACTGCTCCAGGAATGTTTCCCAAGACATTCTCAGGTCTTCTCCCTGCGGCATTGTACCTGCCAACAACTTCCACCAACTTAAAAACCCGGTCTTCAGTTGTCTGACTGCAAAGACGGTTTTCTGCTTGTTGTTGCAGTTGCAGCTTTCAAATACCATCTCCATCTCGGACATCCAATCTATAATCTCCACTGGTTTTGGGATTTCAGAAAGACTTGGTGGCTTGGCACCTAAGAATTTCTTATACTTACGTCCATCCTTATCAATCCATTGGTCCAGATCGTTCCTCCTTACCACTTGGGGTTCAGCTTGACTCACAGTTTAGCTGTAATTTCCCTCCTCCAACAGTTCTTCATTCAGTTCGGGTTACACAACAGGCATAATAGGTTCATCATTATTCTGTTGAATTAGATGCCTTGTCTCTTCCATCAGACGATCCAATATAGCTTGTAGCATTGTCAACGTGATAGGTTCGGGTGTAGGGCAACGACTGGTGCAAGCTCAACCACATATTGCTCAAGTTGTTGGTTCCCGTTTGCATTTCCTAATCCGCTTCGGGTTCTCACCATGTCGATCTATACACCAAAGCAGACATTCAGTGTACAGTGATGGAAATTAAGATAAGGAAAGCTTTATTTACGATAGACGTATAAATCTCCTTATCACTCTGAAAATTTATATGCCAGTTCTAATACCGTAATTAAACGTTCAAAAATCTGAACACATAAAGTTTCTAGATCCGGTCGGCAATAGACCATAGATCCGATAAAAAAAAGCATCATAAGGCATATAAGGCATTTTATAGCTATACATAAATCATTTAGCACATAAAAGCAATTTAGGCATCTTCCCTAAATAAGACAGTGCTCGTGTCTATTTAGGCATACATCCTAAATATAGCAGACACTCATCTCACAATCATCGCTTAACATTCTAAGTTTAAGTCTAGAAATCTTACAAATTCCTAGTTCGCTTTAACCAATGCTCTGATACCAACTGTCGCATCCCCAAATTCACGGTCATTTTAAAAAATTTATTTATGCTTATTTTAAAACAGAATATTTCTTTTGTTGCGGAATTCATCCCAAAAATATTATTTCAATGTGAGATAACATTAACATTAAACATTTGCGAAGAAACATTCGATATTGATATTTTTCAAAACTTGGGAAGTCAAAATTGATACAAGATGTAAGCATAAACAGATCTTACATTAATTTATACTAATGATCTACATCTCCTTTAATCTCTCAGTGTAATGTATCTTCGTGTCGATACCTGTGATACAATTAAACTGAGTGGGTCAGGTTGGGAAACCTGGTGAGATACATAGGGTTTTCAACCCGCAATAATATAGTTAACTTTTTTTTCACATATTTCATATCAAACAATTAACCCGATTACCCATCCAAATTTTCCTTTATTTATTCTTCCCTAATGATTTATCCTAAGGGTAATCTCCTGCATCGCATTTACCTATCATTACATCACATTTCCTTATGTGTTTGTTGCTAAGGACTTTTTCTAAGGATCATCGCCTATATCATATAGAAAATACTTTTTTGGGGATTACTCCCCCAATAAGTATCTAGTAAGGGTTAGAGTATCATCGCATGAATACGTAGTTACTACATCGCCCGAACTCGTAATTCATCACCTACAGGTTATGAGCTTGTCGGTGTTTCCAAATGACTTGTTTAGATTAGTCAGTGATCGCCATCTATACTCCAGTAGATGACTACATCGCAACATCATAATTCAAGGTCAGGGCATCTCCTTTTCATCTCCTATTTATCATCACCTATCTATCGTCTCTTATATACCATCACCTATTACTACCGAATACATATTTATACATATTTATAAGTGTATAGTACTTATATGATTTAATCAGTTAAACATCATCTCATAATATCTCATCTAACACATAATATTCTCAACATAGATAATAAGAACATAAGAATGTAATTATCTAGATACTTCATATCTATGTGTAAGATGAAAGTAAATATGCACTTACTTTCTGAAGTGATGATTCGAAACTCGGACAACGCTTTGCTTCTAGCAACTGTCTTTTCTTTGACATAACCTAGTATCATTATTGCTAAGTCTTAGTCTAATATTTTTTGCGACTAATTATTAGTCTAGATTCATCATTAATTCAAAGTCTACTAATTTATAGTTTGATAAGGGACAACCAGGTAAGATCATATCGGAGGTAGGGTTCGTTTGGCATACAAAGTAAACTGTTTGGAAAGCCCACTTTAAACACCTCACCAAATCTACCCTTGTCATCATCCCCAAAAGTAGATAAATCGGTATAATGACTTAGAATCACCGATAAATCTTGTTTATAGGTTCGTAATAGCGATAATGAACTTAAACATAAGTTATACTTAAAGCACGGTAAGCATAACTCAACTTAAAAGTGGTTTAGCGAGAAACCGGACTTTACGCAGACAAAACTTCTAAACCGAAAGCTTTATTTCTCGTGGATTTCTGGAGCTCGGTAGTTTCTCTACTAACCCCTAGGGACTACTAGAACAAGGCCTAGGAACCTTGGGAGGATTTTGGAAGAGATTGGATGAAGAGGAGTGAAGAAAATAGTGAAATTTGTGTTTTATTTATAGGCTGCAAGTGGTCCAGTATGTTGGGAATACTCAACTTACGATGGGTGTATTGGAGGCCATGTGTCACCATCAGATCAGAAGCCTTGGGGAGGAAGGAGTATGCCACATCGCGACACGTGTCTCCCTCTTGTTAATCCGAAAATTAATTATCTTGTAAAATCTATAACTTTCGCATACGAGCTTCGTTTTTAACGTTCTTTATATCCAAGCATATCTATCGACGAGATCTACAACTTTCGTTTAGATTCAATCGGATAATTTTGAATTTATTTTTAAAGTTATATTTTAACAGGCTTAGATGGTTAAAATCTGTTAAAAATTCATAAATTTGTCATCCGACGTCCGTTTTCGACTGTCTTTATATCATTGAAATCCAATTAACAAGATCTTCAATTCTCATTTAGATTGTTTTGGTTAAAAATCAATCGATCCAAAATTTGATTTTTGAGTTGTATACTACTATGCTGAAACTTAGAAAAATCATAATTTCCTCTACTAAAGTCAGATTTGGACGTTCTCTATATGCACGCTCTAGGTTTAACGAATACTATGACTTTGGTTTAGGTCACTAAGGCTAAAAAGTATTTTATCAAAAATTTACTTTTTACGATATGCGAATTTGTGTCGGTTTAATCGCGAAACTTCAACGAGTCATCACTTCTTCATTATAAGTCAGATTTCAACGTTCGTATAGAGCGATCTGTCGCACCCCCACACCAGAACGGCGGAAATGTTCGGGGGCGGAGGACTTTAGGTAAGTATCACAACACATGTAATATAGTAATCAAAGTACAAACAACCATTGCATTAATAAGTATAAGTTTTACATAAGTGTTTAAACATTACATATTCAAACACTAAAGTAGGTACAGGAGAAGACAAGAGTCACGGTACAGTACTAGGTAGTCTTCTCAAAAGCTTCGGGAGTGTACCTTTCTACTGGATTCCTGAGAATAAAAGTTATTTGGAAAGAGTAGATCAGCATTTAAGCTGGTGATTTCATAAGTATTTTAGTTCTGTTAAGTATACCCTAAGTTCTTTGAATAAGTTCACTGGTTTCTCCAAGAAATCCTATATTTCCTGAGGTGATTAACTGATAACCTCAATAGTTTCCCTCTGTAATTACATAGTTTATACTGATTATACATAACACAATATCGAATTGACAGTTAAATGGGTGTATCTGCCCTAAGCCCACAACCAAACAAGGAACAGGAAGTAAGGCGGAAGTCACACATTTCACTGTCAATCGGACATTACTTATGTATAACTATGATGTAATAACTAAGGAATTATAGAATTAACCACTAAAGGTCTTTTATGTTATACTAATTTACCGAGATTGAGTGACTAAGTTCCATTGGATAAGTGGTTTAATCCCATAAACCGTTCTCATTGTATTACTGTTTTATATTTGTATTCTTTTATGAAAACTTGAAACTGGGAGTGTGCCTGGCTCCACCAGGTGTTAATGAAAACTGTATTAAACCATTGTATTTTGTATTCTATAAACTGGTACTTTGAAGGTGTACTTTCATTTATTTGTTTATACACAAACGTATTGTTAATACCTTTTTAATGAGTAGTTTTTATTATAACCATACTATGACGGATGATCTGAAACAAACGCTTTGTGGGCGTTTAAACTGGTGATAACAATTGTCACTCATCTAACTGTAGCTAGCAGCCTGAGTGCGGGGTTGTCAATCCCGATATAGATCTACACACACTTGTTTCGATCCCCGGCTGGAGATTCTGGTTATAGTGGCAGGACTTTCCTATGTTGTCTAAAATGAATTAAACAACCTGAATATAGAGTCTCATAAAAAGCATATTAAACGTTACATGTATATTAGTTTTGAAAACCCAATCATTCTGAAATAATGATTGACAGTATATTCTTAGTTTTCCAAACATGTATTTGATAAGTGTAAACCCTTGATTTGTTTTGAATCAAAACCCTGGTTTCTTGTAAAACAGTGTATTCTAGTATACTTGAATTATGAATTATTACCTCGTGTTTGCTTAACTCGGGTACTCTGTATAGTACCTTTGCTAATGCAACCCGGCAGATTGTATTATTACCTCGGGTTTGCTAACTCGGGTACTCTGTATAGTACCTTTGCTAATGCAAACCCGACATTACCACGTGTTTGCTAACCCTGGTACTCTGTATAGTACCTTTGTTAATGAAAACTAGGTATGATGTATCTTTACTTCTTTAATATGTTGTTTTTATATTAAAGGTATTATACATATCTTCGTATAGTTGAATGCATTTTGATAATTTCCTTGGAAAGTATACAGTCATGAATCATACTTGTATATTTAGTTTTGAATCATAAATTATACCTATTATAATTTATATGTTCTATCTGATTAGCATGAATTCTCATGGAATATCACCTTTGCTCAGCCTGATACAAAGGTAATGATACTAAAAGGAGTAACCTTTTAGACTCATATATGTATAATATATATATAATTATGAAGGAAACGACCTTCGGACAAATAATACAACCCTAATTCCACATCCAAACA
Source organism: Lactuca virosa (assembly GCF_052849685.1). Classification (NCBI taxonomy): domain Eukaryota; kingdom Viridiplantae; phylum Streptophyta; class Magnoliopsida; order Asterales; family Asteraceae; genus Lactuca; species Lactuca virosa. The sequence goes on from NC_136434.1 coordinate 265,046,985, forward strand.
AGGAAAAGGATATAGGATAATTCATTAGTCCTAAGCCCTTCAAATCTTATTTATATATTTATACATATATAAACATGATTTTAGGATTTATACTTTGAAATAGCTTATAAAACATTTTTCAAAGAATTTAACGGAGTTTTTACATGACTTTAAAGATTTAACATGGCTTCACGTTATTTTGAAAGTATTTGGTAGTTCTTAAAAGCATACGGAAATTCTTTGTGTGATTATTATCACATACAGTTATTAACACAATTTAATATTGTGTTAAACTTGTATTCCCCCCCCCCTAAAAAGTATTTAAAAACCATTGAAAAGGTAAATGATAGGGGTATGAACTCACTTTGATAAGCGGTGATTTGGGCAGCGTTTCGTTTCCCGTAAAGAGTTTATTTAACGAGAAACCGGCTCAAACCGGGCAGAGTTTCGACAGGAGAGAGGATGAATTCTCGAGAATTCCGGGGCTCCGGGGCTTGCTTCAGGCTTTAGACTCGATATCGGGGCCTTCGGGGGTCGTTTGGGAGTTTATGGAAGTGAAAGGGGTGAAAGAGGACCAAAAATGGGGTGAAAAGGTGTAAAAATCCGGAGGGTCTCGCGGGCTATTTATAGTCCGAAGCCTCGGTCCGAAGCAGCTTAGTCATCAGCAACGTGGCAGCGAAGGAAGCAGACGCGTGTCTCGGTTCGGACAGGTGGCGAGGGCTCGGTCAGGCGGTTCGCTGCTGGCCGCTTCGGATAGGACCAGCCTTCGGTCCAATGGGTGGGTGCCACGATGCGAAGGGGGTGTCCGAGGTGTGTGCGAGAGGTGTGCGAGGGTGAGGTCCGGTGTGTCTCCTGCGAGGTTGTCCGCTTCTTAGTGGACCTCGGCTGCGGTCCAATCAGGAGGTGCCACACATGGGTTCGGTCCACTCAGCAGCTGCCACGTGCGAGGGTGACGTGGCATGCGAAATTGCCCGGTTTTTCCCATTTTTTCTTTATTTTTGTGCCAAACTTGCGAAAATCATAACTTTCGCATACGAGCTCCGTTTTTTGCGTTCTTTATATGCACGCGTAGGTAAAATCTTACTCTACGACTTTTGTTTAGACTTCGTCGGCTAATTTTGAATTTATTTTAATATTATTATTTTAAACAGACCGGGACGGGAATCCGTTAAAAATTCATAACTTCTTCATCCGACGTCCGTTTTCGTCTGTCTTTTTACCGTTGTGCTACTTTTGACGAGACCTTCGATTCTCGTTTAAGTTGCGTCGGCTAAATATTGATCGATTTATATTTCGAATTTTTAGCTGTCTACTGCTAAACCGAAACTTCGAAAAATCATAACTTCCTCATACGAAGTCGGATTTTCACGTTTTTTTTATGAACGTTCTCGATTTAACATATTCTACAAGTTTCATTTAGATTGTTAAGGCTAAAAATCCTTTTATCGAAAATTCGCTTTTTACACTGAACAGTGTTTTGCCGGTTTTACCGTGGATTTTCGATTGGTCATAACTTCTTCGTTATAACTCGGATTTCAGTGTTCTTTATGTTTTTGGAAACCTTGTTACAAAATCTACCACTTGGTTCATCCCAATTACGATTATTGATCAATTAATTTTTGACCAAAATTTGACTGGTGTCACATTATCCCCCCGTTAGAGGGAATTTCGTCCCGAAATTAAGTCTAAAGTGATACTCATGGACTAGGTCTAATCTTTCCTATCCCAAGTGAATTCAGGTTCCTGGTTTGTAATCCAGCGAACCTTCACTAACGGGATGAGACTTAGCGTGGTTCTTCAGATGTCCCTATCCATGGTTTTTATTGTTTCTTCTATAGAGTGTAGACTTTTATTTAACTTGATTTCATCGAGTGAAATAACAAGTGTTTTATCGGATAGACACCTCTTTAGATTTGATATGTGAAAGATGGGATGAATGTTATTGAGTTTTTGTGGTAGTTTAAGTTTAAAAGTATAAGACTGATTCTGGTAAGAATCTCAAATGGTCTTATGTACCTTGAATTTTGTATTCCACGCTTTCACAAGCGCATCTTGTCCTTCCAGGGTGAGACCTTCATATGACAAGGTCATCAATCCTGGAATTCTAAGGGTTTTCTTTTATCGAAGCCGTAGCTTCTCTTGATTAACTCTGGAAGCTTTATGGCATTTCCCGATTCGTATTTTGTTTTTGGTAGTTTCTCGGATAATTTCCAGATCAGCGAGGGTGCTGTGTGGAAATTGGATCTCTAGCTAGTTGTGTATTACCTACTTTAGTCCAGTGCAGATAGAATCTGTACTTATGACCACAGAAGGTTTCGAATGGAGCAACTTAAATGCTAGCGTGTTAAAGGACTCGACTAATTGGTAAATGGATATCCCATTCTTTACCATAGCCGATCCCATAGAATCATGACTACTCTGGTTCCTAGAGGTTTTTGAGTGACGGCCTGAACTGGGAGATGATTCTATTATCTCAGTGGAGATAACAGATATTGGCATACCGTACACTCACACGTTCTAGTTATCTTCTCTACTTGCCATATTTTCAGGTTTCAAGGCTTCCTGTTGAGCCTCCTTACTCTATGTGGAGAGATTTGAATGGGTTATCATAGTCCATGATTGGTACTATGACTTGGGTACTCCTTCCGACTTAGGGTGTTAGCTACTATATTGGCTTTGTCGAGATGATAACGAATTTCAAATTCGTAGTCATTTAGTAGCTCAACCCATCGTTGTGGTCTCATGTTGAATTCTGCCTGGTAGAATATATGATGCAGGCTTTTGCTCCGAAGTTCATGATTAGACTCATACTTGGCTCATCCACCATAACCTCGTGTATACAAGTCGTATATAATTTAGATTTCACAAGACGTTAGGATGGGTGACTCTGCCCCAGGTCCACAACCAAACAAGGAACAGGAGATAGGGCGGAAGCACACATCCTTAATCTTGTTAAGTCTAACTTATATACCACCCTCGTGTATACACTTAGCAGCGATAGATTAACTTAATGAGTTCTTAGTCTCTATTCTTGAACTTGACCTGCGGTACAATGATTTTCCTATGAGATCTATTGAGGTACTTCGGTAGTTACTGACTTCTAAGACTACTTCGGTGCTTTTCGTTTGAAGTTTCCTGTCTACTGAGTAGGCTAGAATGGCGGTGTACTCTTCGCATGGGTACTTCTGAAGTTTTGAAACGAGAGACAACCTAAGGGTTTTGTGTTATGGATTGAAAGAATTTCATCTTACGGCTGATTAAGGAAAAAGTTCTCTTATACAGCATAAGAATTTTTCACATGGCAAGGGCTAGGCCAAACCATGTCGAATGAGGATGTCAGAATTTTCTCGACGAAATAGATATTAAGTCGTTCTGGGACGAATGATTACTAGGGTGATATCCTATGTACTTAAGTTTTCAGCACTTCTAGTTTTATTCTATTATTATTACTACGAACCCCTTTTTGATTCATAATTGGCGGGTATTACCAATACGAGGGTTCTGTTAATTTGAAATTATGAACTTTCATGAAACGATCCTTACTAGGTCTCTCTATAATCGTTTGGTGTATACAAGTCATGTATAATTTAGATTGGTAAGACCTTTGATTGAGCAACCCTACCCTAAATCCACAACCAAACAAGGAACAGGAAATGAGGCGGGATTACTCACTCTAGGTCTACAAATCTTAATTATAAATGACCCTTATGTATACACTAAGTCATCATAGCTTACCTGTTAGGGTTTCAGATTTTTATATAAGTGTTATGATTTAATTTGAACGGAAGAGTAATCATAATTATAGATAATTATCGGGGTTTGGAAGCGTACCAAAATATAGCAGGGTTCTTTGATGCTTTCCCATGTATTGGGATCAAAATCCTCCTGCTCCCCCGTCGTTCTTCTCTGTTGGACAGTCCCTCTTTTAATGTCCTATTTCACCACAAAGGTGACATATGGGAATGGTTCCAACATCGGTAGTTGAAGTGATGAACTCAACCGGAGTTCTACAGAAGTGGGCGGTATGCCCCTTCAAGTTGCATCTATTGCAATGCCTCTTTCGGCAACCTCCATGGTGATGGTAGTTGCATTTGCTGCAGTGTGGGAGGTTTCCTATATACGGCTTAGTTGGTGCTAGAATAACAGGACTGATGGGGGTATTGACTGCCCCAGTTCGATGCCCTCTATTAGGTTCTTGAGTTGAACAACTCCCTTTCATGTTCTCGAACTTTTGTTTAAGGTTATTACACTTAAGTTTCGAGGTGTTCTTACAAGTAGGTGCTCGTTGCTGTACTTGGCCATCACCACGATCGGGGTTACCGATAACATTACTACTAACATTTGTATTGTTAGTATTAAGGTGTGCCATGATAGCTGCTACAACTGCTGTGACCGCAGCTTGAAACGTAGCCGCATCAATCTGAAGGATTAGTGTTTCGCTGGTGGGTTGGTTACACTTCTTTGGAGGCATGATTCTGTTACATGATAAGAAAATGAGGTTGTGAGCGACTATCGTGTCTCTAGATGTATTCTAAGCATTTGTATCTATGTATTAATCTTTCGTTTTGTTATATTGTTCTTAATGATTCGACCTGCATCCCTATGATGCAGTCCTGGTGAGGAACATAGTTAAGTTTCTAGAATGGTTGTGAACCGAGTATTATCCAAACTAAGTTACCTTTGTTTGGTGGATATCGTTTCCCAATTTTCGAAAATATTCGAAAATAATTCATAACAATGTCTACATAAAATAGACTTATGAATTTGAGAGGTAATCACTATCAATTAAGATTCCGTAATCTGATTTATTGTTATTAGCCGTGACAGGAAAAGAGGATAAGCTCAAAACCTAATGTTAGTAATGAAATCACTAACTCACTAGGTTGAACCGATTTACTAGTTATTACTTATATGAAAAGGTGCTCGAACACTTCACATGAATCATGCGTGGTTTTCCTTTGTTCTATTCTGGGTGGTAATGATTTGTTCTCTCCTGGTATCTATAGGGTGTCCTTCTCCTCTGTAGGTATATTGAATTCCCGGGCTGTCTTACTTCCGATTCTGAAACTGATCCCCATTACTTCGTAATGAAGATTTTGAATCCCGGAAGTTCATGCGAATATCTCATTGGTGTCCTTAATAGGGTAAAGGCACTAAATGATTTCTATAGTTTATCTGTTTTTTTTTTGGAATTCTCCTAATGAAATTATGTTGGATCCTCCTTGACTCTTCTATTGATTGCTGGAGTAACTATGTTTATCTAACGGGTTTATACGAGAATGGGAATGCCTAAAGAATCTATGAGAAATTTTGAATTTTTACGAAGGTGATTCTTTCTGGTCCTTCTATAATCACATGGTGTGTACCGATTATATATAATCCAGATCAAATAGACCTTTGAATAAGTAATCCTACTCTAAAACCACATCCAAACAAGGAAAAGGAAGTAGAGTGAAAATCACATATTCTAAGTCTATAAAATCTCGGCTATATATAACCTTAACGTATCCACTTAGTAATTATAGACCTATCAGAAAAGATCTTTTTAACATTTCCCCAGAGGTATGTAACATACCTCCATGTTATTTTAGTTATGAGTTTGATTCTTGGACTTCTAGATACAAGAACTTAACAAGTTTTCAGTTTTCTTGTTATAGCATCCTAAAATACTCCCATAGTATTTTAGTCTTTGGTTCTAGAATTCTTCTGGTGCTTAGGTAAGTTTTAGACCAGTTGCAACATTACAATCACTCCCCTAAACACATGTTGGTCATATCTCGGATGAATATAGTTGATCAGGCTATATTGATCCCAGATATGATTACGTCACTGTCTAGGTTTAACTGCAATGTCCAACATCCAAATACTTTTGTTTTGTTCTTCTTGTGATACTCATTCTAGTATATATACTCTGCATGTACTTATACTTTTATAAAATATTAATATATTTTTAAAGTATAACTCTTGGTCAGAGTGTTTTTATCCCAATGGGTTTATAGTTGTATATCTTTTATGACTGATATACTGAGTTCACTATAAACACTGCTCTGATACCAATCTGTCGCACCCCCAAACCAGAACGGTGGAAACGTTCGGGGGCGGAGGACTTTAGGTAAGTATCACAACACATGCAATATAGTAATCAAAGTACAAACAACCATTGCATTAATAAGTATAAGTTTTACATAAGCGTTTAAACATTACATATTCAAACACTGAAGTAGGTACAGGAGAAGACAAGAGTTACGGTACAGTACTAGGTAGTCTTCTCAAAAGCTTCGGGAGTGTACCTGTCTACTGGATTCCTGAGAATAAAAGTTATTTGGAAAGAGTAGATCAGCATTTAAGCTGGTGATTTCATAAGTATTTTAGTTCTGTTAAGTATACCCTAAGTTCTTTGAATAAGTTCACTGGTTTCTCCAAGAAATCCTATATTTCCTGAGGTGATTAACTGATAACCTCAATAGTTTCCCTCTGTAATTACATAGTTTATACTGATTATACATAACACAATATCGAATTGACAGTTAAATGGGTGTATCTGCCCTAAGCCCACAACCAAACAAGGAACAGGAAGTAAGGCGGAAGTCACACATTTCAGTGTCAATCGGACATTACTTATGTATAACTATGATGTAATAACTAAGGAATTATAGAATTAACCACTAAAGGTCTTTTATGTTATACTAATTTACCGAGATTGAGTGACTAAGTTCCATTGGATAAGTGGTTTAATCCCATAAACCGTTCTCATTGTATTACTGTTTTATATTTGTATTCTTTTATGAAAACTTGAAACTGGGAGTGTGCCTGGCTCCACCAGGTGTTAATGAAAACTGTATTAAACCATTGTATTTTGTATTCTATAAACTGGTACTTTGAAGGTGTACTTTCATTTATTTGTTTATACACAAACGTATTTTTAATACCTTTTTAATGAGTAGTTTTTATTATAACCATACTATGACGGATGATCTGAAACAAACGCTTTGTGGGCGTTTAAACTGGTGATAACAATTGTCACTCATCTAACTGTAGCTAGCAGCCTGAGTGCGGGGTTGTCAATCCCGATATAGATCTACACACACTTGTTTCGATCCCCGGCTGGAGATTCTGGTTATAGTGGCAGGACTTTCCTATGTTGTCTAAAATGAATTAAACAACCTGAATATAGAGTCTCATAAAAAGCATATTAAACGTTACATGTATATTAGTTTTGAAAACCCAATCATTCTGAAATAATGATTGACAGTATATTCTTAGTTTTCCAAACATGTATTTGATAAGTGTAAACCCTTGATTTGTTTTGAATCAAAACCCTGGTTTCTTGTAAAACAGTGTATTCTAGTATACTTGAATTATGAATTATTACCTCGTGTTTGCTTAACTCGGGTACTCTGTATAGTACCTTTGCTAATGCAACCCGGCAGATTGTATTATTACCTCGGGTTTGCTAACTCGGGTACTCTGTATAGTACCTTTGCTAATGCAAACCCGACATTACCACGTGTTTGCTAACCCTGGTACTCTGTATAGTACCTTTGTTAATGAAAACTAGGTATGATGTATCTTTACTTCTTTAATATGTTGTTTTTATATTAAAGGTATTATACATATCTTCGTATAGTTGAATGCATTTTGATAATTTCCTTGGAAAGTATACAGTCATGAATCATACTTGTATATTTAGTTTTGAATCATAAATTATACCTATTATAATTTATATGTTCTATCTGATTAGCATGAATTCTCATGGAATATCACCTTTGCTCAGCCTGATACAAAGGTAATGATACTAAAAGGAGTAACCTTTTAGATTCATATATGTATAATATATATATAATTATGAAGGAAACGACCTTCGGACAAATAATACAACCCTAATTCCACATCCAAACAAGGAAAAGGATATAGGATAATTCATTAGTCCTAAGCCCTTCAAATCTTATTTATATATTTATACATATATAAACATGATTTTAGGATTTATACTTTGAAATAGCTTATAAAACATTTTTCAAAGAATTTAACGGAGTTTTTACATGACTTTAAAGATTTAACATGGCTTCACGTTATTTTGAAAGTATTTGGTAGTTCTTAAAAGCATACGGAAATTCTTTGTGTGATTATTATCACATACAGTTATTAACACAATTTAATATTGTGTTAAACTTGTATTCCCCCCCCCCCTAAAAAGTATTTAAAAACCATTGAAAAGGTAAATGATAGGGGTATGAACTCACTTTGATAAGCGGTGATTTGGGAAGCGTTTCGTTTCCCGTAAAGAGTTTATTTAACGAGAAACCGGCTCAAACCGGGCAGAGTTTCGACAGGAGAGAGGATGAATTCTCGAGAATTCTGGGGCTCCGGGGCTTGCTTCAGGCTTTAGACTCGATACCGGGGCCTTCGGGGGTCGTTTGGGAGTTTATGGAAGTGAAAGGGGTGAAAGAGGACCAAAAATGGGGTGAAAAGGTGTAAAAATCTGGAGGGTCTCGCGGGCTATTTATAGTCCGAAGCCTCGGTCCGAAGCAGCTTAGTCATCAGCAACGCGGCAGCGAAGGAAGCAGACGCGTGTCTCGGTTCAGACAGGTGGCGAGGGCTCGGTCAGGCGGTTCGCTGCTGGCCGCTTCGGATAGGACCAGCCTTCGGTCCAATGGGTGGGTGCCACGATGCGAAGGGGGTGTCCGAGGTGTGTGCGAGGGGTGTGCGAGGGTGAGGTCCGGTGTGTCTCCTGCGAGGTTGTCCGCTTCTTAGTGGACCTCGGCTGCGGTCCAATCAGGAGGTGCCACGCATGGGTTCGGTCCACTCAGCAGCTGCCACGTGCGAGGGTGACGTGGCATGCGAAATTGCCCGGTTTTTCCCATTTTTTCTTTATTTTTGTGCCAAACTTGCGAAAATCATAACTTTCGCATACGAGCTCCGATTTTGGCGTTCTTTATATGCACGCGTAGGTAAAATCATACTCTACGACTTTCGTTTAGACTTCGTCGGCTAATTTTGACTTTATTTTTAATATTATTATTTTAAACAGACTGGGACGGGAATCCGTTAAAAATTCATAACTTCTTCACCCGACGTCCGTTTTTGTCTGTCTTTTTACCGTTGTGCTACTTTTGACGAGACCTTCGATTCTCGTTTAAGTTGCATCGGCTAAATATCGATCGATTTATATTTCGAACTTTTAGCTGTCTACTGCTAAACCGAAACTTCGAAAAATCATAACTTCCTCATACGAAGTCGGATTTTCACGTTCTTTTTATGAACGTTCTCGGTTTAACATATTCTACAAGTTTCATTTAGATTGTTAAGGCTAAAAATCCTTTTATCGAAAATTCTATTTTTACACTGAACAATGTTTTGTCGGTTTTACCGCGGATTTTCGATTGGTCATAATTTCTTCGTTATAACTCGGATTTCAGTGTTCTTTATGTTTTTGGAAACCTTGTTACAAACTCTACCACTTGGTTCATCCCAATTACGATTATTGATTAATTAATTTTTGACCAAAATTTGACTGGTGTCACACGATGACACCCTCATTTGTCCCCTCCTTTTCCCACACCAAATTCTCTCACATATCTCTCTCTGGTCCGACTTTTGGAGTATTTTTGAGATTCTGATGAACTTCGCTTTGGTGAAACTTTGAGGCAGAGGGTCGGGCAAATAGAAGTGCTCGATATCGAAGCCCTGCCTGTAATCTTCTCAGTTTTTGCTAGAAACTCTCTGTAAGTTTTACTACACTTACTACACTTTAAGTGTAACTTATGTTTATATTTATAGTCGTTGTTATGAATGTATAAATAAGATTTATCAGTGATTCCATTCATAATAATGATTAATCTACTTATGGGAAAGGTGTCTAGAGTGATCACGTTAGCTTGGTTGTTGGATTTCAGAAAGGTTATATGTTGAAATGGTTCTGCCTCCCAACTCCTTATTGATAGAACTCTCGATATTTATTGGGATTAGTGAATGATCTATCTTTCATGACCAGATTTCCATAGAGATTAATAAGTTATAGTGTTATAGGTTAATACTTGTTAAGCATGTTACCCGCCAGTTGGATCGTTAGTAGGATAAGCCAAACAGCTATAAATCGTCTGAGTAATTATAAAGGTGAGTTTTCTCAATATATTGTATACTCCAGCTTGTATCATCTGCATGTTAGGATATAGTTGCCTTGTAGAATGCAATTAGGCTAGTTATGCTAGTTGCCTATAGTTTTGGGTTGTGGTCGGCTATATATGTGTTGATATATTATGCGGGGAGTTAAGGGCGACCTAGCCTCAGGCTAAAGGCCAATAGACTCGGGTGGACTAACATTATGCTAAAGGCCAAAGTAGCAGACTAGCTTTATGCTGAAGGCGAAAAGTGCAGACCAACCTTATGTTGAAGGCCAAGTGGCGGACCATCTTTATGATGAAGGTCATTATATGTATGCATTGTATATGTATTGTGGAATATGGTATTATTGCAGACTTATAGATGAAACGTTTTTCTTCTTCACATCTTTTTCTTTAATCTTCTTCATCAAATCTGATATCTCTGTCTCCCTTTCAACCAATTTCTTCTTCAACTTTTCTATATCTTCTTGTTTTTGATTGACGACTTTGTCTTTTAGATCCAGTTCAATCATGAAGAAAACAGATAGATGGTGTCTTTGGATCATACATCAATTCAAGAAAATATGATAAAGGGCTTGCATCAATCACACTTTTATTTATCATACTCTTTTTTTTTCCTTTTCATCAAAAACTTTTGTATCATTGTTGATCTTTCCACTTAAAAATTGTTCTCTCATCTGAGAGACATTATAAGGACCATACATATCTAATCCATTAATAGCATACCATAGATAGGTGAACATACTGTACTCTCTCCTCTCTGTTTCTGAAATATTATTCATATCTAGATGATTGTATAAGATTTCTTCTTCTTCTTTTCCTTCTGAATTTGGAGTTTCTGAAAAATGTTTGAACTTCTGAATCTTCAACAGATCATAGAACGAATGTTCTAACTTGCTCTACTATCAATTAAATGTCACAAACCCTAATATTTATGTATGAATCTTATAGAAACGCGGAATAATAACACAAGTATTTAGCAAATAAAAACTAATTTTATTTTTCGGGTTTTTCACTAAGAATGTTCTCACTAAGAGAATAAATACAATGATTCGGAAATAACAAATATTTTGAATCCTCTCGAAGAACTCACCAAGAACTCTTGGATCTCTCTATAGAAACTCTCACCCAAAATACAATAAAAATCATCAACTCTCAACTATCGAGAGAGGGTAGTATAAATACTAATCTAAACCTAGGAGAAAGAATTCAACAGATTCTCTAGATCTTCCATTATCAAATCCCTGATTTGATGGGATTGAATCTTCTAAGATAAAATCAAATCTAGTATTTAAGGAACAGATCAAATCAGATCTTCAGAATACTTCTTCACCAAGTAATTCCGATTTGCTCCAGATTCAGACATCAGCACCAACACGATATACGTTGTTCAGGGGCATCAGCGTCAGGGAGTCATCTGTTGATTAGCTTCAGCTTCAGCAGATGGTGTATAACCATCAATGTATCACGTCATCAGCATATCATATCATCAGTGTGTCATCAATGTAATAACTTCAGCATATGGACACACTAATCAGTCATTCGTACCAGCAGATCAAGTGTTCGCTGAATGATGTTCTTCGTGTTGTTAATACTTTCAGTGCCTTTGGTGCTGATAATGCCTTCAGTGTCTTTTGGTCATCATAGGATGCTCTTCAGTAGTACCAAAACTTCAACGGAGGCTTTAGAAATGTTCCAGATCTTATCAGTTAAGGCAGCTCAGATTTGGTCTTCAATCTTCAACATCTGGACTTCAGCTTTTGGTAGAGCAATAACATATATCTTCAATATCAGTCTTCAGAAACATCAACATATCTTCGGAATAACCAAATAAACAAACTCTGACATATCAGCTTGTCTAAGTTGCATTATTTACACATGTTTAGACAAGACTGACTGTCTACAATGAGCAATAAAACTATAACTATAATGTATATCTTTTACATCATCAAATCTATAAAAATATGTACCCGACATCGTGATTCTAGGATTTCACTTATTTTTTATGACATTGTTGGTAGCTTTTCGTGGATTAATTGGTTGCATAACCCGCTTTAGCTTCTTCTAATATGTAGTTGTATTTGTGTTTTCCTAGCTCCTTGCTAGTTTTTCTTAATAAAATATCGTCGTTCCAAAAAATAATGACAATCCACCAACAGTCTGAAAGAAGACCAAGTTTGGACCATTGCGAGATCACTCCCACGAAGATCTAAAAACAAACCAAACCGTTCTGAGACACTAATGTTGCAAGTCTAATGGCAACTACAAGATTGTTCAACATCATGACCATTCTCGGCCATTATCTTTTATGTGACATTTGTTATATCGAACATATGACAAACAATTCTTTCTATTATTAGTTTTGATGATTAGTAGCACTAGACAATTTTTTCTAGATTGCAACTTTTGACATGTTAAGATCATTCTTAGGCTCCTACTCTTAGCCCAATGCACAAAAAACATAGAGAAGTTGATTATTCGACCAAGAAGAGAAAAATAAGTGAAACAAGGTTTTTTTTAGAACGGTTAACTTACATACTCATTTAATCGTACTCCTAAACCTACACCTTTCATCCACCACGGGACTTGAAACCCTCAAACACTTGGGTAGGTATAGCTTTTCAAAGCTCCTGAAAGAAGTAAAAAAGTGTAAACGCCTTTTGTGTTGTCCCACAACAAACATAGAAGAGATAAATAAGTACATAAATAATCCATAGAAAAAAGAATGTGACATCCAAATTTGAACCAGAAATCTCACCACCTTACTATTGACACAACTCACATCTATAGTTATAATATTGCCAAATGAACCATTTAACCCGAGTTCATGCTAAATATGTTGTAACCAAGACTATAAGTTGTTCTTAACAAAGATTTTGATCAAATATGATTGAAAACACCTTTCTCTAAAAAGTATGCCCATCAATGACATTTTTTCGATCTATCTTTGTTTTTGTTCCCAAAATATCCCTCATTCGAAAACAGCAAGAAGATGGGTGTGGAGGTCTATACCATTAAGTACGTAATAACATATACTTATGTTTTGAACATTTGAATACATATCTAGTTACATAAAAACTTTAAAACCGTACACCTTATAAATAGTAAGTCGATGAGGAAGCATGAACCACATTTCCATTTATACTTTTCCCGCAGGATGCCACTTTATGCTACATCCAACACTTTTAACAAATAAAGAAACCACAAATACTTTTGTTAGACTACAAATATTAAATTGTATAATTAACCAGCTTAAAAGAAAAATCAAAAGAGTAAGGCACCTCGGTTTCTGATTTGGTGGTATCGGTTGACCACTAAGAACACGGTCAATTGCCAAGCTCAAGTCCCTAGCACAGGGTATTATTTATTTTAACTAAAAACGTCAGTAACACCATCTTCGATGATGACAATGAGAAGGGCATTCGTGTCTTTTTGTATGAACAAAAAAAATATGTATTTTTTGTTTTATTGAGATGTAAGGAGAAGTAGAACAAACCTCCCTGTGACAGGAACATTGTTGCTTGGCCGGGAGTCGTCAAACTGACCATGATATACTAGTTCAAAGGGTCGACGGCCATCCTGTAATGAAATGACACATTTAAATTTAAAATATTAATCAACCTACAGTTTTATTTTCTATAAATAACTAAAGAAGATACTTTTTATTATAATCTCATTTTAGTTTAATGAACTTTTATTATGTTTAATATTATATTTTTTATAAATCAAAAATTCATTAATTATAATTATAATTAAAGAATAGATTAGTATGGATATAAAAGAGCTGAGGGAGATGTACCTTTTTAAATAAGTAAAACTCCGGGGTGCAAACAGCGCCATAGTCTCTTGCAACATCTTGTGTCTGCAAAGATTATATAAAAAAATTGTTTGATCTGTTAGACATGACATGACCTGATTAGACGAAACAGGACAAAATACAAGTCGTACTATGTTTGGTGTATATGGGACTCGGACTGTCGTTTGTTGGAACAAAAATACAACTTTTTGTCCCATCCAAAAAGGTGGGACAGGGACTTGTTCAGAAAAAGACGTAAATTCCCTCAAGATCCTGATCATCAAAAATAGAAGTAAAAAACTTGTCTAGTCCTATCCCGTCCAATAAATAGACTTTTAAATAATCATATTTTGTTTTTGAAAAGAAACGTATTCTAAACTTGGAGTTGGAGTGCATAGAGGCTGAGAGAAGCTTACACGATCATAAAGGTATGGGAATGAATAATTAAAAAGTCTCGCATCCTCTGCCATGAAAATTGGTCCATCCTACAAATTTTTTAAATCAATGGTAGAGATTCGTAGAAATCATAAAATAGTGAAATTGTACTCTTTTGTATTTTATCATTTTCCAAAATCGGGTAACTCGGAAAATGTTTCTTTTAAATGGTAAAATAATATATTGATTAATCACTAGAAAAATAGTTAGTTGACTTCTGTATTTTTCTTAGTATTGATAATTTGATATTAAGAAGTAACATTATTAGAAATACTTTTAAGTTGAATCGAACCTGTGGGTGAGTAATTTCGGAGTTTGATGATATTGCAACCACTCCGAGTCCTTTCTGTAGCATAGCAGAAAACAATGATTAGTCACAAATACAAGTGACTAGAAAATAGAAAAGCTTTCAGCCTACCTTTGTATAGAAGTCTGTAAGCTTCACAATGTCCTTTTTCAAGTGCTTAACAAATGGACAATGATTGCAAATGAACATAACCTGCCAAACACATCATTTATTTTAAAGTTTTCAACTAACAATCAAATACATAAATCACACCTTTATAAAACAAAGCCAGCCACATAAAAGTTAAACCATTTGCTAACATAACTTTGGACTGAAATAAAAAAGCTTGTCCGACTATTGTCGATGAAAAAATTGATGAGGGCATTTACCAACCACAGTAAATAAATAATCTCCAGTTAGCATAAAGTATCTACGTATCCATCCTAATCCTAATCCTCCATGAAATCGTTTTGCACCATAGAAATTGCGATTTATAAATTATAACATTCCGAAAAACGAATTCCTCGTAAAAGCTGCATTTACCAGTAATGCCGGATAAGATTCGAAGTCCTCTAATGTCCACATATTCCCTGTGAGCGGCTCCTCCAGCTGAACAAGTTTATCAAGTAAACGGAAAAAGGTTTACCAAAATAGAACATGAAATTTTGATGATTAAGGCATCTAATACTCGTATGAGTGGATTAAGAAATTACAAGATAATACCTCAAAATTAGGAGCTCTGGAACCAAGAGAAACGCCCTTAGATTCGGTTCTCGCGGCACGAACTATAAGTTTTCTTGCTGCGGTCACATTCTTCCATCGCCGCCCACAGCGATACACCAGCTCCGGGGAGAGAGATAAAAGTGAGAAGGACTTCCTCCCAGATGTCGTTGCTAATGTACGCCCTAATCTCCCCACTGTTGAGCAAGGCAACAGTAAAGCATTTAATGTGGTGCCGGAAGTAGCAGACGCCATGGTTGTCCTTTCGTCTGAACTTGGACGGTCGTTCCCGTTTATCGGATCGGCTACAAAATTGTCAAATGTTAAACACCCTTTATGAATTCATGTGACGCTCAAAAAAGAAAAATAATTACTTGAAAGGGTATAATAATTTGTTATTTTGTATATACTTCTAATTGAATTTACGTTTTGTTTATATAGTTGTACATTGTGCCTTACTTATTGTACCTTTAGCTAAGTAATTTTTCTCAAAGAAAGTTACACTTCAGTTATATTTCGAGTTTAGTTAATGATTTTTTTCTTAATATATATTATACAATTACTAATATATATTTGTTTTCAAAATACCATTGCTACTTGATGCGTATTTGAACCTCAAACACAACTCCTACAGCGGAATAAAATAACTCTTGAATCAAACGACAATAAAAAGTAATAAAAAAATATACATTTGAAGCCCAAACTAGACTTATAGTTTGAATCTTCGGTGAAAACAAACCAAAACTTATTGGTTTGATTTCAAGATCAAAATTAGGAGGCGCGTCCCAACAAAGATCATATTTGAATCGTACGCAACAATTCGAATGAACATAAGTTCAAAGTTTTATATATTCGATCAACGGCTTACAAATGACTACCCAAATGGCTATATATAGCCTTACAAAGAATCGGATAAAAGAAATTCAAAAGACAACTAAATAACTATGTCAATCAATGGCTTTATTAAAAACATTAAAGATTTATTTAAAAAGAAATAAAGAAAACGGCTTCAACCATGGTTGTTCAGCTTCCGAGGTGTGACCCTTTCCTGAGGTGACTATTAGACTTCCGAGGCCTCGCATTCGCATCCTAACTCCCCGGACTGCCTATCCCAACGAAACCTCTCGCAACCAAGCTTCTTTTCACATCCAATTATACCCTTCATATCCAAGCTTCCGTTCGCACTCAATCCTCCGTTTGTATTCCAGTCACCATGCGTTCGCATTCAACTCTCCTTCGCAATGAACGACATCGCAATGAAGTGAAAATGATTGTGATCGGTTGCGATCGATCGCATCCAGTCGCAATTAATCGCAACCATCAGCAGAGAAAATCGGTTCGCAACCCTCAGTAGTCCAAATTGGATCGCATTCAGTAGACAAAACCGGATCGCCTTCCATACACGGATCGAACCTGAAGTGACTTTCGCATCCACCTCCCAGTTTCGCATCAAACCCTTCCTCTTCAAAAGGAATTGACCTCAATTCCGGAAGGCCCTTATAATTTCTGGGAAATTTGATCTTGAAAGCACATTCAGCATGAACCAACTGCACATCCCAATCTGTTTGTGGTTTGTCCATCAGCCTTCCCAACGAAGTGATAACCAATAATTTAGTCCCCCTTTCTCCATAAAGCATTCCAGAAATACTTTAAGAATTTAGAATCATGAACTGAAACAATCGCCTTGGGAACTCTATTCAAACGCACCATCTTCACGATCATCTTGAACCAAAAGAAATGTTCTTTCAAGATTTCCAAATGCTTCATTATACTAAAGTTGTCAGCTAAACCACTTGTAACGCCCGTAGATCCGGGCTAGTCAATTTAGAGACAATAAGCATCAAAAATGAGTTTTTGATGGAAGATTATTTAGAAGTATTAATCCTTTCCAAGTGGTAGTATATGTCTCAAGGGTTCCGTACATATAAAGAACGCCGAAATCCGAGTTATAACGAAGAAGTTATGACCCGTCGAAGTTTCGCGACGGAACCGGCACGACACCAGGAAACGTAAATAGTGAATTTACGATAGAGCGACTTTTAGCCTTAGCGACCTAAACGAAATTTATAGAATATGTTAAACCGAGAGCGTCCATAAAAAGAACACCCAAATCTCGTCGAGTGGGATTACAAGAGTCTCGTCGGATAGGAACTTTTTCAAGTTCGAGACGTGGAAGGTAGGATGTACGTTACTAAGCTCGTGGGGTAGGTTGAGTTTGTAAGCTACAGGGCCGATTCTGGCGAGAATCTCGAAAGGCCCTATGTATCTTGGATTTAGCTTTCCACGCTTTCCGAAGCGTATCAAGCCCTTCCAGGGTGAGACTTTCAAGAGGACTCGGTCTCCCACCTGGAATTCCAAAGCTTTCCTTCGGTTGTCTGCGTAGCTTTTCTGTCGGTCTCTAGAGGCTTTCAATCGTTCACGAATCTGAACGATCTTCTCTGTCGTTTCCCGAATGATCTCCGGACCTGTGAGAGTGCTGTCAGGAATTCGTCCTTTAGCTAACTGTGTGTCACCCACCTCAGCCCAGCACAGAGGGGATCTGCACTTCCGGCCATAGAGGGCTTCAAATGGAGCAGCCTTTATGCTCGTGTGATAACTGTTGTTGTAGGAAAATTCGACAAGGGGTAAATGAGTATCCCATGCCTTTCCAAATTCGATCACACAGGCTCGCAACATATCTTCCAAGGTTTGGATAGTTCTCTCACTTTGTCCGTCGGTCTGTGGATGGTAGGTTGTACTCATGCCTAGCCTCGTTCCTAAGGAGCTTTGTAGCGACTGCCAGAGTCTCGAAGTGAATCTACTATCTCTGTCGGAGATAATGGATATAGGAACCCCATGCAGTCGTACTATCTCCCGAATGTATGTTCTTGTGAGCTTCTCCATCTTGTCAGTTTCCTTGATGGGCAGGAAGTGTGTGAACTTGGTCAATCTGTCGACGATGATCCAAATGGTATCAAGTCCACCCGTTGTCTTGGGTAACTTGGTTATGATGTCCATAGTGATCCGCTCCCACTTCCATTCAGGTATCTCCGGTTGCTGAAGTAGACCTGATGGTTTCTGGTATTCGACCTTGACATTTGCGCAAGTAAGGCATTTACTTACGAAGGTAGCAATCTCCGCTTTCATGTTAGGCCACCAGTATAACTTTTTAAGATCCAGATACATCTTATCCGAACCTGGGTGGACGGAATAACGAGTGTTGTGCGCTTCGGTCATGACCAAGTCTCTGAAGCCACCGTGTCTCGGTGTCCAGATCTGGTCCATGAGATACAAAGCTCCGCCACCCTTGACTTCTAAGTTCTTATCCATTCCTCGCAGGGATTCACCCGTCACATTTTCAGGTTTCAAGGCTTCGAGCTGAGCCTCCTTAATTTGTGTGGATAGGTGCGAATGGATAGTCATAGTCAATGATTTGACTCTTCGAACAGAATATTCTTTCCGACTTAGGGCGTCTGCTACTACGTTGGCTTTACCCGGATGATAACGAATTTCGCATTCGTAGTCATTGAGTAGTTCGACCCACCGTCGTTGTCTCATATTGAGCTCCTTCTGGTTGAATATGTGTTGTAGACTCTTGTGGTCTGTAAAGATAGTACTCTTCGTACCATACAGGTAGTGTCTCCAGTTTTTCAAAGCAAACACAACTGCTCCTAATTCGAGATCGTGTGTGGTGTAGTTGACCTCGTCTGTTTTCAGCTGCCTTGAGGCATAGACGATGACCTTACCTCGTTGCATCAGAACACAGCCGAGCCCTTGATTTGACGCATCGCAGTATACCACAAAGTCTTCTGTCCCTTCGTGGAGGGACAGTATCGGTGCGGTACATAAGGCTCGTTTTAGCGTTTGGAACGCTTTCTCCTGCTTCTCTTCCCTGTCAAAGGTCACACCCTTCTGGGTCAGTGTTGTAAGTAGTTTCGCAATCCGCGAGAAGTTTTGAATGAACCTGCGATAGTAGCCAACGAGGCCTAGAAATTGACGAATTTATGTAGGCGTCTTCGGTGCTGACCAGTTCTCAATAGCTTTAATTTTGGATGGGTCCACGTGGATTTCTTCTTCGCTAACCACGTGTCCTAAGAATTCGACTCTTCGGATCCAAAATTCGCATTTAGAGAACTATGCGTAGAGCTTCTCCGTTCGTAGGGTTCCTAGGACTTATCGTAGATGATCATTATGCTCCTCCTTACTTCGAGAGTAGATAAGTATATCATCGATGAAGACGATGACGAACTGATCCAAGTAAGGGCGGCATACCCTATTCATTAAGTCTATGAACACTGCGGGCGCGTTGGTCAATCCGATTGGTATCACCAAGAACTCGTAGTGTCCGTAACGAGTTCGGAAGGCTGTCTTCGGGACATCCTCCTCCAATACTCGTAACTGGTGATACTCGGATCTCAGATCAATCTTTAAAAAGTAGCTCGCCCCTTGTAGTTGATCGAATAAATCGTCTATGCGAGGTAGAGGGTAACGATTTTTGACCGTAAGCTTGTTGAGTTCTCTATAGTCGATGCACATACGGAACGATCCGTCTTTCGTCTTCACGAATAAGACTGGTGCTCCCCATGGTGAGAAACTTGGTCTAATAAAGCCCTTGCTGGGCAATTCGTTAAGTTGACCGGATAGCTCCTGCATCTCAGCTGGTGCTAGACGATAGGGGTATTTGGCTACGGGGGTAGCTCCTAGCACTAATTCGATTCGGAACTCGACTTGACGTCGCAGGGGCAATCCTAGGAGTTCTTCCAGAAAGATGTCAGGAAAATCGCGTACTACGGGGAGGTCTTTTAGGTCTTTGGTTTTCTGTTTCACATCGACTATGTGTGCAAGAAATGCTTGATATTCCTTATGCAAGTACTTTTAGGCTTGAATATTTGAGACGATATGAAGGCTCGTACTGGGTTTGTCTCCGTAGATCAACAAAGTTTCGTTATTCGGTAGGTTTAGGCGGACTGCCTTCTCGAAACACAGAATATCAGTACGATGGTGACTCAACCAGTCCATGCCCACAATGACATCGAAACTCTTGATTGCTACTAGTATGAGGTCGATTGGAAATGAATGATTATCCAGCGTGAGGGTACAACCTATGTAAATCTCTTTAGAACTCTCTGTCTTTCCGTTGGCCATTTCTACGACGAAGGTTTCTTTTAGTTCTTGTGGTGTTTGATTAAGTAAGCGTTTGAATTTTTGGTTCACGAAGCTCCTCTTAGCCCCACTATCAAATAGGATACATGCATATGAGTTATCGAGAAGGAACGTACCCGTGACTACTGTGGGGTCTGTCACGGCTTCATTGTGGCCAATAGCAAGTAGTCTCCCTGCTCCTCCCGCATTCCCAGCTTTCGGACAGCTTCTTTTGAAGTGCCCTGTCTCGCCACACCCGTAGCAGGCCTGACTTACTCCTGCACTAGGGACCTGGGTGATGGGCTTGGGTGGTGCTCTGCAAAACCGGACAGTATGGACCTTCCGGTCGCAGTTGGTGCAGTGCATTTCCCGGCAGGGGCCGTTATGATGGAAATTGCACTTGGTGCACTTGGGTAGGCTCCCTGTATACGGTTTGGCTGGTACATGGGCAACAGGGGTTGTGGCAGCATGGACAGCCACCGTCTATTGGTTCTTGGAAGAGGGTTGAGCTGATTTTCCCTTCTTTCGGTCCCAACGCTTTCTCTTGATGTCGGCCGCTTTGGTTGGTGCAGAGGCAGCCGTTGTAGTTGTTGTTGGAGGAGAAGGAACCTCGTGATCGATAAGCCTTTGGGCCAATTCCTTGGCACTATCAAAGGTCGTAGGGTTCGATGCTATAACGTTCCCTCGATACGGGGGTACCAAACCCCAGATGTATCTCTCGACTTTCTTGCTTTCAGTGGGGACCATGTTGGGACATAGGGTCACCAGGTCGCTGAATCTGGCCGTATAAGCCACTATGTCGGAACCCTTCATCTTGAGATTCCACAGTTCCTCTTCGAGTTTTTGCACTTCGCCCCTCGGGCAGTACTCCTTCGCCATTAGGTCCTTCAGTGTCTCCCAGCCCATGGCGTTAGCTGCTACCAGTGAGAGTGATTTGACATGGCCATTCCACCATGTCAGGGCCCTTTCGGTGAAGGTGCAAACAGCGAACTTTATCTTGCTTACTTCAGGGCAAGAGCACATCTTAAAGATTGCTTCTGTTCTCTCGATCCATTGGGACAGCGCAATAATCCCTCCGGTTCCGTTGAAGTACGTTGGTTTGCAGCTGATGAAGTCTTTATAGGTACACTCCCGCGTACGTGGTTTGATTTCACCATGGCTAGAGTTGGTGCCCGTTCCAGCTCCACTGGCACCACCAGAATTTACTTGAGCCATGGCTGAGGTCACAGCTGCTTGAAACATCACCGCATCGAACTGTGGAGGGGTTGGTGGTGGTGGAGTTTGATTTACAGGCCTGCCTCTGGTCGGACGCTTGCGAGGCGGCATCTTTTTCTGAAAGTTGATAGGGATGATGATAGTAGTAAGAATCAATTGTAAGAATAATGAGAGTGATTCATGGACTAAATCGCCATAGTCCAACCATCAGATAGAGACATAACAATAGAGTAGGGAAACACGAGAGTAAAGACTTCCCAACCGATTAGATAATTGCCAATATTACTGGTATTACAGATGTAATAAGTTCGGGAAAAATGACCTAGGAGGAGGTCTTACATCAAACCAAGATGGGAAAATTTTGACAGACTACTACCTAATCAAGACCTAACAGGTCCAAAGTCTTAACAAAGATAGGAAATTAGACTATAGTTTTACATAACTAAGTTATACCCAAAAGAGAAAGTTGAGTAGGCTATATCTACAACGAGAACCACTAGAATGAGTCCTTGACCCTGACAGACGGCGCTCCATGTCTCTCATGCACCTTTCAGACATTGCTTGCCATGCTCGAAGTTCCCTAACTTCAGCTTGGGCTGCAGCTAGCTATTGCTGCAGAGTCTCATTGGTTCTCCTAGTTCTCTCCATAGCCCCTTCGAGTTGGCGAATGCGGACCGTGTTAACGCCAGAGTTGGCGTCAATTTCCATGACTCAGTCGATGGTTGCCCGACCTTGCTCGACATTCCGAGCAATCCTGCGGACCATAATGGGCAGGACTCGATCAGCTGAACCTCCCTCGCTCAAACTATAGAAGCTTCTATCTCCGTTGTACGGTAAGGGCTGACCCTGCTCATTACTCCGACGGTTCAAATTTATCGCCCACAAGGGTGTGGGACCTTGAAATGCTGGTCGGGGGTTAGGATTTGGGATTTGAGCTACCAGGGGTTGGTCGTTAACTTCCGGCTCAGAGTCGGAATCCTCAGGGAGGTTCTCTGCGAAGACATCGGCCATTGGGATTTCTTGATTCCCCTCTGGCTCATCACCGAGCCATCCTCCACTGCCGTTGTTGGGAAAGTACGGGTCTCTAGGGATATGGAATCCAACCATGAAATCTACTCGAGAAAAAAAGGGGGTATAAGAATCTTAAATCTAATAGGCGTATTACCTAAGATAATTATAAGATGATCCTTACTAGTTACTTCAATACTTGCATAGTGCATACCAGTTATATGGAATCAAAGTAGGATAGACCTTCGAATAAGTGACCCTAACTCTAAATCCACAACTAAACAAGGAACAGGAAGTAAAGCAAAGGTCACATATTCTAAGTCTATAACACCTTAGTCACATATAACCGTAGCGTATACACTTAGCAATTATTGACCTACTAGTAAAGACCCTTTTAGTTCTCAAATAAGTAATTATAGTAACAAAATACTCCTGTAGTATTTTAGGTTTATGTTATGTTCTAAGGTTCTCATTGTAGTGGTATTGGTAAGCTTTTAGAATTGTTGCAACACCACAAGCATTCTTAGGCACATGCTAGTCACTCCTCGAAAAATATAGTTGATCAGGCTATATCCCCCTAGATTTGACTATATGTCTCTAAGCCTAATTGTGTTGTTCAACAATCGTAATACTTTTTTTATGTCCTAGTGACACTGATTTTAGTATGAATGCAGGTAGGTATACTTTGGTTAAATATTTTATTATTTAACAGTATGAACTCTTGGTCAGAGTATTTTAATCCCGATGCGTTTATAGTTTGTATATCTTTTATGGGTTGATATACTTGATTCACTATAAATAATGCTCTGATACCAATCTGTCACACCCCAAAACCAGAACGGCGGAAACGTTCTGGGGTGGAGGACTTCATGTACAGTATCACAACAAAGCATAATAGTAAACAAGCAACCACATCCATTGCATTAATAGAATAATTTTAATACAAGCCTGTTCTGTAGTTTATAAGACACCAAAATGAATAACCCAAAATAAAAGATGAGTCTTGTATGTGCTCCATCTTCTCAAAAGCTTCATCGGTACATGTCTACTGATGACCTGAGAATACAAGTTATTTTGAAAGAGTTTATCAGCATTAACGCTGGTGAGTTCATAAGTATTTAGTGTCATTGCTTGTATGAAAATGTTTGTAACAACGTAGTGTAAATGTTTCGTAGTTGTTTGTAAATGTTTGAACTCCCTAGAAAATCTTATATTTTCTACTGAAACGTAGCCTTCTACCAAGACCCGACTATTTGTATGTTTGTTCCTTTGTAAATGTAAAAGTTTTCCCCAGTGAAACTATCATTATAAAAATATAGTTCAAGTCATCGTTTATGTGAGATGATTATAAAATAAATGTAATAGGGGACAATAGTGTTTTACCTCAGCAGTGACACTGCTGGCTATAAAGTGATAAAATACAGACTCCAGGTAGTATTAAATGTACAATACACCTCGGGGAGTCTTTTTTCCTTTAATCTTTAGTGGGTTAATTAAAGGTTTAAATGTGAACTCGTATGTAACCATGCTGATCGACGACTGAATAATTGATGACCCTCCGGTGTCATATGTAGTGAGGTGACATTCTGTCACCCCTTAGCCTTATCGGTTG
This sequence comes from Lactuca virosa, assembly GCF_052849685.1. Taxonomy (NCBI): domain Eukaryota; kingdom Viridiplantae; phylum Streptophyta; class Magnoliopsida; order Asterales; family Asteraceae; genus Lactuca; species Lactuca virosa. The sequence continues at coordinate 265,071,281 of NC_136434.1, forward strand.
GGACTGTAGCTAGCAATCGGGGTGTGGGAGTGTCTGTCCCATATAGATCTATACACACAATGCCCACTCTCCCTCCAGGAGACTCTGGTTACAAAGTGATACAACAACGTAGCGTCGTATCCAGAGGTAGTATGTCACATTCTAGTTATCGTATTCAAATGTTTGTATAGTAAGTCATAGTGTAGTAATGTTTTCTCTGTACTAGTGTATAGTATATCCTCTTGTATCGTGTATAATATGTTCTCTTGTATAGTGTATAGTATGTATTGTTTCTCATCATAGTACGTTTGTAATGACTCATAAATGTACTGACTCTTGTATGTGTCGTTGTACTAGTAATGGTGAGTAGAAATCTCTTAACTATACCTATTATAGTTAACTAGTAATGTTGTTTGTATGCCTTTGCTACCCAAAGGTGATGAACTGAAGTAAAAGATTTTATATCCAAACGCATATATACGATATATAACTAAGGTTTCAACGACATTCGGACAAATAACATGACACCCTAAGTCCACAACCAAACAAGGAACAGGAAATAAAGTGAGCTATTAGTCCTAAGTCCTTCAAACCTTACTTATATAAATATATCTGTTTAGATAAAAGTTTGGCAATAATGTAAGTTTAAAAGAGTTTGATAAAGGATTTAGCATTTAGAAGAGTTTAATAAAAAAATTTGAAGTGTTTGAAATCTATAAGTTTGACAACAATTTGAAAGTAATAGAAAATCTTTCTGTTTGTTCTAGTTATTAATCACATGTGATTAATATAATAACTAGAATATTTCAACTTGTATTCCCCCCCCCCCATAAAAGCATTTAAAATCATTTAAAAGGTTGATTAAGGGGTATGAACTCACCTGTAGTGAGTGGTTTGGATGGAAGTGCTGGATAGGATGCTAAGTGTCAAGTGAGGACTTGAGCACACACGGATTCTATTTAACATATAGTGTCACACATATGTATCTAATTAGTGTTTAAACAACTAATTAAGCAAGTAAGGACACTTTAGGACATGGAAAACAATTTGATTCAAGTGCTAGAAGTACAAAGGGTTGCATCTAAGGGTTGTAGGGCCTCACATTGGAGTTTACGACCCAAGGGCAAACCCCAATGAGTTTACGGCCCATGGGTTTACGGCCCAATGGGTTTACGGCCCATGGGTTTACGGCCCAGTGGGTTTACGACCATAAACTCATGTCATATTGTACCATTTTGTGTGTTTAAGGTCTTATACTCATCTTGGAGGTGTTCTAGACTTAGTTTCAAGGCTTAGGAAGGTGTTGTGCTCACCTTTGCACCATAATTTAGAGATTACGGCCAAGGGAGATTGCCTTGGCCCTAAACACCCTTCTGGTCACGATTTTTAGATGTTTAACAAGTGATTCTTGTATACAACAAGCTAAGGATAGTGTACTTATGTAGTGGAAGCTTGAAAGGGTGGTTGGAGTCCAAAAACACTAGTGTGTGTTCTTAGTGTTCTTGGTGAAATGAAGAACACTTGAAGGTCTACCCAAAACAAGAGATTTCATGGATAAAATCAAGAGTGAATCAAGGAGAAGAGATGTATTAACTCATATATGGAAGGATTTACTTATATTTTTGAAGATTGGGAGCAAAACCTCAAGATCCTTGGGAGAGAATTCGAGTTCTAGACTTGGAAAAGTGAAAAGTGGCTGAAAAATGACTAAGGGCCATATATATAGCATGGAGTTTACAGCCACCATGCGTTTACGGCCATAAACCCATGACCCTTAGCCGTAAACTCCTCTTTTGAGGGTTTATGGCATGTTTGATGGGTTACAACTTCCATTGGCACTTCCATTCACTTATTCCTTTGATGTACTAAACTCAGAATGCTCAAATAGACTCTAAATAGTGCTAAAAGTTAGCAGGAATAAGTCTAACTTTGATTGGATTGAATGGTTTGTACAAGATTGAAATTTCGGGTTGTCACACTGATTAGGGAAAAAGGTCTGGAGAGAGCTGAAGTTGGCGAGAAAAGGAAGTATGAAGGATCTTCAAAATCCAACAAAGAAAGGAAATTCTCAAAGACCGAAGGAGGAGTAGGAGGTGAAGCTAAGTGGTGTGAGAAGTGCAAAAAGAAACACTCTGGAAAATGCGGTGAGGAGGTGACTTGTTTCAAGTGTGGGAAGCATGGGTATTATGCCAACGAGTGTACATTCAACAAAAGGGTGTGCTACGGATGTAACAAGGAAGGGCACTTCAAGCAAGACTGCCCAAAGAGAGAAGGGGCTACAAAGCCAAATGTGCCGCCAAAGCCAAAGGCGAGAGCATTTCAAATGATCCTTGACGAAGCAGATAACAATGCAAGGATTCGGGAGTAAAGGCTTGATATCCAAAGATCGAGTTATGAAGTAACCAAGGGATAGTATCGGATAATGTAGCCTATTAGAGGCATAGTATAGGGTGAACTTGAACACCTATGTAATAGTTTCAAGAAATAATAAAACCTTCGTTTGGTTATCTGATGTGTTAAACTGTTATGTGATTTCTGTATAGTGACTTGGAAAACTGCGAGACAATACTTGGGACGAGTATGAGTAGGTGTGAAAGGTAGTAGATGCATATACTACCGGAAGCACAGGACTCATGCTTGGATCAGGGAAAGTCACAAGGTTACAAAGAAGCTAGTAATTGATTTCGTTTTATTCAAGTATGTCATTACCATCATTTCGGTAATAACTAAGAAGATGATTGTTATTCCGACGCTAGTGGTCATATCAAGTCCAACTACGCTAGTATGTTATGTGGTTCAGAGAATCAAGTTCAATGTAGCATCTGACTTAAGACGGAAGATTGAAATAAAAAGCGATCAGTAGAGGTATCGCGAAAAGTTGTTTGTAGCTAGAAATGCTACCTTTTAAGATGTGATTATATCACATTAGAACATGAAGTAAGGTATAATATGTTCTGGAAGACTCTAAGAGACTTGAGTCTAAGCGTTGCAACATACGATGATAGGTCATTAGAATATGACACATCGTTCTATTGTAGTAATAAAAGAACTTATCTTAAGTTCGTATCTAGTGAGGATCAAGATTGTGGCTTGAAGGTCATAATTTGGAGTCTAACGGAGAAGGTGCAAGATCGAGCACCGCCTGCAGTCAAGGAGTCCAAGAGTTAAATACTCGTTCAAAGCAACATAGAAGTTACGATTATTACCTAGGATGAAGAGATAACGTAAGGAGTCATTATACAACCCTGTTTCGTTGATGATTCCGGGACGTAATCATCCTAAGGGGGAGATAATTGTAACGCTCGTAGATCCGGGCTGGTCAATTTAGAGACAATAAGCATCAAAAATGAGTTTTTGATGGAATATTATTTAGAAGTATTAATACTTTCCAAGTGGTAGTATATGTCTCAAGGGTTCCGTACATATAAAGAACGCCGAAATCCGAGTTATAACGAAGAAGTTATGACCCGTCGAAGTTTCGCGACGGAACCGACACGGCACCAGGAAGCGTAAATAGTGAATTTACGATAGAGCGACTTTTACCCTTAGCGACCTAAACGAAATTCGTAGAATATGTTAAACCGAGAGCGTCCATAAAAAGAACACCCAAATCTGACTTCGTATGAGGAAGTTATGATTTTTCGAAGTTTCGGCTTAGCAGTATACAGCCCGAAGTTCTAATATTAGATCGAGAGATTTTTAGCCGAAACAACCTAAATGAGAATCGAAGATCTCATTAATAGTAGCGTAACGATAAAAAGACAGACGAAAACGGACGTCGGATGAAGAAGTTATGAGATTTGAACGGACCAATCCTGTCCCGGCTTGTTAAAAATATAACTTTTAAAATAAAGTCAAAATTAGCCGACGGAGTCTAAATGAAAGTTGTAGACTACGGTCTCTCCTACGCGTGGATATAAAGAACGTTGAAAACGGAGCTCGTATGCGAAAGTTATGGATTTTAGAAGATAATTAGTTTTTGGGGTAATATGCGAGTGACACGTGACACAATCTGGGCCACAACTTCTTCCCCACGGCTTTGCATGAAATTGCGACACGTGGCACATTACGCCCAGCGTAATTTTGAGTACGCTTAGCGTAACCCTTAAAAACCCATTACGCTCAGCGTAATTCTTGAGTACGCTCAGCGTACTCAGCGCTAGCATCCTATAAATAGAGGCGCAAATCTCCCATTTTCTTCACACCTTTCATCCTCTTTCTCTCCCATTACCCCCAAGTCATTTCTTCCTTTCCCTAGCACTTCCTAAGTGCTAGAGATGAGTCCAGGAGCGTCGTAAGGCTCCGAGAAGAAGAGCTTTCGGCTCAAAAGTTCTGCCCGCGCAGAGCCCGGTTCTTCGCTAAACTCCAATATAAGTGAGTTATGTCTACCCCAGCTTTAGTATAGCTTATGTTTCAATATAGTAATGTTATTAGGAACTTATAATGAGTATTTGGGCTATTATTATGAGTTATATAAGCGTCGTTATAATATCTTTTTAACCACTCGCGGTACGGGGAATCTGGTTTAAAGGGCCGCATAGGGTTGTTGGATTTCAGAAGTGCTATATGCCAAAATGGTCCTGCCCTCCGGTGTTTTATGTTTGGCTCCTGTCGGTACATAGTGGGTGAAGAGTATTGTTTAACGCTTATATAATAGTAATAATAGCTAGACTATTAGTTAGTCGCGGTTAACGTTAGACTAAACCCTAGTGGTATTGATACTAGGTTTTGGTCAAGGGAAAATTGTTTTGAGATAACTAAGTGCTGTTCGAGTACCGAGTCACCACCTAATCAAGTGAGTGCATAGTTACTTTCATCTTACACATACATATGAAGTATTTTATATAAATTACGTGCTATGTGTGCATATTATTTGTATACTTGCTATCTATGCTGGATGAACGATTTTATACAAGTTTTATATGATTTAAATTGTATATGTATTTATATCTACATAATATGTTGGGTAAAACATGGGTAGATGAAATATGAGTTGGACGATGAGTTGAGAGGTGATATAGACCATGAGGTAAGGGTGAGAGGTGGACGATGTGAGAAGCCTTGTTCCCAAATGCTGGCCCCGTCATCTAGCAGAGTATGGATGACAACCACGGACTATTCTAGACAGTCCAGTGGAACACTAGCAGGCTCGCAACCTGTAGGTGTTGTGAACGATGTGTTCAACGGTGTACTCTAAAAACCCATTGACATGTATAGCGAGTGGACTCTCGAAAACGATACTGTCAATAAACGAGATAACGCTGGCAGATGCGCCTAAAGGACTATACCGACAGATACGCCCCATAAAGAATGTCACAATTTTGGCAGCTGCACCTAAGTGATAATATTAGCAGTTGTGCTTGACAGATGTGTCATTAGCAACGATAGATTTCATGCCTATTCCTTAGGATAATCTTTAGGAATAAATGAACGAGGAATAGCTGATTCTTAGGGTAGATCTTTAAGAGTAAATAAGATAATGGGGATGGGTAATTGGGTTGATTGTTTGATGTTTAAACATAATAATTATATTATTATGGGTTGAAAACCCTATGTACTCACCAGGTTTCCCAACCTGACCCACTCAGTTTATTTATATCACAGGTGTTGATATGAAGTCATATTACACTGAGGGACTTAAAAGAGATGTAGATCACTAGTGTAAATGAATGTAAGTTCTGTTTATGCTTATGTTTCTGTATTGACGATGACATCCCAAATGTTTTAAAATGAATAAAAATACATTTCTTTGGAAATGCTTTGATAACGTATTTATCATGTTTTTCTGGGAACAAATTCCGCAACATTTTTATTAAAGGAGGTACTCTGATTTTTATAAAGCATAAACAAAATCGGTCTTTTCTGGCCGTGAAAATGGGGATGTCACACCACTACCATGTGTTTCTTTCCTTAATAGCTTTTGAACATGTTTTGGAACACAAAGTTTGTTTCCATGGCTGAGAAAACCATCATGCACCAAAAACTCCTCTTGGACACCATCAACACATTTCCTAAACAATTCATAAAAACCACCATCATCCCCATGGTACTCTTCCCATGCCTTTCCATCCCTATTCTTGGAAGCAGAATCCCATACAAAAATATCCTTCTTCGAAGCAACAAAATCCAAGAATATCACTATAGACCTGCTTGAAGTTAATTTCCACACTTGTGAAAAATGCCAATCATGGACATAATGAGCATGAAATTTGGTGTCACACAAAAGGATTATTCTGCGATCAATGTTTTTGATCTTGAAAAGATAAAAGAATCGTAATGCATGAACAGTAGCCACCCGCTTTTCCTTTGTTCAAAGTATCTTCGTATCGACTCGATCACAATAAAATTGATTACCTTCTAATCGTAACGACGCAACTGATCTATTCGCAACGACGTTACTGACGCGATCACAACGACATGTTAAATCACAATGATACTATCGTTCGCAACGATGCCTCCAATCGCAATGATGTTAGCTTCTTCCTGATCGCAACGATGCCAACTCCTTCTCTAATTTGTTTCTTCTCCATATACAGATATTCTTCTTCGAGAAATTATAATAACTTGTTGGATTATCCCATCGTATCTTCCACTTGTGGATTAATAACCAGTGTCGCACATTCTCACGAATAAGATTGGTACCCTACAAATTGACCTTGCCAAAATTAAATGGTTAATCGTAGTTAGCTCAGAGAATCGGTCATTATTTACATCAACAAGGTAATGACCATCACGCCCCAATATCAGGGCTTCCCAACTAAAAACACACCAACAGAGTATGAGTCGAATCACCACGAACTCCCTCCCATGTAAATGTTTGGGATTTGGAACTTCATCCCGACTCACTCCCTTTTCTGTGCTCATAGAAAAAAGATCTGCCGAAGATGGATACCATCCTCCTTCATTCTTTTTCGTCCATCATCATGTCATTGTTCTTGGTGTTTTTGAATAACAACCGTAGACTTGTCATCCCTAATTGTGCAAACCCTCTTATCAATAGTAACAGTGAAAGATGACGAAATAGAAACAACAATACAAGGCTTCTCACTCACAAAACCCTTTGTCACCCCATAAGCAAATATGCCTTTGGGTCTTCTGCTAGCACGTTCTATCCAACCTTCGGATTCTCCTCAACCACAATCACATTTCCATGCCCAAGAACCTGCTCCACCTCTAGGGCCTTCTCAACCTTTTTCGTCTCCTAACGTGGAATTGAATTTTGCAATTTTTTCTTCAGTTCCTTCCTTCTTAGTTTCCGTCATTAAGAGACTTGGCTTCTTACCCTGCTGGTTTCGCACCGAGCTTACCTCAACCGCAGATATTGGTTTCAATATGATCTTCTTCCCATCAAACTTCACTTCATACTCATTGCTTCTCCCTCGGTGCATCACATCTTTGTCATATTGTCATGGTCGTCCCAACAGAATGTGGCATGCATCCATTGGAATTACATCGCAAAGCACCTCATCCTCATAAGATCCCATCTTCAAACACACTTGGACCTTCTTAGTCACCATCCCCTCATTTCCATCATCCAACCAATGCAACCGAATACGGGTTTGGGTAGGTTGTCGTCACCAAACCCAATTTTGACAACATTTCACTCGATGCCACATTCGTACAGCTACCCCCACCGATAAGCACGCTACAACCCATTTCTTCCACCAGGCACTTCTTATGAAAGATCTGGTATTGCTTATCTGAATCAATTTGAATCATCTTGACTGATCGCTGAAAAATCCCTATTTTCTTTTGTGACAACCGTCAATTTCTGGTCAAGTCAAAGTCAAATAAAGTCAACAAGTCAAACCGGTCAACTCAATTAACCTTGTATATTAGGGTTGACATTATGTTACTACTGTACAAATCGCTATATTAATAAGAAGTTATCACTTGAAAAATTCATATGTTCAGAATTCTAAAACCCTAATCAGGATAAGTGATGAAACTACTTGGTAAAACATTATTCCGTACCCCTCGGGGGCGCATAACATACATAACGAGGCTTAACGAGGTTTACAAACCTTGCGTAGCGAAGCTAAACATCCAAAAAGGTCTCAAACGAAGTCTCTCTCAAATCTCTCTCGCTCTATCTCTCTCTACCTGAAATCTCTCCCAAATCTCTCTAAGTATGAGAAATCTCTCCAAGTATGTGAAATCTCTCCCAAATCTCTCCAAGTATGTGAAATCTCTCCCAAATCTCTCTAAGTATGAGAAATCTCTCCAAGTATGTGAAATCTCTCCCAAATCTCTCTAAATATGAGAAATCTCTCTAAGTATGTGAAATCTCTCCCAAATCTCTCCAAATATGTGAAATCTCTCCCAAATCTCTCTAAGTATATGAAATCTCTCCCAAATCTCTCTAAGTATGTGAAATCTCTCCAAATATCTCTCAAAATCTCTCTCAACTTTTTATAATCACTCGGGGCATCCCGACCCTTGATTTAGTCGAAAACAACTCGAAAACGGAAGTTTATGCGAAAAACAGCTTTAAGGAGCCGAACCCTCTTAAGGAGCCGAAACCTCTTAGGAACCGAACCTCACTTAAAGAACTGAACCTCTCATTAGAACCGAGACCTCCACAAGAACCGAACCCGAAGGTCCCATCGGACCGAACTGCTAGCCTACTTCGCCTTCGGTTCCTTCTGATGAGTTCGCCTGTGATGCTCGGAACGAAACCCCTCCTCTCGGTTCTAATTCATCAACCGAACCAGCCTTCGGTTCTAAGCCCCAAGGACCGAACCTTCGGCCCAAATCCGAGAAGTTTCGCTGAATTCCCTTTTTCACCCGGTTTTCGACCCCGACTTCATTTTAAGTCCGTTTTTCGTGATTTTAACGCGGGATTTTCACCCAAACTCGTATTTTGACATAAGAGACCCTAAATATTCATAAAATAATCATATTTTGAGGGAAATTCTTGTCCAAGAATAAAATCTATTAAGTTAGGTTTTGTGATGGAGTGTTGACTTTCCCTAAAGTGTTACACAAGCAACCTCCCATACCCACTCCATGACCACCCTCAGTCACTATTCACATCTGAAAAGTCAATCCCTTGTACTCTCACCCTTCCCCCACAAGCTTCCTTCACCACACCCATATAAAAAGTAAATACATCTCACAATCTCCTAAATCTCTTTCACACCCACCATAAACTAACATACTTTTCTCTCTCCTTTCTCTCCAAGATTTCGAGATTCTCCAGGGATTTGGAGCTTCTCATCCACCTTTGGTAAGTAAACTTCATCCTTCACTTGATTATCTTACACCCTTTCACTCAAATCTTGGATTCCTTACACAAATATCATCATATTTGTTCATAGAATCTTCGAATCTCCAAGCATCTCCCAAGTGTTCTTCACTTGGAAACTCCTTTTCTTTATCATCCATCTACTGAAATCAATCAAGGTGAGTTCATACCCCTACATTTTCACGTTTTCTTCAAGTTTTAGGGGGAGGGGGGGGGGATACAAGTTAAAAATACCAAAAACTTAACTAAACTCAAACAACAGTTTTCATCAGAAAAGTTGAGTCTTATTCACGGACTGTTTTTACCATCTTAAACTTAATATCTTTTAAAACTGTTTAATATGCAAATATCTCAGGTTCATACCTTTAAAATGACTACTTACACATCTCCATATGATTTTTCTATAATTTATGGTGATTTTTACAAAACTGCCTATCATTTCAGAAACGAATTCGGACCAGTCTGTGAATAGGAACGTTTTCACACAAGTTAAAGACTTCTAAAAATCATAATAAAAATTATGAATAAACTAGACATATTTTATGAACGCTCAGAGTTTACGGATTCAGTTTTCGACTTCGTATGATTTTTCTATGATATTTTTAAAACAATGCAGAAAGGTTAAAAACTAGTTACATAGCTTACAATATTAACAACACTTTGTAGTATGTTGAGCAAAGTGCATAACAATAAGTTCTAAATGTTGAATGTATTTCTTGTTAGTTTGTCATCATAAACAGAAATTTAGTCATTCATGATAAGGATTCTTCATTCATTTCGAACACATATAATAAACTACAATAAGCATAGTTTATGGATTTTATGATAAAACCATACTACATGAAAAAGGTTTTACTCTCAAAACAAATGGGTTTCTCATATACTACTTGATAAAATATAATAGTAATAGTTTATGGATTCATATCACTAATTTATTTTCATAAAAGGTGATTTCACTTCCTCCACGGAAGAGGTTTTATACTCAAACTATATGTAAACTAGTTAACGTAAGTTGTGAGATAATTCTTCCATCGTACTCTTAGAGTACGGGTTCAAATTCCTGTAAGTTATAACCAGAGTCTCTTGTAGGGAGAGCGTGATAATTGTGTATAGATCTATATTGGGATTGACACCCCACACCTCGCTGCTAGCTACAGCCGGACCGGCAGGTCTACAGGTGACAAGAGTCATAGGATCTTGACGTCTGAAAAACGTTGTTGCAGGTTATTTCTCGTCATAGTATGGTTATAACGACTCATATAGGGAGTTAACAATCTTTCAAGTTTACAGGGAACATTCTACTTAAAAAAGGGGTTTTATCTATTTAAAACTACAAACACGTTATAAGTATAAAACACACTCATACTCTCGGTCCTGGGATTTAGGACTACATGACTTTTATAAGGAAAATATTGGATTTTCTTTGGAAACACATTTCTATTAACACTACATTTCATCTAGAATTGTTAGACTTCAGCTATAATTGCTAAGTGTACATGTTAGAGCTATATATGAGTTTAGTCGCAATCGACTTAGAATTGGTGGGCCCGCCTTACTTCCTGTTCCTTATTTGGTTGTGGACCTAGGGCAGACCCATTATATTCGACGGTTTATTTAACTTAAATTTTATATAACTTATATACGCTGGGTGATTATAGAAGGAATCTACGGGTCTTTATAGGGTACATTATCGCATAACATAGTAGAGTTCATTTCACACTTAATAAAGAAAATATTGGATTTTCTGGAATCATACTCTATCGCTTTTACAAGGAAAACGGCTTCTTTCTCAAATAAAACTCTTATGAACTCACCAACTTAATTGTTGACACTTTTTTCAAAACTATTTTTATTCTCAGGAAATCAGTGAAACAGGAAATCAATAGCATTTTGAGGATGGGAGGTTAAATCGTCAAACAGTTCATTTTGTCATCATAATGTAATTGATTTTGAAACATGTAAACATATACTATGGTGTAACCTTTTCAATTATATTTATGATGGTTGTATTTACTTTGAGCACTATTATACTCGTTGTTGTGATACTTTACATGAAATCCTCCACCCCCGGACATTTCCGCCATCCTTGGTTTGGGGGTGTGACACCTTTCTTGAACAAATAACGTTGGCTTAACCACAACAAATCACCAACAATCGAGAAGAACTCGTTTTTTAAATAATACTATAACAGCAACAACAAGGATAAAACTTGATAGATATTTTTTTTACAAGAACAACAACAACAAATTAAAAGAACCCCATAGGAACTTGGGACTCTGATACCACAATTAATGCATATTTGAACCTCAAACATGACTCCTGCAACAAAATAAAAGAACTCTTGAATCAAACGACAAGAACTCTTGATACCACAATTAAGTCCAAACTAGACCTATTGTTTGAATTTTCAGTGAAAACAAACCAAGACCTATTGGTTTGAGTTCAAGATCAAAATCAGAAGGTGTGTCCCGACCAAGATCAGATTTGAATCGTACGCAACAATTGAAATGAACACAAGTTCGAAGTTTTATATATTCGATCAACGACTTACAAATGACTACACCATTGGATATATATAGGCTTACAAAGAAACGGATAAAAGAAATCCAAAAGACAACTAAATAACTATGCCAATCAATGGCTTTATTAAAAACATTAAAGTTTTATTTAAAAAGAAATAAAGAAAATGGATTCAACCATGGTTGTTCAGCTTCTGAGGCGTGACTCTTTCTCGAGGCGACTTTTAGACTTCCGAGGCCTCGCATCCGCATCCTAACTCCCCGGCCTGCCTATGAAAATGAAACCCCTCTCAACCGGCAGGCCGGGGAGTTAGGATGCGGATGCGAGGCCTCGGAAGTCTAAAAGTAGCCTCGAGAAAGAGTCACGCCTATGAAAATGAAACCCCTCTCAACCAAGCTTCTTTTCGCATCCAATCATACCCTTTGCATCCAAGCTTCCATTCGTACTCCATCCTCCGTTCGCATTCCAGCCATCATGCGTTCGTATTCAACTCTCCTTTGCAACGAACAACATCACAATAAAGTGAAAACGATTGTAATCGATTGCGATCGATCACATCTAGTCACAATGAATCACAACCATCAGCAGTGAAACTCGGTTTGCAACCCTTAGTAGCCCAAATTATATCGCATTCAGCAGAAAAAATCGGATCGCCTTCAATACACGGATTGGACCTGAAGTGACTTTCGCATCCACCTCCAAGTTTCGCATCACTATTGGCATTACGGTGGTCTTAATAGGTCATTCTCATCCTTCGTATCCCTAACATCCTATCTTTTTCCGCATCGGTTACTTATTGGTCACACATTTATCTCATTACGCCAACCATAGCCGCATGTACAAATATTAAAGAAAAAATGTATGACCATGAAACATGATATAAATGATAGATTGGATCAAACACATGATACTCATACTAAGGAAGTTCATTATTTGTGGTACCCAAAGTATACGTTAGTGTCCCTTTTTGGTACCTAAAACATGGGGCGGTGTTTGAAAGGCCTAATATGCTCAAAAGTCATATTAAAGTGATATTACTAAATAACATATGATAGTAATGGGTCACACTAACAACAACTTGATACAATTGATTATTTATTAGAAATTTATTTTAATAAATATTCAATAATACTCTTATAATTAAATTGGAAATTATTTATTTCATGGAAATAACAAATTCCATTAGCAAGAAACTTAATATACATCATATGGTATGATTTATAAGTCATGTACAAACTTTTGGACTAGTTGAATCCTTTTGTCTTTTCCTAAAAGACAAGGTTTATATTTTATAAAAGAGTTTATAAAAGTTTGACTTTCTTTCTTCTTATTTATGCAATTTTCGAGATATGCATAAAAAGAAGAAATGTATGACTTGTCTAATCATGCTTTAAAGGCATGGGAGACATACTTATGACATGGAGACAATTTTGTCTAAAGTTGAAGGAACTAATGGTTAATAACTTCACTTTTAGGCACTATAAATATGAGGCTTCCACTCTTGAAGTTCTTGCCCCATTCTGTCTTGCTATGGCCAAGAGTTTCTCCCTCCCTCTCCATATCTTCTCTAGTCTTGCACTTTGAAGATTTGATGATTGCATTTTGCTCTCTTTGAACCATACTTGGGTTTGGTTCAAAGCTTAATGGTTTTATACAAAGAACTAGCATTCTACATCAAATTGAGTCATTGTTGGTGTCTTAAAAGTTCCACATTCTTCATCAACTTCCAAGCCTCCCAAGAGGACCCAAAGAACTACAAAGGTTGTTATTTCTTCACCTCTTCTTTGGTTGGTGTTTTAATCTTTCTAAAACTTGCAAGAAGTTCCTTGGTGGGTATAAAATGTTTATGTTATTTCAAAAAATTAAAGTCTTCTGTTGCCATATTTTTCAAGTTTATGAAACTATTTTTGAACTAAAACCCAACAATTGGTATCAGAGCCACCTTGCAAGTTTGGTTAGATTTTTGATTTTTGGAAATCTTATTTTTTGGAGAATATGGATAACTTGCTTTTGTATAAAAATAAGTTCATACATATTTTCTATGACAACGTTTTTGTTATTTTATGTGACAAACGTTTCATGCATCTTTTGTCATTTAAAGTTATTTGAGAAAAACAAAGGTTGTTTGATGTGTATATTGATGTATATGATGTGCATAAACTAGCCAAGGATCAATGTGTTGTTATGTTGTTGTGTTGGTTATTTTTATTATAAAATGGTTGTAATAATTTATTTATTCATATGGTATGTAATAAATTAAATATATTAGCTTTCTTTTTTAGTTTTGTAAAGTAATAGATTAGTTTTTAGAAATAATTTATTTGTACAAAGATGTAACAATAAATGAAGTTTGAACCATTTTGAAGACAAAAGGAAAAAATTTCGAGTTCAACATGTGCTGGGCAGAACATGACAATTTCTGAAAAGTGTCATGAATGCTACACATGTGCTGAAACGGTGCTGAAAAGAAAGATGACACTTTCTGAAAAGTGTCATGAAAGCTGCAGTCTTTCCTTTAAAGAAGCTTTTCAAATCTTTTGCAAGCAATTGGTGTTTACTCAAGTGGGGGCTTCTTCAACAACATTACAAGAAGATTTTTGGTCCCCTTGAATGTTCCTTTAGGAATGGACTTGGCATTTTTGTGTTGACTCACAAAAATATCATTAGTTGGTTATGTTTATGCACACATCTTTTTATGCATGTTTTGTGTTGTTTATTTTATGCATTATTTTGTGTGGTTGATAAAATTAGTTTTTCACATGCTAAAATAATTTTGGACAAAATAAACATCACATGGAGTTTGGGTTTTTCAAAATTAGACATAAGATGTAACAAGTTATTATTTTAAAATAAAACCCGGTTTTATAAAATCGTTAATAACGAAAAATTTTGAAATACTCAATTATAAGTTTTTAAATGGTGATTTTTATAACTTATACAAACTCCAAATATATAAGTAATAAAATGAAGTTTTATTAAAGATATAAAATGTTCAAATGCATTCCAACTTAATACCGGTTATTAAAATTGAATTGCATTTAATTATATAAAAACTAGCTTTTATATAGAACCTTTAAAAGTGATTTTCTTTTGAAAATTGACACCATGGTTTATTATATGCATGTAATAACCATGATATCATATGTTTTTAAACTAGAATTATAAAACATATAAAGACCCTTTTTACAAACCTCAAATCTATGCAATCCTTTTGAAGAACACTCACACGTCTCTTGTATGCACTAATGGGATAAAGGATACCTAACCACTTTGTGTTATCTTTTGATGGTCGAGGTGTATTCGCGATTTCTATAACCAAGTTATTGGCCGATTACACAAGTTTTATAAATTGGACGATTTGATCGGAAATCTTTTGTGATAAAGGATACCTAAGCAAGAGAGTTCTAATGCATAGATGGGATCAAACATGTCTAATAAATTTGTTATTAGCGATCCCATAAATCTAGGAATTATATAGCAAGATATAATTGATAATCGATATCTACCGAGTTGAATTTAAATGGATGGGATAAAGGATACCTAACCATTTATTTGTTTTGTAACTTGGATCCTAGACTTTGATAATTAATGTTTTTGGAAACTAAAAGGGTATTAATTATTAAAGATTAAATATTGAGAATACTAAATCAATTTTGTTAAAAGTTTTGTAGTTAAGTAATCCATTCTCATTATTATGTATCGTC
Organism: Lactuca virosa; assembly: GCF_052849685.1. Classification (NCBI taxonomy): domain Eukaryota; kingdom Viridiplantae; phylum Streptophyta; class Magnoliopsida; order Asterales; family Asteraceae; genus Lactuca; species Lactuca virosa. Next base: position 265,086,731 of record NC_136434.1, read on the forward strand.
ATTTTCTTTAATGACTTAATGAAACAATAGCATTCAATAGATACAACTTCAATGAATGAGTTCATGTCTTAAGAGACAATCTCGTGAGAGATATGAAATTGCATACACTTAAAGGTCCAAGTCCTAAACTATTTGCTTTGAGTAATGAACATGAACATGATACCTAATAAAGGCATCACTGTGATGCTTAAGATGTTTCTAACATCAAGCTAGGAATAGTTATTCATGACTTCTAGGAAGTCTTGGATAACTTAAACATATATCTGATGATATAACAGGTCAAGAAACATTCCAATAAATACAATGATATTTTATTTAAAGCTAGTTTAAACATTGTAATAATGCAAGGCTAAAAGAATCACCTTGTGTGAGCCAGGAGGCCCAAGCTTTATGGACTGAACACCTTTAAGCCCAAGAAATCTAATAAAGCCCACATAGATGGATCTTGTTTCTTTTGTGAAGAAACTAGACACTAGAAGAGGATTTACTCCTCTTATTTGGAAAGAAAATCTAGAAGAGACTAGTACTTCTTGTATCTACTAGATAGAACTCATACTTTTCATATAACACTTAGGTACTTGGTACTTAAATGTTAATCTAATATTTGTAAATGGCTTGCAAATATTTATTGAAGAGTAACCAAGCTGAGCACAATCAAGTTGGAACTACACTCTAGGAGTTTAGTTTATTATTTATGCTTGGAACATAACTTACTTGTAATGTAAAACAATATTTGTTTTGGAACAAAGTATGTTTTAATTTAGCATGTCTAAATTTATGTCTCAATTATTTTATTCAAATGTTTGATAATTTACTTAATCGTTTTTCATAATGATAATATTCATATTCTGAAATGATTAACTTCTATTTATGAGACTAGATCTCTTAATAGAACTGTGAAGTAAATATCAACATTTTTATAAATAAAATTAAAGTTCTATATACAATCACTTTTGACTTAAACTTGTTTTAAATCAAACTTATCTTGAACATTGTTATCTTAATTATATAAATGGCATTCACATATTCCAACTTCAAGAAAGGGATCTTTGAAGGCAAATAATGTAGTTTATTTGACATATGTGAACCTTATGAAGAGGATTCCTAATGATATTTTCACTAAGGTGTATAGAAAATGTTTAAGGAACTATACACTTTGGTGTATGACTTCCTTTATAATGAATGTCTGAGATTAAGCTCAAGATACCAAATCAACTTTATTAACAACTATAGTAGTTTTAATTATATTTTACATGGTAAAAAATAATTGTGAAATCTTTGTTGAAGGTTTCAAAAGTTGAGATGCTAACCTGTAAGAACCATCTAAAGCTTTAATGATAATAAATGATGAATTAAATCTTACTTGGTATGATTTACTTTCTAATCGGTAGAAATATCCTCCTTTAATCTTTTTGGGATAATACTTCAATCACTATTAATTGTATCTTGAATACAAATACCAACCAATAAGTAAATTAAACACTTTATAAGATTTAGTATGGAATGGCTCCATTCTCATTTTACTAAATGTTTTATGGATTTGAGGCCGATGTTGGACTAAAGCTTCTAAACCCAAAATCTACTAAATACATATTTGTATAACATTCTAAATGTGGCTTAGATTATTATATGCAAACCCGCCAAGAATATGTCCTCTTATTCTTGTGAAAGCGAAGTTAGTAGAAAACAAGCTTCTAATGACAAAGCGAGTGGGAGGTACATGGAACTTGAAGCAGCTCAAGAACCATAACCTTATGTAGTAATAGTTGACACTAGTTTTAACAAGGATTGTTAAAATTGAATAATAGCTATTCACAAACACAAATTGTTCGCATTAATGGTATAATTCATCTATGACTTGAGAAATGTGGAATCTCTCATTGATGATATTTTATTGATGGTTTCTGGAAAATCCATCAAATACCAATATGCTATGTCAGATCTCGAATCTGATAAATGACTAAGAGTCATGAACATGAGATGAAATCCATGTATGAGAATCAAGTATGGGCTTGATTAAAACTTGTCCCTATAACAAGGCTAGAAGGAGTAAATTATTCTTCTAGAAAGAATAAATTACATGGATAACCATACACATTTAAAGCAACACTTGTTATAAAAGGATTTTCTCATACTCATGTCATTGACTATGGTCCTCATCATACTCATAACATTGACTATGATCAAACCTTTCTAACAAGTAGCTATGACTAGATCAATAAGGATATTGTTTACTATAAATTCATATTCTTAATATGAGATATAGTAAATAGATTTCAAGAAAGACCGCTTTTTCTTAATAGACATCTACTAGAAGATATCTATATAGATTATCTTGGAGGTTTTCTTTATCCGTGTTATCCAAACAAAATGTGTAGAGCTTGAGATCCACTTGTGGATATAAAGCAAACATCTCAATGTTGCAATCATCATTTCAATATAAAACCACAAGGTATATTTTTATATCAAAATGAATAGAGCATGTGTGTTTACTAAGAACTAGTGGAAACATAGTGAAATTCCTAATCTTGTATGAATAAGACATACATAATCATTTGAAATCACATTATGACTAAGTAAGGCCGTTTTCACCTTGACTCAGAAAGTTTTTCTAAAATGAAAGACTTAGGAAGGAGAAGATACATTCTTGGAATGTAAAATCTATAAGGCATAGATAAAACGAATGTAAAAAGTTTCATGTCCTTATACATATATTGGCAATAACTTGAAAGGGATCAAGACACAAGATTCTTTTGGAGAATTCTTGGCATTGTCTTATGGCACCATTTTGAGCTAGCCTTAAAAGTACATAGCTCATAGGCTTGAACTAAATGAAATGATTTATATTCTATTTTCTTGGAAAATGAATTCATCATTTACACCATATTATGCATGGGACATGGTATTTGATCATGCTGTAAGCTTGTCAAAGGATACTAGTTGAATACATGGTTAAGTCACTGGATGACTAAGAGAGCATTCTAAGAGTACTTTAGAAGAACTAAGAGAATGTATATGAGACAATCAGTTTAGAAAGAATCTTTATGGAAAGAGCTATACAAGATCTTAAGTTCTAAACAGATACAAATAATTATGAATTATAATTGGATTTTGACTTCATTATGGAATGAAGGGTAAGTTTTGTTGGAATGAGGTCCAAGCAAAACATAATGACACAATATACTGCAAAATAATAATACACTACTTTAGAAGTTGAATTCAAATATGATTGGATGAATGGGGTCATTGAAAAAGAATGTTGATTTCTGCCATTCAAGGATCACATAGAAATCTTTGTGACCTCGAGAGTATATTTAATCAAGCTAAGAGACTCTATGTCATTAAAGAACACCAATCATATTCTCCAAGATATTTAACTATACTTAGAGTAAAGTTTAGTATGGAGATGATACTATTCACAGAATTCACACAGATTAAATTTTGTCAGATCCATTGATAAAGTCATTCTTTTGAGCTAAGTATGAATGGTCACACTTCAGCTGTAAGACTTTATTATTCTAGAAATGGGTTTTTGATTTCGATTTAGTATTTGGATATTGGAACATTATAATAGCAACTATTAGATAATGTTATGATATATTGGGATATATTCATCACATTAATACTTGTTGTGTTCTATATTAACATGTTTAATTGTAACATCCCGAAATACAGGTACGACTATTTAACCCTTCTCTTTTGTCAAGTTGTCAAGATTGGTCCCTGAGGGGGGGATGTTGCAAATGAGTACGCTGGGCGTACTAGAGAGTACGCTGCGCGTACTCATGCGCTTGAAATGGGCGCGGATTCTTTAAGGTACGCTGGGCGTACCAAAGTTACGCTGGGCGTAACTGGTCCAGATGCAAACCCTAAATGAGACTTGTGCACTATATAAGGAATGATATGGCCTTATCCTCAGCCACCATTTCACAAGAGAGAAACCCTAAGAGAGCATTTCCTTCGTCCTAAAGCTTGTGTGTGAGTGTTTTGAGCTAAAAGTGCCTTCGTGTGTTAGTGAAGAAGAAGGGGAGGTGCTTGTGGAGGCTAGGGTTTGGAGTTCAAGCTTGGATCTGAGTTCTTCAGAGGAAGGAGCTTCACTTAGAGGTAAAAAGCTCATAAATTTCCTCTTTATTTTGGTTTGGTGTTTCACGGTCCATTTCTAGGGTTTAAGTCCCAAAGCTGGAGACTTTTGAGCAAAGGGGCTCCATGGACCTAGATCTGTCCCATTTCAGTGATATGTGTGTTGTAGATCCATAAAAATCCCAACTTGGTCGTCATTAGGGAGTCATGTTTGAGTTATGGGCTTTAAAGTGTTGGAAGTGGAATGATTTGGGTGTTGGTGACTCTTACAGCCATGCAAAGGCTTAAAGTCACAAACTTTATGGATTAAGAGGCTCAGGAGTAGTCAGATCTGGGAGTTGGACGTGTGTCTTAACCGTTTAAGACCCAAAAGCAAAGGAGCATGAAACTGGAACTTACGCGGGGCGTAATTCCAGTATGTGCAACGTAGGGGGCCGCGTACCCCGATTCTGGGAGTGGGCGGGTACGCCCAGCGTACAGTCTTGGTACGCGCAGCGTAACCCGAAGAGTTGACTTTCATTGACTTTTAGGGTTTTGGTCAACATTTGGACTTTTAGGTCAGGGAGGGGTAAAATGGTCTTTTACCCTTCTGTGGGATTGTGGAAAGGGATTTAATCTAGCCTTTGAGAGCCATTATTTATTTGAGGATATTGCTTATGTGATTAGGCGGGGGCTAGATGAGTATATCCGTGTGCGGGATTATCTGAGTTACCCGAGGTGAGTCTTCTCACTATACTGTACCTGGAAAGGTACCTATGTGTGACCGGAAGGTCTTGTATGCTATGAGGTGTATGTACTGTATGCTGTTATGTGATATGTATGTGTTATGTATGTAATGATGTGGACCGGAAGGTCAGGAGGATATGGACCGGAAGGTCAGAGTGATATGGACCGGAAGGTCAGGGTGATATGGACCGGAAGGTCATTACAGGTAGGGCCGGAAGGTCTACCAGAGTTATGGGACGAAAGTCCCCTGAGACACAGAAGGTCTTATAGCCTTGAGTGGCGTATGTGCGTATGTGGTATTTTGGGGAACTCACTAAGCATTTATGCTTACAATTGTTGTGTTATGTGTTTCAGGTACTAGCGAGGATCACGGGGAGGCGCCGGCATGATCCGTACACACTCATGAAGTTATGTCTTGAGATTTTGGGATATGTTTTGTCATGATAACATTGGATACATTATGTTTTGATATTACCTTATGAATAAAAGTATGTTTTAAAAAAGAAAAATTGTTTTGGAAATTCACGTTGTTACAAGTTGGTATCAGAGTCTTGGTTTGAGGGATTCAGATGCACCTTCGGGCGTATCTGAACTCAAACTGAGGATTTCAGAAAGTTTTCATAAAAAGGAACAATTTTTCTAAAAGAGTAAAAGACTTTGAGAAAAGCAGAAAGGAGCAGTGTGTACGATCAGCCAGCGCCCGAACGGTGATTTCCCAAAATACCCTTACATTATGTGATATGAGATATGTGACAACCGTCAAATTTCGGTCAAGTCAAAGTCAAACAAAGTCAACAAGTCAAACCGGTCAACTCCATTAACCCTTGTATGTTAGGGTTTACGTTGTACAATTCGCTATTTTAATGAGAAAACATCATTTGGAAAATTCATGTGTTTGATTTTCCTTAGCCTTAACAGTGCTAAACAACGAACCAAAGCGATAAAACACTATTGCACAATTATCGGGGGCTGTGTAAGACTCTTAAACATGGCTTAACGGGGTTTACAAATATGACAATTGTAAAAATTTCATCATATTTACTATTTACTATTTACTATTTACTATTTACTACCTACTATTTACTATTTACGTTTTAAAAATTACTATTATTAGCCAATTAGTATTAACCATCTTCTAGAAACATTTGTCATGATTACATCATGAATATGTCATATACACTAACTAGTTATATGGAGAATGTCAACATTTAACACTTATTATTAAAGAATTATATATGAATAGTAATTCTTACTAGTATAAATACAAGGCTTAAGTCACTCATTTTCTACACCATTCTCTGTCAATTTCAAGACTTCCAAGGTTAATCATCAAGCTTTCTTCCACTCTTGGTTCTCGATTCGTCAAGGCATCTTCTAAGTGTTTTTGAGTTGAACACTTCTCTTCTCCAACATCCATCCTCTAAGAACACATAAGGTGAGTTCATACCCCTACATTTACATGTTTTTCTTAAGTTTTAAGGGGGGAATACAAGTAAAATCATCAAGAACACAATTAAACTTTTTCTATCAGATTACATCAGAAAAGATGAACTTCGATCACGGACTGTTTTGGTCAACTTAAATATTTTAGTTTTCAAAACTGTTCCAGGTGCAAGTAGCTCAAACTCTTAGCTTTAAAATGGCTACTTGCAAATCTCCATATGATTTTTCTACAATTTATGGTGATTTTTACAAAACTGCCTATCATTTCAGAGGCAAACCCGGACCAGTCTGTGATTATGAACATTTTCACCTCTGTTAGAGATCACTAAAAATCATGATAAAATTTACGAACAAACTAGACTCATATTCCAAACTCTCAGAATTTGCGGATTTGGATTTAGAGCTTTGATGATTTTTCTATAAATTTTCTAAGAACAGTAACAGAAACTGTATTCAACGAAAAGTTGCTGTCAATTTCATTTCACCTTGTAACATGTTGAGCAAGGTGTATATCTTTATGTGATTATATGTTATTGCAATATATGACATTTTATCTTAATATTTAGACCCACATCAGTTTACATATGGATTTGGACATATAAAATATAAAGAATAACAAGTGATTATAATCAAAGTACAACCGATACATTCAAACATTTAATAAACTATTTTGAATATAGTTTGCATACATTACTACGTACTACCCTTGGTTGATAAACTATAATAGGTATAGTTTATGATACATTACATAACACATACATTTAAAAAGGGTACATTTATACAAAGGATATTTTCATTAAGCAAGGTACGGCCATATGGTACCAAGTTTTCAACACGTAATTCCGTTAATGACTTTGTGAGACATTTACTTCAAATTACCATTAAGTCCTGTATTGTAACCAGAGTCTCCTTGAGGGAGAGCGTGATAGTTGTGTATAGATCTATATTGAGTTTGACAAACCCACACCTAAACTGCATGCAACAGTTAGACCGATAGGTCTGGGGTGACAAATGTCATAACATTTCCGACGCCTGAAGAACGTCGTTTTAGGCAACCTTGGTCATAGTATGGTTATAATAAACTCACATAAAGTATTAATAAACATTGGAATTTACGGGAACTTCATTAAAATTTAACGAGTTTATGTCGATTTAAACTTGCATTGTTTTACTATAAATATGACAAATTACTGGTACATTTCGGTCTTTGGGTTTTAAAACTACATTTACACATTAAGGAAAATATTGGATTTTCTAACACAAATACTACTTTTACAAACGAAAGGCTTTTAATAATACCAAACAAAAGCTTATGAACTCACCAACCTTTGTGTTGACACTTTTTCAAACAACTTGTATTCTCAGGAAATCATTAAACAGGTAACCAAGTGCTTTTGAGGATGGGGCGCTAAGGCGTCTACTATTTCATATTTTGTCAACATATTGTAATTGATTCGTAAACATGTAATTCATACAATGATGTCACTTTTTCAATTATATATATGTTGGTTGTGTTTGCTTCAATTACTATTACAATTGTTGTTATGATACTATACATGAAGTCCTCCACCCCCGGACGTTTCCGCCATCCTTGGTTTGGGGGTGTGACAGATTGGTATCAGAGCACAGTTTATAGTGAATTAAGTATATCAAACCACATAAGATATACAAACTATAAACACAATTGGGACTAATAGTCTCTGATTTGTGCATTTTTCAAATAAATATACTCTTAAAAAAATAAATGATTTTCTTGATTAAAGTATACATACATACATTACATGCTCGCATGGTATCATAACTAGCGAAAACATAAAGCAAAAGAAGAAGAGTCGAACATTTTGAGTATGCCTTAGTATATGTGGATTAAATCTGGGAAGGATATAGCCTGATCAACCATATCTGTCCGGGAATTGACTTGCATATACCGGGGGATGGTCAGGATGGGCAAAAAATCTAACAAACCTAATAACACACTACAAAGGATACTTTAAGAACTCAAAACTAAACATTTACAAATACTATAGGAGTATTTTGTGTTACTATAATAAATTATCTGAGAATTAAATAGGTCTTTATTTATAGATCAATAGCTGCTAAGTGGATGCGCTAAGGTCATATGTAACTAAGATGCTATAGACTTAGAATTTATGTATCTTTGTTTCACTTCCTGTCCTTGTTTGGTTGTGGTCTTGGAGTTAGGGTCATCTATTCGAAGGACTATTATATCTTAATCACATATGACGGGTATGCACTTTGCAACTAATTAAGTTACCGATAAAGATCATTTTAAAATATAATATATTAATTATGTCCCGACTAAATTAGTATATGTGAAACTTTTACAAACAGTCATATACTTGGAAACAAGGAAACTCAAATAAAATATTTTATACTTTCATTTTACCTCATAACCCAATGTATTGGGTCAATTAAAAGTATAAAATCGTATGTATCGTAAACATACCGGAAAACAACGTAATAATATACTTTATGTATACAAGATTTCTCTCTCTATAAATATACTTTTATTAAAAGTACATTGGTTTACGACTTATGACAGAACCATGCCGCCAAGGAGAAGACCAAGACCTTCCGGCAACACAACAACACCTCCTCCGCCGCTGCCTCCACAGTTTGATCCTGCGATGTTCCAGGCTGCAGTAACAGCAGCCGTAGCGGCCGCAATATCGCAGATAGGGACAAACGGAGCTGGTGGTTCTGGATCGGGTGCTACAAACTCTAACCACGGAGACAGTACGTGGCGTGCAAGAGAGTGTTCCTACAAAGACTTCACCAATGGCAAACCCGACAACTTCAATGGGAGCGGGGGAGTCATCACTTTAATGCAATGGTTTGAAAAGACTGAAGTAGTCTTTCAAGTGTGCTCTTGCCCCGAAGCGAGCAAAGTTAAGTTCGCAGCCTTCACTTTCACCGGTCGGGCCCTTACTTGGTGGAACTGTCGGATTAATTCACTTACTCTCGAAGTGGCTAGCTCCATAACCTGGGCAGAACTAAAAACGTTGATGATGAAGGAGTACTGCCCGAGAGGTGAGATTCAAAAGCTGGAACAAGAACTTTGGAACCTCAGGATGACGGGCTCCGACCTTGAAACCTACACCACCCGATTCAATGAATTGGCTCTCCTCTGCCCAACAATGGTTACTCCGGAGGAGAAAAAGGTGGAGCGATACCTTTGGGGACTGTCTCCCCAAGTGCAAAGTAGTGTCCTGGCTTCAAGGCCAACTACTTTTGACAGTGCCAGAGAGCTGGCACAACAACTTGTTGACCACCGAGCCGGTCATAATACTACAACCACCACCACTGATCAATAAAAAGGGGGAAACAACAAAAGGAAGTTCTGGAACCAAAAGAAGAGCCAACCAGCACAGGACCCCGCTAAGAAGCAACAAACTGTTGCTGTCCATGCTGCCACTAATGCTGCCACTACTGCTACCACTCCAGCACCACCGAAGCCATATGCTGGAACCCTACCTAAGTGCAACAAGTGCAACTTTCACCACAATGGTGCTTGTAGGGAGATGCACTGTAACAACTGCGATAGGAAGGGGCACACTGCTCGTTTCTGTAAAGCGCCGGCTCGACAAATCAACCAAGTCGCCAGTACGGGGGCAACCCGAACCTGCTACAACTGTGGAGACGTCGGTCACTTCAAAAGAAACTGCCCCAAAGCACAAGCCCCTAATGCTGGTGGAGTAGGAAGAGTCTTGGCAATAGGACATGGGGAAGCAGTCGAGGATCCCACGGTGGTTACCGGTACGTTTCTCCTCAATAACTCTTATGCATGCGTACTATTCGATAGTGGAGCGGAGAGGAGTTTCGTGAGCCACCAATATAAACAATTACTTGAACAAAATCCCCAATCACTAAAGGATACTTATGTAGTAGAAATGGCAAATGGGAAAGTAGAACGCACTAGCGATATATACTCAGAGTGTACTCTCACTCTAGACAACCATACATTTAAAATTGACCTGATGCCGGTCACCATAAAAAGCTTCGACGTAATCATCGGGATGGATTGGTTAGTTCCTCACCGTGCCGACATTCTATGTTACGAAAGGGCCGTTCGCCTCAATCTACCAAATGATGAAACCCTTCTCATCTATGGTGACAAACCTAGTGCGAATTTACAAATTATGTCATGCATCAAAGCCCAAAAGTATCTCCGGAAGGAGTACCACGCCTTCTTGGCCCACGTAGTAGACAAGAAACAAGACGTGAAAGACATCAAAGACATCCCCGAAGTGTGTAACTTCCCGGATGTGTTCCCAGAAGATCTTCCTGGTGTACCACTCGCACGACAAGTCGATTTCAGAATTGACTTAATACCCGGAGCTACCCCCGTAGCCAGAGCTCCATACCGCCTCGCACCAACAGAAATGCAAGAGTTGTCCAGTCAGTTGAACGAGCTTTTAAGCAAAGGGTTCATCAGACCAAGCTTCTCACCTTGGGGAGCACCAGTCCTTTTTGTAAAGAAGAAGGACGGATCCTTTCGCATGTGCATCGACTATCGGGAACTAAACAAACTCACCATCAAGAACCGATATCCTCTACCCCGAATCGACGACCTTTTCGACCAACTCCAAGGAGCAAATTTCTTCTCAAAGATCGGCCTAAGGTCAGGTTACCATCAGCTACGAGTTCAAGAAGAAGATATTCCCAAAACTGCATTCAGAACTCGCTATGGGCACTACGAGTTTGTGGTGATGTCCTTCGATTTAACAAACGCACCTGCGGTATTCATGGACCTAATGAATAGAGTGTGTCGACCCTACCTAGACAAGTTTGTAATCGTATTCATCGACGATATCTTGATCTACTCGCGAAGCGAAGAAGAGCATCGCCTACATCTACGCCAAGTGCTAGAGACACTAAGAGCGGAGAAGCTTTATGCTAAGTTCTCTAAGTGTGAATTCTGGATTAGAGAAGTGGATTTCCTTGGCCATGTGGTAAGTGAGAAAGGCATACATGTGGATCCCTCCAAGATCAAGGCAATCGAGAATTGGTCAGCACCCAAGACGCCAACCGAAATTCGACAATTCCTTGGGCTTGCTGGCTACTACCGAAGGTTTATACAAAACTTCTCCAAGATTGCGAAACCACTCACCACCTTGACGCAGAAAGGTGTGATATTCAAGTGGGAAAATAAACAAGAAACTGCTTTCCAAACGTTAAAACAAGCCCTATGCAGCGCACCGATCTTGTCTCTCCCAGAGGGAACCGAAGACTTCGTAGTGTACTGTGATGCTTCGAATCAAGGTCTCGGATGTGTGCTCATGCAGAGAGGGAAGGTTATCGCGTATGCATCAAGACAGCTTAAGATGCACGAGGTTAATTATACTACGCACGACCTGGAATTAGGAGCAGTAGTATTCGCTTTGAAGATCTGGAGACACTACCTCTACGGCACGAAATGCACTATCTTCACTGATCACAAAAGTCTTCAGCATATCCTCAATCAGAAAGAGCTCAACATGCGACAGAGGAGATGGGTAGAGTTGCTGAATGACTACGAGTGCGAAATTCGTTATCATCCGGGCAAGGCCAATGTAGTGGCCGATGCTCTATGCAGGAAGGAGTACTCGGGCCGCCGAGTAAAATCCTTAACAATGACAATCCATTCCCACCTGACCATACAAATCAAGGAAGCTTAACTGGAAGCTTTGAAACCAGAAAAGGTGGCAGGAGAGACATTAAGGGGAATGGATAAAAACTTAGAAGTCAAGGATGATGGAGCACGTTATATCATGAACCGGATTTAGACACCGAAGTTCGGTGGACTCCGAGACGTCGTCATGAATGAAGCACACAAGACTCGATACTCCATCCATCCCGGGTCGGATAAGATGTATCTGGACCTCAAGAAATTATACTGGTGGCCGAACATGAAAGCTGAGATTGCTACCTATGTGAGCAAGTGTCTGACTTGCGCCAAGGTCAAAATCGAATACCAAAAACCATCCGGGCTATTACAACAGCCGGATATACCTGAGTGGAAGTGGGAACGAATAACCATGGACTTCATAACCAAGCTGCCTAAGACATCGGGCGGGCTTGACACCATATGGGTAATCGTAGACAGATTGACCAAATCAGCACACTTCCTACCGATAAAAGAAACCGACAAGATGGAGAAACTGACTAGAACGTACATCAAAGAGATTGTACGACTCCATGGTGTGCCGATATCCATTATCTCCGATAGAGATAGTAGATTTACCTCACGGTTTTGGCAGTCTCTACAAAAATCATTGGGAACTAGGCTTGACATGAGTACGGCCTACCACCCACAAACCGACGGACAGAGCGAACGAACCATTCAAACGTTGGAAGACATGTTAAGAGCTTGTGTGATAGACTTCGGTAAAGCATGGGATACCCATCTACCGCTTATCGAATTCTCCTACAATAACAGCTATCATACTAGCATCAAAGTCGCTCCATTCGAAGCTCTTTACGGTCGCAAATGCAGATCACCCCTGTGTTGGGCTGAGGTGGGGGATACACAGCTAGCTAGAGGGCAAGTCTCTAATAGCACCCTCACTGGCCCTAAAATCATAAGGGAAACCACAGAAAAGATCGTTCAAATTCGAGAAAGACTGAAAGCGTCTCGCGATCGGCAAAAGAGTTACGCAGACAAACGACGCAAACCCTTGGAATTCTAGGTGGGTGATCGTGTACTACTAAAAGTTTCCCCTTGGAAAGGAATGATACGATTCGGCAAACGCGGGAAACTAAATCCAAGGTACATCGGGCCATTCGAAATCCTTGCTAGGATTGGGCCAGTAGCATACAAACTTCGATTACCTCAGGAACTCGACAAAGTACATCCCACATTTCACGTGTCGAACCTAAAAAAATGTTTGTCTGATGAGACACTCGTAATACCACTCGACGAAATCGAAGTTAACAAAAATCTCCACTTCATGGAGGAACCAGTCGAAATCATGGATCGGGAAATCAAACGAACGAAACAAAGTCGTATTCCCATCGTGAAGGTCCGTTGGAACGCTAAACGAGGACCCGAATTCACCTGGGAACGCGAGGATCAGATGAAACAAAAGTATCCACATCTCTTCCCGAACTCTTAAAGTCCCAGTCAAAAATGCAAATTTCGGGACGAAATTTCTTCTAACGGGGGGATGATGTGACAACCGTCAAATTTCGGTCAAGTCAAAGTCAAACAAAGTCAACAAGTCAAACCGGTCAACTCCATTAACCCTTGTATGTTAGGGTTTACGTTGTACAATTCGCTATTTTAATGAGAAAACATCATTTGGAAAATTCATGTGTTTGATTTTCCTTAGCCTTAACAGTGCTAAACAACGAACCAAAGCGATAAAACACTATTGCACAATTATCGGGGGCTGTGTAAGACTCTTAAACATGGCTTAACGGGGTTTACAAATATGACAATTGTAAAAATTTCATCATATTTACTATTTACTATTTACTATTTACTATTTACTACCTACTATTTACTATTTACGTTTTAAAAATTACTATTATTAGCCAATTAGTATTAACCATCTTCTAGAAACATTTGTCATGATTACATCATGAATATGTCATATACACTAACTAGTTATATGGAGAATGTCAACATTTAACACTTATTATTAAAGAATTATATATGAATAGTAATTCTTACTAGTATAAATACAAGGCTTAAGTCACTCATTTTCTACACCATTCTCTGTCAATTTCAAGACTTCCAAGGTTAATCATCAAGCTTTCTTCCACTCTTGGTTCTCGATTCGTCAAGGCATCTTCTAAGTGTTTTTGAGTTGAACACTTCTCTTCTCCAACATCCATCCTCTAAGAACACATAAGGTGAGTTCATACCCCTACATTTACATGTTTTTCTTAAGTTTTAAGGGGGGAATACAAGTAAAATCATCAAGAACACAATTAAACTTTTTCTATCAGATTACATCAGAAAAGATGAACTTCGATCACGGACTGTTTTGGTCAACTTAAATATTTTAGTTTTCAAAACTGTTCCAGGTGCAAGTAGTTCAAACTCTTAGCTTTAAAATGGCTACTTGCAAATCTCCATATGATTTTTCTACAATTTATGGTGATTTTTACAAAACTGCCTATCATTTCAGAGGCAAACCCGGACCAGTCTGTGATTATGAACATTTTCACCTCTGTTAGAGATCACTAAAAATCATGATAAAATTTACGAACAAACTAGACTCATATTCCAAACTCTCAGAATTTGCGGATTTGGATTTAGAGCTTTGATGATTTTTCTATAAATTTTCTAAGAACAGTAACAGAAACTGTATTCAACGAAAAGTTGCTGTCAATTTCATTTCACCTTGTAACATGTTGAGCAAGGTGTATATCTTTATGTGATTATATGTTATTGCAATATATGACATTTTATCTTAATATTTAGACCCACATCAGTTTACATATGGATTTGGACATATAAAATATAAAGAATAACAAGTGATTATAATCAAAGTACAACCGATACATTCAAACATTTAATAAACTATTTTGAATATAGTTTGCATACATTACTACGTACTACCCTTGGTTGATAAACTATAATAGGTATAGTTTATGATACATTACATAACACATACATTTAAAAAGGGTACATTTATACAAAGGATATTTTCATTAAGCAAGGTACGGCCATATGGTACCAAGTTTTCATAACACGTAATTCCGTTAATGACTTTGTGAGACATTTACTTCAAATTACCATTAAGTCCTGTATTGTAACCAGAGTCTCCTTGAGGGAGAGCGTGATAGTTGTGTATAGATCTATATTGGGTTTGACAAACCCACACCTAAACTGCATGCAACAGTTAGACCGATAGGTCTGGGGTGACAAATGTCATAACATTTCCGACGCCTGAACAACGTCGTTTTAGGCAACCTTGGTCATAGTATGGTTATAATAAACTCACATAAAGTATTAATAAACATTGGAATTTACGGGAACTTCATTAAAATTTAACGAGTTTATGTCGATTTAAACTTGCATTGTTTTACTATAAATATGACAAATTACTGGTACATTTCGGTCTTTGGGTTTTAAAACTACATTTACACATTAAGGAAAATATTGGATTTTCTAACACAAATACTACTTTTACAAACGAAAGGCTTTTAATAATACCAAACAAAAGCTTATGAACTCACCAACCTTTGTGTTGACACTTTTTCAAACAACTTGTATTCTCAGGAAATCATTAAACAGGTAACCAAGTGCTTTTGAGGATGGGGCGCTAAGGCGTCTACTATTTCATATTTTGTCAACATATTGTAATTGATTCGTAAACATGTAATTCATACAATGATGTCACTTTTTCAATTATATATATGTTGGTTGTGTTTGCTTCAATTACTATTACAATTGTTGTTATGATACTATACATGAAGTCCTCCACCCCCGGACGTTTCCGCCATCCTTGGTTTGGGGGTGTGACAAGATATGTTATGATATGTTATGCATGCTAGAGTAGGCTAGGTATTCATATTAGGACTAGAGTGGCCTGATTTGTGATGCCTTAGCCTAGGAAGGTTCTGCTGTCATGAGATACTTGAGAGTGAGTAGGTAGCAGTGAGGAGCTTATGAGAGGTCTACCGAAGGGTAGCCTATGCTAGCGAGATGTAGAGTACTTGTGATCTGGGATCCAAGGAGGAGGACTTGGGGTGAATACTGATGCGGTGTGGACGGTAGTATAGGGCCCGTACTACTGTAGACACCGGATCAGTGAGCAGTCCAAGTAATAATCCTTAGGGTACCAAGGAACAAGTAGGGTTGGGCGATCGAGTGCGAGCATACTCGATCGAGTCTCTAGTATCTTTGTGTTGTGTTTCAGAGACATCATGATTGGTACACCACACACGCCGAAGAGCAGCGGTGTTAGCGATGATGAGGTTCGTCGTCTGATTATGACGAGATGACCGCGGCGATCCGGAAGGCTATCCGGAGGATTTTGAGTAGCGGATTGAGGAGTGATGTCATGGTTCGAGTACCATGATAAGTAGCGGATTGAGAAGCGATGACATGGTTCGAGTACCATGATAAGTAGCGGATCGAGAGGTGATGTCTTGGTTCGAGTGCCATGATCAGAGGTGAATGAGTATGGGGCCAGAAGGCCTTGATGAGCAAATTTTAGTGGAGCATCCCTTGAAAAGGGAAATCGAGTGAGCTTCGAGGGATTGTGGGTGATATGCCAGTTGGAGTCGCAAGACTCAGGGATGAGCAGGGATGGTGCATTATGGGCGAATACGGTCTGGGCTGGGCGACCGACCGATAATGGAGAGGTCACTTTCTGAGACCCGAGTGGTGCTATTTCCGTTTCCTGTGGGAGACGTAAGAGGTGATGAGATTTCGGTTTTTGAGTTTGGGGGTGAGCCCTGTGGGATTGCACGGATGGTGATTTCCAACCAGAGTATATGGCAGTAGGTCTGTCGCGAGGTAAAGATATAGCTTGAACAGGTCGTCAGTGGGGACTGAGATGGTCAAGGACCAGGATACACCCTAATTGAGTATAGTAGGGCATGTGTTAGCTGCAGCGTCGGAAGATCAAGAGGAGTATATCAGGGTGGTGACCCTTATTGTCTGTGATGGGTATTAAGAGTGGAAATATGGTTTCTGCTCTTTTGATAAGTGACGTGATGGAACGTTGGTCGAGGAGTCGATGATGAGGATTACAGTAGATCATTACTTCCAGACTAAGATTCAGGGTTAATGCTGGACAGTTGGGAGGTCCGGTGATTGATTGATGTGAGATTTGGAATGACTAGAGGCAGTCATGGTGGGAAGTTCTGAGGATTTCATCTGAGTTTCAGGGCATTTGGAGCTGCTCGTTCTCTGTCGGGAGATCATCGAGCGTTGCATAGCACCTTCCAAGAGTAGGTGCGATGAGTACTGGTGGAAACAGTCGGTGTGATAGCTTGCTGATACGCCAATTGGGGATGGTTCGAACCCTAAGTGGGGAAGAATCGGGTATTTTATTGAGGGGATCCGCACCTGCTGCTAGAGCTACCGAGACCAGGCCAGCGAAGGCCAAGGCACCAAAGGCTCGTGAGAGAGCCTTCCGGTTGACAGCGGAGGAGGTCCGCGCATCGCCCGATGTCGTGGCTGGTACTTTTCTTGTGAGTTATGTACCTGCTTTGGTGTTATTTGACTCGGGTGCGAGTCGGACATTTGTGTCTTTAGCGTTTAGTCAGCACATCAGTATCCAGCGGGAGGCGTTGAGTCGACCGCTACGGGTTTCCATAGCTGACGAACGAGCGGTATATGCTTCAGATGAGATTCGAGGTTGTGTACTCGAGATCTTCGGTGTTGAGTTCCTGATAGATCTGGTCCCGATTGCGATGGGGGATGTGTGTGTCATAGTGGGCATGGATTGGTTGAGCCGTTTTGGGGCTGTTCTAGACTGCGAGCCATAGTTGGTGACGATACGAGACCCTAGTGGGGGAGTTCTTACGGTGTACGGCGAGGGTACCCGTTATGAGTCAGCATTTTGCTCGGCTGCTAGAGCGAGGCGGAGTCTACAGGAGGGCTGTAGCGGGTTTGTGGCATATGTGGTGGATTCACGAGGGGCCGCCGAGGGGCCAAGTCCGATTGATGATGTGCCGATTGTGCATGAGCTCCCGGATGTGTTTCCCGAGGAGTTGCCGGGTGTGCCTCCCGAGAGGCAGGTGGAGTTTCACATTGATTTGATTCCGGGGGCAGCGCCTGTCGCCAAGGCGCCTTATCGCCTTGCGCCGCCAGAGATGCAGGAGTGATCCTCGCAGCTTCAGGAGCTTTTTGGGGAAGGGTGTTTTGTTATGACGATTGCCGCCAGATATAGTGATGCTACGGGAAGCCGTAGTACTCACTAGTCAGAGGTTGTTGTGATGCTACGGGAAGACGTAGTACTCACTAGTCAGAGGTTGTTGTGATGCTACGGGAAGCCGTAGTACTCACTAGTCAGAGGTTGTTGTGATGCTACGGGAAGCCATAGTACTCACTAGTTAGAGGTTGTTGTGATGCTACGGGAAGCCGTAGTACTCACTATTCAGTAAGAGGTTGTAGTGATGCTACGGGGAGCCGTAGTACTCACTATTCAGTAAGAGGTTGTAGTGATGCTACGGGGAGCCGTAGTACTCACTATTAGGTAAGAGGTTGTGGTGATGCTACGGGGAGTCGTAGTACTCACCATTCAGTGAGGGGTGTGGTGATGCTACGGGGAGCCGTAGTATTCACTATTCAGTGAGAGGTCATTGTGATACTGCGGGGAGCCATAGTACCCACTAGTCAGCAAGGGAATGTTGTGATGAAGTGCTCTCTGATCAGAACTTGACGCAGAAGAGTTTTAGGCTTGGGCAGCCCTAATATTTGGGTGTGTGGAAGCCTGGAGTCGAACCAGGGGCGAGACTAGGATCTCCATACTTGTCGGGAGTCGTTATATACTGAAATGAGTAGTGGTTGTCGCAATCCGGAAGAATGGGATAAGTGAGGTACGCATGGGTTGCGGGAAATGAGTTCGGAGTTGAGTGCCTCGTTGGGACGAGTGGTTCCAACTCTTGGTCGGACCAAACTCTCGAGCTGAGTTTGGCTCTGGTGGTGCGTTGGATAGGCAAGATGAGAATCTGGATTCTGAGGTGGGTTCCATGTTGAGGAGTATTGTTTGTTATATGATATCTTAGACATGTGTTGGTCAGTACTCGGGTATGGGAGGTACCGCAAGTTGCATGGAACGATGAGTAACAGATGATAGAGGTCGGGGTTGAGTCGATCTCCAGTTGGGAAGGTAGCATTCGCTTGGGTTAAGCGAACTTCGTGACTTGTGTGTCACTGGGCCGAGATAGTTGTTGTAGGGAAGGATTCAGTGAGACATTTCGGGACATGTTATGGGTGACCTTTGGAGGTTCATCGGTGGACTCAGGAATTTATCTGGTACTCAGTACTGAAAAGGGATACGAGGGATGCAGCTGAGGCTTATGATTTTAGATGTCTGAGGACTTCTGAGCGAGCATGATTCTCTTGTGTCAGAGAACAGGATGTTGAAAGTTTATTGCTCGGATGGATTTTGGTAGTAGTTCATTGGATGAGCCTTGGTGGGATGTAAACCCTTTCGTTTCTTGGGGCGTGATCAGATCATTTGGCATGTTTGTTATAAATGAACGGTAGCCGATTGTTGGAATTGGTCTTGTGAGAATCAAAGGACCAGTGAGTTATCCGGGTTTGATATTCGAGGAGCGAATATCATGGTGATCGCTTGAGTAGGCGATCTGACGGCTGTCAGGCCACCAGAGTTACCAGATTTTGAGAAGGAGTATATTAGAGGCAGAAGGGTTGGATTAGTTATGGATTTGGGAGTTTTCTGTGTGTTTTTCAGATGTCCATGGAAAGGTTCGGTGCGGCATGAGATCCTTTTGGTAGTGCCTTTCAGGTTGTCGAATTCAATCTATGTGTGGGTTAAGGAGCGATTTCGAGGGCGAAATCAAAATAAGTGGGGGAGAATTGTAACATCCCGAAATACAGGTACGACTATTTAATCCTTCTCTTTTGTCAAGTTGTCAAGATTGGTCCCTGAGGGGGGGATGTTGCAAATGAGTACGCTGGGCGTACTCATGCGCTTGAAATGGACGCAGACTCTTTAAGGTACGCTGGGCGTACCAAAGTTACGCTGGGCGTAACTGGTCCAGATGCAAACCCTAAATGAGACTTGTGCACTATATAAGGAATGATATGGCCTTATCCTCAGCCACCATTTCACAAGAGAGAAACCCTAAGAGAGCATTTCCTTCGTCCTAAAGCTTGTGTGTGAGTTTTTTGAGCTAAAAGTGCCTTCGTATGTTAGTGAAGAAGAAGGGGAGGTGCTTGTGGAGGCTAGGGTTTGGAGTTCAAGCTTGGATCTGAGTTCTTCAGAGGAAGGAGCTTCACTTAGAGGTAAAAAGCTCAAAACTTTCCTCTTTATTTTGGTTTGGTGTTTCACGGTCCATTTCTAGGGTTTAAGTCCCAAAGGTGGAGACTTTATGAGCAAAGGGGCTCCATGGACCTAGATCTGTCCCATTTCAGTGATATGTGTGTTGTAGATCCATAAAAATCCCAACTTGGTCGTCATTAGGGAGTCATGTTTGAGTTATGGGCTTTAAAGTGTTGGAAGTGGAATGATTTGGGTGTTGGTGACTCTTACAGCCATGCAAAGGCTTAAAGTCACAAACTTTATGGATTAAGAGGCTCAGGAGTAGTCAGATCTGGGAGTTGGACGTGTGTCTTAACCGTTTAAGACCCCAAAAGCAAAGGAGCATGAAACTGGAACTTACGCGGGGCGTAATTCCAGTACGCGCAACGTATGGGGCCGCGTACCCCGATTCTGGGAGTGGGCGGGTACGCCCAACGTACAGTCTTGGTACGTGCAGCGTAACCCGGAGAGTTGACTTTCATTGGCTTTTAGGGTTTTGGTCAACATTTGGACTTTTAGGTCAGGGAGGGGTAAAATGGTCTTTTACCCTTCTGTGGGATTGTGGAAAGGGATTTAATCTAGCCTTTGAGAGCCATTATTTATTTGAGGATATTGCTTATGTAATTAGGCGGGGGCTAGATCAGTAAATCCGTGTGCGGGATTATCCGAGTTACCCGAGGTGAGTCTTCTCACTATACTGTACCTGGAAAGGTACCAATGTGTGACCGGAAGGACTTGTATGCTATGAGGTGTATGTACTGTATGCTGTTATGTGATATGTATGTGTTATGTATGTCATGATGTGGACCGGAAGGTCAGGAGGATATGGACCAGAAGGTCAGAGTGATATGGACCGGAAGGTCAGGGTGATATGGGCCGGAAGGTCATTATAGGTAGGGCCGGAAGGTCTACCAGAGTTATGGGACGGAAGTCCCCTGAGACACAGAGACCGGAAGGTCTTATAGCCTTGAGTGGAGTATGTGCGTATGTGGTATTTTGGGGAACTCACTAAGCATTTATGCTTACAGTTGTTGTGTTATGTGTTTCAGGTACTAGCGAGGATCACGGGGAGGCGCCGACATGATCCCTACACACTCATGAAGTTATGTCTTGAGATTCTGGGATATGTTTTGTCATGATAACATTGGATACATTATGTTTTGATATTACCTTATGAATAAAAGTATGTTTTAAAAATGAAAATTTGTTTTGGAAATTCACGTTGTTACATTAATCCATGAATAATGTTATTATTCTAAAGGTTTATAGTCGGTTATAATTGTGGGAGCAATTATGAAGTAAGACTAATATGAATTGGATTGGTTGACTCTCACTAGATGAAAGTAGGAAATTAGTTGTAACCAAGTTTCATAGATACTTGTTAGAGAAATAGTATTGAACTGACCCGCATCAAGATCATCTCATGGATCGCTATCATGAATGATACTTGATTAAAAGGTACTATCTTTGTATCCTTAACACCTAAGATACATAGTGGGACTTAATTGTAGGGAATACTATGCTTTGATAATGGTCAAATGTTGTTCCTTAACCGGGCAATTATAAAATCCATTTTCAGGTATGGTGTGAACTATGCAAGAGGCTTATGTAGTCAAGATGAGATTTGTTCCTCTTAAGCATTGAGAGTTAGACATCTAAGGCGCCTTACCAAAAGTTGAACAACTAATGAGATTGATCGTGATCTGAATCTCATGTTCAACATGATGTCTGTAGCAAAGGGATAACAGATAAACTTACCTTATACGCCAATTGTAGCTTTGAGCTTTTTGGGAATTGGGCGTTGATATAATGGCACAAACAGTCGTATGGTCTTAAGGGCAGTAAAATGTTGCTAGACATTCACCACTGTCTATATCAGTCTAATATGAGTCTTGTGCAAGTGGGAGATTAAAATGCCTAGTATGCTCAAGAGTCATATTGAAGTGATATTACTAAATAATATATGATACTAATGGGTCACTCTAACAATAACTTGATACAATTGATTATTTATTAGAAATTGATTTTAATAAATATTCAATAATACTCTTATAATTAAATCGGAAATTATTTATTTAATGGAAATAATAAATTCCATTAGCAAGAAACTTAATATACATCATATGGTATGATTTATAAGTCATGTACAAACTTTTGCACTGGTTGAATCCTTTTGTCTTTTTCCTAAAAGACAAGGTTTATATTTTATAAAAGAATTTATAAAAGTTTGACTTTCTTTCTTCTTCTTTATGCAATTTTCGAGATATGCATAAAAAGAAGAAATGTACGACTTGTCTAATCATGATTTAAAGGCATGAGAGACATACTTATGACATGGAGACAAGTTTGTCTAAAGTTGAAGGAACCAATGGTTAATAACTTCACTTTTAGGCACTATAAATACGAGGCTTCTACTCTTGAAGTTCTTATCCCATTCTCTCTTGCTATGGCCAAGAGTTTCTCCCTCCTTCTCCATATCTTCTCTAGTCTTGCACTTTGAAGATTTGATGCTTGAATTTTTCTCTCTTTGAACCATACTTGGGTTTGGTTTAAAGCTTAAGAGTTTTATACAAAGAACTAGCATTCTACATCAAATTGAGTCATTATTGGTGTCTCAAAGGTTCCACATTTTTCATCAACTTCCAAGCCTCCCAAGAGGACCCAAAGAACTACAAAGGTTGTTGTTTCTTCACCTCTTCTTTGGTTGGTGTTTTAATCTTTCTAAAACTTGCAAGAAGATCCTTGGTGGGTATAAAATGTTTATGTTATTTCAAAAAATTAAAGTCTTTGGTTGCCATATTTTTCAAGTTTATGAAACTATTTTTGAACTAAAACCCAACAATGTTCGCCATGCAATACCTAAATGCCACCTAGGACACCCTACGTATATCAAGTGGGACATCATTCCCATCTTAAGGTGCATGCCGACCACCCTTAGTAGGTTCAATTATGATTTAGCATGCAATTTTTGATGTAAATATCCAATCACCATCTTATATCTTAGCTAGGTTATTTAGTAAAACAAAATGTTGATCAAAAGAAACATAACATAGAAGCAATCTTTATTCTTCGTACTCAAATTTTCTTCCTCTAATTCATATATTCAAACTCAAATTTGCACGTCTATAACCATATGCGTAACTGGAAGATGGATATCTTTGTCATTGTTGGTTCCCTTTTTTGGATTTGAGCGTCATAAACATTGTGGGTTCTCCGTTTGAATTTGAACATCATTGACGAAGGATAACTTTGGAAAAAAATTAGTGTTTTCCTCGTAACTCTTTGGTACGTGGGTTATGATCTTAACTAATCATTTCTTTATCTACTTGTTTTTGTTTCTATATGAAGAATCCAAAGAAAAATATTGTATTTTGTGGGTCGAAAACGAACAAACATAGAAGACGAAGAAAGATGAAATGGTGTGTTATTTTGAATTGAAGCTTGCAAAATTGTTAAATGAGATGAGCATGCACAACATGAAGATGGATCAAGAAGTACCGATTATTATTAGACAATAACTATATCAAATGGATAGGAAGATGTTTACTCATAAATGTGTAGTAGTTCTATCTTTTTTTTTTCTAGTTAATGTGCTTTATTAACATATTGTAATAGTGTAATGTTTTTATAATGAACTATAATTCTTTCTTAATTGTAATCAACAGGTTCTAATGGTTGAATGACTTAATCAGGGCGGAACCCTTTAGGTTTAGGGGTCAGCGGACGCCATGGCCTCCCTGCTTTTTAACCTACTAATATATATATATATATATATATATATATATATATATATATATATATATATATATATATAACTAGGTTCATGTATTCTAACTATTTTTTGTGTGGATGTAGAAATGAATGTGGACCAATCATTTCAAAAGGGCAATTATGTAATCTTACATTTAATTAATATTTTTAATTTAATTAATTTGATATTTCTCCCAAATAAAATCCTTTTATAGGAAACTATTTATGAAAATGTAATTGACTTTTTCTAACCCTAAATTTGTTCCCTTTATCTATTAGTCGAACGCACATCACAAACCATTGTGTGAGACACGGCAAAAAGAGGGAGAAGAAAAGTAGAAGTTGCGTGAGGGAGAAGCAGTGTTGGAGTTGGTCCCCTTCGCCGACAATATGTTCTAGAACTCAATTTCTAATTTTAAACCCATCATCAACGTTGCTGCCATTTGCGGTTCCCTTCGCAAAGCCTCCTTCAACCATGGCCTCATCCGCTCTGCCATCGATTTGACCAAGCAATCGGTTGATGGAAAAAGATTCCTCAATCTGATTGTTTCCTCTTTGCTTCTCCTTAGTACAATTACTCCATCATGGCACCTTTGAAGAACGCAATCGATTGGGCATCCAGGCCGCCGAATGTCTAGGATGATAAGGCTGCTACCACAGTCAATGTTAGTGGTGGATTTGGTGGAGGGCGGTCAGAGTATATTCTCCATCAACCATCATCATCTCGTTACTCTCTGGAATCGAAAAATCAAACTGAATCGATCAAATAATTCTTCGCCCTTCTTGAATCTTAATCGAACCACACCACAATGTTATAATTGCCATACATGTTTGTGTTTCAAAACTACATCCTATTTTCATAATTTCTTTTTGTTTACAAATTTTTGTCAATTTTGAAATAATGAATCTCGCTGATGATACATATATGTTTACTTTGAATTTTGGATTTACTCATTAAAAATTCTCACTTTTTGACTACCGTATACTCCTTTCTAGTTTCTCATAAAGTTTGACCATCAAAGTCAATGGGACTAGCCGACTAGTTACTTTGATTTTTGAACTAGTTTTGTTTTATTTTTTTTATTTAAAAGTGCTAAACATTATATTGTGCATAAATTTATACAGGGTAGAGACGATTTTTGTTTTTAAAATGTGTTAAGTACTTTTGTTTACTTTTGGATTTAATATATAGCTTTTGTTTATTATTGTTCAATTATTCAATTTTTCAATGTGTATTTTGTTTATTCTGATGAGAATGTAAGTTTCAATCATGAGCTAGGGATGCAATTTATTGGAGAGCATTCAGGCTGAAAATGAAATTTCTCCGGTGACATCGTTGGTGGTTGAGTCTCCGATAACTTGACAAAATTAGCACATAAAATGGGGTAATACTTGACTACTTGTGTGTCATGCATATGGATTAAAAGAGAATTAATAAATTGAGGTTATCCATGTCTACAAGATACATTCCTACCCATATTATCAAAACTGAAAAGTTTGATTGTTATATATATATATATATATATATATATATATATATATATATATATATATATATATATATATATATATATATATATATATATATATATATATATATATATATATATATATATATATATATATATATATATAGATGATTTCTTACTTGATTTTGTGTTTCTTATTATTATGAAAATAAAATAAAACACCTGTTATGATTAATTAAGAGCTTTTTCATTATTTTTATTCTATGAAAAACTATAATATATGTTTTACCTTCATTTATACAACAAATAAGCATGTGTTACTTACCTACAACTTTCATGATTATTGTACAAATATGTTGATTTTGGAGTTGTTAATTGTTATAGAATGTAAAGTTATGTATTCTTTGTGTACATTCTCTGGACATAAAGTCATTATAACAAGTAATGCATTTTTATTCTTTCAGAAAGAAGGAATCAAATATTAGAATAAAGTAGATTATTTGGACCACTAAGAAGATCAAATGTATTTGTTGAATAATTGTATGTTTAAGAAGACTATTTTTTTAAGAATTTTGTTTATTTTATGACATTCTATTAGAATATGTATAATTATATTAAAATGTATAAGAATATTATTTTATAAGAATATGTATGAATTTGTATTTAAGTTTCGATTTCTATGATATATATATATATATATATATATATATATATATATATATATATATATATAAAAGAATGTTCTTATTATTCAACTGTGTTCAAGAATTTTTTTATTCTTTAATAATATTCTAAAAGAATAACATTCTGACAGAATTATAAAACATAATTCTAACAAAATGACATTCTGACAAAATAAAATCGGTTATGTGTACAAATTATATTGGGAATTTAAACTAATTTAAAAAAAAACTAAATTTTTTTAAATTAAGAGAATTAGTTATCCCCTATAATATGGAATTTTCCTTTTTTTAAAGTTTACCTTAATTGACCAAAATACCCTTAGAATGAAATTATATGGTGTTTTTCTATGCTTTAGGAGGCAAGGTAGATGAGACGATGTCTTGGGATGATTTTGTTACGAGATTCAAGGCTGAGTTTGCACCCATGATTGAGGTTCAACAGCTGGCAAGGGAGTTTCAGGACCTTCTCCAGACTACCGAGACTGTGGCGGAGATCACCGCCATGTTCTGTGAGAGGGCCTTGCTGGTTACGCTGTATGTGGCAGACGAGGACATGAAGAAGGCTCGGTACCATGATATGTTGAAGGATGAGATACATGAGTTTATGAGTATGTCTAGCTGCAATACATTGGATGAGATCGCTCGGGTTCGCGAGCGGGAGATTGATCTGGAGATTGTGAGGAAGAGGAAGCCAGTTCAGGCGCATGTATCAGAGGGCGCGGGTAAGAATCCCAAGGTTGTTGATTCACAATCGAGAGACCGACAAGGACAAAGCCACTGCGACAAGTGCGAAAAGGCATACGCAAAAGTTTGTAGGATGGGTGGGTCCAACTGCTACACGTACGGCAAGACCAGTCACTTTAGCAAGGATTGCCCCACCATCTAAGGCCACAATAAGCACTACTAGAAAACAACCCTTTAATGACGCGCAAACAATGACAGACATTGATTTACGATACGCAAAAGCGTGCGCTTAAAAATAATGTCATCTCTTCTAAAATTTGAAGGATAGAGGACACGCATTTATGCGTGCCCTTAAATTAGTGTCAGAAAAGAAAAAAAAAAGAAATACAGAAGACACCTATCATAAAAAGCGTGTCATGTAAAGGTGTCGCTTTATATTTTTTTAAGAAGGCGCGTTCTCCGTATTTTTTTTGGGGAAATGAAATCTCAAAAAAATTAAATACCCCGCCTGATACTCCTTCTTCTCCTTCTAAAATCCTCTACTAAGAACCCTAAATCATTCATAACCATTTTCCGTTCCCAAAAAAGTTAAACATCCCGCCTACTACGACTCCCCAAATCACCCTAAATCATAAATCCCTAACCCTAATTTGTTCTTGAGAAACGGTGCCTTAGATAAAAAACTGTGAATTCAACTTCGAATTAGTTCAGGTTCTCTCAATCAAGAACCTCCCCATTCTATAACTCAGAAAAAGCATCAATGCCCGCATATTGCACCTGCGCCGGAGTCAGCCGTTGGGAGTTGTTCAGTTGTTCATCGATGCCACATAGCTTTCTAGAATAAGTCGTTGGATCGGGCTCTACTTAAGCGGTAATCGCCGATTAGGAATTGGATGATTTTGGTTGATGAGAGAGAAGAGCAGGCTTTGCCGATCGGGATTTCTGGGTGGATGTGGATGGCTTGGTTTTGCTTGGTCGGTTCTATGTTGCTTCTCGTTAAATCTTGCTTTCCATTTCCTATTGCCATGGCATCAACAAAGGCTTTCATCCCGATTAAACTTCTTAATGAGAACACGTATTGTTCTAGTGATAGTCTTCCATCTCCAAATGACCTACAAATCTGCAACCAAAAGCATTACAACATCAAAACACGTATTGCAGATTCTGCTTCTTTGGACCACAATGATTGGGCGTCGCCGATCTCTTCCAGGAGTTTCTTTTTGACAACGATGGCATCAGTCACGTACTTTACATGTTAATAGATTTCTAGGGCTTATGTATGTTTCAGTTTATATGCAACTTCCCCAAATTAATCTAGAGAAACTTCTAGGGTTTATGATTTTTTAGGTAATCTGCAGTGATTAGGTTAATTTACTCATAGTTTTGATTAAATTTTTTTTATCATCATGTCTAGCTCCCCTCTCTACTGTGTTCCTGTGAGTCTTATACTCGGTAAACAAATATGTAATAAAGAAACAAATATGTAATAAAGAGGAAACTGAACGAAAAAAATTCTTTTGGCTTCTGCATATATTTCCAGTTGAGCTCAATTTATGAATTTTATTTTCACTTTCTGCCATAGGATCATTTGTTAGGACTGTATTTGTTCTATGGTAAAAGGTATTTCATTTCAACTTTTACCCTCGTGAATGAAAATGAGAATGTTGATTGATTCTTCAATGGATTCAACTACAAAGTTCATGTCTAAATAGATTCTTGGATCCTTAATGACAATCACAGAAACAATGCATTTCAGATGTTTTACGGAATTATTTAAAGAGTATTGATTACGACATAGCTGCTTATTTATGAAAATGACCATTATGCCCTTGTCTCTTTCGTCTTCTTAATGTCCTTCATCTTCCTCCACAAGAAACCTGAAACCAAACAAAATCCCCAAAAGTCAAATTAAAAAAAAAAGAACATAACAAAAACAAAAAACAAATATTGGGATCTTTTAGTGAACAAGAAGTAGTACTCAAATGGATAAAATTACAAAAAGAAGAAAACAAGATGAATTCTCAAATGAACAGTTAAAAGACTATGTAGCTGGTATCTATCTTAGTAGTGCAATTACCAGCTTGAGCTGTCTAGTTTAAGAGACTATTAATATGGAATGGATTATTATGTTACATTATATCCCAAAAGACACTTTATGATCCACCTGCTTATTATAACTTAGGAAAAATCAGTGATGTCGTTAATATTTTCATTGTAGTTTCTTGAGAGCAATAATGTTTTGCATCTGACAGTTACTATTACCAGTCCCTTATAATGTATTATCCATATAAAGGGTCCCACTTTTTTTTTGGTTTCTACTTTCGGATTTCTAGATTTTAATATTACTGTTAAGTTGACATCTTCTTGTAGGCTATTTCTGCTCCTGTTTTATCTGCTGTTGGTGAACGCTATTACAAAGATATTGCAGAGGCATTAAGAGTATGAGGGGAACTTGTTCGAGCAAACATTGAGGTCTTATCCCTTTCTATTTCATGATCTATTCCAAAAATTTCTTGTATTTATCTATTTTTCTGCTTTGATATTACTTTATTGATTTGTTTAGGTTTCTGATTTTGATTTCAAACCTTATGTCCATCCAATATATAATGCCATCTTGTCACGATTGACAAACCAAGATCAAGACCAGGTTAGTACTTGTTTGTTAACTTGTATTGGGAATTTGGGATAACATTTAATTGTGTTTCTCCAGGAGGTTAAGGAATGTGCTATCTCTTGTATGGGGCTTGTTGTTTCAACATTTGGTGATCATCTCACAACAGAATTACTGGCATGCCTTCCTGTTCTTGTAGATCGAATGGGAAATGAGATAACCCGACTTACAGCTGTTAAGGTTTGTTTATATACTTTCTTTAGGTTTCCTTATTGAATGCTGAAGCTTTTTCCAAGTCAAGTTAGGATGTGTTTAGTTTGTGGATTCCGGTTGAATTGGAATTCGAGATTCCATTCCATGGCATGTTTGGTTCCAAATGGCCGGAATCAATTCCATCAGATTCCTTCAGTTTTCCATGTTTGATGGATTTTACCATTCCTAGGAATGGGTGGAAGGAATTCAATTCCATACCATGCCCTCATTATATATAACAAAAAAATATATATTTAAAAGTGAATCTAGAACTATTCAATTTTCGTTATAATCTTCCATTCTATTTTCTGTCAACCAGCAGTTTACAATTTGTCAGATTCCAATCCTCTTAGATTTTGATTCCTTTGACAAATTCCAATTCCTTCCAAAACATTATGGGAGCCAAATGCCCCCTTAGTATCATATACTTGGTAAACAAAATTATATGTAATAAAAAGGAAACTGAACGAAAAAAAAGGATGGAACTTGTAGAAGATACAATGTGGGCAACAACATATACTTTTATCTCTGACCCTTGAATTTTTTTTTCAGGATTTTGCAGTTATAGCTGCATCTCCACTACACCTAGACCTTTCATGTGTCCTAGAACATGTTATTGTGGAGTTAACTGCAAGGTATAACCAACACCAACATTTAAGGGAATTTTACTTGTTACATTGAAAATTGGACCAAAATTTGAACCATGGTTTTTCTTCTTTTCAAAAATAGGCTAATCGAGCACTAAGGCAAGAAACATTTGGTAACTTGAATACACTAACTACTTGTGGCATATGGTGAAGTCATCATTGTGGAACTTTCAAAACTGATCAGGCTTCTCACCTGACCTTTTTATAAAATTTTCAAGTTATTATGTTTTCAGATCAACATATCAAATTAGATATATAAATAAAATGTAATATTTATATATTATTGGTTTTCAACCTTAACAGTGATTCAGATTTGCATATGGTGGCTCTTGTCTTAGAACTCTGTTGTACCTTGATGTCAGACAGGAGGTCTTGTTGGTTTGACTGTCAGAAATATAGTTCTTCCACAGACTTTGACTTTAGTCAAAATCTCATTTCTTGAAGTCAAGGACAGGCCCTTTTAGCTTTGCAAAACGTTTTTGCTACTTTGGTGTACTCTGCAAACACAAGTTTTGATGCTTTGTTGGAATCTCTTCTTTCAACTGCCAAACCATCACCTCAGTCTGGTGGTATTGCAAAACAAGCTTTGTTTTCCATTGCACAATGTGTTGATGTACTCTGTCTTGCTGCTGGTGATCATAAATGTTCATCTACAGTGAAGATACCTACAAAGATATTGAAAGATGATAACACTACTAATTCGGTATGTTTCCAATCCCTAATTTCTTTCTTCTTATTTGATTGAATGGAGGGATTCAAGTGTTAAGGTTGTGGGTTTGAAATATTTCTATCTAAGTTCAAACATATAAAAGAATGGTCGACATATAAATATAATTGAGCTAGCTGTTAAGATTAAGAATCCTTCTTTTATTTCTTTCTGTTACATCATCGTACTTTCAGTTTTTTTTCCTAATATTTAGGCAATGTGATTTCAAAAATCTATCCAAATTATAGCAGTGAAATTGCTTTGTATTATTTATCATATTTTTTCATGGAGTTTTTACTAGTTCATTCAGATAAAGATCCATTTGATCATTTTCTAGCTATGCGATGAAAGTTCATCTTTTTATTTGTTTGATAATATATGAAAGTGCAATCAGATTGTCATGTTTAACCTTGTGTTCATCTTTTTTAGGCCAAACAGTACCTTGCCTTGCTATTTTATGTTTGGGTGAAATTGGGAGAAGAAAAGATTTGAGCTCACATAGAAAACATAGTTATTGAATCCTTTCAGTCTCTCCATTTGAAGAGATAAAATCGGCAGCTTCTTATGCACTTGGCAACATTGCTGTTGGAAATCTCCCCAAGTACTTTCCATTTATCTTGAACCAGATCGATAATCAGCAGAAGGTGTCCCTTAATAGCAATGTAGTATTAGGTTATATAGTTAGGGAAAACCTCTTAATAACAATATACAATTAGATCCCCTTAATATCAATGTATTACAATTTTTTGACAAGATGTTATTGGATGAAATTGATTGTTTTAGTATATATTTGTTTACATATTTTTGTATTATGCGTAAATGAGTATCATAAAGACGCATCGTAAATGCATATCGTAGATGGTTACTGAAGTTTATGACACACAAATGCGTGTCATCTTCATTTATGACAGGGGTTTCCTTGATACACATTGCGTGTCATAAGCACGCGCCTCGTAAGGTTACGACACGCAAATGCGTGTCGTCTTCCTTTATGACAGGGCCTTCCTTGATACGCATTGCGTGTCATAACTGCGCGTCGTAAATGCGTGTCATAAATGCGCGTCGTAAATGCGCGTCGTAAATAGACGACGCGCAAAAGCGTGTCGTCTCTCGTTATGACATGGCCTTTCTTGACACGCATTTGCGCGTCGTCTGAGCCTTTTACGACACGCATTGCGCGTCATAAAAGGCTGTTTTTCTAGTAGTGAAGGCCAATTGCCCGAGTTTGGCTGGAGGAGCAATTGTAGTGCCCGCTCCGACGACATTGAGGATCACTGATGGCTGCAAGGGCAAGATGGATGCACCAGTTGTGAGGAGTCGAGCTTTCCAACTGTCAGCCAAGGAGGCTCATGCCGCACCGGATGCGGTTACGGGGACGTTCCTAGTGAACAATGTTCAAAATTTGGTTCTGTTTGATTTGGGTGCCACCCAATCATTTGTGTCTCTTGCTCTTAGCTAGAGATTAGGTGATGCTCCAAGGAAGCTTGATTAACCATTAGAGTTAGAGATTGCTAATGATCGTCCATTCCGAGTATCGAGGATTCATTGGGGTTGTGTGCTGGAGATTTTTAGCGAGCATTATCTGATTGATTTGGTTTGTATTACTTTTCGCGAGTGCAAAGTGATTGTGGGAATGGACTGTTTGAGCCCTAATGGGGTGATGATTGACTGCAGGTACTAGTTAGTACGGGATCGAACCCCAAGTGGGGGAGAACTAGTTATTTATGGCAAGGGTGCTCAGCATGGACTGACTCTCTGTTCAGCTACGAGAGTTACGTGATATCTACAATAGAGTCGTTCTGGTTTTGTGGATTACATATTGGATACCAGAGAGGTGAAGATGAGGACGATTAATGATGAGCCGGTTGTTCGAGAGTATGCAGATGTGTTCTGGAGGACTTTCCTGGAGTGCCTCCGGAGAGGCAGGTGGAGTTTTGTATTGATCTGGTCCCAGGGGCGGCTCTAATAGACAAAGAATCCTATCGATTAGCACCAACGAAGATGCAGAAGTTGTCTACACGGCTGCAAGAGCTGTTATACAAAGGGATTTATCAGACCGAGTAGTTCACCCTGGCGAGCACCAATTCTGTTCGTGAAGAAGAAAGATGGCTCCCACAGGATGTGAATTGATTATAGAGAGATGAACAAGCTAACGGTGTATAACCGTTACCTGCTTCCAAGGCTTGATGATTTGTTCGACCAGCTTCAGGGTACGTCTTGGTTCTCCATGATTCATTTGCGTTCAAACTATCATCAGATGAGTTCGAGATGAGGATGTTCAAAAGATGGACTTTAGAACTCGTTATGGTCATCAGAAGGCGAAATGCACTGGAATACTGATATGTACCATGCACCTGAATTTACATATGGTAATATTCATATCTGACCGAAAACAAGTCCTTTATGGATATTATTAGGGGAGCCCTGGAGATACAGTCTAGGACCTTGTTCGATCCACAAGGATAAAGATCAAATGAACGGTTATTCTCTTTCTGTCAAGCCAAGATATATTGCTAACCCCTCAGTAACTAATAATTAAGTGAGACACAAATTTTTTAGTTCATATTTTTCTGGTAAAAATAAAAAAGGAGATAGGATTCCTGATTTATGAGTTTGTGGTGATGCCTTTTGGGCTCACCAATGCACCAACAACGTTCATAGATCTCTTAAAATAGTGTCTACCGACCAATGCTGGATCAGTCTATCATTGTGTTCATTAATGATATCTTGGTCTATTCTAAGACCAAGGAGCAGCATAAGGATCATCTGCGAGAGGTTTTGGAAACTCTAAGGAGAGAGAAAGAAGCTATATTCCAAATTCTTCAAGTCTGAGTTCTGGTTGTGCGAGGTGCAGTTTCTAGGGAACCTTTGTCAATTAGAAGGGTATTCTGGTTGATCCGGCCAAGATCGAGGTTGTGATGCAGTGGGAGGTTCCGAGATCTCCATCCGAGATTCAAAGTTTCCTCAGTTTAGGGTTTATGGTTTAGGACATTACTTGTATGGGGTTTGTTGTATCATTTACACGGACCATAAGAGCCTGAGATATTTGATTGATCAGCCAAATCTGAACACGAGGCAACACATGTGGCTTGATGTGGTGAAGGATTATGATTGTGAGATCCTTTATTACCCGTCAAAGCCAACGTGGTGGCCGATGCTCTTAGCCAAAAGATACATGACTCACTGACTATGATTTTAATTAACCCACTCTTGGAGCAGATTCGAGAGGCTCCGGTGTAGGTTATACAAGAGGAGCATTAGAAGAGTGAGCGTATAGTGGGGCAGGTGTCCTATTTTGATTATGATAACCGAGGATTATTGACCCTTCAAAAACTACTTTGGGTCCCATATTTTGGTGGTACACAACAGATCTTGATGGATGAGGCACATAAGTCAAGGTTTTCTTTTCATCAGGGAGCGACGAAGATGTATAGAGACCTCCGGTTTGATTATTGGTGGCCCTGCATGAAGCGGGATGTGGCCTGGCATGTGGAGATTTTCTTAACTTACAAGAAAGTCAAGGTCGAGCATCAGCGACCTCACGACAAGATGGATCCTTTGGGTATTCCCATTTGGAAATGGGAAGAGATCACGATGGATTTTATCACAAAGCGACCGTATACCGCACGAGGGGTGGACTCAATTTGGGTCATGGTGGATCGATTGACCAAGAGTGTGCATTTCATCCCTATTCATGAGAGCATTTCTATGGAGAAGTTAGAAAATGTCTATAGCTGGGAGGTTGTATCAAGGCATGGCGTTCTCGTTTCGATGGTTTCGGATCGGGATGTTCGGTTCACTTCTAGGTTTTGGAAGAGGTTCCATGAGGATTTGGGTACTCGGTTGCACTTCAATACAACTTTTCATCCGCAGACTGACGATCAGAGTGAACGGACTATCCAGACCTTGGAGGATATGCTTCGGGGATGTGTGTTGGACTTTGGTGGTAATTGGGATACGTAACTTCCATTGGTTTCGACCTCCTTTTAAGATGATTTACAGGAGAAACTGTCGGACCCGATTTTCTGGGGTGAGGTCAGTCAACGAGTGATGGGTAGCACAGAGGTGGTGCTCCGGACTACTGAGTTGATCCAGCAGGTGCACAGGAGATTGCAGACCGCACAGAGCCGATAGAAGAATTACGATGATAGACACAAGTCAGATTTTCAATTTCAAGTTGGGGATATAGTACTCCTGAAGGTGTCACCTTAGAAAGGTGTCATCCGGTTTAGGAAGTAGGTTAATTTGGGCCTCATATATATCGGTCCTTTCAGGGTTATTTCCCAGGTGGGCAGGGTTGTTTATCTTTTGGAGCTACCCGAGGAGCTCATTCAGGTTCATAACAATTTTCACATATCTCAATTGCGGAAGTTTTTAGTTGATGATTCTGTAGTGGTCCCTTTACAGGATATTCAGGTGGATGAGCGCCTGAATTACATAGAGAGACCGATTGCGATCCTACACAAGAAGACGAAGTCTTTGCGAAACAAGGTTGTCGATCTAGTGAAGGTGCAATGGCATCACCGAAAGGGTTTAGAATGGACACGAGAGCCTGAGGAGGAAATGAGAGAGCACTATCCAGAGTTCTTTGCGGAGGCGAACTTTGAGGACGATGTATGATTCAATTGGCAGAGCACTATCAAAAGTGCTTTTGAACTTCATCCCAAAGCATCTCTCACGAAACCCTAGCCCCTTTTAGAGAGTATTGAGCCTTTTGTGTGTTTTGGTGTGTTTTCGGTGCATCTTGAAGAAAGAAGAACCCTTTGGAGAAGCGCTTGTTGATTTGAAGCTTGTAGATCCAGACCTTTCTCACCTTGATCATTCTTGCGGAGGTATAAAGTCTCCACCTTGTTTATTCATCTATTAGATCTAGCTAGTTTAGGGTGTTTGGTATATTTTGGTCCCTTGGGTTGATTCATGTTAGTATAAGCTACTACAGAAGCTTAGGATAGTCGATCTTGATGTTTTTGAGGTCCCTAATGCATAAAAATGGCATCTTGATGGATTTACCTCAACCATCCATGAGTTGATGGTCATAATATGAAGTTAGGATGTTAAAAATGGGTGTTGGGCCTCTTTGATCCATGCAAAGGCATCACATTGATGACTTTATCATTTACTACGTTTCCTAAGAGCAAGATTTGTGATTTGGACGTTTGGACTTAAGGCATTAAGTGCTTTATGTGAATTTTGGCCATTGGGGGAGTATGCGGGGCGTACATATGCATATGCTCAGCGTAACGCGTTTAACACCCATTTCCCCCTTGTTGTTAAGGTTTGTATGTGGGGCGTAATGGTGGTATGCTCAAAAGGCTTTTTGGCCCATTCTTATGCTTTGGATGCTTAGGGACTTGGTCCATATTTAGATGGGTTAATTGAGAGAAATGTAAAATGGTCTTTTACCCTTAGCATGTTAGATGATAATATGGTCCATTTATTAAGGGTTATTACCCTGATTATTTATTAGGATTAATTTGGACTTGTTCAGTGTGAGGAGTTGTGGTAGCAGCAGCCTGAGAGTGTGATTTATCTATCTCCAGGCTGAAGTGAGTCTCCTTACTTTACTTGTGGGTCCAAGGCACCAATGCCAACCCACTACGTTATGTTGAAGAATAGTAGTGGTCTTTGTGACACTTCCTGGTATGCATGTATGTGCTTGGTGTCTTCATGACTCTTGCTAATATGACTGTATGCTTAGCTGTAGGAGGTGAAATAGACCTGTAACGGTTGAAAGATATCAAAGGAGTCAGAAGGGACTCAGGGAGTCGAGAGGCAGTCAGGGAGTCGGAAGGGACTCAGGGGAGAAATAGACCCGTATTTGTTTTAATATGATATGTATGTGTGGTATGTGGTATTTGGGAAACTCACTATGCTTTGTGTTTAGGGTTTAAGTTTATGTTTCAGGTACTTCCAGTTCGAAAGGGACGAGCCCGGCCTGAACGCAGCGCATCCACCAGTGTCTAGCATTTTTATGATTTTGGGATTGTACTATGATAACTATTTTCACATTGGCATACTTTTGATGGTTGATGTGAATATTTGATTAATTTTGGTTGAATTGAAAATAATTTTTTTATTCATGATTTTTGGGATGTTACACAAACACATTCACAAGATGTCAATAGCTAGTTTATGCACATTATATATATATATATATATATATATATATAATATATATATATATATATATATATATATATATATATATATATATATATATATATATATATATATATATATATATATATATATATATATAGACACACACACACACACACACACTCAAAGTTATATAAAACAACACTTTGTTTTTCTAATACAACTTTTGGTCACAAAAAATACATGTACACTTTTGTTACTAAAAAATAACAATTATAAAGTTGTCATAGAAAATATATATGATATTTCTTACAAAAGGAAAACCATCCATGTTTTTCAAAAGCAAAGATTATAACAAATTATCAAATAATCTAACAAAAGGTTGCAAAAATGGATTTGATACCAGTCGTTGGCTTTTATTCAAAAATAGTCTTAAATAAATAGTCAAAAATACAAGTTTAGCAACCGAAGCAATTTTATATTTGAATAAACTAAAACCATTTTACCCACCAAGGATCATTTTGCAAAGCTAGGAAAGATTAAACCAATCATAGAAAGGAAAATATTAGAACCTTTGAAATCTTTGATTCTCATGGGAGATGGAAGTAGATGAAGTGATGAATTAAGCTCCAAAGAAGAAGATCTCTACAAGTATCCACAAGCAAGTAAATACGATGAAAGATGCTAGTATTCACTTGTATATTAGTTGTTATTAAGCCTTAGAAGTATATACCAAATATACATTCAAAGGAGAACCAACGAATAACGTTTACTCTACATTACTCAAAGCAAAAAAGGAGAAGGGAGAGCACATAAGTGCTCTTGGTTTTGGAGAGCAAAAAGAGGAAGCAAAACATGAAAAAAAAAACTCACTAGTTTTTCACATAATTTGTTCTTATATACATAGATATATGTACCTTTGATCCATACCTTCTACAAAGTTAAAAAAAGC
The DNA here is from genome assembly GCF_052849685.1 of Lactuca virosa. Taxonomy (NCBI): domain Eukaryota; kingdom Viridiplantae; phylum Streptophyta; class Magnoliopsida; order Asterales; family Asteraceae; genus Lactuca; species Lactuca virosa. The sequence continues at coordinate 265,124,788 of NC_136434.1, forward strand.
AATTTCATAAGGTATGTAGTGCAAGACTTAAACAAACAAGCAAGCCATGATCTCCCTTGGAGATATATAAATTTTCGCATGAAAGTCAAGAAGAAGAAGTGTCTCTCACTCAATGTGCTAAGTAGATAGTTGTGATGTAGCTTAATGGTTACTCTAAGTCGCCAAAATGGTGTACACAACATTAGTAAAATATGCTGGTAAAATACTATTTTCATAAAATAATGTTTTTTCCAATTAAAAATAAGTGTTGATAGTTATAAATAACCAAAATTACTCTAATAAATAATCAAATAGTACTAACTTGCTATAAGGTGTGACAAGTTAGGATCATATGCCATTAGCAAATATCATTCTAAAATGACTCTTGGGCATAAAGATCTTTCAATATATTTCTCCAGATTCAGTTCATCTATCATGTTTCCATCCTCAGTCTTTGGAATTTCCGGTTCTTTAATATTCTCTTCTTCTTGTTTCCTCTTGGTTACTTTAATAATTTTCTCAAAATCGTCGATTGTGTTTGTCAAAACTGACAATGATCCTCTAGTCATAAATTTCTTGCTAAACAAATAATAGTAAAAGTAGTTATATTGAAAAAAAAAAGAAAAAAAATTCAGTTTCGCTTCGACTCTAGCGGCGATATTTATGAATCGGTCGCCAGGGGCGGCTTAACCAGTTTGGGGGCTCTAAGCGAACTAAAAATTTGAGGCCCTTTGGCAGTTACTATACTTAATGTTATAAACCCCCCATTCTTTATCCAGGCTTAGGACCAACAATAATAAACTAAAAAGTTTATAAATGGCGGAGTTAATTTTTTTTATGTACATGTTTTTTTGTGAATATATTTAAGACATAAAGTTAATTTTTCTAGCCTTTTTAGATGCAAATTCTTTAATGAAATTTTCATAATCTATTTCGTTTACTAAATGTTTTTCAATTGAAAAAATTATGAATCCATTTAATATTTCTTGTGACATTGTAGATCTTAAATAATTTTTTAACAATTTTAATTTAGAAAAACTTCTTTCTATAGAGACAACTGTTACAAGAATAGTTAACATAATCATATAGGCAACATATGCATTTGGAAAAGAGCTAAATGTTTTAATGTAATTAATTATATTAGTAATTCTATCTGGTTCTAAATGTAAAAGATGTCTTAAAAATTCTAGTTCATGAAATAAATCTAAATTATCAATATCTAAGCTATCATCATGCTTTAAAGATTTTTCAAGATTTAAACAATGTTCTTTTAAAGTATTTTTTTTAAATGTTAATAAATTTTTTATACTACATAGAAAACCAAAAATGTTTTTGAACTCATTAAATTGCTCAAATCTACTTTTAAGTGAAGTAATAGCTTTATAAAATGTTGTTGAGTCTATGGGTTGCGCCATTGGGCTTAGATAGTTCGGTCCATTTTGTATTCATGGTTTGGGCCTGTCCAGCCGTTTCATTATTATTAGGGTTTAGTATTTATGGTGCATGCATGCATCACTTTTGTCAAGCTTCTGAATATTTTCCTTTGCAAGTACTGTAATCCTAGCACGCCTCTAAAGTAGAAGTTCTTCATCGAGCTCTTCTGAGGTGTTGCAGTTTTAATCATTCGACATTCATTTGATTCTCAATTGTGTCCATTGTTTTCTATTACTTGTTATTATCTTATTGATATTTGTTTGAATCTATCGATCTAAGAGAACTTAATTCTCATCAAATGGCATCAGAGCAGGAGACTGTGTAAATCATACGCATCTCTTCTGTTTGAAGAATTTTCTTAGGGTTTCCGCTTTTATTGGATCTGTTAAGCCGTCATTCATTCATTGACGTTGTTCATAGATCTCGATATTACCCTATTCAATCTTTACAAGTTTGATTCTTAGCAGATATCTGAAAAAGTTCATCATGTCTCACGAAGATTCTCAAACCAATCCGATCAACATCTCCAACATCATTTAATCCACAACCAGAATCCCCATTCTTTACACTCAAGACTATGAAATTTGGACGCACCACTTTGAGGACTCTATCGTTGGTTCTGAAAACAATGGCTATCTTATCTGGGAAGCAATAACATTGGGTCCTTTTGTTCATTCTGGAACAAATAGAACTATTAAGACTCAAAAGGAGTACAATCAACTATTGACTGATGTGGAGAAGATTCCTCAAGATGAGAAAGACAAGTTGTTGTGTAATGTTAAAGCTATGAGAATGATTAGATTTGCTTTACAATATGATACTTTTCAGTTGGTAAGCCCTTGCACCACGGTGAAAGAGATATGGGATAGACTCAAAGAGCTGTATTCCACCGATGAGGACCTAGAGCACTCTATCCAAACTCTGTTGCTCTCTAAGTTCGGTGCTTTCCAACAAAAAGCCGGATGGAAAACTTATTCAGACATTCGATCGCTTCAATCATCTTTTGAGCAAGATGATCAAGCACAGTATTGGAAGAGAAGTGATCGAACAGAAGGTCCCATTTATGAATGGTTTAAGACCCGGATGGATGGCTGTGGTATCAACTGTGAAGGCTCACGAGCAGTTCAAACCTATTCATTGGCGAAGATGGTGGGTATTCTCAAGTCTCATGAAGGCGTTGTGACAAAGGAAGCGAAGGTGGTGTCAGGTATGGGATCCTTGGCCCTTCTCTCTAAGGCGAAGAATGTGGCAGAAGATGAAGAAGAGTCTGAAATGTCAGAACGTGATCTGTCAAGCGAGGAGTATGCAATGATGGTCTCTAACCCGAAGCGGTTTGCTCGCAAAAAGTTCCCCATCGCCAAAAACTGAAATTGGAAGGGAAGCTATAGCTCAGAAAAGGCGAAAGAGGAGATCAAAAATAATCCTCAAAAAGAAGAAGAGAAGAAGGAGAGAAAACTAGTGGGAGACTTAGGATATGATTGCAACTTCTGCCATGGCAAGAACCATTTTGCCAAAGATTGCATGTTAAGAAAGCTATCAGAGAAGAAGGAGGGTGAAGATGATGAAGCATACTATATGCGCAAGCTGGAGGAGATAAAGAAGAAGAAAGCCTCTAACAGTTCAATGAATGCTTTGATTGTGCAGGATAACGTTGTGAATGATGAGTTCAGTGGCGTGGAGGTCTGGTCTACAGATTCTGAAGATGAAGAGGTACGCATGCCCACGCATGGCAAGGCTTTTGTGGCGAAAGAAGATGGTACTGAGTTTGTAGGGAGATGCTTGGTGGTGAAAGTTGGAGTGTCAAAAATGAGGGGTTATACAACCGAAGGTAAGCGTGAGGAGGCGAATCTGAATGAAGATAAGTGTTTTGCAGCCAAACCAGTGAGCGAAAGGATCAACGACTGCGATCAGTTGATCAAGAAGGTACAATCCATTCTCGAATCACTTAAAATACCTGTAACAGACTATGAAAAGGAATTAAACGAATTAAAATTCAAATTTTCTAGTATAAGTGGCAGTCTAATGCAAACACGCCTCAAAAATGCTAACCTAACCGATCAACTTAGCAGGGTGACATCCAAGAATGAGGAGCGAAGGATGTGGATAGAGAAGACGGAGTTAGAGTTAGTTAGGACGAGAGATGAAGTTATTTATTTACAACGTGATAATTTGAAACTACTGAAACAAAGAAACATTTTTTGCTTGATTGCTAAACGTTTATATACAAACATCACTCAATTGCACTTAGATTGTGAAATTGGCAAAAAGATTCACAAAATGATTTTGCCCTTCCTGGAATTAAAGGAGGACGAAGTTGATATTGATGGTTATAATTGTGAATCTATCGTTTCTTCTGATAATATCTCTGACGCCTACAGGGTTGGTCTGGACAAAATCGATTCCTTTATCAAGTCCAAAGACCATAAGGACATGCTCAAAAATCTTTTGGACGAGAATGATAAATAGAAAATCAAGACCGAAACCATGCAGAAATTTGACTCGTTGAATGCCAAGTTAAGTTTAGAAAATAAAATAAATGTTGAGAACACTTCTGAATTTGACGAGGACAGTGATATGAGTGAAATTTCTGTAGAGGATGTGGTTGACTGTTCAGAATTTGTCAAGAGCGAAACCGAACCTACCAAAGGTCTTATATCTGAGAATTCGGTTGAGTTCGCTCGGATGTCCCAAGATAAATCCAAAACTCTAAAACCGAAAGCAGTGGTTTACCAAAAGGTACAAACTGCACCAAATCAGGTATACGCCACATCAGGGGTTACTCAGAAACAAACATTCGAACTCACAGCCATTGTAAACGAAGATAACGATGGTGGTTGTGATAATTATTTTTGGTCTGCCCCAATCGACAATGCAGATGAGACTGTCAGTTTATCAGAGAGAACGTCATGGAGGGTTAAAGGCAGATATGTGGAAGAACCACTCAACAAGCCTGCAAGCTTTGATGTACCAAGCACAAGTGGTACCAAAGAAATCCCAAACAAGACAATGTCGACTGCAAGCGAAACCTCTTCTTTGAAGAGCGAAACTCATGCTGAGAGACCAAAGTCAAAGGCGAACATACACAAGTCTCAGAAGCAGCTTGCTGAACAGAAACACCAGCGAAACAGAAGATATCAAAAGAATCTTAATGAAAGGAAGCAGTTTTGGAACTCTCAAAAATCCAATTATGTTCGCAAAGAAAAGGCGTCAAATCTCAAGGCGAAAGCAGATCAAAGGATAATTCAGATCCGTGCACTCACTGCCAATCCTGCAGTCAAGAGAACCGAAAGCCTAGTTTTGGTTCTAGATCAAATGGTGACAAGAACCGAAAGGCTAGTTTCGGTTCCAATTCTTGTAGCGACAAGAACCAAAATACTAGTTTCGGCCCCAAGACAAGCCTTGATAAGAACCGAAAGACAAGTTTCGGTCCTAAATCCCATCCTCCTCATTCTCAACCAAAGCAGAATCCTAACAAGGATGTCAAGGATAGCAAGGGAAAAGTGAAGCTCTTCTCTGAAGACAAAACGCAAACAAAGAAGACGTCAGCTAACCCTAGGAATCACGATAACAAGTTTGTTAAAGATCAAAACAAAAATCCTAAATCTGATTTAAACAAACTCAAGGTCTTTACCATCAAAAGGAAAGATGAAACCACATTAATAAAAAGAATTTATCTGGTTGATCTTTCTATTGCTATTCCCTGTTCTGTAAAAGGCTCACGTGGACCCAAGCAACTTTGGGTTCTTAAATCTGCTTGATTTTTGTAGGTTATAAGTGACGAGCAGTTCGATGACAAATGGTACATTGATAGTGGCTGCTCACGTCACATGACAGGAAGAAGGGAAGAGCTAAGGGAGTTTCGGGCTCTTAAGGATGGTGGATGTGTCAAATACAGGAATAATTCATATGGCACAATCAAAGGCTACGGAATGATCACAAACGGGTAATTCTCAATCAGAAAGGTAGAATATGTAGAGGGATTGTAGCATAATATCATCAGTGTCTCTCAACTGGTTGTGGGAACTGGCTTGAAGGTTTCGTTCGATGATGAAGGTTCAGAGATAGTTGAAAAGAAAATGACGGTTGTACTGTTAAAATCTAAGAGAAAAGGAGAAATGTATCCTTTAAATCTCAGCCCAATTCAAGGAAAGCCAGTTGTATATCTTTCAACGAAAGCACATTCTGACGAAAGTTGGCTATGGCACCGAAGGCTTTCACATCTCAACTTCAAGGACATCAACAAGTTGGTTATCGGGGATCATGTACGGGGATTGCCAGTTCTCAAATTCGACAAGGAGCACCTGTGTGCAACATGCGAGATGGGAAAGCAAATCCGAAAGAGTCATCCCACAATTGTCAACACAAAGATCGTTGAACCTCTTGAGCTACTTTACATCGATCTATGTGGTCCTTCGGCCATAGAAAGCATCGGTGGTAGTAAGTACATTTTAGTTGTTGTTGATGACTTTTCACGTTTCACTTGGGTTTTCTTTCTTAAATAGAAATCAGAGGCAACTCCAAAGCTCAAAGCATTTATAAAGCAAGTGGAACTTCAATTGCGAAAGGTGGTCAGAAATGTCCGAAGTGACAATGGGCTGGAATTCAAAAACCAAGAGTTTGAAGAATTTCTCGCTGAAAAGGGAGTATCTCACAACTTCTCTGCTCCCTATACTCCACAGCAAAATGGCGTAGTTGAAAGACGAAACCGTTCGTTGTATGAAGCGACCCGAACCATGCTAAGTTTCGCTTCTTTACCTCTGTACTTCTGGGCTGATGCAATTGCTGCTGCATGTTATACCCAGAACCGAACCTTCCTCAACAAGAGATTTTCCATCACTCCATACAAAATCATGAATAATCGCAAGCCAAATGTCAAGTTCTTCCATGTGTTCGGTTCAAGGTGCTTCATTTTCAAACCCAAAGAGAACCGAAACAAGTTCGATGTCAAGGCAGATGAAGGGATTTTTCTTGGTTACTCGCTGACTTCAAAGGCATATAGGGTTCTGAATAAACGCTTAAAGAAACTTGAAGAAATCTACTATGTCACCTTTGATGATAATTATGTGAAGAAACTGCAATCTAGCAAAGTACCAACAGAGGAAATCTTTCCACAATCAGGTCAAGTCTCGGTTCCAATTTCCAATCTATTTGAAGTATACATGTTGCTCTTTGATGAAGCAGAGAAAGCAATTCATTCTGATGCAAAGGCAGCTGACAATAAGATCGACAACTTGAAGAAAATTATCGATGAAGCAGCTAAAGAAATGGAAAGCGAACATCAAGGACCAACCGAACACCCAGGTCCAAGCGAACCTCGAGATCAAGGCCAACCCCAAAGCTCAAGCGAACCTACTCATAAATGTTCTACATTGCAGGGGAAAGTTCATCTATACCAAGGCGACCATACATACTATTCCAGGGGGAGAACCCATCTCCAACAATGACCCATGAAAGTCCAATCGAGGGGGAGAATTCTGAACCGGATGTTGAGCTTGTCTCGTCATTCGAGGGGGAGAAAAATAATACGAATGACGAAGATTCTCAATTAGAATTCGAAGAAGAAATAAATGCCGAATTGGATCCTGCCTATAATCCAAACTACCCTCCTCTCACAAAATGGACAAAAGATCATCGAAAAACTCAAGTAATCGGTGAAACATCTAAAGGAGTTCTTACCCGGTCTCAAATAAAAGTGAAGCAAATGGATCTATTCTCTCAAGTAGAATTTTGCATGTTTAATTCGTTCGTCTCAAAAATAGAACCAAAAATGGTTAGTATTGCACTCGATCACTCCGACTGGGTACAGACAATGCAAGACGAACTCCATGAGTTTGAGCGAAATCGAGTCTGGAGACTGATTCCTACACCAAAGGATGCATCTGTGGTTGGATTGAAATGGGTATTCAGGAACAAGATGGATAAAGAGGGGAATGTAATTCGCAGCAAGGCAAGGCTGGTAGTCAAGGGATATTGTCAGGAAGAAGGTATATATTACGAAGAAACCTTCGCTCCTGTAGCAAGGTTAGAATCAGTTTGGATCTTTCTGGCATACGCTGCTCACAAGAATTTTGAAGTCTTTCAAATGGACGTCAAATGTGCATTCTTGAATGGAGAACTAGAGGAGACTGTATATGTTGAGCAACCACCGGGTTTCGTGAATGAAAAGTACCCTGATCATTGCTATATTCTGGATAAAGCTGTCTATGGTTTGAAGAAATCTCCTAGAGCCTGGTATGAAACCCTTACTTGATTTCTAAAAATGTCCAAGTTTAAACAAGCTTCGGTTGACCCAACCTTCTTTCGTAAGAAAGAGGGTGACCACTTAATGATCGCCCAAATTTACGTCGATGATATCATCTTCGGTTCCACGAATCCTAGCCTCACAAAGACCATACTAGCTAAGTTTGGCATGATGGGAGATTCCAAAGTAAAGGTTCCTATGGGATTTGGAACGAAGTTAACACCATATTTGGAGAAACCGGCTGTTGACATGACCATCTATCGGAAAATGATAGGGTCCATGATGTATCTAACAACTAGTAGACCAGATATTATGTTTTCTGTCTATTATTGTGCCAGGTTCCAAGCTAATCCACGCGAACCTCATATGGTGGCTGTTAAGAACATCTTCAAATATCTGAAGCGAACCTCATCTCTCGGTCTATGGTATCCTGCTAAATCAAGATTTTTTTTCAAGCATTCTCTGATGCTGATCTTGGAGGATGTGGTTTGGACCGAAAGAGCACTACAGTCGGATGTCAATTCCTCGATGGTAAACTTGTCAGCTGGCACAAGAAACAAACATGCGTTTCACTCTCTACAGCCGAAGCTGAATATATTGTTGCAGCATCTTGTACTTCACATGTCATTTGGATACAACGCCAACATAGAGACTATGGCCTAAACATGAAGAAGATTCCACTTTATTGTGACTCAGAATGCGCCATTCGAATATTTCACATTCCAGTGCAACACTCCAAAACGAAACATATAGCACTGAGATACCATTTCATCAACTATCATGTTGAAGATGGTAATGTGGAAATCCACTTTGTTAGATCAGCTAATCAACTAGCTGCCATCTTCACGAAAGCCCTACCAGAAGTAAGTTTCAATAAAATTCTCCAAGGCCTAGGAATTATGGAAGCTGAATCAGTACCGAAACTACTTTCGCCTCATTAAAGTTTAGACAAGCGAAACAGAGCGAACGCTCGGTCTATTTCGGCTCTAGAATTTTCGGGAACCGAAATGGACCGAACGCGAAATAGAGCGAACGCTCGGTCTATTTCGGCTCCAGAATTTTCGGGAACCGAAATGGACCGAACGCGAAATAGAGCGAACGCTCGGTCTATTTCGGCTCCTGATTTTTTGGGAACCGAAATGAACCGAACGCTCGGTCTATTTTGCCTCACTACTTTTGGGTGAAGTTTCGGTTGTATACTTTGTACATTATGTGTATCTTCTGTCACTTCCTTTCTTTTCATAAAATCCAAAAATATTTTCCTTTCTGTTTTTAATTCTTTTTCAGAAAATTTCATAAAATCCAAAAAATATTTTCCTTTCTGTTTTTAATTCTTTTTCAGAAAATTTCATAAAATCCAAAAATATTTTCCTTTCTGTTTTTAATTCTTTTTCAGAAAATTTAATAAAATCCAAAAAATATTTTCCTTTCTGTTTTTAATTCTTTTTCAGAAAATTTCATAAAATCCAAAAATATTTTCCTTTCTGTTTTTAATTCTTTTTCAGAAAATTCATAAAATCCAAAAATATTTTCCTTTCTGTTTTTAAGTCTTTTTCAGAAAATTCATAAAATCCAAAAATATTTTTTGTTTTTGCTGTTTTCTTTTTATCAAAAATCAAAATACCAAAAATATCACTGAAAGCTATCATGAATCATTCATATAATGGAGCTGGGATAGGTATACATTTCTTTATCTTTGTACTAGCTAAGTGTCTCTAGAAGCATGCTGCTGTATGTTGACCAAAGCCTCAACGACTTCAAGTGAAGCCTTACTGAATTGATATACACAAATCAATTCTTCCCAATCAGGCTGATAAAATCACTTATGTCATGAGCTACCTTACTCGTCTCACGTTGACTTAAGAGTTGTCTGCTCGGTCCTTATTATATAGCAGAGGTACTTTCGGTTCTTTAACCTCCTTATCACTTTTCCCCATCTCATTTCGGTTCATAATCGTAACCCTTGAGACTCTCAGTCTTTACCACTGAGGTTTATGATTACATATGTGTTGATGATATTAGCTTCGTTTCACCACGTGCTAAGTGAAACCCAAAATCCAACACCAATAACGAATTGACGGTGAACAATCAAATGTTCTAGTTTTCACCCACATTTTAACGAAACCACTTTAGTGGAAGGTACCAGGAAATCTCTTATTAATTTTTGTGTGATCTTTATGAAATTGTCTTACACCAAGGCATTTCTTCCCATAAGATCCAGTTTATACTTTTGTTTTTGAGATTTCTACAAAAATCACCAAGCCACTGAATATATTATCTAACCTACTTGTTTAATAGGCTACACTGGTCTCACAAGTACTTCATCCCACTTTCGGTCTTATGTCAAGTACTGAAGTTCGGTTGAAGCTGAGCCACCCCTTATAGCTTAAATTTGAAAAGATGCCTTTCAATGTTTCTTACTAAATATTTGATCGTATTTCAACGGGAAACCACACAGACACTTCTAAGTCTCTCTTGACTTTGAAGGAAGAGATTCGTGCCCGGGATCCATAATTTATTGTCTAAATAGACATCACTTAATTCCCACAATTTCTTTGCTTTATTTCTTTTCTATTGGTACACTCTTGCACAAAGATCATTATGATTTTCCTAATTCTTGTTCGTGGTACTAATGGCAATTTTTCAGATTTGATGCTTCGGTTCTAAATGCTATGGTGGTCTACAATGTAAAGGCGCAAACATTACCAGCCTATAATGAAGCAAAAGGGTTTGTCACAGTTTGAAAAGGAATTTGAAAAGTTTTGAAGTTCAAACGGCGGTAACAGGATAAGGTTTGAAACGGGCGTGTGAATTTGAAATGGCTCCTAACATCACGCGTGATGACGTCTTTCTAGGGAAACACAGCTGTCAAATCGCGATTTTTCTGGCGTCGATTCAGAAGATCGTCGAATCATTACTGTGAATTTTTTCTCTCTCCTAGAGACGGTATAAAAGGTTTTCTCACACCTCTTGTACCACTTTACCAATTCACTATTCTCTGAAAAACTCACTGACGATTTCTCCTGATCATCTTCTTCTTCTTCAAACCTGCAAAAATGGCTGAATCTTCCTCTGTTTATGAACAATCTGCCCAGTCCTCTCTTCTCACCATCAAACCAAATCAAAACCTCATCATTGATCTCTCACCTTTCCAGTATGATCCCTACATGCTACAAGTGGTTGAATGCCTCAAATATTCACCACTTGTCGTTGCCCTAACCAAGGTGGAGTGTGTTCCAATGGCGTTACTCTCTCAGGTCTACTCAACCGCTGTCTACGATAAAGCCAAGGAGCATATTTTCTTTGAGATCGTTAATCACAAGACTTCGATTTCAAAAGCTAGGTTTTGTCTGTTGCTTAGAATCACTCTTGCTGACTCCATGATTAACCTTGATTCCATCACCAACACTCAACTCTTCACCGTGTTCTATGAGATGGGGAGCACGGAGGTTCTCACCACACTCACGAAGTTCAAGAAATTGTGCCTTCCTCCTCAGTGGAACGGTCTATTTGCCCTTCTCTCTAAAGGTTTATCGGAGAGGGTTGCAGGTTCTGACGACGCAAGCAAGGCGTTCATGACCCTTCTCTACGGCCTGTACCATGGGGTTAACATGGATTATGGATCAATATTATGGTCTCAAATGGTTCAAAGTATCAGTTCTACTTCACGATTCTCAGAAATTTCTTGCGCTAGGTTCTGGACCCTTGTTACTCAATGGGCGATGGAGAAGCTTCACGTTCCAACAATGGCGGACTCACTGATGTCGTCTATTGCCACTTTCCATACGACGAAGATCATCGTTTCTGATCCATCGAAATTTCTGTTTATTTTTTCAGTTCTGGAATCCATGTACCGGTGTGATTCAAGTGAAAGTAAAGTGATCGCTGAGTACAAGAAGCTACCTCCTTCAGGGCCAAGGCAGCTTACTCCTGAAATGCAAAGCTCCCTAGACGCAACAGATAAACCAGCAAAAAGGGGGAAGAAGCCTGAACGAAAAGGGGAGAAGGAAGGTCAATCCTCCAAAGTTTCAACTCCAAAGAAGCGAAAAGCTGAACAAGCAGCCCCTACTTCTCTAAGGAAGCGAAAGATTAAGAAGAAGGCTCACAAGCCGAAGGCTCCTTCACCTTCTTCAAGTGACTCTGAGTATGTTCCATCTGACCATCAACCCGAACCAGAGTCCAGTGCTGACGACGCTTCTCAACCCGAAAGTCCGCTTCGAGGTAATTCGCCTCCACCCTCACCCACTCATGAAGGTAACCGTAACTCAGCTTCTACTTCTCCTACACGTTCGGTTCCTGTTACCATTGCTCCATGCCCTCCTCCCATCTCCTCATCAACTACAACTTCAATTCCCATTCCTACCACGTTATTCACTGAAGTTACCACAACAACTACTACTACAACCGAACCGACTGTTCGTGTCAACGTATCTGATACGGAGGCACCTACTTTCGAAACTGAAACCCCAGTTACCTCAAAACCTCCATCCCCACCTCCCTCACACGAATCTGACACTGTTCTAGGAGGAGCAGAAATGGAGTTTGATTCTGTTTACTTTAGCCTATACCGAGTGCAGAGCGATGAGGATGATGATGCTCCAGTCACTAAAAGGCACATCAAAGATCTGAATAACAAGCTTGACCAATTGCTTTCTTCCTCTTCTACTTCAAGCAATGCATATTCTGAAGCAGCTATCAAGGCTCTGGTGGCAACCTTTGTCAAAGAGCATGTCACTTCCATTTCCAATGTTGTCAAAGCCATTGATGCTTCCACTTCCACCTGTCAGAAAGCTTCAAGTGCCGTCGAAGAATCATCCAAAGATTGCAAGCAAGCGACCGCAAATGTCGAAAAACTAGTTTCTGACACTCATATTTTTCTTGACTCTCTTCAGGCTGCAGCTCAGAAGAATGATCAATTGATGAATGCTTCTGTTGATACTCTTACCAGCTCGCTCCAAGCTGAAAATAAGCATTTTGAGGAAACGCGAAAAGCCATCTAGTCTGCTAACACTGAGCTTCATACATCTATTGATGCACGTCTTACTCAGATTGAAGCCGAACTCACTGCGGAGAGCAAGATAATGGATGAGTTGGATAAACGAACCTCTCAGCTTAAAATTCAGAACTTGAAGCTCAGGTCGGTGACTAAGGAGATTGAAGAGCTTAAGTCTGAGCGAGCTGTTGTCAAAAGATCTGTTGGTGATGTGCACTCCATTCTTCTACTTCTTTTGGACGCCCATGATTCGGTCCTTACCATCTCTATCTGACGCCACTTGGCTGAGAAATTGAGACATGCTCTCGACATTCTGAGCAGAATAGAGGGTGTTCTGGAGTCTGTTGTCCCTCCGAAACAAGGGGGAGAAAGTGTTACACAGGGCCAATCTAAACCACCTCCAATGAGCAAACCCATAAATCAACCGAAAGTCACTGCTGAACCAAATGGTAATGAATCTTTGGGCAGTATGAGTGACAAGCGAAAGAAGAAAATTGGTGATTATGATGATGATGAAACCGATGATGTGGTTGTCACAGAAGAGAAAGGTTCCAAAACCGAAAGCCTCAAGATCAAGCCAACTGATCAAGAGCTTGTGGAGAGGGTTCGTAAAGCAAATGAAGAAATGGAAAGGGAGAGGAAAGAGAAAGAAGCGAATGATGTATTAGAACAGAGGAAATCAATGTTCCCTCTGTGGACCATGGAAAAGCTCTTGAAGAAAGTTATTGATGCGCCAAACTCACATTGGCTCGAACCGGTCCTTTTGTTCGATCTTGAGAACTCCAAGGATTCTAAATTTGATATGCCAATCACCCGAAAGGCATTCATCTTTCACTGTTTTGAGTCAACAGTTACCATCCCCTCTCCAGACCCGAAGGTTGATCGAGTCCTAATTGAGTACTATCTTACGTTCTCTCAACCTCAATACCTGACTTGGAGCAATCAGAAAATCACAACAGTCAAGGTGTTGAAACCCACTTCAGCAGGGAAATTCATTAATGTCAAATTCAAAGTGACCCGAGGCTCAGACAGTTCGGTTCACATGATCTCCCTTGCTGATCTTCCAAATTTGAATCCTCATGATTGGATTCTTCTAAACAATATTTTGCTGACCAATCAACAAGAGTATGAGCCTATCGTTGATCATATTAAGCGAATGCTTGTATGCTACATTCTTGAAGTTGCAAAAATGGATCAGGAAACCGCATCTGCCTTGAGAAGGAGGCCCACTATCAAACGAATAGGAAAGGCAAGCGACATCAACTTGATGGTGAAGGGTAAAATCGAGCCTCAGTTTCACACAATCATGTTCCTCAAGGGCGAAGGTCAAAAATGCTTGTTCGCTCTTGTTGACAAACACCTGTTCTCCACTTCCTGCTTGGAGCACATTCTTGATATCATACACAGGTGCAATCAGAACAGTGAAGCCGATAAGAAGATGTTTACTGATATGCTTAGGTGGTACATTCATTTTCGTCAAACTCTTATTGCCATCATTCCCAAGTTGTTCAAGGCTGTGAAGAAAGTTACCATTACTCAATAGAAGTGATCTCTCACCTCAATAGGAGCAAAGGGGGAGATTGTTGAGTCTATGGGTTGCGCCATTGGGATTAGATAGTTCGGTCCATTTTGTATTCACGGTTTGGGCTTGTCCAACCGTTTCTTTATTATTAGGGTTTAGTATTTATGGTGCATGCATGCATCACTTTTGTCAGGCTTCTGAATATTTTCCTTTGCAAGTAATGTAACCCTAGCACGCCTCTAAAGTAGAAGTTCTTCATCGATCTCTTCTGAGGTGTTGCAGTTTTAATCATTTGACATTCGTTTGATTCTCAATTGTGTCCATTGTTTTCTATTACTTGTTATTATCTTATTGATATCTGTTTGAATCTATCGATCTAAGAGAACTTAATTCTCATCAAATGTAATCAATTTTATATAACTAAAGAGGAGTTTTAATAATTTTGAGTCGCGCCTGAGAAGAAGAAGAGAATTGTCATCGTTGCGTATAGAAGAAGAATAAACGGATTTTGAGGCGTGTGCATTGAGTAACAATTCAGAAATTAAATAGACATTGAAATGTATTGAATACTTGGGTTAAGTGGGGCCCTCTAAAAGTGGGGGCCCATGCCCTAACTTTGTTTATAAACACACAAAGTCGGCCCGGTAGGTAGCAATTTGCGATAAAAAACTTAAATGTAGTGTTAGAAAAATCTCGAAAAGAAAAATGATTAAAATGAAAAATCAGACTTTTTAAAATAGAAAAACTTCCTAATTTTAATTATTACTTAGTTGAAATCAATTCCCTGACAACGACGTCAAAAACATTGATGTGTGAAAAATAGTCTAATAAAATAAACTTAATTCAAACTGCAAATCTAGTTTTCAATTTATAAATCCTAACAAACTAAACTGACTACTAGCACCATACAATGTACCTGATCAGATATACTATTAATTAAAGTAAGTAAGGATGTCAAAATCAAGGAGAATCGAGGTGTACTAAATAAAATAATAAAATCAAGGTAATTCTGAAATAAACAAGATGTATTACTTATAAAAGATACTTTTGATTAGACTTTCAAATCACTATAGATATACGGTTAATTCATATGAAGTGAAATGGAAATTTAACATATATTTACTGATTTCTAATTTGATTAACTCAATGCTAATATCATTAATCCTATGACTCCAAGTTATAAATTAGCAAGGATAGCTTTCCTAGACTCAGTCTATTCATTCATATTATGTAATGACTTAATAGGTATGATTAGGTCCAAGGTTAGTGACAACCTCTCAAACTGTCCAAGTTATTGGATCGATCACAAATATTAATCTCAACTCTATTATGTTTAACCTAGTGTATCACTCTACTAGTCACAATCTCTTGCGCTCTTGACCCCGTTTCCTTATTGGACAAGTTAATAAACAATGTGATTCAAGATACATAATCTAAAGCTAATCGTCAATTATGCACTCAGTTACATAATCATAATAAAATTGTTATTAATACTCATGGATATTTAGTTAAGCATTAACATAATAACTTGAATACTATTAAACTCCTTTCAATGAATTAAAAGATAATCATAAATCGTCTACATCTACTCAAAAGTATATGGGCTTAGCCCATAATGAAAACTAAATAACTAATAAGAACAAAGAAATTAAACATAATGCAAACCAAAAGTCTTTAGAGTTGCATATGTCCGCAATTCTTTTTGGCATCTTCTATGGTTCTTGACATAATCTTTTGCTCTAGATCTTCTTGTATCTCCTTCTTTTCTCCATCCTCTATTTATTTTTGTCATTTCTAGATGAAACCACCTCTATTTATATTCTTTTTAATTCGACTTAAATCGCGGCACGGTAGACTAATCATAAGATCTTCATAAATCTTCGAAATCTTCTACCATTCTGGAGATATCTTTAATTTAAATATTGCTTAGTCTTCATTGGTATGTAATCGGACTATACTAGTTCTTAATGTTCCAATATCTAATTACTAAATTCAAATAAAAATCCCATTTTTAGAATAATAAAGTCTTGCAGCTGAAGCGTGACCACTTATACTTAGCTAAAAGGAAATGACTTTATTAATGAGTCTGACTAAATTTAATTAATGTGAATTCTGCGAATGCTAACATCTCCATATTTGACTTTACTCTAAGTATAGTTAAATACTATCATGTCCATATTTGACTTTAATAAATTTACTAGTTGTTAAATGATAAATTTGACCACATCCATTATATAAAATTTGGATTTTATAAGAAAAACATTGCTAAAAGTTGTTAAATTCAATATAAAACGTCGTTTATAAAATTTGAAGTAGAGATATATTACCTTTTAGCCAAATTAATCACCATAAACATGTAGGAAACGTCAATACAATTTCGATAGATATATAGAACGCTCGAATCTGACTTCGTATGAAGAAGTTATGATTGTTTGAAGTTTTGCGTCAAACCTTATACGACAAAGCGCTTTGTAGAATATGAAATGGAGATAAAATCCTTATTAGCCTAAGTAATCTAAACAAAAGTCTTAGTATTTGTAAAAGGTAGAGCATACATATAGAGAACGTATAAATATGACTTCATATGAGGAAGTTATAATTTGTTGAAGTTTCAGCCCAACAGTCGAGAATGGATGTTGTGTTGAAGAGTTATGATTTTCATATGGGTTTTAATGGTCTAAGCTCTTTTAATATATAAATTTAAAAATAAAGTGATAATTAGCTGACGAAGTCTAAATGAAATTTGTATATATCGTCAATTGCTACGCCCAGATATAATGAACGTTGAAAATGGAGCTTGTATAAAGAAGTTACGAAATTTACAAAATCTTTGTTTTGCACCGTGCGCTTCTATAAAGAAGTTACGAAATTTACAAAATCTTTGTATAAAGAAGGTCGACATGGACGAACTCCAGGATGACACGTGGTACTCCGGCATCCGCCCATCCCACTTACCAAGGGCGTGACGCGTCTATATAAAAGCGTGACACATCTCCATTTATTTTTGCCTGTAAATAGCATTTCAACAATCCTTATTTCCACACACACTTCATAATGGGCTTTCTTTCTCTAGAGAACCCTTCTTCCCTAGATTTCTGACTTTTTGGAGTTATAAAGTATACACAATAAGGCTCTAGGGGTGGTAGAAAGTCGAGCAGATTGAGGTGTTGGGTATTGAGGTCATGTCCGCCACTTTTTCTAATTTTCACTAGAATTCCCTGTAAGTTAAGATTCACTTATAACACTTTCAGTTTAACTTATATTTATATTCATAGTCGATGTTATGAATGCATAAATAAGATTTACCAGTAACTCCAGTCTTAATATTGATTGATTTACTTATGGGAGAGGTGTCTAAAATGGCCACATTGGCTTGGTTGTTGGATTTCAGAAAGGCTATATGCTGAAATGGTCTTGCCTCACAACTGTCATGCCTAGTTGATTCTTATTTGATAAAAATCTTGGTATTCATTGGGATTAGTGAAATATATAGCTTTAATTACCAGATTGTCATAGAGATTAATAAGTTATAGTATTATAAATTAATACTTGTTAGGTGTGTTACCCACCAGTTGGATCGCCAATAGGATCACCCACATAGCTGTCAATTGTCTGAGTAATTGTCTAGGTGAGTTTACTCGCTATATTATGTGCTCTAGTATATATCCTACATATCTTAGGATATAGTTGCCTTGCAGTAGGAAATTAGACTAAATTAGTTAGTTGCATGTAGTTTGATGTATGTGTTGATATATTATGCCGGGAGTTGAGGGCGGCCCAACTTTGGGCTGAAGGCCAACAGACTTGGGCAGACTAGCATTATGCTAAAGGCCAAAGTAGCGGACCAACTTTATGCTGAAGGCAAAAAGGGTGGACCACCTTTATGCTAAAGGCCAAGAGGTGGACCAGCTTTATGCTGAAGGCCAATATGTGTATGCATTGTATATGTATTGTGGGATATGGTATTTTGGGGAACTCACTAAGCTTTGTGCTTACTTAGTTGATTATAAATCGTTTTTAGGTAATTCATTGAATCGCAAGAAGGGCAAGGTTCGAATGTACATATGCGCATTCACAACATGTTTTCGCATAATGTAATTATACTCTGATATATTTGAAAAAATGAAAATGAAAAATTTGGGTTGAAAATCGGGATGTTACAAGTTGGTATCGAAACCCTGGTTTGAGAGAATTGGATGAACATTCTTGTGATTCTAGACTTAAACCGAGGATCTGGATATCTTAACAACTCTTTTTAAGAAAAAGAACTTTATTCAACAGAAAAGAATTTGATGCGTACAGTCAAGCGGAGTGTTAAAAGGAAAGTGATTCCCAAAATATCCATATTGTTAAGATTGCTAATATGTGAAATGTTATAAATGCATGCTAGTATGTAGGCTAGAGATATTTTTAGGTATTGCAGGATATAATTTCCTGATACTTATGATGCCTAATAGCCTAGGAATTTGCTTGTTATTTTTTTCTTAGAACCTATATTAATGTTAATTAATTATTTGACAAGTATGTTAGGTTGCATGCTCCTAAAATTAAATAGTTTTAGATTTCCTGATTTGGCGCTATTGCGCAGCTCTCTTTTGAGTCTAACCATCATAGTGTCAGATCTCTCAGTCGACAAACTGTTTAATTTTAAAGACATGTAATCGTATTTTTTCGATAATTAGTTAATATGGTAGAAGTTCTTCCTCAGCTAAAAGTAGGGTGAATTGGAAAGGAATCTTAGAAGGAGAATCTACAAAGTTTAATATATGCTTAATAGGACATATATTTGTAAGGTAGGGCATCAGTAAGGATGCAAATTCCTAGTAGAGTCTAGGAAAAATTTGTTGCGTGTGCTCATAGGACTCACACACACACACACACACACACACACACACACATATATATATATATATATATATATATATATATATATATATATATATATATATATATATATATTTGTTTAGCGGTCATCGTGTATAGTATTGGAAGTGACTTGGAAACTACGAGACAATTCTTGGGACAAGTATGAGTAGTTGTGAAAGGTAGTAGAGGGCTATACTACCCAAAGCACATGACTCACACTAGGACTAGGAAGAGTCACAAAGTTGCTAAGAAACTGGTAGTTAGGTAGATAGTGTGGCTAACACTATGAATTTGTTTCGCGTTATTTCTGTCAGTATCTGTTGTGTGGTGATGCCTAGGAGAGAATTGGATGCAAATAAGGTTATCAGAATATATGGTGACAAGTTCTTTTTATACTAACAGAATGTCAAATGTGCACCACCAAGAAGAGAACCCTAAGATTGGGTCAGACAAGGCATCACTGCATGATTAGATTGCTGTTGAAGTATCACAAACCTTACAAAAAGAATTAACCGATATCGTTGGAAAGATCAATGACAGGTTTGTCATCAGGTTGAAGGAACAGATCACGATCATTCGATCCATTAAGGAAGTTGTTAGATCCACTCAAGAAGGAGAACTGGGTCTAGGAACACAAATAGGAAAGAGGAAACATGCACAAGACCTAACTCTACTAACAACAACCAAATGATTTAAGCACGCCAATCTAAGGTCTGAAGGACGTAAGGGTCCTCGGTATAGTACGTGTGGGAAATATCATGAGGGAGCTGTCGTGTTTCGGTATGCTTCCAGTACAGTGAAGAGGGACATTACAAATGAGACTATAAGCAAGAGACACATGGGATGCACATTTGTTTCCACTACAATTAGAAGGGCCAAATCAAGGCCGGATATCCTATTCTAAAACCAACTAGTGTAATGCATGCTCCAACACCTGCAACCTTTAGGATAACCAATGAATGCCTGGGGGAAAAGGAACCCACAACAAATGAAGGAGTTGTGTTGTTTCCTATCATAGAAGAATGAGTGACACTCGTAGAAATGTTTGATAGTGCCATGTTATGTTTATCTTTTGGTGCATAGGTATTAGTATGTAACCTAGAAATCGTCGCTTTTTCTTGTAAAATTCTATTATGCAATAAAATCCTCTTTCTCATGTGTATGCATTAGTACATTACTAGACAACGTTGTGTTTATCAAGTCCTTATCCTTTTTTGGTCATGTTATGATACCACTTACGGTAGGGAACAAGCAGTAATGGTGCGATAAGATATTAGAAGTCATTTGATATGCCAATCATGAGCTTCTTCAAAGTCAAAAGAAGCTATCAATAACATAAACAGGGACAACTAGGACTCGGGTCAGTTACAAGTAACAACAAATGATGGGTCGAACCCAAGTGGGGGAGAACTGACCCTTATGGAGAAAGTGAAAATAGTAGTTCTACTTTCGATTTCAACATCAAGGTCCAAGAGAGTTACAACACGAGTAGGCGGAGGTTGTTAGTTTCAATTTTATTGTATGGGTAATAGAAGAAAAAAGTCTTCTACTAGATTACATATAGGCTATGAGTTTCTTGTTTCTCAAGGAAAGGTTGCAATTTCCTCCCCAACAACTGATATGATTTAGGAATTTGCCAAATTCCCAGGTGCGGCTCATATAGCCAAGAGAACCATTTAGGTTTCTACTTTCATTGATGAGGGATATATCCTCACATCAGAGGATCAAGAATTCAATAGATGGTGTAGCTTTCCATAAAAGGCGTCGAGTACCCAACGAATACATCAAAATTAGAAATCTTAGTTAAGCTCATAGCAAGGACTTAATACCCTTATGCCAAAAGATGGAAACTGTAGGATCGATGTCAAGGAGTAAGCGTTTCCATACTACAAACATTTCAAGTCATCGTATAAAATACGTACAGAGACGCCTATAATATAATCATTTAGGATGGACCATGTAGATTAAGAGAGACGGTAGTACTTTCCAAGGGTTGAAGATGTATCCTTAATATATATAACAGGATTGATAAATCAAGTTGTTGATACCGGTTCAAACGTACGGTCCCAATGTTATCAGTAGCAGTTAAGATTAACTAAGATCCCCTAGCATAAATTGGCAAGAGTTCTATTTTAGGAGTGACTCGGTGTTAAAACTTGCATAAGTAGTAGTAGTTTTTGAAGATTCAGTTATAAAGACACCTCATCAGATGTTGATAGAAGATAGAACTACAAGGGAAAGATCTAGGAATTCCTATTAGATTTAAAAACTGTAATAAGAAGGTAGAATATTGTCAAGCACCTGTTCAAGCTTTTGGGATGCAAGGTTTTGGTTGGAAAAAGAGAACACAAAAGGATAGTAAGCAACTAGTGTAAAGTCTCTAGATACGTTCATTCAGTAAGGGTGATGTTAGATAGATCGTCAAGCGTGGCTGCCTATGCGTGAGTATCATTTTAGGCTTCAGGAAGGACTATGTGTTATGATTAGTATTTTTTAATAGAGTAAGTGGAAGTTGATAGAAGACTATAGTCAAACCATATAACTTATGTAGGAAGACAAGTTTGACACTAGAATTCGTGCTACCAAGTATTGTTATCATATGTTTTCGGAGTAAAGCTACGCGTTTGGGTTAGTTATTCTTTTAGACGATAAGCGTAAGAATTAATATAAAACTAGGATCAAATTTTAACATTTATAGGTTGACATAGGATAATAGTTAGACTTTAGAATTTGTATAGTGTAGATTAAGGACCTATAATCAGTTGTAGCCTCAAAAGTTTAAAAAGCAAAGATCTATTGTGATAAGTAGATATCAAGGAAAGATCGTGATTAAGTTTCTTCATGACAATCAAATAATGGTGGTGAGTCTTCAAGACCAATGAAAGGTTGATTGTGAGTCTTCAGGCCTGATGGGGGATGATGACAAGAGCAATCTGACATCATAATCCCCGTAGTTGGATAGTGTCACGACGTATCGTGAGCAGGCATAAGAACGAATTGCTCAAAAAATAGTGGTACCTAGATATATGTAAGGTAGTTAGAGCCCTGTGAGAAGGTTGTTGGTAACCTAATGTTCATTATAATCTAGTAGGTTAGAAGATAAGCAAGCCTTATAACGAGTCTATCACCAGTACTGGAGTATTAGTTCTAGAGTTTTCAAACCAACAAACCCATTATAGTAGTTTTGGATAGGTTTCAGGACGTGGGAAAAACCGAGCTAGGTAGAGAAACCACTTGCAATATAGGTTCATGTGACTTTTAACGATATAACATAAGCCTTTTAGAGGCATGTTCCGGAAAACTGGCTTCTGTTAGGATGTCGTAGATAAATTTCCATAGTTAATCACTTCATAACAAGCCGAATGTGTAAATATTTTGCATCTGAAGGTGATTGTCCGTCGTAGAGCATAAAATACTGGAAGTCCAGACCGTTGAATTCCCAATTTTAGAAGGCTTCACCAGGAATTTCGGAGTACGTCTAAGGTAAAGAATGAAGTTCTGCAGGTAACGTCGATGCAACAACATCAGCTAGATCACGACTTGATCTCGATGAATCCAATCAATGTTGTCTAGGTACACTAGGAGCAGGATTCAAGGGATGAAATCTTTATAAGAGGGGGAAAGTTGTAACACCTTGTTTTCACATTTCAATAGAATTCAACATAAATCATTGTTTATAAAACTCAAAGTAGAGATATATTACTTTTTAGCCAAAGTAATAGACATAAACACATAGGTAATGTCAATACGATTTCGGTAGATATATAGAACGCCCGAATCTAACTTTGTATGGAGAAGTTGTGATTGTTTGAAGTTTTGCATCCAACCTTATACGACAAAGTGTGTTGTAAAATATGAATCAGAGATAGATTGCTTAATAAACTAAGTAATCTAAACTAAATTCGTACTATTCATAAAAGAGAGAGTGTGCATATACATAACCGTCTAAACCTGACCTTATATGAGGAAGTTATGAATTTTAAAAGTTTCAACACAGTAGTGCGCATCACTAAAATCGAAATAGAAATCGATCTTAGCTGAAACAATCAAAACGAGAGTTGAAGATCTTGTAGATACAATTCTGTTGATATAAAGATAGTCGAGAATGGATGTCATATTGTAGAGTTATGATTTTCATATGCGTTTTAAAACTTTAAGTCCTTCAAAAATATAACTTTAAAAACAAATTGAGAATTAGACAACGGATTCTAAATGAAAGTTTTTGATCTCGTCAATAGCTACGCGTGAATATAAAGAACATAAAAAACGAAGCTCATATGAAGAAGTTAGTAATTTACAAAATTTACGTTTTACACAGCGCCCACTTCTAGAAGGTCGACGCGGACGAACCCCAGGCTGACATGTGGCACTCCAACAACCACCCCTCTCATCTACCAAGGGCGTGGTGCACCTATAAAAAAGTACGGCGTGCTTCCCCTTATTTTCGCTTATGAATAGCATTTAAAAGCTCCTCATTTCCACAGACACTTCATACTCGGGTTTCTCCTTCTAGAAAACCCTTTTCTCCTTAGATTTCTGAATTTTTGGAGTTCTAAAGTATCCGCAATAAGGATTTGGGGCGGAATGTAACGTCCCGATTTCCAACCCAAAATTTTCATTTTTATTTATCCAAATGATCAATTATATTAGAGTCTAATTTACATTTTGCGGAAACATGTTGTCAATGCGTGTGTACAGCCATGCGTTGCCCTCCTCACGATCCGTGATAGTTCTTGAAAAATATTTTAATAAACAGAGTAAGCACTAGGCTTAATGAGTTCCCCAAAATATCATATCCCGCAATACATATACAATACATACATATAATAGCCTTCAACATAAAGGTTGTTCTCCCTTGGCCCTCAGCACGAAGTTGGTCCACCCTTTTTGCCTTTAATATTGATCTGGTCTGCTCCTTTGGCGTTTAGCATAATGCTAGTCTGCCCAAGTCTATTCGCCTTCAGCACGATACTGGTCCGCCCTCAACTCCCCACATAATATATCAACATGTATTAGATCGTTTAGATTGAATGAGAATGAAATCAACAAACATTAAATAGGTAATCAAGTAGAACACAGGGTGTAAATTAGATCTCTATTTGATTAGAAAGTAACAGAATGCGATTACAAAGATGCAAGACTCCTTTAAAAGTTACTCTCGCTATCTAACTAACCTTCTATTTATACCTAGCATAGAAAGCTAAAAAGGCATCCAACCACTAAAGTCAGGACACCTAGGATCAAAACAGCTGTCAAAGAAACAACCTGCGAACCTAAGTAAAATGATACGATCTTGACCACAACTTTCTCATTTAAAAATTAAACAAGCAAATTGTAACAACATTGTTTTTGCAATAAAACTCAATACACAAATAAATATAAACCTAACAACACATATATGGCATACCAACAATTCAACGTACAAGCAACTAACTAAACTAGCCTAGTGTCCTAATCACATATTACAGGGATACTATATCCTAACATATATACGATATATACTGGAGCACATAATATAGTGAGAAAACTCACCTGGACAATTACTCAGAAGATTGGTAACTATCTGGGTGATTCTACTCGTGACTCAACCGACGGATAATGCATCGAACAAGTATCAACCTATAATATTTTAACCTATTAATCTCTATGATGAGTTGGTAATGAAAAATAGATCCTTCACTAATCCCACTGAACATCGAAAGTTCTATCAAATAAGAATTAACCATGGCGGGCAGTTATGTAGCAGGACCATTTCGGCGTATAGCCTTTTTGAAATCCAACAACCAAGCCAACATGACCATTCTAGAAACCTTACCTGTAAGTAGACCAATCAGTATAATGACTTGGAATCACTGATAAATCTTAATTATAGGTTCATAATAAAAACTATGACTATAATTAAAAGTTACACTTGAATAAAATAAGTGTAGCTTAACTTGCAGAGTAATTTACAAAAACCGGGAATAATACAGGCAGAACTCTGATCCAACAGCTTCTATTTACTAGCTATCTAACACTGCAGGGCCTCGCTAAAGTAACCAAAAACTAGAAAGTATTGGGACCAGGGGTAGAAGGAATTCTAGAGGATTTGGGAGTGAATGGATGAGAGAATAAGCTAAAAAACAAAGGTATTTATAGGTTGAATCAGAGGGAACATCGCACACAGATCAGGTGCACGCCATTCATCCGGTCGGAAGGTAATGATGTGTCATTCCCCGCTTGGTGTCATGTATTACATTCTCGGTGGTGTGTCAGGCACACCGTGCAAGCTGTCAGGCCGTGCGGCTGCACGCGACAATTTTTGTTTTCTTAAAAATTACATATGTTCTCCATATGAGCTCTGTTTTCGATGGGTTTTATATCCACGCATAACTATCAACGAGATTTATAACTAACATTTAGACTACATCGGCTAATTCTCACTTTATTTTTAAAGTTATTATTTTAATAGGCTTAGACTATTAAAGCCCGAGTAAAAATCATAACTCTCTCATATGAATTCTGTTCTCGACTGTCTTTATATCGACATAATCATATGGACAAGATCTTCAACTCTCGTTTGGATTGTTTTTCTTAAAAATTGATTGATTTCTATTTTGGTTTCTGTGCCCGCACTGCAATGCTGAAGCTTTGCAAAAATCATAACTTCCCCATGCGAAGTCAGCTTTGGACGTTCTCTATATGCACGCTATCGGTCGAAGGACTACTACGACTTTCGTCAAGACTATTTATCCTAAATAGTCTTCAATCAAAGACGTCTATTTACGTGACTGGTTGTTTATGCTATAAGGTGAAAAAGGGGTGTTACAACTTTCCCCCACTTATAGACATTTCGTACCCAAAATCCTACTCCTAGCGTACCTTAAGACAATTCCTATACGATCGTTCTAGGGTTTCATGAGATCAACTCAGGATCTAGTCGATGTTGCTGCATTGAATGTGTCGATCCATACTTATTTAATCGTAGAACTTCGTATTCTACTATACACGTACTCCTGAATTCCTTGGGAAATATTCCAAAACTAAGAATTCGTTGGTTTGGACTTCCAGAAGTGCCATGCTATGATTGATGATCAGATTCAGATGTGAATATCGACACAATCAACTCGCTATAAAGCGATTAACTAAGGAAACGATCTCCTAACGAAATCCACTTTCCCGAATATGCATATAATAGGATTATGGTAAATCTTAAAACACACACAAATGTAGATTGAAACTAGTTTCTTTACCTAGTTCAGGAGTTTTCATCATCCTAAAATTTAATCAAAATTACTACAACGGGTTCACTAACTTGAAAACTTTAGAACCAATACCCTAATATTGGTGACATACTCATTATAAGGCTTGTTTACTTTCCATCCTACAATATTACGATGAACACTAGGTCACCAATAACCTTCTCACAAGGCTCTAACCACTTTTCCTGTATCAAGGTATAACTATTATTTGCGCAACTTGTCCTTATATCAGCTCATGATATGTCATGACATTATCCATCTACCAGGATTACGATGTTGGATTGCTCTTGTCATTATCCTCAACATGCTTAAATACTCACGATCGAACCTTCGGTGGTATTTAAAGACTCACAACCTCTATCTAACTATCCATAAAAGAACTCAGTCTTTATCCTTCCTTGATGTCATAACAGATCTGTGTTATTTAAACTTTTGAGACTACAACTGATTAGAGGTCCTTAATCTATGGTGTTATAACACTAAAGTCTATTTGTCATCCTAAATTATCCTACGAACGTTGAACCTTGATCCTAATTTTATATTAGTTCTTACTCTTATTATCTAAAGGAATAATTAAATCAAATATATAGCTTACCCCGAAGACCAATGACGCATAAGCAGTTGCACTCGATGATCTTTCCAACGTGATTCTTAACTAAATGAACGAGTCTGGGATTTTATACTAATTTCTTAAGATCCTTTTATGTTCTCTATCGCCATCCTAAACATGCATCCTAAAAGCTTGAACAGCTCCTTGATAGTATTCTACCATCTTATTGCAGTTCTAAATCTCATAGGAATTCCTTAAATCTTTTACTTGTAGGTATATCTTTTATTGACATCTGGTGAGACGTCTTTACAACCGAATCTCCAACAATTACTACTGTTTATGCTTTTCTAACATTGAGTCGCTCCTATAATTGAAATCTCGCCAATTTATGTTGGGGACTCTTAGTTAATCTAAACATCAAGGCTGTTCGGTTGAACTGGATCAACAACTTGATCTATAAATCCTATTATGTATATTGTTGATAGATCTACAACCTTTGGAAAGTACTATCGCCTCTCATGGTCCATCCTGAATGATTCTCTTATAGGCGTCTTCATATGCATTTTAGTCGATGATTTGAAGCGGTCGTACTATAGAAAAAACCTTGTACTTGACTTTGATCCTATGGTTTCCGTCTTCTGGCATATGGAAACTAAGTTCTTACAACGAGCTTAACTAAGCTTCCTAAATCTGATTTATACCTTGAGCACTCGATGATCTCTATGGAAAACTACACCACCTATTGAACTCCTTATTCTCTTCTACGAGGATATATCTCTCATTCGTGAAGGTACGAACCTAAATGGTTCTCTTAGCTCTCTGAGTCGTACCTGGAATTTGACTACTTCCTAAATCCTATTAGTTGCTTGGGAGGAAAGACCAACCTTCCCTTGGGAAGCAAGAAACTTATAGGCTATGGGTAATATAACCTTTATTATTCTATTACCTACTCGACGAAAATGAAACTAACAATCTTAGCCTACTCGTGCTGCTACTCTCCTGGACCACGATGTCGAAATGGAAAGTTGAACTACATGTCGTACTTTTCCTTTAAGGGTCGGTTCTCTCCCACTTGGGTTCGACCCACCATCTGCTGCTACTTGCAACTGATCAAAGCTTAAACTAGTTTAGCCTATATCATTTGTATCTCCTTTTGACTTTGAAGAAACTCATATTCGTCATCTCCAATGACCTTTGAGATTCTCATCATAGTAATACTAATTTTTCCTACCATAGATGGTCTCCTTGCATAACACAACCAAAACAGAATAAGTTTGTGATAAGCACAACGTCACATATGTATGAGAAAAGGGATTTTATTGTGTAATAGAACTTTACAACCAATAACGATGATTGTCGGGTTACACGTTAATACCTACATATTGAAAACAAATATATACTAGTATACTATTAAACACTTCCTACGGGTGTCGCTCATTCTTCCTATAGGAAACAACACAACTCCTTCATTGGTTGTGGGTTCCTTCTCTATTGGGCGGTCATTGGTTAGCCTAAACGTTTCAGGTGTTGGAGCCTACATTACACTTGTTGGTTTTAGAAGAAGACAATCAACCTTGATGTGGCCCTTCTTGTTGCAATGGAAACACATGCACACCCCTTGCGTCTCTTTCTTACAGTCTTGTTTGTAATGTCCTACCTCACCACACTAGAAGCATACTAAATCACAACAAGTTCCCTTATGATATTTCCTACACATACTACACTGAAGGCCCCTCTGTCCATTAGGCTTTGAGTTGGCATGCTTAAGTCTTTTGTATTCTGCTCGGAGATTTGGGTCTTGCGCTCACTTCCTTTTTCCAAGCTCTCCTTCTTGAGCGGTCCTTGAAATTTCATCAATTGTTTGAATGGAAGAAATACTCTCCTTAACCATGAAGATCAACCTATCCATAACCCATTTAATGATATTGGGTAATTCTTCTAGTAGGGTCTACGAGATCTCTATGGCAATCCAATCATGTATGGATGAATTGTAGCTCCCTACTTCATGACGTGTAGTCGACTTTATATAAAGAGGATATGTGACTACTTTCTTTGATGACCTTTGATTGAAAAATATCCTAGAGTACTAAACCTTTTAATCCTTGAATGTAATGCCTAAGACATAGCTTAGCTATCTTATCCTCATTGTATTAATAACTCGATCCTTCATCCTTGGGTAGCAGGAGGTTGACATACAACTACCCCACAACTACTAACTGAATGGACATATCCTAATGACCTTCAAAGGATTTATAACAAAGTAGACTCTTGTTTCTACGAGTCAACACTTAATTTTAGGAGACACCTTCCTTCATGTTCTAACGTCGTACATTTACATGATTGTAGATGGTGACGGCTGTGATACTCATGTCGATTGCTTTAATCACCCTTTCTCACAATCTTTGACTAAATTCGGACACTACATGGGTCCTACTTTCCAGGTATATATTAGTCGGACTCGATTCGCTTTGACCACTAAGGTTGGAATAATATGCATTTTCTTTGTCATCATCGAAATGATGGTAATGACGGAAGTGAATTGAATTTATAGTGTTAGCCATACTATTTACCTAACTACCAGTGCCTTAGAAACTTTGTGACTCTTCCTGATCCAAGAGAGAGTCCTATGCTACAGGTAGTATTATGTTAGTGCTTAACTAAAGATTCATGAGTATTGATAATGATTTTATTATGTTAATGTAACTGAGTGCATAATTGATGATTTGGTTCAAATTATGTATCTAGAATCATATTGTTTATAAACTTGTCTACTTTGGAAAACTGAGTCAAGAGCATGGACAATTGTGACCAGTGGAGTGATACCCTAGGTAAACATAATAAAGTTGAGATTAATATTTGTGATTGATCCAATAATTTGGACAATTTGAGGTTGCCACTAACCCTGAGACTAATCATACATGTTAAGTAATTGCATAATATAAATGAATAGACTGATTCTAGGAAATCAATGAATATCATATCAAATTTCCATTGCACTTAATACAAATTAACCATATATATATATATATATATATATATATATATATATATATATATATATATATATATATATATATATATGATCAGGTATATTATATGGTCCTACTAGCCAGTTTAATTAATAGTATCAAAAGTATCTTGTATAATTAATAGTATCTTGTTTATTTCAAAATTACCTTGTTTTTATTATTTTATTTAGTACACCTCAATTCCATTAAGTTCAACACCCTTACTTAGTTTAGCTAATACTATATATGATCAGGTATATTATATGGTGCTACTAGCCAGTTTATTTTGTTCGGATTTATAAATTTTCAACTAGAGTTTTAGTTTGAATTAAGTTTATTTTATTAGACTAATTTACGCACATCGTGAAGATTTGTATCGATCGGATACACTTCAAGTATGAATAACAAACATAAAATTAATCTAAGCAAAATAATAAACAAAAAATAAATAATACAAAAGTTTAACAAATTGTTCTTTCACCATGAAAGAGTTTTGTATTCACCAAGAAGGTGGGTTTGTCACAAGGACAATTGACACAAAGCCACGATCACAACATTACGGTTTGCCCCAATGTTGTATATATACTAATCTATACATGTATGTCCCTTAATTGAAGAGATTTCGTCTAATCTATACTGAGAACCGATCTTATCACAAAGATATCGGATCTATGATCTATTCTATACTTATCTTTATCATTACCTAATATACAAAAGATTACAATCGGATAACTGAATTGCAAGCTGACGTTGATAAGCTTGATACGCTGGCACTATAGATGTAGTGGATGTTGACGTTGATCTATCAGCATATCGTGTGTTTGACTCATTAGATCATAAAGTGTGACCTTACAATCTCCCCCTATCTGATGATGTCAAAACTAAACTTCTTTTGTATATAAGTTTATGTTCGTGCTCCCCCTGAGTGTAAGAATGAAATCTTGACTCTTGCAGTTTTAACAAATGCACCCCCTAAGAAGATGAATGACTTATTAAACATTCATGAATTGCAGAAGACGATGGATGAATAGATAATGAGCTTGAGCTGACCTGAGAACGTTGGAATCAACTTGACTCGACTCCCCCATAGAATGTGCTTTTCTATAGTTCTAGCAGCGAGATTTTTGGCATCATCTTCACTCGAACCCCCCTAGAATGTGTTTTTCTGTAGTTCTAGTAGTGAGATTTTTAGCTTTACCAAGATTTTCTCCCCCTTTTTGACATCAATAGCTAACGTCGAGCAAAATAGAGCTTCAACTTGTAGTCCAGTAAGATTGTGATGTCTCTTGATAGCATGGGCTTAAACCACCATTCACTGACATAGTATTACGAGATCTCATCAGCGTGTCGTTTCATACGCTGAATCATAAATCTCTTTTATTAGAAGAAAAATGGCAAGAGTGGATAGGTATGTGTAATAGCCTACGATACATAGACTAACCAGCGACACATAGTTTCTAACTTTCATCAGTGTGTGGTATATCACAGTGAATCGTTAAGTTTTATTAATAAGATAAAGGGGAGAATGGATTGTTTCAGTCATGCTGAGGTGAAACCAGCTTGAATCATTAACATTTTAACACATCGATAAGAAGTGGTTTAAAGTTTCATATCATAGAGTAAGTTGCAATCTAGAATCAAAGATTCACCATTGATTCATAATGGAACCATATCATACCTCAAACTAGGAGGTCAGGGACATGAACAACCCTTTTTCAATTAAGGACCTTACAAGTATCTCTTACGCTGATGACTATGCAATCAAGGAAAGCCATTGGGTTTTCCTTAATGTTTCAGTAGAACATGAGACTTGATGCATGCGGCAAGCATGCTTCCAAGGACAAGGTCAGGTGAGAGATGATTAACAAAAAAAATAAACACCTAAGCCTTAAGATAATTTTTTGATTAGGACCAGTCAATCTCACACTGAAAGTTTAGAAAATGCTAGACAGTCAACATGAGAGGGTGACTCAATTTTCTCAGCAGATGGTCTCGCGGATGAGAAACTTAGAGAGATTTAGTCACACACAACAACATGCTTATAGGGACGATGATGTGTTAAAAATTGCATACTAGGCTTATAATTGCTTCCGTCAGATTCCTTTTTTTAAAAAAAATGGTACATACGAATAAACAATATAAGAATACAAAAAAAGGAGTTAGTAAAACAAGAAAATAGTTTAAACAGAGAAATGTGTGCAACTTTTTCAGAAAGGTGATAAAGACTCGTTCTATCAAATCTTTGGAGTTGAATGGTGATTAATGCATTTCAATTTTCCGAGATATCTACCCCTTGGATTTTTTGGCTATAAAAGAGAATAAACAAGATCAGCCATATCACACACAAAAGAACAACACAATATATCACAAGTGATGTAGCCTTTTATTATTGAAGCGTTACAAAAGGTTTCCAAGATTCATGTTCATCAGTAGCAAGAGAATAAGTGAAGATTAATTCTTGTAACCAATGAGTTAACTAGCTCGAATCCATAAAATCATCATGTCGTCAAGATCAACACGTGGGTATTGAGGTTTTACATGATAATGAGTCAGTAGATGAAAACAAGACTTACTGCATTGATGGTTGCTCTTTGCATCCATAACAGTGAGTGAAGTAGAATGAAGATATCCTCAAGAAGAAGAGGACATGATGTCATTATTTTTCTTAACACCAAGAGCATTGAGATCTTTCAAGAAAGCTCCAGTGCTTACAACTTCTGAAGCAATAAGATGCATGTAAATCTTAGATAGGCTTAAAAGAAAATAAATGTAAATACTAAATGTAAGATTTTACATTCTTAATAAAAGAAGTACTTGTTTTTGAGTTTTTCATAAGACATAAAACAGTTAGAAAACGATGAGAACATTGAAAGCATGCCATGATCTATAATTAATTTGTTCAAACTCTTTTCATCCAATTCCTTGGTGAAGATGTCAGCCAACTGATCGGTGGATGGAATATTTAAAATTTCCACTTTTCCCTTTTGAACTATGTCCCTGATGACATGATGACGGATGTAGATGTGCTTAGTCTTGGAATGCTGCACTGGCTTTTATATCATCTGAATGGCACCGGTGTTGTCACAGTATATGGGTGTCTTCGAGAAGTTTAGACTATAATCCAAGAGCTGATTTTGAATCCATCATATTTGAGCACAACGCCTTCCAGCGACAAGATATTCATCCTCAACGGTAGAACAAGCGACTGATGTCTGCTTTTTGCTGGACCAGCTTACCAATCTATTTCCAATCTTTTGAGCTCCTCGTGAAGTGCTTTTACGATCAATCCCACACCAAACATGATCAGTGTCAGTGTATCCCACCAGCTTGAAATCAGAATCACGAGGATACCATAACCGAAGATTGGGTGTATGTTTTAAGTACTAGAAAATCCTTTTGACAACGTGAAGATGAGATTCCTTAGTACTGGCTTGATAGCGAGCACATTATATGGTGGAAAACATAATGACAGAGGGAATGGCTGTAAGATAGAGTAGAGAGCATATCATTCCTCGAAACAGAGTTGTATTCACATCAGTGCCACTTGGATCAGTGACAATAGACGATGATGAAGACATCAGATTCTTTGCTTGTTTGCAATCAGAGAAACCATACTTCTTCAGCATATCTGCAATATATTTAGCTTGAAAAACAAACATACCATCAGTTAGTTGCTTGACCTACTAGTCCAAAAAAAGTTAGTTCACCGATCATCCTCATCTCAAATTTCTTGGCCATGACCTCCGCGAATTACGAATTTAGATTTTCATCAGTGGATCCGAAGATGATATCGTCCACATACACTTGAGCAAGAATGATATGATATCCTGATTGCTTTATGAATAGAGTGTTATCGATATTTCCTCGTTTGTATCCACTTGAGAGAAGATAGCATGCCAACGCGTCATACCATGCCCTAGGAGCCTGCTTTAAGCCATATACAACTTTATCAAGACGATACACATGATCTGGAAACACTTCATTTTCAAACCCTGGAGGTTGTTTTAAAAAGGCTTATTCATGAATATATCCATGTAGAAAGGAAGTCTTGATGTCTATTTGGTAGACTTTCAAGTTTTTGAAAGAGGCAAAAGCTAGAAACAGATCAATTGCTTCAAGTCTTGCAAATAGAGAAAATGTTTCATCATAGTCTAACCCTTCAAGCTGATAGAACCCTTGAGTTACAAGCCTAGCTTTGTTACTTATAAAGATTCCATCTTCATCCATTTTGCTCCTAAAAATCCAACGAATGCCAATGATAGTCTTTCCTTGAGGTTTGGGAATAAGAGTCCACACACGATGACATTCGAATTCATTTAGCTCATCATGCATGGCGTTAATCCAATCAGATTCTTTCAAGGCATCAACAATATTCTTTGGTTCGATCATTGAGACGAAGTTTAAAAACATACATAAGTTGCTGCTAACTCTGCTCCTAGCGAGAATCCCAGAATTTACATCTCCGAGGATTTGATATTCAGGATGATCTCGAAGGATTCTTGGATTAGAACTTTCATTTGTATTGTTATAGGAAGAGACTTCTTGATTTGATGATGCAGCTTCTTCATGGACAACATGCTAATCTTTAGAGATAGGCTGAGAACTGATTAATTGATCAACAATGGGAACAATGGGATCAGCGTCATTTGACAAGAGCTCAGGAACAAGGTATGAAAGACTGTAAGTAAGTTCATTCACAATTAACGAGGGATGATCAACTCGATCATGAATGAATAATTCCACGTCAAAGGTGACATGAATTGTTTCTTCAACAATTTTTGAAGGGTCCAGTTAATGGTTTGGTCTAGGCTTTCATTGTAATAGTTCAATTTGAGTCTTTAATGTCATTTTGTGGGTTGTTTAGCAGTTTACGGTCAGATGGTGAGTTTACGGCCGTAAGCCTGTTTACGGCCGTAAACCCAGTTTGCGGCCCAAGTCTTGTATAAATAGAGGAATTGTAGGTCTTTGTAAGGTTGTTGATACAATAGAGTTCACGACTAGTGCATCGAGTTGTACCAGACGTTTTTAGTAATAAACGTGTGCAAGCTTGATTGATCGATTCTTCTTCTCCTTCTACTATTATTCTGATTGCTTGTGATTGTCTGATTGCCTTGATCATTGGTAAAGATCCGTTTCAGGACCTTACAATTGGTATCAGAGCAAAACCGGTGTCAAAGCTTCATTCAATCGAGTTTTCGGCTGTTTAGACTGACATTCGTTACTGTTCGAGATTAGTTTTTTGTGTTTTCGTGGTTAAAGGGATTGAATTTACTCCAAAAACGCACTTTCTGGAAGTTTACTGCCTAGAGATTACGGTCGTAAACCCAACTTACGACCGTAAACTCAAGAACATTCTTCAACCGTAAACTGTGTTCTTGGACCGTAAACTTAACATCTTTATTAACCGTAAACTAATCTTCAATAACCGTAAACAGTTAGACCGTAATCACCCCGGCCGTAAACACCCGACCGTAAACTCAGTTTACGGCCGTAAACACCTAACCGTAAACACATCAACCGTAAACTCCTTTCTGATATTATTTTGCCTTAATTTCTGATGGAATATCAAAGTCAAATTCATTTTCACGAACTTGATACTGTCATGGGCATAACTACGTGTATTCCAAGACTAATGTCTGCAGATGGTTTTCCTGAGTGGAAATATAGGATTGAAAAGTACATTAAAATGAAGGACTTTAAAGTCTGGAGAAGCATCATCAAGGGCCCTGTTCGAATCACTATGACGGTTGGAGGAAAGGTGATTGACCAAGCTGTTGAAAACTACACAGATGAAGAGTTTGAAAAAGTTGAAGAGCAGGAAAGGGCTTTAGCCACTCTAACCATGGCATTATCTCCTGATATTGCTCAAGGTTTCCGAGATTATACTTCAGCTAAAGATTTGTGGGAAGCCCTAATTGAGGTATATGAAGGCAATGAAGATATGAAGGAGAGTCGCCAGGACATGTTGCGACAAAAATTCAATATGTTCAACTATATTCCCGGAGAGACTCTGGAGGCGCAGCTGCAGCGGTTCACAACTCTCACTACTGACATGAACATATCTGTGATTTTCTTGACCAAGTCCGAGATAAACAAGAAGCTTCTGAATGCTCTTCCATGGTCATGGGACATGAATGTTGCTGTGATTAAGAAGACCAACGATCTGAATTGCCTCACTCTTGCTGAAACTATGGCGATCATCAAAGCGTGTGATATTGATGACAAAGAGAGAGAGATTAACCATGTGAACTCGTACTCAACTGCAAATCTCGGAATCTCCTCTAACAATGCTCTCTCATCAATCATGTCTTCCTCAGGTCAAGCATTTGCTGCTCAACAACCTCAGATTCAGACCTTTACTGCTGCATCATCCATTCCTCATCCTCAAAGCCAACCGTTTGTCACTACACAAGCTGTTCCCCCTCCAAATGTGCCAGTTGTAGCCTCTTCCTCAAACACAAAAGACACTGATGAAAATATGGCTCTAGCCATAGGGCTTGTTAACTGCTAAAATGCTTTTGTAGCTGGAGAGCTTCCTCCTCAGCTGTCATTTGCTGATCTGGATCAGATTCATCCAAAAGACGTGGAAGAAATGGACATTACATGGAAAATTGCTATGGCTATTTTCAAGGCTAAGCAGTTTGCTAAAAAGACAGGGAAGAACAACTGGGCATGAATGCTGACAAGAAGGTGGGGTTCAACAAGGGAATGCTGCGATGTTTCAACTGCGACGAGCCGGTCACTTTGCTCGTGAGTGTCCAAAACCAGATCGTAGGACGAACAATAACAGGACAATGGTTGCAGTGGGAAACAATCATGCAGGTGCTGCGGTTAATTGTGAGACTGCTATGGTTGCTCAGTCATTTGACTGGGAGGACCAGATTCAGGCTCTGAATATTTCAGGGCCAGAAAATGCTCACCTAGCTCAAATCAATGATGATGCTCCCCTGAAGAATGATGCAGCTGATCCTGAAGCAGAAATGATGGAGCTGCAGTTTGCTTTGATGGTGTCTTCTACTTCCGAGCCCAGGAAAAGTGAGGTAAATCTACCTTCTTGTTCTCAGGCATGTAATGAATATGTAAAACTTCTTCATGATGAAATACAATTATTACGTAGAGAAGTAGAGGACCTTAGATATGAGGGCTATCAACTCAGGAAAGGACAAAAACCCCTTAACGCCCAGTTAGAAACAAAAATTAAGGACTTCAAAAAAATTCAGACAGAATACAGTGAAAAATGTGAACTTTATGATTACGTTAAGAGACAGAATGATGAGTTAACCGCTGCGCTTGATACATTAAAGAGACAATTTGAATCTGCAAATTTTAATTTTAAAAGGTTTGATGTATCAAGCGAGGTGGTTACCAACATGATTGACCATTGCCTGCAGTTCAAACAGAACCAGAAAAGGGTCTAGGATATGATAATGTACCTCCTCCTTTCAATCACAATCATCAGTATCAACCCTTATCTAAAGAGGAGATTGCCAGTGAACCATTCATGGTTTATGGCAAGCCATCTGGTTTTGTTTCAGGAGGATTTATTAATGTTGAAAGTACTAACGTTTCTACTTCCCCTGCAGATCAACCCTTAGATCAGGCAAAGCAAGAAATTGGAGAATTTGTTTCTGTTTCTGATTCTGATGTTTTTATTTCAAATGAAAAAGTTTTTGTTTCTGATGTTAAAACTGAAAATGTTTCTTGTGATGCTTCCACATCTGCTACTATTGAATTTAATTTCTTTGATATGTTTGATGAATTGTTTGGTAATTCTAATGCTTGTGCTTCTCATGAAAACCCATCAACTCCACAAGTCACACCATCTGATGCACCCTCACTTATCTCACAGCCTGTTTCTCATACATGTTCTTCTGAGAAGAGTAAGAGTGTCAGTCAAGAAAATAAATCTGAGAAATGCAGTACAAGTTCAAATAATAAACATATTTGTTTTAATTGTGGTGTTGGTGGTCATATAGCTAGGAATTGTCAAAATAGGATCTTTTTAAACTATATGTCGCCAAGAGGAGAGACCGAATCTATAGGAAGGTCTTTAATTAGAAAGTCCTCAAGAACACGTTCTCGGAATGATGATTGGAAAGATGATCGAAGTAGAAAAAGGGCGGTTTTTCAAAAGAATAAAAAGGTTTTTAATAACAAAGTCCAAAACAGTTTGCCAAAATCGAACAAGGCTCCGCCAAGATCGATTTCGTCAAAGAGTAGTTCTGGATCTTCTATCTCTTCTCATAAAACATCCAGATGCTCAGTGCAAACTGATAAAAAAAAGCATTTCACAACCAACTGTGACTATTAGAAAACCCAACTATCAATGGATGCCCAAATCAACTTCCAATCAATCATCAGCATCCTTTGAAATGATTAGAAATGAGGATCCTAAATTGAAAACTTGAAAAAATCAATCAGAGAAAGCAAAAAGGAAACCCAGGACAGTGATGACCTGGGTTCCCAAATCTAAATGATCCCGCTCATTTTGCAGGGACAGTTGCGGAGGAATGTCGTCAGACCTTGGTACGTCGACAGCGGCTGCTCTCGGCATATGACAGGAGACATCTCCCAATTGAGCGGCATTCAATCTTTTAATGGGGGGTATGTTTCCTTCGCGGGCGGAGATGGTGGCAAGATCACTCAGAGAGGAACCGTTACAAATGGAGTGCTAAGTTTTGACAATGTCAACTTTGCTCCCGAGTTAAAGCACAGCTTGTTGAGTGTTTCCCAAATTTGCGACAAAGGCTATTCTACCCATTTTACCGATAAAGAGTGCATGTATCTCAAGCCAGGCATTGTCATCCCGGAAGAGTGGATTCTTGTCAAATCTAAGCGGGATGGGAATGCTTACATTATTGATATGAACAGTAACATACCTGAACAAGTCACTTGCCTATTTTCAAAAGTCTCCGAACAAAACGCAATGCTGTGGCACCGACGACTCGGTCATGCTAACGCGAAAAACCTAAATCGCCTTGCTAAGAATGAGATGGTCCGAGGCTTACCTATCAGAGACTTTATTACGTTTGAGAAGTGTGTGTCCTGTGCCCAAGGAAAACATCATAGAAAACCACACCTGCCAAAGCAAGTCAACTCAATCAGTCAGGTGCTCCAATTATTGCATATGGACTTATTTGGTCCGGTCAACGTCCTGAGCATCAACAGAAGTTCGTATTGTCTAGTTGTGATTGATGATTTCTCTCGTTTTACGTGGGTCTTCTTCTTATCCAACAAAGTTGGGGTTGCTGATCTGATAAAGAAGTTCATAGTGATGACTGAGAACCAAACAAACAACCAGGTGAAGGCGCTCCGTACTGACAATGGAACTGAATTCAAGAATGTAGTTCTTGATCATTTTTGTGTAGAAAAGGGGATCGTGCGTCAATACAGCTCTGCTCACACGCCTCAACAAAACGGTGTTGCTGAAAGGAGAAATAGAACTTTAAAAGACGCTGCAAGGACAATGCTATGTGATTCTAAATTATCTGTTTTCTTTTGGGCCGAGGCGATTAACACGGCTTGCTACGTGCAGAATCGCGTTTTAATCAACAAAGCTCAGATGAAGACACCGTACTAGATTCTATACGGTCACAAGCCTTCAGTCAGTCATTTCCGTGTATTTGGCTGCCCTTGCACCCTTCTTCACCTGGAATCCAACCCTAAATTCAATGCCAAAGCCGATGATTGTTATTTCGTAGGATATGCTGCACGCACCGCATATAGGGTTTACAACAAGAAGACTAAGCAGATTGTCGAATCCTATGACGTGCGTTGGTTGGAGGAGAATGAAACGGACGCTCGAGTGGGTCCCGACTAGTTATTTGATTACACATCGTTTTTCAAATCCTTAAATGTGTCTTCAAATGGTTCATGTGGGTCCTCCTCTGATTCGAAGATTGTTTCTGAAGACGAAGACGAAGAAGTTGTTTACAGACCTCCAACAGTACTGCTTGAGGGGGAGTCCTCTGCTCCACCTGAGGGGGAGCCCTCTACTCCACCTGAGGGGGAGTCATCTGTTCGACTTGATAGTCCAGAGTCTAAAGTTCAAAATGAAACTCCTGATGCTGACGCTACACCTCTTACCCCTATTGAAAGAGAGTTCATGTCTAGAGATGCTTTCGCTGTCACTCCAACTTTTATGGAACTACTCTTTCCTGAAGCAATTTCTAATGAGTTTGTAGCAGATTCATCAAATTCATCTAACATGGATCAATCAGCAAATGATGGAGGTTTCAACATTCACACTCTTCCCCTTTCATTCAATGATATTGACCAAGAGATACCTTCAAGAATTCAACGCGATCATCCTATCGGAAACGTCATTGGTCAGCTGGGTGATGGAGTTAAAAGCAGAAGTCAGAGTGGAGATGTCAATGCATATCTCTACTCTTGCTTTATATCTCAATTAGAGCCCAAGAACATTGAAATGGCTTTGAATGAGCCCAGCTGGGTAGATGCTATGCATGAAGAGCTAAATCAATTCGAAAAGCTCGGGGTTTGGAAATTGGTTGAGTTACCAAAGGGCAAAAGGTCTCTTGACATGCGTTGGGTCTATCGTAACAAGCAGGACGATTCTGGTGTTATAGTGCGCAATAAAGCAAGGTTGGTGGTTTGCGGGTTTCGACAAGTCAAGGGTCTTGACTATACTGAGATTTATGCACCAGTGGCTCGCTTGGAGGCTATTCGTATCTTTCTCGCATATGCTTCCTACATGAACTTCACGGTCTACCAAATGGATGTCAAGACAGCCTTCTTGTATGGCAAGGTGAAGGAAGAAGTCTACGTTGATCAGCCCCCTGGGTTCGTTAACTCAAAGTTTCCTAATCATGTCTACAAGTTGGACAAGGCGTTGTATGGGTTACATCAAGCTCCTCGAGCATGGTATGCGACTCTAACAAAGCACTTGCTCGAGCATGGATACTCTCGCGGCACTATTGATCAAACTTTATTCATCAAGCATGTTGGTAATGATCAGATTCTAGTACAGATCTACGTTGATGACATTATATTCGGGTCTACCAGTCTACAGCTATGCAAAGAGTTTGAAGGCGTGATGAAAAAGCGGTTTGAGATGAGTTCATTGGGAGAAATGACCATGTTTCTAGGGCTTCAGGTCAAACAAAATTCAACCGGAATCCTGCTCCATCAAGCTAAGTATGTGGATGATATTCTTGAGAAGTTCGGGTTTCAAGACACAAAACCTGCTTCGACACCAATGGCCGAAAGACCTCTGCTGAATCCAGATACTGATGGCGAGTCCGTAAATTAGACACACTACAAATCGATGATCAGATCGTTGATGTATCTCACTGCAAGCCGTCTAGACATCATGTTTGCAGTGTGTCAATGCGCATGTTATCAGGCTAATCTTAAACTTTCACATCTTATTGCTGTCAAAAGGATTTTTCGGTATATCAAAGGCAACCCAAAATTGGGTCTTTGGTATCCGAAGAGTTCTGAATTT
Organism: Lactuca virosa; assembly: GCF_052849685.1. Lineage (NCBI taxonomy): Eukaryota > Viridiplantae > Streptophyta > Magnoliopsida > Asterales > Asteraceae > Lactuca > Lactuca virosa. Next base: position 265,166,089 of record NC_136434.1, read on the forward strand.
GATTTATATGCTTTTGCTGACAGTAATTATGGAGGCTGTGAGCTTTACAGGAAATCTACATCAGGAGGGTGCCAATTTCTTGGCGATAGGCTGGTGTCATGGCAGTGCAAGAAACAACATACAGTCTCAACCTCAACAGCATAAGCGGAATACGTTGCTGCATCTGCTTGTTGTTCTCAAGTTATCTGGATCCAACATCAACTGTTGGAATACGGTTTGAACTATCTAGAAACCCCAATCTTCTGTGATAATGAGGTAGCGATTCAAATTGCTAAAAATCCTATCCAACATTCCAAAACCAAGCACATTGATATCAAAATTCATTTTATCAGAGACTGTTATGAGCGCTTGCTCATCCGGCTGGAACAGGTTCCCACTGCTAATAATGTAGTGGATCTGTTCACCAAGCCTTTTAACAAAGCTCGATTCGATGTGCTTGTGGGATTTTTGAAAATGATTCGTTTTGAGGATTAAATTTTTTGTTAGATTCGTTTTAAATTTGTGCATTTTAGTGATTTCATTCTCACCCATGCACAAATTTAGGGGGAGAAATAAACAACAACCAACCAAACAAAAAAAAATGAAAAATTACAAAAAAATCCAAAAATATTTTGTTTCTGTTTTATTTTTTTCAGAAAATATGAAAAATCAAAAAATATTGTGCTTCTGTTTTATTTTTTTTCAGAAAAACATTCAAAAATCCAAAAACATTAAAAATCAAATATGTTATTGACAGTTTTGCTTGTAGATGATTGTACTGGGAAGTGATATTATCAAGTGATAACAGGCAATATGAGTCTGCGTAAAGTACCAAAAATTAAATTGTTTACGCTCTGTATTCGATGCGCTGGTAGGCACGAAAGAATCTAGATGGACTTGACTAGGTAAATTTGAACTTAAGGAATTCATAGACTTGACAAATCTTGACCTAGTTAAATCCGTTTAGCCTGACAATACGACGCTCGGATAGGTTGAGCAGGGAGATATACACGGGAATCTACTGGTTACATTAAAAGAACTCGTATCTGGAACTGTGGATTAACTTTTCCTCGATGTGCGGATTATGTCCTTAATCCCGGTATTGATGGGGTAACTGGTGAATTCCGATAAGTTAGGTCTGTAGAAGGTTATATTCTTTCTTTCTATCTGTTAGTCATATGTTGCCTCCTCTGCGTGATCGAAAGATCCGACCTGGAATGTAACATATGCAACTCTATCTCTCTGCATCCTCTATCTATGCAATTCTTTCTGTCTGTTAGTCATATACTGTCTCCTCTGCGTGACTTTCAATCCGACCTGGTACACAGTATATGCATCATTCTCTTCTCAACCCCTTTAAACCTTCAGTTAGTCATATGTTTCACCCTCTGCGTGATTGGAAAAGATCCGACCTGGGTGTATAGCATATGCATTCTAAATCTATCTTCTCTCTTAATAATTGTCTGCTCACCCGATGTAAGGAGTATTCTGGAAGTCCTTGATTACTGGAGCATATCAGGAAGCGGGAAACATGTTCTGGTACAATTAAAATTGAACATTTACAGATTGTCTGTAGATCTCGCTGCTCAATTTAGGTGGACAACAATATCCCTGGTCGTCGTCAGCTAAATGGTCCCTAGGAAATTTTATCAAGAATTAAGGATCGAAATGTCTTGTCCTACTTAGACTGTCCAAATTTATTATAAAACTTTCGTGTTTAAGTGGACCACAATACCGGCGATCGACCAGACAAAGACATGAAGATAAAGGTACCGACAAGTGGATTAAGGCTGTCTAACAACTTTGATCCCAGTGTCACAAAAATTATACTCCGTGGTTGTTGAGATAAATTTTAGTCTGCGTTTATCTTATCTCAATTTTATTTTATTTTATTTTTTATTTTTTATTTTTATTTTATTTTTTTTTATTTTTAATAATTGTCAAAATTTAAATTTTTTTAAATTCTTAAATTTTAGAAATTATTTTATTTTATTTTTATTTTTATTTTTATTATAGTTTATTTTAATTTTAATTTTATTTTTAAAATCCTCAAAATGTTTTATTTTTGATAAATCATCATGAATTTGGACTGTGCCTTATACTGTGTGGAGGACAGGTAAATTTTGCACAGGGTATAAAAGGAGAGGTTACAGCCGAAAACCCTTCATTTTCTTCTCATCCGGCCGTAAACCCTCCCATATTCTCTCTCAGTCGAAAAATTTTTGTGTGTTTTTTCTGCAAAATTGTTCCGTTCATCTTCAAGGTATGATGAAACCGACCATGGGAATGCATTCCTTTCATCGAATCGACTGATATTGGGGGTTTAATCGCAGTTTTAAAAATCGTCAGCGTTTACGGCTCAAGCTTACGGCCAGGAGTTTACGACCGTAAACTCCGTTTACGGCCAGGAGCTTACGGCCATGGGTTTACGGTCGTAAACCCAATTTTGACCGTAAACCCCCTTTGACCAATTTTGACCGTAAACTCCCAATTTTGACCGTAAACACCCTTTGACCACTTTTGACCGTAAACTCCAAATTTTGACCGTAAACTCCAATTTTTTGGTCAAAATTATTTTTAAAAAGGGGTCAAAATTGAATTGATTAATTAAGAAAACTTAAAACTTTAATTGCTCAAATATTCCTGTTTTCTTACTTGGTGTGTTTTAGTGCAGACAAATGGCAAGTTTGAAGTTTGCTGACACGCACAACCTGGCCATCATCCTGGCAGATCCTCCTGCAGTTCATGGAGAATTCAGATCGATGATCCACAGTCTGCGAGAATGCTGCCTAGCTTCTGCTCTAACTGTGAACCCAGTGGTCTACCAAAGAATAATCAGGGAGTTCTGGCAGGCAACTAAGATGACCAGAGACGACGATGATGCAATTACTGTCACTGCTACTATGAAGGGTTGCCAGATTGTGACTACTGAGCAGTTTGTCAGAGAGGCACTTTTGATTGATGATCAACCTGACTTTCCCACTAATATCGGGATTGAGGATGTGCAGAATATTCTAAAGAAGATGGGGTACGAAGGCATCTTTCCTCCTACCTTGAAGAAGCTTCTGCCTCCATACTGGAGATTCCTAGCTCATGTCTTTGTGAGCTGTATCTCAGGCAGAAGGTCAGGTACTGATGAGATATCTCTGAGGAACACTAGGGCAATCGTTTCACTAGCTGCAGGGATCCACTTCAACTTCTCAAAGTTCATACTGGATGAGTTTGTAGTTAACATCAACGCAATCCACCGGGATACTTTCTTGATGTATCCCAGGTTCATCCAACTATTCATCAACATTCGGTTCCCAAAGATGGTCAAAGAGGCAGAAAGCCTTGATATGAAGTCGTTAGGTCCCCACACTGTTGGCCTCATTAAGCAGAATCGCAAGGGCAAGGTTGTCTTCCAAGGATTACATCCTCTTGTGAAATTCAGAAAATTTGCTGAGATAAATGAATCCTCCGAATCTCATGAAACGTAAGACAAAATGTCATCTGAGCCCACTTCTTCTGAGAGAGTCATTTCGGAAGTTGATGTCATTACAGTGTCAGATCGTGCTAAAGAAGAAGAAATTCCAGCTCCTAATGCACAAGTAGCTGAGGAGCATGAGCTGACATCTGTTCATGCTCAAAGTGACTATAATGAAGGGTCTTCAAAAAGCGGAACAAAGACTGATCTATATGAAGACATCGATCTTACCGGTTTCGATAAGGATGAAATTCCTTTAAATTTTGGTAGCAATGAAGACTTCATAACCGGTGAAACCCTCAACATGATATTTGACAATATCGATGAAGTTGCTCATCCAGCAACGGAGATAAGGGAGAATGAAGACGTTCTCGAAGCCACGCCTCCTCTTACCAATCCAATGGCGGAAATAGCAATTCCTACGGTGACAGTGTCAGGGATTCCTCCCCTTGATGTTGTTCCACCTACATCTGAGCCATTGGAGAGTGATCGCACAACCTTACAGGCCTCTCAACCTACGATAAAGAGAAGAAGACTTGACCCTAGACAGGGAATTCCTGATTCTGGTGTATTTTAAAGCTTTACAACTCCACCAACAACCACTCCCGCTATCGTTTCATCTGAACCTGTCAGTGAAGGACCTAGCACCTTCTATGAAGCTGGTGGTTCCTCCTTCCCCACAGGTTTCTCTCCTCCCAGGCCAGACCATGACGCTGCTTCTGTGAGGCTAGCCAGACATTTGGCCGAAGAACAATACACAACGCCTCCCTCACGTGGTAAAGGAATATCTATTGGGGATGGCGGCTCTGGAGAAGAGAATCCTACAATCCTTGGACTTCAGAAGGAGATCGGTGTGCTAAATTAGAAAAATATCGAGCTTGATATTAAAGTTGCAGACCGTCAAACTGAGAATGCCAAGCTCAATGTTCAAGTTGCTGATCTTCTTGAAGATAAAGCTCTGAAGACGAAGCAGATCACTGATCTTCAGACGCATTTTGGTTTGTTGAACGCCAGTTATTATGATTTGAAGAAGAAGCTGGAAGAAGAACTTGGCGATAAATTCAAGTCATCTGTCGATGAGCCAAGGGTCTATCTACCCAATCAAGATGCTCCCGTAGTTCCACCTCCTAGAAGAACAACCAGGATTGTCGATCGTTTTGACAAAGAACCAGCGCAGGCTCCAAATGTCGTGGCGTTAAAACGTGCTAAACTAGCCAAGTCTGCTGAGAAGGGTCAGTTTTTTTTTCAAAAGGAGCTCGGATCAGAATGCTCCCGGGGGTCAACCAAACATCACCTTTACGGATCTTGGAGAAAATCGATTCAGGGACGTATATGGTGATAGGTCAGGGATCATCTCATGGGGATTCCATGACACTCTGAACAAGTGGATCGTGAGAAGAAAGAGTGGCAATACTGAACTGTACAAAGATGCTCACAACTTCCACTCTTGGACCAGGGTTGATCTCACAGAGTTGTCTAAGGCTCCTTTTGCAAATCTGTCAAATGAACCCAAGGCGACACAGTTCAAGTCATTTTTGGAAGATCAAGTGGCAAAGGGCTTTCCCTCAATGAAGACTGCAGAGTCTATTATCAAGATATACCCGAGTGTCATTGATCTCAAAACCAAACAGCCTCTTCGGTTTGTGATGTGGCCGGCTACCGCTCAAGTTAAGCAGATGGATCTCTAAAATCCATGCAATACTGGGTGTTTGATGAAACTACAGCTTCCGCTGTCATCAAACTTGAACATGGATGTATTCGATTATATGACAAGAGGGATCTGCTACAGTTTGGAAAGTGGGATATACATCAGCTTTCTCATCATCAGATCAAGGTGGTTGAAGACCTTTTTGAGTCTACTGCTAAGGAGTACACTGCAATGGTTGCTGATATTATTCAAAAGGAGATGTGGAATGGAGCTATGGGAAAATCAGACGTGCTGGTGGTTGATAAAGACTGAGTCCAAGCTAGCACCAAACCAAGGGGGAGATTGAAGGGTCCAGTTAATGGTTTGGTCTAGGCTTTCATTGTAATAGTTCAATTTGAGTCTTTTATGTCATTCTGTTGGTTGTTTAGCAGTTTACGGTCAGATGGTGAGTTTACGGCCGTAAGCCTGTTTACGGCCGTAAACCCAGTTTGCGGCCCAAGTCTTGTATAAATAGAGGAAATGTAGGTCTTTGTAAGGTTGTTGATACAATAGAGTTCACGGCCAGTATATCGAGTTGTACCAGACGTTTTCAGTAATAAACGTGTGCAAGCTTGATTGATCGATTCTTCTTCTCCTTCTACTATTATTCTGATTGCTTGTGATTGTCTAATTGCCTTGATCATTGGTAAAGATCCGTTTCAGGACCTTACAATTTTCCTTGAAATATTAAATAATCTAAAAGCCTTGGATACATCATCATTTGCCGCAAACTTTGAACGTTGATCTCTTTGATTCAAGATATAACAAACACATCCAAACACATGAAAATAAGAGATGTCTGGTTTCCTTCCTTTTAGTAGCTCATAAGAAATTTTCTCATGATGTTTAACCATAATAGACCGGTTTCGGGTATAACACGTTGTATTAACAGCTTCATCCCAAAATGACAATGAAAGACCAACTTCAACAACCATAGTTCTTCCAGCTTCAATGAGAGTTCTGTTTCTTCTGTCTGAAATACCATTTTGTTGGGGAGTTTTAACTGCCGAAAAGTTCTGAGAGATTCTTGAGACTGAGCAAAAATCTTCCAGAGAGGAGTTTCTGAATTTAGTTCCATAATCACTACGTAATTTCCTTACTTTGTGATCATAGAGGACTTCCCACTGCTTAATGAGAGCAATGATTTCATCAGCGGGATGCATCTTCTTTCTTAACAAGACTAGCCACGTAAAACTTGAAAATTCATCCACAATGACAAGAGTATATTTCTTCGCAGATCTTCAGTTAATCGAAGAACATGACTTTGGCTTGAACGAAGACTTGGTTTTCTTCCCTTTTTCACACGCTGAGCACAATTTGTCCTTGAAAATTTGTATCTTAGTAATTCCTCTCACAAGCTAATTCCCTGCAATCCTTGAGATGTTCTTGAAGTTCAGATGCGATATCCTTTTGTTCCACAGACAATTTACATGAGACTGAACACGAGAGAAGAAGCAACGACGAAGAGATTTGTCAGCAGAAAACATATCCAGAACATAGATGTCGTTTTGTCGATTTGCAGTAAGAACAGTGATGCTGTTTTGATCAACAAAATTTCCTTCTCTCTTGTTAAAGAGAACTTCATAGCTATCGTCAGAGTACAATCCCAGGTTTCTCCAATGCGGAATATCATGTGTGGATGTGTGACGCACTGCTACCCTGCCGGCTCCTTCCCCTTAGATGAAGAGGTACCTGAAACCAAAACTGAAAACCGTAAGCACAAAGCTTAGTGAGTTCCCCCATTATACCCATACTAAATAATGCATAATCCTCGGTATCTTTCAACCGGTAACTGTCGAGCATAGCCAGGAGCTAGGCTCCTTCCTCGGTATCTTTCAACCGATAACCGGGAACTAACCTCCCTTTCGGTATCTTTCAACCGGTAACTGGGAGCTACTCTCCCCTTCGATATCTTTCAACCGGTAACCAGGGACTATTAACCCCCCTACTACTGCTAACGCATATCAAGCACAGTAAGCATATCAAGCACAGTAAACATATCAAGCACAATAATCATATCAGGCACAATAAACATATCTCATATCAACACTAGATAATTATCACAAAGACAATCATCTATCCAACACTCTTACTTGTGGGTCGGCATTGTGGCCATAGACCCACTTCTACTTAGAGGAAACTCACCTCAAAGTCGTGTAGTGTCTGAACTGATCTCGGTATGAAAACCAACTCTCCTCGAATCCTCGGTCCCTACACAACAACTTTCCTAACTTATCAATCCATACTCGTAACCCTTACAAGGGTGAACTCTAGTCCAAGACGAAAGCAAGGTCAACACCTTGGTTAGAGTCAACTTCTAGTTGACTCGACTCGCCGAGTTGGTCTACCAACTCGCCGAGTCCCCATGCCCACAAAATGCCATAATCCTGTCCCTACTCGTCGAGTCTAGCAAGAGCTCGACGAGTTCGCCTTCAACAACACATCGGACTATCTTCAACCGACTCGCCGAGTTCGTCCTTGAACTCGTCGAATTCATCTTCATCTATATGAAGATATTCAGTCTATGACTCGCCGAGTTCTCCTTGAACTCGTCGAGTCCATCTTCATATGGTTGGGACATTGTCTTGAACTCGCCGAGTCTGTTCATCCAGTTGTCGAGTCCTATGATTTCCAGGTCCAAAACAACCACTAGCAGGCTGAGTGTTCCTTCCACTCAACCAAAACCATTTCTAGAAGACGTTTAGGGGAAAAATGCATCCCGACTCGCCGAGTCACCCAAGCGACTTGCTGAGACTCTCCTTGTCCAAAACTATACAATCGAGTATAATGGTTCTTAATGCATCAAAACCATAGATCTGACCTCCTAGGGTCCATTTTATGCGTAAAGTTCCAATCTTGACGTCCATGCATGGGGTTTTTTGGCTCAAAAGCCATAAAAAGAAGTCTATCAGATGCATGGGGTGCTTATGGTAACAAAGTTGGCACCTTTATGCCATAAGGACCCCTAATAGCTTCAGATCTAAAGTGCAACTCCAAGCACACACACAAAATCCGATTATAACTTCTCTAAACTCATAAAAAGGGTAGGAAAAAGCCCTAAATCAAGATCTAAGAGATAGATGGTCAAGGTTTCAGCTTTATACCTTGAATGAGCTTAGAATGGAGCAAAACCTCTGGATCCTCTTGCTTCTACTTGAGCTTCCAAGCTTCCTTCCTCCTTTCCAACTTCAAAAACACACAAAAAGGGTACCAACAAGCTCAATAACACACAATAGAGGCTTAGGGTTCGAGTTAGGGTTTTCTCTGGATTGGGAGGGATGATGGGGGTTGGGTTTGGGCGTTATAAGTTGTTTAAATAGGGTGCAAACCCAAATATTAGGGTTTCATCCAGATAGTCCTACTCGCCGATTCGGTCTCCCGGCTAGTCGAGTAGATTACTTAATCCTCGATCAACAGTCGAGTTTACTCGACGAGTAAAGCCTCCAACTCACCGAGTCCCAGAGCAAAACATGGAGTTACTTGAATTAAAATACATACTAGGAACCGGTGTTACAAATCTCCCTCACTTATTTTAGACTTCGTCCTCGAAGTCTGCTGCTGAGTCCTGAAAAAACTTGGGGTACTCGTCCTCCGGTTCCCAAGTCCATTCCGAACCCTTGCGGTGCTGCAATTGCACCTTCACCAGCTCCACCCTCTTGTTCCTTAGATCCTTCGACTTCCTGTCGAGGATCGCCACAGGCCGTTCAATATAGTTCAGGCTATCATCCACCTGAATATCCTCCAAAGGCACCACTGCCGAGTCGTCCACCAGACACTTCCATAACTGGGAGACGTGAAAAGTGCTATGGATCTGACTGAGTTCGGCTGGCAGGTCCAACCTATACGCCACCTTGTCCACTCGGGCTGCGACCCTGAAAGGTCCAATGTACCTGGGGCCTAACTTGCCCCGCTTCCTGAACCGATTGACGCCTTTCCAAGGCGACACCTTCAAGAGCACCATATCCCGACCTGGAACTCCAGGTCCGAACGACGCCTGTCGGCATAACTTTTTTGTCGACTCCGAGCAGTCTGAAGCTTGCTCCGCACCTACTGGATCCGCTCTGTAGTCTTGAGTACCACTTCAGTACTTCCGATGACCCTCTGGCCAACCTCACCCCAGCATATCGGGGTCCTGCACTTCCTCCCGTACAACATCTCAAAAATAAGCGCATGCTAGATGTTATTATAGGAAAACTCAGCCAAAGGAAGGTAAGTATCGCAACTACCTCCGAAGTCTAAAACACAGGCCCGCAACATATCCTCCAGAGTCTGGATAGTTCACTCACTCTGACCATTTGTTTGCAGGTGAAAAGCGGTGCTAAAGTGAAGACGAGTACCCAGCTCTTCATAAAACTTCTTCCAGAACCTGTAAGTGAACCGCACATCCCTGTCAGAAATCACGGAGACTGGCACTCCGTGTCAGACCACAACCTCCCGATTATAGATGTCGGCCAACCTCTCGGCCGAAATTCTCTCCTAGATCGGTATGAAATGGGCACTCTTGGTCAACGGATCCACGATGACCCATATCGAATCCACTCCTCGAGCGGTCCTGGGAAGCTTGGTGATGAAATCCATGGTAATATCTTCCTATTTCCACATGGGGATGTCCAGCGGCTGCATCTTGCCGTGAGACCTCTGGTGCCCAGCATTGACCTTCCTGCAGGTCAGGCATCTCTCAACGTACAAAGCTACATCCCGCTTCATACAGGGCCACCAATAATCAGGAAGGAGATCTCTGTACATCTTCGTCACCCCGGGATGGATGGAAAACCTGGATTTGTGTACCTCCTCCATCAATACCTGGCGCACACCTTCATGATATGGAACCCACACTCTACGGTGTAGTGTCAACAATCCGCGGCTGTCATAATCGAAGGAGGAAACCTGGCCCACAATACACTCACTCTTACGATGTTCCTCATTCATAGCCTCCTGATGGGCCTCTCGAATCCTCTCCAACAGCAGAGTCACCACCGTCATCCTCAAACAAACATCTCTGATCGGTGCTGCCTTGCGGTTAAGCGCATCGGCCACGACATTGGCCTTCCCCGGGTGGTAGAGGATTTCACAATCGTAATCCTTCACCACATCCAGCCACCAACGCTGCGTCATGTTCAGATTAGGCTGAACCATGAGGTACCTCAAACTCTTATGGTCTGTGTAAATAGTACAACAGACCCCAAAGAGGTAATGACGCCAAATCTTGAGGGCGAAAACAACTACCACCAACTCCAAATCATGTGTCGGATAGTTCGCCTTATGAGGCTTCAACTGCCTCAAAGCGTAGGTGATAATATGCCCCCTTTGTATCAATAACGTGCCCAATCCCGAGATGGACGCATCGCAATACACCACAAAATCATCCATGCCCTCCAGCAGGGCTAAGATTGGCGCCTCACACAATCTCTGTCTTAGTGTCTCAAATGAGGCTTGTTGCTCAGACCCGCAGCGAAAGACCACGACTTTCCTTTTCAACCGGGTCAAGGGAACGACTATCTTGGAGAAGTCCTGAATGAATCTCCGATAATAACCTGCCAGTCCCAGGAAGCTCCGAAATCTCAGATGGAGACCTCGGGACCTGCCACCTCATCACAGCCTCCACTTTGGCCGGGTCGATCGAAATCACGTTCTGGTTGACAAGGTGCCCAAGAAACTGCACCTCGCGCAACCAGAACTCACACTTGGAGAACTTGGCATACAAGCTCTCCCTCCTCAGGGTATCCAACACCTCCCGCAAGTGCTCCTCATGCTGCTCCCGAGTCTTGGAATAGACCAGGATGTCATCGATGAAATCTATCACAGATCGATCTAACATCGGTCTGTACACACGGTTCATGAGGTCCATGAACGCGGAAAGAGCATTGGTGAGCCCGAAAGGCATCACCACAAACTCATAGTGACCATATCGTGTCCGAAAAGCAGTCTTCTGCATATCCTCCTCTCTGGCCCTCATCTGATGATAACTTGAACGCAGATCAATCTTGGAGAACCAAGATGCTCCCTGGAGATGGTCAAAGACAAAATCGATCCTCGGGAGTGGGTAACGGTTCTTTACCATTACCTTATTCAGCTCCAGGTAGTTTATACACATCCGATGCGACCCGTCCTTCTTTTTCACAAATAGAATTAGGGCTCTCCAAGGTGAACTGCTCGGTCTGATGAATCCCTTGTCTAACAACTCCTGCTGGTGTTTAGACAATTCCTGCATCTCATGTGGAGCCAACCGATACGGTGCCTTAGTTATCGGAGCCGCACCAGGGACCAGGTCGATCCTAAACTCCACCTGCCTCTCCGGAGGTATCCCAGGAAACTCCTCTGGAAATACATCCGCGTACTCTCGTACCACTAGCATATCACTCATCGTCACCTGACCCGCCTCCCGGGTATCCATAACATAGGCGACATATCCTGCACAACCTTGTTGGAGGTAGTTCCTAGTCATCACTAATGAACATAAAGCCGGTCCGTGTTGTGGCCTCTCACCCTGAATCACCAGTTCTCCTCCACCTGGGGTCTTGATCCGAACCAACTGATGCGCACAGTCGATTACTGCCCCATTGGGGCTCAACCAATCCATCCCTATAATAACCTTGTTCCCCCGCAATGGTATGGGAACCAAATTCACCAAGTAGCGCTCCTCGAACAACCTCAAAACACAATCCATGAAAACGTCTGATGCTCGCACTGATCGGTCGTCCGCAATCTCGACCTCTAAAGGGCAATCCAACATGCCTGAAGAATCAGGGAACCTCTTGCTAAGCGCAAGAGAGACAAATGATCGGGTAGCACCCGAGTCAAACAACACCTAAACTGGGATACCGTTCACATGGAACGATCCCAAAAAAACATATAGCATAATACATCAATATCACAAGCGACATATAATAAGAGTTAGGGACAAGAAACCATACCCTTCACCACATCGGGTGCGGCGCGTGCCTCCTCGGCTGTCAACTGGAAAGCTCGACTCCTCACCACTGGAGCCTCTGACTTGACCTTCCGACCATCCGTAACCCGAGTTGTTGCTGGGGTTGGCGCCACCACTGGCGCTGCTGCTGCTGCTGTCAACCTGGGGCAGTTGGCCTTTTTATGGCCCCTCTAATTGCAATGAAAGCAAATCAGTTCTGACGTCTGAACAGTGGGGGCACGGGCAGTACAATCCCTGCCAAATTGCCCCGTCTTGCCGCACTTGTAGCAGCCTGATCCCGACCTACTGCGACAAACTCCCTCGTGTGACCTACCGCATTTCCCACAGCGGTCCCGGCCCTGATGGCCCTTCGACTTAGCGTCGAATCCCTTAGGCTTCTTCCGTGAAACCCCAGCAACCTATCTTGTCTCCGCTTTCCTCTTCCTGAGGACCTCCAAATCAATCTCCCTCTCACTCGTCCTGACAATCATGGAATCCATAGTCGGGCAAGCAGAATAGCTGACATGCTCCCGAATGTCAGCCCTCAACATATCATGATAGCAGGTCTTCCGCATCTCCTCATCCCCTGCATACTGAGGCACCAACAAGGCCCTCTCCCGGAACTTGGCGGTGATCTCCACCACAGTCTCAGTAGTATGCCTCATATCAAGAAACTCCCTGACCAGCTGCTGAAGCTCCACGGCTGGCGCAAACTCAGCCCCGAACCTGGTCACCAAGTCTGACCAAGTCATAGCCTCAATGGTTGGGGCCCCTAGTGAATGACCCACTACTCCCACCATTCTCTGGCTCGATCTCTCAAAACACCTGCAGCAAAGCGGACCTTCAACCCCTCCGGGTAGAAGCTCGTCAACTGTGCAGACTCGATGTTGCAATCCATATCCTGACCATAATGGGTTCCTTCACCACGTGAAAGTCAGGCGCACCACTCCCCCTGAATTCCTTGAAGGACAGTTTGCGCATCCCTGACTGGCTAGCCGCCCAGTCACTCCTGAATGCCCTAAGGCGATCCTCCATGAGCTCAATGATTCCCTCCTTGATCGACCCGAAAATCACCGGGGTCGGCTCAAGGATGCATGTAGTGATCTCAGAAGCAATGAAACCGCTTAGTCCCTCATCAACTGGCTCGACGCCTAATCCCGAACCTGATCCTGACCCTGAACCACCTTCGTTTCGCATAATCAGCACCATTCTGAAACAAAACACATAATCATCAGGGTCGTACATAACCTCGAGAGTTCTCAAATACTACAACTTTGCTGGTTCTATCTTGGCCATCCTTGACTCGAGTACGGATCCTCTGCTTTTAGTACTACGGCCCCATACTACCTTCCACATCTATCCGTACTTTCCTCAAGGATTGCTTCAAATTCACCAAGTCTCTTCTACCAGCATTGCTTTCCAACTAATCTCATCCTAGGCTTGTCCTAGGGCACTCTCCGACCTACTCTACACCAACAGCTGCACAAAGAGTCCCTACCATCCTTCCCTAACTAGCTTGCGAATACTATTACATATTCGCTCCCTAGTTAGTTAAATACAACTCGAACCCCTATAAGCACAAAGCAAGCAGCATTCGTGCATCGAGTAACCACACCAGGCATAACCTAATCAGGCTATCATACTGCTGACTAACCAGCCCTAACATATAGCTCAATAAACTCATACATCAGGCATATAAGGCATCGTTTCTAGATCCTTAGCCCTAATCTAGCATGCAGTTCTCATAATCACATAACAAGCATACAAGGCATCCTGCCTAGATCCTTAGACTTAGTCTAGTATGCGTCTCTCATAATCATATCATATAACATAACAAATCATGTATGGGTATCTTGGGGAAAACTTACTTGAGCTCGGCCGGTTGCACGCATCACACACCTTGTTCTTTCTCAAAACTCCTTATTTTTAAATTTTAGAAAACTATTTTTCTTGTAAAAATCCTTCAAGCCCTCGGTTTGAGTCCAGACATCCCCGAAGGTGTGCCCGAATCCCTCAAACCAAGGCTCTGATACCAACTTGTAACATCCCAAAATCGAGACCCAATTTTTTTTAAGTATATTACATGTAAAAGTAGCTAATGGAAAACAACATTGAAATCCTTTCAAACATAAAGTCTCAAATAACAAGTCTCAAAACCATTTTAGCAAACAGTATAATATCAGAGTACAATCCCAGGTTTCTCAAATGCAGAATATCATGTGTGGATGTGTGACGTGTTGCTACCCCGCCGGCTCCTTCCCCTTAGATGAAGAGGTACCTGAAACCAAAACTGAAAACCGTAAGCACAAATCTTAGTGATTTCCCCCATCATACCCATAATAAATAATGCATAATCCTCGGTATCTTTCAACCGGTAACTGCCAAGCATAGTCAGGAGCTGGGCTCCTTCCTTGGTATCTTTCAACCGGTAACCGGGAACTAACCTCTCCTTCAGTGTCTTTCAACCGGTAACTGGGAACTACCCTCCCCTTCGGTATCTTTCAACCGGTAAGCAAGGACTATTAACCCCCTACTACTGCTAACGCATATCAAGCACAGTAAGCATATTAAGCACAGTAAACATATCAAGCACAATAATCATATCAGGCACAACAAACATATCTCATATCAACACTAGATAATTATCACAAAGACAATCATCTTTCCAACACTTTTACTTGTGGGCGGGCGTTGTGGCCGTAGACCCACTTCTACTTAGAGGAAACTCACCTCAAAGTTGTGTAGAGTCTGCACTGATCTCGGTATGAAAACCAACTCTCCTCGAATCCTCGCTCCCTACACAACAACTTTTCTAACTTATTAATCCATACTCGTAAACCTTACAAGGGTCAACTCTAGTCCAAGACGAAGTCCAGGTCAACACCTTGGTCAAAGTCAACTTCTAGTTGACTCGACTCACCGAGTTGGTCTACCAACTCGCCGAGTCCCCATGCCCACAAAATGCTATAATCCCGTCCCTACTCGTCGAGTCTAGCAAGAACTCGACGAGTTCGCCTTCAACAACATATCAGACTATCTTCAACCGACTCGCCGAGTTTGTCCTTGAACTCGTCGAGTTCATCTTCGATCTCGCCGATTCTTCCATATGAAGGTGTTCAGTCTTTGACTCACCAAGTTCTCTTTGATCTCGTTGAGACCATCTTTATTTGGTTGGGACATTGTCTTGAACTCGCCGATTCTGTTCATCCACTCGTCGAGTCCTATGATTTCCAGGTCCGAAACAACACCTAGCAGGCTGAGTGTTCCTTCCACTCAACCTAAACCATTTCCAGAAGACGTTTGGGGGAGAAATGCGTCCCGACTCGCCGAGTCACCCAAGCGACTTGCCGAGTCTCTCCTTGTCCAAAACTATACAGTCGATTATAATGGTTCTTAATGCATCAAAACCATAGATCTGACCTCCTAGGGTCCATTTTATACGTAAAGTTCCAATCTTGACGTCCATGCATGGGTGTTTTTGGCCTAAAAGCCATAAAAAGAAGTCTACAAGATCCATGGGGTGCTTATGGCAACAAAGTTAGCACCTTTATGCCATAAGGACCCCAATAGCTCCAGATCTGAAGTGCAACTCCAAGCACACACACAAAATCCGATTATAGCTTCTCTAAACTTATAAAAAGGCTAGGAAAAAGCCCCAATTCAAGATCTAAGAGATAGATGGTCAAGGTTTCAGCTTTTTACCTTGAATGAGCTAAGAAGGGAGCAAAACCTCTGGATCGTCCTGCTTCTACTTGAGCTCCCAAGCTTCCTTCCTCCTTGCCAACTTCAAAAACACACAAAAAGGGTACCAACAAGCTGAAGAACACACAATAGAGGCTTAGGGTTCGAGTTAGGGTTTTCTCTGGGTTGGGAGGGACGATGGGGGCTGGGTTTGGGCGTTATAAGTTGTTTAAATAGGGTGCAAACCCAAATATTAGGGTTTCATCCAGACAGTCCTACTCGACGAGTCGGTCACCCGACTCGTCGAGTAGGTCGCTTAATCCCCGATCAACAGTCGAGTTTACTCGACGAGTTGAGCCTCCAACTCGCCGAGTCCTAGAGCAAAACATGTAGTTATGTGAATGAAAATACGTACTAGGAACCGGTGTCACATCCCTTGCCATTATCTCCATATGTAACTGACGAACCATCCTTCCTTATGAAATATTCCAGGAGAGACTTGAATCTTTTCATATGTCTTGGGCAACCACTGTCCAAATACCAAAAATGCTCTTTGCCCTGAAACTAAGATGTACAGTAACTCCAAAAAAAATATACACTGAACCATTTACAAAGGATCACTAAGAAAAGATGTTATAACAATCATCAGGGAGATATTTCAACGAGTTTCCATTTTTGATCCCCTTATCATTTCGAGTCATGATATTATCAGTGTGAACGTTGTTCTTTTCAAAAGTGCACTCGCTGGCTTTGTGAGAGGCATCACCACATTGATAACAAACTTTAATTCCAGGATTCTTTCCTTTAACATTAGATTTTGATTTCTTTTCAACTACTGAATCTGAAGAAATTTGATTACTTGACTTAAGAGTTCTTGATTTAGTTCTGGAACAAGGAATTTTATCAATGGTATGCTCATATACTACCTTTTCATGAGACTCATGATCCTTTGAATAGTTATCAGGAGTAGAAGACTTTAATTGATCTTCAGGTTCGGAATTACTAACTGAGCACCGAGGAAACATGCTAAGAATTTCGTTTATAGAATGAACTTCACCAGTACATATAGGAAACTTTAACAAAATCTTATTGGAAGGAAGAGCGTACTCACGATGAGAAGGTTGGAGACAAGGATCAAGAGCAGATAATTTAGAAACACATTTAGAAATGTCATTAGAATCAGTAGAGCAGTGAGTATTGATTAAAGTTTGATTTTGTGACATCCCCATTTTCACGGCCAGAAAAGACCGATTTTGTTTATGCTTTATAAAAATCAGAGTACTTCTTTTAATAAAAATGTTGCGGAATTAGTTCCCAGTAAAACATGATAAATACATTATCAAAGCATTTCCGAAGAAATGTATTTTTGTTCATTTTAAAACATTTGGGATGTCATCGTCAATACAGAAACATAAGCATAAACAGAACTTACATTCATTTACACTAGTGATCTACATCTCTTTTAAATCTCTTAGTGTAAAGTAGATTCATATTGACACCTGTGATACAAATAAGCTTGAGTGGGTCAGGTTGGGAAACCTGGTGAGTACATAGGGTTTTCAACCCACAATAATATAATTATTATGTTTAAACATCAAACAATCAACCCAATTACCCATCCCCATTATCTTCTTTACTCTTAAGGATCTACCCTAAGAATCAACTATTCCTCGTTCATTCATTCCTAAGGATCATCCTAAGGAATCGGGACGAAGTCCATCGTCACCGGGGTTTAGGCACTAACTCTGCATAGTCGCCAGGATTTATACAATAGGCACTAAGTCCGCATAGTCACCAGGGTTTAGGCACTAAGTCTGCATAGTCGCCATGGTTTATACAACAAGCACTAAGTCCGCATAGTTGCCAGGGTTTTGGCACCAAGTCTGCATGATCGCCAAGGTTTAGGCACCAAGTCTGCATGATCGCCAGGGTTTAGAGTACACCGGGTGAACACATCGTTCACAACACCTACAGGTTGCGAGCCTGCTAGAGTTCCACTGGACTGTCTAGAATAGTCCATGGTTGTCATCCATACTCTGCTAGATGATGGGGACATCATTTAGGAAAAAGGCTTCTCACATCGTCCACCTCTCACCCTTACCTCATGGTCTAACTCATCATCCAACTCATATGTCATCTACCTATGTTTTACCCAACATATTATGTATATATAAATACATATACAGTTTAAATCATATAAAACTTGTATAAAATCGTTCCTCCAGCATAGATAGCAAGTATACAAATAATATGCACACGTAGCACGTAATTTATATAAAATACTTCACATCTATGTGTAAGATGAAAGTAACTATGCACTCACTTGAAAAGGTGGTGATTCCGAACTCAGACAGCGCTTCGCTTCTTAAAAAAAATAATTTCCTTCGACGAAACCTAGTATTATTACCACTAGAGTTTAGTCTATTATTCGCCGAGACTAATTAATAGTCTAGCTATTATTACTATTATATAAGCGTTAAACAATACTTATATAACCCATAATACTAGCCTAAGTACTTATTATAAGTTCCTAATAACGTTACTGTAATTAAATAAAAGCTATATTAAAAATAACGTAGGCGTAGCTCACTTATAGCGGGTTTTATAGAAAACTGGGCTTTGCTTGGTGCAGCGTTCCCGAGCCAAAAATCTCTTCTTCTCGGAGCCGTCGAGCACTCTGGGGCTTCCGCCTCGTGCTAGGGAGGTTCCCTAGGCTTTTCGGGGGGGGGGGGGGTTCGGGGCTAGAGAGAGGTTCTAGAGAGAGAGTAAAGAAAAGAAAGAATGGGAAAGGTGTGAAGAAAATGAGGGTGGGAGAGGTTCTATTGATAGGGTGAAAAATGGCTGAACTTGGTGCCACATGTCACCATCTAGTGGCAAGACTTGGGGAGAAAGCAATGGCCAAGATTGTGCCACATCACCCATTTTCGCACAGCACACTTCCGACTTCTAAAATCCGGAACTTTCACATACGACCTCCGTTATTGACGTTCTTTATATCCACACGTAGGTAAAGATAATATCTACAACTTTCATTTTGACTCCGTCAGCTAATTCACGACCGATCTTAAATTTAACAGTACGAGGAGATTATACTGTTAAATGTCCGCGTAAAATTCATAACTTCTACATACGGACTCTGTTTTCGTCTTTCTTTTTACCGTTGAGTTCCTATTAATGAGATATTCAATTCTCATTTAGGTCGCGTAGGCCAAAAACAGCTCGATCTAAAATTCGAGTTACGGGCTGTGCAGTACTAAGCCAAATCTTAGAAAATTCATAACTTCCTCATATGAAGTCAGATTTGGGCGTTCTTTTTTTGTATGTTCTCGGTTTAATGTATACTACAACTTTTGTTTAGATTTCTAAGGCTAAAAAGTCCTCCATCGTAAATTTACTATTTACGTCTCCCGGTGTCGTGCCGATTTTGCCATAAAACTTCGACGGACCATAACTTCTTCGTTATAACTCGGATTTCAACGTTCTTCATATGTACGGAACCCTTGACACGTATTCTACACCTTGGTTAAGATTATTTATTCTAAATAATTTTTTGTCAAAAAGTCGTTTTCGACCCCTATTATCTCTAAATTGACTAGCCCGGATCTACGGGCGTTACAGATTTATAGAAAAAGAACTCAAAAATCTACTCTTAAGGTCTTCTTTTAAGCAGTCATATTTATAAAAGGTTTTTTTAGTTTCAACTTTGGTTAAATAAACAACACCTTCTATATCACCTCCAAGAATTTTCTTATAATGATCTAGAATCTGAGCATTAATGATTCTTGTGACATTAAAGTGAGAGGATGCCCAGTAATTCAAAATAAGTTGAGTGCGATTAGCATGATCAACAACTTTTTCTTTTTCAGTGTGAAGAAAATTATTGGTTAGCAAGGTACATGTATTTTCCTTTTTTAAAACATAAAGAGATTTTACTAGAGAGGAGAGTTTTTCTTTAAGAATCTTTAGCTCAAGACTGAGAGAAGATTTTTATTTATTTGAGATCAATAAATTGAAATGTAAGATATCGATCGTGTCATATTTTTCAATATTATCAATAAAGAAAAGATTAACATGATTTTTTACCTGATACGCTGATGTATCGTACCATTTTGACTTGAGGTCTTCAGCAATGTGAGGAGAATCATTGTTAAGGATCCCAATGCTGTCATAGAGTGGTCATCATCTCTTGAGCAGTTGAGCGGTTTTGAAACAAAAGATAAACGGAAAAAAGGGAGTGAGTTTCCAATAGCAATTCTAGCCTTTACGTCGAGATTCAGCATCCTTTTCTCTTCATTCTTATAATCGGGAACATAATTCCTTTTCAACTTACTGATAAATACACCATCGTGGATGATTGATGCGTAGCAGCTATAGGACCTTTGTTGAAGACGTCGATCATATAAATCCATGAACTCTAGAACTTCTATGGCCTTTGATTTCCAATCAGAGAAGTTGTGTTTGTCAAACAGAGAGATCTTCTTACAAACAGTTCACTTTGGAATGAAGGTCTGTATCGATCGGATACACTTCAAGTATGAATAACAAACATAAAACAAATCTAAGCAAAATAATAAACAGAAATTAAATAACATAGAAGTTCTCCAAATTGTTCTTTCACCAAGAAAGAGTTTTGTCTTTACCAAGAAGACGGGTTTGTCACAAAGACGATTGACACAAAGCCACGATCACAACATTAGGGTTTGCCCTAATGTTGTATATATACTAATCTATACATTATATCCATTGATTGAAGGGATTGCGTCTACTATATACTAAGAACTGATCTTATCACAAAGATTACAATCGGATAACTGAACTATAAGCTTACGTTGATAGCTTTGATATCCTGACGTTGTCAATGTGTAGATGTTGATGCTGAATCAGATCATAAGGTGTGACTTTACACATCACTCCTCTTGTTTTAGCTTTTCCAGATTTCAATTTTCTTTTCCCCATTGAGACCGTTGCTTCTGGTGTAGGTATTGGGGCGGTATTGATGTAAAAGGGCCATCATATTGCCTTCATTAGTAAAGACTATCTCCAAGACACATGTCTCTATCTACTTATGAGCGAGAGTCACTTGCCGTTATCCATGTTGTCAAAAAATGGAATAAATATTTGGTGGGTAAACACTTCACTATAAAAATTGACAAAGAAAGTATCAAGTATCAGTTAGAAAACTACCTGTCTACTCCATTTTTGTAAAGGGGTCATCCTATTGCCTTCATTAGTAAATCTTATCTCCAATATGCATGTCTCTGTCTACTTATGATCAAGAGTTACTTTCCATTATTCATGTTTTCAAGAAATGTAATCAATATTTGGTGGGTAATCATTTCACTATAAAAATTAACCAAGAAAGTATCAAGTACCAGTTACATTGCAACGCTCGTGTCGCCAGGTATGAAACGTATCCTTTATTCAATTAAAGTTATGAAGAGTCCATGAGTACGGTGGGCGTACACTAGGTACGCACAGTGTTGCATGCGTGCATCGGGGGTGAACCCTACGTTCGTTGGGCTTACCCATGCTAATGTTGGGCGTACTAAAGCCAAGGGCAAACCCTAATTTATAGGGTTTGCACCCTATTTAAGATCATGAAGTCCTTCAAGCTCATCATCTTTTCAGCCACGACTTCCTTTTAGTGCTAATCTCGAAACCCTAGCCATCTTGAGTGCATTTTGAGCTTACAAAGAGTTTTTGGTTGTTCTTTTGTGGTTTTGAAGAAGAAGGAAGTTTGATGAGAAGCAAAGGAGAAGAAGAAGCATGTAGATCTAGAGTTTGTGCATCATTTCTAGCTCATTGGAGGTATGAAGTCTGAAACTTGTTCATTCTAAGCTTAGATATAGGTTTAGGGAAGATTTTAGCATCTTTTGGCCCCATAAATTGGTCTTTTGGATTATGGGCTACTCCAGACCATTTGTGTAACACCGTAAATTTTTTAATAAATTTTTCATTTTTAAAATCATATAATTCTCATAACACATTTCACAAAAATCTCATTTATTTAATTTTATAAAACACAACTCCATAATTGTTTGATTAATAATCCAGGATCCTCAAAAACATAGCTTTTTCTCTATTGTCTACAATCAAGCCGGTGCCTTCCCGCGATCCCGAGAAAACCTGAAACACATAACACATAACACGGTAAGCACGGAGCTTAGTGAGTTCCCCAAAATACCATGCAAAAATAATTAGCCACTCGAGGCTATAACTCTGTAAGACTTTCCGGTCAATGTGTCTCAGTGGGACCCTCCAGCCCCATAGCTCGTTGGACCCACATGTCCGGTCTAAGTGAGAACCTTCCGGTCTCACTACTCGTTGGACCTTCTGGTCCGGTCTAAGTGAGGACCCTCCGGTCCTAACTCTGATGGCTCTGAGTAATATACAACATAAATCACACAGAAATAATGCAGGATATCACAATACACAATATAAACACATAATACATCTCAGCCACACAAAATACCACTCATGGTAAGTATAGTGAGAAGACTCACCTCTCAAGCAAGCTAGTAACAGTCGCGTACGCGGAAATCTTGAACTAGCCTCCGCCTAACACATAGGGTAAACATCTCTAATTAATACTCTATTCATACTCAAATACACCAAAGGCTATTCTCTCTCTCTGTCTAACTCTTCAAGTGGATAAAAGATCATTTTACCCATCCATGGTCTCCATTAATCATGGTTAACCCAACCCTATATTCAACAGAAGTCAAACTCAAGTCAACAGTCCATGTTTGACCCGACTCGCCGAGTGCACCCTTGTGACTCGTCGAGTCCACTCATTTCCTTAGAATTCTCGTGAATGTCCAGCTCAGCTCGGCGAGTTGACCCCAAACTCACCGAGTTATCGCATGGTTCAGCTCTTCGGGACAAACCCGAACCAACTCGTCGAGTTGGCTCATCGACTCGGCGAGTCCATCCAAACTCATTTCTCATTCAAACGATTTCCACGCAGAAAACCTTCCCAAACTCTAGATCCAGCCTCCCAAGGCTCGAATGTCACGTAAAGGTTCGATCTTTACGTTTATGTATGGCATAATAGCTCCACAACATCAACTACATGCTCTCACAAGGGTTGGACACACAAGATCTCACTTCTAACCCAATAAAGCTGAGGTCCTAGGGCTCACAAGACCTCTTACATTCCAGATCTAAGGTTTCAACCTCAAACCATGTTTCATTTAACTCATAGGTACAAAAGAATGGGAGAAAAGCCCTAAAAATCCCAAAAATGAGATCAAGCACAAGAAATGTACAAGATGAGAATTTTGTACCTACACACAGCAGCTAATGCACTCAAAACCACAGATCTACAACCTTTCTTTGATCCAAATCACGTAGCTCTTCATCCTCCTTCATAGAAGTGCACCAAGATTGCCCACAATGATCACACACTCACTTCACAAAGGATAGAACGGTTTTAGGGTTTCTCTCAGGATCTCAAGGGTGAGTGGAGACAGAAATGAGGGCCTAAATCCCCTTAAATAGGTCACAAACCTGGAGATTTAGGGTTTCTCTGCCCAACACCTACTCGACGAGTCATCTCTCCGACTCGTCGAGTCCGTTCATTAAATCCTCGCGAGCAACTCGACTCGAATCGGCGAGTCGGACTCACGACTCGTCGAGTCACTCTCTAAATCTCAAGGTTAAGCATTCATTAATATATATCTGAAAATCAGGATGTTTCAATTTGAGTTGTCCTTTTGGACTCCTAGGGGTGCATGAAGTCATAAAAATCATACCTTGAAGGTTAAGACTCAACCATGCATGAGTTGGTGACCCCTTAAGAGGGATAAAAGGCTTAATTCATGGTTTGAGTCCCAATGAGGCATGGAAAAGCATATACTTTGAAAATTTATGGCTTAAGACACTTTTAGGAGCTTGGATCTAAGTTTTGGACGTTAAAGCTTAATGGATTAAGACTTTAGACCTTTGTGGGCGGACTGACCAGTACGCCGGACGTACCCTTGAGTACTATGCATACTGGGCCAGTGCCCCGAATCTAGGTCATCAACATACATCGAGTGTACCAGCCATGTACGTCGTGCGTATGCAGCCTGTGGGCTTACAAGATTTTTGGGCTCGAGTTTTGTTGGGCCTTTTGATTTGTTTATATTTGGGCCTCGAGCCTACCTGTAATAGTAGGATACTTATGGGCTTTAGGGCATTTTAGAAGCTGTTAGACCATATTGGGCCTTTAGGGCATTGTGAGTAGGCTTGGAATGCCTTTTTCGCCTAGTTTAGATTTGGGCCTTGGTGGGGGAGACACAATGAGGCAAGGGTGAAGAAAACCTTTTTGCTTTAAGCCAAGAATTAGGGTTTGGACTCTTGGGATACAATATTGACCTAATTTCTAATTAGGGTTTTATACTTGTGAATTAGGGAGGGGATTTCGCGAGTCAGCCACTCGAGTGTGATTTGATACCGTTAGTATGATGTGAGTTTCCTTCACTGTATCTTTGGGTCGAAGGTACCAATGTCGGCCCACTAGTTTATGATGTAGTATGATGATTGTCTTCGTGACAATTTACAGTTATTCCTGTATTTGCTTGATGACTCTGTGATTCTTTTGTTATGAAATAGACCAAAGAGGATTGCAAGCACCTAGATATTCTTGTATGTATCCAGTTGAAATAGACCAAAGGGGATTGCAAGCACAAAGTTATGCTTGATTGTATTTGGTTGAAATAGAGAGAATGTGATTGCAAGCACACAAATATGCTTGACTATATCCGGTTAAAATAGACCGAAGGGGATTACAAGCACCCATATATGCTTGACGGTATCTTGTTGAAATAGACCGAAGGGATTACAAGCACCCAAATATGCTTGACTGTATCCGGTTGAAATAGACCGAAGGGGATTGCAAGCACCCAAATATGCTTCAATTTACGTTTGTATGATATGGGGTATTTTTGGGGAACTCACTAAGCTTTGTGCTTTCGATTTTTAGTTTATGTTTCAGATACTTCCAGCTCGAAGGGGAAGGACCCGGCCTGATCGCACTGCATCCACCTATGATTTTCCTCTGTATGATTTTTCGATTTAAATGCAACCATTGTATTTAAAAAGTATAAATATTTACATGTATTCAATCATTGTATATTGAAACCAAAATAATTATACAAAAAGAAGAAGACATGACTCAGAATAGCTCCATCTTCTCAAAAGCTCGGGGAGTACCTGTCTACTGATTCCCTGAGAATACAAGTAATTTCAAAAGAGAGTATCAACATAAAGTTGAGTGAGTGCATACATATTTATGTTTGAAAGTATGTTTTCTGTTTCTTGAATATGTAAACTGTTCCAGAAAATCCCATATTTTGTGCTGTATATGAAATGTAGTTTTAATCACATAAAACCGTTCCATTTGTAAACCAATGTTCTATTATTGAATTCCTTTTTGTATAAACTGTATAAGTGAGAGTGTGTCTGGCTTAACCAAATGTTTATTGAATACTGAGATGTAATACTGTGAAAACTGTATCATGGTAAATTGGTACTTTGAAAATGTACTTACATTTAGTTAAATATACACTAACATATTGTTAATATTCTTTTTAATGATTTATTATAACCATACTGAGACTAGATGGCCTGACCCAACGCTTTGAAGGCGTCTAAACTGTTGATAAAAACTGTCACTCGTAGGCGTGTATGTCTGACTGTAGCTAGCAGTCTGAGTGCGGGGTTGTCAATACCAATATAGATATATACACACATTGTTTCGATCCCCGACTGGAGATTCTGTTTATAATGTCAGGACTTTAATTATGTTGTTTATATGAACTAAACAACCTGAATCAAATGATTCATATAAAGCATATAGACGTTACATGTACAATAGTTATGAAAACCCAATCATTCTGAAATGAATAATTGATAGTATGCCCTTGAATTAGTATTTAAAAGATGTATACTCTTGATTAGTTTTGAATCAAACCTTTGTTCTTGTAAAACAGCGTATTTTAGTATACTTGAATCGTGATTTAATGTTCTATGAAACATAAAGTATACTTATTATAATTTATATGTACTTTTTGAATTGATACTAACTATTCATGAATGCTCAACATGTTATAATGGGTATTTGAACCGGA
The DNA here is from genome assembly GCF_052849685.1 of Lactuca virosa. Taxonomy (NCBI): domain Eukaryota; kingdom Viridiplantae; phylum Streptophyta; class Magnoliopsida; order Asterales; family Asteraceae; genus Lactuca; species Lactuca virosa. Next base: position 265,191,924 of record NC_136434.1, read on the forward strand.
CGAATTAACTTTTATATTTATATACATATACAAATATATAAAAGTAAAACTTAAATGACATTTGGAAAACTAACCGTTACTTATCATCCCACATCCAAACAAGGAAAAGGAAGCAAAGTGAGCTATCAGTCCTAAGCCTTTTATACTTTATATATATATATATATATATATATATATATATATATATATATATATATATATATATATATATATATATATATATATATATATATATATATATATATATATATATATATATATATATACGATTTCTAGGGAAAAATATAAGTTTATAAAACCATTTAAAAGAAGTTTAACATTTTGAAATACTTTTGATGACTTGATGTCATTTTAACACAATCTTTGAAATCATTAGTTTGGATCACAAAATCTTTGTATTAGACTTGTATCCTCCCCTTAAAACAGTAAAAACTATGAAAATATGGGGGTATGAACTCACTTGGTAAGAGTGACGATTTGATGAAAAGCTGGGCTTTACGCCGACAGCACTTGGACTGGAAAGAGGTTAGCTTTTCGAGAATTTCGGGGCTTCGGGCTTCCGTCAGAGCTTGGATATGTCACCGGGGCGTCGGGGTAGTCTTGAGAGGATTAAAAGTGAGTAAATATAGGAGAGAGGTTGGAAATTGACACTTAAAACTGGAGGTCTCGGTTCCTATTTATAGGAGGCTGAAGCCTCCTCGTACGCGGTGCGTACACTGCGTACGTTGGGCGTAGAGTACATGCCCAACCTATGGGTTATGCGTCGAAGCTAGTGTGCCTGCATGGCATGCATGCGAGGATTGGGTGACAGAGGGTCGACGTGGCTGGCTCCGGGTCACATAGGTGCGAAGTATGTTGGGCGTATAAAGCGAAGTACGCTGGGCATAAGCCTCTACGCGGGGCGTACCTCTTCGGATAAGTCTCGAATTTTTATTTATTTTTATTTAAAAACTTCAAAAATTCATATCTTTAACAGGCCGGGACAGGAAAAGTCCGTTAAAAATTCATAACTTCTTCATCCGACGTCCGTTTTCGTCTGTCTTTTTCTCGTTGTACTACTATTGATGAGATCTTCAATTCTCGTTTAGGTTGCGTCAGCTAAAAATCACTCGATCTTTATTTTGTGTTTTTACCTGTGTACTACTTTGTTGAATCTTAGAAAAATCATAACTTCTTCATATGAAGTCAGATTTTGGTGTTCCTTTTATGGACACTCTCGGTTTAACATATCCTCTAACTTTCATTTAGATAGTTAAGGTTAAAAAGCATTTTATTGAAAATTCACTTTTTACGTTAAACAGTGTTTTGCCGGTTTTGTCGCGGGTTTTCGATAGGTTATAACTTCTTTGTTATAACTCGGAATTGGGCGTTCTTTATATTTTTGGAATCCTTGACACGATTTCTACCACTATGTTCATCCCAAAAAAGTTTGTTTAACATTTCATTTTTGAGGGTTGATATCTAAATGTACTTAGTATACAAAAATTTCTCTTTATTTTATATATATATATATATATATATATATATATATATATATATATATATATATATATATATATACTATTACATAAAGTCGAAATCACAGATTGTTACATATAGGTTATGTTCTGATTTGAATTGCTTGATGCTCGAATGTTGCCTGCTTTGTGCTTTATGAAATTCTGTTGGTACCAACTAACTAGTTGGTGAATGCGCTAGGTTACATATTATTGAGATTGGATAATTTTAGAAGGATAGGTTTAATTCTATTGCACAGCTCTTGTTTGAGTTCAACCATTATAGTGTGGGACCTATCATTCGAAGAATTATCTAGTACTGATAGTATGTAATTGTTTTCATTTAGTAGTTAGATGGTATTAGTGGAAGTTCCTTTTGCAGCTGATAGCAGAGAGGGGTGAGAAAGGGAATCCTAGAAAATCCCTGAGAGATGCACTGGTGTAGGATACCTTATAGTATGAGGAGTGTGCTAGCTGGGAATGAGTGATTTGAAGAAGTCGAGGTAGTCCTTTATGAGGGTATAAATAGGTGTGGAAGGTAGTATTGGTCCCGTACTAGTGGAAATACAAGATTTATACCCGAGACCAAGAAGACCACGATGAATCTAGGGAACTCGAGAGTGTGAACCTTCTCACGTGTTTACTAATTGTTTATGTGGTTATGTTTCAGTATGGTGATGAAACATCATGGAGCAGGGGGTTTAGGACCGATTGATGACAGGCTACGTGAGTTCATTGCATCAGAGGTTACTAGAGGCATCCTTGATGCGACCCCGGTGATGTTCGGGTCGATCAAGGAGGGTAACATCAAGCTGATGGAGGACAACCTTTGGATCTTGAGGGCCAATCTGGTCGCTAGCTAGTCTGGGGCTCGTACTCTCTCCTTCAAGGATTTCAAGGGATGAGAGGCACCATATTTCTTTGGGATGAAGGACCCCATTGCAGCCAGACGTTGGATTGGTGACATTGAGTGTGCCCAGATGACGAGCTTCTGCCCCGAGGAGTCAAAGGTGAGGTTTGCTGTGGGATGTATGAGAAGAGAGCCAGAGATTGGTGGAAGGATGTCAGCTATACTTTGGGAGCCCCAACCATTGAGGCAATGACCTGGACAGATTTTGTGGCCCGGTTTCGAGCAGAGTTTGCACCAGCTGTTGAGGTGCAATAGTTAGCTAGGGAGTTTCTAGACATGAGGTAGACGTATGAGACTGTGGTGGAGATCATCGCCAAGTTTAGAGAGAGAGCTTTGTTGGTACCCAAATATGCGACAGATGAGGAGATGAGGAAGACCTGATACTATGATATATTGAGATCTGATATCAGGGAGTTTGTTAGTTTTTCTGCCTAGCCAACTTAGGACGACATGATATCTAGGGCGCGGGAACAAGAGATTGATTTGGATCACATAGGGAAGAGGAAGGCAGAGCATGGGGAGACGATTAGGGTTTCGGCGAAGAAACCCAAGGGTTTCAACTCTAGATCGAAGGACCAGTAGGACCGGTGCCTATGTGGAACATGCAGCAGGCGCATGATGGGGCCTGCAGAGCGGGTGGTTCAGGTTGTCACAAGTGTGGAAAGACAGGGCCCTTTAGCAAGGATTGCACTACTACTATCATTACCATGTAGAAATCAGCCCTAATTTGCTATCATTGCAATCAAAGAGGCTACAAGAAGGACAACTTCATGAGTTTAGCATCAGGAGGACCAGTAGAAGAACCTGCTCCAGCGACCCTATGATTATTGATGGCCACCAAGGCAAGGCGGATGCACCCGTTGTGAGGAGCATGGCTTTTCAGCAGACAGTCAAGGAGGCTCGTGCTGCACCATATGTGGTGACGGGTATCTCTCTGTTGGATTAGGTGTCTAAGCCCATATCTATTATTGGTATGTACTTGACCCGAGAGTATCATGGTCCATTTGGGTTGCTTATCACCAGGACAATTTGATAGGATGGACTTTTGAGAAGAGGTTATTTATGATTTATTAACATATTATAAGTTCTAATATATTAATATGAAATCATATTATTTAGTTAGTATTGATCAAGAATTAGTTTGGAATTAATTTTGTGATCAAAAGAGACTAATTAAATATAAGGGGTTGATTTGGTAAATCATTCATTCTTATAGTGTGGACTAATGATCCATTATTCCTTAGGTTGGGCTAAATCCATGTGAAAATCCATGGATGATCCATGGAGGTTTAAACCCATGGATCCTAAGGAATGTGGAAGGTCATGCCCATTAGGGTTTACAAGGTGTAACCCTAATCTTGCCACACAATATAAGAAGCCCCTTATCATCCAAAATTCGTGACTAGACACACTAGATCCTTGGAGTTCCATGAGCCAATTTTGGTGCAAGAAATACTTTCTCAAAAGTCTCCTTTGTTCTAGGTGTGTTGTGATTCCATTTGAGGCATTCACACTATTGGTGCTAAGTTCTTAAAGTCCAACACTACAAGCTACAACAAAGAGGTAATTTTATAACTCATTTCTATGTTGTTTATGTCAATTGCATGCTAGTTGTAGGCTTAATGCTTTGGAAACAATATTGCATGTATAATTAGAGAAAATGTAGATCCAAAGAATTTAGGGTTGTATGTGCACCATAGGATGTGGTAGTATACTAAAACCCTTTAGTGGTATCAAAGCCTAGGGTTGTTTTCTATTATACTTGATGTTTATCGGTTTTTAAAGCAAGAAAAATCATTTTTTTGGAATCTGCCTGATCACCACGAGGTGGTGACTATTCAGTGAAAAATAAATTTCGTTTTTTTTGGCCTGTTTTGGATTAGGATCATTACCACAAAATGTTTTTGTTCATAAAATTTGATTTTGTTTCTAGTGTAATGATTATCCTAATCCAAATAAAAGATAATTGTCAAAGTTTCATGATTTCTATTAGTTTATATGATTAGGCTAATTTCTTGAAACTTGTTTGATATTAATTATCTTAATTTATGAGTTTAATTAGATCATAGGCAAATTGTTTGATTTTATTAGTTACAATTTTTGATATAAATGTTTTGATGAAATCCATAGCTTGTCCTCAAGTTATGGAAAGTGAAAAGTCTCATTTTTAAATGTCATCATAAAATGGTTTTAAGTCTTCCATAACTTGTCCTCAAGTTATGGAACTTGAAGAGTCTTTTACATAAATGCTTTTATGAACTCCATAACTTGTCCTGAAGTTTAGGAATGTCAAGAGTCTTTTCATAAAACCTATATTAAACTCATAAGTTATGGATTCCAAAAGTTTTTGAATAGTTCAAAACTTGCCCTCAAGTTTTGGAATTTTGTGACAACCCGAAATTTTCATTTGTATAAAATCCGCAGTCAAACACATCAAATTAAATACAAATTCATTTTAGTACGTTTTTGGCCGGTTTTCAGTCCGTTGGGTGTTTTTTTTTATTTTATACTCGTCAAGCGAACAAATAAAAGGAAGTATACTTTTAGAGGTTGTCGTGCATCACGTAAGTCTCAAAACTCCAAGAGTTTGGAGTTTACGGCCCTAAACATGGAGTCTACGGCCGTAAACTCTAAAGAGTATAAATATGACACTTAGTCATTTTTGGCTCACTTTCCCACTTCCTAGTTCAAGAACACCCAAGTTTTCTCTCAACTATCATAGGATCATCTTCCAAATCCTTCAAAAATGTAAGTATTTCCTTCCTTGTTTCGTTCAAATAACACTTTATCTAGTGTTTATACTCGATTTCATCCATGGAAATCTCCTCTTTTCTTAGATCTTCAAGTGTTCTTCAAAACACCAAGAACACCAAGAACACACACTAGTGTTCTTGGCCCTTAAACACTCCTACAAGCTTCCTATAGGTAAGTACACTCCTCCTAACTAGTTGTTTGCTTAGAATACATGTTAAACCCTTGAAGAACATCAAAATCCCCAAGAACATATGTGTTTACGGTTCAAGGAGATCTCCTTAGACCGTAAACACCTTCAAGTGGAGTTTAGGTGCCCCTAACACCTTCTATGGCTTGTATAAAGGACTAGAACCTTGCATGCATGAGCTAGAAACACCAAAACACGAAATGGTTGGGTAACCATGAGTTTACGGCCGTAAACTCATGGGTTTACGACCGTAAACACATGTGTTTACGACCGTAAACTCCCAAGGAGTGGTCCAAGGACCGTAAACTCCAAAGAAGGGCCATTTCGAGCCCTAGTCACTTCCTAAGCCTTGGATTCGAGTCTAGCTTACTTCCTTGTGTGGTTTAGGACCTTAAAACACCCAATGACACCATTGCCATGAGTTTACGGTCGTAAACTCATGGGGTAAATGGTCCCAGAACCGTAAACCCATATGGTGCTACCATATGGGGAGTAAACTCCAATGTGAGGCCATACTCTCTTAAGATGCATCCCTTAGCACTCCTAGCACGTGAAACAAAGTGTTTTCATGTATTTGAGTGTCTTTACTTGCTTAATTAGTTATTAAATGACTAATTCGATACATAAATGTATCATTGCATGCTCAATAGGATCCGCGTGTGTGTTTAAGTCCTCACTTGACACTTAGCATCCTATACCACCCGTTCATCCGAATCACCCACTTCAGGTGAGTTCATACCCCTTAATCAACCTTTTTAAATGATTTTAAATGCTTTTATGGGGGGGGGGAATACAAGTTGAACTATAAAGTAATTATATCAACCACATGTGATTAATAACTGTATAGCAAAAAGATTTATGCATGTTAAACTGTTTTATCCAGCTAAATGTTTTCATATTTTGTTTTCAAATCTCTTTTAAAAGTACCAAAGTCTCTTTTAAATTACCAAGCTTTTATCAAAGTCTTTTAAACTTATATTCTTGATAGATTCATGTCTATATAGATATAGTTATATAAGTAGGGTTTGAAGGACTTAGGACTGATAACCCGCTTTATTTCCTGTTCCTTGTTTGGTTGTGGACTTAGAGCATCCGGTTATTTGTCCGAGTGTCGTTGAAGTCCTAGTTATATATTATGTATATCTGGTTAGATGTTAATACTCTTATTCCAGTTCAACACCTTTGGGTAGCAAAGGCATCTAGATAACTTCTCGAGTAAACTAGAATAGGTATAGTTTAGAAACCAACCATAACTTTCATGAAGGAGAACTTAGTTATATATATATATATATATATATATATATATTCTAAGAACTTGTACTTATAGTAAAAAGAAAGGTATATAGAAATCAAAACACGAGATACATCCTCATGACGCGGATTTCACCGTTGTCGAGTGGTAACCAGAGTCTCCTGGAGGGAGAGCGGGCATTGTGTGTATAGATCTATACGGGACAGACCATCCCACATCCTGACTGCTAGCTACAGTTCCGGCCGACCAATCCAAGGGGTGACAAATGTCACATTCATTCCGACGCCAGCAGGTCGTCATGTTTACATCCGTCAATCAGTATGGTTACGAGTATCTTTACATTTACCTTATAATTCATGGCTTTAAGGTAATAAGTATTATCATCGTATTTTTCTACATATGAAACCATCATAGTATATTTTCCTAGTTATACACTAGGCCTCATATTAAACCTTTAAACTGACCTACTTAGGATTAAAGGTTAACTTAGACTCTCTGAGGCGTATTGTTCACTTAATACTGCCTGGAGTCTATACTTCATTCCCATAGACTCTCCGAGGCGTATTGTTCACTTAATACCGCCTGTAGTCTGTATTTCATTCACTTAGACTCTCTGAGGCGTATTGTTCACTTAATACTGCCTGGAGTCTATACTTCATTCTTTTAGACTCTCCGAGGCGTATGGTTCATTCGATACCACATGGAGTCTATGTTTTATTCACTTTTAGTCAGCAGCATTACTGCTGAGGTAAAATAGTATTTTCCCTATTACTTTTGCTTGTGATCTTCTCACATATTCCTTAAAGTATAAACTATATTTTGATAATGATAGTACCTTTAGGGGAAAATACTCTTTAAACATAAAACAATTGAGTTTTGGTAGAAAAATACTTTTATTAGAAAATATAGGATTTTCTGGAAAGAATTCTAATACTCTGTAAACTCAAATCACCATTATCTAGTGAGATTATTTTGAAGAAAAACATGTATTTATATCAATGTCATTAAATACTTATGAACTCACCAGCATTAAAATGCTGATACTCACTTTCAAAATAACTTGTATTCTCAGGTCATCAGTAGACAGGTACATTCTGGGAGCTTTTGCGAAGTCAGCCTAGTACCAAGCTACAACTTATGTTATTTTCTATATCTGCTTTGATGTTGTTGTTAAATGTAACCTATGTAAAATTATTACTATTAATGCAATGGTTGTTGTACTTTGATTACTATACTGCATATGTTGTGATACTTGACATGACGTCCTCCACCCCAGAACGTTTCCGCCGTTCCGGTTTTGGGGTGTGACAAATTTGTAAATGCAAAGTCTTACATTGAAACATTTAGTTCCGAACCATAGATTTTTAAAAGTTTAAAATTCAACCCTTATACTATTATAATATTATAGGTTTAATATTTATATATATGTGTAAGAGTAAAGTCAGTCTTACCGTTAGTAGGCCTCATTCACGAAACCGGTCTATAAGGGGGGGGGGGGTATAAGGTTACTGCCTATAAAATGGCATTTTAATGGGTGTCCACTCTCACCCACCGCTTCCTTGACTGGTGGAGGGCCGTTAGCCGAACGGGTAGGATAGGACATTAATTCTCATTATAAGTATAATGATAATTATAAAGTAACTAAACTTTTACTAAATTCCCAATCTTAGTTACTTTAGGAAAAATGTGAAAATGGCGATACTCCATGAAATTGCACTTTGCACCTTGTTAAGTCGTTAGTGGAGCGTGTGTGGTTAACCGACACACTAACCTGGGACTGACAATGCCTGGAAAAGGGTAGCTTGATGTTAATCATAGATCAATGGAGAGTGTGTGGTTAACAGGCACATTGATTAGGTGGTTGTAACATTGGGTGTACCAAGCTAATTTGCATTGTTATTCATACATTGTTTGTGATCCTCGGCATCTCAGTCACAAACTTGAAGGGCACAATCAAGATTTAAACATGTCATTGAATAGTTCAATGAATCTCAAAGGATCTAGGAATTTCAATCCATTTAAAACTTAATAATCAATTTCATTTTTCATGGTGGAAATTGGTAAATCGTCATTTACCTACCTTCAAATATTTTGCAATTTGGATTACGACATCCCTCTTCCAAATTGTAAAATATTGTGTTGGGTTCTAGCCTTAATATTTCATTTTGGTTGTTATATTAAGGACTAAAATCAACTAAAGTTGAATTTATCCCATTATAGATGTCTAGTTCAGACAACTATGGTCTTCCCGAATCTTTTAATAAAAAAAAAACTTTCTTTATAGAGATGATTTTCCACAAGGCAATGAAGGTGAAAGATTGTGACAACCCGAAAATTTCTACCTTGTAAATTCAATCCAAGCAATCAAAAGTCAGACTTTTTTCTGTTAACTTTTAACTTTGTTAAGGGTCTTCTTGAGAGTTCTAAGCCTAGTATACTCAAGGATTTTGTATTAGGAAGTATTAACTTGAGATCATTGAGTTGAATTCGAGCCGGAACCCCCTTTACAAGGAGTTCACGGCCACAAACTAGGGTTCACGGCCGTGAACCCATGTTGGCCGTGAACCCTCTTCATAAGTATAAATTACCTTCATTATCCCTTCATTTCTCACATCTTCAAGTCAAGAATTCTCATTTCTCTCTCAATTATCATCAAGGATATCTTCCTTGATCTTCAAAAGTGTAAGTGATTCTTCTATTCTTACTTGATATCCTTCTTATTCAAGTGAAACCCTTTGATTTCATCCATGAATTCAACTCTTTTGGGTTTAGATCTTCAAATCATCATCTTTTCACCAAGAACACCTACTTGTTCTTGGGCCGTGAACACCTTCAAGACTCCCATTAAGTAAGTATCCTTTCCATACACTTGTTATCCATTAAAAGCTATTGAATCCCCATGAAACAAACACATTTTAAGCATGATTCTTCAAGAGTTCACTGTCGTGAACCCTTCATTAGGCCATGAACCCTTCATGAAGATCATGGTGGCTGTGAACGCTTCAACCCATGGTCGTAAACCCTTCATAAGATCAATCCTTGGGCCGTAAACACTTCATGTGTGGCCGTAAACTCTTCTATGGCCATAAACACTTATAGTGTGGCCGTGAACACCCTTTCATACAATCATATGTGATTGTAACACTTCATTGCAAGTGTTTCCTAGTCCCTAAGGTTGTTTCCCTTACATGTTAGTTGTTATATATACTAATTATATACATATATGTATCAATATATTTCATTTAGGACTTGGTTGTGCCTCGGGACTTCAATCGTGGAACTTCTCATCCATACTCGAATCTTCAATTGAATCACCCACATAAGGTGAGTTCATACCCCTATAATCAATCTTTTGAAATGTTTTAAATGCTTTTAGGGGGGGGATACAGGTTGAACACAATGTTATTGTGTTAATATTTACCAGTGATAACCATCACATTAAAAGATTTCTTATGGTTTTGTAAGTGATCAAAACGATTCAAAAACTCTTTTTAAAGTTATTAGTTTGTTGTTGGTAAAAGTTCATTCTTAAAGTACATGTTAAGCAGTTATCGCGGTTGATATTCCAATAACGGTCACATGCCGCTATTGAAAATCGCGGTTATCGCGGTGGTATAACAGTGGTATAGCGGTTTTTAATATTATGTATAATTTATATTATATATTTATATAAAATTTATATATTAGATTATTAATACTATATAGAATTAATATCATAAAAAATCATATAAAACATAACATAATCTATATATAATATTCTAATATAGTAATATGGAAACTAAAAAGTGTCAAAATGTCATCGCCGCTCAAGTCGTTCGTGGTTTCTAAAGACTGCAACAGACGAGAAAAGAAAGTTGTCGCTTGTTTCTTTGTAGTTTGTAATTAATTATATTTATTATTTGGACTTATTAAGACAAAAAGTTTAGTGGACTAGTAAAAAAATAAAGATTTAATAATGAAATAACACACAATCGCTTTTTCTTTGTCAAACTAGCCTAATATGTACGAATTTGTAAAAGCGGATGTAGCATCGCTATAGCGCTGATGAAGTTCACATTAAATAGCGGTCAAAATAGTGCAATGTAGCCACCGCTATTCATAAACGCTATTTCAAAATAGCGGTTCAGTATAACCGCAAAACGCTATAGTGCGCTATTGATAGCATAGAGTACATGCTTAACTCAGTAGATAATTGAGTCTTTTCTTCAAGTCAGTAACAGTTCAAACAAACATACTAGTAAACTATAATAGGTATAGTTTAGGGGTTCAGTTCATACGATAACTAGAACAAGGAGGAACATACTATAACTAGAATAGGAAGGAACGTACTATATTCTAGAACAGAAGAACAAATCATGATTCACGAACTTATATTTTACACTCCCAGTAACCTAGGAAGGGAACGTATCATTAACTCATTATTTATAACAAAATATGATAATATACAAGGTATAAGGATATATATGTGGTACATCTACAAAGTACCGGACAATAACAAATAAAACATAGAACTATATATATATATATATATATATATATATATATATATATATATATATATATATATATATATATATATATATATATATATATATATATGTATATATCTCACCACAGTATTGACCGAGGCGTTTAGAGTATAGGATTACATTACTTCTAGTAGTCTTCCTAACAATACAACAACGCCACATAACTTACTAGTAACATGAACATTCAGTTAAAAAGGGGCCTATAATGCTAAATCTATGATTCCTTGATGGATACATTAGGGGTATATATTGATCAGATCCGACAGGCAGTAGGATGTGTGCTTTCCGCTTCATTTCCTGATCCTTATTTGGTTGTGGGCTTAGAGTAGATACACACAGCCTACTATCTATTCGATCTTGATGTATATATATCCTGTATACACCAAGTAATCATAGGGAGTAACAGGTATGGGTCAGGTCATTACATACAAATTCAGTATACCGCTTTCTAGTACAAAAACATACTTTTCAAATAGAACATTAAGTGGATAAAACTAGAAACTTATCTGTAAAAGGTTTGATACGCATCATTAAACCAATATAACTAAAAAGGACCTTAAATGGTTAAGTCTATAATACCTTAGTTTATACATCAGGGTTATATATAATTAATATCCGATAGGTAGTTGAATATATGCTTTTCACTTCATTTCCTGTTCCTTGTTTGGCTGTGGACTTAGGGCAGATTCATACATTTAACTGTCCGTTCGATATTAGATTATATATAGCTAGTATAAACTAAGTGATTATAGAAGGAACTATTGTGGTTACCATTTTTACTAAAGGAAATATATGATTTTCTTAAAGAATGTTTTCATCAAACATAAAAGAACTATTACACTAAACTCCGTAAGTATCAAATGAATACGCCAGGGTTGGGGCAGATTCAGACAATCGATTGTCTGTTTGCTCTAAATTGTATATAACTTGTAACCATTTAGTACTCATAGAAGGAATTGTAGAGTCATTTTTACTTATCTTTCGTCATATCAGAAAATATAGGATTTTCTGGAGGAACATGCAAACTTTTCTAAAAGAACATACAGTTTACTTCCCATCACTAAAATACTTATGAACTCACCAGCTTCAATGCTGATCTTCTCTTTCAAAATAACTTGTATTCTCAGGAAACTAGTAGACAGGTACGCGCTCAGGGATTCAGAAGATGGAGCATAGTAGCTTCATGTCTTGTTTTGTTAGTTACTTGAAGTCAATCCTTTGTGAATTACATACTTTTTAAAAGACTTTAATATTAATGCAATGGTTGTTTGTTACTTTGATTACTATGATGCATGTGTTGTGATACTAAGCATGATGTCCTCCGCCCCCGAACGTTTCCGTGGTTCCGGTTTGGGGGTGTGACAGATTGGAATCAGAGCATTGTTTATAGTGAACTAAGTATATCAACCTATAAAAGATATACAACTATAAATACAATGGGGCCGAAGTGATCTGACTAAAAGTATATTTTAAAAATATAACAATATTTTATAAAAGTATACATACCTGAATACATATATACATACTAGAACAAGCATCACATGTAGAACAGCATAGAAGTATTTAAAGGTTGGACACTACGGTCAAACCTGGACAGTTATGTAATCATGTATGGGATCAATATAGCGTGATCAACTATATTCATTTGAGATATGACCAACATGTGTTTGGGAGTCATGTGGTGTTGCAACAGTCTTAAAACTTACCAAACTCTATACACAAAGGATTTCTAGATCAGAACATAAAGTTAAAATACTACAGGAGTATTTTATGATACTATAATAAAATAAAAAGTTTAAAACATACCAAGTTCATTACATTAAAATACTATAGGAGTATTTTAGGCACTATAAATAACATATGTGAAAATTTAAAAGACCCTTCTGTTAGGTCTATAATTCTGGAGTGTATACTCCCACTGTTTTATATAATTGAGATTTTATAGACTTAGAATTTGTGATCTATGTGTTGGATTAATGTCTAAGTCCATAACTATAATTAGTAAGACTTGACCCGACCCGGTATGGTCCATTTGGGTTGCATGGCATCATGCATTTGGATAGACTATAATGAGAGAAATAACACTTAAGGTTGGTTAATATATTATAAGTTCTAATATATTAATAAGGTTATTTAATTAGTATTGATCAAGAATTAATTTGGAATTAATTAAGTGATCAAAAGGAGACTAATTAAATATATGGGTTGATTGTGTAAATCATTCATTCTTATATATGTGGGCTTGTGATCCAAGATTCCTTATGTTGGACTAAGTCCATGGGGTGACCCATGGATACTCCATGGAGGTTAAAATCCATGGAGCATAAGGAATGGGTAAAGTTATGAGTTACATGGTGTAACCCTAATAGCCACCATATAAAAAAATCACATGGCTCAAGAAATCGTGCACTAATGTGTGAATATGAGGGCTAGACGATTTCAACGAGTGTTCCATTTCTCTCAAGTCATTCCATGTGCATTTGGTGTTGTGTGAACCATTTGAGGTGTCACACTTGGGGCACTAGGCACTCAAGCCTCATGGAGACACGCTACATCAAACAAAGGTATGTATTCTATCCATTTGATTACCCAAGTATCAAGTATTGTATGCTAGATAGGGTAATACCTTGGAAAGTTCATAATTGCATGTATAATAGAGAAAACATAGATCCAAGGTATTTAGGGTTGCATGTACACTTAGGAGTGTTAGAATGCGCATAACCCATCAGTGGTATCAGAGCCAAGGCTTGTTTTCTTGTTATACTTGCAAAATTAGCTGAAAAATCGAATTGTATTTGTTTAAAAGTTATGCTAGTTACTTGAAAAAAATTTGATGTGAATTATCTTTGTTCATATGAGTTTATTAGATTAATAGAAAAGTTAATTGATTATGTGTTTTCAATCCATTTTATTCTAAGAGTTGATTCTAAAATGTGTTTTTGTAACTTGTCCTCAAGTTATATGAAAAGTCACATTTAAGTTTCATAAAACTCATAAAAAGTTGGCAATGGTTACAAAAATGAAGAGTCTTGTCCTCATTAAATGGTTTTATGACTCCATAACTTGTCCTCAAGTTATGGAGGTTCAAGAGTCACTTCATTAAATGATAAAATGTGTAACCTTAATTAGTTCCATAAGTTACAAAAATAAAGAAAAGTTACATTCTTTTATTAGTTTAAAGTCTTTCATAACTTGTCCTCAAGTTATGGAACTTGAAGAGTTTTTTTTTTTTTAATTAAAACTACTTTAAACACATAAGTTATGGAATTAATTAGTTTTGAATATTTTCAAAACTTGCCCTCAAGTTTTGGAATTTGTAAAGTTTTCCCCATGAATACTTTAATTCCAAGTTAGCCCTTAGAATTTTAAAAGTTCAAATTCAACCCTTATACTTTATAGTATTATAAGTTAATAATAAATATATGTATAAGAGCAAGTCGGTCTTACCGTTAGTAGGCCTCATTCACGAAGCCGGTCTATAAGGGGGGTATAAGGTTACTGCCTATAAAATGGCAGTTTAATGGGTGTCCACTCTCACCCACCGCTTCCTTGACTGGTGGAGGGTCATTAACCGAACGGGTAGGACAAGGACTATAATTCTCCCTTCATTAAAAGTATTAATGATAAATACTAAGTAACTAAACACTTATAAATTCCCAATCTTAGTTACTTAGGAAAATGTGAATAAGGTGCTAATCCATGAAATTACACTTTGCACTTTGTTTAAACCGTTAGTGGAGCGTGTGTGGTTAACCGGCACACTAACCTGGATTTTACAAAGTAGGCAAAGGGTAACTTAATAAATATCATAGTATCGGTGGAGCTCGTGTGGTTAACCGGCACATCGATTGAGGGGTAAATATTAAGGGTACCAAGTATATTTGCATGGTTACTTCACACCTTGTTTTGTGATCCTCGACATCCCAGTCACAAATCCTGAAGGGCACACTCGAGATTGAAACATGCCATTGAAAAGTTCAATGAATCTCAAAAGATCTAGGAGTTTCAAATCCAATTAAAAACCTAATTACATTATTTCGTTTTTCATGGTGGAAATTGGTAAATCGTCATTTACCTACCTTCAACTATTTTATAACTCGGATTACGGCATCCCTCTTCCAGTTATAAATAGGTTGTTGGATCCTAGCCTTAATATTTCATATTGGGTGTTATATTAAGGACTTTAGATCAACTATCTTGAATATCTCCCAAAAGATGTCTAGTTCAGACATCTATGATCTTCCCAAATCTCTTGGAACTTTACTTCCTCCACCTCCTCCAATTATTCTCCCTAACCCACAAGTTCAAGGTCACTCAAGCCCTAATGGAAAGCAAGGTCTATGTGTGATCACATCTTAGAGATGAAGTCACATATTGACATGCTGGGAGAGTTGGGTGTCAAAGTCTTGAGAAAGTTGGATGTTCAATCACTTTCTAAGTCACATAGTGAGTTCCTTTGGGACTACTATGAAACAGACTATGACATGAACCTTAATGATCATATCTATTTGCTTGGTGCTGCTGAATCAGCAATGATTTGGAGCGATAGTAAAGCAAATTTGATTAGAAGATCAACTTCCCAAAAACTTTATGGACAGTGACAATGGTGACACTGGAAATCCAGAAAAAGCATTCTCTTCCCAATGGAAAGGGATTGGCCATAGTCAACCCGGTTGACCAAATGGTAAGGAGAAAGGCTAAGTTTGAGATAGTCCCATTACCAAAGGGTCCATATGTTTATTTTGCCAAAGGAAGGGGCGTTGATTGCAAAGCTGCCAAGTTTACCTAAGGATGTTAAAGTCAATAAGTCTGACTCTACTTCAGGTAGAGCCCATTATCTAACTCTGTTAAGTTTCTATTCTCAGATCCTCATTACATGATGTGACTGGGTCACATGTTGATGTTTTAAGAATCAAAGAATAGAGAGAAAGCTTAAAGGAAGTATATGCTGATTCTGATCGCGTAGGTGGATTTCGATCGCATCAGAATTTTGAAGCTGTTACTTAGGAGTTATGATATATTGCTTAGGAATAGATAATAACAAGTTTTTCCGTATGCATTTGCACTATAAGGATAAGTTTTTTCCGCAAATTTTTGAAATAAAATAAAAGTTTTTAATTTTATATTTATTTTAAATATCCTTACAAGTGGCATTTGTGAAAAATGGTTGTTTATATGATTCCATTGATAGCAATATTTGAAAAAAAAATGGACTTGATTCTTTCGTTTGTGGTAGTGTCATAATTTACCAAATAAGGAAAGATTCTCATTCCCAAGGCTTCAGTTGGATAGAAACTTGGAATCATGCAAGTTGAATAGTATGATGAATGAGAACTTTCAAGCATTGGAAAATTAAGACTTGTTCACATGGATGTGTGAGTCAAGTTAAGGACTAAAGGGATCGAGTACACATTCTTGTGCACTGGTCAAGTCCACCACAAAGCTCGTTAAGACTATTCGTCATGATTTACTAAATTTTAGTAAATATGGTTATACTTACAACTTTAAGTATAATTCTGAAACATTGGAAAAGTCTCAATGTATGGCAGAACGAATGGGAAGAATCAAATTAGGCAGACAGATAAAAGTTTCTCAAATCTGAAAAGATGGGAGAGTACTTTAGTATCATGTTTTGTGATCATCTTAATGATTAAAGAACCACATCACAATTGGTCTTCTAAGGACATCTTAGTGCATTCTTATGACTAAGAAGAGGAGTCATGAATTGTTGAAATGGTTAAATCAAGAAGATGAGTCATACTTCGTTTCAAAACAAGTCTTAGAGTCATACTCCAAGACTATAAGTTGAGTGACATATCTTAAAGAAAGGTTTATAACACTTGTCAAATGTAAGAGTAAAAGTGTCCTACTCTTGTACATTTGAAGTTGGTAAGTTGTGATGTTTTGGATTAAACAAAGACCAACTAAGGTCAATTGTGTGAAGTGTTTGTCTTGATAAAGAATCCGCACTATCTCTTGAATATTTGGCAAGATAGTCTTATATGTCAAGAGGACAGTGGGAGTCTTAAAGATCCTAAAAAGAATTTCAAGAACTAATCAAGAATAAAACCTGAGGTTCTTCACTAGCACACGACTTGAGGTTTATAACCTATCATGTTGACATATTCTATGCCCATTCCAGTTAAAGTTGGCTTTGCATAGGAGTTCTGAAAGTTCTCAATTGGTTGCATAACAACTTGGAAGCAATGGCAGGCCCTGTACTGCCAGGTGGCAAGAAGTTAAGATTGCATAAGTTCAGTCCATATGAGTTTGGATTTGTCATTATCCTTGTCTTGTGACTATGGTTTTGACGATTCACATGGATAAGAACACATACACCATAAAATCTAAGGGTCATAAGGTTTCTCTCCGATTCATGAAAATGATGGTGAGGAAACACTTCCACCAAGTAGATTTGAAGCAGATGGCAAAAGGTCTAAACAATTGAGACTATGATTACGGCATCCCTTTTCATAGTTCTGAAATTGTTTAGACACACATGCATGCTATCTAAGGAAAGGTGTATGATTTTGATAAAGTTTTATCAAAGCATCTCGTATCAGAAATCTGAACTTTGGTAAGGAAGTCAATAAAGTATTGATTTCTAGAAGTCCAGCTGATTTCTGAGTACATGTCAAAGCTAGTGGGAGCATAAGTGTTATGCTAATAATCATCATGTTAGTGGGAGCATGATAATTATTGTTAGTGTTGAAAGTTAGCAATGTTAATTATAGAAAACAAAAGTTTCAATTCGTGAGGCTGCAGGGATTGAAAAAGTTGTTTTGCTATAATTAAGGGAGAGGATATACTTTATTTCAGTTCTAAAGGCTTAGATTGAGACCTTAATCATCTTTAGTCAAGAATATATATGAATTTCATGTTGGATTGGTTCAACTTAAGCAAATTCTATATATTGCGTTCTCAAAATTCGATTATGATTACGGCATCCCTCTTCATAGTCAAATTTTGAAAACATGGCAAATAAAAATATTGTAGCAAAAGACTGGTCTAGAATCATGTCTTTATGTGAGACATCATGAATCGTGTACCATTTGCTTTGGGTACAGGATCGATTACATGTGCTATAATATTTGTCATTTCTAAATTTTTCCAAATGCCCAGAGGCATTTAGAAGGGAAAAGGTCTAGAATTGGATATGACTAAAATGATTAAGCAATTGTCGAGGACAATCTGAGGTTTACCAAAGATTGGTTGCTCAGGGACAGTTGGAAGTATAGTGCTAATTTTGGAAGGATCATATTGACATATTATGAAAAGAGGCATCTCTTATTCAGAAGTGATAGTCAAAATGAGAATATGGAGTTGTCTCCATAGGTGGAAGTTATCTGTGTAAGATTAGAAAACTTAATGCAAGAAGCATGTCCAAAGCAATGTACTTTGAATATGAGACTTAGTTTCCATGGAGTTGATCTCCATTGGAATACCTTATAATGATTGTTGACAAGTCTTTGTGACTTTGTACATATTCATTACAGGAGGGTCAGTGCATATAAGTTTAAAATCTAAACAAATTTCGATAAATGATAGGAATTTGAAATTCTCACATTTTTCGATAAGGATTTGGGAGTGTGAAATTAGAATCATTGAAATTATGTTCAATTGGTTTATTTCACAAAGTAAGGATCATAGACAAACATAGAGTGCATACTTGGTGTATGGCAAAGCTATTGTTTAAGAAAAACATAGTGTACATGCTTGGAGCATGGGACAACTAGTGTTTTAAATTCAAGTATAAAGTTGATAAAACCGAAACAATGAATAATGAGTAATCAGTATGGTGATAAATAAAAGTGTTTATTTATATTCATAGGGTTTGATACCATATTTGATTCATTTATTCTTGTGTTTCACTTTGCATGTTTTGACTTCCAGAATAACTAAGTCGCTCTTCCTGAATGATTAAGTTATTCAAACCATCCACAGTCGGTCATATGTTGGAAGTAGATATGAATCAAGACTGTCATGGGTTGGTTTGTAGAGGTCCAAGTTGGTGGACAAAGTGGTGCTACAACACTCATGAGTGCTCATAAGTTCTGAGTATTGGATTCAACCCGCGCTCATTTGAATCTCTTCATGGATTTTATCACGAGTGATCATGAGACGATAATATTTTATATTCTTCAAACCTAGAGATATGAGTTGTTACTATGAGTTGGTTATACATTGATTGCACGAAAACGCATTGGTAACTCGATGTTATAAAACGTGCCTTTGTGTATGATTCAACAAGTAGTAGAACAAGCCATATGAGTCGAAGTTTATCCATTCCTTTTACCTTCGGGATAAAAGCGATATCTGTGGGCCCCTCGATGATTTAAAGATGATACATGTGAGTGCTTGGCCAAGCCAAGACTGATTTGATTTGTTCAATCAGTCAGTCATCATGAATCGGAAATCGGGAAACAACAAATGGACAGAGAGAATGATTGATAATCCATGTCTCAGTCCATATGATATCTAGAATGGAGGAATATATGATCCCTTATCTAATGGACAAGTCATTGACAAAGGTCAGAGTTCATCGACAAGGTCAGAGTTTGACAGAAGCTTTTGAGAGTTACGATTGCTGATCGGTTCGTGAAGTCATACGCAATAATAATTTTAGACTTATCCAAGTGGGAGACTGTTGGATTAATGTCTAAGTCCATAACTATAATTGGTAAGACTTGACCCGACCCGGCATGGTCCATTTGGGTTGCATGGCATCATGCATTTGGATAGACTATAATGAGAGAAATAACACTTAAGGTTGGTTAATATATTATAAGTTCTAATATATTAATAAGGTTATTTAATTAGTATTGATCAAGAATTAATTTGGAATTAATTAAGTGATCAAAAGGAGACTAATTAAATATATGGGTTGATTGTGTAAATCATTCATTCTTATATATGTGGGCTTGTGATCCAAGATTCCTTATGTTGGACTAAGTCCATGGGGTGACCCATGGATACTCCATGGAGGTTAAAATCCATGGAGCATAAGGAATGGGTAAAGTTATGAGTTACATGGTGTAACCCTAATAGCCACCATATAAAAGAATCCCATGGCTCAAGAAATCGTCCATTTAATCTTTGTATTCATTCTAGCAAAAGATGCCTCACGGTAGACCTGTAAGGCGCGTAGTCAATACTACAATAGAGAATCCACCGCCACAATTCGATACTGCTGCTCTCCAAGCAGCGGTAACAGCCGCAAAAACAACTACTATAACTCATATCCGCACAAGTGGTACCAGTGGATCTGGTAGCGGTACCCACCTAACTAACCCCGGAGTTACCCACGGACACCCACGGGAGTGTTCGTACAAGGACTTCATGAACTGCAAACCCAAATCCTTTAATGGAAATGGGGGAATCATTGCGCTGATGCGATGGTTCGAGAAAACAGATTCGGTCATCGAAATCTGTCTGTGCCTAGAAGGGAGCAAAGCGAAGTTTGGTGCCTTCACCTTCTCCGACAGAGCCCTGACATGGTGGAATATCCATGTTAAGTCACTGACCCTATCAGTGGCTAACTCTATAGGTTGGGAGAACCTAAAAGAGATAATGTTGGAAGAATACTGCCCAAGGGGCGAAGTTCAAAAGCTGGAACAAGAACTATGGGAGCATACCATGGTCGGCTCAGACATAGTGACCTACACTGACAGGTTTAGCGACCTGGCAGCACTATTCCCTTGGATGGTTACCCCATAGAGTAAGAAGATAGAAAATTACATATGGGGTTTATCTACCCCGATTCAAGGGGATGTACTGTCTTCTAACCCAACTACCATCGATAGCGCCAAACGCCCGGCCCAGCGACTCATTGACCATGGAGTCCGCCATGGGGTGGTGGTCCTCGTTCCCAAACCAACAAAGGGGGGTGTTGTGACAAAAGAACATGGTTTGGCATGCGGAATTAAAGTTTGCACAATGAACATGGTGATTTGGGTGTTCAAGAGATGTATTGAATATGTATGGTGTTACAAAAAGGGACATAGATCTACATCTAAATAAATAACACACACTTACATACTCACTTTTACACCTCTCAAGCACACCTCTACAAGTGGTATGAACCCACTATTTATAGAGGTGTTTACATGTCTCTCTCTCACTCTCTATCTCTCATGGGTCAAAAGGCTAATGCACCACATGCAAGTGGCTTTTACAAAAGTCAAACAATTACAAAGTCAATCATGAATAACTTTGTACCCCAACATTCTCCCCCTCAAAGTTAGGAATGAATGACCCACTTCAATTCTTCCAAAATCTAGCAACTACGCGACCCGAGCCTCAAGCGTGACACATGTCGAAACGAACTTCAATCTTCAATTCTTCCATGATTCTTCAATTTGGGCTCTAGGATGTGAAACCATACAAACCGAGCAGCAACGAATGATTAACTCCAAATAATCACCCAAAAGTTGCGCATAAAAACACATCCCAAAAATCTTCAATAAAACCAAACCCATTTCGAAAATAAATCATTTCCGAACTTCCAATTGCATCATTTCGTAAGCTTCAAAACTTCAAGATCACTTCGGTCTTCAAATCCGCGTAATATGAAAAATTCAAGTTCGAATTTCCATATAAAACTTCTCCCCCTTTTTATAATCGAAATTTGATTATAAAACTCCCAAGGAAAAAGAACGTGCTCTATTCGGAATTTTTCGTGTCAAAACTCTCCCTTAACATGTGGCATAAACTTTGTGCTTTAATCCGGAAAATCCAAAAAATATTGAATTTTTAGCTTCGTTCACGGATCGCCTTTGACAAAATTTCTCAAAAATGGGTAGAAATTGTCAATTTCAAAATTCTGCAGTGACCCGGTGCGCCTAAAACAGCAAAATATGCAAAACACTCCCCCTTTTCCAAAGTTGTGTAGAAAGCGTCAATTTGCACAAACTGCAGGGGCTTGAAATGCATTTTCTTCAATTCTCAGCAAAGACAGTCCTTTTTCGAATTTGGGTATGAACTGCCAAACATTCGAAGCCTCAGGGACTATTTTCGAAAATTCTGCCATTCATGTTCCAAACATACGAAGAGTTGGCCCAAACATTCGAAATTTCAGAAAATTTTTGAATCTGGGTGAAAAGTGTCAAACATTCAAAACTTCAATTAATTGTTGAGTTTGCCAAACATTCGAAATTTCTGGGGCTGAATTCGAAAAATCTGCTTTTTGAGCAAAACATACGAAGATTTTCCCAAACACACGAATTCGAAGCCTATCCAATGAACGAATTCGAAGATTTTCCCAAACACACGATTTTCCCAAAATTTTCTCTCCTCTTCATACGAAAATTTTCCCAAACACACGAATTCGAAGCATTCGAAGCCTATCCAATGAACAGTAATGAACAGTAACTTCTTAGCCATTCATCCAACCTCTAAATCGAATTTGTTCACTTCGTACATGCAACCCAAAATCAAATTTTCGTTCTTACAGTCCGTTCCTTACAGTTCTTCGTTCCTTACATTACAGGGACCCCAAAATCAATCTTCAATCGTTCAAACCTTCGATTTCATAGCCTTTGAAACACAAACCAAAATTCAATCATCGACATCAACTATTGAATATCTCGTCGCTTCGCGTTTCCAAATAATCAACCATCGACATCTATTTCTGTTGTACACAAATCGACTATCGACTTACAAACCCAGATCGTTACTAATCGTCAAAACCGAATCGATATCAACATCCAAAATCATCGAAAACACGATTGAGTTCATAGCCTTCCCCAACCATCGATTCCAAACCAACGACAATCACTGTGACCAAATTAAACCTTCGTACGTCAATAACAGATACCAAACAAAGCTTCGATCATCGATCCTTCGCACATGAGACCCAGACTAACCATCCAAGTTGCCGACTTTGCTTTTCATTCATCAAATTCATCAATTTTGACTGCCTTCATCTTCAATCACTTCACCCCTTGAACATTGAAATCAAATCCCAGCACATCTCGTTCAAGAAGCAAATATGAACGAACACAGTACATCGATCCACATAAAAATTTTAACAGTTCTTCATTTGTTCTTGAGAAAGTTTTTCCAAAATCAAGACATCAATTGACGTCAAATCCAAATCAACAACCAAAACTTGATGTTTAAACATCGAACTCAAGAACCAATCAAAACCAAACAGATATCCAATACGATCTTGAACCATATAAGACTTGTGTTCAATCAACGATCAGCCAAGAAAATACCGATTTCAACTCAAATTGAGTTTTGATTCAACCGATTTTGACTTTTTCATTTTGACTTGAAATTGATTTGCATCAACGATTTCGAATCCATACACCATTACACGATCTTTGGTTCTCAAATTTCAATCAAAAACGAATGAAACATCGACGATTTTAAGATATGAGAATAAAAACATCGACAATTTTGAACCAGAAGAAAGAGAACAACGAGAGCAAAAAGATATAAGGAATCGGATTCATGAACAGTTCTAATAGATGATTGGGCTCAAAATGAATTGGACATGAACAGTAATATGAATATCTAAAATTGGGCTTTCATGAATTGATCAATGAACATTCGAAATTTCAATATGGGCTCAATTTTTCGTGAATAGTAACAGATAAGAAATTTGGATCAATTTTGGACAGTATCAAATTCCAAAATTCAATCAAAATGATTTTGGATAATATCTTGATTTAACCAAACACTTTCAATCGAAAATCAAATTGAACAACAGATTAGGATTGACTTTGATAAAAAAAATTATTGGATCACAACAAATGGGTTTTTCAAAGAAAATTTGATCCAACGAGTCAAATGATCATGAATCAAGAACGCAACGCACGATTCAATGAGATTAAAAGAGATCATAGAGAGAGACTCACCAAAATTGCTCAAATTGCGACAAAAGTTGCCAAACCGAGAACCGTTCTTCAAAAATCACGTTGATCTTGAAGACCCGCTCTGATACCAATTGTAGTGACATAAGAACATGGTTTGACATGCGGAATTAAAGATTGCACAATGAACATGGTGATTTCGGTGTTTAAGAGATGTATTGAATATGTATGGTGTTACAAAAAGGGACATAGATCTACATCTACATAAATAACACACACTTACACACTCACTTTTACACCTTTCAAGCACACCTCTACAAGTGGTATGAACCCACTATTTATAGAGGTGTTTACATGTCTCTCTCTCACTCTCTATCTCTCATGGGTCAAAAGGCTAATGCACCACATGCAAGTGGGTTTTACAAAAGTCAAACAATTACAAAGTCAATCATGAATAACTTTGTACCCCAACATTCTCCCCCTCAAATTTAGGAATGAATGACCTACTTCAAATCTTCCAAAATCGAGCAACTACGCGACCCGAGCCTCAAGCGTGACACATGTCGAAACGAACTTCAATCTTCAATTCTTCCATGATTCTTCAATTTGGGCTCTAGGATGTGAAACCATACAAACCGAGCAGCAACGAATGATTAACTCCAAATAATCAGCCAAAAGTTGCGTATAAAAACACATCCCAAAAATCTTCAATAAAACCAAACCCATTTCGAAAATAAATCATTTCGGAACTTCCAATTGCGTCATTTCGTAAGCTTCAAAACTTCAAGATCACTTCGGTCTTCAAATCCGCGTAATATGAAAAATTCAAGTTCGAATTTCCATATAAAACTTCTCCCCCTTTTTATAATCGAAATTTGATTATAAAACTCCCAAGGAAAAAGAACGTGCTCTATTCGGAATTTTTCGTGTCAAAACTCCCCCTTAACATGTGGCATAAACTTTGTGCTTTAATCCGGAAAATCCAAAAAATATTGAATTTTTAGCTTCGTTTACGGATCGCCTTTGACAAAATTTCTCAAAAATGGGTAGAAATTGTCAATTTCAAAATTCTACAGTGACCCGGTACGCCTAAAACAACAAAATATGCAAAACACTCCCCCTTTTCTAAAGCTGGGTAGAAAGCGTCAATTTGCACAAACTACAGGGGCCTGAAATGCATTTTCTTCAATTTTCAGCAAAAACAGTCCTTTTTCGAATTTGGGTATGAACCGCCAAACATTCGAAGCCTCAGGGACTATTTTCGAAAATTTTGCCATTTGTGTTCCAAATATACGAAGAGTTGGCCCAAACATTCGAAATTTCAAAAAATTTTCGAATCTGGGTGAAAAGTGTCAAACATTCAAAACTTCAATTAATTGTTGAGTTTGCCAAACAGTCGAAATTTCAGGGGCTGAATTCGAAAAATCTGCTTTTTGAGCAAAACATACGAACACTTGATCAATCATACGAAGGGTTGAACCATTTATGCCACTTCGTTAAAAGAACAGGGACCAAAATTGTAACTGTTTGTTTTCTTCTTCCATTCATACGAAATTACAGCACTCTTCGTATGAAATTAACCAACACTCTTCGTATGAAATTAAACCATTTTCTCTCTCCTCTTCGCATGTTCATCTTCCCCAAAATTTTCTCTCCTCTTCATACGAAAATTTTCCCAAACACACGAATTCGAAGCATTCGAAGCCTATCCAATGAACAGTAATGAACAGTAACTTCTTAGCCATTCATCTAACCTCTAAATCGAATTTGTTCACTTCATACATGCAACCCAAAATCAAATTTTCGTTCTTACAGTCCGTTCCTTACAGTTCTTCGTTCCTTACATTACAGGGACCCCAAAATCAATCTTCAATCGTTCAAACCTTCGATTTCATAACCTTTGAAACACAAACCAAAATCCGATCATCGACATCAACTATTGAATATCTCGTCGCTTCGCGTTTCCAAATAGTCAACCATCGACATCTATTTCTGTTGTACACAAATCGACTATCCACTTACAAACCCAGATCGTTACTAATCGTCAAAACCGAATCAATATCAACATCCAAAATCATCGAAAACACAATTGAGTTCATAGCCTTCCCCAACCATCGATTCCAAACCATCGACAATCACTGTGACCAAATTAAACCTTCGTACGTCAATAATAGATACCAAACAAAGCTTCGATCATCGATCCTTCGCACATGAGACCCAGACTAACCATCCTGGTTGCCGACTTTGCTTTTCATTCATCAAATTCATCAATTTCGACTGCCTTCATCTTCAATTACTTCATCCCTTGAACATTGAAATCAAATCCCAGCACATCTCGTTCAAGAAGCAAATATGAACGAACACAGTACATTGATCCACATAAAAATTTTAACAGTTCTTCATTTGTTCTTGAGAAAGTTTTTCCAAAATCAAGACATCAATTGACGTCAAATCCAAATCAACAACCAAAACTTGATGTTTAAACATCGAACTCAAGAACCAATCAAAACCAAACAGATATCCAATACGATCTTGAACCATATAAGACTTGTGTTCAATCAACGATCAGCCAAGAAAATACCGATTTCAACTCAAATTGAGTTTTGATTCAATTGATTTTGACTTTTTCATTTTGACTTGAAATTGATTTGCATCAACGATTTCGAATCCATACACCATTACACGATCTTTGGTTCTCAAATTTCAATCAAAAATGAATGAAACATCGACGATTTTAAGATATGAGGATAAAAACATCGACAATTTTGAACCAGAAGAAAGAGAACAACGAGAGCAAAAAGATATAAGGAATCGGATTCATGAACAGTTCTAATAGATGATTGGGCTCAAAATGAATTGGACATGAACAGGAATATGAATATCTAAAATTGGGCTTTCATGAATTGATCAATGAACATTCGAAATTTCAATATGGGCTCAATTTTTCGTGAATAGTAACAGATAAGAAATTTGGATCAATTTTGGACAATATCAAATTGCAAAATTCAATCAAAATGATTTTGGATAATATCTTGATTTAACCAAACACTTTCAATCGAAAATCAAATCGAACAACAGATTAGGATTGACTTTGATAAAAAAAAATTATTGGATCACAACAAATGGGTTTTTCAAAGAAAAATTGATCCAACGAGTCAAATAATCATGAATCAAGAATGCAACGCACGATTCAATGAGATTAAAAGAGATCATAGAGAGAGACTCACCAAAATTGCTCAAATTGCGACAAAAGTTGCCAAACCGAGAATCGTTCTTCAAAAATCACGTTGATCTTGAAGACCCGCTCTGATACCAATTGTTGTGACAAAAGAACATGGTTTGGCATGCGGAATTAAAGTTTGCACAATGAACATGGTGATTTGGGTGTTCAAGAGATGTATTGAATATGTATGGTGTTACAAAAAGGGACATAGATCTACATCTAAATAAATAACACACACTTACACACTCATAATTTTTCATCTCCATACACACCACAACAAAATGGTGTTGTTGAACGAAGAAATAGGTCTCTATGCGAAGCGGCAAGGACTATGTTGGCATATGCGAATCTTCCACAATATCTTTGGGCTGAAGCTGTATCAACTGCATGTTTCACTCAAAACAGATCGTTCATTCATCGTCGTTTTAACATTACACCATATGAAATTCTCAACAATCGAAAACCTAACGTCAAATTTTTCCATATTTTCGGATGCAGATGCTTCATTATGAATCTCAAGGATCATCTTACGAAATTTCAAGCTAAAGCTGATGAAGGGATTTTCTTGGGATATTCGCATAATTCAGTCGCATATCGTGTGTGGAACAAAAGAACACGAAAAGTTGAAGAAACTTTTAATCTTACATTTGATGATTACTACATTAAACAAACAACATCATTGTTTGAAAATCATCCTATTTTGAAAGACATACAAGATGAATCTGAATCCTCACAAACCTTAGATATTGATTATGATTTAATATTTGGAATTTCAGATCATGCGGTTGATGCTGAAATAAATGCAAATGACAATCATCTCTCTGAACAAACCAAGCTTATTGATGATTCAACATCCAATTCTTCAGACAAAGGCGAAAGAATGCAAAATAATCCAGTAGAGGGGGAGCACTTGGATTCGAATACATTCAATAACGGAGAACATTCTTTCGAGGGGGAGAAAGAAAGATTGAATTCTGATGTTGAGGGGGAGCATAATGTTGAGGGGGAGCATTTAGAGAATATTGAAAATAATACTGATTTAGATGATGTTTGTTCGATTGTAGGCTCAGAACACGATGATATATACGAAGATGCACCTTTGGATTTTGATCCAGCATATCCACCAATGGAAAAATGGACAAGAGATCATCCGAAGGATCAAGTAATTGGGAATCCACAAGAGGGAGTCTTAACAAGAGCTCAAATTCGTGCAAAGAATGAGGTATTGAATACTCATCAAGAATTTTGCATGTTCAATGTTTTCATCTCTAAAATTGAACCAAAAATAGTTAAGATTGCAATGGAACACTCAGATTGGGTTGTTGCAATGCAATCTGAATTGTCTGAATTCCAACGAAACAAGGTTTGGAGATTAATTCCAAAACCTGAAAATGTTTCGATTGTCGGGTTAAAATGGATTTACAAAAATAAAACCGACAAAGATGGAAATATTGTTCGAAACAAAGCCAGACTTGTTGTCAAAGGATATTCACAACAAGAAGGAATCGACTATGAAGAAACTTTTGCCCCTGTCGCAAGACTCGAGGCGGTTCGTATATTTCTGACTTATGCAGCTCACAAGGACTTTGATGTTTATCAAATGGACGTGAAGTGTGCATTTCTAAATGGAGAGCTTGAAGAAACAGTATACGTGGAACAACCCCTAGGTTTCATTAACGAAGAATTTCCAAATCATGTTTATATTTTAGATAAGGCAGTTTATGGTTTGAAACAAGCACCACGAGCATGGTATGCAACTCTTACTTCATTCTTGAAACAATCTAAATTTAAACAAGGATCAGTTGATCCTACATTATTTCGAAAGAAAGTGGGGAATCATCTAATGCTTGTTCAAATTTATGTTGATGATATTATTTTTGGCTCAACTGACCCTGCTTTGTCTAGAGAATTCGAAGATTTGATGAAGAGTAAGTTCGAAATGAGCATGATGGGAAAAATCAATAATTTTCTTGGTTTGAATATTCGTCAAAGCAGAGAAGGAATTTTTATCAATCAA
Organism: Lactuca virosa; assembly: GCF_052849685.1. Taxonomy (NCBI): domain Eukaryota; kingdom Viridiplantae; phylum Streptophyta; class Magnoliopsida; order Asterales; family Asteraceae; genus Lactuca; species Lactuca virosa. Next base: position 265,221,110 of record NC_136434.1, read on the forward strand.
GAAAAATATACGAAGAATCTGCTGGAAAAGTTTGGATTGATGAATAGCACGAAGTTACGAGTTCCAATGGCAACTGACATAAAATTAACACCTTCGTTAGATAAACCTGCAGTTGACCTAACTCTTTACAGAAGCATGATTGGTTCATTACTTTATCTTACTGCAAGTAGACCTGATATCATGTTTTCTGTGTGTAATTGTGCAAGGTATCAGTCAAATCCACGAGAACCACATCTCACTGCTGTGAAGAATATATTTCGTTATCTTAAAGGAACAATTTCGTTAGGATTGTGGTATCCTTCGAACACTGGGTTCTTTGTACAAGCATATTCGGATGCAGACTTGGGTGGTTGTAATCTTGATCGAAAAAGCACAAGTGGTGGATGTCAATTTCTCGATGACAAATTAGTGAGCTAGCAGTCGAAAAAGCAAACATGCGTATCAATCTCAACAGCCGAATCAGAATATGTGGCTGCTGCTGCTTGCACTTCACAAATAATATGGATCCAAAGTCAATTGCGTGATTATGCAATAAATATGAAAAAGATTCCATTATATTGTGATTCTCAAAGTGCTATAAGAATTTGTCATAATCCTGTGCAGCATTCGAAGACTAAACATATAACTCTTCGTTATCATTTTATCAAGGATCACGTGGAGGATGGGAATATTGAAGTACATTTCGTGAAAACAACTGATCAGCTAGCTGATATTTTCACGAAACCTTTAGATGAAAAATCCCTTGTAAGAATTATAGAGGGACTTGGAATGATCGATGGAAATTCTGTTCCATGCGAAAAAGAAGAATGATGCACGATAAGGAATGAATCAGAGGCGCTTAATAAAAGACAAGGCAAAGTCATTCAGCATTCAGTTGTTACTGTTCATAGTCAACGCTTCGACCTCTTCGAATTCGTACATTTGTTACTTATTTTAAGGGTTGATTCAGATGTTACTGTTCATAGTCAACGCTTCGACCTCTTCGAATTCGTACATTTGTTACTTAAAAGAGGATGATAAAATTTCGCATCTTTACAACAAGTATTGTTTATTTTCGAAAATTCAAAAATCCAAAAAGATTTTAGTTTGTTTTGTCTTTATTTTCGAAAAATAACAAAAAAAAATCCAAAAAGATTTTATTTAGTTTTGTAATTCAATTTTCGAAAATTCAAAAATCCAAAAAGATTTTAGTTTGTTTTGTCTCAATTTTCGAAAATTCAAAAATTCAAAAAGATTTTAGTTTGTTTTGTCTTTATTTTCGAAAAATCAAAACTCCAAAAAGATTTTATTTAGTTTTGTAATTCAATTTTCGAAAATTCAAAAATTCAAAAAGATTTTAGTTTGTTTTGTCTTTATTTTCGAAAAATCAAAACCCCAAAAAGATTTTATTTAGTTTTGTAATTCAATTTTCGAAAATTCGAAAATCCAAAAAGATTTTAGTTTGTTTTGTCTTTATTTTCGAAAAATCAAAACAACACAAATATTTTGATTCTTATTTCTTTTTAGTATGTTGTTGTAGATTATCATGCAGATTCAGAGGGAATTACGATTGCAGTACTAGGGTAAGGTACATTTTTCGTATGAATTGATAAATTTTTCATCATTCGAACTAGTTAGGTTGTCCCTAGAAGCATGCTGCTGCATGTTGACCAAAGCCTCCATGACTCAATGTGTATGTACGAAAGCCTTAATGAAATTATTCATACGAAGATTTCTTCCCAATCAGGCTTATATTCACATTAGTCTCTAAGCTACCTTACTCTTCTCAAAATGAGTTAAGAGTTTACTGTTTGGTCCAAACATAACAAAGGTACTTTTCGTGTATTAAATCAATCTTTTTCATCCATAAAGTTCTTACACGATCACACACGAAGACATATGTCCTAGAGGTCTCTGATCAAACCCATCGAGACTTAGATATATCAAAACTCTGTGTTTATGATCTGACATCATGAGACCGTGATGAAAGTGAAACCCAATTTTCATTATCTTTTTTAAGGAATTGACGGGGAACTAAGTTCTAGATTTTCACGAAACTTTTGTTTCTGTACCAAAATTCGAAACTTCAAATCATATTCATTTCGAATGCGTGGTCTTGATCAAACATTCGAAACCAACGATGTTTGTTACCCAACAAGATCCAGAACACAAATTTTTTTTTGAATATGATTTCCGTGTGAGTTTCATTCGAATGTCCTAGTTATTTCAAAAATTTTCAACGCCAACTTGGCACTGACTACACTGGTCAAACAAGTAATTTCTGTTACAATTTCTCACCTTATGTTTAGGTTGACATGTAACGAAATTTTTTGAACTACCCACGAAGCATTCTAAAAGAAGCCCTTCGATACTTATCAACAAGTATTCGATTATAATTCACGAGAACCCACACAAGCTATTGATCATTTCTCTTAATGATTAATGAAGTAATCTTTGCCCGGGATTGAATTTGCTTTTGTGTCAATAATTTGACATCACACTATCCCATATTTTTCTTATATTTGTTTCACGTCTCTATTCTTTGGAACACAGCACTCACGAAATCCTTGAGGTTCTGAGTAATACCAACTCAGGCTGATGATTTCGAACTTCTGGCGTATGACTTCGCTTTTCATCCCAAAAGTGAAAGAGCCTTGCTTCCATTCGAAGGGGTCTGACGGTTACAATACTCTTGGTGATCACAAGACAGGCTGTTTTTAAATGACGTATGGTATTCTGTCCGGTTTTCAAGGTGATGTGACAACTACTTTTTGACGCATGGCTACTTTTCAGCAGTAATGGTCCGACTTTCAAGGTGCCACGTCAGATTTCATTAAATACACATCCCGCTTCAAATTCAAACTTCAGGGTTACATATAAAAGGGGATTCAAGGGTTCATTGTCCGTTTACGCGATCAAAAAGCAAATTTCCCAAAATTCTCTGTTCATCATCTTCTTCAAACCCTAACAATGGCGACTTCTGCTCATGTTGATTCTCATACAACTGAAGATGCCTCTTCATTACCAATAATGAAGATTCAAGCAACAAACTACTATTTGAAGGGTGAAGTTTCTCAGTATCCGGAAGAATTAAAGATGCTCATAGTTGCTTTGAAGAACTCGGTTTTGGCTAAAGCGATGTTCAACTCTTTCTCTGTTCCATTGTCCTGGCTTTCTCAAGCAGGATCGACTGCAACATACAACAAAGCATCTGATACGATTACATTTCATCTAGTGAACGATAAAAAGGTCAGGCTAACCAAGAAACTATTTTGTCAAATTCTTGATATTCCGAATTCGCCTCCATATGTTTCATTTACTTTTCCACAAATCATTCACATGTTCAATGAGATGGGATATCAGCCACCATTGTCCAAGATTAGTGATTTTATGAAATCTGGACTTCCAAGAATCTGGAATTTCTTATTTGGAATTTTTCTAAGATGTTTGACTGGGCGATCCGCTGGTCTTGATAAAGGAAGGATGGAAGTTTATGACATGGTTGATAGCATATATTATGATATTCAAGTGGACTATTCTACTCAATTATGGAAGGAATTTCAAAAGGGTGTAGAACATACAAATGCCATTCATGGCATTTCGTGTGCAAGATACTGGAGCTTGATCTTGCAACATTTCTACAATAAGGAAGGTATTTTAGTACCAAATGATGAAGAAAGAGCAGTTTTTCAACCATACCACTATCCGAAGGATGTCACAGACAGTGCTGAAATTTTTCCATCAGTCGCTCGTATTCCAGATGCTATGCTTAAAAGAGTTGATCCGTCAAACTCTGTCTTGGTGGCATATTTACAGACTATCGATACTACAATTAAAACTGGTGTACTATTGGATAGAGAAGATACAAAATCCAAGAAGACGAAGAAGAATGAAACAGAGTCAAAATTTTCGAAATCTCCCAAGAAGAAACCTGAAACTGTTGAAGTATCTGTTGCTGAGACTCAAGTGGTTGAGTCAATTCTTGAGGAAACACAAGAAAATGTTATTATTCCTTCGAAGACTGGAATGTTTCGAAGAATTAAAATGAAGTCTTCCCATAAACGCAAGTCTCCCACACAACAAATGATTCGAAAGCCTCAAATCACTCATAAAGGCGTTTTAATTAGGTAAGATCCAGCACTTGTTTCTCCTGTGTCAAAGAAACGAAGGGCTGAAGATATGGCAAAACGTTTGTCGAAGAAGAAGAAGAAGAAGACTCGCAAACTTGTGATTTCTACTGAGTCAACTGAAGATGAAGGTGAAAGAATTCCAGAAACTCCAGAGTTTACTCTTATCACAGAAAGTTCTACTCCTGAGAAGACAGTCGTCATACCACCCGAAGTTTCGATTGCCAAATCAGTTCCTGAGGAGGTTCGAACTTCAGGCATCCCTGCACACGTATCTGATATGGATGCAAATGTCAATATGGGTGAAGGAGGTTCGACAAATGAAGCTAAAAGTCCATCTACTTCTGCTCCTTTTGCAAGTATTGTTTCCTTATCATTATCTTCTACTCCTCTTACTTCAACAACAGATTCCCCTACATTCGAACACATTCTTGATCAACCCTTTACTTCTATCTTTTCTTCTTAATATACTGAGCCACCCAAACCAAATTCACCTGTTGAAGAAATTGTTTGTATGGAGACAGAGACTGATAATGAGGGGTTTGGCGGAATGTTTGAAGATTTGGAGTTTCATGACGAAGAAGAGCATTTTCCAGATCACATGCTGATGACCATGAAGCAGTTTAAGATTTTAAATTAAAAGTTGAATTCTGTCATTCAATCTCAAGCAGTTTTTCGGGGTTGGTTCGTCTGTTTCAAGTCTTGAAGTTGATTCGTTGCTGAAGGTGTTTGAATCCAGAATCATAAGTAAAGTATCGGGGATGATTAAAGATTCTGACTCTCGAGTCTTGCAGAAGATTGATCATAATGATCAAAACAATGAACTTCGGATCAATTCTCAAAACTCGAAATTTACTGGTGATCTGAGAGAGTTGAAGAATGTTGCAAAGGAAAGACACGTTCTTTTTATTCAAGATGTGAAGAAAGTACGAGAGGATGTCAACTTGCAAATTCACGAACTTCGTGAAGATATGAAAAGAGAAATATCAACTGTTCAACATGACTATGCATCATTGCATCAAAAGGTTGAAGTCATACGCAATCATAGTTTTAGACTTATCCAAGTGGGAGACTGTTGGATTAATGTCTAAGTCCATAACTATAATTGGTAAGACTTGACCCGACCCGGCATGGTCCATTTGGGTTGCATGGCATCATGCATTTGGATGGACTATAATGAGATAAATAACACTTAAGGTTTGTTAATATATTATAAGTTATAATATATTAATAAGATTATTTAATTAGTATTGATCAAGAATTAATCTAGAATTAACTAAGTGATCAAAAGAAGACTAATAAAATATATGGGTTGATTGTGTAAATCACCCATACTTGTATAGTAGGCTAATGCTCCATGGATTGTCAAGTTGGGCTAAAACCCGTAAGATGCTCCATGGTATGTTTGAACCCATGGATCCAAGGAAATGGAAAGTCACGACAATTAGGGTTTACCTTAATTGTCACTAACTATAAGCATCTTATTGTTGACAAAATCGGCCACTAGAGAGTATGAAAGACGAGGGATAGCCGATTTTCATGAAGTGTGTATTTCTCTCAAGTTATTCCAAGTGTATTTGGTTTTGTGTGAACCATTTGAGGTGTCACACTTGGGGCACTAGGCACTCAAGCTTCATGAAGTCATTCTACATCAAAGAGGTACGTAATTCTAACTTGATATATTCATATGAATAAATGTTATTATGCTAGTTAGGATGAATACCTTGGAAAGTTCATATTTGTATGTATAATAGAGAAAACATAGATCCAAGGTATTTAGGGTTGCATGTACACTTAGGAGTGTTAGAATGCTCAAAACCCAACAATTTCTTACTTCTATGATTCATTTGTTTTGACCCTTTATGTGTGTTGACTATTGAATAAATGCTTACTGAGAAGGATTTTCTAACATACAAGTTCTTCCGAAACATGATGTGGTTTGAATATCAATCAAATTTAGCTGTTATCTTTACCCCTCTTCTGGATGTAGGCTGTGTTTTACTAGAGGGGAGGAAGTCCATGATGTAATTGTGAACAGGATCCTAGATTTGTCAAAAGCTTTCTCACTTTATGATGATGAAGTCCTGGTAAGGTGTTTATTTAGTCACTTCAAATTTTGCTTTCTACAGGATATGACCAATAATGTTTATACACCAAGACTTTCCTCTCTCAGGAAAAAAGGAAAGAATTGCTTCAATTTGCTGAACATGCAATTGTTGGGCTGAAATTAAATGTGGACATATTGAGGTTGGTAAGGAATTAGTTTCATGTTGCTTGCATGTATTTGGTTTCAAACTCCCTCACATACCTTTAGGAACAAGCTTTAGTGCATACATTATACTCTGGGAATCATAGAGAGTGAAATTTTGTGTTTGATTATATGAAACATGTCCAAACAGAGTGCATATATATATATATATATATATATATATATATATATATATATATATATATATATATATATATATATATATATACATTAGCGTAAACTCACTTGTGAAGATGTCTTGTCACTTATGATGGTTAAATTAACTATAATCAAGAAAAGGGAACCACTATCATGGTTATAAACTGTCAAACCGAAAACAATGTGAAACCTTTAGATGCTCTGCAAGCTTCATAAAAGCGGATTGGACGATTCTAGAGTTGGGAGAGACGGAATTGGGAAGTTCTGGTAAGCACACAGGGACGTAATGGTCATTTTCTTCTCGACGCCGGAAACAGGTAAGAACAGATCGACAGAATATAAATCTGTGAAATAAATCGAATCAGTAACAAGATTTAGAGTCGAAATGCAACATGCTCTCATTTGCTTGTGTATTTTTATAGAAGTGTAAAATAACCTACTTTTACCATTTTATCGATATGCACAATGAACAGTTACTTTTATTCATTTAGCCTCTGAACTATTATTATAATAATCATAAAAAGCATAGCTAAATCGATAAAATGGTGTTTTATGTATGTTAACATTTTTTGAAAAAATTATTAAATGATAATAGTTTTGTTATTGTGATGTAGAAGACAAATTACCTAGGAATAATCCTTCGCAACAAAGGTAGAGAACTTGGGCCCACACTAGATCCAGGGTCGTTGTAGTACAAAGTATTATTTCCCACTCTGCAAAGGCACCTGAAACAATGCTTTCCGCATCTTCCATCAAATCCTGGAAGCACACAAAGTGACAAACAGATATGAGAAACAAATCTTGGAGTTAAAATATGTAAATAGTACCATCATCAGTGAAGTGTTTGTGCTGTAGTTTTGGGTTTGAAAAGTTACACTAGTTATATGTGTTGCAGGCTATGGTAACCTGCCAGGTGACATGGTATGCTTATCATCTTTCCCCATTATCACAATTTTTTTAGTGTTTTGTTTTGAATTACAATTGAAGGTTATTTTAGACATTTGAGTAATAATATAATATTGTTCAGACTTTCTGGGACTATGTTGAGAAAAAGCAACTTGGAGCCACTAAAGTTGAATGGTCAGTAACAAGCGAATGGTCTCCCGATGGACTTTATTTCATGAGTGCTACAACATCTCCAAGGCGACAAATTGACAATGGGTATTATTATTATGTTTTTTATAACATTATTTATAATTTAAAAACAAAATCAATTTGCTAATAAAATCTTTCATTACAATTTGTTAACAATCTTAGATTTTAGTCTTTAACAATTTCTATAGGGGCCCAACGGGTCAACTTTTCACAGAATCTAATAACATTGCAAGATTGGTCAAAATTCAATAGAACTTTTAAGAATATCAAGGTGCTCTTAAATTTAAAATTGCTGAAGTCATATGACATTTCTTGTTGCAGGTTATAAAATAATTTGTTTCCCTCATTCGACTTTGTTGTAGGCTGGAGTCGCTTCTACTTAAAAAGAAGTTGTTGAACGGTGGGAATACACCAAATGATCATGCTTGTAAAGTAAGATTTTCCCTAATTTCCATTTTGTAAGCTTTTATTATCAGTTACTGTAGGGTTAGGAACAAACTTGAAGTCCCTATCTTTATGCTTTATGCTTTAGTTAAGAATAAGATAAAGAAAGGCATACAGAGGGGAAAAGATTTGAAGATGAATTACACCTTAAGTTGAGAAGGAAAAAATTTGATATAGATAGTATCTTTTTGTTTTCCAATTTAGAAAAATGTGTAGAAATTGCTTCAAGGGATGGTATTTAGTGTAACCTGGATGTTTATACTATTCTCTAGAACATTAAACAGTTAAGTTATTTTTTTTGTTTAATGATTATGCAGATTCATAAACTAAAAGTTCTAAAAAGCATGTAACGGATCATCAGTAATTAGTTATCTCACTTCTTTTCTCTTTGTATTTATTTATTTATACAACCAACACACTACTGATGTTAACTTGTGAAAGGTCATCAACTTATTATTTTTTTGTTTTCATTTTTTCTCATAAAAACTAACATTACCTTATAACATTTCGAACGGCTTAAAATAAAAGCGATAATGTCTTATGATTGCCTCTACTATTTTGAGATAAAAGGTTTTGCTGGATTACGCTTAAATCATTAGATGTGTCGTATAACTTGTCCAACATTTGTGTAACAAGGTTCGACATTTACCACTTGATAAATTGGAGCTGGCATCACTTAGAGGAACATTAAAAAGGGTAAGCTCGTTTCTCTTTACCTTGATCCAATGCACTTGTAAGCATTTCTATGTACAGTCAGGTGATGTTTCTTGTTGACTTAAGGGAGACATAATACGGACAGGACTCAATCATCCGGTGAGTTGTATATGATTAATTTTTTTTGGACTTAATAGAGAGAAAATCAGCAAAATGAGGCTTTGCTCATACAAATTTCCCCTCATGTATTTCGTCCTCCTTTCCTCTCCCGAAGTGAAAAAGTTTAAACATCATTTATCCGGACCAGACACACACACAGTTCATGGGAAAATAAGAAACTAGTTGCTTCTTTATCCTTTTTCTTTTTGGTTATTTTTAGTGGTCAATTTCATTCACTTATTGTGTGTCTAGTCAACACTACAGTAGACAATGCTTATAATAATAAATTTAATATTTTTGTCCATGTTCCTTATTGTGTGATCTGTATAAGTTGTTCATGACAAGATATTAGTTGTTACTTACATGGTTATAGACAATGCTTATAATAATAAATTTAATATTTTTGCAGGCATGGTGTTAGTACATTTACTCCATTGAAGGGGCTTTTCATCCAAGGTCCCGTCTTTGTCAACTTTTTTCTTGGTGTAAGTTAAAAATGGCATACTCCATGAATCTTGTTTTGCATTATATCCATTAATCATGTGGAAGATTACACATGTTTTATTTTTGTTGTACAATTTGGTTTTGCAGATTCATAACATGGTGGAAAAGGTCCCATCTTTCCAAAATGGTGGCATCTCTTGGTTCATTGACCTTACGACTGCTGATACTTTCTACATTCTTCCTTGTTTGACTGCATTTTAATTATGGATAACTGTAGAGGTAAACATTTAATCCCTTCCTCTGAACTACAAATTACAAAACTTAATAACTTCCATTTTGCTTGATTGTGGGCATGCTTAATGACTGAATCATGTTAATAACTTCCATTTTGCTTGATTGTGTGTAGGTAATATTTACCATTTTTATGGGGGTATTCTTGTCATTGTGATTGTCATTGTTGATATCAGGTAATTCATATTTTAGTGTATTTATTCCAAATGCAACATTCTTTGGATAGAGAAAAGGGTAATTTTGTCTTTTACAACTAACATTCCATGTTTGATTCTTCTAATAATTATATTAGCATATTAATTTTTTAACTTTTATTTGATCAGGTAACAAGAATTATCGGACCAGGGGTTCATTAGTCTTAAAGAATTATGAAAGAAAAGATGCAACTCTACTTAGTTGGAATTTGATGTTTATCATCTTTTTAGTTTGTATAGCATTACATTGCAGAAGGTGTCCCTTAATAGAAATGTAGCATTAGGTTATATAGTTAGGAAAAACCTCTTAATAACAATGTACAATTAGATCCCCTTAATATCAGTGTATTACAATTTTTTGACATGATGTAATTAGATGAAATTGATTGTTTTGGTATATAATTGTTTACGTATTTTTGTATTATGCGTAAATAAGTGTCGTAAAGACGCGTCGTAAATGCATATCGTAAATGGTTACTGAAGTTTATGACACGCAAATGCTTGTCATCTTCATTTATGATAGGGGGTTCCTTGATACACATTGTGTGTCATAAACACGTGCGTCGTAAGGTTACGACACGCAAATGCATGTCGTCTTCCTTTATGAAAGGGCCTTCCTTGATACGTATTGTGTGTCATAACTAAGTGTCGTAAATGCGTGTCATAAATGTGCGTCGTAAATGTTTGTGATAAATAGACGACGCGCAAATGCGCTTCATCTTTCTTTATGGCAGGGCCTTCCTTGACACGCATTTGCGCGTCGTCTGAGCGTTTTACGACACGCACTGCGCGTCGTAAAAGGCTGTTTTTCTAGTAGTGAATTAAATTAGGCTGAAAGATAAAAGTTTCTCCAATCATAAAAGATGGGAGAGTACTGTAGTATCGTGTTTTATGATCATCTTAATGATTATGGAAAACCATATCACAATTGATCCTCTAAGGATATCTTAGTACATTTGTATGACTAAGAAGAAGAATCATGAATTGTTGAAATGGTTAAATCTAGAAGATGAGTCATACTTCGTTCCAATATCAAGTCTTAGAGTCATACTCCAAGATTGTGCCTTGAGTGATATTAAATTAAGAAGGTTTATCACACTCATCAAATGTAGAGTAACATGTTTCTTACTCTTGTACATTTGAAATTGGTAAGTTGTGATGTTTTGGATAAAACAAAGACCAACTACGACCAATTATGTGAAGTGTCATTCTTGATGAGAATCCGAACTAACTCTTGAATATTTGTTTATCATGGAATGGTTCTTCACAAGAGAGTCTTATATGTCAAGAGGTCAGTCGGAGTCTTAAAAGATTTTGACAAATTTCAAGAACTAATAAAGAATAAACCTATTGTTTATCACTAGCACACGACTTGAGGTTTGTAACCTATCGTGTTGACATACTCTTGTTTCTGTGCTCATTCCAGTTAATGTTGACTATGCATGTGAGTTGTATGAGTTCTTAGTTGTTTGCAAAACAACTTGGAAGCAATGATAGGCCCTTGTGCTGTTAGGTGGCAAGAAATTAAGATTGAACAAGTTCAGTCCATATGAGTTTGAATTTGTCACTAACCTTGGATTGTGATTATGGTTTTGAAAAATTTACATGGATAGGAACTAGAGGTGCACAAAAAACCGGATCCTCGAAAGGAAACCGATCTGATTCGAAACCCGGTTTCGGTCAAAACCGGTTTTGACCAAACCGGATCGGATTAAAGCGGTGACCGGATTCATACCGGATTGACTTTTCGGACTCGAAATCTCGTTTACCCCCGGATCACAAACCGGATTCTACAAAAACCGGTTGTTAAACTATCTAAAAATCTGGTAAAAACAAAAAAAAACCCGGATCAAACCGGTTTCAAATCGGATTCGGATTGCTGACCAGATTCGGATTGGATTTTGACCGGATTCAGATCGGATTTGCCCGGATCGGATTGTTGACCGGATCAGATTGTTGACCGGATCGAATCGGATCATGGGTTTGTGCATCTCTAATAGGAACACATACACCATAAAATCTAAGTGTCATAAGGTTTCTCTCCAATTCATGAAAATGATTGTGAGGAAACGCTTTCACTAAGTAGATTTTAAGGAGATAGAATTGTGATATTTGCATTCTCCAATTCAATTATGATTACGGCATCCCTCTTCATAATTTGAATTGTGAGAAATGGGAAAGGGTCTAAACATTTGATACCTATTGCTGTAAGTTATAAAATTGTTTAGACACACATGTGAGCTATCTAAGGGAAGGTGTATGATTTTGAGAAGCCTAAAGTCTTATCGAAGCATCTCATATCAGAAATCTGAACTTTGGTAATGAAAGTCAATAAGTATTGATTTCTAGAAGTCCAGCTGATTTCTGGGTACATGTCAAAGCTAGTGGGAATATGGAAATGTTTCCATAAGTGGAGTTTATTCTTTAAATCTGTGTAAGATTAGGAAACTTAATGCAAGAAGGATGTTTAAAGGAATGTACTTTGAATTTGAGACTTCGCTTCCTTGGAATTGCTTTGTAATCAATCTCCAGTGGAAAGTTTTGTAATATCATTGGTCAAGTCTCTGTGACTTTTGGTGTCATGACATTACAAAGGCTGCATTACATGAAAGTTTAGCAGTGACAAGAATTTTGGAATTCTTACACTTGCAATAAAGATTTGGAATTATGAAATGAGCATCACTGAAATGTTTTTCAATTGATCTATTTCACAAAGTCAGGACCATAGACAAACATAGTGTGCATGCTTGGAGCATGGCATAGCTATCGTTTTAATTCAAGTATTAAGTTGATTATTCGAAACATTATACAATGAATAATGAGTAATCAATATGGCGATTATATAAAAGGTGTTTTATTTACACTCAAAAGTTTTGGGGCACTATATGATTAGTATTATTCTTGTGTTTCACTTTGCATGTTTTGAATTCCCGAATAACTAGGTTATTCAAAACCATCCACAGTCGATCATACTTTGGAAGTAGAAATTGAGGCAAGACTTTCATGAATGGGTCTGTAGATTTGTCTAAAGGCGTTTAGGCGTAGCACAAGTTTGCTACAGTGCTCACGAGTACTCCTGGAATAGGATTCGTGTATTGGATTTAACCCACGCTCATTTGAATCATTTCATGGATTTTATCACGAGTGATCATGAGACGATAATATCTTATATTCTTGAAACGGAGAGATATGAGTTGCATTCTGTGACATCCCCAAATTTCTCGGCAAGAAAACACCGATTTTGTTTATGCTTTCTAAAAATCAGAGTACTTATTTTTAATAAAAATGTTGCGGAATTTGTTCCCAGAAAAACATGATAAATATATTATCAAAGCATTTCCGAAGAAATGTATTTTATTCATATTAAAACTTTGGGATGTCATCTTCAATACTGAAACATAAGCATAAACAGACCTTACGTTTATTTACACTAGTGATCTACATCTCCTTTAATCTCTCAGTGTAAAGCAGCTTGTATCGACACCTATGATACAAATAAGTTTGAATGGGTCAGGTTGGGAAACCAGGTGAGTACATAGGGTTTTAAATCCACAATAGTATAATTATTATATTTAATCATCAAACAATCAACCCAATTACCCATCCTCATTATCTTATTTATTCTTAAAGATCTTAAGAATCATCTGTCCTCCATTCATTCATTCCTAAGGATTATCCTAAGGAATAGGCACGAAGTCCATCGCTGCCCGAGATTCATACAACAGGCACTAAGTCCATAGCTGCCAATGTAACCAAAGGAATAGGCACGAAGTCCATCGCTGCATAAGATTTATACAACAAGCACTAAGTCCATAGCTGTCAAGGTACTAATTCCATAGCTACCAATATTCATCTATACGATACTAAATCAATAGTTACCAACGTATATCTATTCCGTCTTTCATCCCTCATTCGTTATCTACCCATGTTTTACCCAACATATTTGTAGATAAAAATATATATACATTTTAAATCATTTTAAACATGTATAAAACATTCATTCAACATCCATCTCAAATAAACAAACAACATATATACACATAGCACGTATTTTATATAAAATACTTCATATCTATGTGTAAGATGAAAGTGAGTATACACTCACTTGTTAAGAAGACGATTGGACAGTACTTCGGCTCTAAAAATAATATTCTTCGGTGAAACCGGGATGTTTTCTTAAAAACCGGGCTTCACGCGGGCAGAGTTTCGGCTCGAAAACTCTTTTTTCCAGGATCTTCGGGGCGTCGGGACTTGCTTCGGGTGTTAGGGACGATACCGGGACTTTGGGGGGTTAAAAGTAGGCTAAAAGGGTGTTTAAAGTGAAAGAGAAATGAGAATTGGTAACATAAACCCGGAGGGCTCGATTTCTAATTATAGGCTGAAAAATCGACTCTCACATCGTGAACCACGTATATTCACGTCGTGATTTTGATCCTGGTCATCTCCTAGGCTTGTCGTGTGTCTTCTAGGCTCGAAATGCGTCGTGAACACTGTGTTCACATCGTGAACGCAGTCAAATTCTTGAAGTTTGTGCTCCGAACTTTAAAAATCCATATCTTTCGCATACGAGCTCCGTTTTTGACGTTCTTTATATCCACGCGTAGGTGAGATTATGCTCTACAACTTTCATTTAAACTCCGTCGGCTAATTTTAATTTATTTTTAGTATTATATTATATTATATTTTTAACGGGCCTGGACAGGAAAAGTCTGTTAAAAATTCATAACTTCTTCATCTGACGTCTGTTTTCGTCTGTCTTTTTATCGTTACGCTACTATTAACGAGATCTTCGATTCTTGTTTAGGTTGTGTCGGCTAAAAACCGTTCGATCTATTATTCGAATTTCGGGCTGCATACTGCTAAGCTGAAACTTCGAAAAATCATAACTTCCTCAAACGAAGTCAGATTGGGGCGTTATTTTTATGCACGCTCTCAGTTTAACGTATTCTACGACTTTCATTTAGATTGCTAAGGCCAAATATCGCTCTATCGTAAATTCACTATTTACGTCGCGTTGTGTCGTGCCGGTTTTGTCACGAAACTTCGACAGGTCATAACTTCTTCGTTATAACTCCGATTTCAGCGTTCTTTATATGTATGGAAACCTTGTGACATATACTACAACTTAGTTAAGATTATTTATTCTAAATAATCCTCTATTAAAAATTCATTTTTGACATTTATCGTCTCTAAATTGACTAGCCCGAATATGCGGGCGTTACAATTATCTCCCCCTTAGGATGATTAAGTCCCGGAATCATCAACGAAATAGGTCTAGTATAATGATTCCATACGTCATCTTTACATCCTAACTAATAAACGTAATCTATATGTTTCTTCGAACGAGTATCTAACTCTTGGACTTCTTGACTGCAGCCGATGCTCAATCTTGCATCTGCTCTTCGTACTATGTTGGATGCTCAATCGTAACCTTCAAGTTACAAAATAAATCCTTATTGAGGACTCCTTATTCTTCTTAGGATAAGTACTTTCCTTCATTTATTGTAACAGAACGATGGGTCATGTTCTAATGACCGCTCATCGTATGATCCAACGCTTAGACTCAAGTCTCTTAGAGTCAAATTCCAGAACGGAATATACCTTCCTTCATATTCTAATGTGATATAATCACATTTTAGCATGTAGCATTTCTAGCTACTAAATTCTTTAACAACAAGCGCGATGCTATTGATCGCATTGATTTCAATCTTCTGACTTAAGTCAGATGTTACATCGAACTTGGTTCTCTGAACCACGTAACAAACTCATCATAGTCAGACTCAATTTGATATGACCACTAGGGTCGGAATAACAATCATCTCATTAGTCATTGCCGAAACGATGGTAACGACATACATGAACAAAAACGAAATCAATTACTAGCTTCTTGGTAACCTTGTGACTTTCCCTGATCCAAGTGTGAGTCATGTGCCTCCAGTAGTATAGATCTCTAATACTATTCACACCTACTCATACTCGTCCCAAGTATTGTCTCTCAGTCCCCAAGTCCTAAAATCATAAAAAAAAAATTAACACATACGAATGTGTCCAAATAATCATAAAAATTCCCTAGACTCTACTAGGACTTCTTCATTGCGTATCTTCAATCATCAATTTTGTTTCAGCTCGGTTGGTGGTGGAAACACCATACGATGGGACAACTTTAAAAATTACACCAATCGTTCCATCATCCCACCAATCGAAGGTATACTTCGGACATACCGTACTCTTCTAAACGTACTGTTATTTTACCTGACATATTCTAAAGGCAAGATACCACTCTTATGATATCTTTTGATAGGTGTCATTCACTATCATAAGCCTTTTCATTTCCTCTATTTACTCAATTCTCTATGAGTCTTCACCATGATGTTATTTTCACGTAAGCATGCATTCAGTGCATCGAGACGAGAATATAGATAGAGATAATTTAGACGTGTAATCCTCCTTATTACTTCGAAAAGTTACATGCCAATCATAATACCGTAATTAAACGTTTAGAATCCTGATCACATAAAATTTCTAGATCCAGTCGGCAACAGACCATAAAATCTCTCAGTGTATGTGACAACCCGGAACTTCTATCTTGTACACTTAGTCAATTCAATCAATGTTAAACTTGTTTTGTTGACTTCTTGTACTATTTAAGGGTTCATTTAGGCGTTCTAAGCTTGGGTTTAACCAAGGTTGAGGTTAGGAATGAGTCAGCGAGTCACATAGTGAGAAAACCGGGCCATACACACCTCTAGGAGGAGTGTACGGCCACACACATGGGTGTGCGGCCGCACACCCACCCCCCTTGGCAACACATTCACTTTTGGCAGCACTCACACCCGTATATAAAGGGTACACCCCTTTCCTTTCATTCCTTTACCACCTTGGCAGCACACATCACTATTCTCTCAAGTTCCTTCAATCGTGAACCCTCCAAAGCTACAAGAACGTGAGTAAGTCATCCTCAAACTTGCAAACCATGAAAGACCACTCTATCTAAGCCTTAAGTGTGCAATATTCGTCATGTTCTTCATGTTTGGAAGTGAGTACGGCCGCACACCCCCTTAAGCTGGCCGCACACTCTTAAAATACCCTCCAAAGTGAGAGTTTGACTTCCATATTCGAGTTGGACATGACGCTAGCCTTGCTATATCTTGGAATTAGCATTTCGGACATCAACATGTAGGGTGTATGACCACACACACCTCTGTACGGCCGCACACACCCTTGTACGGTAGCACAATCCTTGTGTACGGCAGCACACTCCCGTGTGCGACCACACACTCATCCTTGGGCCGCAAACCCACTTCTAAAGCACTTAACTTGCACTACAATTGAGTATAGACCTAGAACACTTCATGGATGCAAGTATGGACCTTGAAAACACTTCAATGACACCTTCCATCATGGGTGTATGACCGCAAAACCATTAGGCCGCACACCCATGGCCGCACACACACTCAAGGTGGCCATACACTCCCCTTACTCAATCCTACAAGGTCCTAACACTTGGTGGAAGTAGTTCCAAGTCCCTAGAGTGATTCTATATCATATCTAGTAGTGAAATACCTTCATTTGACTCCTATATGTGTCATTACATGTTATTAGAATCAAATTCAGTTCGAGGTTTCACTTGACACCCAACACCTCGTACCGATCTTTCATACAAACCGCTCGCTCAAGGTGAGTTCATACCCCTACGCTTTTACTGGTTTTTAACAAAAAAAAACGTTTTCAGGGGGAATACAAGCCAAACATAAATGCTTTTGTGAACTAATACAAATAGTTTTTAACATGTATAAAACTCATGCAATTTTCATACTTTAACCCTTAAGTACTGTGTTGAGCATAAGGGACGTTATACAACTTATAACCAAAATTGCATAGTTTTCCGAACTCGATATTCACACTATACATGCAAACTATAATAGGTATAGTTTGGGGATTTTTGAAACGTAACATGTACAGAGATTTTCACTACTAAACATATAAACTATGACAGATTTAGTTTATGGTATACATCACTACATGAACATGGCATTTTATAACTATAATTGTCACTACTTACGATATACATACGGATTTCACTACGATATAACACTACAGCACTACATGTAAACTAGATTGTATGATATCGTGAGGCACTACTTCGAAACTGTACCCTTAGGTGTATAGAGCTAAATCCTATCATAGTATAATCAGAGTCTCCTAGAGGGAGAGCGTGAGATTTGTGAATAGATCTATTCGGGACTGACAATCTCACACCCGTACTGCTAGCTACAGTTGGGCAGGCATGCCTAGGGTGAAAAATGTCATTTAACTCAACGCCTGAAGAACATTGGAAAGGTCTCTGGTCATATCAAGTATGGTTATACGACTCACAATATGTATAAATCACTTTTAGCTTACAAGTTGTTACTCTTCAACAGTTTTATTTTTACTAAATAGAACTACTACACACTACAACTGGAGGATTCCGGGGATTTCACTACATTGTTTTATTTTAAGTAATAAGACACACTACGTATACTGGTGATAGCCAGGGTTTTCAAACAAAATCGATTATAAAATGATTTTTCATACGGAATACCTACATATCACGATTAGCATTAGCTAGTCACATGACGTAGTATTTTAGCATATCACTACAATTTTCAGTAATGAACATTCATGGTTTTATACAGAAACGATAACACTACACTCTCACTAAAGAAAATATCGGATTTTCTTAGAAACATACAAATATTCATGGTTTTACGCAGAACTGATAACATTACACTCTCACTAAAGAAAATATCGGATTTTCTTGGAAACATGCAAAGATTTGTACAAACTCATCAACAAGTTTTCATTACAAAATACCACTTATGAACTCACCAGCTTTATGCTGATATTCTTCAAACTACTTGTATTCTCAGGAAATCAGTAGACAGGTACCTGCTGGATTTTTGAGAAGCTGGAGCAATAAGAGTCTTATGTCTATAAATTACATACTATTTGATGTAATTCAGACAAGTTTCAAACTGATGTAAACATTTTTCATATATGTATTCACTGTAATGGTTGTGTTGCTATGACTGCTATTATACATTGGTTGTGATGCTATACAAGACGTCCTCCACCCCAGAACGTTTCCACCATTTCGGTTTTGGGGTGTGACAGATTGGTATCAGAGACCTTGTTTATAGCGAACTAAGTATACCGAACCTTACATGGTATACAACTATAAACACTAAGGGGCCTAAGTGCTCTAACACTAAAAGTATACTTTCAAAAAAATATAAGTATTTTTATAAAAAGTATACGAGCATGCATACATAACAGAATCCGTGTCATGAGTAGAACAAAACAAAAAGTATATGGATGTTGGGACACTACGGTTAAACCTGGGCAGTTATGTAATCATGTCTAGGGTGAATATAGCCTAATAAACTATATTCTGTCTAGACATGACCAACATGTGCTTGGGAAAGACAGTGGTGTTACAGCAAGCCTAAAACTTACCAAGGACAAAAACATTCACCATAAAATACTATAGGAGTATTTTAGCTAGAGCCAAATTTCGTATATAGATTCATTCCAAGTGTTGCTACCTTTTCCTTCTTAAGCGATAACTTACTTGTATTAGTAACCTTTCTTTGCTTATCGCTCGATAGAACACTTTATTAGCAGGATGAGATATATCTTGTTTCATATATCTTGAGGACTTACCGTCCTCTTATTCCTGATTGTTTCTAGAACAATATGCCTCCCCCAAGAAGTTTCAATAGAAGAAACAACGACACCCCACCACCACCGCCACCCCCTCAGTTCGACCCCGTCATGTTCCAGGCAGCAGTTACAGCCGTTGTGACTGCAGCAATGGCACAAGTGAACGTTGGAGGGGCTGGAGGTGGAACCGACCCTCAAAGACAAGACGAAAGTCAGGGACAACAAAAAGAGTGTTCCTACAAGGACTTCATAACTGCAAAGCCCAAGTCCTTCGACGGAAATGGAGGAGTCATCGCTCTGACTCGATGGTTCGAGAAGATCGAATCCATCTTCGAAATTTGCGTCTGTTCCGAAGTCAACAAGGTGAAGTTCGCCGCCTGCACCTTTACCGACTGAGCCCTGACCTGGTGGAATGGTCAAGTCAAATCCCTGACTCTGCCAGTGGCTAATGCCATGGGTTGGGAAAGACTGAAGGAACTCATGCTTGCTGAATACTGCCCGAGGGGCGTGCAAAAGTTGGAGCATGAACTTTGGAATCTAAAGATGAAGGGTTCCGACATCGCTGTCTACACTGCTAGATTCTGTGATCTGGCTCTACTTTGTCCGGGAATGGTCACCCCGGAGAGCAAAAAGATCGAGAGGTACATCTGGGGGCTGACGGCCCCAACCAAAGGAAACGTCTTGGCTACTAGACCGACTACATTCGATAGCGCCAAGTGCCTGGCGTAGACTCTGATCGTTCACAGAATCGATCTAGATGAGGTGGCAGTTGTCTCTGAGCCACAAAAGGAGAGTGGTGGGAAGAAGAAGAAATCCTGGAACAAGCGGAAGGGCCAGCCTTCGTAGGAGCCCTCCAAGAAACAACAAACAGTGGCAATTAATGTTGCTACTACCCCTGCTGCTGCTCCAGCTGCTGTTCCAACAACCCAAGCTCCTACCGGTGTTTATGCTGGGAAGCTACCTCTGTGCAACAAGTGTAACTTTCATCATCACGGACCCTACCGTGAGTTGAGTTGCAACAGCTGTGGGAGGAAGGGACATACAGCCCGATACTGCAAGACACCAGCCCAACCAACCAACCAGGCTCCGGTAGCGGGCGCTGGTCAAGCTTGCTATGGATGCGGAGAGGCTGGGCACTTCAGGAGAAACTGCCCCAAGGCAACAACTGGTGGCAATACAGGAAGAGTGCTGGCGATGGGCCAGGAGGAAGCGGTCGCTGATCCTACCGTTGTTACGGGTACGTTCCTCCTTGACAACTCTTATGCATGCATTCTTTTCGATTCTGGTGCGGAGAGGAGTTTTGATAGTCATGCATTCAAACACCAAATCAAATGTAAATCCCAACCATTAACCGAAACATTCACCGTCGAGATGGCTAACAGAAAGAAACAGAGCGCTAACGACATATTCATAGGCTGTACTCTTACCCTAGACAATTACTCCTTTCCCATCAATCTTATGCCGGTATCCATCAAGAGTTTCGATGTCATTATCGGCATAGATTGGCTGAGCTCCAATCGCGCTGATATCCTTTTTTTCGAAAAGGGTATCCGTCTCAACCTTCCCTCTGGTGAAGCCCTCATGGTTTACGGTGATAAGCTTACTTCAAACCTTCGTATCATTTCACGCGTCAATGCCCAGAAATACCTGCGGAAGGAGTGTTATGCGTTTCTAACTCATGTTGTTGATGAAACGTAAAAGGTTAAAGACCTCGAGAGCATCCCCGAAGTCTGCAACTTTCCTGATATCTTCCCTGAAGATCTCCCAGGAATTCCTACCGAGCTTCAAGTCGAGTTTTGTATCGACTTAATCCCCGGAGCTACTCATGTAGCTAAGTCTCCTTATCGTCTAGCGCCGACGGAAATGCAAGAGTTATCCAACCAGCTCAATGAGCTGATCAGCAAAGGGTTTATAAGGCCGAGTTCCTCACCCTGGGGAGCTCCGATCTTATTCGTGAAAAAGAAAAATGGATCCTTTCGGATGTGCATTGACTACCGAGAACTGAACAAGCTGACCATCAAGAACCGTTACCCCTTACCCAGAATCGACGACCTCTTCGACCGACTTCAGGGAGCCAGTTACTTTTCAAAGATAGATCTAAGATCAGGGTACCATCAGTTGTGGGTTCACGAGAATGATGTGCCCAAGACAACATTCCGAACTCGCTATGGAAACTACGAGTTTGTAGTAATGCCCTTTGGTCTGACCAACGCACCGACAGTATTCATGGACCTGATGAATCGGGTGTGCCGCCCTTTCCTGGACAAGTTCGTAATGATGTTCATCGACGGTATACTTGTCTATTCTCGGAGTGAGAACGACCATAAACAGCACTTGAGGCAGGTGCTGGAAACATTAAGTGTGGAGAAGCTATATGCAAAAATTTCAAAGTGTGAGTTCTTTATCAGGAAGGTAACTTTCCTCGGTTATGTGGTTAGCGAGGAAGGCATACACATGGACCCTTCCAAAATCAAAGCGATTGAGAATTGGTCTGCACCAAAGACACCCACAGAAATCCAGAAATTCTTGGGTCTCGCGGGCTATTATCGCAGGTTTACTTCTCCAGAATCGCTAAGACTTTAACTACCCTGACACAGAAAGGTGAAACCTTTAGTTGGGGAGTCAAGCAAGACACTGCGTTTCAAACATTGAAGCAGGCCCTATGCAGCGCACCTATCTTGTTCCTGCCCGAAGGGACGGAAGACTTCGTTGTCTATTGTGATGCATCCAGTCAGGACCTAGGCTGTGTGCTCATGCAACGAGGAAAGGTTATCGCATATGCCTTGAGGAAGTTGAAAACACATGAAGTCAATTACACAACGCGTGATCTAGAGTTGGGGGCAGTGGTCTTTGCGTTAATAATCTGGAGACATTATCTCTACGAAACCAAGTACACTATCTTCACCGACCATACGAGCTTGCAACACATCTTTGATCAGAAAGAGTTAACATGAGACAACGGCGATAGGTAGAGCTACTCAGTGACTACGAGTGTGAAATATGCTACCATCCCGGCAAGGCCAATGTGGTAGCAGATGCCCTCAGCCGGAAGGAATATTCAGGGCATAAGGTGGAAGCGCTAACAATGACCATTCATTCCTATTTATCCGTGCAAATCAGAGAGGCTCAGCTGGAAGCCTTGAAACCAGAGAACGTGGCGAATGAAGCATTGCGGGGAATGGAAAAGAACTTAGAGGTCAAGGGAGATGGAGTTTACTATTTCATGAACCGGATCTGGACGCCAAAGTACGGCGGGTACAGGGAGGTTGTCATGAATGAGGCTCACAAGTCTAGATACTCCGTTCACCCAGGTTCAGATAAGATCTCAAACAACTCTATTGGTGGCCAAACGTGAAAGCAGAAATTGCTACCTTCATGGGTAAGTGCTTGACTTGCGCCAAGGTGAAGGTAGAATATCAAAAACCCTCAGGTTTACTTCAGTAGCCAGAAATACCTGAGTGGAAGTTGAAAAGGATTACAATGGATTTTATCACTAAGTTACCCAGATCTCCGAGTGGGCACGACGCCATCTGAGTAATTGTTGACCGGTTGACAAAATCCGCCCACTTCCTGCCAATCAAAGAAAACTTTAAAAAGGAGAGGCTCACGCGGATCTACATTCGAGAAATTGTTCGCCTTCATGGGGTACCTGTATCCATTATCTCCGACCGAGATAGCAGGTTTACCTCGAGATTTTGGCAATCGCTGCAGAAGGCTCTTGGAACTTAGTTGGATATGAGCACGGCTTATCACCCACAGACAGATAGACAGAGTGAGAGAACAATTCAGACATTGGAAGATATGTTGAGAGCCTGTGTCATCGACTTCGGCACGTCATGGGACACTCATCTTCCATTGGTCAATTTTTCCTACAACAACAGCTACCATACCAGCATCTGTGCTGGGCTGAGGTGGGTGACACACAGCTAGCCAGGGGTCAAGTCCCCGACAGCACTCTTACTGGTCCTGAAATCATCCGAGAGACAATAGAGAAGATCGTACGAATCCGGGAACGACTGAAACCCTCTCGAGATAGACAAAAGAGCTACGCCGATAAGAGACGAAAACCCTTGGAATTCCAGGTTGGTGACCGTGTCCTTCAGAAGGTCTCACCCTGGAAAGGCATGATACGTTTCGGAAAACGTGGAAAGCTAAACCCAAGGTACATTGGACCATTTGAGATCCTTGCTAGGATCGATCCCGTAGCATACAAACTCCAGTTACCGCGAGAGCTCAGCAACATCCATCCTGTCTTCCATGTGTCGAACCTAAAGAAGTGTCTATCCGACGAGACACTTGTGATCCCTCTCGATGAGATCGATCTAGACAAAAGTCTAAGCTTCGTGGAAGAACCTGTTGAAATCATGGACCGGGAAGTCAAGCGTACGAAACAGAGCCGCATCCCGATAGTGAATGTTCGATGGAATGCCAAGCGAGGACCTGAATTCACTTGGGAGCGCGAGGATTCTATGAAGTAGAAGTACCTTCATCTCTTTCCAAGATCATTATTTGTACTATATCCTTGAATTTCGGGACGAAATTCCCTCTAACGGGGGGATGATGTGACAACCCGGAACTTCTATCCTGAACACTTAGTCAATTCAATCAATGTTAAACTTGTTTTGTTGACTTCTTGTACTGTTTAAGGGTTCATTTAGGCGTTCTAAGCTTGGGTTTAACCAAGGTTGAGGTTAGGAATGAGTCAGCGAGTCACATAGTGAGAAAACCGGGCCATACACACCTCTAGGAGGAGTGTACGGCCGCACACATGGGTGTGCGGCTGCACACTCACCCCCTTTGGCAGCACACTCACTTTTGGCAGCACTCACACCCCTATATAAAGGGTAGACCCCTTTCCTTTCATTCCTTTACCACCTTGGCAGCACACAACACTATTCTCTCAAGTTCCTTCAATCGTGAACCCTCCAAAGCTACAAGAACGTTTGTAATTCATCCTCTAACTTGCAAACCATGAAAGACTACTATATCTAAGCCTTAAGTCTGCAATATTCATCATGTTCTTCATATTTGGAAGTGAGTACGGCCGCACATCCCCTTAAGGTGGCTGCACACTCTTAAAATACCCTCCAAAGTGAGAGTTTGACTTCCATATTCGAGTTGGACATGACCCTAGCCCTGCTATACCTTGGAATTGGCATTTTGGACATCAACATGTAGGGTGTACGACCGCACACACCTGTGTACGGCTGCACACACCCTTGTGCGGTAGCACACTCCTTGTGTGCGGCAGCACACTCCCGTGTGCGACCACACACTCATCCTACGGCCGCAAACCCACTTCTGAAGCACTTAACTTGCACTACAATTGAGTATAGACCTAGATCACTTCATGGATGCAAGTATGGACCTTGAAAACACTTCAATGACACCTTCCATCATGGGTGTACGGCCGCACAACCATTGGGCCACACACCCATGGCCGCACACACACTCAAGGTGGCCATACACTCCCCTTACTCAATCCTACAAGGTCCTAACACTTGGTGGAAGTAGTTCCAAGTCCCTAGAGTGATTCTATATCATATCTAGTAGTGAAATACCTTCATTTGACTCCTATATGTGTCATTACATGTTATTAGGATCAAATTCAGTTCGAGGTTTCACTTGAAACCCAACACCTCGTACCGATCTTTCATACAAACCGCTCTCTCAAGGTGAGTTCATACCCCTACGCTTTTACTAGTTTAAAAAAACGTTTTCATGGGGGAATACAAGCCAAACATAAATGCTTTTGTGAACTAATACAAAGAGTTTTTAACAAGTATAAAACGCATGCAATTCTCATACTTTAACCCTTAAGTATTGTGTTGAGCATAAGGGACGTTATACAACTTATAACCAAAATTGCATAGTTTTCCAAACTCGATATTCACACTATACATGCAAACTATAATAGGTATAGTTTGGGGATTTTCGAAACGTAACATGTACAAAGATTTTCACTACTAAACATATAAATTATGACAGATTTAGTTTATGGTATACATCACTACATGAACATGGCATTTTATAACTATAATTGTCACTACTTACGATATACATACGGATTTCACTACGGTATAACACTACAGCACTACATGTAAACTAGATTGTACGATATCGTGAGGCACTACTTCGAAACTGTACCCTTATTGTACAGGGCTAAATCCTATCATAGTATAACCAGAGTCTCCTGGAGGGAGAGTGTGATATTTGTGAATAGATCTATTTGGGACTGACAATCTCACACCCGTACTGCTAGCTACAGTTGGGCAGGCATGCCTAGGGTGACAAATGCTATTTAACTCAACGCCTGAAGAACGTTAGAAAGGTCTCTAGTCATATCAAGTATGGTTATACGACTCACAATATGTATAAATCACTTTTAGTTTACAAGTTGTTACTCTTCAACAGTTTTATTTTTACTAAATAGAACTACTACACACTACAACTGGAGGATTTCGGGGATTTCACTACATTGTTTTATTTTAAGTAATAAGACACACTACGTATATTGGTGATAGCCAGGGATTTCAAACAGAATCGATTATAAAATAATTTTTCATACGGAATACCTACATATCACGATTAGCATTAGCTAGTCACATGACGTAGTATTTTAGCATATCACTATGGTTTTCAGTAATGAACATTCATGGTTTTATACAAAAACGATAACACTACACTCTCACTAAAGAAAATATCGGATTTTCTTGGAAACATACAAATATTCATGGTTTTACACAGAATTGATAACATTACACTCTCAATAAAGAAAATATCGGATTTTCTTGGAAACATGTGAACATTTGTACAAACTCATCAACAAGTTTTCATTACAAAATACCACTTATGAACTCACCAGCTTTATGCTGATATTCTTCAAACTGCTTGTATTCTCAGGGAATCAGTAGACAGGTACCTGCTGGATTTTTGAGAAGCTGGAGCAATAAGAGTCTTATGTCTATAAATTATATACTATTTGATGTAATTCAGACAAGTTTCAAACTGATGTAAACATTTTTCATATATGTATTCACTGTAATGGTTGTGTGTCTATGATTGCTATTATATATTGGTTGTGATGCTATATATGACGTCCTCCACCCCAGAACGTTTCCGCCATTTCGGTTTTGGGGTGTGACAGTGTAAAGTAGCTTCGTATCGACACCTGTGATACAAATAAGTTTGATTGGCTTAGGTTGGGAAACCTGGTGAGTACATAGAGTTTTCCTACAAAGACTTGCCATCCTCTTCTTCCTGATTGTTTCTAGAAAAAGATGCCTCCTCGACCAAGACCCATCAGAAGAAACGATGACACTCCACCACCACCACCACCCCCTCAGTTCAACCCCGTCATGTTCCAGGCAGCAGTTACCACCGCTGTAACCGCAGCAATGGCACAAGTGAACTCTGGTGGGGCTGGAGGTGGAACCAAGCCCCAACGGTAAGACGGAAGTCAGGGACATCAAAAGGAGTGTTCCTACAAAGATTTCATGACCGCAAAACCCAAGTCCTTCGACGGAAATGGAGGAGTCATCGCTCTGACTCGATGGTTCGAGAAGATCGAATCCATCTTTAAAATTTGCGTCTGTTTCGAAGCCAACAAGGTGAAGTTCGCCGCCTGCACCTTCACCGACAGAGCTTTGACCTGGTGGAATGTTCGAGTCAAAACCCTAACCCTGCCAGTGGCTAATGCCATAGGTTGGGAAAGACTGAAGGAACTCATGCTTGCTGAATACTGCCCGAGGGGCGAGGTGCAAAAGTTGGAGCATGAACTTTGGAACTTGAAGATGAAGGCTTCTGACATTGCTGCCTAAACTGCTAGATTCTGTGATCTGGCACTTCTCTGTCCGGGAATGGTCACCCCGGAAAGCAAGAAAATCGAGAGATACATCTGGGGACTGACACAACCAACCATAGGAAATGTCTTGGCTGCTAGACCGACTACATTTGAAAGCGCCAAGGATCTGGCATAGGTTCTGATCAATAATGGGATTGATCAAGATGAGGTGGCAGCTGTTTCTGAGCCACAAAAGGAAAGTGGTGGGAAGAAAAAGAAATCATGGAACAAACGGAAGGGTCAGTCTTCGCAGGAGCCTTCCAAGAAGCAACAAACAGTGGCAGTTCATGCTGCTACTGCTCCTGCTGCTACTCCAGCTGCCGTTCCAGCCACTCAAGCTCTTACCGGTGGTTATGCAGGGAAGCTACCTCTATGCAACAAGTGTAACTTTCATCATCACGGACCCTGCCATGAGTTGAGTTGCAACAGCTGTGGAAGGAAGGGACACACAGCTCGGTTCTGCAAGGTGCCAACCCAACCGACCAACCAGGCTCCAGGAGCGGGTGCTGGTCAAGCTTGTTATGGATGTGGAGAGGCTGGGCACTTCAGGAGAAACTGCCCTAACGCAACAACTGGCGGCAACACAGCGAGAGTTCTGACAATGAGCCAGGAGGAAGCAGTCGCTGATCCTACCGTTGTTACGGGTACGTTCCTCCTTGACAACTCTTATGCATGCATTATTTTCGATTCTGGTGCGGAGAGGAGTTTTGTGAGTCATGCATTCAAACATCTGATCATACGTAAACCCCAACCTTTAACTGGAACGTTCACTGTCGAGATGGCTAAAGGAAGCAAAGAGAGTGCTAACGACATATTCATAGGCTGTACTCTTACCCTAGACAATCACTCCTTTCCCATCGATCTTATGTCGGTATCCATCAAGAGTTTCGATGTCATTATCGGCATAGACTGGTTGAGCACCAATCGTGCTGATATTCTTTGTTTCGAGAAAACTATCCGTCTCAATCTTCCCTCTGGTGAAACCCTCATGATTTACGTAGATAAACTTAGCTCGAACCTTCATATCATTTCATGCATCAAGGCCCAGAAGTATCTGCGGAAGGAATGCCATGCATTCCTAGCTCACGTCGTTGATGAGACGCAAAAAGTTAAAGACCTCAAGAGTCTTCCCGAAGTCTGCAATTTTCCTAATGTCTTCCCCGAAGACCTCCCAGGAATTCCTCCCGAGCGTCAAGTCGAGTTTCGTATCGACTTAATCCCCGGAGCTACTCCTGTAGCTAAGTCCCCTTATCGTTTAGCGCCGGCAGAAATGCAAGAGTTATCCAGCCAGCTCAATGAGCTGATCAGCAAGGGATTCATAAGACCGAGTTCCTCACCCTAGGGAGCTCCGATCTTATTCGTGAAAAAGAAAGATGGATCTTTTCGTATGTGTATTGACTACCGAGAACTGAACAAGCTGACAATCGAGAACCGCTATCCTTTACCCAGAATCGACGATCTCTTCGATCAATTGCAGGGAGCCAGTTACTTTTCAAAGATAGATCTAAGATCAGGGTACCATCAGTTGCGAGTTCACGAGAATGATGTGCCCAAGACAGTATTCTGAACTCGCTATAGACACTACGAATTTGTAGTGATGTCCTTCGGTCTGACCAACGCACCGGCAGTATTCATGGATCTGATGAATTGGGTGTGCCGCCCTTTCCTAGACAAGTTTGTGATCGTGTTCATCGATGATATACTTGTCTATTCACGGAGTGAGAATGATCATAAACAACACTTGAGGCAGGTGTTGGAAACATTAAGGGCGGAAAAGCTATACGCGAAATTTTCAAAGTGTGAGTTCTGGATCAGGAAGGTAAATTTCCTTGGTCACGTGATTAGCGAGGAAGGAATACACATGGACCCTTCCAAGATTAAAGCGATTGAGAATTGGTCTGCACCAAAGACACCCACACAAATCTGGCAATTCTTGGGTCTTGCGGGCTATTATCGTAGGTTCATCCAAAACTTCTCCAGAATCGCTAAGCCTCTAACTACCCTAACACAGAAAGGTGTAACCTTTAGTTGGGGAGTCAAGCAAGACACTGCATTTCGAACATTGAAGCAGGCCCTGTGTAGCGCACCTATCTTGTCCCTGCCCGAAGGGACGGAAGACTTCGTTGTCTACTGTGATGCATCCAATCAGGGCCTAGTCTGTGTGCTCATGCAACGAAGAAAAGTTATCGCTTATGCCTCGAGGCAGTTGAAAACACACGAGGTCAATTACACAACTCACAATCTAGAGTTGGGAGCAGTGGTCTTTGCATTGAAAATCTGGAGACACTATCTCTATGGAACCAAGTGCACTATCTTCACCGACCATAAGAGCCTGCAGCACATCCTTGATCAGAAGGAGTTAAACATGAGACAGCGACGATGGGTGGAGCTAGTCAGTGACTACGAGTGCGAAATTCGCTACCATCCCGACAAGGCCAATGTGGTAGCAGATGCCCTCAGCCGAAAGGAGTATTCAGGGCGAAAGGTGAAGGCATTGACAATGACCGTTCGTTGCCATCTATCCGCGCAAATCAGAGAGGCTCAGCTGGAAGCCTTGAAACCAGAGAAAGTGGCGGATGAAGCATTGCGGGGAATGGACAAGAACTTAGAGGTCAAGGGAGACGGAGTGTACTATTTCATGAACCGGATCTGGACCCCAAAGTTTGGCAGGTACAGAGAGGTGGTCATGAATGAGGCTCACAAGACGAAATACTCCGTCCACCCGGGTTCAGATAAGATGTATATGGATCTCAAACAGCTCTATTGGTGGCCAAACATGAAAGCGGAAATTGCAACCATCGTGGGCAAGTGCTTGACTTGCGCCAAGGTGAAGGTGGAGTATCAGAAGCCATCAGGTTTACTTAAGCAGCCAGAAATACCTGAGTGGAAGTGGAAAATGATAACCATGGATTTTATCACTAAGTTACCTAGATCCTCGAGTGGGCACGACGCTATCTGGGTAATTGTCAATCAGATGACAAAATCCGCTCACTTCCTGCCAATCAAAGAAAACTTCAAAATGGAGATACTCACGCAGATCTACATTCGAGAGATAGTTCGTCTTCATGGGGTACCTGTATCCATTATCTCCGACCGAGATAGCAGGTTCACCTCAAGGTTCTGGCAATCGCTTCAGAAGGCACTTGGAACTAAGCTGGATATGAGCACAACTTATCATCCTCAAACATGTGGTCAGAGTGAGAGGACGATCCAGACATTGGAAGATATGTTGAGAGCATGTGTCAACGACTTCGGTATGTCATGGGACACTCATCTTCCTTTGGTTGAATTTTCCTACAACAACAACTACCATACCAGCATCAAGGCTGTGCCGTTTGAAGCCCTCTATGGCCGCAAGTGCAGATCCCCTTTGTGCTGGGCTGAAGTGGGTGACACGCAGCTAGCCAGGGGTCAAGTCCCCGAAAGTACTCTCACTGGACCTGAAATCATCTGAGAGACAATAGAAAAGATCGTACAAATCCAAGAGCGGCTGAAAGCCTCTCGGGATGAACAAAAGAGCTACACCGATAAGAGACGAAAGCCCTTGGAATTCCAGGTTGGTGACCGAGTCCTCCTGAAGGTCTCACCCTGGAAAGGCATGATACGTTTCGGAAAATGTGGAAAGCTAAACCCAAGGTACATTGGACCATTTAAGATCCTTGCTAAGATCGGTCCCGTAGCATACAAACTACACTTACCACGAGAACTCAGCAACATCCATCCTGTCTTCCACGTGTCAAACCTAAAGAAGTGTCTGTCCGGCGAGACACTTGTCATTCCTCTCGACGAGATCGAATTGGACGAGGGTCTACACTTTGTGGAAGAACCTGTTGAAATCATGGACTGAGAAGTCAAGCGTACGAAACAGAGCCGCATCCCGATAGTGAAGGTTCGTTGGAATGCCAAGCGAGGTCCTGAATTCACTTGGGAGCGTAAGGATTCAATGAAGCAAAAGTACCCTCACCTCTTTCCAAGTTCATGATTTGTACTCTATTCTTAAATTTCGGGACGAAATTCCCTCTAACGGGGGGATGATGTAACAACCCGGAACTTCTACCTTGTACACTTAGTCAATTCAATCAATACTCAACTTGTTTTGTTGGCTTCTGGTGCTATTTAAGGGTTCATTTAAGTGTTCTAAGCTTGTATATAACCAAGGTTGAGTTTAGGAATGAGTCAGAGTATTGAATAGTGAGAAAATCGGGCCATACACACCTCTTGGAGGAGTATACGGCCGTACCCATGGGTGTGCGGCCGTACACCCACTCCCTTGGCAGCATACTCTCTTGACAGCACTCACACACTCCTATATAAAGGGTAGACCCCTTTCCTTTCATTCCTTTAACACCTTGGCAGCACACTACACCTTTTCTCTCTAGTTTCTTCAACCACAAACCCTCCCAAGGCATCAAGAACGTGAGTACTTCATTCTCTATCTTACAATACATGAAAGACCACTCTATCCATGCCCTAAGTGTGCAAAAACGACATGTTCTTCGTGTTTGGAAGAGAGTGCGGCCGCACACCCTTAAAACACCCTCCAAAGTGAGAGTTTAACTTCCATATTCGACGTAGACATTCTCCTAGCCTTGTTACACCTTGGAATGGACAATTTGGGCATCATTTTGAGGGGTGTACGACCGCACCCACCTGTGTATGGCCGCACACACCCTTGTGCAGCAGCACACCCCAAGTGTGCGGCAGCACACCCAAGTGTGCGACCACACACTCTTGTGTGCAACCATACACTCATTGTAGGACCATAAACCCACTTCTAGGACACTTATCTTGCACTACAATTGAGTATAGAACTAGAACACTTCGTATATGTGAGTATGGACCTTGAGAACACTTTGTAGGCACCTCATTTCATGAGTGTACGACCGCACACCCATTGGGCCGCACACTCATGGCCGCACACACACTTTAGGTGGCCATACACCCCCTATACTCAATCCTACAAGGTCCTATCACTTGGTGCAAATAGTTTCAAGTCTCTATAGTGGTTTTCCATCACTTATAGTAGTGAAATACCTTCATTTGACTCGTTTATGTGTCATTGCGTGTTAATTATGATCGAATCTCGTTCAAGGCTTCACTTGAACACCCAGCTTTCCGTATCGATCCTTCAATCAAACCACTTACCCGAGGTGAGTTCATACCCCTACATTTTTACTGGTTTTCAAACGTTTTCAGGGGGGAATACAAGCTAAACCATAAATGCTTTTGTTAATATAAAGAGCTTTTAACAAGTATAAAACTCATGCAATTCTTATACATTCACCCTTTTGTACTGTGTTGAGCATAAGGGACATTTTCACTAAAATTTGCATAGTTTTCCGGACTCGATATTCACTACACTATACATGCAAACTATAATCGGTATAGTTCGGGATTTTCTAAAACATAACAAGTACAGAAACTTTCACTACGAAACGTATGCACTAATACAGTAATGGTTTACAGATTACATCACTGCATTATCATGGTATTCATAACTGTAATATTCACTACATACAGTATACATACGGATTTTCACCTACGAAAAAACGCTATGACAACTACATGTAAACTAGATTGTACGATACTGTGAGGCGCTACTTCACTACTGTACCCTTAGGTGTACAGGGATAAATCCTATCATAGTATAACCAGCGTCTCCTGGAGGGAGAGCGTGAGATTTGTGAATAGATCTATTCGGGACTGACAATCCCACACCCAAACTGCTAGCTACAGTTAGGCAGGCATGCCTGGGGTGACAAATGTCATTTAACTCAACGCCTGAAGAACGTTGGAAAGGTCACTAGTCATATCAAGCATGGTTATACGACTCAGATTATGTATAAAGCACCTTTAGTTTACAATCTGGCACTCTTCAATGGTTTTATTTATATTAAATAGAACTAAAACACACTACGTATACTGGTTAAAGCCAGGGTTTTCAAACAGAATCGATTATGCAATGGTTTCACATACAAAATACTTATACTTCATGATTAGCTTTAGCTAGTCACATGAGGTAGTATTTTTGCATATCACTACAGTTTTCAGTAACGAACATTCATGGTTTTATACGGAATCAATAACTCTACATTTTCACTAAAGAAAATATCGTATATTTTTGGAAACATATAGATATTCATGGTTTATTACAGAACTGATAACACTATATTTTCACTAAACAAAATTTCGGATTTTCTTGAAACTATACAAACATTTCTGCTAGCTCATCAACAAGTTTTCATTACAAACTACTGCTTATGAACTCACCAGCTTTATGCTGATATTCCAAACTGCTTGTATTCTCAGGAAATCAGTACACATGTACCTTCTGGGTTTTCGAGGAGTTGGAGCAATAAGAGTTTAATGTTTATATTCATACAAACTATATGATGTAATTCAAACAAGTTTCAGAAAATTTCCAAATTGATGTAAACATTTTTATTTAAGTATTCATTGTAATGTTTGATGCTATACATGACGTCCTCCACCCTGGAATGTTTCCGCCATTCTGGTTTTGGGGTGTGACAGACCGGTAGCGATCCTCGATAGGAAGACAAAAACCATGAAGAACAAGGTTTTTGAGTTAGTGGAGGTGCAGTGGCAGCACCACAAGGGTTTAGAATGGATGTGGGAGCCGGAGGGAGATATGAGGGAGCATTACCCAGAGTTATTTCCGGCAACAGACTTCGAGGACAAAGTCTGATTCAAGTGGGGGAGAATTGTAAAGCCCGAGTCGCCATGTATGAAACTTATCCTTTATTCAAGTAAAGTTGTGAAGGGTCCATGAATATGTTGGGCGTACACTAGGTACCCACGACGTACTCCTTGCGTGCACGTCGGCGTGAACCCTGCGTACGCTGGGCCTACTCAAGCCAGGGGCAAACCCCAATTTTTAGGTTCTGTACCCTATTTAAGATCATTAAGTCCTTCAAGTTCATCACCTTTTCATCCCCCATTGCCTTTTAGTGATAATATCAAAACCCTAGCCATCTTGAGTGAATTTTGAGCTTACAAAGAGTTTTTGGGTGTTCTTTTCTGGTTTTGATTAAGAAGGAGGTTTGAGGAGAAGAAAGGGAGAAGAAGATGCTTCTAGATCCATAGTTTGTGCATCATTTCTAGCTCATTGGAGGTACAAAGTCTAAAACTTGTTCATTCTAAACTTAGATCTAGGTTTAGAGAAGATTTTAGCTTCTTTTGGTCCCATAACATGGTCTTTTGGAGTATGGGATACTCCAGACCATTTGATCAATCCATTTGGAGCATAAAGTCATAAAAATCATATCTTGAAGGTTAAGACTCAACAATGCATGAGTTGGTGACCACTTAGGAGGGATTGAAGGCTTAATTCATGGTTTGAGTCCCAATGAGGCGTGCAAAAGCATAAAGTTTGTAACTTTATGGCTTAAGACACTTTTATGAGCTTGGATCTAAGTTTTGGATGTTAAAGCTTAATAGATTAAGACTTTGGAGCTTCTATGGGCTGACTGACCAGTACGTGAGGCGTACCCTTGAGTACGCTGCACGTACTGGGCTAGTTCCCTGACTATGGATAAGCAACGTACATCGGGCGTACGAGCCATATGTTGGGTTTTGATCATTCTAACACTCCTATGGTGTACATGCAACCCTAAATACCTTGGATCTATGTTTTCTCTATTATACATGCAAATATCAATTTTCCAAGGTATTGTTCTAACTAGCATAATATAAAGTACACATATTAGAAATTCTAGTAGAATTACATACCTCTTGTTTGGTGCTTGATTCCATGGAGCTCAAGAGCCTAGTGCCCCAAGTGTGACACCTCAAATGGTTCACACAACATCATGAACACTTGGAATAACTTGAGAGAAAGTAGAACACTTCTAAAATCGGTTTGCCCTCACTTGTTTCTCTAGTGCCCGATTTCTTCAATAATAAGATCATTATATAGTTAGTCACAATTAGGGTAAACCCTAATTGTCATGGATTTCCATTTCCTTGGATCCATGGGTTCAAATACACCATGGAGCATCCTATGGGTTTTAGCCTAACTTGATAATCCATGGAGCATTAGCCCACTATATAAGTATGGATGATTTACACAATCAACCCATATATTTAATTAGTCTTCTTTTGATCACTTAATTAATTTTAGATTAATTCTTGATCAATACTAATTAAATAATCTTATTAATATATTAGAACTTATAATATATTAATAAACCTTAAGTGTTATTTCTCTCATTTTAGTCTATCCAAATGCATGATGCCATGCAACCCAAATGGACCATGTCGGGTCGGGTCAAGTATATACCAATTATAGTTATGGACTTAGACACTAAACCAACAGTCTCCCACTTGGATAAGTCTAATAACTATTATTGCAAGTACGCCATCACAACCTGACCAGCAATCGTAGCTCTTAAAAGCTGTTGCCGAACTCTGAACATAGATAAGTGATCATATATTCCTCCATTCTAGACATCATATGGACTGAGACATGGATTATAATCATTCTCTCTGTCCATTTGTTGTTTCTCGATTTCCGATTTATGAAGACTGACTAATTGAACAAATCAAATCAGTCCAGGCCCGGCCGAGCACTTACATTTTGTCATCACTAAATCATCGAGGGGCCCACAGATATCGCTTTTATCCCTTTGAGGGTAAAAGGAATGGACAAACTTCGACTCATATGCTTGTACTGACTACTTGTTGAATCATACACAAAGGCACGTTTTATAACATCGAGTTACCAATGCGTTTTCGTGCAATCAATATATAACCAACTCATAGTCAACAACTCATATCTCTAGGTTTGAAGAATATAAGATATTATCGTCTCATGATTCACTCGTGATAAAATCCATGAAGTGATTCAAATGAGCGTGGGTTGAATCCAATACTCAGAACTTATGAGCACTCATGAATGTTGTAGCAACCACTGCTATGTCTAATGCACATTAGACAAATCATAAAATCCAAATTCATGACAGTCTTGATTCATGTCTACTTCCAACATATGACCGACTGTGGATGGTTTGAATAACTTAGTCATTCGGGAAGAATGACCTAGTTATTCTGGAAGTCAAAACATGAAAAGTGAAACACAAAAATAATACTAATCATGTATGGCCCCAACACTTTGAGTGTAAATAAAAACACCTTTTATCTAAGCACCATATTGATTACTCATTATTCATGTTTCGATTAATCAACTTAATACTTGAATTGAAACAATAGTCATGCCATGCTCCAAGCATGCACAATATGTTCGTCCAAACAATAGCTATGCCATACTCCAAGTATGCACACTATGTTTACATATGGTCCTCTCTTTGTGAAACAGATCGATTGACAGCATTTCAATGATGCTCATTTCACAATCCTAAATCCTTTACAATAAATGTAAGAACACCAAATTCTTGTCATTTACCGTAATCTTGTTAGATTCTAAACTTATATGCAATGATCCTCTTGTAATGAATATGCACACAAGTCACAAATACTTGGCAACAGACATTACAAGGTATTCCAACGGAGATCAATTCCATGGAAACGAAGTCTCAAATTCAAAGTACATTCCTTTGAACATCCTTCTTGCATTAAGTTCTCTAATCTTACACAGATTCAAAGAATAACTTCCACCTATGGAAACAATTCCATATTACCATTTTGACCATCACTTCTGAACAAGAGTTGCCTCTTTTCAAAATATGTCAATATGGTCCTTACTCTATACTTCTAATTGTCCATGAGCAACCAATCTTTGGTAAACCTCAGATTGTCCTCGACAATTTGCTTAATCATTTTAGTCATTTCCAGTTCTATTCCTTTTTCCATTTTAATGCTCTAAGCATTAGGAAAATTTAGAATGGATGGATATTATAGCACATGCAATCGATCCTATATCCGAAGCATATGGGACACGATTCATGCTATAAAAAATTTTATTTGCCATGTTCTCATAATTCGAACTATGAAGAGGTATGCCGTAATCATAATCGAATTTTGAGAACGCAACATATATAGAATTTCCTTATGTTGAACCATTCCAACATAACATTCTTATATATCCTTGACTAAAGTAGATTAAAATCTCAATCTAAACTTGTAGAATTGGAATGAAGTATAAAATCCTCTCCCTTAATTATAGCAAAACAACTTTTTCAAGGTGAATTGAAACTTTTGTTTTCTATAATTAATATTGCTAACTTGCAACACTTAACATAATAATCATGCTCCCACTAGCATAATGATTATTATCTTACTAGCATAACACTTATCCTCCCACTAGCTTTGACATGTACTCAAAAATCAGCTGGACTTCTAGAAAAACAATACTTTATTGACTTTCTTACCAAAGTTCAGATTTCTGATACGAGATGCTTTGATAAGACTTTATCAAAATCATACACCTTTCCTTAGATAGCTCACATGTTTGTCTAGACCTTTTTCCATTCTCACTAGTTAGTGTGCTGGTTAACCACACGCGCTCCACTAACGACATGAGAATGCAAATATCACAACTGCTATCTACTTAAAAACCATTTAGTGAAAGAGTTTCCTCACCATCATTTTCAGTAATCGGAGAGAAACCTTATGACACTTAGATTTTATGGTGTAAGTGTTCCTATCCATTTAAATTTGTCATAACCATAATCACAGGACAAGGTTAGTGCCAAATCCAAACACATATGGACTGAACTTGTTTAATCTTAATTTCTTGCCACCCGGCAGCACAAGGGCCTACCATTGCTTCCAGGTTGTTATGCAAAAAATTGAGAACTCATAGAACTCACAAGCATAGTCAACCTTTCGGTAATAGACATAGAAATAAGAATATGTCAGCACGATAGGTTACAAACCTCAAGTCGTGACTAGTGATTAACAAAACTCTTGATTAGTTCTTGAAACTATTTCAGGATCTTTTAAACTCCCACTGTCCTCTTGACATATAAGACTCTCTTGCCCAATATTCAAGAGATAGTGCGGATTCTTTTACAAACACTTCACACAATTGGCCTTAGTTGGTCTTTGTTTTATCCAAAACATCACAACTTACCAATTTCAAATGTACAAGAGTAAGAAAACATTTTACTCTACATTTGACAAGTGTTTTAAACCTTTCTTAAGATTATGTCACTCAAGGCTCAATCTTGGAGTATGATTCTAAGATTTTATTTTGGAATGAAGTATGATTTATCTGTTGATTTAACCATTTCCACAATTCACGATTCCTCTCCTTAGCCAACAAATGCACTAAGGTGTCCTTAGAGGATCAATTGTGATATGGTCCCATAATCAGTAAGATAATCATAAAACAAGATACACAAGTACTTTCCCATCTCTTCATATTGGAGAAACTTTTATCTTTCTGCCTTATTTGATTCTTCTTATTCATTCTGTCATATATTGAAACTTTTCCAATGTTTCAGAATTACACTTAAACTTGTAAGCATAATCATATTTCTAAACTTTAGTAAATCATAACGAATAATCTTATCAACCTTTGTAGTGGACCTGACTAGGGCACAACCTAATGTACCCGATCCTTTAGTCCTTCGCTTGACTCACATGCGAATGTGAACAAGGAATTAGTCTTAATTTACCAAAGATGAAAAATCTCATTCATCACACAATACAACTTACATGATTCCAAGTTTCTATCCAATTGAAACTTGGGTGATGAGAATTTGTCCTTATTTGATCAATTATGACACTGCCACAAACGAAAGAATCAAATTCATTTTCCAATATTGCTTATCAATGGAAACATATAAACAACAATTTTTCACAAATGCCTTCGTAAGGATACCTAAAATAAATAAAAACAAAACTTATCCTTACAATGCAAATTCATATGAAAACTTTGTTGTTATCTATTCCTAAGCAATATCTTATAACTCTTATGCAGTGGCTCAAAATTCTGGTCATTGAACCATACGATCAGAATCAGTACACTTTTTTTTAGCTTCCTTTGATTCTTCAAAAACATCAAAATGTAATTACATTACATCATGTATTAAGAATCTCCAAAAGAGACTTAATAGAGTTAGATAACGGACTTTACCTGAAGTAGTGTCAAACTTTTAACTTTACCATCCTTATGAGGTGTCAGGTAAATTTGGCAGCTTCGCAACCAATGCCCCTTTCCTTTGGCAATAGGCACATATGGACTCTTTGGGAATGGTACATGGGACTATCTCAGACTTAGCCTTTCTCTTTACCATTTGGTCAACCGAATTGACTATGGCCGATCCCTTTCCATTGGGAAGAGAAAGTTTTTTCTGGATTTCCAGTGTCACCATTGTCAATGTCCATGAAGTTTTGGGAAGCCGATCTTCTAATCAAATTTGCTTTACCAGTGTTCCAAATCATTGCTGATTCAGCGTCACCAAGCAAATAGATAAGATCATTAAAGGGTCATGTCGTGATCTGTCATCAGGGAGTGACTGAAGAACCAAGTCAACAGCCAGCTACCTCGAGACTTCGACACCCGACTCTCCCGGCTTGTCAATATGTGACTTAATCTCCAAGACCTAAGCACATATAGACTTTGTTTGCCAATAGGGATTGAGTGACTTAGAACTTATCAAGTCTTGAAACTTGTGGGATAGGGGGATTTATTGGAGGAGTTGGAGGAAGTGAAGTATGATTTCCAGTCCCACTAATGCACAACAAAGGCATTGATCTTTCACCTTGATTGCCATTTGGGATATCATCTTCATTAGGATAGCTTGTTCCTAAAGATTTGGGAAGACCATAGTTGTCTGAAGGAGACATCTATAAGGGAGAAATTCAAGTTAGTTGATTTAAAGTCCTTAATATAACACCCAATATGAAATATTAAGGCTAGGATCCAACAACCTATTTATAACTGGAAGTGGGATGCCGTAATCCGAGTTATAAAATAGTTGAAGGTAGGTAAATGACGATTTATCAATTTCCACCATGAAAAACGAAATATAATTAAGTTTTAATTGGATTTGAAACTCCTAGATCTTTTGAGATACATTGAACTTTCAATGGCATGTTTGAATCTCGATTGTGCCCTTTCAAGTTTGTGACTGGGATGCCGAGGATCACAAACAAGGTGTGAATAACCATGCAAATTGACTTGGTACCCTTAACTTTATCACCTAATCGATGTGCCGGTTAACCACACACGCTCCACCGATCTATAATAAAGTCAAGTTACCCTTTGCCACTCTTACTAGTCCTTATTAGTGTGCCGGTTAACCACACACGCTCCACTAACGACTTAGTAAGGTACAAAGTGTAATTTCATGGGTTAGCACCTATTTCACATTTCCCTAAGTAACTAAGATTGGGAATTAATAAGTGTTTAGTTACTTAGTATTTATCATTATACTTTTAATGAAGGGAGAATTATAGTCCTTTCCTACCCGTTCGGCTAACGACCCTCCACCAGTCAAGGAAGCGGTGGGTGAGAGTGGACACCCATTAAACTGCCATTTTATAGGCAGTAACCTTATACCCCCTTATAGACCGGCTTCGTGAATGAGGCCTACTAACGGTAAGATTGACTTTATCTTATACATATCTATATAATTAAAATTATAATAATACTATAAGGGTGTATTTTAAACATTTAAAATACTTAGTGGTTTAATCTATTAATTAAACTATACTCTTAATTTAATTAAACTTAAACCATGTCCTTATGGAATTATTAACTCTTTTAATTAAACACTTTAATTAATTTAATGAAGTCCATAAAGTTTGAATTTTAACTTTTAAAATTGTAGAGTTTGGAATTAAAGCATTAATGTGTGTGAGACTTTACAAATTCCAAAACTTGAGGGCAAGTTTTGAAACTATTCAAAACCTTTCATTTCATAACTTATGAGTTTAATGGTTCATTAAAATGAAGACTCTTCATTTTTATGTAACCTCTTATTCTTTAATAACACTTTTAAAGAAGTGACTCTTAAACATCCATAACTTGAAGACAAGTTATGGAGTCATAAAATAATTAAATGAAAAAGACTCTTCATTTTTATGTAACCTATGACACTTTTATGATTTTTAAGATTCATAAATGTGACCTTTTATGTGACTTGAAGACAAGTTACAAAAACACCTTTTATGAACTTCTCTAGATTAATTTGGATTGAAAACAACTAAAACACAATTTTTTTTTATTAATCTAAACTAACTCATAAATCAAGAAAACATAAAACTCTTGGTAATCCATAATTTGAGGACAAGTTATGGACTCCATACAATTTCATTGAGATCAAGAATTATACTAACAAACAATTTGCACATAATATCTATGATCTACCAAAACTCATAAGCATGAACATTCATAATCAACAATTTTCAAGAATTACATAAACATATATAAACTTGAAACTTCGATTATAGCATTGAAATTGGTTTAACACAATCATTACCACATTAAAAACAGGTTTTATAAGTCCAAAACAATCAAAGGTAATGATTCTAGACCAATTCCAGCACCAAAACTTGAAGATATGCTGTTTGGGGGTCCAACTCGTCGAGTGCATGAACAAACTCGGCGAGTTGGATGCATTTTGCCTTGGACTCGTCGAGTCCCTTCATGGACTCGTCGAGTCCCTTGTCCAGACATCACAAAACTTCGATTTTCAAGCAGTATAAGCAAGTATAACAAGAAAACAAGCCTAGGCTCTGATACCACTGTTGGG
Source organism: Lactuca virosa (assembly GCF_052849685.1). Lineage (NCBI taxonomy): Eukaryota > Viridiplantae > Streptophyta > Magnoliopsida > Asterales > Asteraceae > Lactuca > Lactuca virosa. The sequence continues at coordinate 265,263,133 of NC_136434.1, forward strand.
TTTTGAGCATTCTAACACTCCTATGGTGTACATGCAACCCTAAATACCTTGGATCTATGTTTTCTCTATTATACATGCAAATATCAATTTTCCAAGGTATTGTTCTAACTAGCATAATATAAAGTACACATATTATAAATTCTAGTAGAATTACATACCTCTTGTTTGGTGCATGATTCCATGGAGCTCAAGAGCCTAGTGTCCCAAGTGTGACACCTCAAATGGTTCACACAACATCATGAACACTTGGAATAACTTGAGAGAAAGTAGAACACTTCTAAAATCGGTTTGCCCTCACTTGTTTCTCTAGTGCCCGATTTCTTCAATAATAAGATCATTATATAGTTAGTCACAATTAGGGTAAACCCTAATTGTCATGGCTTTCCATTTCCTTGGATCCATGGGTTCAAATACACCATGGAACATCCATGGAGCATCCTATGGGTTTTAGCCCAACTTGATAATCCATGGAGGATTAGCCCATTATATAAGTATGGATGATTTACACAATCAACCCATATATTTAATTAGTCTTCTTTTGATCACTTAATTAATTCTAGATTAATTCTTGATCAATACTAATTAAATAATCTTATTAATATATTAGAACTTATAATATATTAATAAACCTTAAGTATTATTTCTCTCATTTTAGTCTATCCAAATGCATGATGCCATGCAACCCAAATGGACCATGCCGGGTCGGGTCAAGTATATACCAATTATAGTTATGGACTTAGACACTAATCCAACACCATATACATCGCGAGTATATAGCTTGTGGGCTTACGAGATTTTTGGGCTTGAGTTTTGTTGGGCCGTGAGACGTGTTTAGATTTGGGCCTCATACCTACCTATAATAACAAGACATTTATGGGCTTTAGGCCATTTTAGGAGCTCTTGGGCCATATTGGGCCTTTACTGCCTTATGATTGGGCTTGGAATGCCTTTTTGGGCTAGTTTGGATTTGGGCCTTGGTGGGGAGGCCCAATGAGGCAAGGGTGAAGAAACCCTTTTTGCTTTAAGCCAAGAATTAGGGTTTGGACTCTGGGGCTAGAATATTAACCTAATTTCTAATTAGGGTTTTATACTTGTGAATTAGGGAGGGGATTTCGTGAGTCATTCGCTCAAGTGTGATTTGATACCCTCAGTCTGAGGTGAGTTTCCTTCACTGTATTTGTGGGTTGAAGGCACCAATGTCGGCTCACTCGTTTATGATGTAGTATAATGATTGTCTTTATGGCTATTATCATTTATGCCTATATTAGCTTGATGAATCTATGATTCTTTTGCTATGATATTATGTGGTAAGAGTAGGGGTGAAATAGACCCGGTATCCAGTTGAAATAGACCGAAGGGGATTGCAAGCACCCATATATGCTTGACTGTATCTAGTTGAAATAGATCGAATGGGATTGCAAGCACCCAAATATTCTTGACTGTATCCGGTTGAAATAGACCGCAGGGGATTGCAAGCACCCAGATATGCTTGATTGTATCCGGTTGAAATAGACCGAAGGGGATTGCAAGCACCTAGATATGCTTGACTGTATCCGGTTAAAATAGACTAAAGGGGACTACGAGCACTCATATATGATTGACTGTATGTTTGTATGATATGGGGTATTATGGGGGAACTCACTAAGCTTTGTGCTTACGGTTTTCAGTTTATGTTTCAGGTACTTACAGCTCGAAGGAGAAGGGCCTGGCTTGATCGCACTACATCCACCTATGCTTTTCCGCATTATGTGATTCTAGGAATTTGTATTGTGATAAAATGTTGTTATGATACACTTTTGACTGTTTGATTTGATTATCGTAGGTTTTTGAATTAAATTCAAAAACATATCTTTGAGATGTTACATAGACAACAAACTGACTACTCCATTTTAACAATGATGGCTTTTAAAATTACATGGTCTTAGTTATGGAACTAATTACAAGAAGGGAGTAGATAGTTTAGTTGCTGATGTATTATCTAGAGTTTCACATGGAGAATTGTTTCAACTTGTTGTTTCTACTGCTAATTCCCAATTGTTGGAAGAAATTAAATTGAGTTGGGAGAAAGATGCAACCTTTAACCAAATGATAGTTGATCTGAAACGTGATCCAACTTCCCATCCAAAGTATTCCTGGACCAACAATGAATTATGAAGAAAGAACAAATTAGTTATTCTCAATGACTTTGATCTCAAATTAGAAATTTTCAAGCGGATGCATGATTCTTCCCAAGGAGGCAATTCATGGTTGACTATGACAATAAAAAGAATCTTGACTCACTAGGGCTACTCCAACCATTTCCCATACCAAATTCTATTTGTGAAATGATTTTGATGTTATTAAAGGGTTGCCCACCTTCGAAGGCAAAAACATGATTTTACTGGTTATTGATCGATTAAGCAAGTATGCTTACTTCCTCACTCTTAAGAATCCATTTACTACTTTTGATGTTGCCCAATTATTCCTTCATCATATTTTGAAGACCTTATAGTTTTCCGAAGTCGATAGCTTCTGACCGAGATAAGGTTTTCTTAGCACTTTTTTTGGAAGATCTTCTACGTTGCATTACATATAGATCAAATGTTTTCAACATCATATTATCCTCAATCTAAATAACGTAAATGGATTTCTTTAGCTGAATTGTTGTATATTATTAATTTCTATACAACCATTCGTTGCACTCCTTGTGAAGTTGTTTATGGGAAAACTCCCCCACTGTATCTTCCTTATCTTCCAGGAGAAAGCAAAATGGATACTATAGATCGAAGTCTTAATTCTAGAGAGCTTACCATCCATCTACTCGAAGACAAATTGTCCAAAGCCTAAAATTATATGAAATAGTTAGTAGACAAAAAAACATTCTGAAAGGACCTTTAAAGTTGGAGATTGGGTGTATTTGAAGTTCCAACCCTATCGACATACCTCACTTGAGTTTCGTACCAATCCAAAGCTTTCCACAAAGTTCTACGGTTCCTTTTCGATCATTGCAAAAGTTGGAACGGTCACATACACTCTTCAATTTCCTGCTTCCGCATCTATTCACCCTACATTCCATGTGTCCCTTCCGAAGAAACACCATGAAACCCCTTCTCCACCTTCAAATTTGCCCAACACCCATGTTCATTCTGATACAAATGTCCTTGAAGTTGTTCTAGCAGTTCATACAATCAAGAGAAAGAATAAGGCACAAGTTGAATGGCTTGTGAAGTAGTCATTAAGCAACTTGGGAATCTACAGAGTTGATTGCAAACATATATCCTTCTTTTGATCCTTGGGGTCAAGGATCCTCTTTTGGGGGAGGTATTGTTACGAGTTTGTGGGTTTTCTTTTGGCAAGTATAATTAGTATAGGGATTACCAAGTAAAATAACAGATCACCCATGTGAGTTAGTTATGTAGTGGTGATTACATGTGTGCTTCTCTATGATACGACTCCTATATACGTAGCCTCTGATGGCAATATGAACTATGATTGAATTAATATGAAAACTCTCCTCCACTTTTTCCGTTTGATTTCTCATTTAGCTAACCGATTCACATTCTCTATTTTAGTTCCAAGAGTTGGTTGGAACTCACCATTAGTTGATTATATCAGATCTGTTGAATCAGATCTTATCAGAAAAAAGTGAAAATGATTTACTATTAAATAAGAGAATGAGGAGGTATTTTCGATTTAGAGAGTAGAAACCATATAGGGACGATCTGTCGACCTCATACCTTTAAGCAAAACAACTTAATTTATCCAATATTCTGATTAAACGGATTAAAAAAATATAAAATACATTTAATTTTTTTTGTGACAAATTGTTGTCACTATAGGTATTCATTGGCCTGCGAAAATTCTCACCTAACCTATTGCAACAACAATTCTTCTCTAGTCATAGAAGGAAAAAGACAATGTATTATCAATTTGTGTGGTGCAATTAAAATAATAATAATAATAATAATAATAATAATAATAATAATGTTTTGGTTATGTCGGGACGAACAAGTTGTAGCTATATATTTTCACAAATATGAAATTCCTTCTGCATAACCTATCGAAACGACATGCCATTTCTTTAGATTAACTGGTTAAAAAAATTTGGTCAACCCTATAGAGATGACATTTCATCACTATAGGTGATCTTCAGATGACTTTCGTCGTCCCTATGGGTATTATCGCTGTAGATGTTTATTCTTGTAGTGATCTACTTTTATGTGTAATTTTAGACATTTAAACATCATATTTGTGAAACATTTATATAAAAATTAATGCGACACTTTGACCTCTAATTTAATAAATTAGTTGTAGTTTTTATAACTTCCGCAACTATTAATTATATTTGCCAAACAATATTTAATAAAGCTTGCCCAAAATAGTGATCTTTTTTTTTTCTTTTTTTTTCGAGCAAACTAATATTTTTTCGTTTGGCTTTATCTTCCTCCAAGCGCCAATAATATTGTTGTTAAAAAAATGAAGTGAAGGCTTATCTGTTTGGGTACGTGTATGAATCAATTTTTGATGAATTCATTATAATTAGAATAATATTACATTTATTTTCAAACAAACAAAACACACATATATAAAATACTTGAAGAGCTGTATATACAAATACAATGTATATACAAGTATCCATAATCTTTGTATAGCACATGGCCGGTCATGGTAAATGCGCGTCAATTTCTCGGATTTGGTCCATAATCTTCTTGTACAACCAACGAAATAACTCATAGCCATTGAACGCGATGTAGGCTATGTACACAACTGGCTGAATGAAGCTAGGTACAAGAATAGACGTCAATGACGCCAGCAACAAAGAACCAAATAGGATCTTTCCATGACGTGCGATATTAACGTATACAGGATCATGATTTGTATACTTGTCTTCAGCATCGCATGATGCCCCGTACATAACCAAACTGGCTAATGCCAAGAACACACTTTTTGGGTGGGTCTGAAAAGGGGAATCAGGAACGAGCTGTAAGAAGTTGAGCAAAGACGATACCATGAACCCCAGAATGGTGGTGTTGCTGACCGGCAACAGTGGTTCTCGCGAAAGGTAGTCCTTGATATTCATTAAGAAGTCGTTGAATTTTATTGATACGCATGCATAAGCACGACGTATAAAAATGACCATTGGACGCATCCTGACGTCCCTCTGTTACTCTTGCTCTTGTTTTCGCTCTCTAGCTAGTTATGCGCTGCGTATTCTTTGGAGTGTATATGGCTTACACACATAACCGAAAAGAAGTGTATTTTCTTGTTAATGTCGAGCTATTCCTTTGAGAAGTTTGAAACACATACAAACGATTTTCTCCAAGCTCTACAATAAGGAAACTATCACCTCACTAGCTAGATGTACGGGAGCCTGATTTTTAGATATGGTGGTGACACCCTTCGTCGGAGTATCCTACTGGCGGTGGTGCGTTCACGTATGCCCCTCTTTTTGGTACAGAAAAACACGTAACTGCATATCCATCATATTGAAAACGAGTGAGCTCAAACTAACAGAAAAAACAAAAATGGTCATGTAATCAGCCATGGCTACATTGAAACTCACCAAGATCTCGTTTTGGTCCGACCGGTTCATGATCTGCAGCTGCTGCTTACGAATAATTAACAGATGGAGAGAAAAAGTTTGAAGATCGAGAATTGAGGTTTCATTGTGATACTTAATTTAACAAGATTTTGTGTGAGATTGATGAAACTGAGGTGTTAAATTTCTACGTATCTATAGGGGTCGATATTATGTCACACTGTCGGGTTGGAAGTCATTTCTTTCATCACAAGCTATCTCCTAAACTCACGCATGTTTTACGACTATATATGTCCCGGATCAGTTTTAGGCCTGCTATATGACGTAAGCATGCATGTTTTATATGACGTGTAGTACTGTCATCGTCGCATAAACATGTTTTATATTGACACCTAATACATCCATTTACAGTTTTCATACACCCATTTAAATTTTTTTGATCCATTTAAATTTTTTTGATCGACGACAAGTAACCTAGTTAATCACTTATAAGCCTAACTATAATTAATCAGTTACGGGCTAAGAGAAGTGGTAACATATCCTATTACTTTGTCATATCAGTTTTTTTGTTTTTTGAATGTCTTATTTTTTTCTATTTAGCATATAATCTTAGCATTTGGTAGTATGTGGTAACACTCGTTACACTCTATTTTTTTCTTTTTCTAATTTAATTAAATTATTTTATCTTAATACACAAACATCTTTTATGTACAAATATTAATCAAGTTACAGCCAAATTCAAGGATTTACAATTGATATTAGCTTTATTTCATTTAAATACATTAAACTAAGAAGAAAATTAATTAGAACCAATTTCATCAATCAAAAAGTTTTGAAACAAGACAACAATCTATCACACAAATATAATATAAAATTAATTAAAAGAAAAACGAGCTCTCAGATCTCATAGCTATTGATCATGCAAGGACTTACAATTGATATCGGTTATTCTTCCAGAGCCATTTACTTTACCATGATAAAAATACTTTTGCGTGATTTGTGTGATAGTGAAGAAAAATAATTTAAGAAACATGGCAAAGAACAACAATGGACGAAAGGATATACAAAAATACCTATTCAGTTATATGATTTTCCATCATTGGGCATTCTTTACATCATTATTATAACAAAGCACAACAAAAGCAGATTTTCTCAACATTTTTTTATCAATAGTAGACAAAGATAAAAAGAAAAAAAGGAGAATGAAACATGGATAATCAACTAGAGTGATGGTAAAAGTAGTGATGGTAAAAGTATATATACCCAATGAATTTCATAGTTTTTTGAATTAAAACTTGTGGGATTTATCATAGAAGGAAAAAATTTATATTGGGGAAGCATTCATCCCAACAGGCAATTGAAGAAAAAACTCCAAGCCAATACGTCAATTTTGCTACCCTTTTTTACTGAAGACGTTTTGTCCAACATATGAATAACACTTGTTATAGTTCATACCTTACCAACTGTCTTGATAATTGATTTTAAATTGCAAGTTTCAGAGATTTAATATCCAAAGCCTATATTGCATTGGAAACATATATGTCAAGGTAAACAAGAAAATTCAAAGCTTTGATATCATCGAACACAAACAACCAGTAATCATTATTGGAAAAAACAGGGTTTGTTGAATATAAAAAGAACAATTGGATCAATACATCAATTAATCAAACCCTACATAAAGGCGTGGTGCAAAAACAGTTTCAAATTCAAATTTGTTAATAATCAGAGCAAAGAGGAACAAACCACCATGGCTACAAACATCTCGGTTGCTTCAATGGTGAAAATTCAATCACAAGCCTCTAGAAATTACCTCCACCAATTATATAAAAACGTATATAGTTAAGAAATCATACAAGCTCTAAATTCGTTGCAAACTTCCTTTTAGTTCCAAATATACCAATACATTACAAATTTGGAAAATGTAGTTAAATACCACCATAAAATGTTTTTTTTCATTTGAGCATTTAATCAAACACCTTGTCTTCATGTTTGTTTGAATGATCTTAGCTACAAAAAACGCAACACTGTGAGAGTCTATAATCATAATTCTTCAACATTAACCTAACTATATAGATAAACCTAACATAAACGTGAAGGAAAATCAGTTTTGTTCACACGGTTCCTTTAGCTCTAGGCCCATGTATTGTTTAGTACAATTGAATTAAAATCATAAACAAGTGAATTAACAAACTAGCTATCAATTTTAAGGAGAAATTAAGCAGGGGCGGCTCAACCAGTTTTGTGGCTCTAAGCGAACTAAAAATTTGGGTCCCTTTAGCCTTTATTATAATTAATGTTATAAACCCTCCTCCTTTATCCGAGCTTGGGAAAATCAACATACCCAATAAATCATACCTAAAACATCAAAATTGGGACAACTATAGGAAATTAAGTGAAAAAAGTTGAGAACATACTGCAAGGAGTTTCTGCACAAGTGGAATGAGTTGATCAAGAAGATTCCATAGCAACAAGCTTTTGCCTACATCCCTTGTGAAATTCAAAAATTTGACTAATCAGCTTTTCTTTTCTATGACCACCAATATCTACTACTAATATTTGTGGAGGTTTGGATGGTTTTTTATTGTTAAAGTGTCAGATGGTTTCTCCTTTCTTGTTAATGCCACACTAAGGGCTATTACACAATCTGCACAAATATTAGTGTCAGATGGTTTCTCCTTTCTTGTCAATGCCACACTAAGGGCTATTACACAATCTGGTGCCATTAAAAGACGAGTAGGTAACACAAACCCACCCTACAAAGTACTACAAAACAAACATCAACCATAAAAATTGGATAATCCAACTAAATTTGAGAAAGTTGTAGTGAAAAATGCAAAAATGATTATATTTTGTACCTTCTACTGTTGATTAGAGACAATAGATGGATGGTGTATGTGCATAAATTCTATAAGAGTCAAGTATACCTTTCCTTTATCACTGTAAGAATATAAAGAAGAAGTAAACAACTTGTTCTTCCTTTATGATATATTGGTGTTGATAGAAAGGTCTTGTGACATTACTAGTTGTTGAAAAATTTCTCATAGTCACTTCATACTCCATGAGACGGTGTGCAAGGCTACACCAGCCTAAGGCAATATAATGGTTATCTTTTTTCACCACAATGTCAGAAAAGCTTTTTGCTAAAGCTTGAAAAAGAACTTTATCTTGAAAGAGCCAATTGAGAAGAATCAACTCCTGGTTCTTGTTTCTTGACTCCTTACTTCTTAATGAATGAGACCCCAAGCAATAAGAAGTTTAGTACATCTTTTTCCATGTAACATCAAAAATTTCAATTAATTCAGTTTGGTTTAATTCAAAATTAAAAGAGCAATAGCATTCAAACACTTGTATTTACATGTTCAATCCTGGGAATCAAAATTTCATCTAGAGACCCTTCATTTTCAGCTCCGACCCTAACATATTTGTGAAGAATCTGTAACGGGTTCTCCAACGAAACTACATAAAAGAATCATAGTATTCAAATCAGAACTTCAACGTTGCTTACAATAATCTTAGATGACTTCCTACTTATGTTAAAAAAATATTACAAAGAAAGAGGATAATAATCTGGTAATACAAGAAAGATAATAACCGACTCACAAGCGGATTACGAAGGTTGAACAGTCAATAATTGATCACAGGAAAAAGAATAAAATCGAGAATCGACTAATCAAGAATTGATCAATATTCAATCGAGATTGGTAATGGTTTCTGCTGAGAATCGAGAATCTGAGAATGAGAAGGAAGATCGGAAGAAGAACAATCGCTCACGGCTCACTTGACTAAAGGAAGAATCTGGTTTAAGTGGGGCCCAAGAATTAGGGGCCCTAAGCCCTTGCTTAGTTAATTTAAAGGTAAAACCGACCCTAAAATTAAGCCATTACAAAACCTAAAAACCTACTTTGAGGGCCTTAACCACCTTAAAACATAGTAAAATCACATAATAAAAACATAGTAATAGAGCATAAAAACTTACAAAAGAAAAGAAGAAATCATAGCAAGAAGAAGGAGAAATCAGTACCTCATGTTGATGAAATCGCAGAAGAAGATCCAAAAATCAAAATCAGTACCTCATGTCAGGGCCGACTCTACCCTTTGCAAAAATAAGCAAGGGCTTAGGGCCCCCAATTCTAAAGGGCCTCCAATTTTAAAGCTTATTCAGTTATATATGTATATATATATATATGTATTTCTTGGGCTACAGAGACAAGTTGAAGTTTGGCCTCGTGGTAAAAGCATTGGTTTATAAAACTGAAGGTTTCAAGTTCGAAAATGTTTGCTTACTTGAAGGGCCCCAATTTTTTTGTTTTCTTAGAGCCCCTAAATTCGTTGAGCCGCCTCTGCCTCATATAGATGAAATCGCAAGAGAAGAACCAAAAATCAAAGTCATTTGCACCAATGACATCATTCCAATCCTTTCTCGTTCTTCTCGTCATGGAGTTGACGAGCATCCTTTAGCGAGCCCCCTAGCGAGCGCTAGGGGGCGGTGTTCTCTTCCTCTTAGCGAGAGTAACGACCTAGTAGCGAGCCCCTACTCCGTTTAGCCTAAGTAGCTTTTCTAGAAAACAATGTAATTTCAGCCAATAAAAATATTTCAAAAAATAAATAAAGCGTCTATATGATAAAATGATGTGTATTTTTAGCCAACCCCTTCTAGAAGTCAGCAAGCCATTATCAAGTTCTAGACCGGTTATTGGATAACTTGAAAATACTTATACGAGATCGCGTTGGTCGGTCATTATTTTGAATGTTCTGTGCGAAATGTAAAATAACCATTCAATATAATTTTTTATATACATATCAAATTTATTAATACTAAGATAACATTCAACACATTATTTAATCATACTATTTGTTGGGGTTATATTGTGTTGTGTCAGTTATTGTATTGTATTTATTCAATCTTTTGTAACGGGTTGGGCCTGTCCACCCGGTTCTTTATTGTGCTAGGGTTAGAGTATAAATAGTGCATGCATGCACCTTGATTAGTATCAATGATCTTGCAACCCTACACTGCCTTTACAGTAGCAGTTCTTTGTCGAGCTCTTCTAAGGCAGTGCTTTTCAATCATTCAGCACAACTTTGATCTCCATTCTTTGTGTTTGATTCTTCTACCTGTTTTGAATCTATCGATCTTATAGTTTTAATTTTAACAATTGGTATCAGAGGGGGAGATTGTGTAAATCATACGCAACTCTTCTGCTGAAGTGTTATTAGGGTTTTCCCGTTTTTATAAGATATGTTCGAGCAGTCTTCATCGTTTTGATCGATTGTTGACGTTGGATCTTGATCTTAATTACGCCCTAAACTTGTTTCTAGTTTACACATCTGATTCTTTACAGGTTTTAAGTGAATCGACAAATGCAGTCTAAAGATCCACACACGCTTTCTTTTAACCTTTCAAGCAGCATCGGATCCACTACCAGGATCCCCATTCTCTTCCCTCAAGACTATGAAGTCTGGGCTTTGCATTTTGAGGATGACGTCCAAGGTCTTGAAGATAATGGTTCTTTGATTGGGAAGCCATGACTGTGCATACGTTCGAACCTACAGGTACAAGAAGAGTTATTAAAACTCAAGACGACTAAAAAAATCTTCTTCTCCAAGTAAAAGACGTTCCGCATGACGAAAAAGAAAAGTTAATCAGTAATGTCAAGGTAATGAGGATTATTAGGTTTGCTTTGCCTCCAGACCTGTTTCGTCTGGTGAGTTCATGCGATACATCGAAAGAGATATGGGACAGGTTGAAAGAAATCTATTCGAGTGATGCTGATCTTGAGCATTCTATTCAGACGCTACTTCTGTCAGAATTCGAAGCCTTTGTCCAGAAGCCTGAGGAAAAACTGGATCAAACGTTCAACCGATACAATCATCTTTAAGTAAGATGATGAGGCATAAGGTAGGACGTGAACTGATTGAACGAAAAGTCATGTTCATGAACGGCTTGAAGTCAGAATGGAAAGTTGTGGTGTCAACTATTAAAGCACATGAACAGTTTAAAAGCTACTCCTTATCAAAACTTGTAGGGATTCTTAGGTCCCACGAGGATGAAGTGCAAAAGAAGAGAAGATTATTTCTGGAATGGGTTCTTTGGCCCTAGTTGCAAAAGGCAAGTAGGTTGTAGAAGAAGAAGGTTCAGAGACGCACCTCTTAGATTGTGAACTCACGAAAGAGGAATATGCACTCATGGTGTCAAACCCCAGGAAGTTTGCAAAGAAGAACTTTGGATGCTCCAAAAATAGGAATTGGCAAGGGAGCTATAGTTCTGAAAATGCAAAGGATGAAAGCTTCAATAACTCGCCAAAAGAAGAAGTGAAGAAAGATAACAAGCTAGTGGGAGATTTTGGCTATGAATGTAATTATTTTCATGGGAAGAATCATTTGGCGAAGGAGTGTATCTTGAAAAGAATGAATGAGAAGAAGGATGGGGAAGAAAAAGATGAAGCCTACTATCTTCGGAAGATAGAGGTGCTTAAGAAAAAGAAGAATGTTGATAACGCTAAGTCTGCTTTGATTGTGCAGGAAGATGACGACGAGTTTGGAAGAGTTGAAGTCTGGTCGACTAACTCGGAGGATGACGAGGTTCGCAGACCTACACATGGCAAGTGCTTCGTCGCTAAGGATGAAGTTTTAGAGTACGAGGAAAAATGCTTCATGGTCAGCAATGATGTTTCAGAGCAAAGGGGATATACTTCGGACAATTGCTTCGCTGCTAAACCAGTCACATAGCAGATCAACGAATGTGAGAGAATGATAAGTAAGGTAAATTCTATACTCGAATCTTTAAATATTCATGTCTCTAGGTATGAAATTGAGTTAGATGATTTAAAATTTAGTTTCTAGTTTAAGTGGTAGTTTAAAAAGAACCCGTAAGTAATACCAACTTAACTGATCAAATCAGCAGGGTAACATCAAAAAGTGAGGAGAGGCGGATGTGGATTGAGAAGTTAGAGTTAGAGCTATCTAGGTCTAGGGATGATTTAATTTATTCGCAACAAGATAATCTAGGGATTTTGAAACAACGAGATATTTTTTGTTTGATTGCTAAACGTCTTTATTCTAATATCACTCAGCTGCACATTGATTGTGAAATAGGGAAGAAAATCCATAAAATGATTTTGCCCTTTCTAGAAATAAAGAGGAGGAAATCCATGCAGACTATTTTAAATGCGAATTCATCGTGTCATCTGATGAAGTCTCTGATGCTTACAAAATTGGACTGGACAAAATTGAATCTTATATACAGTCTAAAGATCATAAGAACATGCTAAAACAGATTTGGAGCGAAAAAGATAAAGAGCAAATAAAATCTGATACTTTATAGAAATTTGGTTCATTATGCACCAAATTGAGTTCAAAAAATACACTTGACGTTGAAAATGTATCTGAATTTGATGATGATAGTGACATGAGTTAGATCTCTATGGAGGATGAGGTTGATTATTCAGAATTTGTAAAAAGCGAACCTGAACTTGCGAAAAATTTGATTTCTAAAAATTTAGTTGAATACGTTCGCATTTCTAAAAATGGTTCAAAAGTTTAGAAAGAAAAGGCAACTGTTTTCCCAAAGGTTCAAACTGTTCAAACCAGGTCTTTGCAACTTCCGGACTTAACAAAAATCAAACCAAAGAACTGTCGTCCCTTGTAGAAGTAGACAACGCTGATGAGTGCGACAAATATTTTTGGTCTGTCCCTATTGACAATGCAGGTGAAACCAAAGGTCTCTCAGAAATGACCTCTTGGAAGACGAAGGGAAAATATGTGGTAGAACCTTTGAACAAGGTCAATTCTAGTTATGAAAAAGGAAGTCTAAGTGGAACCAAAAATGTTCCTACTGATATGTCATTTGAAAAGTCTGAAACCCCTGTTAGAAAGCCAAAACCTAGGACTAATCTTCATAACTCTGCTGAGTAATTCGCTGCTTAGAAACGTCAAAGAAATGCTAGATATAATAAAAATCTAAAAGAAAGAAAGCATTTCTAGAGATCCAAAAATCCTAACTTTGTTTATCAAGAATGATCAACAAATCTGAGTACGAAAGTCTCTTCAAATCCGAGTCCTAAAAGTTTTTCAAAAACCCAGTCATCTTCTTCACAAATTTCAAAAACAAAAGTTTCTCAAAAACCCCCGTTTTCAAAACAAGAAAAATCATTTGAGCAAACAAAACCTAATTTCTCTCAAAAATATAATGTGTCACAATCTGCCAAAATATCGAAATATATAAAGGTCAAAGGAAAGGTTGTTTCGGAGTCAAAAAATCATTTCAAAAACTCCGAATCAAACTTGAAAAAGGAAAAGATGGTTGAGAAAAAGGTTGTCAAGCAACGAATCAAAGATAAGCAAAGAAAAACCTCTTTTTAAAGGAATCATAAAGATGAAAGGATCGTTGTTTTTAAAATAACTAAGAAAGATAATTCCACTCTGATTAAACGATCTTACTTGGTTGATGAAGCAATAACATTTCCTGTGTCTATGAAAACCTCACATGGACCCAAACAACTTTGGGTTCCTAAATCTCTTTGATTTTTGTAGGTGATGAGTGACGAGCAGTTTGACTCCGAATGGTACATTGATAGTGGCTGCTCGCGTCACATGATAGGAAGGAAGGAAGAATTGAGAGAGTTCAGATCACTGAAGGATAGAGGGAGAGTTAAATACGGAAATAACTCTCTTGGGGAAATTAATGGCTATGGAATGATTACGAATGGAGAATTCTCTATTCAAAAGGTAGCATATATGGAAGGCCTACAACACAACCTAATCAACGTATCTCAATTGGTTCTAGGTACAGGCTTGAAAGTGTCGTTCGACGATGAGGGATTTGAGATAATCGAGAAGAAATCCAAAACAGTGTTGTTCAAATCCAAGCGAAAAGGCGAGATGTATCCACTTAATATGAATCCCATCAAAGGAAAGCCAGCCATCTGTCTACTTACAAAAGCACCTTCGGATGATAGTTGGCTTTGGCACTGAAGGCTCTCGCATCTCAACTTTAAAGATATCAATAAACTCATACTTGGTGATCATGTATGAGGACTACCACTATTGAAGTTTGAGAAGGAACATCTTTGTGCCGCCTGCGAACTTGGAAAGCAAAGCATGAAGAGTCATTCAACAATTATAAACACCAAAGTGATCGAGCCACTTGAGCTTTTACATATTGATCTCTGTGGTCCATCTACCATAGAGAGAATTAGTGGTAACAAGTACATTTTAGTTATTGTTGACGATTTTTACAGATTTACGTGGGTTTATTTTCTGAAGCAGAAATCTGAAGCTACTTCCAAGCTGAAGGACTTTATTAAGCAAATCGAGCTTCAACTGCGAAAGCCAGTTAGGAACGTTCGCAGCGACAATGGTTCGGAGTTCAAAAACCATGTGTTTGAAGAATTCCTGACTAAAAAGGGAGTTGCTCACAACTTCTCAGCTCCTAACACTCCTCAGCATAACAGAGTTGTTGAAAGACGAAACCGGTCTCTGTGCGAAGCTACGAGGACCATGATTTTGTTTGCGAACCTGCCACTTTACTTATGGGCATAAGATATTGGCACAACGTGTTTTACTCAAAATCAATCTCTTCTTAATAAACGATTCTCCATCTCCCCTTACGAAATTCTTAATAAAAGAGAACCTAAAGTTGAGTTCTTTCATGTCTTTGGCTCCAGGTGTTTTCTTTTCAATTCAAGGGAGCAACAAAATAAATTTGATGTGAAAGCAGATAAAGGAATTTTCTTGGGGTACTCTCTGACTTCGAAGGCATATAGGGTTCTCAACAAAAAGACAAGACAAATAGAAGAGACCTATTATGTCACTTTTGATGACAATTATTTAAAGAAGTATCAGAAGACTGACTCTCAATCAGAGGAAATTTTTCCCACAACCAATCTAATGACCATTCCTCTTTCTGATCTCTATGAGGAATTTTTTAATCTATTTGATGAGCCAGAGAAGGTGGTCTCTTCAGAATCCAAGGCAACAGATAACAAGGGGGAGCTGAAAAAGATTATGATGACGCTGCGAAAGATATTGAACACGAGCCAACCACTCCGAAAGACTCTGACATTCCGTCTTAACCACAAGTTGCGAATGCTCCACCTCAGGGGGAGGTTTTCACATCAACCTCGTCATCGAACACACCTGTTCAGGGGGAGAATGAAGCCCCTGAAATCAGATTATAACCTCCATTCCAGGGGGAGTATTCAACTCCAGATGTAGAGCCAAATCCATCATTTGAGGGGAAGAATGCGGATACAAATGATGATTCAGATGCTCAATCTGAAATTGAAGAAATAAATGTTGAATTGGATCCATCTTATGATCCAAACTACCCGCCTCTAACCAAATGGACCCAAGATCAAGTAATCGGAGAAGCCTCTACAGGAGTTCTTATGAGAGCACAAAAAAGGCGAATTGGATTACATTATTCTCCAAAATGGAATTTTGGATGTTGAATTCGTTTATCTCCAAAATTGAGCCCAAAAACGTTAAGATTGCTCTTGATCATTCTGATTGCGTGCAAGCAATGCAAGAGGAGTTCAATAAGTTTGAACGAAACAAGGTTTGAAGGTTAATTCCAACTCAGAATGATGCTTCTGTCGTTGGTCTTAAATGGGTGTTCTGAAATAAGCTTGAAAAATAGGGCAATGTGATCCGAAACAAAGATCGGTTAGTCATAAAAGGGTATTGCCAAGAAGAAGGGATTGACTACGAGGAAACTTTCGCACCAGTAGCAAGGCTGGAGTTAGTTCGCATCTTTCTGGCATATGCAGCACACAAGAACTTTGAAGTCTATCAAATGGAAGTCAAGTGTGCCTTTCTGAACGGGGAATTAGAAGAAACGGTGTATGTGGAACAACCACCAGGATTCGTAAACGAAAAGTATCCCAACCACTGTTACATTATGCACAAAGGAGTCTATGGTCTGAAGCAAGCTCCACGAGCCTGGTATGAAACTCTTACTAGATTTTTAAAACAGTCTAAATTTAAACAAGGCTCAGTCGACCCAACCTTCTTTCGCAAGAAAGATGGTGACCATTTGATGATAGTCCAAATCTATGTTGATGACATCATTTTCAGATCTACTAATCCTAGATTAACTGCTGAGTTCCGAAAGTTAATGGAAACTAAGTTTGAGATGAGCTCAATGAGTCCGATTAACTTTATCCATGGTTTGAATATAAGACAGAGTCAGGAAGGAATCTTTATCAACCAGGAGGCTTATACGAAGACCTTACTTGCGAAGTTTGGAATGGTGGGAGATTTGAAGGTGAAGGTTACAATGGCATTCAGAACAAAGCTAACACCGTCTTTGGACAAACCTACTGCAGATATGACACTCTATCGTCAAATGATAGGTTCCTTGATGTATTTAACTGCTAGTCATCCAGACATTATGTTTTATGTTTGCTATTGTTCTAGGTTTCAAGCAAATCCTCACGAACCCCACATGACTGTTGTTAAGAACATCTTCAGATATCTTAAACGGACAACCTCGCTTGGAATTTGGTACCCTTCAAGCTCAGGGTTCTTTGTGCAAGCGTTCTCTAACGCTGATCTTGGAGGTTGCAATTTGGATCGAAAAACTACAACGGGATGATGTTAATTTCTTGATGGCAAACTCGTAAGTTGGCAATCGAAAAAGCAAACTTGTGTCTCCCTTTCTACCATTGAAGCTGAGTACATTGCAGCAGCCTCTTGTACCTCACAAGTAATCTGGATACAAAGTCAGCTTCGCGACTATGGCATTAATATGAAGCGAATCCCCATATACTGCGATTCCGAAAGCGCCATTTGCATCTATCACAACCTAGTACATCACTCCAAGACCAAAAACATCGCACTGAGGTATCATTTCATTAAAGATCACGTGGAAGATTGAAATGTCGAGATCCACTTTGTTAGATCCACTGATCAGATGGCTGACATCTTTACTAAAGGCTTACCAGAACAAACATTTAATCTCATTCTTCAAAGCTTATGAATGATAGAAGCTGAATCGGTTTCGAAACCTCCTTCACACTAGGAAAGTATTGATTGAACTGCGAATGGGTGCGAACGCTCGTAGTGATTCGTAGTCAACTGTTCAACTGTGAATGGGTGCGAACGCTCGTAGTGGTTTGCAGTCTACCGTTCAACTGCGAATTGGTCCGAATGCTCGGAACGACTCGCAATCCATTGTTCATTCGGAGGTTCGGAGCTTCTTGTATACTTTTGTATATTTCATGTGTTTCTACTTATTTAATTTTTCTGTTATTATTTCTTTTTCAAAAAATTCAAAATCCAAAAATATTTTATTTTTTTCTATTTTTATTTCTTTTTCAGTAAATTCAAAATCCAAAATATTTTATTTGTTTATGTTTTTATTTCTTTTCCACAAAAGTCAAAATTTCAAAAAATATTTTCTATTTTTTTTCTATTAAATCATCAAAAATAATAGATAATTGAGCAGGATTGAGAGGGCATATCATGATATTCTCAATTACGAATGATGGGCAGGTACTGAATTTCTAATCTTTACACCAGTTAAGTGTCCCTAGAAGCATGCTGATGCATGTAGTCCAAAGCCTTTGAGACTCTATGTTTGAAGCCTTAATGAATTGATAATACCAATCATTTCTTCTCAATGAGGTGAATATCCACATAAGTCATTGAGCGACCTTACTCTTCTCACATTTAGTTAAGAGTTGACTGCTTGGTCATTCACAATATACAGAGATATTATCTGTTGAACCATCTCCAATATGTCTCCATCACATTCATTTCCACACTCGTAACCCTTGATACTCTCAGAAGTTACCACTGAGGTTTACGGTTACACAACTTTTGTGTTTATGATCTTAAATTTGTTATCCCCACGAATTGTGTGAAACCCAAAATCCAACACATATTTATGAATTGGCGGAGGATTATTTATATGTTCTAGATTAATCACCATGGAATTAATGAAACTCCACTTTTGTGGTTCGTACCTTGAAATCTCTTTTTATTTTTGCGAGCTGTTACTGAAATGCTCTAGACCTAAGACTATTCTTCCTATAAGATCCAATTTTTATTTTTCTTGAGATTTCTAAATTATCCAACCACTCAAAATTTTTCCATAGCATACTTGTTCTAATGGCTACACTGGTCAGACAAGTACTTCATACGAACGTTCAGACTTATATTGAGTTTCGGACTTTATTTGAAGATCAAGCTTCCCTTTCGCCTTATTAAAAAGAAGCCTTTCACTGTTTCTCAACAAACAGATGATCATAATTCAACGGGACACCACACAAGCACTTCAAAGTCTCTCTTGACTGCGAAGGAAGAGATCGTTGCCCGGGATCCAGCTGTTTCATGTCTTTAATTACATCACTAGAATCCCTAAGAAATCTTGCTTTATTTCTTTATCTTTGGCATACTCTTGCACGAAGATCCTTGTGATTTTCATAAAGTCTGGTTCGCAGTCCTAATGGTTACTTTCAGATTCGGAGTACGGGAAATGGTGATCAATTGCGAAAGTAAGCAACTGCGAATGTGAGCAACTGAAACGGAAATTCTTAATCGATAAGATTGTGATCAGGGCGCGTGGAAATTTCAAACTGATGCTGACATCACGCCGCCTGACACACGTTTGTCACACGCCAGCCTGTCACACTTTTGAAGGCTACTTTATCGGGAATTTGGAGCGCCAAACATAGGTTTTCTCTCACAAATCGTACCATATATAAGGAAATTCAACGCTTCACTTTTACTCACCGCTTCCAAAGTAATTATCCTTCCAGCGCAAGAAAACCATTCTCTCTCTCAGTTACTGTTCATCATCGTCTCCACCGCGTCAATGGCTGCTTCTTCTCCAGTTGATGAACACATGGCTCAATCGACATTGCTGGGTATTAAGGCTAACCAGAATCTTATCTTGGACCATAATTCATCTAAGTATGAGGCCTTTCTCCAACCATTGATCGAATGCCTAAAATACTCTCCTCTGGCTACTGCTTTCTCAAAGACGAAGAACATTCCTTTATCTCTTCTCTCTAAAGCTTACTCAACTGCCCGCTATGAAGAGAGCACTGTAACTATCACTTTTGAACTGGATAATCATCAAACCTCCATCACCAAGTCTAGCTTTAGTTGCTTAATGGGATTTCCTGATGATAGGGATTTGATGGACCCTGAAACCATCTCCAACTCTGCCATTTTGGAGATGTTCTACCAAATAGGTTACAAGGAGTATCTTGCTTTCGTCTCCAAGTTCAAGAAGCCCAACCTTCCTCCTGTGTTGAATGGGCTATTTACAGTTATCTTCAAGAGCTTTTCTGAAATGGTGACCGGATCAGATTGCGCAAGTAAGCTCTTTATTACGATCATGTATGATGTTTATTCAGGGGTCTATTTGGATTATGGGTCAGTTCTTTGGGCTCGACTTGTTTAGATCACTCTTTCTGTTACAAGGCACAACGAGATTTCATGTGCTCATTTTTCGAAAATTATTTTTCAGAGGGCAATCAATCGCCTCCGTATTTCGGTGATAGAGGGATCGATCATTTGCTGCTATTCCCATTTTCCACACCTCCAATGTGATTCTGTCAGATAGTTCGCGGTTTACCTTTATTGGATCAATTCCAGAACCAATGCTACGAAACGTTCCATCCAACAGTACATTCATCACTGAGTACTGTAGACAACCAGCTTCGGGTGCTCGCCCTTTAACAGCTGCGATGCAACAAGTTTTGGAAGAGGCTGACAATCCTAAGAAAGGGGGAAAGCGAAAGGTGAAGGCTGGACCCTCTGAACCTGATCAGACTCCGAAGAAGAAAAAGAGAGCCGCTCGCAAATCATGAAGTCCTTCACCAAGTGATGAGGAGGACTCGGAGTCTCATACTGTCTCTGATGTTCATAAACACAAACAAGTCCATCAAGAACAAGACAATATAGTTGAGACTTCGAAACCAGTGGTTTCGGAGCCTATAACTACAAATCCTAAGGTAACCTTTTCTATGCCAACTCCTGTTCCAATTACATATGATTTCTTTCAAGATTTTACTCCACCTTCACCCACTACTACAACAACACCGATATCGATTGCTCCCTGCCCAAACGTTTATGTGGGTTTTTCACAACCTAAAGCTTCGATTACGTTATCTACTCCTCTGTTCATAGACTCAATAGCAACCACAACAACAACCACCAGTTCGCCACCAATCACTGCCAACGTATCTGATACGGGGGAAAGGGCTTCTGGTTTTTCTGTTGGTACAGGGTTCACTCCCATCTCACCACTTCGTCAAGATGATCCAGATACTGTATTTGGTGATAATCGTGACGCTTTTGAGGATTTTCATTATAGTCCTTTTAATATCCAACCAGAGAGTGACAAAGATGATGCTTTCATAACCATAAAGCAGTTCAAGGTACTGAATTCCAAGTTAGATTCTTTACTTGAGTCCACCAAAGCCTCGTCTAACAATGAATACTCTCAGGCTTCTGTCAAATCCTTCCTTGAAACACTTACTAAGGAGCATGTTGCCAATCTCAATCTCACAAACAAAGTAGTTGCTGACTTTGAAAAGACTTGCAAGGATACGACCGAAAAAGTCGAAAAACTAATTTCTGATGCTCAAAAATTTACGGGTAATTTCCAGACATCCTTTGAAACAAACACTTCCAAAGCAAATCAGGTGATTTCAGTCTTGGAACTACCCTTCACACTGAGAAGGATGCTCTTGAGAAGGTTCGTACCGACATTCAATCTGATAATAAAGAGTTTCTCACTTCCATCTCTTCCAAAATCGACAAACTTCATGTTCATTTAGCTCATGAAAACAAGATAATGGATGAGCTTGTGGTTAAAACTAAGCAGGTGAAGATTCTATCAGTCAAGTTAACGCATGCGAATTCCCAGATTGCTGATCTGAAGGTTGAGAATGCTATCATCCGAAGTTGTGTTGCTGATGTGAATGTTGAGTTGCACAGTCTGATTGAAACTTGCAATTCTCTACTAACAGTCTCAGTTCGTCAGCATCTAGTAGAGAAATTACAGCCTATCTTCTCCATGTTAGATCACATTCAAGGTGTTTCAGAATCTTCTATTCCAAAACAAGGGATAGAAGCAAAGAAATAAGCAAAGAAAGTGACAACTGAAGACGTCAAGAAACCAGCTGGTGGTGGTGGTGATCAAGAACAAAAGCCCAAGATAAACGAACCGAAGGATAATGTAGCTTCAAGTTCGAGAGGAAAAGAAAAACTAATTGATGACAGTGAAGAGGAAGAAGTTGATGAAAATGAGAAGTTAATAAGGAAGATTCGTCGTGCTGAAATAGATGAAAATCATTGCATTGTTAAGGAAGCTGAAGAGAAAGAAAGGATTGCTCGTGAAGCAGAGGAAACCTTGAAAGCTCAGAAAACTATCTTTCCTCTGTGGACACGGGAACGAATTCTGAATGAAGTCGTTAACAATCCGAACATTTACTGGCTAGAGCCTGTTAGATCATTCGAATTGGAGAACTCTTCGGATTTGCAGCTTGATATGCCTATTAAGCCGAAGGCTTTTCTGTTTTGCAGTTTTGACAAGATTGTGAACGTTTCTCCTGCTGACAAAGGTGCTGATCAGATGCTCTTTTCGTTTTATCTAAAGCATATGAGGCCATAATATGAAACATTGAGCTCAAAGAAGATCACTGATGTTAAGGTGTTCAGACCAATTGAAACTGAGAACTTCATTAATGACCATTTCAAGGTTGCTCGTGGGGCTGTGAGTTCAACGCACGAATTTACTCTCGCAGATCTGCCCTGCCTCAACCCATTCGATCGGATTTCTCTATTACTTCTACTGCTGAAGGATCAACAGAAATTCGAGCCTATCATTGCACATCTGAAACGAATGTTGGTCTGTTACATCCAAGAGGTTGGAAAGATGGACGTGGAGATTGCCTCTGTTCTGAATAAGAAACCTCCAGTTCTCTCCAAAGAGCCTCCGAAGGATCTTGATACGATGAAGTTGGGGAGGATACGAAAGAAGGATTGGAGTGCCACTTTTTAGATAAGAGAAAAACCAGATGCGAACTTTCATAGAATCTGCTTTTATTTGCCATACAAACATCTATACTTTTCCTCCTATCTAGAATATATTGTGGATTTTGTGAGTTAGAATAAAGCGAACAGTGTTGCGGACAAGAAGTGTTTTTCTAATATGATCAATTGGTACATCCTGGTTCGCAAGACTCTGCTGGGGATTATGTCGAATCTGTTTAAAGTTCAGAAGCGACAACAACAATGAAGAATCTGCCTTCCTTATTGACACAAAGGGGGAGATTGTTGGGGTTATATTGTGTTGTGTCAATTATTGTATTGTATTTATTCAATCTTTTGTAATGGGCTGGGCCTGTCCACCCGGTTTTTATTGTGCTAGGGTTAGAGTATAAATAGTGCATGCATGCACCTTGATTAGTATCGATGATCTTGTAACCCTACACTGCCTTAACAGTAGCAGTTCTTTGTCGAGCTCTTCTAAGGCAGTGCTTTTCAATCATTCAGCACAACTTCGATCTCCATTCTTTGTGTTTGATTCTTCTACCTGTTTTGAATCTATCGATCTTATAGTTTTAATTTTAACACTATTAAATTTATATTTTTGTCCATCACAGACTTAATCCCTCAGTCATACTTTCCGATAGGTGTTGGCTCTTAGAAGGGTATTTTGTGTTACTTTAAATGGAAAACAGATTTTTTATGAGTTCATAGGATACATAATATGAAAGACTAACTTTAAAACTTTAAAGTATCCAAATAACTTTTGTTAAGAAAAAATTGGGTTCAAGCACTTTTTGGAAAAAAAAAAAAGAATCAAGCCATAAAAAGTTAGTCCAATTTTACAAAGTTTCCAACTTGATGATTATTTTAAAATTTATAAAAAGTATTTTTATAATATATTTATTTATTAAAAATAAACCTTTAAATATAAATTTTTATATACATATAAAATTTATTAATACTAAGATAAGATTCTAACGCATTATGTAATCATACTATCAAATATATATTTCTGTCCAATATACATTTTTGTTCAATATACGGACTTGAAACCTCGGTCACACTTTCCGTTAGGTCCTTTAGAAGGGTATTTTTTGTTATTTTAAACGGAAAACAGATTTTTCATGATTTCAGTGGATACATGATATGAACGACATTTTCAAAACTTTACCAGAGTATCGAAATGACTTTTGTTAACAAAAAAACTGGGTCCAAACACCTTTTTAGGAAAAAAGGATCAAGCTATAAAAAGCTAGTTCAATTTCCACCTTGATGATTACTTTAAAATTTATAAAGAGTACTTTTCTTAGTATATATTTTTATTAAATATAATTAGTAATGTTTTTGTTTTTTGTTTTGCAAGAATGTTGTTCTTTCTTTACACATGCAAAATGGGGCCTGTTTAAATACTTTTTTAAATATTGGTCAGCGACCCACCAAAACAGCCAAAACGTTATTCTATTTTTATATAAGATGACTCTAGAACGTTGATAACTGTCTTAACTTATTTGAATAAGTATAAGCAAATTTATTTTTTGAGTTGTGATTAACTTATTTTTTTTTAATTTGTTTAGGTTGTCATGCATGTCAAATTAAAAATAATTTATAAAATAGTTTTTTAAAAGCTATTCAAACTATGGTTTCATCAAGTAAGTTTATTAGGGTTTTTAAATTCTTCCAAATATATTTTTTACAAAATAAATAAATAAATAAATAAAACAAAGTCAACTTTCTACATGTCATTTTATATATTTTGCTAGTTTTACGACACGTAATATTTCATATATTTCGTCGGATAATTGTAACGGTCGGAATGCAGGTATACCCTTTTTACCCTTGGAATATAAGTATTTTTGCATAAAGGGTCCCTACGCACGCTGGGCAGACATATGTGTACGCTTGGCGTACTAGAGAGGTATGGTCACGGACATGCACCACGTACGCCGGGCGTACGTGGCTAAAGATCAAAACCCTTATTTTTAGGGCAAGCCTCATATTTAAACACTCTTATGTTACTTGGACCTTACCATAGATAGCCTCCATTGCCTCTTATCGTCCCAAAACCCTAGATTTGCATGAGAGTGTGATCCTTGAGCTTAAAAGTGTTTTTGGTGGCTATTTTAGTGGATTTGCAAGAAGGAGAAGGTGGTGATCAAGTCTTGGATGTTATTGAGCTTCTAGATCATGCATCTAGTTCATCTTGAGGAACTTCTAGAGGTAAAAAGTCTAGACCTTGCTATCTCTTTTGCTAGTTTGAGTTAGGGTTTGTTATGGAGTCCATTTTTGGTCCATGGACCCTCTCTTGTGAGTTTGAGCAACTCTAGAGGTTAGAAATGTTAGATCTAAGCTCCTTGGGCATGCTAGATGCATAAAATGCTATGTTGAAGGTTGTATTGGGACCATGCATGAGTTGAAGGTATTAAAAGGGGTCTTAATGGGAAAAATGGGGTATTGGGGTCCCATGTGGCATGCTAGGGCATAAAGTTGCCAACTTTATGCCCTAGGACATCTTAATAGACTCAGATCTGGAATTGGACATTGAGATTTCGAGTATTAAGCACTTAATGGTCTTTTGTGCATGAGTCGTTTGTACGTTGGGTGTAATGTTATGTACGTTGTGCGTACAACTAAAGGACTCAGTACGCTAAGGGTACTGATGTGGTACGCTGGGCGTACGCTCCCCAGTGGAGTTTGGGCTTTGTTGGGCATTTGAGCTAATTGGACCTTATTTAGCCTTGGGCATGGACCCATTCAGAGTTATTGGGCCTTTGTTTTAGTTTGGACCAGAGGTGGCATGGTTGGGCCTATTAAGCCTTGTGGCTCATTATTGTTTAGGCCTTGGATGTTAGGCCCATTTAGGAAGGAAGGCTTTTGAGCTATATTGGGGGAAAGTGGACTTAGAATTTTGGGCCTTTGGCTAGGTTGTATCGTAATCCTAATTAGGGTAATTTGTATATTTATTCAGAGTGAGATTTCTGGATCGGTAGCCAGACAGTTATTGTTTTCAGCAGATTGAGGTGAGTATTCTCACCATATCTATGGGTCGAAGGCACCAAGGCCGGAACATTATATGTTTATACAAAATGTTAGTTTTTGTGTGTTATATGTTGTGATCGAGTTGAAACATACCCTAGGGCGAGGGCCCAATATGATATGTCGGATTGAAATATACCCCAGGGCGGGGCCCACCGTGACACGTTGGGTTGAAATATACCCCAAGGTGGGGCCCATATTTGTATTGGGTTGGAAATGAACCCCAGGGTTGGGCCCATTGTATGATTGATATGTGTTTATTTGGGAAACTCACTAAGCTTTTGGCTTACGGTTTATTTGGGTGTTTTAGGCACTTTCGGTACTAAGGGGAAGGGGCCGGCTTGATGGCGCAACATTCACTCTTCAACATTTTCCGCATTTATTGTTATGGATACGCTGATCTTTTTTTCATCACTTGATGTATTGGATTTCTGTTTAAATGAATTATGAATGAAATTCCCATTTTAAAAATGGAAAATTTTATGTGGATTTTGGACTATTACAATAATGGCAAGTTTTCAGTTATTCCGCCAAAGATAATGTGATAACCCAAAAAAATGGTATATATTATAATTAACTAAATATATTAGTTTTTATTTTTGGAATACAATTAGGTGTAATTTTGTTTAATTAGAGAAACAATGAGTTTTAAACCCTAAAAAACCGTCACCTTAATTAGAGACTTAAATTTGGTCGTTTGAGTGGATTATACGCGAAGCAATCTTATGTAATACATAAATCATGAAAAATTCTATGAAAAAACCCACTGGAATTGCAAGAAAATGTTGAGAATCATGAGAGAAATCGGGGTTAGAAGTTCTTGAAGGTTTTCGGGATTGTTTAAGCAATTAAGGTATGATTCTCCAATTTAAAATCGATTAGGTTGTTTGATTATGTTTGTATGCATGCTATACATATTTTGGTTATATCTTATTTCACCGTTTGGCCAAGAAATGACTGAATTTTGTGAAAATTGAATGAGTAAATTTTTGGGTATAAAATGTTTGAATACATCTTAATGTGAGTTTATTGCTAGAAATTATTTGTGGATTTTGCACCAAGAAGAATTTCCTTCCTTTACACGCTTCACCAAATCAAGAAAACAACCTTAAGATCAAACCACCAAGCTCATAATCATGGAAATGAGGTTAGGCTTTCGAAATGGTGAGGTAGAGGCTGAAGAAGATGACCTAATTCAAGTGTTAAGGTGTTTGAATATGGGAGAAATCCTAAAATCATGGGCTTGGGCGGCAACAGGCACCACATCATGGCATCCCTTTTGCCACGTCGTGGTGTCCAACAAAATACGCCTTCCATCCAATGTCATGCCACATTGTGGCATTCCATGCACCATATCATGTCATAAGCTCTTCCCGAAAAACATTATCTTTGACCCCTTAAAGTCCTCAACTAATCCATTCTGTAAAATGGGTGTTACATGAGTGCTAGTGTCGTCTAAAGTTTCATCATTAGTTTCCTCTTGAATTTCTTCAAGACCAGTTGCACTCCCATTATCCTCTTTGAATATGAGCTCTCTCTCACGAAAGACTCACATTCAAGCAACAAAGACCACATTGTCACTTGGTCTGTAGAACAAGCATCCAAAAGACTTTTTGTAGGTAACCAATGAATATGCACCTCTCTGCTATGTGTTCTAGTTTATCTCGGGTGTTTCACCTAACAAGAGCCTCACAACCCCAAACCTTGATATTGATGGGTTTTTAAGGTTACAAAAACTATGTACTTGTGAAATTTCTGTTAACACTTAAGGGTACATACAACCTAAGGATCTATGTCATAGCAGTTTGAAGGTAACAAACAATGAAAAAGAAAACCGAAATGAACCCTAATGTAATCGAAAATTCAAAGTTAGGGTTATATACCTTTGAATTGTTGTAGTAAACACTTCCTTGAATCCCTTCCTTGGAAAAGAGAACCACACTTTTCCTTAATTCAAAGGGTAATATGACTTAATCCATTAATTCAGTACCCCAAGTTCTAGATCCAAACTCCCATAAGGTCTAAATGGATAAAGTTTCCAACTTTATACATTAAGCCTTTCCATAACAAACAAGATCTTAACTTAAAGTCTCATAAAGTCCAAGAATGCATTATTCAAGTCTCAAACAAGCAAGTCCAAGTCTTGCACTTTTATATCTGAATAAATATGATATCTAAATGGATAAAGTTTTCAAATTTATCCATTATAAGGCCACAAACTTCCAATATCTAAGCTTTGTGCACTTAAACTAGCCTAAAGCATCACCAAGGCTTGCATGGCTTGAAGAGAGGGGTAAAGGTCCAAACTTTAACTAAAACATCCCAAAAACCCATGCTAAAATCTTTATTTTCTAACATAATATAACATCTATTGTTAATAAAGTTACATTCAGGATAAATCATTTGTTCATTAACCATTATTCAGAAATCATAGTTATAATGAAGGCAATGTGGAATCTCGAATCATAAAGTTGTTGATGCGGGTGTACAGTCACGCCTTCGCAATCCGATAAGTACCTAAAATATTTAATCCACAACTGTAAGCATAAAGCTCTGTGAGTTCCCCAAAATATCTAATACAAGACAACATAACAATCTGCTATGGGTTATCAGCAACCCAGAGGACTATCAGTCGACCCAGTGGGCTGACAGCACACCCTATGATTTACAGCACACCACTCGGGTTATCAGCAACCATGGGGACTATTAGCAGTCCCATGGACTTTCAGCAGTCCAAGAGTTATCAACAACTCAATTAACATATAACAGTAATCAACAGATAAGACCCAATTGGTCAACATGCATATACTACCACACACGCAAGTATAGTGAGAGGATTCACTTGAACTAGTGAACAGAAGCTCAACATCCATCCCAACAACAAAACAGCCAATCCAAGCTACCTAAAGCGAATCCGAGACCAGTCCTTAGTCAAATACTCAATTCTACACAAGTTAAAACCAAAATTCAAATTGGTCAAAAGTCAACGGTCAAAGTCCACAAGGTCATTGGTCAAAGTCGACGTCAACGTTGCGTCATGACCATTCCTTGGTCACTTCGTGAGGATGCAAGGAAAAAACAATCTTGATTCTGGGCACCATCACGTCATGTCACATCATGAGTTACGTTGTGACTTCTATTGAAAAAGCCAAATCTTCATTAAGTGCTTAATCTCTTCATACCAAGACCCGTAACATCAGATCTAGATCCTAAATAGCTTCATAATTGATAAATTTTCCAACTTTATCCATTACGATGGTCCAAACAACCACAATCTAGTTTTTAAGTCTCAAAAGGGCCAAGAATGCATCTTTCTCAACTTAATCCATTAAGTCCAAGTCTCCAACCTTCAAATCTGAATCAACATGATGTTTTGATGGATAAAGTTTCCAACTTTATCCATAATGATGTCTCAAACTTTCAACATCTAACTTTAATACACCAAAATGATCTAAATAACCAAGATAACTTGCATGGCTAAAAGAGAAGGCAAAAGATCATAACTTTCCTAGTTCATGAGGTCCAAGAAGCATCCCAAAGTGATCAAAAGATGTTGGAGTCTAGATCTGAAACACACAATGTTCTTAGAACCTTGGAGAGTAATAACGTTGCAAACTTTATTCCTAAATCTCACTCAAAACTCATTAAAAGGGACCAAAACACCAAATACACTGTGACAACCCGAAATTTCTATTCTGTACAACCATTCACTTCAATAGAAGTCAGAACAGTTTCTGCTAACTTTCAAGCTTTCTGGAGTAAGTTTGAGTGTTTAGAAGTTAATACTTCAGGAGATAACATGAGAGAGGATGCCCTAGGGTTTATTGTGCAACAATAATGTCCCAAAACTCCAAGAGTTTGGAGTTTATGGCCTAAAAAAAGGTGTTTACGGCCGTAAACCCTAAAAGGGGGTATAAATATGACACTTAGTCATTATTTACCACTTTTTCACATTTTCAAGATCCAAACTCAAATCCTCTCAAGTATCATCCAACTTTTCTTCATGATCTTCAACTTTCTAAGTGTTTCTATCCCTAAAAAGTTGATATCTTACTTAATCTAGTGATCTTACATGATTCCATCCGTGAAATCATTCCAAAAGTGTAGATCTTCAAGTTTCACCAAGAACACCAAGAACACACACTAGTGTTGTTGGACTTTTAGCACCTTTTCAAGCTTCTACCTAGTAAGTACTCTTACCCTAGTGTATTATAAGACTTGTTACACTTCTAATCATCAAGAAAACACCCAAGAAACACAAGATCAAAGGTGTTTACGGTCCAAGATGTTCTTGGACCGTAAACCCTAATAAAGGGGCCAAAATGTGCCCTAGTCCCTTACCAAACCTTGGATACTAGTCTAGATCATATCCTTAAAGTGCTTAGGACTTGAAACATCAAAAAGACCATAAACCATTTGGGTTTACGGCCGTAAACCCAAGGAGAAGTGGTCCAAGGACCGTAAACTCCACAAAGGAGTGAAATGGTGCCCTAATCACTTCCAAAGGCTTAGATATGAAGTAGGAATGCTTCTTATGACCTTTTAGGCTTCAAAACTCAACATGGTAAAAGTACCATGAGTTTACGGTCGTAAACTCATGGGTTTACGACCGTAAACTCAATAAGAGTTGGTCACAAAACCGTAAACTCCGAAGGAGTTTACCCTTGAACCCTAAATTCAATTACAAGGTCCTACCACCCTTAGATGCAATCCTTAGGACTTATAGCACTTAAATCAAGTGTTTTAGATGTCTTAGGATGTCTTAAATTTGGTTAATTAGTTGTTTTATGACTAATTGGATACATATATGTGTTATTATACGTTAACTAGGATCATTGTGTGTGTACAAGTCTTCACTTGACACTTAGCATCCTACATCATCCGTTCATCCAAACCACTCACTACAGGTGAGTTCATACCCCTTAATCAATCCTTTTAAATGATTTTCAATGCTTTCATGGGGGGGGGATACAAGTCGAAAACAGGAAGTTATAGAATCAATCATATGTGATTTATAACTGTGTTTCCAACCAACTGATTTCACATACTTCAAAATGTGTTAAATACAATGGTTTTCAGTTATTTTATTCTTTGTTATCAAATGAACTACTTTTTGAATCGTTTTATAAACTGACATCAAGTCATTATTACTTATTGTTCAAAACTCTTAAATGTATTACAAAACCTCTTTCAACTTATTGTTAAAAACCATATCTATACACTTATGTTTCATACATATATGTATTGATATGAGAGCTTTCATTCTTTCTTCAGTTCCAACACTCTTGTGTAGCAAGGGTGTATAAACCTACTTGGACATTCAATCTACATTCCAGTAAACTATTATAGGTATAGTTTAGGAGATACAAAATATTATTCCTAGTACAAGGAATTACACAAGAGTCAGTTCATTCATGAGTCTATACAAATATACTAAATACTATATGAAGAGATACTATTACTTGTTATACAGAGAGAAATACTATATACTATATAGAGAGAGATACTATATATACTATACGGGACTGACCATCCTACAGCTGGCTGCTAGCTACAACGGGACGTGTTCATCGACTGATGTTCTCGGTTGTACTGTTCGGCGAGTTTCCACGCCGTGATTATCCTAAGGCAAAAGGATACGATTTCAATGATTATATAATTTTCCCTATTACTTTTATTTTGTGACGCATTCTCATAAACGATGAGGTAGACTATATATTTATATTAATAGTTGTACATGGGAAAAATCTTCATTGATACAGAAATGCAAACCTTCAAAGCATTCGGGTCTTGGTAGAAGACTACTTTTTTTACTAGTAGGAAATATGGGATTTTCTACGGTTTTCACACTTATACTAAATGTTTCATTAAACATTTACAAGTCTTTCATAACAGCTTTTTAAATCAATGACACTAAAATACTTATGAATTCACCAGCTTTATGCTGATCTACACTTTCAAATAACTTGTATTCTCAGGTCACCAGTAGACAGGTACGATGACCACGTTTTGAGAAGACGGAGCACAAACAAGACTCGTCTTTTATTTTGATTACATATTTTGGTGTCTTATTACTATGAAAGAACACTCATGTATTAAAACTTTACTTTTAATGCAATGGATGATGTTGTTGCTTGTTTACTACTTTGCACTTTTATGATACTTTACATGACGTCCTCCACCCCTAAACGTTTCCGCCGTTCTTGGTTTTGGGGTGTGACAGATTGGTATCAGAGCTTTGTTTATAGTGAATTGAGTGTATCAACCCATAAAAGATATACAGACTATAAATACAATGGGATTAAAATACTCTGACCAAGAGTTTATACTTTTAAATAATAAAATATTTAACTAAGTATACATGCCTGCATTCATACTAAAAATCAGTGTCACAATGACAAAAACAAAAGTATTACGATTGTTGAATATCACAGGTAAGCTCGGGGATGTATGGTCAGTCCTGGGAGTGGCATAGCCTGATCAACTATGCTGGTCCGAGGAGTGATTAGCATATGCCCAAGAATGGTTGTGATATGGCAACAAGTCTAAAAACTTACCAACACTACCACAATGAAATACTATGGGAGTATTTGGTGTTACTATAATTACTTATCTGCGAACTAAAAAGGTCTTTATCAGTAGGTCAATAGTTGCTAAGTGGATACACTAAGATTATATGTACCTACGACGTCATAGACTTAGAATCTGTGATCTTTGCTTTACTTCTTGTTCCTTGTTTGGTTGTGGGCTTAGAGTTAGGGTCACTTATTCGAAGGTCTATCCTGTCCTGAGTACATATAACTGGTATGCACTAAACATGTATTGGAGTAACTGATAAAGATCATCTTATAATTATCTAATTAGTACGTCTATTTAGTTATTTCTTATATCCCTTTTCTCGCGTAGATATTATGGCTGGATTCCATCCCCACGGCGACCCGTACTTCCCAAACCAAGGCGATGCTGGATGGATAGAGGAAGAACCAGAAGATGATCACCCAATCCCTTTGGATGATCACCATGCTGAAGGCTTTTCTGATAGTTCTGACTCAGAGCCTGAAGTCAACAACCTACCCCAAGTGGGTCAGGCCCCGAATCTCAACCACCAACCCGCGTTTCAAGGTCCCACACCCTTGTGGGCAACAAACTTGAATCGCTGGAGCGACGAACAGGGTCAACCCTTACCCTACTATGGGGACCGAAGCTTCTATGACCTTAGCGGAGGTGGCTCTGCGGATCGAGCTCTGCCTGTTATGATCCGTAGAATTGCTCGAAATGTCGAGCAAGGTCGAGCAACCATCGACCGAGTCATGGAAATTGATGCCAACTCGGGCGTTAACACCGTCCGCATTCGACATCTGGAAGACGCTGTCGAAGGGACAAGAAGAACCAATGAGACTCTGCGGCAACAGTTAGCTGCATCTCGGACTGAAGTCATAAAACTTCGAGTTCGTCAGAGGGCTCACTAGCGACATCTCCAAGAGGTGGTACGTCAACTGGCGGATATGAGGATTCTCCCCAGGAATTCCCATCGCCGGTAAAAGATGTCTAGTATATCTTTTCTTTTGACATAAGGAATAGCCTTTCCTAACTGAGCTCTAAGTAGCACTTTTCTGTAAAATATTCCTGTCTCTCAAGTACTTTCTTAGATTTCTAAACTGTCGACATTTTCCTTATGGTATGATGTAAGACCTATAGTTAGGTCATTTTCCCGAACTCATTTACATCTTATATACCAGTAATTTCGGCAGTTATCTAATCTATTTAGAAATTCATACTCTCATTTGATATCGAACTACGGCGACTTAGTTCACAAGACACTTTCATTCCTTATACTATTGGATTCTTATCATTGTTTCTATCTTTTAAACTTGAAGTTAAAAGATGCCTCCTCGCAGAAATCCAAGGCGTAACAATAATAACGAAACACCGATACCACCACCTCCACCACCTCCTCAGTTCGACGCTGCTATGTTCCAAGTGTTTGGTTTTGAGCATTCTAACACTCCTAAGTGTAGATGCAACCCTAAATACCTTGGATCTATGTTTTCTCTATTATACATACAATTATGAACATCCAAGGTATTATCCTAATCTAGCATACAAAATAATAAATATAACAAGATAGAATACATACCTCTTTGATGTAGAATGTCTTCATGAAGCTTGAGTGCCTAGTGCCCCAAGTGTGACACCTCAAATGGTTCACACAACACCAAATACACTTGGAATAACTTGAGAGAAACTTGAACACTCCTTGAAATCGTCTAGCCCTCACACTCACACATTAGTGCACGATTTCTTGAGCCATGGGATTCTTTTATATGGTGGCTATTAGGGTTACACCATGTAACTCATAACTTTACCCATTCCTTATGCTCCATGGATTTTAACCTCCATGGAGTATCCATGGGTCACCCCATGGACTTAGTCCAACATAAGGAATCTTGGATTTCAAGCCCACATATATAAGAATGAATGATTTACACAATCAACCCATATATTTAATTAGTCTCCTTTTGATCACTTAATTAATTCCAAATTAATTATTGATCAATACTAATTAAATAACCTTATTAATATATTAGAACTTATAATATATTAACCAACCTTAAGTGTTATTTCTCTCATTATAGTCTATCTAAATGCATGATGCCATGCAACCCAAATGGACCATGCCGGGTCGGGTCAAGTCTTACCAATTATAGTTATGGACTTAGACATTAATCCAACAGTCTCCCACTTGGATAAGTCTAAAACTATTATTGCGTATGACTTCAGGAACCGATCAGCAATCGTAGCTCTCAAAAGCTTATGTCGAACTCTGACCTTGTCGATGAACTCTGACCTTTGTCAATGACTTGTCCATTAGATAAGGGATCATATATTCCTCCATTCTAGATATCATATGGACTGAGACATGGATTATCAATCATTCTCTCTATCCATTTGTTGTTTCCCGATTTCCGATTCATGATGACTGACTGATTGAACAAATCAAATCAGTCCTGGCTTGGCCAAGCACTCACATGTATCATCTTTAAATCATCGAGGGGCCCACAGATATCGCTTTTATCCCGAAGGTAAAAGGAATGGATAAACTTCGACTCATATGGCTTGTTCTACTACTTGTTGAATCATACACAAAGGCACGTTTTATAACATCGAGTTACCAATGTGTTTTCGTGCAATCAATGTATAACCAACTCATAGTAACAACTCATATCTCTAGGTTTGAAGAATATAAAATATTATCGTCTCATGATCACTCGTGATAAAATCCATGAAGTGATTCAAATGAGCGCGGGTTGAATCCAATACTCAGAACTTATGAGCACTCATGAGTGTTGTAGCACCACTTTGTCCACCAACTTGGACCTCTACAAACCAACCCATGACAGTCTTGATTCATATCTACTTCCAACATATGACCGACTGTGGATGGTTTGAATAACTTAATCATTCAGGAAGAGCGACTTAGTTATTCTGGAAGTCAAAACATGCAAAGTGAAACACAAGAATAAATGAATCAAATATGGTATCAAACCCTATGAATATAAATAAACACTTTTATTTATCACCATACTGATTACTCATTATTCATTGTTTCGGTTTTATCAACTTTATACTTGAATTTAAAACAATAGTTGTCCCATGCTCCAAGCATGTACACTATGTTTTCTAAACACTAGTCATGCCATACACCAAGTATGCATACTATCTTTGTCTATGATCTTTACTTTGTAAAATAGATCAATTGAACATCACTCCAATGATCCTCTTTTCACAGTCCCAAATCCTTACTGCAAATGCAAGAATTCCAAATTCATGCCATTTACGGAAATCTGTTAGATTCTAAACTTATATGCATCGATCCTCTTAATGATTATGCACGAAGTCAGAAAGACTTGACAACAATCATTACAGAGCATTCCAAAGGAGATCAGCTCCTTGGAAACATCCTTCTTTCATTAAGTTTCCTAATCTTACACATATTGAATAATTTCTAACTTTGAAACATTTCCATATTCCATTTTGACTATCACTTGTGAACAAGAGTTGCCTCCTTACAAATTATGTCAATATGGTCCTTCCAGAATTAACATTATACTTCCAACTGTCCTTGAGCAACCAATCTTTGGTAAACCTTAGATTGTCCTCGACAATTGCTTAATCATTTTAGTCATATCCAATTCTAGACCTTTTCCCTTCATAATGCCCCAGGCATTTGGAAAATTTTAGAAAGGATGAATATAACACATGTAATCGATCCTATATCCGAAGCATATGGGACACGATTCATGATGTCTCACATAAAGACTAAACCAGTCTTTTGCTATAATATTTCCATTTCAATTTGCCAAGTTCTCAAAATTCAGATTATGAAAAGGGATGCCGTAATCATAATCGAATTTTAGAACGCAAGTAATGGACCCATATATAGAATTTCCTTATGTTGAGCCATTCCAACATGAAATTCATATATATATCCTTGATTAAATACGATTAAAATCTCAATCTAAGCTTTTAGAATTGAAATGAAGTATAATTTCCTCTCCCTTAATTATAGCAAAACAACTTTTTCAACCCCTGCAACCTCACGAATTGAAACTTTTGTTTTCTATAATTAACATTGCTAACTTGCAACCTTTGTCATAATTATCATGCTCCCACTAACATGATGATTATTAGCATAACACTTATGCTCCCACTAGCTTTGACATGTACTCAGAAATCAGCTGACTTTCTTACCAAAGTTCAGATTTCTGATACTAGATTGTTTTGATAAAATTTTATCAAAATCATACACCTCTCTTAGATAGCTCACATGTGTGTCTAAACAATTTTAGAACTATGAAAAGGGATGACGTAATCATAGTCTCAATTGTTTAGACCTTTGCCACTTCTCACATGTCTATGTTAGTGTGCCGGTAAACCACACACGCTCCACTAACGACTTTGAGAATGCAAATATCACAATTGCTATATAGCTAATATCTACTTAGTGAAAGTGTTTCCTCACCATCATTTTCATGAATCGAAGAGAAACCTTATGACACTTAGATTTAATAGTGTATGTGTTCTTATCCATGTGAATTTGTCAAAACCATAATCACAAGACAAGGTTAGTGACAAATCCAAACTCATATTGATTAAACTTGTGCAATCTTAAATTCTTGCCATTTGGCAGCTCAGGTGCCTGCCATTGCTTCCAAGTAGTTGTGCAACCAATTGAGAACTCTCAGAACTCCTATGCAAAGCCAACTTGAATAGGCACAAAAATTTCAACACGATAGGTTATAAACCTCAAGTCGTGTGCTAGTGAAGGACTTTAGGTTTTATTCTTGATTAAGTCTTGAAACTTTCAAGAGCTTTAAGACTCCCACTGTCCTCTTGACATATAAGACTCCCTTGTCAAATATTCAAGAGATAGTGCGGATTCTTTATCAAGACTAACACTTTACACAATTGGCCTAAGTTGGTCTCTGTTTTATCCAAAACATCACAACTTACCAATTTCAAATGTACAAGAGTAGATAACCTTTTACTCTTACATTTGACTAGTGTTAACAAACCCTCTTTAAGATATGTCACTCAAGTTACAATCTTGGAGTATGACTCTAAGAATTGTTTTGGAACGAAGTATGACTCATCTTTTTGATTTAACCATTTCAACAATTCATGACTCCTCTTCTTAGTCATAAGAATGCACTAAGATGACTTTAGAGGACCAATTGTGATACAGTATCTTAATCATTAAGATGATCATAAACATGATACTAAAGTACTCTCCCATCTTTTCAGATTTGAGAAACTTTTATCTTTCTGCCATACTTTGATTCTTCTTATTCGTTCTGTCTCACATTGAAACTTCTCCAATGCTACAGACTTATACTTAAACTTATAAGTATAACCATATTTACTGAACTTAAATAAATCATGACGAATAGTCTTCTTGATCTTTTGTGGTGGACTTGACCAGTGCACAAGAATGTGTACTCGATCCCTTAGTCCTTTCCTTATTCACATAAGGAATTAGTCTTAATGTTCCAAGCTGAAAGTTCTCATTCATCATACTATACAACTTGCATGATTCCAAGTTTCGGTCTAATTGAACCTTGGGTGATGAGAATCTTTCCTTATTTGGTAATATTAGACACTACCACAACCGAAAGAATCAAATCCATTTTTCCAATATTGCTATCAATGGAATCTTATAAGCAACAACTTTTCACAAATGCCATTGTAAGGATACTTAAAATAAATAAAATCAAAACCTTTTTCTTTTATTTTAAAACTTTGCGGAAAAACTTATCCTTACAATCCATATGAAAACCTTGTTGTTATCTATTCCTAAGCAATATAAATATCATAACTCTTAAGTAATAGCCCAAAATTCTGATCACCGAACCATGCGATTGAAATTCATCTTCGCGATCAGAATCAGCATGTACTTAATAGAGTTAGACAATGGACTTTACCTGAAGTAGAGCCAAACTTATTGACTTTAACATCCTTAGGTAAATTTGGCAGCTTCGTAACCAATGCCCCTTCCTTTGGCAATAGTTACCTATGGACCCTTGATAATGGGACTATCTCAGACTTCACCTCTCTCTTTACCATTGGGTCAACCGAGTTGACTATGGCCGATCCCTTTCCATTGGGAAGAGAAAGCTTTACTGGATATCCAATGTCATCATTGTCAATGTCCATAGCGTTTTAGGAAGTTGATCTTAGCAAATAGATAAGATCATTAAGGGTCTTGTCTTACTCTGTTTCATAGGATTCCCAAAAGAACTCACTATGTGACTTAGAAAGTAGTTGAGCCACCAACTTTCTCAAGACTTTGACACCCAACTCTCCCGGCTTGTCAATATGTGACTACATCTCCAAGATGTGATCACACCTAGACCTTGCCTTGCCAATAGGGCTTGAGTGACCTTAAACTTTTTAGGAACTTGTGGGTTAGGGAGAATAATTGGAGGAGGTGAAAGAAGTATGATATCCATGGGACATCATCTTCATTTAGGAAAGCTTGTTTCAAGAGATTTGGGAAGATCATAAATGTCTAGACCAGACATCTTTTTGGGAGATATTCAAGATAGTTGATTTAAAGTCCTTAATATGACACCCAATATGAAATATTAAGGCTAGGACCCAACAAACTATTTTATAACTTAGAAGAGGGATGCCGTAATCCAAGCTATAAAATATTTGAAGGTAGGTGAATGACGATTCACCAATTTCCACCATGAAAAACGAAATAATTTATTAGGTTTTAATTGGATTTGAAAGTCCTAGATCTTTGAGATTCATTGAACTGTTCAAAGGCATGTTTCAATCTCGAGTGTGCCCTTCAGGTTTTGTGACTGGGATGCCGAGGATCACAAAACAAGGTGTGAATAACCATGCAAATATACTTGGTACCCTTAATATTTACCCCTTAATCAGTGTGTCGGTTAACCACACACGCTCCACCGATACTATGATAAATATTAAGTTACCCTTTGCCTACCTTGTTAAGTCCAGGTTAGTGTGCCGGTTAACCACACACGCTCCACTAACGACTTAAGCAAAGTGCAAAGTGTAATTTCATGGGTTAGCACCAAATTCACATTTTCCTAAGTAACTAAGATTGGGTATTAATAAGAGTTTAGTTACTTAGTATTTATCATTAATACTTTTAATGATAGGAGAATTGTAGTCCTTGTCCTACCCGTTCGGCTAACGACCCTCCACCAGTCAAGGAAGCGGTGGGTGAGAGTGGACACCCATTAAACTGCCATTTTATAGGCAGTAACCTTATACCCCCCCTTATAGACCGGCTTCGTGAATGAGGCCTACTAACGGTAA
Source organism: Lactuca virosa (assembly GCF_052849685.1). Taxonomy (NCBI): domain Eukaryota; kingdom Viridiplantae; phylum Streptophyta; class Magnoliopsida; order Asterales; family Asteraceae; genus Lactuca; species Lactuca virosa. The sequence goes on from NC_136434.1 coordinate 265,302,548, forward strand.
GACTGACTTTACTCTTATACATATATATATAAATATTATTAACTTATAATATTATAAAGTATAAGGGTTGAATTTTAACTTTTAAAATTCTAAGGGCTAACTTGGAATTAAAGTATTCATAAGTGAAAACTTTTCAAATTCCAAAACTTGAGGGCAAGTTTTGAAACTATTCAAAACTAATTAATTCCATAACTTATGAGTTTAAAGTAGTTTTAATTAAAAAAAAAAAAAAAAAAAAACTCTTCAAGTTCCATAACTTGAGGACAAGTTATGGAAGACTTTAAACTAATTAATAAAAAAAAACATAACTTTTTTTTTTATTGTAACTTATGGAACTAATTAAGGTTACACTTTTTTTTTAATTTAATGAAGAGACTCTTGAACCTCCATAACTTGAGGACAAGTTATGGAGTCATAAAACCATTTAATTAGAACTAGACTCTTCATTTTGTAACCTTTGCCAACTTTTATGAGTTTTATGATTCTTAAATGTGACTTTTCATATAACTTGAGGACAAGTTACAAAAACACACTTTGGAATCAACTCTTAGATTAAAATGGATTGAAAACAACTATTTCACACAACTTTTCTATTAATCTAAGAACCTCATAAGAACAAGATAATTCAAATCATCAATCTTCAGGAAATTAGCATGAACATACAAACTAATACAAATCTTGAAATTATGACAATTATCTTAGAAATTGGATTAGCATGAACATTACCACATCAAAAACAAGTTTATATGTCCAAAAACATCTTAGGGTAATGTTCCTAGTCCAATTCCAGCCAAAACAATCGAATATATGCATCCAACTCGATTTTTCAGCTACTTTTGCAAGTATAACAAGAAAACAAGCCTAGGCTCTGATACCACTGTTTGGTTTTGAGCATTCTAACACTCCTAAGTGTACATGCAACCCTAAATACCTTGGATCTATGTTTTCTCTATTATACATACAATTATGAACATCCAAGGTATTATCCTAATCTAGCATACAAAATAATAAATATAACAAGATAGAATACATACCTCTTTGATGTAGAATGTCTTCATGAAGCTTGAGTGCCTAGTGCCCCAAGTGTGACACCTCAAATGGTTCACACAACACCAAATACACTTGGAATAACTTGAGAGAAACTTGAACACTCCTTGAAATCGTCTAGCCCTCACACTCACACATTAGTGCACGATTTCTTGAGCCATGGGATTCTTTTATATGGTGGCTATTAGGGTTACACCATGTAACTCATAACTTTACCCATTCCTTATGCTCCATGGATTTTAACCTCCATGGAGTATCCATGGGTCACCCCATGGACTTAGTCCAACATAAGGAATCTTGGATCACAAGCCCACATATATAAGAATGAACGATTTACACAATCAACCCATATATTTAATTAGTCTCCTTTTGATCACTTAATTAATTCCAAATTAATTATTGATCAATACTAATTAAATAACCTTATTAATATATTAGAACTTATAATATATTAACCAACCTTAAGTGTTATTTCTCTCATTATAGTCTATCCAAATGCATGATGCCATGCAACCCAAATGGACCATGCCGGGTCGGGTCAAGTCTTACCAATTATAGTTATGGACTTAGACATTAATCCAACACCAAGCAGCTGTCACGGCGGCCGTAGCGGCTGCCATGTCACACATCAATACTCCTGTCCCTAGTGGATCGGGAACAGGTGCACCTCCTTCCAACCATGGCGAGAGTCATGGGCACCCCCGGGAATGCACCTACAAGGATTTTACAAATGCCAAACCCAGAAATGTCAATGGAACTGGAGGGGTTATGATCTTAAGGCAGTGGATAGAAAAGACAGAAGCAGTCTTTGAAATCCGCGCCTGCCCAGAGAACAATAAGGTCAAGTTTGCTACTTGTACCTTTTCTGACAGGGCTTTAACTTGGTGGAATGGCCACGTTAAGTCACTGACTCTGATAGTGGCAAATTCGATAAGCTGGGAGAACTTGAAAGCCATGCTGATGAGAGAGTACTGTCCACGAGGGGAAATTTAAAAACTCGAGCAGGAACTCTGGGGTCTTGTAATGGTTGGTTCTGACATATCAGCCTATACTAATAGATTCTGTGATCTGGCAATTCTTTGCCCTGATACGGTTACTCTAGAGAGCAAGAAAATAAAGAGATATATTTGGGGACTGTCGCCCCAGATCCAGTCAAGTGTGTTAGCATCAAGGCATGTTACTTTTGACAGCGCTAAAGAGCTGGCACAATCTCTTATAGATCACGGAAACTACCAGAACCCAACAATTTCTACACCCGAGCAACAAAAGGGAAACAACAACAACAACAAGAAAAAGGGGTGGAACAAGAGGAAAAGTGGGACTTCACAAGAATCCTCAAAGAGACAACAACTAGTTATAATCAATGCTGCCACGGTAACTCCTGTTGTCCCTGCTAATCCCTTACCAGCGAAGCCTTATGCCGGTAATCTTCCGAAGTGCAAAAAATGCACCCTCCATCACAACGGATCTTGCCGGGAAATGCAGTGCACTAACTGCAACAGAAGGGGGCATACTGCCCGTTTCTGCAAGACTCCAGCAAGGCCGAACGCTCAAGTTCCTAACACCGGTGTGGGCCAAGATTGCTACGGTTGTGGCGAAGTGGGTCACTATAAGAGGAACTGCCCTAAGGCAGGGATAGCTGGCGGAGTAGGAAGAGTTCTGGCCATAGGCCACGAGGAAGCCGTTGCTGACCCCACAGTGGTCACTGGTACGTTTCTCCTCGATAACTCTTATGCATGCATACTTTTCGACAGTGGAGCGGAGAAAAGCTTCGTAAACCAGAAATTTGCACACTTGCTTAAACAAAAACCACGTGCACTAGATGAATCATTCACTGTAGAAATGGCAAACGGGAAAACGGAAACTACTAACTTGATGCAAACGTGCACTAGATGAATCATTCACTGACCTCATGCCGGTCCCAATTAAAAGTTTCGACGTCATAATCGGCATGGATTGGTTAAGTCATCGTCGCGCCGACATCATGTGCTTTGAGAAAGCAGTTCGTCTTAACCTCCCTAACAGCGAAACCCTAGTTATCTACGGCGACAAACCTAGTACGAACCTTCGCATCATTTCGTGTATCCAAGCTCAGAAGTGCTTGCGAAAGGAATATCATGCATTCCTCGCACACATCGTCGATACGTGTCAAGAAGTGAAAGACATTCAGAACATCTCAGAAGTACGCGACTTTCCCGACATCTTTCCAGAAGAACTACCGGGATTACCACCTCAACGCCAAGTCGAGTTCAGAATCGACTTAGTGCCAGGGGCTACTCCAGTAGCCAAATCTCCATATCGTCTGGCACCGGCGGAGATGCAGGAACTTTCCAGTCAGCTTAACGAACTTCTCAAGAAGGGATTCATTAGGACAAGCTTCTTACCATGAGGAGCACCCGTCTTGTTCTTCAAGAAGAAAGACGGATCGTTTCGTATGTGCATCGACTATAGGGAACTCAACAAGCTTACCATTAAGAATCGTTATCCCTTACCCCGCATTGACGATTTATTTGATCAACTTCAAGGAGCCAACTGCTTCTCGAAGATAGATCTACGATCCGGGTACCACCAACTACGAGTGTTAGAGGAGGATGTTCCCAAGACAGCCTTCCGAACTCGTTATGGACACTACGAGTTTGTAGTGATGCCGTTCGGATTAACAAACGCACCAGCAGTATTCATGGATTTAATGAATAGGGTGTGTCATCCTTACTTGGATAAGTTCGTCATTGTCTTCATTGATGACATAATCATCTACTCTCGAAGTAAGGAGGAACATAGTCAACACCTACGAAGAGTCTTAGAAACATTACGATCGGAGAAGCTCTATACGAAGTTCTCTAAGTGCGAATTTTGGATTCGAAGAGTCGAATTCTTGGGCCACGTAGTTAGTGAAGAGGGAATTCACGTGGACCCCTCCAAAATCAAGGCCATTGAGAATTGGTCATCACCGAAGACACCTACAGAAATTCGTCAATTTCTAGGTCTCTCTGGCTAGTATCGCAGATTCATTCATAACTTCTCCCGAATTGCGAAACTTCTTACAACACTGACCCAGAAGGGCGTGGCCTTTGACTGGGAAGAGAAGCAGGAGAGAGCGTTCCAAACGCTCAAGCGAGCCTTGTGCACCGCACCAATACTATCCCTCCCCGGAGGGATAGAAGACTTCGTTATCTATTGTGATGCTTCAAATCAAGGGCTCGGCTGTGTTCTGATGCAACGAGGTATGGTCATCGCATATGCCTCGAGATAGCTGAAGACACACGAGGTTAACTACACCACCCACGATCTTGAACTAGGAGCAGTTGTGCTTGCTCTGAAGATCTGGAGACACTACCTGTATGGTACAAAAAGTACTATCTTTACAGACCACAAAAGTGTACAACATATATTCGACCAGAAGGAGCTCAACATGAGACAACGACGGTGGGTCGAGCTACTCAGTGATTACGAATGTGAAATTCGTTATCATCCGGGTAAAGCCAACGTAGTAGCTGACGCCCTAAGTCGGAAAGAATACTCTGGTCGTAGAGTCAAATTATTGACTATGGCTATCCATTCACACTTGTCCACGCAAATTAAGGAGGCTCCGCTCGACGCTTTGAAACCTGAAAATGTGGCGAGTGAAACCCTAAGAGGGATGGATAAGAATTTGGAAGTCAAGGGTGGCGGAGCCTTATACCTCATGGATCGGATCTGGACACCGAAACACGGTGGCTTCAGAGACTTGGTCATGACCGAGGCACACAACACTCGTTATTCCGTCCACCCAGGTTCAGATAAGATGTATCTAGATCTTAAAAAGCTATACTGGTGGCCTAACATGAAAGCAGAGATTGCTACCTTCGTAAGTAAATGCCTTACTTGCGCCAAGGTCAAGGTCGAATACCAGAAACCCTCCGGTCTTTTACAACAACCAGAGATACCGGAATGGAAGTGGGAGCGGATCACTATGGACTTCATAACCAAGTTGCCCAAGACAACGGGTGGACTTGATACCATATGGGTCATCGTCGACAGATTGACCAAGTCCGCACACTTCCTGCCTATCAAAGAAACAGACAAGATGGAGAAGCTTACAAGAACCTACATTCGGGAGATTGTACAACTGCACGGTGTTCCTATATCCATTATCTCGGACAGGGATAGTAGATTCACTTCGAGGTTCTCGCAGTCGCTACAAAGTTCCCTAGGAACTAGGCTGGACATGAGTACAGCCTACCATCCACAGACCGACGGACAAAGTGAGAGAACTATCCAAACCTTGGAAGATATGTTGCGAGCCTGTGTGATCGACTTTGGGAAGGCATGGGATACTCATTTACCCCTTGTCGAATTTTCCTACAACAACAGTTATCACACAAGCATAAAGGCTGCTCCATTCGAGGCCCTCTATGGCCGAAAGTGCAGATCCCCTCTGTGCTGGGATGAGGTAGGTGATACCCAGTTAGCTAAAGGACGAGTTCCTGAAAGCACTATCACGGGTCCGGAGATCATTCGGGAAACGACAGAGAAGATCGTTCAGATTCGTGAATGATTGAAAGCCTCTAGAGACCGACAGAAAAGCTACGCTGATAAACGAAGGAAACCGTTGGAATTCCAGGTGGGAGACCGTGTTCTATTGAAGGTCTCACCCTGGAAGGGCTTGATACGCTTTGGAAAGCGTGGAAAGCTAAATCCAAGATACATAGGGCCTTTCGAGATTCTCGCTAGAATCGGTCCTGTAGCTTACAAACTTAACTTACCACGCGAACTCAGTAACGTACATTCTACTTTCCACGTCTCGAACTTGAAAAAGTGTCTGTCCGATGAGACTCTTGTAATCCCACTCGACGAGATCGAGATCAACGAGAGCCTCAACTTCGTGGAAGAACCAGTAGAGATCATGGACCGGGAGGTCAAGCAAACGAAACAAAGTCGTATCCCGATAGTGAAGGTTCGTTGGAAAGCCAAGCGAGGACCTGAATTCACTTGGGATCGAGAAGATCAGATGAAACTGAAATATCCTCGTCTTTTTACTTAGTTATTTGTAACTACTTATTTGCTTAAACTCTAATTTCGGGATGAAATTCCTTCTAACGGGGGGATGATGTGACAACCCGAAAATTCTATTATGTACAACCATTCACTTCAATAGAAGTCAGAACAGTTTCTGCTAACTTTCAAGCTTTCTGGAGTAAGTTTGAGTGTTTAGAAGTTAGTACTTCAGGAGATAACAGGAGAGAGGATGCCCTAGGGTTTATTGTGAAACAATAATGTCCCAAAACTCCAAGAGTTTGGAGTTTACGGCCTAAACAAAGGTTTTTACGGCCGTAAACCCTAAAAGGGGGTATAAATATGACACTTAGTCATTATTTACCACTTTTTCACATTTTCAAGATCCAAACTCAAATCCTCTCAAGTATCATCAAACTTTTCTTCATGATCTTCAACTTTCTAAGTGTTTCTATCCCTAAAAAGTTGATATCTTACTTAATCTAGTGATCTTACATGATTCTATCTGTGAAATCATTCCAAAAGTGTAGATCTTCAAGTTTCACCAAGAACACCAAGAACACACACTAGTGTTGTTGGACTTTTAGCACCTTTTCAAGCTTCTACCTAGTAAGTACTCTTACCCTAGTGTATTATAAGACTTGTTACACTTCTAATCATCAAGAAAACACCCAAGAAACACAAGATCAAAGGTGTTTACGGTCCAAGATGTTCTTGGACCGTAAACCCTAATAAAGGGGCAAAAATGTGCCCTAGTCCCTTACCAAGCCTTGGATACTAGTCTAGATCATATCCTTAAAGTGCTTAGGACTTGAAACATCAAAAAGACCATAAACCATTTGGGTTTACGACCGTAAACCCAAGGAGAAGTGGTCCAAGGACCGTAAACTCCACAAAGGAGTGAAATGGTGCCCTAATCACTTCCAAAGGCTTAGATATGAAGTAGGAATGCTTCTTATGACCTTTTAGGCTTCAAAACTCAACATGGTAAAAGTACCATGAGTTTACGGCCGTAAACTCATGGGTTTACGACCGTAAACTCAATAAGAGTTGGTCACAAAACCGTAAACTCCAAAGGAGTTTACCCTTGAACCCTAAATTCAATTACAAGGTCCTACCACCCTTAGATGCAATCCTTAGGACTTATAGCACTTAAATCAAGTGTTTTAAATGTCTTAGGATGTCTTAAATTTGGTTAATTAGTTGTTTTATGACTAATTGGATACATATATGTGTTATTATATGTTAACTAGGATCATTGTGTGTGTACAAGTCTTCACTTGACACTTAGCATCCTACATCATCCGTTCATCCAAACCACTCACTACAGGTGAGTTCATACCCCTTAATCAATCCTTTTAAATGATTTTAAATGCTTTCATGGGGGGATACAAGTAGAAAACATGAAGTTATAGAATCAATCATATGTGATTTATAACTGTGTTTTCAACCAACTGATTTCACATACTTCAAAATGTGTTAAATACAATGGTTTTCAGTTATTTTATTCTTTGTTATCAAATGAACTACTTTTTGAATCGTTTTATAAACTGACATCAAGTCATTATTACTTATTGGTCAAAACTCTTAAATGTATTACAAAACCTCTTTCAACTTATTGTTAAAAACCATATCTATACACTTATGTTTCATACATATATGTATTGATATGAGAGCTTTCATTCTTTCTTCAGTTCCAACACTCTTGTGTAGCAAGGGTGTATAAACCTACTTGGACATTCAATCTACATTCCAGTAAACTATTATAGGTATAGTTTAGGAGATACAAAATATAATTCCTAGTACAAGGAATTACACAAGAGTCAGTTCATTCATGAGTCTATACAAATATACTAAATACTATATGAAGAGATACTATTACTTGTCATACAGAGAGAAATACTATATACTATACAGAGAGAGATACTATATATACTATACGGGACTGACCATCCTACACCTGGATGCTAGCTACAGCGGGACCTGTTCATCGACGGATGTTCTCGGTTGTACTGTTCGGCGAGTTTCCACGCCGTGATTATCCTAAGGCAAAAGGATACGATTTCAATGATTATATAATTTTCCCTATTACTTTTATTTTGTGACATATTCACATAAACGATGAGGTAGACTATATATTTATATTAATAGTTGCACATGGGAAAAATCTTCATTGATACAGAAATGCAAACCTTCAAAGCATTCGGGTCTTGGTAGAAGACTACTTTTTTTACTAGTAGGAAATATGGGATTTTCTAGGGTTTTCACACTTATACTAAATGTTTCATTAAACATTTACAAGTCTTTCATAACAGCTTTTCAAATCAATGACACTAAAATACTTATGAATTCACCAGCTTTATGCTGATCTACGCTTTCAAAATAACTTGTATTCTCAGGTCACCCGTAGACAGGTACGATGACCAGGTTTTGAGAATACGGAGCACAGACAAGACTCGTCTTTTATTTTGATTACATATTTTGGTGTCTTATTACTATGAACGAACACTCATGTATTAAAACTTTACTTTTAATGCAATGGATGATGTTGTTGCTTGTTTACTACTTTGCACTGTTATGATACTTTACATGACGTCCTCCACCCCTGAACGTTTCCGCCGTTCTTCGTTTTGGGGTGTGACATACACTTAGATCCCAGATGAAATGCAATAGAGCTTGGAACTTTATAACTTACAAATGTCTAGAAGGTAGATGAAAGTTGAGATGTATAATTGCCAAGATTCAAGGATCAATCTTGCATGAAAATAATGCTCCAAATCCACTAAAAACTCCAAAAATGGATAAGAAAGGAGAAGGGGAGGCTCAAATATTGAAAATAGAGGCTTGGGTTATCCCAAGGGTTTCTAGATACGATGGAGGCTAAGAAAATACCCTAAAACATGAATCCTTACCTTTTAATACCTTGAAAACCCTAAAAATTTATGGGCATGAGCTGCACAGTTCACACATCGTGAGAATATACTTCTCACCTCGTGAAAACGGGGTTTCACCAAATTCCATTCCAACTTTAAAAATTCACAACTTCATTTTAACTCCATTTTTGGCGAACTTTATATGCACAGAAAGGTATTGATGAGCCCTACAACCCTATCTAATTACTTTTGACTTAATACATGTTGAACTAAAATCATAATCTATGCAAGAAGCTCATAATATTACTTTTCCTATTTTACCCTTTTTTTCTTCCAAGAACAAATCGAAGGTTTTAATCACTTAGCCAACATTATCATCATCCAGTAAGGTCTAAACCCCATTCCCTTTAAGCCCATGGCCTTTACTCAATCTATTTATAGTCTACAATTCCGAAATGCTGAGAGAAAAACTTTTGAGAAACACTTGAACAAATGTTAGTACAAGTTATATATTGCGGAATGTAGTTAATCTCAAAGGATCATAAAGCTCAACAATAATAAGTTAGAGTTGTTAGAGTTGTTAGATGTGGAAATATAATTGCGAAAAAGTAAAGGAATTGTAAATGACAACAAGTTATATATCAAGTAAACACTAAGCTGATTCTTAACAAGGTTTTCATTCAAACCGAGTTAGTATATGTGATCAGCTTGAAGTGAATGAAGTCATGAGGACTTGCTCCGAAGGAGAGATTTAGAGTTCGATCTTAATATAAGTTCACAAATATCTTAGAAGGTAAGAATAGAGAGAGTAATAGAGATATATTGAGAGATGAGAGAATGATAGAGGTAAAGGAGTGTTTCATTCAGAAGCGGAGTACTCTATTTATAGAGTTCTGAGAAATTAGATGTGAAATGAAAAAAGACTATAATTTTGATAGAAGTGTACATGCAAGGTACACTGGACAATACAAAGTAAACAGAAAAGGTTAAAATGCTAAGTCATTGTTGCTGATGATATTGCAGACGATAGAGGCCGATTGTGGTTGGGAGATTATTGCGCTTGCTCAGGAGACTTCGGATTGATAAGTTAAAGTGGGTCACTTTCATGTTTCAACAATTTCCCCCTAAGTGACCTCTTAACTTCTTCATTTGTTGAGTTTTAGGAACTTGATCAACAACCACCAAAATTTTCTCACTTCACTCAGCCAGGTGATCCTCCTTGTGATTTCAAATTTTACTTCATCAGTCATGTGCTTCGTCCTCAGAACCGAAGTCAAGGTGACTTCTAGTTACCTGTGTGTTAGGCGGTGCATGGCTGTGATGGGGACGAAGTATTTGACGTTGTTGTTGACTGTTTTGAACACAACTCTGAATTCTGGAAAGTTGGTTGCACCAAAGGATCAATATTGATATCCTTCACTGAAGACAGGAGCTGGATCAAGTGCGGGGAGGTTGAACTTTTGAGCAAGGGCTGGATGAATATCAGCATCAATCTTGGAGAAGTCGCAAACTATGCATTTCAGGTACTTGCACGCTTTCTCATACGCAATCTTCATCTTCGGATGTTTTCCAGACTTGATCTGAAACACCCTAGCAATTAGGAATACCTCCTCTGGATTCATGCATGGAAAATCTGCTTGAGTTCGGATATACTCGTCACCTCTTCTTGTCAATGTGTACTGGATAAAGTCTGACTTCATGAATCTTCTGATCTTATAGCTCGTGACCCCGGAGGGTCTATCATTAGACCAAATGCTTTCAAATGCTGATCCATGCTTGGCATGAAAATGACAGAGTCGTTCTAACTCAAGGGGCAGTCTTTGTTCATCAGGTAGACTGCGGTCAAAGGGTTCAAAGACAGTGAAGAATTTGGCATTGAGTGAAATTGGAATATCCCAATATCCATCCGAAGGTGGTTCGACATACCTCAATATTGACATGTAGTCTTCATCGAGTAGTCTTCTTGTAGGATTCACCCACGAGATGATCAACGTTTCATCCATCATCATATCAAAGCCATGTTCTCTCCAGATCATTTCAGCAAATTTTGCTGCTTTCCAATCTTTCTTCCTTTGCTGGGTTGCGGGGGGAGTCATTGGAGTGTTCGGATGACATGCTTGGCTCAAAATTTTTGAAGTGTGGTGGAGTTTCTTGACGAGGTGGGGATTGAGGAGTTTTTTGAATCAGAGAGTGTTCTTGATGTGGTGAATGTTGTTGATCTTGATGTATGAGTTTTGTTGGAGAGAAGGAGATTGATGAGTTTGAACTGGAGAGGGAAGCTTGTGTACATCCGCAGTTGGATTTTGATTTTGATGAGAAAGGTGTTGTTGAGTTTCGATTCTTGGTGGTGATGTACCAAAGTGAGAAGGATCAAAGTTTGGAATGGGAATTTCTTCAGTAGATTGATGGTGTTGAGGATTTAAGTCTTCACCTCCCCCTTTTGAGGAAGCAACGTCTCATTGCTCCTCAAACTATTGACGAAGGCCATAAATCTTAGAGAATGCGGTGGTAAACTAAGACTTGATTAGATCCGAGAGTTGAGTGTTGGAAGGAACTTCGGTATTAAACAGCAAGTTGTAGATTTCCTTGGCCAATCGCATGATTTCATCAACATTGGAGTTAGCCGTGAGAGAACGTCTCAGGCCGTTGATTGTGGTTTGGAGCACAGAGAGTGCTGATTCATACACATTGTGCATTTCCTGTACAAGATTCTTGGATGAGATAGCTTGATTTTCCAAGGTAGATTTTAGTTCATCTTTGAGGGCAGTGACTTCCTTGATGAGATGTTTTGCGGTAGAGAGAAATTGTTTATGATCAGCAGTTATGTTGTTGTCAAGGGCTCGGATGCCCATTTCCATCTTTAAATAGAGTCTTTCTGCAGCCAGTCTTTCTCTAGTCTCTAGTCTCTCAATTCTTTCTGCTAGGGACTGCGGACCACAAATATCTGAGTCTTGCGGTTGGGAACTGGTGACTGCAGCCAAAATCTTGTCAACTTTGGACTGGAGAGAGAGAAATTCTTTTCGGGATACAACAAGCTTCTTTTTCTTCTTTTTCTCCTTTGGCTTAGAGGTGGAGTGTTGAGAACCACTAGACTCTTCATCTTCATCAAAGATCATTGCAAAATCATTGGAGTGAGTAGGTTGATCGACTTCATCAATTTCAAGATCATCGAGTCCGAGCGTTGGTCCTGAATTGATTGCAATTGCGGTACCGTCTTCATTGGAACCTTGTGCGACTGTAGTGGGGAGAGGTTTGGATGAACCAACATTGTGAAGATTTTGAGCCTTTTGCACCGTTGCTTCCATGCGAGACATCTAGTCTTGAATTTGTAGAATGTCATAAACAGCCTTTGCATTGCTGATAGAGTCTGCCCAGTATTTGGCAACTGATTGAATCTCCTGCTCCTTTTGTTTTTGTTGCTTTCTCTGTTGATCTTTGCGAGCTTGAAAGGCCCTGCGAAAGGCTTCGTACTTCCTGATTTCAGATTCAGTTTTTGCCCTATACTGAGTCCAGGAATCATCTGAAACATAACCGTCAAATCCATGAGTTCGCACTGGGGTGTCCCCCGGGATCGTAGATCCTTGCACATTTGTGCTCACCACGCCTAAACCACTCGTCTGTAATGTAGGCGGAGTAGAATTTCCCAGGCTTCCTTGGTCTCCTTGACCCGTAGTCAAGTCTGGCCTCGACCTGGTTCCAACAAGGGCTGAAGAAGTTCCCTACAGTTGGGTAGGTATATCAAGTGTTTGGGTTACAAAAAGAAGGATGGAGCGCAAATCCTCTGGATTAAAGATATGAAGGTGGGATACCCTGGAGACCTTAGGGCGAGTAGAAACACTGAGATCCTCTTGGGATCCCAATAGGGTTGTGTCTCCATGTTCAAGTGATACAGATGCACTCTCTGCATCTGAGTAGCTAGAGAGGGTTGAAACAAGTATGTCTGCGGGAGCACCAACGACTACCGGAGTCTTTTGAGAGACTACGGTATTTGTCGGGTTCCGCATTTGGCTCTGGCTAGGGATGGTCTTCTGTCTTTTGTGTCTGAGAACTGGAACGGATTCATCATCGGATTCTTCGTTCAAATTGACAGCAATATCATCGTGAGAGTTGGAGGGGGAGACAGGTGCGTCATCCAAAGATTCGATGACCCTGGTCTTGCGTTTCTTAGAAGAGGTTTCACCTTTCATGGCTCTGCTGCGGGGAGCTTTCTTGGGTTGAACAATCTTCTTACGTCGTGTAGTTGTGGGAGGGTTAGATTGTTCTGCGGTAGGAGGGACTGAGGCAGGTGCGGATTTTGAAGGACCTTGGGTTGCGGTGGTAGCTATAATTTGCTGACTGGGATGAGGCGGGGAAGAATGGTACGGGTCAATACCATCCGTAGCCTCAAGATGATTAGTGACTTCTCGGGTTTCAAGTCCAATATACTTGAGAATATGTTCAGGCAAGCGTCTGAGAGGTCCAAAAATTTATTGGTCTTTGGAAAGAGTGTACCTTTTCAAGTCTCGGGTGACAAAGAAGTTGATGTCATCATCCATGCTGAGATTTGCATCCATGTGAAGACCCGAGATGCAGAGAGACCAGAAGCGTGCAAATGTAAGTTCGGTTGGGTCTTCTCTTGGATTCTCCTTGGGAACATACTGGAGGAAATCATCCCAAAGGATCTGTCTGTAGTTAACAACATTCCTAATGAAAATGCTCCATACAAGTTCTAACAGCTTTAGACCCATGTTGTCTGTGCCTCCGGTTCTGCCAGAGAGACTTCGAATGATGAAGTGACAGACAAATTGACAGACAGGTAGTTGGTTCTTCTTGAATTCTCCAATTCCATTGATCCTTTTCTGATAACCCATCTGATACAGGGTTGAAGTGATGTCGCTCAGGCTTGGAGAGTAGACTCTTGTTGAGGGAGATACCCTAAGATTGATTGCATTCAGGAATTTTTCTTTAGTCAAGACAACCAAAGAATCATCGATCAAGTTTAGATGAACTTCTTGCATATTGTTGATTGGTCGAAAGGCAGAGAATGCACTCTTTAAGAGAGTTGAAAGAGGAACAACATATGTGAAAGAGTCGAAGGCTCCAAACAGTGGATGAGATGACAAGAACTTGATCATCAGTCGAATTGATTCATTGTAGGACGGATGATCTTCAAACACAGCCTTAAAATTGCTTGAGGCTATCGTCGGAGAAGGGTTTTTCATAGTGGAGTCGGAACCAGTTGGTTGAGCCGACGCAGAAGCTTTGGATTGCTTTTTCGAGATTCCAGATTTCACCATTTTGAAAAATTTTAAGAACTTGCAAAAAAAAAGGGAGCAAGAAGGTGAAGAAGAGAAAGAGTGTCTTAGAGTTCAGAAAGTGTAAAGCTTTCTTGGGAGGGAAAAAGGGTTTTTATAGTTCAGGATCTCAAACAATTATACGATTTAATTTATTAACAGATGTTAATGGTAAAAACCCTTGGGTTTAAGCCATTATCATCCATTCATAAAAGGAAAAGATTTATTTAAAAAAAAACGAGCATTAAATGAATGTCAGCCCACGTTTGAAGATCATGTGGAGGGGGAGTTGAAAATCCGTTGGGTAATGGGGAAGTGGAAACGGATTAGACATCTTGGTATAAGATGATATGAAAGAAAAAGGTAAAAGATTTCTTTTATGGGTAAAACAAATTATTTGTCATTTAACCTAAAATACGTCTGACATGAAAAAGGTGATTTTGAAAGAAACTGAAACGTTGTATGCTACAAAACAAATATTTTTGAGAACGTTTTTCTTATTTAATGAAGATAATTAAATAGCACACAAACACAACATTATCAGTGGGTTTAAGAAGTTGTTGAGGATGATGGGTTTTGAGCATTCTAACACTTCCTAAGTGTACATGCAACCCTAATAACCTTGGATCTATGTTTTTCTAATTATCATGCAAAGTTGAATTCCAAGGTTATATTCCTATCTAGCATACATGGGGAACAAATTTTAACTTGCATGAAAGATAGAATAACTTACCTTGTTGTTGCTTATGATCCTTCAAACCTTGTGAGCCTAGCACCCCAAGTGTGATGCCTCAAATGCTTCACACAATACCAAATGCTTTTGGAATGACTTTAGAGAGAATACACACTTCTAAAATCGGCCTAGCCCTCTTGTTTCTTATGTGTATCCGATTTTGGTGGAGAATGGGTTTCTTATATAGTGTTGACACATCTAGGGTTACACCATGTAAACCCTAATGTGTCATGACTCTTCATTTCCATGACCCATGGGTTTGTAACTCCCATGGAGCATCCATGGAGCATCCTATGGGTGGAACCCAACTTGATAATCCATGGAGCCTCTTAGCCCACTATATAAGATATGGAAGATTTACATAATCTACCCATATATTTAATTAGTTATCTTTTGATCACTTAATTAATTCTAAATTAATTCTTGATCAAACTAATTAAATAATATTATTAATATATTAGAACTTATAATATATTAATAAACCATAAGTGTTATTTCTCTCATTTTAGTTTATCCAATTGCATGGTGCCATGCAACCCAAATGGACCATGCCGGGTCGGGTCAAGTACATACCAGAAATAGTTATGGACTTAGACACCTTATCCAACAGTCTCCCACTTGGATAAGTCTAATAACTATAACTGCAATACTTTAGGAACCGATCGGCAATCATAGCTCTTTCAAGGTCTCTCGAAACTGAGAAGATGATGATACGCCATTTAAGATAAGTGATCATATAATCCTCTGTTCTAGATATCAGCCGGACAAATACATGGAACAATGTCTTACTTATTGTCCAGCAGTTTGTTCCCCGATTTCCGATTTGTTTGACAAAGAACTTAACTGAACACATCAACTTAGTTCTGACCGGGCCCGGTACATAGGTCAAAACAAAATCATCGAGGGGCCCAGATATCAGCTTTTAATCGAAGAAGGAACAGATAAACTTTGACTCATATGTTTGTTCTACCACTCATTGAATTATACACAAAAGCACGTTTTATAACATCGAGTTACCAATGCGTTAACGTACAATCAATGCATAACCAACTCATAAGTAACAAATCATATCTCTAGGTTTGAAGACTTATATGATATTACCGTCTCACGATCACTCGAGATAAATTCCATGAAGTGATTCCAGTGAGCGTGGGTTGAGTCCAATGCTCAGAACTTATGAGCACTCATGAGTGTTGTAGCCATGTCCAACAACTTAGACCTCTGCAACCAATCATGACAGTCTTGATTCATACATACTTCTGACATATGACCGACTGTGGAGGTTCAAATAATATGATATACCAAACATAATTATTCTGGAAGTCAAAACATGCAAAAGAAATATAGTAAACGATCGACAAGAGATAGCAACACTTTACTCATAAATAAAACACCTTTTATTCATCATCTAATGTCAATTACACTTTACAAATTTCAAGGTTATCTAACTACTAAATCTAATATCATCCTTCAGCCCTATGCTCCGAGCATGCTGGAGATGCTTAACCCGAGTCAGTCCCTTCGTGAGGGGATCTGCTGGATTCTCATCCGATGATACCCTCTTTGCCACGAGGAGTCCTTCTTCTATTCGATGTCTGATGAAATGGTATTTTCTGTCGATGTGTCTGGATCTCCCGTGATCCCTTGGTTCCTTGGCTAAGGCAACTGCACTTTCACTATCACAGAAAATTTCCATTGGCTCTTTAAAAGCTGGTACAACTCCAAGGTCTCCAATGAAGTTCTTCAGCCATATCGCCTCCTTTGCTGCCTCGCTAGCTGCTATATACTCTGATTCGCAAGTTGAATCAGCCACTGTCCCTTGCTTGGAACTCTTCCAAGAAATTGCTCCTCCATTTAAGGTAAAGACCCAGCCTGACTGAGAGCGGAAATTATCCTTATCAGTCTGAAAGCTAGCATCACTATACCCTAGAACTCTCAAGTCTTCACTCCCACCGAGGGTAAGGACGCAGTCCTTAGTCCTCCGTAGGTACTTGAGGATATTCTTTACCGCAGTCCAGTGTGCCTTGCCAGGGTTCCCTTGATACCTGCTAACCATGCTCAAAGCAAAGGCTACATCAGGTCGAGTACACGTCATAGCATACATGATCGATCCTACAGCCGAAGCATAAGGTATTCGACTCATTTCTGCTATCTCAGCCTCAGTACTAGGGCTTCGTGTCTTACTCAATCTGGCATTACTCTGGATGGGTAACTCTCCTTTCTTGGAGTCCTGCATGCCGAATCTCTTCAACACCTTATCCAAGTAAGTACTCTGACTAAGTCCAATTAGTCTTTTACTCCGGTCTCTCAAGATCCTTATCCCTAGAATATAGGCAGCTTCTCCTAGGTCCTTCATAGAGAAACACTTCCCAAGCCAGGACTTAACTTCCTGCAGAGTTGGGATGTCATTTCCTATGAGTAGTATGTCATCCACTTACAATACCAAAAAGCTAACTATACTCCCACTAGCCTTGACATATACACAAGATTCATCTTCATTCCTAGAAAAGCCAAATTCCTTGACTTTCTCATCAAAGCAAAGATTCCATCTGCGAGGTGCTTGCTTGAACCCATAAATGGATTTCTCAAGCTTACACACTCTATTAGGGTACTCTGTGTTGACAAAACCCTCTGGCTGACTCATGTAAACATCCTCAACCAACTTTCTATTAAGGAAAGCGGTTTTGACATCCATTTGCCATATTTCATAGTCATGAAATGCGGCTATGGCTAACAGAACCCTAATAGACTTAATCTTGGCCACTGGAGAAAAGGTCTCATCATAATCAACTCCCGAAGTTTGTGAGAAACCCTTTGCAACCAGTCGTGCCTTATAAGTGTGTACATTACCATCCATGTCGGTCTTCTTCTTGAAGATCCATTTGCACCCTACAGTCTTACGACCTGGTACATTCTCAACCAAGTTCCTTGATTGTCATACATGAACTGTATCTCGCTGTCCATTGCCTCTTTCCACTTGGCTGACTCAGGGTCTGCCATGGCTTCCGCGTAACTGTTAGGTTCATCCAGACCTATCAGTGTCTCATCACTGATAAGTGTATCACCTTCCGCAGTAATATGGAATCCATAGTAATGCTCAGGTGCATTCCTAACCCTTGTGGAACGCCTCAGAGGTACATACTTGTCAATTGGCTCAACAGAAGTTTCCTCCTCAAGTTGAGTGCTAGGGTTTGAAGTTCCTTCACCACTTGACTCTTGAATTTCTTCAAGGTCAACTTGCCTCCCACTGTCTCTTTGGCTTATGAACTCTCTCTCTCGAAAGAAAGCCCTCCTAGCTACAAAGACCACATTCTCACTAGGTCTGTAGAAGAGGTAACCAAAGGATTTATGTGGGTAGCCGATGAAAATACACCTCTCACTTCGAGGTTCGAGCTTATCATGAGTCTCGCGTCTCATGAAAGCCTCGCAACCCCAAATCTTAATGTGGTCTAGTTTGGGTACTTTACCAGTCCACATCTCATGAGGAGTTTTGGCAACTTTCTTTGTGGGAACTAGATTAAGGATATGGGCGGCAGTCTCTAAGGCATACCCCCAAAATGAGATTGGTAGCGAAGCTCGACTCATCATGGAACGAACCATATCCAACAAGGTTCGATTACGCCTCTCAGCTACACCATTCAACTGCGGTGTCCTGGGAGGTGTCAATTGTGAGACAATCCCACATTCCCTAAGATAGTCGAGGAACTCTGAACTAAGATACTCACCACCTCGATCGGATCGAAGCATCTTAATGTTCCTGCCCAATTGATTCTCGACTTCCTGTTTAAACTCTTTAAACCTCTCAAAAGTCTCTGACTTATGCTTGATTAAGTAGACATATCCATATCTACTGTAATCATCAGTAAAAGTCAAATAATAACGATTAGCATCCCTTGTGGCATGTTTGAAGGGCCCACACACATCTGTGTGTATAAGATCCAACAAACCTTCACCCCTCTCACAAGAACCTGTGAAGGGTGACTTTGTCATTTTTCCAAGTAAGCATGATTCGCAACTATCATCTGACTTTAGGTCAAATGACTCCAATACTCCATCCTTTTGGAGTTGGCCTATGCGTTTCTTGCTTATATGTCCAAGACGACAATGCCATAATGATGCTTTATCCAAGTTATTATCATTAACAGAATCAATACACAATACATTATTTCCTAAGTTATCAACCACAGATACAGTTTCATACACACCATCACAAGGTAATGCTTTAAAATAAAGAACATTATTAAAGAAAGCATTAACCGAACCAACTTCATTATCCAAAATGAAAAGGTGAAACCTTGTTTATACAATGCATGAAAGGAAATAATATTTCTTGCCATTTCTGGCGAATAACAACATTTATTCAAATCTAAACTAAACCCACTACTTAGCGATAAAGTATAAACTCCAATCTTGGTGACAGGTAAAGCTTTCCTATTCCCCATGATTAAGTTTATTCTTCCATGCTCCACATTCTCACTTCTTCTTAGTCCCTGCAAATCAGAACATATATGAATACCACAACCGGTATCAAGGACCCAAGAGTTAGAATGGGGTGAGTTATTAGATAAGATAGTGTAAATACCTGCATGGTTGGGTTTAACTTTCCCATCCTTCACATCTTACTGGTACTTTGGGCAGTTCCGCTTCCAATGTGACTTTTAATGGCAATAGAGGCATTCAGCCTCTTTAGGGTCAGAAGAAGGAGTGACAAAACCTTTCTTGGTTCCACTTGAAGAAGAGTCATCAAGGGTCCTAGCCTTGGTACCCTTCGAAGAGCTCTTCCTCTTCTTCCCTCTACCTTTCCCGATTGCCAAAACCGGGGCGGAGTTTGGAGTAGGAGTGTTAACAACCGACTTACCCTTAAGACCTGTTTCTGCGGTCTTGAGGAGTCCCTGAAGTTTGCTGAGTGTGACCTCTTCCTTATTCATGTGATATGTCATGCGGAATTGATCATAGCACGATGGTAAGGAGTGCAAAATGATATCTATTGCAAGCTCCTCAGGGAAGTTCACATTAAGCTTCAGCAACCGATCCACATACCTTTGTATTTTCTGCATGTGGCTCGTGACGGATTCCCCGTCCTTCATCATGGTTGTTATGATAGAGCATATGATTTCATACCTCTCTTGTCGTGCACTTTGATGGTATCTTTCCATCAGATCTTGGTGCATTTCAAAAGGGTAGAAGTCCTCATAGGACTTTTGGAGTTCCGCTGTCATGGTGGCCAACATGATGCATGCCACTTTTGTAGCATCCCTTTCATGTGCCCGGAAGTCAGCGATCTCCTGGGGAGTTGCAGTGGTCTCATCAATCTCCTTAAGCTCTTTGTCAAGGACATATTCTTTGTCCTCGTAGCGGGTAATCATCCTGATGTTTCTGATCCATTCATTGAAGTTGGATCCATCAAAAGTGACTTTCCCACACAAGTTCATAAGGGTAAAGGAGCCATTAGGATTAGAGCCAGAAGCAGCATTGTTTGAAGACATCTGAAAGAAGAGAACAAGATTAGTTTAGATATTAAGAGAGTCCTTAATAAAACACCCAAATGTAATATTAAGGCTAGGATCCAATCACAATATATTATAACTTAGAAGAGGTATGCCGTAATCCAAGCTATAACATATTTGAAAAGTAGGTGAATGACGATTCACCAATTTCCACCATGAAAAACGAAATATAAATATTAGGTTTTTAATTGGTTCTTAGAAATTCCTAGATTCTTTTGAGATTCAATGAACTTTTCAAAGGCATGTTTCAATCTCGAGTGTGCCCTCCAAGCTTTGTGACTGGGATACCGAGGATCACAAAACGAGGTGTGAAGTAACCATGCAAATCACTTGGTACCCTCAAGGTTTATCACTCAATCGATGTGCCGGTAAACCACACATGCTCCACCGATGCTATGGTAAACCTTAAGTCACCCTTTACCTACCTTGTTAAGTCCAAGTTAGTGTGCCGGTTAACCACACACGCTCCACCAACGACTTAAACAAAGTGTAAAGTGTAATTTCATGGATTAGCACCTTATTCACATTTTCCTAAAGTAACTAAGATTGGGAATTTAATAAAAGCATTTAGTTACTTTATAATATTCATCATACTTTTAATGAGAATTTATAAGTCCTTGTCTTACCCGTTCGGCTAACGACCCTCCACCGATCAAGGAAGCGGTGGGTGAGAGTGGACACCCATTAAGTTGCCATTTTATAGGCAACAACCTTATACCCCCCTTATAGACCGGCTTCCTGAATGAGGCGTACTAGCGGTAAGACGACTTGACGTTATACATATATATATTAGTAACTTATAATATTATAAAGTATAAGGGTTGAATTTTAACTTTCAAAATTCTAAGGGTTGGAACTAAAGTTTTAATCAAGACTTTACATGTTCCAAAACTTGAGGGCAAGTTTTTGTAAACTTCCAAAACTTTTCATTTCTTATAACTTATGAATCAATTGAGTAATAAAAATGAAGACTCTTCATTTTTATAACTCTTGTGTTCTTTTAATGGCTTTAATAAAAGTGAGACTTTTGGTTTTCCATAACTTGAGGACAAGTTATGGACTCCATTAAAACACATTATGATCATGAATTAAACTACCATGAAGGTTACAAACAATTCCTATGATCATCTAATCTTCATAAGTTCAAGAACATGAATATGAACACTTTCAAGAATCAAAAATTACACTTAAAAAAACTTGTAATTTTAATAATTGCCATTGTAAATGGATTAGCATAAACATTACACCATCTAAAACAAGCTTTAAAACATCAAAACAGTTTAGGGTAATGTTTCTAGTCCATTTCCAGCAACAAATGTGCAAACTTTCATACGAGCAGAAAACAGAAAAACGATTTTTTTTTCAAGCTGTTTGCACACACAAAAAAAAACAACAACAAACGAACCATGCTCTGATACCACTGATGGGTTTTGAGCATTCTAACACTTCCTAAGTGTACATACAACCCTAATAACCTTGGATCTATGTTTGTCTAATTATCATGCAAAGTTGAATTCCAAGGTTATATTCCTATCTAGCATACATGGGGAACAAATTTTAACTTGCATGAAAGATAGAATAACTTACCTTGTTGTTGCTTATGATCCTTGAAACCTTGTGAGCCTAGCACCCCAAGTGTGATGCCTCAAATGCTTCACACAACACCAAATGCTTTTGGAATGACTTTAGAGAGAATACACACTTCTAAAATCGGCCTAGCCCTCTTGTTTCTTATGTGTAGCCGATTTTGGTGGAGAATGGGTTTCTTATATAGTGTTGACACATCTAGGGTTACACCATGTAAACCCTAATGTGTCATGACTCTTCATTTCCATGACCCATGGGTTTGTAACTCCCATGGAGCATCCATGGAGAATCCTATGGGTGGAACCCAACTTGATAATCCATGGAGCCTCTTAGCCCACTATATAAGATACGGAAGATTTACATAATCTACCCATACATTTAATTAGTTATCTTTTGATCACTTAATTAATTCTAAATTAATTCTTGATCAAACTAATTAAATAATATTATTAATATATTAGAACTTATAATATATTAATAAACCATAAGTGTTATTTCTCTCATTTTAGTTTATCCAATTGCATGGTGCCATGCAACCCAAATGGACCATGCCGGGTCGGGTCAAGTACATACCTGAAATAGTTATGGACTTAGACACCTTATCCAACAGAGGATTCATTCAATGCGACTGCGGACGGTGTAGTGACTGCGATGGAAGACAATGTAATTGCGGTAGAAAGATCTTAAAAGAGCACTTGAAAAGAAATTAGGAACAACAAACAATAAAGACCCAATGAATATAAGTATGATATATGGTTGCGGTATACAGAGTATACTGAAACCATGTATGATAGATATATTATGATAGGACTGCAACAGAGACCAAAAGTGATCTGCGGTACCTATCAATTCAAAAAGAATTGTGGGTCCGGATTCATCATCCCTAACATTTGCAGAAAACTGTTGAGATTTGTTGCATCAAGTGTCTTTGTAAACACATAAGCAATCTCTTCGTGGGTATTGACAAAAATTAGTTCAATATTACCTTTGAGAATGTGGTCTTTGATGAAGTGATACCGGAGATCAATGTGTTTCGTCTTTGAGTAATGAATGAGATTGTGAGAAATCGCAATGGCACTCTCTGAGTCACAGTAAATCGGTATCCGCAACATTATGTATCCGTAGTCCATCAGTTGGGTTTTCATCCACAAGACATGAGAACAACAGCCGGCTGCGGCCATATACTCAGCTTCTACGGTAGACAACGAGACACAATTTTGTTTTCTTGAGGACCAGCTGACCAGTCTTCCTCCAAGAAATTGACAACCACCGGAAGTGCTTTTTTTATCCAATATGCATCCGACATGATCTGCATCAGTGAAGGCTTGGAGGCTGAAGTCATTCTCTGCAGGATACCAGAGGCCTAGAGCTTTGCTTCCTTTCAAGTATCTAAGGATTTCCTTGACTGCGGTCAAGTGCGATACTTTGGGATCAGCTTGGTATCTTGCGCATAAGCCTGTTGCGAAGACAATATCTGGTCTGCTTGCAGTGAGGTACATCAAAGAACCAATCATTCCTCTATAAGTTTTGTGGTCCACTGATTCCCCGGACGGATCAACAGACATCATATATCCGAAGGCCATGGGGACCTTGGCTGAGGAACAGTTGTCCATTGCGTATTTCTTCAGTAGTTCAGAGGTATACTTTTCCTGATGAATAAATATCCCTTGAGGTACTTGTTCACTTGGAGTCCTAGAAAGAAGTTAATATCTCTATTCATGCTCATTTGGAACTTGTTGGTCATGAGCATTGCAAATTCATCCACCATACCCTGATCTATTGACCCAAATATGATATCATTCACATAGATTTGAACAAGCACAAGGTGATTACCATTTGCCTTTCTGAATAATGTGGGATCAATCACACCTCTTTTGTATCTGGATGTGACAAGAAACTCGGAGAGGGTCTCGTACCACGCCCTCGGTGCTTGCTTAAGACCATAGACTGCTTTCTCGAGCTTGTAACAACAATATGGGAAATCTTGACTTTCGAAGCCTAGATGTTGTTGTAAGTACACTTCTTCTTTCAGTTCACCATTCAAGAAGGCACTTTTTACATCCATTTGATGTACTTTGATATTTTTGTGTGCCGCATACGCTAAGAAAATGCTTATGGCTTCCATCTTGACTATGGGGGGGGGGGGGGGTAAGTTTCATCATAGTCAACACCTTCCAGTTGACTATACCCCTTAGCAACCAATCTTGATTTGTTTCGCACGACCGCACCGGATTCATCCAGTTTGTTTTTGTACACCCATCTTGTTCCAACAATAGTGTGACCAGTTGGCTTTGGTACTAGTTGCCACACTTTGTTCCTTTCGAACTCTGCTAATTCTTCTTACATGGCAGCTATCCAGTTAGGTCCATGAGAGTTTATTTTATGGTACGAGGCTCGACTAAAGACATGAACACTACATAGTGACAATGATCAGTTAAGTCTTTAGAGGATCGAGTTTGGATATCTGTGGATGGGTTTCCTATGATTTGACCCGGTGGGTGGTTCTTCGTCCAGACATGTAGTCGCGGTTGTAGATGATCACCAGCTGCGGTGGAGGGAATGTCTTCGATATCAGGAGATTCTTCAATTGGGGAAGGCAGTACCCCCTCGACTTGTGAGCAGCCCGCAGAAGTGTCTTGGACTGAAGGAGTTTGATCAGCATTGAAATGAGGTTCCCCTTGGATTGCGGATGGGAGTTCCCCCTGAACCTGAGATGGTTCCCCCTGGCTTGATGAGCGAGTGATAATCCTTGAATCAGTTCTTCTGTCGATGTTCTCTATACCATCATCGTCAGAGTCTGATGATACATTTGATGGGTTTTGGACTCTGCGGATAGATACCGGAGCTACTTCTTTATGCGCTGGAACCTCGATGGTTGTAACCTACGCATGAGTTGAACTTTCCCCCTCAAACGACAAGGTGGAAGTGTTGGGTGACAAGTCTTCGTGTTGAGTATGTTATGTTGCGTCATGGGCTTATTTTGTATATCCGGATTGGGCCTGTCCATCCGTGATTATTATAGGGTTTAGCTATAAATAGTGCATGCATGTATGCCTTAGATACAAACGTGATTATAGTGATTATTGCTTTGTAACCCTAAACACCTCTACAGTCGAAGTTCTTAATCGAGCTCTTCTGAGGTGTTAAAGTTTAATCATTCGACATCATTTAAACCATTCATGTGTTCTTCATTACGTCTTTAATTGTTTATCTACTTAGAATCTATCGATCCTACTAGAACTTTGTTCTAACAAGTGGTATCAGAGCGGGTTCTTGTAGATCTCAGCGATTTTTACAAGAATCGGTCTTGTTTATGGCGAAATCTTATGTTGAATCTCACCTTGTTCTTCAAGTTTTGTAAGTTTTCTGAAAAGAAAAAGTCTACTACTTCGTTTTATTGCCTAATCTTGTTCAGATCTGTTATCTTCTACCCATTTTATCATATGATTTGTTCTTAATTTGTGTTCTGGAAGAAATTTCATGTTTACTTGAATTTTCGTGTTCATATCCACTTTTTCTTTCTAAAAACCATCTCAGATCTGTTTTCTCTCACTAAAAACCCTTTTAGATCCGTTTTTCTCTCTCTAGAATTCTTATCAGATCTACTTTCTCTCTCTTCAAGTTCTATCATTTTTTGAAGATCTAATGGATAAAACGAATTTATTGTTTGACTCCATTTTAGAACTTGGATTAAAGGTTACTAAACCAATCTATGGTGTTAACAAAGTGACCATGTTTCAAATCAGTGGTCGATCTATGTTGAATGATATTCCTGAGTTGTATAATCTTCTTGTTGATAAGAAAATATCTAGATACTCATCTGTTAATCACCATGAGTTAAGAGAGGATGAGAGAATAGTAGAACAATTTCATATTATATATGAACATTTAAATCGGGAACATAAACAGATGTTGAAGATAAAAAGGGCTGAAAAAGAAAAAGAAGAAGTTCATGTTGTTCTTCAAGTTTCTGAAGAAAAAGTGACTCCAGATGTTCTTGTTGAGGGGGAGTCATGTGGTTCATGTTTTTCAGAAGAGTTACATTCCGAATCTAGTTGTTCTGAAGATGAATCTCAAAGCAAATCTTTGGAAATCATGAAAATGAAGACATTCTGTTCTATTGGAACTCAAACAGATGATTCTTTATGTTCTGAAGATGTTTTTGAAGGAATGACTCCTTACAAAAAGCCAATAATTCAAGATGTTCAGATTTATCAAACTCCTAAGGATTGTGTTCAAAGGTCTTCTAATGTTCAGATTCAGAATAGTGAAAAGGTTGTTCAGATCCGAAATTTGTTTCTGAAGCCTAAAAATAGGAAAAGGAAGAAGAAGAGAAAGAACAAGAGTAAAATGAAGAAAGTTTGGATGCCCAAGGTACAAGTGCCCATTGCTTGTGAAAAAGTTGAAGTCAATAATGTTCAAAGAAAATTTCATTCAGGTGAATATGTTAAGGGTTGGAGAAAAGAGAAAATAGTGTTCTGTTGGTTTAATGAATTTTTTGGAAATTTTTGTTTTCCAACTAAGAAGCGGGTATTATTTTCAGATGATGATAGATATTCTTCAAATAAATGGGTTTGCAAGAAACGAACTTCAATGTTGAATCTTAAATGGGTACCAAAAGTCCCATAAAAAGATTTTGTCCTTTATCAAAAAAAAAAAAAAAAAAAAAAAAAAAAAAAAAAAACGATAAATGGTTATAGTCTTGGTGAAATCTGGTGGATTTGGTTCAAAGATATGAAAGTTTGTTCAAGGAATCAAATTTATTGATTTTTTAAGTATTGGAATTGACAAAAGGCTGAAAAAGTTGATTGTTGGGTGAAAAGTGTCATTTTTCTGCAAAAAGAAAGCTGCCTTCTGACACTTTTCTGCTTAAAGGGTACAAACTGTCAGTTTACTGTAACAGGGATTGCTTTTGGATTTATGGTCACTAGAGGTTTCGCTTGTTTGGTCGTTCACTGAAGCATTAAGCGAAACTCAAAGACGCGAACCTTACAATTAGAAGCGAAACTCAGTTTAAGAACCGAACTCAAATTAACAACTGAACTCACAAGAACCGAACCCGAATCTACTGTTCACAACCGAACGTTCGGTTGATTTCGCTTTCGGTTGTGTAATTGATGGAGCGAACCTGCAATTGTATTTGAAGCGAACCTGAGATTCGCTTTCGGTCCATGTCCATTTGAAATCGGATCAAGAAACGGAAGTTTGTATCTCTCCTCAAGAAGCGAACGTCAAGATGCCAAAGTCAGGGAATCACATTCGCTCTGCAAACCAATTCTAAATCAAAATCGATCGATTGCAGACTCGGAATCGACTTCACAGGTTTCGTCTCGTGCTTGACTAGAACACTGAAATTAGAAATCATTCACCGGAATCACAGTCGTGGAATCGGAAATCAAAATCGGCATTTTTGACATCTAAAACTGCTCTTGTTCAAATTATTCAACGCATCGAAATCTGAATATTCATTCTCAAAATCGAACTCGCAAGTGAATAAAGTTATTAATCAACCAAATCGGGATTTCTGAATCGGTATTATCGTGGAGTGCAATACATGAACAATCACGATCAGAATTGAATTTAGAACATACATCGGAGTTACTGGAATCGGAAAATGATTTATACGAAATCGAAAGTTCACGCTATCAAAACCGATCAGAAAATAATTTTGTATTTTGACTTTTGCTAAGTCAAATGACGTGCGTTCATCCGTTCCAGTGAAGAAGATGACTCAAGTTACATTCTTGGTCCCTACAACTTTAGCGCTTTGACAGTTCCCATCCTCAAATGTTTTTAACCTTTACAGTTTCTACCCCTCCTTGGAAGATGCCATTTATTTCAGCGTTACATTGAAGAAATGGGTTATATTTTCAACATTTGCCCCCTGACTCAAATAAATTTCTTTTATTTTTGGATTTTACCCAATATCCAAATTTCTTTTAAAATTTTTGGTTTTTTACCATTTTTACCCCTTCTCTCCAAAATATTTTCACTTCTTATTCTTTCCTTTGGTCTTATTCTTTACAAACCTTTCTCAAATAAATTGCTTCTTATTGTATTCCTTTGTCTAAATTTAAAAATCGAAAAATACAAAATTATTTTTTGTTATTTTTCCGGTTTTAATTTTTGTGAATTGGGGATATTCTAAAGGGATTTATTTCATCAAATCTGACGGGTTTTGAAGATTGTTGGTGATTCTTCTTAACTTTCCGGATTCTCTCCATGGTATTTGTTGAAGATTCAAGGGGGAGTGATGATTATTCAAGGGGGAGTTCATATTTGGAAGATTATTTTTTTTTATTTCTCTCGCTCGGAAGACCCCATGTGCTGATGAGTATCATAATTTAGGGGGAGAAATGCCAAGAAGATCGGAAATCGTGATCTTCATCAGTGATTATTATAGGGTTTAGCTATAAATGGTGCATGCATGTATGCCTTAGATACGAACGTGATTATAGTGATTATTGCTTTGTAACCCTAAACACCTCTACAGTCGAAGTTCTTAATCGAGCTCTTCTGAGGTGTTAAAGTTTAATCATTCAACATCATTTAAACAATTCCCGTGTTCTTCATTACGTCTTTAATTGTTTATCTGCTTAGAATCTATCGATCCTACTAGAACTTTGTTCTAACACTTCGGATAGATTTGCACCTGAGACTTCAGCATGTTGCTGTTGGGCTTCCGGAGACACAAGAATTTCAGAGAGATGAGCGGTTTCTGTGGGGTCAAAAAGGTCATCATAGTCTATTTCAACTATGTTCAAGGGACCCGAAGAGGCTGGGATATCACTTTCCAGGATTGCTTTCGTTTCACCCGAAGGAGTAGTGTTACGGATATAATAGTCATCGAATTTTACATCGAAGCTTTCGACTATTAATCTAGTGTGTCTAATAAGAACCCTGTAGGCCACTTTGTTTGTTGAGTAGCCAAGAAAAATGCCTTTATCTGAATTTGGTGCAAACTTGTTAGGATGATCTTTGTTATTAATCACAAAGCATCTACACCCAAAGATGTGAAAGAATCTGACATTCGGTTTGCGATTGTTGAGGCCCTCAAAAGGAGTTTTGTTTAGACGCTTGCAAATGATGCTTCAGTTTTGAACAAAGCATGCAGTTGCCACTGCTTCGGCCCAGAAGAATAGAGGAAGATTTGCAAAGTTAAGCATAGATCTGGCTGCTTCCACCAGAGTACAGTTTATTCGCTCTACTACTCCATTTTGCTGCGGTGTATAGGGAGCTAAGAAGTTGTGATTGATTCCTTTGGAGACCAAGAAGCTATTCAAGAGATGATTCGTAAACTCGGTTCCATTGTCACTTTGGATTCTTCTCATAGGTAATTTGATTTGAAGTTCAATCTCTTTGATGAAGTTGATTAGAACCTGCTGTGTTTCGGATTTTAGCCTCAGAAAGAAGACCCAAGTGAAACGAGTGAAGTCATCATCTATAACCAGTATGTACTTCTTGTGATTGAGACTGGCTACGGTAGATGGACCGCAGAGATCAATGTGCAAGAGTTCTAAGGGTTCAGAAATTGATGAATCAATCACCAGTGGATGGCTTTCCTTTGATTTTTTACCACACTCACAGGCTGGGAAAAGTGTATCGTTGTTATACTTCAGAATGGGGAGACCTCGGACGAGTGCTCCGGTGACAAGGTTGTTGATGTACCAAACGTTCAGATGAGCCAGCTTACGGTGCCATAGCTAGCTAACTTCGGAGACTGCTTTGGACAGAAAACACAACTACGGTTTCCCAATGATCAAAGAGACATCCAAAGGATACATTGTCCCTTCAGACTTAGATTTGATCAAACAGGTGCTTCTATCGCTTGTCATAATGTAGCAGTATTCATCATCAAACTCAACCCGATGGCATGCTTTACATAGTTGACCTACACTGATGAGATTATGCTTGAGGCCTTCTACGTAAGCAACCTTTTGTATTGAGAAACTCCATGTGGTTAACAGACCGCGACCTCTGATGACACCATTCACATTGTTTCCGAATGTGACATTTCCACCGTTACATATAGGCCTAAAATCCCGTAGGTATTCTAACCTTCCGGTCATGTGCAAGGAGTAGGCACTATCAATCAACCACTCATTTTCTTGTTCCTCCTTTCACATAGCCTGAAAATTACATGGTTAGTTTGGGCATCCAAACTAGTTTAGAGCCCGGGGTTACAAGTGAGTTTTTCTTAGATGCATGAGCAGGGATAGTGGTAACAGGTTTCGTGTCGACCTTGAGACCTAGACCTGGATGTTTGTGAGATTTTGGAGTGTCATGGGGTTTTAGAAAGTTACTAGGTATTGGAAAGGTGCGAGGTTGGACTTGACATGACTCCTATTGATGATAAAATCCAAAAGAGAGATTTTTTTCATTCATCCAGACACTGTACTTGGTCAGCGGTCCGGAGGGTGCAGTGTGAGTCTTATGACCACTCCACGAGTGAGTTCTGACTGTTGAGTCCTTGGGATTTGAGATAGTGTGATTTGGAAAGGTGTGAGCACGTGAGTTCCTCCTAGGTTGTGTTCTGAAAAGTTGAGGTGACTTGAAAAGTGTAGGAGTTGGTAAAATTCCTTTCCATTTTGGGTCATCTAAGGAATAGATCTGAAAACATTTTTTTAGAGGACTTGACTCTCATTTGGGACTTGTCAGGAGAGTTAGAAAAAGTTTTCAGAACAGTGCATTCCTTTTTGTCTGATTCCTTGACTACAGTATTTTTCAAAAACTGATTTGAGAGAACATATTTTTCTATACTCTTATGTTTTGAAGTTCTGACATGTTTTTTGATTTTTTGATAAGATTTCCCGCTTTTTACCATGAGATCTAAGTTCCTCCTTGAAATCCAGTTTTTCCTGAGTTTCTGGAGAACCACAGTCAGTGATGTTCAACTGCGGTTTAGGACTCTGAGATCATTGACCATATTCGAAATTTTCTATGGGCAACTCATGATGAATTGGCTGAACAGTCACTGAGCTCTTGACTGCGGTCTGCGGTAAAGAAGATTGGACTACCGCAGAGTAAGTCAAGGTTGGTTCTTTAGTGGGATACTTGATAGAAGGCATTTGGACAGATTGCGGATCGGGACTGCAGTGTGATGAACTACGATCCGAAGGCTGAGATGGACAGTTCATAAGAACTTTAGGTCCTTCCATAAGAATTTCTTCATCAACACCTGATGAAGTCTGAGAGTTGGGATAAATTGTGCAAGAGACAGGTACTTGATCACTCAAATGACCCGAAATTCAGGAAGAATTTCCTCAATGACACAACTATTACTCAGATTGTGAAGTCGACCGAAGTGGGCTCTGATGTCTTCGGGAAAGGTTTTGTCATTGACTGGGAAATGAAACTCTCGGTCCGGAGGGACATATGGATGGTCTTTATTAAATCGGGGTGATGAATCCTTTGTAGTGGAATACCCATTGGACCAACCCCAATTATATGTGTTATCTACGGACCCGTTATTCACAAGATTTTCAATAGCTTCACTTTCATTAAGCAACTTTTCAATTAAAAGATTTAAGCGTACATTTTCTTTTTGGGCTAGATCCCTTTGATTCAAAGCTATTCCTAACTGAGTCTTACACAACATTCTAGCATCCTTATCTAACCCTAAGTCTTTTTATAGCATGGCAACCTTGAGTCTCTTATCTTCTAGTCGTCCTCTTACATGAAACATCTCCTGGGACGATATGTTCTTCTCATCTAAGGCCTTGTTGTACTCTGAAAGGACGGCAACACAAGTGTCATTAAGGGTGTGTAGAAAGGGTTGACAATCATGCATGCTATAATTATTAGATTGGATCATGAATTTTACCAGCTCAACGATGCTAAGAGTTCCATCTTTCGCCAAATAACAGTAGTTTTTTTCCAGCTTCGTTGACCCATCCTCATCAGCAGTTGCCATCATACAGATCTTTCCCTTCCCTTTGATATTGAAGTCTTCTTCTTCATCTTCGGAAGACCAAACTTGATGATCCCTCTTGACTTGAGCCACGTATACCCTAGCCTTTTCCTTTTATTCTAACTCTTGAGCCATTCTAAGATAGAATGCTCTATCCTTCACTACATTGGCTTTACAGTCCTTAGCAAAATGATTTTCCTTGTTGCATTTGTGACAGCTGATGGCATTATTATTGTCTTCGGTTGAGGTACCGGAGTCATTTGATTTGACAGGCTGCCGTGGCTCCTTAGATTGATGAGTGTTCTGAGGTTGCAGAGACTGGTGAGCGGGGTGAAGAATTTTGGGATATCGAGAGTGATTGTTTTGTGGATTGAAGTTACGGTTAAAGGGAGTTTTAGTGAACTGCTGATTTTTGCGAAAGGAGGTTGGTGGTAGTCAGTTGAATTGCTGGATAACAAGAGAAATTGTGTTATGAAATTCCTCTTCATCATCGTAGTCTGTGTAAGCTTTGTATGACTGCGGAAGGTTGTCATATGAGTGAGAGTAAGGTTGAGTAATGCTCTGTGGAGTTTGAGCAATGAGAGCAAGCGGACCTCCGAAGTCTACACAATCTTTGAGTAGGGTTGATTCTTGTGCTTGAAGTTCACCATATAACTTGTAGAGAGATAATGAGTGAATCTTTCTATCTCCTTGGACTATCATTTTTGTTGTAGTTCAGTGTCCGCTTGATTCTTGTGCTTGAAGTTCACCATACAACAAGTTATATATCAAGTAAACACTAAGCTTATTCTTAACAAGGTTTGCATTCAAACCGAGTTAGTATATGTGATTAGCTTGAAGTGAATGAAGTCACGAGGACTTGCTCTGAAGGAGAGATTTAGAGTTCAATCTTAATATAACTTCACAAAGATCTTAGAAGGTAAGAATAGAGAGAGTTATAGAGATATATTGAGAGATGAGAGAATGATAGAGGTGAAGGAGTGTTTCATTCAGAAGCGGAGTACTCTATTTATAGAGTTCTGAGAAATTACATTTGAAATAAACGAAGACTATAATTTTGATAGAAGTGCCCATGCAAGGTACACTGGACAATGCAAAGTAAACAGCAAAGGTTAAAATGTTAAGTCTTTGCTGTTGATGATACTGCGGATGATAGAGGCTGATTGCGGTTGGGAGATCATTGCAGTTGCTCAGGAGACTTCAGATTGATAAGTTAAAGAGGGTCACTTTCATGTTTCAACACGAAATATGAAACTTCTCAGAACAGGATGTTACATTAACATCTCATAAGATCATAGAAGCATAATAGAGCGCATGAAAGGTGGTAGAATTCATCCAACACCAAGGTCCCCGACCAAAAAGAAAAATAAGCCATAAAAGGGCATTAGACAAGATCCAACAAACTAAAGATCAATATTGGAGCTATATACTCACAATTGTTGGGTTTTTTATTCAAAAATTGTTTCACACACATAAACATAGCAACCAAAGACTTTATACTTGAACAAAATAAATCTAGTTTTATGGTCCCCTTAAATATCTTATAAAAAAAGAAGCTAGTTTTTCTATAAAAAAACTCTTCTAATTGTGATAACTCATAAAACATATAAGTCCATATAATACAAAAATCCTTTTGGTCCAAAAAGATGTAAATGAAATAATAAGTCATACCTTATTATATATTATGATATGTTTTGATACTTAACTTCGAAAATTAATATTTCCATGAAATAAATAATTTCTAATTGATAACAAGAATTATATTAATTTATCAAGGATAAAATTTTTGTAAATAATATATTTTCATCAAGTTGTTGTTAGTGTGACCCTTTATGATCATATATTATCTAGTAATATCATTCTATAATGACTCTTGGCATATAGATCTGTCAATCTCCCACTTGCACGAAACTCATCATAGATTGATATGGACAGTGGTGAACGTCTAACAACATTTCACTGGCCCCAGTCATATATGACTTAGTGCCATTCCATCAACATCTAATTTCCAACATCTCAAAGCTTCAATTGATGTATAAAGTAAGCTTATCAATTATCCCTTTGTTACGGACATCATGTTGAACATGCGACTTGGATCACAATCAATCTAGTTTGGAGTTCAACTTTGGGTAACGTGCATTAGATGTCTAACTCTCAATATATAAGGCAAACAAATCCCATCTTGACTACATTAGCCTCTTGTATAGTTTACTCTGTACCTGAAAATGGCTTTTATAACGGCCTGGTTAAGGTTCAGCATTTGAGAATATCAAAGCACAACACTCCCTACAATTAAGTCCCACTATGTATCTCAGGTGTTAGGGATACAAAGATAGTACCTTTTAATAAAGTATCACTCATTACTGTGATCTATGAGATGATCTTGATGCGGGTCTATTCAATACTAGTTCTCTGACAAGTACCTATGAAACTTGGTTACAACCATTTGCCTATTTTCATCTATTGAGAGTCAACCAATCCAATTCATATTAATCTTACTTCATAATTGCTCTCACATTATAATCCACTATAAACTTTTAGAATAATGATATTATTCTTGGATTAAACATATTAATATAGAACACAACAAGTATTGATGTAATGATCATATCCCAATATATCAAAACAATATAATAGTTGTTGTCTTAATGTTCCAATACCCAAATACTAAATTTAAATTAAAATCTCATTTCTAGAATAATGAAGTCATATAGCTAAAGAGTGAACATTTATACTTAGGTTAAAAGAAGGATTTTATTAATGGGTTTAACTAAATTTAATTTGTGTGAATTCTACAAATACTGCCATCACCATTTTTGACTTTACTCTAGGTATAGTTAAATACCTTGGAGAAAATGATTGGTGTTCTTTCATGACATAGAGTCTCGTAGCTTGATTAAGTATACTCTCGATGTCACAAAGATTTCTATTTGATCCTAGAATGGCAGAAATCAACATAGCTTTTTAATGAACTCACTCATCTAATCATATTAGATTTAAACCTCTAAAGTAGTAGTGTACTCTTATTTAGTAGATTGTGCTATTATGTTTTGCTTGGACCTCATTCCAACAAAACTTACACTTCATTTCAGAATGAAGTCACAATCCAATTATAATTAATAAGTATATCTATATGTTTTAAAGTTAGCATCTTATGTATCTCTTTACATAAGGATCTTATTCTAAACTAATTATCTCGTGTACATTTTCTTAGTTCTTCTTAATTACCTTAGAATGTTCTCATAGTCATCCAGTTACTTAACCATGTATTTAATTTGTGTCTCATGATATTATACAAATGATAGATTCATTTTCCAAGAAAATAGAATATAAATAATTTCATCTTGCTCAAACCTATGTGCTAGATCCATTTGAGACAGACTCAAAAAGGTGTCATGTGACAATGCCAAGAATCGTCTAAAGGAATCTTGTATCTTGACCTCTTTCAAGATATTGTTAAATCATGCAAAAGAGTTTAAAACTTTCAAAATTCCTATTAATCTCTTTCTATAGATTTCACATTCCAATAATGTGTCTTCTTACTCCTAAGTCTTTCATTTAAGACATACTTTCTAAGTCAAGGTGAAATAACCTTGCATAGTCGAAATGTTATTTCAAATGATTAAATTTGTCTCGTTAATACCAGATTAGGAATATCACTATCCGCCCACTAGTTCTTAGTAAACACACATGTTCTTTTCATTTTGATATAAAAAGTATACCTTTTATCTTCTTATTAAAATAACTATTCCAACCTTGAGATGTTTGCTTTATATCAAAAGTGGATCCTAAGCCTTACACATTTGGTTAGGATAACATGGATTAATAAAACCTCCAGGCTAATCTATATAGATATCTTCTAGTAGATGTCTATTAAGAAAAATGGTTTTTCTTGAAATCTATTTGCTATATCTCATATTAAGAATATGAAGTTATAGTAAATAATATCCTTTTTGATCTAATCATAGCTATTTGTAAAAAGGTTTGATCATAGTCAATGTCATGAGATGATAAGGACCACAGTCGATGATACGAGTATGATAAAATCCTTTTATAACAAGCCTTTGTTAAATGTCTATGATATTCGTGTATGTACTCTTTCTAAAAGAATCACTTATTCCTTTTAGCCTTGCTATAGGGAGGAAGATTAATCAAGCCCATACTTGATTATTACACATGGATTACATATCAATCTTCATGACTCTAAGTCATTTATCAAATTCAAGATTTGATATAGCACCTTGGTAGTTGGTGTATTTGCCAGAAACCTTCAAGAAGAACTCATCAATGAGAGATTCCATATTTCTCAAGTCAAAGATGATTTCTATCATTAATGCAAATAGTTTGTGCTTGTGAATAACTGTTATTCAAGTTCAACAATTCCTTATTGAAACTAGTGCCAACAATTACTATAACAGGCTATGGTTCTTGAGCTTCTTCCACATGCCTCTCACTTGCTTTGTCACTAGAAGCTTTCTTTCTGCTGACTCATTATTTAGTAGAATAAGAGAGCTTATTCTTTATGAATTTGTATAATCTAAATTCCATTTTAAGAATATTCTACAGATATGTAATTTGTTGGTGTTTGTATTCAATACACAATTAATAGTGATTAAGGTATAATCCCAAGAGCATAAAGGAAGATAATTCCTACCGATTAGAAAGTAAACTTTATCCATTAAGGTCTAATTCATCCTTTATTATCACTTAAAGCTTTAGATGGTGTTACTGGATTGTATCTCAACTTTATGTTAGAAACTTCAACAAAGGTTTCACAATTATCATTTACCATGTAAATATAATTATAACTACTATAGTTGTTAATAAAGTTGATTTGGTATCTTGCATTTAAATCTTAGACATTTCATTAGAAAGGAAGTCACAATGTATATTTCCTCTACAAATTTGTGAAAATATTATTACGAATCTTTTATATATAAAGAGGATTCACATATGTCAAATAAACTACCCTATTTTCCTTCTAAGATCCCTTTCTTGAAGTTGGAAAAGGTGTGTTTCATTTATATAATAAAGATAACAATGTCATAGATAAGTTTGATTTAAAACAAGTTTAAGTCAAAAGTGCTTTTATTTATTATATTATTAATATTTACTTTATAATTATATTAAGAGATCTAGTCTCATAAATAGAAGTTAATCATTTCAGAATATGAATATTATCGTTATGAAAAATGATCAAGTAAATAATCAAACATTAAAATAAAATAACTGAGACATATATATTTAGACATGCTAAATTTAAAACATACATTGTTTTATATTACAAGTAATTTATGCTCTACGCATAAATAATGAACTAAACTCTGAGAGTGTAGTTCCAACTTGTTTGTGCTTAGCTGGATGCTCTTCTGTAAACACTTCCAAACAAGTTAGAAATATTAGATTAACATTTAAGTACCAAGTACTTGAGTGTTACATGAAAAGTAAAAGCTCAATCTAGTAGATACTTGAAGTTCTAGTCTCTTCGTGACTTTCTTTTTCAGATAAGAGAAGCAGTTCCTCTTCTAGTGTCCAATTTCTCTAGAAAAGAAACAAGATCCATCTATGTGGGACTTATTGGATTTCTTTGGCTTAAAGGTGCCCAGTCAATAAAACATGGGCCTCTTAGATCACACAAAGTGACTCTTTTCAGTCTTGCATTATTCCATTGTAACTAGTTTAAAACAAATATCAATGTATTTATTGGAATATTGTTTAACATGTTATATCATCAAATATATATTTTAAATTATCCAAGACTTCCTAGAAGTTAGGAATAATTATTCCTAGTGTGATGTTAGAAGCATCTTGAGCATCAAACTGATGCATTTACTAGGTATCATGTTCAGGTTTATTGCTTAAAGCAAGTTGTTTAGGACTAGGACCTTTAAGTGTATACAATTTCTCATCTCTCACGAGATTATCTCTCATGACGTGAACCCATTCATTGAGGTTGTATCTATTGAATGTTATTGTTTCGTTAATCCATTAAAGAAAATGACAGTTCATGGTTATGAGAATGGATTATATATCTACAAAATTTTAACAAAATTTATTTAGTATTTTCATTATTAATCTTTGATAGTTAATACCCTTTTAGTTTCCAAAAACATTAATTATCAAAGTCTAGGATCTAAGTTGCAAAACAAATAAATGGTTAGGTGACCTTTATCCCAATGATTTGAATCCAACCCAGTAGATATCAATTATCAGTTATATTATACTATATAATTCCTAGATTTATGGGACCGTTAATAACAAATTTAATTAGACAAGTTTGATCCCATCTATGACTCAGAACTCTTTTGCTTAGGTAACCTTTATAACAAAAGATTTCTGATCAAATTATCCAAGTTGAAGAACTTGTGTAATCAACCTATAGCTTGGTAATAGAAATCACGAAAACACCGCGACCATCAAAAGATAAGACTAAGCGGTTAGGTGACCTTTATCCCACTAGTGCATAATCAGTTTGTTTTTAATCTAACGACTATTAGGAACCCTTGGTTGTTAACTTATATCATGATTCTTAAAATCCTTATATTTAATATAATCATGGATATTATGCTCTATTAACCCATGAGGCTTATTAAAAATATAATAAATATGCAATTTTATTATTGATTAGGTATTATGACGATTTGAAGCGCTACAAGGTTATGTTTCAGTTAGATGATATTACCGACAAACAAAAGGTGATTTCATAGTTTTAACTCACTAAGGTTGCATAATTGAAATATGCAATCCATATATGGTGACTTGTCAATGCTTGTGCTTGATGATGATATGATACTTGTGATACTAATATATGCTTTGTTATATTGTCATGTTATGAGCTAATTGCTATGTGTTTTTCACTTTGATGAACTTGATGTGTATAACATGCTACCTTATGTTTCTTGAGAATGTTCTATACCTTTGATGTGTTGGTAATGAATATAATGCATGTTTTAATACAAACTTATATGGTATGAATTACATGCTTTACTTAATATATAAATGACATTGTGGGGTTATGCATAGAGGGTTTGGGTAGTTTATGATCTTTGCCTAAAACCATATCCTAATAATTGAGGATGCCTACTAGGTTGAAAGAGTACCTATAGGAAGATCTATAGCCACAAAGGTTGTTAGTTGCCAGTATTTGCAGGCACTTTGGTGCTCGTGGGCTGGAGTGATGTTGGTCCCTCATTTGCAGCCAACACAAACATCATGTGGTAGTTGTGAGGTGTTGAGGTAGAATTGGCACCGCTTGTACCGATTCCTGAACGACACCACGAAGTATTTGTACTTTTCAAATTCATAGTAGCAAAAATGGAGTCTTGAGGTTGGTGTTTCGGGTAGAAGTCATGAGGGACTTAGAGCATTCAGCTAATTGTGCACACAAGTAGTGAACAGGGTGTTTCTCTTGGGTTGGGTAGCACTAAGTGACGCTTGTCTATTAATCAATTGGATAGAAATAATTAAAGGGTTGAATAAATAACAAAAGGTTGGTTACATATTAAAAGGTTGAATATATAAAAAATGGTTGGTTGTAAATTAAAAGGTTGAATATGTAACAAAAGGTAGGTTATTAATAAAAGATTGAATAAATAAAGGTTGCTTATATATGAAATTTGATTATTTATATGTCATGCGGTTGTCTATATGGCATTCGGAAGATCATATATATATATATATATATATATATATATATATATATATATATATGTATATATATATATATATATATATATATATATATATATATATATATATATATGTGTGTGTGTGTGTGTGGTAGAATTAGGGTTGAATTGTGATTGAATATTTATGATATGTCGTTGTTTGTTAAGTGGTATTTGTCTATCTTTTTTATGTTTCATCGTAAGATGGATGAATGACCCATTTGGGGTTTGTATGTTTTATGTGCAACCTTTATGAACTCACTCAGCAAAGGCAGACACTTATGTCTTTTCTCTTTTGTGCCTTATGATTGGTGCATGTAGCTTCGGAGGTTGGCCTCGGTGAGAGGGGTTACTCATGGGTAGTAGATTTTTGTTATTGATACCACTCTTGGACACGTCTTGGTTATTTACTTTTTGACACTTCTGCTTTCGCTATAATTACATACGTTTGATCTTTTGGTTTTGAATTGAAAGTAATGTTGTGGTTTGAAATGTCTTTGAAATAAAATATGTTTAAAGTCTTCCGTTACATTTTCCGTTAAAAGATATTAAAATTAAATGAAAAAACTATATGGTAAAAATCACGACGTTTCAACTGTGCTTTGCCTTAATTCAAAGGGTAAAGTGACTTAATCCATTAAACCATTACACCAAATTTCAGATATGAACTCCCATATGGTCTAAATGGATAAAGTTTCCAGCTTTATCTATTAAGCCTTTCGATAACAAACAAGATCTTAACTTAAAGTCTCATAATGTCCAAGAATTCATTATTCAAGTCTTAAACTAGCAAGTCCATGTCTTTCACTTCTAGATCTGAATAAATATGATGCCTAAATGGAAAAAATCTCCAACTTTATCCATTATAAGGGAACAAACATCCAAGATATAAGTTTTTTGCACTCAAAATGGCCTAAAGCGTCAACAAGGCTTACATGTCTTAAAGAGAAGGGTAAAGCTCCAAACTTTAACATCTCATAAGGTCCTAGAAACATCATAAAATGCATGAAGGTGTTGGAGTTCGTCCAACACCAAGGTCCTACACCAAAAAGGGAAAAATATGCCATAAAAGGGCATAAGCCAAGTTCCAACAAACTAAAGATCAAGATTGGATCTTTGTACTCATAATGGTGCAGAAATAGAGTAACCTTGTTGGATCTACATTTGAACTCTTCACTCAACCACATTGAAAACAACTTTATCTTCAATCTTCACACCAAAATTTGAAAATTAATCTTCCAAATAAGAGAGAGAGGGAGGCTATGGTTTCTTTTGGGTTTGTTTATGAGTACAAGAGGTCGAGAATGATCAAACCCTAGGCCATAGCTTAAATACTCATTAAACCCTAAAATTCTGTAATTGGGGTAGGCCAGGAAGCACGATGCCCACACTTCAGAAAAAGTGATTCGTACTTTTGGATTAAAATCACAAGTTGTAGTTTTCAATAAACTAAACAGATCAGGTAAACGCAAATACATACCAGGAAATGGATGTTAGAAAGAAACTTGGGGAGATAAAGGTTAATCATAAAAGGACCTCAACCCTTAAAAAAATTGTCAGAAATTAATTGTACCCATGTATACAGAACAAATTAAGGAAATATAAGGGGATAAAATGAACACCACAAATTAAGGATTGTCAAGATTCAACAGAGGGTTAACGATCAAAAAATTGAGAAGAAAAACAAACCCAGGAAGGAGAAAACAGAATGTGATTTATTCACAAGAATAAGCAATAATAAAACATTAGGAATATCAACAAACTAAGATAGTGGGATTTCTAGATTTCATATAGGCATATTAGAGTTTTCTAAACATAAATAAACAAAGTTTAAGAATACTAATACAAGACTTTATTTGTTCCGAAAACAACCAATAACAAAAAAAACACCAAAAATATTGACAAACCAAGATGCTTAGATTTCTTGAAAGATCCCACATATGGGTTAAATGCTTTAACTAATTTAAAATCATCTTTTAATAATCTAAACATCATTTGCGGAAAATAGGTCTTAACATAATTAAAACCAAAGTTTAAACTAAACTTTTTATAGCATGAAGGTGAAACGATCTAAGCATCAAAACATTAATTTAAATTAAACCTCTACATCATATGTTGCCTTCTAGTTGTCCAAGTATCATCATTTTTCCTTATTCTATAAAAATCCTAAATACATGTCAAAATACGTAGTTTAGGCTTGGGAAGCCTAGTGAGTACTATCGGGGTTAAACATATTGAAAGTTGAAGAGACTTGCACTTCTCCTGAATAGATGAACACCCCAAATATACTTTGAAAACATCATAGAACTTAAATAATAAATACGTTAAAAATAAGCTTTTGAAGAAAGAATCACATTCCACAACGTCATTAGTGTTTCGCCATACATCATCATTCGTCATTATAGATCATCATTGTTCATCATTAAAGGGTAATCTTCATTCATCGTTAAAGGGTGATCATTATATGTCATGTATAAACATTATTAACAATACATCATAATAAAAGAGCAATGCTTATGCTTCTAGTCCAAACCTGCATAATCGTATGTCCAAATTGTCACCACGTCATTACATAACTAAAACTGG
Source organism: Lactuca virosa (assembly GCF_052849685.1). Lineage (NCBI taxonomy): Eukaryota > Viridiplantae > Streptophyta > Magnoliopsida > Asterales > Asteraceae > Lactuca > Lactuca virosa. The sequence goes on from NC_136434.1 coordinate 265,344,726, forward strand.
AGCCAATGTAGTGGATAACACTTAGCACACTGCACATTTCTCATCATCCCTATGTACAGTGAGATATTATAATTGTACTGCACAAGAGGTAGTGAATCTCATGTGTACGTGAGCCACATCTAGAATAACTTTACGACGTCATTGTGGCCTTATGTCATTGGTACACGGGTCATTATTTGTCAATCAAGTCATAAACTCATCCTAAATGCACACAAGTTCATGAGTGAAAATCATGTGCTAAAAAATCTTAGTTGTTTCTTTAGATCATGAAATATCTTTTAAAAATATGTGATTTTCATTCAATGCGCATAGAATACATAAAATATTACATATAACACATAAGAAACACAACATTATATAATCATCATCAAACATATCATCGAATGTCCCTTTTCGTAGCAACGTCCCTTTGGTTGCCATTAGAAGCGGATGGCCTCATTAGGCTCACTAACAAGTGTTGCGTCAAAATTGACCTTATTAGGGTTTGATTTGACCTCTCTAGTTTTTCCATTTCCCTTACCTTTCATACGAGTGTTCTTCTTCTCTTAACACCACCTTCCATAATGACTAGAATGGTAGTAGTGGTGCTGGCACTACGAGTTCTGATCATACTCGCATTAGTAGTTTTCAACATGCCATGTCGCTCCATTAAGGAATTTTCCATGTCGTTCATATTAATGTTCAATATGAACTAATGATAAAAACTAGTCAGCGAGTTGAGTATTATATCAATAGCCAACTCTTGAGGAAATGGAAATCCTAGACGCTTAAGTCTATCAATGTACCCTTCATTTTCAGAACGTGGGTGCTAACATATCCTCCCTCTTGAAGATTGCAACCTTGAAGAGAATTCACAACTTCAAATCACTCATGTCAAGCTTTCTCTTGGAACATTAACTTGAGCTACTCATCCATATTGAATGCACCAGGGTTCTCAAAAATCTATTAGAGCTCTAAACCATTGTCATCAACATAGGAAATGAGACTTCAATCGAGTGATTATGATTTTTCTTCTAATCATCAATCTATTCAGTTGTAGCATCTTTATAAGGATCCTCATGGATATCCACATCCATAACATACTCTTTATTCTCATACCTAAGGGTGATTCTCAACGAACAAATCCAATCGATAAAGTCTAGACCAAAGAGGATATCCCTCGAGAGGAGTTGGAGTAGTGAGAAGCTTGACGACGAGATATGTACTGGGGAACAATTGCACACATACCAGTAGACATCTATAAAAAATGATGTATGAGATTTTTTTGATTAAATAATTTTAAAAATAATTACCCAGCTACAACATTATTTAATAAAAATTCTAAGACCCATATTTCACTTCAAGTTGTAAAGTGGATTTGAAGAAATCACACCATGAAGTTATTTAGGTAAGCAAACTTTTTTACCAGTTTCAATCTCTATGAAACTCCTAGATCTATATGATTTATTGACTTATATCAATACCATGTTAATATCTTCCATGCTCATTTTGCAATCATGACTAGATTAGCAGAGGATCATGAATCTAAATGGTAAATTAACCATGGAAAATACACGTGATCCTTGACTAAAGTAAAGATTGAGAATCGTAAGTATCACATCACCCCTACCATAATAAAACCAATGTGTTTGCTTCAAGCACTACCCCACATCAGCATATTGCAAGGAAGTGTGTGGTTTTCATGGGTAACATGAGATTTACATTTTTATTTAAAACATGTATTTTTTTTATTTTTTTTAGGTAAAGCATTTTAACTTTGAAAGCATCGGTTTCAAATACAAATAAATATTAAAATAAGAAACATGCAATCATACACATATCAAATGCAAGTGACAACACCACCAGCCTCGATCGTATACATCTCCCTATGAGTCATCAAAGGATAGAGTAGCAATACTAAGGACAAAGGGACTCTTCAAATCCTCCATTCAATATTTCATCAAAGGTTCTTGCCATCTCGAACTCCATGGAACTCGAAACTCCAATTTCCTTCACTTGGTCTTCGATCTTTACAACATTACAATTTTCTATTCTAATTTACAAAAAGCCTAACTAATTTTTCACATTTAAAATAAAGAATACAAATTACAAAATTGAAATTAAAGAAGGTATCAAAGACCAAAATTACAACCAAACAAACATCACATAGGTCAAGTCGAGGTGTGGTGTGTTGGATCCATACAATTTAAACTTTTGAACTTGGATTACATTTTATAGATTAAATTAATAATCATAAAATTGAAAGAAACTAGACTTACAATTATTTCAATGATCTCACATGCAAGATGATTTCCAACTTTTGCAAAATATATAGGTTGGCATGAATTTTAAAAGGAGTAAGATCTAGTACATAACAAAACATATTTGAAATAGAAAATCGAAAGCCTTCTGTGAAAAGCGACTACATGATGCGTTGGAAGGACCTAGATACTGAGTTCAATTGTTATATGTAACACTCGGATTCATGTATTTTTCCTTTTAGTCCTTGAAATAAAAAAATTATTATGAAAGAGGTCCCTTTGTACACTGGTCGTACGTCTATGTACGCTTAGCGTACATGGGCATGCAGAGTCGGGACTATGAGCCTCGTACGCGGGGCGTACATAGCCAGATGCTAAAACCCTAATTTTAGGGTATGAGCCTAATTTAAGCACACTTATGACCTTTGCACCCTCACTCTTATCAGCCTCCACTGCCTTTGAACGTCCCTAAAACCATAGTTGCCATTGAGAGTGATCTTTGAGCTTGAGAGTGACTTTAGTGGCCTTTTTGGTGTGTTTGTAAGAAGAAGAAGAAGTTGGTGAGCAAGCCTTGGACTTGGTTGAGCTTCAAGATCCTGAATCTACATCATCTTAGGAAGCTTTCAAAGGTAAAAAGCTCATACCTTGTTGATCCTTTTGATAGTTAGAGTTAGGGTTTCTTTATAAGCTCATTTTTGGTCCATGGATTCTTTTTTGTGAGTTTGGGCAACTCCAGAAGCTAGAAATGCTAGATCTTAGTCCCTTTGGCATGTTAGAAGCATAAAAATGTTATATTGGTGGTTTATATGAAGCCATCCATCAATCTAGGTCCTTTAAGTGAGCTTTAATGAACAAAAATGGATGTTGAACTCCCATAAGACATGCTAAGGCATAAAGTTGCCAACTTTATGCCATAGGATCCTCTTAATGAACGAGATATGGAAGTTAGATTAATTGACTCCTTGGATTGAGCACCAAATGGATGAAGGTGCTGAGCAGCGTAGTATGCTAAGCGTACCAAGGTGTATACAGTGCGTACTACATGGCGGTCAAGTATGTTGAGTGTATTGGGATTACGCCGCGCGTACACTCCCAGTATGCTTTTGGACTTGTGTTGTGATTTTGGGTCATTGAGCCTTATTTGGTTTTGGGCCTTGATCTTTTTAGAGTAGGTGGGCCTTTGAATTTGCTAATGGGCCTTAAGTGACGTAGTTGGGCCTTGTAGGCCTTGGAGCCCGTTTTTGCATGTGGGCCAGGAATGGTTAGGCCCATTAAGAGAAAAAGCATTTGAGCCCTTATTTTAGGAGTTTGGACTTAGGGCTTAGGCCCATGATTTGGGATTATGACCTAATTCTGATGAGGGCTAATTGTTTGGGTAGTGTGGGATTTTCCTATTTAGCAGTCGAGCTTCTTGTTGCTTCCAGCAGACTGAGGTGAGTTTTCCCACTGTATCAATGGGTCGAAGGCATCAATTGCGACCCATTTTTTGTCTTATAGGATACAAATTACTTGTGTGATATGTGTATAAAAGTCTAGGGTTTATCCTCTGGAACCTGTATGAAAGACAAGGATCTGGCCCCTGGCAGTTGCATGAAAGACCAAGATTTGGCCCCTGGCAACTGTATGGAAGACGGGGATTTGGCCCTCGGCAAGAATTATACGTAATACTATGGTTTGGCCAATAGTATTAATTTGTATGTTGGTGTGTGGCACTTTGTGGAAAACTTACTAAGTGTTTTCTTATAGATTGTGTTTATGGTTTCAGGTACTTTCGGTACTAAGGGGAAAGGCCCGACGTGATGGCACAACACTCTCTCCCGTTATTTCCGCATTTTGATATTGTACTCTGATGATATGATTTTTATACGTTATGATGGTTTTGGAACAATTTTTATACTTGTTGTACTTGTTTTAAAAATGAAAATTTTTAGTGTATTTTAGGGTTGTTACAAATTGGTATCAGAGCCTTGGTTTGAGGGACTCGGGCACACTCTCGGGTGTGTCAGAACTCAAACTGAGGAAATAATAATATTTTCAAAAAAAAAAAGAATTGAATTTTTCTAAAAAAGGTTTTCATAAGTAAATAGGCAGAGTGTAATGTGTGCGATCGGTTAAGCACAAGTAAGTGTTTCCTGAATTACCCATGCTTATGTATTACGATTAATATGCTTGATATCTGAATTGCATGCTAGAGTAAGGCTAAGGATAACTTTAGGAATTATGTGATAGAATTCCCTGATTTGTGTGATGCCTTATAGCCTAGGAGAATTGGATGCCATGTATTAATTGAAATCAATGTTAACTCTGTTATTTGCTAACTGTATGCTTACAAAGTTATATATGATTAGGAATGCATAGCCCTAGAATGATGGATTCTACCTCATTTTCTGTTCCTTGTTTGGTTGTGGACTTAGGATAGAAACTTTATTTGATAGTCTGTGTGATCCTATTTGTGTATAATTTGCACACATAAGGCACCAACGGTGTTGATTGAGGTTTCCGGTTGTGTGAGGGTTGAGAAATCCTAGGAGAGTCTATGATATGTATGTTATGTTGTATGGGTTTTCTTCATGTGTATAGTTTGGTGATTTAGAGGAATTAGGTCTGACCTTGAGGAAGTTATAGGTACGTGTGGAAGGTAGTATTGGGCCCGTACTACTGGAAGCACATGACATGTACCCGAGGTGAGTGTGAATATGGAAACTCTAAGGAGACCGGTGAGGAGGAGTTCCCTCAAACTTATTTATCGATTGTTTTCTATGTTGTATTTTCAGTTTGAGGATGGTGATTACTGCTCGAGGAGGTTCTGGTTCAGGATCAGGCTCTGGTTCGGGTTCAGGTTCAGGCACTGAGCCGATTAATGAGAGGTTGTGTGAGCTTATCGTAGTCGAGGTTACTCGCGGCATCCTTGACGCTACCCTGGTGATTTTTGGTACCGTCAACGATGGGATTATGGAGATCATGGAGGAGCGGCTCAGGTCATTTCGAGCCGAGATTGCCGCAGGTGAGATTGGGGCTCGAACTCCCTCGTTCCCGGAGTTCAAGGCGTGCAGAGGGCCTGAGTTCTTTGGGCTAAGGACCCCATCGCTAGATCGCTAACATGGAGAATGCTTAGCATACGAGCTTTTGCCCCGAGGCGGAAAAGGTGGGATTAGCATCCTGTTTGCTAAGGGACAGAGCACGAAACTGGTGGGTGGTGGTCACCAGAGCGGTTGGGACAGTGGAGGTTACATTGATGACTTGGGAGGAATTTGTGTAGATATTTTATCGGGAGTTTACGTCGGCTATTGACGTCCAGCAGCTGGTGAGGGAGTTTTAGGACCTTCACTAGACTATACAGACTGTGGCGGAGATCATCGCCAAATTCAGGGAGAACGCATTATTGTTTTCGTAGTATGCTGTGGATGAGGAGATGAGGAATACGAGATATCATGCTATGCTGAAGGATGATATCAGGGAGTTCATGAGCTTTTCGGGGTGCAAGACCCTAAATAATATGATTGCGAATACCCGTGAGTGGTAAATTGAGTTGGAGCTCCGGACGAAGCGGAACTCAGAGCAGGTGCAGACAGTAGTGGGTCGGACCAAGAAGCCCAAGACCTACGAAACGAACAACATAGGCTAGCAGGGTCGGGGCCGATGTGCCAGGTACGACAAGCCACAAAGTAGTGCCTATCAATCTGCAGGCTCCAGATGTTTCAGTTGTGGCTAGACGGGCCACGTGAGTAGGCACTTCCCCAAGAGGGCTCTGATTTGTTTCCACTACAACCAGAACGACCATAAAAGGCCGATTTTCCGAGACTGACTAGAGGATTAATAGTAGCACCGGCACCCACCACTTTGAGGATTATCGATGACCGCCAGGGCAAGGCGGAGGCTCCTACGCTGAAGAGCAGGGCTTTTCAGTTGACCACCGATGAGCCCTGTGCAGTGCTGGATGTAGTTACTGGTATGTGACTTCTCTCTATCTTTTATTGCTTTATTGTTATGCTTATTTTTATTATGATCTTGTATAGGGACCTTTTTGGTCAACGGGTTGTCTACTCATGTTTTGTTTGATTCGGGGGCTACCCGACCCTTTGTATCTCTTGCGCTCAGTAAGAAGTTTCAAGATGTTGCGGGGACTTTGGACTCCCCTCTAGAGATGGAGATTGCAGATGATCGTACAATGAGGGTTTTCTGAGGGTGTATTCTAAACATGTTCAGTGAGATGTTTCCTGTTATTTTGGTACCGACACCCTTGAGGGGATTGAAGGTGATCGACAGGATGGACTGGTTGGGGCCCAATGGGGCCGAGATTGATTGCGAGCAATAGTTAGTGAGAGTTCGAACCCCAAGTGGGAGAGAACTGGTCATTCCTGGTGAGAGAGCTTCATATGGACCAACTCTTTGTTCAGCTGCGAGGGCTAGGAGGTTTCTACAATAGGATTATTATGGGTTTTTGGCTTATGTATCAGATACACGGGTTGAGGCCATAACATAGTAAAGCAGGGTACCCATTGTGTAGGATTTTCCCGATGCTTTTCCCGAGGAGTTGCCGGGAGTGCCTGCCGAGAGGCAGGTTGAGTTTTGGATTGATTTGATGCCTGGTTTGGCTCTGATAGCTAAGGCGATGCATCGCCTAGCACCATCTAAGATGTAGGAGTTGTCTACGCAGCTGCAGGAGCTGCTAGACAAGGGTTTTATCCGTCTGAGTAGTTCCCCATGGGGGCACCGATTTTATTTGTAAAGAAGAAGGACAGGTCGCATAGGATGTGTATTGATTATCGGGAACTGAACAAGCTAACGGTGAAGAACCATTACTCACTTCCGAGGATTTACGATCTATTTGAACAACTTTAGAGTGCATCGTAGTTTTCCAAGATTGATCTTCGGTCGGGATACCATCAAATGGGGATCAAGGATGAGGATGTTTAGAAGACAACCTTTAGAACTCGTTATGGTCATCACGAGTTTGTGGTGATGCCCTTCGGCCTCATCAATGCCCGAGCAACATTCATAGACCTCATGAATCAGGTCTGCAGTCCGATGTTGGATAAATCGGTGATTATTATTATTGATGATATTCTAGTCTACTCCAAGACCAAGGAGCAACATGAGAAACATTTGCGAGAGGTGTTGGAGATATTTAGGAGGGAGAGGTTGTATGCAAAATTCTCCAAATGCGAGTTTTGGTTGCGTGAGGTGCAGTTTTTGGGGCACATCATCAACCATGATAGGATCTTGGTGGACGTGGCCAAGATTGAGGCTGTGATGCGCTGGGAGGTCCCAAAAAATGCATTCGAGATTCGGAGTTTTCTTGGGTCTTGTAGGGTATTATCGGAGATTTATTCAGGACTTCACCAAGATTGTGGTGCCCCTGACCTGCCTAACCAAGAAGAATGTGACCTTTCAGTGGGGTCCGGATCAACAGTTGGCCTTCGAGACGTTGAGGCAAAGATTGTGCGAAGCCTCGATTCTCGCGTTACCTGAGGGATTGTATGATTTTATGGTTTATTGCGACGCTTCTATTTCATGATTAGGAGTTGTTCTTATGCAGATAGGGCATGTGATTGCTTACGCCTCGAGGAAGTTGAAGCCTCATGAGGCGAATTACCCTATGTATGATTTGGAATTGGGGGCAGTGGTGTTTGTCCTCAAGATCTGGAGGCACTATTTATACGGAGTTCGGTGTACTATCTACATTGATCATAAAAGTTTGAAATATTTGATGGATCAGCCGAATTTGAATATGCGGCAGCCGAGGTGATTGGATGTGGTAAAAGATTATGATTGCAAGATTCTGTACCACTTGGGGAAAGCCAATGTGGTGGCCGATGCTGTGACCTGTAAGGCGGTATACTCATCGATCCGAGATATTTGTTTGAGGATGACTGTCACTTCACCATTGATGGATTTTCTAATGGGCCTTAAGTGACGTAGTTGAGCCTTGTGGGACTTGGAGCCCGTTTTTGCATGTGGGCCAGGAATAGTTAGGCCCATTAAGGGAAAAAGGATCTGAGCCCTTATTTTAGGAGTTTGGACTTAGGGCTTAGGCCCATGATTTGGGATTATGACCTAATTCTGATTAGGGCTAATTGTTTGTGTAGTGTGGGATCTTCCTATTTAGCAGTCGAGCTTCTTCTTGCTTCCAACAGACTAAGGTGAGTTTTCTCATTGTATCAATGGGTCAAAGGAACCAATGTTGGCCCATTATTTGTTTTATAGGATACGGATTACTTGTGTGATATGTGTATGAAAGACTAGGGTTTGGCCCCTGACACTTGTATGAAAAACCAAGATCTGGCCCATGACAGTTGCATGAATGACCATGATTTGGCCCCTGGCACCTGTATGGAAGGCCGAGATTTGGGCCTCGGCAAGAATTATGCATAAGACTATGGTTTGGGCCATAGCATAAATTTGTATGTTGGTATGTGGTACTTTGTGGAAAACTTACTAAGTGTTTGCTTACAAATTGTGTTTATGGTTTCAGGTACTTCCGGTACTAAGGTGAAGGGCCCGACGTGATGGCACAACATTCTCTCCCGTTATATCTGCATTTTGAGATTGTACTTTGATGATATAATATTTTATACATTATGATGGTTTTGGAACAATTTTTATATTTGTAGTACTTGTTTTAAAAATGAAAATTTTTATCTTATTTTGGGATTGTTACATTATAGTCACGATTTACAAAATTTAGAGTTTCGTGTTTCAACCGCCCACGCACTAAGTAAAGGAAACATACGTGTCGCGTAAACACTAATGACTATTTAGCAAAAAATTAAATCTTTTAAAATCAATTTAAATGATTAAGTAAATAGATGTAATCAGTTACTAACAATGAAGATTCCATTAAACACAAAAATAAAAGAAATCTAAGTGCATTAGATGTGAATGAGTGGCTCTGATGCCACTGTTGGGTTACAAGGATCTTTAGCCACTAAGGCGCACAACGGAAACATACATATAATCAAATAGTAACTCATGAATGCAAGAGCAATTCCATGTTTAAACCATCTAGCCAATAATAGCAAAAATAAAAAAGTATAAGAAAACAAGCATTCGAAGAATTTGTGTTCTTTATCTTCTCTGGTTTACCGGATGGGGAGGGTCCAAAATAGAATCCCGCTGATGTGATCACACCCAAGACAAACAACAACACTGGAACCACCGAAGATCAAATAGTAAAAACTCTAAAACAATTAGGGTTATTGTCAGATCTACGTAGCGTGTAGAAGAAGGATACAAAGTGCGTATGCTAGAAGTTTAGGTTTTTCAAGAATAGGGAGGAACATCAATTTTTTTGAGAGTTTTCAAAATTTTATTAGCTCTTGAATCATGCTTTAGGTACCTGTATTTTTAGAGGAATGATTTACACCCTAATGGATAATTACTTGGTTAGAAATTAAAGAAACTAATTATCCTTATCTTTGGTAATTATCTAACTTTGAGATTCTTAAAATTAGGACGTTCTAGATCTATTCGTTTTATTTATTAAGTTAAAGGTTTAATTAATTAAAAAACAGATCCCTATAATTATTATCTTACAATTATTGTTTATATTTGTTAGTGCGTGTAACCAAAATAGACACTCCATTAATAGTAATATTACCAACATGTTGTAACTGTGGGCACTATCTTCCAACAAACATATTCCTTTTCCCTTCAAAATATCTATATTAACTGAGTCACGGATAACATGTCAATCTCATTGTTTAAGATTATATTTCCCAAATGATATTTGTGATGACCACATTAGACTAGTTGTTGATCATGTCAACCTAATATCAGCTTGGTCAAACATTTGATTGTTAATCACCAAATTATCAAGGTTCTCAAAGATATCGACTTCCCGTGTTAAGGAAGAAGGACCAAATAAACTTTTACTACATATATATGTCCTATTTCTAATGTCATATCTAGACAATACCAATATGGTTGCCAATTACGAACAAAGTTAGGAAATAACCAAGGCACAACAAATTGTAGGAAAAAATCTCATGCATTTTCATTTCAAGAATATGAGATATTGTCGTCCTAGAAATACCCATGACAATCCCTGGAGTAATCTCTAAGTGCGGGTTAATCGAATACGTAAAATCTCCATTTTCAAGTCCTCATGAGTATTGGTTGCGAAGTTTATATTATGTTTATCTTCATGAACAATCTACTAATTCTCCTTGACATTGTCAAGTTACAACATAATTCCATAAGTAGGACTGATTGTGGAGGGTGAATATATTAACATTCATGAAGTGGCTCAAAAACATGCAAAAAATAAGACCTATATATATATTAATCTAAATGGTAGCACTTTGATGTTAGAGATTTCATTACCCATATTCAAATAGCATAGACACTTTAGATTTTCACAGATATTTTAACATTTGCTTCTCGTTATGTGTCATATTTAGGATCACACCTGCTAGTTGGATATTATAACAATTGGTAATTTTAGGTCAATGTTCGTTAGCCGAACCATGTAACATCGTAAATTCCAAAACAATTTTTCACTTTTTAAAAATATAATTTCATTCATAAATATTATCAATCTCCATGTATCACATATCAATCCATAAAATTCACCCCAAGATCACAATACATAAAAACTCCACAAGTGTGTACTGATCATGCCGGCGCCTTCCCGCGATCCTCACTGGTACCTGAAAACACATACACAAAACACTGTAAGCATAAATGCTTAGTGAGTTCCCCAAAATACCACATATAACACATATTAGCCACTCGAGGCTATAACTCTGTGGGCCCACTGGCCCTAACTTTTTCGACCCTCTGGTCCTAACTCTGTGGACCTTCCGGTCCTAACTTTGTAAACTCTGGAATAAACACAACATAAATCACATAGAAATAATGCAGTGCAACACATCACATACATAGCATACAAGATACTCTGTCACATAACTCTACTTACCACTCAAGGTAAAGTATAGTGAAAAGACTCACCTCGGATAGCTCGGTAAACCTCGAACTCGGAAATACTGATCTAGCCTTCGCCTAATCATATAAAATAATTACTCTAATTAATACGATTTTCAAAGACTAGGCTAATCGCTCTCTAAGTTCTCTAAGAAGGGTAAAAGACAATTCTACCCCTCCAATGGCTCACAAGTCCAAACATTGACTCAACCCTAAAAGTCAACGAAGTCAACTCTAGTCAACGGTCAAACTTTGACCAGACTCGTCGAGTGCATTCGGGCGACTCGGCGAGTCCACGCGGGTCCTCTGAATCCTTCTAAGCCTCACTTGGCACGTCGAGTCCCTCCTCCACTCGCCAGGTTTCTCTGCAACGAATCACGGGGCAACCCCGACTCGACTCGTCGAGTCCACTTATGCACTCGGCGAGTTGCTCCCATGACAACACTGAATTGACCTTCTGAGGTCAGATCTGCTTCTCTAAACTATAGATCTGACTTCCCCATGACCAATAACCACGTAAAGGTCGAATCTTGACTCACATGCATCGCACCCAAGGCTTCTTTTAGCGAAATAGCCTCTAAAATGGCAACCTAGGTTCATATCTCTAATGGAATAGCATAAAGCAAGATAGATAGGACTCTCTGGACCTCTTAAGGCCCAGATCTAAGAAGAACACCACCTTGGGACCTCACATACTTCGAATCCAATCTAAAGAAGGCATAAGAAAACCCTAGATTCAAGTAGATCACCAAATACACGAGATTGAGCACAGATTAATACCTCTAGCAGCCTCTTCTGATGAAATGGTGGTAGATCTGAGCTCCTCAATCTTCCTTGCTTTCCCTCCTTCCTTCTTTCTTGCAAAAATCACACTTAGAATGATGAAAACGGCTCCTTCTCTCTCTCTCACAATGCTCTCAGGTGTTCTGGTGCTCTCAAGGGTGATGGTGGCCGCAAATGAGGGCCATAAGGTCCCTTAAATAGGGCACATGCCCGGGGATTTAGGGTTTCCACCCACAGCGCCTACTCGGCGAGTCTACTCTTGGACTCGTCGAGTAGTTCATTAAACTTATGTGGCCACCCCGCTTCTACTCGGTGAGTTATAGCACCAACTCGTCGAGTAGATCAAAGATTCACAAAAATAAATAATTAAAATAATATCCTTGAAAAATCCGGGTGTTACAATTCTCCCCCACTAGAATCAGACTTTGCCCTCGAAGTCTCGCTCCGCAAATAACTCAGGATGTTGCTCCCGCATCTCCGCCTCCGGCTCCCAAGTCAACTCGGACCCTCTCCGATGTTGCCACTGGATCTGTACCAGGGGCACTTCCTTGTTTCGCAGGACCTTGATCTTCCAATCCAAGATCGCGATCGGTCTCTCAACATAATTCAGTCTCGCATCCACCTGAATATCCTCCAGCGGCACCACCGCCGACTCGTCGGCTATACACTTCCTCAATGGAGACACGTGGAAGGTATCATGAATCTAGCTCAACTCCGCAGGTAGCTCCAAACGGTACGATACCCTGCCCACCCTCGCGGTCACCCTGAACGGACCAATATACCGGGGCCCCAGCTTGCCCCTCTTCCTGAATCGGATCACTCCTTTCCAAGGAGACACCTTCAGGAGCACGAAGTCTTCCACCTGAAACTCAAGCTCGGATCGTCGCCTAACCGCATAACACTTCTGGCGACTCTGAGCTGTCAACAACCTCTGCCTGACCTGCTGTATCTGCTCAGTCGTCTGTAGCACTATCTCGGTGCTACCCATCACGCGCTGCCCTACCTCTCCCCAACAAATGGGAGTCTGACATCTCCTCCTATACAACAACTCGAAGGGAGGCATATCGATACTCGAATAGTGGCTGTTGTTATAGGAAAACTCAGCCAACGGCAAGTTCGTGTCCCAACTTCCTCCGAAGTCTAACACACATGCTCGAAGCATATCCTCGAGTGTCTGAATCGTCCGCTCACTCTGCCCGTCCGTCTGTGGGTAGTATGCGGTACTGAAATGCAGCCTCGTACCCAACTCCTCATGGAACTTCTTCCAGAACCTGGAAGTGAAACGTACATCTCGATCTGACACAATCGAGATCGGTACTCCATGACGTGATACCACCTCTCTCACATACAACTCGGCCAGCCTCTCTGCGGAATAGCTCTCACTGATAGCAAGGAAGTGAGCGCTCTTCGTCAGCCGGTCAACGATCACCCAAATTGCATCGACGCCCCTCGCGGTCCTCGGCAATTTGGTGATAAAATCCATAGAAATATGTTCCCACTTCCACTGGGGAATCTCAAGTGGCTGTAACTTGCCATGAGGACGCTGGTGCTCGGTCTTAACCTTGCGACAGGTCAAGCACCTCTCCACAAACCACGCGACATCCCTCTTCATACAGCGCCACCAATACTCTCTCTTCAGGTCCAAATACATCTTAGTGGCCCCGGGATGGATCGAGAACCTCAATCTGTACGCCTCTTCCATCAGAATGGTACGTGCCCCGCCTGTATACGGCACCCAAATCCGACCTTGAATGGTCATCAGCCCTCGGCCATCGGTAACAAACTCAGAAACCTGCCCGATCACCCGCTCCCTCTTGCGGTTCTCTAGTATCACGACCTCTGCCTGGGCCTCCCAAATGGTGTCCAACACCGGAGTCATCACCGTCAATCGCATACAAGTATCTCGAATCGGGGCACACTCTGCCCTACGGCTCAGAGCGTCAGCTACAACATAAGCTTTGCCCGGGTGGTACAGGATCTCACAATCGTAATCTTTTACCACATCCAACCATCTCCTATGGCGCATATTCAGGTTGGGCTGATCCATCAAATACTTCAAACTCTTGTGGTCTGTGTATATGGTACACCGAACCCCATACATATAGTGACGCCAGATCTTGAGGGCGAACACCACTGCCCCCAACTCCAGATCATGGGTGGGATACCTCGTCTCATGAGGCTTCAGCTGCCTCGATGCATACACTATCACATGCCCCTTCTGCATAAGTACCGCACCTAACCCCGATATCGATGCGTCGCAGTACACCACAAAATCCTCAATTCCCTCTGGAAGGGATAACACCGGGGCTTCGTACAACCTCTTGCGAAGAGTCTCGAACGAGGTTTGCTGCTCCGGACCCCGTGAAAAAGCAACGCCCTTCCGGGTCAACTTGGTGAGAGGAACGACAATCTTGGAGAAATCCTTGATAAATCTCCGATAGTAGCCGGCCAACCCCAGAAAACTCCTGATCTCGGTGGGGGATCTCGGCACCTCCCAACTCATCACAGCCTCAATCTTGGCCGGATCGACCAATATCCCATTCTGGTTAACGAGATGCCCCAAGAACTGGACCTCTCGTAACCAGAAATCGCACTTGGAGAATTTGGCGTAAATCCTCTCCGATCTCAATACTCCGAGGATCTCTCTCAAATGCTCCTCATGCTGCTCCATGGATATTGAATACACCAGTATATCGTCGATGAACACGATCACCGAACGATCCAACATCGGTCTGCACACCCTGTTCATGAGATCTATGAATGATGTCGGTGCGTTGGTGAGCCCAAAAGGCATCACCACGAACTCGTAATGCCCATAACGAGTCCTGAACGCCGTCTTCTGGATATCCTCATCACGCACTCTCATCTGATGATATCCAGACCTCAGATCGATCTTGGAGAACCAAGACGCTCCCTGCAACTGATCGAACAAATCTTCGATCCTCGGTAAGGGGTAACGGTTCTTGACCGTTAAATTGTTCAACTCCCGGTAATCGATGCACATCCGGTGTGAACCATCCTTTTTCTTTACAAAAAGGATCGGCGCTCCCCATGGCGAGCTACTCGGCCGAATAAACCCCTTCCCCAACAGCTCCTGAAGCTGTGAGGATAACTCCTGCATCTCTGGTGGCGCAAGGCGATAGGGCGCCTTGGCGATAGGCGCTGCCCCCGGAACCAAATCGATACGGAACTCTACTTGCCTCTCGGGAGGCACACCCGGCAACTCCTCGGGGAAAACATCCGGGAACTCACGCACTATTGGAACCTCATCGACCGATCTCGGCCTCTCCGCATCAAACCTCGTATCCATCACATAAGCCACAAACCCACTACAGCCCTGCTGTAGGCTCTGCCTCGCTCTAGCGGCCGAACAAAACGCTGACCCAAAATAGGTACCCTTGTCGTACACCATAAGAACTCCCCTACTAGGGTCTCGTATGGTCACCAGCTATCGCTCGCAGTCGATAACCGCTCCAAATCTGCTCAACCAGTCCATGCCCACGATGACACAGACATCTCCCATTGCAATCGGGACCAAATCAATCGGAAACTCAACGCCGAAGATCTCGAGTACACATCCTCGAATCACATCAGTGGCATACACCGCTCTCTCGTCAGCTATGGAAACTCGCTGAGGTCGACTCAACGCCTCTCGACGGATACTGATATGTTGACTAAGGGATAATGATACAAAAGATCGACTCGCACCTGAGTCAAATAACACCAAGGCAGGTACAGAACTCACAAGAAAAGTACCTACGCATATCATAATATAAGCACAATATCTCAAACTCAAAATAAATACATGAAAGAATACATACCAGCCACGACATCGGGCGATGCGCAGACCTCCTCCGCTGTCAACTGGAAGGCTCTCCCTCGTGCCTTCGGTGCCTCGGCCTTCACCCGCTGACTCTCGGTAGCTCGTACAGTAGCAGGGGCAGATCCCTGCGATGCTCCCTGTGCCGACCCCCGCAGCTGCGGACACTCGGCCTTCCGGTTGCAGTGGAAACAGACTGCAAAACCCTTGGGGCAATCCTTGGCCACATGCCCCTCCTTGCCACACTTGTAGCAAGACCCTGCTCTACAAATCCCCTCATGACCCTTGCCGCACTTGCCACAAGTGCGGCCCTTCTGGTTCCCTGATCTCGAATTGGCGGGCTTGGCCCGCTTGGCTGCCGGCTGGGACTATGCCGGTCGCCGATCCCTCCCCTGAGACTCCGCCTCCTCCCTAACCTGAGTCTCAAGCTCTATCTCCCTCTTCCGAGCATTCTCCTGAAGCTCGGCAAATGTTCGGTACGACGAGTTCGCCACGAACTCGCGGATGTCTCTCCTCAAAATGCTCAGATATCGACTCATGCGTGCCTGCTCGGAAGACACGTGCTCAGGGCAGAACATCGCCCTCTCATGGAACATCTTGGTGATTACAGTAACAGACTCAGTACCCTGCTTGAGGGTCAAGAACTCCTGGGCCAACCTGTGACAACCCGAAATTTCTATTCTGTACAACCATTCACTTCAATACAAGTCAGAACTGTTTCTGTTAACTTTTAAGCTTTTTGAAGTCAGTTTGAGTGTTTTAAAGCTTAGTACTTCAGGAGATAACTGGAGAGGTACTGATGCCTTGGTAGAAGGCTACTTTTAGTAGTAAAACATAGTGTTTTCTAGGAGATTCAAACATTTTACAAACATACACAAACTTTTACAAACTTACACATCACATACTTACAAACACTTTTATACAAACACAGACACTAAAATACTTATGATCTCACCAGCTTTAAAGCTGATAAAATCTTTCAAAATAACTTGTATTCTCAGGTCACTAGTAGACAGGTACCGATGCCAGGTTTAGAGAAGATGGAGCTCGTTCAAGACTCATCTTTCATTTTGATTTATACTTTTAGTGTCTATTTAACTTGACAGAACACACTTGTATTAAATTATATTATTAGTGCAATGGATGATGTTGTTGCTTGTTTACTACTATGCATTGTTGTGATACTGTACATGACGTCCTCCACCCCCGAACGATTCCGCCGTTCCGGTTTTGGGGTGTGACACAACCTTTCCATTTCCACCGAGGGAACGTACTTATCACGGAACATAACGGTGAACCTCTCCCAGATCACTGCGGAAAGCTCTGCAGAAGAATAGTGCGCTGTCACAAACTTCCACCAGTCCTTCGCTCCCAAGCGAAGCTGGTTCAGCACGAACCGAACTCTCAGATGCTCCAGACAAGAACACGTATAGAAGCATCCCTCGATGTCAGAAACCCATCTCATCGCAGCAATCGGATCCTGCGTCCCATCAAACTCTGGTGGCTTCGTGTTGCTGAACTCCCGGAACAGCAACGCATCACCACCCTGAGGTCTAGCAGCAGCAACAACTGCGGTAGCTGTAGCGGCTGCTGCCTCAGTAACCGCTGCGTATCTCTCATCAAAGGTCTCAATCAATGTGGTCTTAATAGACCCAAACATCTCCGGAATCTCTGCGCGGATAGCCGCAGCCACCTCCTCGTGGATCATCTGACGAAGCTCCTCGTCACTCACGCCATTGGTCTCTGGTCTGTGGCGTGTCCCAACCATGATGTCTCTAAAATACGACATAAGAAATATCAGAGACTCGCTCGAGCATACTCACACTCGGCAACTCAGCCCTACTTGTTCCTCAGTACCCCAAGGATTCTTACTTGGACTGTGCACTGATCCGATGTCTTCAGTAGTACGGGCCCAATACTAACGTCCACACCGCATCAGTATTCACCCCAAGTCCTCCTCCTAGGATCCCAAATCCCAAGTACTATACTCTCACTATGCATAGGCTACTCTCTAGCAAACCTCTCATAAGCTCCTCGCTGCTATCTACTCACTCTCAAGCATCTCCCAGCAGCAAAACCCCTAGGCTAAGGCATCACGAATCAGGCCACTCTAGTCCTAATAAGAATACCTAGCCTACTCTAGCATGCATAACATATCATATCATATCTCATAACACATAATATAAGGGTATTTTGGGAAATCACCGTTCGGGCGCTGGCTGATCGTACACACTACTCTGCTCTGCTCTTTTCAAAACCTTTTATTCCTATAGAAAAATTTTGTTTTATTATGAAAAGTTTCTCAAATCCTCAGTTTGAGTTCAAATGCGCCCGAAGGTGCATCCGAATCCCTCAAACCAAGGCTCTGATACCAACTTGTAACATCGTAAATACCAAAACAATTTTTCACTTTTTAAAAATATAATTTCATTCATAAATATTATCAATCTCCATGTATCACATATCAATCCATAAAATTCACCTCAAGATCACAATACATAAAAACTCCACAAGTGTGTACTGATCATGTCGGCGCCTTCCCGCGATCCTCACTAGTACCTGAAACACATAACACAAAACACTGTAAGCATAAATGATTAGTGAGTTCCCCAAAATACCACATATAACACATATTAGCCACTCGAGGCTATAACTCTGTGGGCCCACGCGCCCTAACTCTGTGGACCCTCTGGTCCTAACTCTGTGGACCTTCCGGTCCTAACTCTGTAAACTCTAGAATAAACATAGCATAAATCACATAGAAATAATGCAGTGCAACACATCACATACATAGCATACAAGATACTCTGTCACATAACTCTACTTACCACTCAAGGTAAAGTATAGTGAGAAGACTCAACTCGGATAGCTCGGTAAACCTCGAACTCGGAAATACTGATCTAGCCTTCGCCTAATCACATAAAATAATTACTCTAATTAATACGATTTTCAAAGACTAGGCTAATCCCTCTCTAAGTTCTCTAAGAAGGGTAAAAGACCATTCTACCCCTCCAATCGCTCACAAATCCAAACATTGACTCAACCCTAAAAGTCAACGAAGTCAACTCTAGTCAATGGTCAAACTTTGACCAGACTCGTCTAGTGCATCCGGGCAACTCGGCGAGTCCACGCGGGTCCTCTGAATCCTTCTAAGCCTCACTTGGCATGTCGAGTCCCTCCTCCACTCATCGGGTTTCTCTGCAACGAATCGCGGGGCAACCCCGACTCGACTCGTCGAGTCCACTTATGCACTCGGCGAGTTGCTCCCATGACAACACTCAATTGACCTTCTGAGGTCAGATCTGCTTCTCTAAACTATAGATCTGACTTCCCCATGACCAATAACCACGTAAAGGTCGAATCTTGACTCACATGCAACGCACCCAAGGCTTCTTTTAGCGAAATAGCCTCTAAAATGGCAACCTAGGTTCATATCTCTAGTGGAATAGCATAAAGCAAGATAGATAGGACTCTCTGGACCTATGAAGGCCCAGATCTAAGAAGAACTCCACCTTGGGACCTCACATACTTCGAATCCAAGCTAAAGAAGGCATAAGAAAACCCTAGATTCAAGTAGATCACCAAATACACGAGATTGAGCACAGATTAATACCTCTAGCAGCCTCTTCTGATCAAATGGTGGTAGATCTGAGCTCCTCAATCTTCCTTGCTTGCCCTCCTTCCTTATTTCTTGCAAAAATCACACTTAGAATGATGAAAACGGCTCCTTCTCTCTCTCACAATGCTCTCAGGTGCTCTGGTGCTCTCAAGGGTGATGGTGGCCGCAAATGAGGGCCATAAGGTCCCTTAAATAGGGCACAGGCCCGGGGATTTAGGGTTGCCACCCATAGCGCCTACTCGGAGGGTCTGCTGTTGGACTCGTCGAGTAATTCATTAAACTTACGTGGCCACCCCGCTTCTACTCGGCGAGTTATAGCACCAACTCGTCGAGTAGATCAAAGATTCACAAAAATAAATAATTAAAATAATATACCTGAAAAATCCGGGTGTTACAAATCACCACGATCTTGTTATATCAAGACCTAATGTGTGTAATTCTATGTTAATAAAGTATGTTAAAGATATTATACTCATAATCACTTCGAAATGTCTCAAATTGTTCAACAAGCCGTCCATCGCTAAAGATAAAAACAAAAACCACAAAAATTGATATTGTTTGTGACGTTAAAAATAAAAATTTTGCATGGAGTATACTTGGGACCAATTTATGATCAAATGGGATACATTATACTCTTAGGACTTCGTGGATATAAAGAGCGTCAAAAACGGAGGTCATATGCAAAATTATATCCATTTTAAGAAACCAAATCAGCATAATACTTATTTTCTTAATAAACGAAAAATCAAATCCATCCATTGAGGTACTTGCACACCTCGTATGGATTATTTGAGAAAGTTTTTGAATTCAAACATAGAGCTAATATTTTATTTCATATTCACAATATTTTTAACCCGTAAATTTATCAAATTTGCGAAACGTTCGAATCAGAATGAATTAGATGCGAAATTTTAAACGCCTTTTCCCGGATTTCTACATATCATATTTAAGATCCGTTTGAGTTTCTGAAATCCTCATACACGAGAATATCTCCACTTTCATAAAAATTATTCGATGTCGGGAATCTGGCACACGAATCAAGGAAGCTATTTTAGGACATATTTGGTGTCACAAGTGTGACATCACTTTTTTTACCTTTATACATGCACGTTGCTCAATAAATGACTAACCATGCTTCTCCATTCACTCAAATCTATTATCTCCATCACGTGCTCTCTCTCTCTCTCTCTCTCTCTCTCTCTCTCTCTCTCCATGATCTATTAAACTTTTATACATGCACTTGATTTAAAATTCTAGACTTTGCTTTCAAGTCTAACCCAAAAGTACATGTATTATTTGTGTTAATATCTCAACCATGTTAGAAAAATTATTGCACTCTACATCAGCCACTGATGAATCAATGAATCGAGTAATGAATTAATCAGAGTATGAATTCAAGTAAGAATATGAGATTTTAACACACGATGTAAATATGATCTTGTTATGCTCTATTATGCTTTCGAATTCTTTACAGAGAATAGTAGACAAGTCTGTAAAAGTTCTTGACTAACTCAAGTAAATAACCCTATTTATAGGGAACTGAAAGCTTACAAAAAATATACTAAGGCATTGACTCCAAAGCTTCGAATAAAAGCACCCTAGTAAAATACATTACAAAATATTCGAAGAGTCCAAAACATACTTCGACTAATTACAACAATTCGACCCTTACAATCTCCCCCTTTGTAATCATAGTCGAAGTCTTCAATTTGTAAGAAGTGTGATGGAATACAGAAATACTCTTCGAATCTCCGTGTACCAGGAGATAATCTTCTTCAGCTCTTTCTTGTCGCCTTCATTGTTCTTCTTGCAATGATTCATACGAACAATCAAGTTCGTATATTGAGATGTTGAATATCTCTCGACTTCACTTGCTTGGAATAAGAACCGTTTAGATTTTCCAGCTTTGTCTTTTCATGCGAAGACAATTCCAAAAGGCTTCAGGCAAATTTCACCATCAGCATACTTCTTCAATTCAACCTGAGTCTTCGTAGGAGCCATCGGAGCTTTAATTTCCATTCCTTTGGCAGTAGCTAATTCAACATCTGTTAGTGCCAAACACTCATAATAGTTTTCGATAAAAATCTTGATGTGAGCTACTCCAAGCTTGAATTCATCTGGTTCTGTGTTTTGAAGGTATGAGAATGATTTGTCTTTCAAAAGTAATGCAACTTGTATAAGATCATACAAGTTCATTAATGGAAAATCTGCAACAATGAATTCGCAAATATTTCCATTTGCCCTGGCAACCACATACTTAACATTTTGGACTGTGTTTTCGAAAACCACATCCTTTTTCATACTTATGACCTTCTTGATTTTTATTGAAGACCAAACTTCCTCAGGGGCTTTTCCAAGAACAGCATGAAAACGAATTTTCATGTGTGTGCCTTCATCTTTATTTTTAAAATTCCCTTCTGCTTTGAACTGAGGCATGATAAACATCATTTCGTTTATGGGAAAATCCAACTGGCCTGCATCAGTATTTGTGACCAAATAACTCTGCTTTGGTTTCTTCTCAAATGAATACATGTGATTGAATGCAACCTTGGCCTCGATTGTTTCGTAGTTATAGTGTTTAGTTGGATCCCCTTTATCCATTCCCTTCGGATCATTTGCTCGCTGAGCCATAATGCTTTGAACTATTCTGAGCTTTTCGATTTCAGCATCAACTTCAGCCTTCTTTTCTTCTTTTGATTTTTCCACCACAATCGATTTCCCTTTGTCTTTCAATGCTTGATTGTCAGTTGTCTCTTTTGGTTTTGAACCACTCCCACCAGTCTCCGAAGATTTACCAATCATAATTCCTTTCGAAATTGGTCTTGCAATTGACATTGTTGTTACTACTGTTGAAGTCACCTGTTCAGCAGAAACAATTATTGGTTTTGTTGTAGGGATTTTCGAAGAAAAGACTTTTCCCACAACTTTCGCATCTTCTCCACTAGTCTTCGACTCACTAGTTTTTCTTTCTCCCCCTTGCACCCCTGTGAAAACAGGTGGGGCATTTGTGGTTGGAAGAAGACTTGATATGCGAAAGAGATGAGCAAGTTGCTTGTTGAGAATGGCTTCGAATTGGATAAACTTCGGAGATAAAAATTCAGAAGTAATCAATGGAGAAGAAACTGGCCTATCAGATATCTCTTTTAACTCCTTAAGCAACTTAAGCACTTCTTCAAAGCTTGCACTTTCGGATGTTGAAAGTTGAGTAATTTGAGGACTCAAATTTTCATACAACTTAACAAATCGAGTGACTGCGTCACAAATGATATCAACCTTTTGATGCAATGATGCATAGTCATGTTGAACAGTTGCTATTTCTCTTTTCATATCTTCATGAAGTTCGTGAATTTGCAAGTTGACATCCTCTCGAACTTTCTTCACATCTTGAATAAAAAGAACATGTCGTTCCTTTGCAACATTCTTCAATTCTTTCAGATTACCAACAAACTTCGAACTCTGAGAATTGATCCGAATTTCATTGTTTTGATTATTATGATCAATCTTCTCCAAGACTCGAGATTCAGAATCTTTAAGCATCCCCGATACTTTACTTATGATTCTGTATTCAAACACCTTCAGCAATGAATCAACTTCAACACTTGAAACAGACGAACCAACCCCTAGATCTGCTTGAGATTGAATGACTGAATTCAATTTTTGATTTAAAATCTTAAACTGCTTCATGGTCATCAGCATGTGATCTGGAAACTGCTCTTCTTCTTCATGAAACGCCAAGTCGTCAAACATACCGCCAAACCCCTCATTATCAGTCTCTGTCTCCATACAAACAGTTTCTTGAATAGGTGAAGTTGTTTTGGGTGGCTCGGTAGATTGAGAAGAAAAAATAGACGTAAAGGGTTGATCAAGAATGTGTTCGAATGCTGAGGAATTTGTTGTTGAAGTAAGAGGAGTAGAAGATAACGGTAAAGAAACAGTACTTGCAAAAGGAGCTGAAGTAGATGGACCTTTAGCTTCATTCTTCGAACCTCCTTCACCCATATTGACATTTGCATCCGTATCATATACGTGTGCAGGGATGCCTGAAGTTCGAACCTCCTCAGGAACTGATTTGGCTATCGAATCTTCGGGTGGTATGACAACTGTCTTCTCAGGAGTGAAACTTTCGGTGATAAGAGTAAACTCTAGAGTTTCAGGAATTCTTTCACTATCATCATCTGTTGACTCGGTAGAGATTACAAGTTTTCGAGTCTTCTTCTTCTTTTTCTTTGACAAATGCTTTGCCATGTCTTCAGCCCTTCGTTTCTTGGACACCGGTGAAACAGGTGCATGCACTTCTCTAATTAGAATCCCTTGATGAGTTATTTGAGGTTTTCGAACCACTTTGTGCGTTGGAGACTTGGACTTCATTTTAATTCTTCGAAACATGCCAGTCTTCGAAGGAAGGACTACATGTTCTCGTATTTCTTCAATAATGGGCTCAGTTACTGGAGTCTCAGCAACAGTCACTTCAACTGTTTCAGGCTTCTTCTTTGGAGATTTCGAAGATCTGGACTCAGTTTCATGCTCTCTCAACTTCTTGGTTTTCTTATCATCTCCTCCCAGTAAAACACCAGTTTTAATTGAAGAATCAATTGTCGTCAAATAGGCTACCAATACAGGGTTCGAAGAATCAACTCTTTTAAGCATCGCATCTGGAATACGAGCAACTGTAGGAAAAACATCAGCATTATCTGTAACCTCCTTCGGATAGTGGTAAGATTGAAAAACTGCTTTGTCTTCATCAGTGGGTACCAAAATCCCTTCCTTATTGTAAAAGTGTTACAGAATCAAACTCCAGTATCTTGCACACGAAATACCATGAATAGCATTCGTGTGTTCTACACCCTTTTGAAATTCCTTCCACAACTGTGTAGAATAATCTACTTGAAGATCATAGTAGATTCCAGCAACCATGGCATAAACCTCCATTCTTCCTTTATCAAGGTCAGCTGATCTCCCAGTCAAATAGCGTAGAAAAATACCAAATAAGAAATTCCAGATTCGTGGAAGACCAGATTTCTTAAAATCACTAATCTTGGACAATGGTGGCTGATATCCCATCTCATTAAACATGTGAACGATTTGTGGAAAAGTAAATGAAACATATGGAGGCAAATTCGGAATATCAAGATTTTGGCAAAATAGTTTCTTGGTTAGCCTGACCTTTTTGTCGTTCACCAGATGAAAAGTAATCGTATCAGTTGCTTTGTTATATGTCGCAGTTGATCCCGCTTGAGAAAGCCAGGACAATGGAACAGAGAAAGAGTTGAACATCGCTTTGGCCAAAACCGAGTTCTTCAAAGCAACTATGAGCATCTTTAATTCTTCCGGGTACTGAGAAACGTCACCCTCCAAGTAGTAGTTTGTTGCTTGAATCTTCATTATTGGTAATGAAGAAGCATCTTCAGTGGTATGAGAATCAACATGAGCAGAAGTCGCCATTGTTAGGGTTTGAAGATGATGATGAACAGAGAATTTTGGGAAATTTGCTTTTTGATCGCGTAAACTGACAATGAACCCCTGGAATTCCCTTTTATATGTAACCCTTAAATTTGAATTTGAAGCGTGATATGTATTTAATGATATCCGACATGGCACCTTGAAAACCGGACCATTACTGCGTAAAAGTAGCCATCTGTCAAAAAGTAGCTGTCACATCGCCTTGAGAAACGGACAGAATACCATACGTCATTTATAAACAGCCTGTGTTGTAATCCCCAAGAAAATTGTAACCGTCAGAACCCTTCGAATGGAAGCAAGGCTCTTTCACTTTTGGGATGAAAAGCGAAGTCATATGCCAGAAGTTCAAAATCATCAGCCTAAGTTGGTATTACTCAGAACCTCAAGGATTTCGTGAGTGCTGTGTTCCAAAGAATAGAGACGAGAAACAAATATAATAAAAATATGGGATATTGTGATGTCAAACCATTGACACAAAAGCAGATGAAATCCCGGGCAAAGATTATTTCATTAATCATTAAGAGAAATGATCAATAGCTTGTATGGGTTCCCGTGAATTACAATCGAATACTTGTTGATAAGTATCAAAGGGCTTCTTTTATAATGCTTCGAGGATGGTTTAAAATTTTGTTACATGTCATCCTAAACATAAGGTGAGAAATTGTAACAGAAATTACTTGTTTGACTAGTGTAGTCAGTGACAAGTTGGCTTTGAAAAATTTTGAAATGACTAGGATATTCGAATGAAACTCACACGGAAATCATATTCAAGAAAAAATTTATATGCTGAATCTTGTTGGGTAACAAACATCGTGGGTTTCGAATGTTTGATCAAGACCACTCATTCGAAATGAATATGATTTGGAGTTTCGAATTTTGGTACAGAAACAAAAGTTTCGTGAAAATCTGAAACTTAGTTCCCCGTCAATTCCTTAAAAGTTAATGAAAATTGGGTTTCACTTTCATCACGGTCTCATGATGTCAAATCATAAACACAGAGTTTTGATATATCTAAGTTTCGATGGGTTTGATCAGAGACCTCTCGGACATATGTCTTCGTGTGTGATCGTGAAAGAATTTTATGGATGAAAAAGATTGATGTAAGACACGAAAAGTACCTCTGTTGTGTTTGGACCAAACAGTAAACTCTTAACTCATTTTGAGAAGAGTAAGGTAGCTCAAAGACCAATGTGAATATAAGCCTGATTGGGAAGAAATCTTCGTATGCATAATTTCATTAAGGCTTTCTTACACACACATTGAGTCATGGAGGCTTTGGTCAACATACAGCAGCATGCTTCTAGGGACATCCTAACTAGTTCGAATGATGAAAAATTTATCGATTCATACGAAAAATGTACCGTACCCGAGTACTGCAAGCATAATATCCGTTGTATCTTCATGAGAATCTGCAACAAAATACTAAAAAGAAATAGGAATCAAAATATTTTTGATGTTTTGATTTTTCGAAAATAAAGACAGAACAAACGAAAATCTTTTTGAATTTTTAAATTTTTCGAAAATTAAATGACAAAATAAACGAAAATCTTTTTGGATTTTGGAATTTTCTGAAAATTAAATGACAAAACAAACGAAAATCTTTTTGAACTTTTAAATTTTTCGAAAATTAAATGACAAAATAAACGAAAATCTTTTTGGATTTTGGAATTTTCTGAAAATTAAATGACAAAACAAACGAAAATCTTTTTGGATTTTTGAATTTTCGAAAATTGAAATAGTACTTGACGCAAATATGCAAAATTTTATCATCCCCTTATAAGTAACAAATGTACAAATGCTAAGAGGTCGAAGCGTTGACTATGAACAGTAACAGGTAAATCAACCTTTAAAATAAGTAACAAATGTGCGAATTCGAAGGGGTCGAAGCGTTGACTATGAACAGTAACCTCTGAATCAACCCTTAGAATAAGTAACAAATGTGCGGATTCGAAGGGGTCGAAGCGTTGACTATGAACAGTAACCTCTGAATGCTGAATGATTTTGCATTATCTTTTAGTCAGCGCCTCTGAATCATTCCTTATCATGCATCATTCTTCTTTTTCGCATGGAACAGAATTTCCATCGATCATTCCAAGTCCTTCTATAATCTTCACAAGGGATTTTTCATCCAAAGCTTTCGTGAAAATGTCAGCTAACTGATCAGTTGTTTTCACGAAATGTACTTCAATATTTCCATCTTCCACGTGATCCTTGATGAAATGATAACGAAGAGCTATATGTTTAGTCTTCGAATGCTGCACAGGGTTATGACAAATTCTTATCGCACTTTGAGAATCACAATATAATGGAATCTTTTTCATATTGATTGCATAATCACGCAATTGACTTTGGATCCATATTATTTGTGAAGTGAAAGCAGCAGTAGCCACATATTCTGCTTCAACTGTTGAAATTGATACGCATGTTTAGTTTTTCGACTGCCAGCTCACCAATTTGCCATCAAGAAATTGACATCCACCACTTGTGCTTTTTCGATCAAGATTACAACCACCCAGGTCTGCATCCGAATATGCTTGTACAAAGAACCCAGTGTTCGAAGGATACCACAATCCTAACGAAATTGTTCCTTTAAGATAACGAAAGATATTCTTCACAGCAGTGAGATGTGGTTCTCGTGGATTAGACTGATACCTAGCACAATTACACACAGAAAACATGATATCAGGTCTACTAGCTGTAAGATAAAGTAATGAACCAATCATGCTCCTATATAAAGTTATGTCAACGACAGGTTTATCTAACGAAGATGTAAGCTTTATGCCCGTTGCCATTGGAACTCGTAACTTCGTGCTATTCGTCAATCCAAACTTTTCCAACAGATTCTTCGTATATTTTTCTTGATTAATAAAAATTCCTTTTCTGTTTTGACGAATATTCAAACCAAGAAAATTATTGATTTTTCCCATCATGCTCATTTCGAACTTACTTTTCATCAAATCTTCGAATTCTCTAGACAAAGCAGGGTCAGTCGAGCCAAAAATAATATCATCAACATAAATTTGAACAAGCATTAGATGATTCCCCACTTTCTTTCGAAATAATGTGGGATCAACTGATCCTTGTTTAAATTTAGATTGTTTCAAAAATGAGGTAAGAGTTGCATACCATGCTCGTGGTGCTTGTTTCAAACCATAAACTGCCTTATCTAAAATATAAACATGATTTGGTAATTCTTCGTTAATAAAACCTGGGGGTTGTTCCACGTAAACAGTTTCTTCAAGCTCTCCATTTAGAAATGCACATTTCACGTCCATTTGATAAACATCAAAATCTTTGTGAGCTGCATAAGCCAGAAATATACGAACCGCCTCGAGTCTTACGACAGGGGCAAAAGTTTATTCATAGTCGATTCCTTCTTGTTGTGAATATCCTTTAACAATAAGTCTGGCTTTGTTTCGAACAATATTTCCATCTTTTTCGGTTTTATTTTTGAAAATCCATTTTAACCCGACAATCGAAACATTTTCAGGTTTAGGAATTAACCTCCAAACCTTGTTTCGTTCAAATTCAGACAATTCAGATTGCATTGCAACAACCCAATCTGAGTGTTCCATTGCAATATTAACTGTTTTTTGGCTCAATCTTAGATATGAAAACATTGAACTGTTGGATAAGGTGTCTAAGTCCATAACTTATTTGGTATATACTTGACCCGACCCGGCATGGTCCATTTGGGTTGCACTTCACCCAAACTATTTATGGATAATTTTATGAGAATTGTATACTTACGATTTATTAACATATTATAAGTTATAATATATTAATATATAGTCATGTTATTTAATTAGTTTTAATCTTGAATTAATTATGAATTGATTTAGTGATTAAAAGGAAGACTAATTAAATCATGGGCTATTATATTTATATGGTGTGGGCTAATGCTCATTTGTTAATGGGCTAAGCTTATATGGAAGTCCATGGATGATCCATGGAGCTTTTAACCCATGGATCCTTGGAAGAGGAAAAGACATGGGTTATTAGGTTTTCACCCTAACCATGTACACTATATAAACAAGCTTATGTTGCATGAAAAACACCCTAAGTGTGTGTGTAAGTGTGGTGGCCGAAATCTAAGAGTTAGTATACTCTCTCATACATTTTCCAAGTTTGTGGTGATTTCTGATTTCCATTTGAGGCATTCACATTATTGGTGCTTGGCTCTCAAACTCCAAGGAATCAACAATCAATAAAAGGTATGTAATTCATCTAGTTCTTTTATGTTTAAAAGTACCCCATGCCATGCTAGATAGGTTATAAACCTTGGAAATTAATATTTTGCATGTACCTTAGACAAACATAGATCCAAGGTTTATTAGGGTTGCATGTACACTTAGGAAGTGTTAGAATGCTCAAAACCCAACAGTGGTATCAGAGCCTAGGCTTGTTTGTTTGATACTTGATGCAAAATAGTGATAAAAAGTCGATTTTTTACTGTCTGACTGATGAACTCGCCGAGTCCATGGGGGGACTCGCCGAGTTCATGTGTAAACTCATCCTACTCGCCGAGTAGGTTCGTGCACTCGGCGAGTAGGAGCCTCAGAATGCAGATTTTCGACTTTTGCTGCTGGAAATGGACTAGAAACATTACCCTAAACTGTTTTGGTGTTTTAAAACTTGTTTTAGTTGGTGTAATGGTTGTTCTAATCCATTTACAATAGCTTATATCAAAATTTCATGCTTTGTATGTGTTCATATAATTCTTGAAACTTTGATGATCATGTTCATGTTCTTATGAATTTAGAAGATGATAGGAATTATTTGCTGAATTGTTTAGGATTAATTCTTGATCATTTATGTGTTTTAATGGAGTCCATAATTTGTCCTCAAGTTGTGGATATCCAAAGGTCACTTCTTTTAAACACACACTTAAAACACATAAGTTACATGGAAATGAAGAGTCTTCATTTTTATGAACCTTTAATTCATAAGTTATGAAATGAAAAGTTTTGAATAGTTTCAAAACTTGTCCTCAAGTTTTGGAATTTGTAAAGTTACACACACTTTAATATACTTTAATTCCAAACCCTTAGAGTTTTAAAAGTTAAAATTCAACCCTTATACTATTTATAAATAGTTAAATTATTATTATTATTATATATATATATATATATATATATATATATATATATATATATATATATATATGTATAAGATCAAAGTCGTCTTACCGCTAGTACGCCTCATTCACGAAGCCAGTCTATAAGGTGGGTATAAGGTTGTTGCCTATAAAATGGCAACTTAATGGGTGTCCACTCTCACCCACCGCTTGCTTGACTGGTGGAGGGTCGTTAGCCGAACGGGTAGGACAAGGACTTATAAATTCTCATTAAAAGTATAATGAATATTATAAAGTAACTAAACCTTTTATAAATTCCCAATCTTAGTTACTTTAGGAAAATGTGAATATGGTGCTAACCCATGGAATTCACACTTTGTACCTTACCAAGTCGTTGGTGGAGCGTGTGTGGTTAACCGGCACACTAACTTGGACTAGTAAGGATCACGAAGGGTGACTTAATGTTTATCATAGATCGGTGGAGCGTGTGTGGTTAACCGGCACATTGATTAGGTGATAATATTAAGGGTACCAAGTGAATTTGCATGGTTATTCACACCTTGTTTTGGGATCCTCGGCATCCCAGTCACAAAACTTGAAGGGCACAATCGATATTGAAACATGCCATTGAAAAGTTCAATGAATCTCAAAAGAATCTAGGAATTTCAAAGACCAATTAAACCTAATAATTCATTTCGTTTTCATGGTGGAAATTGGTGAATCGTCATTCACCTACCTTCAAATATGTTATAGCTTAGATTACGGCATCCCTCTTCTAAGTTATAATATATTGTGTTGGATCCTAGCCTTAATATTACATTTGGGTGTATTATTAAGGATTCGACATATATCTAATCTAAACTTGTTTTCTTCTTTTAAGACGTCTTCCAACAACAATGCTTCGGGCTCTAACCCTACTGGCTCCTTTTCCCTCATGAACCTTTGTGGGAGGGTCATCTTTGATGGTTCCAACTTCATGGATTGGATCCGAAACATCAGGATGGTCACTCGCTACGAGGACAAGGAATATGTCCTCGATAAGGAGCTAAAGGAGCTTGATGAGTCCACTGCTACTCCTGAGGAGGTCGCTGAGTATCAGGCACATGAAAGAGATGCCACCAAGGTGGCATGCATCATGATGGCCACCATGACAGCTGAACTCCAAAAGTCCTATGAGGACTATTACCCTTTTGAGATGCATCAGGATCTGATGGAAAGGTACCATCAGAGTGCTCGTTAAGAGCGGTATGAAATAATCTCCTCCATGATCACTACCCGTATGAAGGATAGCGAACCAATCACGAGCCACATGCAGAAAATGGAAAGGTATGTGGACCGTCTAATGAAACTGAATGTGAACTTCCCTGAGGAGTTGGCAATTGATATCATTTTGCACTCCTTGCCCTCGTGTTATGATCAATTTCGTATGACATACCACATGAACAAGGAGGAATTCACACTCAGTAAGCTTCAAGGACTTCTGAAGACTACCGAAAGTGGTCTTAAAAGTAAGTCGATTGCTACTCCTACTCCTACTACTACCCCTGTTTTGGCTTTCGGGCAAGGCAAAGGGAAGAAGAGGAAGCACCCTTCGAAGGGTACCAAGGGAAAGTCCCTTGAAGGCTCCTCATCTGGAACCAAAGGTGGTTCTATCACTCCTTCTGCCATCCCTAAGGATGCTGAATGCTTCTACTGTCAAAATAAGGGGCACTGGAAGCGAAACTGCCCAAAGTACTTGCAGGATGTCAAGGATGGAAAAGTGAAACCATCCCATGCAGGTATTTACACTATATTGTCTAATAACTCACCATATTCTAATTCTTGGGTTCTTGATACAGGTTGTGGTATTCACATCTGTTGTGAATTGCAGGGCCTAAGAAGAAGTGAGAATGTGGAGCACGGAAAGATAAACTTAATCATGGGGAACAAGAAGGTTGCACCTGTTACCAAGATTGGAGTTCATACTTTGTTGCTAGATAGTGGGTTAAAGTTAGATTTGAATAAATGTGTGTACTCGTCTGAAATGGCGAGGAATATTATTTCCTTTCATGCTTTGTACAAACAAGGTTTTACCTTTTCTTTTGATAATGAAGTTGGTAGTATTAATGCTTTCTTGAATAATGTTCTTTATTTTAAAGCATTACCTTATGATGGTGTGTATGAAGCTGTATCGGTTGTAGATAATTTAGGAAATAATGTATTATGTATTGATTCTTCTACTAGCTTGGATAAAGCATCTCTGTGGCATTGTCGTCTTGGACATGTAAGCAAGAAACGCATAGGCCAGCTCCAAAAGGATGGAGTCTTGAAGTCGTTCGACCTCAAGTCGGATGATAGTTGTGAGTCTTGTCTACTTGGAAAAATGACAAAATCACCCTTCACTGGTACTTGTGCAAGGGGTGAGGGTTTGTTGGACCTTGTACATACTGATGTATGTGGACCATTCAAAACCGCCACAAGGGATGCTAATCGCTATTATGTGACTTTTATTGATGATTTTAGTAGATATGGTTATGTCTACTTAATCAAACATAAGTCAGAAACTTTTGAAAGGTTTAAAGAGTTTAAACAGGAAGTAGAAAATCAATTGGGCAGGAACATTAAGATGCTTCGATCCGATCGAGGTGGTGAGTATCTTAGTACTGAG
The DNA here is from genome assembly GCF_052849685.1 of Lactuca virosa. Classification (NCBI taxonomy): domain Eukaryota; kingdom Viridiplantae; phylum Streptophyta; class Magnoliopsida; order Asterales; family Asteraceae; genus Lactuca; species Lactuca virosa. The sequence goes on from NC_136434.1 coordinate 265,377,297, forward strand.
TTCCTTGACTATCTTAAGGAGTGTGGGATTGTCTCACAATTGACACCTCCCAGGACACCACAGCTGAATGGTGTGGCTGAGAGGCGTAATCGAACTTTGTTGGACATGGTTCGCTCTATGATGAGTCGAGCTTCGCTACCAATCTCCTTTTGGGGGTATGCCTTAGGGACTGCCGCCCACATCCTTAATCTAGTCCCTACAAAGAAGGTTGCCAAAACACCTCATGAGATGTGGACTGGGAAAGTTCCCAATTTGGACCACATCAAGATTAGGGGTTGCGAGGCTTTCGTGAGGCGTGAAAGGTGTATTTTCATCGGCTATCCACAAAAATCCTTTGGTTACCTCTTCTACAGACCCAATGAGAATGTGGTCTTTGTGGCTAGGAGAGGAGTCTTTCGAGAGAGAGAGAATTTATAAGCCAAGGAGACAGTGGGAGGCAAATTGACCTTGAAGAAATTCAAGAGTCAATTGGTGAAGGAACCTCAAATACTAGCAATCAACCCGAGGAGGAAACTCCTGTTGATCCAGCTGATGAGTCTGTATCTCCGAGGCGTTCCACAAGGGTTAGGAACACACCTGAGTTTTATTATGGATTTCATATTACTACGGAAGGTGATACATTTATCAGTGACAGTACACTGGTAAATCTGGATGAACCTAACAGTGTTAAGGAAGCCATGGCAGGCCCGGAGTCTGCTAAATGGAAGGAGGCTATGGACAGCGAGATACAATCCATGTATGACAATCAAGTTTGGAACTTGGTTGACAATGTACCAGGCCGTAAAACAGTCGGGTGCAAATGGATCTTCAAGAAGAAGACCGACATGGATGGGAAAGTGCACACTTATAAGGCTCGACTGGTTGCGAAGGGTTTTACTCAGACTCAGGGTATTTATTATGATGAAACCTTCTCACCGGTAGCAAAGATTAAGTCTATTAGGGTCATGCTGGCCATTGCTGCATTTCATGATTATGAAGTATGGCAAATGGATGTCAAAACCGCTTTTCTTAATGGAAAGTTGGCTGAGGATGTGTACATGAATCAGCCAGAGGGTTTTATAAGTGCAGAATACCCTAATAGAGTGTGCAAGCTTGAGAAATCCATTTATGGATTAAAACAAGCATCTCGTAGCTGGAATCTTTGTTTCGATGAGAAGGTCAAAGAGTTTGGTTTCTTGAGAAGTGAAGATGAGTCTTGCGTGTATGTAAGAGCTAGTGGGAGTATAGTTTGCTTCTTGGTACTGTATGTAGATGACATACTACTTATAGGAAATGACATCCCAACCTTGCAGGAGGTTAAGTCCTGGTTTGGGAAGTGCTTTGCTATGAAGGACCTAGGGGTGAGGGTTTGTTGGACCTTGTACATACTGATGTATGTGGACCATTCAAAACCGCCACAAGGGATGCTAATCGCTATTATGTGACTTTTATTGATGATTTTAGTATATATGGTTATGTCTACTTAATCAAACATAAGTCAGAAACTTTTGAAAGGTTTAAAGAGTTTAAACAGGAAGTAGAAAATCAATTGGGCAGGAACATTAAGATGCTTCGATCCGATCGAGGTGGTGAGTATCTTAGTACTGAGTTCCTCGACTATCTTAAGGAGTGTGGGATTGTCTCACAATTGACACCTCCCAGGACACCACAGCTGAATGGTGTGGCTGAGAGGACTAATCGAACTTTGTTGGACATGGTTCGCTCTATGATGAGTCGAGCTTCGCTACCAATCTCCTTTTGGGGGTATGCCTTAGAGACTGCCGCCCACATCCTTAATCTAGTCCCTACAAAGAAGGTTGCCAAAACACCTCATGAGATGTGGACTGGGAAAGTTCCCAATTTGGACCACATCAAGATTTGGGGTTGCGAGGCTTTCGTGAGGCGTGAGACTCATGACAAGCTCGAACCTCGAAGTGAAAGGTGTATTTTCATCGGCTATCCACAAAAATCCTTTGGTTACCTCTTCTACAGACCCAATGAGAATGTGGTCTTTGTGGCTAGGAGAGGAGTCTTTCGAGAGAGAGAATTTATAAGCCAAGGAGACAGTGGGAGGCAAATTGACCTTGAAGAAATTCAAGAGTCAATTGGTGAAGGAACCTCAAATACTAGCAATCAACCCGAGGAGGAAACTCCTGTTGATCCAGCTGATGAGTCTGTACCTCCGAGGTGTTCCACAAGGGTTAGGAACACACCTGAGTTTTATTATGGATTTCATATTACTACGGAAGGTGATACATTTATCAGTGACATTACACTGGTAAATCTGGATGAACCTAACAGTGTTAAGGAAGCCATGGCAGGCCCGGAGTCTGCTAAATGGAAGGAGGCTATGGACAGCGAGATACAGTCCATGTATGACAATCAAGTTTGGAACTTGGTTGACAATGTACCAGGCCGTAAAACAGTCGGGTGCAAATGGATCTTCAAGAAGAAGACTGACATGGATGGGAAAGTGCACACTTATAAGGCTCGACTGGTTGCGAAGGGTTTTACTCAGACTCAGGGTATTGATTATGATGAAACCTTCTCACCGGTAGCAAAGATTAAGTCTATTAGGGTCATGCTGGCCATTGCTGCATTTCATGATTATGAAGTATGGCAAATGGATGTCAAAACCGCTTTTCTTAATGGAAAGTTGGCTGAGGATGTGTACATGAATCAGCCAGAGGGTTTTGTAAGTGCAGAATACCCTAATAGAGTGTGCAAGCTTGAGAAATCCATTTATGGATTAAAACAAGCATCTCGTAGCTGGAATCTTTGTTTCGATGAGAAGGTCAAAGAGTTTGGTTTCTTGAGAAGTGAAGATGAGTCTTGCGTGTATGTAAGAGCTAGTGGGAGTATAGTTAGCTTCTTGGTACTGTATGTAGATGACATACTACTTATAGGAAATGACATCCCAACCTTGCAGGAGGTTAAGTCCTGGTTTGGGAAGTGCTTTGCTATGAAGGACCTAGGGGAAGCTGCCTATATCCTAGGGATAAGGATATTAAGAGAAAGGAGTAAAAGACTAATTGGACTTAGTCAGAGTATCTACTTGGATAAGGTGTTGAAAAGGTTCAACATGCAGAATTCCAAGAAAGGAGAATTACCGATCCAAAGCAATGCCAAACTGAGCAAGGCTCAGAGCCCGAGTACCGAAGATGAGATAGCTGAGATGAGTCGATTACCTTATGCTTCCGCTGTTGGTTCGATCATGTATGCTATGACTTGTACCCGTCCTGATGTGGCCTTCGCTTTGAGCATGGTCAGCAGATATCAGGGGAACCCTGGCAAGGCTCATTGGACTGCGGTAAAGAAGATTCTCAAGTACCTGCGGAGGACTAAGGATTGGATCCTTACCTTTGGTGGGAGTGATGACTTGAGAGTAGTAGGGTATAGTGATGCTAGCTTTCAGACTGATAGGGATAACTTCCGCTCTCAGTCGGGCTGGGTCTTTACCTTAAATGGAGGGGCAATCACTTGGAAGAGTTCCAAACAGGAGACTGTAGCTGATTCGACATGTGAATTAGAGTATATAGCAGCGAGTGAAGCAGCAAAGGAGGCGATATGGCTGAAGAACTTCATCGGAGACCTTGGAGTTGTACCAGCCATTAAGGAACCTATGGAGATTTTCTGTGACAGCAATAGTGCGGTTGCCTTAGCCAAGGAACCGAGAGATCATGGCAGATCCCGACACATTGACAGAAACTATCACTTCATAAGACACAAGATAGAAGAAGGACTCCTCGTGGCAAAGAGGGTATCGTTAGATGAGAACCCTGCAGATCCCCTTACGAAGGGACTGACGAGGGTTAAGCATTTGCAGCATGCGAGGCGCATCGGGCTGAGGGACGATATTAGTTTTACAGATTAGATAATTTTTCTGAAACTTGTAAAATGTAATCGACGTTTGATGATGAATAAAATGTGTGATTTATTTATGAGTAAAGTGTTACTATCATTGTCAATTATTTACTATTGTTTCAGTTTTGCATGTTTTGACTTCCAGAATAATTAATTTATTCAAACCTCCACAATCAGTCATACGTCGGAAGTAGGTATGAATCAAGATTGTCATGAATTGGGTTTGTAGATGGCTAAAGGTGTTTAGACATAGCAATGGTTGCTACAACGTTCATGAGTGCTCATAAGTTATGAGTATTGGAATAAACCCACACTCACTTATATCACTTCATGGAATTTATCTCGAGTGATCGTGAGACGATAATATCATATAAGTCTTCAAACCTAGAGATATGAGTTGTTACCTATGAATTGGTTGTGCATTGATTGCACGTAAACGCATCAGTAACTTGATGTTATAAAACGTGCCTTTGTGTACAATTCAACAAGTAGTAGAACAAGCATATGAGTCGAAGTTTATCTGTTCCTTCTAGAAATAGAAGCGATATCTGGGCCCCTCGATGATTTTGTTTTGACCTATGTATCGGGCCCGGTCAGAACTAAATTGATGTGTTCAGTTAAGTTCTTTGTCAAAAAAATCGGAAATCGAGAAACAACTGCTAGACAATAAGTAAGACATTGTTCCATGTATTTGTCCGGCTGATATCATGAGAACAGAGGGCTATATGATCACTTATCTAAAATGGCGCTTCATAGTTCAACAGAGTTTTCGAGAGCTACGATTGCCGGTTGGTTCCTGAAGTAATATAGGCAAATACAGTTATTAGACTTATCCAAGTGGGAGTCTGTTGGATAAGGTGTCTAAGTCCATAACTTATTTGGTATATACTTGACCCGACCCGGCATGGTCCATTTGGGTTGCACTTCACCCAAACTATTTATGGATAATTTTATGAGAATTGTATACTTACGATTTATTAATATATTATAAGTTATAATATATTAATATATAGTCATGTTATTTAATTAGTTTTAATCTTGAATTAATTATGAATTGATTTAGTGATTAAAAGGAAGACTAATTAAATCATGGGCTATTATAGTTATATGGTGTGGGCTAATGCTCATTTGTTAATGGGCTAAGCTTATATGGAAGTCCATGGATGATCCATGGAGCTTTTAACCCATGGATCCTTGGAAGAGGAAAAGACATGGGTTATTAGGTTTTCACCCTAACCATGTACACTATATAAACAAGCTTATGTTGCATGAAAAACACCCTAAGTGTGTGTGTAAGTGTGGTGGCCGAAATCTAAGAGTTAGTATACTCTCTCATACATTTTCCAAGTTTGTGGTGATTTGTGATTTCCATTTGAGGCATTCACATTATTGGTGCTTGGCTCTCAAACTCCAAGGAATCAACAATCAATAAAAGGTATGTAATTCATCTAGTTCTTTTATGTTTAAAAGTACCCCATGCCATGCTAGATAGGTTATAAACCTTGGAAATTAATATTTTGCATGTACCTTAGACAAACATAGATCCAAGGTTTATTAGGGTTGCATGTACACTTAGGAAGTGTTAGAATGCTCAAAACCCAACATGAACATGCAAAATTCTTGATGAGTATTCAATACCTCATTCTTTGTACGAATTTGAGCTCTTGTTAAAACTCCCTCTTGTGGATTCCCAATTAGTTGATCCTTCGGATGATCTTTTGTCCACTTTTCCATTGGCGGATATGCAGGATCAAATTCCAAAGGTGCATCTTCATATATATCATCGTTTTCTGAGCCTACAATCGAACAAGCATCATCAAAATCATTATTATCTTCAATATTTTCTGAATGCTCCCCCTCAACATTATGCTCCCCCTCAACATCATCATTCATCCTTTCTTTTTCCCCCTCGAAAGAATGTTGTTCGTCATCTAATGTATTCGAATCCAAGTGCTCCCCCTCCACTGGATTGTTTTGCATACTTTCGCCATTTTCTAGAGAATTTGATGTTGAAGTATCATTATGCTTTATTAGTTCAGAGATATGATTATCACTTGCATTGATTTCAGCATCAACAGCATGATCTGAAATTCCAAAAATTAAATCATAATCAATATCTAATGTTTGTGAGGATTCAGATTCATCTTGTATGTTTTTCAGAATTGGATGATTTTCAAACTGAGTTGTTGTTTGTTTAATGTAGTAATCATCAAATGTAAGATTAAAAGTTTCTTCAACTTTTCGTGTTCTTTTATTCAACACACGATATGCAACTGAATTATGCGAATATCCCAAGAAAATCCCTTCATCTGCTTTTGCTTGAAATTTCGTAAGATTATCCTTGAGATTCATAATGAAGCACCTGCATCCGAAAACATGAAAAAAAATTTACATTAGGTTTTCAATTGTTGAGAATTTCATATGGAGTAATGTTGAAACGACGATGAATAAACGATCTGTTTTGAGTGAAACATGCGGTTGATACTGCTTCAGCCCAAAGATATTGTGGAAGATTCGCATATGCCAACATAGTCGTTGCCGCTTCGCATAGAGACCTATTTCTTCGTTCAACAACACTGTTTTATTGTGGTGTGTATGGAGATGAAAAATTATGCAAAATCCCTTTGTCCACCAAAAATGAATCAAGAACATTGTTCTTAAATTCAGTTCCATGATCACTCTTAATTTTTCGAACAGTCTTCTTCAATGTTGTTTCCATCTTTTTGATAAAGTCAATCGTGATTTGTGCAACTTCAGATTTAAGCCTGAGAAAATAAACCCACGTAAATCTGGAAAAATCATCAACAATCACTAAAATGTACCTTTTCTTGTTGAGAGTTGAAACAGTCGAAGGACCACACAAATCAATATGTAAGAGCTCCAGAGGTGCAACTATTTCGAATCAATCATAATTGGATGACCTTGTTTATGTTGCTTGCCAACTTCACAAGTTGCACATAAAGAATCATTGTCAAATTTAGGTACAGGTAAACCTCTTACCAGATCTTGTACCACAAGTTTATTGATGTTTCGAAAATTGAGATGAGAAAGTCTTCGATGCCAAAGCCAACTTAATTCTAATGTTGCCTTCGAAAAAAGACATATAGCAGGTTTCCCTACTATCGGATTGATGTCCAAAGTGAACATGTCACCTTTCCTTTTGGATTTCAGTAACACCTCTTTTTTGTGACATTCGAAATAATACTTCCTTCTTCGTTAAAAAGAACTTGATTGCCAGTGCTCCCAACAAGTTGAGAAACACTTATCAAGTTATGTTGAAGACCTTCAACATATGCCACCCGATTCACTGTGAATTGACCATTCGTGATCTTCTCATATCCTTTGACTTGACATTTTTGATTGTTCCCAAACTTCACTACTCCAGCATTTTTGAGACTTCGAAAATCTCGTAAATTCTCCTTCTTCCCAGTCATGTGACGAGAGCAACCACTATCGATGTACCACTTGTTATCATATTGCTGATCACATAGTACCTACATTCAATGGAAAATTTTAGGTACGCAAGGCTTTTTGGGTCCTTGGAAATTAGATTTCAATTTCGAATGTAATGAAGAACTTTTAACCCAATCACAAACTTTTGTTTTGAGACTATCAATTAAGTTCACTTCTTGATTTAAAGGAACCGAAACATAAGTTTTTGATGGTTTCGAATGTTTACTGACATTGCCCTTCGAAGTCTGAGTTTGTGAATGAACATTCTTTGATTTTATAACTGGTTTCCATGCTTTGACTGATATGTTCGAATCCTTAGACGATGAACTGCCATTTGATGAATTATTCACATACTTTTCATATGCTTCGTGAATTTGCTCCTTTGAAAATGTATTTGACTGATACATCTTTCCTTTTCCTTCAAGCCAATGATCAATGTTCTTCCTTGATGTTATTCCTTTTTCTCGTGAAGTTTTCATAGTTTATTTCTTCGTTTGATTTGGAAAATTTGGCTTTATAGGAACAAAATCAACTTTTGGTTTTGTTATAAAAGATTTAGCATATGATGTATCAACTGTTGATTTAAAATGTTGTCGTTGAAAGAATTTTTGATTTGGTTTTGAGTTATTTGAAAATTTTCTTGGAATATTAGTTTCTGAAACTTTCGAAAACCTTGGTTGTTTATTCACTTCAGACTTTGAATGATTTCATTGATATGAATGTTGAGGTTTTGTTGAAAAAGATGAATTTTTAGCTTTGAAAACATTTTTGGGTGATTGTGATTCAGACATCTTTTGAGACTCAACATTTTGCCAAAATATTTTCTTTCTTGCTTGTCTTTTTGAAATGTTGTTTTCCTTCGAAAATTTGTCAATTTGATCTTTGAATTCCTTGGAGTTTAATTTGACAACTTTTTCACATTCCTTTTCAACTTGTTTTGAATTCTCTTTTTCAATTTCTGATTTTTCAACCCATTTTCTTTGTGGTTTTTGACGTTGGAAAACATACCAATTCTTTGTTAAGTTGTTTTCAATTGTGCTTTGATTTGCGAAAAAACATTCATCAGTTGTTTTTGAATTATCCTCTTCAACTAACTTCTTTAATTCTGGTTTGATTTTCTCAACATTTCCAGTAGTTACGAAAACTTGATTTGGAAAAATGACATTATCTGTACATTTGAAATTTGGATAAACCACTGAATTCGTTTCAAGATAGTGTTCACCTTTTTCATTCATCACTTTTTCGAACTTTTGTGTATCACCATACACCTGATCAACCACAATTCGAGGACTTTCTTCTTCCTTTGAAGATTTCTTTTCCTTCGAAATGTTCACTTCATCTTCATCATCACTATCATCAGTTTGGCTGTCTATGAGATCCACGAAGTTCATATCATAAACTTTCGAAGTTGAGGGTATATCAGTTTCATTTTCAATCATCAAATCCTTAACTTTTTCTTTTCCTTTAGATGTTGAAGCAACATTAACAACAGACAACTGAGAACAATCAACATCTTCAAGTTCACTAATTTCACTAATATTGTCAGAATTATCTTCAATATCAGCAAAATTAGATTGAGAATCAGATGTTGAATTCTCAGTCTTTTTCAAAATTTGAATTTGTTCAGATTTAGTCAAAGTATCATTCACTATGTTAACTAATTCATTCGCATCAAGACATTCATCAATTTTGACAATTCCATATTTATATCTATCATCAGCGACTCTGTCAAAATCAGCTATTATTTGCTCACAATCATACGAAATATTATCTACCTTGGCTCTTTCGAATGCTAGGAAAGGTAGTAATTTTCTATGTTGCTCTTTACTTATATCACATGAATGATGTAAATCAGTTAATTTGCTATAAATTCGTTTAGCAGAATTACAATAGATGTTTCTTTGTGCTAGCAAAAGTCTAACATCACTCGATAACCTATCCCTATCACACATTATATTTGTCATTTGTAATTCCAAACATTCAATTTTGCTTATTTTCATGTCTAATCTCTTTTTGACCTCTAACAACTCCATTGACAACTTGTTGGCCTCATTGCTAGCGGACACAACAATTGAATCAAAATAATTAACCGTCTCATCAAAAGAAATTAGTTAAGAATCATAAGCATGTGTAGGAATATTAAAAGATTCGAGAATTTTACGTACCTTTGTTTTCATTGGAGATTTGTCAGCTGCTTTGGATACGAAGCATCGTCCCCTCACTTCGAATTCCTCATCATCTAAGTCCTTCTCCATTTTCGCATACAACGCCCCATGCGTTGGATTCCTCATTTCCTCATCGTCTGACCCGGATGACCAGATTTGATAAGTTCCATCTTCATCCTCATGCTCACCCTTTGCAACCAATGACAAATTCTTTGCTTTAGCACGAACCACCTCAAGCTTTTCTGCATAATATGCCTCATCTTTGACTTTATTCTTCCTCTCATCCTTCTTTCGAAGCATACAGTCATTTGCAAGATGATTCGCACCATTGCAATAATGACAATCTATTCCTGCATCACCTTTCAGCTTCTTCCCACCCTTTCCATCAGCTATCTTCGAATCTTGCTTCTCAACTTTCTTTTTCTCCTCAACAACATTTTTACTCACCGAATTTCCTTTCACCTCAGCAAGCTTAGTCTTCGAATTGAACGGCTTTTTGAAAAATTTCTTGACACGATTATTCGAGTAAAATGTTATTGCTTCATCATCCGAATTCATGATGAATCCTTCTTCTTCCTCAGAATCACCATTTTCAGCTTCTTTCTCAGAAATCTTTGATACAAGAGCTAATGGACCTCCCAAATTCAACTTCGATTCCTCAGCAATTTCATTTACCTCAATTTCGTGTGTTTTCAATTGATTATACAAATCATTGAGAGTTGATGTATCAAAACTTTGCTGATTCTTCACCATCATACTCACACTTCTCCATTCTTTTCGAAGCCCCATTACAAAGATGAGATTGAATTCCATTGAAGTTCTGGTAATTCCATAGCGATTGCACCGATAGATTAACTCGTTCAGACGGTCATAGTAAACTTCAATTGTTTCTCCTTCTTTTTGTTTGAAATCTTTCAACTCAACCAAACACTGTTTAACTGAATTGATTTTTGTCTTCTCACTTCCTTGAAATTTATCTTTCAGATTGTTTCAGACTTCCTTTGCAGTTGTACAACTCCTAATATAATTGTACACAATTGGAGGTAATGCACCTCGCAGTTCCCTCATACACCTCTTCTCCGGTTTCTTCAGACGATCAGTTTGATTATCAACTCCAGAATTTGTAGAAGATGATCCAATTGGTTGAACATTCATTGGAACATTGACATTTCCAGTGATACATGACCATAATTCTTCATCTAGACCATTCAGATAATCCTGCATACGATCAGCCCACTGATCATAGTATTCAGGGATTAGCATTCGAATTTTGGTTGATGAACCTAGCAGATGAGAAATCGAGGTCATCGAATTGATGTAATGCTTTTGTCCCCTCCTCCTTTTGTTTTATGTTGTTAGAAGAAAAAAAGAAAAGCCAAGAAGCCGCCATAGCAGCTCCGTAACTTCATCAGTCAATGACAACCTTATTGCCTTTACTTTTCCTTCTTTTTCTCAGTCTACTAAAGCACTGGTGGTGCTTCCTTGTTGACCCACTGCCCAGCCACCTTGAGACCACCCTCCACCACTTCTAGTTTGTATTAAATAATCAAAATAGCTCCTCCCTTTGCCTTTGATCAAAACAATTATGGTGGTTTATTTTAATTCAAGAGTTGTTGGTTTGCGGTTTCTCACGTAAAGCTTTGCAAAGTCGAGCCACCTTTCGAGTCTACCATGAGAAACACGCATCAAGGGTGAGTCTTTAAGGACCCATTCTATAATTTTTATGATTTGTGGGGGAAGATACATACTTGTCTTGCTGTTATGAAAGTTTGATACTATTATATGTGTATATATTGATTGTGCCATATATCTAGCTATTGCAACTTCTTGTGATCATTTTGGTAATATTTACATAAGAGACTTCTTAAAATGTGATATGTGCATATCTACATATATATTTTACATCATATCTTAATATTTTATGTTATATTTATGCTTATTATAGAACAAAAGGTACTTATTATGCTTAATATATGTTATATAGCAGAAAGACATTCTCGGGAGCAATATGGAATCTGGAAGCCGGAAAATACGAGCTTAGGCAAGAAGAAGACACAAGAAAGATGTTGTTGGACAGCTTGACCCCTCGTTAGTATTTTGACCATATCTCATGACTCGTAACTCCGATTGACGAGATTCAAAATGATCTGAAAACTAGACACAATTTCGAATGACTTTTGTGTTTTGAGAAAAGTAAGATTTTCAACCACCACGACGTGTTGACCCCACCACGACGTGGTGAATGGAATCTTCGCGATTCTTGACGCCGACTTGGAGAATACGGGATAAACTTTTGGACCACGACGTGGTGCCTTTACCACATCGTGGTGTCGAGATTTTTGGTAACTATAAATATCTCAGACATTAGGTCGATTCGAGGAGGAGAGAGGGTTGAAGGCTACGACTATTAACGAAAAAATACCCTTCCAAGACCCCTTTGAGGGCAGAATTCAACTAGAGATCAAAGGATAAAGAGATTGGAGCAAGGATTTGCATCTACACATTCGGTTTGCTTAGTTTAATCATGATTAGTCTAGTTTTCCTTATGTTTATGTGTTTACCAGCTATGATTATGGGCTAAAAACCCTTGCTTTCGTTTGGTTAGATGAAACCTAAAACTATGAGTTAGTTTCTTATTTTTTGGATTATATGAATTTGGTTTATGCATATGTTTGATTATCATTACCTAGCATGTTAAATTTTATAACTTTGTTGCTTAATTTCAAGTGTAGTGTAGCTTAGTGACCATTAAATTACATGAACTTGATTACCTAGTGATTTAGTGACCATTAAATTGCTAGAGCTAGGATTGACCATATCTTAGTTAAGTGATAAAAGTAACAATTTAACTGTGTTAGAGAACATAATTGTGACCATAATTGTGTTTAACAAATCTTACATAGCCCAATTATAATTAATAACTAATCTTGTGTTTTCTTGTGTAGGACCTTACAAAGTAGTACATGAATTGGTGAAAATATTAGTAGATTTGACCAAATTTCTAATTACATATAAATTGGTAACCAATTTTATTAATCTATAAATCAGAACTAACCATAGGAAAAGGTGGATTCGAAACTAAACGAAAGTGTTTTTAATATATTGATTACAGTCGTTTTTAGTTGAGTATTTAAGTTTTTCTGAACTTATAAAATCAGATAAAACCCCCATTTTAGTTGTTTTTCTTAATTTAGCTTTTAGTACTTATTTTATTAATTAAGTACCGTTCCCTGTGATCGACACCCGACTTACCTAAATTATTCTATAATCGACTAGGTACACTGCCTAGGTGCATTCTAGCTAGTTAAGTTTGTTAGATTATAAATTCAAAACTAGATAGGTATAATTTTGTGCACATCAAGTTTTTGGCGCCGTTGCCGGGGAATGAATATTTTAGTTGTTAATTTAATTACTTTTAGTTATTCGATCCTTTTTGTGGGTTAAAAACCGCAAAAAGTTGTTTTTCAACATTTATTTTATTTTATTTTATTGTCTAATCAACAACCACGTCGTGTGCATCTTGGCCACGTCGTGGTTACGTTATAGTCAATTTTTAGTTTAGTTATTTCTTGTTCGTTTTACGCGTTATTTTTAGTTTTATTTTAGTAGAAAAAATGGGGGACATCACAACCATGTCAATGGAAGAATACAAGCAACATATGAGGAACGACAATAGATAGGGTCTTGATCCACTAAAAATCCCAGCCACGACAAAGTTTGAACTTCTGGGGCACATTCTCAATATGTTAAGGGAACTACCTTTTTATGGGAAGGAGCATGAGGACGCTTATGAGCATATAGAAGAGGTGGTGAAGATTTCACATTATTTTAATGCACCAAACGTGAGTGAAGATGCGGTGATGCATCGACTTTTACCGGTCACATTGAAGGGTGAATCAAAGATGGTTAAAATCACTTCCCTTTGGAGCAATCACGACATGGGCTAATTTTAAGACTGCGTTCATAAACCAGTTTACCCCTCCTTCGAAAGTGGCAAAGCTTAAAAGAAACATAAAAAATTTTCAACAATTAGAAGGGGAGTCATTATACGAAGCTTGGGAACGTTACAAGAGATTGTTACGACATTGACTTCAATGTGCAACAAGAAATCTCGATATTTTATGATGGAGTCAATGTGTGCACTCGTCAACTTCTAGACTCGCAAGGGCCCATGACAAAGAAGAATCCGACAACAAATAAAGCTTTGATTGAAGAATTCTCTAAGCATTCAAGAGAGTATCACAACTCAAAGGAGGATTTCCCTAGAGGAAAGTCAAGTAAAGATGGAGGTCAAGATACCATTAGTGCAGTTATTGCAAAGCTCGATGCAATGGAAGAAAAGATCACAAAATTGGGTGGACCAATTCAAGTTAGATGCGGAGCTTGTGGAGGACCCCATTCTACTAAGGATTGTGAGTTGGAGTACAAGAGAGCTCAAGACACGACAAAATATCGACAACTAGAGCATAATCTCTACCAACTAGAACGAGTCCAATCCGAGAAGATAGATGCTCTCGAGTCAATGCTATTCAGATTCATGGAAGCTAGCGAAAAAAGACATGATGCAACTGATGCAACACTTAGAGTTCAACAAGCATCTATTTTGAGCATCCACACACAGGTTGGGCAATTAACAAAACTTTTACAAGAAAATCTATTGGATCTACCTTCAAGAAAAGTTGAGTCAATCCCTATGGATCAAGTCATGGCCGTTGATATAGAAGAAGAAGATCAATTGTAGCATATGAAGGACATTGAAGAGGAGTCTAATCAGTCACTCGAAGAAAAAAATAAAGAAGAAGAAGAGTGTCGTGAAGCTGCCCAATCGCCACGACGTGCAGGCAATAGTGCCACGTCGTGGGCGATAACAGAAGATTATGACTTTTCTGTTGTTAAGCCGTATCGACCACCTCTTCCTTTCCCATCCCGTACCAATGCAAATTTGGTAAAAGTGGAAAACACGAAGTTCCTTAAGCATGATGAATTTGAACGCGTGAAGGAAGAAGAATGGGAGGAGCCTTTACCAAAAGAGCAATTGGAAAAAGAAGTGAATTATTCAAAACCTCCAGTGTCAACGCCACAACCTCAGAAGAACTCTATGAAGAATTGCTATCGTAGAGGTGTGGTAGGGTTAAAATAATGATATCAACAACAACTTCATACACGGTGCATGCATGCACTCTATTTATATTAAAACCCTAATAAAATACGGCTGGACAGGCCCAAGTCGTATACAAAAAGGACTAAGATAAAAAGCCCAATGACGCAATCTTCTGTACCCAACAATCTCCCCCTTTGCGTCAATTGAGGCGAGAGAAATGTACTATTGTGCTTGTTTTGTCTTCTTCACTGTCTTGAACAGCTTCGGTATGATAGCCAGTAAAGTATGACAAAAAAGAATATACCAGCGAAGCATGTCATTAAAATTATTTTTAGCAGCATCGTCATTTTGTTTGCACCTGTTTATGATACTCAAGATATGCTCCAAACACGTAGTGGAGAACAGGTGTTTGCCGGGTAAGGCGAACAGGCACTTTTGATTTTCTCCACGAGTGAACATCACCGTGTGATATTTTCTGTTTATTTTGCCCATTTTCATTTTGTTCACGTCGCTTGCTTTACCAATGGGTTTGACAGTTGGCTTCTTCCTTAAAGCAGAAGCGATCTCCTAATCCAGCTTCTCTACTTCATGTATGTAAGCAAGTGGGATCATACTTCTCTTCTTCGATTAGTAGGAAGTTTGTGAGCAAGATCCAATCGTGAGGGTTAAGGTTCGGTAGATCAGCAAGAGAGATCTCATGAACCGAGTTTTCAGAACCTCGAGTCACCCGAAACTTCACGTTGATAAAGCTTCCTGCAACAACTGGCTTTAATACTTTGACCGATGTAATCTTCTTTGCACTCCAGGTCAAGTACAGAGGTTGAGATAAAGAAAGATAGTAATCAGTTAAAGTCCTATAAGTCTTCGCGTCAGGAGAGGGAATTGATGCTGTCGGCTCAAAGCAATGAAAAACAAATGCCCTTTCGGTGATCGGCATATCGAATTGTGACTCTTTGGTGTTTTCCAAGTCAAAAGAAATGACTGGTTCAAGGCAATGAGTGCTTGGAGACTCAATTGCTTCTTTCAGCAACTTTTCCAATGTCCATAATGGAAAAAGAGATTTTCTTCTTTCCAAAATGTCATGGGCTTCTTTTTCTTTTCTTTCCATCTCTTCGACTTCTCGTGCAACTTTGAGATTTTCATCAAGAGTTCGGTCACGGTGCTTTTGCTTCAACAATTCTTCTTCGGTTTCTTCTTCTTCTTTATTTTCAGCGATAATTTTCTTTCCTTTGGAACTCGAAGCTACATTATCCTTCGGTTCATTGACGACTTTTGGTTTCTGATTTGTTTCGGTTGTTAGAGGTTTAGTAGGAGGAGTTTGAGTAGGAGGATCTTGAGTAACTTCTCCCCCTTGTTTTGGAGGATCCCCCGCCTCGGAAACACCCTCAAGTCGATGCAAGATCTCAAGTGTTGGACGGAGTTTCTCTGCTAAGTGTCGACGGATACTGATTGTAAGAGCAGAGTCATGATCATCAAGCAGATTTGTGAGAAGGACATTGACATCGCCTACACATGTCTTCATGACTGTCTTTTCAGACTGGAGCTCATCAATAGTCATGTTTGCTTGGTTGAGCTTTAGAGTTTTAGTTTTAAGCTGAGTAGTCCGAAGAGCCAGTTCGTCCATTACTTTGCTTTCAAAAACTAAATCAGACTGGAGTTTATCAAGACGAGAATTGATTGAGGATTGGAGCTCTATATTATCAGCGTGAATCCCTGTACCAATTTTCTCAAAATTCTCCTTCTCGGCTTGAAGCGAAGTGGTGAGTTTCTCAATAGTAACATTCACCATATTGCCATTCTTTTCAGCAGCCGCCTGGAGAGAGTCCAAAAATAAATGAGCATCTGAGATTAGTTTTTCGACATTCTCGATCGCCTGCTTACATGAAGTAGTAGAAGCTTCCACATCTTTGGTGGCTTTATCAATTGATTCTTGATGCTCTTTAACCTGTGTAGAAAACAGAGCCTTGACCGCTGCTTCGGAGTATTCAGTGGTAGAAGAGGTAGAGGTAGAGAAATCAAGGAATCGAGCTTCTCATTCAGATCTTTAAGATGCCTTTTCGTGAAAGGGGCATCATCATCACTGTCGCTTTGAATGGTAAATGGGCTATAGTGGAATGTATCAAACTCCACATCATTGCCACCAAGAATGGTGTCAGACTCGTCGTAGTGAAGTGGGGAAAGTGGTTTAGAAGTAACAGGGATTTGAAAACCAAAAGTTGTTTCCCCCGCATCAGATGTGTTGACATCAACAAGTGGTTCGGTTGTAGTGGTAGTGGTGGTGGTGGTTGTTTCAGTGAATAGGGGTGGTGGTAATGGTGTAGAAGTGGGTGATTGAGTTGAAACTGGAGGAGGGCAAGGAGCTATCGAAATAGGAACAAAAGAGTGAGGTGGAGATGGAATGGTTTCAGTAACATGTACCTCATGATCTGGTGAAGGTGGAGGCGAATCACCTCGAGGCAAACCTTTAGAAACTTTCGCTTGAGAATCACCTTCGCTTTCGCTTGACTCTTCTACTGGATGATCCGAAGGAACATAATTTGAATCACTTGAGGAGGACATTTTGGGCTTGAGAGTCATCTTCCGCAGCTTTCGCTTCTTAGGAGCCGAAGGTTCAACAGTTTGACCCTTTCGCTTCTTAGGCGTTATAAGTTTAGTGGATGGACCCTCGTGAACTTCCTTCTTTTTGTCCCCTTTCATACCTCCTTTCTTTGTCTTGTCAGCCTCATCGAGGGAACGTTGCATCTCAGGAGTGAGTTCCGTTGGACCCGAAAAAGGTAATTTATTGTATTCCATAATGAGAATACTAGAAGCAGAAACACACTTGTACATCGTTTCAGGGATGGAACCGATGAAGGGAAACTAGGAAGAGTCAGCCACGATGATCTTTGTAGTGTGGAAAGTAGCAACTGCAGACATTACAGAATTCGCCTTGACTGGTACTTGAAATTTCTCCAAATCCCTTTGGGTAACGATGATCCAGAATCTCCCACATGAAATCTCAGTGTGACGAGATGACGAATTCAAACTTTGAACTATTTGAGTCCAGAGAATAGACACATAATAGAGATTGATGCCATGGTATAGACCATAGATAATGGTCATAAAGGCTTTACTGGCACCATCGGATCCAGCCACTCATTCAAAAAAACACTTAAATAGAAAGGTAAACAACCCATTCCATTGAGGAGGTAGGCAAGATTTCTTGGCATTGGTAATGGTGGAGAGAAGATCATTAGACCCCATGTTGTAGAACATCTCGAAGATCTGTGCAGTCGTAATCGAGTCCGGGTTCACCATTGAGTCCACATATGTTAGCCTTAAAAGAGAGCAAAACCTATTTTTGGAGACTGAAGTTTTCTTATCAAAAATCTCGAACATAGTACGCTCCTCAGCCTTGATGTACTTCGCGGAAGAATAAACCTGAGAAAGGAGAGACATTGGCACACATTCAACTTTGGAAAGAGCATGTACCAGTGGCGAGTACTTGAAGCATTCGACGATCTGCAGCATAAAAGCATCATACTTGAATGGAGTCAAGTCAATGATCATGTTTTGGTTAGGCTTGATCGTGAGGAGAGAAGATTGAGCGGTGTGTTCTTGAACTGAAGACGATTCTACCATTGTTGAAGCTTGGTGAGGAAGATGAACAATAGATAATTTATGCCATTTGAATGCTCGAGAGATTTTGTGAGTGGTAAAGGAGAAAAGAATAATGAGAAATCCTTTTATACGATTACCATGAGAGAGAAAATCTATAATGATCATGTCTGTGAGATTTTCAGAAACAACGCCTGATTGGACGTGATTTGACAACTGTTACCCCCGAGAAGCGTGTCATTCGGCGTGACGATAGGTGACGTTCCATATTTCATGCGCCTTTATTTGAAACTTATCCATTCAGCGTCTCTTCATCTTATTTAAAATTTTCAACTTCCTTTCAAAGAAACGACTTCTTCTCCGACTTCATAGCCCAAATAAATAGACTGAGCTCCTTTTGCTTTATAACATATAAGACCACCAGTGACTTAGAAGCAAAACTGCAGAACTGATAATTACCATTAGTGCCACGAATAAGACTTTTGGAAAATCATAAAGATCTTCGTGCAAGAGTGTGCCAATGAAAAAGAAATAAAGCAAATTATTTATTTGGGATTTTAGTGATGTCATTAGAGATATAAAACGGATGATCCTGGGCACGAATCTCTTCCTTCAAAGTCAAGTGAGACTTAGAAGTGTCTGTGTGGTTTCCCGTAGAAGTACGATCAAATGCTTATTAAGAAGCATTGAGTCCACATATGTTAGCCTTAAAAGAGAGCAAAACCTATTTTTGGAGACTGAAGTTTTCTTATCAAAAATCTCGAACATAGTACGCTCCTCAGCCTTGATGTACTTCGCGGAAGAATAAACCTGAGAAAGGAGAGACATTGGCACACATTCAACTTTGGAAAGAGCATGTACCAGTGGCGAGTACTTGAAGCATTCGACGATCTGCAGCATAAAAGCATCATACTTGAATGGAGTCAAGTCAATGATGTTTTGGTTAGGCTTGATCGTGAGGAGAGAAGATTGAGCGGTGTGTTCTTGAACTGAAGACGATTCTACCATTGTTGAAGCTTGGTGAGGAAGATGAACAATAGATAATTTATGCCATTTGAATGCTCGAGAGATTTTGTGAGTGGTAAAGGAGAAAAGAATAATGAGAAATCCTTTTATACGATTACCATGAGAGAGAAAATCTATAATGATCATGTCTGTGAGATTTTCAGAAACAACGCCTGATTGGACGTGATTTGACAACTGTTACCCCCGAGAAGCGTGTCATTCGGTGTGACGATAGGTGACGTTCCATATTTCACGCGCCTTTATTTGAAACTTATCCATTCAGCGTCTCTTCATTTTATTTAAAATTTTCAACTTCCTTTCAAAGAAACGACTTCTTCTCCGACTTCATAGCCCAAATAAATAGACTGAGCTCCTTTTGCTTTATAACATATAAGACCACCAGTGACTTAGAAGCAAAACTGCAGAACTGATAATTACCATTAGTGCCACGAATAAGACTTTTGGAAAATCATAAAGATCTTCGTGCAAGAGTGTGCCAATGAAAAAGAAATAAAGCAAATTATTTATTTGGGATTTTAGTGATGTCATTAGAGATATAAAACGGATGATCCTGGGCACGAATCTCTTCCTTCAAAGTCAAGTGAGACTTAGAAGTGTCTGTGTGGTTTCCCGTAGAAGTACGATCAAATGCTTATTAAGAAGCATTGAAAGGCATCTTTTGAAAATTAGGCTATAAGGGTGGCTTTTAGCTTCAACCGAACGTCGTCTCTTAGTATAAGAACGAAAGTTAGGTGAAGTACTTGTGTGGTCGGTGTAGCCTATAACATCAAGTAGGTTGGGATCTTTTTCAGTGACTTGGTGAAATTGCAGAAATCTCAAAAATAAAATAAAATTGGATCTTTGGGAAGAAATGCCTTGGTTTTAGACAATTTCATAAAGATCTCACAAAAACAAAGGAGATTTCTTGGTACCTTTCACATGAGTAGTTTCGTTAGTACATGGGTGAAAAACTAGAACGTTAAATTGTTCACCGTCAATTTATTAAAGGTATTGGATTGTGGGTTTCACTTAGATCATGGTGAAATTAAACTAAGATCATTAACACAAATGTTGTGTAACCTCAGTGGTACATTATGAGAGTCTCAAGGGTTGCTTTTAGGGAATTGGAAATAATGGAGAAGAATGGCGAGATGGTTAAAGAACCGAAAGTACCTCTGCTATATAAAAGTGACCAAGCAGAAAACTCTTAACTCAATGTGAGAAGAGTAAGGTAGCTCATAACATAAGTGATTTTAGCAGCCTGATTGGGAAGAAATGATTTGTATATATATTGAATCAGTAAGGCTTCACTATATAGTCGTTGAGGCTTTGGACAACATACAGCAACATGCTTCTAGGGACACTTAGCTAGTATACAGAGTAAGAGTATATACCTTCCCCATGATTCATTGTTGAGACAAGCAGCAACTGTGTTAGAATTTAGTTGAAATAAATAAAAGAAAATATTATTGTATTTTTAAAATTTCTGAAAAAGAAATAAAAACATAAAGGAAAAATATTTTTGTATTTTTAAATTTTCTAAAAAAGAAATAAAAGAAAAAAGGAAAAAATGTACAAAAAGTATACATCAAGTGTCAACCGAACATTCGCCTTTGATGGATGAAGCGAAATATACCGAGTGTTCGGCACAATTCGGTGTCCAAAAAATTCGGAACCGAAATAGACCGAGCGTTCGCTCTATTTCGCTTGTCAGAATTTTAAGAGGCGAAAGCGAAAGATATACTTAAAGAGGCGAAGGTGGTTTCGGTACAGATTCGGCTTCTATCATTCCCAAACCTTGGAGTATTCTATTGAAGGTTGCTTCAGGCAAGGCTTTCGTGAATATGTCAGCCAATTGATCGGTGGAACAAACGAAATGAATTTCAACATTACCATCTTCCATGTGATCCTTGATAAAGTGATACCTCAGTGCTATGTGTTTTGTCTTGGAGTGTTGCACTGGGTTGTGACATATTCGGATTGCGTTTTCAGAGTCACAATAGAGTGGGATTCGCTTCATGTTTAGGCCATAGTCTCTTAACTGACTTTGAATCCAAATGACCTGCGAAGCACCAGATGCAGCGGTTATATATTCAGCTTCGGCTGTGGACAAGGATACACCCGTTTGTTTCTTGGATTGCCAGCTAACGAGTTTTCCATCCAGAAATTGACAGCCGTCTGTGGTGCTTTTCCTATCCAGACCACATCCTCCTAGATCGGCATCAGAGAATGCTTGAACAAAGAATCCTGATTATGCAGGATACCATATGCCGAGAGATGAGGTTCGCTTCAGGTATCGGAAGATGTTCTTGACAGCCACCATGTGAGGTTCGCGTGGATTTGCTTGAAACCTGGCACAGTAACAAATAGGAAACATAATATCTGGTCTACTAGCTGTAAGATACATTAAAGGCCCTATCATTTTTTGATAGAGCGTCATATCAGCAGCTGGTTTTTCCAGTGATGGAGTTAGCTTCGTCCCGAAAGCCATTGGAACCTTCACTCTTGAGTCTCCCACCATGTCGAACTTTGCCAGTAAGGTCTTTGTGTAAGCCTCCTGATTGATAAAAATGCCTTCTGGTACTTTTCTTATGTTCAATCCAAGGAAAAAGTTAATTGGACCCATTGAACTCATCTCAAATTTAGTCTCCATCAACTTCCGGAATTCAGCTGTTAGGCTAGAATTTGTGGAAACAAAGATGATGTCATCGACATAAATTTGGACAATCATTAAATGGTCACCCTCTTTCTTGCGAAAGAAGGTTAGGTCAACCGAACCTTGTTTAAACTTGGACATATTAAGAAAACGAGTTAAAGTTTCATACCAGGCTCTAGGAGCTTGCTTCAGACCATATACAGCTTTGTCCAAAATATAGCAGTGGTTAGGATACTTTTCATTCACGAAACCTGGTGGTTGCTCAACGTATACGGTTTCTTCTAGTTCTTTGTTCAGGAAAGCACACTTGACATCCATCTGAAATACTTCGAAGTTTTTGTGTGTTGCGTATGCCAAGAAGATTCGAACTAATTCTAACCTTGCTACTGGAGCGAAAGTCTCTTCATAGTCGATCCCTTCTTCTTAACAATATCCTTTCACCACAAGTCTCGCTTTGTTCCTTATGATGTTGCCTTCTTTATCCATCTTATTGAGAAACACCCATTTTAGACCTACCACTGATGCATCAGGTGGTGTGGCAATCAATCTCCAAACCTTGTTTCGTTCGAACTCATTACGTTCGTCTTGCATGGCCTGAACCCAATCAGGGTGATCAAGTGCAGTGTTAACTGTTTTCGGTTCTATCTTGGAGACGAACGAATTAAACATGCAATATTCCACTTGAGAGAATAAAGTAATTTGCTTCGCTTTCAGTTGAGAGTGTGTTAGAACTCCCTTAGATGATTAACCAATAACCTGAGTTTTCGGATGATCTCTTGTCCATTTTGTAAGGGGAGGGTAGGATGGATCATAAGCAGAATCCAGTTCAGCATTGACTTCCCCTTCGAGTTCTGATTAAGCACTTGAATCATCATTTGTATTTTGATTCTCCCCCTCGAATGATGAGACGGTGTTATCATCAGGTTCAGAATTCTCCCCCTCGAGTGGATTTTCACTGGTCATGGTTGGAGATGGGTTCTCCCCCTGGAAAGGCGAATCGGATTTATTAGTCGTAGACGAACCCTCCCCTGCAATGGAGTGCTTTCTTTTGGAGGTTCGCTTGAGCTTGAAGGTTTGCTTTCCATTTCTTTTGTGGCATCATCGATTATCTTTTTTATTTCATCGATGTTATTGTCTGCTGCTTTTGCTTCAGAGTTGATAGCCTTCTCGGGCTCATCAAATAGGATCATGTATTCCCCATATAGGTCAGCTATTGGAATGGTGACTGGACTTGGTGTTGGAAAGATGTCTCCCGTCTGACTGTCGCTTGATTGATTCTTCTTTAGACCTCAAACGTGACATAATAGGTTTCTTCTATTTTCTTGGATCGTTTGTTGAGAACCCTATATGCCTTGGAGGTCAGCGAATAGCCCAGAAAGATACCTTCGTCTGCTTTCACATCGAACTTGTTTCGGTTTTCTTTGGAATTAAAGATGAAACACCTGGAACCGAAACATGGAAAAACTTGACGTTAGGTTTGCGATTATTTAAGATTTCATATGGAGTAAGGGTAAATCGCTTATTCAAGAAGGATCTATTTTGAGTGTAGCAAGCAGCGGCGATAGCATCAGCCCAGAAGCACATAGGCAAACAAGCGAAACTGAGCATGGTTCTGGCTGCTTCACATAAGGAACAATTTTGTCTTTCAACTACACCATTCTGCTGTGGAGTGTAGGGAGAAGAAAAGTTGTGAGTTACTCCCTTTTCAGCTAAGAATTCTTCAAACTCTTTGATTTTAAATTCCATCCCATTGTCGCTTCTGATGTTACGAACCAGCTTTCGCAACTGAACTTCTACTTGCTTTATAAAATTATTCAGCTTTGGAATGGCCTCTGATTTTTGTTTCAGAAAATATACCCAAGTGAAACGGGAAAAATCATCAACAATAACAAGTATAAATTTACTACCACTGACACTTTCCATTGCAGATGGTCCACAGAGATCAATATGTAGAAGCTCAAGAGGCTCAATGATTTTAGTGTTTACAAGAGTTGGATGACTCTTTCTGCTTTGTTTCCCCACTTCACATGTTGCGCATAGGTGATCCTTATCAAACTTTAAGAGAGGAATCCCTCGCACATGATCACCAAGAACTAGCTTGTTGATATCTTTGAAGTTAAGGTGCGAAAGTCTTCGGTGCGAAAGCCAGCTTTCATCAAAGTGAGCCTTCGTTAGTAGACATATAGCAGGCTTCCCTCTCATGGGATTTAAGTTTAAGGGATACATCTCCCCTTTTCGTTATTACTTCAAAAGAACTGCTTTTGTCCTTTTCTCTATAATTTCTGATCCTTCATCATCAAAGGATACTTTCAGGCCAGTTGTGTTGCAATCCTTCCACATAAGCCACCTTCCGGATTGAAAAATCTCCATTTGTAATCATCCCATAGCCTTTTATTGTTCCAAAAGAATTATTACCATACTTTACACACCCACCATCTTTGAGAGCACGAAACTCTCTCAGCTCTTCCTTTCTTCCCGTCATGTGACGCGAGCAGCCACTATCAATATACCATTCATCATCAAACTGCTCGTCACGTATAATCTGCAAAAATTTAAGCAGATTTTGGAACCCAAAGTTGCTTGGGTCCTGGTGAGCCTTTTACAGAACAAGGAAAAGCAATAGAAAGATCAAGCATATACATGCGTTTTATTAAAGTGGTTTCGTCTTTCCTTTTAATGGTGAAAACTTTGATTTTGTTATTCGTTGTATTTGAATCAGTTTGTTTTTCTTTATGTTGATTCTTAACGAAATTTCTCTTATCCTCCCTAGGGTTAGTGGTCGTCTTCTTTGTTCGAACTTCAGGATCTGTGACGAGCTTTCCCTTCCCTTTAACATCCTTGATAGGAGTTTTCTTTGGTTGAGAGTGAGGATGATTGGGTTTCTCAGAGAATCTTTTAGGAACTGATGACTTACGAGCGAAACTACCATTTTGTTTCTGTGAAGCACAAGAATGACAGTGTGAACACTGTTCGGTTTTCGCCTGTGAATGTGCTTTCGTCTTTTGGTTGGAAGCTTTTTCTTTTCGTACATAGTTGGAGTTATGGAATTGCCAGAACTGCTTCCTCTTGTTGAGATTTTTCTGATATCTCCTGTTTCGTTGGCGTTTCTGCTCTGCAAGTTGCTTGGAAGTTTTGTGAATATTCATATTCGGTTTCGCCTTCCGGGCATGAAGTTCGGTTCTCACTGACTAAGGTTCGCTAGTACCTTTTGAAGGTTCACTTTGAACGTCCTTGGTGCCACTTGTGTCAGATTTATCGAACCTTGAAGGTTTATTTGGTGGTTCAGCTATGTATCTGCTTTTCACTCTCCACGAGGTTCGTTCCGACAAGCCTTTCGTTTCATCAGCATTGTCGATTGGGACTGACCAAAAATGATTATCACAACCATTAGCATTATCTTCATCCACCAAGGTTGTTAACTCAACTGTATGATCCTTAGTTACTCCAGCGGTAGTGTACACCTGATTTGGTACAGTTTGTACCTTTTGGTATACCACAACCTTTTCCTTCAAGACTTTGACCTTTTCTTTAGACAGACGAGCGAACTCAACAGAGTTTTCGGATATAAGGAATTTTGTTGGTTCAGGTTCGATTTTAATAAATTCATAATAGTGAACCTCATCCTCTACAGATATTTCACTCATGTCACTGTCCTCATCAAATTTAGATGTATTTTCAACATTAATCTTGTTATCTGAACTCAACTTAGAACTCGATGAATCAAATTTCTATACAATTTCGGTCTTTATTTTCAATTTATCATTTTCATCCAGTAAGTTTCTGAGCGTGTCTTTGTGGTCCTTGGACTTAATAAATGACTCAATTTTTTCCAGTCCAATTGTAGGCTTCAGAAGTTTCTTCTGATGAGACAATTGATTCACAATTATAGCAATCAACGTCTATTTCATCATCCTTTAACTCAAGGAAAGGCAAAATCATTTTGTGAATTTTGTTGCCAATCTCACAATCTAAATGCAACTGAGTAATGTTGGAATAAAGACTTTTAGCAATCAAGCAAAAAATATTCCTTTGTTTCAAAAACTTTAAATTGTCACGTTGCGAATAAATCAATTCGTCTTTAGCCCTAACCAACTCTAATTCCTTCTTCTCTATCCATATCCTTCGCTCCTCACTCTTGGAAGACACCCTGCTGATTTGATCAGTTAGGTTAGAACTCGTGAGACGTGTTTGTTTTAGGCTACCACTTAAACTAGAGAAGGTGAATTTTAAATCATTTAAATTCCTTTTCATAGTTGGATACGGGTATTTTAAGAGTTTCAAGGATGGAATTTACCTTCTTGATCAACTGATCACACTCATTGATCTCCTCTCCGACTGGTTTTGCGGTAAAGCATTTGTCTTCCCTCTCCTTCGCTTCTTCGCACCCGCCATCTGTTGTGTAGCCTCTCATTTGTGACACACCAGCTATTACCATCAAACATCTGCCAGCAGCTTCAGAGCATTTTTCCTTCACAACAAATGCCCTGCAATGTGTGGGCTTGCGAACTTCTTCATCTTCCGAGTCAGTAGACCAAACTTCAACTCCACCGAACTCGTTCTCTGTGACATCTTCCTGCACAATCAAAGCAGGCATAGATTTATCATTAGTTTTCTTCTTCTTGATTTCCTCCAGCTTAAGCTTGAAGTAAGCTTCATCATCTTCTCCCTCTTTCTTCTCATTCAGCTTCCGCAACATGCAATCCTTCACCAAATGATTCTGCCTGTGACAGTAGTGCCAATCATACCCAGAGTTACCAACCAGCTATCCTTCTATCTTTTCTTCTTCCTTCTGAGGAGTGTTTTTGTTCTCCTCCTTCACCTTCTCAGAACTATAACTCCCTTGGCAGTTTCGGTTCTTAACAGAAGGGAATTTCTTCCTAGCGAACCGCTTGGGGTTAGACACCATTACAGCACACTCATCACAAGTAAGGTCACATTCTGAGAGATCGGTCTCAGATTCTTCATCGGCCATGGATTTACCTTTAGCCACAAGTGCCAATGAACCCAAACTAGAAACAACTTTTGAGTCTTTTGTCACAACACTTTCATGTGACTTGAGAATCCCTACGAGCTTTGCCAATGAGTAATTCTTGAACTGTTCATGTTCTTTAACAGTTGAAACGACCGACATCCATGCGGGTCTTAGGCCATTCATGAAAATGACCTTCTGCTCGATCACCTCTCTAACAATTTCGTGCTTTATCATTTTACTGAGAAGATGGTTGTTCCGATTGAACGTTTGAATAAGACTTTCCTCAGGCTTTTGTTTGAAGTCACCAAACTCCGAAAGCATAAGAGTTTGGATGGAATGTTCGAGATCTTCATCTGTGGAATACAACTCCTTAAGCCTTACCTAGATCTCCTTTGCTGTAGTACACGTACTCACCAGACGAAAGGTATCAAATTGTAGAGCGGATCTAATCATCCTCATAGCTTTCACATTGTTGATCAGTTTGTCCTTCTCCTCTTGAGGGACCTCTTTCACATCTATCATTAGTTGATTGTACTCTTTCTGTGTCTTGATGGTTCTGTTGGTTCCGGAGTCGACGAAAGGACCCGAAGTAATAGCCTCCTAGATCAGGTATCTATTATCCTCTGAGTCGAGAACATAGTCTTCAAAGTGAAGAGCCCAAACTTCATATTCATGAGTATATAGGATCGGAATCCTTGTGGTCGAGCCAATGCTATCAGAGATGTTAATGGGATTGTTTTCAGACTCGTCGAGAGACATGAAGATTTGATCTACGTACCTGTCAAGAATCAGACTTG
The DNA here is from genome assembly GCF_052849685.1 of Lactuca virosa. NCBI lineage: Eukaryota > Viridiplantae > Streptophyta > Magnoliopsida > Asterales > Asteraceae > Lactuca > Lactuca virosa. The sequence continues at coordinate 265,404,886 of NC_136434.1, forward strand.
TAAAGATTGATTTAGGGTAATGTCGAGATCTAGGAACAGCGTCAATAAAGTGATGACGGCTCCAATGGATTCGATAAAAGCGAAAACCCTAAGGATTTTCTTCTAACAGAAGAGATGCGTATTATTTACACAACCTCCTTCTCTGATACCAATTGATGAGATTAAATCTCTTTAAGATTGATAAGATTCTTAAAAAGTAACACAAGAACACAAAGTAAATAAGAACAGAAGATGAATCAAACTGATGTCGAATGATTAATAAGCCACAACCTCAGAAGAACTCTATGAAGAATTGCTACTGTAGAGGTGTGGTAGGGTTACAATAATGATATCAACGACAACTTCATACATGGTGCATGCATGCACTCTATTTATATTAAAACCCTAATAAAAGACGGTTGGACAGGCCCAAGCCGTATATAAAAAGGACTAAGATAAAAAGACCAATGACGCAATCTTCTGTACCCAACAAAAGACTTGCACACAAATGGTCAAAATAGAGTTTTATATAAAGGAGATATGATTTTATATAAAAATATGTTTTATATAAAAAAAATTCCATTAATATTTTCATATGGGTTTTTATTAAAAAAATGTCAAAAAGGGTTCATAAAAGGTTTTTATATAAAATGATGTCAAATAATGCTTACAAATGTTTTCATATAAAATGGGAACAATAGAGGTATTTAAACACTTGGTATAATGATGTGTGTGTGCTTATATATATATATATATATATATATATATATATATATATATATATATATATATATATATATATGCAACATCGGATTATAGGCATCGGGTCTTGAGTGGTGCCATGAAAGTAGTACTGCAACTAGGCAGGGCTGGCCAACACTGTTGCATGGCAGTCGTTTATTCATGCTATTGGGCCATAAGAATGGACCAATACCATCAAGTCCCCCAGTGCGATGTGATTGGTTTGCAACCAAATGCATTGGAATGAGCAACAAATATGAGCCAACATAAATGGAACAACTAACGTCGCCAATAAGACGACATAGTGTCGTGTAGTACATTTGGATCTATACAGTTTAAGGCTGGGACAGTATGCAGCAAGGCTGCTTATAATAATGCTATGCGACAGAGATGTCGATAGGATGTTCGGTCAAGGTAAAGAAGCGTAGTCGTGCAATATATATATATATATATATATATATATATATATATATATATATATATATATATATATATATATATATATATAAAAGGAATGAAAAGACATGAACTACGTGAAAAAAAATTCACTAAACATACTTTGAAAAAGAAAAGGGTAAACGCAATTTTATTATGGTTTCGATTTTATAACTACTTTATTTGCAAATTTGTGTTTCAAACTCTATATTTATTGGTTGATTTTACATTGGATGAAGTTTGGATTTTAATCAAAACACAACTGTTACACTATCTGATTTTCATCAATAAAAACTTATAGTACAACTTAAAATCTAAGCATATCAAACTTTACAACGTCAATTTTTAAAGTTTGATTTACCTTCTTGAACAACTTGAACGAAGTAGTCAAATAAAATTTTCATTAAAGTTTAGGTACTTAAGCATGCACACACAATTCTAGATCTAATAATTACGAGATTCTTTAATTGAGATTGATACTCTTCATCCATTAAGAACATGAAAACATAGTAAAAGCCATATCTGCTAGAATCATTAATCTGCAAGGAGGTGGAACTTATTGGTATAGATCTATACCAGTTTACAGTCCCACCTGTAGTTGCTATCTACAGCTGTTCTCTGATGAGTCAGAACGGGCGTAATTTGTGATTCTCTTCTTATTCCACGACGTTGGTGATAATCATGACACATCTATTCATTATGCTCTACTGAGCTTTCTCATCCATATTTGGCTTATAGGCTTCTATTATAACCCGGAAATTCATTCTAGAATGTACATGAATAAAATGAGAACGATCTATTCAAATGGTTAAGTTTCAAACATTGATTTAATTAAACAAGTAAATATTTAAAAATGCTTGACACGACATTCTATCGAATTATAACATATGTTTAATAAGTTGTGTAGATAAACAAAACTCTTTTTCTTGTATTGGATTACAATGTAAAATGTGTCGCATTTTGTAATTTTATAATTCATTATTCTAAACACACTTTTGATTATAAAAACACACTTTGGATTTTAGTCAAAACACAACCATTACGTTGTAGCATCCGAATCCTTAAGGTACATAATTCATTGAATTATTGCACTTTGGAGGAGGGTCACGTTGTGAGCCATAGTGGTCACGTCGTGAGTGATCGTTGACATTCTGACCCACATTCTTGAATATCACGACGTGAGCATGAGATCTCACGACTTGAGCAAGGCCTAATGACCCAAAACCCAAATTTTTAAGTATTTAATGGAATGAGAGAGCTAGGGTTGCCCATCATCAGCCTCTCTCACTCTCTAGCCTACAGAAAACCCTAGATTCAACCTCCTTGAGATTTTTGGCCATTGTTGGTGACCTTGAAGAACTTATTTGGTGTTTTTTGGTACATTGAAGTGGAAGAGGACTCTTGTGGTGCTTCATTTTGCCAATCTAGCTTCTACCTCTTGGTCTTGCTGAGCTTTTGGACCTCTATAAGTCATAAATCTCTTACCTTTTTGCCTCTTACAGGCTAGATCTAGATTTTGGGAGCTTTCCTTGCATGGTTGGGTGGTGAAGCATGCATAGGATCCATAAAGTTGGCAACTTTATGAATCATTGAGACATCTTCTGTATATGAGGCTTTGGATCTGAGTTTTGGTGGTGGTTTTAGACTCCAAGAATGATTCTTGACCTTATTACCTTTCTTTTGACCTAGTTAGTATCTAAGTCATACGTTGGACATACATGACTGAAAAGTTGTGATTTCTATAGTCCTTAGGGTGGAGGAAGGTCCTCTAGAAGGTCCCAAAGTATGTCTTAAAGGATTAAGAGCTTAATACTCAAAGTTGGTAAGAACGGATATCATGACATGAGAAATGGGAATCTCATGACGTGAGAAATGAGGTTCTCCTGATCTGAAGATCCAGGTTAGATGAGTGGTAACTGATTCCACTCGTTGAGTGGGGTCGGGTGGAGTCTATTCTCATGACGTGAGCCATACTGGTCACAACGTGAGGGGTGAGCTGAGGGGAACGTTGACCTTTGACCTTAGACGTTTACTTTTGATAAGAGTTGACTTTTGGTCAATTCTTGGTTTTGAAGGGTAGACTAAACTTTTGCCTTGCATGATTATCTAGGTGTGGTGTAGCTGATGGTGAGAGCAGTAGTTGACTATCGATCGAGAGGTGGGTTTTCTCTACTGTATCCATGGGTCAAAGGCACCAATGTCGGCCCACTATATTATGTTCGTAGGATGATGATTGTCTTTGTGACAATTACCCATTATGCCTGTTTATGCCTGTTGTCTCCGTGATTTTTGTTGTTATGATTTTATGCTAGCTGTAAAGGGTGAAACAAACCTGATATATATATATATATATATATATATATATATATATATATATATATATATATATATGTATATATATGACATCCCCATTTTCACGGCCAGAAAAGACCGATTTTTGTTTATGCTTTATAAAAATCAGAGTACTTCTTTTAATAAAAATGTTGCGGAATTTGTTCCCAGTAAAACATGATAAATACGTTATCAAAGCATTTCCGAATAAATGTATTTTTATTCATTTTAAAACATTTGGGATGTCATTGTCAATACAAAAACATAAGCATAAACAGAACTTACATTCATTTACATTAGTGATCACCTCTTTAATCTCTCAGTGTAATGTAACTTCATATCGACATCTGTGATACAAATAAGCTTGAGTGGGTCAGGTTGGGAAACCTGGTGGGTACATAGGGTTTTCCACCCACAATAATATAATTATTAGGTTTAATCATCAAACAATTAACCCAATTACCCATCCCCTTTATCTTATTTATTCTTAAGGATCTACCCTAAGAATCAGCTATTTCTCGTTCATTCATTCCTAAGGATCATCCTAACGAATCGGCACGAAGTCCATCATCACCGGGGTTTAGGCACTAAGTCTGCATAGTCGCCAGGATTTATACAACAGACACTAAGTCCGCATAGTCGCCAGGGTTTTAGGCACTAAGTCTGCATAGTCGCCAGGGTTTATACGACAGGCACTAAGTCCACATAGTCGCCAGGGTTTTGACATCAAGTATGCATGATCGCCAAGGTTTAGGCACCAAGTCTGCATGATCGCCAGGGTTTAGAGTACACCGGGTGAACACATCGTTCACAACACCTACAGGTTGCGAGCCTGCTAGTGTTCCACTGGACTGTCTAGAATAGTCTGTGGTTGTCATCCATACTCTGCTAGATGATGGGGCCAACATTTGGGAACAAGGCTTCTCACATCGGCCACCTCTCACCCTTACCTCATGGTCTATATCACCTCTCAACTCATCATCCAACTCATATTTCATCTACCCATATTTTACCCAACATATTATGTAGATATAAATACATATACATTTTAAATCATATAAAACTTGTATAAAATCGTTCATCCAGCATAGATAACAAGTATACAGATAATATGCACACATAGCACGTAGTTTATATAAAATACTTCATATCTATGTGTAAGATGAAAGTAACTATGCACTCACTTGATAAAGTGGTGACTCGGTACTCGGACAGCGCTTCGTTTACTTTAAAATAATTTCCTTCGACGAAACCTAGTATTATTACCACTAGATTTTAGTCTAATATTTACCGTGACTAATTATTAGTCTTATTATTATTATTATATAAGCGTTTAAACAATACTTTCCAACCACTATGTACAGACAGGGGCCAGAAATAAAACACCGGAGGGCAGAACCATTTTGGCATATAGCACTTCTGAAATCCAACAACCCTATGCGGCCCTTTAAACCAGATTCCCCGTACCGCGAGTAGTTAAAAAGATATTATAACGACACTTATATAAGTCATCATAATAGCTCAAATATTTATTATAAGTTCATAATAACAATACTAATTTTAAATATAAGCTATATTAAAATAGGTAAGCATAACTTACTTACAAGGGGGTTTTAGCTAGGAGTCGGGCTCTGCAGGGGCAGAACTTCGTCGCTGAATCTTTCTAAGAAAGATGCATGCAGCGCTTCAACGCTCACCTTAGTATACTAAAACTACAGAAAGAGAAGTCGAATCACGAGGGACCGAAATGTTCGGGGGATAAGAAGAGAAAAACTCTTGAATCAAGAGAATGGTGCAAGAAATATGAGAGCCCAAGCCTCTTATTTATAGTAATTGAATTTACAAAAACTACCCTCCATAATTACTTAATGACCTTAAAGTTATATAAACGACTAAACACCCCTTCATAATACTATTTTAAATAGATTTAACAATATTTGTACTAAACTAATATCGAAAGTACTCAACACTAGTCTTATAATAATCGCATCGTCGATACCTTTCTAATGATATATACATTTGTATATATATATATATATATATATATATATATATATATATATATATGTGTGTGTGTGTGTGTGTGTGTGTGCATATATATGATTTATACTTTATTTTAATACGTAAATATGCTATTATAATTTGTAACTCGTTCATACGAACTCCATTTTTGAAGTTATTTATATCCACGCGTTGGTATTTACGAGTACTACAACTTTCATTTAGACGCCGTCAGCTAATTCTCATTCTATCTTAGATTTACAAAACTGTATCAAATTTATCGCGCTCGAAGAGTAGGGACCAAGTTTCGTCCATATCTTTAAAATACGAGCTCTACTCTCAACATTATTTATATCCACGCGTAGGTAAAAACAAGATCTAAAACTTTCATTTAGACTCCGTCGGCTAATTCTCGACGGATCTTAAATTTAACAGTAGGAGGAGATTATACTGTTAAATGTCCGCGTAAAATTCATAACCTCTACATACGGACTCCGTTTTCGTCTGTCTTTTTACCGTTGAGTTCCTATTAATGAGATCTTCAACTCTCATTTAGGTCGCGTAGGCAAAAAACCGCTTAAACTAAAATTCGAGTTTCGGGTCGTGCACTGCTATGCCAAATCTTATAAAATTCATAACTTCCTCATACGAAGTCAGATTTGGGCGTTCTTTTTTTGTATGATCTCGGTTTAACGTATACTACAAATTTTTTTTAGATCACTAAGGCTAAAAAGTCTTCTACCGTAAATTCACTATTTACGTCTCCTGGTGCCGTGCCGGTTTTGCCGTAAAACTTCGACGGGCCACAACTTCTTCGTTATAACTCGGATTTCGGCGTTCTTTATATGTACGGAACCCTTGTAACAAATACTAACACTTGGTTAAGATTAATCCTTCTAAATAATCTTCCATCAGAAACTCATTTTTGATGCTCATCGTCTCTAAATTGACTAGCCCGGATCTGCGGGCGTTACAACATATATATATATATATATATATATATATATATATATATATATATATATATATATATATATATATATATATATATATATATATATATATATATATATATATCGGTTGAAAAATACCGAAGGGAGTGAAATAATCCTAGTACTAGTTGAAATATACCGAAGGGGGGTGAAATAGACCCAGTACCGGTTGTAAGATAATGAAGGGGGTGAAAATAGACCCAGTACCAGTTGAAAGATACCGAAGAGGGTGAAATAGGCCCATTATGTTTTTGACTGTTATGTATGTATGGTATGGGTTATTTCGGGGAAGATCACAAAGCTTTGTGCTTATAGTTTTCAGTTTATGTTTTAGGTACTTCCAGCTCAAAAGGGAAGGGTCGGCTTGATCGCACTGTATCCGCCCATGTTTTCCGCATTATGTGATTTTGGGATTTGTATGATAGAATGTTAGGAGAGATGCCTTTATGTTCCTATTGTATGAGCTTATAGATTTGCATGCTAGGATGAGATTAGTTATCTGATAGGAGGGCATGTTTAGGTTGTGTTCTGATTGGAATTGCTTGATGCTCGAATGTTGCGTGCTTTATGCCTTTGGGAATGTTTTTAGTACCAGCTGGCTAGTGGACGAATGCGTTTGGCTACATATTATTGAGATTAGATAACTTTAGAAGGATAGGTTTAACTCTATTGCGCAGCTCTTGTTTGAGTCCAACCGTTGTAGTGTAGGAACCTTCATTCAAAGAATTATCTAGTACCGATAGTATGTAATTGTATTTGTGTGGTAGTTTGATGGTATTAGGGGGAGTTCCTTCAGCAGCTGATAGCAGATATTGGGGAGGAAAGGAACCCAAGGAAGTCCTTGGAATATTTATTGGCACGTAGGATGCCTTATAGTATGAGGAGCGTATTAGATAGGAAGGAGTGACTTGGAGGAGTATAGGTAGTCCTTGAGGAGGATATAGATAGGTGTGGAAGGTAGTATTGGGGCCGTACTACTGGAAGAACAAGATTTATACCCAAGACAAGGATGACCACAATGAATCTAGGAAGCTCGAGAGTGTGAACCTCTTCGTGTGTTTACTGATTGTTTATGTAGTTGTGTTTCAGCATGATGGTGACACACAATGGAGCAGGGGGTTCAAGATCTGGATCTGGTTCGGACGTGGGCATCGAACTAGTTCATAATGGACAGTGTGAGTTCATAGCGTCAGAGGTTACTAGAGGCATCCTTGATGCAACCCCGGTGATGTTTGGTCGATCAAGGAGGGTATCATGGAGCTGATGGAGGATCGCCTTCGGATCTTCAAGGCCGATCTGGCCCGCTATCCAGTCTGGGGCCCGCACTCTCTCCTTCAAGGATTTCAGGGAATGTAGGGTACTAGAATTATTTGGGGTGAAGGACCCTATTGCCTCCAGGAGTTGGCTAGCAGATATTAAGTGTGTCCAGATGACAATCTTCTACCCTGAGGGGTAGAATGTGAGGTTCACTGCAGGTTGTCTGAGGGAGCGAGCTCGGGATTGGTGGGAGGAGGTTGGCTATACTCTAGGAGCCCCAACCATTGAGTCCATGACCTGGCCAGGTTTTTGTTGGATTAGGTGTCTATGTTCATAACTATTTCTGGGATGTACTTGACCCGGTTCGTATGGTCCATTTGGGTTGCATCGCATTGCAACACTTGGATAGACTAAATGAGAGAAAGGACACTTAAGGATTATTAATATATTATAAGTTCTAATATATTAATAATATTTAATTAGTATTGATCAAAGAATTAATCTGGAATTAATTAAGTGATCAAAAGGACTCTAATTAAATATATGGGGTTGATTGTGTAAATAATCTATTCTTATATATTGGGCTAATGATCCATGGTTTGTATGGATTGTGCTAAAACCCATAAGGTGCTCCATGGATAATCCATGGAGGTTACAAACCCATGGATCATGGAATATGAAAAGCCATGACAATTAGGGTTTACATGGTGTAACCCTACTAGTGTCACAACTATATAAAGAACCCCATGCAAGCAAAATCGGGACTATGACTACTACTTGTACAAGTGAGAGGGCTAGCCGATTTTGAGGTTGAGTGAACTTCTCTCAAGTCTATTCCAAGAGTTGTAGTGTTGTGTGAGACATTTTGAGGCATCACACTTGAGGTGCTAGGCTCACAAGGTTCTCAAGGAATCCAAACTACAAAAGGTATGTTCTTCTTCTAGCATTTATGTTTAAAAGTTCCCCATGGTATGCTAGATAAGTTAAGAACCTTGGAAAATCAATTTTGCATGTATTTTAGTCAAACATAGATCCAAGGTTTCTAGGGTTGCATGTACACCTTAGGAGTGTTAGAATGCTCAAAAACCCAACAGTGGTATCAGAGCCTAGGCTTGTTTGTTTGATACTTGATGCAAAATAGCTGAAAAAAGTCGAAATTCTTGCTATCTGCACAGGGGACTCGCCGAGTCCAAGCGTATCTTCAACCAACTTGGCAAGTCAGTTCTTGCACTCGACGAGTTGGCCAGGCAGAGTGCAGATTTTTTATTTTTGCTGCTGGAAATGGACTAGAAACATTACCCTAAACTGTTTTGGTGTTTTAGAACTTGTTTTAGATGGTGTAATGGTTGTTCTAATCCATTTACAATGGATAATATCAAACTTCCATGTTTATATGTGTTCATATGTTCTTGAAATTTTGATATGAATATTCATGTTCTTATGAGTTCTTGTTAGATCATAGGAATTACTTGGTTAATGCTTAATTCATGATCATTATGTGTTTTAATGGAATCCATAATTTGTCCTCAAGTTATGGATTACCAAAAGTCACACTTTTAAAGTCCATTAAAGAAACACATAGGTTACATAAAATGAAAAGTCTCTCATTTTAATAAACCATTAACTCATAAGTTATGAAAGATGAAAAGTTTTGAAAGTTACAAAACTTGCCCTCAAGTTTTGGAACATGTAAAGTCTCCTTAAAAACTTTAGTTCCAACCCCTAGAATTTTAAAAGTTAAAATTCAACCCTTATACTTTATAATATTATAAGTTAATAATATATATATATATATATATATATATATATATATATATATATATATATATATATATATATATATATATATATATATGTATAAGAGCAAGTCAGTCTTACCGTTAGTAGGCCTCATTCACGAAGTCGGTCTATAAGGGGGGTATAAGGTTGTTGCCTATAAAATGGCAGCTTAATGGGTGTCCACTCTCACCCACCGCTTCCTTGATCGGTGGAGGGTCGTTAGCCGAATGGGTAGGACAAGGACTAGAATTCTCCTTTCATTAAAAGTATTAATGATGAATATAAAGTAACTAAACCTTTTATAAAAATTCTCAATATTAGTTACTTTAGGAAAAATGTGAATAAGGTGCTAACCCATGAAATTACACTTTGCACTTTGCTTAAGTCGGTTGGTGGAGCGCGTGTGGTTAACCGGTACACTAGCTGGACTTAACAAGGTAAGCAAAGGGTAACTTAATGTTTATCATAGTATCGATGGAGCGCGTATGGTTAACCGGCACATCGATTGAGGGGTAATACATTAAGGGTACCAAGTAATTTGCATGGTTACTTCACACCTTGTTTTGTGATCCTCGGCATCCCAGTCATAAAAACCTGAAGGGCACACTTGAGATTGAAACATGCCATTGAAAGTTCAGTTAATCTCAAAAGATCTAGGAGTTTCAAATCCAATTAAAACCTAATAAATTATTTCGTTTTTCATGGTGGAAATTGGTGAATCGTCATTCACCTACCTTCAAATATTTTATAGCTTGGATTACGGCATCCCTCTTCCAAGTTATAAAATATTGTGTTCGGTCCTAGCCTTAATATTTCATATTGGGTGTTATATTAAGGACTCTAAATCAACTATCTTGAATATCTCCCAAAAGATGCCTGGTTCAGACAATTATGATCTTCCCAAAACTCTTGGAATAAGCTTTCCGAATGAAGATGATGTCCCGTGACTGGATTATGGAAATCATACTTCAATTCCTCCACCTCCTCCAATTATTCTCCCTATCCCACAAGTTCAAGGTCACTCAAGCCCTATTGGCAAGCAAGGTCTATGTGTGATCACATCTTGGAGATGAAGTAACATATTGACAAGCTGGGAGAGTTGGGTGTCAAAGTCTTGAGAAAGTTGGTTGTTCAATCACTTTCTAAGTCACATAGTGAGTGTCCTTTGGGACTACTATGTAAAAGACTATGACATGACCCTTAATGATCTTATCTATTTGATTGGTGCTACTGAATGAGAAATGATTTGGAGCTCTGGTAAAGCAAATTTCATTAGTAGATCAACTTCCCAAACTTCAATGGACATTGACAAATTGGTGACATTGGAAATCCAGAAAGCTTTCTCTTCCCAATGGAAAGGGATTGACCATAGTCAACTCGGTTGACCAAATGGTAAAGAGAAAGGCTAAGTATGAGATAGTCCTATGTACCATTCCCAAAGAGTCCATATGGTTCTATTGCCAAAAAGGAAGGGGCATTGGTTGCGAAGCTGCCTTAACTACCTGAAAGATCTGAGAGAAGGTCTAGTCAGAAAGTTTGATTCTGCTTCAGGTAAGTCCACTATCTAACTCTGTTAAGTTCCTTATTGATTATTCTTAATACAAAATGTGACTCGGTTACATTTTTGTGTTTGGCATAATCAAGCAAAGGGAAGGACACTAAAATAAAGAGTATGCTGAATCTGATCGCGAAGATGGATTTCAATCGCATGGTCCGAAGATCGGATTCTTGAGCTACTACTTAGAGAGTTATGATAGATTGCTAGGAAATATGTAATAGCATAGTTTTCATTTAAAGTTGCATTGTAAGGAAAGTTTTTCCACACTTTATAAATAAATAAAATTTTGATTTTATTTTAGTTTATATCTCCTTGCAATGACTTTTATGGAAAATTGATGTTTATATGTTTCTAGCAATAATGGAAATATGAATTTGATTCTTTCATTTGTGGTAGTGTCTAAATTTACCAAATAAGGAAAGATTCTCATCACCCACGGTTTCAATTGGACCGAAAATTGGAATCATGCAAGTTATATAGTATGATGAATGAAAACTTTCAGCTTTGGAAAATTAAGACTAATTCCTTGTTCACATTTATATGTGAGTGAAGTGAAGGACTAAGGGATCAAGTACACAATCTTGTGCACTGGTCAAGTCCACCACAAAAGATCGATAAGAATATTCGTCATGATTTACTAAAGTTGAGCAAATATGGTTATACTTACCAGTATAAGTATAATTCTGAAACATTGGAAAAGTTTCAATGTTTTGCAGGACGAATGAGAAGAATTAAATTAGGCAGAAGGATAAAAGTTTCTCAAATCTGAATAGATGGGAGAGTACTTTAGTATCATGTTTTGTGATCATCTTAATGATTAAGAAACCATATCACAATTGGTCCTCTAAGGACATCTTAGTGCATTCTTATGGCTAAGAAGAGGAATCATGAATTGTTGAAGTGCTTAAATCAAGAAGATGATTCATACTTCGTTCCAAAACAAGTCTTAGAGTCATACACCAAGATTGTAACTTGAGTGACATATCTTAAAGAAAGGTTTATAACACTTGTCAAATGTAAGAGTAAAATGTGTCCTACTCTTGTACATTTGAAATTAGTAAGTTGTGATGTTTTGGATAAAAACAAAGACCAACTAAGGCCAATTGTGTGAAGTGTTTGTCTTGATAAAGAATCCGCACTATCTCTTGAATATTTGGCAAGTGAGTCTTATATGTCAAGAGGACAGTGGGAGTCTTAAAGATCTTGAAAAAGCTTCTAATCAAGAAGAAAAACCTATAGTTTATCACTAGGACACGACTTGAGGTTTATAACCTATCGTGTTGACATATTCCTAATTATGTGCCCATTCCAAATAAACTTGGCATTGCATATGAGTTCTGAGAGTTCTCAATTGGTTGCATAACAACTTGGAAGCAATGGCAGGCCCTTGTGCTGCCAGGTGGCAAGAAGTTAAGACTACACAAGTTCAATCCATATGAGTTTGGATTTGTCACTAACCTTGTCTTGTGATTATGGTTTTGACAAATTCACATGGATAGGAACAGATACACCATAAAATCTAAGTGTCATAAGGTTTCTCTCCGATTCATGAAAATGATGGTGAGGAAACGCTTTCACTAAGTACATTTTAAGTAGATAGCAATTGTGATATTTGCATTGTCAAAGTCGTTAGTGGAGCGTGTGTGGTTAACCGGCACACTAACATGGACTTGTGAGAAATGGCAAAGGTCTAAACAATTGAGACTATGATTACGGCATCCATTTTCATAGTTCTGAAATTGTTTAGACACACATGTGTGCTATCTAAGGAAAGGTGTATGATTTTGATAAAGTTTTATCAAAGCATCTCGTATCAGAAATATGAACTTTGGTAAGAATGTCAATAAAGTATTGATTTCTAGAAGTCCAGCTGATTTCTGAGTACATGTCAAAGCTAGTGGGAGCATAAGTATTATGCTAATGATCATCAAGCAAGTGGGAGCATGATAATTATAATAAGTGTTGCAAGTTAGCAATGTTAATTATAGAAAACAAAAGGTTTCAATTCGGAAAAAGTTGTTTTGGTATAATTAAGGGAGAGGAAATTATACTTCACTTCAATTTTGAAAGCTTAGATTGAGGTTTTAATCATATTTAGTCGAGGATATATATATATATATATATATATATATATATATATATATATATATATATATATATATATATATATATATATATATATATATATATATATATATATATATATATGGGTCCATTATTTGGGTTCTAAAATTTGATTATGATTACGGCATCCCTTTTCATAATCTGAATTATGAGAACTTGGCAAATAGAAATAGAAATATTATAGCAAAAGACTGGTCTAGTATCATGTATTTCTGAATCATGTCCCATACGCTTCGGATATAGGAACGATTGCATGGGCTATAATATTCATCTGTTCTAAATTTTTCCAAAATGACTAGAGCATTAAGAGGGAAAAGTACTAGAACCAGATATGACTAATTTGATTAAGCAATTGTCAAGGACAATCTAAGGTTTACCAAAGATTGGTTGCTCAGGGACAGTTTGAAGTATAGCGTTAATTTTTAGAAGGACCATATTGACATATTCTGAAGAGAGGCAACACTTTTTCAGGAGTAATAGTCAAAAGGGGAATATGGAAATATTCCCACAGGTGGAAGTTGTTCATTAAATCTGTGTAAGATTAGGAAACTAAATGCAAGAAAGATGTTCAAAGCAATATACTTTAAATTTGAGACTTCGTTTCCATGGAGTTGATCTCCATTGGAATACTTTGTAATGTCTGTTGACAAGTCTTTGTGACTTTGTGCATAATCATTACATGAGGATCAATGCATATGAGTTTAAAATCTAACAGATTTAGGTAAATGGCAGGAATTTGGAATTCTTGCATTTATAGTAAGGATTTGGGATTGTGAAATGAGTATCATTGGAAGTATGTTCAATAGATCTATTTCACATAGTGAAGATCATAGACAAACTTAGTGTGCATACTTGGTGTATGGCATAACTAATGTTTAGACAAACATAGTGTGCATACTTGGTGTAGGGCATGACTAGTGTTTAGAAAACATAGTGTACATTCTCGGAGCATGGGACAACTATTGTTTTAATTTAAGTATAAAGTTGATAGTTTGAAACAATATACAATGAATAATGTGTAATCAATATGGTGATAAATAAAAGGTGTTTTTATTTATATTCATAAGTTCTGAGACCATAGTTGATTCGATTATTCTTGTGTTTCACTTTGCATGTTTTGACTTCCATAATAACTAAGTCGTTCTTCCTGAATGACTGAGTTATTCAATACATCCACAGTCGGTCATATGTTGGAAGTAGATATGAATTAAGACTGTCATGGGTTGGCTTGTAGAGGTCTAAGATGTTGGACATGGCTACAACACTCATGAGTGCTCGTAAGTTCTGAGTATTGGATTCAACCCACGCTCACTGGTATCACTTCATGGAATTTATCTCGAGTGATCGTGAGACGGTAATATCATATAAGTCTTAAAACCTAGAGATATGACTTGTTGCTTATGAGTTGGTTATACATTGATTGAATGTAAACGCATTGGTAACTCGATGTTATAAAACGTGCCTTTATGTATGATTCAACAAGTAGTAGAACAAGCATATGAGTCGAAGTTTATCTGTTCCTTCTTGGATTAGAAGTGATATTTGGGCCCCTCGATGATTTTGTGTTGACCCATGTATCGGGCCCGGTCAGAACTAAGTTGATCTGTTCACTTAAGTTCTATGTCAAACAAATCGGAAATCGGGAAACAAACTGTTGGACAATAAGTAAGACATTGTTTCATGTATTTGTCTGGCTGATATCTAGAATAGAGGATTATATGATCACTTATCTTAAATGGCGTATCATCATCATCTCAGTTCCGCGAGACCTTGAAAGAGCTACGATTTCTGATCGGATCCTGAAGTTATTCTTGCAGATATAGTTATTAAACTTATCCAAGTGGGAGACTGTTGGATTAGGTGTCTAAGTTCATAACTATTTCTGGGATGTACTTGACCCGGTTCGCATGGTCCATTTGGGTTGCATGGCATTGCAACACTTTGATAGACTAAATGAGAGAAAGGACACTTAAGGATTATTAATATATTATAAGTTCTAATATATTAATAATATTTAATTAGTATTGATCAAAGAATTAATCTAGAATTAATTAAGTGATCAAAAGGAGACTAATTAAATATATGGGGTTGATTGTGTAAGTAATCTATTCTTATATAGTGGGCTAATGATCCATGGTTTGTATGGATTGGGCTAAAACCCATAAGGTGCTCCATGGATAATCCATCGAGGTTACAAACCCATGGATCATGGAATATGAAAAGCCATGACAATTAGGGTTTACATGGTGTAACCCTACTAGTGTCACAACTATATAAAGAACCCCATGCAAGCAAAATCGGGACTATAACTACTACTTGTACAGGTGAGAGGGCTAGCCGATTTTGAGGTTGAGTGAACTTCTCTTAAGTCTATTCCAAGAGTTATAGTGTTGTGTGAGACATTTTGAGGCATCACACTTGAGGTGCTAGGCTCACAAGGTTCTCAAGGAATCCAAACTACAAAAGGTATGTTCTTCTTCTAGCATTTATGTTTAAAAGTTCCCCATGGTATGCTAGATAAGTTAAGAACCTTGGAAAATCAATTTTACATGTATTTTAGTCAAACATAGATCCAAGGTTTCTAGGGTTGCATGTACACCTTAGGAGTGTTAGAATGCTCAAAAACCCAACAATTTTTTGACCCAATTCCGAGCGGAGTTTGCACCAGCTGTTGAGGTGCAACAGCTAGCGAGGGAGTTTCAGAATATGCGACAGACGAATGAGACCATGGTGGAGATCATCGCCAAGTTCCGAGAGAGTGCTTTGTTGGTACCTCAATACATGGCATATCAGGAGATGAGGAAGACCTGGTACGATGACATGTTGAGATCTGATATCAGGGAGTTGGTTAGCTTTTCCACCTGCTCAACTCTGGACGACATGATATCGAGGGCCCGAGAAAAGGAGATCGATTTGGAGCATATAAGGAAGAGAAAGGTAGAGCACGGGCAGATGACGGGGCTTTTAGCAAAGAAATCCAAGGGATTCGATTCTAGATCGAAGGGCTAGTAAGGCCGAAACCGTTGTGGCAAGTGTGGCAGGGCACATGATGGAGTCTGCAGGATGGGTGGTTTGGGCTGCTATAAGTGCGGCAAGACGGGGCATTTCAGTAGGGATTGTACTGCTACTACCACCAAAACCAAAACATCAGATCTGATTTGCTTCCATTACAATCAGAGGGGCCATAAGAAGGCCAACTACCGAAGTTTTGCATCAGGATGACCAGTAACAGCACCTGCTCTACCAACTATGAGGATCACTGATGGCCGCCAGGGCAAAGCAAAGGCGTCGGTTGTTCATAGTAGGGCATTTCAGCTGACAGTCGAGGAGGCTCATGCATCACCCGATGTGGTTACTGGTATGCATTTTCTCTCTATATTCTTATTTATGTTATTTTTGCTGCTTATATGTTTGTATTTTTTTGATTAGGGTCGTTCCTCGTGAACAATATTCATGCGTTGGTCTTGTTCGATTCGGGGGCTACCCGATCTTTTGTATCCCTTGCGCTTAGAAGGAGGTTCGAAAATATCCCTAGAGAGTTGGATTATCCACTAGAGGTTGAGATTGCGGATGAACATCCGATGCGAGTGTCGAGGGTTCATCGGAGATGCACCTTGGAGTTATTTAGTGAGCAGTATCTGATTGACTTGGTTTCGATTCCCCTACGTGAGAGCAAGGTAATTGTGGTTATGGATTGCTTGAGCCCCAATGGGAAGATGATTCATTGTGGGCTTTAGTTGGTACATGTTTGGACCCCAAGTGGGGGAGAGTTGGTGATCAATGGTGAAGGTGCTCACCATGGGCCGACTCTCTATTTGGCAGCCAGGGTCAGGCGTTATCTTCAGCAGGGATGTTCCGGGTTTGTGGCCTACCTGATGGATACCCGGGAGAAGGGTGAGATGACCATATATGTTGTATTGCTTGTTCTGGAGTACTCGAATGTCTTCCCAGAGGACTTGTTAGGAGCGCCTCTGGGGAGGCAAGTGGAGTCCCGGATTGATTTAGTTTCAGGTGTGGCTCCGATAGCCAAAGCACCTTATCGGTTAGCACCTCCAGAAATGCAAAAGTTGTCTACGCAGCTGCAGGAGCTGCTAGACAAGGGATTTATCCGGCCGAGTAGTTCACCTGGGGAGCGTCGATCATATTTGTGAAGAAAAAGGATGGGACACATTGGATGTATATTGACTACCGGGAGCTGAATAAGCTAACGGTGAAGAACCGTTACCCGCTCCCGAGGATCGACGATTTATTTGATCGGCTTCAGGGTGCATCTTGGTTCTCTAAGATTGATTTTCGTTTAGGTTATCACGAGATAAGGGTCAGAGAGGAGGACATGCATAAGACGACCTTCCGGACTTGTTATGGTCATTACGAGTTCGTGGTGATTCCTTTCGGGCTCACTAATGCTCTAGCCGCATTCACGGGTTTCATGAATTGCATACGCAGACCCATGTTGGATTGGTCTGTGATTGTGTTTAGTGATGACATGCAGGTCTATTCCAAGACTCAGGAGCAGCATGAGGAGCATTTGAGGGAGGTATTAGAGACTATAAGGAGGGAGAGATTGTATGTGAAGTTCTCCAAGTGTGAGTTCTGTTTGTGTGAGGTCCAGTTTTTGGGGCACTTTGTTAACTAGGGCGGCATTCTGGTCGATCCATCCATGGTCGAGGCGGTGATGAGATGGGAGGTTTCGAGGTCTCCATCTAAGATTTGGAGTTTCCTTGGATTGGCAGGTTACTATTGGAGGTTCATTTAGGATTTCTCTAAGATAGTGGTTCCTTTGACCCGGTTGACAAAGAAGACCATCACGTTTCGTTGGGGGCCTGAGCAGCAGGCAGCCTTTGAGGCCCTGAGACAGAGATTATGTGATGCACCGATTTTGAACCTACCAGAGGCTGTTGAGGACTTTGTGGTATATTGTGATGCATCAATCACGGGCTTGGGTGTAGTTTTGATGCAACAGGGTCATGAGATCGCTTACGCCTCGAGGCAGTTGAAGCGTCATGAAGCTAACTACCCTACGCATGATTTACAATTTGGGGTTGTAGTGTTTTCCCTCAAGATTTGGCAACATTACCCCTATGGGGTCAGCTGTACTATCTACACGGATCACAAGAGCCTAGGGTATTTGATGGATCAGCCAAATCTGAAAATGAGGTAGCACAGATGGTTGGATGTGGTAAAGGATTATGATTGTAAGATCCTTTATCACCCAGGGAATGCCAACGTGGTGGCTGATACTCTTAGCTGCAAGGCGTTCCCGACTCCAATCAGGGATTTATGTTTGAGGATGACAATGATTACCCCATTATTAGAGTAGATTCGAGAGGCTCAAGTTGAGGCTATAAAGGAAGAGCACCGGAAGAGTGAGCATATTTTGGGACAGTGGCTTCCTTCGATTATGATATCCTGGGATTATTGACCCTTCACTGGAGGGTGTGGGTTCCATATTGGGGTGGTGCGTGGTAGGTTTTGATGGAAAGGCGCACAATTCGAGATTCTTTATTCATCTCGGAGCGACAAAAATGTATAGAGATCTCTGGCATGATTATTCGAGGCCATGTATGAAGTGCGATAAGGCATGGTATGTGGAGAGCTGCTTGACTTGCAGGAAAGTCAAGGTCAAGCACCAGATTGCTTCGGAGGGTGTGTGAGGTGGATTTGATATGGGTCATAGTGGATCGACTGACCAAGTGCGTGCATTTTATCCCGATTCCAAAGAGTATCTCTGCGGAGAAGTTGGCAGACATCTACATTCAGGAGGTTGTGGCACGTCATGGGGTGCCAGTTTTTGTGGTCTTTGATAGGGATGTTCGGATCACTTCCAGGTTCTAGAAGTGGTTCCACAAGGAGTTGGGTACTCTTCTGCACTTTAGCTTTTCACCCACACACTGATGGTCAGACTAAGCGGACTATCCAGACATTAGAGGATATGCTACGGGTGTGCGTTCTAGATTTTGGCGGTAGTTGGGATACGTAGCTTCCGTTAGCGGAGTTTTCGTATAACAACAGTTACCACGTCAGCATCGATTGACCTCCTTTTGACATGCTCTACGGAAGAAAGTGTACGACCCCGATACATTGGGGTGAGGTCAGTCAGTGGGTTATGGGTAGTACTGAAGTGGTACTCAAGACGACCGAGATGATTCATCAGGTACGTGGTAGCCTTCAGACAACATAGAGTCGACAGAAAAGCTATGTCGACAAGCGCTAATCATAAATTGAGTTCCAGGTTGGGGACATGGTTCTCTTGAAGGTCTCACCTTGGAAAGGTGTCATCTGATTCAGGAAGAGGGGCAAGTTGGGCCCTGGGTATATCGGTCCTTTCAGGGTTTTGGCTCGGGTGGGCAGGGTTGCTTATTGCTTTGATCTATATGAGCAGCTTAGTCAGATCCATGGCACGTTTCACGTCTCTCAACTGCGGAAATGTTTGGTTGGCGATTCTATGGTGGTTCCATTGGAGGATATCCAGGTGGATGATGGCATAAATTATATTGAGAGACCGGTGGCGATCCTTGATCGGAAGACGAAGAGCTTGAGGAACAAGGTCGTGGATTTGGATGAGGTGTTGCGGCAGCACCGAAAGGGTTCAGAATGGACATGGGAGCCTTAGGATGAGATGAGAGAGCAATATCCAGAGTTATTTGCAGCGGCAGACTTCGAGGATGAAGTCTGATTCAAGTGGGGGAGATTTGTAGCATCCGAATCCTTGAGGTACTTAATTTATTGAATTCTTGCACTTTGGAAGAGGGTCACGTCATGAGCCATAGTGGTCACAACGTGAGTGACCGTTGACCGTTTGACCCGTATTATTGAATCTCACGACGTGAGCATGAGATCTCAAGATGTAAGAAAGGACTGATGACCCAACCCTAATTTTTGAGTATTTAATGGAATACGAGAGCTAGTGTTGCCCATCCTCAGCCTCTCTCACTCTCTTGCCTCCTGAGAATCCTATATTCGACCTCCTTGAGATTTTTGGCCATTGTTGGTAACCTTGAAGAGCGTATTTAGTGGTTTTTGGTCCATTGAAGTGGAATAGGACTCTTGTGGTGCTTTGTTTTGGTAATCTAGCTTCTACCTCTTGGTCTTGCTGAGCTTTTAGACCTCTGTAAGTAATAAAGCTCTTACCTTTTTGCCTCTTGCATGCTAGATCTCGATTTTGAGAGCTTTCATTGCATGGTTGGGTGATGTAGCATGCATGGGATCTATAAAGTTGGCAATTTTATGGATCACTGAGACATCTTCTGTATACGATGCTTTGGATATGAGTTTTGGAGTTGGTTTTAAACTCCAAGCATGAGTGTTGACCTTATTACCTTTTTTTGACCTAGTTAGTATCTAAGTCATGCATTGTACATGCATGACGGAAAAGCTACGATTTTTATAGTCCTCAGGGTCAAGGAAGGTCCTCTAGAAGGTCCGAAAGTATGTCTTAAAGGATTAAGAATTCAATGCTCAGAGTTGGTCAGAACAGATCTCACAACATGATAAATGGGAATCTCACGACGTCAAAAAAGAGGTTGTCCCGATCAGAGGATACTGGTTGGATGAGTTGTGACTGAATCGACTCACTGAGTGGGGTCGGGTCGAGTCCATTCTCACGACATGAGCCATAGTGGTCATGAGATGAGGGTGAGCTGATGGGAAAGTTGACCTTTGACCTTAGACATTGACTTTTGATAAGAGTTGACTTTTGGTCAACTCTTGGTTTTGAAGGGTAGACTAAAGGTTTTCCTTGCATGATTATCTAGGTGTGGTGTAGCGCCGGTGTAGCTGAATGTGAGAATAGTAGTAGTTGATTATCGATCGAGAGGTTAGTTTACTCCATTGTATTCATGATTCGAAGGCGCTAATGCGGACCATTAGATTATGTTTGTAGGATGATGATTGGCTTTGTGACAATTACCCGTTATGCATGTTTATGCTTGTTATCTCTTGATTCTTGCTATTATGATTATATGCTAGTTGTAGGGGGTGAAATAGACCTGATACCAGTTGAAAGATACCGAAGAGGGTGAAATAGACCCAGTACCGGTTGAAAGATACCGAAGGGGGGTGAAATAGACCCAGTACCAGTTGAAAGATACTGAACGGGGTGAAATAGACGTAGTACTGGTTGAAAGATACCGAAGGGGGTGAAATAGACCCAGTATGTTTTTGACTGTTATGTGTGTATGGTATGGGGTATTTTCAGGACGCTCACTAAGCTTAGTGTTTATAGTTTTCAGTTTATGGTTCAGGTACTTCCAGCTCAAAAGGGAAAGGCCCGACTTGATCGCACTGCATCCACCCATGTTTTCCGCATTATGTGATTTTGGGATTTGTACTCTAATATTATTTCACACTGATACATTTTTGGTTATTTTGACATGATTACTAAATGTTTTGAAATGAATTAAAAATGAAATTTTTGTTAGGAATTTTTGGGATGTTACATACGTTATCTGATTTTCATCAAAAGACTTATACTAAAACTTGAAATCTAAGTATATGAAACTTTACAACTTCAATTTTTGTGACAAACCGTAAATTTCTATCTTGTAAAGTCAATCCAATCAACCAAAAGTTAGACTTAATTCTATTGCCTTTTCGCCTTGTTAAGGGTCGTTCTAATGAGTTCTAAGCCTAGTACACTTAAGGATTGAGTGTTTTGAAGTATTAGCTTGAGATCAGAAGGCTGCACCCGATCTAGAAAACCCAACACATGAGGTTCACGGCCGTAAACCCTGTTCACGGCCGTGAACACTCTTCTAGCCGTGAACCACCCTCCATATATAAGAGATTGCTTCATTTTTCTTCATTTCTCCAAACTCCAGCCGTGAACTACCCATTCTCTCTCAAGTATCATCCAAGAAAAACTCTCATTTCACTCCAAAAATGTAAGTGTCTCATCCCTATTCTTAATCATGCTTAGGAACCCCTTTGTTCTAGCCTTGATTCATCACTCTTTGTCACCATCTTCAAGATCTTCAAGATCTTGAAGGGTTTACGTTAAACCCTTCATAAGGGCCGTAAACCCTTCATAGGATGTTGGGCCGTAAACCCTCCCAAGGCCGTGAACTCCTAGAGTTTGGCCGTGAACTCCTTGTGATCAATCACATGTGATTCTAACACTCCATTGTGAGTGATTCCTAGTTCCTAAGGTTGTTTCCCTTACATGTTAGTTGTTAAAACACTAATTATATACATATATGTATCAATATATGTCATTCAGGACTCGTTTGTGCCTCGAGACTTCATTCGTGGAACTTCTCATCCTTACTCAAATCTTCAATTGAATCACCCACATAAGGTGAGTTCATACCCCTATAATCAATCTTTTAAATGTTTTAAATGCTTTTAAGGGTGGGGGGGGGGAATACAAGTTGAACACAATGATATTGTGTAACTATTTACGTGAGATAACCATCACATTAAATGATTTCTTATGCTTTTGTAAGTAATCAAATCGATTCAAAAACTCTTTTTAAGTTATGTTACTTTGTTGTTTATAAAACTCTATTTTTAAAGTACAAGCATAACTTAGTAGATAATCGAGTCTTTTCTACAAATCAGGGACAGTACAAAACAAACGTATTGGTAAACTATAATAGGTATAGTTTAGGGGTTCAGAACATACTATAACTAGAACAGGGAGGAACATACTATAACAAGAACAGGAAGGAACATACGATAACAAGAACAATATAACAATAATGTGAAACCACTACTTCACGGCATAGCAATCTACTTGTTATGTCGCGTTTTGTAACCAGAGTCTCCTGGAGGGAGAGCGGTCATTGTCTGTATAGATCTATACGGGACTGACAATCCCGTATCCCGAATGTTCGCTATAGTTTGGCCGGCATGCCAAGGGGTGACAAATGTCACATCAGTTTCGACGCCAGCAGGTCGTCGTGTTAAATACTCGTCAATCAGTATGGTTATAATCACATCACATTTTAACCTTAATTTAACAAATTGGTTTTAAAGTAGTTAGTGCTTCAATAGTTACTTTATACAACATTACTGTACACTTTCATTTTCCCATTACATTCATATAGTGATCTTCTCACATAAAAGGTAATGCAAACTATTTTCTAGTAAAGATAGTCTTAAACTTGGGAAAACATACATCATTACAAAAGACAAATAGAGAATGTTAGTACATTCAGTTAGAAGGGGGCCTATAATGCTAACTTTATGATTCCTCGGTAGATACATCAGGGATATATATTAATCGGGTCCGACAGACAGTAGGATGTGTGCTTTCCGCTTCATTTCCTGTGTCTTGTTTGGTTGTGGGCTTAGAGCAGATTCACCCAGTCTACTATCTATTCGATCTTAGCTATATATATATATATATATATATATATATATATATATATATATATATATATATATATATATATATCCTGTATACATCAAGTAATCATAAGGAGTACCGGGTATGGGTCAGGCCATAGCATACAAATTCAATATACCGTTTTCCAGTACAAAAACATACTTTTCAGATAGAACATTTAGTAGGCTAAATTAGAAACTTATCAGTAAAAGGTTTAATTCTTTTTATTAAACCAGTATAACTTAAAGGACATTTAGTGGTTAATTCTTTAATACCTTAGTTTATACATCGGGGTTATTATATAATTAATATCCGATAGGCAGTTGGATGTGTGCTTTCCGCCTTACTTCATGTTCCTTGTTTGGTTGTGGGCTTAGGGCAGATTCACCCATTTAACTATCTGTTCGATATTAGATTATATATAGCTAGTATAAACTAAGTGATTATAGAAGGAACTATTGTGGTTACCATTTTTACTAAAGGAAATATATGATTTTCTTAAAGAATGTTTTCATCAAATATAAAGAACTATTACAGTTAACTCCGTAAGTACCAAATGAATACGGCAGGGTTGTATACAATGAAGATCTAACAAACAATGGGATGTGTGCTTTCCGCCTTACTTCCTGTTCCTTGTTTGGTTGTGGGCATAGGGCAGATTCACACAATCGATTGTCTGTTTACTCTGGATTGTATATAACTTGTATCCATTTAGTACTCATTGAAGGAATTTTAGAGTCATTTTTACTTATCATTCACCATATCAGAAGATATAGGATTTTCTGAAGGAACATGCGACCTTTTCTAAAAGACTTACAGTATACTTTTCATCACTAAAATACTTATGAACTCACCAGCTTAAATGCTGATCTACTCTTTCAAAATAACTTGTATTCTCAGGAAACTAGTAGACAGGTACGCACATTGGGATTCAGAAGATGGAGTATAGTAGCTTCATGTCTTGTTATGTTATTTACTTTTGGAGTCAATCTTTTGTGAATCACATACTTTGTAAACACTTTAATATAAATGCAATGGTTGTTTGTTACTTTAATTACTATGATGCATGGGGTGTGATACTACATAAGATGGAGTATAGTAGCTTCATGTCTTGTTTCCGCAGTTCCGGTTTGGGGGTGTGACAATTTTTAAAGTTTGATTTACTTTCTTGAACACTTGAACGAATTAGTCAAATAAATTTTTCATTAAAGTTTAGGGACTTAAGCATGCACACACAATTCTGGATCTAATAATGATGGGATTTTTTAAATGAGATTGATACTCTTCATCCACAAAGAACATGAAAACTTAGTAAAATCCCGATGTGCTATAACCGTTAATTCACAAAGAGGGTGGAACTCATTAGTATATATCTATATGAGTTGATAGCCATGCCTATAGTTGCTTGCTACAACCGCCACCTGGAAAATGAAAATGGGGGTAATTTGTCATTCTCTTCTAATTTCAGGATGTTGATGAAGCGTTGGTGATGATCGCAACACATCTATTCAATGTGGTTAATGTAACATCCCAAGTTCAGGTAACCTTGAGAACCTTGATCTTTTGAGATATTATCATTATTGGCCTTAAGTTATAAAAGAGAGAAAACGAGTACGCGGGGCGTACCTGAGGGTACGCTTAGCATACTCGTCAGCATGCATAAAACGCGGAGACCACCTAGTACGCTGGGCGTACTAGGCCCAGAGTGCAACCCTAATTTGGGGTGAGTCCCCTATATAAGGAACATGATAGCCTCATTTTTTGCCACCATTTCCAGAGAGAAAACCCTAAGAGTGCCCTTATCTCCATTCTAGAGCTTGTGTGTGTGTGTTTGAGCTTTGAGAGGGTGTTTGTGTGGTTTTTAAGAGAAGAGAAGGACTTGAAGAAGGAGAGTTGGAGTCCAAGCTTCTAGATTTGAGCAAATCTGAGTGGGAAGCTTCTATTTGAGGTATAAAGTTTCAAACTTTGCCTTTCCTTTCTTGAGTATGTTGTGATGAGCATTTTAGGGTTTTGTCCCAAAAAGGTGGAGTCTTGATGAGATCTTGAACTCTAGAGTCTAGGACCACCCCCCCCCCCCTTTTGAGTGTATGAGTAGTGTTATGTCATAAAAATCCAATCTTGGTTGGTGAAATCACTCCATGCATTAGATATGAGACTCTTGGGACAAAAGAGTGTGTATTTGTGGAGGAGGAAGACTTTTCAGCCATGCAAAGGCTTAAAGTCGATGACTTTATGGCTTAAGAGGCATTAGAGGGTCCAGATCTGAGATATGAGCTTATGTCTTAACTGATTAAGACCATGAGTATGAAAAGAGCAAAACTGGGTCGTACGCTGGGCGTAACTCCCAGTTCGTGCCGCGTAGGGGCCGAGCACCCCGATTTTGGATAGCAGCCGAGTACGCCCAGCGTAGGGAGTTGGAACGCTCAGCGTACTCCCTGCTGTTGACTTTTGTTGACTTTTAGGGTTTGGTCAAGATTGAGGACTATTGAGCTTTGGAGGGGTAAAATGGTATTTTACCCTTCTGTGAGTTGTAGAAGGGTTAGTCTAGCTTCTTGAGGGCCAATTTTAATTAGGGATAATTATTATGTATAGGTGGAGGCTAGACCGGTGGGAAGAGATCAAGATCCCGAGTGCGAGATTTTCATTCATTAGCTGTCGAGGTGAGTCTTCTCACTATACTTACCTTGAGTGGTAATTTTTATGTGTGACCAGAGGGTCTTATGTGCATGAGCTGTGTAATGAGATATCCTGCTATTTGTTTGTGTTATGCTTTTGTGTATTATTTTGAGTTGCTGAGTTAGGGGACCGGAGGGTCCATCTGAGTTGTGGGACCGGAGGGTCCCACTGAGACACATCGACCAGAGGGTCTTATTGAGGTATAGCCTCGAGTGGCAAATGTGTTGTGTGTGGTATGTTTGGGAACTCACTAAGCTTTACGCTTACCGTGTTATGTGTTATGTGTTTCAGGTAGCTTCGAGGATCACGGCAAGGCACCGGCATGATTGTACACACCGGCGGGAGATTATTATTTTTATGATTCTAGGATTGTGTTCTATGTGTTGACATTGAGACATATGTGATTTGGGAATTATGAAACGAGTTTTTATTGTGTTTAAAAATGAAAATTTTGTTTGGAAATTTTTGTCGTTACAAGTTGGTATCAGAGCCTTGGTTTGAGGGATTCGGATGTACCCTCGGGTGTGTTTGGACTCAAACTGAGGATTTGAGAAGGATTTTCAAAAGAGATAAATTTTTCTAAAAATGAGCAAGAGTTTAAGAGAAACCGAGCCAGAGCAGTGTGTACAATCAGCCGGAGCCGAGCGGTGATTTCCCAAAATACCCTCATTTTTGTGTTATGAGATATTTTATGTGATATAATGCATGCTAGAGAGTAGGCTAGGTGATTCATATATTAGGACTAGGGTGGCCTGATTTGTGATGCCTTAGCCTAAGGATTTCTGTTATTAGTGTTTAGCTTGAGTATGAGTACCTAGCAGGAGCGAGCCAATGAGAGAACTACTGTGAGAGTAGCTTGTGAGGCATAGAGTACTTGTAATTGGGATCCGAGGAGGAGGACTTGGGGTGAACACTGACGCGGTGTGGAAGGTAGTATTGGGCTCGTACTACTGGAAGCATCGGATCAGTGAGCAGCCGAAGTAAGAATCCTAGGGATGCTAAGGAACAAGTAGGGGCAGGAGATCGAGTGTGAGTATGCTCAAGCGAGTCTCTGATGTTATTGTGTTGTGTTTCAGAGACGTCATGCTGGGGACACGCCACAACCTGATGGGTTTTGAGCAATACATCAATCCTATGGTGTATATGCAAACCCTAATAGCTTTGGATCTAGTTTGTCTAATGAACACGCAATTGATAATCCAAAGCCATGAACCCTAGATCTAATAAACTATAACTGAAATTAGGGTTTAGATCTTACCTTTGATTGTTATATAGCAATAACAATCAATCCTTGGCTTCAGAAAGCTTAGTGCCTCAAGCGTTGCACCTCTAATGGAGTCACAAACACCACTAAGCAATTGGATGAAGAAGAGAAGAGAGGGGAGGCACCAAAAACGGCTGGAAACCCTAAAGGAACACTTGGCCACGTTTTTGGGGCATAGGGGTCCTTTATATACATGTAGGCTATTAGGGTTTGCAACTAGGAAACCCTAATCTGACTGCTTAGGCCCTAAGCAGCCCATGGACTCCTTTAACATATCCCTTGGACGAATTCCTTATGGTCTTCCCATAGAATTCGTCCAACCTATATATTATTAGGTGATCCATAGCCCAATTGTAATTATCTTATAATTACAACTCCAGTCCCCTAAGTTTAATTAATCTCTTTTAGCCACTAAATTAATTCTTAATTAATTCTTGACTAATATTAATTAAACAATATGATTTCTCCTTTAATATATTATTCTTATAATATATTAATAAATCATAATTAAACCTTTCTCTCCTTAATTCATCCTACATATTGCTATGGTGAAGGCAACCCAAAAGGACCATGCTCACAATCGGGTCAAGTACATACCAAAATAGTTATGGACTTAGACACTAATCCAACAGTCTCCCACTTGGATAAGTCTAATAACTATTTTGCATAACTTCAGAACCTGATCAGCAATCGTAGCTTTCAAAAGCCGATGTCAACTCTGATCTTATCAGATACGCGTGTCCTTTAAATAAGGGATCATATATTCCTCCATTCTCAAGATATCGTATAGACATAAGACATGAATTTCGATCATTCTCTCTATACTGTTTCCCGACATCCGATTTATGATGACTGACAACAGACTACAATTGAACACATCAACTCAGTCCCGGCTTGGCCAAGCGCTTAGGTGCCATCACTAAATCATCGAGGGGCCCACAGATATCGCTTTTATCCCACTTTGGGTAAAAGGAATGGATAAACTTCGACTCAAATGCTTGCTTGCACCTACTAATCGAATCACACACAACAATAAGTTTTATAACACCAAGTTACTGGTGCGTTTACTTATCATCAATGTGCAACCGACCAGCAAATAACAACTCACACGTCTCGGTTTCAAGAATATACAATGTTATCGTCTCACTAATCACCCATGATAAATCCATGAAGTGATTCAAGTGAGCATGGGTTTAATCCAATACTTTAATCTTATTAAAGCACTCATGAACTCTGCAGCAAACATGTACTATGTCTAAACACTTTAGACAATCCACAGACAAATTCATGACAGTCTTCCTTCATACCTACTTCCAACGTATGACCGACTGTGGAGGTTTGAATAACCCAGTTAATCTGGAAGTCAAAACATGCAAAGTGAAACGCAATAATAATATTAATCCTATATGGCCCCAAAACTTTTGAGCGTAAATAAAAACACTTTTGTTTAAACACCATATTGATTACTCATTATTCATTGCTTACTGTTTCAGAAAATCAACGTATTACTCGAATTATGACCACAATTGTCCCATGCTCCAAGCATGCACACTTTGGTTTCCTATGGTCCATACTTTGTGAAATAGATCAATTGAAAAACTTTTCCAATGAAACTCATTTCACAATCTCCAATCCTTATTATTAGTATAAGAATACCAAATTCTTGCCACTTTTAGAATATGTCAGATTCTAACATTTTATGCAATGATTCTTTCGTAATGTCATAGCACAAAAGTCACCAAGACCCGGCTAATGAAATTACAAGGTATTCTATCGGAAATTGTTACAAGACAATTCCATAGACGTGAAGTCTCACATTCAAAGTACATTCCTTTGAACATCCTTCTCGCATAAAAGTTTCTAATCTAGACATATTTCTTAATATCCAACTCCCATCAATGGAAACATTTCCATATTTGCCATATGACAACTCATTCTTAATAGAATCTTATCTATTCATAATAATGTCAATATAGTCCATCCAGTACTATACTTCCAACTACTCAGAAGCGACAAATCCTCAGTGAACCTCAGATCGTCCTTTGATAGTTGTTTAATTATTTTAGTCAAAAAAACGATACTAGTCCCTTTTTCCATCTTAATGCCCTAGGCATTTGGAAAATTTTAGAATGGTCAAATATTACAGCATATGCAATCGATCCTATACTCGAAGCGTATTGGACACGATGCATAATGTCTCACATAAAGACATGATACTTTATCAGTCTCCTGCCATAATATTTTGTTAGCCATGTTCTCACAATTCGAACTATGAAGAGCGATGTCGTAATCATAATCGAATTTTGAGAACGTGCTATGTATCCTTGACTAAATATTATTAACATTTCTTGATCTAAGCTTTTAGATTTTGAAACGAAGTATAATATTCTCTCCCTTAATTATAGCAAAACAACTTTTCAACCCCTACAACTTTGCAAAGTTAATCTTTGTTTTTTATAATTAATATTGCTAACTCGCAATACTTGAAATAATAATCATGCTCCCACTAACACAATGATTATTTCCATACAAGCATAGCACTTATGCTCCCACTAGCTTTGACATGTATTCAGAAAACACTTGAACTTCTAGAAAACAATGCTTATTGAATTCCTTAAGTTCATATTTCTAATACCTAATGCTTTGATAAGCCTTTATCTAAGCTTTTTTTAAGCTCATACACCTTTCCTTAGATAGCTCACATGTGTGTCTAAACAATTCAGAATTTATGTTACTAAGTCCCAGATG
The DNA here is from genome assembly GCF_052849685.1 of Lactuca virosa. Lineage (NCBI taxonomy): Eukaryota > Viridiplantae > Streptophyta > Magnoliopsida > Asterales > Asteraceae > Lactuca > Lactuca virosa. The sequence goes on from NC_136434.1 coordinate 265,435,098, forward strand.
TTCAGACTAATTGCCAAATCTCACAATTCGAACTATGAAGAGGGATGCCGTAATCATAATCGAATTTGAGAATACAATTATCACAATTGCTATCTTCTTAAAATCTCTCTTAGTGAAAGCATTTCCTCACAATCATTTTCATGAAGGAGGGAAACCTCATGACACTTAGATTTTAAAGTGTATGTGTTCCTATCCATGTGAATTTGCTAAAACCAAAGTTTGCGACAAATCCAAACTCATATGGACCGAACGTGCTCAATCTCGATTTCTTGCCTCATGGTAACATCAATGCCTACCATGTCTTCCAAGCAACTCACCCTTTCATATCAATGTACTTTCCATTGATCAAGGTGCTTTATGCATTCAAATGAGAACTCATAGAACTCACATGCATAATTAACTCAATTGGAATGGCACAGAAAAAGAGTGTGTCATCCACGATAGGCTTTAAACCTCAAGTCGTGTGCTAGTGATGATCAACAAGGTTTAACTCTTGATTTGTTCTTGAAACCTTTCAAGACCATTAAGACTCCCACTGACTCCTTGACATATAAGATTCTCTTGTCAAGAAACATTCCTTGACAAAACAAATATTCAAGAGTTAGTGTAGTTTTTATCAAGACTATCACTTCACATAATTGGTTCTAGTTGGTCTTTGTCTTATCCAAGACATCACAACTTACCAATCTCAAATGTGCAGGAATAAGAAGACTTTTTCCAATTCCACATTTGTTGAATGTTATAAACCTACTAAAGACGTGTCATTCAAGTCACAATCTTGGAGTATGACTCTTAAAACTTGATATTGGAACGAAGTATGATTGACTTATTGATTTAATTATTTCCATAATTCTCGATTCCTCTTCTTAGACATACAAATGCACTAAGACTCACTTAGAGGACCAATTGAGAAATAGTTCTTAATCATTAAGACTTATCATAAAACACAATAAAAGGTACTCTCCCTTCTTCTTAGAATAGAGAAACTTTTATCTTTCTGCCTACTTGATTCTTCTTATTCGTTCTGCTATTGATTGAAACTCTTTCAATTAACTCAGAATTATACTTAATCTTATAAGTATAACCATATTTACTAAACTTTAGTAAATCATGATGAATATCTTTATCACTCTTGTGGGGAACTTGATCAACGCATAACCTAGTGTACTCGATCTCCTAGTCCTTCTCTTGACACTTTGTCAAAGAATTAGTCTAATTTCCAAATATGAAGTTTCTCATTCATCATGCAACCAAGTTGTATGATTCCAAGCTTCTGTCCAATTGAAACTTGGGCGATGAGAATCTTCCCTTATTTGGCAAATTCTCGACATTTCCACAAATAACATAATTAAGAATCAAATCCATTATTGCTAATAATAGAAACAATTAAACATCAATTTTTCATACACACCATTGCAAGGATAAATAAATAAGACAAAATCAAAATTTATTTTATTGCGAAAAAATTTGTCCTTACAATGCAATTCAACTGAAAAACTATGCTATTTCATATTTCTTATCAATCTATCCTAACTCTAGAGTAGCAGCTCAAAAATCTGATCTTCAAATCCATGCGATCGAAATCCATTTCGTCATGATCAGATTCAGCACGCTTCTTCCTTAAGCTTCCTCTCTTTTCTTCGATCCTACAAAACATCAAAATGCAATCTTATCACATCATGTATCAAGAATCAAAAAATAGGAACTTACAAAGTTAGTTAGTGGATTTTACCTGAAGTAGAGCCATACGTCTTGACTCTCCCATCTCTTAGATCTCTCAGGTAAACAGGGCAGCTTCGTCTCCAATGCCCCTTCTCTTGGCAGTAGAAGCAAATGGAATCTTTTGGAATGGCACAAGGAACTATCTCAGAATTTACCTTTTCTAGATTTCCAATGTCACCATTTTCAATGTCCATTGAAGTTTGGGAGTTTGATTCACCAGACAAATTTGCTTGATCAGCACGCCAAATCATTTCTGATTCAGCAGCTATAAGCAAATAGGTCAAATCAATGATGGTCACGTCATGGTCCATCATATAGTACTCTCTAACGAACTCACTGTATGATTCAGGAAGCGACTGAAGAACCCAGTCAACAGCCAACTCACCTGAAATCTCGACACCCAACATCCTTAACCTATCAATGTGTGACTTCATCTCTAAGACGTGTGCACACATAGGTTTCCCATCTTCGTGTTTACTTGCCAAAAGGGCTTGAGTGAGCTTGAACTTTTCAAGCCTTTGAACTTGTGGGTTAGGGAGAATAATTGGAGGAGGTGGAGGAAGTGAAGCATGATCTCTGGTTCCTCGATCATATCGTGGAATATCATCTTCATTTCGAAAACTTGTTCCATGGGATTTGGGAAGACCATTGTTAGATTCAGACATCTACAAAACGGGAGAAATTCAAGTTAGTGATAAGAATCCTTGATGTAACACCCAAATAAAACATCAAGGCTAGGATCCAACACAATATTCTACAACCTAGAAGAGGGATGTCGTAATCTAGTTGCAGAATATTTAAGGTAGGTAAATAACGATTTACCAATTCCCACCATGAAAAACAAAAATGAAGTTTAAGTTTTAAATGAATTGAAACTCCTAGATCTTTTGAGATTCATTGAACTTTTCAATGGCATGTTTAATCTCGATTATGCCCTTCAAATTTGCGACTGGGATGCCGAGGATCACAAACAAGGTGTGAATAACCATACGAATCTACGTGATACACTCAATGCTACTATCACCTAATCAATGTGCCGGTTAGCCACACACGCTCCATTGATCTATGATAAACATCGAGCCACCCTTCGCCACCAATGTCAATCCCAAATTAGTGTGTCGGTTAACCACACACGCTCCACCAACGTTTGACAAGGCTACGAAGTGTAATTCCATGGATTAGCATACAATTTCACATTTTGCCTAAAGTAACTAGAATTTTGGAAATTTGTAAAAGCATGTAGTTACTTTGTACTTCATTATACTTATAATGGAAGGTTTTGTCCTATCCTACCCATTCGGCTAACGACCCTCCACTAGTTAAGAGTGCGGTGGGTAAGAGTGGATACCCATTCAATCGCCATTTTATAGGCAATTTCCTTAAACACCCCTTATAGACCAGCTTCGTGAATGAGGCCTACTAACGGTAAGACTGACTGTTTACTTATACATATATAATATTAGACTTTTAATGTCATATATACATAGTACAGGGTGTATTTTAAACTTTTAAAATACTAGTTGGTTTAATTTAATTAATTATACTTTTAATTTAATTAAAATGTAAACCAAAACTTTATGGATTTATTAACTCTCTTTTAATTATACAATTTAATTAATTAACAAAACCATAAGGGTGTAATTTGAACTTTTCAAAAATACCAGGGTTTTAGAATTTAACATTTCAAAATTAGACCTTTAATCAACTTTTAAATTCCAAAACTTGAGGGCAAGTTTTTGAAACTTTTCAAAACATTTTGGATTAGAATTTAAATATTTCAAAATTAACTTTTAATCAAAAATTTAAATTCCAAAACTTGAAGGCAAGTTTTGAAACTTTTCAAAACATTAGGGTTTAACTATTTAAATTTCAAAAACAAAACTTTTAAGTTCAAATTTAAACTATAAAACCTAAAGGGGAAAATTGAAACTTTTCCACAAGATAATTCAAATCTAAATTACAAATAATCAATCTTTATCTAATAAAACAAAAAATTATCTAAATTTTGACAATTATCTTCTATTTTGGCAAGGATAATCTCCAAATATTGATAAAAATCGGATTTTATTAATAAAAAACGTTTTAGGCAATTATCCACAGCCAAAACAGGTCAAAATCCTGAAATCTGCTCCATCTGCGACTCTGACTCGTCGAGTCTAGCTTGGACTCGTCGAGTTCACTATGGACTCGGCGAGTTCAGCCATGGACTCGGCGAGTCCAGCCCCCAGAAACCAAAAAATTTCGATTTTAAGCATGAATAATCAACTATAGCATCAAATACATCAAACAAACAGCCCTAGGCTCTGATACCACTGATGGGTTTTGAGCAATACATCAATCCTATGGTGTACGTGCAAACCCTAATAGCTTTGGATCTAGTTTGTCTAATGAACATGCAATTGATAATCCAAAGCCATGAACCCTAGATCTAATAAACTATAACTGAAATTAGGGTTTAGATCTTACCTTTGATTGTTATATAGCAATAACAATCAATCCTTGGCTTCAGAAAGCTTAGTGCCTCAAGCGTTGCACCTCTAATGGAGTCACAAACACCACTAAGCAATTGGATGAAGAAGAGAAGAGATGGGAGGCACCAAAACCGGCTGGAAACCCTAAAGGAACACTTGGCCACGTTTTTGGGGCATAGGGGTCCTTTATATACATGTAGGCTATTAGGGTTTGCAACTAGGAAACCCTAATTTGACTGCTTAGGCCCTAAGCAGCCCATGGACTCCTTTAACATATCCCTTGGACGAATTCCTTATGGGCTTCCCATAGAATTCGTCCAACCTATATATTATTAGGTGATCCATAGCCCAATTGTAATTATCTTATAATTACAACTCCAATCCCCTAAGTTTAATTAATCTCTTTTAGCCACTAAATTAATTCTTAATTAATTCTTGACTAATATTAATTAAACAATATGATTTCTCCTTTAATATATTATTCTTATAATATATTAATAAATCATAATTAAACCTTTATCTCCTTAATTCATCCTACATATTGCCATGGTGAAGGCAACCCAAAAGGACCATGCTCACAATCGGGTCAAGTACATACCAAAATAGTTATGGACTTAGACACTAATCCAACACAACCCTGGGAGTAGTTGGAGAAGCGATGAGGAGATACGGAGGATGATCCACGAGGAGGTGGCTGCAGCCATCCGAGCAGAGATTCCGGAGATGTTTGGGTCTATCAAGACCACCTTGATTCAGACGTTTGACGAGCGATACGCTGCTATCACTGAGGCTGCTGTTGCCGTGGCCACTGCAGCCGTCGCCGCTGCTAGGCCTCAGGGAGGTGACTCATTGCTGTTCCGAGAGTTCAGCAACACGAAGCCACCGGAGTTTGATGGGACGCAGGATCCGATTGCTGCGATGAGGTGGATCTCCGATATCGAGGGGTGTTTTTACACGTGTTCCTGTCCCGACCATTTGAGAGTTCGGTTTGCACTGAACCAGCTTCGCTTGGGAGCGAAGGACTGGTGGAAGTTTGCGACAGCTGGCGTTACCACTGCAGATCATGCTGCAGTGACATGGGAGAGGTTTCTTCAGATGTTTCGAGACGAGTATGTTCCCTCGATGGAGAAGGAACGTTTGGCGCAGGAGTTTCTGTCTCTCAGGCAGAAGACAGAGTCAGTGACTGAGATCTCGAGGATGTTCCATGAGAGGGCGATGTTGTGCCCTGAACACGTGTCCACCGAGCAGGCACGTGTGAGCCGATATCTGAGCATACTGAGGAGGGATATACGAGATTTCGTGGCGAACTTGTCATACCGGACATTAGCCGAGCTTCAGACCAATGCCAGGAGGAGGGAGATTGAGCTTGAGTTACAGACCAAGGAGGATGAGGAGGAGTCTTGGGGGAGGGACCGGAGACCAGTGCAGTCGCAGCCGGAAACGAAGCGGGCCAAGCCCGCTGATTCCAGAGTTGGTGGCCAGAAGGGCCGCACTTGTGGCAAGTGCGGCAAGAGTCATGAGGGTTCTTGTTGTACGGGGATCTGTTACAAATGCGGCAAGGAGGGGCACATGACGAAGGATTGCCCCAAGGGATTCTCGGTTTGCTTTCATTGCAACCAAACCGGCCACCGGAAGGCCGAGTGCCCCAGCTAGTGCAGGGATCAGTGCAGGGATCTGCACCCACTTTTGTGCGTGTTACTGAGAGCCGGCCAGTGAAGGCCGAGACACCCAAGGTTCGTGGGAGAGCCTTTCAGCTGACAGCGGAGGAGGTCCGCGCAGCACCTGACGTTGTGGCCGGTACGTATTCTTATTTTATTCTTCTGAGCTATTTAGTACTTATATTGTGATTATGTATAGGTACTTTTCTTGTATGTTCTGTACCTGCCTTGGTGTTATTTGACTCGGGTGCGAGTTGGTCATTCGTATCTTTAGCTTTTAGTCGTCACCTCAGCATCCGTCGAGAGGCGTTAAGTCGGCCTCTGAGAGTTTCCATAGCTGATGAGCATTCGGTATTCGCGACTGATGTGATCCGAGGATGTGTGCTTGATATTTTCGGAGTTGAGTTTCCGATAGATCTGGTGCCGATAGCGATGAGAGATGCATGTGTCATCGTGGGCATGGATTGGTTGAGTCGATTTGGAGCTGTGATCGACTGTGAGCGCCAGCTGGTGACTATACGAGACCCTAGTGGGGGAGTACTTACGGTGTACGACGAGGGAACTAGATCTGGATCAGCGTTCTGCTCTGCTGCCAGGGCGAGACAGAGTTTGCAGCAGGGATGTATGGGGTTTCTGGCATATGTGTTTGATGCTCGGGCTTCTGCGGGGAGATCGAGCTCTCTCTCCGAGGTTCCGATAGTGTGCGAGTTTCCAGATGTTTTTCCTGAGGAGTTGCCGGGTGTACCTCCCAAGAGGCAGGTAGAATTTCGGATTGATTTGGTGTTGGGTGCGGCCCCTATTGCCAAGGCACCCTATCGCCTTGCGCCGCCAGAGACGTAGGAGTTATCCTCTCAGCTCCAGGAGCTGCCGGGGAAGGGGTTTATCAGGCCGAGTAGTTCGCCGTGGGGAGCCCCGATCCTTTTTGTCAAGAAAAAGGATGGTTCACACCAGATGTGCATTGATTACCGGGAGCTGAACAAGTTGACAGTTAAGAACCGTTACCCACTTCCGAGGATCGACGATTTGTTCGATCAGTTGCAGAGGGCGTCTTGGTTTTCCAAGATCGATTTGAGGTCTGGGTATCATCAGATGAGATTCTGTGAGGAGGATGTCCAGAAGATGGCCTTCAGGACACGTTATGGGCACTATGAGTTCGTGGTGATGCCTTTCGGGCTCACCAACGCACCGGCGGCATTCATGGACCTCATGAACCGGGTGTGCAGGCCCATGTTGGATCGTTCAGTGATTGTGTTCATCGACGATATTTTGGTATATTCGAGGACCAGAGAGCAGCATGAGGAGCATCTGAGAGAGATTTTGGGTATGCTGAGGTCGGAGAGGCTCTATGCCAAGTTCTCCAAATATGATTTCTGGTTGCGAGAGGTCCAGTTCCTGGGACACCTCGTTAACCAGAATGGTATTTTGGTCGGTCCGGCCAAGATTAAGGCAGTCATGAGATGGGAGGTGCCGAGATCCCCCACCGAAATCAGGAGTTTTCTGGGACTGGTCGGGTACTATCGGAGATTTATCAGGGATTTCTCCAAGATTGCCGTCCCACTCACCAGTTTGACCCGGAAGGGTGTCGCGTTTATTTGGGGTCCCGAGCAGCAGATCTCATTCGAGACCCTTCGCCAGAGATTGTGCGAGGCTCCCGTGTTGGCCCTCCGGGAGGGGATGGAGGATTTTGTGGTTTACTGCGACGCATCTATTTCGGGCATGGGTGCGGTTCTGATGCAAAGAGGGCACGTGATAGCGTACGCATCGAGGCAGTTGAAGCCTCATGAGACGAGATATCCCACCCATGATCTGGAGCTGGGAGCAGTAGTGTTTGCCCTCAAGATCTGGAGTCACTATCTATATGGGGTTCAGTGTACCATATACACGGACCACAAGAGTTTGAAATATCTTATGGATCAGCCCAACCTTAACATGAGACAGAAGAGATGGTTGGATGTGGTGAAAGATTACGACTGCGAGATCCTGTACCATCCGAGCAAGGCTAATGTGGTAGCCGATGCCCTGAGCCGCAGAGCAGAGAGTGCTCCAATCCGAGACGTGTGTATGAGGATGACAGTGATGACTCCAGTCTTAGATATCATTCGAGAGGCCCAGGCGGAGGCCGTGAGACCAGAGAACTGCAAAAGGGAGCGGGTGATTGGGCAGGTGTCCGAGTTTGTGACGGACAGCCGTGGGCGTATGACCTTTCAAGGAAGGATTTGGGTTCCCTTTACAGGCGGAGCACGATGTGTACTGATGGAGGAGGCACACAAATCGAGATTTTCAATCCACCCTGGGGCCACTAAGATGTATTTGGACCTGAAAAGAGACTATTGGTGGCCCTGTATGAAGAGGGATGTGGCTTGGATAGTCGAGAGGTGCTTGACCTGTCGTTGGGTTAAGGCCGAGCACCAGCGTCCACATGGCAATTTGCAGCCACTAGAGGTTCCCCAGTGGAAATGGGAACAGATTTCTATGGATTTTATCACCAAGTTGTCGAGGACCGCACGGGGTGTCGGCGCGATTTGGGTGATTGTGGACCGGTTGACGAAGAGCGCCCACTTCCTTGCTATCAGTGAGAGCTCTTCTATGGAGAGGCTGGCAGAGATATATGTGAGAGAGGTGGTGGCTCGGCATGGAGTGCCGACATCTATAGTGTCCGATCGGGATGTGCGTTTTACTTCCAAATTCTGGAAGAAGTTCCACGAGGAATTGGGAACACGATTGCATTTTAGCACAGCCTACCACCCACAGACAGACGGACAGAGTGAGCGAACGATTCAGACGCTCGAGGACATGCTTCGAGCGTGTGTTATGGACTTCGGTGGAAGTTGGGACACATACCTACCCCTGGATGAGTTCTCTTACAACAACAGCCACCATTCCAGTATCGGCATACCTCCTTTTGAGCTCAGGAGGTGTTGGACCCCCATCTGTTGGGGAGAGGTAGGACAGCGAGTGATGGGTGGCACTGAGATAGTGCTCAAGAAGACTGAGCAGATTCAGCAGGTCAGACAGAGGTTACTGACAGCTCAGAGTCGCCAGAAGAGTTATGCGGACAGGCGACGGTCCGAACTCGAGTTTCAGGTTGGAGATTTCGTTGTCCTGAGGGTATCCCCGTGGAAAGGGGTAATACGGTTCAGGAAGAGTGGCAAGTTGGGGTCCCGATTCATCGGCCCTTTCAGGGTGACCGCTAGAATGGGTAAGGTAGCATATCGTTTAGTGCTACCTGCGGAGTTGAGCCAGATCCACGACACCTTCCACGTGTCCCAGCTGAGGAAGTGTGTGGCCGACGAGACAGCAGTGGTACCGCTAGAGGATATTCAGGTGGATGCGAGCTTGAATTATATCGAGAGACCTATCGCGATTATGGACCGAAAGGTGAAAGTGTTAAGGAACAAAGAGGTGCCCCTGGTTCAGGTTCAGTGGCAACATCGGAAGGGGTCCGAGACGACTTGGGAACCGGAGTCCGAGATGCGGGAGCAGCATCCGGAGTTATTTGAGGAGCATGACTTCGAGGGCGAAGTTTGATCCCAGTAGGGGAGAATTGTAACATCCCGAGTTCAGGTAACCTTTAGAACCTTGATCTTTTGAGCTATTGTCCTTATTGGCCTTAAGTTATAAAAGAGAAAAAACGAGTACGCGGGGCGTACCTGAGGGTACGCTTAGCGTACTCGTCAGCGTGCATAAAACGCCGAGACCACCTAGTACGCTGGGCGTACCCGTGGGTACACTGGGCGTACTAGGCCCGGAGTGCAACCCTAATTTGGGGTGAGTCCCCTATATAAGGAACATGATGGCCTCATTTCTGGCCACCATTTCCAGAGAGAAAACCCTAAGAGTGCCCTTATCTCCATTCTAGAGCTTGTGTGTGTGTGTGTGTGTGTTTGAGCTTTGAGAGGGTGTTTGTACGGTTTTGAAGAGAAGAGAAGGACTTGAAGAAGGAGAGTTGGAGTCCAAGCTTCTAGATCTGAACAAATCTGAGTGGGAAGCTTCTATTTGAGGTATAAAGTTTCAAACTTGCCTTTCCTTTCTTGAGTATGTTGTGATGAGCATTTTAGGGTTTTGTCCCAAAAAGGTGGAGTCTTGATGAGATCTTGAACTCCAGAGTCTAGGACCACCCCCCCCCCCTTTTGAGTGTATGAGTAGTGTTATGTCATAAAAATCCAATATTGGTTGGTGAAATCACTCCGTGCATGAGATATGAGACCCTTGGGACAAAAGAGTGTGTATTTGTGGAGGAGGAAGACTTTTCAGCCATGCAAAGGCTTAAAGTCGATGACTTTATGGCTTAAGAGGCATTAGAGGGTCCAGATCTGAGATATGAGCTTATGTCTTAACTGATTAAGACCATGAGTATGAAAAGAGCAAAATTGGGGCGTACGCTGGGAGTAACCCCCAGTACGCGCCGTGTAGGGGCCGAGCACCCCGATTTTGGATAGCAGCCGAGTACGCCTAGCGTAGGGAGTTGGAATGCTCAGCGTACTCCGTGTTGTTGACTTTTGTTGACTTTTGTTGACTTTTAGGGTTTGGTCAAGATTGAGGACTATTGAGCTTTGGAGGGGTAAAATGGTATTTTACCCTTCTGTGAGTTGTAGAAGGGTTAGTCTAGCTTCTTGAGGGCCAATTTTAATTAGGGATAATTATTATGTATAGGCGGAGGCTAGACCGGTGGGTAGAGATCAAGATCCCGAGTGCGAGATTTTCATTCATTAGCTGTCGAGGTGAGTCTTCTCACTATACTTACCTTGAGTGGTAATTTTTATGTGTGACCAGAGGGTCTTATGTGCATGAGTTGTGTAATGAGATATCCTGCTATTTGTTTGTGTTATGCTTTTGTATATTATTTTGAGTTGCTGAGTTAGGGGACCAGAGGGTCCATCTGAGTTGTGGGACCGGAGGGTCCCACTGAGACACATCGACCAGAGGGTCTTATTGAGTTATAGCCTCGAGTGGCAAATGTGATTTGTGTGGTATTTTGGGGAACTCACTAAGCTTTACGCTTACCGTGTTATGTGTTATGTGTTTCAGGTAGCTCCGAGGATCGCGGCAAGGCACCGGCATGATTGTACACACCGGCAGAAGATTGTTATTTTTATGATTCTGGGATTGTGTTCTATGTGTTGACATTGAGACATATGTGATTTGAGAATTATGAAACGAGTTTTTATTGTGTTTAAAAATGAAAATTTTGTTTGGAAATTTTCGTCGTTACAGTTAAGTTTTAAACATTGATTTAATTGAACAAATAAATATTTACAAATAAATATTTACAAATGGTTAAGTTTCAAACATTGATTTAATTGAACAAATAAATATTTACAAATTCTTGACATGACATTCTATCGAATTATAACTTGGGTTTAATAAGTTATGTAGATAAACAAAACTTTTTTTTCTTGTATGGGATTACAAGGGTACAATGTGTTGCATTTTGTACTTTTATAATTCATTAGTCTAAAAACACTTTTGATTATAAAAACACACAGAGTCAAAACCATCAACGAATCTCTTTTACTTGTATGGGATTACAAGTGTGGAATATGTTACACTTTACACTTTATAATTCAATACTCTAAACACACTTTTGATTATAAAAACATAAGGAGTTAGAAACAATAAACAAATCTCTTTTACTTATATAGGTTTACAAGGGTAAAACATGCTGCATTTTACTTTTATAATTCATTAGTCTAAACACACTTTTGATTATAAAAACATACATAGTAAAAACTTGTAAAGCTCCCCAACATTATTGTTGACATATTGTTTTCAAATGTATGTGTCTTCAGGAACTTAGAAGCTAGAAAACACATCTTGTGTGCCATGTAATGATACATTTCTTGTTTAAATGGTTGACATATATGTTAGGCATTTTGGTCTCATTTTGACTTACGTTATGTAAATGTGGTTTTAGTAGATATCGTATGTTAGATTTTCAACAATGTAATTCCTCATACCGGATTTATGGAAGAATGTAATGTAATCATAAGTCATTGTATTATTCACTATGTGTTGTTAACTGTGATCCAACATTTTACGTCACAACCCCGACGTTTCCACTAACGATAGGGGTGTGACAAATATTATGTGTTTTAGCCTTAAACCACTACTTGTAATCCCTCATCATTTTCAAACAATTAAAGTAAGATTGTTGGAGCTCTACAAAGATGAATGATAGCTAGGTTAGAATATTATTTGTGTAAAGTAAGATTCTATTCTCTCCTAGATACAAATAAGGAAACTAGTCCTTAGTTTAGTTGAGCATTTTCATCTCTACAGAGCTCCTAAAATGTATCCTTTAGATAAGAGAGAGCAGAGATGAATTCCATTCCCTAGCCGCTTGTTCGTCATGTAATATCTTGCTCTCTCTATCTATGAAAATGTTATTTAACTTAACACTATCCGTTTGTTTATCGATTTAACTATCTTCTAAATATTTATTATTCCGCACCTAGATGGTCAACATAGGTTCCTACATGACCTATACTGTTTATTTCCACTCTTATACTCTAAGTATATAAGATTTCTATTTTGTCCCCTTTTGTATATGATAATAATGTACTTTCGCTTTTAAATCAGTTGCTATCACCTTTCCATCAACTTACTACGTATTGTATTGCAAAATGTAACTTGTATATTACCTTGATGTAGTTTTCTAACTAATATAACCATGATGTATAATCATTGTTACCTCTTTGCGTTTTGTCCCCCTAATTATGGAAATACCAACATACTTTGAATATGATACTTTGCATTTTGTCATTTCCTACATACATACTTATTTTTTATGTTTTCATATTCTAAGGCATGTGATAACTTGTTTAAACAAAATTTTCACTTTGGTTTGATATTTATAACATGGTTCATCATTGTTCACCACTTTATCATCTTTTTCGTCTTCTTTTTTCAAATATCGACCTCTCAAAGATATTCTATAATTTTCATTCTTACATTTACTAATAATATCATATGAATTTTTTAGGATTTTTAGATTTTATAGGATTTTTTAAACAAAATTTTTTATAAAATAACACTTGGCCATCAAGCAATAGTCGTGACCAACAAACAAGAATAAGAAGCAAATTACAACATGCCATTTATGAACACGAGATGTGGAGGTTTTAATAACAATGTTGGGTCAAAACTCATAAATAATAAGTTATTTCAGACTATTAGGTGGAAGTGTTAATAAATATTATTGATATTTTTAGACAAAATTGCAAAAATGAACTATGTGCTTGTCAAAATTATGGGGTTTTAGTCCAAAAAGGTTTGGTGGTGCATTTGTCTGGTTTTGATACCTTGTGTGGTTTTGGTTCATATAGTATGCATTTTTTTGTAATTTTAGTCCATACCTAACTTAAAATGACGAATTTGCCCTTAAATATTATATATATATATATATATATATATATATATATATATATATATATATATATATATATATATATATATATATTTAATTTTTTATTATTCGTTTAAGACATATTAAGTAAAAAATAAAAAATAAAATTCCACCCACCCCTCTCTCCCCATCCCCCTTCTCTATTTGTGTATCTCACCCAAACCCAAAATCTCACCCGTCGTCGTGTCATCCCGTTTACCCACCACCAAGAAACAACTCCAGAGCTTTAGTCATTGCCGCTACTTTATCTCCCACCACCATCAATCAACACCGCTACAAGAAAATCGGAGCATATATATTTAGATTTGTCTTCTCCATCTGCTCAAATCCATCAACCCACCTTCTTCGTAGCTACATTCAGTTTAATTTCACCTTATCATCTCTTCCGACAAACTTGAAAGAGTGATGTTTGTATATCTACAAATCCAACTTTTACTAAAGAACCATGGAGCGTTTAATCGATTATGGAGGCAAAGCAGGAGCTTTCAAGCGACGGTCGAGTTTGATGTATGTGAACATGATGGCGACATGGAAATTCAATCAAACACAACAAACACAACAGAGCACCAGAAATTAACTTGAAAATGTGGATGGGATGGAGCCTCCTGTGGAGGAAGAGGAACAATCATACGTAAGTCCTAATTTTCAAAAACGAGTTTAGGCGGACATGGAAGATGCTCTTATGGTAGATGATATTGATGGCGGCTTTAAAAAGGGGGGTTTTAGAGAAGTTCCACTATTGTCGGCCATTGGAAACCATGTTTTTTTCGATGAGTGGTCATAAGATGTATGAGAATGAGAATCAGAGGACAACAATCAAGGGGCTGTTGTAAGCAAGGAATGAACAAGTGGGGGAGAGGGGGTGGGTAAGCTATGTGGTGGCAGGATGCGACTAACGATAACGACATAAAGTACAAGTCCTAGCTCCGTCGACGACTTCGATACATCGATCTGGTGGGTGAATGTGTGTTCTTGAGACTGTATGTTTGTGTGTGTTTTGAAAGGAGATAAAAAGAAGAAAATCAGAGAGAGAGAGAGAGAGAGAGAGAGAGAGAGAGAGAGAGAGAGAGAGAGAGAGAGAGAGAGAGAGAGAGAGAGAGAGAGAGAGAGAGAGAGAGAGAGAGAGAGAGAGACGCTTTCCTTGATTTTTAATTAATTAGAACATTAATATTAATATAAAAAAGACAAACAAATATAAGGAGTATAATTGTCTTTTCAAATTGATAGAGACCAAAAGCAATAAAATATCTAATTTTGGACCATTAACGCACATCAAAAATTTTGAACCAAAACTATAAAATTTTACCAAGACCATTTTTATGATTTTGCCTGATTTTTTTTAAAAATATCATGGCCTTTTTCGAAGTGCCCTACCCATTCCGTATAACTTAATGCTAAATTACCAAAACAACGTTATTTTGGAGTATTCAAGATTTCGCGAAATCCTATATTATTGGGTGGAATTTATGATTTTAGACTCATTTTAATGAAATATGTAATAAAATTGTCTAGTTGTGATTTGTTCATCTCTTATTTTATTTTGGTGATTATCTTTAAATAATGGACGAAAAGGTTTATCGATTAAACTGTCGAGGTGGCTTTGACAAGTGCACTCGACGTGGCTATGACAAATTCTGTCGTAGCAAAGTGTTGAAAATCACCAAAATTTTGACCATCAAGAAAAGTTAAGATTTTATTTTTTATTTTTTATTGTATATATGTCTTTTCTAATTTACGGTTACATCATGCTGTTATTAATTATTACTATTATTTAATTCTAATAATGTTGAATGTACCCTCCAATAGCAACCACAACTGTCAAATTTTCCTTCAATGTTTTTCTTGCAAGTGACGTACCGTAGATTCTCAATTCATTTTACAAGGCCACTAAACATATTCTTTAATATGTTACTTAATAAATATTTATATTATTGTTCAGTGGCGGACGCTAATAGGGGCCAAGGGGGTCATGGTCTCCCCGGTTTTCAGCCTTATAATACCTGATATATAGATGGTTCTTTTTACGAATGAATCTAATAATCATTATATTTTGCTATTTGCTAGTTTGGCCCCCTCTGTTTTGGGCTCAGTTTTCAGTTTTATATGTAATGTAAGTTATAAAATTTGGTTATCAATCCATAAAATCATCCGAAAATCACTGATTAAATAAAAAAAAATCATTGATAAAATCAAGAGAGAAGAAACCGTATGACATTAGGAAACTAATTAAGCTAATAAACTATCTCTTCAACTCTATAAAAAAAAAGAAAAATATCTGATATGATATACAAAATTCTTAACTCAAAGATTTGAGTTTAAGAAAACAATAAAGAACAAGATATTTCGACGTCGGAAAACGTCAAAATCTCACCGGAATAACACCGCCGTCGCCGCCCAACCGCATCTCCCACACCGATGTCTGTCGCCACTTGCCGGACCACTGCTTCTCCGTCGTCGGACTGTAGCTTCTCCGCCTCTTTCTTTTCTCTGTCGTGTGCTCTGCTCGGTGCCGACAAAATAGTGAATCCTCTTCGATACAAATCCTCTCAAATCGGAAGGAAAGTTAGGAGGGAAAGTAATCCTCCCATTTCCCTCCACTTCCCTCCTTTAATGAAACTCGGGAACACCAATCTCTTTTATTTTCTTCTCATTTTCATTCATTTCCTTTCCTTTCTCTCGTTAAGTTGAACTCGGGAACAGGGTGTAAAAGTCAAAAACGATTATACTCATATTTTATAAAAATATAGTTTCTTGATATAATAAAATATATAATATTAAAATAAAATTAACACATTCTTTCCAAATCCTCCCAAATCGGAAAGAAAGTTAGGAGGGAAAGTGATTCTCCCATTTCCCTCCACTTCTCTCCTTTAATGAAACTCGGGAACACTAATCTCTTTTATTTTCTTCTCATTTCCTTTCCTTTCTCTCGTTAAGTTGAACTCGGGAACGGGGTGTAAAAGTCAAAAACGATTATACTCGTATTTTATAAAAATATAGTTTCTTGATATAATAGATTTGTTTATTTTATTTTAATATTATATATTTTTATTTATTAATAGCTAGTATAATACATATCTAACATGAAAAAACAATGGACTATTACCAGTTATTTAAAAAGAATGTCACTACAAATAAAATGACATATAGTGGCACACATTTTTAATGACATATTTTTGATGTGTCACTATATCATGTTTTTAGTGGCACTTTTTATATGCCATTAAAAAAACCAATGTGTTTAAGGGCACTTAATATTTTATGTCACTCATATTCATAGTTATTAGTGTTATAATGATTTAATATGCCACTAAAAAACCTATTCTATAAGAAATATTACATAAATATCCCTAAATTTTTACCAAATAGTTTTACTTAACTTCAATTGTGTTCAATATGTGAAGTCTTCCTCTAATATCCAACCTAAGAAACATGATATGACGAATATCTGAAACCCACTCCCACTCCTGCTAATGTTGATCTGAAAGCACCATCACCACCCTCTCTTCGTCGACACTGAACCATCATCCCGCCGTCGCTTCACGTCATCTTCGGTCCACGCTATTGCTGTCGTCGCCGCTGTTGCATCTTCAATCGACATCAATATATCTTAGCCTACATGTATTTGATGCCTCGATTAGATATGGTTCAAGCATAATTGAATATCGTTATGTTGTTTGGATGTGAAATTAGAATTTGATCATACAAAATCGGAATCAAAATTAGTTTAGGAGATTAAAAGCTCATGATTTTGAGTACAATTAAAAGGCTCAGTAGCTTATTTTACAGTCCTTAATTATTTCTTGTAGCCCTTTTGGATGTCCACAGTTCCTTTAATTACTATTTGCTTCGTATGGTAAACAATGTCAAACGATTTCACCGTGTTCTCAAATTTGACTCTAACTTATTATGTAGCCATGAATTATTCAAATTTATGATTGAATTCCCCCTTTTGTGTAGTAAATCAGTAAAAGAGGGAAATGCAAAAGAAACCTAACTTAGGGAGTTTGTGTCTATAGTTAGCTTCTCTGCTTTCAGGTTTGCTTTTCTTTTTTTTCATTTATACATTATGAGCTTGCAAATATTTTATATGTATAATTACAAAAGGAACTAAAAAAGTAAAGTGAAATCAAATTGTTGTTACATTGATCATTTTTAGTTTGTGTATCACTATTCACTAGTCATGAACGTGATTTTATTTTATGAGTAGCATGATATGGGATATTTACATAACTCAAACCAGTCATCTAAGGACCAGGACTTGAAATCAGAGCATGAAACCACAAGCTTATCTAATTCATCACCTGTTCATGAATTATTAATGATGAATTTATTCAATTTGGTTAAGAGAAAAAAATTATTACCTTTGCATCCTACTCTTCCTCCATCTTATCTGATTCATCACCGGTTCATGATTTAGAAACTGAACATGATAAATCACCTTTAAAGTTAAAAGTTGATGATCAATTAGAAAAAGTGCAATGAGGAATCAATTAGAAAAAAATTATTACCTTTGCATCCTACTCCCGTATTGGATTGTTATCATTAATGACATACCTCTTTCTTTGGAAGACGTTGGTGAATTACAATCCTACCCCATCCCACCACAAAGACTTAGACCAGAAAGCTATTACTATGATAATTTCTCCAGCTTTCGGGGAAAGGTAAGTCTTTAATACTTTCTTTTTTCTATTTGAAAATTAGATATTTGCTCTTTCTACATTATTGAATATATTTTGTTTTTTATTTTGTATAACAATAAATTTTGGTAAAATGATGAACATGAGGGCTGTCTCTTGGTGGTCAAATCATGGAAAATGATAGCAATGGAAATGCAATAGTAAATGTAAACAATCGGGTGATCACTAAAAAGGAGCTCATAATTTTAAAGGTCAGTTTCCATAAAAATTTGGTCAGCATTACTTATTCTTTGTCAATTCGTAACTTTCTTGAAAATATGCAATTAGTGAATATGGGTTATAAAGATTGCACTTATTTTTAGCAGGTTATGATGGATCTGTTCTAGTAAAGGGACAGAAACATGTAGAGGGGGAACTGTGGGAAAACGTTTGTAGTTTATATAAATTTGATCTCTATACTTTTTTTTCATTGTCTGAACGTTCAGGTTATTATTATTATTTTGTTTATTTTTATTTTTTTAGTACTCTACTTCTTTCTCTGACATTATTATTTCTTTTGCATGTACAACTGTCAATATTAAGGGAGTTTTCAATGTTTCAAATGAGACAAAGTATGAGAAGCAAGCACCTGATGGTAAAAATCAATTTTTTTTGTAAACTAATATATCCTATATATATTTTATAAAATAATTTCTTGATTCTATATTTCAAATTAACAATTTCTATTTGTGATCAAATGCATGCTTAAAAAACTTATATGGCTTTCAGGAATTTCTATAGACTTCAACTTCTACAAAACATTTTGGAGTTTGCAGGTCAGTTTAATGATGCCTTTTATGCAATTGATTTTTGGATACAGTTTTGTATTTTACTGAGTCATTGCTTTCTGTTAATTTGCATTATATTATTTTCCGGATAATTATTCTCGTATGATTGTATCCTACAATTTTACTGATAAAATTTTTAATGTTTGTTGATATATAGTCAATCAGATAGTTGGCAACATGGATGATTTCTCATTTTTATAAATTCAATTTTTTGGTTTAAATTTCTACAAAATGTTACAAATTCCTTCTACAATAAACTAAAATTTTGTTTCAGGAGTATTTTAGCAACCCTGCTTCCATTACTCCTGCCACCCCCAAGTGGCAGAAGTTCTCTTCCTGTTTGAAGGTTTTTTTTTCGAAAATTACCCTTTTCATATTATTTTTTTTTTCTTTTTCTAATTTTCCTCATTTTTAAAATGGGATTTTCCACGTTGTTTTAAATACATTTGAAGCTCAGCCTTTAAGTGAAGAAGAGAGAAGTACAAATAATCTTGAAGATGAAGCAGCAACATTTAGCATAAAATATCTTAAAAGCAGCAACTTAATGGGTCTAGAGGTGGGACCCTCTAATTTATTATTATTTTTTTATTCTAAAAATACTTCAATCTCATCACACTAATCTTTTTTTTTATAAATTTTGGTCTAATATAGTTAAAAGATCCAAGCTTTCGTCGCCATATTCTTGTCCAATGCCTAATTTTATTTGATTATCTTAAGGTAATATATGCATTCCATTATTATTATTATTATTATTATTATTATTATTATATATTAAAGTTATGAAAGATTTTAACAGTAAAGTGGCACCCTTTTTTGTTAATTTTGGTCCTCCAAGTTACAACATTGACCCTTCACCTTTATGCTTTTGTTCACAAACAACCCTTTCACTTTGGTTTGAATTTTTCATAACCCTCACCTTTTAGTATTTAGTCTTTTGGCAGAAATGGTCCCTCATCATTATTATTATTATTGTTAGACAAAATTACACGATTGGTCCCTGTGGTTTACCATATTTAACATTCTCTTTTTGATTTTAAATTAATGTTTTATTTATTAGAAAATACCCACCCAATACCATAAACCCACCCACCATCTGTCATCACCATCACCACCACCACCGCCAAAATTACATAAATGGTCCATATGGTTTACCCATGGTGACAAATTTAGTCTCTACTACCTGAAAAGACCAAATTGCCCTCACATTAACGGACAAAAAGCAACCGTCTATATTTTCCGGGATGACATTGTTTATCTTCCTTTACTAGATTATCTCAATGCAATTCAACATGTTACTTTACTTTACAAAGCAATACCTTCCGACCCCGGCAACGCCGGGGAATCTTTTCTAGTTATTATTATTATTATATATATATATATATATATATATATATATATATATTTGTATAATGGTATGTAATATTATAATGCTACTTATATATGCAATTGTTTTAAAAAAATTAGGCTCCAGGGAAAAACGAAAAAGATTTGGCTTCTGAAACGATGGTTAGTCGGGACTTCAAAATTTAAATACCTGTAAAATTTGACAAGTGATATTTTGTTTATTATTTTATAAACATTGTGATAAAATTGCTATTTATTAATTGCAGAAAAAAGAAATAAAATCATGTGAAGAAAGAGTAAAGCAACTTTTTGTGATGACTCCACCTAAAGGAGAAATTTTTCTTCAAAGCATTGAGCATATATTAGAAAGAGAAAGGAATTGGGTATTTTTCCATTTCTATCCTTCTTGAATGAATAATATAAACTTGTTTTATTTTTATTTTTCAAATTAATTTTTTTAGGTCTGGTGGAAACATGATGGTTGTGCTCCATTTGAAAAACAACCCATGGAAAAGAAAACATTTTAAAGCTAATGATTATTAAAAAAATCTATAATTCTTATAATTTATCAATGTTTTGTATGATGTATCATGGTCATATGGCAGGTATTTGTTCATTAGTTGGATCAACAAGAAGAAATATTATGCAAAGTTCATCTGGAATCAAGTTCCGTGTTTCTTCCAAACAATTATATAGTTTGATAGTTTTAGGTTTTGAGTAATGCATTTGTGTTTTACACTTATTATCTTAATTGTAAGACAAGTTAAGTATAAATTTAAGGTAATATTTTGGGTTTTCCATTTATTATCTTAGTTGTTTTTTATTATATTATGATCTATTTAAATTTATAAAAAATGGACCTAATTTTCAAATATAAATGTCATTTGCTATAAAAAAGTGTAGCTAAAAACTACAAAAAAAATGTTTTTATTTTAGTAATTGTTTAGTGGCATAAAAAAAAGTGCCACAAAAACCAAAAGTCCTATAGTGGCATAAAAAAAGTGTCACTAAAACCCAAAAGGGTTGCAGCGACAGAACCAAAATGTGCCACTAAAAGACTTTAGTGGGAGCGTTTGTAGTGACACATTTTTTTTGTGTCGCTAATTGCCAAGAAAGCATTTAGTGGCACTTATTAGGTTTTTTGTGACATTTTTTTTGTGCCACTAAACGCCATTTTATTTGTAGTGTGTATTAATTTTATTCAAGGACCTGAAAACCCTTGTGGATGAAAATGCCATAAATGTCTCTAGTATTCCTCTTACAACAAGACTTTAAAAATGAAAAAGATCAAACGACTTCAATTTTGAAGTGCGGAACAATATTTTGTTAATAGTTTTCTTGTTTTAAATTTTGATATGTCATTATTATGAGTTATTTTTTGTCTATGGTTTGGTTTTGAAGTTTTAATTTCGGCCCCCCTATTTATAGTACTTGTGTTCCGCCATCTGTCACATCATCCCCCCTCAAAACATTAAAAATACGGAAAATGTAGGGGTATGAACTCACAGTTCTTGTTGTGAAATCGTTGACTGAAATGAAGATCCTCGAGTTGTTGCACGTGACACTTAACGGAATCCTATTATCAAATAAATACATATATGTATCTAAATTAGCGATTTCGTTAGATAACGTGTTAGAGGTACACTTGTATTCGGTTGAGGAATGTTACCGGGACTTGATCGAATCGATGAAAGTGAGTTTTCAGTCAAAAGCACCACCAAAAAGGTGTTTACGGTCGTAAACTAGGGTTTACGGTCAACAGGCAGTTTACGGTTTCTGAAGGCTTGATGAGTTTACGGTCATAAACTCAAGAACAGGGTTTACGGTCATTGTTTCAAAATAACTTTTTATTATACTATATAGAATTATTTGAGTAAATTACACGTTCCTTCGGTTCATATTTTCAAAAATTAACCCTCGTTTGATTTAACATTGCACGTTTCATTCCTGAAAGACGATTTTGTTGCAAACTTAGTCAATGTCAAATTTGAATTGACCGTAATACATTTGTGTTTTTTTTTAATTAATTTAATGTTTTTATTATGATTTTCAATCAAAAAATAATAATAAATGCCCCTTCGTCTCCACTCTTCATTGTTACCGATCAAAGAGAAACACACAAACAAACGCACACATACAGTCACCGGCCACAATCACCATCTCCATCCTCCAACAAGTCATTGATCAACATCATCGTCTCCACCCTCCGACGAACCTTCCTTACCCCTTGCATATGTTACTGATCGAGGAAACAAGAAACATAAAACGCACACACGCACACATCGGAAAAGAGAACATGTTTTATAGGAGAATATTGGTGGTGGGTTAACTGCGATCAGAAAGGAGAGAAGAAGAAGGAGGAGAAAGGTGTGGGTGTGTTTGTCAATAGGGGAGGTCCGGTGGGAGTTTTGATGACGAGTCAAAGATGAAGGATTCAACTGTGTCGCTGTGTGCGTCAAAATCACTAGTGGCTTCTCTACCATTCATTTAAGAAAATCCCTCTCTTAATCCCTAAACCTCGAATCACCTTCACTTTCACTTGAAGAAGCCATCAGCCTACGAACCGAATCCTCAATGAAGTTATAATCCACATCTCGAGGTAAATTTGCCCTTGGAGACTTACACCAACGATAAGGAAGAGGAAATGGATTGAAAGAATGGGGAAGATGAAGTGGTGGAGGAACGTTGCCACCATAGGCATCTTCGATCCTGAGATTTAGGTTGCATCAGGTTCCTCGATTTGGTTCCGTCGATCGGAATCCTCTTTCTTCTCCACGACTCGTTAGTTCCAATTTGTAGGTTTAAGGTTTAGTTAGGTTTGATTTAAAGGTTTAAGGTTTGATCTTTGAGGATTGATCTTTCCGATTTGAAGGTTTGAGGTGTCGTCGGATCTTTGTGGAGGAAAGGGGTGGGATGGGTTTAATGATGGTCCGAGGTGAGGCAGACGCTATATATATATATATATATATATATATATATATATATATATATATATATATATATATATATATATATATCAAAGTTCTAAATAATGTGAGGTGTGGCTTGGCGGCAAGGTAAAAGTTAAGTCATGACAAGCCTTGGCGAGTCATGACGTTTTTCAAGGCGTGACTATTTTCTATATATTACAAGAGATAAATCATATAATTATTGATTTTTATCAAGTATATCAAGTTTTTAAAAGTGTTATATTGGTATTTAATATAAAAAGTTAACAAAAACTCAATTATTTTAGTCCCGATAAAAAAAATAAAAAAAAAACAAAAAAAACTTGCGCCTTGAGAAAAACTCGCGTCATATCGCGATAAGGCGCGCCTTGACACGTTATTTGGGCGTCACGCTTAACAAACTCGCCTTGGACGTTTTCGTAACGGCTACACCACGCCTCACGTCATGGCACGCCTTGAGGCGCGCCATGGTGCGTTTTTTAGAACCATGATATATATATATATATATATATATATATATATATATATATATATATATATATATATATATATATACACACACACCTATGTTATAACCCGTGGAAACCACGATTAGCAAAGTAAAAGAATATTGGTACTTTAAAACCATAATTATTATTAAATGATTTTAAAACGATTATTAACTTTCAAATTTAGATGATTTGTCTGTAACTTTATAATTGTTTCTTTAAATTAATATATAAAATGGTTTGAAGATACGAATGATTGTATTTACATGTAGAATAATGAAAAAAATATATAATAAAATATAAATTTGAGTAGTCTTGGAAAAAAACAAACACAGTGAATTATGCAATTGTTATATGACAAATCTAAAATTAAGTTAGTGTAAAATTATCTTGTTGTCTTCATGGAAAATAGATTAACGGTTATATATTGGTATCTTATTGTCTTTATGAAGAATGTGTATATGTGAAGAGTTTACTGGAACATCACACTGGTGTACTTGGAATGGGAAAAGTAACATATTAAAACACATGATCATTACTAATTGAAGGTTTTTCTTTAAGCCCCTTTTGTCATTATAAAAAGATGATATTTCTTATAAAATGATATATTATCTCTTATTTATTTAGGGTAGTGTATTGGAACATGAATTGCAAGGTGTCAAAAAGAAATTCACCATGCTTCAAGATTTTACATTTATTTTTCTAAGAAAATGATTAACATAATCAAGTTTTAAATATAGATTTCTTATTTTATATATAGATTTCTTATTTTTACTACTTACTGACAAGTACCTTTAATATATATTTACATCATTGACCATTGTACCCCTTGATTATCTAATCATCTGTTTTATGTATTAGCGTGTTCTCAATGCTCTTTTCCCCTCAGTTCTCGGTGCGACTTGTGTCTTTCATTATGCATTTGGTTGCCAGAAAACAGTTATTAGCCAAGCTCTGTCCAAGGTATTTCCAAAATCGCCTATTTAAATTAAAAATAGTTAAATTCCTTACTTTAATTATAACCGTTGTTTACCCTTCATCTTGCAGTACTCAACTTTAGAGATTGTTGTTTATCTTGGTTGTGGAGAAAGAGGAAACAAAATGGCAGAAATACACTAATAAAAAATGGTTCTTATTTATTTTAATAGCATTGTAATCATAAAGTTTAGAATACATGTTCCCTGTAATCATAAAGTTTACATCCACATTTAAAAAACAGAAGTAAGTTGTTTTTTAACTTTCAGTTTTTTTTTTCAAAATAGCATATATTTTCAATTAACACATTTTTAAATTAAAATATCACAAAGCAATTGAAAGGAGGATGCTTTTATTTGTCAAATGGCATTATAGGTAGACGTAGATAATTAATGATGAGAAATTTTAAAGCAAACCAAAGTTAATATATCCTAATCAAACAAATATTCGAAACATGTCCACTAAGCATCCATTCATCATGCCACATAACCACCTCTAAATTCATGAAAAAGGAAAAAAGTGTTATAATCAAGTACCAATATAGACACATTTTATTTATATAATCTAAGTTAAGAGTCAAGTATCAAATAAACTTTGCACCACTAAATTTTTATAAAGGTAATATCCAACAGGGACACACCAACAAAACCTATGAAAGTACATTGATATTTCAAAAAATTTCAAAGTGTCATGTTTTAATAGGACAAACATAAATAAACACAGAAAATACACACATCATACACACAATAGAGTTTTGAGAGAAAAAGAATGAATTTTATACCAAAAAAAACATCATACATTTAAAGTAGATTGCTATTAAGGTACAGGTTAGTCGGGTTGAAATGTAAGATGAATTTAAGTTGTGTCATCTTAGTACATATAACCTATATATAGGGACTTAAAATGTGAAGTTGATAAATAAAAAATCAATTTTTAGAGTTGTTTTGACTACACCTGCTGTAAAGATAAACATAGGAGAAGCAATTCGTTCTTTTTCATTTATTTTGGCAATACACAACAGTGTTAGACATATTTTGGTCATTTTTGTTTCATTTTTTCTTTTATCTGTCATATGCCTCAACCTAACCCGCTGTACTTAAACTTGTAGATGTGTGTTTCAATGTTTTTGGTAGTTGTTTTAAAAGTAAACCCAATTATAGCAATGTACTTTGAAAGTACAATGCTTTAATCAGATAAAATCTTTTTAAAACTATTTTAAGGAAAAAAAAACTTTATAAAACCATGTTATAAAAGGCCTTCCGAGTTCTTTTTTACTCCTTTTCTTTTGCCTCATTTTCTTCGTTTAAGAAGAAAGTCGTCCATATCCTTCTTCATTCCTTTTTTCTCCTTTTAAACCTTCAAAGAACAAATCAACCCTTACCAACAACAAGATACTTTTTTTTTTGTTTTTGCCAATCACACACTGAAAAAATGAAAAAAGGAAAAAAGAAAAAGCAAAGACATAAATTAAAGTTTGATGTTATAATAATACATAAATAGAAGTAAAAAAAAAAGAGTCGATTAAATGAAAAGATGGTCTTAAAAACATCCACAAATTTCACATATCGGTAGACTCAAAACCAGAAGATATAATAGTAAAAAGTAAAAAAAAAAATCACCTTCAAGTCAAATGTGGTCACATTTTTGCTCTTATCATTTTTTCAAACTCTATAGTGTTTCAAAACATCAACATTAGATATAAGATTTCTATAGTTCTGTATAAGAGCTACATTGGAAATAAGGATGAGCAAAGTGAAGTTAGCAAATTAGTACTAATCGGAGTACTTTGGTGGTTAGAATTTACAAGGAAGTAATATTGTCATTTCCTCTATCGATAATAGATCTATAAAAGTGGAATTTATATATATATATATATATATATATATATATATATATATATATATTATAGTGGACTTATCAGATATCTTGTGTCCCTGAAATAAAGAAAAAACAAAATGGATTAATAAATAATTTACCATCAAATACATTTCCATTTTTTGAGCATTAAAAGAACACACCTGGGTTATATTACTTTGTTGAAGCTAACTTGTTAGGACTTAGGACCAAATCAAATAAAAAGCATTTGTTGGACCCGGACAAAAACAAACTCAAAATTAATTTCTATCTAAAAAATTATAGATACAAAAGATGCATCAAACTTTCTTTTAAACATTTCATCAAACATGTAATATGTCACACCCCCAAACCAAGGATGGCGGAAACGTCCGGGGGTGGAGGACTTCATGTATAGTATCACAACAACGAGTATAATAGTGCTCAAAGTAAATACAACCATCATAAATATAATTGAAAAAGTTACACCAAAGTATATGTTTACATGTTTCAAATCAATTACATTATGATGACAAAATAAACTGTTTGACGATTTAACGTCCCATCCTCAAAATGCTGTTGATTTCCTGAGAATACAAATAGGTTTAAAAAAGTGTCAACAATTAAGTTGGTGAGTTCATAAGAGTTTTGTTTGAGGAAGAAACCGTTTTCCTTGTAAAAACGATAGAGTTTGATTTCCAGAAAATCCAATATTTTCTTAGTTAAGTGTGAGAAGAATGTTCCTATGTTATGTTATAATGAACCCTAGAACGAACCATAGATCCCTTCTATAATCACTTAGCGTATATAAGTTATATAAAATTTAAGTTAAATAAACCGTCGAATATAATGGGTCTGACCTAGGTCCACAACCAAACAAAGAACAGGAGATAAGGCGGGCCCACCAATTCTAAGTCGATTGTGACTAGATTCTTATATAACTCTAGCATATACACTTAGCAATTATAGCTGAAGTCTAACAATTCTAGATGAAATAGTTTTTAATAGAAATATGTTTCCAAAGAAAATCCAATATTTTCTTTATTAAGTGTAAAATGAATGCTTCTATGTTATGCGATAATGTACCCTAGAAGGACCTATAGATTCCTTCTATAATCGACCAGCGCATACAAGTTATATAAAATTTAAGTTAAATAAACCGTTGAATATAATGGGTCTGCCCTAGGTCCACAACCAAACAAGGAACAGGAGATAAGGCGGACCCACCAATTCTAAGTTGATTGTGACTAGATTCTTATATAACTCTAGCATATACACTTAGCAATTATAGCTGAAGTCTAACAATTCTAGATGAAATATAGTTTTAATATCATAAAAACTATTTTGTGTGAACCTGGTACTTTGTATTTGTACCCCTTTTTGGTACGAAACCGGTACTTTGTATTTGTACCCCTTTTCGTATGAAAACCTGGTACTTTGTATTTGTATCCCTTTTTGTATGAAACCGGTACTTTGTATTTGTACCCCTTTTTGGTATGAAACCGGTACTTTGTATTTGTACCCCTTTTCGTAGGAAAACCTGGTACTTTGTATTTGTACCCCTTCTTGTATGAAACCGGTACTTTGTATTTGTACCCCTTTTCGTATGAAAACCTGGTACTTTGTATTTGTACCCCTTTTTGTATAAAACCGGTACTTTATATTTGTACCCCTTTTCGTATGAAAACCTTTTGTAATGTAAATGAACATAAACTATACCTATTATAATTTATCAAAATGTTTGTAATGTATATGCAACCTAACTATACCTATTATAGTTTAGTATGTTTGTTTGTGGTGTATAAGAACCCTTTTCTATGTAAGTCGAATGTATAGCAAAATATAACTATGTTTATCATGCCTTGTTTTGTACTATTGGTAATGATGGAGGATTCTTACAATTCAGTGGGTATTTTCTGTTATACAATTATTCCCCAACATGAAACACATGTAAAATATGAAATTCTCAAAGATTAACACTTTGCTCAACATGTTACAAAGTGTGTTGAAAGTTATAAGCTGTTATCTAGATTTTTATCTTTCTACACTGTTTTAGAAAAATCATAGAAAACTTATACGAACTCGAAAACTGAATCCGTAAATTCTGAGAGTTCACAAAACGTGTCTAGTTTATTCATAATTTTTATTATGATTTTTAGAAGTCTTTAACTTGTGTTAAAATGTTCATATTCACAGACTGGTCCGAATTCGTTTCTGAAATGATAGGCAGTTTTGTAAAAATCACCATAAATCGTAGAAAAATCGTATGGAGATGTGCAAATAGTCATTTTAAAGGTATGAAGCTGAACTATTTTCATATTAAACAGTTGTGAGAGATATTAAGTTTAAGATAGTCAAAACAGTCCGTGAATAAGACTCAAGTTTCCTGATGAAAGCTGTTGTTTGAGTTTAGTTAAGTTTTTGGTGTTTTAACTTGTATCCCCCCCCCCCCTTAAAACTTAAAGAAAACATGAAAATGTAGGGGTATGAACTCACCTTGTGTGTTCTTAGTGTATGGATGTTGAAGAAAAGAAGTGTTCTACTCAAGAACACTAAGAAGATGCCTTGAAGATTTCGAGAATCTAACACAAATATGATGGAGTTTGTGTAAGAAAAACTATGATTGGAGTAGAAGGAAGTGAAGTAATTATATGGAGGATGAATATACTTACCAAAAGTGGAAGAAAGGCTTGGAAGAAGGCCCTTGAATCTCGAATTTTAGTGAGAGAATTGAGAGAGAAAATGTGTTTGATCTTTGGTGGAAGAATGAGAAAATGAGAGAGAGTGTTAGGAGAGAGGATAGATTTCAGTCTTAGACAAGGAATGGGGTTGGGAAATGATGGGAAAAGGACTATGAATGACCAGGTATGGTGGGGGGTGTGGGCTGGTCATGGAGTGGGTGTGGGTAGTTGTTTGTGTCATAAACTAAAGTAAACTCAACACTCCACCTCAAGTACTTCACCCACTCTTCTTGGATAAGATTTACACTAAAAAACGTGATTATTCATGAAGTAAGGGGTTTTATATGTTAAAATATGATTTTGGGTGAAAACCTCACGTTAAAATAATTAAAATCGGGCTTAGAACGCAAAACTAGTCGAAAACCGGGAAGAAAAGCGAAGTCTGCGAAGCTTCTCGCATGGGGGACCGAAGGTGCGAGGGTTCGCTCCTTTAGAGGGTGGGACCGAAGCTCGATTGTAAGGATAGGACCGAAGGTGCATGAAGCGAAATGGCCCGAAGGCGAGATGAGGCGAAGGCGAAAGGAGGGTTCGGTCCGAGAGGACCTTCGGGTTCGGCTCTTCCAGCTTCGGTTCTTAGCAGGTTCGGTCCCTATAGGGGACCTTCGGTTCTAAGAGGGTTCGCCCCATAAAGAGGGGTTTCGGTTCCTTAAGGCTATTTTGCCCATTTTTACCCCGTTTTAAGTGGTTTTTGACCCGATTAAGGGTCGGGATGACCCGAAAGATTATAAAAAGTTAAAAGAGATTTTAAGAGAGATTTGGGAAAGATTTCTCATACTTGGAGAGATTTGGGAGAGATTTCACACACTTGGAGAGATTTGAGAGAGATCTCGTTTGCGACCTTTTTAAGTGTTTGGCTTTGTAATGCAAGGTTTGTACATCTCGTTAAGTCTTGTTATGATTATTATATGCCCCCTAGGGTTAAGGAATAATGTTTTATCGAGTAGTTTCGTCTCTTGCCCTGATTAGGGTTTAGAATTTCCGAACACGTGAAAACTCTAAGTGATACTTTGTATTAAGATTGTGAGTTGTACAATAAGGAACATAATGGAAACCCTAATATACAAGGGTTAGATGAGTTGACCGGTTTGACTTGTTGACTTTGGTTGACTTTGACTTGACAAAAAATTGACGGTTGTCACATAATATGCATTACTTTCGGATTCCTCAATGATCGCATGAATATTGAACATCAATCATCAAAAATTCAATATCTTGTAGAGTTATAAAACTTCACTAAACAGTAGTAGTAAAAACCCTATACGAAGTTAACATAAAAAATTGAAGAAACCATGGCTAAAAACTAAAAATTTTTGATTTAATTGATTCAGAGAATATGTTCACGCCTTAAATGTCTTTTTGATGTTAATTGGTATTTCACTTTCAACATATATGAAACCCAGAAGGCCAAAACCCACAAAATAATACCCAAGTAAGCAATAAAATATTGAGGAAAAAAATCGAAACACATAAAAATGGGGAAATTAAAGAACTAAGCAACATACTTTGTCGGTGGAGTCTTCAAAAACGTAAAATTTTAGCAGCAACTGATTGGTTAAGAAAACATCCTACAGTGGAGGGTAAATCAACATTCACAGTCAAATTTGCACCCCCCCTCCCCTCAAACTTTCACTCGAGAAAGTAGATGTGTGCATACTTAACACCAGATGCATGCTTAAATAAATCGAAGATATTACAAAGTATAATCCAATCACCATTACCTTGAAAGGGTATTTAGGGTTCATGAATCTTTACGATGTGAAATTTTAGGGTTGAGAAAAACGATTTGGAGAATGAAACCGTAGATATGAGAAAGATGATTGATTGTAGCTATATTAGGGTTGAGAAAAACGATTTGGGGAATGAAATCGTAGATATGAGAAAGATGATTGATTGTAGCTGTATTAGAGAAATTCAAATCATTACCTAATTAATTTCCTGATTTGTTGGGATAAACAATCGGTTATATTGTGGATTCCTGAAAATCAGGAAACAGATTGAAGTGAAGGGAGGAAGGAATGAGCAGGAATAAGAGGGAATGGTTCAGGAGAAGGTGCCATGTGTCAAAGTAGAGGCATAGTAAAAAGACATGTGGCACCTTAGAGAGGTTTTTATTAGGAAGATATATATATATATATATATATATATATATATATATATATATATATATATATATATAGAAAACAAAAAACCCTAAAAATCATAAAAATGCATGAAAAAAATACTTAGAGAGCATAAATTTTTTTTTTGACTTTATATTATTAAAAATCGCAACTTTTTATATAATTTCGCTGAAATTTTTTTTGAAAAAAAAACCAAAAAATAATAAAAAAATAAAAATAATAAAAAAATAAAAAAATCGATTTTTTAATTTTTTTTTCAGAGAATTTATAAAAAAACCTGCGATTTTTAAGAATATATAGTCAAAAAAAAGATTTGTGATCTCTAAGTATTTTTTTATACATTTTTATGATTTTTAGGGTTTTTTTGTTTACCATATAACCCTTATATATATATATATATATATATATATATATATATATATATATATATATAGAGAGAGAGAGAGAGAGAGATTAATGTGTTTGTGCTTGGGGTTAAGGCCCATTTTTTTAAGGAAATATAAAATTTGTTTTTAATTATAAACAAATCAATATATAATTAATAAATAAGAAGTAAATACAAAATAAATGAAAGAGAAAAAGAAAAGGACAAGATAGTCATTTTATGTATGTGGAAGATATAACGTGCACCTTTTAAGGATATGAGTGACGGTCCGAATTAATTTTTGAAAATAAAGACTAAACATGCGTTTTGGCACATATGCATGAGGGACGATTGGTGTAATTTACCCTAATTATTTATTATATTAGTATATTATGTTATATTTAAATTATATATTAAAAATACTTCATTTATATTTTATACTATTTATTAAATTGTAAGATTATATATTAATACTTAGACAAAACTACAAAAATGGTCCCTATGGTATGTATTTTTTTTCAGGATTTGGTCCAGACCACAACGTTTTTGGATTAGTGGTCATTTTGACCATTTTTATATGTGGAAAAGGCCCCCTAATTTAACATCTGTTAGTTTGTTGTTGTTAACCTCTCATGTGCCCACCATGAGGGCAAATTCGTCTTTTCACATTTAAGGGGCCATTTTTTGCTATTTCAACTTACCTAATCTTCAACTCAAACCTATCTAATAATCTTCACTGGTGCAGAGGAGCTCATATGGTCGACGGTGGCAATGAGCATGAAGGAGATGAATCCAAAACCAAGAAGTATCTTTCAATCGCTATCTGGATCACCAACTACTTCACCCAAACAAGTTACCAATGTCCCATTTTCATCTTAGCAACAACCATCATCTTAATCTTCTCCTTGTTCATCCACCCCCCCATGATCTGATCTGTGTTTCCTCTATATCTTCCTTCGATCACTTCTCTCACAATCGTTTCTTCGGATTGGATGGCCTCAAATCTTCTTTAGATATGATGTGGTGCAGACTATATGTGACACCAGTCAAATTTTGGTCAAAAATAAATTGATCAATAATCATAATTGGGATGAACCAAGTGGTAGAGTTTGTAACAAGGTTTCCAAAAACATAAAGAACACTGAAATCCGAGTTATAACGAAGAAGTTATGACCAATCGAAAATCCGCGACAAAACCGACAAAACACTGTTTAGTGTAAAAACTGAATTTTCGATAAAAGGCTTTTTAGCCTTAACAATCTAAATGAAAGTTGTAGTTTATGTTAAACCGAGAACTTTCATAAAAAGAACGGAAAAATCTGACTTTGTATGAGGAAGATATGATTTTTCTAAGTTCCAGGATAGCAGTGTACAGCTAAAAACTCGAAATAAAGATCAAGCGATTTTTAGCCGACACAACCTAAACGAGAGTTAAAGGTCTCATCGGTAGTAGTACAACGGTAAAAAGACAGACAAAAACGGACGTCGTATGAAGAAGTTATGAATTTTTAACGGATTCCCGTCCCGGTCTGTTTAAAATAATAATATTAAAAATAAAGTCAAAATTAGCCGACGAAGTCTAAATGAAAGTCGTAAAGTATGATTTTACCTACGCGTGCATATAAAGAATGCCAAAAACGGAGCTCATATGCAAAAGTTATGATTTTCGCAAGTTTTGGCACAAAAATAAAGAAAAATAAGAAAACCGGGCAATTTCGCATGTGACACGTCACCTCGCACGTGGCAGCTGCTGAGTGGACCGAAGTCATGCGTGGCACCTCCTGATTGGACCGCAGCCGAGGTCCACTAAGAAGCGAACAGCCTCGCATGAGATGCCCCGGAGACACCCCTCGGACACCCTCCTTCGCACGTGTCCTCCTTCTATTGGACCGAAGTCCGGTCCAATCCGAGCCAGCCAGCAGTGAGCCTCCGGTCCGAAGAAGCCCCTTCCCTTCGCCACCTGTCCGACGCGTGTCAACCTCGCATGGCTTGAGTTTTTTACCAAGTGATTGTAGTCGTAACAATTATTTACAAGAATGATGTAGTTTGAAAAATATTTACAAAAAGGTTGTAAAAATGTATTCCACGTCATATATATTTTTATATTAAACAAAATCTTAAACAGTTGGACCCACATCTATCCATCTTTTTCTCCCTTCCTATGCTACTCGCCGTTTTTCTTGTCCGCCGGAGCTAAAGATCAACCGTCTTCATCCTTGCTGTTAAAGATCTCTTTGCACAATGGGTCTTCACCTTTGTCTCCATCTCCACCTTCCTATTTCTTCAGTTATTAAGTTGCCGGCTACACCCCCCTGTCCCGTCGGCGGTGGTTCTCTCCCACCTATCCTCTTTCACAGGTCAGTTGTTCTTTGATATGCATATGTAACACTATCAGTCTTCTTCACCCCATTTGCGACCTGGTTTTCTTTTGTATCAAGAAGCACAAAAAACTCAAAGATTTGTTGGCATTTCAGGAGATACACAACTATTTTGTAATCACCCATTTGTGATCTGGTTTTCATTTTTGATTAATAAGTAGAAAAAATCGAAGATTGGAGAGCAATTCATATTTTCAGGTGATGTTTTTTTACGATTTCTGCATACACAAATGCTATAACCGAACCAGGTGGATTTTATCGGAAATTTAGTCAATTTAGAATATCATCACCGGAAAAATTTCCCAGTTCACATAAATATAGATTCATGGAAGGTTTCCAATCACAAATTTATTGTCTCAAACTTTTATCACCATTTCAAACGAAAGAATTTGTGGTCAGTCTTGCTCGTTTCTTTGAAAACTTCCCAAAAGCTAGATCTATTTTGTGCTATTTGGAGGAAGAACGAGACAGCATAAGAGGTCGGTAAAGGAGAACCTTCGAATTCCGATTGGAAGAACAGACGGGGAAGATGGTGCAAAAGCAGCAATACTTGCTGATAACTTTTTAGGAGGAAAAAACGGGAGGGGAAGGGTATATTGGGAATATGGGGTCATCAAAAAGCTAATTAACTATGTTTCAGTAATTAAATTTAAAAGCACAAGACATTAGTAAATATTTTTTAAAAACACAATTACCTAGTACAAAACTCCGCATGGCTTCGGGTCCGAACCTTCGGACTATATAAAGCATGCGAGGGTTCCGGATATTTTTACACTTTTCACCCCTAAATTCATTCTCTTTCACATCTTCCACTCCCATAAGCTCATATACAACCCCTAAAGCCCCGGTATCAAGTCTCGAACCCTAAGCAAGCCTCGAAGCCCCGAGATTCCCGAGAAGTAACCTCTCTCCTGTCGAAACTCTGCCCAAATTAAGCCGGTTTCTCGTTAAATAAACTCTTTACGGGAAACGAAACGCTGCCCGAATCACCGCTTATCAAAGTGAGTACATACCCCCGTATTTTCATAATTTCTACTGTTTTAAGGGGGGGAATACAAGCATAACAAAAGAACTTTGTGTTATAAAATCATGATTTCAAATCATGATAAAACAACATTAAATCATTAAAAATACTCAAAACATTAAACTCTTTTATAAACTTATATTTTTCCCCAAAATTCATATTTATATATATATATATATATATATATATATATATATATATATATATATATATATATATATATATATATATATATATATAAATGAGATTTAAAAGACTTAGGACTGATAACTAATTCTGGGTCTTTTTCTTTGTTTGGATGTGGGCTTAAAGTACCGGTTATTTGTCCGAGTGTCGTTTAAATTTTACTTATATGTAAAATTGTATATGTATATAAATATAATAGTTATTTCATCAGTTTAACTACCTTTGTAACATGTTGAGCGAGGGATTACATGCAAACATGGTTAAATACATATTCAGAAAGTACATATAAATTATAATAGGTATAATTTATACATAGAACAATTATTCGTGATACAAGTATACTAGAATACACAATCTTACAAGAAACTAGGGTTTTGATACAGAACAAATCAAGGTTTACACTTATCAAATACATGTTTGGAATACTAATTCAAGAACATACTGTCAATCATTATTTCAGAATGATTGGGTTTTCAAAACTAATATACATGTAACGTTTATATGCTTTTTATGAGACACTCTATTCAGGTTGTTTAATTCACTTTAGACAACATAGGAAAAGTCCTGACATTATAACCAGAATCTCCAGCCGGGGATCGAAACAAGTGTGTGTAGATCTATATCGGGATTGACAACCCCGCACTCAGGCTGCTAGCTACAGTTAGATGAGTGACAATTGTTATCACCAGTTTAAACGCCCACAAAGCGTTTGTTTCAGGCCATCCGTCATAGTATGGTTATAATAATAACTACTCATTAAAAAGGTATTAACAATACGTTAGTGTATAAACAAATAAATGAAAGTACACCTTCAAAGTACCAGTTTATAGAATACAAAATACAATGGTTTAATACAGTTTTCATTAACACCTGGTGGAGCCAGGCACACTCTCATTTTCAAGTTTTCATAAAGGAATACAAATACAAAACAGTAATACAAAGAGAACGGTTTATGGATTAAACCACTTATCCGATGGAACTTAGTCACTCAATCTCTGTAAACTAGTATAACATAAGAGACCTTTAGTGGTTAATTCTATAATTACTTAGTTATTACATCATAGTTATACATAAGTAATATCCGATTGACAGTGAAATGTGTGACTTTCGCCTTACTTCCTGTTCCTTGTTTGGTTGTGGGCTTAGGGCAGATGCACCCAATTGACTGTCCATTCGATATTGTGTTATGTATAATCAGTATAAACTAAGTAATTACAGAGGGAAACTATTGAGGTTATCAATCTAGCACCTCAGGAAATATAGGATTTCCTGGAGAAACCAGTGAACTTATCCAAAGAACTTAGGGTATACTTAACATAACTAAAATACTTATGAACTCACCAGCTTAAATGTTGATCTACTCTTTTCAAATAACTTGTATTCTCAGGAATCCAGTAGACAGGTACACTCCAGAAGCTTTTGAGAAGACTACCTAGTACCGTACCACGACTCTTGTCTTCTACTGTACCTACTTTAGTGTTTGAATATGTAATGTTTAAACATTTATGTAAAACTTATACTTATTAATGCACTGGTTGTTTGTACTTTGATTACTATGTTACATGTGTTGTGATACTCACCTTAAGTCCTCCGCCCCCGAACGTTTCCGCCGTTCTGGTTTGGGGGTGCGACACTATACCTATCTAGTTTTAAATTTATATCCTACCTACTTATCTACTATTGCACCTATAGGCAGTGTACCTAGTCGGATTATAGTATAGGAAAGTAAGTTGGGGTCGAACTCAGGTAACGGATTTAATTTACTAACCTAACTACTAATAGATTAATCTAAAAACAAGCAAAAGTTAAAGAGGGGTTTATCTTATTTTTCAAGTTCAGACAAACTTAAACACTTGACTAATGGTTTTAATCAATATACTAAAAACACTTTCGTTTAGCTCGAATCCACTTCTCCTCTATGGTTAGTTACTAATTATGGATTATTAAAGTTGGAAATTATTATGTAATTTGCAATTCAAGTCCAAATTTTCTAATATTTTCACCAATTCATGAACTACCTTGTATGGTCATACATAAGCAAAACATAGAATTAGTTATTTATTATAGATAGGTTATGTAAGATTTATCTAAACAAACACAATTATGGTCACAGTTTATGTTCTATAGCACAGCTAAAATTGTTACTTTTATTACTTGTCTAAGATTTGGTTGATCCTACCTCTAGTAATTTAATGCACACTAAATCACTAGGTAATCAATTTCATGTAATTTAATGGTCACTAAGCTACAGTTAACTTGAATTTAAGCAATAAAATCACACTTTAACATGTTAGGTAATGATAATCAAACACAAGCACAAAACTAACTATTAAAATCCATAAATTAATAAACTAAGCCATAAAGTCGAAGTATCATCTAGAAAAATGAAAGCAAATAAGTTCAACTACTCATGGCTGGAAACGAAAACATAAATTCAACATAAATCAACATGATTAAAGTAAATCAAACCGATGTCAAGACTTGTTCTTCAATTCCTTAATCTCCAAGAAAATTTTCCTTCAAAGGAATGTTTTGTGCACTTCTCTAAACTCTAAAATCGGACATCTCAAGTTATCTCTACTCCTAAAAGCTCTCTCCAGCCTCGCAAATCGTAAGAGTGAAGGGACATTTATAGTTTACCAAAATATGTGCCTCACGTCGTTAGAATTAGTGTCTCACGTTGTGGGCTCAGTAGTTATCCATATTAGGCAAGGATTCTGACTATCTGCATGCTATATTTCTAGAATATCCTCCCCACGTCGTGAGGTTGATTGCCATGCCGTGAGTTGGGTTTTTTCGCTGGAATTTTCTTCTTTTAATCTTCAATCCTCCAAAGTTCCAATTCTGGTCCATATTCTTCAAGATTGTTCCATTTGGCTGCAAAATACAATTTAATTCAATAAGTACGAAATATCTTTCTAAATAACCAAAATATTACTTAAAATGTATTAAGATATTGCCTAAAAATATGTATAAATATGACAATATCAAAATAACTCACACTTATATTTTTCTTGCTCCCAAGCAAAACTAATCAATTTTAAATTAAACTTTCATCACCAATATCACATAAGACAATCCATTTTGAACTCAACCATTTTACCAAGACCTCAATGCGCATATTTGTGTCTAAAAAAAATTGTGTCTAAGGTTCGTAAAAACTTTCCAACCCTAAATACTCACAATCCTTATGAACCTTCACCCCTTAGTTTATATGACACTCATTTTTACAACCCTCCGAATCCATCCTCAGAAATATTTCTTAACCTGAAGGTATTTTTGGTTAAGCTACCCAAGCATACATAATCTAGAAAAATTACAACTTTGATACCACAATGGAGCTCTTGGAATTCTTCACTTCTTTAATATTTACTCTTTGATTTCTTTGAATTCACCACCGTTTGTTTGAGTTTTGGTATCTTCAATTTTTTATTCTTCAGAATTTTGATCTTTTGATCTTCATACTTTGATTGCTCCAAAATTCTTACAACTCTTTGGTAATTTCTCTTATATATATATATATATATATATATATATATATATATATATATATATATATATATATATATATAACTCACTTTTCTCGCTCAAATCCTACATGCTTAAGCAATGGAGCTTAACTTCAACCTTTATTGGTTAGAGGTATTAGTCTAAGTGCAATGATTACATAAGCTCTCCTGGATAAATTTCAGGTACAGGCTTCAAAACTTCTTATGCCATACAAACTACCGGATTACCTTTCATATCTCATGGCTTTTCTCATACACTCTTGTCTCTTTTTTTTCTTTTCTCTCACGATATTCTAATAAATCTGCAACAAAACAAACAATTGGTAGAAAGTAGAAAAACAACCATCACATAATCTGGTTACAAGTTTTTAAAACATACCAAATAAAAACTCAAAATAAAAACAAAACGCACCAAAATAACAATAAAAATAAAAAGGAAAAATAATAATTCTTCATCTTTGTCATCTCGTGCTCTGCTAGTCCCTTGTGACAATCGTCAATTTCCGGTCAAGTCAAAGTCAAACAAAGTCAACAAGTCAAACCGGTCAACTCAGTTGACCCTTGTACGTTAGGGTTTACTCTATGTAATTACTAAACAACTCGCTATTTTAATGAGAAAACATCATTTGGAAAATTCGTGTGTTTAATTTTTCTTAGCCTTGATAATGCTAAACAATGAACCAAAGAGATAAAACACTATTGCACACTCATCGGGAGTGTGTAGGACACTAAAACATGACTTAACGGGGTTTACGGACCTTGCATTGCGAAGCCGGACACTCAAAAAGGTCACAAACGAAACCTCCCTCAATCGTTTTCACTCTATCTCCTTCTATTTGAAATCTCTCCCAAATCTCTCTCAAAAGTTCCCGTAACTTTTTGAAACCATTCGGGTCATCCCGACCCTTAACCGGGTCAAAAATCGCTTAAAACGGGGTTAGAACGGGAAAAATACCCCAAAAGACCCGAAAACCCTTTTAAGGCCGAAGTCCCCCTATAGGGGCCAAACCCTCCTTGGACCGGAGTCTCCTTGAGCAGCCGCAACCAGCGAGCCGCAGCCACCGACCGCAGCCAGCAGCCGCAGCCACCGACCGCAGCCAGTAGCCGCAGTTACCGAGCCGGAGCCCAGAGCCGCAGCCGTCAAGCCCGCAGCCACCTCGCCTTCGGTCTTCCTTTGGACAAAGCCGCCTGCCGTAGCAGCTCGAATCCGCAACCTCTCTTCTCCTCGGACCGCAGTCATGCGACCAATGCCACTCCGGATTTAGGCTGTTGATGACCCAACCCTCGCCAGACTTCGGATTCTCCTCTTTTCTACCCGGTTTTCGACCCCGACTCAGTTTTAAGCCCGTCTTTAATTATTTTAACGAGGGATTTCCACCCAAAACTTTATTTTAACATATTAAGACCCATATGTCTTAATTAATCACGTTTTTAATGCAAATCTTATCCAAGATTTAGTGGTTGGAGTAATTAAGGTGGAGTGTTGACCTTGCTTTACTTTATGACACAAGCAACCCCCCCTCACCCACTTTATGGCCAGCCACTCCTCCCACCCTACCTTGGTCATGTCAAGGTACTTTCTCATCATTTTTCAGCCATTATCTCGTCCAAAGAGCTGAAAGACTCCCACTCTCTCTCTTCATTTCATCCACTTCCCTCATTTCCACCAAAGATCAAACACAACTTTTTCTCTCCAACTTTCTCTCTCAATTTCGGGATTTCAAGGCTGATCATCAAGTTTTCTTCCACTCTTGGTTAGTATAACTCATCTTCCTTGTGATTATTACACTTCATTCTACTCAAATCATGGGTTGCTCACACAAATTCCATCCCTTTGGTGTTAGATTCTCGAAATCTTCAAGGCTTCTTCAAGTGTTCTTGAGTTGAACACTTCCCTTCTCCAACACTCATCCACTGAAATCGCACAAGGTGAGTTCATACCCCTACATTTTCATGTTTTCTTAAGTTTTAAGGGGGGGGGGGATACAAGTTAAAACACCAAGAACACAATTAAAACGCTTCTAACAGCTTTCATCAGAAAAGTTGGGCTCCATTCACGGACTGTTTTGGTCAACTTAAACATTTTAGTTTTCAAAAACTGTTTTATATGAAAGTAGTTTCAGTCCTTAGCTTTAAAATGGTTACTTGCACATCTCCATACGATTTTTCTACAATTTATGGTGATTTTTACAAAACAGTCTATCATTTCAAGAACCAATCCGGACCAGTCTGTGATTATGGACTTTTTCACACATGTCGGAGACCACTAAAAATCATGAGAAAATTTATGAGCAAACTAGACACGTTTTCCAAACTCCCAGAACTTACGGATTCTGATTTGGACCTGTTATGAATTTTCTATGAATTTTCTAAGAACAATAATAGAAAATGTTAACACCAGAAAAATGCTATCAATTTCATTTCACCTTGTAACATGTCGAGCAAGGTGTATATCTTTATGTGAATATATGTTAATGCAAATAAATGACATTTTGTCTTAGTATGTAGACATGCATCAGTTAATAAATGGATTTTGATATATATATATATATATATATATATATATATATATATATATATATATATATATATAGAATATAAAAGATAACAAATTGTTATAATCAAAGTACATCCATTACATACAAACATTTGAATAAACTATGTTAAGTATAGTTTGCGTACATTACCACTACTACCCTTGTTTTGATAAACTATAATAGGTATAGTTTATGATACTTTACATAACACACTCATACAAAAAGGGTACATTTATACAAAAGGGATTTTCATTACGTTACACGTAAATTCGTTAATGACTTTGTGAGACATTCGCTTCACATTTACCAATAAGTCCTGTATTGTAACCAGAGTCTCCTGGAGGGAGAGCGTGATAGTTGTATATAGATCTATATTGGGTTTGACAAACCCACACCTGAGCTGCATGCAACAGCTAGACCGGCAGCTCTGAGGTGACAAATGTCATAACATTTCCGACGCCTGAAGAACGTCGTTTCAGGCCAACTAGGTCATAGCATGGTTATAATAACTCACCGAAAGTATTAACAAACATAGAATTTACGGGGATTTCATTGAAATCAAACGAGTTTATGTCGGTTTAAACTTGCATTGTTTTACTATAAATATGACAAATTAATTGTACATTCTGGTCTTTGGGTTTTAAGACTACATTTACACATTAAGGAAAATATTGGATTTTCTAGAACGGACACTACTTTTACAAGAAAAAGGTTTTCATAATTGCATACAAAAACTTATGAACTCACCAACCTTTGTGTTGACACTTTTTCAAACCAACTTGTATTCCCAGGAAATCACTAAACAGGTAACCAAGTGCTTTTGAGGATGGGACGTTAAGGCGTCAAACATTTCACGTTTTGTCAACATATTGTAATTGGTTTGGAAACATGTAATTCATACAATGATGTAACTCTTTCAATTATATATATGTTGGTTGTGTTTACTTTGATCACTATTGCAAGATGTTGTTATGATACTATACATGAAGTCCTCCACCCCCGGACGTTTCCGCCATCCTTGGTTTGGGGGTGTGACATCCCTGCTCCGTCTCCCTGCCTTCACCAGTACTTGCTCTGTGAAGGGAAAATTAGGTATTAATCTCCCAAGTGAGGTGGTTGCTCAATTTGAAATTGTTGGATCATATTTTCCATGGTACCACCTATCCAGTTCATACTCATGCTCATCCAATCAAAAT
Organism: Lactuca virosa; assembly: GCF_052849685.1. Lineage (NCBI taxonomy): Eukaryota > Viridiplantae > Streptophyta > Magnoliopsida > Asterales > Asteraceae > Lactuca > Lactuca virosa. The sequence goes on from NC_136434.1 coordinate 265,477,464, forward strand.
AACTGTCACACCCCCAAACCAGACGGCGGAAACGTCCAGGGGTGGAGGACTTCATTTGTAGTATCACAACACATGCATCATAGTAATCAAAGTAAAAACAACCATTGTATTAAAAACTATAAGTATTACATGTGTTCAATCACTGTATATTGATACCAAAATAGTTTTACAAAAGAAGAAGACATGACTCAAAATAGCTCCGTCTTCTCAAAAGCTCGGGGAGTACCTGTCTACTGATTCCCTGAGAATACAAATAATTTGAAAAGAGAGTATCAACATAAAGTTGAGTGAGTGCATAAGTATTTATGTTTGAAAGTATGTTTTCTGTTTCTTGAATATGTAAACTGTTCCAGAAAATCCTATATTTTCTATTGTATATGAAAAGTAGTTTTAATCACATAAAACCGTTCTGTATGTAAACCAGTGTTCTGTTTTTGTATCCTTTTTGTATAAACTGTAAAAGAGAGTGTGTCTGGATTCACTAGCTGTTATTGAATACTGATATGTAATATTGTAAACTGTATCTTTGGTAAACTGGTACTTTGAAAATTTACTCATGTTTAGTTAATTATACACTAACCGTTTTGTTAATATCTTTTTAATGAGTTATTATAACCATATTGAGACTAGATGGACTAAAACAACGCTTTGAAGGCGTTAAAAACTGTTGATAACAACTGTCACTCGTAGGCATGTATGCCTGGCTGTAGCTAGCAGTCTGAGTGCGGGGTTGTCAATCCCAATATAGATCTATACACACTTGTTTCGATCCCCGACTGGAGATTTTGGTTATAATGTTAGGACTTTAACTATGTTGTTTAAATGAATTAAACAACCTGAATCAAATGACTCATAAAAAGCATATAGACGTTACGTGTATAATAGTTGTGAAAACCCAATCATTCTGAAATAAATGATTGATAGTATGTTCCTGAATTAGTATTCTTAACATGTATAAGAAAGATGTATACTCTTGATTAGTTTTGAATCAAACCCTTGTTCTTGTAAAATGGTATACTCTAGTATACTTGAATCATGAATTAATGTTCTATGAATCATAAATTATACCTATTATAATTTATATGTACTTTCTGAATTAGTACTAATTGTTCATGAATGCAACCCCTTGCTCAACATGTTACAAAGGGTATTTGAACTGAATGAAATAACTTTTATATTTATATACATATACAAATATATATATATATATATATATATATATATATATATATATATATATATATAAGTAAAATTTAAACGACATTCGGACAAATAACCGATACTATAAGCCCACATCCAAACAAGGAAAAGGAACCAAAGTGAGTTATCAGTCCATTATTTATATAAACATACATATATAAATATGATTTTTGAGGAAAAATATACGTTTATAAAATCATTTAAAGAGTTTAACATTTTGAAATACTTTTGATGAATTAATGTCATTTTAACACAATTTAAAACCATTTGATTTGATAACAATTAAAATTCATTTTAGTAATATATTTTGAAACCAATTGTTTGTAACACAATATCCTTGTGTTAGACTTGTATTCCCCCCCCCCCCCTTAAAACAGTAAAAACTATGAAAATATGGGGGTATGAACTCACCTTTTGGAGGGTGATTCTAATGATGATTTGGTATAGGATGTTTAGATCCACAAGTGTAATCTCGTAGCAAAACAAGTCCTATATAGTGATTTGTATAGCATATATGCAACCAATTAGCTAAAATAATCATAGGAATGATTAGAAACTGCATTAATTTGTAAGTATAACTTACAATTAGGAGTGTTAGAAGCTAAAATGGAAGTTGATAGGTGTTCACGGCCAGGAAAGGGGTGTTCACGGCCCAAGAGCATGACGGGTTCACGGCCCTGGAGGTGTTCACGGCTCTGAGTTTTTGAAGAAAGATGAACACTTGATGATCTTAAGCACGTTTCTAAGAAGATTCAAAGGTTTTCATCTGGGTGTTCTTCGTGTGTTCTTCGTGTAAACTAGTGAAATTACCGGGTTTATAAGAAGATTGAATGATGTTCTTGAAATGATAAAAAGATCATGAAAAGATACCTGTTATATCTTGTGAAGAACTAGAGATTATCATTTGAAATGATAAGAAAGGATGAATATAGCATGTTCTTGAGGAGAAAGGTTGTTCTTCGTGTTCTTGGCTGATGATACTTGAGAGAAAAAGGCTTGGAATTGTGTTTGAAAGTGTAAAAAGTGAAGAAAAATCGGCTGAAAAGTATAAGTATGCGAGGGTTCACGGTCCGAAGGTTTCACGGCCGTGAACCTCGTTTGCGGTCCTATGGCGGTTTGCGAGATTGCGGTCCGAAGTTGATCACGGTTGCGAGGGTTCACGGTCCGAGGAGTTCACGGCCGTGAACCTTTTGCAGCCTGAAGTGTTCCCGGTCCGAGGTTGGTGTACGGTCCGAAGGAAAAGAAGAAAAGGCATACGAGACTTCTCGGCTTTCAAGCCACACTCTTCTTAATACAACAATACTTTGAATATTATGATTAAACTCATAAAATACATTACTCTATCTTATAAATGATAGAATAAAATTTTAGTTGACTTTAATAGACCCAAATTTGACTTTGGTTGACTAGAGTTGACTTTACATATAGAGAATAACGGGATGTTACAATAACCCGCCATCATCTCATTGCGAGAAGGTCCTCCTCCCATGGGTGCATTTTGTTGCACCGGTTAACCTCTATCACCTGGCCCCCACACATTCCTTCTTCCTATTGGACATTGTTGCTGCTCGTTTTGTCCAAATTGCTCTCCATCCATATCGGCAGGAATACTCCAATGCGATCCCATATTAACAATGACATACATAGACTTCAAATATCCCAAATAAAGATCGTCCCTTGCCTTGCATGTCAATGTTCGAGTCAAATGAGGCGTCAATAGACCGTAAGACCTCGCCAAGCAAGTAACAAAGTGTCCTAATGCAATAGGGCTCCCGACTTGTGATATTACTGCCTTGTTACCCAACTAACTAGCAAGATGTTATGGAATATTGCAGAAAATTGTCAGCGTAATAATAGAACACAAAAAGAACAAGTTTAAACTTGTAAATTTGTCTACGTGCTTTTTATGGTTGATGGAAAAGGTAACCAATCGATGAAGGAGTCGATGAATCGGTGACCGGATATGGATCTCTTGCGAGACACTTAAATGGAATGCCCTGTTCGCAATAGTAGTCCAAAAATCATAACCACTCACCACTGGTAAATATTCTCGAGTAGCCGACGTCAAAAAGATATAAAAAACAGGAGATCTTGTTTCATTCTAGTCATAAATACCCATCCTCCAAGAAAATTCCGCTAAACTGCACTCCCGATATTCGCCCAAAAGGCGAAAAACTAGAGCTCGTGAAAAGTATGGATCCAATGTGGCGTCCTCAAATGATACCGATGCGAAAAAATCAACACATAATTCTCTAAAAACAGGCTCGCTAATAGCAAATACATTCTTCCACCCATTACAAGTGAAAGAAAGTTTGCCCCCCGTAAATGTCTTCGTTAAATATAGGGCCATCCTTTCCGTAAGTCCGAGTTCTCCTAATTTGACCCAATCAATTCGAGGAGATATATCGAATTCTCTGTTATATAACCATCCCATCTTGTTTTAGAAATTCGTCACCACACTTTGAGGTATGTTGACCGGAAGTTGGTACAATGGGTGAAGGTCAAAAACATTCCCCTGAAATTGCTCATTTGTTCTCCTTGATGCCATTTTCTGCAAAATAAACAATAAACAAACCCAAAGGAAGTAACAAAGATTAAACAATCTATAGAAAATTCACAGAAAATTGTTTGAACTGAACTCACATCGTGAGCTTGAAGCCACGTCGTGAGCTGTCAACGACAGATGCAGTCGGTCTAACAGAAGGACAAATCAATCCAAAATCAAGGATGGGGTTTACTTAGGCTTTGATTCTAAGTCGAAAAATCAAACATGTAGCAGCAATTTCACAAATAAAAGAACTAATCTCGACATCTTAGCCTTCAAGAACAACCCTAACCTTAAATGCACCAAAATAGCAAAATTAACAAGATTAGAGAAGGGAGATTTTACTGCAATCAAAGTTTAAGCACAAAATCGAGAGAAGTTCGAAGAAAATGGGAACAAAATCGAAGTGTCAAGCATTCCTTCTTCCGTTCGTTCGTGTGTGAGTGGTAATAGTTTAAAGTAATAGTCAAATGTTTGAAGTCAGGTATAAAAAGCACCCCCCCCCCCCCCCCCCCGTGTTTTTATGACTTACGTCATGAGGGGTAAACCTCACGTCATGAGCTTTAAACTTTGTTAATATCATCGAGAAAAATTATTTCTCATGTCGTGATTTGGATATGTTTACCAAAAACACTATATTTCTTAAAATAAAATCAACCACTCTTTAAATTTAACCCCACACTTGATTTGTTTACTATCTATTAAGATTAAGATGACTATGATGATGACTTATCCTAAAACTTGAATGCAAATGCAATAACTGAAAATGCAAAAACTAAAAGGAAAATGAAAAATACGCAAATGGAGCTCGGGTTACCTATTGAGAAGCACTTCTTTTTATGGAGTCATGAGCCAGACTCCGTGCCGCCCTGCATGGTATTGTTTGGAGGTACGATCTCCATTTGTACCTTCTATTCCTTCCATCTTTTCTTGTAAGCTTGCACCCTTCTTAAATATGCTTTCTTAGAATTCACTTTTTTCGTTTTAAAATCTCCTTCCTCAAGCTTACGTTTCACCCCTTTATTCTTCATAACAAGTTCAGGTTCTCCTCTTTCTTTTTGTAGCTCCTTAGCTTCAAAATCCCCCTTGTCCAAAGTTGGTTGTCTCAAGTCTTATGTAACTTCTTCTTCTTCATCACTTGACACCAAACTTTCTTCACTTTCCTCACTAACTAGAGACTTTGGAGTTTTATAAGCAAAGACCTCAAAAACCATTGGAATTGAAGCTCTAGGCTTAGTTCGCTTGACTTCTTCTATTATTTGAATTTCTTCTTCCATCAATTTCTCGAACTCCTCAAGCTCATTTACTTCATCCATAAAGAATACTTCATTTTGAGCACAGTCTCTCTTGAATCCATCTTCCACTCCAAAAGTCATTTCATGATTTGCCATTCGTAAGGTAAGCTTGGACTCGCGAATTCCCACCAAGGCTCATGCGGTATTGAGTAAAGGGCGTCCAAGGATAATTAGGACATCTTTATCCTCCTTGATATCTAGCACTACAAAGTCAATTGGAAAAATAAGTTTTCCAATTTTTACCAAAATGTCCTCAACTATGCCTCGAGGATGAGTCACCGAACGATTGGTCATATGAATTGTCATTCTAGTAGCCTTCAATTCTAGAAGGCTGAGCTTCTGATAAAATGAATAGGGCATCAAATTTATACACGCTCCAGAATCGGTTAAAGCATATGTCTTCATGTTGTTTCCGAATTCAGATGGAAGTGTAAGGCGTCCAGGATCTCCTATTGTTAGATGCATTTTATATGCATCTTTTAGCACAATTTCCTACGTATTTCATTATAAAAAGGTAACTAATTCCCGATTATTCTTATGTATTTCGTGTTTCATGATTATTTTGAAGAATGCCCGTATTGCTCACGTTTGTTATGATTTTTCAGGACCATTTGGAGCACATGTATGATTGCGCAAGTTCGGGATGCGTTCGTGGATGCTTAGGAGCTTAATTGGAGTCTAGACTAAAGAAGGATGCCGGGAAATGATCGAACACTACTTGGAAGGAGGAACGAAGAACAAAAAGAGCCAAAAAGCTTCATTTGCGATTGCAAGTTATGTCTTTGCGATCGCAGGTTTGACCTTGCGATCGCAGGTTGGGTCGCAGGTTGCCATCGAGGTTTCAGCGAGTGACAAAATTCATCAGATAAGAAAAAAAAGAGCCTGCGAGTGCCTTTGCGATCACAGGTTGGTCAAATTGCCTCAAAATAGCAACGTACTTCATTAAAGAGTCCCGTGACACATTCTTGGTGATACATGCAATCGCAGGTATACCCCTTTGCGATCGCAGGTATGTCGTTTTGACAGCTAGACGTATAAATACAGCCTGATACCCTTCCAGTAACCCTAATTGGCGATTCTTGGCGATTCAGAGGCGATTTTCAGAGGTTTTCAAGTGAAGAACGCAGATCTAAAGGAGACGATTCGATTCCAAATCATAGTTTAGTAAGATTTATCGTTTAGATTCTATTTCCACCGTTTGTAATCAGTTTTTAGCCATGTCAGGCTAAAAACTCAGATTTCAGTTTCGCAAGACGTAACCTTTTCGTATGATTAATCATTAGGCACTATGTTTGACTATGATTACTGTTTAGTTTGATCAGTTATGTGTTAATTTGAATGTTTGATTTTGATTTCAGTTTCTGTTGGCCACTTAAATTGTTTGTGAATCATTCTAGTCATCTAATTGTTTAGATCCGTAATTGTGTTGAAGGTTAATTATATGATTTGGGGAGGCACCGCGAAACTGGAATTGCTTTCTTTTATTTGAATTTTCATCACTTTAAATTTAGTTATTCTTTTGTCAATTTCGATTTCTATTAGTTTATTCTTTTACTTTCGATTTCTATTAGATTTAATCCATAGATTGAGAAGACTGCTAGGAAGCTAAAGAAGGAAGCAAAACTTCGGAAGCAACAAAAAGGAACCTCAACCTCACCCATACCACAAGGCACTCCCTTGTGGAACGAACCTGAACACTCATTTCAACCTTTTCCGAAAGCGCCACCTACCTCACCCGTTAACAGCCCGTTCAAAACATACTCATCATCATCTTCAGACAAACCCGAACTCACAAATTCTTCTGAAACCGAATCAGAATTCATCATGAGCAAGAACGGAGATGAAGCTGAAAAAACTCTCTGTGAGTGGGCAACACAAGAGGTTACCCAGCAGCCCTTGTGTATCACCTTTCTAGAAGCTCGAAATTTTGAGCTCAAATACAGTTTAATCCATCTGTTGCCCCCATTTCGAGGCCTTGAGAATGAAGATCCTCATAAATTTCTCAAGGAATTCCATGTTGTATGCTCTGGAATGAAACCCCGTGGAGTTACTGAAGACCAGATCAAACTCAGGGCGTTTCGCTTCTCAGTTCAAGATGCAGCAAAGGAGTGGTTATATGACCTTCCATCTGGCTCAATAACAGGCTGGAATGAACTCGCCAAGCTCTTCCTAGAAAAATATTTTCCCGAGGCGAAAGTGTCGAATCTACACAGATAGATTTTGGGTATAAAGCAAGCAAAAAGAGAAGCTATCCATACTTATTGGGAGCGATTCAAGAAGCAGTTAGTCCGATGCACACAACATGGCATTAGTGATTATCAGTTGTATCAGTGTTTCTGCGAAGGATTGATACCTATGGAGAGGCGACTAATAGTGGATGGTCACTTTCAGACATGACACCAACAGAGATCAGGGCATTAATAGAGAAGCTGGCCAATGAATCAAACATTCAGCCACTGAGGAAGAGTGGTACCCAGACCATCCAAGAGGAGTCAAGGAGATGAGCAACGCCCACCTGGAATCCCAGATTTCAGAATTGACTAAAGCTGTCCTTTTGTTGACAAAAGAAAAAGGTATTGAACCAAAGGTCAAACCTTGTGGGATTTGCTGTAAAACCGGGCACCCAACTTATATGTGCCCATTACTTCAAGAAGATACGGAAGTTGTGCAGGCTATGGGAGGATTTCAGCAAATGCCATTTGATCAACATCGCAACAACCAAGCTTGGGGAGGGCCTCAAAATAACAATTTCCAGCCAAGACCTCAACAGAACTTTCAGCAAAGAAACCAATACCAAGCTCCACCTGGGTTCCAGCAATCTTTTCAGCAGAATCATCACCAAAGCAATTTTCAGCAACCACCTGTTCAGTCACAAGCTAGCAGTTCCAGCATGTCTTTGGAAGACATAGTTAAAAGTCTTGCTACCAGTACCCAAGCTTTCCAGAATGAAACAAAGTCCATCATCAAAAATCTGGAGCAGCAGGTATCACAACTCGCGAACTCCATGAGCAAACTAGAAGCACAAACCCAAGGAAAATTCCCGTCTCAGACTGAGAACAACCCGAAGCACAATGATTGTGTTGTCACCCTCAGAAGTGGTAAAAACTACAAAGGACCAGATCAGAAAGAAGATGAGGAAGAAGAGATCGTGGTTGAGCAAGAATCTAAGGCAACTGAAGAGGTGCAGAAAAAGAATAGACCTGCTGAAGCTGAAGTGAAAATCACCCCTCCTCCTTTTCCCTCAAGACTGAAAAACACGAAAAAAGAAAAGGAAGATAAAGAGATTATGGATTTCTTCAGAAAGGTTGAGGTAAATATTCCCCTCCTAGATGCAATTAAACAACTACCCCGATATGCTAAATTTTTAAAAGAGTTGTGTACTTCAAAAAGAAAATTAAAAGGCAACGAAATAGTCAAAGTAAGCGAGAACGTTTCAGCTGTTTTACAAAAAAGGCTACCCCCAAAGTGTAAGTATCCAGGAGTATTTACTGTTCCTTGCAAGTTGGGGAACCTTTCAGTTCCGCGAGCTATGTTGGACTTAGGAGCGTCAATAAATGTTTTGCCATACTCACTTTTTAAAACTATCAGGGTAGGGCCTTTAAAAAGAACAGGAGTTATCATTCAGTTAGCTGATCGTTCTCTGGTGCACCCAAAAGGTGTGCTGGAAGACGTTTTGGTTCAAGTGAATGAACTCATATTCCCGCTGATTTCTATGTTTTGGATATGGGAGATGACGACTCACCAAACTCAGGTTCCATTCTTCTAGGGAGACCATTTTTAAAAACTGCCAGAACCAAAATAGATGTTTATGATGGTACCCTTTCAATGGAATTTGATGGTGAAGTTATCAACTTCAATATCTATGATGCCATTCGTTACCCTGATGATGTTTCAGTCCTTAATTTCATTGATGTAATTGAACCATTATCTGCAGAATATTTTGAGATTGCTAACCGTGAGTCACTAGCATTAGTGCTCCACAGAAATTTGTCTATTAATGCAGCTCAGGTTATATTAGAAAATTATGTGGTTGATAGAGAAGTTCAAGAGATGGCAGCTCATATGGACCAGCAGAGAAAGTTGAGGTATGGTACCCAAACTCTTAAATTACCAATTTCTAACTCCAAGCTTTTTTCTTCTGTAGTTCAAGCCCCCAACTTGGAGCTAAAGACACTTCCAGAACACCTGAAATATGCATATCTTGGGGAAAAAGAAACATTACCAGTTATCATATCCAACAAGCTGTCAGAAAAAGAAGAGTTAGAGTTGATCAGAATTCTGAAGGAGTATAAAAGCGCAATTGGGTGGACTATTGCAGACATCACAGGACTCATCCCATCTCTATGCATGCACAAAATTTTGATGGAAGAAGATTATAAGCCATCGCGAGAAGCCCAACACAGATTAAACCCACCACTGATGGAGGTGGTTAAAAAAGAAGTTATGAAGTTACTGGATGCTGGGATGATATACCCAATTTCTGATAGCAAGTGGGTCAGCCCAATTCAAGTTGTTCCTAAGAAGGCTGGAGTGACAGTGGTAGAGAACAAAGAAGGAGAGTTGGTTCAAACTCGGGTTCAGAATGGATGGCGCGTGTTTATGACTACAGAAAATTATACGCAGCCACCCGGAAAGATCATTTTCCTCTCCCATTCATAGATCAAATGCTAGAGAGGCTTGCTGGAAAATCCCACTACTGCTGCTTGGATGGATTTTCAGGTTTCCATCAGATTCCAGTTGCTCCAGAAGACCAGGAGAAAACGACTTTCACCTGCCCTTTCGGGACATTCGCATATAGGCGTATGCCATTCAGACTCTGCAATGCACCTGCTACCTTTCAAAGGTGTATGGTTAGTATATTTTCTGAGTATGTCGAAAATACCATAGAAGTCTTCATGGATGACTTTACCGTCTATGGAGACTCCTTTGATATTTTTTTAAAAAACCTCACAAAAATTTTACAACGATGTATAGAAACAGACCTGGTCTTGAATTTTGAAAAATGTCACTTTATGGTTGACCAAGGTCTGATTCTTGGGCATATTGTTTCAAAAAGAGATTTGGAAGTCGATAAAGCAAAAATAGATGTTATAAAGAGCTTCCCCTACCCGAAGAATGTTCGGGAAGTGCATTCCTTTCTTGGCCATCCAAGGTTTTTCAGGAGGTTTATAAAAGATTTTTTAAAGATATCAGTTCCCATGTGCCAGCTGTTACAAAAAGACGCTGAATTTGACTTCAATGAAGATTGCAAGAAAGCTTTTGATGTGCCGGAAAATCTTCTAACTTCTGCCCCCATCATTCAGCCCCCAGATTGGAGTTTACCATTCGAGATAATGTGTGACGCCAGTAACACTGTTGTTGGAGCTGTTCTAGGACAAAGAAAAGACCGGGTTCCCCACGTTATATATTATGCATCAAAGACTTTGGACAGCACCCAAGCAAATTACTCCACCACTGAAAAAGAGTTGCTGTCAATTGTTTTTGCATTGGAAAAATTCAGACAGTATTTGTTGGGCACAAAAGTCATAATCTTTTCAGATCACGCAGCCATTCGGTACCTTCTTGCCAAAAAAACTCAAAGCCAAGGTTGATTAGATGGATTTTGCTGCTACAGGAATTTGATATAGAGATTAGGGACAAAAGTGGGAGAGAAAATTTGGTAGCTGATCATTTGAGCCGACTCACCCCACCTGAAGACCCGACACCGATCCGCGAAACATTTCCTGACGAGCATCTATTCGCTGTTCAGAACCCTCCTTGGTTTGCTGATATTGTGAACTACTTAGTCTCCAGAGAACTCCCTTCAAATCTCACTCGGGCCCAGAAAGATAAAATAAAGAAGGAGGCGAAAAGATATGTTTGGGACGAACCGTATCTATGGAAACACTGTGCTGATCAGGTGATTAGAAGATGTGTACCTCAAGATGAAGTCAAGTCAATCCTGAATTTTTGCCATTCAGAAGCTTGTGGAGGGCATTATGGTCCACAACGTACCGCACGCAAGGTCTTGGACAGCGGTCTTTATTGGCCTCATATTTTTCGTGACTCTTTTCTATTTTGCAAAACCTGTGAAAGATGTCAAATGACTGGGTCTTTGACATCTCGTAATCAAATGCCACTCACTCCGATCTTGGTATGTGAAATTTTTGACGTTTGGGGTATAGATTTCATGGGTCCGTTTCCGCCTTCTTTCGGGTTTGTATACATCTTACTTGCTGTGGATTACGTATCCAAATGGGTCGAGGAAAAAGCTACACGAACAGAAGATGCCAAGGTTGTGGTTGATTTTGTCAAGACAAATATATTTGCTAGGTTTGGGACACCAAAGGCTATTATTAGTGATCGGGGCACGCATTTCTGCAACCGCACCCTCGAAGCAGTCCTCAAGAAATATGGTGTCACACATCGGGTATCCACAACATATCACCCGCAAACCAATGGGCAGGATGAAGCTTCAAACAGACAGATTAAGGTCATTATAGAGAAAACCATCAATCCAGTAAAAAAGGATTGGAGTATTCGACTGGATGATGCATTATGGGCTCACCGGACAGCTTACAAGACTTCTATCGGTATGTCACCATATCGAATAGTTTTTGGCAAACCTTGTCGATTACCAGTTGAATTGGAGTATCGAGCATATTGGGTTGTCAAAAATCTGAATATGAGCATGGATGAGGCTGGTAAGAAAAGAAGATTGGATATTCAAGAGTTAGAAGAAATCAGGAATGATGCTTACGAGAACGAGGCAATCTATAAGGAGAAGACGAAAGCGTTTCACGATAAGATGATCTCGCGAAAGGTATTTATTACCGGTCAAAAGGTACTCTTATATCATTCTCGTTTCAAACTTATTTCTGGTAAATTGAGGTCTCGTTGGGTGGGGCCTTTTGTTGTTACTAACGTGTTTGATCATGGTGCTATAGAAATTAAGAGTGAACAACCAGGAAAAATCTTTAAGGTGAATGGTCATCGTCTCAAACCATTTTACGAAGGGTTTCAAGTCACAAATGAAGAAGTGGAGGTAGTCGAGGTCCCGACTTACCGCAACTAAGGAAACCAAGTAACAATGTCGAGCCAACGACAGTAAAAACGGGCAGCTCACCGGGAGGCAACCCGGGCATTTGTTTCGATTTTAATTCTGCAACTTATTTTTAATTTTTGTGTGTTTTTAGCTTCTTAGGACGTTTCTTTTTAATTGAATCGTGTTTTTAAAATAAAAAGGAATAGAGAGATTTTGTAAAAAGTTGAAAAATAAGGTTTTGGTGGAACCTGCGACCGCGAGTCTAGTCTTTGCGATCGCAGGTTATACGGATTAGGGTCGCAGCACGAAGTCGAGGATTTTTGGGTCATTTTTCACAAAATTTATGACGATTTTACCCTCGACCCTTTTAAGATCAAAATTTTGAGATAATCAGCAAACCTGTGATCACAGGTTTCCCCCCTGCGATCGCAGGTTTCCCCCTTGCGATCGCAAGTTTCCCCCTTGCGATTGCAGGTATCTGTTTCTTATAATCTATCTGTTACCTTGCATTGGAAAACGTGCCCAACGGTCAAAAATTCAAACCTGCAATCGCAGGTTCCCTCCTTGCGGTCACAGGTTGTGTTTTCCCTATAAATTGCGATCGCAGCCTTCATTTGTAACCACCACATTTCAAAAAACACTCTCTGAAATCCATTATACTTCGAGTTCTTTCACCAACAAACACCCACATCGCTCGTTTTTCGTCCAAATCAAGAAAAAAAGGTATCAATCTCTTCTATTTTACTCCTACAACATATTTACGGTAACGAAATCATGTTTTCACGGTTGTGTTGAGAGAAAAACTTTGAGACACACTTGAACAAACGTTAGAACAAGTATATTGCGGAATAGTTAATCTCGAAGGATCTAAAAGCTCAACAATAATATTAATAAGTTAGATTTAGATAGTTAGAGAGTAAGTTGCGGAAAAGTAAAGAAATAGAAATGACAACAATTGTTATATCAAGAATACACATAAGTTGATTCATAACGAGGAATGCATTCAAGCCAAGTTAATAAGTGAGATCAAACTTAGTGATTAAGTCACAAGAGACTTGCTCCGAAGAGAGATTGTAATCAGTTATATTCTAGTAAGATTTGAGAGTAATAACTGATGAGTAGATAGAGAGATAGAAAAGATAACTTCAGAGATGTGTATTCAGATTGATCGTTGAGAAACAGTGAGAATGAGCTCTATTTATAGAGACTCAAGAAGTTACATTTGAATCACTCTCTAAGAGTAGCCATGCAAGGCATACTGGACAATAGAGAGTATTACAGAAAGACAAATAAACTAAGTAAAGTAAGAATGACTGCGGTTGACTAGATGATTTCGGATGCGGTTGCTGAAGAGGGAGCTTGACTGCGGTAGCTGAAGTTCAAGAGGGTCACTTTTCATGATTCAACAATTTCCCCCTAAGTGACCTCTTTAACTTTCGTTCAGCTATCAAGTTTAAGAAACTTGATCAGGATCCACCAAAACTTCCTGACGTTTTCCAACCAAATGACCCTCCTTAAAATCTCGAACTTGACTTCGGCAGTTGTATGCTTTGATCTTTCAACTGCGGTTCGACAGATTTCAAGTTGCTTCCTGGTGAGGCGATTCATGGCAGTCATAGGAATAAAGTATTTGACTTTATCAGTCTTCCTTTTGAAAATGACTCCGAGCTCAGGGAAGTTGGTTGCAGCTAAGGATCTTTCTTGATAGCCTTCGGTAGGCATTGGTGCAGGATCGAGTGGTGGTAGATTGATCTTCTTGGCAATGGTGGGGTAGATGTATGCGTCGATTTTAGCAAAATCACAGACAGTCTCCTTCAAAAACGTACTAGCTCTTTCAAGAGCTATCTTCATCTTCGGGTGCTTCTCCGACTTGTTCTGGAACACCTTAGCTATGAGAAAGACTTCTTCAAGATTCATGCAGGGGAAGTCAGCTTGGGTGCGGACATAGTCGTGTTCCCTTCTAGTGAGAGTGTATTGGATGAAGTCAGCCTTCATGAACTTCCGGAGCTTGTAGTTTTTGACTGCGGATGGTCTGTCGTTAGACGAGATTTTCTCAATGGGAGAGGAATGCTTAGCATAAAATCGGCTCAGTCTCTCGAATTCCATTGGCTGTCTTTTGTGGTCTGGAAGGTTGCGGTCAAACTGCTCAAACACTGTGAAGTATTTGGCATTTGGTGAGATTGGAACATCCCAGTAGCCATCCGAGGGGGGTTCAGCATATGTGAGGTATGGCTTGTAGTCGTCATCCAGCAGTCTGCGGTGGGGATTGATCCAAGAGTTTATCAAGGATTCATCCATGACAGTGTCAAAACCGCATTCTCTCCATATAAGCTCAGCAAGTTTAGCTGCTTTCCAGTCTTTTTTCCTTTGGGTGGTGACAGGAGAGTCATTTGAGCTTGGAGAGGACATGTGATCAACCAGATTTCTGAAGTGAGGAGGAGTCTTTGGTTTCTCAGGAGAGATCTCTTTTTGTAGTGGAGTGTGATGAGATGGTTGCGGTGAAGGTTGCGGTGTAGGAATTCTTTCTGTATGATGAGAGAGTTGCGGTGAAGGTTACGGTGTAAGAGTTCTTTCTGTAATGATGGGGGGACTTTGATGTTGAGAGATGCTTTTGGAGTGATTGGAGTGATGGACTTCTTCTTCACTTCCCCCTCTTGAGGAATGCAACGCATGAGCTTCCTCAAGCCATTTTCTGAGTTCATCAACTTTGGCAAAAACTTCCTGAAACTGGGCTTTAAGGTCATCCGCCAGTTGTTGATTGTTGGGGATGGTGGAGTTGAAGAGCAGCCTGTGAATTTCCTTGGTGAGTTGAAGGATTTCTGGGCCATGGAAGTTGGTTGACAGAGATCATTGCAGGCGGTTGATAGTAGCTTGAAGGACTGAGATAGTGGACTCATATGCAATGTGAGTCTCAGCTATCAGCTTTTGAGATTGGGAGGATTGGTCCGCAATGGCTGCTTGTAGATCTTTCTTGATTACGGTTACCTCAGAGATGAGGCGTTCCGCAGCAGCCATGAAGTCCTTGTGATCTGCTTGACGATTGTTGTCAAGGGACCGAAATCCCATTTCAACTTTGAGGGAGATGCGCTCAGCAGCCAATCTCTCACGAGTTTCCAAGCGCTCTATTCTTTCGATCAATGACTGCGGTCCGGGTGTGTCTTCTGGTTGCGGTTGAGTTGGCTTGACCGCAGCAAGAATTTGATCGACCTTTGCTTGTAGACTCAAAAATTCTTTCCTTGTTACAGCATTCTTCTTCTTTTTCTTCTTCTCTTTGGGCTTGGAAGTTGAATGGTGAGAGCCACTGGATTCTTCTTCTTCATCAAACATCATAAGATCATCATCAGAGGGAGAGGGTTGATTTACCTCCTGAAGATCAACATCATCAAAACCGAAGGTGGGAGCAGAGCTGACTTCTATTGCAGTTCCTTCGTCTTGTGAGTCTTAAACTGGTGGAGTTGGAGGTACTTTGGAAGCACTGGCACCGTCATGAGTGGACTGGGCCTTGCGGATTGTCTCAGCCATCTCAGACATCCAGTCTTGAACCTTCAGTATGGTGGCTACGGTATTGGCATTGTTAATTGCATCTGCCCAATACTTAGCCACAACTTGGACTTCTTGTTCCTTTTGCTGCTGTTGCTTGATTTGTTGATCTTTACACGCTTGTAATGCCCTACGGAAAGTGGCATATTTCTGGATGTCGGCTTCAGACACCGGAGTGTAGTGTAACCATGAGTCATTAGAGTTATCACCGTCAAATCCTTGGTATCGCACTGAAGTGTCCTTCGGGTCCACGGATCCTTGCACAATTGTGCTCACCATGCCTAAACCACCTGTTACTGATGTAAGCAGAGTAGGATTTCCTGAGCTTCCTCGGTCTCCTTGACCCGTAGTCAAGTTTGGCCTCGGCTCAGTTCCGGCAAGGGCGGAAGAAGTGCCCTGCGGTTGGGAAGGTGTTTGAAGTGTATGGGTGACATTCAAGAGGATGGAGTTCAACTCCTCAGGAGAAAAGAAATGCAGTCGGGAAGCCCTGGAGACCTTAGGGCGAGAACCAGTGTTATCCTCTTGGGAATGAACTGGGGGGAGTCTCCACGATGAGATGAATCAGACTCACTTTCTGAGCTTGAGTGGTATTCGATTGTGGTGTTGAATGGGTCTGCGGCCACCCCAAGGACTACCGGAGCCTTTTGAGAGGCTAGGGTATCAGTTCGGTCACGCATTTGGCCAGTGGGATTGGTTTTTCTTTTCTTAAGGATAGCAATTGGTTGCGCATCCTCATCAGAGTCACTGTCATTTGTGGGTGTGGTTGGTTTGGTTTTGCGTTTCTTAGAGGGTGCGGTTGGTTTGGGAGCATCTTTCTTTGGGTTTCTTTGTTTCTTTGAGACGTTGCGGGGGCCTTGATGAGTTGAGGCCAATTTCTTTCTTCTTTGAGAAAGATTGGAGAGAGTAGTGGAAGATGGGACTGCGGTACTTCCAGGGGTAATGATTGCGGATGGGGTCTGAAGAGGCGGGGTAGGAAGGTATGGGGCAATACCTTCTGTAGCCTCAATATGATCTGAGACATCAGCAGTCTCAAGACCAAGAGTGGTGAGAATGTGGGTTGGAAGTCTTCTAATTGGTCCAAACACAAATTCATCAGATGAAGGATTGTACCTTTTAAGATCCTTGGTGACAAAGAAGTTGATGTCGTTGCCCATGCTGATTCCTGCGTCTGCATGAAGGTCTGAAATGCAGAGGGACCAGAACCTTGCAAAAGTAAGTTCGGTAGGGTTCTCCCTTGGGCTCTCCTTGAGAATGTATTGCAGAAAATCATCCCATAGAATCTGACCGTAGTTCACATCATGGCTTGTGAAGATACTCCATACCAACTCTAGGAGTTTGAGTCCCATATTATCCGTGCCTCCGGTTCTGCCGGATAGACTGCGGATGACAAAGTGGCACACAAATTGCCAGACCGCAGGCAGTTGGTTTTTCTTGAATTCTCCAATGCCTTTGATTTTCTTCTGATATCCCATTTGGTAAAGTGCATAAGTGATGTCCGCCATTGATGGAGTAAAAATCTTGATTGAAGTATGAACAAGAAGGTTAATGGCAGAAAGAAACTTTTCTTTAGACAGAATGACCAAATAATCGTTAACTAGGTTAAGATGCACTTCTTGTGGGTTCTCGAGTGGTCGATAGGCTGAAAAGGCACATTTGAATAGGGTGGAAAGGGGAACAACGTCTGTGAAAGAATCGAAAGGGCCAAACAGGGTGTGATTGTTTAAGAACTTGATCATCAGCTTGATTGGAGCATTGTAAGATGAGTGATCTTCGAATACAGCTCTGAAATTGCTTGATGCAATCGTAGGAGTGGGATGTCTTGAAGCAGAGTCTGAACCAGTAGGGTTCACTGATCCAGAAGCTTTGGATTGTTTCTTGGATACACCGGATTTCACCATTGTAGCAGTTTGAGAAAAAGTGAAGAAACAGAGTGCGATAATGGAGAAAGGATTCAAAGTTCAGAGAGCGTAAACTGTTCTTGGGGAAAAAGAAAGGTCTTTATAGGGGCTTATGGGAGCGGGAAACGTTTTTTACCCTAGGTGAAAAGGATAAGGTAAAAAAAATTGGGGGTTCTTTTGATTTGGGAGGTGAAATCTCAGCCACATATTATGAAATGGTTTAAAATTTTGAGATTTTACCAAAAAGGGGTTTGCATTTAATGAAAAGTCAGACGTATATCATCACGTCTGGTGATCGTGTGGTGAGGGTTGGTTTGATCCGTTGTGCAAAAAGAAGTTGTAACGGATTGGACGTGTTGGGTAAGAGGAAAGACAGATTAAGGATTTGTTTATGGAAAAACGTTCTTTTTGTCATCATTCCTAAAATAGGTCTGACACAAGGTTTATTCAAAAAGAGAGGGGATAGTTTCTCAAGGAATGTTTTTATTTAATGTTTTATTTAATGAAGGATCATTAAATAGCACACCATGATTCAAAGATTAATGAAACAGTTGAGAAATTATTAATGTGATTGCGGATGGAAACTTCATTGCGGATGGGTAGATGTGACTGCAGTAGAAGAACTGAGGAAAGCACTTGTACAAGAAGTTAGTAACAACAAACAATAAGTACCAGTGAAGAATAAATATGATATATGGTTGCGGTATATAGACTACGGTACACAGGATATACCAAAACCATCTATCATAAGTAACTTCAGTTAGGACCGCAACTGAGACCAAGGATGGTCTGCGGTACCTATCAATTGTGGGTCCGGATTCATCATTCCTAACATTTGTAAGAAAGTGTTGAGCTTTGTAGAGTCAAGTGCCTTTGTGAACACATCAGCAATCTCTTCATGAGTATGAACAAAGATGAGTTCAATGTTACCTTTCAGGATGTGGTCTTTGATGAAGTGATACCGTAGTTCAATATGCTTGGTCTTGGAGTGCTGAATAGGATTGTGAGAAATAGCTATAGCACTTTCAGAATCACAGTAAATTGGTATCCGCAGCATTCTGTATCCGTAGTCCATAAGTTGTGTTTTCATCCATAGGACTTGTGAACAACAGTTGGCTGCGGCCACGTATTCAGCTTCTGCGGTAGACAGAGATACACAACTTTGTTTCCTTGATGACCAGCTTACGAGTCTTCCACCCAGAAATTGACATCCACCTGAGGTGCTTTTTCGATCTACTCTGCATCCGGCGTGATCCGCATCTGTGAATGCTTGAAGGCTGAAATCATTGCCTGCGGGGTACCATAATCCAAGAGAATTGCTTCGTTTCAGGTACCGTAGTATCTGTTTGGCTACGGTCATATGTGACACTTTTGGGTCAGCCTGATACCTTGCGCATACACCTGTTGCAAAGACAATGTCTGGCCGGCTTGCGGTGAGGTACATCAAAGAGCCTATGATACCTCTATAAATCTTGTGATCCACAGATTCGCCTGAGGGATCAGCAGAGATCTTATATCCGAAGGCCATGGGGACCTTAGCCGAAGAACAGTTGTCCATAGAATATTTCTTTAACAGTTCAGTGGTGTATTTCTCCTGATGAATGAATATCCCTTGTGGAACTTGTTTCACTTGAAGTCCTAGAAAGAAGTTAATCTCTCTATTCATGCTCATTTGGAACTTGTTGGTCATGAGCTTAGCAAATTCATCCACCATTCTTTGATCAGTTGATCCGAAGATGATATCATCCACATATATTTGTACAAGCATAAGGTGATCACCATTTGCTTTTCTAAATAAAGTGGGATCAATCACTCCTCTTTTGTATACGGATGAAACAAGAAATTCAGAGAGAGTCTCGTACCACACTCTTGCGGCTTGCTTCAGACGTAGACTGCTTTTTCAAGTTTGTAGCAGTGGTATGGGAATTCAATACTTTCAAATCCTGGAGGTTGCTGAAGATAAACCTCTTCTTTTAATTCCCCATTGAGAAATGCACTCTTTACGTCCATTTGGTGTACCTTGACGTTTTTGTGGGCTACGTATGCTAAGAAGATTCGGATTGCTTCCATTCGTGCCACCGGAGCATACGTTTCATCATAGTCAATACCTTCAAGTTGACTATAGCCCTTTGCAACTAACCTTGCCTTGTTTCTGACTACCGCACCAGATTCATCCAGCTTGTTTTTGAATACCCATCTAGTACCAACAATGGTGTGACCATGTGGCTTCGGGATGAGCTGCCACACTTTGTTTCTTTTGAATTCTTCTAGCTCTTCTTGCATTGCGGATATCCAATCAGGTTCTAGTAATGCTTCTTTGATCGTTCGAGGCTCGACTGAGGACATAAAGGCTGCGTAGTGACAATGATTAGATAAGTCCTTGGAAGATCGAGTCTGGATACCTGCAGATGGGTTGCCAATGATTTGACCTGGTGGGTGGTCCTTCGTCCATACGTGTAGACGGGGTTGCAGATGATCAGCAGTTGCGGTAGAGGGAATGTCTTCGATATCAGAAGATTCTGCGGTTGGAGATGTCAGTTCCCCCTGGACTTGAGAACATCCTGCGGAATCATCTTGGATTGTTGGAGCGAGAATGGAATTTTCTTGAGCAGTTGGAAGAGGTTCCCCCTGGATTGCTGATGGGAGTTCCTCTGGAACCTGAGAAGGTTCCCCCTGACCTGCGGATGGGAGAGTGATAATCCTAGAGTCTGTTCTTGTGTCAATGTTCTCTATGTTTTCATCATCCGAGTCAGAAGAGATGTTTGATGGTAATGATTCTCTGCGGATGGGAACTTGAGCTATATCAACTACTGGGACCTCGATGGTTGTTGCTTGATCCGGAGTAGAGCTTTCCCCCTCAACCGGCGAGGTGGAAGTATTGAGAGATGCTACTTCGGATAGCGAAGGACCAGATACATCAGCGTGCTGCTGTTGAGCTTCTTGAGACACAAGAACTTCGGATAATTTGGTTGTTTCTACAGGGTCGAAGAGATCGTCATAGTTGACTTCAACTAAGTTTAATGGACCCGAAGAGGCAGGAATATCACTTTCCAGGATTGCTGTGGTTTTAGTGGATGGAGGGGTGTTGCGGATGTGATAATCATCAAATTTCACATCGAATCTTTCAATGATCAACCTTGTGCGTCTAATGAGAACTCGATAAGCAACCTTGTTAGTGGAGTAACCAAGGAAGATGCCTTCATCAGACTTCGGTGCAAACTTGTTAAGATGATCTCTGTTGTTGATCACAAAACATCTACATCCAAAGATATGAAAGAAGCGAACATTTGGCTTTCGGTTGTTAAGGCCCTCATACGGTGTTTTATTGAGGCGTTTGCACACAATGCTTCGGTTCTGTACAAAGCATGCGGTTGCTACTGCTTCAGCCCAAAAGTAGAGAGGAAGGTGTGCGAAGTTGAGAATGGATCTGGCTGCTTCTACTAGAGTGCGGTTCTTTCTCTCTACTACTCCATTTTGTTGCGGTGTGTAGGGAGCTGAGAAGTTGTGAGTGATGCCTTTGGACACCAAGAAACTGTTGAGGAGATGATTAGTAAACTCGGTTCCATTATCATTGCGGATGCGTCGTACTGGCAGCTTGATCTAAAGTTCTATTTCCTTGATGAAATTGATGAGAATCTGCGGTGTTTCTGACTTGAGTCTGAGGAAGAAAACCCATGTGAAGCGTATGAAGTCATCTACTATAACCAATATGTATTTCTTGTGATGGAGACTGGCTACGGTGGATGGACCGCAGAGATCAATGTGTAAGAGCTCTAGTGGTTCAGAAATTGAAGAGTCAATCACCATGGGGTGACTTGCTTTGGATTGCTTTCCACATTCACATGCAGGACAGAGAGTGTCATTGCTGAACTTGAGAATAGGGAGTCCTCTGACTAGTTCTCCAGTGACCAAATTGTTAATGTATCTGAAGTTGAGATGAGCTAGCTTGCGGTGCCATAGCCAGCTGACTTCGGATACTGATTTGGATAGGAAACATAACTGCGGTTTGCCTATGATCAGAGAGACATCCAGAGGATACATAGTACCTTCGGATCGAGATTTGATCAAACATGTGTTCCTATCACTTGTCATTACATAGCAAAATTGATCATCAAATTCAACTCGATGGCCTGCCTTACATAGTTGGCCAACACTGATGAGATTGTGTTTAAGGCTTTCTACATAAGCAACCTTTTGAATAGAGAAGTTCCCCGTAGTGAGAACACCATAACCTCGGATGATCCCATTCGTATTGTTGCCGAATGTAACATTTCCACCGTTGCAAATTGGCCTGAAATCCCGAAGGTATTCTAACCTTTGGGTCATGTGCAAGGAGCAGGCACTGTCGATTAACCATTCTTCTTCTTGTTCCTCCTTGCACAAAGCCTGAGAATTACACGGTTAGTTTAGGCATCCAAACTAGTATGGAGCCTGGGACAATAGATGAGTTTCTGAATGATGCATGGACCGAGGTTGCAGGGACTGGTTTCTTGTCAACTTTTAATCCTAGTCCTGGGTGTTTGTGCAGTTTTGGAGTGTTGTGTGTTTTTGAAAAATTACGAGGTTTCTGACTCCAACTAGATTTGACATAGGATGAATCTTTTTGGCAACTACACTGACATTTGCAGGTTGAGATTTTGTCTTTTGTTCTGACACCACGTTTGGTTAGCGGTCTAAAGGATGAGTTGGGCTTGTGACCAGTCCGAGGTTGAAAAGATCTGACATGAGTGTTGTTTGGTTTCTGAAAAGTTTGTTTTGAAAAAGGTTTAGCACGTGTCGATCTGTGTGTCCTTTTTGTTGGAATTGGTAGAATACCCTTCCACTTGTTAAAATTTTGATGTGACTTTAAAAGTGTTGGAGTGGGTAAGATACCTTTCCATTTCGGATCATCTGAGGAATAGATTTGAAAACCATTGTTTCGAAAAGACTTTACACCTTTTTGGGTTGTGTCAGATGAATTAGGAATGACTGTTGAAACTGTACATTCCTTTTTTTATGTTTTCTTGATGGGAGAGTTTTTCGAAAAATAGTATGAGAAAACAAATTTTTCTGGACTTTTGGACTTTGGAAATCTGATATGCTTCTTGTTTTTCGAAAAAGTTTGTCTATTTGTGCCTCGGGAGCGAATTTCCTCTTTGAAGCCTTTTTTGCTAAAGTTTTTGGGGAACCGCAGTCTTTGATGTTCAACTGCGGTTTCCTGGAATTCTTAGAAAAACTTTAAAAACATGGGCTTGAGTCATCCGAACTTGTGAATTCAGGTGTTTGAGAGCATTGACCCACTTCAAAGTTCTCTATGGGTAATTCATGATGAATTGGTTGAAGAGGCACATTTCCTTTTACTGATGACTGCGGTAATGATGATTTGACTACTGCAGAGTCTGAGTTGGGACTTCAGTGGGACTTTTGTGGGACTTTTGACTACAGTGTGAGACATTGCGGTCTGAGGGCAGAGATGGGAAGTCTTTCGAGACTTCGGGGCCCTCAATCACAATTTCTTCATCAACTACGGATGAGGTTTGAGAATTTGGGTAAATGGTGCCACAGATAGGAATTTGATCACATGTGTGACCCGAAACCTCAGGCACAATTTCCTCAATGACACAATTATTGCTTAGATTATGAAGTCTACCGAAGTGTGTTTTGATGTCTTCGGGAAAGGTCTTGTCATTGACTGGGAAATGAAATTCTCGATCTGGAGGGACATACAGTCTGTCTTTGTTGAACCGGGGTGAGGAATCCATTGCGGTAGGATATCCATTTGACCAACCCCAATTATATGTATTGTCCATGGTTCCATTATTTACCAAATTTTCAATAGCTTCACTTTCATTGAACAATTTTTCGATTAAAAGATTTAAGCGTACAATTTCACTCTGAGCTAAATCTCTCTGGTTCAAAGTTATCTCTAATTGTGTTTCACTTAACATTCTTGCATCTTTTTCTAACTCTAAGTCCTTTTCTAACATAGCCATTTTGAGTCTTTTGTTATCCAGTCGTCCTCTCACATGGAACATCTCTTGGGACACAATGTTCTTCTCATCTAAGGCTTTGTTATAGTCTGTAAGGACGGCAGCACATATGTCATTAAGATCATCTATGTAAGGTTGACAGTCATGCATGCTATAGTTTATAGTTTGGATCATGAGTTTTACCTGTTCTACGATGCTTAGAGTTCCATCATTTGCCATGTAGCAGTAGTTCTTTTCCAGCTTTGTAGACCCATCATCATCCGCAGTTGCCAGCATGCAGATTTTCCCTTTTACTTTGACACTGCTGATGGCTTCATCTTCTTCTCCGGATGACCAAACTTGATGGTCTCTTTTGACATGGGCTACGTATGCCCTTGCCATTTCCTTATCTTCCAATTCTTGAGCCATTCTAAGGTAGAATGCTCTGTCTTTTACTACATTAGCCTTACAACCTCTTGCAAAATGATTCTCTTTGTTGCATTTGTGACAAATCACAACATCAGTTTTGTCTTCTGAGGGAGTACCGGAGTCAGTGGTTTAAGTAGACTGCGGTGCCTCCTTTGGTTGAGTATTTTGAGATTGCGGTGGTGGATGAGAACTTTTGGGATGTCGAGGATGGTTATTCTGTGGACTGAAGTTACGGTTGAATGGGGGTTTGTTGAACTGTTGATTCTTGCGGAAGGAAGGAGGTGGTAGACGGTTGAACTGTTGGCTAACCAGAGCAATAGCCTTCTGAAATTCTTCTTCATCATCATACTCTGAATCAGCTTCGTATGACTGTGGTGGAGTGTCATACGAGGGAGAGTAAGATTGAATATGTGGAGCTTGTGCTATGAGAGCAAGTGGTCCTCCAAAGTCAGCACAGTCTTTGAGTACGGTGGATTTTTGTGCTTGCAGTTCTCCATATAGCTTGTAGAGAGACAAAGAGTGAATCTTTCTATCACCTTGGACTATCATCTTAGCCGTAGTCTAGTGTCTTCCCAAACCATTAAGAAACTGAAGATTTGTTTCATGCTTACTGCGGATGGTGCCCGCATTGGATAACTTGGTGACTATCAGGTTGAACCTTTTGAAGGAGTCTTCCAAGCTTTCGCCAGTATGAGCTTTGAAGTTTTTGAACTCATTGAGTGCGGTTGTAAGCTTCTTGTCTTGTGCTTGTTCTGAGCCTTCGTACAAATTCTTGAGAACTTCCCAAATCTCTTTTGCTGATTTGCAATTTATGATAATATCGAAGTTGTCAGGAGCAACTCCACAAGAGATTTCATAAAAAACAACAACATCATTCTCCATTTAATCTAGATCATCCTTGGTGGGACGGTTCATGACTGGTTGACCTCCTCCTAGTCTGGTTGTAGCGCCGTCAATTTGGACTGGTGTAAGAACTGGGACATGTGGTCCTTCTTCTACGGATCGCCATACATCTCTACCAAGTCTCCTTAAGTATATTTCCATTCTTTGAGACCAATGATGATATTCATTTGCTACCAGTATTGGGGCTCGATTAGAACCACCAACACTGTTGGAAACATTCAGAGATAACGATTGTGCCATTTTTTTTGAAAATGAGCTTCAGTGGTATAGAAGGCCCTTTGAAAATCAGAGTTCCGTTTTCAAAAAGCAACCACTATGGCTCTGATACCAATTATTGAGAGAAAAACTTTGAGACACACTTGAACAAACGTTAGAACAAGTATATTGCGGAATAGTTAATCTCGAAGGATCTAAAAGCTCAACAATAATATTAATAAGTTAGAGTTAGATAGTTAGAGAGTAAGTTGCGGAAAAGTAAAGAAATGGAAATGACAACAATTGTTATATCAAGAATACACATAAGTTGATTCATAACGAGGAATGCATTCAAGCCAAGTTAATAAGTGAGATCAAAACTTAGTGATTAAGTCACAAGAGACTTGCTCCGAAGAGAGATTGTAATCAGTTATATTCTAGTAAGATTTGAGAGTAAGAAGTGATGAGTAGATAGAGAGATAGAAAAGATAACTTCAGAGATGTGTATTCAGATTGATCATTGAGAAACAGTGAGAATGAGCTCTATTTATAGAGACTCAAGAAGTTACATTTGAATCACTCTCTAAGAGTAGTCATGCAAGGCATACTGGACAATAGAGAGTATTACAGAAAGACAAATAAACTAAGTAAAGTAAGAATGACTGCGGTTGACTAGATGACTTCGGATGCGGTTGTTGAAGAGGGAGCTTGACTGCGGTAGCTTGTTGGCTGCGGTAGCTGAAGTTCAAGAGGGTCACCTTTCATGATTCAACAGGTTGAAATTCTCCAAAAATCTCATTTTGTTCATTTTGAAATTTTAATTTTTGCGAGTTTCTTTTTCAGATCTACGTTCCGTTAGTCATCTACAGGCCACGAAAAGTAGAAACGTTTGCTCACGACGCAATTCAGAAGAGATTCATCCGAACGGAATTTCAAAAATCAAAAAAAAATTCGGCACGAAAAATATACTGCTGCTCAGCGCACAGTCAGGTATTTTCGTTCTGAAACTGAATTTCTGTTTTTGTTATATATTTGTGCGGTCGTTTGGGAGTAGTTAAAAATACTTATTTTTGCTTTATTATTATTATTATTTTTATCTAGAAATTGTGCCTACCTTGTCCCAATTTACCTGACAAAATGCCCCCAAGACCCTCCCGTTCACGCAGACAGGTTGACACCTCAGACCCGTCATACACTGTCCAGGTGGACACTGTCACTGTAGATTTAGGTTCACAGGCCGCACTAGACTGTTACCAGCGACTTCTCGACCGCGAGATTTTGCCACAGGTCTGGGCCCCTAGCCGCACCTTAATGCAGGAACTCCATATTTATGATGGTGTTCGCACTCTTTTTGCCAATATTGGCTGGGAGCGCCTATTATCTGCAGATTTTGGCACTTGTCCCCTATTGACCCGAGAGTTTTTAGCCACGCTTAGTGAGATAAATCATGAGGGAAACATAGCTTTTCGCATTTTTATCACCCCTCACACTCTTCACGTGGACCAGTTATGTGTTATCTTCCATACTCCCATCACTAGTTTATCCCAGCCCACCCCCGCTTTTGACGTACGCGAGTTTTGGTACTCCATTACCGGTTTGGAGTCTTATGATTCAGCCTCATCCGTACAGACTAGCATCATGCACCCTGTTCTCAAAATTGCATTTAAAATTATATGCAATATCATTTATGCACAGATTGAGACCCCGAAAGCCGGCAAAGCCGAGCTTTTTCTTTTGTGGTGCATGATCACCGGGTCATACCGTCCACATTTTGGTGATATTATCATTAGACGGTTCCATAGAGTTATAGCTCTTCGCACTCGCGGTGCAATTCGATGTGGTGGTTTGATTTGTGTCATTGCCCGCTTCCTCCAGTCGCAATCTACTCCGGAGTACACCTTCTTTACCGGTGATTCTTTGTTGGATTAGTGTCTAAGTCCATAACTATAATTGGTATATACTTGACACGACCCGGCATGGTCCATTTGGGTTGCATGGCATCAGGACAATTGGATAGACCTTTTAATGAGAAGAAGATATTTGTGACATATTAATATATTATAAGTTCTAATATATTAATATGAAATCATATTATTTAATTAGTATTGATCTAGAATTAATTTGGAATTAATTTAGTGATCAAAAGAGACTAAATAAATATATGGGGATTGATTGTGTAAATCATAGATTCTTATATATGTGGGCTCATGATCCATGATTCCTTATGTTGGGTTTAACCCATGTGGTGGCCCATGGATACTCCATGGAGGTTAAAACCCATGGAGCATAAGGAATGGGTTAAGTCATGGGTTACATGGTGTAACCCTAATGTGCACACTATATAAAGACCCCATTGTTGGTGAAATCGGCACTAGTGTATTTACATAGAGGGCAAGCCGATTTCATAGAGATATAAGACTAATATCTTCTCTCATGGTTATTCCAAATGTTCATGGTGTTGTGTGAACCATTTGAGGTGTCACACTTGGGGCACTAGACTCTTGAGCTCCATGGAATCAAGCACCAAACAAGAGGTATGTAATTCTACTAGATTTTATATTATATGTACTTTATATTATGCTAGTTAGAACAATACCTTGGAAAATTGATATGTGCATGTATAATAGAGAAAAAATAGATCCAAGGTATTTAGGGTTGCATGTACACCATAGGAGTGTTAGAATGCTCAAAACCCAACAGTGGTATCAGAGCCAGGTTTGTTTTCACTTATACTTGATGCAAACTGCTTAAAATCGAAGTTTTTTTTGCTGCTGGGACAGTGGACTCGCCGAGTTCACTGATGGACTCGATGAGTCCAAGGCAAAGTTCATCCAACTCGCCGAGTTGGTTCATGCACTCGACGAGTTGGACCCCCAAACAGCATATCTTCGAAAAACCCAACAGTAGATCCAAGGTACTTTATATTATGCTAGTTAGAACAATACCTTGGAAAATTGATATTTGCATGTATAATAGAGAAAACATAGATCCAAGGTATTTAGGGTTGCATGTACACCATAGGAGTGTTAGAATGCTCAAAACCCAACAGTGGTATCAGAGCCAGGTTTGTTTTCACTTATACTTGATGCAAACTGCTTAAAATCAAAGTTTTTTTTGCTGCTGGGATAGTGGACTCGCCGAGTTCACTGATGGACTCGACGAGTCCAAGGCAAAGTTCATCCAACTCGCCGAGTTGGTTCATGCACTCGACGAGTTGGACCCCCAAACAGCATATCTTCGAGTTTTGGTGTTGGAATTGGTCTAGAATCATTACCTATGATTGTTTATGTCTTATAAAACTTGTTTTTAATGTGGTAATGATTATGTTAAACCAATTTCAATGCTATAATCAACGTTTCAAGTTTATATATGTTTATGTAATTCTTGAAAAATTGTTGATTATGAATGTTCATGCTTGTGAGTTTTTTTTAGATCATAGGAATTATGTGCAAATTGTTTGTTAGTATAATTCTTGATCTCAATGAAATTGTATGGAGTCCATAACTTGTCCTCAAGTTATGGATTACCAAAAGTTTTTGTGTTTCCTTGGATTATGAGTTAGTTTAGATTAATAAAAAAAATGTGTTTTAGTTGTTTTCAATCCTTATTAATCTAAAAGAAGTTCATAAAAGATGTTTTTGTAACTTGTCCTCAAGTTACATAAAATGTCACATTTATGAATCTTAAAACTCATAAATATGCCAAAGGTTACAAAATGAAAAGTCTCTTCTCATAAATGGTTTCTTTATGGACTTCATGACTTGTTCTCAAGTTATGGATTACCAAGAGACACTTCTTTAAAAGTGTTATTAAAGAAAAAGAGGTTACATAAAAATGAAGAGTCTTCATTTTAATGAACCATTAAACTCATAAGTTATGAAATAAAAGGTTTCGAATAGTTTCAAAACTTTCCCTCAAGTTTTGGAATTTGTAAAGTCTCACACACATTAATGCTTTAATTCCAAACTCTAAAATTTTAAAAGTTAAAATTCAAACTTTATGGACTTCATTAAAGTGTTTAATTAAAAGAGTTAATAATTCCATAAAGACATGGTTTAAGTTTAATTAAATTAAGAGTATAGTTTAATTAATAGATTAAACCACCAAGTATTTTAAATGTTTAAAATACACCCTTATACTATTATTATAATTTTAATAATATAGATATGTATAAGATAAAGTCAATCTTACCGTTAGTAGGCCTCATTCACGAAGTCGGTCTATAAGGGGGGTATAAGGTTACTGCCTATAAAATGGCAGTTTAATGGGTGTCCACTCTCACCCACCGCTTCCTTGACTGGTGGAGGGACGTTAGCCGAACGGGTAGGAAAGGACTATAATTATCCCTTCATTAAAAGTATAATGATAAATACTAAGTAACTAAACACTTATTAATTCTCAATCCTAGTTACTTAGGAAAATGTGAAATAGGTGCTAACCCATGAAATTACACTTTGTACCTTACCAAGTCGTTAGTGGAGCGTGTGTGGTTAACCGGCACATCGATTAGGTGATAAAGTTAAGGGTACCAAGTCAATTTGCATGGTTATTCACACCTTGTTTGTGATCCTCGGCATCCCAGTCACAAACTTGAGAGGGCACAATCGAGATTCAAACATGCCATTGAAAGTTCAATGTATCTCAAAAGATCTAGGAGTTTCAAATCCAATTAAAACTTAATTATATTTCATTTTTCATGGTGGAAATTGGTAAATCATCATTTACCTACCTTCAACTATTTTATAACTCGGATTACGGCATCCCTCTTCTAGTTATAAATAGGTTGTTGGATCCTAGCCTTAATATTTCATATTGGGTGTTATATTAAGGACTTTAAATCAACTAACTTGAATTTCTCCCTTATAGATGTCTCCTTCAGACAGCTATGGTCTTCCCAAATCTTTAGGAACAAGCTATCCTAATGAAGATGATATCCCAAATGGCAATCAAGGTGAAAGATCAATCCCTTTGTTGTGCATTAGTGGGACTGGAAATCATACTTCACTTCCTCCACCTCCTCCAATAAATCTCCCTATCCCACAAGTTTCAAAACTTGATAAGTTCTAAGTCACTCAATCCCTATTGGCAAACAAAGTCTATATGTGCTTAGATCTTGGAGATTAACTCACATATTGACAAGCCAGGAGAGTCAGGTGTCGAAGTCTCGAGATAGCTGGCTGTTGACTTGGTTCTTCAGTCACTCCCTGATAACAGACTATAACATGACCCTTAATGATCTTACATATTTGCTCGATGATGCTGAATCAGCAATGATTTGGAGCATTGGTAAAGCAAATTAGATTGGAAGATCTACTTCCCAAACCTATTTCGACATTGAAATGGTAACACTAGAAGTCCAGAAAAACTTTCTCTTCCCAATTGAAAGGGATCGGCCATGGTCAAGTCGTTTGACCCAATGGTAAAGAGAAAGGCTAAGTCTGTGATAGTCCCGTGTACCATTTCCAAAGATTCCATATATTTGTTTTACCAATAAAAGGGACATTGGTTGCGAAGCTGCCGAATTTACCTGAAACCTCATAAGGATGGTAAAGTCAAAAGTTTGACTCTGCTTCAGGTAAAGTCCGTTATCTAACTCTATTAAGTCTCTTTTGGAGATTCTTAATACATGATATAATGTAATTACATTTTTATGTTTTTGAAGAATCAAAGGAAGCTTAAAGAAAAAGTGTGCTGATTCTGATCGCATGGTTCGATGACCAGAATTTTGAGCCACTGCATAAGAGTTATGAGATATTGCTTAGGAATAGATAACAACAAAGTTTTCATATGAATTTGCATTGTTAGGATAAGTTTTTCCGCAAGTTTTAAAAATAAAAGAAAAGTTTTGATTTTGTTTATTTGAAGTATCCTTACAAAGGAATTTGTGAAAAATTGTTGTTTATATGTTTCCATTGATAAGCAATATTGGAAAAATGAATTTGATTCTTTCATTTGTGGTAGTGTCATAATTTATCAAATAAGGAAAGATTCTCATCACCCAAGTTTCAGTTGGATAGAAACTTGGAATCATGCAAGTTGTATTGTGTGATGAATGAGATTTTTCATCTTTGGTAAATTAAGACTAATTCCTTGTTCACATTCGCATGTGAGTCAAGCGAAGGACTAAAGGATCGGGTACATTAGGTTGTGCACTAGTCAGGTCCACCACAAAGGTTGATAAGATTATTCGTTATGATTTACTAAAGTTTGGTAAATATGATTATGCTTACAAGTTTAAGTGTAATTCTGAAACATTGGAAAAGTTTCAATATATGGCAGAATGAATAAGAAGAATCAAATAAGGCAGATAGATAAAAGTTTCTCCAATCTGAAGAGATGGGAGAGTACTTGTGTATCTTTTTTTTATGATTATCTTAGTGATTATGGAATCATATCACAATTGATCCTCTAAGGACACCTTAGTGCATCTGTTTGCCTAAGGAGAGGAATCATGAATTGTTGAAATGGTTAAATCAAAAGATAAATCATACTTCGTTCCAAAAACAAATCATGGAGTTATACTCCAAGATTGAGCCTTGAGTGACATAATCTTAAGAAAGGTTTAAAACACTTGTCAAATGTAGAGTAAAATGGTTTCTTACTCTTGTACATTTGAAATTGGTAAGTTGTGATGTTTTGGATAAAACAAAGACCAACTAAGGCCAATTGTGTGAAATGTTTGTAAAAGAATCCGCACTATCTCTTGAATATTGGGCAAGAGAGTCTTATATGTCAAGAGGACAGTGGGAGTTTAAAAGATCCTGAAATAGTTTCAAGAACTAATCAAGAGTTTTGTTAATCACTAGCCCACGACTTGAGGTTTGTAACCTATCGCGTTGACATATTCTTATTTTTATGTCTATTCCAGTTAAAAGTTGACCATGCTTATGAGTTCTATGAGTTCTCAATTGTTTGCATAACAACCTGGAAGCAATGGTAGGCCCTTGTGCTGCCGGGTGGCAAGAAATTGAGATTGAACAAGTTCAGTCCATATGTGTTTGGATTTGCCACTAACCTTGTCTTGTGATTATGGTTATGACAAATTCACATGGATAGGAACACTTACACCATAAAATCTAAGTGTCATAAGGTTTCTCTCTGATTCATGAAAATGATGGTGAGGAAACTCTTTCACTAAGTAGATTTTAAGTAGATAGCAATTGTGAGAATGACAAAAGGTCTAAACATTATGATTACGGCATCCCTCTTCATAATTGTTTAGACACACAAGTGAGCTATCTAAGGAAAGGTGTATGATTTTGATAAAGTCATATCAAAGCAATTGCGTATCAGAAATCTGAACTTTGGTAAAGAAAATCAATAAAGTATTGTTTTTCTAGAAGTCCAGCTGATTTCTGAGTACATGTCAAAGCTAGTGGGAGCATAAGTATTATGCTAGTAAGATAATAATCATTATGATAGTGGGAGCATGATGATTATGTTGCAAGCTAGCAATGTTAATTATAGAAAACAAAAGTTTCAATTCGCTTTGAAAAGTTGTTTTGCTATAATTAAGGGAGAGGATTTTATACTTCATTCCAATTCTACAAGCTTAGATTGAGATTTTAATCAAATTTAGTCAAGAATATATATGAATGTTATGCTGGAATGGTTCAACATAAGGAAATTCTATATATGTTGCGTTCTCAAAATTCGTTTATGATTACGGCATCCCTCTTCATAGTTCGAATTGTGAGAATATGGCAAATAAAAAATTTTATAGCATGAATCATGTCCCATATGCTTCGGGTATAGGATCGATTACATGAGCTATAATAGTTATCCTTTCTAAATTTTCCTAATGCTTAGGGCATTAAGAGGGGAAAAGGGATAAGAACTGGATATGACTAAAATGATTAAGCAATTGTCGAGGACAATTTGAGGTTTACCAAAGATTGGTTACTCATGGACAATTGGAAGTATAGAGTAAGGATCATATTGACATATTTTGAAAAGAGGCAACTCTTGTTCAAAAGTGATGGTCAAAATGGGAATGTGGAATTGTTTCCATAGGTGGAAGTTATTCTTTGAATCTGTGTAAGATTAGAGAACTTAATGCAAGAAGGATGTTCAAAGGAATTACTTTGAATTTGAGATCATTTCCATGGAATTGCTTTCCATTGGAATACTTTGTAATGTCTGTTGCCAAGTCTTTGTGACTTGTGTGCATATTCATTACAAGAGGATCATTGCATATAAGTTTAGAATCTAACAAGATTACGGTAAATGACAAGAATTTGGTGTTCTTACATTTATTGTAAAGGATTTGGGATTGTGAAATGAGAATCATTGAAATGTTGTCAATCGATCTGTTTCACAAAGAGAGGACCACATGTAAACATAGTGTGCATACTTGGAGTATGACTATTGTTTGGACGAACATAGTGTGCATGTTTGGAGCATGGCATGACTATTGTTTCAATCCAAGTATTAAGTTGATTAATCGAAACATGAATAATGAGTAATCAATATGGTGCTTAGATAAAAGATGTTTTTATTTACACTCAAAGTGTTGGGGCCATACATGATTAGTATTATTTTGTGTTTCACTTTGCATGTTTTGACTTCCAGAATAACTAGGTCATTCTTCCCGAATGACTAAGTTATTCAAACCATCCACAGTCGGTCATATGTTGCAAGTAGATATGAATCAAGACTGTCATGAATTTGGCTTGTATGATTTGTCTAATGTGCATTAGACATAGCAGTGGTTGCTACAACATTCATGAGTGCTCATAAGTTCTGAGTATTGGATTCAACCCACGCTCATTTGAATCACTTCATGGAGTTTATCACGAGTGATCATGAGACGATAATATCTTATATTCTTCTAACCTATAGATATGAGTTGTTGACTATGAGTTGGTTATACATTGATTGCACGAAAACGCATTGGTAACTCGATGTTATAAAACGTGCCTTTGTGTATGATTCAACAAGTAGTCAGTACAAGCATATGAGTCGAAGTTTATCCATTCCTTTTACCCTCAAAGGGATAAAAGCGATATCTGTGGGCCCCTCGATGATTTAGTGATGACAAAATGTAAGTGCTCGGTCGGGCATGGACTGATTTGATTTGTTCAATTAGTCAGTCGTCATAAATCGGAAATCGGGAAACAACAAATGGACAGAGAGAATGATTATAATCCATGTCTCAGTCCATATGATATCTAGAATGGAGGAATATATGATCACTTATCTAATGGACGCGTTATTGATTTGTTCAGAGTTCGGCAGCAGCTTTTAAGAGCTACGATTGCTGGTCAGGTTGTGAAGGCGTACTTGCAATAATAGTTATTAGACTTATCCAAGTGGGAGATTGTTGGATTAGTGTCTAAGTCCATAACTATAATTGGTATATACTTGACCCGACCTGGCATGGTCCATTTGGGTTGCATGGCATCAGAACAATTGGATAAACCTTTTAATGAGAAGAAGATATTTGTGACATATTAATATATTATAAGTTCTAATATATTAATATGAAATCATATTATTTAACTAGTATTGATCTAGAATTAATTTGGAATTAATTTAGTGATCAAAAGAGACTAAATAAATATATGGGGATTGATTGTGTAAATCATAGATTCTTATATATGTGGGCTCATGATCCATGATTCCTTATGTTGGGTTTAACCCATGTGGTGGCCCATGGATACTCCATGGAGGTTAAAACCCATGGAGCATAAGGAATGGGTTAAGTCATGGGTTACATGGTGTAACCCTAATGTGCACACTATATAAAGACCCCATTGTTGGTGAAATCGGCACTAGTGTATTTACATAGAGGGCAAGCCGATTTCATAGAGATATAAGACTAATATCTTCTCTCATGGTTATTCCAAATGTTCATGGTGTTGTGTGAACCATTTGAGGTGTCACACTTGGGGCACTAGGCTCTTGAGCTCCATGGAATCAAGCACCAAACAAGAGGTATGTAATTCTACTAGATTTTATATTATATGTACTTTATATTATGCTAGTTAGAACAATACCTTGGAAAATTGATATTTGCATGTATAATAGAGAAAACATAGATCCAAGGTATTTAGGGTTGCATGTACACCATAGGAGTGTTAGAATGCTCAAAACCCAACATTCTTTTCGTCTGACCCTGCAGAACTTTCGGGATATGCACATGCTTCGTACTGCCCCAGGTGGGTGTGTTTGGATGCAGGGTCGCTCCACGTATTTCAAGGTCACTGGACTTGATGTAATAGCTCTCGATGACCCCATTAGCGTGACTGAGTGGGTGCTTCCTTCGAACATCCACTCACCCCCTCGCCAACCTAGGGCACAGCGTCCACAGTCTGATCGACCATCTTCATCCACTCAGCACCCAGACTACGCAGACGCCACACCTATATCCTTTACCCAGCCTGATCCTATGCAGACTGACTTTCAGGATCAGCCCCCACCCACTCAGCCATCTCACCCTCACCCCAACTCTCCCTTCACTTACCAGCATTACATTGACCACCGTAGGGATATTGCTTCCCTTCAGCAGACGATGACTGGTCTTCGCCTCGACTATCAGCAGTATAGCACTCAGGTTACCGACTATCGTGACGAGCTCTTAGGTCTGCGCGACGATTTCGACGATTTCCGCGACCAGTTTTTCCGTCGCTATGCTCCCCCGTCCGAGTAGTCGTCTTCCACTCCTCCCTAAGCATTGAGGACAATGCTTAATTTTAAGTTTGGGGAGGGGATTTTCTATCTTTTTGTAAAAAGTTTTTATTTTGTTATTTAAAAAAAAACAAAAAAAAATAGAAAAGTTTAAAAAAAATCCAAAAAGATTTTTCATTTATGTTTCTTTATTTGTCATTTTATTTATTCCTAGTTTCTCTAAAAAAAATTTCATTTTGTTGCATTCTGCATTTACAAAAAAAAAAAAAAAAAAAAAAAAAAAAAAAAATACGAGATGATGACACTTTTTACATACGATAGCTCCATGAAGTGGATATTGAGAATTGAAAATGAAAAAAATCTGAAGCAACTTGATTGTTATTGGAAGTGTAGAATCAGCTGTCATAACCAAGGGACCCAAGACACCGTGATTCGAGACCCCGACCTTAGATAATAATAAAAATAGCGTACTGAAACGTTTTTTGGGCGGTAATAACAGCTCTAGGATGATTTGCTTATTAATGTTTAAAAAGAATCTTTATCGGCAACTCTGAACCCACAGAACATGGCCCTATTTGTTGACACGCGTTACCCTCGCGGTAACAGAGAGCTTAAGTATCAGATCCACACAGTCAAATTGAAGAAAGGGTACAACGTTATATCTAGTACCCAAATCAAAGAATTTCAAGCACTCAATTGAAGAAACTTCAAGAAATTCCAAAAAAAAAAGAGAGATTGAAGAAATCAAGCTCAAAACGAAGTGTAAATCAAAGTTCAATCAAGTTAGAAGCCGTTCCAAAGTTACATCTGGCGAATAAAGAACTGTGTGATATGATACTTGTGGCTCTCGAAAAAGTGAAAGCATAGAGCTCGGGCTCCTACGGGGGTTGGCCCTTGCTGCTTCAGCGAAAGCTGATTTGGTCGTGCGGGTTCTTAAGGATGCGTCGATTCTGATTCTTGGTCATCTAGTCTTAAGGACATGAGATCCGGACTATGTTATTTTCGCTCATAAAGCTAATTAAGGTGCAAAGTTTAAATAAAACTAGAGTCGGATCATTGTGTTACACCGTTTTATGGTCTTCCTTACCTTGGGAGTCTGTAATACATGAAAGATAGCAGGATGGTTGCTTTGGTGTTAGTGATTGGAGCCTAGTATCGATGTAAAGTCTGATCGTAAAAGAAAAAAAAATATTTAAAAAAAAAAACATGTTTCATTTTAGTTGTTCGTTTTTCATTTGCATACTATCTTAGTTCATTGTTCATTTTCTTTATCTTTGCATGCATGTTTTATGTTTAGCTTTGGTAGTTCTTATTATTTAGGTTTTCGTTTTTTTTTAGTTAACGTGTGTCTAGGTTGTCCCGTTATTGCCTTTAGCCCCAATTCCGTTTCCAAAGTTATCGTTTCCTTACTCGAGGGCAAGTAAGGTCTAAGCTTGGGGAGGTTTGTTAGATGCATTTTATATGCATCTTTTAGCACAATTTCCTACGTATTTCATTATAAAAAGCTAACTAATTCCTGATTATTCTTATGTATTTCGTGTTTCATGATTATTTTGAAGAATGCACGTACTGCTCACGTTTGTTATGATTTTTCAGGACCATTTGGAGCACATGTATGATTGCGCAAGTTCGGGATGCGTTCGTGGATGCTTAGGAGCTTAATTGGAGTCTAGACCAAGGAAGGATGTCGGGAAATGATCGAAAACTACTTGGAAGGAGGAACAACAAACAAAAAGAGCCAAAAAGCTTCATTTGCGATCGCAAGTTATGTCTTTGCGATCGCAGGTTTGACCTTGCGATCGCAGGTTGGGTCGCAGGTTGCCATCGAGGTTTCAGCGAGTGAAAAATTCATCAGATGAGAAAAAAAGAGAACCTGCGATCGCAGGTTGTGCCTTTGCGATCGCAGGTTGGTCAAATTGCCTCAAAATAGCAACATACTTCATTAAAGAGTCCCGTGACACATTCTTGATGATACATGCGATCGCAGGTATACCCCTTTGCGATCGCAGGTATGTCGTTTTGACAGCTAGACGTATAAATACAGCCTGATACCCTTCCAGTAACCCTAATCGGCGATTCAGAGGCGATTTTCAGAGGTTTTCAAGTGAAGAACGCAGATCTAAAGGAGACGATTCGATTCCAATTCATAGTTTAGTAAGATTGATCGTTTAGATTCTATTTCCACTGTTTGTAATCAGTTTTTAGCCATGTCAGGCTAAAAACTCAGATTTCAGTTTCGCAAGACGTAACCTTTTCGTATGATTAATCATTAGACACTATGTTTGACTATGATTAGTGTTTAGTTTGATCAGTTATGTGTTAATTTGAATGTTTGATTTTGATTTCAGTTTCTGTTGGCCACTTAAATTGTTTGTGAATCATTCTAGTCATCTAATTGTTTAGATCCGTAATTGTCTAGATAAATTAGTAAAAAGTGACAAGTATTAGATTAATTCTGAGTTTAGGGTTAACTCTAATATGAAATGATCAAACAAGTTTTAACGCCTCCGAGCTTATGAGAGGTATTGAACTTTACTGGGAATTATACTGTCTCTAATGCAACTTTTCTTTATTAGTCAAGAGCTTGTTTGGTTAATTTAGTAAAAAGTTAGATTTAATTCAGAGAACTTATTTTGATTAAATGATTTTTTGTAATAAAGGTCATTAGAGCTTGTTAATGAACCTTAGTACCAGTTTAAACAAGTGCGTAGTCAAATATTGTGTTGAAGGTTAATTATATGATTAGGGGAGTCACCGCGAAACTGGAATTGCTTTCTTTTATTTGAATTTTCATCACTTTAAATTTAGTTATTCTTTTGTCAATTTCGATTTCTATTAGTTTAATTTTCAGAAATAAACCCCCCTTTTTTATGTTTATTGCATTCATCAAGAATTAGACCACACCTTACGCAAAGAGGTGTAAACATTAGAACGTGTCCCTGAGGATCCGACCCTGCTTACATGTACTACCTGTTAGTGCCATAAAGCAGTTTATTTATTATTTTTATTTGTTTAAATCGTGTACGACAGCGGTATTAACACCTATCTTCCTTGGTATCCCCTCCATAATAACCATGGAACTTTGCTCACTAAGTATTACTGTGGACGTCTTCTCCAATTTTTGGCGAGTGTCAAGTAAGGCAGTGTTTGATAAATGTCTGACCGGGTCGAGTCAACAAATTGGGCTGACTCGGTCAGACCCGAAGTGTTTGATTTGTGCTTTTTCGGTAAGATCAGCTGACCCAAATTGCTTTCTGGCTCATTTCCTTGATAATCGCTGACTGGAAATTAGACCATCCTACCCCTCCGTCTTCATTCTTTCTTCCCTCATTCATGTTCCCTTCCGAGTGAGCTAAAAGCACAGTTTGCTGCTATACACGAAGAACTCCCAGCGAACGCCAAATAGAGGTCGTCGGTCTGACCTCGGCCACTGCCAGAGTTCTCGTCAATCGGTTACGCCTTCTTCCCTTCTTGACTCCATCACACATGTATGATATTCTTCTAATTGTAGTTCTTTGTTGAAAACTGTAAATTATGCGTCCCTAATTGTACTTCCAATACAATCAGTTACAGTTGAGTCCATATATGTCTCCAACTTTACTAATCTCTTTTTCTATTTCAACAGCTTCATTCATTAAATTCTTCAATTCTCCCCCAATCTTATTGGCAGATTCATTCAACATCATCATTCCTTCATCCAATCTTTCATTCATTTTATTTTGTCCATTACGCAGCTCCATTTGAGAATCTGCTAGTTTTAGGGATTGCTCATAAATCGATTGTGAATGCTTTAACACAACACTAACATGTGAACTATGCAACATACGCATACATATTCCTCGATTCTGTTTTCCGTTGATTAATCAGGTTCTCAGGTTTGAATTTTTAATGTCCATAGAGTGGATTATCCTTCACGTTGTCGCTCTAGATCTGATTTTGTTGTGGATTATTAAGTTTCATATATGAATCACTTTCTTTATCCTAATTTAATCGATTTGTTTTGTTTCCAACGTCTGACTCCATCTCATCTTCCTCATCCATGTTATTTAGAATTTCGAAACGTTGGAGGAAGCCTGCTTTTAGGAACTAGTTCACAGATGTGGCATATAGGTTAAGAACATAAATAGCTTAACTCGTTGTACAGATATATATTATAGCATTGAATCTATGGTTTTAGGTCGAGAAAATAAACAACTTTGAGCTTAAACTACCTTGATTGCATTGAATTATTATGTTATTTTAAATTTCATTATGTTTTTATTTGGATATTAAATGATTTATGTTTAATTTACATTTTGTATGACATTTTATATTTGTGTGTAATTTACATTTTGTATGACAATATATATGTTTTTATAATTATTCAGCAACTTAATCCATCACTATATATAACACCAGGGTAAAATGGTCATTTTTCATCACTCAGCACATTCAGTCAGATGTACAATCAAACAACAGGATTTCTTACTCAGTCAGGATTTCTTACCCAGACAGACCTTTTCCAGTAGTCAGCACTTTCTCAGTCAGCAACTATCAAACGAGACCTAAGTCTTGAAGAAATTTGGCATATTCGGGAACTTTTGCCAAGGATTCAATAAAAGGAGTATTGATAGGAATACCCTTTACCTACTTCATAAACTTCATATGCTCTTGCTCTAGCTGGTGAACTTTGGCTCGAGAAGGAAACGGTAAATGAGGTTGATAAACTTAAGCTCCAGAAATTTTTTTCTGCCTAGACTGAGCCCACGTCGTGAGGATTAAAACCTCACCTCGTGAGGTCGGTAATTCAGCAACATTATTCTTTTTGACTTTTATTCGCATTGGTTGTGATTCGGGCTGCTTTGTCTCTTCTTCCAAGGCCTCTAAGAACTCAGAAATAGTGTCTTCTTAGGAAGTGATGGCTATAACATGTGGTTGTGGTTTGTTATTGGGAATTGGTGGAGGTAACCGCTCGTTAACCAATGTAGTTAATTGCCCTAGTTGAGCTTTAATATTTTTGATGGATGCTTGATGATTTCTCATGGCAGCATCAGTTGCATCGTGATGTTTTTCAGAAGCTTCCATAAATCTATGAAGCATCGACTCCGAGTCTACTTTTTTCTCGAGTTGAGGTTGCTCCTTTTGATAAAAGACATGGACTGTTTGCCTATACTTCTCTTCTTTTTTTTCTTTTTATACTCATCATAAGGCAACCATTCCTTCTTTGGCTTCCTCCAGTACTCATCGTAGTGGTCTCCACTTGAGTAGAACACTTGAGCTTTCCTAATCCCGTTTTCGTCCAAATGGAAATCTTTCGTCAAATGTGGAGCATTACAATTCTCACTACCCACACTAATTGCGTGTATGGATTCGTCCATCTTGGTCATTCTTTTATCCATGCTACTTAACATTGCCAATACCGCCGCCATATCTTTCGATGCACCATTCCCAATTCCCCTAGTTCCATCATTACGAGGGTTGTGATATTCCCGTGAGTGCTTTGAAAACTCTTCAATTAATTCTTTAATTTCAGCGGGATTCTTCTTCGTTAAAGGTCCTTGAGAATCAAGGAGTTTCCTTGTCGTGACGTTCACCCCATCATAGAATATCGAGACTTCTTGTTGCTCGTTTAGATCATTTTGGGGACAATTTCTTATTAACCCTTTGTATAGCTCTCAAGCCACGTACAAGGATTGCCCCAATTGTTGCTCAAAGTTTGCTATAGCCTTCTTGAGTTTAGAAACTTTTGATGGTGGGAAAAATTATCGGAGGAATTATTCACGCATATGTGCCCAAGTGGTGAGTGAACCTGGTGAAAGTGCCTTCAACCAATCTTTAGTTGCTCCTTTAAAAGTATCCGGAAGCATTCTTAACAAGACAGACTCTCGAGGAACATTAGGAATGTTGAAATAGTCTGCTATGTCATTGACTTCATCGAGGTGCTTGTATGCATCTTCATGGTCTTTTCCGTAAAATGGAATATCCTTTAGTGTGGTAAGGATATGTCCCTTAAGCTTGAAGGTAGCAGTAGCGGGAATTGCGGGTTGCACAAGTCCTGGACAGGTGTCCTTTCATATTCTTTTCTTGTATGCCTCCATTTTCATGTCAGCAATGTCTGGCATGATGCTTTTTGGCTCGCTTTCAGGTTCACTACTTTTGTCGGTTTCTGATACAGGCTAGTACCCAGAATCCTTTTTGGTAGGAGTCTTCTCAAAGAATTCGATTTTGCTCTCTCCTTTCAGTTTTTTCTTGATCCTCCTATGTTCTTGTCCTTCTTTTTATGAAAAGATGACTCGGTATCTTCAAGTGGTGGTATCAATGGTGTGTTTGATCCACTTCGCCTCTATGGTTAGTTACTAATTATGGATTATTAAAGTTGGTTACAATTATTATGTAGTTAGCAATTCAAATCCAAATTTACTAATATTTTCACCAATTCATGAACTACCTTGTATGGTCATATATAAACAAAACACATAATTAGTTATTAATTATACACAGGCTATGTAGGATTTATCTAAACAAACACAAGTATGGTCACAATTTATGTTCTCCAGCACAGCTGAAATTGTTACTTTTATTACATGTCTAAGATTTGGTCGATCCTAGCTCTAGTAATTTAATGGTCACTAAATCACTAGGTAATCAGGTTTATGTAATTTAATGGCTACTAAGCTACACTTAACTTGAATTTAAGCAATAAAATCACAATTTAACATGCTAGGTAATGATAATCACACACAACCACAAAACCAACTATTAAAATCCATAAATTAACAAACTAAGCCATAGAGTCAAAGTATCATCAAGCTAAACGAAAGCAAATAAGTCCAGCTACTCATGGCTGAAAAAAAATGAATTCAACATAAATCACCATGATTAAAGTAAATCAAACCAATTTGATGACTTGTTCTTTAATTCCTTAATCTCAAAGGGAATTTTCCTTCAAAGGAATGTTTTGTGCACTTCTCTGAACTCTAAAATTGGATATCTCATATTATCTCTCCTCCCAAAAGCTTTTTCCAGCCTCCCAATCATAAGAGTGA
Source organism: Lactuca virosa (assembly GCF_052849685.1). Taxonomy (NCBI): domain Eukaryota; kingdom Viridiplantae; phylum Streptophyta; class Magnoliopsida; order Asterales; family Asteraceae; genus Lactuca; species Lactuca virosa. The sequence continues at coordinate 265,520,095 of NC_136434.1, forward strand.
AGGGAAATTTATATTTTACCAAAATATGTGGTTCACGTCGTGAGAATTGGTGTCTCACGTCGTGAGCTCAGTAGTTATCCATATTGGGTAAGGATTCTGACTACCCGCATGCTAATCTTCTAGAATATCCTCCTCACTTCGTGAGGTTGATTGCCACGTCGTGAGCTGGGTTTTTTTGCTGGAATTTTCTTCTTTTAATCTTCAATCCTCCAAAGTTCCAATCCTTGTCAATTCCGGTCCATATTCTTCAAAAGTGTTCCATTTGGCTGTAAAATACAATTTAATTCAATAAGTACCAAATATCTTTGCAAATAACCAAAATATTACTTAAAATGTATTAAGACATTGCCTAAAAATATGTATAAATATGGCAATATCAAGATCCCTAGGTGTACTGTAGTGTAAGCTATCTTCATTCCCTCACTGTTATGGTTTATTAATTTGATTCGATGTACTTGGATATGAATAGATTTGCTATTTTTTTCATTGATAATCACCTTCTTGTATTGATTCTAATGTGAATCTATTGCATGTATGTCTTCAAATCGTTACCATGAAACTCACCACCAAACTTGAGAAAATGGGTTTGCAATTAAAATTTGGGGATTTATCAATGATTTAAGATACTTTGATTGTCTATATGTTTTTAATTTATATATTGGACATCCAAGGATTTGCTCCAAGGCCTTGAAGAATTGGTACAATTGTACGAATCAGCACACATCAAGCACGACATATATCAGGTGGGTTTTGAAATTTTGATCACAACTTTGGGCTCTAGTTATTGCACGATGGCTGAAATCAAATCTAATGATTAAGAGTGGAGCTTTCAAAGTAACTGCATATACTTTGTGTTGGATTAGGTGTCTAAGCCCATCACTATAATTAGTATATACTTGAATTGATAGTAGCACAGTCCTTTTGGGTTGCGCTTAAACCTTGCAATTGGACATGATGACTTTTACAGAGAGAGAGAAAGAGAGAGAGAGAGAGAGAGATTAATTTATTATGTGATTAATAAATTAAAAAAAAGTTTATTAATATCTATTATTTAATTAATAATTAATTAGAATCAATTTTGGGAATAATAGAAATATACCTAGGGTTTCTTCTATGATGTTCTTAGTGATAGGTTCAGTACTGAAAATATAGATCCTAAGGTTGAATGTGAACTTAAGGGTTTCTAGGGTTTCTAAATATACCTAGGGTTTCTAGGGTTTCTTCTATGATGTTCTTAGTTATAGGTTCAATACTGAAAATATAGATCCTAAGGTTGAATATGAACTTAAGGGTGTTAAGTTTATTTGTATTGCATAAAACCTATCAGTGGTGTCAGAGCATTTGGTTTGTTTTCAATTAAATTACTATAATTGTTGAATTTGATCAATCAGGGGTTATAGAAATTAAATCCTAAAAAGGCCAAGAATTTTGACTAGGGTTAAACCCTAGCCCCTTTCTATTGTATATTGAATTTAGGGTTAGGGTTTTGAAACTCTAAACTTTCTCCCTAAGTTTTCGAAAATTGCTAATGTTGTTAGGGTTTCCTATGTGACATCCCCAAATTCACGGTCATATTAAAATTTTTATTTATGCTTATTTAAAAATCAGAGTATCCTTTTTTTGAAAAATAGTATTGTGGAATTCGTTCCCAGAAAAACATGATAATAATATTATCAAAGCATTTCCGAAGAAATGTATTTTATTTATATTAAAACATTGGGATGTCATCGTCAATACAAAAACATAAGCATAAACATACATTACATTCATTTACACTAATGATTTACATCTCCTTTAATCTCTTAGTGTAATGTGTCTTCGTATCGATACCTGTGATACAAATAAACTGAGTGGGTCAGGTTGGGAAACCTGGTGAGTACATAGGGTTTTCAACTCACAATAATATAGTTATTATGTTTAGTCATCAAACAATTAACCCAGTTTCTCATCCTCATTATCTTCTTTATTCTTAAGGATCTACCCTAAGAATCATCTATTCTTCGTTCATTCATTCCTAAGGATTGTCCTAAGGAATAGGCATGAAGTTCATTGCTGCCAGGGTTTATCTAACAGGCACTAAGTCCATAGTTGCCGACGTTATCTGATAGGCACTAAGTCCATAGCTTCCAATGTCCATCTATAGGGCACTAAATCCATAGCTGCAACGTTCATTTGTAAGGCACTAAGTCCATAGTTGTTGCGGTTTTTTGAGTACTTCTGGTGAACACATCGTTCACAACACCTACAGGTTGTGAGCCTGCTAGTGTTCCACTGGACTGTCTAGAATAGTATGTGGTCGTCATCTATACTCTGCTAGATGACTGGATCATCGTTAAGGTCAATGCTTCTCATCATCTTTCACCTCTCATCATCTATATCATCTTTCATCTCTCATCATTCATCTCATCTTTCATCTACCCATCTTTACCCAATATATTTATAGGTATAAAAATACATATACAGTTTAAATCAAGTAAAACGTGTATAAATTGTTCCTCCAGCATATATATCAAGAACACAGATAATTGGCACATATAGCACATAATTTATATTAAATACTTAATATCTATGTGTAAGATGAAAGTAACTATGCACTCACTTGTTAAACAGATGACTCGAAATTCAGGCAGCGCTTCGCTTCTAACAATCGTCTTTTCCTTAGACGAAACCTAGTATCATTATTGCTAGATTTTAGTCTAATATTTATTGCGACTAATTATTAGTCTAGATTTATCATTAACTAAAGGTCTATGAGTAATATTTTTTTCTTGTATTATATAAGTGTTAAAAAATACTTTTCAACTACAATGTATAGATAGGGGCCAAACATGAAACACCGGAGGTCAGGACCATTTTGGCATTTAAGTTGTTCTGAAATCCAACAACCCTATGTGGCCCTTCAAACCATATTCCCCGTACCATGAGCAGTTAAAAGATATTAAAAGAACACTTTGTATAATTTATGTTTTATTATTCTTAGCACATGCATTGCTTATAGGTTCATAATAATGACAATGAACTTAAACATAAGTTATACTTAAAGTAGGGTAAGCATAACTCAATTATAAGGGAGTTTAGCGAAGAACCGCGCTCTACACGGGCAGAACTTCTGAGCTGAAAGCACTTCTTCTTGGAGCCTTCTGGCGCTCCGAGACTCGCCTCTAGCACTTGGGAAGTACTACAGAATGGGAGGGGTTAAAAAGGATGTTTGGGAGAGAAAGAATGGGAAAGGTGTGAGAAAAATGGAAGACTTCGAATCTATTTATAGGTTGGACCCTTCGGACTACGCTGGGCGTAACCTCGGAGTACCATGCGCGTACGAGGGCCAGGTGTCAGAATCCTATGCGAAGCCATGGAGAGAAAGCGAGGGTTCGGATCTAGCCACCTGTCAGCCTCGCGTCAACCATAATTTAATAAACTTCTAAATTTCTTAACTTTCAAATACGATGTCCATTTTCAATGTTCTTTATATCCACGTGTAGGTAGCGACGTGATCTACAAATTTTATTTAGACTCCGTCGGCTAATTTTGACTTTATTTTAAAGTTATGTTTTAACAGGCTTAGATAGATAAAGTCCGTTAAAAATTCATAACTTTTTCATCTGACGTCCGTTTTTATCTGTCTTTATATCATTGAGCTCCTATTAACGAGATATTTGATTCTCGTTTAGATTGTGTTGGCTAAAAATCGATTGATCTAAAATTCGATTTTTGGGTTGTGTACTTCTATGCAAAATCTTAGAAAAATCATAACTTCCTCATACGTAGTCAAATTTGGACGTTCTTTATATGCAAGAGTTCGGTTTAACGTCTACTATGACTTTTGTTTAGATCCATAAGGATAAAAAGTAATTTATCAAAAATTTACTTTTTACGTTACGCGGTGTTGTGCCGGTTTAGCCGTAAAACTTCGACGGGTCATAACTTCTTCCTTATAACTCGGATTTCAGGGTTTTTTATATGTACGGAACCCTTGTGACATATATTATAACTTAGTTAAGATTATTTATTCTAAATAATCTCCTTTCAAAAATTCATTTTTAATGCTTATTGTCTCTAAATTGACTAGCCCGAATCTGCGGGCTTTACAATTATCTCCCCCTTAAGATGATTACGTCTCGGAATCATCAACGAAACAGGGCTTGTATAATGACTCCATATGTTATATTTTCATCCTAGGTGATAAACGTAACTCTTATGTCCTTTCAAATGAGTATCTAACTCTTGGACTTCTTGACTGCTGACGGTGCTCAATCTTGTAACCTTCAAGTTACAAACATGATCTTTATTGGAGATTCCTGCTCCTTCTTAAACAGACTTAACTTAAGATAATTTCTTTACTTCAATTGTCGTAACAAACCGATGGGTCATGTTCTAATGACCTCTCATCGTATGATGCAACGCTTAGACTCAGGTAATTTTGAGTCAGATTCCAGAATGGACGATACCTTCCTTCATGTTCTAATGTGGTATAATCACATTCTATCATGTAGCACATCTAGCTAAAAGCTTCTTATTTTAACAACGATCGCAATACTTCTATTGATCACTTTGATTATATTTTACTTCAATCTGCAGATGCTACATCGATCTTGGTTCTCCGAACCACGTAACATACTTATCTTAGTCAGACTCGATTTGATATGACCACTCCGGTCAGAATAACAATCATCTTCTTAGCCAGTACCGAAACGATGGCAACGACATACATGAACAAAACGGAATCAATTACTAGCACCTTGGTAACCTTGTGACTTTCCATGATCTAAGTGCGAGTCATATGCTTCCGGTAGTATAGGCATCTACTACCTTTCACATCTACTCATACTCGTCCCAAGTATTGCCTCTCAGGTCTCCAAGTCACCATACAAGAAAAATCATATAGAAACTTAACACATCAGGTAACATAGCCAAGGTTTATATTATTTCTTGAAACGATTACATAGATGTTCAAGTTCACCCTACACTATGTCTCTTATATTAGGCTACACCACATGATACTGTCTATATGGATACTTCATATCCTGATCTTTGGATATATAGATCCTCACTCCTGATCCCTTGCATTGTCACCTGCTTCGTCAACGATCATCTGGAATGCTCTTACCTTTGGCTTTGGAGGCGCATTTGCTCTTGTTGCATCATTTTTCTTAAGGCAGTTCCTAGAAATATGCCTTTCTTCATTACATCCGTAATATACCCTCTTGTTAAATGTATACTCATTGGCGTAATGCCCAGTCTTCCCACACTTGAAGAAAGTCACCTCCCTGCCATAGTTTCCATAGTGTTTCTTTTTACATTTCTCACACCATTTTTCTTTACCTCCTCCTCCACACTTTGAGAACATGTTGTTCTTATTGGACCTTGAAGATCCCTCAAATTTCCTCTTCTCGCCAACTTCAAATTGTTGCCGGTTCTGCCTTTGATTATTTCTTCAACAGATTTAGCAACCCAGATGGTTTCCTCAAGAGTAGGTGTCTGGCGTACTGGCACAGTAGGTTCGTCATTATTTTGTTGAAGTAGACGCCTTGTCTCTTCAATCTGACAATCCGACATCTTCTGCATCATTGCTTGTACTCCTCCCATCATGATTGGCTCGGTTGCATCTGCTACTTCTGGTGCACGCTCAATTACTTGTATCATTATTACTAGATTTTAGTCTAATATTTATTGCGACTAATTATTAGTCTAGATTTATCATTAACTCAAGGTCTACGGGCAATATTGTTTTTCTTGTATTATAAGTGTTAAAAAATACTTTTCAACTACTATATAGACAGGGGCCAAACAGGAAACACCGGAGGGCATGACCATTTTGGCATTTAAGCTGTTTTGAAATCCAACAACCTTATGCGGCCCTTCAAACCAGATTCCCCGTACTACGAGCAGTTGAAAGGTATTATAATAACACTTTGTATAATTTATGTTTTAGCACATATATTGCTAACGGTAATGAACTTAAACATAAGTTATACTAAAAGTAGGGTAACGATAAATCACTTACAAGGGGGTTTAGCGAAGAACCGGGCTCTACGTGGGCAGAACTTCTAAGCCGAAAGCACATCTTCTCAGAGCCTTCTGGCGCTTCGAGACTCGCCTCTAGCACTTGGGAAGTACTAAGGAATGGGAGGGGTTAATAAGGATGTTTAGGAGAGAAAGAATGGTAAAGGTGTGAGAAAAATGGAAGAACTTTGAATCTATTTATAGGCTGGACCCTTCGGACTACATTGGGCATAACCTCGGAGTACGATGCGCGTAAGAGGGTCAGGTGTCGGAATCCTATCTGAAGCTGTGGAGAGAAAGCGAGGGTTCGGATCTAGCGACGTGTCAGCCTCGCATCAACCATAATTTAATAAACTTATAAATGCAATAACTTTCGCATACGAGCTCTGTTTTCAAGATTCTTTATATCCACGCGTAGGTAGCGACGTGATCTACAACTTTCGTTTCGACTCCGTCTGCTAATTTTGACTTTATTTTAAAGTTATGTTTTAACAGGCTTAGATATATAAAGTATGTTAAAAATTCATAACTTTGTCATCTGACGTCCGTTTTCATCTGTCTTTATATCGTTGAGCTCCTATTAACGAGATCTTTGATTCTCGTTTAGATTGTGTCAGCTAAAAATCAATCGATCTAAAATTCAATTTTCGGGTTGTGTACTACTATGCAAAAGCTTAGAAAAATCATAATTTCCTCATACGAAGTCAGATTTGGACGTTCTTTACATGGAAGATTTCAGTTTAACGTCTACTACGAATTTCATTTAGATCCTTAACGCTAAAAAGTAATTTATCGAAAATTCACTTTTTACTTTACGCGGTGCTGTGCCGGTTTAGCTGTAAAACTTCGACGGGTCATAACTTCTTCATTATAACTCGGATTTCAGCGTTCTTTATATGTATGGAACCCTTACGACATATACTCTAGGTTCATACATATAAAGAACCTTGCAGGTTACCGCTTCCCAATCCACTTCGAGTTCTCACCATGTCGATCTATACACCAAATCAGATGTTCAGTGTCTAGTGATGAGAATTAAGATAGGGAAAGATGTATTTACGATAGCTGTATAGATCTCCTTGTTACTCCTAAAGGTTACATGCCAGTTCTAATATCGCAATTAAACGTTTAGAAAGTTGAGCACATAAAAATTCCAGATCCGCTCGGCAACAGTCCATAGATCCGATCAAATAATAGCATATAAGGCATCTTTATAGCTATAACATAATTCATTTAGCACTTAAAAACATTTTAGGCATCTTTCCTAAAATAAGCTAGTGCTCGTGTCTATTCAGGTATACTTCTTAATTATAGGAGACACTTATCTCACAATCATCGTTTAGCATTCTAAGTTTAATTAAGTCTAGAAATTTCCTACAAATTTCTAGTTCGCTTAAACAAATTCTATGATACCAACTGGGACATCCACAAATTCACGATCATTTTAAAAATTCTATTTATGCTTATTTAAAAATCAGAGTATCCTTTTATGAAAAGTAGTATTACGGAATTTGTTCCCAGAAAAACATGATAATAATATTATCAAAGCATTTCCGAAGAAATGTATTTTATTTATATTAAGACATTGGGATGTCATCGTCAATACAGAAACATAAGCATAAACAGACCTTACATTCATTTACACTAATGATTTACATCTCCTTTAACCTATCAGTGTAATGTGTCTTCGTATCGATACCTGTGATACAAATAAACTGAGTGGGTCAGGTTGGGAAACCTGGTGAGTACATAGGGTTTTCAACCCACAATAACATAGTTATTATGTTTAATAATCAAACAATTAACCCAACTTACCATCCATATTATCTTCTTTATTTTTAAGGATCTACGCTAAGAATTATCTATTCTTCATTCATTCATTCCTAAGGATTGTCCTAAGGAATATGCACGCCGTCCATCGCAGCCAGGGTTTATCTAACAGGTACTTAGTCCACTGTTGTCGATGTTATCTGATAGGCACTAAGTCCATAGCTGCCAATGTTCATCTATGGGGCACAAAATCCATAGCTGCCAACATTCATTTGTATGGAACTAAGTCCATAGCTGCATGGGTTTTTAGAGTGTATCTGGTGAACACATCGTTCACAACATCTACAGGTTGCGAGCCTGCTAGCATTCCACTGGACTGTCTAGAATAGTCTGTGCTCATCATCTATGCTCTGCTAGATGACTGGATCATCGTTAAGGTCAAGGTTTCTCATCATCTTTCACCTCTCATCATCTATATCATCTTTTATCTCTCATCTGTCATATACCCATCTTTATCCAATATATTTATAGGTATAAAAATACATATACAGTTTAAATCAAGTAAAATGTGTTTAAATCGTTCATCCAGCATAGATATCAAGAACAAAAATAATTGGCACATATAGCACGTAATTTATATTAAATACTTCATATCTATGTGTAAGATGAAAGTTACTATGCACTCACTTGTTAAACTGATGACTCGAAATTCAGGTAGCGCTTCGCTTCTAACAATCGTCTTTTCCTTCGATGAAACCTAGTATCATTATTACTAGATTTTAGTCTAATATTTATTACGACTAATTATTAGTCTAGTTTTATCATTAACTCAAGGTCTACGAGCAATATTGTTTTTCTTGTATTATATAAGTGTTAAACAATACTTTTCAACTACTATGTACAGACAGGGGCCAGACATGAAACACCGGAGGGCAGTACCATTTTGGCATTTAAGCTGTTCTGAAATCCAACAACCCTCTGCGGCCCGTCAAACCAGAATCCCCGTACCGCGAGCAGTTAAAAGGTATTATAATAACACTTTGTATAATTTATGTTTTATTATTCTTAGCACATATATTGCTTATAGGTTCATAATAATGATACTGAACTAATACATAAGTTATACTTAAAGTAGGGTAAGCATAACTCACTTACAAGGGGGTTTAGCGAAGAACCGGGCTCTAAGCGGGCAGAACTTCTGAGCCGAAATCTATTCTTCTCGGAGCCTTCTGGCGCTTTGTGACTCGCCTCTAGCACTTGGGAAGTACTAGGTAATAGGAGGGGTTAAGAAGGATGTTTGGGAGAGAAAGAATGGGAAAGGTGTGAGAAAAATGGAAGAACTTCTCATCTATTTATAGGTTGGACCCTTCGGACTACATTAGGCGTAACCTCGGAGTACGCTGCGCAGAATCCGTACGATACGCGTACGAGGCTCTACATTGCGCAGACGAGGTCCAGGTGTCGGAATCCTATGCGAACCCGTGGAGAGAAAGCGAGGGTTCAGATCTAGCGACGTGTCAGCCTCGCATCAACCATAATTTAATAAACTTCTAAATTCTGTAACTTTCGCATACAAGCTCCGTTTCGACGTTCTGTATATCCACGCGTAGGTACTACGTGATCTACAACTTTCGTTTGGACTCCGTCGGCTAATTTTGACTTTATTTTAAAATTATGTTTTAACAGGATTAGATAGATAAAGTCCGTTAAAAATTCATAACTTTGTCATCTGGCGTCCGTTTTCATCTGTCTTTATATCGTTGAGCTCCTATTAATGAGATCTTTTATTCTCGTTTAGATTGTGTCGGCTAAAAAACGATCGATCTAAAATTCGATTTCCGGGTTGTGTACTGCTGTGCAAAATCTTAGAAAAATCATAATTTCCTCATACGAAGTCAGATTTGGACGTTCCTTACATGGATGATTTCAGTTTAACGTCTACTACGACTTTCGTTTAGATCCCTAAGGCTAAAAAGTAATTTATCATAAATTCACTTTTTACGTTATGTGGTGCCGTGGCAGTTTAGCCGTAAAACTTCGACGGGTCATAACTTCTTTGTTATAACTCAGATTTCAGTGTTCTTTATATGTACGGAACCCTTGTGAGATATACCATAACTTGGTTAAGATTATTTATTCTAAAGAATCTTCTATCAAAATTTCATTGTTAATGCTTATTGTCTCTAAATTGACTAACCTGAATCTACGAGCGTTACAATTATCTCCCCCTTAGGATGATTACGTCCCGAAATCATCAACGAAACAGGGCTAGTATAATGACTCCATGTAACGACGTAATTTTCAAAACAATTTTTCATTTTTAAATCATACTTTCAATCACACGATAATCACAAAAACATAATGTATCCACTGTGTCATAACAAAACATGTCCCAGAATCTCAATAACATAAACTCCATAAGTGTGTACGGATCATGCCGGCGCCTTCCCGCGATCCTCGCTAGTACCTGAAACACATAACATAACAACTGTAAGCATAAATGCTTAGTGAGTTCCCCAAAATACCACATACCACACATACGCCTTTCCAGGCCATAACTCTATAGGATCCTCCGATCCATGTGTCTCAGGGGACTTCCGTCCCGAATCCCGGTAGACCTTCCGGTCCTACCCGTATCGACCTTCCGGTCCGTAACCTCTTGACCATCCGGTCCATATCATCTTGACCTTCCGGTCCTTATCGTACATAACATACATATCACATAACAACATACAGCTCATACATCTCATAGCATATAAGACCTTCCGGTCACACATAGGTACCCTTCCAGGTACAGTATAGTGAGAAGACTCACCTCAATGAAGTCGGATAAACTCTTGTGCTCAACGTCCCGACTTAGCCTCCTCCTATTATTCAAATAACATCCCCGATCAATATTCTCTCAAAGTCTCATCCCTAAAGATTGGGTAGAAGACCATTCCACCCTCCCCTAAACTCTCTTGAATCAGTCTTGACCAGAACCCTAAGTTCAACGAAAGTCAACGGTCAATCTTTGACCCTACTCGTCGAGTGCACAAGGGCGACTCGGCGAGTCCATATGGGTCCTCTGAATCCTTTCAGCCTCTCTTGGCTCGTCGAGTCATCCTTCCACTCGACGGGTTACACCTGTCACGAATCGCGGGGCAACCCCGATTTGACTCGTCGAGTCCACCTATGGACTCGGCGAGTTGCTTCCATGTTCTTACTCAAATGACCTTCTAAGGTCAGATCTGCTTCCCTAACTATCAGATCTACCCTTCAAGTGTTCAAATGCCACGTAAAGGTGCAACCTTTACGTGCATGCAACCCACATCAAGTCACAAATGGAGAAATAACTCTAAAAATGGCAACCTAGTCCCCAATCTCTCATTTGCTTGCATAAAGCTGAGGGATAGTGACTCTATGGACCTCTCATGGTCCAGATCTGATGCTATTAACACAAAGGGGACCTCATACTCACTAGATCTAACATAAAATGGAGGTAAAAACCCTAAAATCATGAAATCTATCAAATCAACATGAAATAGAAAGGATTATACCTCCAGAGATGAACTCTCAAGATGATTAGCCCAGATCCAAGCCCCCTTCACGCTCTAGATGGGTGTTTCCTTCTTCCTTCTAGCAAAACTACACCAAAAGTGATGTATTAACCTCTTCTTGCTCTCAACTCTCCTACTGCTCTCTCTAGGGTTTCTCTGGCATGAAGTGGCCGCAAATGGAGGCCATAAAGGCCTTTAAATAGGGCATAGGCCCGAGGATTTAGGGTTTCACTTAACAGTGCGGACTCGCCGAGTCCACGCATCGACTCGTCGAGTCCTTCATTAAATCAGACAAGAAATGTGCGATCCTACTCGGCAAGTCTGAGCGCCTACTCGCCGATTCCCTCCCTAAAACTCAAGATAAACACTTAAAATAAGATACCTGGGAATCCGGATGTTACAATTCTCCCCCACTAGAATCAGACTTCGCCCTTAAAGTCTTGCTCGGCAAACAACTCTGGATGTTGCTCCCGCATCTCCAACTCCGGCTCCCAAGTCAGTTCGTACCCTTTCCGATGTTGCCACTGGACCTGCACCAGGGACACTTCCTTGTTCCTCAGAACCTTGATCTTCCGATCCATAATCGCCACCGGCCTCTCAACATAATTCAGGCTCGCATTCACCTGAATATCTCCCAATGGCACCACCGCCGGCTCGTCGGCTATACACTTCCTTAACTGAGACACGTGGAAGGTATCATGAATCTGGCTCAACTCCGCAGGTAGCTCCAACCGATATGCTACCCTGCCCACCCTCGCGGTCACCCTGAACGGACCGATGTATCGGGGTCCCAGCTTGCCCCTCTTCCTGAATCGGATCACTCCTTTCCAAGGAGACACCTTCAGGAGTACGAAGTCTCCCACCTGGAACTCAAGCTCGGATCGTCGCCTATCCGCATAACTCTTCTGACGACTCTGAGCCGTCAATAACCTCTGTCTAACCTGATGTATCTGCTCTGTCGTCTGAAGCACTATCTCAGTGCTACCCATCACACGCTTCCCTACCTCTCCCCAGCAAATGGGAGTCCAACACCTCCTCCCATACAACAACTCGAAGGGAGGCATACCAATACTCGAATGGTGGCTGTTGTTGTAGGAAAACTCGGCCAACGGCAAGTACGTGTCCCAACTTCCCCCGAAGTCCAACACACATGCTCGAAGCATGTCCTCGAGTGTCTGAATCGTCCGCTCACTCTGCCCGTCCGTCTGTGGGTGGTAAGCGGTACTGAAATGCAGCCTCGTACCCAACTCCTCATGGAACTTCTTCCAGAACCTGGAAGTGAAACGTACATCTCGGTCTGACACAATCGAGATCGGCACTCCATGCCGCGATACCACCTCCCTCACATACAACTCTGCCAACCTCTCAGCAGAAGAGCTCTCACTGATAGCAAGAAAATGCGCGCTCTTCGTCAGCCGGTCGACGATCACCCAAATTGCATCGACACCCCGCGCGGTCCTCGGCAATTTGGTGATGAAATCCATAGAAATCTGTTCCCACTTCCATTGGGGAACCTCGGCTGTAACTTGCCATGCGGACGCTGGTGCTCGGCCTTAACCCTGCGACAGGCCAAGCACCTCTCAACAAACCATGCTACATCCCTCTTCATACAAGGCCACCAATAGTCCTTCTTCAGGTCCAAATACATCTTAGTGGCCCCGGGATCGATCAAGAACCTCGATCGGTGCGCCTCCTCCATCAAAGTGGTGCGCGTCCCGCCTGCATACGGCACCCAAATCCGACCCTGAAAGGTCATAAGCCCACGACTATTCGTAACAAACTCAGCTACCTGCCCAATCACCCGCTCTCTCTTGCGGTTCTCCGGTCTCACGGCCTCTGCTTGGGCCTCCCGAATGGTGTCCAACACCGGAGTCATCACTGTCAATCGCATACAAGTGTCTCGAATCAGGCCACTCTCCGCCCTATGACTCAGCGCATCAGCTACAACATTAGCTTTGCCCGAGTGGTACAGGATCTCACAATCGTAATCCTTTACCACATCCAACCATCTCCTCTGGCGCATATTCAGGTTGGGCTGATCCATCAGATACTTCAAACTCTTGTGGTCCGTGTATATGGTACACCGAACCCCATACAGGTAACGGCGCCAGATCTTGAGGGCGAACACCACTGCCCCCAACTCCAGATCGTGGGTGGGATACCTCGTCTCGTGAGGCTTCAGCTGCCTCGATGCATACGCTATCACATTCCCCCTCTGCATAAGCACCGCACCCAACCCCGATATCGATGCGTCACAATACACCACAAAATCCTCCATCCCTTCCGGGAGGGCTAACACCGGGGCTTCGCATAATCTCTGGCAAAGTGTCTCAAACGAGGTCTGCTGCTCCGGACCCCACGAAAACGTAACGCCCTTCCGGGTCAACCTGGTGAGAGGCACGGCGATCTTGGAGAAATCCTTGATAAATCTTCGATAGTAGCCGACCAACCCCAGAAAACTCCTGATCTCGGTGGGAGATTTCGGCACCTCCCAACTCATCAATGCCTCAATCTTGGCCGGATCGACCAATATCCCCTTCTGATTGACGAGATGCCCCAAGAACTGAACCTCTCGCAACCAGAAATCACACTTGGAGAATTTGGCGTACAGCCTCTCCGATCTCAAAACCCCGAGGATCTCCCTCAAATGCTCCTCATGCTGCTCTCGAGACCTCGAATACACCAGAATATCATCAATGAACACGATCACCGATCGGTCCAACATCGGTCTGCACACCCTGTTCATGAGATCCATGAACGATGTCGGTGCATTGGTGAGCCCAAAAGGCATCACCACAAACTCGTAATGCCCATAACGAGTTCTGAACGCCGTCTTCTGGATATCATCATCACGCACTCTCATCTGATGATATCCAGACCTCAGATCAATCTTGGAGAACCAAGACGCTCCCTGCAACTGATCGAACAAATCGTCGATCCTGGGTAATGGGTAATGGTTCTTGACCGTCAACTTGTTCAACTCCCGGTAATCAATACACATCCGGTGTGAACCATCCTTTTTCTTGACAAAAAGGATCGGTGCTCCCCAAGGGGAACTACTCGGTCTAATAAACCCCTTCCCCAGTAGCTCCTGAGGCTGCGAGGATAACTCTTGCATCTCTGGCGGCGCAAGGCGATACGGCGCCCTGGCGATAGGCGCTGCCCCCGGAACCAAATCGATGCGGAACTCTACCTGCCTCTCGGGAGGCACACCCGGCAACTCCTCGGGAAAAACATCCGGGAACTCACGCACTATCGGAACGTCATCTATCGAACTTGGCCTCCCAGCGGCCTCTCGTGTGTCCATCACATAGGCTATAAACCCGCTGCAGCCCTGCTGTAAACTCTGTCTCGCTCTGACGGCTGAACAAAACGCCGACCCACATCAGGTACCCTCGCCGTACACCGTAAGTACTCCCCCACTAGGGTCTCGTATCGTCACCAACTGTCGCTCGCAGTCTATGACAGCCCCAAATCGGCTCAACCAATCCATGCCCACTATGACACATACGTCCCCCATTGCAATCGGGACTAGATCTATCGGGAACTCAACACCGAAGATCTCGAGTACACATCCTCGAATCACATCCGTAGCATACACCGCTCGCTCGTCAGCTATGGAAACTCGTAGAGGTCGACTCAACGCCTCTCATCGGCTACTGATGTGCCGACTAAACGCTATCGAAACAAATGATCGACTCGCACCCGAGTCAAATAACACTAAGGCAGGTACAGAACTCACAAGAAAAGTACCTACGCATATCATAATATAAGCACAATATCTCAACTCAGCATAAATAAATAAAGAATACATACCCGCCACAACATCAGGCGCTGCGCGGACCTCCTCCGCTGTCAACTGGAAAGCTCTCCCACGAGCCTTCGGTGTCTCGGCCTTCGCTGGCCGAACCTCGGTAGCCCTAGCAGCAGGTGCAGATCCCTGTGCTGATCCCTGATGTAGCTGCGGGCACTCGGCCTTCCGATGGCCAGTCTGGATGCAATGAAAGCAAACCATAAATCCCTTGGGGCAATCCTTGGCGATATGCCCCTCCTTGCCACATTTGTAGCAAGCACCTGATCGACAGACCCCATCATGTCCCTTTCCGCACTTCCCACAAGTGCGGCCCTTCTGGCCTCCAGATCTCGTATCAGCGCACCTTGTCCGCTTGGCTGTCGGCTGAGACTGTGCCGGCCGTCGATCCATCCTCTGAGACTCGGCCTCCTCCCTGGCCTGAGTCTCCAACTCAATCTCCCTCTTCCGGGCATTTGCCTGGAGCTCAGTAAATGTCCGATAAGTCGAGTTCGACACGAACTCTCGAATATCTCTCCTCAAAACGCCCAAGTACCGGCTCATGCGTGCCTGCTCGGTAGACACCTGCTCAGGGCAGAACATCGCCCTCTCATGAAACTTCCTGGTAACCACAGTAACAGAATCAGTACCCTGCTTGAGGGTCAAGAACTCTTGTGCCAGCCGTTCCCTCTCCACCGGGGGAACATACTCGCCTCTGAACATAGCGGTGAACCTCTCCCAGGTCACCTCTAAAATCTCTGCAAGAGTGAAGCTCGCCGTCACGAACTTCCACCAGTCCTTCGCTCCCAAGCGAAGCTGGTTCAGCGCGAACCGTACCCTCAGATGCTCCGGACATGAACACGTGTAGAAGCATCCCTCGATATCAGAAATCCATCTCATCGCAGCGATCGGATCCTGCGTCCCATCAAACTCTGGTGGCTTCGTGTTGCTGAACTCCCGAAGCAACAACGAGTCACCTCCCTGAGGTCTGGCAGCAGCCACAGCTGCAGTAGCTGCAGCAGCCGCAGCCTCAGTCACCGCTATGTACCGCTCATCAAAAGTCTCAATCAATGTGGTCTTGATAGACCCAAACATCTCCGGAATCTCGGCTCGAATCGCCGCTGCCACCTCATCGTGGATCATCTAACGAAGCTCTTCGTCACTCACGCCGCTCGTCTCAGGTCTGTGGCGTGTCCCAACCATGATGTCTCTGAAATACAACATAATAATATCAGAGACTCGCTCGAGCATACTTGCACTCGATCACCCAACCCTACTTGTTACCTAGTACCCTAAGGATTCTTACTTGGACTGTGCACTGATCCGGTGTCTTCAGTAGTACGGGCCCTATACTACCGTCCACACCACATCAATGTTCACCCCAAGTCCTCCTCCTAGGATCCCAGATCACAAGTACTCTATATCTCACTAGCATAGGCTACCCTTCGATAGACCTCTCATCAGCTCCTCACTGCTATCTACTCGCTCTCAAGCATCACATAGCAGCAAAATCCTTCCTAGGCTAAGGCATCACAAAATCAGGCCACTCTAGTCCTAATATGAATACCTAGCCAACTCTAGCATGCATATCATATCATAACATATCTCATAACACATAATGGAAGGGTATTTTGGGAAATCATCGTTCAGGCGCTGGCTGATCGTACACACTGCTTCCTTCTGCTTTTCTCAAAATCTTTTACTCTCTTAGAAAAAAAAATTATTTTATGAAAACTTTCTCAAATCCTCAGTTTGAGTTCAGATTCATCCGAAGATGCACCCGAATCCCTCAAACCAAGGCTCTGATACCAACTTGTAACGATGTAATTTTCAAAACAATTTTTCATTTTTAAATCATACTTTCAATCACACGATAATCACAAAAACATAATGTATCCACTGTGTCATAACAAAACATGTCCCAAAATCTCAATAACATAAACTCCATAAGTGTGTACGGATCATGCCGGCGCCTTCCCGCGATCCTCGCTAGTACCTGAAACACATAACATAACAACTGTAAGCATAAATGCTTAGTGAGTTCCCCAAAATACCACATACCACACATACGCCTTTCCAGGCCATAACTCTATAGGATCCTCCGATCCATGTATCTCAGGGGACTTCCGTCCCGAATCCCGGTAGACCTTCCGGTCCTACCCGTATCGACCTTCCGGTCCGTAACCTCTTGACCATCCGGTCCATATCATCTTGACCTTTCGGTCCATCTCATCTTGACCTTCCGGTCCTTATCGTACATAACATACATATCACATAACAACATACAGCTCATACATCTCATAGCATATAAGACCTTCCGGTCACACATAGGTACCCTTCCAGGTACAGTATAGTGAGAAGACTCACCTCAATGAAGTCGGATAAACTCTTGTGCTCAACGTCCCGACTTAGCCTCCTCCTATTATTCAAATAACATCCCCGATCAATATTCTCTCAAAGTCTCATCCCTAAAGATTGGGTAGAAGACCATTCCACCCTCCCCTGAACTCTCTTGAATCAGTCTTGACCAGAACCCTAAGGTCAACGAAAGTCAACGGTCAAACTTTG
Source organism: Lactuca virosa (assembly GCF_052849685.1). Taxonomy (NCBI): domain Eukaryota; kingdom Viridiplantae; phylum Streptophyta; class Magnoliopsida; order Asterales; family Asteraceae; genus Lactuca; species Lactuca virosa. The sequence continues at coordinate 265,537,765 of NC_136434.1, forward strand.
ACCCAACTCGTCGAGTGCACAAGGGCGACTCGGCGAGTCCATACAGGTCCTCTGAATCCTTTCAGCCTCTCTTGGCTCGTCGAGTCATCCTTCCACTCGACGGGTTACACCTGTCACGAATCGCAGGGCAACCCCGATTCGACTCGTCGAGTCCACCTATGGACTCGGCGAGTTGCTTCCATGTTCTTACTCAAATGACCTTCTAAGGTCAGATCTGCTTCCCTAACTATCAGATCTACCTTTCAAGTGTTCAAATGTCACGTAAAGGTGCAACCTTTACATGCATGCAACCCACATCAAGTCACAAATGGAGAAATAACTCTAAAAATGGCAACCTAGTCCCCAATCTCTCATTTGCTTGCATAAAGCTGAGGGATAGTGACTCTATGGACCTCTCATGGTCCAGATCTGATGCTATTAACACAAAGGGGACCTCATACTCACTAGATCTAACATAAAATGGAGGTAAAAACCCTAAAATCATGAAATCTATCAAATCAACATGAAATAGAAAGGATTATACCTCCAGAGATGAACTCTCAAGATGATTAGCCTAGATCCAAGCCCCCTTCACGCTCTAGATGGGTGTTTCCTTCTTCCTTCTAGCAAAACTACACCAAAAGTGATGTATTAACCTCTTCTTGCTCTCAACTCTCCTACTGCTCTCTCTAGGGTTTCTCTGGCATGAAGTGGCCGCAAATGGAGGCCATAAAGGCCTTTAAATAGGGCATAGGCCCGGGGATTTAGGGTTTCACTTAACAGTGCGGACTCGCCGAGTCCACGCATCGACTCGTCGAGTCCTTCATTAAATCAGACAAGAAATGTGCGATCCTACTCGGCAAGTCTGAGCGCCTACTCGCCGAGTCCCTCCCTAAAACTCAAGATAAACACTTAAAATAAGATACCTGGGAATCCGGATGTTACACTCCATATGTTATCTTTTCATCCTAGGTAATAACTGTAATTCTTATGTCCTTTCAAATGAGTATCTAACTCTTGGACTTCTTGACTGCAGACGGTGCTCAATCTTGTAACCTTCAAGTTACAAACATGATCTTTATTGGAGACTCCTGCTCCTTCTTAAGCAAACTTAACTTAAGATAATTTCTTTACTTCAATTGTCGAAACAAACCGATGGATCGTGTTCTAATGACCTCTCATCGCATGATGCAACGCTTAGACTCAAGTCTTTTTTAGTTAGATTCCCGAATGGACGATACCTTCCTTCATGTTCTAATGTGGTATAATCACATTCTAGCATGTAGCACTTCTAGCTACAAGCTTCTTTTTTTAACGACGATCCCAATACTTATATTAATTGCTTCAATTATCTTTTACTTCAATCTTCTGGCTTAAGTAAGATGCTACATCGATCTTGGTTCTCTGAACCACGTAACATACTTATGTTAGACGGACTCGATTTGATATGACCATTACGGTCGGAATAATAATCATATTCTTAGTCAGTACTAAAACGATGGTAACGACAAACTTGAACAAAACGAAATCAGTTACTAGCGCCTTGGTAACCTTGTGACTTTCCCTGATCCAAGTGTGAGTCCCATGCTTCCGGTAGCCTCTACTACTTTTCACACCTACTCATATTCGTCCCAAGTATTGCCTCTCAGTTCTCCAAGTCACCATACAAGAAAAATCATATAGCAACATAACACATCAGGTAACATAGTCACGGTTTATATTATTTCTTGAAACGATTACATAGATGTTCAAGTTCACCCTACACTGTGCCTCTTATATTAGGCTACACCACATGATACTATCTATATGGCTACTTCATATCCCGATCTTTGGATATATAGATCCTCACTCCTGATCCCTTGCATTGTCACCTGCTTCGTCAAGGATCATCTGGAATGCTCTTGCCTTTGGCTTTGGAGGCGCATTCACTCTTGCTGCTTCATTTTTCTTAAGGCAGTTCCTAGAAATATGCCTTTCTTCGTTACATCCGTAACACACCCTCTTGTTAAACGTATACTCATTGGCGTAATGCCCAGTCTTCCCACACTTGAAACAAGTCACCTCCCTACTATATTTTCCATAGTGTTTCTTTTTGCATTTCTCACACCATTTTTCCTTACCTCGTCCTCCTCCAGACTTTGAGAACATGTTGTTCTTGTTGGACCTTGAAAATCCCTCAAATTTCCTCTTCTCGTCAACTTCAACCTTGTTGGCGGTTCTACATTTGATCATTTCTTCAACAGACTTAGCAACCCAGATGGCTGCATAAAGAGTAGGTGTCTGGCGTACTGGCACAATAGGTTCGTCCTTATTTTGTTGAAGTAGATGCCTTTTCTATTCCATCTGACGATCCAACATCATCTACATCATTTCTTGTACTCCTGTCATCATGATTGGCTCCGGTGCAGTTGCTACTTCTGGTGCACGCTCAATTACTTGTGGCTCAGGCTGCGGGTTACCGCCTCCCAATCTGCTTCGAGTTCTCACCATGTCGATCTATACACTAAATCAGATGTTCGGTGTGTAGTGACGAGAATTAAGATAGGGAAAGCTTTATTTACGATAGACGTATAGATCTCCTTGTTACTCCTAGAGGTTACATGCCAATTCTAATATCGTAATTAAACATTTAGACACCTGAGCACATAAAATTTCCAGATCCGGTCCATAACAATCCATAGATCCAATCAAATAATAGCATATAAGGCATCTTTATAGTTATAACATAATTCATTTAGCACATAAAAGCAGTTTAGGCATCTTTCCTAAAGTAAGCTAGTGCTCGTGTCTATTTAGGCATACTTCTTAATTATAGCAGACACTTATCCCACAATCATCGCTTAGAATTCTAAGTTTAAGTCTACAAATTTCCTACAAATTCCTAGTTCGCTTAAACTAATGCTCTGATACCTAAAGTTCATTGTTAAAATGAATATTAAAGTTTGTATGTGCATAATGATCAAACCATGAGTTCACAATCCAAGCCTAATGACCGAGGGGTGCCCAACAGAATCATATTTTAGCAATTTATACATTCAAGAAAACAGTGTAATATCTGACAACATTTAATGATCAAAAATCATAAGTATTGATAAAGTGTTGAATGCAATTAATAATTGTATTTTTATATGTTTTCACATGATAGCAGCCTACTTTTATTTCTTTCTATTACCCCATTGTACTTTCAATTTTTTTGTAAATCGATGAGATTGCTATAATTGGATAGAATAATCAAGTACAATGTTGTGTTATCAGATTTCAAAGATACAGATCCTCAAGAAAACGTTCAAACATAGTTACTAGAAACCAAATTCTAAATAATTCACCTAAATTACGTTAAACTATTTATTTTATTGGTGTTGGGACAAACATTTGCCATTTTGTGTAGTAGAGAGCCCGGGGGTCCCATTTGGACAGAAGGTTGATACCATTCACTATAGGGCCAATGATAGGACCAAGGTTTAAAAAGGGATGATAGTATTTAGAGTAAGTTACATTTTTGGCCATGCATATATAGCTAACTTTCGTCCAGAAAAATTATCTCATGCAACTTTGGTCTTTATTTGAATTGCTTGTAAAGCTATTCGTCTCTTGGAAAGTAAAATGATTATTTTTGGTCTCTGAGTATATCTAGTTTTTACAATTTTGGTCCCAAAAATAGTAATTTTATTTTGACAAGAAAAAATGTAACAAAACCACAAATAATAATCAAAACTGAAAGAGAGCATTTAATGGGGCCAAAATTGAAAAAAATCAACTAAAAATGAAATTTACAATAGCAAACCTTTAATTGGAATTGTGTGTTCTGTGTGTGCCTCCAACTCTAAAAGGCTAAAACCACCATCTTTTTTGTTCATATCATTCGTCCTAATAAACCTACAAATTAGAAATAGAAATTAGGCTTTGTTTCTTATTTTTCTTATTAAGTGATATATGGATAAATGATGTTTGCAATAGAGAGAGAGAGAGAGAGAGAGAGAGAGAGAGAGAGAGAGAGAGAGAGAGAGAGAGAGAGAGAGAGAGAGAGAGAGAGAGAGAGAGAGAGAGAGAGAGAGAGAGAGAGAGAGAGAGAGAGTTAGGTTCAAGTATTCTAACTAATTATTATACATCTATCGTATGCTATGATAATGATAAAGAAAATATGTTGTTTGATAATATAAATATGTTCATTCTTACATAACTATTGTCATTAACACACATTCTCACTAATTAAATCGTCTATAAGGTTATTATACACTTATTATTATTATTCTCATTTCTGTCAGAATGTTGTCAGAATGTTTTATTGGGTCGTATTCTGTCAGAATGAAAATGAGTGAAAAACGATATGTGAGAACAAAAAAAAAATAATTAACGAGAATGCATGAAAATGACGATATTTTTGTAAGGTTGAACGTATTCGCATTGCTAAACAACTTATTCTCTTAGTAATTCTCATAGCATACGATAGATGTACAATAATTAGTTTAAATAAAATAACCTAAGCCTCTATATATATATATATATATATATATATATATATATATATATATATATATATATATATATATATATATATATATATTATATATATATTAAGTATAGATAAACCAACTGAATATATAGAGATGCCTAGTAGGATATAATTAGAGGTTGTTTTTTTTTCTGGAATTAACAAAATGCCTGAATAGGAATAAATTACAATTAGACCCTCTTCTATAAAATTTATGTTTAAAATAAAACAACTATCAGTTTAATAACAGTTATATGATTCTAATTTTTTTTTAAAACTATACATATATTTGATTGTTAAAATAATGAATTATGTGCTCATGGTTCTATTTTAAAGAATTTAAATAATAAATGGTTTCATATTTAAAAATAATACAAAAAATGCATAATCTCATATCTATCCCATTAATTTAAAAACTTTTTTATATATTGGACTTGGGAGATGAATGAAGCAACAAAGATGATGAGGGAAAAAAAAGGGGAATATTGTGGTGCAATTTAAGAAGTATTAAATAAGGGTAAAAATGAAAAATATGTCACCTTCAATTTTTTTTTCTAATTAACTGGGAGACAAAAATGTCCCCTTCAAGCAAGCTATGCTTAGTTGCAAACTATTTCCACCCTTTACTAAGTTGTTGATTGCCACCAGTCACGTAACCGATATCATGTTTCTCCCCCGTTTTCATCTAAAATCATTATCATACTATATTCATTTGGTAACAACTTGCAGAATTTTCGTGGAAAGTTCTGCATTCAGGAAAGATGAACAGATTATGAAAAAATTTCATAGATAACAACTAAATCAAAAAGTTGAATAGATAGTAGATCTAACAAATAATAATTATCAATACATGTTTATGCTTTCGAAATCGATATTATACAAGTGGGATGCTCGATTCCTAGGCTTGAGTGAATCTCCTCAACTCGAATAATGGCAGAAGAGTTGTATTTCAAACCAAACTTTGAAGGTTCTTTCCTTCAAAAGAGAACGAACAAAGCAATGTACAATGAAAGCAGAACTGACCTTACATTATTGTTGTTGGAAGGATCGGTAGATACCTCTACCTGCTGATGAAATCTCTTATAACATATCAAGAAAGAAAGACATGGGAAGATGTACTTGTGCGTCTTTAAAATTAGGTCTCCCTTCCATCTTCATCTACAAGATCCAGTAGACCCACCCGGACCATTTGTTTTCAAGCTAATCTATGATGTGATTCACCATCGACTCCCTTCAGTAACCAACCCTCCGACCAAAACACTCGCTGGACCATAAATGCCATTACAAAAGACCAAATTTATTATCATAGAGTTCTTAGGGGGTGTTTGGGATTGCTTTTAAAACAACTTTTGTCTTTTAACTTTTCCAAAAAGTTAAAAAATGGTTAAAAGATGTTTGGGTAATGCAAAAGATCTTTTAAAATAACTTTTTGTGTAAGAGGAAAAGTTAGTGTTTCAAAAGTCACAAAATCCTATCTTTTTGTGACTTTTGGGACATTTTAACATGAAAAGATGACTTATACCCTAAAATCAAATACAAACACATTTTAAATACTATCTTTTGGAAAAAGTCACTAGCGAAAAAATCATTTTAAAAAAGGACTTTTAACATCAAAAAGTAATCCCAAACACCCCTTAGTTTTCAGTCTCATCAAATTTCGATTTACATGACTTACATTGGAGATTTTAGTTTTTTTAAATCCCAATCATAGAATAACGGCCAAATAGATAAATGTGCTCCTTAGAACAATGGGGATTTCTATATAATTTAAAATTAAAAGCGGATGACCCAAAACTAATGTGTAAAACCAACAAAAAAAAAAGATAATATTAGACCATCTGCATGGCTTCTTTCAAATGCTTTGCAATACCACGTTTACCAACTTTAATTGCCACGTCCACGTACCACTTTCAACTTTTGAAAACCTTACAAAAGAATTGTGGCCCACATTTCTCAATAATTAATTATTTACCTATTGTAAAATTTGAAAGCTTTACAAAAGAATAGTAGCCCACTAATTTGTTTTACAAGAATTGATAATCGTGCTGGGTGAATTGGCTTTCAATATTGACAAGTGGCAGTTTTTTGCAAGGTATTGACCTTGCACGGTTGTGGATGCTCTTAGAGCAACCACATCGGTGGTAGGCTTGCAATTGGGTTGTAAGTGACACTTATACATTGTTTGCATTACACATCATTGGATATTATTATTTTATTAAAAAGTAATATACCAATTGGTTTTTAATATTTAGATATGATTATTTGATTAAATTATTAATATATCAATTTGCAAGCCTTGCAGAATTTGAAAGATGAAGTCCAAATGGCATTTAATTTTTGTTGAATGGCATTGCAAGGGATTTTTGAAAGACCCGATGTGGATGGTCTTAGGCCATCAACATCAGTGCAATGCCACTAATATTTCAATTGTGACACATCAGCTTTGCAATGACTATTCACATCAGTGCAATAACACTCATCTTTCAAAAGTGGTCACCACTGCCACATCAACTATTACTTTATATATATATATATATATATATATATATATATATATATATATATATATATATTGGTTACTGAAGTAAAAAAAAATAAATAAATAAAATAAACGAGAACCATATATTTAATAGAGTACTAATTTTTTGTTTTTTTTGTATAAGATGAATTTACCAATTTAAAAATAAAATAAATAACGTAACAAAAGTTCTAATAGAAAAATATTATATTTACATACAAATATTACTCATCTTTCAAAAGTGGTCATCACTGCTACATTAACAACCACCGTTTACATTTTAATAAAAACACCATTATAAATTATAATTAATAAATAATATATATATATATATATATATATATATATATATATATAATAGAAGAGTAATTAATCATACATATATAATATATATAACTTCATCATACATAATATGAGTAACTACTATCTTTAAAATAATATAAATATGATGACATGGAATTGCAAATGAACTTGTAGAAGTTGAAAGATAAATACATATGTGGCATGTCAAACCCATTTGCAAGAGCTTTGCAATGACCTGCTCTTAAACCATAAACATGGTAGGATTGCAATTTCCTTTGCAATGCCAATTATTCACTTTTTTATGTCACATAAGACATGTCGTTACAAATATAGCAAGCCTTGCAAAATGATTTTTAATATTAAATAATGTTTTTTTTTAATATTTTCTTTATGTAAACTATATTATAATATATATATATATATATATATATATATATATATATATATATATATATATATATATAATAGAAGCTTGGACGTTCTTTGATTTATGTTTAGCATATCATTTTAATTTTAATTTTAATTATTATTTAATTAACAAATATTAGTAAATATTAATAATTAATATTATATATATATATATATATATAAAAAGTAATTATTGATGTGGCAGTGGGGACCACTTCTGAAAGATGAATGTTACTGCACTGATATAAGTAGTTATTGCAAAGCTGATATGGCACAATTGAAAAATTAGTGGCATTGCACTGATGTGGATGGTCTTACCCAATTAAACCTGAAAAAATTGGGGATTTCGAGTGTGATGCAAACTTTAATAAACAATTGAAAGTTGGGGACTTTGGGGATGCACAGATGCTGCTTCCGTATGGTTCCATATGAAGATTGTTTTGTTTCCAATTTTGATTGCCACCCTTCGCGGTGTTGTAGCTTCCTTTTGAGTTTTTGATTTCCTATGCTTGTTGCTTTTTTCTCACGTCAGTGCTTACTCTTATAAACTATAGATTTTGGAGTCCATAATCTCCTTAACTTCATGGTCTTTCCAGAACCAATCATAGATATTCGAAACTTTCTTGGTACTGTAACATCCAAAATTTTAGATAAAAATTTCATTTTTAATTCATCTCAAAACATACAATATTCACGTCAAAAAGTAGAAAGTGTACTATAGCAAAATAATGTCATAGTACAAATCCTAGAAATCACATAATGCGGAAAGCGTAGGCAGATGCGGTGCGATCAAGTCATACCCTTCCCGTTCAAGCTAGAAGTACCTGAAACACAAACTGAAAACCGTAAGCACAAAGCTTAGTGAGCTTCCCCAAAATACTCCATACCATACATAACTAACAATCAAAGCATAACTGAGTCTATTTCACCCCTTTCGGTATCTTTCAACCGGTACTGGGTCTATTTCACCCCCTTCGATATCTTTTAACCAGTATTGGGTCTATTTCACCATCTTCGGTATCTTTCAATCGGTATTGGGTCTATTTCACCCCTACAGATAAGCACATAATCCAATCAGCATAAGTCACGAAGACAACAAGCATATACAAATATACAGGGAATTGTCACAAAGACAACTACCATCCTACTATCATAATCTAGTGGGTCGGCATTAGTGCCTTTGACCCATGAGTACAGTGGAGGAAACTCACCTCGATCGAAAGCAAACAAATCGCACCCGGGCTGCTGAATCGTGAAATCCTCTCACTAAATCACAAATAATGGAACCCTAATTAGCAATTAGGTCATTAACCCAACCCGAGAGTCCAAAACCTAAATCTCGGCTTTAAGGGTAAAAGGTTGCTTTACCCTTCCCTTACTGGGCCTAACATACCAAGGCCCAAATCCAAACTAGCCCAAAGTCCAAAAAGGCACTCCAAGTCCAAAAAGGCACTCCAAGTCCAACAGGGGCCCAAAACCCTAAAGCCTAAGATAGCCCATAACTAGAAGTCGAAAACCCCCTTGTGAGTACACTAAGCGTACCATCTGTATGCCCAGCGTACTCGGATGTTTCACAAGATCAGGACCCCGATCGCGTACGCCCCAGTTGGCCAATTCTCTTTTTAAGGTCTTAATCAGTTAAGACCTAACGTCCAACTTTAGATCTAGCCTCCTAAAGACATCCTAAACAATAAAGTTGGCAACTTTATCCCCTTGCATGTCGTAATGGGACTCGAGTCATAGATTTACCACTCTGCTTCCATTAAATGGTCACTAACTCATGCATGGTTGATCTACAACCATCAAGATGCAAGCTTTATGGATCAAGGACCTCAAAATCATCAAAGGGACATCTCTTAACATCAGAAGTAGCATTTACTCACAAGAGTTCATCCATGGGACCAAAATATGTTATATTCTTCCCCAAACCTAGATCTAGACATAGAATGAACAAGGTTTAGACTTTATATCTCCAATAAGATGAAATGGGTGAATAATCTCTGGATCTACAAGCTCCCTCTTATCCAATGTTTCTCTACAAGTCTTCTTCTTCTTCAATATGCACCACACACACCAAAACACACACTCAATGATCAATCTCTTGGGAAATGGATTAGGGTTTCGAGGTTTAGCTCAAAAAGGCAATGGAGGATGATAAGGTGAGGGTTTGGGAGACTTAATGTGTTTAAATAAGGTGCAAACCCTAAAAATTAGGGTTTACCCCTGACTTACATACGCCCTGCATAGGAGTACGCATGGGTACGCCCAACGTACCAGGGGGACTCCCCACGTAATGCATGCATAGGAGTACGCCCAGCGTACTCGGGTCTAAGACAAGAAATAAATGAAATAATTTGCTAAGAGTTTTACCTGGAAAAAAAACGGGTGTTACAGTTACGTCATCGATTTCGACCGAAAAAACAAAAGGACAATGGAAAGTTCAACAATTCAATATCTCTAAAATAACGGTTGTAAGAACTGACTGGAAGCGATGACGATCGAAGGAACAGTTGAAATAGAGAGGGGATTGTCAGGTGGTCGTTAGGGAGATGTCAACGGCTTTTACGAAGAATAGAAAACGTTGGTGAGTATCTGACGTGTAGAGGGAGAACCAGATAGGATAGAAGATAAAAGGTGGAGCGTATTTGGGAAGTACGCAGTGGAGAAAGGTCAGAAGAGGGAGTTAAGAACGGAGACGGAGAGACACCAATTTGATCTGATTAGGGGGGGAGGAGGGAGTGGTCAACTAAGAGAAAAACAGTGGGAAGCATTTAGAGTTGGTGAAGGATCGTCAGGACAGTATTGACCAAGGATTAACTAACCCCTATGGATGAGGGTAACCCGATGAACAATACCTACTGTGGTCAGGTACTGTAGCTAATCCCTCCCACTTTTAATGTATATATATATATATATATATATATATATATATATATATATATATATATATATATATATAATTGCCATTTTATATAAATAAGTAATGTATAGATACAGGTGTTCTACTCTTTGCTTATTATGAATGTGGTCGCAGGAAGGAGTATACTCGAGCAGGTAGGAAATATAAGGTAAAATTCTATCATGTAAATATATTGTCATTTAGAATTAAGGGGAATATTGTCCATTTAGTATTTGTTTTCAATTATAATGATTTAAAATTTAAAAAAAAATGATTATAAATTATTAAAAACTATTAATCAATAGATTTAAAACATATTTGGAAAAATCTGATATTTTAAACATTAAAAATGACAAATATGATATTTTAACGTTTAATAAGGACATATACAATTTTTGAAAATCTCACTTAAAAAAATGATAAAAGAGTTATGGGTCACCTTAATACGAACAATTTTGCGTTAAATGAAGAACAAATGATTTTTTTTTCTAATTTTCTTAACGTTGAACAATGTTTCATTGTTCGAATAGTGATTTCAAGTAATGAACTATTTCTAATTATATTAAATTTGTGTTTTACTAACCATTATATATACAACTAGGCAAATGTCCGCACGTTGCGCAAAAACACCTATATAGTTGAAATCTTTACAAATATATGTTTTCTTAAATATAACAATAACGTTGTTGTTAAATTTGATATAATAATTCGCATACTAAATTGATATAATATATTGATTATTTTGAATAATAATATATACATCTATTATAACTGCATAATCTCAACCGTTTGAATGACTTCTACCCACGAGTTACTCATGAATAAAATTAAATATAATATATGGTTTAATGTTATTTATAGTTGTTGTTATTGTTAATTAATTTTTTGAAATTTATTTGTTTAACGTTTTAATTTCTATCATTATAATTATTTAAAACATCAAACATTGTTTTTTGATTTTAAATGTAACAATATAATCATTTATATAGAGTTATATTTAACTATTGTTATTGTAAGTTACTTTAAGCTGCTTATTTGAAAACGTTTAACGATTATACAAATACATTTAGGAAATATTTTAGTTAAATTGAGATTATAATTCATTTTGTGCATTTAGCACTACAATTTATCACTGTTAACTATTCACAAAATATTCATTGAGTTTTTTAAGTGGAACTGAAATTTATATTTAGGTTGACACTGTAATGTTATATTCGAAATTAACAATTTAAATATATTGTCCAAAATGATCAAAAGGTGTAGCCTTAAATTGATATTGATTTACGTACAACAACATCTTAATCTAATAAATTAAGTATAATCTGTTAAAAATTAAATACATAACTTTATAAGTAGAAGTAAAGATGTTATTTTAATATTGAAATTTAGTTTATTTATGATTACACTTTAGGTTTGATATTTATTTAACCTTATTAACCAACTTATAATAATTATTAGAAAGACACTACAATTTATTAGTTTTAACTATTTACAAAATATTATTTGGTTATTTAAGTTAAACTAAAATTTATATTTAAGTTGATCCTATAATGTTATATTTAAATTTATAATGTAAGTATTTTATACAAATTTTTCAAAATTTGTAGCTTTAAAATGATAATGGTTTACACCCAACAATATATTAAAACTAATAAATTAAGTATAATATGTTAAAAGTTAAAAAACATAACTTTATAAGTAAAAGTAAAGATATTCCTTTAATATTGAAATTTAGTTTGTATATGATTACACTTTATGTTTGATATTTATTTAATCTTATTAACCAACTTATAACCATTATTAGGAAGAAACTGAAAAGTCATGGGAGTTTCAAATGAATGTTGTGAAAGGAAAATGCATGAGTTTCAAATGAATGTGGTGAAAAGAAAATGCATGGGAGTTTCAAATGAATGTGGTGAAAAAAAAATGCTAGTTTTATAAGATATATAGATAAATATAGATATAGATAGACAGATATAGATATAGATTTATTTATATTTCCCTTGTCATTAGTGTAATATGTCTCTTTCACGAAATTTCCACTGCATTTCGGGTAATCATCGGTTTAGGTCCCTGTATTTTGCTACGTTACTTCTGCGAACAGTATAGCATGCCTTTTTCACCAAATTGCCACTGTACTATGGGTAATCATCGGTTTTGGTCACTGTATTTTGGTATCTCATAACCTAACCAAATAATAACAAAATTTTACATTTACAAAAAACACACAAAAGCAAACGATAATCAATAAATAAATTACATTTCTATCTTTGGAAACAAAAATATAGATTTACATCAAGATCCACATAACCAACACAATTTAATCACATCACAGTAATTAATAAACATCATAATCGTATACTACAAAATGGTTAATATTTTAACCATAAACCCAATATTACATCCATAAAAATCATAGCGAACGAATCAACGCAATATTTAATAAATCACACTATAAAGATTTAAATCTCATAATAATCAACATATTAAAAAATATTTTTGGATATACAAATAATTTAGTAATAAAAAACCCAACATTACAACACAATTTAATTACATTTCTCAAAACAACAACACGCTTAAATCGTTAATCACTATATATTTACATTGATAAAGGATAACATAAATTTACTTTACAATATCTACAATTTAAAGACTTCATGAAAAAAAAACAAAAAACAAAAAAAAATGTTAACAAGATAACAATTCATCCACCTATTATTTGTCCAACAATATTACTCCAACTCTCTTTCTAACCAATACAATTTAATTATAGTAATTCATAAGCATCATACCTATACTACATACAGTTAATACTTTAACCAAGAGAAAGTAAGGGGGTGTTTGATGCTTGTCTGTCTGGGTCCAATCAGTCGTTTTTCTGGACTCGGTCCGGATCAACTGGAACAGCTTGTTTGATTATGCTTCTTTGCACTTCTGATTCGGTCAAAATCCTCTGATTCGGTCCTAAAAAAAACCACCGGACTCGGTCATTTGTACCAATTTCACGTATTTGCCCTTCTCCTTCTTCTTTCCCCTCAACGTAACTTCTTTCTTCTCCTTCTTCTTCAATCCCACCACCAATGGTCCTCGTCCTCTTTAATCGATTTTGAAATCGAGCCTATTCCGGTAATATTCAGTTTTGTAGAAGTCGATTATTCCGATTTTGCCCTAAACATCGCCTCGACAGTAATGGAGAAGAAAGTGATTCACTAATTTGTTCCAGTTGCTTCCAATTCGATGTTCCAGATCAATTTTATATTCGTTCCGATCGTTGAATTGGTAACTGTTAAGGTAAGATCTTCTTGATGTTTTAGTTGATTGTGAGGGTAGTTGATAATATCGATTGTTAAATTGGGACCTTACGGTTCTTCATTGTTGGTCTATTATCAATTGTTGATCCGTTTTCTTGGTGAAAACTAAATCTATTAACAATGGAGCTGTGGAATCAATTTGACTATCAAAACATGATTCTTTAACATGCGCGTTAGATGTTTGTTGAAATGTTTGAATAAAATTGTTCAAGTTCTAATGAAAGCTTACTGTCAAATTCTGGTTTATATTATTATTAGCTTCTGCAACTGGGGCAGAATTTTGGCTCACTTGAACAAGCATAAAGTTGTATGTATTTTAAGGAAACCACAACGGATAATGCATGCATGAGGATCACATTGCAGGATGTATAATTAAGGAGCCAAAGCCTAGCTTACAAGGAGTGGTGGTGGCAATGTAGTGGGTACGCTAATCACCACCTGATTGCTCATCATTTGTGATGGTGCTAGGAATTTGCATAATTAGGTACCTTATAAGTTACAAGTATTATAGAGTGTTCATGTTTGTTATTTTTTTTTTTTTATATATAACTTGTGTGTTTATTGGGTCATATTTTATGATTAGGTCAAAATAGTAGAATTCTAATGAAGTGATATATTACATTGTTTGTGATTATTGCAAAAATTTTGAAAACATTTTCTTATAATTACATAATTTAAATTAATGCATATGATACAAAATTTAAATTTGACAATTACAAAAATAATTGAGAAAATTAAAAAAGAATTGTCTAGTTTTGATATTAATATATACAAAATGCAACATAAGGGTAATATGGTCATTTTTTACAATTCACCACAGTCAGTCAGAGATATAATCAAACAATATGGTTTCAGTCAGATGTGGACTCAGTCAGAAATTCTAACTCGGTACCAACTCAGTCAGCATTAACTCAATCAGCAACTATGAAACCACCCCTAAGACTAACACATCACCTAACTAGACTTACTCATACTGCTAAACACCTCACAGATATCCACTTAGGCACTTACAAATGCAGCCGTCAAATACCAAAAAAAAAAAGTCATAAGAAATGAATTTATTACTAAGTACCCGCGGTTTACGTTACAACATGAATGTATTTGGACGAGCATACGAAAGAAGCAAACCACAAATATAATCAGAAATGACATTTAATAGACAACCACCTTCTTCGTCGTCTCCTAACTCAAAACCACTATAAAATAAATTGCATACATCTGACGTACAAACATACGTTACTATCTATCTTCAATCCACCCCACGTAGCAAAAGAATGAAAATTGAAGAAATGATTTGTGAGCTGCAATCTGATACAACAACATCGTCACAGCAAGAAGCAGCTACAAATCGCCTATGAACAGCTCCATCAACAACTTCAAATAAGAGAAGAAACGACAAATAACTTGGAATCCCAAATCCCTCTTCACTTTCCAACCTCTTACACAACAGCTGCTATCGACATCCAGCATCACTGACCACGAAACCCTAAGATGCTTACGTCTCTCCGTACTGCTTAAGAAAAAACTCATAAAAACATGAGGTATCCCTAATTACTAAAATGATGCATAGGCAGAAATAGTCGACTTCATCGTTCTTTTTTGAATATTACATGTGTTTCACAGCTTTTGCTTACATATGAACGAATGTATTTCACATCTTTTGCTTCCGTTACATTTGCACAATCAAAAGCATAGGCAGAAATAGTCAACTCCGCCCTTCTGTGTGTGTTTCACAGCTTTTGCTTACATATGAACAAATGTATTTTACATCTTTTAATGAAGTATTTATTCTCAAACGAAATCCAGTTTACCATTCAAATCCATTACATTTGCACAATCAAAATAGAAAAATAAAAACTCTTCTAAACCATGCGAAGCAGGGCTGTTTTCCTAGTTTTTCATTAATTCTATTTATTTATTAATCTATAGTATTTTTATTTTAACCAAAAAAAAATGAATGGAAACAAAATAGTCTTTTTCTCTGTACAAATAAACCCTTAAAATCAACAATATATATATATATATATATATATATATATATATATATATATATATATAATATGCCCCATACTTAATATTTAAAATACTAATTTACTACACCAAATCAGATTTTTCTAGAAAATGGGTTAAAATGGGTTAGCCTCAAACTGAAATTCAGATTTTTCTAGAAACAATAAAAAACAAAAGCAGTTGCAGTTGCACAGACATGTTTTCAACCTTGAGGGTTATCAAACTAAAAAGCACAATTCAAAATACAAATTGTAACGATCAACAACACTTTTTGCTTGCAGGTATGCTATATACGCATATTTAATTTCTGAAGCTACTCCTATAAAACAACATCCACTTCCAAAACGTTTCTCAAGCATTTGCTAAGCTAAGCCTTTACAAGTTTTTCAACATATGCCTGCATGAAAAAAGGAGAAAAATTTATCTGACAATAATAATAATAATAATAATAATAATAATAATACAAAATGAAAAATGGTATTCACAAATCACAACTTACCTCCACAAGCTTCGTGATTTTGGGTTTGGAGTGTGTGAGATACAGTTCAATCTTTGGTTGTGTTTTAGGGATTTGGACTTGTTGAATAGTAGTTGTGATTTTATCAATTACTTTCTTCACAACACTTTTGTAAACCTCTCTTGTCATCCTACCTTCTTTCCATTTCGGCTTCAGAATCTCCTTCACAAATTCCACAAGGGCAGCCCTAAATTGTCGCATACACTTTTCATCATTTCCATTATTACCCTCTTTCCCCTTTTCATCATTAACATGTTCTTCTTCTTGCTTAGCTTTTCGTTTTCCAACTAATTCCTCCTGCTTCTTTTTTGGAGTCTTCCCATTTTCAATCTCCATGACATTATTGTTTCCAATATTACCCTCTTGATTGTGTGTAGTAGAATTGGGAAGTGACTTTAGGTAATCTATGGCATTCGTGAGGTTTTGCTCTGTTGTAACAATCTGTTGATTCGGTTCTTCAGAAACTATATTATCATTGTTTAAATCAGAATCATTGACCACATTATGTTGTTGAGGCAAAAAGTGATCAAAACCCTTTTCATTTCTCATCTTCTTATTATTATTATTATTATCCATTTTGACCCATGACTTTGACTTTTCATCTATATTATTCCCCGATTTTGCATTTGACTTTGATGCATCTACCTCATTCCATGAAGGACCATTCCACGACCCGTTTTTGTTTTTGTTATCCAAATTAACGTTTGACATATCATCCCGTGTTGTTGGCTTTCTCTTGTCATCACAATTCTGAGATTCCCATGTTGTTTTCTTGTTTTCATTAAAACCACCTGATTCCACATCACCCCATGACCTGTTTTTGTTATCCAAATTAGGGTTTGACATATCATCCCGTGTTGTTGACTTTTTCTTGTTATCAAAATTATGAGAATCCCATGTTGTTTTCTTGTTTTCATTTAGTCCACCTGATTCCACATCATCCCATGTAGGACCATTCCATGATGACTTGTTCTTTTCAGACAAATCTGATGCTTTTAAATCATCATCATGCCATGTCATCTTGTTGTGGGCCCGAGGGTTGTCATGTGACCTACGATCATAATTCCGTGCTTCTGAAACATCATGAGAAAATTTACAATCATCACGATTACAATTACCCGCAGCAAAAAACTTGCATTGGATTTTAGTAACTCTATTTGATTGACACCTGTCATCTTTACCATCATCATCATAATGATTCCTTGAATTTCTATTATGGCTGCTGGATCTTGAGTAATCTTGTCTGTGACTCCAACTTTCTTTTTTCAAATTATCACCTCCAGAATTACTTCTTACATCATTACCATATCCACTGGATTTCTCTCCATCATCATCTCTACTACTCCGATTTGGATCTATTTCCCTACATTGTTGTGTAGACTTTTCATCATTTCCAATACTACCCTTTTCGACTTTTTCAGTGTTGATATGTTCTTGTTCTTGCTGAGCATTTTCAGCTAGATTTCCAATTACTTCCTGTTTCTTTTTTGGACTCTTCCCATTTTCAACTTGTTCTTCTACAGATGTAAGAATTTGTTTGTTGGGTTCTTCTTCAGAAACTATATTCTCATTGTTTATATGAGAATCATTGGCCACATTATGTTGTTTAGGCAAAAAATAATCATTTTTCTCACAACTTTTTTTGTTTAATCCTGAATCATCCCACAATGGACCATTCCATGACTTTGACTTTGTTTTTTCATGATCATCATCCCATGAAGGACCATTCCATGATCTGTTTTTGTTATCTAAATTAGGGTTTGATGCATCATCATTATCCCATGACTTTTTCTTGTCATGAGAATCCCATTCCCATGTTGTTTTCTTGTTTTCATCAAAACCTCCTGATTCCCATGACTTTTTCTTTTCATACAAATCTGATGCATGTGGATGTTGATCATGATCATGATGCCATGTGCGGTTCTTGTGGGCCCGAATGTTTTCATGTGACCTTCGATCATAATCTTGTGAGTCTGAAGCAGAAGCATCATGAGAAAACTTACAATTATCACGATAGCATTTACCCACAGCAAAAAACTTGCATGGGATTTTAGTAACTCGATTTGATCGACACCTGTCATCGTCATCATCATCATCATCATGATTTCTATCATCTTTATGGTGAGGGAATCTGCTGTATCTGGAACCACCAGAGAGATGATCTGATCTATGCCTCCAACTTTCTTTCATGTTATCACATCTTGCATTGTTTCTTACATCATCTCCATAGTCATTAGATTTGTGTCTATCATCATAAAATGGGCTCCTCCTACTTTCCCACTCTCTGCCTCTACTCCTGCTCCTACTTTGAATGGGACTCCTGCTTCGATCCCTGCACGTACACTCACCATCAACAAGATCATGTGTGCAAAAGACATAAATGCCCTTCATCGAAAACAGACGTACAATACTTATAAAGATTGAATGATATGAAAAAAGACAAAAAAACAAAAAAAAAAAAACAAACCTGTATGTGGTATGTTGCTTTCCCCATTCATCATCAAAATTCCTATGTTTGTTGTCTCTTCTGATGTCATCATTTCTTGGCACTTTTCTGTTTCCTTCCCAAGATGGCCTCCTAGAATCATTGGATTCTGGTGGAGGGATTTTGTCTTGTTTCATGTCCCATGAAGTTTCAGACCTTCTGCGTTTACCACTCATGGACTCACCTTTTAATTATGATTCTATGCTTTTTACCAAAATCAAGTATAACCTGGAATACCAAAAATAACCTCAAAATCATAAATGGAAGTGGGTTTTATGAAGTATGTTCAGGGAAAATCAAGAGCATACTCTATTGCAAATAATATAGGTGGAAAATCAGGATGGGTGAGAACAGGTTAGGCTCAAATAACATGCATCAAAATCAGAAAGTAAATTTAACATCAACATAATAGCTAACAAGTAATTATGTCAAATCAAACTTCCTAAGCATTAGAAAATATATATAGATATATAGATAAATGAGAATATGATAATCCAGCTCTGGGTTGAAGTAGGAATCAGGGAAAACAAGGAAGAAAAACATTGCTGATGTAATACATACCAAGTAGCAATATAATTAGATTTTATTAGCTTATATACCTCATCTAAAGGTAAAGGGTGTCCTAATACATCAAGTGTAAGAAAAGAGAGCTACATACCCCATCTGAAAACTTTATTGCCATATATGTTTAGGTTCTAACTTTGACACCATGTTTCCTAAATCCTATATTATATAAATACCTCTTCTTCAGAGCATACTTCAACTCTAAGGAACCAATGGTGTCCAATATATATGGCCATTGTAGTGATCTTTGCGAGAATGCATGGCTAATATAGAGAAGCCCACGTGTGGTGTTTACTCTTTTAAGATACTTATTATGACTCTGTACAAGATATGCTGCACACAACTCAGAGAAGATGAAGAACTAGAAGATAATATGCACTTCTATAGCAAGTTCAAGTTCAATGTTGAGATCAAGTGTTATCAACAATCTTTATTTGTGCTCTCACTTCAATCTATCAGGACCATCTCAGGCAATCAAAAAACACTCACAACAGTACATTAATTGCATCTTCAAATAGCACAAGTTATAGCAAAACTCCAATTCCAAACCTGTTGCTTACATTAACCAATCCAAGGTTTTAATGACTCTATGGGATTTGGGGCTTTGAACACAAAGAAATAGATAAGAGGAAGGCTGGCTAAAACCAATTTCACAAGAGTGGCATGCCCTCCAAATGACAGATTTGTGGGCTTCAAAATGAAGAGTGTAGAACTAATTTTTTTCCACAAAGGCGTCCAAACTTTAGCTAAACACATATTTGAATCAACCGGAGACCCGAAGTTAAACAAAAAGGAAAGAGACCGCTTCACAATTGATGATCTCAAAACCCCAATTGGTGGGGCCACTTACCCCTAAAGAATCCAAGTCCAAAAGGTTGGATAGACTACTAATACAATTCTTAATCGGGGATATCATATGGAGTTCTTGATCACAATAAGCATCCACTTGAACCATGTGAAGATGTTTATTAACCTTGCAAACCTTTGAGTGCTCATAATACTATCTCAAGAAGTTTTAGTGACTGCTTCTGTGACTATGGTATTCACCATTAGCTTCATAAGACTTATTTTAGTTTGGCAAAATGAAAAGAACGCAAATCCACACATATTCCCAAAGGATGTTGCAATCTTCTTGAATACAATTCGATTGCAGGCATCAATCTAGGCAAATATCATGTTTAGGGTCACTTGCTGAGTATTAAGTGTCATGTTAATGTGTGGTTTTTCAGAATGACATCTGATTTAGATGCAAAGATTTGGCCACAAGAAAAGAAAAACATGTTGGCTTTCTGTTTCCCAAACTTAAGAAAAATAGGAGAGAAACAAGCAACAAAGCTTTTCATCAGTTTGGTACATGGCAGAAGAAGATGATGGCATGTCATTGAAGACAATATCATGTGGCCAACGAAATATGCAACCATCTACACATGTAAAATATCACAAACGAAAAAAGAATCAAAACATATCACATGACTGATGTGCTTAAGTTAAAACCTTTTTTTGAACTTTAATCAAGACACCATAAAGAATGGTCTTTGATATACTATCAGCTTTAGCCTAACTAGGAGTTACTTTTCAAGTATCTCAAGTTGCCATGCTTAACCTACGATTAGCATGATATGACACAAATCTAATTACCATAAGAACTCAACGAGAGCAAAAAAACACAATACCCTACCATGGAAGAAAATTATATAAAACAGGGCCACAGTCCACAGGGAACACGAGTATTTGGAACTCCATACAAGGTAAGTTTCTTGAGTGTTTGGTTGAAGAAGAAGAACAAAGTAACAGTTAGCTCATATGATGTTCAAGTTACGCAAAGTCAAGTTAACCTAACACAGAAAGACACCACTTCAGTGAGACAAATTGTTAATGAACAAACCCAAAAGGGAACATAGATCACAACCAATCACATTCCTTAATTCCGTAGTAATGCAGAAAGATTTTCATATAACAAAGCGAGTACAAATGTAAACAATATACAGTTACGCCATTAAATGAAACAAACTAACATCGTAAAAGGAGTAGAATAGAACAGAAACCCTAATTGAAGTGGGCCAAAGAGAGAGCAAAGAATACCTGTGGAAACCCTTGAAATGGCACTCTTCCTTTCTCTTGCTGTTTCAGTGAAACAATTGTTATTTTTCCACACTAGGTTTAGGGAAGAAAAGCCGCAAGAAACCACAAACGTAGTCAAGAGTTAGTGAAATCGAGTTGCGTTGATCTTCGCAGTTCGCACCTCCGTTCAATGTTCGAAGTTTGAATGGTCTACACTCGACAGTATCAGTGTATCACTATAAAAGACAAATTTTTATTTAATTAATAGGGAAAAATACAAATTTAACCCAAAAAAATAAGAAATGACTTGATAGCCATCGAAACTAGTGTTATACCTTGTCCGGTAGCCGGATTAACCAATGTAAAAAATATACTGATTTTACTTTCTTTTATAACATCGTACTTTCATTTGTTCCTACTATAGCTTTGTACTGTTATTTTATTCATATAAATTGTTTTTTATAGATAGTGTATTGTGATCAATAAGAGGGACAAAATACTCAAAATAAGAGCAATATTAAATTATATGTTTCAAAGACAGATGAATTTGGCTTCTCTTATTGATTGTACATCATAAGAAATTTCACAAAAATTGTTGTTAAAATAAACTATAATACCAATCTCATTGAGTAATTGACATAAAGCCTAGTGCAGACCGATAAATAAACTTATGGCATTGTACTCAGCAAGTACCATTTGACAAGTCATTAAAATAAGGCCACCTCACTTGCCACTTGTTTGAATATTTGACACGGCACCAAACGACGTGTTTGACTCAAAAACCCTAAGAATGGCCACAGAAGTGCAGGCTGTGGCCGATCCGTTAGCCTCTCTACAAATTCCCCCTCTCAGCTCCTCCCTATTATCGATGACTTCACATTACCCGATGATTTCCTCCCCTACGATGATGGAGACTTCGACATAACCTTTGATAATTTACACCTCCTTTCAGATACAGAGACTTTTTCAACTTTGCCTTCAACCCTACCAATTAAATTGATCTATCATCATCTGATCTTGAATTCAATGACTTCGTGTCTAAGCCTGAAATTGTCGTTGTGGAGTCTGGTAATTTGGCGGAATCGAGATGGAACTTCGACAACAACTGAGAATTCGAATGAGATTGACGAAAAAGACGAGAAGAAGAAGGCGAGGCTGATAAGGAACCGGGATAGTGCACAGCTTTCACGACAGAGGAAGAAACATTATGTCGAGGAGTTAGAGGAAAAGTTCAGGGGAATGCATTCAACTATCGAATATTTAAATGCTATAATAACTTACTTTGCAGCAGAGAACGCAACCTTAAGGTTTTGAGTTCTGCGATTTTTGGTTGTGGGATTTCATGGGTGCAAAGGAAAAAAAAAGATAATTTGTAACGACCTAATTTTCAAAAGAAAATTTTCATTTTTAAATAGTCAAAACATTTCCAATAAACCACAAATCTCAAGAACAATTGTTTTCAAATTCATAACATCAACAATTTTATTTCAAATATCAGAGTGTCCCATCAAATCAAATGTCGGAGAGTGCATGTCGCGCCATCAAGCCTTGCCCTTGCCCTTAGGCTCAGAAGTACCTGAAACAAATCAACAAACAGTAAGCTAATGTTTAGTGAGTTCCCCAGAGCATACCCCACACAATCCACATAATCACGTAATCCATATTAGTTATAAAAGCTACATAAACCATATAATCCATGCATACAACATATAAGGATGTCATGGAAACCCTCCAAAGTCTTACACCTAGTCCCACTGGAACCCCCACGTGATCTTAACTACCTGTCATGGGAACCCCCACATGGTCTTCCTGTCATGGGAACCCCCACATGGTCTTTACTACCAAGAAATATTGTCACAACTAGCATTTTAGCTAGGAAATTCTATTCCTGTGTAACCATTCAACTATTGTAAAACTTATATTCTAAGTAAATCTCACTCAATGCACATTTAGATTCACCATTCATGTTCATCAAAGAGTCTGAAGCCCTAAGATCCATGGTTTAAGTCCATATTGGACTAGGAGTTCCTTATTAGGCCTAATGGACCAATAAGCACCCAAATTCAACTTCATTGGACTTAGAAGCCCTAATTGGATCCTAATTGGACCCAATTCATAAATCTAAAACATTTTGGACCATTTGGGTCTAGAATGATCCATTCTAACCCTAATGGGCCTTATTGGGCCATAACTAATCCAACTAACCTTAGTGAGCCATAAGCCCATTCTTTTACTCTAATTGGGCCGTGAATGCTTCCAAGAGCCCAATAGGCCGAAAAACCTTATGTTTAGGATCCAAATGTCCTAGCTAAAGTTAATGGGCCCAAACTACTCCATCATTTCTTCTTGGCCCAAATATGTCGGCCCATGTATGAAATAAATAAAAAAGGTAACAGAAGAGATTAAGGGGGGAGGGTTGACTTTGGAGTGTCACCTCCATAATATCCAACATATATCAAGGTGAAGACCTCCCATGCATTCATGCTTGTCACCTCATCTCTCTCTCCCCTCTCTTCTTCTTCTCGGCCGAATACAACACACACACACACTACACCAAATTCTCTCCATTCTCTCAAGGATCATCCATCTTCTTCCTCCAAAATTCTCAAGATCTAGCTTAGGTTTCAAGAGGATTTTCTCAAGATAATCATCATTCTTGGTAAGCCTTTACACACTCAAGTTTTATAACTCCATCTTTATGATAGATCACTCTTTTAAACAAAGTTTTTTTGGCGATCATACTCCTAGAAATCTTCTTAAGTTCCAGATCCACTCAAGGGAGTTGCTAGGGCCGAAAATCACTTCATCTTTCCACTTCTTCTTCCAAAAACCGAAACATCAAGCAAAGGTGAGTTCATACCCCCTTGTTTTCGGTTTTCATATGATTTTTTGGGGGATAATGCAAGTAAAATGTGTAGATCTATGTGTTATATGCATGTTTTGTGTGAATTCTTAGTTTATTTGGTGAAAATATGTTAGATCTTAGTGAATCTCGAAATTTTAAGTATGATGTAGCAAAGATCTAAAAACTACAACACTATATACATCATATTATCAAGCCAAAAGTAAACACATGTTTAAGATGCAAAAGAATTCAACAAAAACCTTGTTAAAGGTCAAAATTGTCAAGAAAACAAAAGATAAGGGTAAAAAGTGAAAATTCTGTTTTTAAAAGGGCCAAACAGGTCCTACATGTAATAAAAGGTATTTTTATGCTAAACATGCTTTTAAAAGGGTCAAAAATGAAATTTTAAGTTTATTGGGCCAAACTTTTGGGCCTTACGGCCTTTGGGCCTAATTTGCGAAAAAAATGAAGATTTAAGGTTTAAAAATGTTATTTGGCCAAAGTTTGAGTCCTAAATGTAAATAAACCAAATTTAGAGGTGAAAATATCAATTATTTTCAAATTGGACCAAAAATATAAAGTTTTCCAAAATTGGGCCGAAAGTGTAAACTTTTACCAATAAGGGGCTGAAAATGTATTTTTTTGCGAAACAGGGTTTTAAATGTGAAAATATAACATTTTGGGTTAAAACCGTAAATTTATAGATATTTGGGACAAATTTGCAAACTTTTATAAATTATGGACTAAAGTGTCATTTTTACAAAACTTTGGGCCTAATTTAATAATTTGAGAATTGTTGGCCAAAAACGTCGTTTTTACAAAAAGTGGATTTTTATCAACAATCTATTGAACTTCAAGTCAAAACAAACAACGGAATAAAACAAAACGAACGAAATACAGCAATAATATTTATTGGGCCTAATATACACGGTACTTGACCATTGGACCCTAAGGGCCCAATTAAGTGTATATTGAACCCAATGCTTTCTATGATGTGTTTATTGGGTCTTGCGACCCATTTACATGTTAATTTGGGCCCAAGGTATTGGATTACATGTTATTGGGCTTTTGTGGCCCATTTACATGCCTATTGGGCCTAAATTACCCTCTTACATGTTATTGGGCATTGTGTGGTCCAACTACATGCTAATAGGGCTTGGAATGGAAATTTCACATTTTATATGACCGTAACTATACCTTTGCGAAATCATTAAATGTCGAATACTTTTATATGTACCTTTCAAATACAAAAACAGACTACATATATGTAAACGTTAAACATAGAACAAAAAGGGGTTAATAATCTAGTGAGACATGTCGGTTGGTACCTCTGAGTGTACAATCGTAGTCTTTTGAGATTCATTGAACTTTTCAAAGTCATGTTTCAATCTCGAGTGTGCCCTTCAGGTTTTGTGACTGGGATGCCGATGATCACAAACAAGGTGTGAAGTAACCATGCAAATTACTTGGTACCCTTAAGTGTTTACCCCTCAATCGATGTGCCGGTTAACCACACACGCACCATCGATACTATGGTAAACATTAAGTTACCCTTTGCCTACCTTGTTAAATACGAGTTAGTGTGCCGGTTAACCACACACGCTCCACTAACCGACTTAAACAAAGTGCAAAGTGTACTTTCATGGATTAGCACCTTATTCACATTTTCCTAAGTAACTAAGATTGGGTATTTATAAAAGGTTTAGTTACTTAGTATTTATCATTAATACTTTTAATGAAGGGAGAATTTATAGTCTTTGTCCTACCCGTTCGGCTAACGACCCTCCACCAGTCAAGGAAGCGGTGGGTGAGAGTGGACACCCATTAAACTGCCATTTTATAGGCAGTAACCTTATACCCCCCTTATAGACCGACTTCGTGAATGAGGCCTACTAACGGTAAGACTGACTTGCTCTTATACATATATATTATTAACTTATAATATTATAAAGTATAAGGGTTGAATTTTAACTTTTAAAATTCTAAGGGCTAAACTTGGAATTAAAGTATTCATAAGAGAAAACTTTTCAAATTCCAAAACTTGAGGGCAAGTTTTGTAACTTTCAAAACTTTTCTATCCCATAACTTATGTGTTTAAAGTAGTTTTAATTAAAAAACTCTTCAAGTTCCATAACTTGAGGACAAGTTATGGAAGACTTTAAACTAATTAAGAAAGTGACTCTTCATAATTCATAACTTATGGAAACTTTATGAGTTTAACTAAGGTTACACATATGTTATTTAATGAAGAGACTCTTGAACCTCCACAACTTGAGGACAAGTTATGGAGTCATAAAACCATTTAATGAGAACAAGACTCTTCATTTTGTAACCTATGACAATTTTTTATGAGTTTTAAGAAACTTAAATGTGACTTTTCATGTAACTTGAGGACAAGTTACACAAACACATTTTAGAATCAACTTTTAGATTAAAATGGATTGAAAACAACTATTCAATTAACTTTTCTATTAATCTAAGCAACTCATATGAACAAAGATAATTCACATCAAACTTTTCCATGTAATTAGCAATACTCTTAAACTAATACAAAACATGAATCTTTTGACAATTATCTTTGAAATTGGATTAGCGTGAACATTACCACATCAAAAATAGGTTTATAAGTCAAAAAACAGCTTAGGGTAATGTTCCTAGTCCAATTCCAGCCAAAACAGTCGAATATATGTGTCAGGGGGTCCAACTCGTCGAGTGCACGAACCAACTCGGCGAGTTGGATGCTTTTTGCCTTAGACTCGGCGAGTCCATCAGTGGACTCG
The DNA here is from genome assembly GCF_052849685.1 of Lactuca virosa. NCBI lineage: Eukaryota > Viridiplantae > Streptophyta > Magnoliopsida > Asterales > Asteraceae > Lactuca > Lactuca virosa. Next base: position 265,564,940 of record NC_136434.1, read on the forward strand.
GCGAGTCTGATGTGCAGACAACACCAAAATTCGATTTTTAAGCAGTTTAAGCAAGTATAACAAGAAAACAAGCCTAGGCTCTGATACCACTGTTGAGTTTTGAGCATTCTAACACTCCTATGGTGTACATGCAACCCTATAAACCTTGGATCTATGTTTTCTCTAGTTGTACATGCAAATATTAACTATTCCAAGGTTTCAATCCTAACTAGCATACTATGAGGCAACTATACTACAAAGACTAGTTAGATGACATACCTTTTGGTGTAGCTTGATATCTTCAAGCTTTAAGAGCTTAGCCCCAATAGTGTGGAAGCCTCAAGTGGAATCACAAATCACCAAAACACCTTGGAAGACTTTGAGAATAAGAATACTTTGGTTCTCTCTAGTGAAATCGGCTAGCCCTCTTAGTGTACCCACACATAGTGCCAATTTCACCAACCAAGGACATCTTTATATAGTGTGGAGACTAGGGTTAAACCCATGACCTTTCATTTCATATGATCCATCGGTTACACACTCCATGGACTATCCATGAAAGCTTAGCCCAAGCTAAATGAACTTGGCCCATTCCATATATATAAGAGTCCATATTTAATTAGTTCATTTTGATCACTTAATTAATTCTAAATTAAGTCTTGATCAATACTAATTAAATAATATGATTCCATATTAATATATTAGAACTTATAATATATTAATATAAATCATAAATATACTATTCTCAAAAGACTATCCATATAAATTGTGTCGGTGAAGTGCAACCCAAATGGACAATGCCGGGTCGGTTCAAGTACATACCAAATATAGTTATGGACTTAGACATTAATCCAACAGTCTCCCACTTGGATAAGTCTAAAACTATTATTGAGTATGACTTCAAAACCTAACTGGCAATCGTAGCTCTTAAAGCCGCTGTCGAACTCTGACCTTGTGAATGACTTGTCCATTAGATAAGGGATCATATATTCCTCCATTCTAGATATCATATGGACTGAGACATGTATTATAATCATTCTCTCTCTCCATTTGTTGTTTCCCGATTTCCGATTTATGACGACTGACTGATTGAACAAATCAAATCAGTCCTGGCTTGGCCAAGCACTCATGTGTCATCATTAAATCATCGAGAGGCCCACAGATATCGCTTTTATCCCGAAGGTAAAAGGAACGGATAAACTTCGACTCATATGGCTTGTTCTGCTACTTGTTGAATCATACACAAAGGCACGTTTTATAACATCGAGTTACCAATGCGTTTTCATGCAATCAATGTACTATCAACTCATAGTAACAACTCATATCTCTAGATTTGAAGAATATAAGATATTATCGTCTCATGATCACTCGTGATAAAATCCATGAAGTGATTCAAATGAGCGCGGGTTGAATCCAATACTCAGAACTTATGAGCACTCATGAGTGTTGTAGCACCACCTTATCCACCAACTTGGACCTCTACAAACCAACCCATGACAATCTTGATTCATATCTACTTCCAACATATGACCGACTGTGGATGGTTTGAATAACTTAATCATTCAGGAAGAGCGACATAGTTATTCTGGAAGTCAAAACATGCAAAGTGAAACACAAGAATAAATGAATCAAATATGGTATCAAACCCTATGAATATAAATAAACACTTTTATTTATCACCATACTGATTACTCATTATTCATTGTTTCGGTTTTATCAACTTTATACTTTAATTAAAAACACTAGTTGTCCCATGCTCCAAGCATGTACACTATGTTTTTCTTAAACAATAGCTTTGCCATACACCAAGTATGCACTCTATGTTTGTCTATGATCCTTACTTTGTGAAATAAACCAATTGAACATAATTTCAATGATTCTAATTTCACACTCCCAAATCCTTATCGAAAAATGTGAATTTCAAATTCCTATCATTTATCGAAATCTGTTTAGATTTTAAACTTATATGCACTGACCCTCCTGTAATGAATATGTACAAAGTCACAAAGACTTGTCAACAGTCATTATAAGGTATTCCAATGGAGATCAACTCCATGGAAACTAAGTCTCATATTCAAAGTACATTGCTTTGGACATGCTTCTTGCATTAAGTTTTCTAATCTTACACAGATAACTTCCACCTATGGAGACAACTCCATATTCTCATTTTGACTATCACTTCTGAATAAGAGATGCCTCTTTTCAGAATATGTCAATATGGTCCTTCCAAAATTAGCACTATACTTCCAACTGTCCCTGAGCAACCAATCTTTGGTAAACCTCAGATTGTCCTCGACAATTGCTTAATCATTTTAGTCATATCCAATTCTAGACCTTTTCCCTTCTTAATGCCTCTGGGCATTTGGAAAAATTTAGAAATGACAAATATTATAGCACATGCAATCGATCCTGTACCCAAAGCAAATGGTACACGATTCATGATGTCTCACATAAAGACATGATTCTAGACCAGTCTTTTGCTACAATATTTTTATTTGGCATGTTTTCAAAATTTGACTATGAAGAGGGATGCCGTAATCATAATCGAATTTTGAGAACGCAATATATAGAATTTCCTTAAGTTGAACCAATCCAACATGAAATTCATATATATATTCTTGACTAAAGATGATTAAGGTCTCAATTTAAGCCTTTAGAACTGAAATGAAGTATATCCTCTCCCTTAATTATAGCAAAACAACTTTTTCAATCCCTGCAGCTTCACGAATTGAAACTTTTGTTTTCTATAATTAACATTGCTAACTTGCAACACTAACAATAATTATCATGCTCCCACTAACATGATGATTATTAGCATAACACTTATGCTCCCACTAGCTTTGACATGAACTCAGAAATCAGTTGGACTTCTAGAAATCAATACTTTATTGACTTTCTTACCAAAGTTCAGATTTCTGATACGAGATGCTTTGATAAAACTTTATCAAAATCATACACCTTTCCTTAGATAGCATGCATGTGTGTCTAAACAATTTCAGAACTATGAAAAGGGATGTCGTAATCATAGTCTCAATTGTTTAGACCTTTTGCCATCTGCTTCAAATCTACTTGGTGGAAGTGTTTCCTCACCATCATTTTCATGAATCGGAGAGAAACCTTATGACCCTTATATTTTATGGTGTATGTGTTCTTATCCATGTGAATCGTCAAAACCATAGTCATAAGACCAGGATAATGACAAATCCAAACTCATATGGACTGAACTTATGCAATCTTAACTTCTTGCCACCTGGCAGTACAGGGCCTGCCATTGCTTCCAAGTTGTTATGCAACCAATTGAGAACTTTCAGAACTCCTATGCAAAGCCAACTTTAACTGGAATGGGCACAGAATATGTCAACACGATAGGTTATAAACCTTAAGTCGTGTGCTAGTGAAGAACCTCAGGTTTTATTCTTGATTAGTTCTTGAAATTCTTTTTAGGATCTTTAAGACTCCCACTATCCTCTTGACATATAAGACTATCTTGCCAAATATTCAAGAGATAGTGCGGATTCTTTATCAAGACAAACACTTCACACAATTGGCCTTAGTTGGTCTTTGTTTTATCCAAAACATCACAACTTACCAATTTCAAATGTACAAGAGTAGGACACTTTTACTCTTACATTTGACAAGTGTTTTAAACCTTTCTTTAAGATATGTCACTCAAGTTACAATCTTGGAGTATGACTCTAAGAATTGTTTTGGAACGATGTATGAATCATCTTCTTGATTTAACCACTTCAACAATTCATAACTCCTCTTCTTAACTATCAGAATGCACTTAGAGGATGAATTGTGATAAGGTCTCAAAATCATTAAGATGATCTTAAAACATGATACTAAAGTACTCTCCCATCTTTTCAGATTTGAGAAACTTTTATCCTTCTGCCTAATTTGATTCTTCTCATTCGTTCTGTCATACATTGAAACTTTTCCAATGTCTCAGAATTATACTTAAGCTTGTAAGTATAATCATATTTACTAAGCCTTAGTAAATCATGACGAATAGTCTTATCGATCTTTTATGGTGGACTTGATCAGTGCACAAGAATGTGTACTCGATCCCTTAGTCCTTCACTTGACTCACATATACATGTGAACAAGGAACTAGTCTTAATTTTCCAATGTTGAAAATTCTCATTCATCATACTATACAACTTGCATGATTCCAAGTTTCTATCCAACTGAAACTTGGGTGATGAGAATCTTTCCTTATTTGGTAAATTTGGACACTACCACAAATGAAAGAATCAAATTCATATTTCCACTCTTGCTCTTAATGGAATCTTATAAGCAACAAAGATTTTCACAAATGCCATTGTAAGGATATTTTAAAATAAATAAAATCAAAAAATTTCCTTTTATTTTAAAAACTTTGCGGAAAAAACTATCCTTACAGTGCAAAAGCACATGAAAACTTTGTTGTTATCTATTCCTAAGCAATATATCATAACTCCTAAGAAGTAGCTCAAGAATCCGATCTTCAAACTATGCGATAGAAATCCATCTACGCGATCAGATTCAACATATTCTTTCTTTAAGTTTCTTCACTTTTCTTTGATTCTTCAAACATCAACATGTGACCCAGGCACATCATGTAATAAGAATCTCCAAGTAGGAACTTAATAGAGTTAGACAATGGACTTTACCTGAAGTAGAGTCAAACTTATTGACTTTAACATCCTTAGGTAAATTTGGCAGCTTCGCAACCAATGCCCATTCCTTTGGCAATGGACCCTTGATAATGGGACTATCTAAGACTTAGCCTCTCTCTTTACCATTTGGTCAACCGAGTTGACTATGGCCGATCCCTTTCCATTGGGAAGAGAGAGCTTTACTGGATATCCAATGTCATCATTGTCAATGTCCATAAAGTCTTAGGAAGTTGATCTTAGCAAATAGATAAGATCATTAAGGGTCTTGTCATAGTCTGTTTCATAGGAGTCCCAAAGGAACTCACTATGTGACTTAGAAAGTAGTTGAGCCACCAATTTTCTCAAGATTTTGACACCCAACTCTCCCGGCTTGTCAATATGTGACTACATCTCCAAGATGTGATCACACATAGACCTTTGCTTGCCAATAGGGCTTGAGTGACCTTAAACTTTTCAAGAACTTGTGGGTTAGGGAGAATAATTGGAGGAGGTGGAGGAAGTGAAGTTCCAAGAGATTTGGGATGATCATAGATGTCTGAACTAGACATCTTTTGGGAGAAATTCAAGATAGTTGATTTAAAGTCCTTAATATAACACCCAATATGAAATATTAAGGCTAGGACCCAACACAATATTTTATAACTTGGAAGAGGGATGCCGTAATCCAAGCTATAGAATATTTGAAGGTAGGTGAATGACGATTCACCAATTTCCACCAAGATAAACGAAATGTATTATTAGGTTTTAATTGGTTTTGAAACTCCTAGATTCTTTTGAGATTCATTGAACTTTTCAAAGTCATGTTTCAATCTCGAGTGTGCCCTTCAGGTTTTGTGACTGGGATGCCGAGGATCACAAACAAGGTGTGAAGTAACCATGTAAATTACTTGGTACCCTTAAGTGTTTACCCCTCAATCGATGTGCCGGTTAACCACACACGCACCATCGATACTATGGTAAACATTAAGTTACCCTTTGCCTACCTTGTTAAATACGAGTTAGTGTGCCGGTTAACCACACACGCTCCACTAACCGACTTAAACAAAGTGCAAAGTGTACTTTCATGGATTAGCACCTTATTCACATTTTCCTAAGTAACTAAGATTGGGTATTTATAAAAGGTTTAGTTACTTAGTATTTATCATTAATACTTTTAATGAAGGGAGAATTTATAGTCTTTGTCCTACCCGTTTGGCTAACGACCCTCCACCAGTCAAGGAAGCGGTGGGTGAGAGTGGACACCCATTAAACTGCCATTTTATAGGCAGTAACCTTATACCCCCCTTATAGACCGACTTCGTGAATGAGACCTACTAACGGTAAGACTGACTTGCTCTTATACATATATATTATTAACTTATAATATTATAAAGTATAAGGGTTGAATTTTAACTTTTAAAATTCTAAGGGCTAAACTTGGAATTAAAGTATTCATAAGAGAAAACTTTTCAAATTCCAAAACTTGAGGGCAAGTTTTGTAACTTTCAAAACTTTTCTATCCCATAACTTATGTGTTTAAAGTAGTTTTAATTAAAAAACTCTTCAAGTTCCATAACTTGAGGACAAGTTATGGAAGACTTTAAACTAATTAAGAAAGTGACTCTTCATAATTCATAACTTATGGAAACTTTATGAGTTTAACTAAGGTTACACACATGTTATTTAATGAAGAGACTCTTGAACCTCCACAACTTGAGGACAAGTTATGGAGTCATAAAACCATTTAATGAGAACAAGACTCTTCATTTTGTAACCTATGACAATTTTTTATGAGTTTTAAGAAACTTAAATGTGACTTTTCATGTAACTTGAGGACAAGTTACACAAACACATTTTAGAATCAACTTTTAGATTAAAATGGATTGAAAACAACTATTCAATTAACTTTTCTATTAATCTAAGCAACTCATATGAACAAAGATAATTCACATCAAACTTTTCCATGTAATTAGCAATACTCTTAAACTAATACAAAACATGAATCTTTTGACAATTATCTTTGAAATTGGATTAGCGTGAACATTACCACATCAAAAATAGGTTTATAAGTCAAAAAACAGCTTAGGGTAATGTTCCTAGTCCAATTCCAGCCAAAACAGTCGAATATATGTGTCAGGGGGTCCAACTCGTCGAGTGCACGAACCAACTCGGCGAGTTGGATGCTTTTTGCCTTAGACTCGGCGAGTCCATCAGTGGACTCGGCGAGTCTGATGTGCAGACAACACCAAAATTCGATTTTTAAGCAGTTTAAGCAAGTATAACAAGAAAACAAGCCTAGGCTCTGATACCACTGTTGAGTTTTGAGCATTCTAACACTCCTATGGTGTACATGCAACCCTATAAACCTTGGATCTATGTTTTCTCTAGTTGTACATGCAAATATTAACTATTCCAAGGTTTCAATCCTAACTAGCATACTATGAGGCAACTATACTACAAAGACTAGTTAGATGACATACCTTTTGGTGTAGCTTGATATCTTCAAGCTTTAAGAGCTTAGCCCCAATAGTGTGGAAGCCTCAAGTGGAATCACAAATCACCAAAACACCTTGGAAGACTTTGAGAATAATAATACTTTGGTTCTCTCTAGTGAAATCGGCTAGCCCTCTTAGTGTACCCACACATAGTGCCAATTTCACCAACCAAGGACATCTTTATATAGTGTGGAGACTAGGGTTAAACCCATGACCTTTCATTTCATATGATCCATCGGTTACACACTCCATGGACTATCCATGAAAGCTTAGCCCAAGCTAAATGAACTTGGCCCATTCCATATATATAAGAGTCCATATTTAATTAGTTCATTTTGATCACTTAATTAATTCTAAATTAAGTCTTGATCAATACTAATTAAATAATATGATTCCATATTAATATATTAGAACTTATAATATATTAATATAAATCATAAATATACTATTCTCAAAAGACTATCCATATAAATTGTGTCGGTGAAGTGCAACCCAAATGGACCATGCCGGGTCGGGTCAAGTACATACCAAATATAGTTATGGACTTAGACATTAATCCAACAATCCCTACTTTCCCAATCAGGGAAATAACGGATGGCTAGAGGAATCCGACGAGGAACCTGAAGAGGAGCCTGAAGAGGGGCCTACGGAACCCGTGGCGGACGATGGTGAAGAAGAGTTTGGTGACGACAGCGATGATGATTCGGACACAGAGTCTGAAGTCATCAACCCACCATACCCAGTGAGGGTGTTTACTCATCGAATGGGCCCGAGCGGCCCTACACCCCCTTGGGGCATCGACATTTGGAAATGGAGCAGGCAACAGGGACAGCGACCCCCGTTTGGCATGACACGTGAGTTCTACGACTTGAAGGAGGCAGGACCGGCTGATCGAGCTCTTCCAGTCATGATAAGACGATTGAGGAATACTGGCGATCTGGCTTAGAGCACCGCCGATCAGATGTACCAGATCCAGACTCGGGTTGAGCGGGCGGAGCAGGAAACGCGTGAGGTTATCCGAGAGTTCCACATGAGGCAGGTGAGGTGGGAGACTCGACTCCGAGACGCGGAGCGACAGGTGGCTCGCCTTCAGGGAGCATCCACTTCCTCAGCACCACCCCCTGAAACATCCCACCATGAGTAGGACCAGTTGTATCTTTAGTCAGTATTATGTTATGTGATCTATGCCATGAACTATCGACTCTATGTTTAAGTGATTAAACTACTCATAGAGCCGTTATGCTGCCGGATTTTATAGTTCTATGTATTGTATGCCTTCTGGCAAATTTTCATGTATCAAATCTATTAGTATTAATGAAAATGCTTTATGTTTTATCATGGCATTGTTATCTGCTATGTGTTTTACTTTCTTGTTTTATGTTAATGCATGAAATTACCTGAATACACACACTATGCCCCTAGTCTATAGGATTACAAAATCACAAAACATAAGGCACTCAACATCCTTCCATTCCATGACAGAAAGATGACTCAAAGACCCAACCGTGGAAACAACGCAACACCGACCCCACCTGAGATAAACTCAGTTGCATTCCAGGCAGCAGTGTCCGCTGCGGTCACTGCGACACTTGCGCATATTCGCAATGGAAACAACGGAGAAGGCAACGGGCAGGGAGCCGAGAGCACCAATCAAGGGACAAACCACGGAGCCGCACGAGCATGCACCTACAAAGACTTCGCCAACGCCAAACCTCGGACCTTTAATGGGACAGGAGGCGTGATAGCCCTTAAGCGATGGATTGAGAAAGTAGAGTCTGTCTTCGAAATCTTCGGATGTCCGGATGAGTGTAAGGTCAAGTTCGCAGCCTGCACATTCATTGACCAAGCCCTTTCCTGGTGGAATGGCCACGTAGAGGCCATGACACTCCCGGTGGCAAACGCGATGCCCTAGGAAGAGCTGAAGGAGATGTTGTTAGCAGAATAATGTCATAGAGGTGAGATTCAGAAGATGGAACAAGAGTTATGGAACCTCACGGTTCAAAACTCCAACATTGACGCATACATATCCCGGTTTAGTGAGCTATCTCTTTTGTGTCCCGGGATGATCACCTCGGAAGGGAAAAAGTTTAAGAGGTTTATTTGGGGATTGACTGCACCTATCGAAGGGAATGTCATTGCGGCAAACCCTGAGACATTTGATAGCGCCAAGAGGCTGGCCAAGAAACTGTACGATCATGGCAATAAGAAGGGTGCCAAGACAGTGGAAGCGGAAGTTAAGAAGGAAGAAGAGAACAAGAAGGGGAAAACAACAAGCGGAAAGGAAAGAAAAACTCGGAATCATCTAAGAAGCAACAAACGGTGTCTGTCCATGCTGCAACGCAAGCTACTGCCACACCACATGCTCCAGCCTCATCCACACCGAATGCTTCCAAGCAGTACTCGGGAAATCTCCCCAAGTGTGGCAAATGCAACTTCCACCATCACGGGGAGTGCAGGGAGATGAGTTGCACAAGGTTCAACCGGAAGGGCCACACAACAAAGTATTGTAGGACTCAGCTCCCACAGAACCAGATGACAAACAACAACAACAACAATGACAACAACACCAATGCTGGAGCTAGCTATACCTGTTACGGATGTGGAAAAACTAGGCATTTCAGGCGAAACTGCCCCAACGCGAACAATCAAGGGGCAGGAGCAACAGGGAGAGTGCTGACAATGGGTCAGGGTGAAGCAGTGCAGGACCCAGCCGTTGTCACTGGTACGTTCATACTTAACAACTCGTATGCATGCATCCTATTTGATAGTGGGGCGGAACGAAGTTTTGTTAGTAATAAGTTCAAAAACTTACTAAAACAACAACCTCAAAAGCTTAATGAAGCCTTCACGGTGGAAATGGCTAATGGGAAGACTGAATCAAATAAGGATATCTATGTAGGGTGTACACTAACTCTAAACAATCACACCTTCCAAATAGACTTAATGCCTGTAAATATTAGGAGTTTCGATGTGATCATCGGCATGGATTGGTTAAGCCCCCATCATACCGATATTATGTGTCACGAGAAGGCCGTTCGCCTTCATCTTCCTAACCACGAAACCCTAATAATCTACGGAGATAAACCCGACGCAAGTCTTCGTCTTATCTCGAGTATCAAGGAGCAAAAGTGTCTACAAAAGAAGAACTACGCGTTCCTTGCTCACGTGGTGGATAAAACCAAAGAGGAAGCGAGCATTCACGACATCCCAGTGGGGTGTGACTTCCCGGACGTGTTTCCAGAAGATCTTCCGGGAATACCCCCAGAACGACAAATCGAATTCCGACTCGACCTAGTGCCTGGAGCCACTCCAATAGCCAAATCACCCTATAGGTTGGCTCCTGCAGAAATGCAAGAATTGTCAAGCCAACTGGGCGAACTCCTGGAGAAAGGATTCATCAGACCCAGCTTCTCGCCGTGGGGAGCTCCGATTCTTTTCGTTAAAAAGAAAGACGGATCCTTCAGGATGTGCATCGACTATAGGGAATTAAACAAACTCACAATCAAAAACTGGTATCCACTTCCACGAATCGATGATCTATTTGACCAGCTTCAAAGAGCTAGTTACTTTTCAAAGATAGATCTGAGATCCGGTTATCATCAACTCAAAGTCCGAGATGAGGACATTCCAAAAACAGCTTTCTGAACTCGATACGGTCATTACGAATTCGTCGTAATGCCCTTCGGTCTAACAAATGCCCCCGCTGCATTTATGGACCTCATAAACCGAGTCTGTCGCCCATTCCTTGACAAATTCGTCATCGTCTTCATTGATGATATTCTCGTATACTCTCGAAGTGAAGAAGATCATAGCCAACACCTCCGACGGATCTTAGAAACCCTGCGAGCCGAAAAGTTGTATGCGAAACTCTCCAAGTGCGAGTTCTGGCTCCGCAGTGTGAACTTCCTGGGCCATGTAGTCAGTCAGGAAGGAATACATGTGGACCCCTCCAAGATCAAAGCAATTGAAAACTGGGCAACTCCAGCAACGCCAACGAAAATTCGTCAATTCTTAGGTCTCGCAGGCTACTACCGAAGATTCATTCAGAACTTTTCCAAGATAGCCAAACCCCTCACCACGTTAACCCTAAAAGGCATACCCTTCAAATGGACCGAAAAGCAAGAGTTTGCCTTCCAAACCTTGAAGCAAGCCCTCTGTAGTGCTCCAGTGCTATCCTTACCGGAGGGAACTGAGGACTTCATAGTTTACTGTGATGCTTCGAATCAGGGTTTAGGTTGTGTCCTCATGCAACGAGAGAAGGTAATCGCTTATGCGTCCAGACAACTAAAAACGCATGAAGTAAATTACACCATGCGTGATCTAGAACTAGGGGCGGTGGTCTTCGCCTTAAAAATTTGGAGGCACTACCTCTATGGTACCAAGTGCACCATCTTTACAGACCATAAGAGCCTCCAGCACATTCTAAATCAAAAGGAACTAAACATGAGGCAGCGAAGATGGGTTGAGCTGTTAAACGATTATGAGTGTGGGATCAAATATCACCCCGACAAGGCTAACGTGGTAGTCGATGCCCTGAGCAGAAATGAGTATTCAAATCGTCGTGTGAAGACTCTGTCAATCACCATCCAATCTCATCTAGCTTCACAAATCAAAGAAGCTCAAATGTACGCATTGAAGCCAGAGAATGTCGCTAGTGAATCGCTACGAGGAATGGAGAAGGAGCTCGAAGTTAAAGACGACGGAACCCACTACTTCATGAATAGAATCTGGGTTCCCAAAATTGGGGGATTCAGAGAGAAAGTCATGCATGAAGCCCACAAGACGCGATATTCTATTCATCCGGGGTCAGATAAAATGTATTTGGATATCAAGCAGCAATATTGGTGGCCTAATATGAAGGCAGAGATAGCCACTTTCGTGGGCAAGTGCCTTACTTGCGCCAAGGTGAAAGTAGAATATCAAAAGCCCTCGGGACTATTGCAACAACCAGTGATACCCGAGTGGAAATGGGAAAGGATTACCATGGACTTCGTGACCAAGTTGCCAAAGACAGCAGACGAATTGGATGCTATTTGGGTAATTGTCGATAAATTAACAAAATCCGCTCATTTCCTGCCAATAAAAGAATCCTACAAGATGGAAAAGCTGACCCGAATCTATCTCAAGGAGGTTGTAAGACTTCATGGAGTGCCAATATCTATTATCTCGGATCGAGATAGCAGGTTTACTTCAAGATTCTTGCAATCTCTTCAAAGAGCAATGGGAACACAGCTAGATATGAGCACTGCCTATCACCCACAGACGGATGGTCAGAGTGAGCGTACCATCCAGACACTCGAGGATATGCTCCGAGCTTGTGTGATTGACTTCGACAAATCATGGGATGCCCACTTGCCACTGATCGAATTCTCTTATAACAACAATTACCATACGAGCATCAAGGTTGCTCCCTTCGAGGCTCTCTATGGTCGTAAATGTAGATCATCCTATGCTGGGCCGAGGTGGGTGACACACAACTAGCAAAAGGGCAATCGCCAGCCAGTGCTCTTACAGGACCCGAAATCATTCATGAGACAACCGAGAAGATAGTCTAGATCAAAGCTCGACTTTAGGCATCGCGAGACCGACAGAAGAGCTATGCTGACAAGCGGCGAAAGCCACTAGAATTTCAAGTCGATGATCGCGTGCTATTAAAGGTCTCTCCATGGAAGGGGATGATTCGATTTGGGAAGAGAGGAAAACTGAACCCGCGATACATTGGACCGTTCAAGATTCTTTCCCGGATTGGTCCAGTGGCTTACAAGCTGCAGCTACCCGTCGAGCTCAGCAACGTGCACCCAGTGTTCCAAATTTCAAATCTGAAAAAGTGGCTATCAGATGAAACCCTTGTCGTCCCTTTGGAAGAGATAATGATAAACGAGAATCTCCTGTTCATCGAAGAACCAGTCGAGATTATGGACAGGGAGGTGAAGAGTACAAAGCAAAGTCGCATCTCGATCGTGAAGGTTCGATGGAGCGCAAAACGCGGACCGGAATTTACGTGGGAACGTGAAGACCAGATGAAGCAAAAGTACCCTCATCTATTCTTTCCTTCACAATCCAAGTTTTCAGAAGAATTTCGGGACAAAATTCCCTCTAACGGGGGGATGATGTCACAACTAGCATTTTACCTAGGAAATTCTATTCCCGTGTAACCATTCAACTATTGTAAAACTTATATTCTAAGTAAATCTCACTCAATGCACATTTAGATTCACCATTCATGTTCATCAAAGAGTCTGAAGCCCTAAGATCCATGGTTTAAGTCCATATTGGACTAGGAGTTCCTTATTAGGCCTAATGGACCAATAAGCACCCAAATTCAACTTCATTGGACTTAGAAGCCCTAATTGGATCCTAATTGGACCCAATTCATAAATCTAAAACATTTTGGACCATTTGGGTCTAGAATGATCCATTCTAACCCTAATGGGCCTTATTGGGCCATAACTAATCCAACTAACCTTAGTGAGCCATAAGCCCATTCTTTTACTCTAATTGGGCCGTGAATGCTTCCAAGAGCCCAATAGGCCGAAAAACCTTATGTTTAGGATCCAAATGTCCTAGCTAAAGTTAATGGGCCCAAACTACTCCATCATTTCTTCTTGGCCCAAATATGTCGGCCCATGTATGAAATAAATAAAAAAGGTAACAGAAGAGATTAAGGGGGGAGGGTTGACTTTGGAGTGCCACCTCCATAATATCCAACATATATCAAGGTGAAGACCTCCCATGCATTCATGCTTGTCACCTCATCTCTCTCTCCCCTCTCTTCTTCTTCTCGGCCGAATACAACACGCACACACACTACACCAAATTCTCTCCATTCTCTCAAGGATCATCCATCTTCTTCCTCCAAAATTCTCAAGATCTAGCTTAGGTTTCAAGAGGATTTTCTCAAGATAATCATCATTCTTGGTAAGCCTTTACACACTCAAGTTTTATAACTCCATCTTCATGATAGATCACTCTTTTAAACAAAGTTTTTTTGGCGATCATACTCCTAGAAATCTTCTTAAGTTCGAGATCCACTCAAGGGAGTTGCTATGGCCGAAAAGCACTTCATCTTTCCACTTCTTCTTCCAAAAACCGAAACATCAAGCAAAGGTGAGTTCATATCCCCTTGTTTTCGGTTTTCATATGATTTTTTTGGGGGAGAATGCAAGTAAAATGTGTAGATCTATGTGTTATATGCATGTTTTGTGTGAATTCTTAGTTTATTTGGTGAAAATATGTTAGATCTTAGTAAATCTCAAAATTTTAAGTATAATGTAGAAAATATCTAAAAACTACAACACTATATACATCATATTATCAAGCCAAAAGTAAACACGTGTTTAAGATGCAAAAGAATTCAACAAAAACCTTGTTAAAGGTCAAAATTGTCAAGAAAACAAAAGATAAGGGTAAAAAGTGAAAATTCTGTTTTTAAAAGGGCCAAACAGGTCCTACATGTAATAAAAGGTATTTTTATGCTAAACATTCTTTTAAAAGGGTCAAAAATGAAATTTTAAGTTTATTGGGCCAAACTTTTGGGCCTCACGGCCTTTTGGGCCCAATTTGCGAAAAAAATGAAGATTTAAGGTTTAAAAATGTTATTTGGCCAAAGTTTGAGGTCTAAATGTAAATAAACCAAATTTAGAGGTGAAAATATCAATTATTTTCAAATTGGACCAAAAATAAAAAGTTTTCCAAAATTGGGCCGAAAGTGTAAACTTTTACCAATAAGGGGCTGAAAATGTATTTTTTTGCGAAACAGGGTTTTAAATGTGAAAATATAACATTTTGGGTTAAAACCGTAAATTTATAGATATTTGGGACAAAATTGCAAACTTTTATAAATTATGGACTAAAGTGTCATTTTTACAAAACTGTGGGCCTAATTTTCAAAACACTTTACAGAAAATATCGGATTTTCTGGGTTTTTATGAAAGATACAAAGACTTTTACTCAAATATACTTATGAACTCACCAACATTATATATGTTGACCCTTTTCAAAATAACTTGTATTCTCAGGTAATCGTTAAGCGGGAAGATATGCAAGTGTGTATGGTTTGTTTTATGTAATAGCACTTATCATACTTTTAACAATTTGAACTTATGTATTTTAACAATGTACTTGATATGAACAATGCTAGTTGTGTTATGTAATGTTGGTGATGATCGTGTTATGATTCATGTATATTCATTGTGATGATTATTCAATTGTTAGTCACACGAGCCCCCAGACGTTTCCGCCGTCTAGTTTGGGGGTGTGATAAATATCATACAAGCTAAACATGCGAATATACTAGGATGCCATGGAAACCCTCCAAGGTCTTACACTAATGCCATGGGAACCCCCACATGGTCTCAATCTACTGCCACGGGAACCCCCCGAGGTCTTCCATGCAAGAGTCATACCAACATAATGCATAATCAATCAACAATCCACATATCGTAAAATGGGTCGGCCTTGGTGCCTTAGACCCATTGGTATGGTGAGAAGACTCACATCTCTAGAATGTTGAACAGATAAGATAGGATCGGATAAGTTCCAACGCGCAGCTCCAACTTAACTGCCTATAACCATCATGTGCTTAACTTGTCAAAAATCCGAAATACCATAATACCCTCAAAGTCAAACTTGGTCAACCTTGGTCAAAGTCCTAGTCAACAGTCTATGTTGACCCCAACTCGTCGAGTGCATCTATCAACTCGTCGAGTTCCTTCGGAGTCCAGAAACCGGGACAAACCCTAGCCAACTCGCCGAGTTGTCTCATCAACTCGACGAGTTCACTTAATATCCAGGAGACGGGGAAAACTGATCCAACTCGTCGAGTTTCCCCCTGTTTGCTTATTCTAATGATACGTTGATTGCAGAGACTCTAGGGCTTATATCTGAAACCTAAAGGTGCCTATAAGGATAAAGTTTCCAACTTTATCCTCTGGAACCACTTTGAATGCTGTAAAGCCCTTAACAAAGGTTGGAAAGCTCAAAAGCTTAACCATGTGGTTCAAGACTCTAGGGATCTGGAATCCCTCCTTTCCAGAAGAGGTTCTATTCCTCAAAACGTTCCAAAGATGGAGGCTTTATGGACATGCATGTCCAATGCATGTATTGAAGTCAAAATGGACAAAGAGGGAAAATATACCCTAAAATCCATGCATGGCATCCATGCTTAACCAAAAGCTAGATCTAGCCCACCATGGGACCATTTTGCCATAGACATTCATAAAGTTGCAAACTTTATGAACCCCATGCATGCAATCGACAAGAACGATAGGAAATGAAGAGTAAGCTCAAGATCTAGCCATACTCTAAGATAAAAATTGAATCTTGAATGCTTACAATAGTCCACAATATGGTCAAGCTCAAGAGTGAGGGTTTTGTTTGCTGGATCTCCTCCTTCTTCTCACTATCTTCTTCTTCTTAAGCTCCAAAAGTCACTCTAGCTCACAATATGATAGAAAATGGGGATTAGGGTTTAGCATTAACGTTCTTAGGGTTTGGAGGCTGATGGAAGGTCAGCCTCAAGGTTTTAAGGAGATTATATAGGGTGCAAACCCTAAAATTTAGGGTTTCTCCTTTACAGCGCCTACTCGTCGAGTTGGGTCTTCAAACTCGTCGAGTAGGTCCTAAATCCCGCGTCCCACAATGATCTCTACTCAATGAGTTGGAGCTCCCCAACTCGTCGAGTTCCAGTCTAAAACCCTAAAATTCTGAAAAGAAATAGACACCTGAAATGAGCGTTACATAAATTTTTGGGTGTAGAGAAAAAATTAGGATAAATCAGGCAATTCATTTGTGATCTTCCTCTCTTGTTCTTTTTCTCTCTTTCTCTCTCTCTCAACCTCAATTTTTGGGTGCAGCGAAAAAAAAGATGAGGAGATGATAAACTGATGGGGTTCTACGTTCCATTTTTCCCTCATTCAATTGATTTTACAATTATTTTGAGGGTTTTCATCAATTTTGAAATTTTCACGTAACATATATTGAGAATTAAAGCTTGGTGGGTGATAATGGTGGTTGAATCTGAATTGGGGATGAATTTTGAGGTTAGGATTTGAACATGTAATGCATTGAGATAATGGTTGAGGTCTGTGATAATTTGAAAAAACGAAAATAAAGAAAAAACAAAATAACGAAAACAAATAAAAAAATATATGAAAAATAAATGAATATAAAAAACAAAAAAAGAAGTTAAAAATAAAAAAAATATATAAAAAATAAAAAAACGAAAAAATATAAAAATATATAAAAAAACGAAAAAGTATAAAAACAAGTTTAATTTTGACTAGAAAATAAAAAATAAATGAAAATAAAGAAGTTAAAAAACATAAAACCGAGTTTTGGACATGTAATTTTTTGCAAACTATAGGGACCAAATTTGAACTTTTAGGACTGATTTTGTAAAAAATTTAACAGAGTTAACCATGAAAATCGTTAAATGGGCTAGAGTGATAACTCTACGTCACATTTGTGGCCGGAGCCAACATAAAAAAAAATAATAAGGGTTTTCTCAATCACGCGTAAAAGTGTTGCGACTTTTATGGTATTTGTCCACTAGTTATTTTATGTTCGGACGGTCCGAGTGAGAAATTTGAAATTAAAGACTAGGGATGAGCATTTGGACCGGGAAACCGGCCAGAACCTGTACCAGAACCGGATAGAACCGATCGGGCCGGGACCGGGATGATATTCTTGTGGATTTTTGGAACCGGAAACCGGTCATTTGACCTGGCTCAAAACCAGGAACCAAACCGACTTTATTATTATTATTATTATTTTTATTTTCAGCAATAAATCTCGATCTGACTTTTTCTTAAAATGTTTATATCTCACGAATTTGAAGTGGGATTGCCATTATTATTTTTCCTACATGTTATTTAGGTTTTATAGAAAATTTTAGACTATAAAATCTCTTGATTTGGTTAAAAATTGAATGAGTTACAAACCCCGCAAGAAAGCATATGAAACCAGACTTTTTTTTCCTGTTTCAACACTAAAACGTAATATGACTTTTTCTTAAAATATTCATATCTTAAACATTTGAAGTGAGATTAAGATTATTCTTTTTTCTACATGTTACTTAGGTTTTATAGATAATTTTATACTATAAAAAGGCTTGATTCGGTAAAAAATTGAATGAGTTATAAACGAAGCATATCAAATCAGTTTTTTTTTTCAACACTAAAACGTAATCTGACTTTTTTGTTAAAATTTGCATATATCACTCATTTTAAGTTGTATTGACCTGATTCTTTCTCCTACATGTTGTTTAGGTTTTGTAGCTAATTTTTTAGACTATAAAAACTCTTGATTTGGTTAAAAACGGAATGAGTTACAAGCCCCGCAAGGAAGCATATCAAATCAAACTTTCTTTCACTGTTTCAACACTTAAACGTAATTTGACCTGATTTTTTTTCCTACATGTTATTTAGGTTTTGTAGTTAATTTTAGACTATAAAAACTCTTAATTTTGTTAAAAACTGAATGAGTTACATGTCTTGGAATATAGCATACCAAATCTGTTTTTTTTTTTCCAACAACATACATGGAAGTTTGATTGTATTTTCTTTGTTCTTTTTGGTAGATCCGACAAAAACCGAAAACCATAACCAAAATATTTCTCAAAATACGTTGCTATTTCTCGATGACCGGTTCCAACGTTGAAGACCCGACGGTCTAGTTCGGTTCCTATTTTCCATCAAATTCGGTTTCCGGGCCGGTTCTGGCCGGGCGGGTTCCGATGCTCATCCCTACTCTATTCTTAATAAAAATAAAATAAAGAACAAATTACACGAATTGTCCTTTAGCTTTATAGTTTTTCCCTGAAGTGGTCCTTACGAAACTTTTTTCCCTTAGATGGTCCCTAAGGAGCAAACATTGCACACAAAAAGCCCCTGTGACTAACTTTGTTAGCAGATTCTGTTAAGTTTTGTTAAATGACAAATATATCCTTTGTTTTATGCACACAGATGGTCCTTATCTCTCTCTCTCTCTCTCTCTCTTCTTTCCCGTTTTTCTTCACCACCAGTCAAGGAAGAGGCTGTCGGCCACCCGAGCTGCCTTTTCCTTTCGCCTCCTGTCGAGCAACGCCACCCAAACACCCTTAAAGATCGTTGTTCCGTCATGACCCCTTGTCGGTCGCATTTTCTATCGGATTAGGAAAAAAGAAACAACGAGGAGCAGCCATAGCATGCCCTCTCGCCACCATTGTCGACGATAATAACCATCATCTGCCTCTCTTTCTTCTTCGCTCATTTCCTCCGTCCATAACAGATCCAAAAATAAACTGGCCACTGCTTTGCTCCCCCTCCCCTTCGTGTGTTGCTACCGACGATCCAGTACAAATTTGTAGATGGTTCTTGATTTGGTTCTCAGACTGGCGGTGGTTGGGAAGGAGGGGGTGAACAATGGTGTACCTAGTGCTCGATTCACTGGGGGGTCATACCGGCCATGAGTGAGATAGAGAGGGAGACACACACAGATCGAATTTTGAGCATCTTCGTGACAGAGATTGCAGCGATTCCAGTGCAATTCCATAGAGAGTTTTTGCTAAGCCTCTTGGTGGAGGTATCGACGCCGGTGATGTCTGCAATTGATAATCCGTCGGGTTAGACTTGGGGGTCGACTGTTTGGGAAACGTATTCTCTGATGTCGTTGATTGCGCAGCTGAGGAAGTCGAAGTGAGGCCCGAGGTTGGCTATTATGGCAGGGGCGAATGACTTAACAAAGGTAAAAAAGTTCGGTGAAGGTATTGGTGGTGATCACCCATTTCAGGGGGAGGTTTGAGTTGGTGGTAACCGGAGGAGGACGATGAGGGAAACGAGGGTTGTAATCTGTGGAGAGAGAGAGAGAGAGAGAGAGAGAGAGAGAGAGAGAGAGAGAGAGAGTCATAAGGACCATCTGTGTGCATAAAAAAGGGTATATATTTGTCATTTAACAAAACTTAACAGAATATGTTAACAAAGTTAGTCATAGGGGCCTTTTGTGTGCAATGTTTGCTCCTTAGGGACCATCTAAGGTAAAATAGTTTCGTAAGGACCACTTCAGGGAAAAACTATAAAGCTAAAGGACCATTAGTGTAATTTGTTCTAAAATAAAATAAAATTATCCTTTGTACAAATAAAAACTTAGTCGTGAAATGAACTTGTTGAATCATCCCAACCTTCTCCGTCAGTCTTAGCATCTGGCTCGTGCGGGATCACATCAATACTCGGTAAAACACAATAAGATACGCAAACCGAATCACGCGATCACAAACCCTGCTATCAAACCCACACACGATTTGAAATCCTTCGCCCCAAACCCAACACAGATCTGTCATTGAAAGCTATTCGCTGCTTCGTAATCCCTTGCAAAATCGTCTAACCGTTCATTCCTATTGAACGGCATCTGCCGAAGAATTACAAATCAGGCATCAGCTCTTTGATCGAAAAAATGGTGTTAGTGTCATCTGTAAGAGATTATATAAATCGAATGCTACAAGATATTTCTGGCATGAAAGTTCTTATACTTGATTCCCAAACGGTACCTTCAAATCTCATCCTTATACATATGTTCATTATAGTTGCTGTTTTCCATATATTACCTAGTTGTTTTCATGTTAATTGGCGAGTGATGCAATTTATAGAGGGGTTTAATATTATTTCTAGTTAGCGTAGTAGGATTGTCTACTTAACTGGAAAGTTTTGAACAAGGATTTAATACCAGGTTGTTGGTTTTTGAGGTTTGTTCTTAGAATCAGTAATCCACAACAATTGGTTTAATACTTATAACGATAATGTATGACATATTGAATTCTCACTGATCTCTACCTGTTGTATCCTCTGACTTTGCATGTGAGATGAGTTATGTTCTTGATAGGAATTTATTATATACTCAAGGGAAATGAGTTATGTTCTACATTTGTTGCAGGTTAGTGTTGTGAGTGTGGTGTATTCTCAGTCAGAACTTCTGCAAAAAGAAGTGTTTTTGGTAGAATTGGTTGATGCCATCTCCATGTCAAAGGAGTCCATGTCACATCTCAAAGCAGTTTATTTTCTGCGCCCAACATCAGAAAATATTCAGCATTTGAAACGTCAACTGGCTAAACCTCGATTTGGAGAATATAACCTCTGTAAGATTCTGTAGCTATATCATCTTCAGAGACAGAAAGAAATTTACAAATTTTATCCCATTGACATTAACAAATGCCAAATGTAGTGCAAACTGTCATGTCTTGTGTAACAAAAGGGACCTAAAGATCATCATATTCTTTTTATGGGAAGTTATTCAACCCCCTACTTATTTTTGGAAAGTGACTTTGGAGTTTAGAATTGAAAAAGCCAAGATATTTTGGAGAACCTAATGAACAGGCTGCATTGTAAATAACTTGGTATGATTAATTATGGAAATATGACTTTTTTTTTTTTACTTCCATAAGATAACCCAATACCAATCTAACCTGTTTCTTTTTTTTTTTTTTTTTTTTTTCTTTCTCATCCCACTGAATAAAGTGTTGTTTGGGTAAATGATGTTTAAAAAATGTTTAATGAAGCAACAGCAAGCTTGGGAAGTGAAAGAAAAAAGATGTCCCTATTAAGTCCATTAGGTCAAAAGAAACAACACATATGTATAGTAACATCTTATATGACATGTCCCACTTGTAAAATTCATTGCAGTTTTCTCAAATATGTTGAATACTACTCAACTCCATATCTTAGCTGATTCAGATGAGCATGAAGTTGTTCAACAAGTACAGGTTAGTTTATATTTTAATGCACTCTAATTCTTGATTAATTCTCATGAAATTTTGCATAAGAAGGTTCTCTACTCTTGTAAATACATTTCCTTTGTTTACATTTGACACCATTATGATTATATTGTGCAGGAATTCTTTGCAGATTTTGTTGCAATTGACACCTACCATTTCACTTTGAACACACCATCAAACTATATGTATATGCTTCCTGCTGTTATAGATCCTCCAAATCTTCAAAACTACTGTGATAGAATTGTTGATGGACTTGCAGCAATCTTTTTGGCTTTTAAAAGGAGACCCGTTATTCGATATTCACAAACATCTGATATTGCTAAAAGAATAGCACAAGAAGCTTCCGTGAGTCTTCATCTTTCTCTTTCTCTTTTTCTAATTTTCGTTCCTTTAAACTTTTAGTCAAATATGTCTCCAAGAACTCTTCTATATTCTAACTTTTTCCATCAATTAAGTTTGATGATTCTTCTGAAATCTTTTGGGTATTAAGACTTTCAATTTTTATTTTTCATTTTCAGAAACTGATGTATCAGCAAGAAAGTGGCCTTTTTGATTTCAGACGCACAGAAATTTCTCCTTTGTTGCTTGTAATTGATAGGAGGGATGACCCTGTTACTCCTTTACTGAATCAATGGACATATCAGGTACAATCATCACGAGGGCATTTACGTCTTTTTTCCATTAATACTCATGATTCTTTTTATATTTTGTAGGCCATGGTTCATGAGTTGATAGGTATTAAAGACAATAAGGTAGATTTAGGAAACGCTGGAAAGTTTTCAAAGGATCAACAGGTCTGCATCCCATCTGTAGTTAACTATATTTCCATTAATGAGATGTTAAACAAGAAGTGATTATTTCTTTTTTGTTTCTGTTATATAGGAGGTTGTATTGTCCTCTGAACAAGATGCCTTTTTTAAGTCTAATATGTATGAAAATTTTGGAGACATTGGAATGAGTATAAAGCGAATGGTGGATGATTTTCAACAAGTGGCAAAAAGCAATCAGAATATCCAGACAATAGGTTTGTATTTAGTAACTAACAACTATTATAACAATACTAGTGATTAGTTATGATTATTAAGTATACTGTTTTTCTTTTAAGTGCAGAAGACATGGCTAAATTTGTTGACAATTATCCAGAGTATAGAAAAATGCAAGGAAATGTGTCTAAGCATGTAACTCTAGTTACAGAAATGAGTAAGATTGTAGAGGAAAGAAAACTCATGTTAGTTTCACAAACTGAACAAGAATTGGCTTGTAATGGTGGCCAAGGAGCAGCATTTGAGGTATGTAATGTATTCAATCTTTAAACTTGCATCATATTACTTTAGGGATTAGGGTTTAGGGTTTAGGGTTTCATGATGCATGATGTTTTTCTTTTTACTAATAGAAATGACTTATGCTTCATTCTTGAGTATTCAGAGAAATGAAAAGTAAGAAGAGAAAAGAAAGGATGATAATTTCTTTTTGATGTTCTCGAGTTGGAGATTAAGGGAGAGAAAGCTGAGAATTTTACAAATATACCCTTCATGTGTAAATTTAGACATTTATCTCCAAATCTCCCACATTTGATAGGAGAGTTTTGGATAGAAAATTATCATTTGTTACCTTTTTCTTCTCTCAAGAACACAATTTTCCGGTTTCTCTCATTTTCCTTATAAATAATTCTTTGTTTCTCTCTGAAGTCGTAAAGGATTAATGATGAGGGCATTCACGTCTTTTGTACCTACTTTTTTTGGGTGGGACAAAAAACTGCAATTTTTATGTCATTGAGTAAAAAGGAAACATAGCCTAAGGATTTCTGTCATTCTTGATTTATACTTTTTTTTAGGGTTTAGGGTTTATATTTGCATTAAAAAGTAGCCACATTGAGATTTATTTATTTATTATTATTATTATTTTTTTGAAGGCTGTGACAAATCTTTTGAATAATGAAAGTGTCTCTGATATCGATCGACTACGGCTTGTGATGTTGTATGCTTTGAGGTATGAGAAAGAGAGCCCTGTTCAACTCATGCAGCTTTTCAATAAATTGGCTTCTCGCTCTCCCAAGTATAGGCCAGGGGTAAATCCGTCTTTTCACTATATTATTTTACATCATGGCAGGCATCTCTTGCTCTTGCTCTCTTTATTGTTGTTAGTTAACTCCCTGTTTTTTCAGGTGGATAAATCATATTCTAGAAAATATATGAGCATGTGGGAAAATGGAAGGAAAAATTATTGAGGCCAAATTTGTCATTATGTAAAAAAGAAACACCTTCTTTTTGTCCTAATACAGAACAAACTATACTTAATAACCGAGGAAGTTGGGGAAATGAGGCCTTCCCATTAAGTCCTAACTTTTTACCAATTTGCCCTTGTTTATATTTCCTTCATTCCCAAGTGTCATTTTCATAGAAATTTTTAAACACCAGTTATCCAATCCAAACAACACTTTTAAGGCTTATTTTATTTATTTATTTTTTCTCCATTAACCGCTGTATGGATTGTCTTTGCCCACAAAATCATGTTCCTTTTTTCCGAAATGAAAAAAACGACCATTTTACCCTTATGTCAGTATTAAATTTAAATAACAAACGATTGCCTATTTTATAAGTGTTATAAATATAAATTCTGATTAATTTTAATTTGATTGAAAATGACAGCTTGTACAGTTTCTTCTAAAGCAAGCAGGGGTTGATAGACGTACAGGTGATCTTTATGGTAACAGGGATATCTTGAATATTGCCCGCAACATGGCTCGTGGACTCAAGGTTTGTTTTATTATTTTTTATTATTTTTAATTTTTTAATAAATAAAAATAATAAGAGATTTTATTTCTTCACTTTTTCTGTTAGGGGGTGGAGAATGTGTACACCCAACATCAACCTCTTTTGTTCCAAACAATGGAGAGCATTACAAAAGGAAGGTTGAGAGATGTGGATTACCCTTTTGTTGGGAATCACTTTCAGCAGGGCAGGTTTGTAATTAAACCTAACATTCTTTATTTTTTTTGCAATTATTATTAAATTATTACTTAAAAATTAATTGTTTATTGATGCAGGCCACAAGAGGTTGTCATTTTTATTGTTGGTGGGACCACGTATGAGGAATCACGTTCCGTTGCTCTACAAAATTCTTTCAATTCTGGAACTCGTTTTATTCTCGGAGGTTCCTCTCTTTTAAATTCTAAAAGGTTACCTCTTTTCTTTTAAATATGGTTATTTTCATATTTAAAAATCACAACAAATTTGAAATTTAAATTTGAATGTGTAGGTTTCTTAAGGACCTTGAGGAAGCACAACGGATTGCTAGGTCAAGCACCAATGTTGTTTAAATTTGAAATTTATTTCAAATGAGGTTCATAAGATTGTTAGAATGTATATGATGTTTGTTGTCTCTTAAAT
This sequence comes from Lactuca virosa, assembly GCF_052849685.1. Taxonomy (NCBI): domain Eukaryota; kingdom Viridiplantae; phylum Streptophyta; class Magnoliopsida; order Asterales; family Asteraceae; genus Lactuca; species Lactuca virosa. The sequence continues at coordinate 265,590,186 of NC_136434.1, forward strand.
ACTTTATCTCTATAATCCCACTATCTTTTTTGATTTGTATAAATTCAAACCTTGTATTTCATACACTTACATCTTTTTATTTAGGCTTACACAAAAAACAACATATTTTCATTTTATTTCTTGTTATATTTGTATATTTTTTTGATACCGAGGAAAACCATATACGAGCCAAATTTGTAGGCCCAAGAAAACCAATGTAATAAATCATGATGCAAAAAAGTTTCAATGCATTATAGAAATGCACATACGCAAATATGACAACTAGCGTAAAGGACCACGATAAATATGCTAGATGAATACGTGAAAGCCTACAACTTTTGTTATGGTATTGTTAACGTGTATACAAACAGATTTATGTGCAAACCAACTTCCAACGACATTCAACTTTTGTACGTTTACATGCATCAAGAAATGGATTTCCTGGTATGCTAGGTAGCATGAATTGTACACATTGAGATTGGAAGAAATTGTCCAACAACATTGCTAAGACTCTACATATGAGGTGCTCATCGACACCCAATGATGTTACTTGAAGCTGTAGCCTCACAATATTTGTGGATTGACATGTATATTTTGGTGTCGTTGGTGGCAACAATGACCTAAATGTCCTATACCAATCGTTACTATTCATCGAGAAACCGCTTGGAATAACACCAAAATGTTCATTTCATTTGAATGGAGAAAAATACAAGCATATGTACTATCTTCCAGATGAGTTATACCCAAGTTGGGTAACTTTTGTGCATCCAACTACCGACAAAAAGAAATGGTTCAAGACGACACAAGAAGCAACAATAAAAGGACATAGAACGGGCTTTTGTATACTAAAAAGTCGCTGGGGGCATAATAAGACTCCCTACACGTTCAACGAATCAAGACATGTGCAAAAATATAATGTACACTTGTCTTATATTACACAATATGATACTAAAAGATGAATGTGTTGTTATATGTTCGGTACATGATGCTGATCTCCCCACCGATAAAGAAGTAAATGTAGATATGATTATGGAATTGCACGAACGAGAAACCCACCATCAATTTTGATCGGATCTTGTTGATCACATTAAATATGCTTGCATACTTCTCTCGATAACTAGTTTTTTTTTTAGAGTTTGATTATGGTGCAGGTTGCTTGCACTACATACACCTTTTTCCTATAGGAAGATTTTTTTTTAATATTTCCTAGAGTTTTGATGTTGGGCTTTGAATATGCCTTAATTATTTACTACTTATTATTTGATTTGTGATTGGACATCCCTAACAATTTATAAATATTGTTGCAGTTTTTAGAATATATTAAATTTATTTGGATTTTTTTGTTGTAGTGTATTAGAGATTAAGGTGATGTTTATTTTTTAAAAGATAAAATGTCTCTGGTCTTTTTCCATGTCTGTGGAATAAGATATGGATCAAAAGTATTTTTTTCACGTTTTTAGTCTTCATAATTTTTTAAAAATCTTCATAAAAAGATGTATGGTGTTGGTGGTGGCAGCGATGACAATGTTGGTGTTGGTGGTGTTGGAGGTAGTGACGGATGTAGGGGTGGTAGCGGTGGTGGTGGTGGTGGTGGAAGTGGTGCCAGAGGGGGAGAGGGTGAAGGTGAAGGTGGCGGAGGTAGTGGCGACCGCAGCAACAGTGGCAACAACAGATATATGTGTAGTGGTTTGTGGTTTAACGATTCTCTAGTTGACTCATCGTGCACTTACCACTATATGTAGTGATAAGGTTCTCATAACACCTGGTTTGCATTTTTATCAAGCTAGTTAGGGAGGATGGTATGATGTTAGATTGGAAAGGAGGTACCTCCATCATATGATTCCTTCCAAGGCAAAATAGCAGCGGGTTGGAAAAATGGGTTGGTTTGCGGTTTACGCAAGCCGTTCAAACTATTTTAACTATGTGCATTGATTACTTGTACTTCTTGCTTTAAGACTTGTACTAAAATAATTTTATATGTTTTTGAAATTAGTTTGTATATTTTTAATATTTTGTAAATTAGTTTTGTATAATTTTTATTAGTTTGTGTTTATTTTAAAAATAAAAATTGAGTGAGTTGAATGGATTAGGAAAGATAGAATTTTCATTTTTTATGGGTTGAGAAAGATAAAAAAGATAAGAAAAAAAAACTGATATAAAAATGGGTTGAGTGAGTTGGAAGGGAAACACTTCCTCTAAGTAATTATTCCAAAGTATTTTTGTATTGTTCACTCTAATCACTAAACATATAAAATATTTTGACCAGATTGTTTGTATATTTGTTGTTTGATTCATGCCACACTGTTATTTCATTTGTGGTCAACTTGTCATACAACTATCACATTAATCTAATATTATGTAAAGGGATAATGACTTAAAAGGGTAATATATTTTTCGATTTGTACATATTTGGTCACTGAGTTTTTTTTCCGTCCACATTTACCCCTTCAACTTGTTAAACTGTACACATTCAGTCCTTATGACCGGCTACTCCAGGTTAACCGGTAAAAATGACTTAAAAGGGTAATATATTTCTCATTTTGTACACATTTAGTCCTTAATATTTTTGTACACATTTAGTCCTTCATATTTTTGTACACATTTAGTCCTTAATATTTTTGTACACATTTAGTCCTTAATAATTTTTTTGTTGTAAAATAAGTCATTTTTGTTTTTGTACTCATTCAATACTTATGAATGATTTTCTTTAGGTTTTTCTCACGATATTTTACGTGAGACAATCATTAATGAGGTGTTTGGAACTTTTGATGCTTATGTCCATCGCAATCTTGACTACTTGGTTACTTAGATCATGTGTTTTGAACGTCATAACTTCTTCACACGATCTCAAATTTTAACGATCTTTATATCCATGCGTTCGTATTTTAGTCTACTACAATTTTCGTTTAGATTACTCTCGTTAAAAAGTAATATATTTTTATTTACGATCTTTATATCCATACGTTTTTATGAATGTATGTATGGATTTTTTTTATAAAATAGTAAGTAAAATATATTACATTTTAACGAGAGTAATCTTAATGAAAATTGTAGTAGACTCAAAAAACGAACACGTTGATATAAAGATCGTTAAAATCAGATATCGTATAAAGAAGTTACGATGTTCAGAAAACAAGATCTAAGCCAAACCACAAAACCTACGCAACCAAGCAGTCGAGATCGCGATGACCATAGGCATCAACAACCCCAAACACCTTGTTAATGATTGTCTCTCACGCACGTGAGATGTCGTGAGAAAAACCTAAAGAAATCATTCATAAGTACTGAATGGGTACAAAAACAAAAATGACTTATTTTGAAACAAAAAAATATTAAGGACTAAATGTGTACAAAAATATTAAGGACTAAATGTGTACAAAATGAGAAATATATTACCCTATTAAGTCATTTTTTCCGGCTTACTTGGAGTAACCGGTCATAATGACTGAATGTGTACAGTTTAACAAGTTGAAGGGGTAATGTGAACGAAAAAAAAACTCAGTGACCAAATGTGTACAAATAGAAAAGTATATTACCCTTTTAAATCATTATCCCTTATGTAAATCAAATCATAACGGTAAGTGCACCTTCGGCGAAACAATTTCAAAGTTTTATGTTAGTGTTTTTATTTTTAAAACAATAACTTGGTAGAAATTCAAAAACCATAATTATTTAAACAAGATATACTATTACAATGACATAAAGTTTTATAAAATAAAATTCTGGAAAAAACTTAAAATTGTAATTTCATGAAATATCGAAGGTTTCGCAAACATTAGCAACAAATATCAATAGAACTTCAAAATTTTAATAATCTTGATATATTGTCATTGAGAAATTAAATTGCTTCCTACTTTAGTATACCTACAAATATTCCTACCCACTACTATTATTACAAGTGTCATCATTCCATATTTTTTTGATTATCTCATTAACAGTATATTAGAAATATATCAAATCAAATTAAATTGATTAGTGAAATTGTGACACGTGTTATAATATTAATGGGTAGGAATATTTGTAAGCATAAAAAGTAGGAAACAATTTAATTTCTCATTGTCATTTAGTTGCGCTACGGGAGAAATTTGGTAAATTTTCAAACGCATGAAAATCACATCGAGAAAATGGAAAGTGTTACCATTAAATTTGACATTAAAAAAATATATTTAAGTTGCAAACAAATGTATTTTATTTTTTAAAATAGTAACAATTTTATACTTTTGGCTTCGAATTTAAATTTTATTAAGGATTTAGTCCGAACATTAAATTCTCACAAATTTAGTTTAATCTACAAATTTATTTGTCTATGACTTTTTTAAAGACCTTTTTAGAATTTTTTACAACATTTTGTAAGATTTTTTTCTAAGTTTTTTTATAGATTTTTTTCAATATAAGGTTTTAAACTTGGGTTATAACTTTTTAAATTTGCTTTACATTTTCGTACAAGAGTTTTTAAACCAAATATTTTATAAAAGTTTTAAACTTTGCTTACAACTTTTTAATTATTATTATTATTATTTTTATTTTCATACTATATTTTTATATTCATACAAAGCTTTTTTTTACAACATTTTAGAATGATTCATAGATTTTTTTTAAACTTTGTTTATCACATTTAAAAATATTTTTGCTAAAAATAAGTTGTGTAGAAGTATAAAAAAGTTTTAAAAAATATAAAGTAATTTTGAAATGTTGTTTTGAAAAATTTATTACTTTTTATATAAACTTCTAGTTGACACGTGTAAAAAGATTGTAATTTTTTAAAAACATCTATAATTTTTTGTGAAAAGAAATTGTAATAAAAAAATTGAAGAAAAATAATTTTGTAAACTAAATTAAGATAAAATCTTAGAAAAGGTTGTAAAAGACTTCTAAAATAATCTTTTAAAAATTGTAGAAAAATAAATTTATAAATTAAACTAAATTTGGGACCATTTTGTAGTAAAGTTAATACAGATAAAATTCATAATCAATTTAAAATTTGGGCCTAAAATATAAACTTGAAAAGAGGAAGGACTTGTATTATTTCTTAAATTTTGTAATAAAAATTAAATTTTGTCACATGTTATCTCCTCCAACCATTTTTTTTTTATCAAAATTAAATTACAATTTTATCCTTCTTCCATATTAATATAAATCCCATAAAATAAATTCAACTAAATTGATCTTAAAGATTTATTCAACTTAGTAGCAATAAATCATGAATGCACAAATCCTACATTTATTATTAATCACGTTAATTAAGGAACATGTATTTCTACATTTTTATACCTTCTAATTCAACTTTATCTGTTCATCGGTTCCCCATAATTAAGACCTATCTCCCACATTTTCGCTGCAAAAACCATCAAGAGTGAAGCAAACGAAGATGACAATGATGAATTCAATGAGTAAAACACTAAGGCTAAAATTTCATTTATTCATATTTAGACAGTGTATTCAGTCTAAAAAAGAAACAAATTATATCAACAACACCTAATCCACATTGACCATTTGTCGATTCATGCCAACTTCACATTAAAAATTGGCTTTCCAAAAAGTGGTCATCATATTTCAATAAATTTCATTTATTCATATTTAGACAGTGTATTTAGTCTAAAAAAGAAACATAAATTATATCAACAACACTTAATCCACATTGACCATTTATCGATTCATGCCAACTTCACATTAAAAATTGGCTTTCCAAAAAGTGGTTATCATATTTCATAATACAAAAAAACACAACATATTTTCATTGATATAAGGTATTAGCCACTTAACATTAAGTCTATTATATCAGATGGTTCAACTATTATACTGTTCAGACTCTTGTGAGCATAACCATTTGATGTTATTTACTTATATTTGTTTTTGGATGTGCTACTCATTGGTTGTATGTTTTACAATGAAAATTAATAACATTCATGAATATGGAATGTTGATTTGTTTCTCAAAGATTCTGTTTTTATATATGGTCAATTGTATGCTGTCTTATCTAGAGTTCAAAGTAGAAAATGATTAAAATTGTTAATTTTTGATAAGGCTGATAGACTTACAACCAAAACTTCTAATGTTGTGTATAAAAAATGTTTTAGAAATTTATAAACAATTCGTAGAGTTTAATTTTTTGTATCATCTTTTACTTAATTTTGGTAAATTATACTTCATTCATCGTTTTAATTTGTAATTTATTGTGCTGTGTTTATGTATGTTTATTACATTATCGTTATTTATAATGTCATATAATAATGTTATTTCCATGATTTATTGTGTTTTTTTCATTCTATTCAAATTTATATTACATCGTACAAAATCCTGATTTTATCAAATGTCTACACATACAAAACGTAGATCAGATATTTAGAACAATGTATATATTAATTTTAACCAGTCGTTATAAACTTATAAACAAAACTTTTATCTTTATAATTTAATAAATTTTTATAAATTTTTGATTTGTCATTACAATTTTAAATTAGAGGAAATGACAAAACTAACAAATATTCTTAATGACTTTTCACTTAAGAGCCAAAAATAGCATTTAGCCAAAAATAGCCAAGCAAAACATAGACGAGTAAAATCGGCTACTGTTTCGGGGGTGGGCTACAGTTTTGAGGTCTTCTATAAAAAATCATTTTTTTGACGAAACCGTAGGTGAGTTAGTCACCTACGACATGCTCTGTAGAATATACGATATCCCAAACAGTAGGTATTTTTCATCTCCTATTTTCTAAAAAAACCATTGTTTCCTAAGAATTACTACTATTTCATTCGGCTAACTACTATTTCCTTCGAATATCTACTATTTTGTTCTTGGCATTTTAACTATTTTTTCTATCAAAATACGAAATCAAACCCACATAACTTACCTTTACATATAACTATATCATTATACAAGGCTGAAAAAAAATACCAAAACCGTAGGTGATGTGGCCACCTACGGTGTACAATATGTTAAAGAAGAATTTGTGCATTAAAAGCTTGTACACCGTAGGTGGCATACATCATCTACGATTTCGATATTTTTTCGATTTTAGCAAAAAAAAAATGTATTCAATACTAATAGATTCATAATAAACAACAATAAACAAAAAAAAAAACGAAGAATACGAGTATTACTTGGTTATTGTTTAGAGTCGCCGGGCGTTTCTCTAACTTCAAACAATAAAAATGATTTGATTGAAAATTTCAAACTTCATAGATTTTGCGTGAATGTGCCGTCAAACAGTAGATGGACCTCCAAACCGTAGGTCCTTAAATTAGCTCTGTCGAAAATACCCGATACCCGAATTACCCGCCCGATTTTTTCGGGTATCGGGTAAATTTTTTCGGGTAATCGGGTAACCCGATTTTTTTTCAGGTCGGGTAAAGGGTACGTTTGTTGGGTTTCGGGTTTACCGGAATTACCCGAATTATTGATTTTTTTTTCGTAGAGCTTGTATTCTGTAGCAGGTATTTGATCACACTTAAACTAACTATCATTATTGTAAAACATGAATATCTTTTATTATGACAATATGACACTAGCAATATTAAAAGTAGTTGTTTATATATCATCATGTTCTTTAAAACTTAATTGTTTTCTAGATTATAGTTTTTATTGCAACTAACAAACTCATTATCTTGACGAAACTTCAGAACATGACAAAACTTATGGCTACAATTATCTTAAACATTTTAAACTTTTAAATTAAGATCTTTAAGTATTTGTTTTTTTTAACATCTTATTAGATTAGATTAAGTTGTTAAAAAATTACTTGATATCTCAGATATTATTGACTAAAAAATCTCAATGTTAAAAGCACGACGTATTTATTTCATTAAATTTATTTTTAGGTGAGATTAAATTTTTTTTTATATATTTCGGGTAATACCCGAATTACCCAAGCCCGACCCGATACCCGAATTACCCAAACCCGAATTACCCGAATTTAATTTGGGTCGGGTAACGGGTAATTTTTTAACATGAAAACCCGAATTACCCGACCCGAATTACCCGAAACCCGAAAAAATTATCCGATCAACACCCTTACCTTAAATTAGGTTAGGCCGAAACCGTAGTTCCTTAATCACCTACTATTTTTTTTGGCTGGATATTAGTTATTTTTGTCGTTTTCTCTTTGAATTATCAATTATGTTTTTATTTCTTACCTGTTAACCTAGTTATAAATTACTATATATTAGTTTCTCAAGTTGCGAAATCCTTGTCAACAAAACAAGTCATAATTTCGTGAAAAATACTCAAATACTGGCTATTTCGTATTATCATATGGTCCTATTTTTGGCATTTTGATTAGCGTTTATTAAAATTCTCATAATTGAGTTCATACAATTTCAAAAGTCAAAACTAAGTTATATTAAAATCAAAAGTAAAAGATTAAATAAAACGAAACACAGATGTCAACTGTCATAATTCAAACAAAATTAAAAACAAAAAAACTTTTAACCATTTAATTACACCATAACTTCCTTATTAAAAATCCAGCTGAACTTGACACCACGTGGTTCCATCTTCTTCGCCCGCTCATCAGCTCGCTCCTGCAACTTCCTAATCCTCGGTGCTAATCCACACACAAACTCCTGTGCACGCCTTCCCTCACCCGTCAACTCTTGAATCTTCTCCAACTTCCACCTTCCGATTAGATACTCCAGTATATCAGCGTAATCATCCGCCGTGTAAACCCCAAGCCGCTGTGCAACCGCCGAGAAATGCTCGAAAAGAGATGGGTCCTCGCCGTCGTACATCAGATGAGCCGGCATTGTGATCTTCTTCTTCATCATGTCTGCTATTGCCAACATCGCACCAGTCGGATCCACTTCCAGTAGCTTCTCCACTATTTTCACGTAAGCGTTTTCATGCCGCTTTTCATCAGATGCAATGGTGCCGCATATGCGTGCAAGAACAGGATCGCCGCGTTCCTTCGCTAACCGAGCGGTGTTGCCGTGTGAAACAAAGGTGGCGCGTTCTTGAAATGACGTGTACACAAACCCCAAGTAGGGATTATTTTCTGTTCCCGGATCCTACCAAATAACACCATGAATTAAAACTCAGGAAAAAAAGTACTTTATTCGCAAAAAGTTGGAATTTTGGAAGAATCTTTTACCATGCCGGAACCAATGAGGTACTGAACTGTCCTCTCTATCATATTCATATCAACGCGACCGGAAAGATAAAGATATGTCCGGAGCAAGTCGCCGTGCCGGTTCTCTTCCGCCGTCCATTGACGGGTCCACATGGCCCAAGGGTTTGGGCTTGCTCCAGTCTCATCGCGAACCCCATCAAGGGTGTTGATCATGGTCTGGTATGTCGGCAAAGCGTCCTCCGTGATCATATCACCCACAAGAACCACAAAGTACTCGTCCGGCAGCTCCGACGTCCGATCACGTAGGGCTCGTACTTCATCGGAAAACTGATCGTATGGCTGGGAAGAGACCGGTAGGAATTCGGAAGGCTGCCAGGAGTGTTGGACGGGTTTGAGTAGTGGGAGGACGGAGTCAGCCGCCCAAGATTCAAGTGACTTAAAGATATCGACTTTTTCAGGAGGCATGGAATGGGTAACTGCTTGGTGGCGCCGGAGAGTGGTGGTGAGAGGAGGTGCTGCTACGGCGGAGGGTGTGCATATCCGTCGGAAAGTGGTGTGTTTGAGAGGTGGAATGTATGATGGAAGTGGCGAAAGAACTAGAGAGGACTGCATGGCGATCGATCGATGTTGAGTTGAGTAGTGGAGTGAGCTTGGAGACAGATTTATAACAAGTGTAAAAGTGAAGTTGAAATTGATGTTTGAGAATAGTTACAAAAAAAGATTATGAGTAAGTGACTTGGTTTCCTCTTAGATCCACAAATGGACGATGAACAAGTTCTCAAGTCTGTATTTGGAGGAAAACAAGGGGTGCAGTGGTTTTGTTACTTTTTTATGTGTGTATGTGTTTATGTGGGTGGGAGATTTCTGTGGGTTTAGTTGAGTCGTTGAGACTTGAGAGTAGGAAAACATTTAGCAGTATTTGCAAAAGGTTGACATCCGTCAAAACTTTTCTTTTTACCATATTATATTATGTGGCCAAGTGGATTTAATTAAATGAATTCAAATATGTATTCAAAATATTGGCGATTGTTAAAGGAAATAAAAATATTATGGTAAATTTTTTTTTAAGGAAAATGAAAATTTTGAAAATGCATTTAGTTTGTTTATTTTTTTAAATTTTTCATGAAAAATGAAATTTTTCGTTTTCTAAAATTATAAAGAAGTTAGAAATTTTTGAAAAACTGATAATTATCGTTTTTCATATTTTTCTAATTCTAAATTTTTTCTAAAATATAAACAACATCCACTACCACCTCATCCACCTTTCTACCTCCACCTTAACACCCCCAACCCACCACACCTCTAACTGCCCATACCCATCCACTCCCAAGCCCTCTACCCCCACAAACACAAACACACACCCACATACACCCATCCCCACCCCTACCTCCATAAACACACACACACACACAAACCCACCCCACCCCCAACAAACACACACACCCACACCCCCCCTCCCCCACACCCACACCCACAAACACACACCCCCACAAACACACACATATCCACCCACCCACACAACACCACTACCACAATCACCGATCTACCATCACCATCACCACCACTACCACCACCACCACCACCACCACCACCACTACCACCGCCGCCATCACCACCACTGCCGCAATTGCCGCCACCACCCCTGCCGCCGACACCCCCACCCCCACCCTACCACCGCTACTGTTTTCTAAAAATGAAAACCGATAGAAAAATACACATCTAAACATGTTTTCTAATTTTCTAAAACTGAAAATGAAAAATGAATAAGTTTGAACTAAACGCGTTTTCTAAATTTTCCAATGAAAAATGAAAATGGAAAACAAAAACTGAAAAGGGAAAAAGAAAAACGGAAAATGAAAACTGTTTTTCCGTAACTAAAAGCAACCTATATTTTTGTTATCAATATATGTGCATTAGGCTATCCGTAATGCTCTCCATGAGCAAGGGTCGTAGAGAGCTTCCAAATCAGCAACCACGACCACCCAAACAACCGTGGTACTCTCCACGACCACGAAGAGAGAGAAAGAAGAGTCGGAGAAGAAGAAGTTAGAGAGAGAGGAGAAGAGAATGATTGGGTGTTCTCCTTCGTTCTGCCCACCACAATCGACAACGAAGAGGAAGGATAATAGTGTATAGGGGTGGTGTGCACGAACCACTCTCGTTGCCACGTCAACCACAGAGCCTCTCGTGATTGGTATACCGGAGGGTCTTAGAGCACCCATAATGGTGAGTTTAATGGGAGAGTTGAATGAGGTGGCCAGTCTATCTGTTATTGAATGGATGAAACTCCACCATTGTGAGATGCCATGTTGGCATTCAATGGATTTCGAGTTCAATGACCATTGAACTCTTCAACAGGAAAAAAGAAAATTTTTAATTCTTAAATATTTACTATAAATTACATTTTGTAACATTCTATTGAACTTTGCAGAGTTCAATGCATTGTAGGAAAAAATGCTAGAGTTGTATCGGTTGTAGAAAGATGATGTGACAATCCATTGAATTATGTGGAGTTCAATGTATTGTGGATGTAACACTCCAAAATTTTCAAAAATTTTCAAACTTTAAAATGCTATGGTTTTAAAAACATTTGGGTGTTAACCCACATTTAACAAAAACCGGTCCCACAAAAACATATACAAATTTAAAACATTGGGTGTTACCATTAAGCATCAATACAACCATAACAAGCAAATAAGAATTACATCAATACAATTAATAAGGAACTTAACAAGTTCCACTCCATTCTCTATCACTTGACTTCTAACTTCCATCTATTATTCTCTCTCCTTAAGTGTAACCTGAGATACATGACATTAAAAAGAGATACGTAAGACAATAATGTCTCATGAGCTACATGGGGTTGAGACCCAAAACATTTATCATATTTTCATCAAAAACGTTTCATCTTTGCAAAACATAGTTTTAGAACATAAAACATTTTCAAGCATTTTCAAGGTAAACTCATTTCATACATGTCATAAATATCATTTCATATCTCCTCATTTCATTTCCTTTCATTTCACTTCAAAATCCATATTTCCATATTTCTTTTTTCTTTTATCATTAAGGGCTAATTCCGGTATTATACCGTTGCCATTTTTATACTTAGGGTCTACGTCCAATAAAGGAACCACTCCTAAGTCTAGACCAAGGTGGAAAGAACAAATCAATCCACCAAGACATCATTTCCATTAGGACATCTATCTCGCGAAGGGGAGGCGCCACCCCGATAGATTCCTTTAGTGCCTCTTACGAGGTATCATGGCCCAGGCAATTTTCATTTCATTACTTTCCAATTCCTTTTATTACTTTCCATTCATTTTAATTACTTTACATTTCTTGTCGTTACTTTCCATGCTTTACACATTTCATACATTAGTATCATAAACTCGTTTCAAAAGTAAAGCATCTATATTTCAAAACATTTTAAACACTTTTTCAAAACATTCGATCTTCCAAAACATTCTTTACTTTCAAAACATTCTTGCCTTCAAGGCATTCTTTCAAAACATTCTTTTCAAAAGAATTTAATACTTTCATTTCAAAAATATTTAGTATATCAAATAATTAATATTTCTTTATCATAAAAATCATTTTTCCATGTACCCCAAAGTGGGAAAATGCCGACACCATATATGGACATAAGTCATTAAAATGACCAAAATACCCCTCATATGTGTTGGATTAGGTGTCTAAGCCAATAACTATAATTGATATGTACTTCACCCGAGAATAGCATGGTCCATTTGGGTTGCATATCACCAGGACAATTTGATAGGATGGTTACTTGAGTAAGAGGTTACTTATGATTTATTAATATATTATAAGTTCTAATATATTAATATGAAATCATATTATTTAATTAGTATTGATCAAGAATTAATTTGGAATTAATTGTGTGATCAAAAGAGACTAATTAAATATATGGGGATTGATTTGGTAAATCAATGATTCTTATAGTATGGGCCAATTGTTATTTAGGATGGGCTAAAGCAATATGGTAGTCCATGGAGGTTTAACCCATGGAGCCTAAGTAATATGAAAGGTCATGGGCATTAAGGTTTGCATGAATGTAACCCTAGACTTTGCCACACTATAAAAGGACTCCCTTGGCACCCAAAATCGATACTAAAGTTCTTGGAGTTCATTAGAGCCGATTTTAGAGTTAGAAATATCTCTCTCAAGTTCTCCTTTGTCCAAGGTGTGTTGTGAACCATTTGAGGCATTCACACTATTGGTGCTAAGCTCTCATAAGGCCAAAGTCTTACTAGCAACATCAACAACATCACAAGGTAATTCTATAACTCACTTTTATGTTGTTTATATAAATTGTATGCTAGTTGTAGGCTCATGCTTTGGATATTTTGTTGCATGTATAATTAGAGAAAACTTAGATCCAACGCTATTAGGGTTGTATGTGCACCATAGGATGTTGTAGTATACTAAAACCCAACAGTGGTATCAGAGCCATGACTTGTTTTCTATTATTTTTGATGCTTGGTTAATTTTCAAAGTTGAAAAAAACGAATTTATGGCCTCTGACTGATGAACTTGCCGAGTCCATGAACTGAATCGACGAGTCCACTCAGTAAAAAGGCCAACTCGACGAGTCAGGTTCATGCACTCGACGAGTTGGTGGTTCTGGTTGCAAGATTTCATGTTTTTTTGGCTTGTTTTGGTTAAGGATCATTACCAAAAAATGTTTTAGTTCATAAAATTTGATTTTGTTGGTATGGTAATGATTATATTCATCTAATAACAAGATAATTGTCAAAGTTTTAAAGTAATTGTTGGTTTATATGATAAACAAATTTATTTGCAAATTATTGATTTGATATTATCTTGATTTATGAGTTTAGTTAGATCAATCTTGAATCATATGATAATTCTAGTTGTTGGAAATTGATCTAAATGAATTTTAATGACTTCCATAACTTGTCCTCAAGTTATGGAACATGAAAAGTCTTTTCTTAAATGTTTTAATGAACTCCATAAATTGTCCTCAAGTTATGGAAAATCAAGAGTCTTTTCATAAAAACCAACATTAACTCATAAGTTATGGAAATGAAAAGTTTTGACAAGTTTCAAAACTTGCCCTCAAGTTTTGGAATTTGTAAAGTCTCACTTTTGAATACTTTATTTCCAAACCCTAGAGTTTTAAAAGTTAAAATTCAACCCTTATACTATTATAATATTAAAAGTTTAATAATTATATATATATATATATATATATATATATATATATATATATATATATATATATATATATAGACAAGTCAGTCTTACCGTTAGTATGCCTCATTTACGAAGCTAGTCTATATGTGACAACCCGAAATTTTCTTTCCTGTACAGTCCAGAATTTCAATTAAAAGTTAAATACTTTTCTGCTAATTTTTAGCCAGTTTAAAGTCCGTTTGAGTAGTTTTATTTATTATTCATAAAACTAACGAAGGAAAGGAAGTACCGTCTCGGGTCTTGAAGTAGCAAACCCACCCAATGCACCCTAATAAAGAGTTCACGGCCAAACTTTTAGAGTTTGGGCCGTAAACTCTTGTGTGGCCGTGAACTCATGCCTTAGGCATGAGTTTACTCCCCAAACTCCTCATTTCTCACTTCCACCCTCAAGTTTACTCCCCGTTCTCTCTCAACTATCATCCCGTTCTTCGCCCGATCTTCCGAAAACGTAAGTGTTTCTCGACTTGATTTGTTGTTATACCCTTCACCTAGTGTTTATACATCATTTCATCCATTCATTATTGATTTTCACCTAGATCTTCAAAACACCAAGAACACCAAGAACACACACTAGTGTTCTTGAGCCTTAATCACCCTTTCAAGCTTCTACACTGTAAGTACTCTTGTCTTAGCTTGTTGTATGCTTGAATTAACTAGTTTACACTTAGAAATCATCAAGAAATCATAATCAAAAGGGAGTTTATGGCCAAGGAACCTTCTTGGGCCGTAAACTCTATTTTATGGTCCAAATGAGCCCTAATCACTTCTCAAGCCTTAGGATCAAGTCTAGAACACTTCTATCATGAACTAAGGACCTTAATCATTGATTTGGTACATAATACCATGAGTTTACGGCCGTAAACTCATAGGGATATGGTCTTTGGGCCGTAAACACAAGTTAAGGTCATTTTTGGACCTTAAACTCACCTAGCCTCTTGTTTAGCCTTGGAACACTTAACCACTTAAGACATCATAGCTTTAAGCCTCAAATGGAGACCCATTGGAGAGTTTACGGCCAGGAGTAAACTCCCCTGGGCCGTAAACTCCATCAAGTATGGTCCATAGACCATAAACTCAATAGCAATGCCTTGCACTCCTTTGTTGCAACCCAATAGCCTCCTAACACTTTGACTAAAGTGTTTCCACGCCTTAGAATGTTATACTTGCCTAATTAGTGTTATAATCACTAATTGTTTATATACATATGTCTTTATATGTTATTAGGATCATTGTGTGTGTCTTAGTCTTCACTTGACACCAAGCACTTGTCCGACACTTCCATCCGATCCACTCGCTACAGGTGAGTTCATACCCCTTAATCAATCTTTTAAATATTTTTAAATGCTTTTATGGGGGGGGGGGATATAAGTTGAATCATACTAGTTATTATATCAATCACATGTGATTAATAACTAGTACACAAATGGATTTTTCTACGCTTTTAGTTGTTTACCAAACATATTAATACTTCAAATGATTTTCCAAAACGTTTTTACTTGTTTAAATCTCTTTATCAAACTGTCTTACACACTGTATGTTTCCTTTCAGAATCTGTTACAGTTGTGTTTCAAACAAAGGTTTTCTTACGCTTAAACTGTCTTGTCAAACTGTTTTCAAATTGTTTTATAAACTGACATCAAGTCATAAATTCTTATTTATTAAACTTTTCAAAGGTTTTTCAAAACTTCTTTTATACTTTTATATTGTCAAATGCATGCATATATATATGTATAGTTATATAAGTAATGTTTAAAGGACTTAGGAAGGCTAGCTCGCCTCATTTCCTTTTCCTCGTTGGGATGTGGCTTTAGGGTATCGGTTATCCGTCCGAAGGTCGTCTAAATATTAGTTATATATCATGTATACATATATAGACATAAAAGTTCCATCAGTCAATTCAGTACCTTTGGGTAGCAAAGGTATACTTCCGATTATACTCGTACATTACTAGTAACTATAATAGGTATAGTTAGGAGATATTACTTGCCAGTCCTAGTACATGGAATCACACAAGAGTCAGTTCATTCATGAGTCTATACGATTACATAGATACTTTTACATGGATACTTTTACATGGATACTTTGATAAAAGCATGCCTATATATGTATAGTTATATAAGTAATGTTTAAAGGACTTAGGAAGGCTAGCTCGCCTCATTTCCTTTTCCTCGTTGGGATGTGGCTTTAGGGTATCGGTTATCCATCCGAAGGTCGTCTAAATATTAGTTATATATCATGTATACATATGTAGACATAATAGTTCTAATCAGTCAGTTCAGTACCTTTGGGTAGCAAAGGATACGTTCATATATTTCTAGTAAGCTATTATAGGTATAGTTTTGGATATATATATGATTACGTAAAATAAATGTGGATTTCGACCTAGCGATTCGTTGCGGAAGTCACCTTTAGGTTCCATAATCTCTTCTAAGGAGAACTTTTAGTATGGGGACCATCAATCACATTATTACTTACTTACAGCGGGTCTCGTGAGAAGACTACTTACTTACAGCGGGTCTCGTGAGAAGACTACTTACTTGCTTACTTACTTTCAGCGAGTCTCGTTAGAAGACTACTTTCAAAACAGTTTTACTTATGTAGAGGTTCATACTTTCAAAACATTCGGGTCTTGGTAGGAGACTACTTTCTATACTAGTAGGAAATATGGGATTTTATAGGGTTTTCACACTTATATCAAATGTTTCATCAACAATTGCATGTCTTTCATAACAGCTTTTCAAAGTAATGACATTAAAATACTTATGAATTCACCAGCTTTATTGCTGATACTCGCTTTCAAAATAACTTGTATTCTCAGGTCACAAATAGACAGGTACCGATGCAAGGTTTAGAGAAGACGGAGCAGTCAAGACTCTTCTTTTATTTTGAGTATTCATTATGTTGTTTTATACTATGAAAGAACACACTTGTAATTAAAATTATACTATTAATGCAATGGATGATGTTGTTGCTTGTTTACTACTTTACATTGTAGTGATACATTACATGACGTCCTCAACCCCAGAACGTTTCCGCCGTTCTTAGGTTTTGGGGTGTGACACTATAAGGGGGGTAAAAGGTTACTGCCGATAAAATGGCAGTTTAATGGGTGTCCACTCTCACCCACCGCTTCCTTGACTGGTGGAGGGTCGTTAGCCGAACGGGTAGGATAGGACACCAATTCTCATTATAAGTATAATGATAATTATAAAGTAACAAAACTTTTATTAAATTCCCAATCTTAGTTACTTTAGGAAAAATGTGAAATGGTGCTATCCCATGAAATTGCACTTTGCACCTTGTTAAGTCGTTAGTGGAGCGTGTGTGGTTAACCGACACACTAATTTGGGACTGACAGTGCGTGGCAAAGGGTAGCTTGATGTTAATCATGGATCAATAGAGCGTGTGTGGTTAACCGACACATTGATTAGGTGATTTGTAACATTAAGAGTACCAAGCATATTTGAATGGTTATTCACACCTTGTTTGTGATCCTCGGCATCCCAGTCACAAACTTGAAGGGCACAATCGAGATTTAAACATGCCATTGAAAAGTTCAATGAATCTCAAAAGATCTAGGAATTTCAATTCATTTAAAACTTAATAATAAATTTGTTTTTCATGGTGGAAATTGGTGAATCGTCATTTACCTACCTTCAAATATTTTACAATTGGATTACGACATCCGTCTTCCGAATTATAAAATATTGTGTTGGGTCCTAGCCTTAATATTTTATTTTGGGTGTTATATTAAGGATTTAAATAAACTAACTTGAATTTTCCCCCTTGTAAATGTCTAGTTCAGACAACTATGGTCTTCCCAAATCTTTTGGAACAAGCTTTCCTCTTGAAGATGATGTTCCACGATTGGATCATGGAAGTGGAAATCATACTTCACTTCCTCCACCTCCTCCAATTATTCTCCCTGACCCACAAGTTCGAAGACTTGAAAAGTTCAAAGTCACTCAAGCCCTATTGGCTAGCAAACACCAAGATGGAAGGTCTGTGTGTGCACATGTCTTGGATATGAAGTCACACATTGATAGGCTGGGAATATTGGGTGTCATTTTCCCGAGGAAGTTGGCTGTTGACTGGGTCCTTCAGTCACTTCCCGAGTCATATAGTGAGTTCGTTAAAGACTACTATGTGACAGATCACGACGTGACCCTTATCGATCTTACCTATTTGCTTATTACTGCTGAATCAACAATGATTTGGTGCAATGGTCAAGCAAATCTGATCAGAAGATCTACTTCCCAAGCTGCCATTGACATAGGTAATGACATAGATAGTCCAGAGAAGATCCCTTCTCATATGGGAAGGGAATTGACTATGGTCAAAAGATTTGACCATAAGAGAAAAGCCAGTTTTGAGATAGTTCCATGTGCAAATGCCAAAGAGTCCACTTGTTTCTACTGCCATTCGAAAGGACATTGGAAGCGAAGTTGCCCTGACTACCTAAGGAATTTAGTTAAATAGTATGGTTCTGCTTCAGGTATGTCTGCTATCTAACTTTAGTAAGTTCATATTTGTAGATTCTTAATACAGGATGTGATAAGATTACATTTTGATGTTTTTGTAGGATCAAAGGAAGCTTAAAGAAAAGGCATGCCGAGTCTGATCGCGAAGAGATGGATTTCGATTGCATGGTTTGATGATCGGATTTCTGAGCTACTGCTTAGGAGTTATGATAGATTGCTTAGAAATATGTAGTAACATAGTTTTCATTTGTAATTGCATTGTAAGGAAAAGTTTTTCCGCATTTTATAAATAAATAAAATTTTGATTTTGATTTTATATTATATCTCCTTGCAATGACATTTATAAAAACTGTTGTTTATATGTTTCCATTGATAGCAATATTGGAAATGGATTTGATTCTTTCGTTTGTGGTAGTGTCAAGATTTTCCAAATAAGGAAAGATTCTCATCACCCAAGTTTCAGTTGGATAGAAACTTGGAATCATGCAACTTGTATTATGTGATGAATGAGAACTTCATCTTTGGGAAATTAAGACTAATTCCTTGTTCACACGTATATGTGAGTCAAGTGAAGGACTAGGGGATCAGGTACACTTGGTTGTGTACTGATCAGGTCCACCACAAAGAGCGATAAAACTATTCGTTATGATTTACTAAAGTTTAGTAAATATGGTTATGCTTACAAGATTAAGTGTAATTCTGAATCATTGGAAAAGTTTCAATGTATGGCAGAACGAATAAGAAGAATCAAATTAGGCAGAAAGATAAGTTTCTCCAATATGAGAATAAGGGAGAGTACTTTAGTATCGTGTTTTATGATTATCTTAGTGATTATGAAACCATATCACAATTGATCCTCTAAGAATATCTTAGTTCATTTGTATGGCTAAGAAGAGGAATCGTGAATTGTTGAAATGGTTAAATCAAGAAAATAAATCATACTTCGTTCCAAAATCAAGTCTTAGAGTGACATGATCTTAAGAAGGTTTAAAACACTCATCAAATATAGAGTAAAATGATTCTTACTCTTGTACATTTGAAATTGGTAAGTTGTGATATCTTGGATAGGACAAAGACCAACTAAGACCGATTGTGTGAAGTGTTATTCTTGATGAAAATCCGCACTAACTCTTGAATATTTGTTTGTCAAGATTGTATCTTAACAAGAGAATCTTATATGTCAAGAGGTCAGTGGGAGTCTTAAAGATCTTGACAAGTTTCAAGAACCAATCAAGAATAAAACTATTATTAATGACTAGCACACGACTTGAAGTTTGTAACCTATCGTGTTGACATATTCTTGTTTATGTGCCCATTCCAGTTAAAGTTAACTATGCATGTGAGTTCTATGAGTTCTCAATTGTTTGCATAAGGCATAACACCTTGATCAGTGAAAGCTCATTGATCAGTAAGGGTGATCTACTCAACAACTTGGAAGACATGGTAGGCCTTGTGCTACTAAGTGGAAAGAAAGTAAGATTGAACAAGTTCAGTCCATATGAGTTTAGATTTGTCACACAAACTTGTCTTGTGATTATGGTTATAACAAATTCACATGGATAGGAACACATACACCATAAAATCTAAGTGTCATAAGGTTTCTCTCCAATTCATGAAAATGATTGAGAGGAAACGCTTTCAATAAGTAGATTTTAAGGAGATAGCAGTTGTGATAATTGCGTTCTCAAATTCGATTATGATTACGACATCCCTCTTCATAGTTCGAATTGTGAGAAATGGAAAAGGGTCTAAACATTTGAGACTTATTGCTGTAAGTTTTAAAATTGTTAAGACACACATGTGAGCTATCTAAGGAAAGGTGTATGATTTTGAGAAGCGTAGATAAAGTATTATCAAAGCATCTCGTATCAGAAATCTGAACTTTGGTAATGAAAGTCAATAAGTATTGATTTCTAGAAGTCCAGATGATTTTTGGGTACATGTCAAAGCTAGTGGGAGCATAAGTGTTATGCTAGTAAGATAATAATTATTATGCTAGTGGGAGCTTATGATGCTTGAAATTGCACTACTAAGTGTGTGTAAGAAGGTGGCCAATTTCTACAAGCAAACATACACTCTTATAGTTTTTCCAAAGTTTGTGGTGATTTGTGATTTCCATTTGAGGCATCCACATTATTGGTGCTTGGCTCTCAAACTCCAAGGAATCAACTCACTATTGAAAGGTATGTAATTCATCTAGCTTTTATGTTTAAAGTTCCCCATGCCATGCTAGATAGGTTATGAACCTTGGAGAACAAATTTTCATGTATTCATAGTAAAACATAGATCCAAGATTTCTAGGGTTGCATGTACACCATAGGAGTGTTAGGATGCTCAAAATCCTTCAGTGTTATCAGAGCCTAGGATTGTTTTCTTGAATACTTGATGCAAACTGTTGAAAAATCGAAAAATTGAGCTGTCTGGGCAGTGGACTTGCCGAAGGAGCTTATGATGCTTGAAATTGCACTACTAAGTGTGTGTAAGAAGGTGGCCGATTTCTACAAGCAAACATACACTCTCATAGTTTTTCCAAAGTTTGTAGTGATTTGTGATTTCCACTTGAGGCATCGACATTATTGGTGCTTGGCTCTCAAACTCCAAGGAATCAACTCACTATTGAAAGGTATGTAATTCATCTAGCTTTTATGTTTAAAGTTCCCCATGCCATGCTAGATAGGTTATGAACCTTGGAAAACAAATTTGATAGTGGGAGCGTAATCAATTATGGTAAGTGTTGCGAGTTAGCAATGTTAATTATAGAAAAACAATAGTTTCAATTCGCAAAGTTGTAGAGTTTGAAAAGTAGTTTTGCTATAATTAAGGGAGAGGAATTCATACTTCATTGAGTTTTAATCAAATTTAGTCAATGACATATATGAATGTTATGTTGAAAAGATTCGACATAAGGAAATTCTATATATATGGAAATGTCAATTGCGTTCTTAAAATTCGATTATGATTACGGCATCCCTCTTCATAGTTTGAATTGTGAGAACATGGCAAATAGAAATATTATATCAAAAGACTGATCAAGTATCATGTCTTTATGTAAGACATTATGAATCGTCCCATATGCTTTGGGTATAGGATCGATTGCATATGCTATAATATTCTCGTGTTCTAATTTTTCCAAATGCCTAGGGCATTAAGAGGGAAAAAGGAATAGAACCGGATATGACTAAAGTGGTTAAACAACTGTTAAGGACAGTTGGAAGTATATTGATGGATAGACCATATTGACGTTATTATGATTAGACAGGATTCTATTAATAATAAGTTGTCATATGGAAAATATGGAAGTATTTTTCCATATTGGGAGTTGGATATTAAGAATCTATGTGTAAGTTAGAAACTTTTATGCAAGAAGGATGTTCAAAGGAATGTACTTTAAATTTGATACTTCATTTCCATGGAATTGTCTTGTAACAATCTCCAAAGGAATATTTTGTAATATCGTTGGTCAAGTCTCTGTGACTTTTGGTACCTAGACATTACAAAAGAATCATTGCATAATAGTTTAGAATCTAACACATTCTATCAGTAACAAGAATTTGGAATTCTTACACTTGCAATAAGGATTTGGAGTTGTAAAATGAGCATCATTGGAAATATTTACAATTGGTCTATTTCACAAAGTAAGGACCATAGACAAAGATAGTGTGCATGCTTGGAGCATGGCCTAACTATTGTTTTAATTTAAATATTTAGTTGATTAATCGAAACATTATACAATGAATAATGTGTAATCAATATGGTGATTAAATAAAAGGTGTTTTATTTATATTCATAAGTTCTGACACCATATTGGATTCAATTATTCTTGTGTTTCACTTTGCATGTTTTGACTTCCCGAATAATAAGATTATTCAAACTATCCACAGTTGATTATACTTTGGAAGTAGGTATTGAGGCAAGACTGTCATGAATTTGGCTTGTAGATTGTCTAAAGTGCTTAGACATAGCAAACGATTGCTACAACATTCATGAGTGCTCATAAGGTCTGAGTATTGGATTAAACCCACGCTCATCTGAATCACTTCATGGATTTTATCACGAGTGATTGTGAGACAATAATATCTTATATTCTTGAAACCAAGACATGTGAGTTGTTACTTACAAGTTGGTTGCACATTGACATATGTAAACGCACCAGTAACTTAGTGTTATAAAACATATTGTTGTGTGTGATTTGATGAGTAAGTACAAGAAAGCATTTGAGTCAAAGTTTATCCATTCCTTTTACCCTTAGAGGGATAAAAGCGATATCTGTGGGCCCCTCGATGATTTAGTGATAACAAACCTAAGTGCTCGGCCAAGCCTGGACTGATTTGATTTATTCAATTAGTCAGTTGTCATAAATTGGAAATCGGGAAACAACAGATGGACAAAAAGAATGATTATAATCCATGTCTGATGTCCCTATGATATATAGAATGGAGGAATATATGATCCCTTATCTAATGGACGCGTCATTGACTAGGTCAGAGTTCGACAACGGCTTTTAAGAGCTACGATTGCTAGTCGGGACTTTGGAGTCGTACTTGCAATAATAGTTATTAGACTTATCTAAGTGGGAGACTGTTGGATTAGGTGTCTAAGCCAATAACTATAATTGGTATGTGTTGGATTAGTGTCTAAGTCCATAACTATAATTAGTATGTACTTGACCCGAGAGTAGCATGGTCCATTTGGGTTGCATGGCACCGGAACAATCTGAAGGATGGATAATTGAGAAGAGGTTATTTATGGTTTATTAATATATTATAAGTTCTAATGTATTAATATGAAATCATATTATTTAATTAGTATTGATCAAGAATTAATTTTGAATTAATTTTGTGATCAAAAGAGACTAATTAAATATATGGGGATTGATTATGTAAATCATTCATTCTTATAATGTGGGCTTATGATCCATAGTTCTTCATGTTGGGCTAAACTCATGTGGTGACCCATGGATACTCCATTGAGGTTTTAACCCATGGAGCATAAGGGATATGAAAATTCATTAGGGTTTACATGGTGTAACCCTAGTTTTCCACACTATATAATAACCCCTCTAGCTCATGAAATTAGTACTAGTGGTTACCTAGACCTAAGAGAGTGGAAACACAAGAGGGCAAGACGATGTTATGAGTGCAAGTGACATCTTCTCAAGCTCCTCCATTTGTTGGTGGTGTTGTGTGATTCCATTTGAGGTGCAACACTTCGGGCACTAAGTTCTTAAAGGTCTAAGGTTTTAACTACACTAAAAGGTATGTCATCTAACTTGTATTTCATGTTGTTT
This sequence comes from Lactuca virosa, assembly GCF_052849685.1. NCBI lineage: Eukaryota > Viridiplantae > Streptophyta > Magnoliopsida > Asterales > Asteraceae > Lactuca > Lactuca virosa. The sequence goes on from NC_136434.1 coordinate 265,614,236, forward strand.
ATACTCCATTGTATGCTCGTTAGGATGATGCTTTGGAATATTGAATGTATGCATGTATAATAGAGAAAACATAGATCCAAAGCATCTAGGGTTGCATGTACACCATAGGAGTGTTAGAATGCTCAAAACCCATCAGTGGTATCAGAGACTAGGGTTGTTTTCAATTATACTTGATGCTACTTGCTTGAAAATGCTTTAAAAATCGATTTTCTGCTGTTCTGGACAGTGGAATCGCCGAGTCCACTGGGGAACTCGCCGAGTCCAAGCACAAAACAGCCCAACTCGCTGAGTTTGTTCATACACTCGACGAGTCGGAGCCCCTGAGTGCAGATTTTCGAGGTTTTAAGCTGGAATTGGACCAGGATCATTAACCTAAGCTGTTTTTAGACTTATAACCTGTTTTTGATGTGGTAATGATCATGTTAATCCAATTCAAAAGATAATTGTCAAAGTTTCATGTTTTAGTATGTTTAGGCTACTTTCATGAAATTTGTTTGATATAAATTATCTTGTTCATATGAGTTTAATCTAGATCATGGACATTATTTCACATGCTTGTTAGTTTATTTGATGATCTTTATGGCCTTTAATATACTCCATAACTTGTCCTCAAGTTATGGAAAATGAAAAGTTTTCTTTAAAAGACTTCATTAAACTCATAGGTTATGGTCTTGAAGAGTTTTTTCCATAAATGTTTTTTTATGAACTCCATAACTTGTCCTCAAGTTATGAATTTTCAAGAGTCTTTTCATTAAAGCCTAATTCCCCACACTATATAAAGGAGCTTATGATGCTTGAAATTGCACTACTAAGTGTGTGTGTAAGAAGGTGGCCGATTTCTACAAGCAAACATACACTCTCATAGTTTTTCCAAAGTTTGTGGTGATTTTTGATTTCCATTTGAGGCATCCACATTATTGGTGCTTGGCTCTCAAACTCCAAGGAATCAACTCACTATTGAAAGGTATGTAATTCATCTAGCTTTTATGTTTAAAGTTCCCCATGCCATGCTAGATAGGTTATGAACCTTGGAAAACAAATTTGCATGTATTCATAGTAAAACATAGATCCAAGGTTTCTAGCGTTGCATGTACACCATAGGAGTGTTAGGATGCTCAAAACCCTTCAGTGGTATCAGAGCCTATGATTGTTTTCTTGAATACTTGATGCAAACTGTTGAAAAATCAAAAAAATGAGCTGGTAGGCTGAGAGTATCGGCCACCTCATATGTTATGGATTCCAAAAGTTTTTGAAAAGTTCAAAACTTGCCCTCAAGTTTTGGAATTTGTAAATGTAGAGTCTTCTTTTGACACATTTAATTCCAAACCCTAGAATTTTAAAGTTTAAAATTATACCCTTATACTATTATAATATTATAGGTTTAATGTTTATATATATGTATAAGAACAAAGTCAGTCTTACCGTTAGTAGCCCTCATTCACGAAGCTGTTCTATAAGGGGGGTATAAGGTTACTGCCTATAAAATGGTAGTTTAATGGATGTCCACTCTCACCTACCGCTTCCTTGACTGGTGGAGGGTCGTTAGCCAAACGGGTAGGATATGACTCTAATTCTCCCTTCATTAAAAGTATAATGATAAATATGAAGTAACTAAACACCTATAAAATCCCCAAATTTTAGTTACTGAGGAAAATGTGAATTTGGTGCTAACCCATGAAATTGCACTTTGCACCTTGTTAAGTCGTTAGTGAAGCGTGTGTGGTTAACCGACACACTAATCTGGGACTGATAGTGCATGACAAAGGGTAGCTTGATGTTAATCATAGATCAATGGAGCGTGTGTGGTTCACCGGAACATTAATTAGGTGGTTGTAACATTGGGTGTACCAAGCTAATTTGCATGGTTATTCATACCTTGTTTGTGATCCTCGACATCTGAGTCACAAACATAAAGGGCACAATCGAGATTTAAACATGCCATTGAAAGTTTCAATGAATCTCAAAGGATCTAGGAATTTCAATTCACTTAAAACCTAAAATTCTTTTTCGTTTTTCGTAATGGAAATTGGTAAATCGTCATTTATCTACCTTCAAATATTTTGCAATTGGATTACGGCATCCCTCTTCCAAACTGTAAAATATTGTGTTGGTTCCTAGCCTTAATATTTCATTTGGGTGTTATATTATGGACTAAATCAACTAACTTGAATTTCTCCTATTGTAGATGTCTAGTTCAGACAACTATGGTCTTCCCAAATCTTTTGGAACAAGCTTTCCTCTTGAAGATGATGTCCCGCGGTTGGATCGTAGAAGTCATACCTCACTTCCTCCACCTCCTCCAATAATTTTACCTAACCCACAAGTTCAAAGACTTGAAAAATTAAAGGTCACTCAAGCCCTACTTGCAATGAAACATCAAGATGGAAGGCCTGTGTGTGCTCACGTCTTGGAGATGAAGTCACATATTGACAGGCTGAGAGTATTGGGTGTCAAAGTCTCAAGGAAGTTGGCTGTTGACTGGGTTCTTCAGTCACTTACTGAGTCATATAGTGAGTTCATTAAAGACTACTATGTGACAGACCACGACATGACCCTTATTGATCTTAACTATTTGCTTGTTGCTGCTGAATCAGCAATGATGTGGCGCACTGGAAAAGCAAATTTAATGTGAAGATCTACTCTCCAAACTTCCATGGACATTGACAATGGAACCATTAGAAGTCCAGAAAAGATTTTTCTTTCCAAGGAAAAGAGAAAGGCTAAGTCTGAGGTTGTCCCGTGTACCATTCCCAAAGAGTCTATATGTTTCTATTGCCAAGTGAAGGGGCATTGGTTGCGAAGCTGCCGTGACTACCTGAAAGATATGAGAAAAGGTAGAATCGAAAAGTTTGACTCTGCTTCAGGTAAGTCTACTGTCTAACTCTATTAAGTTCCTAATTGTTGATTCTTAATACATGATGTGACAAGGTTGCATTTTGATGTTTTGTAGGATCATGCAAAGGGGAGGAAGCTTAAAGGAAGAGTATGCTAAATCTGATCGCGAAGATGGATTTCAATCGCATGGTTCGAAGATCGGATTTTTGAGCTGCTGCTTAGGAGTTATGATAGATTGCTAGGAAATATGTAATAACATAGTTTTCATTTGTAATTGCATTGTAAGGAAATTTTTTTTCCGCATTTTATAAATAAATAAAATTTTGTTTTTATTTTTATTATATCTCCTTGCAATGACATTTGTGAAAATTGATGTTTGTATGTTTCTATGTTAGCAATATGAATTTGATTCTTTCATTTGTAGTAGTGTCGAGTATTTGCCAAATAAGGAAAGATTCTCATCACCCAAGTTTCAATTGGACAAAAACTTGGAATCATGCAAGTTGTATTGTATGGTGAATGAGAATTTTCATCTTTGGTAAATTAAGACTAAATCCTTGTTCACATGTATATGTGAGTCAAGTGAAGGACTAGGGGATCGGGTACACTGGGTGTGCGCTGGTCAATATCCACCACAAAGATCAATAAGACTATTCGTCATGATTTGCTAAAGTTTAGTAAACATGCTTATTCTTACAAGTTTAAGTATAATTCTGAAACATTGGAAAACGTTCAATGTATGGCAGAACGAATGAGAAGAATAAAATTAGGCAGAAAGATAAAGTTTCTCCAATCTGAAAAGATGGGAGAGTACTTTAGTATCGTGTTTTATGATCATCTTAATGTTTATGGAAAAATCATATCACAATTGATCCTCTAAAGACATCTTAGTGCATTTGTATGGCTAAGAAGAGGAATCGTGAATTGTTGAAATAGTTTAAATCAAGAAGATGAGTCATACTTCGTTCCCAAAACAAGTCTTAGAGTCATACTCAAAGATTTTAACCTTGAGTGACATAATCTTAAGAAAGGTTTAAAACACTTATCAAATGTAGAGTAAAAGTTTTCTACTCTTGTCCATTTGAAATTGGTAAGTTGTGATGTTTTGGATAAAACAAAGACCAACTAGGCCAATTGTGTGAAGTGTTTGTCTTGATTAGAATCCACACTAATTCTTGAATATTGGTTTGTCAAGTAATGTTTCTTGACAAAGTGAATCTTATATGTCAAGAAGTCAGTGGGAGTCTTAAAGATCTTGGAAAAGCTTCAAGAACTAATCAAGAATAAAACCTATTGTTAAACGCTAGAACACGACTTGGGGTTTATAACCTATCGTGCTGACATATTCTTGTTTCTGTGCCCATTCCAGTTAAAGTTGACTATGCATGTCTGAGAGTTCTCAATTGGTTGCATAACAACCTGGAAGCAATGGGAGGCCCTTGGGCTGCCAAGTGGCAAGAAATTAAGATTGAACAAGTTCAATCCATATGAGTTTGGATTTGTCACTAACCTTATCTTTTGATTATGGTTTGACAAATTCACATGGATAGGAACACATACACCATAAAATCTAAGTGTCATAAGGTTTCTCTCCGATTCATGAAAATGATTGTGAGGAAACGCTTTCACTAAGTAGATTTTAAGGAGATAGAAATTGTGATATTTTCATTCTCAAATTCGATTATGATTACGACACCCCTCTTCATAATTCGAATTGTGAGAAATGACAAAGGTCTAAACATTTCAGACTTATGGCTGTAAGTTCTAAAATTGTTAAGACACACATGTGAGCTATTTAAGGAAAGGTGTATGATTTTGAGAAGCCTAGATAAAGTCTTATCGAAGCATCTCGTATCAGAAATCTGAAATTTGGTAATGAAAGTCAATAAGTATTGATTTCTAGAAGTCTAGCTGATTTCTGAATACATGTCAAAGCTAGTGGGAGCATAAGTGTTATGCTAGTAAGATAATAATTATTATGCTAGTGGGAGCATAATCAATTATGATGAATGTTGCAAGTTAGCAAGGCTAATTATAGAAAACAAAAGTTTCAATTCGCAAGTTGCAGGGTTTGAAAAGTTGTTTTGCTATAATTAAGGGAGAGGAATTCATACTTCATTTCAATTCTAAAAGCTTAGATTGAGATTTTAATCAAATTTAGTCAAATATATATGAATTTTATGTTGGAATGGTTCAACATAAGGAAATTCTATATATGAATAGCTTAATTGCGTTCTCAAAATTCGACTATGATTACGACATCCCTTTTCATAATTCGAATGATGAGAACATGTCAAAGAGAAATATTATAGCAAAAGGCTGGTCAAGTATCATGTCTTTATGTTAGACATTATGAATCGTGTTCCATATGCTTCGGGTATAGGATTGATTGCATATGCTATAATATTATCGTGTTCTAATTTTTCCAAATGCCTAGGGCATTAAGAGGGAAAAAGGAATAGAACCGGATATGACTAAAATGGTTAAGCAATTTTCGAGGACAATCTAATCCCATACTAAGCTCTTAACAACAAAGAGGGTGTTGAATTCCATAGCAAATCCCCAAAATGTCCTTATGGCCAGATACGCCAAAAATTCAACTAGATATCATTCAAGTCTTCTTGTATTTGCATTAAAATCATGTTATTAGTATCAACTCATGTTGAGTATCATATACTCATCAAATGCTCATATATAAAGGGTTCCATTGTTTTCATCACATTTCACTCAATTCTATTCCAATTCTAGTATAAACATGATTCTACCATCATTGATGAATTTAAGCATTCTAATTGTATTTGTTGCTATCAAATATCATCTAGGTCATAAAATCCAATCTCATTTCATCATCAGTTGCATTAATCCCAATTTGGGTTTTCTAGGGTTCAAGAGGGTTTTCACCAAAATCATCCAATCCACCAATATACCGATTGGTTTGAGATTGGAATCATCAAAACCAATTACGGTGTGACATCCCCTAATTTCTCGGCCAGAAAAGACCGATTTCGTTTATGCTTTTTAAAATAAAATCAGACTAATCCTTTTAAAAAGTGTTGCGGAATTTGTTCCCATAAAAACATGATAATTATATTATCAAATCATTTCTGAAGAAATGTATTTTATTCACTTAAACCATTGGGATGTCATCATCAATACAGAAACATAAGCATAAATAGAACTTACACTCACTTACACTAGTGATCTACATCTCTTTTAATCTCTCAATGTAAAGTAACTTCGTATCGATACCTGTGATACAAACAAACTGAGTGGGTCAGGCTTGGGAGCCAGGTGAGCATATAGGGTTTTCAATCCACAATAAATAATTTATTATGCTTAAACATCAAACAATCAACCCAATTACCCAATCCCCATTATCTTATTTATTTCTTAAGGATTTACCCTAAGAATCAAATCTCACTCATTCCTAAGGATTCATCCTAAGGAATAGACACGAAGTCCATCGCTGCCCAAGGTTTATACTACAAGCACTAACAAACGTCGATCAAGAATCGACTATCCTTCATCCAATCATTCCTCAGGATTGACCTAAGGAATTTATCCAAAGTCCATTGCTACCAAGGTTCATACAACAGGCACTACGTCACATAGTCGCCAGGGTTTGTACAATAGGCACTACGTCTCATAGTCGCCAGGGTTTATACAATAGGCACTACGTCTCATAGTCGCCAGGGTTTATACAATAGGCACTACGTCTCATAGTCGCCAGGGTTTATACAATAGACACTACGTCTCATAGTCGCCAGGGTTTATCTAATAGGCACGAAGTCACATCGTCGCCAAGGTTTATACAATAGGCACTACGTCTCATAGTCGCCAGGGTTTATCTAATAGGCACTACGTCTCATAGTCGCCAGGGTTTATCTAATAGGCACGAAGTCACATCGTCGCCAAGGTTTATACAATAGGCACTACGTCTCATAGTCGCCGGGGTTTATCTAATAGGCACTACGTCTCATAGTCGCCAGGGTTTATCTAATAGGCACGAAGTCACATCGTCGCCAAGGTTTATACAACATGCACTAAGTCCATAGCTGCCAACATACTAAATCCGTAGCTACCAACGTACATCTATACTGTACTAAATTCATAGCTACCAACGTACATCTATACTGTACTTCTATCCCTCATACTTTATCTACCCATGTTTTACCCAACATATCTGAAGATAAAATATATATACATTTTAAATCATTTTAAACATGTATAAAACATTCATTCAACATCCATCTCAAATAAACAAACAACATATATACACATATCACGTATTTTATATAAAATACTTCATATCTATGTGTAAGATGAAAGTGACTATACACTCACTTGATTTGATGATAATCGGGCAGCAATTCGTTTCCTAAAATGTTCGTTTCTAATAAAACCGGGAGTTTTATTGAGAAACCGGGCTCTGCGAAAGGTCGGGCTTCAAAACCGAAAAGATAAATTTTCCGGGCTTCTGGGGCACTTCGTGGCGTATTCCGGGGGTTATAATCGATATCGGGGCTTCGGGGAATGTTAAGATGAAGAAAATATGGAAAAAGGGGCTAAAAATGGCAATTTCTTAAAAATATCCGAGAAGGCTCGCAGCCTTCTATTTATAGGGAAAAGCTTCTGATCGGACGGATGAGAAGCCTCCAGGTGGCGAAGATCCGAGGCTCGCAGGGAAGGACTCGCACATGGGCTGCGCGTGCGAAGTGGCTGCTGGCAGCTCCTGATTGGACCGAGGCCTAGGTCCGAAGTAGAGGGTTCCGTAGCAGCCTGCGAGGGTTCGGTCACGTGATAAAGGGCATGCGTCGCACTTCTACTGGACCGCTTCGGATAAGCTCACGAGATCGGATGACTCATCAGCTCGGACACGTGGCTCGCATGACTCACCAATTTTGGACACGTGTCACATTCTAAGCGAGGGTGACGTGGCAAAAACGTGACTATGTGAATTTTCTCGATTTTCGCGCCAAAACTTCTAAAATCCATAACTTTCGCATACGAGCTCCGTTTTTGACGTTCTTTATATGCACGCGTAAGTAAAATTATGCTCTACAACTTTCGTTTAGACTTCGTCGGCTAATTTTGAATTTAATTTTTATATTATTATTTTTAACAGACCGGGACAGGAAATCCGTTAAAAATTCATAACTTCTTCATCCGACGTCCGTTTTCATCAGACTTTTTACCGTTGTGCTACTAATGACGAGACCTTCGATTCTCGTTTAGGTCGTGTCGGCTAAAAATCACTCGATCTAAAATTCGAGTTTTTAGCTGTCTACTGCTAAGCTGAAACTTCGAAAAATCATAACTTCCTCATACGAAGTCAGATTTGGGCGTTCTTTTTATACCTACTCTCGGTTTAACGAACACTACAAGTTTCGTTTAGATCACTAAGGCTAAAAAGTAGTTTATCAAAAAATCACTTTTTACGACATTCGACACCGTGCCTGTTTATCGCGAAACTTCGACAGGTCATAACTTCTTCGTTATAACTCGGATTTCGGCATTCTTTATATATCCGTAATCCTTGTCATGACCACTACAACTTTCTTAATAAATACTGGCTTTATCTAATATTTATTTTCGACGCTCATTTTTATTCTTAATTAATTAACTCCTAGTAATTAAGCATAAAACACATAAAACACATAATATTCACATAATACCTTTTCATTTATTCAAAATGAGTCACAAAGGTTAACCTAGACTATCACGTCAATATTAATGCCTAGCCTAGAAACACGGGCATTACATACAGGAGGTTAGAAAACCAAACCCTAACCATTTATTTGAACTAAAAACGAGATTGGAGTTTTACCCAAAACTTGAAATCGAAAATGGAGCAAGAGGAAGAGATTTTATACCTTGTAAGCATTGATTTCCTTCTTTCCTTGGCTTGATTACTTAATCCTTCACTTAGATCTAAACCTAGATGGAATAAGATGAAGAATTGTAACACCCATAAAAATCATGCAAATTTAAAACTTTTTAGAAACATTTAAAACCAATAATAATTACAAATTTGTTTTCAAAATAGTATCATGTCAGAGTATCCCCAGAATCAAATCATTAAAATATAAGGAGGTGCACGATCACGCCTTCGCCTTCCCACGATCATCAGAAGTACCTGAAACATAATCAACAACTGTAAGCCCGAAACTGAGTGAGTTCCCCCAAAATAACAACGCCATACAATCATAATCATATCATAACAAACAACATGCATAATGAGCCATCAGCCTGATTGGACCTCCTCACAGATCATCAGTCTATCTGGACCGCTCTCCAAGCCATCGGCACGTCTGGACCGCCTCTCAAGGCCTTCATCCTATCCGGACCGCTCGCTGGGCCTTTGGCCTGACTAGTATACCCTAACCGGGTCTGCAGTCTATTCGGTCCGCCCTGGGTATGTTGGCACGAGCACAAAGCATGACCGCCTCAACCCAACCCCCAATCAAACAATCATGTGCACATAAATATCTGCTCCGCCCTGGGTATGTTGTCCATTATTGCCTTTTCTCTAATTTGGGCCAAGGCCCAATACCAAATCCATGATCTAAAAGTCCATATATCCAAAGCCCATTAATGGCCTAATTTTCCCAATTGGGCCCCACTCCCTAATTGGGCCTTATCCTACGATCCATTACCAAAAATGGCCCAAAACATCATTATTCAGAAAGTCTAGCAAGGCCCATGTCAAATTGGCCCAAGAGTGGCCCAACCCCGAAGCCCAAATTGTCAAAAGCCCAACAAAGGGCGTACGCGGGGCGTACTTCTCTGGTACGCTGGGCGTACTCTGCCTTGCGTTGACCACCATCGGGGTGGTTGACCCAGTATGCTGGGCGTACGAAATTACGCGGGTGTACATGAGTATTACCAAAACTCTAATAAGTGCTTAATGGCTTAAGCACTTAAGCCCAAATTCCAGATCCATCGACCAACAGTGTCTTAGAACCATAAAGTCTCAAACTTTAAGACTTTGGACGTCCAGAAAGCTCTTAATACACTGTCTTAACCCATTAAGACCTTCCTACCACATGCATGAGACATCTTAAGCCATTGGGACATCATTTTCATCACTTAGGACCCTTTTAGGGTCTGAAAGGACAACTTATTTCATTTAAATCATAACATGCACCAACTTGGGACTTTTGGGACAAGAAATGTTTCATCAAGCTACTATGACTAGATCTACATAATACACGTATAAAAGTTGGAGCTTTTTACCTCCTGGAGATTCTAGAGCACAAGGAAACCTCAGATCTACAAGCTTGTCTTCCTTCTCCAACTTCTTGATGAAACACCTTCTTCTCCAACTACTCAACACACACTATTTTGGCTTACACACTCAAGAAAGAGGTTAGGGTTTGGGGAAAACGGCTCACATCTATGGAGGCTGAGGTGATGGATGGTTTTGAGCTCATAAGGACGTTTATATAGCACCCAAACCCTAAATATTAGGGTTTCCATCTGACGTAAGTACGCCCAGCGTACACAAGTGTACGCCGAGCATACTAGGGCGTGCCTAGTACGCTCAGCGTACCTTATGTATGCTTACCGTACTCTCTTGATCCCAAAGTTGCAACTTTAGCCATTACGCTTCTAATGGCTTCACTCTTCCAACCCCCAGGGACTACAAATGACAAAATAATAATAAAAGAAAGGATTCAGAAATACCTGCAAATCTCGGGATGTTACAACTCTCTCCCACTTGATCTACACTTCTTCCTCGAATTCTGCTGCAGTGAACAACTCCGGATAGTGCTCCCAAATCTCGGCCTCTGGCTCACAAGTCCACTCGGATCCTCTCCGATGCTCCCATTGTACCTTTATCAAAGGTACCTCCTTGTTCCGTAGAACCTTCACTTTCCTCTCTAGAACGGCCATTGGCCTTTCCACGTAATTCAGGCGCTCATCGACCTGTATATCATCTAATGAAACCACCGCCTCCTCATCTAATATGCACTTTCGCAATTGCGAGATGTGAAAAATGCTATGAATATGATTGAGCTCCTCCGGAAGATCTAGTCGATATGCCACCTTGTCAACCCTGGCAATGATACTGAATGGCCCGATGTATCGGGGACCCAACTTCCCCCTCTTCCTTAAGCGAATCACACCCTTCCAGGGTGAGACCTTCAGGAGTACCATGTCACCAACCTGGAATTCTAACTCAGATCGACGCCGATCGGCGTAACTCTTCTTCCGACTCTGAGTAGTCTGTAAACGCTGTCTGATCTGCTATATCATCTCGGTAGTATGAAGGACTAACTCGGTTCGACTCATCACCCTGTGGCCAACCTCGCCCCAACAGACGGGGGTACGACATCTCCATCCATACAACAGCTCATATGGTGGAGCACCAATACTGGAATGAAAGCTGTTGTTATAGGAGAACTCTGCACGAGGTAGGTAGGAGTCCCAGTTCCCACCAAAGTCAATAACGCAGGCTCTCAGCATATCCTCGAGAGTCTGTATGGTATGCTCACTCTGGCTGTCTGTCTGCGGATGATAGGCTGTAATGAAGTGTAGTCGCGTGCCCAGTTCCTCGTGGAACTTCTGCGAGAAACGGGAGGTAAACCAAACATCAGGGTATGAAACGATCGAGACCGGAACCCCATGGCGAGCGACAATCTCGTGTATATACACTTCGGCCGCTTCTCGACCGATGAGCTCTCTCGGATGGGCAAGAAATGGGCACTCTTGGTCAATCGATCCATGATGACCCATATAGCGTCGAAACCCTTTGCCGTTCTCGGTAATTTGGTGATGAAGTCCATTGTGATCTGCTCGCATTTCCACATGGAATCTCTAGAGGCTGCAACTTGCCATGCGGCCTTTGGTGCTCGACCTTGACCATCCTGCAGGTCAAGCACCTGTTCACGTACCAAGCGATTTCTCGCTTCATGCACGGCCACCACTAACTCAATCGAAAATCCCAGTACATCTTGGTGGCCCTCGGATGAATAGAGAAACGAGACTTATGAGCCTCCTCCAGAACAATCTGTCTGACTCTACCAGACATCGGAACCCAGACCCGACCGCAATGGGTCAACAATTCCTGACTATCCTGAACGAATCTGGTGATCTCGCCGCTAATCCTCTCAAGCTTCCAATTATCCTGTCGTACACCCTCAACCTGAGCTTCCCTGATCAAGCGCACAAGTGGAGAATCCACTAATATCCTCATACACGTCACTGGAGTAGAAGATCCAGTTGACTTGCGGCTCAGAGTGTCCGCAACCACATTCACTTTACCAGGATGGTAAAGGATGTCGCAGTCATAATCCTTGAACATGTCAAGCCACCTGTGCTGTCTCATATACAGGTTTGAGTGATCCATGATGTGTCTCAGACTCTTGTGGTCCGTGTATATGCTGCAGCGGACCCCATAGAGATAATGCCTCCAAATCTTAAGAGCGAATACCACCGCTCCCAACTCCAAATCGTGCGTGGGGTATCTCGTCTCATGCAGCATCAACTGCCGTGACGCATAGGCTATCACCTGTCCTCTCTACATGAGTACCGCTCCCAGTCCTGTGATAGATGCATCACAGAACACCATAAAATCCTCAACTCCCTTCGGGAGAGTCAAGACTGGAGCCTCACAAAGTCGCTGTCTGAGGGTCTCAAATGCCCTCTTCTGGTCAGGGCCCCACCGAAAATCCACCCCCTTCCTCTTCAGATGAGTGAGGGGTACTAAAATCTTGGAGAAATCCTGTATGAATCTCCGGTAGTACCTTGCCAATCCCAAGAAGCTCCTGATATCCGAGGGCATTTTTGGAACCTCCTACTACATAACCGCCTCGATCTTGGCCGGATCGACCAAAATCCCCTCCTGGTTCGAGATGTCCAAGGAACTAAACCTCTCGTAACCAAAACTCGCACTTCGAGAACTTGGCATAAAGCCGTTCTCGCTTCAAGACTCCCAATAGCTCTCGAACATGCTCCTCGTGCTACTCTCTGGTCTTGGAGTACACCAAGATATCATCTATGAACACGATGACCGAGCGATCGAGCATCGGTCTGCAGACCCGACTCATCAGGTCCATAAATATAGCTGGCACGTTGGTGAGCCCAAATGGCATCACCACGAAATCGTAGTGTCCATAATGAGTCCGTAACGCGGTCTTCTCCATGTCCTCCTCCCGTACCTTGACCTGATGGTACCCGGACCTCAAACCTATCTTAGAAACCAAGATGCTCCCTAAAGCCGATCGAAGAGATCATCAATCCGTGGTAGTGGATAACGGTTCTTCACTGTCAACTTGTTCAACTCCCGGTAGTCAATGCACATCCGGTGTGAACCATCCTTCTTCTTCACGAAGAGAATCGGTGCTCCCCACAGAGAACTGCTCGGAATAATGAACTGCTTGCCTAGCAGCTCCTGTAGCTGAGATGACAGCTCCTACATATCAGGTGGTGGTAATCGGTATGACGCCTTGGCGATAGGGGCCGCACTTGGCATAAGGTCGATCCTGAACTCGACCTGCCTCTCCGGAGGCACTCCGGGTAACTCCTCCGGAAACACGTCACCGAACTCCATGACTACTGGAACCTCTGAAACCGAGGTCTGATCCCTGACCCGTGTATCCACCACATACACTAGATAACCCACACATCCGTGCTGAATATACTGCCGAGCCCTGACAGCTGAGCAAAACCCTGAACCCACTCTGGTGCCCTCGCCGTAGATAATCAGCTCTCCCTACTTGGGGTTCGAACTACCATCCGCTGACCCTCGCAGTCAATCATGGCACCGAAGTGACTAAGCCAGTCCATACCCATAATCACACATACATCCCCCATGGGAATTGGAATCAAGTCTATTAGGAAAGATACCCTGAAGATCTCCAACACACAACCTCGATAGACCGAAGAAGTGGAAATCCCGTGTTCGTTGGCGATAGAGACTTGCAATGGACACTCTAGCTCCCCTACTGGCAAACCGAACTCCCTACTGAATGACTGAGAGACAAAAGACCGACTCACCCCGGAGTCAAACAATACCAAAGCAGGTAAGGAGTTCACTAAGAACATACCTAATCATAGGTACCACATATAAGCATAAAACATATATAATCAATAAGAAAAAGGGTAGAAACATACCAGCAACCACATCCGGTACTGTCCTGGCCTCCTCGGATGTAAGTTGGAAGGCGCGTCCCCGAGCCTTCAGAGGCTCTACTCTACCCTAACCCCCATCAGTAATCCTCAGTGTAGCCGGCGCTGGAGTGTGTGCCGGCCTGGCAGCAAGCTGTGGACAGCTGGTCTTCACGTGACCAACCTGAGGGCAGTGGTAGCATATCCTCATATCCTGAACCGGGGCTGGCTGGTGGCAATCCCGCGTAAAGTGCCCCTCCTTTCCGCATTTGCAGCATGCACTACCAGATCTACAAACTCCCGAATGACCCTTCCCGCACTTTCTACAAGTGCGGCCATGCTGACCCCCAAACCTCGAATCAGCGGTCTTCGACCACTTTGGCGCCGACTATGACTGCGCCGGGGCATGCCGCTGGGTAGACACAAACTGTCGCTCAATCTCTAGCTCACGCTGCCTAGCGGCCTCCTGTAACTCCAAAAGCGTATCACAACTTTGGGTAGACGCAAACTGTCGGATGTCAGTCTTGAGCATGCTCAGATAACGTGTCATCTGAGCTTGCTCAGAAGCAAACTCCGGGCAAAACATTGCCCTCTCAGTGAACATACGGGTGATCTCCGTCACCGACTCTACATCATGTCTCAAATCCAAGAACTCCTGAGCCAGTCACTCTCGCTCAACCCGTGGAATGTAGCGAGCACGAAACATATCCCTAAACTGCTCCCAAGTAACCACAGCTCTTTGCTCATCCGTATACGACCCTGTCATCAACCTCCACCAGTCCTTTGCCCCGTACCTCAGCAGGTTCAGGGCACATCTGACCTTATGGTTAGTAGGACATGAGCATGTGAAGAAACATCCCTCTACATCAGATAGCCACCTCATGGCCATGATCGGGTCCTGCATCCCATTAAAAGTCGGGGGCTTCATGTTATCGAAGTCCCGGTACTGAAAAGCCCGACTGGCTCCTCCTGTCACAACTAGGAATTCTAAGGTTTTTGTAAACATTAACAAGAGTAACATTTGTGGCTAAAACTTGAAAGTATGCATGATGTTTATTCAATGACAACAAAATTCCATCAAACACCCTATACAAACACTTCAATTGGTCAACAAAAGATTGGAAACCTTAAAAATCCCGGTTTAAGTCCATTATGGACTAGGATTTCCTTATTGGGCCTAATGGACCAATAAGCTTCCAGTTTGTCTATTTTGGGCTTAGGACCCTTAAATGGGCCCTAATTGGACCCACTTTCATGAAACTTAACATTTTTGGGCCATAATGGACCCCAAATGAATTGGTTTACCTTAATGGGCCTTGTTGGGCCATAACAAATCCAATTAATCCTAATGGGCCACAAATCCATTCTTTTATGCAAGATTGGGCCGTAAACCCTCCTAAGGGCCCAATGGGCCGAAAACCATCAATTTGGGCTTCATATTATCGGACTCAAGCACTAAAGGCCCAAACCACTTCTCTTCTTTCTCCCTCTCGGCCCATCTATATATATACAAAAAAAAAGAGAAGGGATTAATGGGGATTATAATGCCTTGACACCTCATTTTTGTTTAAGGGATAATTAGGAAATTACTCAACATGTAACCAAGCATTCCCATACTCCCATGCATCTATCACTTCACTCTCTCTCTTCTTCCCTCTTCTTCTTATCTTTGGCCGTAGGCAAGAAGCACACACACAAACCATATCAAACTCTTCCTAAAAATACATTCAAGAACACCCCTCCCTTCTCATCAAGAATTTTCGACAATTAGAAGCATTTCAAGGAGGTTTCAACCAAAAATCACTTCAAGTTGCACTCTAGTGGTAAGATCTTACAAATCTAAGTAGCATACTTTCTTTTGAACTCATTCATCCTTCTTACCACTGTAATTTCGTGATCATGCTCCCTAGAACCCATCCAAGTTCGAAATCCACTCAAGGAGCTTGCTAGAACCAAAAACAACACCATCTTCTTTGATTCTTCGTCAAAACCGTGAGCAACTAAGCAAGATGAGTTCATACCCCCTCGTTTTCGGTTTTTACTTGTTTTTGGGGGAGAATACAAGTATTATGTGATGATCTATGTGTGTTTGCATGTTATGAGTGTTTTCTTTAGTTTTTGGTTGTGATAATATGTAATACTTGTGATATTTCGAGATCTATAGCAAAAAGGGTGAAATAATCATAAACAAAAACATAATAAACAATATACATCATAGATCTATGGGTCCTTAAGCTTAAAAAGTGAAAAACAAAGCCAAAGAACTTTACAAGTGTCATTTTTGCAAAAATAACAAAGATTGGGTGTAAATTGATAATTATCGGTTTTATGAGGGTTATAAGGTATTTATTTGTATAAAAGCTGATTTTTATGAAAATAATATTTCTCAAAGGGTCAAAAACATAAATTTTAGCTTATTGGGCTTTAAATTGGGCCTCACGAGTTTTTGGGCCCAAGGTTGCGAAAAAATGAAGTTTTGAGGTGCTTAAATGTAAAACTTAACAAACTATGAGTCTAAAACGTAAATAAACGATTTCAGGTGTTGAAAATGATTTTATTACCAAATTGGACTAAAAATGCAAAGTTTTTGATTTTAGGGTCAAAATTGTAAAACTTACGGAAATTGGGCCAAAAATGTAAACTTTTTACAAATAAAGGCTGGAAAAGACAAATGCAATAGTTTTGGACTGAAATTACTATTCAAATAAAGTTTGGGTGGAAAATATCAAGAAAAATGGTTTAAGGACCAAAAATGTCAATTTTCATAAAAAGGGACTAAAACTGCCATTTTTAAAGAAAAAGGGGCCAAAATGGTCAATCTAAATGTTTTTGGGCCAAATAAACAATATTGAATGTTTGGGTTAAAAATATCAAGCTTATAACGCATGATTCTAAATATATATATATATATATATATATATATATATATATATATATATATATATACATATATATATATATATATATATATATATATATATATATATATATATATATATATATAACTAAAGCTTCGTTATAATTCAAACGTTAAGATATTTTTTTTTAAAACATTGTGAATAAACATTTAGCATACAACAAATACCAACAATACGAACTTAAACTCGATAAAACAGAAGCGATTCAATGGTTGGGCCCAAATACCTTCTATTCGTGCTATTGGGCCTTTGTGGCCCAATATCATGATTATTGGGCCCAATATAATTACACATGTTTATTGGGCCTCAGGTGACCCAATTACATGCCTAATGGACCCTCAATGGCTTTTACATGCTATTGGGCCGTAGTGGCCCATTTGCATTGCTAGTAAGGTCCAAATCAATCATATGCGTGATGGACTAACGTGTCCGTCGCATACTCGACAGCCTATAATAACATACGTGATTAGTGAGCCCCCGTATTCCTCTTCTCTTCGTCTGTTAGGCTTACCTTTTATTCAAGTAAACATAAATCAGGTTGTTAAACAAGGTTATTCAATTTCATTTGGATTTAGTGAGTAATAACGGGCGACACCAATAAGTGTCGGTCGTAGTCTGTAGTTATAATCAAAGTCTCCTGGAGGGAGAGCGAGAGTTTGTGTATAGATCTATACGAGGGTGACTCCCCCACACCTAAGCTGTTCGCTACAGTTAGACTCGGCCAGTCTAGGGTGACAAAATCTTAATTCAATACCGGCTTTCACTAGAATGCCAAGCCAGACGAAATAGTCATTATTATGCATGGTTATAGCGAATCACATAGAGATCCAATAACATATAAGTAATCATGGGAAATCATATTCATTCGTTGTGACGATACAATAATACAAGACGATCATACTATTTATATCGGAAAACATCGGGTTTTCCGGGGGAACAACATTATTCACTTTTACTTTCGATAACTATAATACAAGAATTCATTATGAGAAACATACTACTTTTACACGTTTTGAAATCATTCACGCATATACTTATGGATCATCACACCTATTTCGTAAACAATTTCCGTTTCAGAAAATATCGGATTTTATGGGTTTTACAAACTACACAAAACATTTTTATATCAAACCTGCTTATGAACTCACCAACATTATATGTGTTGGCCGTTTTCAAAATAACTTGTATTCTTAGGTAACAGATAAGCTGAAGAAAATTACCAAGTGTGTTAGGATGTTATGTTTTGTGACTCTCAAACAGTTTATGCTATGGATATGTAATATTTAGACAATGTACTTGATGTGAACAAGGTCAGTTGTAATGTATTAATGCATGGTGATGTTTATGTTATGTTTCATGTATATTCATTGTGATAATATTTCAATTTAAGTCACACGAGCCCTCAGACGTTTCCGCCGTCTGGTTCGGGGGTGTGACAGGTTGGTATCAGAAATCTGTTTATAGTGAACTGGCATATCTAACCACACAATGATATGAAACTATAAACCCAGAGAGGGACTAAATAACTCTGAACAAAACAAATAAAATATACTAATAAACACTCTTACTTGTGCGACTTAGAAAAATGAACATAATAACAAATCAAAGAAGATGATTGGGAAAACCTGACGTCTCGGTTAAGCCAGGACTGTTTATAGTTGTATTAGGGATGAATGTAGCCTGATCAACTACACTTCTTCAGAATACAACTATCACATGCCCTGGAGCGATCGCGATGGTCAATAAACCTAAGGCATACCCGTTTGTTAAACAAGAGGAGAACATCAACCCAATTTTTATAACAACTAAAAGTATCTTAGGAATAATAATAGTTTATTTATATACCCTCTCGCAGACAGTATGGCCGGCTTCCATCATCCTGGAGATCTGTATTTCCCTAACCAGGGGAATAACGGATGGCTGGAAGAGGAACCTGAAGTAGACCCCGAGGAGGAGTCTGAAGAGGAACCTGAAGCGGAAGTCGAGGACGGACCTGCTGAGCCAGTGGTAGAATTGGAAGAAGAAGAAGCCGAAGAAGACCCCGAAGAGGAGTCCGAGGAAGAACCCGGTGATGACAACGATGGTGATTCGGACGCGGAGTCCGAAGTCATCAACCTACCTTACTCGATTAGGGTGCCCGCTCATCGGATGGGCCCAAATGGCCCCACGCCTCCATGGGGCGTGGATATTTGGAGATGGAGCAGGCAGTAGGGGCAGCGACCCCCATATGGGATGGCCAGGGAATTTTATGATCTGAGAGACGGAGGGCCAGCCGACCGGGCACTTCCTGTCATGGTGGAGGAAACGGGCAGGGGGCCGGAAGTTCAAACAACGGGATAAATCAAGGACCTACCAAGACATGATCTTACAAAGAATTCACCAACGCTAAGCCACAAACCTTTAATGACACATGGGGAGTGCTAACCCTGAAAAGATGGATTGAAAATGTGGAATCGGTGTTCGAGATATGCGGGTGCCCGGATGAAGTCAAGGTGAAGTTTGCAGCATGTACATTTGTTGATCAAGCTCTCACCTGGTGGAATGGACATGTGGATGCTATGACTCTTCCGGCGGCTAATGCCATGCCATTGACGGAACTGAAGGAAATGCTAATGGCTGAATACTGCCCGCGTGGCGAGATTCAGAAAATGGAGCAAGAGTTATGGAATCTCACTTTCCGAAACTCCGACATCGATGCCTACATATCAAGGTTTAGTGAACTGTCTCTGTTGTGCCCTGGCATAATTACTTCGGAAGGGAAGAAAATCGAACGATTCATCAGGGGATTAACCTCCCCAATTCAAGGAAACGTGATTGCTGTGAATCCTGAAACCTTTAACAGTGCCAAGAGGTTGGCCAAGAAGCTATACGACCACAACAACAAGAAGGGCGAGAAGGTAAGGGAAACTGAAAGCAAGAAGGAGAGTGACAACAAGAAAGGAAAGAATAACAAGAGGAAGGGACGACAAGGCTCAGAGTCGTCAAAGAAACAACAAACAGTGACAATTCATGCTGCAACCACCCAAGTTCCCTCCACACCACATGCTCCAGCCTCATCCACCCCAAGTGCCCCTAAGCAGTATTCCGGGAATCTCCCAAAGTGAAACAAGTGCAATCTCCATCACAATGGCGAATGCAGGGAGATGCATTGTACCAGTTGCAACCGAAAAGGGTCACATGGCAAAATACTGCAGGACTTATCCTCCCCAGAACCAGCAGCAGGGAAACAACAACAATAACAACGGCAACCACACTGGAGCTAGCCACACCTGTTATGGATGTGGAAGGACTGGGAATTTCCGTCGAAACTGCCCCAATATCAACAACCAAGGGAATGGAGGAGCAGGGAGAGTGCTGACCATGGGTCAAGGAGAAGCGTTTCAGGATCCCGCTGTTGTCACTGGTACGTTTCTCCTTAACCACACATATGCATGCATCCTGTTTGATACCGGGGCAAAGCGAAGTTTTGTGAGTAATAAATTCAAACATTTGCTAAAACAACAACCCCAGAAGCTTAATTAAACCTTTACGGTGGAAATGGCTAATGGGAAAACAGAATCAACTGGGGAAATATACGTAGGATGTACCCTAACCTTAAATCACCACACCTTTCAAATAAACTTGATGCCTGTAACTATTAGGAGTTTTGATGTGATTATCGGCATGGACTGGTTGAGCCCCCATCATGCCGAAACTATGTGTCACGAGAAAGCCGTTCGCCTTCATTTCCCTAACCACGAAACCCTAATTATATACGGAGAAAAACCCAGTACAAACCTTCGTCTTTTCTCGTGCATTAAGGCACATAAGTATCTACAAAAGAAGGACTTGGCATTTCTGGCTCACATAGTGGATAAGTCCAAGGAAGAGGTCAATATTCGAGACATCCCAGTGGCTTGCGATTTACCGGATGTCTTTCCTGAAGATCTTCCGGGGATACCCCCAGAAAGACAAGTCGAGTTCCGAATTGACCTTGTGCCAGGAGCTACACCCATTGCCAAATCACCCTATAGGTTGGCTCCTGCGGAGATGCAAGAACTGTCAAGCCAACTCAGCGAACTCTTGAGCAAAGGATTTATCCGACCTAGCTTCTCACCCTAGGGAGCTCCGGTCCTCTTTGTTAAGAAAAAGGACAGATCCTTTAGGATGTGTATCGATTATAGAGAACTGAATAAGCTCACTATGAAAAATCGCTACCCACTTCCACGAATCGACGATCTATTCGACCAGCTTCAAGGAGCGAACTACTTCTCTAAGATAGATCTGCGATCCGGCTACCACCAACTCAAGGTCCGGGAAGAGGATATCCCCAAGACCGCTTTCCGAACTCGCTATGGACATTATGAATTTGTTGTAATGCCCTTCGGTCTAACGAATGCCCCTTCCGCATTCATGGACCTGATGAATCGAGTCTGCCGACCATTCGTCGACAACTTTGTCATCGTTTTCATCGACGATATCTTGGTCTATTCTCGAAGCGAAGAGGAGCATAGTCGACATCTCTGACAAATCTTGGAAACCCTACGAACCGAAAAGTTATTCGCAAAACTCTCTAAGTGTGAGTTCTGGCTCCGTAGCGTAAACTTTTTAGGTCATGTTTTCAGTCAAGAAGGGATACATGTGGACCCTTCTAAGATCAAAGCCATTGAAGGATGGGCAGTCCCAACGACACCCACAGAAATTCGTCACTTTTTGGGTCTCGCAGGCTATTACAGAAGATTCATTCAGAACTTCTCCAAAACAGCCAAGCCACTTACCATGCTTACACAAAAGGGCGTACCATTTGAATGGACAGAAAAGCAGGAGGTTGCCTTCCGAACTCTGAAACGAGCTCTCTGTAGTGCACCAGTACTATCATTACCAGAGGGAACTAAGGACTTCGTAGTTTACTGCGATGCTTCGAATCAGGGTTTAGGCTGTGTACTTATGCAGCGTGGGAAGGTGATAGCTTATGCATCCCGACAACTAAAGACACATGAGGTGAATTATACCACCCATGATCTCGAATTGGGAGCTGTGGTCTTTGCCTTGAAGATTTGGAGGCACTACCTTTATGGTACAAAGTGCACCGTTTTCACCGACCACAAGAGGCTTCAACACATTTTAAATCAAAAGGAGTTAAACATGAGGCGGCGAAGATGGGTTGAGCTGCTAAACGATTATGAGTGCGAAATCAAGTACTACCCCGGCAAGGCTAACGTGGTAGCTGATGCTTTGAGTCGGAAAGAATACTCAAATCATCGTGTGAAGACTCTTTCAATAACCATTCAATCCCATCTGTCCTCGCAAATCAAAGCAGCCCAGTTCAATGCCATGAAGACAGAAAACAGAACCAGCGAAGCATTACGTGGAATGGAAAAGAACTTCGAAGTCAAGGAGGAAGGAACATATTACTTCATGAACCGAATTTGGGTCCCTAAAATTGGGGGATTCAGAGAGGTAGTCATGAATGAGGCTCATAAGACACGATACTCCATCCATCCGGGTTCAGATAAGATGTACCTGGATATCGAGCAATATTATTGGTGGCCTAACATGAAGGCAGAGATTGCCACTTACGTTAGCAAGTGCCTCACTTGTGCTAAAGTGAAGGTAGAGCATCAAAAGCCCTCGGGACTATTACAACAGCCGGTAATACCCGAGTGGAAATGGGAAAGGATTACCATGGACTCTGTGACCAATTTACCCAAGACAAATGATGGAATGGATGCCATATGGGTAATAGTTGATAGGTTGACAAAATCCGCCCATTTCCTGCCAATAAAGGAATCATACAAGATGGAACGATTGACAAGAATCTACATCAAGGAAATTGTGAGACTCCATGGAGTGCCAATATCTATCATCTCAGATCGGGATAGTAGGTTCACTTCACGATTTTGGCAATCACTTCAAAAGGCTTTGGGAACACAACTCGACATGAGCACTGCTTACCATCCACAAACGGATGGTCAAAGTGAGCGAACCATTCAAACGCTTGAGGATATGCTTCGAGCATGTGTGATAGACTTCGGAAGGTCGTGGGATACCCGCTTACCTTTAATTGAGTTTTCATATAACAACAGTTATCACACAAGCATCAAAGTTGCTCCTTTCGAAGCATTATATGGTCGTAAATGTAGATCACCGTTGTGTTGGGCTGAGGTAGGCGACACTCAGCTAGCAAGAGGACAGACACCAAACAATGCATTAACAGGACCGAAAATCATACTTGAAACGACAGAGAAGATAGTTCAAATCAGAGCTCGACTTCAAGCATTACGAGACCGACAGAAGAGCTATGCTGATAAACGGCGAAAGCCCTTGGAATTTCAAGTAAGGGATCGGGTGTTGTTAAAAGTCTCTCCCTGGAAATGAGTGATTCGTTTCGGGAAACAGGGAAAACTAAACCCACGGTACATCGGACCATTCGAGATTCTTGCCCGAATCGGTCCAGCGGCCTATAGGCTGTAGCTACCTGATGAGCTCAGCAGTGTACACTCCGTGTTCCATGTTTCCAATTTGAAGAAGTGCTTATCCGACGAAACTCTCGTCATCCCATTGGAAGAAATCAAAATCAACGAGAATCTCCTGTTCATCGAGGAACCGGTTGAAATCATGGACAGGGAAGTGAAGCGTACTAAGCAAAGTCGCATTCCGATTGTGAAAGTTCGGTGGAACGCAAAATGTGGACCGAAATTCACATGGGAACGCGAAGACCAGATTAAGCAAAAGTACCCTCACCTATTCTCGCATTCTCAAATCTAGCTTTAAAAAGAATTTCGGGACAAAATTCCCTCTAACGGGGGGATGATGTCACAACTAGGAATTCTAAGGTTTTTGTAAACATTAACAAGAGTAACATTTGTGGCTATAACTTGAAAGTATGCATGATGTTTAATCAATGACAACAAAATTCCATCAAACACCCTATACAAACACTTCAAATGGTCAACAAAAGATTGGAAACCCTAAAAATCCCGGTTTAAGTCCATTATGGACTAGGATTTCCTTATTGGGCGTAATGGACCAATAAGCTTCCAATTTGTCTATTTTGGGCTTAGGACCCTTAAATGCCTAATTGGACCCACTTTCATGAAACTTAACATTTTGGGCCATAATGGACCCCAAATGAATTGGTTTACCTTAATGGGCCTTGTTGGGCCATAACAAATCCAATTAATCCTAATGGGCCACAAATCCATTCTTTTATGCAAGATTGGGCCGTAAACCCTCCTAAGGGCCCAATGGGCCGAAAACCATCAATTTGGGCTTCATATTATCAGACTCAAGCACTAAAGGCCCAAACCACTTCTCTTCTTTCTCCCTCTCGGCCCAACTATATATATATACAAAAAAAAGAGAAGGGATTAATGGGGATTATAATGCCTTGACACCTCATTTTTGTTTAGGGGATAATTAGGAAATTACTCAACATGTAACCAAGCATTCCCATACTCCCATGCATCTATCACTTCACTCTCTCTCTTCTTCCCTCTTCTTCTTATCTTTGGCCGTAGGCAAGAAGCACACACACAAACCATATCAAACTCTTCCTAAAAACACATTCAAGAACACCCCTCCCCTCTCATCAAGAATTTTCGAGAATTAGAAGCATTTCAAGGAGATTTCAACCAAAAATCACTTCAAGTTGCACTCTAGTGGTAAGATCTCACAAATCTAAGTAGCATACTTTCTTTTGAACTCATTCATCCATCTTACCACCCTAATTTCGTGATCATGCTCCCTAGAACCCATCCAAGTTCGAAATCCACTCAAGGAGCTTGCTAGAACCAAAAACAACACCATCTTCTTTCATTCTTCTTCAAAACTGTGAGCAACTAAGCAAGGTGAGTTCATACCCCCTTGTTTTCAGTTTTTACTTGTTTTTTAGGGGAGAATACAAGTATTATGTGATGATCTATGTGTGTTTGCATGTTATGAGTGTTTTCTTTAGTTTTTGGTTGTGATAATATGTAATACTTGTGATATTTCGAGATCTATAGTAAAAAGGGTGAAAGAATCATAAACAAAAATATAATAAACAACATACATCATAGATCTAAGGGTCCTTAAGCTTAAAAAGTGAAAAACAAAGCCAAAGAACTTTACAAGTGTCATTTTTGCAAAAATAACAAAGATTGGGTGAAAATATATAATTATCGATTTTATGAGGGTTATAAGGTATTTATTTGTATAAAAGATGATTTTTATGAAAATAATATTTCTCAAAGGGTCAAAAACATAAATTTTAGCTTATTGGGCTTTAAATTGGGCCTCACGAGTTTTTGGGCCCAAGGTTGCGAAAAAATGAAGTTTTGAGGGACTGAAATGTAAAACGTAACAAACTATGAGTCTAAAACGTAAATAAACTATTTCAGGGGTTGAAAATGATTTTGTTACCAAATTGGACTAAAAATGCAAAGTTTTTGATTTTAGGGTCAAAATTCTAAAACTTACGGAAATTGGGCCAAAAATGTAAACTTTTTACAAATAAAGGCTGGAAAAGACAAATGCAATAGTTTTGGACTGAAATTACTATTCAAATAAAGTTTGGGTGGAAAATGTCAAGAAAAATGGTTTAAGGACCAAAAATGTCAATTTTCATAAAAAGGGACTAAAAGTGCCATATTTAAAGAAAAAGGGGCCAAAATGGTCAATCTAAATTGGGCCAAATACACAATATTGAATGTTTGGGTTAAAAATATCAAGCTTATAACGCATGATTCTAAATATATATATATATATATATATATATATATATATATATATATATATATATATATATATATATATATATATATATATATATATATATATATATAACTAAAGCTTCGTTATAATTCAAACGTTAAGATATATTTTTTTAAAACATTGTGAATAAACATTTAGCATACAACAAATACCAACAATACGAACTTAAACTCGATAAAACATAAGCGATTCAATGGTTGGGCCCAAATACCTTCTATTCGTGCTATTGGGCCTTTGTGGCCCAATATCATGATTATTGGGCCCAATATAATTACACATGTTTATTGGGCCTCAGGTGACCCAATTACATGCCTAATGGACCCTCAATGGCTTTTACATGCTATTGGGCCGTAGTGGCCCATTTGCATTGCTAGTAAGGTCCAAATCAATCATATGCGTGATGGGCTAACGTGTCCGTCGCATACTCGACAGCCTATAATAACATACGTGATTAGTGGGCCCCCGTAGTCCTCTTCTCTTCGTCTGTTAGGCTTACCTTTTATTCAAGTAAACATAAATCAGGTTGTTAAACAAGGTTATTCAATTTCATTTGGATTTAGTGAGTAATAACGGGTGACACCAATAAGTGTCGGTCGTAGTCTGTAGTTATAATCAAAGTCTCCTGGAGGGAGAGCGAGAGTTTGTGTATAGATCTATACGAGGGTGACTCCCCCACACCTAAGCTGTTCGCTACAGTTAGACTCGGCCAGTCTAGGGTGACAAAATCTTAATTCAATACCGGCTTTCACTAGAATGCCAAGACAGACGAAATAGTCATTATTATGCATGGTTATAACGAATCACATAGAGATCCAATACCATCTAAGTAATCATGGGAAATCATATTCATTCGTTGTGACGATACAATAATACAAGACGATCATACTATTTATATCGGAAAACATCGGGTTTTCCGGGGGAACAACATTATTCACTTTTACTTTCGATAACTATAATACAAGAATTCATTATGAGAAACATACTACTTTTACACGTTTTGAAATCATTCATGCATATACTTATGGATCATCACACCGATTTCGTAAACAATTGCCGTTTCAGAAAATATCGGATTTTCTGGGTTTTACAAACTACACAAAACATTTTCATATCAAACCTGCTGATGAACTCACCAACATTATATGTGTTGACCGTTTTCAAAATAACTTGTATTCTCAGGTAACAGATAAGCTGAAGAAATTTACCAAGTGTGATAGGATGTTATGTTTTGTGACTCTCAAACAATTTATGCTATGGATATGTAATATTTAGACAATGTACTTGATGTGAACAAGGTCAGTTGTAATGTATTAATGCATGGTGATGTTTATGTTATGTTTCATGTATATTTATTGTGATGATATTTCAATTTAAGTCACACGAGCCCTCGGACGTTTCCGCAGTCTGGTTCGGGGGTGTGACACCTCCCCCTGCCGCCGTTACAGCTGCTGCGCTAGCTGTCTCAGTGAGGGTTGCACAACGCTCATCGAAGTACTCCATCATGGCGGTCTTGATAGACCCAAACATCTCCGACAACTGAGCCTGGAACAATGCAGCAACCTCATCATGCAGGATCTCCCAAACCCTGGCGTCCATCTCGTCTGGCCCAATATGGCTGATAGTCTCGGGCAATGTTGGTGCCTCCTGTCCGCCATCTCCTGATCCTGATTTGGATCCAGTCACAAATCGTCTAGTAACCACCATGCTAAAAATATACCAGGAAGATATCAGACATTGCATATAATAATCCGGGAACCAACTCCCAACAAAACGCTAGGGGTTGTGACTTCCTTGCTACGCGTATGGGTCTTGTGCTTTCAGTAGTACGGGCCCATACTACCTTCCACACCTACCCATATTTGTCTCAAGTATCATCACAATGCCCTAACACTATACGTAAGCATGGCGTGCGCTCAATCCTCACTCCTAGAGGAGCGCTACATTTCTCATAACTGGCGGACTGATCCCAAACAACTCATCCATGAAACTTCCACCAACCCTGCAACACTAGTGTATGCTAACCATACATAACGCTGGACCCTATAGACTTTCGAATACCTGATCCTACCCTAAGCCCTTCATCAAACAAGAACAGGAAATAAGGCCAAACCAAACATTCTCAAGCCATAAGATCTTAATTATGTACAGCCGTGATGTATACTAAACTATAAGGGTTTTGAGCATCCTAACACTCCTATGGTGTACATGCAACCCTAGAAACCTTGGATCTATGTTTTACTATGAATACATGCACATTTGTTTTCCAAGGTTCATAACCTATCTAGCATGGCATGGGGAACTTTAAACATATAAGCTAGATGAATTATATACCTTTCAATACTGAGTTGATTCCTTGGAGTTTGAGAGCCAAGCACCAATAATGTGGATGCCTCAAATGGAAATCACAAATCACCACAAACTTTGGAAAAACTATGAGAGTGTATGTTTTCTTGTAGAAATCGGCCACCTTCTTACACACACTTAGTAGTGCAATTTCAAGCATCATAAGCTCCTTTATATTGTGTGGGGAATTAGGGTTACATCCATGTAAACCCTAATACCCATGACTCTTCCTTTCCAAGGATCCATGGGTTAAAAGCTCCATGGACTATCCATGGACTCCCATGCATGCCGAGCCCTTTCCAAATGAGTATTAGCCCATACTTATATAAATACAAGAGCCCATATTTAATTAGTCATCTTTTTGATCACCAAATCAATTCTAAATTAATTTATGATCAAATACTAATTAAATAATATGATTTCATATTAATATATTATAACTTATAATATAATAATAAATCATAAACATACAATTCTCAAAGGTTTAACCATACAATAGTTCGGGTGAAGTGCAACCCAAATGGACCATGCCGGGTCGGGTCAAGTATATACCAAATAAAGCTATGGACTTAGACACCTTATCCAACAGTCTCCCACTTGGATAAGTCTAATAACTATATTTGCCTATATTACTTCAGGAACCAACCGACAATCGTAGCTCTTAAAACTCTGTTGAACTATGAAGCGTCATTTTAGATAAGTGATCATATAATTCTCTGTTCTTGAGATATCAGCCGGACAAATACATGGAACAACGTCGTACTTATTTTCCAGCAGTTTGTTTCCCGATTTCCGATTTGTTTGACATAGACCTAAATTGAACACATCAATTAGGTTCTGACCGGGCCCGGTACATAGGTCAAAACAAAATCATCGAGGGGCCCAGATATCGCTTCTAATCCTCCAAGGACTAGAAGGAACAGATAAACTTCGACTCATATACTTGTTCTACTACTTGTTGATTTATACACAAAGACACGTTTTATAACATCAAGTTACTGATGCGTTTTCGTGCAATCACTTCACAACCAACTCATAGGCAACAACCCATATCTCTAGATTTGAAGACTTATATGATATTACCGTCTCACGATCACTCGAGATAAATTCCATGAAGTGATGCAAGTGAGCGTGGGTTTATTCCAATACTCAGAACTTATGAGCACTCATGAATGTTGTAGCAACCATTGCTATGGCTAAACACCTTTAGTCATTTACAAGCCCAATTCATGACAGTTTTAATTCATACCTACTTCCGACGTATGACCGACTGTGGAAGTTTGAATAAAGTAATTTATTCTGGAAGTCAAAACATGCAAAGCTGAAACAATAGTAAATAATTGACAAAAGACAGTAACCCCTTACTCATAAATAAACACACCTTTTATTCATCATCAAATGTTGATTACATTTTACAAGTTTCATAAATAGCTATCTAATCTGTAAAACAAATATCATCCTTCAGCCCAATGCGCCTCGCATGCTGTAAATGCCTAACCCTCGTCAGTCCCTTCGTGAGGGGATCTGCAGGATTCTCTTCTGATGATACCCTATTTGCCACGAGGAATCCTTCTTCTATCTTATGTCTTATGAATTAATATTTTCTGTCAATGTGTCTGGATCTGCCATGATCTCTCGGTTCCTTGGCTAAGGCAACCGCACTATTGCTGTCACAGAAAATCTCCATAGGCTCCTTAATAGCTGGTACAACTCCAAGGTCTCCGATGAAGTTCTTTAGCCATAGCGCCTCCTTTGCTGCTTCACTCGCTGCTATGTACTCTGATTCACAGGTCGAATCAGCTACCGTTTCCTGCTTGGAACTCTTCCAAGTGATTGCCCCTCCATTTAGAGTAAAGACCCAGCCCGACTGAGAACGGAAGTTATCCCTATCAGTCTGAAAGCTAGCATCACTATACCTTACTACTCTCAAGTCATCACTCCCACCAAGGGTAAGGATCCAATCCTTAGTCCTCCACAGGTACTTGAGAATATTCTTTACCGCAGTCCAGTGAGCCTTGCCAGGGTTCCCCTGACATCTGCTGACCATGCTCAAAGTGAAGGCCACATCAGGGCGGGTACAAGTCATAGCATACATGATCGAGCCAACTGCGGAAGCATATGGTAATCGACTCATCTCAGCTATCTCAGCCTCTGTACTCGGGCTCTGAGCCTTGCTCAGTTTGGCATTGCTTTGGATTGGTAATTCTCTTTTCTTGGAATTCTGCATGTTGAACCTTTTCAACACCTTATCGAAGTAGGTACTCTGACTAAGTCCAATTAGTCTTTTACTCCTGTCTCTTAATATCCTTATCCCTAGGATATAGGCAGCCTCTCCAGGGTCCTTCATAGCAAAACACTTCCCAAGCCAAGACTTCACTTCCTGCAAGGTTGGGATGTCATTTCCTATGAGAAGTATGTCATCCACATACATCACCAAGAAGCTAACTATGCTCCCACTAGTCCTGACATATACATAGGACTCATCTTCACTTCTCGAGAAGCCAAACTCTTTAACTTTTCCATCGAAACAAAGATTCCATCTGCGAGGTGCTTGTTTCAATCCATAGATGGATTTCTCAAGCTTACACACTCTATTAGGGTACTCTATGCTGACAAAACCCTCTGGCTGACTCATGTAAACATCCTCAGCCAACTTCCAATTAAGGAAAACAGTTTTTGACATCCATTTGCCATATTTCATAGTCATGAAATGCTGCAATGGCTAACATAACCTTAATAGACTTAATCTTTGCTACTGGTGAGAAGGTCTCATCATAATCAACTCCCGGAGTTTGAGAAAAGCCCTTTGCAACTAGTTGCGCCTTATAAGTGTGTACATTACCATCCATGTCGATCTTCTTCTTGAAGATCCATTTGCACCCGACTGTCTTACGACCTAGTACATTGTCAACCAAGTTCCAAACTTGATTGTCATACATGGACTGTATCTCGCTGTCCATAGCCTCTTTCCATTTAGCAGCCTCAGGGCATGCCATGGCTTCCGTGTAGCTGTTAGGTTCATCCAGATTTACCAGTGTACTATCACTGATAAGTGTATCACTTTCCACAGTAATATGAAAACCATAGTAATGCTCAGGTGCATTCCTAACTCTCGTGGAATGCCTCAGAGGTACAGACTCGTCAGTCGGATCAACATGAGTTTCCTCCTCTGGTTGATTGCTAGGGTTTGAGGTTCCTTCACCACTTGACTCTTGAATTTCTTCAAGATCAATTTGCCTCCCACTGTTTCCTTGGCTTATGAACTCTCTCTCATGAAAGACCCCTTTCCTTGCCACAAAGACCACATTCTCACTGGGTCTATAGAAGAGATAACCAAAGGATTTTTGTGGATAGCCGATGAAAATACACCTCTCACTTCAAGGTTCGAGCTTATCGTGAGTCTCGCGCCTCATAAAATCCTCGCAACCCCAAATCTTGATGTGGTCCAAGTTGGGAACTTTCCCAGTCCACATCTCATGAGATGTTTTGGCAACCTTCTTTGTAGGGACTAGATTAAGGATATGGGCGGCAGTCTCTAACGCATACCCCTAAAGGAGATTGGTAGTGAAGCTCGACTCATCATGGAACGAACCATGTCCAACAAGGTTCGATTACGCCACTCAGCGATACCATTCAGCTGTGGTGTCCTGGGAAGTGTCAATTGTGAGACAATCCCACACTCCTTAAGATAGTCGAGGAACTCTATACTAAGATACTCACCACCTCGATCGGATCGAAGCATCTTAATGTTCCTGCCCAATTGATTTTCTACTTCTTGTTTAAACTCTTTAAACCTTTCAAAAGTCTCTGACTTATGCTTGATTAAGTAGACATAACCATATCTACTATAGTCATCAGTAAAAGTCAGATAATAGCGACTAGCATCCCTTGTGGTGGTTTTGAAGGGTCCACATACATCAGTATGTATAAGGTCCAACAAACCCTCACCCCTTGCACAAGTACCAGTGAAGGGTGATTTGTCATTTTCCCAAGCAAACAAGATTCACAACTATCATCTGACTTTAGGTCAAATGATTCTAGGACTCCATCCTTTTGGAGTTGGCCTATGCGTTTCTTGCTTACATGTCCAAGACGACAATGCCACAATGATGCTTTATCCAAGCTAGTAGAGGAATCAATACACAACACATTATTTCCTAGGTTATCTACAACCGACATAGTTTCATACACACCATCACAAGGTAATGCTTTAAAATAAAGAACATTATTAAAGAAAGCATTAATACTACCACATTCATTATCAAACGAAAAAGTAAACCCTTGTTTGTACAAACCATGAAAAGAAATAATATTCCTCGCCATTTCAGACTAGTAAACACATTTATTCAAATCTAACTTTAACCCACTACTTAGAAACAAAGTATAAACTCCAATCTGCGTAACAAGTGAAGCCTTCCTATTCCCCATGATTAAGTTTATCTTTCCGTGCTCCACATCCTCACTTCTTCTTAGGCCCTGCAAATCAGAACATATGTGAATACCACAACCTGTATCAAGGACCCAAGAGTTAGAATATGGTGAGTTATTAGACAATATAGTGTAAATACCTGCATGGGATGGTTTCACTTTCCCATCCTTGACATCCTGCAAGTACTTTGGGCAGTTTCGCTACCAGTGCCCCTTATTCTTGCAATAGAAGCAATCAGCATCCTTAGAGATGGCAGAAGGAGTAGCAGAACCACCTTTGGTTCCACTTGATGAGGAGCCATCAAGAAACTTTCCCTTGGTACCCTTCGAAGGGTTCTTCCTCTTCTTCCTTTTTCCTTGCCCGATAGCCAAAACAGGGGTTGCTGTAGGAGTAGGAGTAACAACCGACTTACCTTTAAGACCACTTTCAGTCGTCTTCAGAAGTCCTTGAAGCTTCCTGAGTGTAACTTCCTCCTTGTTCATGTGGTATGTTATGCAAAATTGATCATAACACGAGGGTAGGGAGTGCAAAATGATATCAATTGCCAACTCCTCTGGGAAGTTCACATTCGGTTTCAGCAAACGGTCCACATACCTTTTGCATTTTCTGCATGTGGCCCGTGATGGGTTCACCATCCTTCATCCGGGTTGTTATCATGGAGGAGATTATTTCATACTGCTCTTGACGAGCACTTTGATGGTACCTTTCCATCAAGTCCTGGTGCATCTCAAAAGGGTAATAGTCCTCATAGGACTTTTGGAGCTCGACTGTCATTGTGGCCATCATGATGCCACTTTGGTGGCATCTCTCTATGTGTCCTATATTCAACGATCTCCTCAGGAGTAGCAGTAGTCTCATCGAGTTCCTTAAGCTCCTTGCCGAGGACATATTCCTTGTCCTCATAACGAGTGACCATCCTGATGTTCCGGATCTAATCCATAAAGTTGGAACCATCAAAGATGACTCTCCCACAAAGGTTCATGAGAGAGAAGGAGCCGGTAGGGTTAGAACCCGAAGCATTGTTGGAAGACATCTGAAAAGAAGAAAGACAAGTTTAGATTAGATTTATAGACTCCTTAATAAGACACCCAAATGTAATATTAAGGCTAGGACCCAACACAATATATTATAACTTAGAAGAGGGATGCCGTAATCTAAGCTATAACATATTTGAAGGTAGGTGAATGACGATTCACCAATTTCCACCATGAAAACGAAATAAATTATTAGGTTTTAATTGGTTTTGAAATTCCTAGATTCTTTTGAGATTCATTGAACTTTTCAATGGCATGTTTCAATCTCGATTGTTCCCTTCAAGTTTTGTGACTGGGATGCCGAGGATCACAAAACAAGGTGTGAATAACCATGCAAATTCACTTGGTACCCTTAATATTATCACCTAATCAATGTGCCGGTTAACCACACGCGCTCCACCGATCTATGATAAACATTAAGTCACCCTTTGTTATCCTTACTAGTCCAAGTTAGTGTGCCGGTTAACCACACACGCTCCACCAACGACTTGGTAAGGTACAAAGTGTGAATTTCATGGGTTACCACCATTTTCACATTTTCCTAAAGTAACTAAGATTGAGAATTTATAAAAACATTTAGTTACTTTATAATAATCATTATACTTTTAATGAGAATTAAAGTCATTGTCCTACCCGTTCGGCTAACGACCCTCCACCAGTCAAAGAAGCAGTGGGTGAGAGTGGACACCCATTAAGCTGCCATTTTATAGGCAACAACCTTATACCCCCTTTATAGACCGGCTTCGTGAATGAGGCCTACTAACGGTAAAACGACTTGATCTTATACATATATATAAATATTAACCATTAATCTTATAATAGTATAAGGGTTGAATTTTAACTTTTAAAATCCTAAGGGTTGGAATTAAAGTGTGTGTGTCTTTACAAATTCCAAAACTTGAGGGCAAGTTTTGAAACTATTCAAAACTTTTCATTTCATAACTTATGAGTTAATGGTTCATAAAAGTGAAGACTCTTCATTTTTACGTAACTTGTGTGTTTTAAATGTACATTAAAGAAAGTGACCTTTGGAAATCCATAACTTGAGGACAAATTATGGATTCCATTAAAACACATAATTGATCAAGAATTAATCATTAAACAATTTAGCAAGTAATTCCTATGATCTAACAATAACTCATAAGAACATGAATATCATATCAAAACTTCAAGAATCATATGAACACATATAAAACATGGAATTTTGATATTAGCCATTGTAAATTGATTAGCATAACCATTACACCATCTAAAACAAGTTTTAAAACACCAAAACAGTTTAGGGTAATGTTTCTAGTCCATTTCCAACAGTAAAAGTCGAAAAACTACAGTCAGAGCCTCCTCCTCGTCGAGTGCAGGAACCTACTCGACGAGTAGGATGAATTTTCACTTGGACTCGTTGAGTCCCCGCATGGACTCGACAAGTCCACTGCCCAGACAGCTCAATTTTTCGATTTTTCAACAGTTTGCATCAAGTATTCAAGAAAACAATCCTAGGCTCTGATACCACTGAAGGGTTTTGAGCATCCTAACACTCCTATGGTGTACATGCA
Source organism: Lactuca virosa (assembly GCF_052849685.1). NCBI lineage: Eukaryota > Viridiplantae > Streptophyta > Magnoliopsida > Asterales > Asteraceae > Lactuca > Lactuca virosa. Next base: position 265,649,193 of record NC_136434.1, read on the forward strand.
ACCCTAGAAACCTTGGATCTATGTTTTATTATGAATACATGCAAATTTGTTTTCCAAGGTTCATAACCTATCTAGCATGGCATGGGGAACTTTAAACATAAAAGCTAGATGAATTACATACCTTTCAATAGTGAGTTGATTCCTTGGAGTTTGAGAGCCAAACACCAATAATGTGGATGCCTCAAATGGAAATTACAAATCACCACAAACTTTGGAAAAACTATGAGAGTGTATGTTTGCTTGTAGAAATCGGCCACCTTCTTACACACACTTAGTAGTGCAATTTCAAACATCATAAGCTCCTTTATATCGTTTGGGGAATTAGGGTTACATCCATGTTAACCCTAATACCCATGACTCTTCCTTTCCAAGGATCCATGGGTTAAAAGCTCCATGGAATATCCATGGACTTCCATGCATGCCAAGCCCATTCCAAATGAGTATTAGCCCACACTTATATAAATACTAGAGCCCATATTTAATTAGTCATCTTTTTGATCACCAAATTAATTCTAAATTAATTTATGATCAAATACTAGTTAAATAATACGATTTCATATTAATATATTATAACTTATAATATATTAATAAATCATAAACATACAATTCTTAAAGGTTTAACCATACAATGGTTCGGGTGAAGTGCAACCCTAATGGACCATGCCGGGTCGGGTCAAGTATATACCAAATAAAGTTATGGACTTAGACACCTTATCCAACATAGTGATAATGTCAATTTCATATAAGGACAAACCCTAGACTACCAGACATCATATAATCAGGCAATTCTATCATGCAATTCCTGAAGATCCCTAGCCTAGTACTAGCATGCTGTTCTAACATACCACAAAATCAAATAATTCGTAAGGTATTTTGGGGTCTACTTACTGGCTCCGGATGATCGTACGCTTGCATCCTCCTATAGTATTTTGAAAACCATTTGAAAACCATTTTAAAATATTGTCCTCAGTTTGAGATTGGATTCACATGAGTGTTTCCTCCAATTCACTAAAACCAAGGCTCGAATACGAACTTGTAACACCCACAAAAATCATGCCAATTTAAAACTTTTTAGAAACATTTAAAACCAATAATTATTACAAATTTGTTTTCAAAATAGTATCATGTCAGAGTATCCCCAGAATCAAATCATAAAAATATAAGGAGGTGCACGATCATGCCTTCGCCTTCCCGCGATCATCAGAAGTACCTGAAACATAATCAACAACTATAAGCCTGAAGCTTAGTGAATTCCCCCAAAATACCAGCGCCATACAATCATAACCATATCATAACAAACAACATGCATAATGAGCCATCAGCCTGACTGGACCGCCTCACAGGCCATCAGTCTATCTGGACCACTTTCCCAGTCATCGGCACGTCTGGACCGCCTCTCAGGGCCTTCAGCCTATCCGGACCGCTCGTCAGGTCTTCGGCCTGACTAGTATGCCCTAACCGGGTCTGCAGTCTATCCGGTCCGCCCTGGGTATATTGACACAAGCACAAAGCATGAACGCCTCAACCCAACCCCCAATCAAACACTCATGTGCACACAAATATTATACACTAGCTAGCATGTTCATATAGTCATACAGATCTAACAGATCACTAACATAGCAACCATCCTATAACCAGGATACCGATCTAACAGATCACTAACATAACATAATCCTATAACCAGGATACCGATCTAACAAATCACTAGCATAACAACCATCCTATAACCAGGATACCGATCTAACAGATCACTAACATAGCAACCATCCTATAACCAGGATACAATTCATAAAGGACCGGCCTTGGTGCCATAGACTCTATCGATATAGTGAGAAGAACTCACCTCACAAATAGTGCAGAACTGGACTGAAAGTCTCCGACCGCTGTCTCACCGAAAATCTTGAACTATCCAAAATAATGAATACCAAGTCAATAATTGGGATATCAATATTGAACAAGGGTTCCACATAGGGTAATTGTCCATTATTGCATTTTCTCCAATTTTGACCAAGGCCCAATACCAAATCCATGATCTAAAAGTCCATATATCGAAAGCCCATCAACGACCCAATTTTCCCAATTTTCCCAATTGGGCCCTACTCCCTATTTGGGCCTTATCCTACGATCCATTACCAAAACTGGCCCAAAACATCATTATTCAGAAAGTCCAGTAAGGCCCATGTCAAACTGGCCCAAGAGTGGCCCAACCCCGAAGCCCAAATTGTCAAAAGCCCAACAGAGGGCATACGCGGGGCGTACTCCTCTGGTACGCTGGGCGTACTTTGCCTTGTGTTGACCACCATCGGGGTGGTTGACCCAGTACGCTGGGCGTACAGAAAGTACATGGGGCGTACGCGAGTTTTACCAAACCTATAATAAGTACTTAATGACTTAAGCACTTAAACCCAAATTCCAGATCTATTGACCAAAAGTGTCTTAGAACCATAAAGTCTCGAACTTTAAGACTTTGGACGTCCAGAAAGCTCTTAATACATGGTATTAACCCATTAAGACCTTCCTACTACATGCATGGGACATCTTAAGCCATTGGGACAACATTTTTATCACTTAGGACCCTTTCTAGGGTCTAAAAGGACAACTTATTTCGTTCAAATCATAACATGCAACAACTTGGGACTTTTGGGACACGAAATGGTTTCATCAAGATACTATGACTAGATCTAAATCATACACACATAAAGGATGGAGCTTTTTACCTCCTGGAGCTTCTAGAGCACAAGGATACCTCAGATCTACAAGCTTGTGTTCCGTCTCCAACTTCTTGATGCAACACCTTCTTCTCCAACTACTCAACACACACTCTTTTAGCTCACACACTCAAGAAAGAGGTTGGGTTGGGGAAAACGGCTCAAATCTATGGAGGCTAAGGTGATGGAGGGTTTTGAGCTCATAAGGACGTTTATATAGCACCCAAACCCTAAATATTAGGGTTTCCATCTGACGTGAGTACGCCCAGCGTACACAAGTGTACGCCCAGCGTACTAGGGCGCGCCTAGTACGCTCAGCGTACCTTATGTACACTTAGTGTACTCTCTTAATCCCAAAGTTGCAACTTTAGCCCTTAGGCTTCTAATGGCTTCACTCTTCCAACCCCCAGGGACTAGAAATGAAAAAATAATAATAAAAGTGAGGATTCGAAAATACCTGCAAATCTCGGGATGTTACAAGAATCGTTAATTGGAGGGTCTCTGAAATGCCCATCATGAATTTGGAGGAGATATGAGGAGGGTGTTCATCTTATTTCCATATTTTTCATATTTGGTCCCTCAAGTTTGCTCATTTTAGTCAAAACTTACCAAACCTCAATATTTATGACTTTAACTCATGTTTTGACATAATAAGTCCTTCCTCATCCATTTTATAACCTTGATAATCTCTTCCATTTAGTCAACCCTTTGGTCAACTAACTTTGCCAACTAGATGCTTTTGGCCCTTTACTTTAATGTTATTATTTACACTTCTAACTTTCTAAACTTCATATCAACTAATGATATGATTATCCCTTGATGATTTAACCATATAAATCATTTTTCATTTATTTACTTTATTAATTTAAGAACCTGGTCATAAATTTTAGGATGTTACAATTATCTACCCCTTAAAAGGATTCCATTCTCAGAATTACATCGAGAGTCATCTCATTAGAATTTCATCCCGTGAATTTTCAATTTCCTCAATGGTTTCATCACCTTGATAATTTGTAATAGTTTCGGTCCGCCTAATAAACAATTGTAAATAAATTAGGGGTTATTAACCCTCTTGGACACTTTTACCCTTTTGTCCCTTTTTTGAACTTTTAAAAAATAACTCTGACAATGATATATAATATTTTAAGACATATAGTCTCCTCATGTTCCAACAAAGTTAAGGCATATAAGAAGCCTTATAGGTCCTTGTAAACGTTTAAGCCATCAGTTGTCTCTTTCCTTACTTAGGTTCTAATTTGCCTAAGCATGTCCCTTTGTACTAAAGCACGCCACCAACATTCCATTTTTTTTTACTAATTCCATTAGTATGTCAGTTCTCGGTCTTTAGCTTCCAAAATATCTTTTCATCTTCTCCTTTTTGACTTCTTCTAGTATCACAGTCATAAATTAACCTCGTATTTTGAACATGGCCTGAACGCACCGCTTGGCAGTTCATTCATATTAATGATTTTCTCCTTCTACATTTACCCATAGGACAACCCAACCATGTATATCAATATGAAACTTATACTTTTGTACCAATATATACCATACCATTCAATTCATGTCTGTTTCCCAGCTTGTCCATGTCATATTTCATTCACTTTAACTATCGTGTCAAACCCAAAATCTCATTTCTTGAGTTAATGCATTTCTTAGGTCTGTAAGACTAAGCATACCATGCCAAGAAGATCTAAATCACTTGGTGTTGCTTCAACTCAACTCTCAAAATTTTGTTGGTTCCAAATTATCTCGTCACTTGTAACTTGGTTCTTCCCAACTATCTACCCCTTAAAAGAAAGGAGAGCATTTCTTTTAAGGTTAAAACTTAAGATGATCCTCATCATGTAGCAAGATATTCCGTTTATTTCTTCAAGGAAACTCGTTGCCTCACATATACTCCTTATGGACCTCGGATTACACTTTTTCCTTCCCCATTGATTGCATATAACTTTCATCAGAATTTCATCATTCATGTGTCCTTTAACATTTTTGTTCGAGTACTCAACTCTTCCATTCGGTACTTTGTCAGTTTAACTTCTCAAGTATCATCATGCTTTACTTTTTCTATTTCTTGTCCCTTTTATGAATACACAACCAACTTTTATATCAATTGATTTTCACGTCCTTTGGTCACAGTTCGAGTGACCCGTAGTGCTCTAAGGCAAAGTCATGTCTTCTATATTTACTCATAAGAAAAGCTCCTATTATCATAAATCTATCCGCTCTTTGCCTAGTTGTAGATTCCAATTAGTAGCAATACTCAAATCTAGTAGTAAATTGTACTTGAGTGTGCTTGGTCCGCATCATTAGGTTGCATAACTTGGTGGCTCTAAATATTGTATCCTTGGTTTGTTTGTGTCACTCATAATTTCAAGCACCAAGTCACCCTATGATTCTTACACCGTAGTAGTCCATCTCTCTGACTTGTCCATGGAAATTTCAAAATTTTCCTTTGCTTGACATAATCTTCTTGATAGTCCGTTTTAACAAACTTCAGGTGTTTATTCCTGTTCACACCTTTTTAGTACTATAAGGGCCCATTCCTTTTGAACTAGAAGTACATGAAAATGTTAAACCATAAAACCGTAAGTACGAAGCTTAATGAGTTCCCCAAAATACCACATACCATACATATTGGGCCCCACCCACGTATTATAATGCCCCATTTTCACAACCAAAAATTTTCATTTTTATTAAGGTAAAACTTCACATTATAAACCTCGTGTTAAGAAAACCATTTGTTCCACTTTACATTTGTTAAAATCAGAGTAATATAATAACACATAATCTTCATTGCTACTAAGGAATGTGTACAATCATGTCTTCTCTTTCCCATGATAACCGATGATACCTGAAACAAACAACACCAGTTGGGTAAGCCCAAACCTTAATGTGTTTCCCCAAAATACCACACACATCATATCATATACAAGCATGCATGTCGGGTCCTCAGTCATCGGACTGGAATACCCCGACCCACAGTTTCCCTACTAGGATGCCCCAGATTTGCTGTCCTGCCGTGTAACGTCCCAAAATTATGAGGTAAAAATTTCATTTTTAATTCAACTAAAATATTAATTATCTTTCAGTCGACATTCAATGTCCTTTTTCTAAATATTCAAGAGTACTTTATAAGAAAACAGTTATCAGAGTACAATCCCAAAATCATCATAATGCGGAAACATGGGTGGATGCGCTGTGATCACGCCGGGCACTTCGCTTTCAAACCGGAAGTACATGAAACCATAAGCATAAAAACCGTAAGCACAAAGCTTAGTGAGTTCCCCAAAAAACCACATACCATACATATCATTGGGTCCAGCCTGCACATTGTGTCCAATCCACCATAATGGGCCTAGCCCTTCCAAGCTAATGAGCCTAGCCCGATCATACAAATGCAAAAGTCACAAAGAAAGTTAACACCTACATAACATACAATGGGCCTATCCCCTCCTGATCCATGGGCGTAGCCCGAAAAACAATGGGCCTAGCCCAACATACAAATGGGCCTAACCTAACATACCATGCAAGAGTCACAAAGACAACTAGCATAACAAAACCTAGTAGGCCGACATTGGTTCCTTCGACCGAAAAAATACAGTGAGGAGACTCATCTCAATTTGCTGATAATCAAATAACTGCTCGGACCGTAGAACCGGATAACCTCACGCCAACTAATAATAAATACAATCTTAATTAATAATTAACCAAATAACCCAAAATCCGAGGCCCAATCCATAAACCAACTTCCTAAAGCGTAAAAATACCATTTTACCCTTTTCTTACTTGTCCCAAAACCAAGGCCCAACCCAAAATGCACAAAAAACCAAAAACCCAAAATGGCAATCCAAAGCCCAATATGGCCCAACTTCCTAATTGGGCCTAAAAACTATCATGAGACCAATACCAAGAAGGCCCACAGTCTAACCCTAGCCTAAATCTAGAAGCCCAATGGCCCCACAAGGCCCAAACCTCAAAAAGCCCAAAATGACAAGTTAGGGAGTACCCCCCGCATACTCACCCTCGAAGCACAAAGTACAAGAGGAGGATGCGCGGAATATCCATTACGCTGAGCATACTTCCTGTGTACGCCCAACGTACTCTTCAGGGACCAAAAATCCAATATTAAGCTCTTAATGGTTAAGACAATGACTTCTAAACTCGAATATGAGCCTAATACGATGTCTTAACACGAAAAGTCGACAACTTTACTCCTTTGCATGGCTTAATGGGACCAAATTCTTAATAACATCCATAATAAACATCCAAACTCATGCATGGTCCAAAATAACTCATCAAGATGATATTTTTATGAACAAGGAACCTCCCAAAGGCCAAGATCCAACATTATAAACTCTTGGAGTAGCTCATACTAATAAGGATGACTCTAAGGACTAAAAAAACCCCCAAACTACTCCTTAAACTCGATCTAGCACCAAGAGTCATCAAGATAGAAACTTTATACCTCCAAAATGTATATTAAGATGTTGGATTAGATGTCTAAGCCCATAACTATTATTGGTATGTACTCAACCCGAGAGTAGCATGGTCCATTTGGGTTACACTTCACCAGAACAATTTGTATGGATAGTCTTTTGAAAATAGTATGTTTATGATTTATTAATATATTATAAGTTATAATATATTAATATGAAATCATATTATTTAATTAGTATTGATCAAGAATTAATTTGGAATTAATTTAGTGATCAAAAAGAGACTAATTAAATATGGACTCTTATGTATATAGAATGGGCCAAAGTTCATTTAGGATGGGCTAAGCTTGCATGGATAGTCCATGGAGTGTTTAACCCATGGATCCTATGGAAATGAAAGGTCATGGGTATTAGGGTTTACATGGATGTAACCCTAATCCACCATACTATATAAAGAGGTCCTTGACACTTGAAATTGCACTAGAGTGTGAAGAAGGAGGGCATAGCCGATTTTGAACAAGTGTATACTATTCTTTCCAGCTTTCCAAGTTGTTTTGGAGATTTGTGATTCCATTTGAGGCTTCCACACTATTGGGGCTAAGCTCTTAAAGGTTCAAGACTTCAAGCTCCATCAAAAGGTATGTCATCTAACTAAACTCTTGTAGTATAGTTGCCCCATGGTATGCTAGTTAGGATGAGAACCTTGGAAAAATCATATTTGCATGTATAATAGAGAAAACATAGATCAAAGGTTTCTAGGGTTGTATGTACACCATAGGAGTGTTAGAATGCTCAAAACCCATCAGTGGTATCAGAGCCTAGGCTTGGTTTTCAGTTATACTTGATGCAATTGCTGAAAAAATCGAAAATCTGGCTTTCTGGACAGTGGACTCGCCGAGTCCACTCGGGGACTCGCCGAGTCCAAGAGGAAATTCATCCTACTTGTCGAGTAGGTTCATACACTCGACGAGTAGGAGGCCCTGAGTGCAGATTTTTGACTTTTTAGGCTGGAATTGGACTAGAATCATTACCCTAAGCTGTTTTTGAACTTATAAACTTGTTTTTGATGTGGTAATGATCATTCTAATCCAATTCAAAAGATAATTATCAAAAGTTTCATGTTTTGTATTAGTTTAATGGTTAGGCTAATTACATGAAAATTGTTTGATTTGAATTGTCTTGTTCATGTGAGTTTAATCTAGATCATAGTTTTTCTTGACATGTTTATTTGTTTATTAGATGATCTAAATGGCCTTTAATGGATTCCATAACTTGTCCTCAAGTTATGGAAAACCAAAAGTCTTTCTTGTTAATGAGGCTTTAAAAGTCATGAGTTATGGTTTTGAAGAGTTTTTTTCCATAAATTGTTTTAAGACATCCATAACTTGTCCTCAAGTTATGGATTTTCAAGAGTCTTGCCATTAAAAGCCATATTATACTCATATGTTATAGATTCCAAAAGTTTCTTGAATTGTTCAAAACTTGCCCTTAAGTTTTGGAATTTGTAAATTTGCACTTTTGAATACTTTAGTTCCAAACCCTAGAATTTTAAATAGTTTAAAATTCAACCCTTATACTATTATAATATTATAGGTTTAATATATATATATATATATATATATATATATATATATATATATATATATACACACATATATGTATGTATAAGAGTAAAAGTCAATCTTACCGTTAGTAGGCCTCATTCACGAAGCCGGTCTATAAGGGGGGGGGGGGTATAAGGTTACTGCCTATAAAATGGCAGTTTAATGGGTGTCCACTCTCACCCACCGCTTCCTTAACTGGTGCAAGGTCGTTAGCCGAACGGGTAGGACAAGGACTATAATTCTCATTAAAACTATAATGATAAACATAAAGTAACTAAACCTTTTATAAATTCCCAATCTTAGTTACTTTAGGAAAATGTGAAATTGGTGCTAACCCATGAAATTACACTTTGTACCTTACCAAGTCGTTGGTGGAGCGTGTGTGGGTAACCGACACACTAACATGGACTAGTAAGAGTGGCAAAGGGTGACTTAATGTTTATCATAGATCGGTGGAGCGCGTGTGGGTAACCGGCACATCGATTAGGTGATAAAATTAAGGGTACCCAGTTAATTTGCATTGTTATTCACACCTTGTTTGTGATCCTCGGCATCCTAGTCACAAACTTGAGAGGGCACAATCGAGATTTAAACATGCCATTGGAAAGTTCAATGAATCTCAAAAGATCTAGGAGTTTCAATCCAACAAAAACTTAATACCTATTTCGTTTTTCATGGTGGAAATTGGTGAATCGTCATTCGCCTACCTTCAAATATTTTATAGCTTGGATTACGGCATCCCTCTTCCAAGTTGTAAAATATTGTGTTGGGTCCTAGCCTTAATATTTCATATTGGGTGTTATATTAAGGACTTAAATCAACTAACTTGAATATCTCCCATCTTAGATGTCTGGTTCAGACAACTATGATCTTCCCAAATCTGTTTCCTCCACCTCCTCCAATTATTCTCCCTAACCCACAAGTTCAAGGTCACTCAAGCCCTATTGGCAAGCAAGGTCTATGTGTGCTCACATCTTGGAGATGAAGTCACATATTTACAAGCGGGGAGAGTTGGGTGTCAAGGTCTTGAGGAAGTTGATTGTTAACTTGTTTCTTTAATCACTTTCTAAGTCACATAGTGAGTTCCTTTGGGACTACTATGTGACAGACCATGACTTGACCCTTAATGATCTTACCTATTTGCTTGGTGCTGCTGAGTCAGCAATGATTTTGAGCACTGGTAAAAGCAAATTTGATTAGAAGATCGACTTCCCAAACCTTCTATTGCCAAAGGAAGGGGCATTGGTTGCGAAGCTGCCAAATTTACCTGAAAGGTCATTAGGATGGTAAAATCAATAAGTTTGACTCTACTTCAGGTAAAGTCCATTATCTAACTCTATTAAGTTCCTATTTGGAGATTCTTATTACATGATGTGACTAGATCACATTTTGATGTTTTAAGAATCAAAGTGAAGAGGAAGCTTAAAGGAAGAATTTTGAGTTGTTACTTAAAGAGTTGTGATAGATTGCTTAGGAATACATAACAACATAGTTTTTCACATGCATTTGCATTGTAAGGATAAGGTTTTCCGCAAAGTTCTAAAATAAAAGAAAAGGTTTAATTTTATTTTAAAATATCCTTACAGTGGCATTTGTGAGAATTTGTTGTTTATATGTTTCCATTGATAGCAATATTGGAAAATGTATTTGATTCTTTCGACTGTGGTAGTGTCATAATTTACCAAATAAGGAAAGATTCTCATCACCCAAGTTTCAGTTGGGTAGAAACTTAGAATCATGCAAGTTGTATGATGAATGAGAATTTTCATCTTTGGAAAATTAAGACTAATTCCTTGTTTACATGTATATGTGAGTCAAGTGAAGGACTAAGAGATCGAGTACACATTCTTGTGCACTGGTCAAGCCCACCACAAAGATCGATAAGCCTATTCGTCATGATTACTAAGGTTTAGTAAATATGATTATACTTGCAAGGTTAAGTATAATTCTGAAACATTGCAAAAGTTTCAATGTATGGCAGAACGAATGAGAAGAATCAAATAAGGCAGAAAGATAAAAGTTTCTTAATCTGAAAGGATGGGAGAGTACTTGAGTATCTTGTTTTATGATTATCTTAGTGATTATGAAACCATATCACAATTGTTTCTCTAAGGACATCTTAGTGCATTTGTTTGGCTAAGAAGAGAAATCGTGGATTGTTGAAATGGTTAAAATCAAAAAGATGAATCATACTTCGTTCCATAACAAGTTTTAGAGTCATACTCCAAGATTGTAACTCGAGTGACATATCTTAAGGAAGGTTTGTAACACTTGTCAAGTGTAAGAGTAAAATGTGTTTCTACTCTTGTACATTTGAGATTGGTAAGTTGTGATGTTTTGGGTTAAACAGAGACCAACTAAGGCCAATTATGTGAAGTGTTAGTCTTGATAAGAATCCGCACTGACCCTTGATAAGAAATGGTTCTTGACAAGAGAGTCTTATATGTCAAGAGGACAGTGGGAGTCTTAAAGCTCTTGAAAGTTCCAAGAACTAATCAAGAATAAAAACCTAAAGTTCTTCACTAGCACACGACTTGAGGTTTATAACCTATCGTGTTGACATTTCTGTGCCTATTCCAGTGAAAGTTGGCTTTGCATAGGAGTTCTGAGAGTTCTCAATTGGTTGCATAACAACTTGGAAGCAATGGCAGGCCCTTGTGCTGCCAGTTGGCAAGAAGTTAAGATTGCACAAGTTCAATCCATATGAGGTTGGATTTGTCACTAACCTTGTCTTGTGATTATGGTTTTGACAAATTCAAATGGATAGGAACTCATTCACCACAAAATCTAAGTGTCATAAGGTTTCTCTCCAATTCATGAAAATGATGGTGAGGAAATGCTTTCACTAAGTAGATTTTAAGTAGATAGCAATTGTGTTATTTGCATTCTCAAAGTCGTTAGTGGAGCGTGTGTGGTTAACCGGCACACTAACATCCCTCTTCCAAGTTATAAAATATTGTGTTGGGTCCTAGCCTTAATATTTCAGATTGGGTGTTATATTAAGGACTTAAATAAACTAACTTGAATTTCTCCCATTGTAGATGTCTAGATCAGACAACTATGGTCTTCCCAAATCCCTTGGAAAAAAGTTTTCCTAATGAAGATGATGTACCGCGATTGGATTATGGAAATCATACTTCTCTTCCTCCACATCCTCTAATAATTCTCCCTGACCCACAAGCTCGAAGACTTGAAAAGTTCAGGATCACTCAATCCCTATTGGATAGTAAACACAAAGATGGAAAGCCTATATCTGCTCATGTCTTGGACATGAAGTTGCATATTGACAGGCTAAGGGTGTTGGGTGTCGTCTTCCTAAGGAAGTTGGCTATTGAGTGGGTCCTTCAGTCACTTCCCGAGTCCTATAGTGAGTTCATTAAAGACTACTATGTGACAGATCATGACATGACCCTAATTGATCTTACCTATTTGCTAATTGCTTCCGAATCAACAATGATTTGGCACAATGGTTAAGCAAATATGATTGGAAGGTCTACATACCAAGTTGACATGGACATCCCAGAAAAGATTCCTTCTCCTAAAGGAAAGAAATTGGGCATGGTCAAAAGTTCTGATCATAAGAGAAAGGCCAAATCTGAGACTGCTCCATGTGAGCCTGTGTGTTTCTATTGCCAAAGACAGGGACATTGGAATCGAAGCTGCCCAGACTACCTAAGAAGTTTAATCATAATGTATGGTTCTACTTCAGGTAAGTCTAATATCTAACTCTGTTAAGTTTCTAATTGTTGATTCTTAATACATGACGTGACTAGGTTGCATTTTGATGTTTGGTAGGATCAAGCAAAGGGAACGAAGCTTAAAAGAAGAGTATGCTGAACCTGATCGCGAAGATGGATTTCAATCGCATGGTTCGAAGATCGGATATCTGAGCTACTGCTTGAGAGATATGATAGATTGCTAGGAAATATGTAATAGCATAGTTTTTCGCTTATAATTGCATTGTAAGGAAAAGTTTTTCCGCATTTTATAAATAAATAAAATTTTGTTTTATTTTATATCTCCTTGCAATGGAATTTATGAAAAATTGATGTTTGTATGTTTCTAGCAATATTGAAAATATGAATTTGATTCTTTCACTTGTGGTAGTGTCTAAAATTACCAAATAAGGAAAGATTCTCATCACCCAAGTTTCAATTGGACCGAAACATGGAATCATGCAAGTTGTATTGTATGATGAATGATAATTTTCATATTAGGAAAATTAAGACTAATTCCTTGTTCACATGTATATGTAAGTCAAGTGAAGGACTAAGGGATCAAGTATACATTCTTGTGCACTGGTCAAGTCCACCACAAAGATCGATAAGACTATTCGTCATGATTTGCTAAAGTTTAGTAAATATGGTTATGCTTACAAGTTTAAGTATAATTCTGAAGCATTGGGAAAGTTTCAATGTATGGCAGAATGAATGAGAAGAATTAACTTAGGCAGAAAGATAAAAGTTTCTCAAATCTGAAAAGATGGGAGAGTACTTTAGTATCATGATCATTTTAATGATTATGATACCATATCACAATTGATCCTCTAAGGACATCTTAGTGCATTCTTATAGCTAAGAAGAGGAGTCATGTATTGTTGAAGAGGTTAAATCAAGTAGATGAGTCATACTTCGTTCCAAAACAATTCTTAGAGTCATACTCCAAGATTGTAACTTGAGTGACATATCTTAAAGAAGGTTTATAACACTTGTCAAATGTAGAGTAAAATGTTTTCTACTCGTGTACATTTGAAATTGGTAAGTTGTGATGTTTTGGATAAAACAAAGACCAACTAAGGCCAATTGTGTGAAGTGTTTGTCTTGATAAGAATCCGCACTAACTCTTGAATGTTTGTTTGTCAAGTAATGTTCCTTGACAAAGTGAATCATATATGTCAAGAGGTTAGTGGGAGTCTTAAAGATCTTGACAAGTTTCAAGAACTAATCAAGAATAAACCTATTGTTGAACACTAGCACACGACTTGAGGTTTTTGACATATCGTGTTGACATATTCTTGTTTATGTGTCCATTCCTGTTGAAGTTGACTTTGCATATGAGTTCTGATAGTTCTCAATTGGTTGCATAACAACTTGGAAGCAATGGTAGGCCCTTGTGCTACCAGGTGGCAAGAAATTAAGATTGAACAAGTTCAATCCATAGGAGTTTGAATTTCTCTCTAACCTTGTCTTGTGATTATGGTTTTGACAAATTCACATGGATAGGAACACATACACCATAAAATCTAAGTGTCATAAGGTTTCTCTTCGATTCATGAAAATGATGGTCAGGAAACGCTTTCACTAAGAAGATTTTAAGTAGATAGAAATTGTGATATTTGCTTTCTCAAAGTCTTTAGTGGAGCGTGTGTGGTTAACCGACACACTAACATGGACTTGTAAGAAATGGCAAAGGTCTAAACAATTGAGACTATGATTACGTCACACCTCTTCATAATTCTTAAATTGTTTAGACACACATGTGAGCTATCTAAGGGAAGGTGTATGAGTTTAAGAAGTTTAGATAAAGTCTTATCTAAGCATCTAGTATCAGAAATCTGAACTTTGGTAAGAAAGTCAACACGATGTTGATTTCTAGAAGTCCAGCTGATTTCTGAATACATGTCAAAGCTAGTGGGAGCATAACTGTTATGCAGGTAAGATAATAATTATTATGCTAGTGGGAGCATAATTATTTATGGTAAATATTGCAAGTTAGCAATGTTAATTATAGAAAACAAAAGGTTTCAATTCGTGAAGTTGCAGGGGTTGACAAAGTTGTTTTGCTTTAATTAAGGGAGAGGAATTCATACTTCATTTCAAATCTAAAAGCTTAGATTGTGCGATTTAATCAAATTTAGTCATGATTACATTATTTGCGTTCTAAAATTCGATTATGATTACGACATCCCTTTTCATAATTCGAATTATGAGAACATGGCAAATTATAAGAAATCTTGTAGCAAAAGACTGGTCAAGTATCAGGTCTTTATGTGAGACAACATGAATCGTGTCTTGTATGCTTCGGATATTGGATCGATTGCATGTGCTATAATACTTATCCGTTCTAAATTTTCCAAATGCGTAGGGCATTAAGAGGAAAAAAGGAAGAGAAGAGGATATGACTGAAATGATTAAGCAATTGTCGAGAACAATCTGAGGATTAGCAAAGATTGGTTACTCATGGACAATTGGAAGTATGGTGTAAATTTTTGGAAGGACCATATTGACAAAAGGAATGTACTTTGAATGTGAGACTTCGTTTCCATGGAATTGATCTCCATTGGAATACTTTGTAATGTCTGTTGCCAAGTCTTTGTGACTTTTGTGCATAGTCATTACAAGAGGACTGAAAGACCCACACTTTCATATTTCTGAAAGACCCAAACTTTCATACTTGACAATTGTTACTCCAAAACATGCTACATGCATATTCGTAAAAACAATATTTTACATTGATAAAGTGATTACAAACGACTGGATACAAACCGACTGGATACAAACCGACTATTACAAAGTGTTATATATTACACAACTACCCAGTATACTATACTTTTATATATACATGATCCCTAAATACAAAAGTAATATTATAACTATTCTAAACCTTCAAAAAGTATACGACACTTATCTCCTGCAATTTGTTAAACATTGAGAGGGGTAAGCGGTGACGCTTAGTGAGTTCAATAATAGATACAATATAACGTTATGCCATATATATATACTTCAATATGGCAAAAGCGAAGAGGAACAAGAAACAACAAAAGCATATGTGAATCATGTGACAAACTTTCCATATCAATCAATGATTTGATTCAAAGATATACGATCAATGAGACATGAGAATTTCTATAATTGATATACATCAATAAAGCTTCGGCCCAAATGGCACAGAAGACATACACTTTCTGATTTAAACATTTTGGTAGATTTCAGGCTGAAAGCCCTATCTAACCTTCTGCCAATACCATAGAATATAAGTCATTCTCTTACGAGACATGCTCTACATGGCCAGAGGCTACATACCAGTACCACCGTGAATCTAAGTCCTTTCACTGATAACATGGTCAAAGGTATAGCTTTTCTATCATAAATAGCGAAAATAATAACAATGGAAAAGCACATACCACATATAACACATAACATACAATTGTTCCTATATATTGAACTCACCGTGAAATAACCAGGGGTTAAAATAGTAATTTGTGCAACACTTGGTCACTATAATTAGCTTTCTTCAATGAAAACCGGAAGTTTTCTTGAAAACCGGGCCCTGCGAGGGTTGAGCTTCAAAACCGAAAAGATAAATTTCTCAGGCTTCTCGGGCACTTCGGAACGTATTTCGGGTGTTTGGTATAATCCCGGGGCTTAGGGGGAAGTTGGAATGGCTTAAAAATGGGTTTAGGAGTGAAAATGTGAGAATTTTCCAAACTTACCCGGGAGGTCTCGCACCCTCCCTTATATAGTATGCAAGACCGAGGATCAACGGCTGAGAAGGAGACACGCAGCAGCAGATGCGAAGGCCAGGTGTCCGATGCGAGGCGAGGCAGGTGGCTTCGGATGCGAGGAGTCCGCAAACACGCGTCGGTCTTCGGACGTGCCACGATTCGGATGACTCAGCGGCGTCAGACACGGGGCAAGCTGCTAGCAAGGGTGATATGGCCGAAGTCTGACCATGCAATTTTTCTCGGATTTCGGGATTTTCTCGATTGTTGTGTCCCAAACTTCTAAAATCCATAACTTTCGCATACAAGATCCGTTTTTGACGTTCTTTATATGCACGCGTAGGCGAGAATATACTCTACAACTTTCGTATAGACTTCGTCGGCTAATTTTGAATTTATTTTTAATATTATTATTTTTAACAGACCGGGACAGGAAAATCTGTTAAAAATTCATAATTTGTTCATCCGACATCCGTTTTTGTCAGTCTTTTTACCGTTGTACTGCTATTAACGAGACCTTCAATTCTCGTTTAGGTTGCGTCGGATAAAAATCACTCGATCTTTATTTCGAGTTTTTACTGCTATTCCGAAACTTAGAAAAATCATAACTTCCTCATACGATGTCAGATTTGGACGTTCTTTTTATGAAAATTCTTGGTTTAACAAATACTACGACTTTCATTTAGATTACTAAGGCTAAAAGGTAGTTTATCAAAAACTCACTTTTTATGTCATTCGGTGCCGTGCCGGTTTGGTCGCAGATCTTCGATTGGTCATAACTTCTTCGTTATAACTCAGATTTCGATGAGGTTTTCGCCTAAATGCTTCTAATGAAATTATCTAAAACTTTGAATAATAAAATTTTACTTATTTCAAATTTTATATTTTCGTTAAATTTCGATATTTTGACTTTTAATTGGAATCTCATAAGACTTCCAATATTTTTCCGAGTGATTCTAAACATAGTTTTACTTCATTTCTAGTAAAAACTATCTGTTAGAACTCAATAGTCAATATCACATATTATTTCATAATATTATTTACTTTTAACATTTAGAAAACACGATTTCAAAACGTGTATGTTAGAAGTACCTCCTCCTTTTGAGGATTTCGTCCCCGAAATTACATCGATTAAAATAAATGGGGATATTTCGCTCTCATCTCATTCTTATTTTCCCAAGTATAATTTGGGCCTCGATGGTGTTTCCACTTGACAAGCACCAACTCTACTTCTTTATTACGTAGCTTAGTCGTTCTTTCATTTACGATCTCTTCAGGCTCTTCTACATAAGTTAACTTATTATCCAGTTTCACTTCAGATAATGGAACTGCTTCATCATACATGCTTAAACATTTACGCAGATATATCACATGAAACACATCATGAATACCTGCCAAATCTTCCGGCAATTCCAAGCGGTCTGCTTGTTTACCAATTCTCTTGATGATTTTGAAAGGACCAACAAATCTAGGGCTTAGTTTTCCTTTCTTCCCGAATCGCATAATGCCTTTCCACGGGGATACTTTCAGCATTACGAAATCAACCACCTGGAATTCTATGGGTCGTCTCCTCTTTTCTGCATAGGACTTCTGTCGATCTTGGGCCGCTTTCATTCTTTCTCGTACAATTTGAATCTTGTCGGCGGTGTCTTGAATCATTTCAGGGCCTCCAAGGATCTTCTGTCCTACATCACGCCAACATAATGGCGTACGCCATTTGCGACCATATAATGCCTCATATGGTGGCATTTTGATTGAAGCGTGGTAACTGTTATTATATGAAAATTAAACAAGAGGTAAGTATTTATCCCAGTTACCACCGAACTCCAAGACACATGCACAAAGCATATCTTCTACTGTTTGGATTGTTCTCTCCGTCTGACCGTCTGTCTGGGGATGATAAGCTGTGCTGAGAACAACTCGAGATCCTAATTCACGTTGCATACTCGCGCAAAAGTGAGATGTGAAGCGAGTATCACGATTAGAAATGATCTTTAGTGGCACACCATGTCTTGCAATAATTTCATCCAAGTATACTTGTGCGTATTTCTCGATTGGAGCTGTTTCACGCATGGCAAGAAAATGAGCGCTTTTAGTCAGGAGGTCGACGATTACCCAAATGCTATCATGCTGTCTAGTAGTCTTTGGCAATTTGGTAATAAAATCTATGGACAGTTCTTCCCTTTTCCATACAAGAACACTAAGACTTTCCGGAGTTCCGTAAGGCTTTTGGTGCTCTGTTTTGACTTGTAAGCATACTAAGCATTCCTGTACATATCTTCAAATGTCTCTCTTTAATCCGGGCCACCAATAATCAGTTCTTACATCATAGTACATTTTACTTGTACCAGGATGTATTGACAGTTTAGACTTATGGGCTTCATCTAAAATCTTCTTTCTTAATCCACCAATCTTTGGAATCCATAGCCGATTCTTGAATACCTTCAATCCTCGTGGATCATCAAGTAAAACATCAGTATAATGTACAATCCCTTCTTTCATCACATTTTCTGGCTTTAGGGCCTCTACTTGCCATTTCTCTAGTTCATCTAGAATAGTGAACTTTACTGTAGTGTGAGTAATAGCATAACACATACTATTACGATAAACCGTTCTGCTAAGTGCATCAGCAACTACATTGGCCTTTCCAGGATGGTACAAGATTTCACAGTCATAATCTTTGATCAGCTCCATGGCTCTTTGTTGTCTCATATTCAGAGTTTGCTGACTGAATATATACTTGAGACTCTTGTGGTCGGTAAATAATTGGCATTTTGTACCAAAAAGATAATGCCTCTAAAGTTTTAGGGCAAATACCACTGCAGCGAGTTCAAGATCATGAGTGGGAAGATTCTTTTCATAATATTTCAGTTGTCTTGAAGCATAGGCTATCACTTTACCATGTTGCATCAACACACAACCGAGTCCCAATATTGAAGCATCGGTATATACGGAGAAATCATCATCACCTTCTAGGAGTGATAAGATTGGAGCATGAGTCAAAAGATCTTTTAGAGTTGAGAAAGCTTTTTATTGGGCTTCACCCTATTCAAACTTCACTTCCTTTCGTGTAAGACTCGTGAGAGGTACGGCTATACGAGAAAAGTCTTTAATGAATCTCCGGTAATATCCCGCGAGACCCAAGAAACTGCGAAATTTGGAAGCATTACGGGGCACTTCCCAATTTTGAATAGCTTCGATTTTGGTAGGATCTACAGATACACCATCACCAGAAATAACATGGACGAGAAATTGAACTTGGCGAAGCCAAAATTCACATTTCGAGAATTTAACATATAGTTTCTCCTTTCGAAGAAGTTCTAATACCGGACAAATATGTATGACATGATTAGCTTCAGACTAGGAATAGATTAGAATATCGTCAATGAATACAATGACAGATTTATCGAGCATTGGGCGGCATACCCGATTCATCATATCCATGAATACAGCAGGAGCATTTGTCAAACCAAACAGCATGACAAGGAATTCATAATGTCCATATCGAGTACGAAAAGCAGTCTTCAGTACATCCTGCTCGTGTACTTTCAACTGATGATAGCCAGATCTTAAATCAATCTTCGAGAAATAGCTAACACCCTGAAGTTGATCAAATAAATCGTCAATGCGAGGTAGTGGGTACTTATTCTTGATAGTTATCTTATTTAGCTCACGGTAATCAATACACATTCGCATATATCCTTCCTTCTTCTTGACAAATAATACCGGAGCACCCCAAGGAGAGGTACTTGGTCGAATGAAACCTTTGTCAAGTAGTTCCTGCAGTTGGATCATCATTTCATTCATCTCAGCTGGCGCAAGACGATAAGGAGTCTTTGCAATCGGGGAAGCACCACGCACAAGGTCAATTCGGATTTCTACTTGCCTGTCCGGAGGAAGTCCAGGCAATTCTTCAGGAAAAACATCTAGATATTCTTTAGCAATGGGAACATCATTTACCGTTTTCTTTTCCTCTTTTGAGATATCGACTATGTAGGCCAAATAGATAGAACACCCTTTCGATATGAATTTACGAGCTTTGAGGAAAGAGATTATTTCTAAGATTCTTTGTTCACCGTAGACATAGATAGGATTCTCTCCTTCAATGGGAATACATACTATATTTTCATAGCACAAGAGTTCTGCATGGTTCTTTGAAAACCAATCCATGCCGAGAATAATGTCAAAGTTGGGCAAGGAGATAGGAATCAGATTAGCAAGAAAATTGTATCCTTCAATTTCCATAACACAATTCCTATAGACTTTATCAGCAAGTAATGATATACTTCCAGCAGTATCTACGTGAAATGGTTGCGCGAGTACATAGCAAGCAATTTGAAAAGAATGCGCAAATTCATGAGACACAAAAGAATCTAAGGTACCAGAATCAAATAAGATGTGAGCAGGTCTAGATTTAACAAGAAATGTACCCGTCACAACATTCGGGTCCTCGTGTGACTCTTCTGTGGTAATCTGGAATGTACGACCCTTAGTTTTTGGAACCTCCTCCTTTTTAGTTGGAGTCCCCTTTGATTGTTGAACAAGAGCTTGACTTCTCGCCGATTGTTGAACAGAAGCTTGACTTCTCGTCATCTGACTAGTAAGAGCAGGGCAAAAACGCTTCTTGTGGCCAGTAATACCACATGCATAACAAGTAACATCCTTCCTTGGGCAAGCTGGCTTTATGTGACCCGTTTCTCCACATCCATAATAGACAATGGATTCCTTGTCTATTTTGCATTGGCCCGGATGATTCCTTCCACAAATACGACATGAACGCGATTGAATAGAAAAAGATTGTGATCTACCGCGGCCACGAGGGGCATTTTGAGTTTGCAATTGATTACCAGGTTCAGTCCGAACGGATTGAGCTGGTATAATAGAGGGAACAGGAACAGTTCTTTTAGTACGTGGATGCTTCAGAACAGTAAAAGTGGCACCACTTATTTCTAAGTCATGCTCGCGTCTTCGAGCATACTCAACGGATTTATCGAATGATAGAACATCCCGATTGGCAAAGAAATCGTGGATTTCATGCCGTAGTCCCTCCATGAATAACTGAATTTTCTCATCTTCAGTTGGAATATACTTTGTAGCAAACCTTCCTCTTTGATTAAACTGAGTTTCATACTTATTCACAGTCATTCCTCCCTGTTTAAGCTCGAGGAATTCCTTCTCCAATCTCCTCCTCATGTCTAGAGGACAATACTTCTCTAGCAAACGAGTTTTGAACATTTCCCAGGGTAAATTCTCCTGGTCAAACCCGTTGAGAGCTTCATATGTTGCTTCCCACCAGACCAAGGCTTCTCCGATGAGCATTGCAGAAGCATAATTAGCCTTGTCTTCATTATCCACATGAGAAATACGAAACACTTTCTCTGTGTTTTGGATCCAGGTAAGAACAACAATGGGATTAAGAACACCTGAAAACTCGGTAGCACTACTACTCTTGAAATCTTTGAACGAGGGACGCTTCACCTCCCCTTTTGAAGATTCTCCAGTGGCTTTCTCTTTTCCTTTATCACCATTCTTCTTGTGTTCTTCGAAAGTCTGCCGAATAATACAAGTAAGTTTACCCAATAGTCGCTCCTCACGAGGAGATACTGGAGTATTTAGTTCATCAGGTTGAGGACCTCCACCCACCTCAGGGGTATGGCTACCCACTTGTTCAGCCATTGATCTGCAATATGGAGTAACATTGTATTTTAGAATATTAGGGTTTATCATTACCTAATACTCTACGTAAGTCTTTCCTCTGGTTTGTATCCATATACTTACAATGATTCAGTCCATATATTGAACTTCCAATACTTTAAGTCTAAATACCAATCCGTGGAATTTATTTCACTTAAACTACTGCTCTGATACCATGATTGAAAGACCCACACTTTCATGGAATGTGAGACTTCGTTTCCATGGAATTGATCTCCATTGGAATACTTTGTAATGTCTGTTTCCAAGTCTTTATGACTTTTGTGCATAGTCATTACAAGAGGACTGAAAGACCCACACATTCATATTTCTGAAAGACCCAAACTTTCATACTTGACAATTGTTACTCCAAAACATGCTACATGCATATTCATAAAAACAATATTTTACATTGATAAAGTGATTACAAACGACTGGATACAAACCGACTATTACAAAGTGTTATATATTACACAACTACCCAGGATACTATACTTTTATACATACATGATCCCTAAATACAAAAGTAATATTATAACTATTCTAAACCGTCAAACAGTATAGACAATACTGGTTACTTATCTCCTGTAATTTGTTAAACATTGATAGGGGTAAGCGGTGAAGCTTAGTGAGTTCAATAATAGATACAATATAACGTTATGCCATATATATATATATATATATATATATATATATATATATATATATATATATATATATATATATATATATATATATATATATATATATATATATACTTCAATATGGCAGAAGCAAAGAGGAACAAGAAACAACAAAGGCATATGTGAATCATGTGACAAACTTTCCATATCAATCAATGATTTGATTCAAAGATATTCGATCAATGAGACATAACAATTTCTATACTTGATATACATCAATAAAGCTTCGGCCCAAATGGCACAGAAGACATACACTTTCTGATTTAAACATTTTGGTAGATTTCAGGCTGAAAGCCCTGTCTAACCTTCTGTCAATACCATAGAATAGAAGTCATTCTCTTACGAGACATGCTCTACATGGCCAGAGGCTACATACCAGTACCACCGTGAATCTAAGTCCTTTCACTGATCACATGGTCAGAGGTATAGCTTTGCTATCATAAATAGTGGAAATAATAACAACGGAAAAGCACATAGCACATATAACACATAACATACAATTGTTCCTATATATTGAACTCACCGTGAAATAACCGAGGGTTAAAATAGTAATTTGTGCAGCACTTGGTTACTATAATTAGCTTTCTTCAATGAAAACCGGGCCCTGCGAGGGTTGAGCTTCAAAACCGAAAAGATAAATTTCTCGGGCTTCTCGGGCACTTCGAAACGTATTTTGGGTGTTTGGTATGATCTCGGGGCTTCGGGGGATGTTGGAATGGCTTAAAAATGGGTTTAGGACTGAAAATGTGAGAATTTTCCAAACTTACCCGGGAGGTCTCGCACCCTCCCTTATATAGTATGAGAGACCGAGGATCAACGGCTGAGAAGGAGACACGCGGCAGCAGATGCGAAGGCCAGGTGTCCGATGAGAGGCGAGGCAGGTGGCTTCGGATGCGAGGAGTCAGCAAACACGCGTCGGTCTTCGGACGTGCCATAATTTGGATGACTCAGCGGCATCGGACACGGGGTAGGCTGCGAGCAAGGGTGACGTGGCCGAAGTCTGACCATGCGATTTTTCTCAGTTTTCGGGATTTTCTCGATTTTTGTGTCCCAAACTTCTAAAATCTATAACTTTTGCATACGAGTTCCATTTTGACGTTCTTTATATGCACGCGTAGGCGATAATATACTCTACAACTTTCGTATAGACTTCGTCGGCTATTTTGAATTTATTTTTAATATTATTATTTTTAACAGACCGGGACACGAAAATCTGTTAAAAATACATAACTTCTTCATCCGACGTCCGTTTTTGTTAGTCTTTTTACCATTGTACTACTATTAACGAGACCTTCGATTCTCGTTTAGGTTGCGTCAGCTAAATATCACTCGATCTTTATTTCCAGTTTTTAGCTGTCTACTGCTATTCTGAAACTTAGAAAAATCATAACTTCCTCATACGAAGTCAGATTTGGACGTTCTTTTTATGAAAATTCTCGGCTTAACAAATAATACGAATTTCATTTAGATTACTAATGCTAAAAAGTAGTTTATCAAAAACTCACTTTTTACGTCATTCGGTGCCATGCCAGTTTTGTCGCGGATCTTCGATTGGTCATAACTTCTTCGTTATAACTCAGATTTTGATGAGGTTTTCGCCTAAATGCTTCTAATGAAATTATATACAACTTTGAATAATAAAATTTTACTTATTTCAAATTTTATATTTTCGTTAAATTTCGATATTTTGACTTTTAATTGGAATCTCATAAGTCTTCCAATATTTTTCGAGTGATTCTAAACGTAGTTTTACTTAATTTCTAGTAAAAACTATCTTTTAGAACTCAATACTCAATATCACTTAATATTTCATAATATTATTTACTTTTAACAATTACAAAACACGATTTCAAAACGTGTATGTTACAAGGACCAATGCATATAAGTTTAATAGATTACAGTAAATGACAAGAATTCGATATTCTTTCATTTACGGTAAGGATTTGGGATTGTGAAATGAGCATCACTGGAATCATGTTCAGTTGATTTATTTCACAAAGTAAGGATCATAGACAAACATAGTGTGCATACTTGGAGTACGACATAACTATTGTTTAGAAAACGTAGTGTGCATGCTTGGAGCATGGGACAACTATTGTTTTTGATTCAAGTGTTAAGTTGATAAATCGAAATATTATGCAATGAATAATGTGTAATCAATATGGTGATAAATAAAAGGTTTTTTTTATTTATATTCATAAGTTCTGAGACCATATTGGATTCGATTATTCTTGTGTTTCACTTTGCATGTTTTGACTTCCCGAATAACTAGGTTATTCAAACTCTCCACAGTCAATCATAATTTAGAAGTAGGTATGAATCAAGACTATCACGAATTGGGCTTGTAGATGTCTAAAGTATTAAGACATAGCAAAAGTTGCTACAACATTCATGAGTGCTCCTGGAATGAGATTCGAGTATTGGATTAAACCCACGCTCATTTGAATCACTTCATGGATTTTATCACGAGTGATCATGAGACGATAATATCTTGTATTCTTCAAACGGAGACGTGTGAGTTGTAGTTGCGCGTCGGTTGCACATTGACATATGTAAATGCAACCAGTAACTTGGTTGTTATAAAACATATCGTTGTGTGTAATTTGATGAGTAAGTACAAGCGAACATTTGGGTCGAAGTTTATCCATTCCTTTTACCCTTGGAGGGATAAAAGTGATATCTGTGGGCCCCTTGATGATTTAGTGATGACACCCCTAAGTGTTTGGCCAAGCCTGGAATAATTTGATTTGCTTAAATAGTCAGTCGTCATAAATCGAAAATTAGGAAACAACAAATAGACAGAGAGAATGATTATAATCCATGTCTCAGTCCATATGATATCTAGAATGGAGGAATATATGATCCCTTATCTAATGGACACGTCATTTGACTAGGTCAGAGTTCGACAGCGGCTTTAAGAGCTACGATTGCTAGTCGGTATCTTGGAGTCATACTTGAATAATAGTTTTAGACTTATCCAAGTGGGAGACTGTTGGATTAGATGTCTAAGCCCATAACTATTATTGGTATGTACTCAACCTGAGAGTAGCATGGTCCATTTGGGTTGCAGTTCACCGGAAAAATTTGTATGGATAGTCTTTTGAGAATAGAATGTTTATGATTTATTAATATATTATAAGTTATAATATATTAATATGAAATCATATTATTTAATTAGTATTGATCAAGAATTAATTTGGAATTAATTTCGTGATAAAAAAGAGACTAATTAAATATGGACTCTTATGTATATAGAATGGGCCAAAGTTCATTTAGGATGGGCTAAGCTTGCATGGATAGTACATGGAGTTTTTAACCTGTGGATCCTATGGAAATGAAAGGTCATGAGTATCAGGGTTTACATGGATGTAACTCTAATCCACCATACTATATAAAGAGGTCCTTGGCACTTGAAATTGCACTAGAGGGTGAAGAAAGAGGGCATAGCCGATTTTGAACAAGTGTATACTATTCTCTCAAGCTTTCCAAGTTGTTTTGGAGATTCGTGATTCCATTTGAGGCTTCCACACTATTGGGGCTAAGCTCTTAAAGGTTCAAGACTTCAAGCTCCATCAAAAGGTATGTCATCTAACTAGACTCTTGTAGTATAGTTGTCCCATGGTATGCTAGTTAGGATGAGAACCTTGAAAAATCATATTTGCATGTATACTAGAGAAAACATAGATCCAAGGTTTCTAGGGTTGCATGTACACCATAGGAGTGTTAGAATGCTCAAAACCCATCACAAGATGCAACAAGACTGGATGCAAAAACTTCAAGCAATCCCACACTTCTCCAAGAAGTTCCTTCTTCTTTTGTGAACACCAAAAAGCATGAAATACCACAAACATCTCAAAAACCACTCAAATGGGGGCTAGGGTTTTGTTTCTTGGGTTTAGAGGGATGGAGGCTGAAGATAATAGGGTTTGGTGGTAAGTTAAGGAGCTTAAATAGGGTCCAACACCATAAATTAGGGTTTGGATCTGACTGGAGTACGCCCTGCGTACTCCCTAAAGCACCCGCGATCATTTTACTTAGTATGCCCAATGTACACTAATGTACGCACCACTTACTGGCCTTCGCACTAGTATGACATGCGTACACTTGTGTACGCCCCACATACTCGATTTCATCCTTAAACCACCAAACGTTTGAAGGCCATAACTTCTTCGTTATATGTACGTTTCATCCCCACCCTCCTGGAAACCAACGCTCCGATGAAAACCTTTTAGTGCTGAAAAAAATACTGATCCCATAACTGTTGATCCAACATGATACTGCTAAAATCTCAAAATCCGATCGCTTGCCTAACCTTCACACAAGTGGAACCAATTCGAAACATAATCACAAGAGTCTCGACCAAAATCCAACTCCTTACATAACTCATAACAGGAGATCCAAGAATTTACACTTGCATTTCACCTGAAATATTCTGATCCACATCATCCATTCACTAAATGGGGATATAAAATCCCCGACCATCGTTGAGACTACCAGTCTCACACCTCATCCAGCCACTAGGTTCCTGAGCGTCCAAACGATGAGGCTAACCTAGCCTATGCACCACACTATGCCAATTCCAGGCCACATATTCATCCTACTAAAGCCATAATCCAATTCCTTGACCTAACCTGTTTCTACCAGGTCTCACCTGCATTGCCATAATCATATGGGCCTTGCCCACAAGTCTCACTCAGTCTATACCATCAAAAAGGCCACGCCCATGGGTCTCACCCCATCAAGAGCTACATAGGCCCAGCCTCGTCTCGGACCCTAATGGTCCTCTTCACATAACAGAGAGATAGATGCTCTTCGACCCCACTGTCCGCCTTGCCCAAGGCACAAACTGATCCTCCTTCATACTCACGACCACCCCAACAATGGTCTACCTCAATCTGGTGAACGATACAATCCCATTGCAGACTTACAACACTTCTATACTATCTTCTAATCCATTGAATGCTACGAACACCCCGCAATCTTACGACACGTCTATCCCGCCATGGTCATCACCCATGTTCTTACCACACCTCTGCCATATCAACCACAATCATCCTGAGTCGAACCCGCATCCAACTGAATCCCAACCAGGTGTTCGGGTCAAGCTTCGATCCACAAAGCCTTCATCAAACAAGAACAGGCAGCGAGGCTCTAACACAACCCTCAACTTGGATCCATCCACATGCTTGCTATCTATCACAAAGAAGAAGCCATCCAACTATTGAAAGTTTCCTGAACTCCCAACTCACACAATCTTCAATCCAGACGGCCACTTGAGTCGTCTTCCCTCCCGACTGGGATGTGAAAATCACCCTAGTTTCACACTTGATCCAGCTTCCAGAAATTTAAACGATTTTCCCCCACTTGGATTCGTCGAAGATCTCCCAACACACAAAATTTGATGGATTCCCAACCCATCTTACCTCTTTAAGTCCTTCATACTTGTGACAAAGACCATAACCCTTGCTTTGAACTGGAAAATCTTCACTCCAACTTCCCATCCTCAGAAGGATCTTTGAATTCTAGCCATCTTCAACCCTTACGATTATAAAATTCCCCTGGCACTTCCAGTGACCAAACAAACTCATGCGACTGCCACCACCATCTTCTTGCTACCACTCCTTCCCTAGCAATGGTAGTGATTGAACACAAAGGTTCTTCCATAGATGATTGCCGATCCTACCAGAGCAAATGCTAACATGACTAAACTCTGACTTCATTGAATAACTAACCAACTATCCGACCATAGACCTTCCAAACGATACCCCAGAGTTGACCCCATCAATGAACCAGAACAATAACCGAAAAAGTTGAAACCCGCTCAGTAAGATACGACCCACTGATGACTCTTGGCATGCAAAATGGCATATAACAATTCTTGATGATATAACCCAGGCAATAACAGAGAACTAAACCAAAGATAATGCTTACCAAAACAATACAAGATTCCAAAGCAATATAAATACTGATAATGATCAAGAAGAAATAAACTATTACATACCCGCAATAGCACTTGATGAAACCCTAGCCTCCCCTGATTGACACTACAATGCTCGGTTACTCGCTGCAAGGGCTCCTGCCCTACCCTCACGAACGTCAGCGATCCTCGAAGTAGTTGGAGCAGGTGCACTCACTGCTCCGCACCTCAATATCGGATAGTCGGCCTTCTTGTGGCACCTCAATATCGGATCCGACCCACGGGGGCAATCCCGACTAGAATAACCCATCTGACCACAACTGAAACGTCCTCGGTCTGTCTTCTGATATCCTCCCTCGTGTGTCCTCTTACACTTTGCACAACGGCCTAGGCCCTGATGGCCGCCCAAACGTCAATCCTGAGTCCTGGGCCTCTTCACCTGGCCCACTGAAATCTGAGTCTTCTATGGCTTCCTCTTCCCGAGGTGCTCCAAATCAATCTTACGCTCTCGGGCTCTAGAAATCATATCATTCAGGGTCTCACACCCTGAAAGACTCACGAACTCCCTGATGTCATCCCTCAGCATGTCATGATACCTTACCTTCTTCATCTCCTTGTCCGCTGCATACTACGGAACCAACAAAGCCCTCTCCCGAAACATTGCGGTAATCTCTGCTACAGCCTCAGCTGTCTGGCGAAGGTCCTGAAACTCCCTCGCCAACTGCTGCACCTCAATAGCTGGTGTAAACTCGGACCTAAACCGGGTTATAAACTCATCCCAACCCATCGTCTCCAAGGCCTCGCCTCCCAAAGTGAAGTCTACCTCCTTCCACCAATCTCGGGCTCTGTCCTTCAGAAGACAGGAGGCAAATCTAACCTTCGACCCCTCGGGGCAAAAACTCGTCCTGAAAGCGTTATCCATATCCGCTAACCATCTCCTACTAGAAATGGGGTGCTTCTCCCCAAAGAACTCGGGAGCTCCACAAGCACAAAACTCACGGAAAGAAAGAGTGCAAGCTCCAACAATAGCCATAACCTGAGTACGAAATGCGCCCAGACACGCATCCAAAATCTCCAAAATCCCCTCCTGGACCGTACCAAAGATCACGGGAGTCTACTCCAAAATACGGTGGGTAATCTTCGACGAGATGAACTCTCGCATCCGGTCGTCAATCGGCTCAGTACATGCACCTGCGCCAGAACCAGAACTTGAACCTCCTTCCTGAGTGCTCATCACCATACTGAAAACAACATGCAATTGATCAGAACATACCCAATAATCCTCATCCCACAGGCTCCCTATATTCTCCAAACTCTCCCTGATTTGAGTATGGATCCTATGCTTTCAGTAGTACAGGCCCAATACTACCTTCCACACATATCCATACTTTCCTCAGGAATTATTCAGAATCCTCTAAGTCACCTTCTCAAAAATAATATTCCATATACTTGCTTAACAGCGCAACTAAACCCACTGAAGCACTTCCTAGGCTTTCCTAGGTTTCCAACCTCACCCTGCCATCAACTGCTGAAGAACCCCCCCCCCCATAATGTCAGTTAACCACCTCATGAATACAATCAAATGTAACAAAGCTTAGATAATTTTTTGAGTAAAAGACTCATCCCTACAATGGTTAGACTCAAACAAGAGTTGCGCAATAGGGTCAAATCCATCACTCTAAGATTATTCAACCTTTGTCACATGTGACTTAACATATTCACTAAATAGGTAACTCACATCACTTAGGAGTTCCACAAAGCACAAAGCAATCAGCATTCGTGCAATAGCACTCCAATCCATTGAATAACCAAAGAACATTCAAACTCACATACTACAACTCATGCTAGGAACTTCCACTCTACTGCCGGTTGCCTTATGCATGCAAATTATACACAGTACATATCAGATAGACTGTCGAATAATAGACTCTACCCTAGGACCACAACCAAATAATGAACATGAATTAAGACCAAATCAATCATTCTAGGGCTATATGATCCTAAGCATATAATTTTTAAAGCGTGCACATAGCAATTACTGATACCAATACATATTCCAATCTAGCATATCATCCATTGCTTCCTAGGCTACAAGGCATCACATATTAGGCCAATCTATCATGAAATTCCTAAAAGTATCCCTAGCCTCATCCTAGCATGCAATTCTCATAACATATAATCATAACAACCATGTATGGGTATTTTAGGAATCACTTACTTGAGCTCGGCCGATTGCACACATCACCCCCCTTTGTCTTTATAGAAATCCTTTAAGAAATTTCTTTCCTTTTACAAAAATCTTTTTAAACTCGTTTTCTATTTAAGAAAAATTACTAATTCCTCAGTTTGAGTTCAGTCACACTCGAGAGTGTACCCGAATCCCTCAAACGAAGGCTGTGATATAAACTTGTAACGTCCCAAAATTATGAGGTAAACATTTCATTTTTAATTCAACCAAAACATTAATTATCTTTCAGTCGACATTCAATATCCTTTTTCTAAATATTCAAGAGTACTTTATAAGAAAACAGTTATCAGAGTACAATCCCAAAATCATCATAATGCGGAAACATGGGTGGATGCACTGCGATCATGCCGGGCCCTTCCCATTCGAGCCGGAAGTACCTGAAACCATAACCATAAAAACCGTAAGCACAAAGCTTAGTGAGTTCCCCAAAATACCACATACCATACATATCATTGGGCGTAGCCCGCATATTTGACCCAACCCACCATAATGGCCTAGCCCTGCCAAGCTATTGCGCCTAGCCCGATCATACAAATACAAAATTTATACAAAGACAGTTATCACCTACATAACATACAATAGGCCTAGCCCCTCCTAATCCATCGGCCTAGCCCAACATACAAATGGGCCTAGCCCATCATACAAATGGGCCTAGACCAACATACCATACAAGAGTCACAAAGACAAATAGCATAACAAAACCTAGTGGGCCGGCATTGGTGACTTCGACCCACGAGTACAGTGAGGAGACACATCTTAATCCACTGATAATCAAATAACTGCTCGTACTGTTGAACCGCATAACCTCACGCCAACAAATAATAAATACAATCTTAATCAATAATTAACCAGATAACCCAAAATCCGAGGCCCACTCCATAAACCCACTTCTTACTTGTCCCAAAACCAAGGCCCAACCCAAAATGCACAAAAAACCCAACGCCCAAAATGGCAATCCAAAGCCCAATATGGCCAAACTTCCTAATTGGGCCCAAAAACTATCATGGGACCAATACCAAGAAGGCCCACAGTCTAACCATGGTCCAAATCCAGAAGCCCAATGTCCCCACAAGGCCCAAACCTCAAAAGCCTAAAATGACAAGCTGGGGAGTACGCCCCGCGTACTCACCCTCGAAGCACAAATTACAAGCGGCTGATGCACGAAATCTCCATTACGCTGACCGTATTTCCTACGTACGCCCAACATACTCATCAGGGACCAAAAATCTAATATTAATCTCTTAATGGTTAAGACAATGACTTCCAAACTCGAATATGAACCTAATGAGATGTCTTAACATGTAAAGTTCACAACTTTACTCCTTTGCATGGCTTAATGAGACCAAATCCTTAATAACGTCCATAGTAAACATCCAAACTCATGCATGGTCCAAAATAACTCATCAAGATGACATTTTTATGAACACGAGACCTCCTAAAGGCCAAGATCCAACACTCTAAGCTCTTGGAGGTGCTCATACTCACAAGGATGACTCTAAGGACCAAAAAGAACCCCAAAATACTGCTTAAAATAGATCTAACACCTAGAGTCATCAAGATAGAAACTTTAAACCTCTAAAATGTAGATCAAGATGCAACAAGCCTGGATTCAAAAGCTTCAACCAATCCTACACTTCTACAAGAAATTTCTTCTTCTTCTATAAACACCAAAAAGCATGAAATACCACCAAAAGCTCAAAAACCACTCAAATGGGGGCTAGGGTTTTGTTTCTAGGGTTTAGAGGGATGGAGGATGAAGCTAATAGAGTTTGGTGGTGAGTTAAAGAGCTTAAATAGGGCCCAAGACCCTAAATTAGGGTTTGGATCTGACTTGAGTACGTCCTGCGTACTTCTGGTACACCCATCGTATTCCCTAAAGCACCTACAGTCATTTTACTTGTGACAACCGTCAATTTCTGGTCAAGTCAAAGTCAAATAAAGTCAACAAGTCAAACCGGTTAACTCAATTAACCCTTGTATATTAGGGTATACCTTATGTTTACTATTGTACAATGCACCATCGTAATACAAAGCATCGCTTAGAAGTTTCACGTGTTCAGAAAATCTACACCCAAATTAGGGTAAGTGATGAAACTACTCGATAAAACATTAATACACACCCTTCGGGGGCGTATAACATTCATAACAAGGCTTAACGGGGTTTACACACCTTGCGTAGCAAAGCTAAACATCCAAAAAGGTCTTAAACGAAGTCTCTCTCAAATCTTTCTCACTCTATCTCTCGCTACCAGAAATCTCTCCCAAATCTCTCCAAATGCGTGAAATCTCTCCCAAATCTCTCCAAGTGTGTGAAAGCTCTCCCAAATCTCTCCAAGTGGGTGAAATCTCTCCCAAATCTCTCTCTGTATGAGAAATCTCTCCAAGCGTATGAAATCTCTCCCAAATCTCTCCAAGCGTGTGAAATCTCTCCCAAATCTCTCTCTGTATGAGAAATCTCTCCAAGTGTGTGAAATCTCTCCCAAATCTCTCTCTGTATGAGAAATCTCTCCAAGTATGTGAAATCTCTCCCAAATCTCTCTCAAAATCTCTCTCAACTTTTTATAATCACTCAGGGCATCCCGACCCTTGAACTAGACGAAAGCAGCTCGAAAACAGAAGTCTACGCGAAAAACAGCCTTAAGGAG
Source organism: Lactuca virosa (assembly GCF_052849685.1). Taxonomy (NCBI): domain Eukaryota; kingdom Viridiplantae; phylum Streptophyta; class Magnoliopsida; order Asterales; family Asteraceae; genus Lactuca; species Lactuca virosa. The sequence continues at coordinate 265,682,569 of NC_136434.1, forward strand.
CCGAAACCTCTTAAGGAGCCGAACCCTCTTAAGCAGCCGAACCCTCTTAAGGAGCCGAAACCTCTTAAGGAACCGAACCCTCTTAAGGAGCCGAACCTCTTAGGAACTGAACTTGTCAGAAGCGAAGGTGTCAGAAGCGAACTATACCCTCTCGGACCGAAGCTCAGCAGACCGAACCGAGACCTCGGACCTTCGGTCCCTCCCCCTCGCACCTTTGGTCCCCTCCTCTTCCTCTTGGTTCCTTCCTTCCCTTCTCTCGGTTCTCACTCTCTTAGAGCCGAACCTCGCAGGTTCGGTCCATATTGCCGGTTTTTTACCCAAACTTCGTTTTAAGCTCGTTTTTCATGATTTTAACGCGGGATTTTCACCCAAACTCGTATTTTAACATAATAAACCCTAAATATCCATATTTTAATTATATTTTGGGGAAAAATCATTGCCTAAGAATAAAATCTAGTAGGTGAGATATTTAGGTGGAGTGTCGACTTATCCTTTGGGCAAGGACACAAGTTACCTCCCATACCCACTCCTTGACTATTCCCAGTCACTATTCACCCATACCTAGTCAATCATTGTCCTTTCACCACCCCTCTCCAGCAAGATTCAATACTCAAAAGCTGAAAATCTCCTCTCTCCTTCCACCTTATTCACTCTTTCTCAAAGAAGAACAAACACATTCTCTCTCACTTCCTCTCACCAAGAATTCGAGATTCAAGGCTGATCTTGAGCTCTTCACACACCTTGGTAAGTAAATCTCTTCCCACACTTGATTTCCTTACACTTCTACACTCAAATTACGGGTTCTTTACACAAATATCGTCATGTTTGTTGTTAGATCTTCGAATCATCAAGCATCTTCTAAGTGTTCTTGAGTTGAACACTTCTTTTCTTCATCATCCATCTTCTGAAATCACTCCAGGTGAGTTCATACCCCTATCTTTTCATGTTTTTCTTAAGTTTTAAGGGGTGTGGGGGGGGGGGGGGGAATACAAGTTAAAACACCAACAACTTAACTAAATCCAAACAACAACTTTCATCAGAAACGTTGAGTCCTATTCACGGACTGTTTTGACCAAGTTACACTTAATATCTTTCAAAACTTTTTAATATGAAATTAGTTCAGGTTCATACCTTTGAAATGACTACTTGCACATCTCCATACGATTTTTCTACAATTTTTGGCGATTTTTACAAAACTGCCTATCACTGTAACAACGAATTCGGACCAGTCAGTGAATATGAACGTTTTCACAACAGTTAGAGACTTCTAAAAATCATAATAAAAATTATGAACAAACTAGACACAGTTTCTAAACCCTCAGAATTTACGGAATCAGTTTTTAACTCCGTATGATTTGTCTATAATTATTCCAAGAACAGGAACATAAAAGATAAAACTAGCAAATTGCCAGTAACTCATTTACACCTTGTAACTTGCTGAGCAAGGTGTGTATTATCATATATAAGTACATGTTGGTTATATTACATGTCTTTTACCTCATTATAAAGGTTTACATCATATACAAAGAGGATTTCTACCATTACAAAATGTTTTGATAAGCTATAATAGGTATAGTTTATGATTCCATTAACACAACAAACACAGTTCGGAAGGTTTTATTCCCACAGAAAAAGGTTTTACACTCACACACCACACGTAAACTTGTTAACGTAAATTGTGAGACATTCCTCTTAGTACTCCTAGAGTACGGGTTAAAATTCCTGGTAGTTATAACCAGAGTCTCTTGTAGGGAGAACGTGATAGGTGTGTATAGATCTATATTGGGTTTGACAAACCACACTTGAGCTGCATGCAACAGCTAGACCGACAGGTTTGGGGTGACAAGTGTCATTATCTTTTTCGACGCCTGAGAAACGTCGTGACAAGTTCATTAGTCATAGTATGGTTATAGCGACTCACATAGGGAGTTAACAACACATAAAGTTTACGAGGATTTTCTCAAATCAAAAAGGGTTTTATGTCGATTTAAAATCACTTTTTATATCAATAAGTATGGATAGTACTGTACACTTTCGGTCTTGGAATTCAAGACAACACATCACTTTTGTAAGGAAAATATCAGATTTTTCTTGGTATCACACAATTCATAACAAAGATCGGTTTCCAAACTCTTCATCTAAAAAGCTTATGAACTCACCAACTTAATTGTTGACACTTTTTCAAAACTACTTGTATTCTCAGGAAATCAACGAAACCAGGTAATCACAAGCTTTTGAGGATGGAACGCTACGGCGTTGAACAACTATTTTTATATCATGTTGTAATCAATCATTGAAATATGTAACACTTGAAACCATGTAATTCTTTTCCTTTATATTTATGATTGGTTGTATTGCTTTGATCACTGTTATACACGTTGTTATGATACTATACATGAAGTCCGCCACCCCCGGACGTTTCCGCCATCCTTGGTTTGGGGGTGTGACAGATTGGTATCAGAGCATTGTTTATAGTGAACTAAGTATATCGAACCATATAAGATATACAAACTATAAATGCATTGGGACTAAAGTCTCTGATTTAAACGGTTTCAAATAACTATACTTCTTAGAAATAAATAGCTTCTTGTTAAAAGTATAAGTACATACATGCATACCGGTATAGTGTCACGTCTAAGGAAAACACAAAAGTAAAACGAGGAGTTGGACACTACGAGTAGACCTTGGGATATGTAATCAGACTTGGGATGAATATAGCCTGATCAACTATATTTATCCGAAGTGTGACTATTGTATGCCGGGGCATGGTCGTAGTGAGCAACAAGCCTAAAAACTTCCCATACAAGAAAGTTGCCAAGAACCAAACATAACATTTAAAAATACTATAGGAGTATTTTGTAATATTATAACTTATGTGAAAACTAAACAGATCCTTAATAATAGGTCTATAGTCACTAAGTGGATACTCTAAAGTTATATATAACTTAGAGATCATAGACTTGAATCTGTGGTCATTGCCTTACTTCCTTTTCCTTGTTTAGATGTGGACTTAGGGTAGGATCACTTATTCGAAGGTCTATCATATATTTGTTATATGTAAATAGTATGCACTATGTCATTATAGAAGTAACTAATGAGGATCAAACCCCTATAAGTAATTCTAGGAATACGACTAATATATGCTTCCTACCCCTCCTATTCTCGCACGTATAACATGGAAGGATTCTACTTACCAGGCAACTCTTACTTTCCCAACCAGGGAAATGGTGGACGGCTAGGAGAAGAACCCGAAGAAGACCCCGTTGGCCAACCGTGATCGAGGGTTGGAATCGACAGTAACGACAACAATCACCATTTAGAGACCAACGAAGTTGCTATGACCTCAATCACGGGGGACCGAATGACAGAGCCCTCCAGGCGAAGACCCGGCAGATCGCGAACATCGGGGATTAAAACAGGGGGACTGCAAATCGAGTACGAAAACTGCGCGCTACTACAGACACTACCATCTCACGTACCCGAGACCTGGAAAGAGATTGCTATCCCAGAGACCAACTTCTTAAGAACCTTATCGCCGCTCGGGCGGAGGCAAAAGAGAAACATGGTAGACGCACGACACTTGAAGAGAGAATGGTTGTAGCCAAGCATCGATTGGCAGAGCTGCAAGGTGCATCGACTTTGTCTCAGACATCGCATTGGACGGATCGTCGTGAGTAAAGTTCATACTGCTCACAACACCGTGTAGATTAGGTTCATGAGTATGCGTTGGTGCTACTCTATTCTATGTGTAAGCTCAACACTGTGATTTAAGCGTTATACTAATCGGGGGATCTATTTGCTGTCAAAACTTTTCCTTGCATGGATGTGAGGTAGACCTGCATCGAGGTCAAAATTTTCTCTGAAACCATAATTACTAGAATCATATTAACAAGATAGGCTTAGGACATACCCATTAGACCCGAAGTCCTATTAAGTCTTACTCATGCAACTAAGCATACATCAAGTGGTCGAAAGAAGGACCTAGCTTGGATCAAATTACAAGGTTTCACTTGGATTCAAAACTACTAAAATACATGGGTTTATTTCAGACTTTCATTAGGAATTGCTTTCAGAACACCATAAAAATCGAAATACAATACGCTTAGAACTAAAATAAACTTAGTCGGATAACCCACGACGCATAGCCCTTTCTAACGACTCATTATCGTCTCACCTTTAAACATTTTGGTTGAAAGGTGCCTTCTTCGTAGACCTATAGGGTGCAATCATACCAGCACTAATACACCGGATTCCATCAGAACTCTTCAGCTAAGAGTGTTTGGGCAAAGATAGTAACTAGGATGGGTAAATTTAGCATTCGTACAAAACCTACTTCTACCCATTTCCATAACTCCACCTCAGGAGTGTTTAGCAGAAACACTAAGAATAGTACAGCAATGTGCGAAATTTATATATGTGAAAATAAATTGTAAGAATGCACTTGAGGTAATCATCCCCACCCACGAAGTCGTTTTTCATCATGAAACATAATTATGTCTTCACCAAGAGGTAACCAACCAACTAGCAAGGCGCCAACCCTACAGATAGACTCTGCTACTTTTCAAGCTGCAGTCACAGCAGCCGTGGCAGCCGTCATGACGCTACTCAATGCTAACCACGCCAGCGGGCGCGAAGATGGTGTCAGAAATATTAACCGCAATAACAATCAAGAACACCAGCGGGCGTCTACCAATGAAAATACATCAGACCACAAACCTAAGAGCAATAAAAGGAAGTTTTGGAACAAAAAGCAGTGTAACCCATCTCAAAAACTCGCTAAAGGACAGCGATCCGTGGCTGCTCCTATAATTACTACAGCAGTCACAACTCATGCCTCGACATCAGCCACAACATCTGTCACTCAAGCACCGGACAGACAATATATGGGGACACTTCCAAAGTGTAGCAAGTGTAACTACCATCACACAGTAGCTTGCCGGATGCTACACTGTATCAACTGCAACAGGAAAGGACATCCTGTCCGCTTCTGTAGGACCCTGACCCAGCACATCACTTCAACCACCAATACTAGTGTAATCCAGTATGCTACCTATGCGGTGAAAAGGGACACTTCAAGAGGGACTGTCTAACCGAGAGGAATGACGGAGGAGCGTGAGGAGTGTGACAACCGAACCAGCGAAAGCAACAAGGAACTTTATTAGGACTTTTGGAACGTTTCAAAACAAGAATATTTAAGTACCATATGTCTGTAATGTATGTGGAATGTTGCTAAGATTATCGTCTTTTAAAAGTAGTTGAAATACTCTCTCGTTCAATTAAATCAAAACACTTATGCGCATCGAGCGAACATCTAGAGGCCTGTTAGGGATCATATTACGAAGTATCATCGCTAACTATCAGAACACGTATACTACCAGTACTAGTTGCTGCAATGCGAATCATCTACAATAATAATACCGACCAACACAGAACGTACTAACAAGAGGCACAGGATACTCTATCTCCCTAACAAACATTTTATTCGAATACAACTTAACACATGTTTTACTAGGAAGTTTCGATAACGTCATTCGATTTGGATTGGTTTAGTCCTCACCTTCCTAATTAAATGTTCTACGGAAAGACCCCTCACCTAACCTCCTGAATATCGAAACCCTCGTCTCTCATAAGTACAAATCCGATGCGGACCTCTGGGTCATCTCTCGTTACGGAACCTCGAAATACTCAAGAGAGGAGTACCACGCCATCCGACTGTTTTACCAAACTCAATTACATACGACCTATACGCACGAGTTAATGATAGATGGACCAGGAATGAGTCCTACCATGAACTTCGAGATAAGGCTACCTAGAAGAGCGAGTGGATGTTCTACCATTCGATTTAGTATAGTCGCATAAACCAAACCTATACGTTCCCTACCGACCTAAACAGCAGACAAGATGGTGAAAATTCGCTGGAACGACTAACAAGAATCAAAAATCACATAGAGAGAGAAGCAAGAAACCGCCCTCCAAACACAAAAGCAGGCCCTACGCAATGATCAGGAGTCATTACCAATACCTCAAGATGGCTAAAAGCGTACGAAGTCGGCTAGACCACACGTGCCCAGAACTAGGAACAGTAGTGTTCAACCTAGAAGATTGGAAGCACCATCCCTACGACGCAAAGATGCACAAGTTTTCATCGGTCATAAGAGCATTCAGTACATTCTCGACCGAAAATAACTTTGCCTGATTCAAGGACGATGGGTAGAACTACTAAGCGACTAGGAGTACTTGATTCGCCATTATCTGAGCAAGGCCAATAAGGTGGCAAATACCTTGTACAGAAAGGAATACTCGTGCTGCCAAGTAAGGTCATTATCAATGACAATCCATCCATTCCTGTCTACGCAAATCAGGAGAACTCGAACTAGAGACCTTGAAACCAGAGTATGCGATGGGTGAAAACTTAAGACGAATGAATAAGAACCTAGAAGTCAAGAGCGACGGGGCTCGGTACCTCCGGAATCGAAATCTGGACACCAAAGTTCGGTGGATTTAGGGACGTCGTCACAAACGAAGCACACAAAACTCGCCACTCAGTCCATCCAGGTCCAGAAAATATGTATCTGGACCTTAAGAAACAATATTGGTGGTCGAACATGAAAGCGGACATCGCTACATATGTGGACAGTATCTGACTTGTGCCAAGGTCAAGGTAGAATAATAGAAGCCTTCGTATTTCCTACAACAACCAGTGACACCCGAAAGGAAGTGGGAGCGGCTAACCATGGACTTCATAACCAAGTTACCCAGAACATTGGGTGGTCTCGATACCATTTGGATAATCGTCGACAGACTGTCCGAATTCGCGCACTTCCTACCAATCAAAGAAACCGACATGATGGAGAAATTGACTAGGACATACATCAAAGAGACTATACGAAAGTATGGTGTGTCAATATCCATTATCTCTGTCAGAGATAGGAGATTCATTTCGCGATGTTGGCAACCCTTGCAGGGACTAGGTTAGACTTAAGTATGGTCTACCACCTATAATCCGACAGACAGAGGAAAAGAAACTATTCAAACCTTGGAAGACATGCTAATAGCTTGGGCGATTGACTTCGGTAAAGCGTGGGAATGCCCACTTACCACTCATTGAATTTTCACACAACGACAACTATCACCCTAACATCGAGGTCGCTCCGTTCGAAGATCTCTAAATCAGCAAGGGCAAATCACCACTGCGCTGGGCTGAAGTGGGAGATACACAGCTAGCGAAGGAGCAAGTCCCTAACAGCACCCTCTATGGCCCGAGACCATAAGGGAAACAACGGAAGAGATCCTACAAATTCGAGACCGACAAAAGAGCTATGCAGATAAGCGACTCAAACCCTTGGAATTCTAGGTTGGGGACCATGTACTACTGAAGGTCTCACCGTGGAAAAGAACGATACGTTTTGGTAAACGTGGGAAACTAAATCCAAGATACATCGGGCCATTTGAAATCCTTGCCAGAATTGGCCACTGGCGTACAACTTCGACTGCCACAAGAACTTAATAACGTACACCCGACCTCCCACGTATCAAACTTAAAGAAGTGTCTGTCCGACGAGACTCTTGTAATACCACTCGACGGAATCAAAATCAACGAGAGTCTCCACTTCGTAGAAGAACAGGTTGAAATCATGGATTGAGAAATCAAGAGAACGAAACAAAGTCGCATTCCTATTGTGAAGGTCTGTGGGACGCTAAACGAGGACCCGAATTCACCTGGGAGCGCGAAGACCGGATAAAACAAAAATACCCGCATCTTTTCCCTAACTCTTGAAGTCCCAGTCGAAATGTTAATTTCGGGACGAAATTCCTTCTAACGGGGGGATGATGTGACAACCGTCAATTTCTGGTCAAGTCAAAGTCAAATAAAGTCAGCAAGTTAAACCGGTCAACTCAATTAACTCTTGTATATTAGGGTTTACCTTATGTTTACAATTGTACAACGCACCATCGTAATCCAAAGCATCGCTTAGAAGTTTCACGTGTTCAGAAAATCTAAACCCAAATTAGGGTAAGTGATGGAACTACTCGATAAAACATTAATATACACCCTGCGGGGGCGTATAACATTCATAACAAGGCTTAACGGGGTTTACACACCTTGCGTAGCAAAGCTAAACATCCAAAAAGGTTTCAAATGAAGTCTCTCTCAAATCTCTCTCACTCTATCTCTCGCTACCAGAAATCTCTCCCAAATCTCTCCAAGTGTGTGAAATCTCTCCCAAATCTCTCCAAGCATGTGAAATCTCTCCCAAATCTCTCTCTGTATGAGAAATCTCTCCAAGCATGTGAAATCTCTACCAAATCTCTCCAAGCGTGTGAAATCTCTCCCAAATCTCTCCAAGCGTGTGAAATCTCTCTCTGTATGAGAAATCTCTCCAAGTGTGTGAAATCTCTCCCAAATCTCTCTCTGTATGAGAAATCTCTCCAAGTATGTGAAATCTCTCCCAAATCTCTCTCAAAATCTCTCTCAACTTTTTATAATCACTCGGGGCATCCCGACCCTCGAATTAGACGAAAACAGCTCGAAAACGGAAGTGTACGCGAAAAACAGCCTTAAGGAGCCGAACCCTCTTAAGGAGCCGAACCCTCTTAAGGAGTCGAACCTCTTAGGAACCGAACTTGTCAGAAGCGAACTACACCCTCTCGGACCGAAGCTCAGCAGACCGAACCGAGACCTCGGACCTTCGGTCCCTCCCCCTCGCACCTTCGGTTCCCTCCTCTTCCTCTCGGTTCCTTCCTTCCCTTCTCGGTTCTCACTCTCTTAGAGCCGAACCTCGCAGGTTCGGTCCATATTGCCGGTTTTTGACCCAAACTTCGTTTTAAGCTCGTTTTTCGTGATTTTAACGCGGGATTTTCACCCAAACTCGTATTTTAACATAATAAACCCTAAATATCCATATTTTAATTATATTTTGGGGAAAAATCATTGCCTAAGAATAAAATCTAGTAGGTGAGATATTTAGGTGGAGTGTCGACTTATCCTTTGGGCAAGGACACAAGTTACCTCCCATACCCACTCCTTGACTATTCCCAGTCACTATTCACCCATACCTAGTCAATCATTGTCCTTTCACCACCCCTCTCCAGCAAGATTCAATATTCAAAAGCTGAAAATCTCCTCTCTCCTTCCACCTTATTCACTCTTTCTCAAAGAAGAACAAACACATTCTCTCTCACTTCCTCTCACCAAGAATTCGAGATTCAAGGCTGATCTTGAGCTCTTCACACACCTTGGTAAGTAAATCTCTTCCCACACTTGATTTCCTTACACTTCTACACTCAAATTACGGGTTCTTTACACAAATATCGTCATGTTTGTTGTTAGATCTTCGAATCATCAAGCATCTTCTAAGTGTTCTTGAGTTGAACACTTCTTTTCTTCATCATCCATCTTCTGAAATCACTCCAGGTGAGTTCATACCCCTATCTTTTCATGTTTTTCTTAAGTTTTAAGGGGTGTGGGGGGGGGGGGGGGAATACAAGTTAAAACACCAACAACTTAACTAAATCCAAACAACAACTTTCATCAGAAACGTTGAGTCCTATTCACAGACTGTTTTGACCAAGTTACACTTAATATCTTTCAAAACTTTTTAATATGAAATTAGTTCAGGTTCATACCTTTGAAATGACTACTTGCACATCTCCATACGATTTTTCTACAATTTTTGGCGATTTTTACAAAACTGCCTATCACTGTAACAACGAATTCGGACCAGTCAGTGAATATGAACGTTTTCACAACAGTTAGAGACTTCTAAAAATCATAATAAAAATTATGAACAAACTAGACACAGTTTCTAAACCCTCAGAATTTACGGAATCAGTTTTTAACTCCGTATGATTTGTCTATAATTATTCCAAGAACAGAAACATAAAAGATAAAACTAGCAAATTGCCAGTAACTCATTTACACCTTGTAACTTGCTGAGCAAGGTGTGTATTATCATATATAAGTACATGTTGGTTATATTACATGTCTTTTACCTCATTATAAAGGTTTACATCATATACAAAGAGGATTTCTACCATTACAAAATGTTTTGATAAGCTATAATAGGTATAGTTTATGATTCCATTAACACAACAAACACAGTTCGGAAGGTTTTATTCCCACAGAAAAAGGTTTTACACTCACACACACCACACGTAAACTTGTTAACGTAAATTGTGAGACATTCCTCTTAGTACTCCTAGAGTACGGGTTAAAATTCCTGGTAGTTATAACCAGAGTCTCTTGTAGGGAGAACGTGATAGTTGTGTATAGATCTATATTGGGTTTGACAAACCACACCTGAGCTGCATGCAACAGCTAGACTGGCAGGTCTGGGGTGACAAGTGTCATTATCTTTTTTGACGCCTGAGAAACGTCGTGGCAGGTTCATTAGTCATAGTATGGTTATAGCGACTCACATAGGGAGTTAACAACACATAAAGTTTACGGGGATTTTCTCAAATCAAAAAGGGTTTTATGTCGCTTTAAAATCACTTTTTATATCAATAAGTATGGATAGGACTGTACACTTTCGGTCTTGGAATTAAAGACAACACATCACTTTTGTAAGGAAAATATCGGATTTTTCTTGGTATCACACAATTCATAACAAAGATCGGTTTCCAAACTCTTCATCTAAAAAGCTTATGAACTCACCAACTTAATTGTTGACACTTTTTCGAAACTACTTGTATTCTCAGGAAATCAACGAAACCAGGTAATCACAAGCTTTTGAGGATGGAATGCTACGGCGTTGAACAACTATTTTTATATCATGTTGTAATCAATCATTGAAATATGTAACACTTGAAACCATGTAATTCTTTTCCTTTATATTTATGATTGGTTGTATTGCTTTGATCACTGTTATACACGTTGTTATGATACTATACATGAAGTCCGCCACCCCCGGACGTTTCCGCCATCCTTGGTTTGGGGGTGTGACATTACTTAGTATGCCCATTGCACGCTAATGTACGCCCTGCATACTAGCCTTAGCACTAGTACGCCATGCATACACTTGTGTACGCCCCCGCGTACTTGGTTTAACCCTAAACCACCAAACTTCCGAAGGTCAGAACTTCTTCGTTATATGTCCGTTTCTGACGATCCTTATATCCACAAAAAGGTAACGAGAAGATCTACGCTTCTATAAAATCATACTTGCCTTAAAACTTCCCGAACTAAAATCTAATTTCCATAAAATCCCGAACTGACACTTTACCGATATACCCTTTGGCTCCAAAACAAAATTCGGACTCCCGAATCGTCTAAATTACATTACCCACACCCAAATAGGTGTAAATCTCTTTTCCTCAAAGGAACTAAGCCTAATGATACCCGATCTTCGGTCAACTCCCCGCATTTTGAAATGATTTGGAACAGGGCGTTACATGCCGCCTCAACCAAACCGCTTCTCCCGAGCTTCCGTGCCTATGGCTTATAGCTGGCCCATACCAAGTATCTGACATACAACACACAACACACAACAGGACCGCCTCAACCTCATCCGCTACTATAGGTCGACATATAATCATTCATGGATCAAGTAGGCAAATAATGCTTGCAATTATCAATCATACATATCTTTAGCACCTACTAGACCACTCTCAGCACACTACTTCTCTACCTGCTAACCTCCATGGAAAGCGTAACCATAAGTAACTAGAGGTGAGATAGCCACCCGAATAGATGATCCTACTCTATAGCCATAACCAAATGAGGAACATGCAAGAAAGCCTAAATCTAGAGTTCCCAGGCGATCCTACACGACAACATACAACCCCTAGGGCACTCCACTAGACAATAACCAGCCAACTGGTACTCTAACTAGCATACCATTACTGATATATGCTACCACACCAGGATATATATATATATATATATATATATATATATATATATATATATATATATATATATATATATATATATATATATATATATATATATATATATATATAGCAAATCACTACAGCATAACAACAACCTATACAGAAGAATATATAACCAACTCTACAAGGAATGCATAACCGCATGTACCCACAGGTGAGATAGACACCTAGATATATGTTCATAACCTAGAGCCACAACCAAACGAGGAACAGACAAGAAAGACTAGATCAAGAGTCCTCAATCTATCCTAGATGACTATATACAGTCCCTAGGGCATGCCATGTATCATCCCGAAAAACAAGGGTAAAAAATTTCATTTTTATTATAATCAAAACACTATTGTAACTTTATCCAAACATTTAAAAGCATTTCAAAATAAAACAATAATCATAGTTCATTCCCAAAGATCACGTATTGCGGAAAACACAGGTGTATGCACTGTGATCAAGTCGGGCCCTTCCTTTTCGAACCGGAAGTACCTGAAACCATAAAACACAAACTGGAAGCACAAAGCTTAGTGAGTTCACCAAACACCACATACCAAACATATCAAACGATCCATATATATATCATACATAAGCAATCAATTAATAAAAGTGCTATGTGCCAACCATAGTCTTGCCATTATGTCACGAGCCGCCTCATGGTCTTCGTGCCAGGCCGAGGACCAAAACCCTGGGTCTTACACACAAATTCCAGGAGCCACCTCCTTGTTTTCCAGGAAAGCATCACAAAGACAATTGTCATACAATCTACAACTACTTAACCAATTATCCGCCAGAGTTAAAACCCTGGTCTTGCATACAGTTTTCCAGGAGCCGCCTCCCGGTCTTTCGTACAAAATGCCAGGGGTTACCCCCGGGTCTTCCTACAATACATAAACCAGATGGGCCGGCATTGGTGCCTTCGACCCATAGAACAGTGAGGAGACTCACCTCGAATGCAGAAGCTCACTGAAAGAAATCCCTAGCTGCTGCTCTGATGACTTCCCGAGCTATCAAGACCAAAATAACACCCAATTAGCAGTTCCACACTATGATCCATAATCCATACTTGGGGTAAAATGACCATTTTACCCTTGACCCAACCTAAACCAAAACTAAGGCCCAAGCTCAAAATCAAAAGGCCCAAAACTAAAAGATCCATAAGCCCACTAATGGTTCAGTTTTCCAAATTGGGCCCAACCTATATGGGCGTTATCCTAAAGCCCAATAACTCCTTATCCAATAATAAATCTCGGCCCAAAGGCCCAAACAACAAGTCCAAAATAAAATAAACCCAAAATAAGCCCATGACCAAAAGCCCAAAAAATCCCACTGATGAACCGAACGCGTTGCGTTCCCTGTTCCAGCGCAGGGCGTTCGTTGCCAGACCACAGATCGGGACTCCTTTCTTGAACGCGCCGTATTCCCGAGATGAAAGCTCGGCGTTCCCTACCAAAAATCACACCAGACGTCTTAATACCTTAAGTCCAACGTCCAAATCCTCAAAATAGCTTCATATCACTGACTTAATCCAAAAAGTCGAAGGGTTTAAGCCTTTGCATGGCTTAATGAAGCCCAATACCGAAGATGAACTCCAAAGGTCAAAATCACTTTAAAATGTCTTAAAACTTCTTAATACCTTAATACCTCAATCCAAACTTCCAGATCTGATTTCAAGGGACATCTTAAGTCATAAAGTTTCAAACTTTATGACTTAGCATAACCCAATGGGACACAAATCAAAACCCTAAGTCCCCAAATTTCATCAAATCACTACCAAATCATGCATGGAAGGTTTTTACCTATCAAGATCCAAACTTTATGACTCCATAACCTCAACAAGGACCAAATATGAAGATCAAAGGTTCTGGAGTGACTTCTACTCATAAGAACCACCTCAAAGGGACCAAATTCATAACAAAATACCACTTAGCTAGATCTACATGAAAGAGTTGTCAAGGTTAAGACTTCATACCTCCAGAAGATAGATCTAGGTGCACAATGCTTGGATGCAAAAGCTCCAAGTCAAGCAATGACTCTTCAAGAAGTTCCTTCTTCCTCCTCAAGCACGAAAATACTCATAAATAATTTTGAAGTTCAAGAATCACTCAAATGGAGGCTAGGGTTTCGTTCTTAGGGTTAGAGAGGATGGAGGGTGAATGAAATGAGGGTTGGAGGTGAGTTACGGTGTTTAAATAGGGTCCAAGACTCTAAATTAGGGTTTTAATCTGGCTTGACGAACGCAATGTGTTCCCTTGGGGAATGCATGGCGTTCCCAAATGCATCCTCATTCAAATTCCCGTGTACGCCATGCGTACCCGGTTTGGTCCAAACCCTTCTAACTTCAAATGATCATAACTTTTGCATTCCTTATCCGTTTTCGACGTTCTTTATATCCACAGAAAGGTAACGAGAAGCCCTACACTTCTATAAACTTTATTTAGTCTAAAAACCAACCGAAATTAAATCCAAATTCACAAAAGGCCCAAACCAATGTCTTTACCGATACCCTTGGGCTCCAAAACATAAACCGAATACCCGGATCATCGAAACTACATCATCGACATCCAAATGAGCCCAAAATTAGCTCTTCAAGGGTTCTAAGTCTGCTAATACCCACTCCTTGATCACCAGCCTACAATGGGAAACGATCCGAAACAGGGCATTACATGCCACTAATAAATGGTAAGTAAAACTAGTGGGCAGGAATTGGTGCCTTCCACCCACAGGTAGAGTGAGGAAGACTCACCTGAAACGAAGAACCTAGAAACACTGCAATGCGCTCCCTTTTCAGCACTACTTACTCCAAAAATTCCACTAATACCAAAACCAGTAGAATCTTAATCAACAATCCAAAACCATCAAGTTTGACCCAAAGTCAAACTTGGTCAAAAATTAAACAATCAACGGAAGTCAAAGAAAGTCAAAGTCCAAGTCAGGCTGGGTATGCCCTGGTTATCCCATTCCTACGCTCAATGTATGGGACTCAGACCTTTTACACGCTTTGTACTATTTGGTATGCCCAATGTACTCAAGCATGATCCTACTTCTTCATTAACCACTTATTCCGTTAAGACCTTACATACAAAACTTAGATTTAGTCCCAAATAACATTCTTAATCATAAAGTTTCCAACTTTATGACTTTGCATGACAAGAAGTGCTCAAAATTCAAACCCTAAGTTACTACCAAACACCCATACTTTATAACTCTTGCATGGATGGGAGAAAGGGACCAAGATCACATTTTTTATTACTACAAATACTCAAAAACATTTGAAAGGACTCCTCATTTGGTCTAGAATAGGCGATACTCATATATAGCAAGATTATGGGAACAAAATGCACGAAAAATCAAGAACTAGCACGATCTAATGAAGCATTCATCAAGTTCAAAACTTTATACCATCTTGATGTTGCTTGAAAGATGAAAAACTCAGATAGACAAGGCTTGAAACTTCTCACTAGCTTTCCAATCACTTTTTTTCATCAAAGTTGAATACCAAAAACCAAAATGAGCTCAACATTTCACAAATGGTGGTTAGGGTTTAAAAAGAGTCAAATGGGAGAATGGAGGCTAAAGGTGGGATGGGCTCAAGCCAGATAATGACATTATATAGGTCTCAATCCCTAAAAATAAGCGTTTTGGAAACAACATGAGTACGCCCAACGTGTTACTTACGTACACCCAATATTCTTGACGAAGCTCCTATCCAACTTAATGATTTACGCCATGTGTACTCAATGTGTACGCCCAACATAAATCAAAATCTCCAAATTCCACTTTTACTTCAGACAACTATAACTTCTTCGTTTCAACTCTGTTTTAGGCGTTCTATAAGTGCACGTAAAAGTATTGAAGAGTCCCACAATATTATCTAGTTACTTTGGACTAAAAACTTCTCGAAATAAAATCCTTAATTCATGCAAGAAACTCGGTCTATAACGTCTTCGGTCCAATACACAACTCAAGGGTTAGATCTCACAACGAACATTATCACCTGCCAAAAGGTCTAAACTTTACTTACTGAAGGACCAAAGCCTTTACATAATTGACCTTCGGTCCATAATCCTTAAGTAAGAAATGATCTGAAACCGGGTATTACAATTTTCCCCCACTTAAATTAGATTTCGTCTTTGAAATCGACTCTTGCTTCCACTCTTGAAGTAACCCCTTGTGGGTCCTTCAAACTCGACTCCTTCTAAGCGGCCAGAGATCACTTGAATGCTAGCACCTACAAGTTCAAATCTTGAAATCATGGAAAACCTTGAGGTAAAATGAACCACCCCACTTGTCACCCATGCTAACCAAAACTCCCAACCTGATCCGACCGAAGTCACCCGGACCTGTATCTCTCATCAAACATCCGAATTAGGAACTTCATCCTACGTCATATCAGCCAACCTCACATACTGACGTATTAGTGAGAAATCCTTATAACCCAACAGACAAGGCTAAACCATCCTTTGTATTAACTAGGTTGACCAAATTTTTCATATTTGATCGGTCCTAGGTCTTCTCGGCCATACGCCGTCCTTCTGAATTATGAATCCTGGAACTCTCGGTTGACCGCCGATATGCTAACCCCGTATATAAATGCACCAACACAAAGAACTCAATGATTACATACTAAACTAGACCAGGCTCCTAGTTGGATCTAACAACCCCGTTCTGCTGTCCACTGACAACACTCGACTTACTCTTGATCCGCTAACCAGTAACTACATTCGGGCTTACCCTCGATCCACTTACCAATAACAACACTCGAGCTTACCCAAATGCGCTAACCAATAACTGCACTCGGGCTTACCCCAGATCCACTAACTAATAATTGCACTCAGTCTTACCCCCGATCCGCTAACCAAAAATTGTACTAGCGACATATCGCGCACCAAAACAACAAGACTTAACTTACCTTACCCGGATTTTGGGCCATGCCTCAGACTTCCAAGCTCAAGTCAAAGAAGAATAGATAAGGAAGCGCTCCACACAAACCTAAACCCGAGATCCTAACACCATAGAGTCTAAATCACGAGGACGCTCTACATATTACTAATACTACCGAAACTAAGTCGATTCAGAAAGGAATCCAACAACTGACGATGAACCTGATGCAACAATTAGAAAATTGAATAATTCTGCGAAAATCCCGGCTTGGAGAAATCCGGCTGAGAACTGAACCTCGACATAAGGTCTTCCTACTACAAGATCTTCACTCTCCCCCACTTGGAATCTGCTAGACTCTAACAAATTCAACAATCTTTTAATTCCCAAACCAAGGTATACTCAACTACTTGATCCCGACCACTGACATCTAGATACATAGGAAATATGGAACCCACAACAACATTTAACACGTGTGTAAAAACCTCAAGGATAATAATAAATCCATTTGTAATAAGAAATTACATAAAACTAGAGCTAAAGAAGATAATTTCATGCAACTAGTCATTCAAGATTATAACCGAGCTTCCAGAATATAAATAGGAAATACAATGATACTACAATGTAATACCTGATCAAATCGAAGAACTGAAAATGCAAACCTCAGTTTCCGGGACTCCGGCCATCACAAAACATCCGTCAGGTAACTACCAAGCTAGGGGTGTAGGGTTCAGAACCTTACCGAAAATAAAAAGGGGCAATGAGCTCTGATGTGGTCTTCCTGACCGCAATGGAAACAAACCTACGAACTCTGCCTGTAATTCCTACCAAAATGACCCTCTTCACTACACCTGTGACATAAAAAAGAGCGACGCCTTCCATTATGAAACTTTCTGTAGTGGCCACAATCGGATCTCCTCCTCACAGCCGATCCTGAACTAGGGTAGGCGGAATTGAGCCACTTGGCCGCAGGCTGATACTGCCCTGAAGTTGCCCTCTCCTCATTTATCTAGGTCTCCAACTCAAATTCCCTCATCTTGGCACTTGACTACAACTCAGTTAAGGTCTGATACTGTTTAGTCGAGACAAACTCTCGAATCTCCATCTTGATCATACTCAAGTGTCACGACATCTGTACCTGCTCTGAAGTGCCATACTCTGGGCGGAAAAGAGCTCTCTCCATCAACATCTCGGTGACCTCCGTCGCCGATTTAATCGCCTGTTTGAGCAACAGGTACTCTTATACCAATCGATCCTTCTCCATAAGAGGAACATACTCCGCTCGGAACATACCCATAAACTACTCCTAAGTTACTATGGCTCGCTCTGTCTGTGAAAAGCCATGGGTCACAAATTCCCATCAATCCTTCGCCTCCCAGCGAAGAGATTAAGCGTAAATTTCACTTTTTGGTCCTCTGGAAACAAACATGTGAACAAACAACCCTCCACATCATAAATCCATTTCAAAGCAATAAACAGGTCCATGTTGCCTCTGAACTCTGGAGGCTTCATGTTACTAAACTCCGAGTAATGCATCATCCCGCCCCTTTGAGATCCTGCAACAGTGACGATTCCTTTGGCTGCGGTAGCAACTGCGTGCATGAAGGAGACATAGCGCAAGTCAAACTCCTCGATCAACACGGTCTTGATTGAACCATATAGATCCGGATTTTCCTTCCTTATCTCCACCACCACTTCAACAACAATGATCCCACGAATCTCCTCATCAGTCGGACCTGCCATCACAGTGCCATCAACACCTGATCTTGAACCTCCGGTAGCTTTCATACTGAAAATATACAATGGAAAGATCAAACATCAAAACATATTGCTCAACACACCAGGCCCCCACCTATTAGTTCCTTAGTAGCCTCAAGATTCCATTTGACTCTCATACAGAGCATGTGCTTTTAGTAGTACGGGGCCAAAATACCATTCACACCTGTCCGTAGTCCATTCAGAATTTATCCTAAGGTGTTAAGTCACTGCAATAGACCATCCCTAGATGTACTAACACCCACATGCACCTATGAGTCATAACTAACTTCTTATGCACTCCTCCTAGGATTGTCCTCGCTCTCGCACCGCTGGTTGCTTTGTGCATGCTAGTTGTACACAATACGGGGTCGGATAGACTGTTGAATAATAAACTCTACCCTATGTCCACAACCAAACAAGGGACAAGAAATAAGGCCAAGTAAATCATTCTAAGGCTATTTAGTCTTGACTGTATACATGCATACAACATACACTAAGCAATCACACAATCAAAAAGCATATAACAAGCAATTCCCTATATCATAAGGTGTCACATAAATCAGGAATTTCTATCCAACAGTTTCTAAAGAAATTAGCTTATCCACTAGCATGCTTTTCTAACAATTCACATATCAGCAAGTTCAAAATCTCCAAATTTCACTTCTACTTCAAACGGCTATAACTTATTCACGCAATAAACCTAGTCTATAACTTCTCCATTTCTACAATTCGTTCCAATACACAATTCGAGGGTTAGATCTCACAACCAACATTATCACCTCCCAAAAGATCTAAAGTTTAATTCTTTAAGGACCAAAGCCTTTACATGATCGACCTTCAGTCCAAAATCCTGAATTAAGAAATGATCAGAATGAGTGTTACATATTTGGTGTAACGCCCGTGTTTCTAGGCTAGACATTAATATTGATTTGATAGTCTAGGTTAACCTTTGTAACTCATTTTGAAGAAATGAAAAGGAATTATATGAATATTATGTGAATTATGTGTTTTATGCTTAATTACTAGGATTTAATTAATTAAGAATAAAAATGAACATCGAAAATAAATATTAGATAAAACCGATATCTATTAAAAAAGTTGTAGTGGTCGTGACAAGGATTACAGATATATAAAGAATACCAAAATCCGAGTTATAACGAAGAAGTTATGACCTGTCGAAGTTTCATAACAAAACCGGCACGGTGCCGAATGACGTAAAAAGTGAGTTTTTGATAAACTACTTTTTAGCCTTAGTGATCTAAACGAAAGTCGTAGTGTTCGTCAAACCGAGAGTATGTATAAAAAGAACGCCCAAATCTGACTTCGTATGAGGAAGTTATGATTTTTTTAAGTTTTAGCTTAGTAGTAGACAGCTAAAAACTCGAATTTTAGATAGAGTGATTTTTAGCCGATACAACCTAAACGAGAATCGAAGGTCTCGTCAATAGTAGTACAATGGTAAAAAGACAAACGAAAACGGACGTCGGATGAAGAAGTTATGAATTTTTAACGGATTTCCTGTCCCGGTCTGTTAAAAATAATAATATAAAAATTAAGATCAAAATTAGTCGACGAAGTCTAAACGAAAGTTGTAGAACGTAATTTTACCTACGCGTGCATATAAAGAACGTTAAAAACGGAGCTCGTATGCGAAAGTTATGGATTGTAGAAGTTTTTGCACAAAAATCGAGAAAAAAATGTCAAATCCGAAAAATTTCGCATGGTGGACTTCGGCCACGTCACCCTCGCTCATAACGTGCCACGTGTCCGAAAATGATGAGTCATCCGAGCAGCTGGCAGACGCGTGATCGAATCCGGAGAGCCGTCCGAAGCCGCCTCGCCTCCGTCCGACGCGTGTCCAGGTGACTCCTCGCATCCGACGCGCTGGTCCAACCGCGGAGCGACGCGTGCCCTCCTGATGTGTCCGAGCTTCGCAGGTGCGTCACGACTCCAACCCTCGGACCCTAGACCTCGGTCCAATCAGAGGTCAGCAGCTTACCCCTCGTGCGAGCCATGTGACCCCTCTTCGGATATGCTGCCACCTGGAAGCCTCTCAGCCGTCCGATCAGAAGCCTCGCCCCTATAAATAGAAGGGTGCGAGACCTCCCGGGGATACTTTAGAAATTTGTCAATTTTCACCCCTATTTCAATATTTCTTTTATTCCAACTTCTCCCAAAGCCCCGTTATTATACCAAACACCCGAAACACGTCCCGAAGTGCCCGAGATGCCCGATAAATTTATCTTTTCGGTTTTGAAGCCCAACTCTCGCAGAGCCCGGTTTCTCAACAAAACTCCCGGTTTTATTAGAAACGATCGTTTTAGGAAACGAAGTGCTGCCCGATTATCAGTAAATCATGTGAGTGTGTAGTCACTTTCACCCTACACCTAGATATGAAGTATTTTCTATAAAATACATGCTATGTGTAATTATATTAATTGTTTAATTGAGGTGACTGTTGAATAGATGTTTTATACAAGTTTTAAACTGTATATGTATTTTATCTACAAATATGTTGGGTAGAACATGGGTAGACGAAATAGTCGATGTGTGTTAAAATGGTGAGAGGCCTCGATGTTGTTGTTGTCGTCTAGCGGAGTATAGATGACGACCACAGACCTTTCTAGACAGTCCAGTGGAACTCTAGCAGGTTCGCAACTTGTAGGTGTTGGTGAACTAAATGTTCATTGGCGTACTCCATCCCCCTCATGGTTGCCTTTAGGACATGTATGGCTGAGGAGTCCCCTTAGCAGTAGTGTCCATCCCGATGATATTCCTTAGGTTAGGTCCCTTGTGATAGGTGTTTAGGGACTTAAAGTGAGGATAACGGGAATGGGTAATCAGGTTTATTGTTGATTGGTGAACTTAATAAGTTTATTATTATTGTGGGTTGAAAACCCTATATGCTCACCAGGCTCCCAAGCCTGACCCACTCAGATTTTTATTATTACAGGTAGTGGACCCCGAGCATAGTCGGAGGATGATGAGAGATTTTTGGATTATAGGCCAGTAGTTGTAAATAACTGTTGTAAGGCTTATAATGTCTTGTTTATGCTTTTGATCTGTATCAGAACATGACATCCCGAGGTTTTGATATAAAAGGAAATTATATATTTCTTAAAGAAAGGTTTTGATAAAGTTTTATCATGTTTTGTTTTGGGGACCAATTCCGCAACATCTTTTAAAAGGATTTCTCTGATTTTATTTTAAAAAGCATAAATTAAATCGGTCTTTTCTAGCCGAGAAATTAGGGGATGTCACAGTTGGTATCAGAGCATTAGTTTAAGCGAACTAAGAAATTGTAGGATTTCTAGAATTAAAATTAGAATTCTAAGTGATGATTGTGAGATGAGTGTCTACCATATTTTAGACACGAGCACTAGTTTATTTTAGGAAAAATGCCTAAAATGCTTTTATGTGCTAAATTCTATATGTTTGCCATATATGCCATTATTTGTTCGGATCTATGGTTTGTTGTCGACTGGATCTGGAAACCATATGTGTGTAGGATTCTAAGCGTATAATTACGAGATTAGAACTAACATGTAAACGTTTCGGAGTGATAAGGGAATTGAAATATCTATCAAAGATATAGACCTAAATTCGACTTATTCAGTATATAGATTATAATGGAAAGAACTCGCAGTGGAGCGGGAAATGCAAACATAAACCAACAACCTCAACCCCAAGTGGTGGAACATGTGCCTATAGTAGGAGCTGCACCAGAACCCATCCCCATGGATGGAGTACGAACTATGATTCAGACCATGATGGCTGAACAAAGGGAGGAATTGAGGCAAATGTTGCTGAACAACAGGGATGAACCTTCAGTTCCTGTTGAACAACGTGAATTGAATGACGATCGATCTGAAGAAGGAAACAACAGTAGATCTGTTGGTCATAGTGAACCGCTTGTGGTTGGGAGAAATAACCACGAAGATAGAGTGGAGAGAAATGGGTGCAAGTATAAGGACTTTATGACTTGCAAGCCATCGAACTTCACTGGAAAAGAAGATCCCGTCGGAGTAATGGATTGGATCTCGGAAATGGAATTGGCTTTCATGACTTGTGGTTTCTAAGGAAAGTTACAAACCACATTTGCAGTGCGTCAGTTCAGGGGTGGTGCTGCTCGTTGGTGGAACACTCTAGGGAAAACCCTAAGCCCTAATGAGCCACTGCAACTGACTTGGGCATAGTTCTTGGTGCACTTCATGCGCAAGTACTGCTCGGCCCAAAACATGCTTGAGCTAGAAAACCAATTTCTGACGTTGAAGAAGGGGAGTATGACCGTTGATGAATATACGAATAACTTCACAGACAAAATAGAGTTTGCTTTGCGTATTGTCCCAGATGAGCTGGTAAAAATTGACAGATACGCAAAGGGACTTCCATGGGAGTACGTGGTGCCAGTACGTCAGGCACTTACATTGGAGGCAGCTATATGGGCTGCCAAGTCTGTTGAAGATATGATTAAGGGGAGAGCCGCGAACAAGGTTGAAATTGGCGAAAAGAGAAAGTTTGAAGGAACTTCAGGTTCCAATAAAAAGAACAAGTTCTCGAAGACTGGTTCAAGAAAATTCGGAGGAGGAGCCGAAGCCAAGTGGTGTGACAAGTGTAAGAAGAAACATGCTGGGAAATGCAGCGTGAAATCACTTGTTACAAATATGGAAAGCCAGAGCATTATGCCAATGAATGCACCTTTGATAAGAACGTTTGTTTTGGGTGCCATGAAGAAGGGCATATTTTGAGGGATTGCCCGAAGAAGAAGGATGCAACAAAATCCAATCTTCCACCAAAGCCGAAGGCGAGAGCCTTTCAGATGACACTTGAAGCTGCGAAAGAAGAAGCCGATGTCGCTTCAGGTACCTTTCTCGTAAACGAATTTTCTGCCCAAATTTTTTTTGATTCTGGAGCCAATTACTCCTTTATTTCACATGAATTTGGTAGAAAACTAGCTTTGCCTGTAGATAGACTAGTTAATACTATAATAGTCGAGATTGCTAGTGGCAAGTTTGTACCTGTTAGCCATCGTATGAAAAACATCTTCATTGACTTGAATGGGAATAAGTTCCACGAGGAATTATTGCCTATCGAGTTAAATGGATTCGACATAGTTTTAGGAATGGATTGGCTTAGCGCCAATGATACCGAAATATTGTGTAGGAAGAAGATAGTAAAAGTAAACCCGCCAGGGAAAGAGTCGTTTATGGTGTATGGAGACAAACGCAGAGTAAACTCTGGAATCATTTCCGTAATGAAAGCCAGAAAGTGTTTGGCCAAGGGATGTACATCATATGTAGCGTTCGTGATCGATGCTAAGAAGGAAAAGAAGGAGGTGCAGAATATTTCGGTGGTGTGTGATTATCCGAAAGTCTTTCCCGAAGATCTTCCCGGATTGCACCCTAATCGACAAGTAGAATTTCGTATCGACTTGTTACCAGGAACGACACCGATAGCAAAAGCACCGTATCGACTAGCACCAAGAGAGATGAAAGAACTTATGACACAACTTCAGGAGTTATTGGACAAAATTTTTATTCGACCTAGTTCATCACCCTGGGGAGCCCCGGTGTTATTTGTAAAGAAGAAAGACGGGAGCATGAGAATGTGCATTGATTACAGAGAGCTGAATAAAGCGACAATAAAGAACAAGTACCCGTTGCCGAGGATCAATGACCTGTTCGATCAGTTGCAAGGTTTGAGCTATTTCTCGAAGATCGATCTTAGGTCAGGATATCATCAACTAAAGATGAGAGAGCAGGATATCGAAAAGACTGCATTCAGAACAAGATATAGACACTATGGATTTTTGGTTATGTCGTTCGGACTAACCAATGCGCCAGCAGCTTTCATGGATTTGATGAACGGGGTTTGTAAACCATACCTTGATAAATCCGTGATAGTATTCATAGATGATATATTGATTTATTCAAAAAGCAAGCAGGAGCATGACAAGCATCTGCGTGAAGTGCTAGAAGTTCAGAAAAAGTAGAAGCTGTATGCAAAGTTCTCCAAATGTGAATTTTGGATTCAAGAAGTCCAATTCTTAGGTCATGTGGTTAACCAAGAAGGAATAATGGTTGACCCAGCAAAGATTGAAGCTGTGATGAAGTGGGAACAACCAAAAAGTCCTACGGAGATTCGAAGCTTTTTAGGATTAGCCGGATATTATCGACGATTTATCCAAGGCTTTTCTTCGATCGCTACTCCATTAACAACTTTACCCACAAAGGATCTACTTATACTTGGAATGAGAAGCATAAGGAAGCCTTTGAAAAGTTAAAGAAGAGATTGTGTGAAGCACCGATTCTTTCGTTACCTGAAGGAGTTGATGTCTTTGCAGTTTATAGTGATACCTCTGGAGTTGGGTTAGGTTGTGTTCTGACCCAAAGGGATAAAGTGATAGCGTATGCATCGAGGCAATTGAAAGAGCATGAAAAGAACTACCCCACTCATGATCTGGAGTTGGCAGCGGTAGTATTCGCCTTAAAGATATGGAGGCACTATCTTTATGGTACTAAATGCAAACTTTTCACTGATCATAAGAGTCTTCAATATCTCTTTAATCAGAAGGAATTGAACATAAGGCAACGGCGCTGGCTAGAGTTAGTCAAGGACTACGACTGTGAGATACTTTACCACCCTGGTAAGGCAAATGTTGTTGCTGATGCTCTCAGTCGGAAGGTAAATCTTGAAAAGCAAAGGCCAAGAGCGTTGAGAATTGAAGTTGTCTCGACAATTGTGGAAAGTATAAAGAAAGCTCAGGAGGAAGCTTTAGAGAAAAATGACCGAAAGGAAGAACGTTTGGGTAAAACGTTGGTGTTTGATACAAACGGTCAAGGACTGAAGCTATTCAAAGATAGGATTTGGGTACCTAAGACGGGAGGAGTAAGAGATCTTCTGATGGAAGAAGCTCACAAGACCATGTACTCGATTCATCCCGGCAGTACAAAAATATATAGGGATCTAAAACCCTATTACTGGTGGCCGACGATGATGCTCGATGTTGCTAAGTATGTGGCCGAGTGTGTAACTTGTGCTAGGGTTAAGGCACAACATCAGAAACCGTATGGGAGTTTAGAACCTTTACCTGTACCCATGGATAAATGGGAAGACATCACCATGGATTTCGTGACTAAACTGCCCAGAACAAGGAACGGTCATGACATGATTTGGGTGGTCGTTGATCGCTTCACTAAGAGTGCACATTTCATAACAGCCAACGAGAAATGGTCTATGGATAAACTTGCGAATTCTTACGTGAAGGAAGTTGTGAGGCTTCACGGTGTTCCGTTAATGATTGTATCCGATCGTGACAGCCGTTTTACCTCAAGGTTTTGGAGGAGTCTACAAGAGGAAGTGGGTACCAAGTTGTGTTTGAGTACAACTTACCATCCGCAAACTGATGGTCAAAGTGAAAGAACAATTCAAACATTAGAGGATATGCTGAGAGCATGTACCCTAGAATTCCAAGGTAACTGGGATGAACATTTACCTCTAGTAGAATTTTCCTATAATAATAGTTTCCACTCAAGCATCAAGATGGCACCTTATCACGCTTTGTATGGAGAAAAGTGTCGAACGCCGTCATGTTGGATGGAGGCTGGGGAAAAGCAGTTTATGGGACCCGAAATAGTCCATCTGACTGCTGAAAAGTTGAAAGTGATTAGGGAAAGGATGTTAGCAGCTCAAGATCGACAAAAGAGTTATGCTGACAAGGAAAGACAACCGATATCCTTTGAAGTTCGAGATTTGGTTTTACTTAAAGTCTCACCGTGGAAGGGACTTATAAGATTTGGTAAAAGGGGAAAATTGAGTCTAAGGTTTATTGGACCGTTTAAAGTTCTTCAGAGGATCGGGAATCAAGCTTACAAGCTAGAATTACCGGAAGAACTGGAGGGTATTCATAACACCTTTCATGTGTGTTATTTGAGAAAATTCACGGGAGATGTTCCCGACATAATTCCCATTTCTGAATTAAGGTTGGATGAAAACAAGAGGTTAAATAAAGAACCTGAGGCAATCGTTGACTGTAAGACTAAGAAGTTGCGACGCAAGATGGTCGATTTAGTGCTTGTGCGTTGGAAACATACGAATGGGCCAAATCTCACTTGGGAAACGGAGAGTGACATGATGAGTCGCTACCTGCATTTGTTTGCTGATGTGATAGTCTAGGTTAACCTTTGTAACTCATTTTGAAGAAATGAAAAGGAATTATGTGAATATTAAGTGAATTATGTGTTTTATGCTTAATTACTAGGATTTAATTAATTAAGAATAAAAATGACAAGGATTACGGATATATAAAGAATACCGAAATCCGAGTTATAACGAAGAAGTTATGACCTGTCGAAGTTTCACGACAAAACCGGTACGGTGCCGAATGACGTAAAAAGTGGGTTTTTGATAAACTACTTTTTAGCCTTAGTGATCTAAATGAAAGTCGTAGTATTCGTCAAACCGAGAGTATGTATAAAAAGAATGCCCAAATCTGACTTCGTATGAGGAAGTTATGATTTTTTTAAGTTTTAGCTTAGTAGTAGACAGCTAAAAACTCGAATTTTAGATCGATTGATTTTTAGCCGATACAACCTAAACGAGAATCGAAGGTCTCGTCAATAGTAGTACAATGGTAAAAAGACAGATGAAAACGGACGTCGGATGAAGAAGTTATGAATTTTTAACGGATTTCCTGTCCCGGTCTGTTAAAAATAATAATATAAAAATTAAAGTCAAAACTAGCCGACGAAGTATAAACGAAAGTTGTAGAGCGTAATTTTACCTACGCGTGCATATAAAGAACGTCAAAACCGGAGCTCGTATGCGAAAGTTATGGATTTTAGAAGTTTTTGCACAAAAATCGAGAAAAAAATGTCAAATCCGAGAAATTTCACATGGTGGGCTTCGGCCACGTCACCCTCGCTCATAACGTGCCACGTGTCCGAAATTGCTGAGTCATCCGAGCAGCTGGCAGACGCGTGTTCGAATCCGGAGAGCCGTCCGAAGCCGCCTCGCCTCCGTCCGACGCGTGTCCAGGTGACTCCTCGCATCCGAAGCGCTGGTCCAACCGCGGAGCGACGCGTGCTCTCCTGACGTGTCCGAGCTTCGCAGGTGTGCCACGACTCCAACCCTCGGACCCTAGACCTCGGTCCAATAAGAGGTCAGCAGCTCACCCCTCGCACGTGCGAGCCATGTGACTCCTCTTCGGATCTGCTGCCACCTGGAAGCCTCTCAGCCGTCCGATCAGAAGCCTCGCCCCTATAAATAGAAGGGTGCGAGACCTCCCGGGGATACTTTGGAAATTTGTCAATATTCACCCCTCTTTCAATATTTCTTTGATTCCCACTTCCGCCAAAGCCCCGGTATTATACCAAACACCCAAAACACGTCCCGAAGTGCCCGAGAAGCCCGATAAATTTATCTTTTCGGTTTTGAAGCCCAACTCTCGCAGAGCCCGGTTTCTCAATAAAACTCCCGGTTTTATTAGAAACGATCGTTTTAGGAAACGAAGTGCCGCCCGATTATTAGTAAATCATGTGAGTGTGTAGTCACTTTCATCTTACACCTAGATATGAAGTATTTTCTATAAAATACGTGCTATGTGTAATTATATTAATTGTTTAATTGAGGTGACTGTTGAATAGATGTTTTATACAAGTTTTAAACTGTATATGTATTTTATCTACAAATATGTTGGGTAGAACATGGGTAGACGAAATAGTCGATGTGTGTTAAAATGGTGAGAGGCCTCGATGTTGTTGTTGTTGTTGTTGTAGTCGTCTAGCGGAGTATAGATGACGACCACAGACCTTTCTAGACAGTCCAGTGGAACACTAGCAGGTTCGTAACTTGTAGGTGTTGGTGAACTAAATGTTCATTGGCGTACTCCAACCCCCTCATGGTTGCCTTTAGGATATGTATGGCTGAGGAGTCCCCTTAGCAGTAGTGTCCATCCCGATGATATTCCTTAGGCTAGGTCCCCTGTGATAGGTGTTTAGGGACGTAAAGTGAGGATAACGGGAATAGGGAATCAGGGTTATTGTTGATTGGTGAACTTAATAAGTTTATTATTATTGTGGGTTGAAAACCCTATATGCTCACCAGGCTCCCAAGCCTGACCCACTCAGCATTTTATTATTACAGGTAGTGGACCTCGAGCATAGTCGGAGGATGATGAGAGATTTTTGGATTATAGGCCATAGTTGTAAATAACTGTTGTAAGGCTTATAATATATTGTTTATGCTTTTGATCTGTATCGGAACATGACATCCCGAGGTTTTGATATAAAAGGAAATTATATATTTCTTAAAGAAAGGTTTTGATAAACTTTTATCATGTTTTGTTTTGGGGACCAATTCTGCAACATCTTTTAAAAGGATTTCTCTGATTTTATTTTAAAAAGCATAAATTAAATCGGTCTTTTCTGGCCGAGAAATTAGGGGATGTCACATTTGGCCCCACCTCATATCGGGCCCTTCCCATCACACAAATA
The DNA here is from genome assembly GCF_052849685.1 of Lactuca virosa. Classification (NCBI taxonomy): domain Eukaryota; kingdom Viridiplantae; phylum Streptophyta; class Magnoliopsida; order Asterales; family Asteraceae; genus Lactuca; species Lactuca virosa. The sequence goes on from NC_136434.1 coordinate 265,711,584, forward strand.
GGCCCAACCGAAAATACAAACATACACAACTCAGTATACAAACGAGCCCTATCCAACATACAAACGGGCCTAGCCTAACATACAAACAGGGCCAGCCTATCATACAAATGGGACCTACCGAATATAACAATGCAAGAATCACAAAGACAACTACCATCCTACACAGTATAGTAAGAAGAATGAGCAGTCTCTTGAAATCAGATAAAGTACAACTCAATGTCCTGCAACATGTGCTACAACATAGCTAACGAATTAAACAAGGTCTAACCTTAGTTTATACTCTAAATCCAATAATCTTTTCCAAAAGTCAACACAGGTCAATAAGTCAACGGTTAGGGTCAAAGTCAATGTTCAACATCTCCATTAGCTGACCCTCACATCGTAATCAACCTGTAGTCACGTCGTGAGAAACACACTTATCCTGGTCCTAATTTAGTCATAAAACTCAACCAACTCAGTATCGATCCAGGCTACCGTCATATCGTGATGACCAAGCCATCACGTCGTGACATAAACAATCCAAAATAATATGGAAATCTCCAGTCGTCACATTATGACAAGGGAGTAGTCATGTTGTGAGGACAAGCTTTCTTAGCTTAAAGGTTTCAGTTCTCAATCCATTAATCCATCCATCCAGTCTTCCCAGAAGGCTTCCTAACGTCAAATATTAACTAAAGATTGATGCTTTTTATCCGTGTATGCTCATTGTGAGTCTAAGGTTCATACTAGGTGAAACATGGAGAAATATCACCAAATATCTCATGAATGGGTCCAATACACAATCAAGTTCCAGATCTAAACCATATACCACTCAAATGGCTTCAAGGATCCATAAAGTTGCCAGCTTTACGGAATTCCCTCACTTCAACTTGCTCAAACTTGAAGATAAAGGGACAAGGAGTTAGATCTAGCAACATAGAAGCATAAAGTTTTGGATCTTCAACTTGCTCATCCTTGCTCAAACTTGCCAATATGCTCACATCACTTCCAAGGCATTCTTCTTTCTTCAAAAATAATCCAAAGCACCAAAATGAGCTCAAAATGGAGGAGATGGATCAAGGTTTCTCAAAAGGGTTTAGGAGGTGATGGAGGCTAAGGTTGAAGCACACACTAGCCCTCCACTTCCTTTAAATAGGGTCCAAGTCCGAAAATTAGGGTTTTCCCTTGATTAGTTTCCAGGTCGTGACCAACATAGTGTCACGTCCGAACACATAAATGATTCTTGATGTTTATCGTGGCCATGTCACGATGTGACAATGCTTCCCTCATGTTGTGACCTAACTAAAAATCTTATTTTACTTCAGATTTCATACCTTAAGGATCCAGATGTTACAATTCTGCCCCACTTGAATCAAACTTTATCCTCAAAATCTGTTGCTACAAACAACTCAGGATAATGCTCCCTTATCTCCTCCTTGGGTTTCTAGGTCTACTCATAACCCTTCCGGTGCTGCCATTGCACCTTCACCATACATATTATCTTGTTGCACAAGGTCATCGTCTTTTTGTTAAGAATGGAAATTGGTCACTCTACACAATTCAGGCGCTCATCAACTTGAATTTCATTAGCCAAACATTTCCACAGTTGAGAGACATGAAAGGTGTTGTAGATCTGACTATGCTCATCAGACAAGTCCAATCGATACACAACCTTTCCCAACTGGGCGATAATCCTGAATGAACCAATACACAAGGGTTACAACTTGCCCCACTTCTGGAACCAGATAACACCTTTCCAACGTGACACTTTCAAAAGTACCAAATCTCCGACCTGATACTCGAGGTCCTTACATCACCGGTTAGCATAACTCTACTAGAGACTCTATGCAGTCTGTGGTCTGCTCTGGAACCTTTTCAGAATCCAAAATCCGATAAACCAAAAATTGTGTGTCACAAGTGTGGACATGCAAATCACTTTGCAAAAGATTGCTTGGCTCAAGCTCCACAAAAACCAAAGTTCAAGGACTCTGCATACTACACCCGAAGAGCTCAAGAAATGGCTGAAAGTGAGAAAGCTTTTGTAACAACTGTATCAAGGGATGTTGAAGGATATTGGTCATCCAGAGATGATGATGACGTGGTTACTGGAAGAAACATGTGCTTGATGGCAAGACAATCCGTTGAATGTGAAGAAGGCTATTGGTCCTCCGGTTCTGAAGATGAAGATGATGTTGCTGAACCACACTACTGCTATATGGCCACCAATGATCCACCTGGTCGAAGCATCGTTCAGTAGGTAAAATCTATGATTACTGATAATAATTTTAATCTATCTCTTTGTGAACCTTATCTGACCCAAATCCAAACAGATATGAGCATCATTTATAAAGCCTATGAGTCTGCCATAGAAGCCAGTGAGAAGAATGACTGTGAATTAAATCGTCTTAGGTTGCGTTTTGAGGATAAAAATTGAAAATCGAGTCTTTAGAGCATGAGCTTGTAATGTCTAGAGATGAATGTATCATTTTGAAAGACAAATGTGAAATTACCTATTCTGAAAGAAATATCTTGATCACTAATAACAAACGTCTCAATGGTAAGATAGATGCCTTTAATAATTCAATTGACATACTTGCATCGAATCTTTAGATGACTCATATATTTCGTCATCCATGGTCTAAAGCACCTGGTCTCGGAAGCGAGTATCCGAAACCAATTGCTCGTCCTCTGAAATAATTGCAAAATTTGACATTCATGGGAGAGGTTCCGAATATCAAACATTCGGACACCCCCGTTTCTCCTTTGTCACCTCTTCATGAGACCACATACCACTTTGCGTCATTAATTCCCGAGTTTCAACCAATTGTTATCAAATGTCCCGATTCAACGCCTCTTCCACCTCTGATAAACCTGGACCTGAATCGGACCACAGAATTCCATCGCAATGTTTCAGATTGCGTAGATTAGGTCCCTACGAGTAATCCTCCTAACAATTGTGTTGTTGAAGAAATCATTCCGGTGACAACTGAAACTATTGCCTCTGAGTTTGTATGGGCATCCTTAGATCATAAAGTTGAAATCTCAAGTTGTGTCTCCTCTGATTCTTGTGAATCAGACTCTTTAGTAACCTCAAAAACAAGTTTGGTTCCCATTGATCCCAAGTTTAGCACTCCGTCTGCAGGGCAAACTTCAAAATCCTCATCTCACCCCAAGAGAAAACCAATGTTAAATAGGAAGGATATAGTAGATCCCAAAGTGGAGGCTCGAAATGCTCATAAAAAGGAAGTTAAGACTAGACAAAACTCCAGGTTCCCTGAGAACTCCAAAAAGGGTGTATCTCGGAATCCTCGTTCAACAACCCATAGTCAAAACTCCTTCACACCCACCAAGATCCTCAAGAGACCTTCTGATTCTCTTAGCCCTGTAGAACCCAAGAAAGTAGTCTGTACCACTCAGCCTAAATCTCGTGTGAATACCATGACTGTCCAAAACACCTCTCCTCGGACTGTTTCGTCTGTTTTCATTGCTAAATCTGATGGCACAATTTTTAAACCAAATCTTTAAAAAAAATGTGTCATCAAGTAAATCAAAAATTGCTGAGAAAACAAAATTTTCAAAATCTTCAAAAAGGAATCTTGTGTGGAAAGTCAAATCTCACATTGATGAATCAACTGTTCCGGAGGTTACATATGTTTCCAACGCTCCGGAAGTCAATGGTCCGAAAAAGACTGTTCGCAACTCCCAAGTCATTGAATATGACTACTGGATAGATGAGAACACATTATCCTTTTGTCTGTTTCCTACGAGCTCAAAGAGTACTTCTAAGAAACACAAAGTTGTTCCTAAGTCACAATCCAAGTCCAATGCCCGTGCCTATGTCCCTAGATCTAACTCGGAGCCTAAAAACTCCATTGCTCACTAATTTTTGCAGGCACTATGTGCTTCGGTGCAAGAAACAATATCGTATATTGATAGTGCTTGCTCCATGCACATGACAGGGCAGAAAGACTTTTTGTGGGATCTCAAGCTTACTCCGAATGCTGGTTACGTGACATATGGAAACAACTCCAACTCTCAAATTCGTGGGTATGGAATTATCACCAATGGAAATTTCTCTATCTCAAATGTGGCATATGTAGCTGATCTGAAACATAATTTGATAAGTGTTGCTCAGCTCACTGATTCAAATCGACGTGTGGAATTTTTGCAAGAAGCACAACTATGTAATGACTGAAGACCGAAAAGAATGTTTAATCAAGTCCAACCGCAACAAGAACATGAACCCACTCGACATCAACATGATTTTTGGCAAACCACAACTCTGCCTTCTCTCCAAAGCCGTTCCTGACGTCAGTTGGTTATGGAACTGAAGGCTTGCTCACTTGAACTTTCGGCACATGAATGATCCCGTATCTGGTGAAATGGTGAGAGGTTTACCTCTTCTCAAATTCGAAAATGATCATTTATGTGCTGCATGTGAGTGTGGAAAGCAATCAAAGAAGGTTCATCCTGTTATCATCGAAAAATCAATCTCGGAACCATTGGAACTCCTGCACATTGATCTGTGTGGACCATCCACTGTAGAAAGTCTTCATCATAAGAAAATACATTCTTGTGATTGTTGATGACTTTACAAGGTTCACTTGGGTTTTCTTCCTCAGATTAAATTCCGAAACAGCCTCTGAACTCATCAATTTCATCAAAGGAATTGAAGTCCTCATCAAACTTCCTGTTAGGCATATCTGAAGTGATAATGGTTCGGAGTTCACCAATAGAACCATTGAAAAATTCCTCACCGAGAGAGGAATTGACCACAACTTCTCAGTACCGTACACTCCACAACAGAACGATGTAGTTGAAAGAAACAATAGAACTCTTGTTGAAGCTGCTCGTTCCATGCTTAACTTCGCAAATCTACCAATCTATCTCTGGAATGAAGCCGTATCAACTGCGTGCTTCACTTAAAATCGGAGTATCATCAACCGACGCCTAAATATAACACCGTACGAAGAAATGAATGGTCGGAAGCCAACAATCTCGTTTCTTCATGTTTTCGGATGCAGACGCTTCATAAAGAACAACCGTGATCAGCTCACCAAGTTCCAACCCAAAGGTAATGAAGCCATCTTCTTCGGGTACTCTTCAAAATCAAAGGCTTACAGAGTTCTTAATCGCAGAACTCGTGTGTTGGAAGAAAGCTTTGATGTTACATTCGATGATAATTTCATTCGGAATTTTGGCCCAACTCATGTTACAACTCACATTATGGAGTCCGATGCTCCAGTGCCAGGATGTACGAACCAGCAAACCATCCTTGAAGTCGACTTTAAAACTCTCTTTAGACCTTCCGAAACTGCCATTGATTCAGAATCTCGATCAAGGCAAATTCCAACTTCGGAGGCCCCTATTTCTCAACCTGTTTCCGGTCCTCTTCCTTCTCTCTCTCCATTTGATTCCGAACCGTTTCAACCTTCTCAGGTTGAGGGGGAGATTGGTCAACCCTCTCTTGAATCAAACGTGGATGGTTTCCAAGATGCAACTGCTAATTTCGACGACTACAATCCTGTCAACATTGATGATAATGAAAATTTCTTTGAGTTCACTTCTGATGATGATGTTAACCTCTCCGGTTCAGAAGCTCAGGGGGAGCATCACCCTCTCGTTCAAACCATTCAGGGGGAGCAACTCAACTCTACTGTAGTAGTTGGTTCGTCTGCCGCTCAAGAACTTCTAAGGTTACATGTCTGGACCAAGGATCATCCTCCAAACCAAGTTATTGGAAACCCTAATGCTGGAGTATAAACTTGCTCTGCCTCAAGTGTTCAAAACGAATGTCATTTTTCGGCATTTATCCCCATGGTTGAACCCAAATCCATCAAGGAATCATTAGAGCATGCTGACTGGATTACAACCATGCAAGAAGAACTGGCAGAATTTGATAGAAATGAAGTGTGGACTCTCATGCCTCCTCCTCAGAATCATCCCATTGTCGGTTCGAGATGGGTATTTCGCAACAAGCTAGATGACGCAGGAGTTATTATTCGAAATAAAGCTAGATTGGTGGCAAAAGGATTTACACAAATTGAAGGGCTCGACTATGATGAGACCTTTGCTCCTGTTGCTCGTCTTGAAGCCATCATAATATTTTTAGCTTATGCTGCTCACAAAGGCTTCAAAGTTTACCAAATGGATGTTAAGAGTGCTTTTCTTAACGGTGAACTTGACTCTGAAGTATATCTTCAACAGCCCCCCTGCTTTGTTAATCTCTCTTTTCCAAACTACTGTTACAAACTCCGTAAGGCAGTCTATGGCCTCAAGCGAGCTCCTCGCGCATGGTACGAGACCCTCACTGACTTTCTAAAGCGCTCCGGTTTCCAAAGAGGTATTCTAGATCCCACTCTATTCCGAAGATTGAATGGAAAGCATCTCATGCTGGTTCAAATCTATATGGATGACATCATTTTTGGATCTACGGATTCAACTATGGTTGCTGACTTTGCTAAACTAATGGTCAATCGATTCCAAATGAGCATGAGTCGGGAGTTAAGCTTCTTTCTTGGCCTCCAAGTTAAACAGACTAACAGAGGAATTTTCATCCACCAAGAGAAGTACATTTCAGAACTCCTCAAAAAGTACTCAATGGACACCTGTGCCTCAGCTAAGGTACCAATGGACTTTGGATACAAGATCTTTGCCGACCCTTCAGGTGTAGCATTTGATGAAAAGAAGTACAGAGGAATGATTGGATCCCTGCTCTATCTCATAGAAAGTCGTCCGGATATCATGTTTTCCACATGCTTGTGTGCCAGATTTCAAGTTAACCCAAATATGTCTCATCTTTTGGCTGTGAAACAAATTTTCCGATACCTCAAAGGTACAAAGAGTCTCGGAATCTGGTACCCAACAAACGAGAGCTTCCTTCTTGAAGCATATTCAGAGTCAAACTCTGGTGGTCTGCAACTTGATAGAAAAATCACATCAGGTGGCTGTCAATTCTTAGGTGGTCGTTTGGTTAGTTGGTCATCCAAGAAACAGAACTACATTGCACTCTCTACAGCCGAAGCTGAATACATTGTTGCTGCCAGCTGTACCTCTCAAGTTCTATGGATAAAGTCTCAATTCTTGGATTATGGTTACCGTTTCCAATGTATTCCTATCTATTGTGATTCTCAAAGTGCCATTGTGATTTCTCACAATCCAATTCAGCACTCCATGATGAAACACATTGACATACGGTACCATTTCATAAAAGATCATGTTTTAAATGGTAACATTGAACTCATTTTTGTTCCATCTGACGATGAGATTGCTGATGTCTTTACTAAGGCATTAGACGAAACCAAATTTAATGGTTTTCTGAAGAAGATGGGTATGATGATGCCAGATCCTCAGTTCTTTCAAGAGACTTGTTCTCTTCGATAGAAACATTCGAAAGAAAATTAGTTCCAATCTTAAAAAGAATTTTTCATCTCGGAACTACTTTCTCTCGGAATACATAGGATCATTTTACTTGTCTTTATTTCTAACCATCAATCAAGTTTTAAGCTGTATAGTTCATCCTGATTATTTGTTGTTCAAAGTCCACATAGTCATTGTGATCAAAAATTTCATCTCAGAATTCACTTCATGAGGTCATCTCGGAATTCCACTCCGGAAAGGTATTGTTCTCCTTATTCAGAAACTCATTCAAACCATGCTCCAGAACTTTTGGCTCCGGAACATCAAAATTCTCTTTCGGAATTTTCAAATCATGTTCCAGAAACTTTTTCAAATCTCTTCCGGAAACTTTTTCAAATCTCCAGATTATTTCTCATTCCGGACCATTTTCCAGAACGTCCATATTCCGAAGCACAACTCTTTATCCTCCGGATCTTACACTGTCCGAAACCAATCATCTGGAATACAAAAGGTTTTTAAGGAGAAACGTCCTACAACGGTTACTTTGTGAAGATCCTTATCCAATCTTCCTTGATTTCCGTGCCACGACTGCACGTATCCAAAAGCAACCATCTAATTGCCGTTTGAGTTTTCTATTTCAAGCTTCAAAACAACCCTACCTTTCCCTTCATATGTCAACTCTACCCCAAAAGCGGTTATTCATTTAATGCAACCCGGTTGCAATTCGAACCCTCATCATTACCATCCTTAACCCAACCCGTTTCCCCTACCTATATATACCAATCAAAACCCCCCTTTTTCCTCTTTATGCGCTCAAACCCTCCATCTTCACATTCTTTCTGTGTTCATCGTGTTCTTCGAGCATTCATCCATCTGCAAAGAAGAAATGCTCCAAGGGATCATCATCGACTACATCGCCTGAACCCTTTCTCAGGGATACAACTCAGTTATTTTCACTAAACCCTATGGATTACGATGAATCCATTAGAGTTATGATCGAGTTCATAGCCAACCATCCCATCTCCATCCCTCTCATAAAAGTCCCTGAACCGCCTCTTCCACTTCATCATCTTCACAGAGCCTTTACCAGAATCAAAGAAGAAGACGGTGTGTTGGAAACAAAACTCATTGGCGACAGAATAGTACCCATCTACAAATCCACATTCCTTAAAGCAATTGGTGTAAAACAAAACCCCAGGTGTTTCCAAGTTCAAGAACCAACTGCAGAAGAATTCTAATTGTTCTTGAACCACATTGGGTACAACCAGGACTACAAAGCGAAAGACTTCAAGAAATCAGCTGTTTCCGGACTCTGGACCGTGCTGATGCATCTGATCATTCGAGGACTATCCGGAAAGCACGGAGGTACGGATACTCTTAGCAAGGACTAGCTTGTGACAACTGTCAATTCAGGTCATTCTCGGACTCATGCATCTTTATAAAAACCATTCATGCACAAAATGCCATGGCCTAGTAGTATAAATTAGGTCAAAATCTTGCATAAACTAGGACCCAACTAAGATCTAGGACTAATATACTTGACACTTACGATTCTAGTAAGTTGCTTAACTACAATAGGAAATGCCAATGCTATAATTAGAATAAACTTCAAACCTTGCTACAATTGAAAAAGGGTATAAAACCCTAAAAATAAATTAAAATATTCTAATTTCATTTCAATATGATGGTGAATATCAAACAATGTTCCAAAAACCCTAAAGAGCCCAAAAATCCAAATTTATAAACTTTAAAACCTAAAAACTCTATAAGATTTGTTATGAACCTCATTAGATAAAATTTAAATAATTAAGTCATAAGGATATAATCAAAGATATAAAGATTTAATTATCAAACATAAATCATATTTTATGAGCTAAAAACAAAGATTCTTAAATAAATCATGAATTACATAAAGAGGCATTTTTATAAAAATTTGGGTTTTATAAAAATTGAAGGGAAATTTATTTAGTTTGAATTAGGAGAGAGAGGGCCTCTCTTACACTCATAAAATCTGCCACCCTCTCCCCCATGCTCCATTTTTCCCCAAAAATTCTTAATCATTTTATTCTTCTCTTACACTTCAACTTCCCATACACACTCTCTCTCTCACTCCTTCTCCAAGAAGATTCCCCACCTCAAAAACCTCTCCTACACCTCCAGGAAATCCTCCATTCTCTGCCATAATTTCGAAATTGAGAAGGTCTTGAAGTGTTCTTGCTTCTCTCAAGATCAAAACCAAGGTAAACAACACAATCCTCCCTCATGGTTTCATGATTTTACTTCCTCTTCTTCATGGTTTTCTCTACTCTTCGGATTCTATGCCCTTCCATGGCTAGAAATCCTTACTTTTCCCTTGTGGTTTGTAGATTCTCACCATAACACAATGTATGTGTTTGATATGGTGAAAATCCGGGATCAAACCCATGCAAGGAGTGAAAAAGATGCACATGTGTTCATGTGACTTCAAAACCGAGCATTACATCTTCTTCTCCATTTCTTTTGTGTTCTTGCATGACCAAAAGCATTTAAACCATTTCTAGTACATCTTGGATGCTCATTCACTCCATGCATGTGCTAGAAATCGGACCTTAACCGAAGCATGCATGTTGTTCTTGTCAAAATGCCCTAAGAATGCACTCAAAGCAAACATGCAATCTGCCAGATTACATTGTTCAGCTTTGAACGGCCATAACTCGGTCATTTAGTAACCAAATCCTGATATTCTTTTTGTATTGGATAGATCCACGAGTTAACTTTCAAACCCAACTGGTCTCACTGTAAAATATTAAATATCGGATTTTTGGCAATTTTTACAAAATGGTTGCGCAAACAGCTCTTTTTCTGTGATCACCATTTTTGCTTTGCGTGATCAATGACCTTAAACCCAACCATAAATCTGGGGAAAAATAATTTAGAAACTTAACATATCCAGTGAATGATGGCTGAAATTTCGTGTCTTAAAACCCCACTGAATGGGTTACTCAAATTCATGAACTTCAGCCACATTTACATCTCATGCACCATTATATGCAACATTTCTTAACTTGTTTGGGTTCAATACCCATATTTCCCTTCTGAATAAAATTTGAACATTTTTCCTTTTGAAAGCCCTCACATACATGTGATAATCTGGAAAATTTCAAGAGCTTTTATCATTTCTTTGATTTATTAAAATTATTGCAACAAAACAAGGGCATAAATCACATAAAATACTTCCAGAGGTCTATAAATCCGGAATAAATTCATGGATGACCCCTATGGTGAATAATGACCACTCACTAAACTTCATCGATTTTTGTTGCTGTTTGGTATGATTTCCGATTTTTTTTTGTTTGGGTATAATAAATCACAAAACCACTTTAGAGAGTGTGAAAGTTGTATCTAACAATTTTTGCAGCCCTTACCTGTGGTGGGTGAGTCAGAAAAATAATTTCAGAATTTTTCATCATGCCTTACTATTTTTCCCAATTTTTGGTAATTATAATGGCCTAAAAATAGGAAAAATAGTTCTGATTATCCAAAATTCATGAAAATTTACCAGAACATCATGTTGTACAGTAGAAGATTACATAAAAATTTTGATGATTTTTCTCTACTGTAAACTATTTTTCTTCTATTTTCTAAAGTTAAATACACTTAAATACACATAAATACCCAAAACCGGACTATACAATATGAAAACCAATTTTGGTATTTTTCCCAGATTACTTACACTGTAAATGATGTTAGAAAAATTTTTGGTAATTTATTTTAACTGTTTGTTTTTTATTCTTCAATTTTGGTTATTTAAGGGGATAAAACAAGGAAAAATAGAAATACCCACTGAAAAATATCTTTTATATTTTTCCCAGCCTAGTTATGTATAATAACAGTTAAATAAAAAGTTTGGGTAATTTTGTAAACTGTTTTCTATTTATTTCAATTTTTATTGGAATAAATGCTCAAAAATCGTAAAATATAATTAAACAGCTTGGAAATCCATTTTTATATTTTTCCCAGTTTAGTAATGTGTAATAACAGTAAAATAAAAAGTTTTAGAATTTTTATCCTTTGAATGCTATTTTTCGTGAATTTATGTTGTTATGAAGGCTTAAAAATTTGGAAAATAGATAACCATATAAAAAATTCAAGGAAAATTTTCTAGAAAACCTCTATTGTATTTAGAATGAAAAATACAAGGTTTGACAATTTTTGGAAACTATTTGATAATATCTTACATTTTTAGGAATTTAAAACACCTTTAAATGTGTTGAAACACCCTTAAATTTATATTACTAAATCTGGAAAATTAATATCCCAAAGTTGTATTTATCGCATGACTTGTAGAATTTCATCATTTCAGAAAAAGTGTAACCAATTAATATAAAATCCAATATTAGAACATAAATTGGCATTTCACTATATGTAGAGTTTAGTATATTAGCATTAGATTTTGACATGGAAACTCACTAGTATGTGTTTGATGTCGTAGGATCCCGGCATTAAGACGTTGGGTGTATTCCAAGGCACCACTTGTATGTACTCGAAACATTGTGAGTATTCACGCACTCCCCTATTTTCAGTTTTTATGTTTTGGGGTGGAAAAGCATGTCCAGAAAAACTATTATTTGCATGTTGTATTTAAATTGAATTGTCAAACACGATTGCTATTGTATTGCTATGTTTCTTTATGTATGTCTATGCAACACGGAACATGAGAACTTATCGTACTAAGGCCCTTCCCTTATCTCTAACCATTAACTCTTTGAGCCAATGGTCATTATGGATAGCGCTATTAGGAATTGACAACTCCTCACTCGCCCTATTGCTGGAGTGCATGATACCATATTCATCTATGGAACGATAAGCATAGATCTCGATAGGGCTTCAGTCATAGGTTTGGTTGAGACTCATTGTTTGCTCATACACATACAAACTCGTTTCTCGTTATAGCAATAAACTTGTATTCATTAATAGCAATCAACTTGGTTTATCATTAAAGCAATGAACTTGTAATTACGAAAAGCCTTATTTCAAGCACGATTTTATATACTTGTGAACTCACCAACTATTTTCATAGTTGACGCTCGTTTTACATGCTTTTTCAGGAAATAATTAGTAAGTGGATATAGAGATTCATCATCATAGAGCATGCTGCATCGTGTGGAAGTTATTTTATGAAGTTATATATTTTGAACAATGTCATTTTGGAAAACTTGTACTTTGTTTTGTTTAAGCTATGGGTTGTAAACTTTTTAATATTGCTATGGTGATGTATCTTTATCTTTTGCAATGAAACCTTTGTCGCTGTCATACCTTGCGTTTCCGCTTTAGCGGGGTGTGACAGAAGTGGTATCAGAGCTAAAGTTATAGAGAACATCAGTTTTCCTTTAAGAAAACACAACCTATAACCAAAACTTATAAAAATTCTTTTTTTACATCAAACATATTACTAATATAATTAGGTCGGGAATTGTATTGTTGGACCTCAATTAAACATAGCCTGATCACCTATGTTTAATTAAGGAAAGATTTATACAAAGCTTGAGCTAATTATAATGGGAATATGTTCAACAAAATTTTTGAGAAAACTTTATTTCAAAAATTCAAAAAGGTTAATTTTTGGTGTGTGTAAGCATTGCATATTATAGGCATGCATTGTCATTTATTTCATATCTAATTGAATCTATGTCTCAGTCCCCTATGTCGACATCGTCATCTTCTCACGCTACCGCCTCAGCTGATGAGTCCGGCTACGTCACTGTTATCCCTCGACGTAACCCCCCCCCCCCCCCCCCCCCCCGCCTCGGTAGAAGAAGACCCATCGGAGGATACGGAAGATACAGGAAACTCGGTGGAGATCAGCAATGACAACGCCCCGAGTCAACGACGCGAGGCATCGCCTTCATCGGTGTTGCCACAGCCACCACTTTATGGGCTTCGTATTCGGAGGACGGCGAGGAAGGGTGTTCCTATTCCAGGAAGGATAGCCACCAGCACAGCAGGACTTGGCACGGCAGGACCTAGCGGGGTAGGACCCAGCGTTGCAGGACCGAGAGCACCCTCACCACAGCAAGTCATAGGGATACCTGTCAGGAAGCCAGGTATGACCCCGGAGGAGTCCCGGAGATTGCAGTCGATGGCAGCGGGCCTACGTCACAGTCTCACTGTGATAGCTGGGCATCGGGAAGCTTTGGATGAAGTCTTGACAAGCATGGAAATCCTGTTTCAGCATTCGATGGAGGCTGCTGATACTGCTAGTGCTGCTAGACGAGTGGCATGTCGTGCGATGACCGCATATTATGTGCTTGTTGGGCTATTACTGATTGTGGTGCTGATGATTCTTGTTGGGATAGCGATTAGTGTTTGGTTCTGATTTCAGTATTTTATTTTATTTTGTCATGAAATGAAAACCCATGTTGGGTGTCTTTTGGGAAAGACATTTAAAACTTTATTTTGGGATTGATGTATTGGTTTGGTTTTAAGACAATTTCAAATGGTAATGAAGAATTTTATTTTATGTTTGAAAACTTTTACTATGAGGTCAAACCCAACTACCATTCAAAGTGCAGTAAGTCTAGCAAATCGACTAACCAATGATGTGATAAGGATGGGAGCATCGACAAAGGAAAACTCTAGTAGCAAGAGGAAGCCAGCAGATCAGGGAGAGAAGAAGTATGGAGGCAAGTCAGGGAGGAAGCAGAAAGTCTCAAGAAACTTTATGGTAAGAGCCCAGGAGCAAGAACCAGTGAAAACTCAGGAACCGGAAGTCATGGAAGTGCAGGAGCGAAAGCAGTACTCAGGACCGCTTCCGAAGTGCAATAAATGTAACTTCCAGCACAAGGGAGCTTGCCCAGTGTGCCAAAACTGTAAACAAACAGGCCATTACCCAAAGTATTGTAAGCTGAATAAGGATGGAAAAAGGGCATGTTACGAGTGCGGGAGTACTGATCATCTGCGTAGTGCTTGTCCCAAACTGAACAAGGGGCCTGGTAACAATGGACAAGGCCAAGCTAGGCAAAATTTCCAAGGAAATCAAGGTGGGCGGCCAAGAGGTGTAGCCTTTGTGATTGGTGCAGAAGAAGCTCGTCAGAACCCTGAAGTGATAACAGGTACGTTTCTCCTGAACAATCATTTTGCATCAGTAATATTCGATGCGGGAGCAGATAGGAGTTTCGTTTCTTTAGCATTTAGACCGGTACTCAACTTGAAATCAAGAAAGATGAGGAATACTCATACTATTGAACTTGCTGATGGGTATGAAATTAGGGCTAATGAAATAATTCCTGGCTGTACTCTGAATTTAGCGGATAAACTCTTTAGCATTGACCTAATTCCTATCGAGCTAGGTAGTTTTGATGTAATAGTAGGAATGGATTGGTTATCCAAGAATAGAGCGGACATTGGTTGTTACGAGAAAGTCATTAGGATACCTCTCCCCAATGGAGAAACCCTTATCATACACGGTGAGAAGCCAGGAAGAAGTTTAAACATTGTATCAAGCATGAAGATTCACAAGTACCTGAAGAAGAATTGTATTGCATTCATGGCCCACGTGATAGAAAGAGAACCCGAAGCTAAGCAACTCAAGGAGATTCCAGTGGTTCAAAACTATCCCGAAGTGTTTCCGGAGGAATTACCCGGTCTACCCCCTCACAGACAGGTCGAATTTCGGATAGACTTAATTCCCGGAGCGGCACCGGTAGCAAAAGCACCATATCGCCTCGCGCCATCCGAGATGCAAGAACTGTTCGGACAACTTCAAGAACTTCTAGACAAAGGGTTTATTCGACCAAGCTCTTCACCTTGGGGAGCCCCAGTGTTATTCGTCAAAAAGAAAGACGGGTCATTCCGAATGTGTATTGATTATAGAGAACTGAACAAGTTGACAATCAAGAATCGATATCCTCTCCCTCGAATAGATGACTTGTTCGATCAGTTGCAGGGCGCTTCATACTTCTCAAAGATCGACCTCCGATCAGGATACCATCAACTAAGAGTTCACGAAGGAGACATTCACAAAACAACATTTAGAGCCCGTTATGGACATTATGAGTTCTTAGTCATGCCTTTTGGACTAACGAACGCACCCGCTGTTTTCATGGATTTGATGAATAGGGTCTGTCAACCATACCTAGACAAGTTTGTAATTGTATTTATCGATGACATACTTGTTTACTCACAAACCAAAGAAGATCATGAGAGACATCTGAAGCTAGTGTTGGAGCTGCTGAAGGAGCAGAAATTGTATGCCAAGTTCACTAAGTGTGAATTTTGGATTCGGGAAGTACATTTCCTTGGTCATGTGATCGGCGAAAGAGGAATTCATGTAGATCCAGCTAAGATAGAGGCAATCAAGAAATGGGAAGCCCCCAAAACCCCGACAGAAATACGACAGTTCCTAGGGTTAGCTGGGTACTACAGACGCTTCATTGAGAATTTCTCTAGTATTGCTCAACCATTAACATCTTTGACCCAAAAAGACAGAAAATTTCTCTGGGAAGAGAAACACAAAGAGGCGTTTCAAATCCTGAAAAACAAGTTGTGTAATGCACCAATTCTGGCTTTACCAGAGGGATCAGAGAACTTTGTAGTGTATTGTGATGCGTCTCATCAAGGATTCGGATGTGTGTTAATGCAAAAAGATAAGGTCATTGCGTATGCTTCTAGACAACTCAAACCGCATGAGAAGAATTATACCACCCATGATCTAGAACTAGGAGCAATAGTTTTCGCTCTTAAAATATGGAGGCATTATTTGTACGGAACCAAGTGCACCATTTATACCGATCACAAAAGCCTTCAGCACATCCTAGATCAGAAAATGTTAAACATGCGGCAGAGGAGATGGGTAGAGTTGTTTAGTGATTATGACTGTGAGATACGATATCACCCAGGGAAGGCTAACGTAGTAGCCGACGCTCTTAGTAGAAAAGAAAGGGTGAAACCTTCCCGTGTGAGAGCTTTGGGAATGGTAATTCAGACAAACTTGAAATCTCAAATCATTGATGCCCAGGAGAAAGCTTTATTCAAGGAAAATCTTCCAGGTGAAACTTTACATGGTCTGGAAGTGAGATTTGAAACCAAACCTGATGGAGTTCGTTATTTTAAGGACAGGGTCTGGATTCCAAGGGTTAACGATCTGAGAGACATGGTACTAGAGGAGTCTCATTGATCTAAATACTCAATCCACCCTAGAGCGGATAAGATGTACAAGGATCTTAAAGAATACTATTGGTGGCCTGGAATGAAAAGGGATATTGCCTTATATGTTGGGAAGTGTTTAACTTGCTCAATAGTCAAAGCTGAACATCAAAAACCATCCGGCTTATTGCAACAACCCGAAATTCCCCAATGGAAATGGGAGCAGATATCCATGGATTTCGTTACCAAACTTCCTAGAACTTCTAAAGGTCACGACTCAATTTGGGTCATAGTGGATCGACTAACGAAATCTGCTCACTTTCTCCCCATTCGGGAAGACTTCAAGATGGAAAGATTGGCCCAAATCTACATCGACAAAATTGTTTCTCTGCATGGTGTACCCCTATCCATCATTTCTGATAGAGATAGTCATTTTACATCACGATTTTGGTGGATGTTACAGAAGGCACTAGGAACCAAGATAAATTTGAGCACAGCTTACCACCCTCAGACAGATGGGCAGACAGAGAGAACAATACAAACATTGGAAGACATGCTACGGGCGTGTGTCATTGAGTTCAAAGGAAATTGGGATACTCATTTGCCTCTAATTGAGTTTTCCTACAATAACAGTTACCACACGAGTATCCAATGTGCCCCATACGAAGCATTGTATGGACGCAAGTGTCGTTCTCCATTGTGTTGGACAGAAATCGGAGACAGACAATTGACTAGACTCGACCTTATCCAGGAAACATCTGACAAGATTGCTATCATCAAGGATAGGCTTAAAGCTGCTAGAGATCGTCAGAAAAGTTATGCAGATAATCGTCGAAAAGCATTAGAATTCCAAGTAGGAGACAAGGTACTTTTAAAAGTGTCGCCTTGGAAAGGGCTTGTGCGTTTTGGTAAGAAAGGAAAACTAAGCCAGAGATATGTTGGACCCTTTGAAGTCATTGAAAGGATTGGTCCGGTAGCTTATAAACTCCAATTGCCCCAAGAGTTAAGCGCCATTCATGACACATTCCACGTCTCCAATCTTAAGAAATGTCTAGCCAACGAAACATTGATAGTACTCCTGGAGGAAATTAAGATCAATGATAAGCTAAACTTCGTTGAGGAACCGATAGAAATCCTTGGCAGGGAGGTAAAACAACTTAAGCGGAGTAAGATCCCGATTGTGAAAGTTCGATGGAACTCAAAACGCGGATCGGAGTACACCTGGGAGCGTGAGGACTTCATGAAGGAAAAGTATCCACAACTTTTCCCATGCCATGACAAACGATGACATAGAATGAATTTCGGGACAGAATTCTTTTTAAGTGGGGGATACTGTGACAACTGTCAATTCAGGTCATTCTCGGACTCATGCATCTTTATAAAAACCATTCATGCACAACATGCCATGGCCTAGTAGTATAAATTAGGTCAAAATCTTGCATAAACTAGGACCCAACTAAGATCTAGGACTAATATACTTGACACTTACGATTCTAGTAAGTTGCTTAACTACAATAGGAAATGCCAATGCTATAATTAGAATAAACTTCAAACCTTGCTACAATTGAAAAAGGGTATAAAACCCTAAAAATAAATTAAAATATTCTAATTTCATTTCAATATGATGGTGAATATCAAACAATGTTCCAAAAACCCTAAAGAGCTCAAAAATCCAAATTTATAAACTTTAAAACCTAAAAACTCTATAAGATTTGTTATGAACCTCATTAGATAAAATTTAAATAATTAAGTCATAAGGATATAATCAAAGATATAAAGATTTAATTATCAAACATAAATCATATTTTATGAGCTAAAAACAAAGATTCTTAAATAAATCATGAATTACATAAAGAGGCATTTTTATAAAAATTTGGGTTTTATAAAAATTGAAGGGAAATTTATTTAGTTTGAATTAGGAGAGAGAGGGCCTCTCTTACACTCATAAAATCTGCCACCCTCTCCCCCATGCTCCATTTTTCCCCAAAAATTCTTAATCATTTTATTCTTCTCTTACACTTCAACTTCCCATACACACTCTCTCTCTCACTCCTTCTCCAAGAAGATTCCCCACCTCAAAAACCTCTCCTACACCTCCAGGAAATCCTCCATTCTCTGCCATAATTTCGAAATTGAGAAGGTCTTGAAGTGTTCTTGCTTCTCTCAAGATCAAAACCAAGGTAAACAACACAATCCTCCCTCATGGTTTCATGATTTTACTTCCTCTTCTTCATGGTTTTCTCTACTCTTCGGATTCTATGCCCTTCCATGGCTAGAAATCCTTACTTTTCCCTTGTGGTTTGTAGATTCTCACCATAACACAATGTATGTGTTTGAGATGGTGAAAATCTGGGATCAAACCCATGCAAGGAGTGAAAAAGATGCACATGTGTTCATGTGACTTCAAAACCGAGCATTACATCTTCTTCTCCATTTCTTTTGTGTTCTTGCATGAACAAAAGCATTTAAACCATTTCTAGTACATCTTGGATGCTCATTCACTCCATGCATGTGCTAGAAATCGGACCTTAACCGAAGCATGCATGTTGTTCTTGTCAAAATGCCCTAAGAATGCACTCAAAGCAAACATGCAATCTGCCAGATTACATTGTTCAGCTTTGAACGGCCATAACTCGGTCATTTAGTAACCAAATCCTGATATTCTTTTTGTATTGGATAGATCCACGAGTTAACTTTCAAACCCAACTGGTCTCACTGTAAAATATTAAATATCGGATTTTTGGCAATTTTTACAAAATGGTTGCGCAAACAGCTCTTTTTCTGTGATCACCATTTTTGCTTTGCGTGATCAATGACCTTAAACCCAACCATAAATCTGGGGAAAAATAATTTAGAAACTTAGCATATCCAGTGAATGATGGCTGAAATTTCGTGGCTTAAAACCCCACTGAATGGGCTACTCAAATTCATGAACTTCAGCCACATTTACATCTCATGCACCATTATATGCAACATTTCTTAACTTGTTTGGGTTCAATACCCCTATTTCCCTTCTGAATAAAATTTGAACATTTTTCCTTTTGAAAGCCCTCACATACATGTGATAATCTGGAAAATTTCAAGAGCTTTTATCATTTCTTTGATTTATTAAAATTATTGCAAGAAAACAAGGGCATAAATCACATAAAATACTTCCAGAGGTCTATAAATCCGGAATAAATTCATGGATGACCCCTATGGTGAATAATGACCCCTCACTAAACTTCATCGATTTTTGTTGCTGTTTGGTATGATTTCCGATTTTCTTTTTGTTTGGGTATAATAAATCACAAAACCACTTTAGAGAGTGTGAAAGTTGTATCTAACAATTTTCGCAGCCCTTACCTGTGGTGGGTGACTCAGAAAAATAATTTCAGAATTTTTCATCATGCCTTACTATTTTTCCCAATTTTTGGTAATTATAATGGCCTAAAAATAGGAAAAATAGTTCTGATTATCCAAAATTCATGAAAATTTACCAGAACATCATGTTGTACAGTAGGAGATTACATAAAAATTTTGATGATTTTTCTCTACTGTAAACTATTTTTCTTCTATTTTCTAAAGTTAAATACACTTAAATACCCATAAATACCCAAAACCGGACTATACAATATGAAAACCACTTTTGGTATTTTTCCCAGATTACTTACACTGTAAATGATGTTACAAAAATTTTTGGTAATTTATTTTAACTGTTTGTTATTTATTCTTCAATTAATGGTTATTTAAGGGGATAAAACAAGGAAAAATAGAAATACCCACTGAAAAATATCTTTTATATTTTTCCCAGCCTAGTTATGTATAATAATAGTTAAATAAAAAGTTTGGGTAATTTTGGAAACTGTTTTCTATTTATTTCAATTTTTATTGGAATAAATGCTCAAAAATCGTAAAATATAATTAAACAGCTTGGAAATCCATTTTTATATTTTTCCCAGCTTAGTAATGTGTAATAACAGTAAAATAAAAAAGTTTGAGAATTTTTATCCTTTGAATGCTATTTTTCGTGAATTTATGTTGTTATGAAGGCTTAAAAATTTGGAAAATAGATAACCATATCAAAAATTCAAGGAAAATTTTATGGAAAACCTCTATTGTATTTAGAATGAAAAATACAAGGTTTGACAATTTTTGGAAACTATTTGATAATATCTTACATTTTTAGGAATTTAAAACACCTTTAAATGTGTTGAAACACCCTTAAATTTATATTACTAAATCTGGAAAATTAATATCCCAAAGTTGTATTTATCGCATGACTTGTAGAATTTCATCATTTCAGAAAAAGTGTAACCAATTAATATAAAATCCAATATTAGAACATAAATTGGCATTTCACTATATGTAGAGTTTAGTATATTAGCATTAGATTTCGACATGGAAACTCACTAGTGTGTGTTTGATGTCGTAGGATCCCGGCATTAAGACGTTGGTGTATTCCAAGGCACCACTTGTATCTACTCGAAACATTGTGAGTATTCACGCACTCCCCTATTTTCAGTTTTTATGTTTTGGGGTGGAAAAGCATGTCCAGAAAAACTATTATTTGCATGTTGTATTTAAATTGAATTGTCAAACACGATTGCTATTGTATTGCTATGTTTCTTTATGTATGTCTATGCAACACGGAACATGAGAACTTATCGTACTAAGGCCCCTCCCTTATCTCTAACCATTAACTCTTTGAGCCAATGGTCATTATGGATAGCGCTATTAGGAATTGACAACTCCTCACTCGCCCTATTGCTGGAGTGCATGATACCATATTCATCTATGGAACGATAAGCATAGATCTCGATAGGGCTTCAGTCATAGGTTTGGTTGAGACTCATTGTTTGCTCATACACATACAAACTCGTTTCTCGTTATAGCAATAAACTTGTATTCATTAATAGCAATCAACTTGGTTTATCATTAAAGCAATGTACTTGTAATTACGAAAAGCCTTATTTCAAGCACGATTTTATATACTTGTGAACTCACCAACTATTTTCATAGTTGACGCTCGTTTTACATGCTTTTTCAGGAAATAATTAGTAAGTGGATATAGAGATTCATCATCATAGAGCATGCTGCATCGTGTGGAAGTTATTTTATGAAGTTATATATTTTGAACAATGTCATTTTGGAAAGCTTGTACTTTTTTTTGTTTAAGCTATGGGTTGTAAACTTTTTAATATTGCTATGGTGATGTATCTTTATCTTTTGCAATGAAATCTTTGTCGCTGTCATACCTTGCGTTTCCGCTTTAGCGGGGTGTGACATAGCTGTATGTGGTATACAACATCTATTCCGGACGCGACAATGCGGTTGATCTTCCGGAAGTGCTTTGGCAAGACTTCTGCAAGTTTGCTATCAAGAGGAAGGAGAATGAAATTTCTGTTGGATAAGGTGTCTAAGTCCGTAACTATATTGGTATGACTTGACCCGACCCGACAAGGTCCATTTGGGTTGCACTTCACCTAACAATTTGTATGGATATATTTTTAAGAATAAGATGTTTGATCAAGATTTGATTTATGGAATTAATTCAATGATCAAATGGAACTAATTAAATATGGACTCTTGCATATATATGGAATGGGCTAAGATTTATTTAGGATGGGCTAAGAGTATATGGAAGTCCATGGATAGTCCATGGAGTTTTTAACCCATGGATCCTAGGTAAATGAAGAGTCATGGGTATTAGGGTGTAACCCTAATCCTCCATACTATATAAAGAGGGCCTTGGTTCTGGAATTGGAACTAGAGTGTGTGAGAAACAAGGGTGGCCGATTTTAGCAAGCATCATATTATATCAAGTATTTCCAAGTTGTTTTGGGTGATTTGTGACACCACTTGAGGCATCCACACTATTGGTGCTAGGCTCTACAACTCCAAGCAATCAACCACAAAAGAAAGGTATGTTATTCTACTTAAAGTTTTGTATTACAAGTACCCCATAACAT
Organism: Lactuca virosa; assembly: GCF_052849685.1. NCBI lineage: Eukaryota > Viridiplantae > Streptophyta > Magnoliopsida > Asterales > Asteraceae > Lactuca > Lactuca virosa. The sequence goes on from NC_136434.1 coordinate 265,733,996, forward strand.
GCTAGTTAGGTTGTAAACCTTGGAAATCAAATTTGCATGTATTTTAGAGAAAACATAGATCCAAGGTTTCTAGGGTTGCATGTACACCATAGAAGTGTTAGAATGCTCAAATCCCATCAGTGGTATCAGAGCCTAGGCTTGTTTTCTTGATACTTGATGCAAACTTCTTGAAAAAACTCAGTTTTCTGCATTCTGAAGCATGAACTCGCCGAGTCCATGGGGGGACTCGACGAGTCCATGTGATAATTCATCCTACTCGTCGAGTAGGTTCTTGCACTCGACGAGTAGAAGCCCCTGAATGCAGATTTTTGAGCTTTGCTGCTGGATATGGACTAGAAACACTACCCTAAACTGTTTTGGTGTTTTAAAACTTGTTTTAGGTGGTGTAATGCTTATGCTAATCCATTTACAATGGCTAATATCAAAATTCCATGTTTTATATGTGTTAATATGATTCTTGAAATTTTGATATGAATGTTCATGTTCTTATGAGTTATGGTTAGATCCTAGGAATTATTTGCTGAATTGTTTGATGATTGAGTCTTGATCTTAATGCCTAATGATGGAGTCCATAACTTGTCCTCAAGTTATGGATAACCAAAAGTCACTTCTTTAAAATTGTCAATAATGAATAAGAGGTTACATAAAGTGAAGAGTCTTCACTATAATGGACCATTAAACTCATAAGTTATGAAATGAAAAGTCTTGAATAGTTTCAATACTTGCCCTTAAGTTTGGAATTTGTAAAGTCTCACACAATTAATACTTTAAATTCCAAATTGTATCTTAGAGTTTTAAAAGTTTAAAATTCAACCTTTATACTTCTATAATATTAAAAGTTTAATTATTATGTATATGTATAAAAATAAGTCAATCTTACTGTTAGTAGGCCTCATTCACGAAGTCGGTCTATAAGGAGGGTATAAGGTTGTTGCTTATAAAATGGCAGCTTAATGAGTGTCGAGTCTCACCCACCGCTTCCTTGACTGGTGGAGGGTCGTTAGCCGAACGGGTAGGATAGGACCTTAATCCTCGTTAAAAGTATAATGAAATTATAAAGTAACTAAACCTTTATTAATTCCCAATCTTAGTTACTTTAGGAAAATGTGAAATAGGTGCTAACCCCTGAAATTACACTTTGTACCTTACAAAGTCGTTAGTGGAGTGTGTGTGGTTAACCGACACACTAATAAGGACTAGTAAGAGTGGCAAACGATAACTTGATTTTATCATAGATCGTGGAGCGCGTGTGGTTAACGGGCACATCGATTAGGTGATAAAGTTGAGGGTACCAAGTCAATTTGCATGGTTATTCACACCTTGTTTGTGATCCTCGGCATCCCCGTCACAAACTTGAGAGGGCACAATCGAGATTCAAACATGCCATTGAAAGTTCAATTTATCTCAAAAGATCTAGGAGTTTCAAATCCAATTAAAAAACTTAATAATCTTTTTCGTTTTTTCATGGTGGAACTTGGTAAATCGTCATTTACCTACCTTCAACTATTTTATAACTTGGATTACAACATCCCTTTTCCAGTTATAAATAGGTTGTCGGGTCCTAGCCTTAATATTTCATTTGGGTGACTTATTAAGGACTCTTTATCTAATAAAACTTGTCTTTCTTTTTTTCTTTCAGATGTCTTCCATCACTGCTACTGGCTCAAACCCTACAGGATCCTTTTCCCTAATGAACTTGTGTGGGAAAGTCACTTTTGATGGTTCAAATTTCAATGAATGGATTAGGAACATCAGAATAATTACTCGCTATGAGGGAAAAAGGTATGTCATTGACAGAGAACTGAAGGTTGTTGATGAGTCGACTGCTACTCTTGAGGAGGTTGCTGAGTACATTACCCATGAGAAAGATGCTACTAAGGTGTCTTGCATCATGTTGGCCATAATGACAGCAGAACTCCAGAAATCCTATGAAGATTTCTACCCTTTTGAGATGCACCAGGATCTGATGGATAGGTACCATCAGAGTGCTCGTCAGGAGAGGTATGAAATCATTTCCTCCATGATAACAGCTAGGATGAAGAGGGAGAATCCCTCACCGGTCACTTACAGAAAATGCAAAGGTTCGTGGACCGGTTACTGAAGCTTAATGTGGACTTCCCTGAGGATATGGTGATTGATATCATTCTCCATTCCTTACCTCCAAGTTATGATCAGTTTCGCATGACTTATCATATGAACAAGGAGGAAGTCACACTCAGCAAGCTTCAAGTACTTTTAAGGACCGCAGAAAGTGGCCTGAAAAGTACATCAGCTGTTAGTCCTACTCCTACTACTGCCCCTGTTCTGGCAATTGGGCAAGGAAAAGGGAAGAAGAGGAAGACCCCTTCGAAGGGTACCAAGGGAAAGTCCCTTGATGGCTCCTTTTCAAGTGAAACCAAGAAAGGTTCCATTCCTCCTTCTTCAAACCCTAAAGAAGCACAGTGCTTCTACTGCCAGGAAAAGGGGCACTGGAAACGAACTTGCCCCAAATACTTGCAGGATGTAAGGGATGGGAAAGTTAAACCCACCCATGCAGGTATTTATACTATATTGTCTAATAACTCATTGCGTTCTAACTCTTGGGTACTGGATACAGGTTGTGGTATTCACATTTGTACTGATTTGCAGGGCCTAAGAAGAAGTGAAGAAGTGGAGCACGGTAAGATAAACTTAATCATGGGCAATAGGAAAGCATCACCTATGACCGAGATTGGTGTTTATTCTTTATTTATTAATAATGGGTTAACTTTAGATTTTAATAAATGTTGTTACTCGTCAGAAATGGCGAGAAATATTATTTCCTTTCATAGTTTGTACAAGCAAGGATTCACATTTTCATTTGATAATAAAAATGGTGCTATTGATGCTTTTTATAATGATGTGTTTTATTTTAAAGCATTACCTTGTGATGGTGTATATGAAACTGTGTCGATTGTAGACAATTTAGGAAATAATGTATTTCACATTGATTCTTCTATTACTTTGAATAAAGCATCCTTGTGGCATTATCGTCTTGGACATGTCAACAAGAAGCGCATAGGCCAACTCCAAAAGGCTGGAGGTTTGGAATCATTTGACCTAAAATCAGATGATAGTTGCGAGTCTTGTTTACTTGGAAAAATGACAAAGTCACTCTTCACTGGTACTTGTGAGAGGGGTGAGGGTTTGTTGGACCTCATACACACTGATGTGTGTGGACCCTTCAAAATCGCCACAAGGGATGCTAATCGCTATTATGTGACATTTACTGATGATTATAGTGGATTTGGATATATATACTTAATCAAGCATAAGTCAGAGACCTTTGAGAAATTCAAAGAGTTTAAGCAGGAAGTGGATAATCAACTGCGTAGGAACATCAAGATGCTCTGATCCGATCGGGGAGGAGAGTATCTTAGTATTGAGTTCCTTGACTAGCTTAAGGAATGTGGGATTGTCTCACAATTGACACCTCCTAGGACACCACAACTGAATGGTGTAGCTGAGAGGCGCAATTGAACCTTGTTGGACATGGTTCGTTCCATGATGAGTCGAGCTTCGTTACCAATCTCATTCTGGGGGTATGCCTTAGAGACTGCCGCCCATATCCTTAATCTAGTCCCCACAAAGAAGGTTCCCAAAACACCTCATGAGACGTGGACCAGAAAAGTTCCCAATCTGGACCACATCAAGATTTGGGGTTGTGAGGCTTTTGTGAGGTGCGAGTCTCACGACAAGCTCGAACCTTGAAGAGAGAGATGTATTTTCATTGGATACCCACATAAATCCTTTGGTTACCTCTTCTACAGACCTAGTGAGAATGTGGTCTTTGTGGCAAGGAGAGGAGTCTTTCGCGAGAGAATATTTATAAGCTAAGGAGACAGTGGGAGGTAAATTGTCCTTGACGAGCTTCAAGAGTCAAGAGGTGAAGGAACCTCAAACACTAGCGACCAACCTGAGGAGGAAACTCCTGTTGATCCGATAGATGAGCCCATACCTCTGAGGCGTTCCACGAAAGTTAGGAATGCACCCGAGCATTAATATGGTTTCCATATTACTGCGGAAGGTGATACTCTTATCAGTGATAGTACACTGGTAAGTCTGGATGAACCTAACAGCTACACGGAAGCCATGGCAGGCCCTGAGGCTGCTAAATGGAAAGAGGCTATGGACAGCGAGATACAATCCATGTATGACAATCAAGTTTGGAACTTGGTTGACAATGTACCAGGTCGTAAGACAGTTGGGTGCAAATGGATCTTCAAGAAGAAGACCGACATGGATGGTCATGTACACACTTATACGACGCGAATGGTTGCAAAGGGCTTTTCTCAAACTCCGGGAGTTGATTATGATGAGACCTTTTCACCAGTGGCAAAGATTAAGTCTATTAGGATTATGCTAGCCATTGCTGCATTTCATGATTATGAAATATGGCAAATGGATGTCAAAACCGCTTTCCTCAATGAAAAGTTGGCTGAGGATGTTTACATGACTCAGCCAGAGGGTTTTGTCGATGCAAAGTACCCTAATAGAGTGTGTAAGCTTGAGAAATCCATTTATGGATTGAAACAAGCACCTCGCAGATGGAATCTTTGCTTCGATGAGAAAGTCAAAGAGTTTGGCTTTTCGAGGAGCGAGGATGAGTCCTGTGTATATGTTAGGGCTAGTGGGTGTATAGTTAGCTTTTTGGTGTTGTATGTGGATGACATACTACTCATAGGAAATCACATCCCAACTTTGCAGGAGGTTATGTCCTGGCTTGGGAAATGTGTCGCTATAAAGGACCTTGGAGAAGCTGCCTATATCCTAGGGATAAGGATACTGAGAGACAGGAGTAAAAGACTAATTGGACTTAGTCAGAGTACCTACTTGGATAAAGTGTTGAAGAGGTTCAACATGGAGAATTCCAAGAAAGGAGAGTTACCGATCCAGCACAATGCCAGACTGAGTAAAACTCAGAGTCCGAGTACAGAAGCTGAGATAGGTGAGATGAGTCGATTACCATATGTTTCCGCTGTTGGCTTGATCATGTATGCTATGACTTGTACTCGTCCTGATGTGGCCTTTGCTTTGAGCATGGTCAGCAGATATCAGGGAAACCCGGGCAAGGCTCACTGGACTGCGGTAAAGAACATTCTCAAGTACCTACAGAGGACTAAGGACTGGGTTCTTAACCTCGGTGGGAGTGATGACTTGAGAGTAGTGGGGTATAGCGATGCTAGTTTTCAGACTAATAGGGATAATTTTTGCTCTCAGTCAGGCTGGGTCTTTATCCTGAATGGAGGAGCAATTACTTGGAAAAGTTCCAAGCAGGAGACAGTAGCTGATTCTACTTGTGAAGTACATAGCAGCAAGTGAAGCGGAAAAGGAGGCGATATGGCTGAAGGACTTCATTGGAGACCTTGGAGTTGTACCAGCTATACAGGAGCCTATGGAGATTTTCTGTGACAGCAATAGTGCGGTTGCCTTAGCCAAGGAACCAAGAGATCATGGTAGATCCAGACACATTGACAGAAAATATCACTTCATAAGACACAAAATAGAAGAAGGACTCCTCGTGGCAAAGAGGGTATCATCGGAAGAGAATCCTGCAGATCCCCTCACAAAGGGACTGACTAGGGTTAGGCATTTGCAGCATGCGAGAAGCATCGGACTGAGAGACGATATTAGTTTTAATAATTAGATAGTTTTCTGAAACTTGTAAAATGTAATTAACATTTGATGATTAAATAAAAGTTGTTATTTATTTATGAGTAAAGTGTTACTATCCTATGTTGATCGTTTACTATTGTTTCAATTTTGCATGTTTTGACTTCCAGAATGATTATTTTATTCAAACTCTCCACAGTCGGTCATACGTTGGAAGTAAGTATTGAATCAAGACTGTCATGAATCTGGCTTGTAAGATTTGTCTAAGGTGCATTAGACATAGCAATTTTTGCTACAACATTCATGAGTGCTCATAAGGTCTTAGTATTGGATTAAACCCATGCTCACTTGTATCACTTCATGGAATTTATCTCGAGTGATCGTGAGACGGTAATATCATATATATCTTCAAACCTAGAGACATGAGTTGTTGACTATCAGTTGGTTGTCCATTGATTGCACGAAACCGCATCAGTAACATGATGACATAAAACGTGCTTTTGTGCATAATTCAGCTAGTAGTTAGTACAAGCATATGAGTCGAAGTTTATATGTTCCTTCTAGCAATAGAAGCGATATTTGGGCCCCTCGATGATTTTATTTTGACCTAGTTATCGGGCCCGGTCAGAACCTAATTGATGTGTTCAGTTTAGTTCTATGTCAAACAAATCAGAGAACGAGAAACAGCTGCTGGACAATAAGTACGACATTGTTCCATGTATTTGTCTGGCTGATATCTTGAGAACAGAGGATTATATGATCACTTATCTAAAATGGCGCTTCATAGTTCAACAGAATTTTAAAGAGCTACGATTGCTGGTTGGTTCCTGAAGTTATACTTGCAACTATAGTTATCAGACTTATCCAAGTGGGAGACTGTTGTATAAGGTGTCTAAGTCCGTAACTATATTTGGTATGACTTGACCCGACCCGCCATGGTCAATTTGGGTTGCACTTCACCTAACAATTTGTATGGATATATTTTTGAGAATAAGATCTTTATGATCCATTAATATATTATTTGTTATAATATATTAATATTATTTAGTTAGTGTTGATCAAGATTTGATTTATGGAATTAATTCAATGATCAAATGGAACTAATTAAATATGGACTCTTGCATATATATGGAATGGGCTAAGATTTATTTAGGATGGGCTAAGAGTATATGGAAGTCCATGGATAGTCCATGGAGTTTTTAACCCATGGATCCTAGGTAAATGAAGAGTCATGGGTATTAGGGTGTAACCCTAATCCTCCATACTATATAAAGAGGGCCTTGGTTCTGGAATTGGAACTAGAGTGTGTGAGAAACAAGGGTGGCCGATTTTAGCAAGCATCATATTATATCAAGTATTTCCAAGTTGTTTTGGGTGATTTGTGACACCACTTGAGGCATCCACACTATTGGTGCTAGGCTCTACAACTCCAAGCAATCAACCACAAAAGAAAGGTATGTTATTCTACTTAAAGTTTTGTATTACAAGTACCCCATAACATGCTAGTTAGGTTGTAAACCTTGGAAATCAAATTTGCATGTATTTTAGAGAAAACATAGATCCAAGGTTTCTAGGGTTGCATGTACACCATAGGAGTGTTAGAATGCTCAAATCCCATCAGTGGTATCAGATCCTAGGCTTGTTTTCTTGATACTTGATGCTAACTTGTTGAAAAAACTCAGTTTTCTACATTCTGAAGCATGAACTCGCCGAGTACATGGGGGGACTCGACGAGTCCATGTGATAATTCATCCTACTCGTCGAGTAGGTTCTTGCACTCGACAAGTAGAAGCCCCTAAATGCATATTTTCGAACTTTGCTGCTGGAAATGGACTAGAAACATTACCCTAAACTGTTTTGGTGTTTTAAAAATTGTTTTAGATGGTGTAATGCTTATGCTAATCCATTTACAATGGCCAATATCAAAATTCCATGTTTTATATGTGTTAATATGATTCTTGAAATTTTGATATGAATGTTCATGTTCTTATGAGTTATGGTTAGATCATAGGAATTATTTGTTGAATTGTTTGATGATTGATTCTTGATCTTAATGCCTAATGATGGAGTCCATAACTTGTCCTCAAGTTATGGATAACCAAAAGTCACTTCTTTAAAATTTTCATTAAAGAATAAGAGGTTACATGAAGTGAAGAGTCTTTACTATAATGGACCATTAAACTCATAAGTTATGAAATGAAAAGTCTTGAATAGTTTCAATACTTGCCCTCAAGTTTGGTTTTTGTAAAGTCTCACACAATTAATACTTTGTTGAGTTTAATTGTGTTGCGTCATGGGCTGTATGTTTTGTATCCGGATTGGGTCTGTCCATCCGTGATTATCTAGTAGGGTTATACTATAAATATGCATGCATGTATGCATTAGATGAGTTGATTATTACGTACATAGTTTTGTAACCCTAAAATACCTCTACAGTCGAAGTTCTTAATCGAGCTCTTCTGAGGTGTTGAAGTTTTAATCATACGACACATTCAAAGCCATTCTCGTGTTCATAATTACGTTCTTAATTGTTTGCCTGCATAGAATCTAACGATCCTAATTGAACTTTGTTCTAACAATTGGTATCAGAGCAGGAGACTGTGTGATCAATACACATTCCTTTTGTATTCAGAATTCTTTAGGGTTTCCGCTTTTATCGTATAAATAAAAGTCGTCTTCTTCGTATCGACGACAACTCTGTTTCAGATAAAACCCTAATCCTAAGTTTACAGGTTTGATTCGAGCAGCTCACCATGTCTCACAAATATTCGCAAACAAATCCCATCAACATCTCAAACAACATTGGATCAACAACCAGGATACCCATACTCTACACTCAAGACTATGAAGTATGGGCGCATCACTTTGAAGACTACGTGGTTGGATCTGAAGATAATGGCTATCTCATCTGGGAAGCTATCACACTTGGGCCGTTTGTTCATTCAGGAACGAACACGACAGTTAAGTCCCAAAAGGAATATAACAAGCTGGTGGCGGATGTAGAGAAGATGCCACAGGATGAGAAAGACAAGTTGCAGTGTAACGTGAAGGCCATGAGAATGATCAGATTCGCCTTGCAATCTGACACTTTTCGATTGGTTGGATCATGCACGACAACCAAAGAAATCTGGGATAGGTTGAAAGAACTTTATTCAACTGATGAAGATCTGGAACACTCCATTCAAACCTTGCTGCTGTCAGAATTTGGAGTTTTCGAACAGAAACCAGAAGAAAAACTCATACAAACTTTCGATCGGTTCAATCATCTCCTAAGTAAGATGATCAAACATGGAATAGAAAGAAAGTTGATCGAGCAGAAGGTGACCTTCATGAACGGTCTGAGACCAGAATGGATGGCTGTGGTTTCAACCGTGAAAGCGCATGAACAGTTTAAATCATACTCGCTAGCGAAACTTGTGGGAATACTTAAGTCCCATGAGAGTGTAGTAACCAAACAAACGAAGGTAGTTTCGGGTGTGGGATCGTTGGCGCTTGTCTCAAAAGGAAAAAGCATTGCAGAAGAAGAAGAAGAGTCTGATATGTTTGAGTGTGATCTTACAAGCGAAGAGTATGCTATGATGGTCACCAATCCAAAGAAGTTTGCACGAAGAAAATTTCCTGTCAACAAGAACCGAAACTGGCAGGGAAGTTACAGTTTTGAGAAGATGAAGGATGAAGCGAAAGTCTCTTCTCAAAAGGATGAAGACAAGAAGGAGAGCAAGCTTGCGGGAGACTCTGGGTTCGACTGCAATTACTGTCACGACAAGAACCACTTTGCCAAAGATTGCATGCTAAGGAAAATGGCTAAGAAAAGAGATGGTGAAGATGATGAGGCGTACTATATGCGCAAGTTGGAAGAGATTAAGAAAAAGAAGGCGACTAATAGTTCTATGAATGCCTTAATTGTGCAGGAAAATGCAGATAAAGATGAGTTCGGTGGCGTTGAAGTTTGGTCAACCGACTCTGAAGATGAAGAGGTGAGAAAGCCCACTCATGGAAAGGCTTATGTGGCAAAGGAAGTAGGTTCGGCTGGAAGGTGTTTAATTGTCACAACTGGTTCATCAACCGAAAGTGCAAGTGAGGAACCGAACCTGACTGAGGACAAGTGTTTTGCGGCCAAGCCTGTGAGTGAGAAGATCAACGACTGCGATCGGTTGATCAAAAAGGTACAATCCATCCTTGAATCACTTAAAGTTCCAATAACAGATTACAAAGAAGAATTAAATGAATTAAAATTTAAATTTTCTAACTTAAGTGGTAGTCTCATGCAAACTCGCTTAGCGAATTCTAACCTAACTGACCAACTCAGCAGGGTGTCTTCAAAAAGTGAGGAAAGAAGGATGTGGATTGAGCTGAAGGAGGCGGAGTTAATTAGGGCTAGGGATGAAAGTATTTATTTGCAAAGAGACAATTTAAAGTTTTTAAAACAAAGGAATATTTTTTGTTTAATTGCTAAGCGTTTATACTTTAATATTGCTCAATTGCATTTAAGTTGTGAGATAGGAAAGAAGATTCATAAGATGATGTTACCCTTCCTTGAATTTAAGGAGGATGAGGTCATAGCAGAATGTGAATGAGTAGTATCATCGGAAGAGACATCCATGTCTTACAAAATAGGACTGGACAAGATAGAAACCTTCATTGATTCTAAGGAACACAAATGTATGCTCAAAAATGTTTTAGATGAAAATGATAGGTTAAAAATTAAGTCTGAAACTATTCAATCCTTTGACTCGTCAAATGCCAAATTAACTTCAGAAAATAAAATGAACTTAGATAATACGTCTGAATTTGATGAGGAAAGTGAGATGAGCGAAATCTCAGTGGAAGACGTCGTTGATTGCTCTGAGTTTATGAAGAGCGAAACCGAAAATGAGAAACCACTCATTTCTGAATATTCGGTTGAATTTGCTCGCTTGTCGAAAGAAAAGCCATAAAAACTCAAGGAAAAGGCTATGGTCTATCAAAAGCTTCAAACTATGCCGAATCAGGTATATGCAGTTACAGGGGTCACTGCTAAACAAACGGCAGAATTAAAGATCTTGGTCGACAAAGACAATGCTGAAGGATGTGACGATTATTTCTGGTCTGCCCCAATTGACAACGCAGACGAAACCGTAGGCTTATCTGAGCAAACTTCATGGAGGGTTAAAGGAAGATATGTTGCTGAACCCATCAACAAACCCTCAAGTTTCGACAAACCAAGCACAAGTAGAACTAAAGAAATCCCTGAAGAACCAATGATAGAACCAACTATTCTAACAAATACAACCGAAAGTAAAAAGGAGAAGCCAAAGGCTAGCTTCAATATCCACAAATCACAGAAGGAGTTAGCTGAACAGAAACGCTTAAGAAATCAAAGATACGCAAGGAATCTGAATGAGCGAAAACGTCACTGGGAATCCCAAAATCCCAATTACGTTCCACCTAAGAAAGAATCAATGGATAAAGGAAAGGAAAAACTGAAAGGAAAAAAAAACTTCAGCCCAAATTCCTACTATTCCAAATCTCAGAACCGAACATCTACTTTCGGTTCCCGAACTAGCGTACCGAACCGAAAGTCAAGTTTCGGTCTCAAGTCTAGTTTCGGTCCTTCTAACTCCCATAGCAAAACAAATTCAATGAAGGACATCAAAGGAAAGGGAAAGCTCGAATCAAAATCTGAGTTCCATAATAAGAAAAAGTCAGCTAACCCCAGGATTCAAAAGAAAATTCCTAAACCATCTAAGTACACACCAACTAATACACCAAAATTTAAACAAGATAAAACTAAAATCAAGGTGTATACCATTAAAAGAAAAGATCAAACCACTCTAGTAAAAAGAACATATTTGGTTGATATTTCTTCTGTAATTCCTTTTTCTGTGAAAAACTCACCAGGACCCAAGAGACTTTGGGTTCCTAAATCTGCTTGAATTTGCAGGTAATAAGTGACGAGCAGTTCGATGATGAATGGTATATAGACAGTGGTTGCTCGCGTCACATGACAGGAAGGAAGGAAGAGCTGAGGGAGTTTCGGTCCCTAAAAGATGGTGGGTGTGTAAAGTATGGAAATAAATCCTATGGAACAATCAAGGGATATGGTATGATTACCAATGGAGATTTCTCGATTCGAAAAGTGGCGTATGTGGAAGGATTGCAGCATAACCTCATCAGCATGTCACAATTAGTTGTGGGAACAGGTCTGAAAGTATCATTTGATGATGAGGGCTCTGAGATAATAGAAAAGCAATCGAAAAAGGTTCTGCTAAAGTCTGAACGCAAAGGAGAAATGTATCCTTTAAATCTCAACCCAATACGAGGAAAACCAATAATATGTCTGTTGTCAAAGGCGAACACTGATGAAAGCTGGTTGTGGCATCGACGTCTATCGCACCTGAACTTCAAAGACATTAATAAGTTGGTGCTTGGTGATCACGTTCGAGGCCTCACACTTCTCAAGTTTGACAAGGAACATATGTGTGCAACATGTGAGATGGGCAAACAAAGTAGAAAGAGCCACCCTACACGAATTAATACAAAGATTGTTGAAGCTCTTGAACTATTACACATTGACTTATGTGGACCTTCGGCTATCGAGAACATCGGTGGTAGTAAGTACATTCTTGTTATTGTAGATGATTTTTCTCGCTTCACCTGGGTTTTCTTTCTTAAGCAGAAATCAGATGCAACTCCCAAGTTGAAGACATTTATCAAGCAAGTGGAGGTGCAGCTGAGAAAGACGGTGATGAATATCCGAAGTGACAACGGTCTGGAATTCAAGAATAACGATTTTGAGGACTTTCTGGATGACAAGGGGATAACTCACAATTTTTCGGCCCCTTATACACCACAACAGAATGGTATTGTTGAAAGACAAAACCGTTCTTTATGTGAGGCAGCTAGAACCATGCTCAGTTTCGCTTCTCTTTCGTTATACTTCTGGGCTGATGCAGTTGCAACCGTGTGCTACACTCAGAATCGATCCTTGCTCAACAAAAGATTCTTAATCACTCCTTATGAGATCTTAAACAATCGAAAGCCAAATGTCAAATTTTTCCACATATTCGGTTCAAGGTGCTTTATTTTCAATTCTAAAGAGAACCGAAATAAGTTTGACGTCAAAGTCGATGAGGGAATCTTTCTGGGTTATTCGCTAACATCAAAAGCATACAAAGTGTTGAACAAACGCTCCAAACGACTTGAAGAAACATATTATGTAACCTTTGACGATAATTACATGAAGAAAGTTCAAAGGAGCGAAAGTGACTTAGGGGAAATTTTTCCTGCATCAAGACAAGTCTCGGTTCCCATATCCAACTTGTTCGAAGAGTACATTCGGTTATTCGATGAACCAGAGAAAGCAGTATACTCAGAAGCGAAAGCGGCTCACAACAAAATCGATAATCTCAAGAAGATCATAGATGACGCTGCCAAAGAAATAGAAATTGAACCTCCTAAACAGACAGGTGGTCAACCCTCCACTGCCTCTCCAAACAGAGGCTCATTGTTCAAGGGGGAGAGTTCATCGGCACCAAAGACAACCGAAGTATCTTTCGAGGGGGAGAATCCAATACCGTCTCCAACTCCCACAGAGGATGCAAACTCTGATGCGGCCACAGGTTACACTTCGCCAGTCGAGGGGGAGAAAGAGAATGCAACTGACGAAGGCGATGGTGATCAAACATAATTTGAAGAGGAAGTAAATGTTGAATTGGATCCAGCATATGACCCAATATATCCTCCGTTAGTCAAATGGACCAAGGACCATCCCAAAGCTCAAATTATTGGTGAATCATCTGAGAAAGTTCTCACTCGTTCAGAGTTGAAAGCAAAACAAACTGCATTATTCTCTAAAGTTGAATTCTGTATGTTTAATTCGTTTATCTCCAAGGTCGAGCCGAAAACAGTAAATGCTGCACTTGATCATTCTAATTGGGTTCAAGCAATGCAAGATGAGCTCCATGAGTTTGAACGCAACCGAGTTTGGAGGCTGATTCCCACACCAAAGGATGCTTCAGTGGTCGGCTTAAAATGGGTCTTCAGAAATAAGTTAGATAAAAAGGGGAATGTCATTCGCAACAAGGCTCGGTTGGTGGTGAAAGGATATTGCCAAGAGGAAGGGATAGATTATGAGGAAACATTCGCTCCAGTAGCTAGGTTGGAATCAGTTAGAATCTTCCTGGCATATTCTGCTCATAAAAACTTCGAAGTTTTCCAAATGGATGTCAAATGCGCTTTCTTGAATGGAGAACTAGAAGAAACTGTGTATGTTGAACAACCTCCCAGGTTTGTGAACGGGAAATTCCCTGATCATTGCTATGTGCTGGATAAAGCTGTCTATGGTTTAAAGCAAGCACCGAGGGCCTGGTATGAAACTTTAACTCGCTTTCTGAAAATGTCGAAATTTAAGCAAGGTTCGGTTGACCCAACCTTCTTCCGAAAGAAAGAAGGCGAACATCTAATGATAGTTCAAATTTATGTCGATGACTTATCTTCGGCTCCACGAATCCTAGCCTAACGGTTGAATTCAGGAAGTTGATGGAGACTAAATTTGAAATGAGCGCCATGGGTCCGATTAATTTTTTCCTTGGTTTGAATATTAGACAGGGACCAGAAGGTATCTTTATCAACCAGGAGGCGTACACAAAGACCCTGCTAACAAAATTTGGCATGACAGGAGACTCAAAAGTGAAGGTTCCTATGGCGTTTGGCACTAAGTTAACACCTTCTCTGGAAAAACTTGCTGTCGACATAACACTATATCGACAAATGATAGGGTCCCTAATGTATCTAACAGCTAGTAGACCGGACATTATGTTTTCTGTTTGTTATTGTGCCAGGTTTCAAGCTAATCCAAGAGAACCTCACATGGTGGCAGTGAAAAATATTTTCCGTTACCTGAAGCGAACCTTATCTCTCGGTCTCTGGTATCCTGCTAGATCTGGATTCTTTATTCAAGCATTTTCTGATGTTGATCTTCGAGGATGTGGTCTGGACCGAAAGAGCACTACAGGCGGATGCCAATTTCTTGACGGAAAACTTGTTAGCTGGCAGTCCAAGAAGCAAACCTGTGTATCACTTTCAACAGCCGAAGCTGAGTATATAGCTGCAGCATCTTGTACTTCTCAAGTTATATGGATTGAAAGTCAACTAAGAGATTATGGGCTGAGTATGAAGAAGATTCGTCTCTATTGTGACTCAGAAAGTGCAATAAGGATTTGTCACAATCCTGTGCAACACTCTAAGACTAAGCATATTGCACTTAGATATCATTTTATCAAGGACCACGTAGAAGATGGGAACGTGAAATTACAATTCGTTCGGTCCTCTGATCAACTGGCTGACATATTCACTAAAGCCTTGCCTGAAGCGAGTTTCAATAAAATTTTACAAGGCCTGGGAATGATGGAAGCAGAGTCGGTACCGAATCCTCAAATCTCTTACTAAAAATTAGACAAGCGAAATGGAGTGAACGCTCGGTCTATTTCGGCTCCATAATTTTCGGGAACCGAAATGAACCGACCGCTCGGTCTATTTCGGCTCTGGAATTTTAAGGAACCGAAATGAACCGACCGCTCGGTCTATTTCAGCTCTATAATTTTAAGGAACCGAAATGAACCGATCGCTCGGTCTATTTCGCTTCATTCTTTTAAGATAAGGTTTCGGTTGTACACTTTAGTAAACTTCAAAAATCCAAAAATATTTTCTTTTTCTGTTTTTATTATTTTTCAGAAAACTTCAAAAATCCAAAAATATTTTCTTTTTCTGTTTTTATTATTTTTCAGAAAACTTCAAAAATCCAAAAATATTTTCTTTTTATGTTTTTATTATTTTTCAGAAAACTTCAAAAATCCAAATTTTTTTTCTTTTTCTATTTTTATTGTTTTTCAGAAAATTTGAAAACTTCAAAATTTTTTTTTGTGTGGTGTGTTTGTTTGTTTGTTTGTTCCTTCCATTAGGTCACAAGTGTATCAGTGCAACAGAATTTGGAGCTAAGACAGGTATAATCATTTCCATAAGAACTAGTTAAGGGTCCCTAGAAGCATGCTGTTGCATGTTGACCAAAGCCTCTACGACTTAGAGCAAGGCCTTAATGATTCGATCTCTACCTATGGTTTCTTCCCAATCAGGCTGTTCAGATCAACTCAGTCTAGAGCTACCTTACTCTTCTCATATGAGTTAAGAGTTTTTCTGCTTAGTCACGTCTTTATAGCAGAAGGTACTTTCGGTTCCTTAACCACCCTCCTTACTTTCTTCATCAACTTTCGGTTCATCACTGTAACCCTTGAGACTCTCAGTCTTTACCACTGAGGTTTATGGTTGCACAAAATCTGTGTTTGTGATCTTAGATACGTCTACTACTTACTGAGTGAAACCCACAATCCAACACCAACAACGAATTGACGGTGAATTGTAATATTCAAGATCTTACTGGTTACCTAATGAAATCTTTTTTTTTTAGTGATCTTTTATGAATTTGTCTATCACCAAGGCTTTTCTTCCCAAAGAGATCCAGTTTATTTTTGTTTTTGAGATTTCTATATCTTCATTAGCCACTTTAAAATATATCCTAGCTACTTGTTCAACAGACCACATCGGTCTCACAAGTACTTCTTCCAATGGTCGGTCTTATGTTAAGAATCGACGTTCGGTTGAAGATAAGCCACCTTAAGCCAATAACTTAAAAAGAAGCCTTTCAATGTTTCTCTACAAACATTTGATCGTTATTTCACGGGAATCCACTCAAGCACTTCAAGTCTCTCTTGACTCTGAAGGAAGCGATTTTTGCCCGGAATCACCTGCTTTCTGTCTTATAATAGACATCACTCACATTTAATACACATTTGCTTTATTACTTTATCTTTTGTCACTCTATTGCACGAAAATTTTAATTTTCCAACATTCTAGTTGCTGTTGGTTCGATTTTTGTTTATCTTTTGGCGAAAAAGGGGTAATCCTCATTCTTGGAGCGAAACTAAATTTCAAACGACGATTGAGGATAAGAAATTAGGCGCGTGAATTTGAACGGTCTTTATACCCACGCTTGCTGACGTATACCTAGGAGAAACCAACCTGTCACATCGTGCTTTTTCAGGCGACGTTTCAGTGATATCATCATTATGATGACGATTCTTTCTCTCTCCTAGCAACGGTATATAAAGGGTTTCTAATCTTATTTGTCTTTTACCAGCAACAAATTCTCTCAAAATTACAAGGCAAGTTTCAAACTGTTTATCTTCCTTCTTCGATCAACAATGGCGACTTCTTCATCAGTTCACGATCAAACTGCTTCCTCCACATTGCTTTCGATCAAGCCCAATCAGAACATGATTATTGAACTCAATCCGTTTCTGTACGATTCGTATATGCTGCAGGTGGTTGAGTGTTTGAAGTATTCTCCACTGGTTCAAGCCCTAACACAGGTGGAAGCCGTTCCGATGTCCCTTCTATCACAAGTTTACTCTACTGCCTCATATGACAAGAACAAGGAAATAATCTACTTTCTAATCCATTCTAAAAAGGCTTCTATTTCAAAAGGGAGATTTTGTTCCTTATTGCACCTCGTTGTGGATTCATCTGTGATTTCACCCGATTTCATCACAACTACTCAGCTTTTCTCGATGCTGTACGAAATGGGATACACTGACGTGCTTACAACAATAACGAAGGTTAAGAAGTCCTGCCTACCGTCCCCATGGAATGGACTGCTTACTCTTCTCATCAAGAGTTTGGCGGAGAGAAGTGTTGGATCTGATGGCACCAGCAAGGGTTTCCTAACCCTTCTCTACGGCCTTTACAATGGTCTCAATCTTGATTATAGGACGATCATATGGTCTCAAGTGGTGCAAAGTGTGACAACCGCTAATTTTTGGTCAAGTCAAAGTCAACTAAAGTCAACAAGTCAAACCGGTCAACTCATCTAACCTTTGTACATTAGGGTTTCCATTATATTTCTTATTGAACAACTTGCAATCTTAATACAAAGTATCACTTAGAGTTTTCACGTGTTCGGAAATTCTAAACCCTAATCAGGGCAAGTGATGAAACCTAATCAGAGCAAGTGATGAAACTACTCGATAAAACATTATTCCTTAACCCTCGGGGGAATATAACAATCATAACAAGGCTTAACAGAGTGTAAGAACCTTGCGTTACAAAGCCAAACACTCAAAAAGGTCACAAAAGAAGTCTCTCCAAATCTCTTTCACTCTAACTCTCCCAAATCTCTCTCTGTATGAGAAATCTCTCCAAGAATGTCAAATCTCTCCAAGTATGTTAAAACTCTCCCAAATCTCTCTAGGTATGCCAAATCTCTCCAAATATAACAAATCTCTCCCAACTCTCTCTCAAAATCCCTCTCAACTTTTTATAATCACTCGGGGCATCCCGACCCTCGAATTTGGCGAAAACAGCCCAAAAACGGAAGTCTACGCGAAAAACGGACTTAAAGAGCCGAAACTCCTCTTAGGAACCGAAACCCCTCTCAAAGAACCGAAACCTTCTTCTTAGAACCGAAGCCTCTCGGACCCGAAACCTCTTGGAACCGAACCCGAAGCCTGCTGAGGACCGAACCCGAAACCTGCTGAGGACCGAACCCGAAACCTGCTGAAGAACCGAACCTTGCACCAGGGACCAAACCGAGCTCTAGCCTTCGGACCGAACCTCCTTTCGCCTTCGGTCTATTTCGCTTCTCGCCCAAGTTCGCTTCTTACCTCTTTCGCTCCATTTCGCCTTCGGGCCCAACAGCCTTGGGACCGAACCTCGGCCCAGAACCGAGAGGTCTCGCAGGTAGGCCATTTCTTCCCGGTTTTCGACTAATTTTGCGTTCTAAGCCCGATTTTAATTATTTTAACGCGAGATTTTCACCCAAAACTTTATTTTAACATATAAGGCCCCATATTTATTAATTTATCACGTTTTTTGGGATAAATCTTATCCAAGATTTAGTGGGTGAAGTACAAGAGGTGGAGTGTTGACTTTTCTTTAGTTTATGACACAAGCAACCACCCACACCCACTCCATGACCAGCCACACTCCTTCCACCATACCTAGGTCATGTCAATGTACTTTATCATCATTTCCAACCATTTCCCACGTTCTTAGAGCTGGAACATCCACCCTCTCTCCTCACTTCACTCATTTTCTCTCATTTCCACTAAAAGATCAAACACTTTTCTCTCAACTCTTCTCTCTCAATTTCGAGATTTCCAAGGCGTTTCCCAAGGCTTTCCTTCTACTTTTGGTAAGTACCTTCATCATCCTTATGATTATTACACTTCCTTTTACTCCAATCATAGATTGCTTACACAAATATCGTCATATTTGTGTTAGATCTTCGAATCTTCAAGCATCTCCCAAGTGTTCTTGAGTTGAACACTTCTTTTCTCCATCATCCATCTACTGAAATCACTCAAGGTGAGTTCATACCCCTATCTTTTCATGTTTTTCTTAAGTTTTAAGGGGAGGGGGGGGGGGAATACAAGTTAAAACACTAAGAACAAAACTAAACTTATTTAACAGCCTTCATCAGAAAAGTTTAACTCCATTCACGGACTGTTTTGGTGAACTTAAGCATTTTAGTTTTCAAAACTGTATTAGGTTCAAATAGTTCAGGTTCATACCTTTAAAATAACTATTTGCACATCACCATACGATTTTCTACGATTTATGGTGATTTTTACAAAACGGCCTATCATTTCAAAAACAAATTCGGACCAGTCTGTGAATATGAACATTTTAACACAAGTTAAAGACTTCCAAAAATCATAATAAAAATTATGAATAAACTAGAAACATTTTATGAACTCTCAGAATTTACGGATCTAGTTTTCGACTTCGTATGATTTTTCTATGATTTTTCTAAAACAGTGCAGAAAGCTTAAAAACTAGTTAACAGCTTATAACTTTCATAACACTTTGTAGTATGTTGAGCAAAGTGTATAACGATACGTTCTAAATATTGAATGTAATTTTTTGTTAGTTTATTATCATAAACTGAATATAGTCATTCATGATAAGATTTTTCATTTATTTCGAACACATATAATAAGCTATAATAAGCGTAGTTTATGGATTCATAGCACTAGTGTATTGTCATAAAAGAGTCTTTATTCAGTAAAAACGTTTTGGATAAACCATAATAGCTATAGTTTATGTATCATTTACCTTTCAAACTCGTTTACCAAAGGTTTTCAGTTCAGTTCACGTAAATCTGTTAATGAATAAATCTGTGAGACATTCGCTTCGAGTTACCTTCATGGTAATAAATCAAAAGTCCTGTAAATTGTAACCAGAGTCTCCTGGAGGGAGAGCGTGATAGTTGTGTATAGATCTATATTGGGTTTGACAAACCCACACCTGAGCTGCATGCAACAGCTAGACCGGCAGGTCTGTGGTGACAAGTGTCATTTAACGTGCGACGCTTGAAGAACGCCGTGTTACGAGACCATCCAAAAACTAGTCTTAGCATGGTTATAATACCTCACATGTGTTATTAACAAATCTTAAGATTTACGGGTTCTTACTTTTAAATTAGCGAGTTACGTCGATTTAACTCACAAGAAATATCTTTAAGTATGGAAATATACTTGTTTTCGGTCCTGGGATTTAGGAGCACCTAACTTCAAAAAGGATTTTATGCCGTTTTAAAATCGTTTTTATATCTTTAAGTATGGAAATATACTTGTTTTCGGTCCTGGGATTTAGGACCACCTAACTTCAAAAAGGATTTTATGCCGTTTTAAAATCGCTTTTATATCTTTAAGTATGGAAAATACTTGTTTACTTTCGTTCCTGGGAGTTAGGACCACATAACTTTTATAAGGAAAATATAGGATTTTCTTTGGAATCATATCTCTGTTAAAACTATATTTCATCTAGAATTGTTAGACTTCAGCTATAATTGCTAAGTGTATATGCCAGAGTTATATAAGAATCTAGTCATAATCGACTTAGAATTGGTGGGCCCGCCTCATCTCCTGTTCCTTGTCTGGTTGTGGACCTAAGGCAGACCCATTATATTCAACGGTTTATTTAATTTAAATTTTATATAACTTGTATACGCTGGGCGATTATAGAAGGAATCTATGGGTCTTTCTAGGGTTCATCATCGCATATCATAGGAGCATTCATTTCACTTAATAAAGAAAATATTGGATTTTCTGAAAACCATAGTTTATCGCTTTTACAAGGAAAAGGGTTTCTTCCTCAAACAAAACTCTTATGAACTCACCAACTTAATTGTTGACACTTTTTCAAAACTACTTGTATTCTCAGGAAATCAGTGAAACAGGAAAACCAACAGCATTTTGAGGATGGGACGATAAATCGTCAAATAGTTCATTTTGTCATCATAATGTAATTGATTTGAATCATGTAAAAATATACTTTGGTGTAACTCTTTCAATTATATTTATGATGGTTGTATTTACTTTGAGCACTATTATACTCGTTGTTGTGATACTATACATGAAGTCCTCCACCCCCGGACGTTTCCGCCATCCTTGGTTTGGGGGTGTGACAGATTGGTATCAGAGCATTGTTTATAGTGAACTAAGTATATCGAACCACATAAGATATACAAACTATAAATGCATTGGGACTAAGGTCTCTGATGTAACATTTTCAAATAACTATACTTTTAGAAATAAATAATTTCTTGTTAAAAGTACATACATGCATACCGGTTTAGTGTCATGTCTAAGGAAAACACAAAAGTTAAAGATAGAGAAGTTGTGCAATGTGAATATGCCTTGGGATATGCAATCAAGTCTGGGAAGGATATAGCCTGATCAACTATATTCGTTCAAGAAATGACTAACATGTGCCGGGGGATAGTCATGGTGGACAACAAGTCTGTCAACTTACCAACGCCCATACAAGAAAATCGTTAAGAACCAAGCATAATATTAAAATACTATAGGAGTACTTTGTGATACTATAACCAACTTACGTGAAAAACTAAAGACCCCTATTAGTAGGTCTATAATGACTGAGTGCATACGCCAAGGTTATACATAATTAAAGATATTATAGACTCAGAATCTATGACTATTGCTCTACTTCCTGTTCCTTGTTTGGTTGTGGACTTAGAGTAGAGTCATTTATTCGAAGGTCTATTCTATCTCAGATTATGTATAACTGGTATGCACTATGTGATTATAGACGTGACTGATAAGGATCACCCCCTATAAGTAATTAATTATAGGGTTAGATGCCTATTAATTATCTTTTCCACTCCTATTCTCGCGACGTATAGCCATTCTAAAGACTCATTATCGTCTCACCTTTAAACATTTGGGTTGAAAGGTGCCTACTTTGTAGACCTATAGGGTGCGATCATACCAACACTAATACACCAGATCCCATCAAAACTCCTCAGCTAAGTGTGTTTGGACAAACATGATCCTAAGATGAGTAAAGCTTAACGCCTATACGAAACCTACTTCTACCCACTACCATAACTCCGTCTCAGGAACGTTAGCAGAAACACTAAGAATAGTACATCAATGTGCAAAATTTATATATGTGAATATAAATTGTAAGAATGCACTTGAGATAATTATCCCCACTCACGAAGTCGTTTTTCATCGTGAAACAGAGCTATGTCTTCACCAAGAGGCAACCAACCAACTAGCAAGGCGCCGACCCTGCAGATAGACTCTGCTACTTTTCAAGCTGCAGTCACGGCAGCCATGGCAGCCGTCATGGCGCAACTCAATGCTAACAAAGCCAGCAGAGATGAAAGCGGTACCGACAATACAGATTGTTGTAATAATCAGGAACACCGGCGGGTGTCTGCCAATGAAGGCGCCTCAGGCCACCAACCTACGAACAAGAAACGAGAGTTTTGGAACGAAAGGGAGTGTAACCTACCTCAAAAATTTGCTAGAAGACAGCAGCCCATGGCCACCCCTGCCATTACAACGCCAGTCACGACACATGCCTCGACACTAGCCACAGGGTCTGTCACCCCAGCACCGGTCATACCATATATGGGATCACTCCCAAAGTTTAACAAGTGTGGCTTCCATCACAATGGGGCTTGTCGGGTGTTGCACTGTAAAAACTGCAACGAGAACGGACATACTGCCCGTTTCTGTAGAAACCCAACCCAGCACCACCCATCGATCACCAACACCAAGGTAGGCCCAGTATGCTACCTATGCGGTGAAACGGGACACTTCAAGAGAGAATGTCTAACTGAGAAGAACGACGGGGGAGCAGGAGGAGTGTGACGAACAAACCAGTAGGAGCAACAAGGAAACCTTTTTAGGACTTTTGTAATGTTTCCAACGACAAAAATGTTTAAGCACCATATGTTTGTAATGAATTTGGTATGCTTGCTAAAATTTCCGTCTTTCAAAAAGTAGTTAAAATACTCTCTCGTCCGAATCAAATCAAAGACATTCATATATGGCCTTAAAATCATTACCTGTAAGCTGTGATGACTTGGTGCATACATCAGGGTTAATTTTAATCAAAATACCAAAGACTTAAGCAAATAATTCCATCCTGACTCTTGTTCCGTGTCTAGTAGTGGGAATTGAATGGAGCCACCCACTCGACGATTTCACCAAAATCAAATTACATACGACTTACATATACCGCTCGACCATAGAGTGACCTGTCAGGGATCATGATATCAAGTATCATTGCTAGCTATCAGAACACACTCACTACCAGTGCTAGACGCTGTGGTAGGAATCATCTGCAGTAATAATGACATCAAACGAAAAGAAACACAAGATGCTCTACCACCCTAATGAACCCTTCTTACGAATACAGCTTAACACATGTTTACCTAAAAAGATACTGTTGTCATCATTCGATTTCAATTGATATAATCCTCACTTTCCTGACTAAACGGCTACGAAAGGACCTTTCACCTAATCTCGAAGAACCTTCGTCTCTCATAAACACAAATCCAACACGGACCTCCAGGCCATCTCTCGCTGCGAAACCCCAAAAACACTCACCAGAAGAATATTATACCTTCCGAAACCTTACCACAAGTATTTCCAGAAGACCCTTCATGCAGCAGATAAGGTTCAAGCACAGAAGCTTGGGACGAGTACCGTTAGTCTACCACTACTACGTGTATACGCGAGGATAATGTATAATTAAGATTCTACGGACATTGGATGTGTGCTTCCGCCCTATTTCCTGTTCCTTGTCTGGTTGTGGACTTGGGGCAGAGTCACCCATCCAACTGTCTCACCAACCTTAATTACATACGACCTATATGCGCAAGTTGATGATAGCCATCCAGGTACGAGTCCTACCATGAACTTCGGGACCAGGTACCCAGGAGTGCAAGTGAACGCCCTATCATCCGAATAAGCCTAGTCATGTAAATTGAACCCATATGTTCCCTACCGATCTAATCAGATGAGAAACACTAAAGCAGACCCTGTGCAGTGCTCCGAGGAGAAGTTATCACTTATGACTTAGTACAAATTAGAGAAAGGCTAAGAGCATCTCGAGAGCACGGCAAAACACAACTAAGTCTTATCATCTATATAAAAACGCAGGGTCGTCATTTAACATCAGGCGGGTTGTTCCTCACCATAATCAATTTCTTGTACTACAAAAACTTTCCCCCATCTTTCCTCCAAATTCTTGAAGTCCCAATCGAAACGCCAAATTTCGGGACAAAATTCTTTCTAACGGGGGGATGATGTGACAACCGCCAATTTTTGGTCAAGTCAAAGTCAACTAAAGTCAACAAGTCAAAC
This sequence comes from Lactuca virosa, assembly GCF_052849685.1. Lineage (NCBI taxonomy): Eukaryota > Viridiplantae > Streptophyta > Magnoliopsida > Asterales > Asteraceae > Lactuca > Lactuca virosa. The sequence goes on from NC_136434.1 coordinate 265,758,346, forward strand.
CGGTCAACTCATCTAACCTTTGTACATTAGGGTTTCCATTATATTTCTTATTGAACAACTCGTAATCTTAATACAAAGTATCACTTAGAGTTTTCACGTGTTCGGAAATTCTAAACCCTAATCAGGGCAAGTGATGAAACCTAATCAGGGCAAGTGATGAAACTACTCGATAAAACATTATTCCTTAACCCTCGGGGGCATATAATAATCATAACAAGGCTTAACAGAGTGTAAGAACCTTGCGTTACAAAGCCAAACACTCAAAAAGGTCACAAAAGAAGTCTCTCCAAATCTCTTTCACTCTAACTCTCCCAAATCTCTCTCTATATGAGAAATCTCTCCAAGAATGTCAAATCTCTCCAAGTATGTTAAAACTCTCCCAAATCTCTCTAGGTATGCCAAATCTCTCCAAATATAACAAATCTCTCCCAACTCTCTCTCAAAATCCCTCTCAACTTTTTATAATCACTCGGGGCATCCCGACCCTCGAATTTGGCGAAAACAGCCCAAAAACGGAAGTCTACGCGAAAAACGGACTTAAAGAGCCGAAACTCCTCTTAGGAACCGAAACCCCTCTCAAAGAACCGAAACCTTCTTCTTAGAACCGAAGCCTCTCGGACCCGAAACCTCTTGGAACCGAACCCGAAGCCTGCTGAGGACCGAACCCGAAACCTGCTGAGGACCGAACCCGAAACCTGCTGAAGAACCGAACCTTGCACCAGGGACCAAACCGAGCTCTAGCCTTCGGACCGAACCTCCTTTCGCCTTCGGTCTATTTCGCTTCTCGCCCAAGTTCGCTTCTTACCTCTTTCGCTCCATTTCGCCTTCGGGCCCAACAGCCTTGGGACCGAACCTCGGCCCAGAACCGAGAGGTCTCGCAGGTAGGCCATTTCTTCCCGGTTTTCGACTAATTTTGCGTTCTAAGCCCGATTTTAATTATTTTAACGCGGGATTTTCACCCAAAACTTTATTTTAACATATAAGGCCCCATATTTATTAATTTATCACGTTTTTTGGGATAAATCTTATCCAAGATTTAGTGGGTGAAGTACAAGAGGTGGAGTGTTGACTTTTCTTTAGTTTATGACACAAGCAACCACCCACACCCACTCCATGACCAGCCACACTCCTTCCACCATACCTAGGTCATGTCAATGTACTTTATCATCATTTCCAACCATTTCCCACGTTCTTAGAGCTGGAACATCCACCCTCTCTCCTCACTTCACTCATTTTCTCTCATTTCCACTAAAAGATCAAACACTTTTCTCTCAACTCTTCTCTCTCAATTTCGAGATTTCCAAGGCGTTTCCCAAGGCTTTCCTTCTACTTTTGGTAAGTACCTTCATCATCCTTATGATTATTACACTTCCTTTTACTCCAATCATAGATTGCTTACACAAATATCGTCATATTTGTGTTAGATCTTCGAATCTTCAAGCATCTCCCAAGTGTTCTTGAGTTGAACACTTCTTTTCTCCATCATCCATCTACTGAAATCACTCAAGGTGAGTTCATACCCCTATCTTTTCATGTTTTTATTAAGTTTTAAGGGGAGGGGGGGGGGAATACAAGTTAAAACACTAAGAACAAAACTAAACTTATTTAACAGCCTTCATCAGAAAAGTTTAACTCCATTCACGGACTGTTTTGGTGAACTTAAGCATTTTAGTTTTCAAAACTGTATTAGGTTCAAATAGTTCAGGTTCATACCTTTAAAATAACTATTTGCACATCACCATACGATTTTCTACGATTTATGGTGATTTTTACAAAACGGCCTATCATTTCAAAAACAAATTCGGACCAGTCTGTGAATATGAACATTTTAACACAAGTTAAAGACTTCCAAAAATCATAATAAAAATTATGAATAAACTAGAAACATTTTATGAACTCTCAGAATTTACGGATCTAGTTTTCGACTTCGTATGATTTTTCTATGATTTTTCTAAAACAGTGCAGAAAGCTTAAAAACTAGTTAACAGCTTATAACTTTCATAACACTTTGTAGTATGTTGAGCAAAGTGTATAACGATACGTTCTAAATATTGAATGTAATTTCTTGTTAGTTTATTATCATAAACTGAATATAGTCATTCATGATAAGATTTTTCATTTATTTCGAACACATATAATAAGCTATAATAAGCGTAGTTTATGGATTCATAGCACTAGTGTATTGTCATAAAAGAGTCTTTATTCAGTAAAAACGTTTTGGATAAACCATAATAGGTATAGTTTATGTATCATTTACCTTTCAAACTCGTTTACCAAAGGTTTTCAGTTCAGTTCACGTAAATCTGTTAATGAATAAATCTGTGAGACATTCGCTTCGAGTTACCTTCATGGTAATAAATCAAAAGTCCTGTAAATTGTAACCAGAGTCTCCTGGAGGGAGAGCGTGATAGTTGTGTATAGATCTATATTGGGTTTGACAAACCCACACCTGAGCTGCATGCAACAGCTAGACCGGCAGGTCTGTGGTGACAAGTGTCATTTAACGTGCGACGCTTGAAGAACGCCGTGTTACGAGACCATCCAAAAACTAGTCTTAGCATGGTTATAATACCTCACATGTGTTATTAACAAATCTTAAGATTTACGGGTTCTTACTTTTAAATTAGCGAGTTACGTCGATTTAACTCACAAGAAATATCTTTAAGTATGGAAATATACTTGTTTTCGGTCCTGGGATTTAGGAGCACCTAACTTCAAAAAGGATTTTATGCCGTTTTAAAATCGTTTTTATATCTTTAAGTATGGAAATATACTTGTTTTCGGTCCTGGGATTTAGGACCACCTAACTTCAAAAAGGATTTTATGCCGTTTTAAAATCGCTTTTATATCTTTAAGTATGGAAAATACTTGTTTACTTTCGTTCCTGGGAGTTAGGACCACATAACTTTTATAAGGAAAATATAGGATTTTCTTTGGAATCATATCTCTGTTAAAACTATATTTCATCTAGAATTGTTAGACTTCAGCTATAATTGCTAAGTGTATATGCCAGAGTTATATAAGAATCTAGTCATAATCGACTTAGAATTGGTGGGCCCGCCTCATCTCCTGTTCCTTGTCTGGTTGTGGACCTAAGGCAGACCCATTATATTCAACGGTTTATTTAATTTAAATTTTATATAACTTGTATACGCTGGGCGATTATAGAAGGAATCTATGGGTCTTTCTAGGGTTCATCATCGCATATCATAGGAGCATTCATTTCACTTAATAAAGAAAATATTGGATTTTCTGAAAACCATAGTTTATCGCTTTTACAAGGAAAAGGGTTTCTTCCTCAAACAAAACTCTTATGAACTCACCAACTTAATTGTTGACACTTTTTCAAAACTACTTGTATTCTCAGGAAATCAGTGAAACAGGAAAACCAACAGCATTTTGAGGATGGGACGATAAATCGTCAAATAGTTCATTTTGTCATCATAATGTAATTGATTTGAATCATGTAAAAATATACTTTGGTGTAACTCTTTCAATTATATTTATGATGGTTGTATTTACTTTGAGCACTATTATACTCGTTGTTGTGATACTATACATGAAGTCCTCCACCCCCGGACGTTTCCGCCATCCTTGGTTTGGGGGTGTGACAGATTGGTATCAGAGCATTGTTTATAGTGAACTAAGTATATCGAACCACATAAGATATACAAACTATAAATGCATTGGGACTAAGGTCTCTGATGTAACATTTTCAAATAACTATACTTTTAGAAATAAATAATTTCTTGTTAAAAGTACATACATGCATACCGGTTTAGTGTCATGTCTAAGGAAAACACAAAAGTTAAAGATAGAGAAGTTGTGCAATGTGAATATGCCTTGGGATATGCAATCAAGTCTGGGAAGGATATAGCCTGATCAACTATATTCGTTCAAGAAATGACTAACATGTGCCGGGGGATAGTCATGGTGGACAACAAGTCTGTCAACTTACCAACGCCCATACAAGAAAATCGTTAAGAACCAAGCATAATATTAAAATACTATAGGAGTACTTTGTGATACTATAACCAACTTACGTGAAAAACTAAAGACCCCTATTAGTAGGTCTATAATGACTGAGTGCATACGCCAAGGTTATACATAATTAAAGATATTATAGACTCAGAATCTATGACTATTGCTCTACTTCCTGTTCCTTGTTTGGTTGTGGACTTAGAGTAGAGTCATTTATTCGAAGGTCTATTCTATCTCAGATTATGTATAACTGGTATGCACTATGTGATTATAGACGTGACTGATAAGGATCACCCCCTATAAGTAATTAATTATAGGGTTAGATGCCTATTAATTATCTTTTCCACTCCTATTCTCGCGACGTATAGCCATTCTAAAGACTCATTATCGTCTCACCTTTAAACATTTGGGTTGAAAGGTGCCTACTTTGTAGACCTATAGGGTGCGATCATACCAACACTAATACACCAGATCCCATCAAAACTCCTCAGCTAAGTGTGTTTGGACAAACATGATCCTAAGATGAGTAAAGCTTAACGCCTATACGAAACCTACTTCTACCCACTACCATAACTCCGTCTCAGGAACGTTAGCAGAAACACTAAGAATAGTACATCAATGTGCAAAATTTATATATGTGAATATAAATTGTAAGAATGCACTTGAGATAATTATCCCCACTCACGAAGTCGTTTTTCATCGTGAAACAGAGCTATGTCTTCACCAAGAGGCAACCAACCAACTAGCAAGGCGCCGACCCTGCAGATAGACTCTGCTACTTTTCAAGCTGCAGTCACGGCAGCCATGGCAGCCGTCATGGCGCAACTCAATGCTAACAAAGCCAGCAGAGATGAAAGCGGTACCGACAATACAGATTGTTGTAATAATCAGGAACACCGGCGGGTGTCTGCCAATGAAGGCGCCTCAGGCCACCAACCTACGAACAAGAAACGAGAGTTTTGGAACGAAAGGGAGTGTAACCTACCTCAAAAATTTGCTAGAAGACAGCAGCCCATGGCCACCCCTGCCATTACAACGCCAGTCACGACACATGCCTCGACACTAGCCACAGGGTCTGTCACCCCAGCACCGGTCATACCATATATGGGATCACTCCCAAAGTTTAACAAGTGTGGCTTCCATCACAATGGGGCTTGTCGGGTGTTGCACTGTAAAAACTGCAACGAGAACGGACATACTGCCCGTTTCTGTAGAAACCCAACCCAGCACCACCCATCGATCACCAACACCAAGGTAGGCCCAGTATGCTACCTATGCGGTGAAACGGGACACTTCAAGAGAGAATGTCTAACTGAGAAGAACGACGGGGGAGCAGGAGGAGTGTGACGAACAAACCAGTAGGAGCAACAAGGAAACCTTTTTAGGACTTTTGTAATGTTTCCAACGACAAAAATGTTTAAGCACCATATGTTTGTAATGAATTTGGTATGCTTGCTAAAATTTCCGTCTTTCAAAAAGTAGTTAAAATACTCTCTCGTCCGAATCAAATCAAAGACATTCATATATGGCCTTAAAATCATTACCTGTAAGCTGTGATGACTTGGTGCATACATCAGGGTTAATTTTAATCAAAATACCAAAGACTTAAGCAAATAATTCCATCCTGACTCTTGTTCCGTGTCTAGTAGTGGGAATTGAATGGAGCCACCCACTCGACGATTTCACCAAAATCAAATTACATACGACTTACATATACCGCTCGACCATAGAGTGACCTGTCAGGGATCATGATATCAAGTATCATTGCTAGCTATCAGAACACACTCACTACCAGTGCTAGACGCTGTGGTAGGAATCATCTGCAGTAATAATGACATCAAACGAAAAGAAACACAAGATGCTCTACCACCCTAATGAACCCTTCTTACGAATACAGCTTAACACATGTTTACCTAAAAAGATACTGTTGTCATCATTCGATTTCAATTGATATAATCCTCACTTTCCTGACTAAACGGCTACGAAAGGACCTTTCACCTAATCTCGAAGAACCTTCGTCTCTCATAAACACAAATCCAACACGGACCTCCAGGCCATCTCTCGCTGCGAAACCCCAAAAACACTCACCAGAAGAATATTATACCTTCCGAAACCTTACCACAAGTATTTCCAGAAGACCCTTCATGCAGCAGATAAGGTTCAAGCACAGAAGCTTGGGACGAGTACCGTTAGTCTACCACTACTACGTGTATACGCGAGGATAATGTATAATTAAGATTCTACGGACATTGGATGTGTGCTTCCGCCCTATTTCCTGTTCCTTGTCTGGTTGTGGACTTGGGGCAGAGTCACCCATCCAACTGTCTCACCAACCTTAATTACATACGACCTATATGCGCAAGTTGATGATAGCCATCCAGGTACGAGTCCTACCATGAACTTCGGGACCAGGTACCCAGGAGTGCAAGTGAACGCCCTATCATCCGAATAAGCCTAGTCATGTAAATTGAACCCATATGTTCCCTACCGATCTAATCAGATGAGAAACACTAAAGCAGACCCTGTGCAGTGCTCCGAGGAGAAGTTATCACTTATGACTTAGTACAAATTAGAGAAAGGCTAAGAGCATCTCGAGAGCACGGCAAAACACAACTAAGTCTTATCATCTATATAAAAACGCAGGGTCGTCATTTAACATCAGGCGGGTTGTTCCTCACCATAATCAATTTCTTGTACTACAAAAACTTTCCCCCATCTTTCCTCCAAATTCTTGAAGTCCCAATCGAAACGCCAAATTTCGGGACAAAATTCTTTCTAACGGGGGGATGATGTGACAACCGCCAATTTTTGGTCAAGTCAAAGTCAACTAAAGTCAACAAGTCAAACCGGTCAACTCATCTAACCTTTGTACATTAGGGTTTCCATTATATTTCTTATTGAACAACTCGTAATCTTAATACAAAGTATCACTTAGAGTTTTCACGTGTTCGGAAATTCTAAACCCTAATCAGGGCAAGTGATGAAACCTAATCAGGGCAAGTGATGAAACTACTCGATAAAACATTATTCCTTAACCCTCGGGGGCATATAATAATCATAACAAGGCTTAACAGAGTGTAAGAACCTTGCGTTACAAAGCCAAACACTCAAAAAGGTCACAAAAGAAGTCTCTCCAAATCTCTTTCACTCTAACTCTCCCAAATCTCTCTCTATATGAGAAATCTCTCCAAGAATGTCAAATCTCTCCCAAATCTCTCCAAGTATGTCAAAACTCTCCCAAATCTCTCTAAGTATGCCAAATCTCTCCAAGTATGACAAATCTCTCCCAAATCTCTCTCAAAATCCCTCTCAACTTTTTATAATCACTCAGGGCATCCCGACCCTCGAATTTGGCGAAAACAGCCCAAAAACGGAAGTCTACGCGAAAAACGGACTTAAAGAACCGAAACTCCTCTTAGGAACCGAAACCCCACTCAAAGAACCGAAACCTTCTTCTTAGAACCGAAGCCTCTGGGACCCGAAACCTCTTGGAACCAAACCCGAAGCCTGCTGAGGACCGAACCCGAAACCTGCTGAGGACCGAACCCGAAACCTGCTGAAGAACTGAACCTTGTACCAGGGACCAAACCGAGCTCTAGCCTTCGGACCGAACCTCCTTTCGCCTTCGGTCTATTTCGCTTCTCGCCCAAGTTCGCTTCTTACCTCTTTCGCTCCATTTCGCCTTCGGGCCCAACAGCCTTGGGACCGAACCTCGGCCCAGAACCGAGAGGTCTCGCAGGTAGGCCATTTCTTCCCGGTTTTCGACTAATTTTGCGTTCTAAGCCCGATTTTAATTATTTTAACGCGGGATTTTCACCCAAAACTTTATTTTAACATATAAGGCCCTATATTTATTAATATATCACGTTTTTGGGGATAAATCTTATCCAAGATTTAGTGGGTGAAGTACAAGAGGTGGAGTGTTGACTTTTCTTTAGTTTATGACACAAGCAACCACCCACACCCACTCCATGACCAGCCACACTCCTTCCACCATACCTAGGTCATGTCAATGTACTTTATCATCATTTCCAGCCATTTCCCACGTTCTTAGAGCTGGAACATCCACCCTCTCTCCTCACTTCACTCATTTTCTCTCATTTCCACTAAAAGATCAAACACTTTTCTCTCAACTCTTCTCTCTCAATTTCGAGATTTCCAAGGCGTTTCCCAAGGCTTTCCTTCTACTTTTGGTAAGTACCTTCATCATCCTTATGATTATTACACTTCCTTCTACTCCAATCATAGATTGCTTACGCAATTATCGTCATATTTGTGTTAGATCTTCGAATCTTCAAGCATCTCCCAAGTGTTCTTGAGTTGAACACTTCTTTTCTCCATCATCCATCTACTGAAATCACTCAAGGTGAGTTCATACCCCTATGTTTTCATGTTTTTCTTAAGTTTTAAGGGGGGGGGGGATACAAGTTAAAACACTAAGAACATAACTAAACTTATTTAACAGCCTTCATCAGAAAAGTTTAACTCCATTCACGGACAGTTTTGGTGAACTTAAACATTTTAGTTTTCAAAACTGTATTAGGTGCAAACAGTTCAGGTTCATACCTTTAAAATGACTATTTGCACATCACCATACGATTTTTCTACGATTTATGGTGATTTTTACAAACTGCCTATCATTTCAAAAACGAATTCGGACCAGTCTGTGAATATGAACATTTTAACACAAGTTAAAGACTTCCAAAAATCATAATAAAAATTATGAATAAACTAGACACATTTTAAGAACTCTCAGAATTTACGGATCTAGTTTTCGACTTCGTATGATTTTTCTATGATTTTTCTAAAACAGTGCAGAAAGCTTAAAAACTAGTTAACAGCTTATAACTTTCATAACAATTTGTATTATGTTGAGCAAAGTGTATAACGATACGTTCTAAATATTGAATGTAATTTCTTGTTAGTTTATTATCATAAACTGAATATAGTCATTCATGATAAGATTTTTCATTCATTTCGAACACATATAATAAGCTATAATAAGCGTAGTTTATGGATTCATAGCACTAGTGTATTTTCATAAAAGAGTCCTTTTTCAGTAAAAACATTTTGGATAAACTATAATAGGTATAGTTTATGTATCATTTACCTTTCAAACTCGTTTACCAAAGGTTTTCAGTTCAGTTCACGTAAATCTGTTAATGAATAAATCTGTGAGACATTCGCTTCGAGTTACCTTCATGGTAATAAATCAAAAGTCCTGTAAATTGTAACCAGAGTCTCCTGGAGGGAGAGCGTGATAGTCGTGTATAGATCTATATTGGGTTTGACAAACCCACACCTGAGCTGCATGCAACAGCTAGACCGGCAGGTCTGTGGTGACAAGTGTCATTTAACGTGCGACGCCTGAAGAACGCCGTGTTACGAGGCCATCCAAAAACTAGTCTTAGCATGGTTATAATACCTCACATGTGTTATTAATAAATCTTAAGATTTACGGGTTCTTACTTTTAAATTAGCGAGTTATGTCGATTTAACTCACAGGAAATACCTTTAAGTATGGAAATATACTTGTTTTCGGTCTTGGGATTTAGGACCACCTAACTTCAAAAAGGATTTTATGCCGTTTTAAAATCGCTTTTATATCTTTAAGTATGGAAATATACTTGTTTTCGGTCCTGGGATTTAGGACCACCTAACTTCAAAAAGGATTTTATGCCGTTTTAAAATCGCTTTTATATCTTTAAGTATGGAAAATACTTGTTTACTTTCGGTCCTGGGAGTTAGGACCACATAACTTTTATAAGGAAAATATAGGATTTTCTTTGGAATCATATCTCTGTTAAAACTATATTTCATCTAGAATTGTTAGACTTCAGCTATAATTGCTAAGTGTATATGCCAGAGTTATATAAGAATCTAGTCATAATCGACTTAGAATTGGTGGGCCTGCCTCATCTCCTGTTCCTTGTCTGGTTGTGGACCTAGGGCAGACCCATTATATTCAACGGTTTATTTAACTTAAATTTTATATAACTTGTATACGCTGGGCGATTATAGAAGGAATCTATGGGTCTTTCTAGGGTTCATCATCGCATATCATAGGAGCATTCATTTCACTTAATAAAGAAAATATTGGATTTTCTGAAAACCATACTTTATCGCTTTTACAAGGAAAACGGTTTCTTTCTCAAACAAAACTCTTATGAACTCACCAACTTAATTGTTGACACTTTTTCAAAACTACTTGTATTCTCAGGAAATCAGTGAAACAGGAAAACCAACAGCATTTTGAGGATGGGACGATAAATCGTCAAATAGTTCATTTTGTCATCATAATGTAATTGATTTGAATCATGTAAAAATATACTTTGGTGTAACTCTTTCAATTATATTTATGATGGTTGTATTTACTTTGAGCACTATTATACTCGTTGTTGTGATACTATACATGAAGTCCTCCACCCCCGGACGTTTCCACCATCCTTGGTTTGGGGGTTTGACACAAAGCCTCAACACTACAACGAGGCATTCTGAAATCTCATGTGCACGATTATGGACTCTCATTACCAGAAGGGCGATAAATTCTTTGGAAATTCCGGTGATGAGGGATGCTCTAGTTGCGTCTATTGCTACGTTTCACACGAAGAAAATCATAATTTCTGATCCTAAGAAGTTCCCTCACATTGGCTCTATCCCTGAGACAATGTATAGATGTGTTACAACCGAAAGTAAACTCATGGCTGATTATCGAAAACTTCCTCCCAAGGAACCGAGAGTCCTATCTCCTGAACAGCAGGCTGCCCTAGATGCTGTTGACAAGTCGAGTAAACGAGGTAAACGGATTTCTACCAAGAAAGAGCCAACAGAGGATGATAAGTCTAAGACTTCCAAGTCCAAGAAGCGAAAGTCTGATATAGTGGATTCTTCTAAACCGAAGAAGATTAAAAAGATGGCAAAAAGGTCCAAGAGTCCCACTCCTCCTAGCTTAGAAAATGACGAGGAAGGTGAAGAAGAGGAAATTCGTCATGCATCACCGAGAGGTAACACTCCTCCCCGATCTCCTACTCCAACCAAATCTCCTCACAACAAGCTTCCAACCCCACCTCCATCACCAAAACAAACAGTTCCAGTTTCAGTTGCTCTTATTCCTCCACCTACTACTTCACAAACAACAACTTCTTTTCCACCACCACCACCAGTTTCTTCCATTCCTGTTTCCAGCACTCCCTTACCACCTCCTATAATTTTCCAATCCACCACCACTACTATTCCTGAACCGACAGTAGGAGTCAACGTATCTGATACGGGGGCAACTACTGAAACCGAACCTCCAGTCATCACTAAACCTCTTTCACCCTCCCATTCAACCGATTCTGGTGCCACTCTCGGTGGTGCTAATGATGAGTATGATTCTACATAGTTCAGTCCCTATCGGCTTCCTACTGATGAGGATGATGATGCTCCTATCACCAGCCAACACTTGCAGAGCATTCATGAGAAATTGGATAAATTGATTGAAGACAACAAGTCCTATAGTGGTGTTGTGCTTAAAGCCTTTTTGGACACTGCTCTTGAACAATATACAGAGTCAATTGAAAAATCCACCAAAGCTGTTAATGAGTCTACCTCCTCTTGCCAAAAGGCCACCACTGATATTAATGAAATTGTTCATAGTACTCAGATCTTTCTTGAGTCACTTAAAGGGCATGCTGATACGAATGCAGCAAAGGTGAATGCTTCTGTGGATTCTTTCTCCAAGTCTCTTCAAGAAGAGCAAACAAAGTTTGAGGCCGTGCGTTCCTCTATCCAAGCCAAACTCTTCACTTATCAGTTCGGTGATTTCTCGCCTTGAATCTCTTCACGCTGATTTGGCAAAAGAACGTGCTTTGAAGGAAGAACTTGCTCGACAAGCATCCACGATCGAAGTTCAGAAGGTTCAGCTAGCTCAAGCTGATAAAGAAATTGGTTTGTTGAAGACAGAGAGAGCTGTTTTTCGCAGCTGTGCAGGGGATGTGCTGAATATGCTCACCAACATTCTTAGTGCTCATGATCCTATCCTCACTTTGACCATTCGGAATCATCTCACTACCAAACTTCTTCCTGCCCTTGCATTATTACACGAGATGAAGGGTGTTTCAGAGAGATTTATTGCTCCAAAACAAGGGGGAGAGGGTGCTCATCAACCGAAGGTAAAAACTGAAACTGATTCTGCTCAACCGAAGGTCATAGTTACAACCAAACTGAAGGATAATGTAGCTTCAGGTTCTGGTTCACAAGCAAAGCGAAAGGAGATTGATGATGATAGCGATGACGAATCCTTGGAAACTATTGATGAGGCTCTTAAGCGAAAGAAGAGGGATAAAGAGCTTGATGAAACCTTGAAGGTTTCAAGGGACGCAGAGGAGAGGGAAAGGAGAAACAAGGAAGAAGAAGAAGCCTTGAACTACAAGAAGGCCTTGTTTCCCTTATGGACAAAAGAGGCACTTATCAATCAAGCTATAGAGTTTCCAAGTGTTTATTGGTTGGAACCTGTTGCTTCGTTTGACTGTGACAATTCTAAGGACTCGCAGTTCGACATGCCGATAACTCGAAAGGCATTCACGTTTCACTGCTTTGATTCGACTGCTGAGGTTCCTTTTCCTCATCCAAAGGTTGACCGAGAGCTTATTGATTTCTATCTGAAGTATGGGCAACCTCAGTACTTGACATGGAGCGCACAGAAGATAATCACTGTCAAGGTGCTGAAACCTACGTCTGCTGGGAAATTTGTAAATGTCAATTTCAAAATCACACGAGGATCTGCAAACTCGGTGTCGATTATCTCCCTAGCAGATCTTCCAAATCTAAATCCTCATGACTGGATTCTTTTGTTTAATATTCTGCTCACAGATCCGAGGGAATATGAGCCGATATTGTAGCACTTGAAGAGGATATTGGCTTCTTACATCCATGAGGTTGCAGCTATGGATCAAGAGATAGCAAAAGTGATGAATAAGAAACCGTCCATCAAGCCAACACCGAAACCAGGAGATGTGAATAAGATGAAGATGGGGCAAATAGATTCAACACATCTTACTGTGATGTTTACAAAAGGCGAAGCTCACAGATTTTTATTCGCTCTTGTTGATAAACATTTATTTTCAACTGACTGCTTGGAGTACATCATCAACATTATTAATCGGTGCAAGCAGAACTCAGAAGCAGACAAAAAGAACTTCACGGACATGCTTCGGTGGTACATAACGTTCCGTCATCATTTGCTGGCTATCATTCCGAAGGTGTTCAAAACAATAAAGAAGTCTTCTGCAGCTCAACCGAAGTGAGCTTTCGGTTCCATTGACGCAAAGGGGGAGATTGTTGAGTTTAATTGTGTTGTGTCATGGGCTTTATGTTTTGTATCCGGATTGGGCCTGTCCATCCGTGATTATCTAGTAGGGTTATACTATAAATATGCATGCATGTATGCATTAGATGAGTTGATTATTACGTTCATAGTTTTGTAACCCTAAAATACCTCTACAGTCGAAGTTCTTAATCGAGCTCTTCTAAGGTGTTGAAGTTTTAATCATACGACACATTCAAAGCCATTCTCGTGTTCATAATTACGTTCTTAATTGTTTTCCTGCATAGAATCTAACGATCCTAATTGAACTATGTTCTAACATACTTTAAATTCCAAATTATACCTTAGAGTTTTAAAAGTTTAAAATTCAACCCTTATACTTCTATAATATTAAAAGTTTAATTATTATGTATATGTATAAGAATAAGTCAATCTTACTGTTAGTAGGCCTCATTCACGAACCCGGTCTATAAGGGGGGTATAAGGTTGTTGCCTATAAAATGGCAGCTTAATGGGTGTACACTCTCACCCATTGCTTCCTTGACTGGTGGAGGGTCGTTAGCCGAACGGGTAGGATAGGACCTTAACCCTCGTTAAAAGTATAATGAAATTATAAAGTAACTAAGCCATTATTAATTCCCAATCTTAGTTACTTTAGGAAAATGTGAAATAGGTGCTAACCCATGAAATTACATTTTGAACCTTACAAAGTCATTAGTGGAGCGTGTGTGGTTAACCGACACACTAATAAGGACTAGTAAGAGTGGCAAAGGGTAACTTGATTTTATCATAGATCGGTGGAGCGCGTGTGGTTAACCGGCACATCGATTAGGTGATAAAGTTGAGGGTACCAAGTCAATTTGCATGGTTATTCACACCTTGTTTGTGATCCTCGACATCCCAGTCAGAAACTTGAGAGGGCACAATCGAGATTCAAACATGCCATTGAAAGTTCAATGTATCTCAAAAGATCTAGGAGTTTCAAATCCAATTAAAAAATTTAATAATCTTTTTCGTTTTTTCAAGGTGGAAATTGGTAAATCGTCATTTACCTACCTTCAACTATTTTATAACTTGGATTATAGTATCCCTCTTCCAGTTATAAATAGGTTGTCGGGTCCTAGCCTTAATACATCATTTGGGTGACTTATTAAGGACTCTTTATCTAATAAAACTTGTCTTTCTTTCTTTCTTTCAGATGTCTTCCAACACTGCTACTGACTCAAACCCTACAAGCTCCTTTTCCCTAAAGAACATGTGTGGGAAAGTCACTTTTGATGGTTCAAATTTCAATGAATGGATTAGGAACATCAGAATGATTACTCGCTATGAGGGAAAAGAGTATGTCCTTGACAGAGAAGTGAAGGTTGTTGATGAGTCGACTGCTACTCCTGAGGAGGTTGTTGAGTACATTACCCATGAGAAAGATGCCACTAAGGTGTCTTGCATCATGTTGGCCATAATGACAGCAGAACTCCAGAAATCCTATGAAGATTTCTACCCTTTTAAGATGCACCAGGATCTGATGGATAGGTACCATCAGAGTGCTCGTCAGGAGAGGTATGAAATCATTTCCTCCATGATAACAGCTAGGATGAAGAAGGGAGAATCCCTCACCGGTCACTTGCAGAAAATGAAAAGGTTCGTGGACTGGTTACTAAAGCTTAATGTGGACTTCCCTGAGGACATGGTGATTGATATCATTCTCCATTCCTTACCTCCAAGTTATGATCAGTTTCGCATGACTTATCATATGAACAAGGAGGAAGTCACACTCAGCAAGCTTCAAGTACTTTTAAGGACCGCAGAAAGTGGCCTGAAAAGTACATCAGCTGTTAGTCCTACTCCTACTACTGCCCCTGTTCTGGCAATTGGGCAAGGAAAAGGGAAGAAGAGGAAGACCCCTTCGAAGGGTACCAAGGGAAAGTCCCTTGATGGCTCGTTTTCAAGTGAAACCAAGAAAGGTTCCATTCCTCCTTCTTCAAACCCTAAAGAAGCACAGTGCTTCTACTGCCAGGAAAAGGGGCACTGGAAACGAACTTGCCCCAAATACTTGCAGGATGTAAGGGATGGGAAAGTTAAACCCACCCATGCAGGTATTTATACTATATTGTCTAATAACTCATTGCGTTCTAACTCTTGGGTACTGGATACAGGTTGTGGTATTCACATTTGTACTGATTTGCAGGGCCTAAGAAGAAGTGAAGAAGTGGAGCACGGTAAGATAAACTTAATCATGGGCAATAGGAAAGCATCACCTATGACCGAGATTGGTGTTTATTCTTTATTTATTAATAATGGGTTAACTTTAGATTTTAATAAATGTTGTTACTCGTCAGAAATGGCGAGAAATATTATTTCCTTTCATAGTTTGTACAAGCAAGGATTCACATTTTCATTTGATAATAAAAATGGTGCTATTGATGCTTTTTATAATGATGTGTTTTATTTTAAAGCATTACCTTGTGATGGTGTATATGAAACTGTGTCGATTGTAGACAATTTAGGAAATAATGTATTTCACATTGATTCTTCTATTACTTTGAATAAAGCATCCTTGTGGCATTATCGTCTTGGACATGTCAACAAGAAGCGCATAGGCCAACTCCAAAAGGCTGGAGGTTTGGAATCATTTGACCTAAAATCAGATGATAGTTGCGAGTCTTGTTTACTTGGAAAAATGACAAAGTCACTCTTCACTGGTACTTGTGAGAGGGGTGAGGGTTTGTTGGACCTCATACACACTGATGTGTGTGGACCCTTCAAAATCGCCACAAGGGATGCTAATCGCTATTATGTGACATTTACTGATGATTATAGTGGATTTGGATATATATACTTAATCAAGCATAAGTCAGAGACCTTTGAGAAATTCAAAGAGTTTAAGCAGGAAGTGGATAATCAACTGCGTAGGAACATCAAGATGCTCTGATCCGATCGGGGAGGAGAGTATCTTAGTATTGAGTTCCTTGACTATCTTAAGGAATGTGGGATTGTCTCACAATTGACACCTCCTAGGACACCACAGCTGAATGGTGTAGCTGAGAGGCACAATCGAACCTTGTTGGACATGGTTCGTTCCATGATGAGTCGAGCTTCGTTACCAATCTCATTCTAGGGGTATGCCTTAGGGACTGCCACCCATATCCTTAATCTAGTCCCCACAACGAAGGTTCCCAAAACACCTCATGAGATGTGGACCAGAAAAGTTCCCAATCTGCACATAATCACAAACACAGACTCACGGGGAGTCTGCACATAGTCCACCCCCACCTTCTCAAAAAGGTGATGTTGGTGTTGAACAAAGTTCCTTACCCCTGGAACAAACCCACATGTCAAATTTGACATCCCACTTTTTTCATCACGCACACACTCCGGAACCCCTGTTCCAGACCCTAAGCATTCCGAAGCTGGAGTTGTCCCTCCAACCTCTGGTGCCACAACTGGTCTGATACCCGGAAAGGGTACCAGACGACCAGGAGCTAACGATCCTTTGTGGGAAGATTTTGTGAACAGGACACACTTAAGGCATCCAGAACTTACAAGCGCCCAAGTAGAAGCCACTCTTATCTCCATGCGGAACCGAGCCATTCAAAGCAACCTTCCCTATGTTGCTCCTACTGATGAGCTTATTGATCTTGAATTCACATCCGGAGAAACTCCACAGCCTGCTCCGGAACATCCTTTTGCTTCCATTCCTCAAGCTTTGGACGATGAAATTTCCGAAGAAGTGATTCTAACGACAAATGCTGCACACATTGCTGAAGCTAACGTCTTTTCCTTGGCTCAACTTCATCTTAAGCCATCTTCGTCCAAGCCAGCATTTGATTTCGGATCCTCCTCCTCTACTCAGCATGAAACCGAATCAACATAAAAGCTTCATGATGATGCCAACAACAAACCCAGCCCTTCTGTCACTCCAATCACTACGGAATCTCCGAAACACAGTCCTCAACCTTCCAGCTCCGACAACGTATCCTCGGCTGGAAATCACATTGATCCGTTTGCTCTGTTGGATATCCAAACCAACGTTTCGGAAACTATGAAGAAGGTTACCACTCTTGAAACTTCAGTGCCTGAGCTCAATACCAAGATAGACACAACGGTGTTCGGACTGGAATCCAAGTTAGATGCCATTCTCCAGTCCCTATCTACTCAGTCTGGACCTTCAATTGCTGAAAGAGAAGCTCAGTTAGATCAACTTATCTCACTCCGGCTCAAGCACTCCATAGAAGAAGTTGAAGCTAAATATGACGCCTCAGTTGATCACTACCTTGATACAATCACAACAATGCTCAAGGTCCATGATGACTTGGTTTCTGCTACAATTGATCTTATCAAGCAGACCCATGTTCGTCATGAGAAGCAAATTCAAAGGCTGGAGAAGGAAATCAGGAAGAAGGATGAGATGAATCTCATAATTTAACAAGTCCTCATCAAACTCCTTCGATCCACTTGGAACATTGTTGACGTTCCAAATAGAAAATTTGATCAGATGTTAGCTTTTCTTGGACATCTGTTCGATCATCTTGCTGCTTAAGCACCTACTTCCGAAGCATATGATGCGCTTACTCGTCAACTCAACACGGGCCTTCAAAAAGTGTTCACCAAGTTTGATGATATGAAGGAATCCTTACTTCATGCACCGGTTCCTAAAGCCACCGATGCAAGAGGGGGAGAACGTCCCAGTCAACCCAGTCAACCATCAAAGCTTGCCTCGGTTTTTCAGCTCCGAGATGAAGATTTGGATTCCTATGATGAAGTCGACGTTGTTTCCGGACTTCTAGGAAACAACTCTGATGCTGAAGAAGACAATGATGAAGAGAAGGATGTTACAAAAGGAGTTCTTGGTCTCGAGGCTCCGAAGAAGCTTTCTCCAAAGGTTTTGATAGATGAAGAAAAGAGAATTTGGTATGCTGCTTCCTGGCCATCTTCTCTACCAGATACTCTTCGGATGGGAATACAAATGGCTAAGGCAAAGTCCCTACTTACAGCTCAAGCCTTCCGAGCCACTCCTTCAATGTTTCCTCCTATTCAGGCTCCAAAAATTGCCCCTATAGACCAGGGTTCTCCACTCCGGATCTCTGATGAAATTCCGGAAGAACCTCTTCCGAATCCTACTCCGGAATTTGTTGTTGATGAGAACATGCTGCTCATCATGTCTGCTTTAAAGAAAGACAAAGGCAAAAATCCTATGACATCCGAACAACAATCCTTCCTCTCCGGACATCCCCTAAAGGAAACACATGGATGGTCTCAGGAAGAAATCAACAAGGCACTAGAGGACAGCATCCAGATCCAAGCTCTCAAGGACAATCCTGATCTGATGCGTGGAATATCTCCTCTATGTCGTGAAGGCATTCTCCGTGATCATGAAATCATTCCCTTCATGTATTACGATGTTCCCACCAATGACTCTGAATAGCTCGATCTTCCACTCTCTCCATACAACAAATACTACATCAAGTTCGCTCCTCTTCACCCCAATGACGATCCGGAAGTGATCCTCCGGACTGAGCGAGAAAGGCTTGAAACATTCTACTCCAAGAATGCACAACCTCTTAAGGAAGTGTGGACGAGGAAAAGAATTACAAAAGTCCATGGTTTTGGAAGGAAAATCCTAGTGAAGTTCGAACTCAACTGCCCATTATTTCGTTTTCACATCCTCCAGAACAAACAAACTCAACAGACCATCGTTGACGCTGATTTTCCTTCAATGAATCCGAATGACATTCTCACTTTGGCTGCACAATTCCGAGGAATTCAAAACGATGATATCAGCATGGGTGTTTACCATGCTGCTCTGAGTTTTCTGAAGGACTATGTCGCGGAATTTGTAGATGCGACTATGAGCTGGCACACTTATATGGAACTGAAGACTTTGTTGCGAAAATCGACTTTGCTCTTCTAGAAGCTGAATTGCTTGCAGATGGTCCAATCGATGACCCAGTTCTAGGGTTTGTCTACACAACCAGGAAGACAAACAAGAAGGACTTTTTACGATTCCTTGACAAACACCTAGTTCCCACCAAAGCCCTTCGGAATTTCATTTCTCGTGCATCCAAGTTTGAAGCTCCGGAAAAGGTCAAAGCAAAGTTTGTGAGTCAACTGACCTGGTACATTGAAGTCAGAGAATGGTTGTTCAGAGCCTTCACCTTCATCAAGGAAGAATCTACCTAAGTTGACTGGATTGCTAAGTTCACTTAGGGGGAGATTGTTGGAACCTAAAAGTGAACCTCTAGCAATCCTAAGTCACAGTGATTATTCTGAAGTCATCATGAGTTCCAAAGTGAAGAGTAGTCCGGAATCTGTACGGACATGGAGAGAAGAAGATGAGAAGTTCAGGAGTGAAGACATTCCGGAATGGTCATCATGTCTGGAATGTGTGCTGATCCGGAATGAATATTTTGTCCTTATGCAATTAATGTAATTTGTCTTTGTATTGATTTGACACTTCATAGGACTTAGTCTTTTCTGTAATGTTAGAGAATCAGAATGTCAGGGACTTCTCTATTGTTCGGTTCTATGTTAGTCTCTCAGTTTATTCATTGTTTCCTACACTCCTATTTAAAGGAGCTTTCAATGCAAAGTCAATGACATATCTTTCACTCAATTTGGCATTTACTAAGTTACTTCAATTCTCTTTCAAACATTCTTCTTGTTCTTCATTTATTAACTTTACTTTGATCTTTATTCTCATTCTTCACTTATGGCTTGATTATTTGTTGAATGCATTAACTCAGACTTGACTGGTCTATCCAGGCTTGACTAAAACATTTATTAGCAAGCAGACATTGAGCTTAAGCATTAACTCAAGGTTTGAGTTTTCAAACCTTGTCCCTACGCATCAGATCTATCTTGTTCTCACATTAAAGCCACCTGCTGATCAACCACCCACCTGAAAGTAACGTTCTTCTTCATCAGGTAGGTCAAAGGAACAACAATCTTGGAGAAATCTTGAATAAATCTCTTGTAGTACCCTGCTAACCCTAGGAAACTTCGAACCTTAGATGGTGTCCTTTGAATCTCCCACTGCATCACTACCTCGATCTTGGCCAGATCGACCAATATACCCTTCTGGTTGACGACATGCCGCAAAAACTGCACCTCGAGCAACCAGAACACACATTTGGAGAACTTGGCATCAAGCCTATCCCTCCTCAAGGTCTCTAAAATGTACTGCAAATGCTCCCTATGTTGTTCCTTGGTTATAGAATAGACCCATATATCATCAATGAATACTATCACTAACCGATCCAACTTCAGTTTGCACACCCGGTTCATGAGATCCATGAACAACGTCGGTGCATTGGTGAGACCAAATGACATCACCATAAACTTGTAATGATCATAACGAGTCCTAAAGGTCGTCTTCTTCATATCCTCATCTTTGAACCTCATCTGATGATAACACGCTCTAAAATCAATCTTGGAGAACCAAGATATACCTTGAAGCTGATCAAACAAATCATCTATTGTGACATCCCCTAATTTCTCGGCCAGAAAAGACCGATTTAATTTATGCTTTTTAAAATAAAATCAGAGAAATATTTTTAAAAGATGTTGCGGAATTGGTCCCTAAAACAAAACATGATAAAAGTTTGTCAAAACCTTTCTTTAAGAAATATATAATTTCCTTTTATATCAAAACCTCGGGATGTCATGTTCCGATACAGATCAAAAGCATAAACAAGACATTATAAGCATTACAACAGTTATTTATAACTACTGGCCTATAATCCAAAATCACTCGTCATCATCATCCGACTATGCTCGGGGTCCACTACCTGTAATCATAAAAAGCTGAGTGGGTCAGGCTTGGAAGCCTGGTGAGCATATAGGGTTTTCAACCCACAATAAATAAATTTATTGTACTTAAACATCAATCAATCAACCAAATTACCCCAACCCCATTATCTTATTTATTTCTTAAGGGTTTACCCTAAGAATCAACTATCACTCCTTCCTAAGGATTCATCCTAAGGAATAGACACAAGGTCACACCATCACCAGGGTTTATACGACAGGGGCTAAATTCATAGCTCTTATTTATTGACAGTATTATTGACAGTATTCACCCCTGTTATACATGTCAATGGGTTTTTAGAGTACTCCAAATGAACATATAGTTCATTACAGCTACAGGTTGCGGGCCTGTTAGTGTTCCACAGACCATCTAGAATAGTCCATGGTTGTCATCCCTACTCTGCTGAATGACGGGGGCCAACATTTTGGTTAAGTGATTCTCTCAAATTTCACCACTCACCCTCAACTCATGATCAATATTACTGATCATCTCCTTTATCCAACTCACCTATTATCACACACCCATTATTTCATCTACCCATGTTTTACCCAACATTTTTGTAGAGAAAAATACATATACAGTTTAAATTATTTAAAAACATGTATAAATCACACCTTCAACATCCAACTCAAATAAACAAACAATAAATATTCACACAGCACGTATTTTATGTAAAATACTTCATATCTATGTGTAAGGTGAAAGTAACTACACACTCACCTGATTTAATGAAAATCGGGCAGCAATTCGTTTCCTAAAATGATCGTTTCTAATAAAACCGGGAGTTTTATTGAGAAACCGGGCTCTGCGAAGGGTCGGGCTTCGAAACCGAAAAGATAAATTTTCCGGGCTTCACGGGCACTTCGTGGCGTATTCCGGGGGTTATAATCGATACCGGAAGTCAGAATGAAAGAAATATGGGTTTAGGGGCTAAAATTGACAAGTTTTCAAAATACCCCCGGCAGGTCTCGCACCCTTCTATTTGTAGGGGCGAGCCTCCTGATCCAACGGCTGAGAAGCCTCCAAGTGTGCTGATCCGAGGACTCGTAGGGGATGGCTCGCACATAGCTCACACATGGCTCGCACCTGCGAAGGCTTGCTGGCAGCTCCTTACTGGACCGAGGTCTAGGGTTCGAAGTAGAGGCATCGTGGCATGCTGCGAGGGTTCGGTCTCGTGCAAGAAGGTACGTGTCGCACCGCTATTGGACCACTTCGGATCAGATCAGGTGCTCGGATGACTCAGCAGCTCGGACACGTGGCTCGCCTGACTCACCCATTTCGGACACGTGGCACGTTCGAAGCGAGGGTGACGTGGCAAATCGTGACTATGCGAATTTTCTCGGTTTTTGTGCAAAAACTTCTAAAATCCATAACTTTCGCATACGAGCTCCGTTTTTACGTTCTTTATATGCACGCGTAGGTAAAATTACGCTCTACAACTTCCGTTTAGACTTCGTCGGCTAATTTTGAATTTAATTTTTATATTATTATTTTTAACAGACCGGGACAGGAAATCCGTTAAAAATTTATAACTTCTTCATCCGACGTCCGTTTTCGTCAGACTTTTTACCGTTGTGCTACTATTTGCGAGACCTTCGATTCTCGTTTAGGTCGTGTCGGCTAAAAATCACTCGATCTAAAATTCGAGTTTTTAGTTGTCTAGTGCTAAGCTGAAACTTCGAAAAATCATAACTTCCTCATACGAAGTCAGATTTGGGCGTTCTTTTTATCGAACTTCTCGGTTTAACGAATACTACGAGTTTCGTTTAGATTCCTAAGGCTAAAAGTAGTTTATCAAAAACTCACTTTTTACGACATTCGGCACCGTGCCAGTTTGTTGCGAAACTTCGACAGGTCATAACTTCTTCGTTATAACTCGGATTTCGGCATTCTTTATATATCCGTAATCCTTCTCACGCCCACCACAAGTTTCTTAATAGATATCGGCTTTATCTAAAATTTAATTTTTGACGCTCATTTTTATTCTTAATTATTTAAACCCTAATAATTAAGCATAAAACACATAAAACACATAATATTCACATAATTCCTTTTCATTTCTCCAAAATGAGTCACAAAGGTTAACTTGTACCATTATGTCAGTATTAATGCCTAGCCTAGAAACATGGGCGTTACATCTATCCTCGAAAGTAGATAATTGTTCTTCACCGTTAGCTTATTCAACTCTAGGTAGTCAATACACATCCCGTGTACACCATCCTTCATTTTCACAAACAGAATCGGTGCTCCCCAAGGTGAACTGCTTGGTCTAATGAACCCTTTTTCTAACAACTCCTGTAGCTATGTAAACAACTCATACATCCCATGAGGCGCTAAGTGATAGGGTGCACACTGAGCACCCTCGCCATGTAAAAGTAGTTCCCCCACACTTCGGGTTCGAACTCTCACCAACTGGTGATCACAACCAATTATAGAACCGTTGGGGCCCAACCGGTCTATACCAATAATAACCTTCGACCCTTTAAGAGGAATCAGAACCAAATCAATCAAATATCTCTCGCTATATTCAGAATACATCCCAAGTGAATTTTCGAAGGACTCACTGAGCAATCCTCAATAATCTCCACCTCCAACGGATTATCCAAGTCCCCTGGGACGTCGCTAAACTTCTTGCTAAGCGCAAGAGACACAAACGATCGGGTAGCACCCGAATCGAACAATACATGAGCAATCATACCATTGACTAAAACCGTCCATATACATAATCATAAAAAACATAAGCATCAACAAGGAAAGTAGTAAAAGTCATGGTAAAGATACATACCATTAACCACATATGTGTTGGATTAGTGTCTAAGTCCATAACTATATTTGGTATGTACTTGACCCGGTTGTAGCATGGTCCTTTTGGGTTGCCTTCACCGGAGCAACTTGAATGGATGATTAGTGGAGAAAGAGGATATTGTGGTTTATTAATATATTATATGAATAATATATTAAAAAAGAAATCATATTGATTAATTAATATTGGTCAAAATTAATTAAGAAATTAATTTTGTGATCAAAAGATATTTATTAAACTTAGGGGACTGGAATTGCAATTATAAGATAATTGGATTTTGGGTTGTGGATCATATGGATAAAGGGGTGGAAGAAATTAGGGTGGAAGCCCACCTTGAAATCGTCCAAGGCCTTATTCCAGAAGGTTCCATTGGACTGCTTAAGGCCTAAGCTATCCAATTAGGGTTTTGACTGAAACCTTAGCAGCACCACTATATAAGGAACCCCTAGGACTTCAGAAATCAGCCATTGGAAACCCAGAGAAGTCTTAGAGCCGATTTTGAGCCTCTCATCCCCTATCTCCAAGATCATCCAACTTGCTTTGGTGTTTGTGATCCATCAGAGGCATCACATTTAAAGTGCTAGGTTCTCATAAGCTAAATATCTTCAATCTACACACAAGGTAATCATCTACACTTGTTTTATTTGATATTTTCGGATTTTGTATGCTAGATCTAGGGTTTGAAAGCTTTGGATAATTTGCATGTACAATAGAGAAACCTAGATCCAAAGTTTTAGCGTCTACATGTGCACTATAGGATTGTTGTTTTGCTCAAAACCCATCAGTGGTACCAAAGCTTTGACTGGTTTCTATTGTATGTGATGCTTTGTATAATTATTCATTGCTTAAAATCGAAATTCATGATTTCTTCATGACAAACTCGTCATGTCACCTGATAAACTTGACGAGTCAGATGAACTCGACGAGTCCAGATGGTGACTCGGCGAGTCGGAGTGCCTGACAGGGGGAATATTGGAATTTTGGCCTATTTTGACTTGGCATAATTACCAAAAATGTTTTTGATTGATAAAATCCGAATTTTATTAATATGATGTGATTATCCTTATCAAAATAGAAGATAATTGTCAATTATTAGATAATTATTGCCTTATATGATAAACTTTAATTATTTGAATTATTTGAAAGAGTTATCTTGCCATGGAATTGGATTAGGTCAAAATTAGATAATCTCCAATTAATTGTTTAATTAAATTATTTGAATTTTGATCTAGAAAGTTTTGAAAGGTTTCAAAACTTGCCCTCAAGTTTTGGAATTTAAATTTTGATTAAAAAGTTTAATTTTGAAATATTTAAATTCTAAACCCTACAATTTTACAAGTTTAAAACCCAACCCTTATACTATTATAATATTATAAGAATAATGATTATATATATATATATATATATATATATATATATATATATATATATATATATATATATATATATATATATGTATAGGTTTAATGCTAGTCTTATCGTTATTAGGCCTCATTCACGAAGCCGATCTATAGGGGGGGGGGGTATAAGGTTGCTGCCTATAAAATTGCAGTTTAATGGGTGTCCACCCTCACCCACCGCTTCCTTGATTGGTGGAGGGTCGTTAGCCGAACGGGTAGGATAGAGCAACTAATTCCTCATTAAAAGTATAATGGTTAATGAAGTAACTAAATGTTTTTATAAAATTCCCAATCTTAGTTACTTTAGGAAAAATGTGAAAATGATGCTATTCCATGAAATTACACTCTGTACCCTTGCGAAGACGTTAGTGGAGCGTGTGTGGTTAACCGACACACTAATTTGGGTCTAGCAAAGGTGGAAAAGGGTGACTCGATGTTTCTCATAGATCAATGGAGCGTGTGAGGCTAACCGGTACATTGATTAGGTGACTGTAACATTAACGGCACCAAATACATTTGCATGGTTATTCACACTTTGTTTGTGATCCTCGGTATCCCAGTCACAAACATGAAGGGCATATCGAGATTTAAACATGCCATTGAAAAGTTCAATGAATCTCAAAAGATCTAGGAGTTTCAATACATTTAAAACTTAACTATTCTGTTTTGTTTTTCATGGTGGAAATTAGTGAATCGTCATTCACTTACCTTCAAATTATTTGCGATTTAGATTACGGCATCCCTCTTCTAAATTGTGAATAATGTTGTTGGATCCTAGCCCTAATTTCTCATTTGGGTGTTTAATTGGGGATTCTTATCTAATTAAACTTTGTCTCTCTTCTTTTTCAGATGTCTACCTCAAAAAACAACAACACTTCTGGCTCGAACTCTTCCGGCTCATTCTCACTCATGAATTTGTGTGGGAGGGTGATTTTTGATGGGACCAATTTTAATGATTGGATCCGCAACATTCAAATGGTTACTCGCTACGAGGACAAGGAGTATGTCCTCGACAAGGAGCTGAATTAAGTGAATGTCAACACTGCTACTCCCGAGGAGATCGCTGCCTTCCCGAGGACATCGTTGCCTTTGAGGCTCATGAGCGCGATGCTACGAAAGTCCATTGCATCATGCTCGCGACTATGAGTGTCGAAATCCAAAATTCCTACATGGACTTCTACCCTACGAGATGCATCATGATTTACTGGACAGGTACCACCAAAGTGCCATGCAGGAGAGGTACGAGATTATCACTTCGATGATCACTACCAAGATGAGGGACGGAGAGTCCGTCACGGCCCACCTGCAGAAAATGCAAAGATATGTCGACCGCCTGCTGAAGTTAAATGTTAACTTCGATAAGGAGATGGCGATTGATATCATTCTTCATTCCTTACCTCCTTGTTACAACTAGTTCTGCATGACCTACCACATGAACAAGGAGGAGGTCACTTTGAGCAAGCTTCAAGGCCTGCTGAGGACTACTGAGAGCAACCTCAAGGACAAATCTGTTGCATAAACTCCTACGGTCGCTGCCCCCGTCTTGGCTATTGGGAAGGGGAAGGGTAAAAAGAGGAAGGATCCTTCAAAGAGCCACCATAAGGGAAAGTCCCATGATGACACCTCTTCTAGTGGAACCAAGGCTGGTCCCGCTGCACCCTCCTCCAACCCGAAGGATGCATAGTGCTACTACTGCCATGGATGAGGGCATTGGAAACGAAGTTGCCCTAAGTATCTGCAGGACATCAAGGATGGAAAGATAAAACCATCCTACACAGGTACTTATACTATTCAATCTAATAACTCATCGCATGCTATTTCTTGGGTTCTCGATACAGGATGTGGTTTTCACATTTGTTCTGATTTGCAGGGCCTAAGAAGAAATAGGGATGTGGAGCGTGGAGCATGGAAAGATAAACTTAATCATGGGGAACAGAAGAGCGCCGCCTGTCACCAAGATTGGAGTTTACTCTTTAGTGCTTAGTAGTGGGTTAGGACTAGAGTTGAATAATTGTCGCTATTCGCCAGAAATGGAAAGAAACATCATTTCTTTTCATGGTTTTTATAATCAAGGTTTTAGATTTTCGTTTGATAATTAAAAGGGTTCTATTAATGCTTTCTTTAATGGTGTTTTCTATTTTGAAGCATTTCCTTGTAATGGAATATATGATACTATGATGGTTGTAGACAACTTAGAAAATGATGTGTTGTATATCGATTCTTCCAATGATTTCGATAAAGCATGCTTGTGGCATTGTCGTCTTGGACATGCCAACAAGACATGCATAGCCCAACTCCAAAAGGATGGAGTGTTGGAGTCATTCGATCTTAGGGATGATGACGTGTGCAAGTCTTGTTTACATGGGAAGATGACCAAGTCACCCTTCACGGGTACTTGTGAAAGGGGTGAGGGTTTGTTGGATCTCATACACACCGATGTGTGTAGGCCCTTTAGATCTACCACAAGGGATGCAAGCCGCTTCTATGTCACTTTCACCGATGATTATAGCAGATATGGTTATATCTACTTTATCAAGCACAAGTCAGAAACCTTTGAAAAGTTCAAAGAGTTTAAGCAGGAAGTGGAGAATCAGCTGGGCAGGAAAATTAAGATGCCCCGATCTGATCGAGGTGGTGAGTACCTTGTCTTGAATTCCATGACTACCTCAAGGAATGCGGAATCGTTTCACAATTGATGCCACCTAGGACACCGCAGTTGAATGGTGTGGCTGAGAGGCGTAATCGAACCTTGTTGGACATGGTTCGTTCCACGATGAGTCGTGCTTTGTTACCTATCTCATTCTGGGGGTATGCCTTAGAGACTGCCGCCCATATCCTTAACCTAGTCCCTACAAAGAAGGTTGCCAAAACACCTCACGAGATGTGGACAGGGAAAGCTCCCTCGTTGGCACATATCAAGGTTTGGGGTTGCGAGGCTTTCGTAAGACGAGAGACTCACGACAAGCTCAAACCTCGTAGTGAGCGGTGTTTTTTCATCGGCTATCCACATAAATCCTTTGGATATCTCTTCTATAGACCGAGTGACAATGTTGTCTTCGTTGCGAGAAGAGGGGTTTTCCGAGAGCGAGAAATCATAAGCCAAGGAAGCAGTGGGAGGCAAATTAATATTGAAGAGCTTCAAGAATCGAACGATGAAGGAACCTCGTTCAACCTGAGGAGGAAACTCTTGTTGAAGGTGATAGGTTTATTAGTGATAGTATACTAGTAAATTTGGATGAACCTGTCACACCCTGCTAAAGCGGAAACATAGTGCGTGGTAGTACAACGGGTCTCATAGCAAAAGTTAAAAGACAACACCAACCTTAGTATTAAAAAGAATTACAATTTACAATGACTTTGAACAACTTTTTAATATAAATTACAATGTATTTGAAAGACAACACAGGCAAATGCTCCTACAAGTGTGGTGTCTCTACGTGCCTCTTACTAGATGATTCCTGAAAAAGCATGTAAAACGAGTGTCAACTATAAAAATAGTTGGTGAGTACTCACATATTTAAAAATAATATTAGTTTCATGAATTGAACTCAAAGTTCTGATAAGAGTTTCCATAAATGAAAATATATTCAAAAAATGAGTAAATAAGTTTGCATAAACAAAGTTTGTTGTCATCATGAGAAATGAAGTATGTTGCCCAAATGAGATGTAACGTTCATATTCTCATGGGAAATAAAGTTTCCATAAATAGAAATCTATTGCAAATATGAGTAAATAAGTTTGCATAAACAAATTTTGTTGTCATCATGAGAAATGAAGTATGTTGCCCAAATGAGATGCAACGTTCATGTTCTCATGGGAAATAAAGTTTCCATAAATAGAAATATATTGCAAATATGAGTAAATAAGTTTGCATAAACAAAGTTCGTTGTCATCATGAGAGATAAAGTATGTTGCCCAAATGAGATGCAACGTTCATATTCTCATGGGAAATAAAGTTTGTTGCTAAAACGAGATACCAGGTTCGTATGTGCATAATGATTATACCATGAGTTCACAACCCAAGCCTATTGACCGATGGTTCCCTCTTCTATGTCTATCGCTAACATAGGGAAATATGGTAAAATGCACTCAAGCGAATCGTGCGAGTGAGGAGTTGTCTACCTCCTAATAGCGCTATCCATAATGACCATGGGCTCAAATGAGTTAATGAGTTGTGAGAACTGATTCTAGGGACTTAAACACGATAAGGGCTCATGAGTTAACAATAGCATACACATACACAACAAAATATAGCAACCAAGTTTGATACAAGTCAAATTAAATACAACGAACAATAAACAGTCGTTGGACATGCTTTTCCACCCCAAAACATTTAAAACCTGAAAATAGGGGGAGTCGTGAATACTCACAATGCATTAAGATGATGCAAATGGTGCCTTGAACTACGTTCCACTTGTACCACTACCGATTCCTACAATAATGGTATTCGCTAGTGAGTCTCTAATCGAAATCTAACACTAGTATACTTACTACTATAATAGAATTATGCCAATATTGTGTCAAAATTTAATATTGTTAAGTTAAAAACATTTTCTGAAAAGGTGAAATTTTATAACTCATGTAATTAAGACAATTTTGGATATTAATTTCCAGATTTTTGTAATATTAATTGAGGGTATTTCAACACATTTAAAGGTGTTTTAAGCTCCTAAAAATCCAAAATATTATCAAATAGTTTCCAAAAATTCTCAAACTTTTCATTTTCATTCTAAACACAGTAGAGGTCTTCCAGAAATTTTCCCTTGAATTTTTTTATGTGATTAACTATTTTTCCAAATTTTTATGCCTTCATAACAATATAAATTCGTGAAAAACAGAATCCAGATGATAAAAATTCCAAAACTTTTTATAATGCTGGAATTAGACATCCGTAAGCTGGGAAAAATATAAAAATAGATTTCTAAACTGTTTAACCAAATTTTATGATTTTTGTGTATTTATTCTAATAAAATATGAAATAAATAGAAAACTATTTCCAAAATTGCTCAAACATTTGGTAACACTGTTCTTATACATATAGAAGCTGAAAAAAATATAAAAGATATTTTTCAATTAGTCTTGCTATTGTTCTTTGTTTTATCCTTTTAAATAATCATTAATTGGATAATAATTATTAAACAGTTAAAGTAAATTATCAAAAACATTTTAAACTTCATTTACAGTGTAAATAATCTGGGAAAAATATCAAATGTGGTTTTTATCTATTGGAATCCGATTTTGTGGATTTAAGTGTATTTAATCTTAACAAATAGAAGAAAAATAGCATATTGAATAGAAAAATCATCCAAATTTTTATTTAGAGTTCTAATATATTATAAGGTCTTCTGGTAAACATTCATCAATTTTGGATGAGTAGAGCTATTTTTCCTGTTTTTAGTCCATTATAAATACAAAAATTGGGGAAAAATAGGAATGCATTATGAAAACTTCTGCAAATATTATTCTGAGTCGTACACATAGGGTAGGAGCTGCGAAAATTATTAGATACCCTTTTTATATTCCCTAAAGTGGTTTTATGATTTATTGGAACTAAATAAAAAGAAAATTCAAAATCATACTAAAAGTAACAAAAATCAATGTAACTTCATGAGTGATATTTATTAACTTCGAGGGTCATCCAAGAAGTTTTCTAGAATTTATTTACTGCTGTAAGTATTTATATGATTTAAACTCTATTTTCTTATCATTTTCATGTAAAAATAAAGAAAATATATATTGAACTGAAAATTTCCAGAATGCATCTTCATAAAACTTAATAACAACAAAAAATCGTTTTCTTATTTTTGATGTCGAAAAACATGCCTAAAGGCTCAATACAATATAGAGAAAACTTGATACTTGTGATTTTGGTAAAGATTATTGATGTTACTTTGAGAATTTTTGCAAAATGTTCCATAGACTTTTGAATCAAGATCTTTTTGTACCTCTTAATACATGATGTTAAGTGCTCAAATTAATTTTTGCTAGATTTTTAGTGAGCAATAAGACCTTTGAACATGCAATACACAACTAGTATTCACAAAAAGATACTGATTGAGCAACATTTTTGTAAAACTTTCAAAAAATCAAAATATTTGAATTTTCCAGTGAGGTCAGATGGGTTTGAAATCTATATCAAGATATTAAATTTTAGAAAAAGAATCTCGAATGTTGGTTAAGAGATAAGTGAAATATGTCAGTTTAAATTCAGGTAAAAAAATCTGGCAGATTGCATGTATGATGATTGGTTAGAAAAGTGAGTTTTCATCATTTCTTTGAGTAAATCTTTTGAAATATTTTAAAGATATCATGATCCATGCATGCTATGGTCATGTTTCCAGAGATCAAATATATTTAAAAATCATAATTTAAATACATGCATTAAAATACAAAAATCTTATTTCTTAAGAACTCTTAAAAATGAGTTTGATGTTTTGATCCTTAAAATCGATTTTTGCACTAAGATCATGAACATGCAACCTTGTTTATCATACATGAATGGTGTTAAAACACATCCATGGTGTTCTAAAAACCATTTTAACAAAAAGAAAACATGTTTGAAGAAGATGAAGAAGTAGAAGAAGGAGAAAGTGTAAGAAAAATAGCAAAACTTGAAGGAAAAGTGAAGTAGAAATCGATTTTACCTTCAAGAACACCTCAAGATGACTGAGATTTAGAGTTCAAGGTGTGTTCTATTACCCATTTTCTGGAGAATTTCGTGGTTTATGGAGAGAGGAAGAGAGAATAGAGAGAAAATGAAGTGAGGGAGTGTGAGAGAGAAAGTGAAGTATGGAGAAATGGAGTGTGGAGGGGAATTGCTTGAGTGTGTTGGGATGAGGAGAGAGAGAGGAGTCCGAATTTTGAATGGAGAGAGGGTCTCCCTCTTTTAAATTTTATAAAATATAACTTTATTTTATAAAAATATCAAGTTTTTATAAAATATGCACCTTATCCAAATTTTCATTCACAAAACCTTGATTTTTGGCTTAGAAAATATGGTTAAATACTAATGACTTAAATTTTATTTCTACTTGGTTATATTTTACTAATTTGAGTTATTTTAAATTGATATTATAAAGTCCATGCCAAATTTTATGGATTTTTAGGTGTTAGAGTTTATAAATTTGAGTTTTTAGGGTTTTTCGGGTCTTGAGATTTAATAAATATTTGGATATCAAAATAAATTGAATTATTTGAGATTTCAATTTATGTTAGAGTTTCACAACTCTTTTCTAGTTAAAAATAATGTTTGTAATTTATTTTTATCGATTTATTTGCATTCTATGTAGTGGTTTCGAGATTCAAGCAAAATTGAGGAATCGAGTATACTAGTCCTAGTCTTCAACTTTGACTTAAGTTTCTATGAGACTTTGACCTAATTTCTACTTTTAAGTCAAGTGCATGATGTGTGTATATGATTCATGAAAATGTGTTCGAGTCAAAGAGTCACCCGAATATGGATAGTCTCTACAGTTAAGTAGTTGTAGAATTCACATACCAATGTAAAATCTAAGTACACTATCCTTCGATCCTACTTGTTTCCAAGTTTCTAGTAGGTTATAAATTGGCTACTAGTTACTAAGTCTAGTATGTGTCGTGCCTATATGTGCAACTAAGTTTAGTCAAATCTAGAACCGACTCGAATTTTGACGGTTGTCACAGAACCTAACAGCTACAAGGAAGCCATGGCAGGCCCGGAGTCTGCAAAATGGAAAGACGATATGGATAGCGAGATTCAGTCCATGTATGGCAACCAAGTTTGGAATTTGGTTGACAATGTGCCAGGTCGTAAGATTGTCGGGTGCAAATGGATCTTCAAGAAGAAGACCGACATGGATGGGAAGATACACACTTATATGGCACGATTGGTTGCGAAGGGCTTTACTCAAACTCCTGGAGTTGACTATGATGAGAATTTCTCACCAGTTGCAAAGATAAAGTCTATTACGGTAATGTTATCCATTGCTGCATTTCATGACTATGAAATGTGGCTATTGGATGTCAAAACCGCTTTCCTTAATGGGAAGTTGGCTGAGGATGTTTACATGAGTCAGCCAGAGGGTTTTGTCAATACAGAGCATCCTAATAGAGTGTGTAATCTTGAGAAATCCATTTATGGATTGATACAAGCATCTCGCAGATGGAATCTTTGTTTCGATGAGAAAGTCAAAGAGTCTGGCTTCCTGCGAAGCGAGGATGAGTCCTTTGTATATGTCAAAGCCAGTGGGAGTATAGTTAGCTTCCTCGTATTATATGTCGATGACATACTACTCATAGGAAACGACGTCCCAACCCTGCAGGAGGTTAAGTCCTGGCTTAGGAAGTGCTTCACTATGAAGGACCGCGGAGAGGCTGCCTATATTCTGCGAATAAGGATAGTGAGAAAGATGAGTAAAAGGCTAATAGGACTTAGTCAAAATACTTACTTGGAAAAGGTACTAAAACGGTTTGGTATGGAAAATTCCAAGAAGGGGGAGTTGCCGATCCAAAGTAATACCAAGTTGAGTAAGACTCAAAGCCCGAGTACTGAAGCCGAGATAGCAGAGATTAGTCGAGTACCTTACGCTTCCGCAGTTGGCTCAATCATGTATGCTATGACTTGTACTCGCCCTGATGTGGCCTTCGCTTTGAGCATGGTCAACAGATATCAAGGGAACCCTGGTAGAGCGCATTGGACCACAGTCAAGAATATTCTTAAGTACCTTCGGAGGACCAAGGAATGGTTTCTCATCCTCGGTGGGAGTGATGACTTAAGGGTACGAGGGTATAGTGACGCCAACTTTCAGACAGACCGAGATAATTACCGATCTCAGTCAGGCTGAGTCTTTACTGAGCAGTGGCTGATTCATCGTGCGAATCAGAGTACATAGCAGCGAGCGAAGCGTCGAAGGAGGCAATATGGTTGAAGAACTTCATCGGAGACCTTGGAGTTCTACCAGCCATAAAGGAGCCTATGAAAATTTTATGTGATAACGAATATGCTGTTGCCTTAACCAAGGAACCGAGGGATCATTGCAGATCCAGACATATCGACAGGAAATATCACTTCATTAGAGATCGGGTAGAAGAGGTACTCCTCGTAGTAAAGAGGATATCGTTAGAAGAAAACCCAGCAGATCCCCTTACGAAGGGATTGAGTAGGGTTAAGTACTTGCAGCACGCTAGGAGCATTGGGCTGAAGGACGATATAAGTTTTAGTGATTAGATAGTTTTGAAACGTGTAATGATAAATTGTAATTAACATTTGATGATTAAATAAAGGAGTATTATTTATAAGTAAATTTACTGCCTTGTGTTAATTATTTACCTATTGTTTCACTTTGCATGTTTTGACTTCCTGAATAATAAGATTATTCGAACAGTCCACAGTCGTTCATATGTTGGTAGTAGATATGAAAGAAGACTGTCGTGAATTGGTTTGTAGACTGTCTAAAGTGTATTAGACATAGAAAAATTTGCTGCAACATTCATGAGTGCTTATGAATAAGATTTGAGCATTGGATTAAACCCATGCTTACTTGTATCACGTTATGGAATTTATCACTAGTGATCGTAAGACGATAATAGCATATAGTCTTTAAACCTAGATAGATGGTTTATTGTTTGCTAGTTGGTTGTGCATTGATAATGCGTAAACACATCAGTAACTTGATGTTATAAAACGCATTGTTGTTCATAATTTGATGAGTGAATAGTAAATACATATAAGTCAAAGTTTATCTGTTCCTTTTATCCTAAGAGGGTAAAAGCGATATCTGGGCCCCTTGATGATTTGGTTTGACTTATGTGTCGGGCCGGGTGAGGACTGAGTTGATGTGTTCAATTATGTTCTATGTCAGACAAATCAGAGATCGAGAAACAAACTGCTGGAAAATAAGTATAACTATGTTCCATGTATTTGTCTGCACGATATCTTGAGAACGGAGGACTGTACGATCCCTTATCTAAAGGATGAGTCAGAGTTCGACAGCGGCTTTTGAGAGCTACGATTTCTAATCCGATTTTGAAGTCATACTTGCATCTATAGTTATTAGACTTATCCAAGTGGGCGACTTTTGGATTAGTGTCTAAGTCCATAACTATATTTGGTATGTACTTGACCCGGTATGTACTTGAATGGATGATTAGTGGAGAAAGAGGATATTATGGTTTATTCATATATTATATGAATAATATATTAAAAAAGAAATCATATTGATTAATTAATATTAGTCAAAGATCTACTTAAGAAATTAATTTTGTGATCAAAAGATATTAATTAAACTTAGGGGACTGGAATTGCAATTATAAGATAATTGGATTTTGGGTTGTGGATCATATGGATAAAGGGGTGGACGAAATTAGGGTGGAAGCCCACCTTTAAATCATCCAAGGCCTTATTCAGAAGGTTCCATTCGACTGCTTAAGGCCTAAGCTATCCAATTAGGGTTTTGACTGAAACCCTAGCAGCACCACTATATAAGGAACCACTAGGGCTTCAGAAATCGGCCACTGGAAACCCTAAGAAGTCTAAGAGCCGATTTTGAGCCTCTCATCCCCTCTCTCCAAGATCATCTAACTTGCTTTGGTGTTTGTGATCCATCAGAGGCATCACATTTGAGGTGCTAGGTTCTCATAAGCTAAAGATCTTCAATCTACACACAAGGTAATCATCTAAACTTGTTTAATTTGATATTTTCGAATTTTGTATGCTAGATCTTGGGTTTGAAAGCTTTGGATAATTTGCATGTACAATAGAGAAACCTAGATCCAAAGTTTTAGGGTTTACATGTGCACCATAGGATTGTTGTTTTGCTCAAAACCTATCAATATGGTGCCACTCGAGCGTCCTCAGATGTCAACTAAAATTCCCTGCTTGGCACCACAGGAGCCTCCACCTTAACCTGGCGGCCATGAGTAATCCTTAATGTGGCTGGTGCAGGCGTCGCCACCGCTCCTCCATAAAACTTTATAAATCGACCTTCTTGTTGGCTTTCAGTTTGCAATGGAATCATATGAGTGCTCCCCGAGCGTAATCCATGCTAAAATGACCAATCTAGCCATAATTGAAGCAGTCCCTCCCGTCTCACAACATCTCCCCTCGTAAGTCCTCCCACTCGGCACAACGACCCTGACCATGAAGCTCTCTCGATCAAGAATCAAAAGCCTTGGGCCTCTTCGCGTGGCCCACTACTATCTGTATCTGCTCCGGCTTGCGCTTTGTCTGAAGCCGCAACTCAATCTCCTGCTCTCGAGCTCCACCTATCATGTCATCTAAAGTCTTGCAGCTCGACATACTCACAAACTCTCAAATACCATCCATGAGCATGTCATGATACTTCGTCTTCCCATCTCATCATCCACGACATACTATGGAACCAACAAAGCTCTTTCCCAGAACTTGGCTGTGATCTCCACCATAGTCTCTGTAGTCTGGCGAAGGTCCTGAAAATCCCTCGTCGGTTGTTGCACCTCAATAGAAGATGTGGACTGCACTATGAACCTCTTCACAAAGTCATCTTAGGTCATGGTTCCCATGACCTCAACGCCCACAGAGTGTCCCACCTCCTCCCATAAACCGCAGGCACCACCCCTCAGAATTCAAGATGCAAATCCTACCTTCGACTCCTCACGACAGAAACTCGTTCACTGATCATTTTCCACGTCAACGATCTATTGTCGGCTAGCAATCGGGTCCTTCTTCCCGAAGAACTCTGGAGCTCTACATGCCTTGAACTCCCAAAAAGAGGGAGTTTGTGCCCCTAACTGATGAGCTGAGATCTGGTAGTGAAAGGCCGCCAAGCGATCATCTAATAGCACCATAATCCCCTCCTTGTGTAACGTCCATAATTTTTAATCGAATTTTTTTTATTTTTACTTATTAAAATATATCATAGTTATAATTACATTGTGGAGAAACATGTTACGAATGCGCATGTGTACAGTCGAACCTTTCCCTTCTCACGAAGTACCTGAAAAACATTTATATTAACTGGGTAAGCGCTAGGCTTAGTGATTTCCTCAAAATACCATATACCACAATACATATACTTGAATACAAACAATAACTCACGATTTTCAAATGAGATGTGTATCTTGGAATACATGGGCGTGTAGGTTACCGACCTCTTTAACCGTTCCACCATCATTCCTTAACTAAATGTACGTGGGTCTATAGGTTCCCGACATCTTTAACCATTCCATCATCAAACATTGCCTAAGTCTAATATGACAACAATTACGCATATAGAGACTACACTCTAGATTCTACTAATACATGCATATTTATACTTTCTACTCTACCAGTTCAGACTTAAGTACACAAAGATTATACTTCTAGCTCTACTCTACACGTTCCCTGTCCTAACATATATATATATATATATATATATATATATATATATATATATATATATATATATATATATATATATATATATATATATATATATATATATATTGTAGTACATGGCATAGTAGGATAACTCGTCTGGACAGTTTCTGAAAAGATTAAAAACTTTCTAACGATCCCTCCAGTGTAACGGGTAATACGTCTAACGAGTATTAACATAGAATACTATAACTTACCATTTGTTATGAAAATTTGTTAATGAAAGCTATATCGTTCAATAATCCTAATGAATAGCAAGAGTTCTATCAACTAAGAATTAACCAGGCAAGATAGTTGGGAGGCATGATCATTTCAGTATATAGCCTTTATAAACTCCAATAACCAATCTAGCATAACCATTTTAGACACCTCTCCCATAAGTAGCTTAACTTACAAAGATTTTCCTGACAGAAGTCCAGAAATTGCGCTGGCAGAATTCCAGCCTGATAGCTACTAGATGTTGGGCTGTTAGGGATCTCAAAACTAACCAAAATTCCGTTAATATTAAGAAAATTCTGTTTGTAAGGAGAGAAAATCGATAGAGATGAATTGGAGAGTGTGAGAACTCAAATGAGCAGATACAAGTATTTAAAAGACACGTGCGAACCGCACTCGACCAAGTGCACGCCGTGCCCAAGCTTGTTTGACACTCCTTCCTCTCAAAGCATGACAAGTGGCAACTTTTAGTTGGTGCTGTGTGGCAGCTTCTAGAACTTGCATGCCACACCTGTATTTCATAAGGTGCACTCGGGAAACTTCAAAAATTCATAACTTCTTCATACGAGCTCCGTTTTTGACGTTCTTTATATCTATGTGTAGCAATTGATAAGATCTACAACTTTCATTTAGACTCCATAGGTTAATTCTCACTTTAGTTTTCAAGTTATAGTTTTAATGGGTTTAGACTGTTAAAATACATATAAAAATCATAACTTTTTCATACGATACCCGTTCTCAACTATCTTTATATCGACGTATAGGTAATGATGAGATCTTCATCTCTCGTTTAGATTGATTTTCCTAACAATTGACCGATTTCAATTTTGGTTTCTGACCCATATAATGCTATGCTGAAACTTTGAAAATTCCAAACCTCCTCTCATAAAGTCAGATTTGAGAATACTCTATATGCACACTCTCGGTTTTACGATTACTACGAATTTCGTTCATATCACTAAGATTAATAAGTAATCTATCTCTAATTCATATTTTACGATGCATATAGCCGTGTCGGTTTAATTGCGCAACTTTGAAGAAGCATAAGTTCTTTATATGATGTTAGATTATGGAGTTCTATATATCTATGGAAACCGTATGACATGTTGAGCCAAGATTAGTTGTGATATGTTGAATAGGTAGTTATCTTGTTGTTGAGTAGTCTGTAAATAACGAGCGGTCTCATGTACTCGTTATATAATGTATTTACTAGGAATCTTATTGAATAGGATTGTAATGTTAAGCCGTT
Organism: Lactuca virosa; assembly: GCF_052849685.1. Taxonomy (NCBI): domain Eukaryota; kingdom Viridiplantae; phylum Streptophyta; class Magnoliopsida; order Asterales; family Asteraceae; genus Lactuca; species Lactuca virosa. The sequence goes on from NC_136434.1 coordinate 265,797,479, forward strand.
GAATTTTTTGAATTTGTGAATACCCTATAAAAAGGGTAAGTACGATAGAGAGTCTTAATTTCTGGAGCACTTTTTTAATCTAAATTACTCTGCACTCAATCCTGAATATAGTGAGTTGAAACCAGATCTTATTTAGATCGTTGTGTTCTTTACTCTAATTTAATACCAATTGATCAAAACACAAATCAAAACATCTTTTCAATTGGTATCAGAGCAGAAATCAACATATTGATTAAATAATTTTATTCGCGTCTCCACATTGTTGTGTGGATTGTTTCGATTCAATATATGTGCAAAGTAGAGGCATCATTCTTTGATTAATGATTGTGATTGGTCGATTCTGCGTTTGTTTTGTCAATCGTTTAGATCCTGATTTCAGTTTTCTTAATTTTATCCTCTGTTCTGTCAAATTCAACTCAATCTGATGGCAAATCTCAACGTCAACACCATGATGAATTTCACAAACTTGCTTGGATCTGCAACCAAGGTTCTGATATTCATCCCTGAGTACCAAAATTAATTGGTTGATCGTATGGAAGACAACCTCAACGATGTCGATGAGGATCTTTATATAGCTATCGAAATTGGACCATATCATGCTAATTTGGTTTAAGCTGTAAAACTAATCAATATGATTTCTCTTTTGGTTCAAAGGTCTTATTGCTAATTTTGTTCAAGCTGTTGGTAACATAGGAGCTACTGAAGATATGATTGCACAAGGAAATAAGAAAAAGGCTAGCATGATAATTTTTGTTGTAGGAGAACTCGGCCAGTGGAAGGTAAGTATCTCATCTCCCTCCAAAATCTAGTACACAAGCCCGGAGCATATCCTCGACCATTTGAATCGTACGCTCACTTTGGCCGTCAGTCTGGGGGTGGTATGATGTATTATAATGCAACTGAGTACCCAATTCCTCATGAAACTTCCTCCAAAACCTGGAGGTGAAACGAACATCCCGGTCCGAAACCACCAAAACGGGCACCCCGTGCCGAACTACCACCTCCCAAACGTAGATGTCAGCTAACTTCTCAGCAGAAATGCTCCGAGCAATGGTATGAAATGCACGCTCTTGGTCAATCTATCAACAATGACCCAAATAGAATCAACTCCAAGTTCCGTCCTTGGCAGCTTTCTGATGAAATCCAGGGTAATCTCTTCCCAATTTAACATGGGAATTGGTAAGGGCCGCATCTTGCTGTGGGGTCTCTTGTGCTTGGCCTTGACTTTCATGTAAGTCAGGCACCACTCAACAAACCAATCTATTTCCATTTTAATACACGACCACCAATAGCTCAAACTCAGATCCCTATACATCTTCGTGACCCCCGGATGGATAATTTTTTTTACTTATGCACCTCCTCTAGAACTGTCTGCCTCACCCCGCCTGTTTTCGGAACCCAAACTCTCAAACACTAGGTTAACAATGCACTGCTGTCTCTGAAAAATAAGGGAATCTATCCCCTAATCTGCTAGACGTTCCAATTCTCCTTTTTTCAACCCCTTCACCTAATCCTCCTTGATCAAATCCAACAAAGGCAAAGTGACAACCATCCTCAAGCAGATATATATATGATAGAAGAACTCATTGCCTTGAAGATCAAGGCATCGGCCAACACATTCGCCTTCCCATAGGGGAACAAGATCTCACAATCATAATCCTTTACCACATCCAGCCATCTCCGTTGCCGCATATTCAGATTCGACTAGTCCATCTAGTACCTTAAACTCTTGTGGTCAGTGTAGATAGTACACCAAACCCCATAAGATAGTGTCTCTAAATATTGAGGGAAAAAACCATGGCCCCTAGCTCCAGATCATGCATATGGTAGTTCACCTCATGAGGCTCCAGCTGCCTCGAAGCGTAAGCAATCACGTGACCCATCTGCGTAAGAACAACTCCCAATCCCAACATAGAGGCGTCACAATAAACCACGAAATCATCCAAACCCTCAGGAAGTGGGAATTTCAAGAACAGTTCAGAAAAGAAGCCAATAACGAACACTTTTTCTAGTAAAAAAGATGGTGAGAAAGTCGTGAAGAAGAAAAAAGAAAAGAAGATTGAGAAAAAGTTAAAGGGTGATTCCGGTTACAACTATAATTACTGTAACAGATATAATAATATTGTAAAGGACTGAATGTTGAGAAATAAGGAGGAGAAGAAGTAGAAAGTAAATGATGAGGCCTACTAGTCGATGAAAATTGAAGAACTTCGCACAAAGTATAAGAATCTTTCATTGATAGCGAGAGGTGCTGATGAAAATGAAGGGGCATGTCAAATTTGGTCCTCTGGCTCTGATGACGAGGAGATGTGTCATCCAACACATAATTCTTACAGGACTTCCAAAAAGTTTCCATAAATAAAGGGAATGGGGATAAAGTTAATCCTAAATTGACTAAATTGTTAATAGAAGATAATTCAAAAGTGACAGATGAAGGATTTTATTCTAACCAAAATGTTAATGAAAATGGTTAGAATCAAAGGTCTAAAGTTTTTCAATGTTAAAACTGTCAAAAATCATTTTCCAAAGAAAATAAAAAGAACACAAATGAAATTTCGATTATGAAAACCACAAAGCCTGAAGTCAAAGGAAAAAGTTGAAGGTAAAACTGAGAAGAGTTGTGATAAGTCAATTTCTAATCATTCCAAAAATCAAAAGGAAAGGATTCAAAATCATGACAAAGAAGTTAAGACATCTGATTTGAAAGATGAAATTTCTATAAGGAAAGCACAAAACGAAGCTTATTAGAAGAAACAAAAAGATACTCAAAAGGCAAAGAAATTGGGGCAAAAATGTTCACAAATTCCTTAAAAGAAGTTTTCTCAAACATCAAAAACTCATACTTCAAAAGAGCCTTCGAAAGTAGTTACCAAAGTTGTACATAAGGATGGTGTGAACAAAAATCAAAATGGCTTTTCATGAAAAATAGATGTTGTTCAAAATTCAAATAAGGCACAAAAACCTAATGGCTCAAATTTTGTTCAACGAAGTGTTCAAAAGAAATTTTCACAACATCATGTTCCAAGAGATGATCAAAAGATTTTTTCAAAAAATCATGTTCCAAGAGATGCTCAAAGGAACTATTCACAAAATCATTTTTAGAAAAATGCACAAAGGAATTTTTCTCAAAATCAAAATTATTTTCAAAACGATTCTCATTTTGGATATCAACATCGATACATAATCTATTTTCAGCAACGAGCACAAAAGCCATGGTCTCAAATGAGTTTTACTAAAATGAAAAATATTTGGAAGAAAAATGTACCATTTAAGCATGATGGTTCACGTTTTACAAATTCTTATTGAATGACGGAAGAAATGAAATGAAGAATTTTAATCATTGGTATGAAGGAAAAGGAAAGAAGTTTCAGACCAAAGATTACTCTCAAGAACAAGACCAAAAGGCTTATGAGAATTACTTGAATGAATCAAAAAATGGAAGTACTTCTTCACAAGAATTGTAACATCCCAAAAATAGTGATAAAATTTTTCATGTGGAAGTTTATCAAATCGTACAAAAATTGTTCAAAATCAAACACCCAGTTATAATATTCAAACATCGGAGTACAATTATTCAGAAAGCGGAAATCATGAGGGGAGGATGTTTTGTCATTACGCCGGGCCCTTCCCTTTAGAACCGGATGTACCTGAAACCATAAACATAAACTATAAGCACAAATCTTAGTGAGTTCCTCAAAGTACCACATACCAAAACATACAAGTGCTATGAGCTACTCCCATGGTCTTTCCTTGCAATATCGAGGGCCAAATCCCAATCTTACATACAAGAGCCATGGGCTACCCCCGTGGTCTTTCCTTGCCATACCGAGGGACAAATCTGGGTCTTACATACAAGTGGAGAAGGCCAGATCTTGGTCTTTCATACAATTGGCAGGGGTCAGATGCTTGTCTTTCATGCAAGTATCACAAGACAATTAACATTCTATAAAACAAAGTAATGGGCCGGCATTGGTGCCTTCGACCCATGGATTTAGTGAGGAGACTCACCTCTAAAAGAAGATAACCGAGCCACACACTCGAGCTGCTGCTAATATGGATCCTCACACTAATTAAATCCCAAAAATAACCCTAATCAATAACCTGGGTTTTTAAACCCACATTAAATTGTCCAAAAATCCCAATATCGTAATTAGGGCAAAAAGGTCATTTTGCCCTTCTGATTCGGCCTGATCCTAAAAAACCCAACACCTAATGGTCCAAGGTCCAAACCAGTGACCCACACGCTAGAACTAGGCTGTACGCTCCGCATACCACCTTGTACGCCCCGCGTACAACGTCTGATGCGGAAAGGGAATCGGGGTCGATGTGCAGTACGTGCAGCGTACATGATTTTACGACTGACATATACACCCTAGGTTAAAACTTCCATGAAGGTCTTAATTCCTTAAGACCTTATGTGTAAACTTCAGATCTAAGCTTAGTAAAACCTATAAGGCCATAAAGTTGTAATCTTTATGCCTTTGCATGGCTATAAAGAGTCCAACACTAAAAACTTAACTTATTCAATCATTTGGTACACCATAACTCTTGAATGGGCACAAACCAAGATCCAAGGTTGAATTTTAATGCATTAGAGTACCGTAAAATGTCTAAAAGGACAACTTAAAGGCTTTCTGTTGGAGCATGGAAATGCTCTACAAATAATGAGTGATAGTTAGGTTGTATTTTTCCCTTTATTGTATTGTTGGTGTATTTTATCTCTCCCTCCTATATAAAGGGAGAGGTGGTCACTTTCTTAAGTACACACTTTTCTTACAATGTAATCCTAAAAAGAGAGAAAGTGGTCGGATTTGTCCCATCCAGGGAGAGTTTCTCTCTCCCACCATTGTTCTTCATGAATATTATTATTATCTCTCTTTTCTTTCTCATCTTCTAAGAATTCTCATCATGTTCTTCATATTTTATATTTTGATACACGATAAATCTCAAGATACTGTTCTTCCGCATCCACCGTTCGTATAAAATTGAGTTCCTACAATTGGTATCAGAGCCGTACCTTGAAGATCTCACGATTAGTTCAAGGGAACGACTCCCGTTTGGTGATTATCTTGAAGTTTTTCGTGTTTTTGCAAGAATTTTCGGGTTCAAACCAGAAATTTCTGATGAGTTTTCTATTTTTCTGGGTTATTCTTACTTAGTAGAATAATTATGTTGCTGCTGCTCAATCAAATTCACTGCTAGAAATTTTTGTTCTTGGTGTTCTTAGTATTTTTCTGTTGAAGAAATGAAGAAAAATGGGAGAATAAATTACTTTTGTGGTCTCCAAAATGTTGAAGAACTTGTTCCAGGAGGTATTTGTTCTTGGAAATGAGAAGACACAATTAATGGGCTTATTTTCTTTGAACTGGTGTTCTTTTTTTTTACCCAGCAACTATTCTTCACAAAGGTTTGAAGTTCTTTTTCTTCATAATTTTATTGCTGTGAATCTTTAATGTGAAGGAAAAATGGACGTAATATGTGTTTGCATAAAGCACTTTGTCCTTTTTGCTCTTTTGGGTAAAGAGTATTCCACTTATATTTGTCTTCCCAAGTAAAAATCATGTGACTATGACAAATCCCATCACCTTTTGTCCCCTCAAAACCCCCTGCACACTCTTCTTTTTGCCTTCCCAAGATCACTTGTTGACTTAAAATGCTTTATAAAAAGATTCCCTTATTAAAATATGAATAAATGGCCTTTGCGGTACCATTTTTCATGAAAATATAGCATTTTTCCTCACCTGTTCAGCCCTTCTCGGACCCTCGAACCGCAGCCAAAAACTGCCTTCCGGAGCCTCCTAAGAAGCCTCTCCGCAGCCCCTCTCAGGCCTTGGTCTGCAGCCCTTCTCAGCCTTGGACAGCAGCCCACCCTTCCTTGCTGATGAACCGAAGTCACCCTTCTTAGCCTTCTGACCGAAGCCTCCCTCTTGCGGACTCCTCTCGGATCGCAGCCTCTGACCGCAGCCTCGGTCCGCAGGATTTCCCTACTGCAGCCTCGTCCGAAGTCGCTTGCCTGCTCGCCCGACCGCAGCTCGCATGCGCAGCTGGGCTCCCTCGCACCGCAACTAGATCATCCGCAACCAAGCCCATCTCGTCTACAGCCTTCCTCCCCTCTCCATCCGAAGCCTATCTGACCCGCAACCAGCTTAGACTCGCAGCTCCTTTGCTCCCACCGAATTCACGAGACTTCAGATTCTCTCATCTCCAGCCCCCCTCCTCCTTCCTTCTTCCCTCCTCCCCTCTTCCCTTTCCTTCCTCCTCCCCTCCCCTCCTTTTTTTTCCTCCCCTCTCATCAGCCCCCCCCCCCCCTTTTAATAAAACCCTCTTATTTTTTTTAAAAAAAAAACTTCATTTTTTTATTTATTCAGCCATTTTTTTTGTATTATTTTTTTTCTCAATTAATTTTTTTTACACCATTTTTTTTATTTAGCCAATTTCCTTTATTAAAACCAATTATTTTTTTTACACCAATTTTTTTTATTTAGCCATTTTTTTATTTATTATAACCAATTTTTTTTGTTAAAACCAATTATTTTTTTTAACACCAATTTTTTCCATAACCCAACCTTGGATAGTCACATTGGTTTATTTCATGCCGATTATTTTAGAAGATTACTCCATATCGCGGTCGTACTTCATATTATTCATTGCGATGTTTGTACCGCAACGGCGACTGATCAACAAAGTTGTTTCGCATTCTTCGCTTTATGAAAATTTTATAACTTGTCGCTCTTGATCTTCGGTTGACGAATCATGTATCTTGAGCATGTGGACTTTATTTTCTATTGAAGACCACTTCGAGAGTTTCCGGCACCGCAGTTTGGGTATATTGATATATTTTCGGCACATCAGTTATTTTTCATGCAGATTGATTCTTCTTTCTATGGTATTTGTTCGAGCACCTTCCAGCAACTGAATCACCCAGCTTCTCATGACTAAAAAGTATCTTCTTTACTCGATTTCTCGTGTCTTATCGAGACCCTTCATACATCTAGGGAGAGCTCTCTTAGCTCTTGGTATCCGACACTCTCCATCCGATGATTTGTTGATTTTTGATATCCGGTTATTGGTTATCAAAAATAGGGAGAGAATATCATCCGAATTTTGTTATTATGATTGTTTGAGTTTGGATTTTTGAAGACTTCTGAAGACGATTATTTATTTAGTGATGCGATGTGACACTTATTTTTGGTCTTTACGGATCAAATTTTTGGAATTACTCGATGTTTTCCGATTCAGATTATTTATTATTCGTACTCTACCACGGGATGATTTTGTGTTCGCATCCGATTCAGATCTTATGGTTTCACGAGTTTGGATTTGTGATATGTTGAAAACGAAGATTATTTTGGCGATGTGACGTGGCAGTTATTTTTGATCCTTGGATCAAATTTTTGGCATTGCTGGACCATGTCTTTGGACTCACATTATTTTTATCCGGACTTCATTTTATGGATGCTTCACATTTTTAGCAGGTTATTCTTTGAAGAATCTTGGTATATTATGATTCGAGAACTCGAGATGTTTTTCAGACTTTTTGAAGCCTAAGTGTTTCTTTTATAGGATCTTCTACTTGCTCATGGTGACCTTCTTCTTCCGGTCATTATGTTTCATTTTATTACCACACTTGCTAGTCGGATTACTGTATTATAGCCTTGTATCACTTATTGTATCTCTCATCATTTGTAAGCATTTAGGGACAGATTGTTGGAGCATGAAAATGCTCTACAAATAATGAGTGATAGTTAGGTTGTATTTTTCCCTTTATTATTTTGTTGGTGTATTTTATCTCTCCCTCCTATATAAAGGGAGAGGTGGTCACTTTCTTAAGTACACACTTTTCTTATTAATGTAATCCTAAAAAGAGAGAAAGTGGTGGGATTTCTCCCATCCAGGGAGAGTTTCTCTCTCCCACCATTGGTCTTCATGAATATTATTGTTATATATCTTTTCTTTCTCATCTTCTAAGAATTCTCATCATGTTCTTCATATTTTATATTTTGATACACGATAAATCTCGAGATACTATTCTTCCGCATCCACCGTTCGTATAAAATTGGGTTCCTACACTTTGGAGTACCTCATACTCACAAAGACCTTGGTTTTGGGACAATATGGATAAAAATATAAGGTTAACCAAGATCTAGAGAAACTTGAGTCGAGGTAGGAGCTTTGTACCTCTAAATGATACACAATGAAGAGCAAATGCTGGATCCAAGGACTTGAGAGCAAAACCACTTCTTTTATGATCTTCCTTCACAAACCAGAATGCCCATAAATCACTCAACAACTCAAAAATGGCCAAAATGGGTTAGGGTATGCAACAGGGTCGATATGAGGGTTGGAGGCCGATAAGAGGAACGATTTTGGGGCTATAAGGGTGTTTAAATAGTGAACACCCTTAATATTAGGGTTTGATCCAAGTCACGTACTCCCTACGTACTAGTGTACACTCATCATACACACGCGATACCAGGTATGCCCAGCGTACCAGCATGTACGCCCAACGTACCCATACTGCCCCCAAAATACGAAAATGCCATAAAGGGCCACTTTGCAATATAATCACATACTAAGGGGGAGAAAGGGTAAATACATGGACGAACAAGATGTTACAACTCTCCCCTACTTGAACTAGACTTTGACCTCGAAGTCCGCCGCCGCGAATAAATCAGGGTAGTTCTCTCGCATCTCCGCCTTAGGCTCCCACATCCATTTGGAACCTTTCTGATGCTGCAACTAGACCTTGACCAAAGACACTTCTTTGTTGCATAAAGCCTTTATTCTCTGATTCAAGTTTGTCACCAGTTTCTTTACATAATTCAGGCGATCATCAACTTGAATGTCATCTAGAGGAACAAGTGCGGACTCATCAGCCACACACTTTCGATGCTGAGACACATGGAAGGTGTTATGGATCTGGATGAGCTCATCAGGAAAATCCAGCCATTATGCAACCTTGCCCACCTGGGCCAAAATCCGAAAAAGAAAAATGAATCTGGGGCTGATCTTTCCCTGCTTCTAAAATCGGATGACACCTTTCAAGGTGAAACCAGCCATTATACATAACTCTTCTGTCAGCTTTGCGCGACTTGCAACCTGTCGTGCACCTGCTGAATCAACTCAGTGGTCTTGAGTACAACCTCAGTACTCCTCATGACCCGATCCTCGAACTCCCTGCAGCAAACTGGGGCCCTGCACCTCCTTCCATACAACATCTCAAACGGTGGTCGGTCAATACTAGCATGATAATTTTTGTTGTAGGAGAACTCGACTAGTGGAAGGTAAGTATTCCAGCTCCCTCCAAAATCTAGCTCACAAGCCCGAAGCATATCCTCGAGCTCACTTTGGACGTCAGTTTGGGGGTGGTATCATGTACTATAATTCAGCAGAGTACCCAATTCCTCATGAAACTTCCTCCAAAAACCTAGAGGTAAAACGAACATCCCGGTCCGAAACCACAAAAATTGGCACCCTGTGCCGAACTACCACCTCCCGAATGTAGATGTCAGCTAACTTCTCAGCATAAATACTCTAGGAAATCGGTATGCAATGCACGCTTTTCGTAAATATATCAACAATGACCCAGATAGAATCAATTCCACGTGTTGTCCTTGGCAGCTTTGTGATGACATCCATGGTAATCTCTTCCCAATTCCACATGAAAATAGGTTCGGGCTGCATCTTGCCGTGGGTTCTCTGGTGCATGGCCTTGAATTTCATGGAAGTCAGGAACCGCTCAACAAACCCATCTATTTCCATTTTCTTACACGGCCACCAATAGCCTAACCTCAGATCCCTATACATCTTCGTGTCCCCCGGATGGATAATTTTTTTTACTTATGCGCATTCTCCAGAACTGTCTGCCTTACCCCACCTGTTTTTGGAACCAAGAATCTACAACATTGGGTTAACAACCCACGTCTGTCTCTGACAAATAAGAGAGTCTATCCCATGATCCGCTCGGCCTTCCAATTCTCTTTTTTGAACCCCTCCACCTGATCCTTATTGATAAAATCCAACAAAGGCGAAGTGATAACCATCCTCAAGAAGATATCCCTGATAGAAGAACTCATGGCCTTGCAGATCAAAGCATCGGCCAATACATTGGCCTTCCCATAGGGGTACAAGATCTTACAATCATCATCCTTTACCAAATCCAGCCATCTCCGCTGCCGCATATTCAGATTCGGCTAGTCCATCAAGTACCTCAAACTCTTGTGGTCAGTGTAGATATTACACCAAACCCCACATAGATAGTGTCTCTAAATCTTTGGGGCAAAAGCCATGAACCCTATCTCCATATCATTCATAAGGTAGTTCACCTCATGAGGCTTCAGATGCCTCGAAGCGTAAGCAATTACGTGACCGACCTGCATAAGAACAGCTCCCAATCCCAATATAGAGGCGTCTCAATAATCCATGAAATCTTTCAAAACCTGAAGAAATGCGAGAGTCGCGGCCTCGCACAATTTTTGCCTCAGATACTCGAAGGCAAATGTTGTTTAGGCCCCCACCGAAAAGTCACATTCTTCTTTGTCAAGGGGGCAAAGGCACTACAATCTTGGAGAAATGCTGGATAGATCTCCGGTAATACCCTACGATACCGAGGAAACTCCAGATCTCAGATGGGGTCCTCCGAACCTCCAGTCGCATTACGACATCGATATTGGCCAAGTCGACCAAGTTACCTTTCTGATTCACGATATGCTCGAGTAACTGTACCTCGTGCATCCAAAACTCACATTTGGAGAATTTTGGCATAAATCCTCTCCCTCCTCATGGTCTACAAAACCTTCCACAAATGTTCCTCGTGTTGCTCCTTGGTCTTGGAGTAGACCAAAATATCATCAATGAATACTATCATAGACCGATCCAACATCGGCGTGCAGACTCGGTTCATGAGATGCATGAACGCTGCTGGCGCATTGGAGAGCTTGAATGGCATCACCACGAAATTACAATGAGCATAAGAAGTCCTGAAGGTTGTCATCTATATATCATCATCACTGAGCCTCATATGATGGTACCCCGATCACAAATCAATCTTGGAAAACCAAGATGCACCCTGAAGCTGATCAAACAAATCGTCAATCCTCGAAGTGGGTAACGGTTCTTCACCGTTAGCTTATTCAACTTCTGGTAATCAATGCACATCCTGTGTCAACCATCCTTCTTCTTCATAAATATAATCGGTGCTCCCGATGGAGAACTTCCCAGATGAATAAAACCCTTGTCTGGCAGCTCCTGAAGCTGCACAGACAACTCCTGCATCTCTGGCGGTGCCAAGCGATACGGTGCCTTGTCTATCAGGGCCGCATCGGGAACCAAATCAAATTGAAACTCAATCTGCCTCTCGGGAGGCACTCCTGGTAAATCCTCAGGGAACACATTGCGGAAATCCCAAACGATGGGCACCCCACTCAACGCGGTCGAGCCCTCAAATCGAGTGTCTGCCATATAAGCTAGGAACCCAGAAGAACAGTGCTGAAGATATCTCCTGGCTCTCGCTGCTGAACAGAGAGCCGGTCCATGCAAGGCTCCCTCGCTAAGAATAACCAGTTCTCCCCCAATTAGGATTCGAACCCTCAGTAACTGCCGCTCACAGTCAGTCATGGCCCTATTGGGTCCCATCCAATCCATCCTGATAATAACCTTCGATCCTCTCAAAGGAATTGACACCAAGTCAATAGAGTATCTATCACTAAACAGATTCAGGACACACTCTTGATGAACCTTTGACGCATTCACACTACATTCATCTGCAATCTCATCCTCCAGTGGAAAATCCAAAGTCCTGGTAGGATCACAAAACTTCTTGCTAAGTGCAAGAGATACAAAAGATCGGGTAGCACCTGAATCAAAGAAAACATGAGAATTCATACCATTGACCAGAACGTACCCTATACAAGATTAGAATAGTCATAAGCACAAATAAAAGAAGCAAGAAAAGATAGAGATACATCACATACCAGTAACCACATCCGGCACTGCAAGAGGCTCATCGGTAGTCAGCTGAAGTGCCCTGCTCTTCACCACAGGATCCTCCAACTTGCCTTGGCGGACATCCGTAATCCTCAAGGTAGCTGGCGTAGTTGATGAAATTGCTCCCTCTGACAATCTCAGATAATTGGCCTCATTATGGTCGGTCTGATTACAATGAAAGCAAATCAGAGCACTCATGGGGTAGTCCCTGCTCCTGTGGCCCGACTGACCACAACTACAACAAACTGAACCCACCACTCGGTATGCCCCACTGTGCGGCGTATCGCACTTGCCGCAACGACCCCGACCCTTTTGGCCTCTGGTGCGCTCATCGGAAGTATTGGGCCTTTTAGACTGACCCACAAATGTCTATATATGTTCCAGCTTCTGCTTCGCCCAAAGGTCTAAATCAATCTCCCTCTCACCAGCGTTCTCGATCATATCATTATAGGTCTTGCACCTCGAAAAGTTCACAAACTCCATGATATCCTCTCTCAACATGTCATGGTATCTTTTCTTCCTAATCTCCTCATATGCAGCATACGACAGGACCAACATAGCCTTCTCCCTGAATTTGGCGGTAATCTTTGCCATGATCTCTGTAGTTTTGGCGAAGGTCTTGGAACTCCCTCGCCAACTGCTGCACCTCGATAGCTGGTGAAAACTCCCTCACGTACCTCTGAACAAAATCCTCCCAGGTCATCACTACCACTTCCGCTGACCCTACGGCTCGGGTAATGTCCTCCCACCAGTCTCGTGCTCAGTCCCTCAGCAGGCAAGACAGAAATCTAACCTTTACCCCCTCAGGGAAAAAACTTGTCCATTAAGCATTCTCCATGTCAGTGATCCAACGTCGCCTAGTGATGGAGTCCTTAACCCTAAAGAACTCAGGAGCTATACAAGCCTTGAACTCCCGGAATGAGGGAGTTCGAGCTCCGATCTGACCCACAACAACCTCAGCTCTAAATGACTTGAGCCTCTCCTCCATCGGCTCCATAATCCCCTCCTTGATGGTACCGAACATAATAGGGGTAGCATCCAAGATACCGCAAGTAACCTCAGCCGAAATGAACTCGCGTAACCGCTCATCAACCAGTTCTGTGTCTGAGCCATAACGTGAACCTGAACGAGATCCAGAACCTCCTCGAGTAATCATCACCATCCTCAACTGAAACACAATGTAGCGTCCCAAAAATCATGACCAAAAATTTCATTTTTAATTATTAAATAAACCATAGCTACCAAAATCATTTCATCCAGAAGCATAAGTCATCGTATCAAATCAGAGTATCATATCAAAACACATATCAATATATCAGAGTAAAACATCCCAGGCTAAACAAAATGGTGTGTGCACTGCAGTCATCCTGAGCTCTTCCTCTTGCTACCGGAAGTACCTGAAACCAACACTGAAAACTATAAGCACGAAGCTTAGTGAGTCTCCCCAAACTACCACATACCATACACATAATCACATAATTACATAATAACATAACATAGGCCTTGCCCACTACATCGGGCCCCGTCCGGCATCGGACCAAAGTCCGACATCGGGCCCCACCTGACATCGATCAAATCTCGGTATACATATAAAAATATCAACAAATACATATAAATAATCATATAACATAAAAATATAAACATTCCTCGGGCCCCGCCCGACATTGGACCGAAATCCAAAAAACATATAAAAATTCCTCGGGCCCCGCCCGATATCGGACCGGAATCCTGAAACATGTAAACATTCCTCGGGCCCCGCCCGACATCGGACCGAAATCTGGAAACATATAAACATTCCTCGGGCCCCGCCCGACATCAGACTGTAACATACACATTCAGTTATCGTGTTTTATAATGAATAATATTATGAAATATTATATGAACTTAAGTATTGAGTTCTAACAGATAGTTTTTACTTGAATTGAAGTAAAACTATGTTTAGAATCATTCAGAATGTTTTGGAAGTCTTATGAGATTCCGCACAAAAGTCATATATTGAAATTTAACGAAAATATAAAATTTGAAATAAGTATAATTTTATTATTAAAAATTGTAAAGAATCTCGTTAGAAACATTTAGGCGAAAACCTCATCGAAATCCGAGTTATAACGAAGAAGTTATGACCAATCGAAGATCTGCAACAAAACTGGCAAACACTATTTATCGTAAAAAGTGAGTTTTCGATAAACTACTTTTTAGCTTTAGTGATCTAAACGAAAGTCGTAGTATTCATTAAACCGAGAATTTTCATAAAAACAACGTCCAAACCTGACTTCGTACGAGGAAGTTATGATTTTTCTAAGTTTCAGAATAGTAGTAGACAGCTAAAAACTTGAAATAAAGATCAAGTGATTTTTAGCCGACACAAACTAAACGAGAAGTGAAGGTCTCGCCAATAGTAGTACAACGGTAAAATGAATAATGAAAACGGACGTCAGATAAAGTCAAAATTAGCCGACGGAGTCTAAAAGAAAGTTGTAGAGCATAATTTTACCTACGCATGCATATAAAGAACGTCGAAAACGGAGATCGTATGCGAAAGTTATGGATTTTAGAAGTTTGGGACACAAAATTCGATAAAATCACTAAAACAGAGGAATTTCGCATGGTCAGACTTCGGCCACGTCACCCTCGCTCGCAACATGTCGCGTGTCCGAAATTGATGAGTCATCCGAGGCCAGCTGTCGACGCGTGTCGCGATCCCTCGCACCCGAAGACGCGGCCCAACCAAAGACCGACGCGTGTCGCTGACTCCTCGTGTTCGAAGCCAGCTGTCTCGACCTCGCATCCGACGCGTGTTGTGTCCGAGCTGCGACGTCTGGTACCCTCGCATGCGAGCCACGTGCCCCTTCGGTCCGAAGTTCCTCCTATAAATAAAAGGGTGCGAGACCTCCCTGGTAATTTTGGAAAATCCTCATTTTTTCACTCCTAAACCCTCTTTTAAGCTACTTAGCATCCCCCAAAGCCACGGGATCATACCTAACACCCGAAACATGTTTCGAAGTGCCCGAATAGCCCGGCGAAATTTATCTTTTCGGTTTGAAGCCCAACCCTCGCAGGGCCCGATTTTCAATAAAGCTCCCGGTTTTCATCAAAGAAAGTTAATTATAGTAACGAAGTGTTGTCCAAATTACTATTTTAACCCCTGGTTATTTCACGGTGAGTTTAATATATAGGAGCAATTGTATGTTATGTGGTATATATGCTATGCGCTTTCTCCATGTTATTTTCCCGTGTTATTATTTCATGCTATTTTGTTAGCAAAGCTGTACCTTTGGCCATGTGATCAGTGAAAGGACTTAGACTCACAGTGGTATTGGTATGTAGCCTCTGGCCGTGTAGAGCATGTCTCGCAAGAGAATGACTTCTACCCTATGGCATTGGCAGAATGTCAGATAGGGCTGAAAGCCTGAATTCTACCAAAATGTTAATCAGAAAGTGTATGTCTTCTGTGCCATTTGGGCT
Source organism: Lactuca virosa (assembly GCF_052849685.1). Classification (NCBI taxonomy): domain Eukaryota; kingdom Viridiplantae; phylum Streptophyta; class Magnoliopsida; order Asterales; family Asteraceae; genus Lactuca; species Lactuca virosa. The sequence goes on from NC_136434.1 coordinate 265,812,929, forward strand.
GAAGCTTTATTGATGTATATCAAGTATTGAAATTGTTATGTCTCATTGATTGAATATCTTTGTATCAAATCATTGATTGATATGGAAAGCTTGTCATATGATTCACATATGCCTTTGTTGTTCCTTGTTCCTCTTTGCTTCTGCCATATTGAAGTATATATATGGCATAACGTTATATTGTATCTATTATTGAACTCACTAAGCGTCACCGCTTATCCCTCTCAGTGTTTAACTATTGCAGGTAATAAGTATCCAGTCTAATCATATACTGATAGAAGATTTAGAATAGTTTACGCTATTACTTTTGTACTTGGATTTACGTTTGTATAGAACTTTAATATCCTGGGAAGTTATGTAGTATATAACACTTTTTAATAGTCGGTTTGTATCCAGTCTTATGTAACCAAATTATCAATGTAAAATATTATTTATGAATATGCAAGTAGCATGTTTTGGAGTAATATGATGTAGTTAAATTTTAGAGAGCGGTTCTTTCAGAAATACGAAAGTTTAGAAAGAGGTTCTTTCAATGATGGTATCAGAGCGGTGGTTTAAGTGAACTAAATCCCACGGATTGGTATTTAGACTTAAACCGTCAGAAGTTCAATATATGAATGGATTCATTAGGAGTATATGGATACAAAACATAAGAAAGACTTAAGTAAAGTACTAGGTAATAATAAATCCTAATATTCTAAAATATTATGTTGCCCTAAATTTTCAGAAGAATGGCTGAACAGGATGGTAGCCATACACCAGAAGTGGGTGGAGATCCTAAACCTAGTGAAGTAAATACTCCAGTATCCCCTCGTGAGGAGTGACTCTTGAGTAAACTTACTGGTATTATTCGGCAGACTCTCGAAGAACACAAGAAGAATAATGATAAAGGCAAAGAGAAAGCCACTGTAGAATCTTCAAAAGGGGAGGTAAAGCATCCCTCGTTCAAAGATTTCAAGAGTAGTGGTGCTACGGAGTTTTATGGTGTCCTTAATCCCATAGTTGTTCTAACTTGGATTCAGAACAAAGAAAAAGTATTTCGTATCTCTCATGTGGATAATGAAGACAAGGCTAATTATGCTTCTGCTATGCTCGTCGGAGAAGCCTTGGTCTGGTGGGAAGCAACATATGAAGCTCTCAACGGGTTTGACCAGGAGAATTTATCCTGGAAAATGTTCAAAACTCGTTTGCTAGGGGAGTATTGTCCTCTGGACATGAGGAAAATATTGGAGAAAGAATTCCTCGAGCTTAAACAAGGAGGAATGACTGTGATTGATTATGAAACTCAATTCAATCAAAAAGCACGGTTTGCTACAAAGTATATTCCAACTGAAGACGATAAAATTCAGTTATTTCTGGATGGACTACGGTATGAAATCCGCGATTTTGTGGCTAATCGGGATATTCTGTCATTTGAAAAAGTTGTTGAGTATGCTCGAAAGCGCGATCATGACTTAGAGATACGTGGTGCCACTCTTTCTGTTCCAAAGCATCCACATATCGATCTAACTGTTCCTGTTTCCTCTATTTCACCAGCTCTATCTGTTCGATCTGATTCTAATACAAGAGATCTCAGCGCGTCGTTCGTGGTCGCGATAGATCACAATCTTTTTCTATTCAATCGCCATAATGTCGCATTTGTGGAAAGAATTATACGGGCCAATGCAGAATAGAAAAGGAATCTGTGGTCTGCTATGGATGTGGAGAAGCGGGTCACATAAAGCCAGCTTTCCGAAGGAAGGATGTTACTTGCTATGCATGTGGTATTACTGGCCACAAGAAGCGTTTTTGCCCTACTCTTACTAGTCAAATGGCGGGAAGTCAAGCTTCTGTCCAACAACCAAAGAATACTCCAACTAAAAAGGAGGAGGTGCCAAAAGCTAAGGGCCGTGCATTCCAGATTACCATAGAGGAGGCACTCGAGGACCCGAATGTTGTGACAGGTACATTTCTTTTCAACTCTAGACCTACTCACATCTTATTTGATTCTGGTGCCTCAGATTCTTTTGTGTCTTATGAGTTTGCGCATTCTTTCCAAATTGCTTGTTATTCATTCGTCCAATCATTTCACGTAGATACTGCCGGAAGTATATCATTATTTGATGATAAAATCTATAGAGATTGTGTCATAGAAATTGAAGGCTATAATTTTCTTGCCAATCTGATTCCTATCTCCTTACCTGTGACAACCCGAAATTTCTATTTGTACAAACCCTGCAGTCAAGCAATACAAATAATATTTAAGTTCATTTCTGCTAATTTTTAGCCGGTTTAAAGTCCGTTTGGGTGTTTTTAATATAAATTCGTCAAACGAACAAATAAAAGGAAGTATCTTCTAGGAGTGATGCGTAACAAATAAACATTTCACACCATAACAAGGTGTTTATGGCCAAACTTTGGGATTTTGGGCCGTAAACTCCTCTTGGCCGTGAACTCATGCTTAAGGCATGAGTTTACTCCTCATTTCCTCACTTCTCACTTCCAAGCTCAAGAACACCCACATTTCTCTCTCAAGTATCATAACATATTTCTTCCAATCTTCCAAAAATGTAAGTATTTCTTCTCTTGATTTGTTGTTATAACACTTCATCTAGTAGTTATACATGATTTCATCCATGAAATCTTGTCTATTTCTTAGATCTTCAAGTGTTCTTCAAAACACCAAGAACACCAAGAACACACACTAGTGTTTTTGGACCTTAAACACTCTTACAAGCTTCCTATAAGTAAGTACACTCCTCCTAACTAGTTATTTACTTAGAATGCTTGTTGAACCATTGAAAAACATGAAGAATACCCAAGAACACATGGGTTTACGGCCAAGGCAATCTCCTTGGACCGTAAACACCATAAGGTGGTGCATATGTGCCACCATTACCTTCTAGGGCTTGGATATTGAACTAAAACCTTGCATGCATGAGCTAAAGACCTTAAACCACGAAATGGTAGGAGTTACCATGGGTTTACGGCCGTAAACCCACTTGGACCGTAAACCCAAAATCGTAAACTCCATGGGAGTTGGTCCATGAACCGTAAACCCTAATAAGGGGGCCATATGAGCTCTAGTCCCTTTCTAGAGCCTTGGAACCAAGTCTAGATCACTTCTTTGAGGAGTATAGCACCTTAAACAAGCAAAAGCAGCAAGCACACATGCGTTTACGGCCGTAAACTCATGGGGTTATGACCATGGGCCGTAAACTCATGGGGTTATGACCATGGGCCGTAAACTCTAAGAGTAGGTGCAAATTGTGCCACTATTACTTCCTAAGGCTTGGAATTGATCATAGGATGCTTAACCTTGACTTGTAAGACCCTAAAACACACAATGGTACTAATTACCATGAGTTTACGGCCGTAAACTCATGGGGGAAATGACCATAAACCGTAAACTCATGTGGTGTTACCATATGGGCAGTAAACTCCAATGTGAGGTCATACTCTGTTTAGATACAACCCCTTGATACTCCTAGCACTTGAATCAAAGTGTTATCCATGTTTTAGGGTGTCCTTACTTGATTCATTAGTTGTTAAATGACTAATTAGATACATATATGTGTCATTACATGTTAAATAGGATCCGTGTGTGTGTTCAAGTCTTCACTTGACACTTAACATCCTGTCCGGCACTTCCATCCAAACCACTCACTACAGGTGAGTTCATACCCCTTAATCAACCTCATTATGGGGGGGAATACAAGTTGAAATATTCTAGTTATTTCTTTAATCACATGTGATTAATGACTAGAACAAACAGAAAGATTTACTACTACTTTCAAGTTACTATCAAAATTATGGTTATCAAGCGTTTCAAAACCTTTTATTAAACTTTTAGATACTAAAACTGTTTCCAAACTCTTTTAAACTTGCATTGTTTTCAACTCATATCTATACTAATATATTTATATAAGTAAGACTTGAAGGACTTAGGACTGATAGCTCACCTTATTTCCTGTTCCTTGTCTGGTTGTGGACTTAGGGTATCCTGCTATTTGTCCGAATGTCGTTGAACTCTTAGTTATATATGATATATATATATATATATATATATATATATATATATATGTGTTGGATATAAAAGCTTTCACTTCAGTTCAATGCCTTTGTGTAACGAAGGCACACAAACCACATTACTATTTAACTATAATAGGTATAGTTAAGGGATTTCTACTCGCTATTACTACTACAACGATACATACAAGAGTCAGTACATTTACGAGTCACTACATAATTGTACATCGAGAAAACACTACATACTATACACTATACAAGAGAACATACTATACACTATATAGGAACATACTATATACTAGTAACGAGAAAACATCACTACACTATGACATACTATACAACCTTTTGAATACTATAAACAGAATGTGACATACTACTTCTTGATACGACACTTCATCGTGGTATCACTTTGTAACCAGAGTCTCCTGGAGGGAGAGCGGGCATTATGTGTATAGATCTATACGGGAAAGACACTCCCACATCCCGACTGCTAGCTATAGTCCCAGCCGATAACGCCAAGGGGTGACAGAATGTTACCTCACTATATACGACCTGGAGGGTCATCAGTTATTCAGCCGTCGATCAGCATGGTTACATACGAGTTCACATTCAAACCTTTAATTAACCAATTAAGAATTAAAGGGAAATTAGACTCTCCGAGGCATATTGTTCATTTAATACTACCTGGAGTCTACATTTTCATTACCTTAGACTCCCCGAGGTGTACAGTACATTTAGTACTACCTGGAGTCTGTATTTTATCATTTTATGACCAGCAGTGTCACTGCTGAGGAAAAACATTATTTTCGCTTAATACACTTATTTTGTAATCACCTTTCATGAGTAAAGTCTAAAACTATATTTTCATACTAATAGTTTCACTGGGGAAAACTCTTACTATTACGAAGGAACAAACCTACAAACAATCGGGTCTTGGTAGAAGACTACATTTTTACTGGAAAATATAGGATTTTCTAGGGAGTATAATATTTACAAACATTTGAAATCAGTTATTACATTAAGTGTTACAAACATTTTCATACAAGCAATGACACTAAATACTTATGAACTCACCAGCTTTATGCTGATAAACTCTTTCAAAATAACTTGTATTCTCAGATTATCAGTAGACAGGTACAGATGAAGCTTTTGAGAAGATGGAGCGCATACAAGACTCATCTTTTATTTTGATCATACTTTTGGTGTTTTACATACTATACAGAACACACTTGTATTAAAACTATTATATTAATGCAATGGATGTTGTTGCTTTTCTTTACTATTATGCATTGTTATGATATTGTACATGACGTCCTCCACCCCAGAACGTTTCCGCCGTTCCGGTTTTGGGGTGTGACAGATTGGTATCAGAGCACTGTTTATAGTGAATCAAGTATATCAACCCATAAAAGATATACAAACTATAAACGCAACGGGATTAAAACACTCTGACCAAGAATATATACTTTTAAATAATAAAATATTTAACTAAGTATATATATATATATATATATATATATATATATATATATATATATATATATATATATACATCTATTCATACCAAGGTTAGTATCATACTAGAACAGAACAAAAGTATTATGATTGTTGAACAACACAATTAGGCTTAGAGACATATAGTAAAACCTAGGGGGATATAGCCTGATCAACTATATTTTCCGAGGAGTGACTAGCATGTGCCTAAGAATGATTGTAGTGTTGCAACAAGTCTAAAAACTTACCAACACTACTACAACAAGAACCCTAGAATAGAACTTAAACCTAAAATACTATAGGAGTATTTTGTGTTACTATAATTACTTATGTGCAAACTAAAAAGGATCTTCATTAGTACGTCTATTAACTATTCTTTTCCCCTATTCTCGCATAGATAGCATGACTGGCTTCCATCTCCCTGGCGACCCGTATTATCCCAACCAAGGCATTGGTGGATGGCTTGATGAGGAGCCAGAAGATGATCAACCAATCCCTTTGGATGATCACCTCGCAAAAGGCTTTTCGGATGACTCTGACTCCAAACCAGAGGTCAACAACTTGCCCCAAGAAGTCCCAATCCCAAACCTCAACCCCCGTCCGACATTTCAAGGTCCCACTCCCTTGTGGGCAACAACCTTGAATCGATGGAATGATGAGCAGGGTCAGCGTTTACCTTTCAACGGAGACCGAAGCTTTTACAATATAAGCGAGGGACGTTCCGCTGACCGAGTCCTACCCATAATGGTCCTTAGGATTGCTCGGAACGTCGAGCAAGGTCATGCAGCCATCGACCGAGTAGTGGAAATTGACGCCAACTCTGGCTTTAACACAGTCCGCATTCACCAACTCGAAGAGGCTATGGATGGGACCAGGAGAACCAATGAGACTCTGCAGCAACAGTTAGCTGCATCCCGAGCCGAAGTCATAGAGCTCTGAGTGCATCAGAGGGCGCATGAGCGACATCTTCAGGAAGTTGTACGTTAACTGGCAGATCTGAGGGTTCGCCCGAGGGATACCCGCCGCCGGTAGAAGATGTCGACTCATCTTTCTCTTTTGATTAAGGAATAGCCTTTCTTTTCCGTGCCCTATGGAGCACTTGTCTGTAAACATTTCTAACTTTGAAAGTACTCCAACTAGACTTCGAAACTGCCAACATTTTCCTTTATGGTTTGATGTAAGACCTACTGTTAGGTCATTTTTTCCCCGAACTCATTTTACATCATCAATACCAATAATATTGGCAGTTATCTAATCTATGGGAAAGTCTTTACATTTGTGATTCCCTACTCTATTGTTATGCCTCTATCTGATAATTGGACTATGGTGATTTAGTCCATGAAACACACTCTCATCATACTTACAATCGATTCTTACTATTATCATTATTCTGTAAATTTCCAGTAAAGGATGCCACCTCGAAAGCGTCCGACCAGAAACACGCCTGCAAATCAAACTCCACCACCACCACCCCCTCCGCAGTTCGATGCAGTGATGTTTCAGGCAGCTGTGACCGCAGCTGTGACCGCCGCCATGGCCCAAGTAAACTCTGGTGGTGTTAGCGGAACGGGGACTGGAACCAACTCTAGCCATGGTGAAATCCATCCACGTACACGGGAATGTACCTATAAAGATTTCATCAGCTGCAAACCTACATACTTCAACAGAACCGGAGGGATCATTGCACTGTCCCAATGGATCGAGAAAACAGAAGCAATCTTCGAGATGTGCTTATGCCCCGAAGGAAGCAAGATAAAGTTCGCTGCTTGCACCTTCACCGAAAGGGCCCTGACGTGGTGGAATGGCCATGTCAAATCACTCTCACTGGTAGCAGCTAACGCCATGGGCTGGGATACACTGAAAGACCTGATGACAAGGGAGTACTGCCCGAGGGGCGGAATTCAGAAACTCGAGGAGGAACTGTGGAACCTCAAAATGAAGGGTTCCGACATAGTGGCTTATACAGCCAGGTTCTACGACCTGGTGACTCTATGTCCCAACATGGTCCCCACCGAAAGCAAGAAAATTGAAAGATACATCTGGGGTCTGGTACCCCCATATCGAGGGAACATTCTAGCATCACACCCTGCGACCTTTGAAAGTGCCAAGGAATTGGCCCAAAGGCTCATCGATCACGAGACTCCTTCTACTCCAACAACAACTACAACGACCGCCCCTGCACCAACCAAAACAGCTGACAACAAGAGGAAGCGTTGGGACCGAAAGAAGGGCAAGTCAGCTCAACCCTCTTCCAAGAACCAATAGACGGTGGCTGTCCATGCTGCCACTACTCCTACTGCCCCTGTACCAGCCAAACCTTATGCAGGGAACCTACCCAAGTGCACCAAGTGCTCCTTCCATCATAACGGCCCCTGCCAGGAAATGCACTGTACAAATTGCGACCGGAAGGGCCATACCGCCCGGTTTTGCAGAACACCACCCAAACCCATCACCCAGGTCCCCGGTGCAGGAGTCAGCCAGACCTGCTACGGGTGCGGCGAGACAGAGCACTTCAAAAGAAACTGTCTGAAAGCTGGGAATGCGGGAGGAGCAGGAAGACTACTTGCTATTGGCCACAATGAAGCCGTGGCAGACCCCACAGTAGTCACGGGTACGTTCCTTCTCGATAACTCTTATGCTTGTATCATATTCGATAATGGGGCAGAAAAGAGCTTCGTAAACCAAAAATTTAAACACTTACTTAAACAATCACCGCAAAAACTAAAAGAAACCTTCGTCGTAGAAATGGCTAACGGCAAGACAGAGAGTTCTAACGAGATTTACATAGGTTGTACCCTCACGCTAGATAACTATTCATTCCCAATCGACCTCATACCCGTATCGATCAAGAGTTTCGATGTCATTGTGGGCATAGACTGATTGAGTCTCCATCGTACCGATATCCTGTGCTTCGAAAAGGCAGTCCGCCTGAACCTACCGAATAACGAAACCTTGTTGATCTACGGAGACAAACCCAGTACGAGCCTTCGTATCATCTCAAGCATTCAAGCCCAAAAGTACTTGCGTAAGGAATATTGTGCATTCCTGGCGCACGTTGTCGATACGAACCGGAAAACAAAAGACCTAAAAGACCTCCCCGTAGTACGCGATTTTCCTGACGTCTTTCCGGAAGAACTCCCAGGATTACCCCAGCAACATCAAGTCGAGTTCCGAATCGACTTAATTCCAGGAGCGACTCCCGTAGCCAAATCGCCCTATCGTCTAGCACCTGCTGAGATGCAAGAACTGTCCGGTCAACTTAACGAACTGCTCAGCAAGGGCTTTATAAGACCAAGCTTCTCACCCTAGGGAGCACCAGTCTTATTCGTGAAGAAGAAAGAAGGATCGTTCCGTATGTGCATCGATTACAGGGAGCTCAACAAGCTTACAGTCAAGAATCGTTACCCTCTTCCTCGCATAGACGATTTATTTGACCTGATGCAAGGGGCGAGTTACTTTTCTAAGATTGATCTAAGACCCATGTATCACCAGTTACGAGTGCTGGAGGAGGATGTCCCGAAGACAGCCTTCCGAACTCGTTACGGACACTACGAGTTCGTAGTGATGCCATTCGGATTAACTAATGCGCCCGCAGTATTCATGGACTTAATGAATAGGGTATGCCGTCCTTACTTGGATCAGTTCGTCATCGTTTTCATCGATGACATACTTATCTACTCTCGTAGTAAGGAGGAACATAGCGATCATTTACGACAAGTCCTAGGAACCTTACGATCAGAGAAGCTCTATGCGAAGTTCTCTAAGTGCAAATTTTGGATCCGAAGAATCGAATTCTTAGGACACGTGGTTAGCGAAGAAGGAATCCACGTGGACCCTTCCAAAATTAAAGCCATCGAGAACTGGTCAGCACCGAAGACGCCTACGGAAATTCGTCAATTTCTAGGCATCGCTGGCTACTACCACAGGTTCATTCAAAACCTCTCTCGAATTGAGAAACCCCTTACTACATTGACCCAGAAAGGCGTGGCCTTTGACTGGGAAGAGAAACAAGAGAAGGCGTTCCAAACGCTGAAGCGAGCCTTATACACCGCACCGATACTATACCTCCCCGAAGGGATAGAAGACTTCGTGGTATACTGCGATGCATCCAACCAGGGGCTTGGCTGTGTTCTGATGCAACGATGTAAGGTCATCGCCTACGCCTCAAGACAACTGAAGACACACGAGGTCAACTACACCACACACGATCTCGAATTAGGAGCGGTTGTGTTCGTCTTAAAAATCTGGAGACACTACCTGTATGGTACAAAGAGCACTATCTTCACAGACCACAAAAGCCTACAACACATATTCAACCAGAAGGAGCTCAATATGAGACAACGACGGTGGGTAGAGCTACTCAATGAGTACGAATGCGAAATTCGTTATCACCCGGGTAAAGCCAACGTGGTAGCAGACGCCCTAAGTCGGAAAGAATATTCTCGCCGAAGAGTCAAGTCATTGACCATGACTATCCATTCGCATCTTTCCGCACAGATTAAGGAGGCTCAGTTCGAAGCCTTAAAACCTGAAAATGTGGCGGGAGAATCCCTGCGTGGAATGGATAAGAACTTGGAAGTCAAGGGTGACGGAGCCTTATATCTCATGGACCGGATCTGGACACCGAGACACGGTGGCTTCAGAGACTTGGTCATGAAGGAAGCGCACAACACTCGATATTCTATCCACCCAGGTTCAGATAAGATGTATCTGGATCTTAAAAAGTTATATTGGTGGCCTAACATGAAAGTGGAGATCGCTACCTTCGTAAGTAAATGCCTTACTTGCGCCAAGGTCAAGGGCGAATACCAAAAACCATCAGGTCTACTTCACCAACCGGAGATACCTGAATGGAAGTGGGAGCGGATCACTATGGACTTCATAACCAAGTTTCCCAAGACAACGGGTGGACTTGATACCATTTGGGTCATCGTCGACAGATTGACCAAATCCGCACACTTCCTGCCTATCAAGGAAACTGACAAGATGGAAAAACTCACAAGAACATACATTCGGGAAATAGTACGACTGCATGGTGTTCCTATATCCATTATCTCCGACAGAGATAGTAGATTCACTTCGAGGTTCTGTTAGTCTTTACAAAGCTCCTTAGGAACGAGACTGGACATGAGTACAGCCTACCATCCACAGACCGATGGAAAAAGTAAGAGAAATATCCAAACCTTAGAAGATATCTTGTGAGCCTGTGTGATCGACTTTGGAAGGACATGGGATACTCATTTGCCCCTTGTTGAATTCTCCTACAACAACAGTTATCACACGAGCATCAAGGCTGCTCCATTTGAAGCCCTCTATGGCCGAAAGTGCAGATCCCCTCTTTGCTGGGCTGAGGTGGGTGACACTCAGTTAGCTAAAGGAAGAGTTCCTGACAACACTCTCACGGGTCCGGAGATCATTCAGGAAACCACAGAGAAGATCGTTCAGATTCGTGAACGATTTGAAAGCCTCAAGAGACCGACAGAAAAGCTACGCAGACAAACGGAGGAAACCTTTGGAATTCCAGGTGGGAGACCGAGTCCTTTTGAAAGTCTCACCTTGGAAGGGCTTGATACGCTTCGGAAAGCTAAATCCAAGATACATAGGGCCTTTCGAGATTCTCGCTAGAATCGACCCCGTAGCTTACAAACTCACCTTACCCCGCGAGCTTAGTAACGTACATCCTACCTTCCACGTATCGAACTTGAAAAAGTGTCTATCCGACGAGACTCTTGTAATCCCACTCGACGAGATCGAGATCAACGAGAGCCTCAACTTCATGGAAGAACCTGTAGAGATTATGGACCGAGAGGTGAAGCGAACGAAACCAAGCCGCATCCCAATCGTGAAGGTTTGCAGGAACGCCAAGCGAGAACCGGAATTCACATGGGAGCGCGAGGATCAAATGAAACTTAAATATCCTCATCTTTTTACTTAGTTATTTGTAATAACTTAGTTGCTTGAACTCAAATTTCGGGACGAAATTCCCTCTAACGGGGGGATGATGTGACAACCCGAAATTTCTATTTGTACAAACCCTGCAGTCAAGCAATACAAATAATAGTCAAGTTCATTTATGCTAATTTTTAGCCGGTTTAAAGTCCGTTTGGGTGTTTTTAATATAAATTCGTCAAACGAACAAATAAAAGGAAGTATCTTCTAGGAGTGATGCGTAACAAATAAACATTTCACACCATAACAAGGTGTTTACGGCCAAACTTTGGGAGTTTGGGCCGTAAACTCCTCTTGGCCGTGAACTCATGCTTAAGGCATGAGTTTACTCCTCATTTCCTCACTTCTCACTTCTAAGCTCAAGAACACCCACATTTCTCTCTCAAGTATCATAACATATTTCTTCCAATCTTCCAAAAATGTAAGTGTTTCTTCTCTTGATTTGTTGTTATAACACTTCATCTAGTAGTTATACATGATTTCATCCATGAAATCTTGTCTTTTTCTTAGATCTTCAAGTGTTCTTCAAAACACCAAGAACACCAAGAACACACACTAGTGTTTTTGGACCTTAAACACTCTTACAAGCTTCCTATAAGTAAGTACACTCCTCCTAACTAGTTATTTACTTAGAATGCTTGTTGAACCATTGAAAAACATCAAGAATACCCAAGAACGCAAGGGTTTACGGCCAAGGCAATCTCCTTGGACCGTAAACACCATAAGGTGGTGCATATGTGCCACCATTACCTTCTAGGGCTTGGATATTGGACTAGAACCTTGCATGCATGAGCTAAAGACCTTAAACCACGAAATGGTAGGAGTTACCATGGGTTTAAGGCCGTAAACCCACTTGGACCGTAAACCCAAAACCGTAAACTCCATGGGAGTTGGTCCATTAACCGTAAACCCTAATAAGGGGGCCATATGAGCCCTAGTCCCTTCTAGAGCCTTGGAACCAAGTCTAGATCACTTCTTTGAGGAGTATAGCACCTTAAACAAGCAAAAGAAGCAAGCACACATGAGTTTACGGCCGTAAACTCATGGGGTTATGACCATGGGCCGTAAACTCTAAGAGTAGGTGCAAATTGTGCCACTATTACTTCCTAAGGCTTGGACTTGATCATAGGATGCTTAACCATGACTTGTAAGACCCTAAAACAGACAATGGTACTAATTACCATGAGTTTACGGCCGTAAACTCATGGAGGAAATGACCATAAACCGTAAACTCATGTGGTGTTACCATATGGGCAGTAAACTCCAATGTGAGGCCATACTCTCTTTAGATACAACCCCTTGATACTCCTAGCACGTGAATCAAAGTGTTATCCATGTTTGAGGGTGTCCTTAATTGATTAATTAGTTGTTAAATAACTAATTAGATACATATATGTGTCATTACATGTTAAATAGGATCCGTGTGTGTGTTCAAGTCTTCACTTGACACTTAGCATCCTGTCCGGCACTTCCATCCAAACCACTCACTACAGGTGAGTTCATACCCCTTAATCAACCTTTGAAATGATTTTAAATGCTTTTATGGGGGGAATACAAGTTGAAATATTCTAGTTATTGCTTTAATCATATGTGATTAATGACTAGAACAAACAGAAAGATTTACTACTACTTTCAAGTTACTATCAAAATTATGGTTATCAAGCGTTTCAAAACCTTTTATTAAACTTTTAGATACTAAAACTGTTTCCAAACACTTTTAAACTTGCATTGTTTTCAACTCATATCTACACTAATATATTTATATAAGTAAGACTTGAAGGACTTAGGATTGATAGCTCACCTTATTTCCTGTTCCTTGTCTGGTTGTGGACTTAGGGAATCCTGTTATTTGTCCGAATGTCGTTGAACTCTTAGTTATATATCATATATATGTGTTGGATATAAAAGCTTTCACTTCAGTTCAATGCCTTTGTGTAACGAAGGCACACAAACCACATTACTATTTAACTATAATAGGTATAGTTAAGGGATTACTACTCGCTATTACTACTACAACGATACATACAAGAGTCAGTACATTTACGAGTCACTACATAATTCTACATCGAGAAAACACTACATACTATACACTATATAGGAACATACTATATACTAGTAAAGAGAAAACATCACTACACTATGACATACTATACAACCTTTTGAATACTATAAACAGAATGTGACATACTACTTCTTGATACGACACTTCATCGTGGTATCACTTTGTAACCAGAGTCTCCTGGAGGGAGAGCGGGCATTATATGTAGAGATCTATACGGGACAGACACTCCCACATCCCGACTGCTAGCTACAGTCCCAGCCGATAAGGCCAAGGGGTGACAGAATGTTACCTCACTACATACGACCTGGAGGGTCATCAGTTATTCAGCCGTCAATCAGCATGGTTACATACGAGTTCACATTTAAACCTTTAATTAACCAATTAAGAATTAAAGGAAAATTAGACTCTCCGAGGCGTATTGTTCATTTAATACTACCTGGAGTCTACATTTTCATTACCTTAGACTCCCCGAGGTGTAATGTACATTTAGTACTACCTGGAGTCTGTATTTTATCACTTTATGACCAGCAGTGTCACTGCTGAGGAAAAACATTATTTTCCCTTAATACACTTATTTTGTAATCACCTTTCATGAGTAAAGTATAAAACTATATTTTCATACTGATAGTTTCACCGGGGAAAACTCTTACTATTACGGAGGAACAAACCTACAAACAATCGGGTCTGGTAGAAGACTACATTTTTACTGGAAAATATAAGATTTTATAGGGAGTATACTATTTACAAACATTTGAAATCAGTTACTACATTAAGTGTTACAAACATTTTCATACAAGCAATGACACTAAATACTTATGAACTCACCAACTTTATGCTGATAAACTCTTTCAAAATAATTTGTATTCTCAGGTCATCAGTAGACAGGTACAGATGAAGCTTTTGAGAAGATGGAGCGCATACAAGACTCATCTTTTATTTTGATCATACTTTTGGTGTTTTACATACTATACAGAACACGCTTGTATTAAAACTATTATATTAATGCAATGGATGTTGTTGCTTTTCTTTACTATTATGCATTGTTATGATACTGTACATGACGTCCTCCACCCCAGAACGTTTCCGCCGTTCCGGTTTTGGGGTGTGACATTACCCAACTTTGATATTATTCTCGGCATGTATTGGTTATTAAAGAACCACGCAGAATTCTGGTGTTACGAAAAGATAGTACGCAACCCTATCGAAGGGAAGGATCCTATTTATGTCTACAACGAACAAAGACTTAAAAATCTTAAAGATAAATTCTTTCTTAAAAACTCGTAAATTTATATCGAAGGGGTGTTCTATCTATCTGGTCTATACAATTGATATCTCAAAGAGGAGAAGAAAACAGTAAATGATGTGTACCACTGAAGATTATTTCTGATCGGAATACTCGCTTTACTTTTCATTTTTGGGCGAGTATGCAACATGAATTGGGATCTTGTGTTGCTCTCAATACAACTTATCATCCCCAGACAGACATTCAGACAGAGAGAACAATCCAAACAGTAGAATATATGCTTCGTGCATGTGTCTTGGAGTTCGGTGGTAACTGGGATAAGTATTTACCTCTTGTCGAATTTTCGTATAATAACAGTTACCATGCTTCAATCAAAATGCCACCATATGAAGCATTATATGGTCGGAAATGTCGTACTCCATTATGTTGGCGTGATATAGGACATAAAATCCTTGGAGGCCCTGAAATGATTCAAGACACCACTGACAAGACTCAAATTGTACGGGAAAGAATGAAAGCAGCCCAGGATCGAAAGAAGTCCTATGCAGAAAAGAGGAGACGGCCCATAGAATTCCAGGTGGGTGATTTCGTAATGCTGAAGGTATCCCCGTGGAAAGGCATTATGCGATTTGGGAAGAAAGGAAAACTAAGTCCTAGATTTGTTGGTCCTTTCAAAATCATCTAGAGAATTGGTAAGCAAGCATACCGCTTGGAATTACCGGAAGAGTTGACAGGTATTCATGATGTGTTTCATGTGAGTTATCTGCGTAAATGTTTAAGCATATATGATGAAGCGTTCCGTTATCCGAGGTGAAACTGGATAATAAGTTAACATATGTAGAAGAGCCTGAAGAGATCGTAAACGAAAGAACGACTAATCTACGTAATAAAGAAGTGGAATTGGTGCTTGTCAAGTGGAAATACAATTGAGGCCCAAATTATACTTGGGAAAATAAGAATGAAATAAGAACAAAATATCCCCATTTGTTTTAATCGCTGTAATTTCGAGGACGAAATCCTCAAAATGAGGAGGTATTTGTAACATACACGTTCAGTTATCGTGTTTTATAGTGAATAATATTATGAAATATTATATGAATTTGAGTATTGAGTTCTAACAAATAGTTTTTACTTGAATTGAAGTAAAACTATGTTTAGAATCATTCAGAATGTTTTGGAAGTCTTATGAGATTCCGAACAAAAGTCAAATATTGAAATTTAACGAATATATAAAATTTGAAATACGTATAATTTTATTGTTGAAAATTGTAAAGAATCTCGTTAGAAACATTTAGGCGAAAACCTCATCGAAGTCCGAGTTATAACGAAGAAGTTATGATCAATCGAAGATCCGCAACAAACCGGCAAACACTATTTAGTGTAAAAATTGAGTTTTCGATAAACCACTTTTTAGCTTTAGGGATCTAAACGAAATTCGTAGTATTCGTTAAACCGAGAATTTTCATAAAAAGAACGTCCAAATCTGACTTCGTATGAGGAAGTTATGATTTTTCTATGTTTCAGAATAGTAGTAGACAACTAAAAATTCGAAATAAAGATCGAGTGATTTTTAGCCAACACAACCTAAATGCGAATTGAAGGTCTCGTCAATACTAGTACAACGGTAAAAAGACTGACGAAAACGGACGTCGGATGAAAAAGTTATGAGTTTTTAACGGATTTTCCTGTCCCGGTCTCTTAAAAATAATAATATTAAAAATAAATCAAAATTAGCCGATAGCGTCCAAACAAAAGTTCTGGAGAATAATTTTACCTACGCATGCATATAAAGAATGTCGAAAACGGAGCTCGTATGCGAAAGTTATGGATTTTAGAAGTTCGGGACACAAAATTCGAGAAAATCAGTAAAACCGAGGAATTTCGCATGGTCAGACTTCGGCCAAATCACCCTCGCTCACAGCATGCCGCGTGTCCGAAATTGATGAGTCATCCGAGGCCAGCTGTCGAAGGGTGTCGCGATCCCTTGCACCCAAAGATGCGGCCCAACTGAAGACCGACACATGTCACTTACTCCTCGCGTCCGAAGCCACCTGTCTCAGCCTCGCATCCGACGCATGTTGCGTCCGAGCTCCGATGTCTGGCACCCTCACATGCAAGCCACGTTCCCCTTCGGTCCTAAGTTCCTACTATAAATAGAAGGGTGCGAGACCGCCCGGGAAATTTTGGAAAATCCTCATTTTTTCACTCCTAAACCCTCTTTTAAGCTACTTAGCATCCCCCGAAGTCCCGGGATCATACCCAACACCTGAAACACGTTCCGAAGTGCCTGAAGAGACCGAGAAATTTATCTTTTCCGTTTGAAGCCCAACCCTCACCGGGCTCGGTTTTCAATAAAGCTCCCGATTTTCATCAAAGAAAGTTAATTATAGTAACGAAGTGCTGTTCAAATTACTATTTTAACCCCCAGTTATTTCACGGTGAGTTCAATATATAGGAACAATTGTATGTTATGTGTTATATATGCTATGCGCTTTCTCCATTTTATTTTCCCGTGTTATTATTTCATGCTATTTTGTTAGCAAAGCTATACCTTTGACCATGTGATCAGTGAAAGGACTTAGATTCACAGTGGTATTGGTATGTAGCCTCTGGCCGTGTAGAGTATGTCTCGCAAGAGAATGACTTCTACCCCTATGGCATTGGCAGAAGGTCAGATAGGGCTGAAAGCCTGAATTCTACCACAATGTTAATCAGAAAGTGTATGTCTTCTGTGCCATTTGAGCTGAAGCTTTATTGATGTATATCAAGTATTGAAATTGTTATGTCTCATTGATTGATTATCTTTGAATCAAATCATTATTTGATATGGAAAGCTTGTTACATGATTCACATATGCCTTTGTTGTTCCTTGTTCCTCTTTGCTTCTACCATATTGAAGTATATATATGGCCTAACGTTATATTGTATCAATTATTGAACTCACTAAGAGTCACCGCTTATCCCTCTCAGTGTTTAACTATTGCAGGTAATAAGGATCCTGTATAATCATATACTGATAGAAGATTTAGAATAGTTTAGCTATTACTTTTGTACTTGGGTTTACGTTTGTATAGAACTTTAATATCCTGGGAAGTTATGTAGTATATAACACTTTGTAATAGTCGGTTTGTATCCAGTCTTATGTAACCAAATTATCAATGTAAAATATTATTTATGAATATGCAAGTAGCATGTTTTGGAGTAATATGATGTAGTTTAATTTTAGAGAGAGGTTCTCTCAATCATATGAAAGTGTGGGTCTTTCACAGACCAAAATCCGGAAACATATAAACATTCCTCGGGCATTGCACGGCATCGGGCCGAAGCCCGGAAACATACAAAACAGACACAAGCAAGAATCACGAAGACATCAAACATGCAAACATTCCTCGGGCACCGCCCGACATCGGATCGAAATCTGGAAACATATAAATCTACATTGGGTGCTGCCCGACGTCGGAACTTAGTTCGGAACATACTAGCAGACATAAACGGGCCGACATTGGTGCCTTAGACCCGTTCGTACAGGAGAAAACTCACATCGCACTGCTGAAGTCCCGCAAATAAATCTCTGGCTGTTGGCTGACATATCCCCGAATTGTCAACATCAAATCGACACCCAATTAATAATTGGGTCCAATACATAACCATAAGTCCATGCTTGGGGTAAAAGAGTAGTTTACCCCTAACCTAGCTTGATTCAAGCCCATGGCCCAAATTCAAACCCATAAGGCCCAAAAGCCAAATAAACAACCAAGGACCAATAATGGCCCAATTTTCCAAATTGGGCCCAAACCCTCACATGGGCCTTACTCTAAAGCCCAGCCAAATTCCCTAGTCCATATACTTGTTTTTAGTTGGTCCATCAAGAGTCCAAACATCTAGGCCCAGCAGAAAGGCCCAACTAAAAACCCAACACAAAATTAGGGTTTCTCACATGAAATGACGATTAGGGTTAAGTGTTCTTACTTAAACCATTAAGGACTGAACCCATTAGTTCCAATATTGTGTTAAGATAACTATAGGGGCATTATTATGTATTATTTAGAAATTTAATTACCGACTTCAACGCGGGTCTCGACAATCCAAAACTAACATCTCTAAAATTAGGGTTTTCTAAACCCTTATTAGGGTTTCCAAACCAATTGTGTGCCAATTAGTCCAATGATTACATTTTTAGATTAATCAATGTCAAATAAGTCGGGTACCACCCACTACCGCCTCGGGTAGTGGTGGTCAATGGCGGTTCACGGCGGCAGCCACCACCTCGCGGTGGTGGTTATGATTCTAGACCAAAATACATCAAACGCATCCCAAATAACGGTCCAATCACATGTAAGAGCACACAGCCACCCAAAGTAGCGGCTGGTGGCGGAGGAATGACGGCGTAAGGTGGCAGCTACCACCTCATGGCGGTGGTGACAGGTTTTTCCAGCCAAACAACATACATACAACATAATACCACCAACACACGCCTAAAATACACAATAAACACACACACACACATAGCCACCGTCGTGGTAGCAGGCGGTGGTTGAGGATGACAGCCACCACCTCACGGTAGTGGTGGTGGATTCTCTTGCTTCCGACCAAGCAAACACACATATACTGCTTACAATCATCGACACAGTCACTACATGAGATATAACTCAGAAAAACACACCCGACAAGCTATCCTCAAGGTGACAGCGACAACCGAAGCACGGAAGAAGACCACCGTAAGGAACGACGGTAGCAGCGGACGTCGATTACCTGCTGCGGAGAAGAAACATGAGCGAAAGGTGGTCGGAAAACCACCGGAAGCTGTCATGCGCGACTGTGAACGTCCACAGAAAAGAAGAAGAAGAAGGAAGGAAGGGCGAAGATTGAGAAACAGCAACAACAGTCGCAGTATCGGCCTTCAAGCCTGTCGTCGGATTCACAGGTGGTCATCGATGGTTCACTATGGTGTCACGGAGGCGGCGACTGGGATAGGTGCGACAAGGGTGGCGGCTGAATAGTGATGTCTAGGGTTACGGTTTGGAAGTAGCAGCTTTACAACGGGAGGGAAGATCGTCGGGTTCAAGTCCCGTGCTCAATTAAGCTTCCATACAATTTTGTCACAACCAGTCCCTCCTTACCAAATCTTTTTCAAACTAAGCCACAAAATTTACCCTTTAGCCCCTGATCCCATAAATCCTTTCATAATAAGTCCAACAATTACCAATCATACCCTCATTTGTAAAATCCTTTTCAAATTAAATTCATAATTTACCACACAACCCTCAGCCTTCAATATTCTTTACAAACTAATCCGGAAATTACATTTTAACTCCCAAACTCTCAATTATGACTTTTTAACCCCCAAAACCAACACCTTGCTAATTTATTCCGCATTTAGGGCTACTATTCATTTATTAATTTTATCTATTTATTCATTTAATAAACGGAATGTTACACACAACCTATGATTAATCAGCATAACACTCGAAGGAATTTTCGCTACAGATGCCTCCTTAGAGTTTCCAGGCCTAATATCATCTCAGGTTTAGATCATGTGCTTCTAGTAGTACAGGCCTAATATTACCTTTCACACCTATCGGTACCTTCCTCAAGAGCCTTCCTAATTCCTCTAAGTCACCAAACTAACTATATAACAATTCTATGCTAAACAACATACATATCCTGAAATCTTCTAGGAAATCTCAACTCCTACCGCTCGCAATACCAAGAACCTAAATCAACACCGTTGGTTGCCTTAAGCATGCAAGTTATACACAAACCGAATCACGTAGACTGTCAAATGGTGAATCTACCCTAAGTACACAACCAAATAAGGAATAGGAAATGAGGCCGAATCAATCATTTTAGGGCTATGTGATCCTAGTGGTATACAACTTTGAAAGCATACACTTAGCAATTAACTGAGCAAATACCAATTCCAAGTAATATATAACATCAAATTCCCCTAGGCTATAAGGCATCACACAAATCAGGCAGTTCTATCATATGATTCCTAAAGGTATCATTAGCCCTAATCTAGTATGCAACTCTCTTATCAAGCATACTACTCATAACACATATATATATATGGGTAATCTTGGGAACCAATTATCATTTCCTCAGTTTGAGTTCTGACATACCCGAAAGTGTGCCCGAATCCTTCAAACCAAGGCTTTGATACGAACTTATAACATCCCAAAAATAATAATAAAATTTTTCAAGTTGAAGTTTATCAAATCGTACATAGATTGTTCAAAATCAAACACTCAGTTATAATATTCAAAACATGAGAGTACAATTATTCAGAAAAGTAGATGATGTGCCAACACGCCGGGCCCTTCCCTTTAGAACTGGAAGTACCTGAAATCATAACATAAGATGTAAGAACAAAGCTTAGTGAGTTCCTCAAAGTACCACATACCAAAACATACAAGTGCCATGGGTTACCCCTATGGTCCTTCCTTGCAATTCCAAGGGCCAAATACTGGTCTTACATACAAGTGCCAAGGGCCAGATCCTAGTCTTTCGTAAAATTGCCAGGGGCTAGATCCTGGTCTTTCATGCAAGTATCATAAAGACAACTGGAATTCTACAAAATAAAGTAATGGATCGGCGTTGGTGCCTTCAACCCATGGATCTACTGAGGACACTCACCTCCAAAAGAAGATAAGTGAGCCACACACTCGATTTTCTACTAGTACGACTCTTCACACTAATTAAATCCCAAAAATAACCCTAATCAATAATCTGGATTTTTAACCCATAATAAATGGTCCAAAAATCCTAATATCCTAATTAGGGCAAAAAGGTCATCTTTCCCTTCACATTCGGCCCAATCCTAAAAATGCTAACACCTAATGGTCCAAGGCCCAAAAGAATAGCCAAAATGATGGAACTCGATTGTACGCCCCACATACCACCTTGTACACCCGATGTACAACAACTTATGCGAAAAGGGAATTGGGGTCGAGGTGTAGTGTGCACAACGTACATGATTTTATGCCCGACGTACGCACCCTAGGTTAAAACTTCCATTAAGCTCTTCATTCCTTAAAACCATACGTCTAAACTTTAATTCTAAGCTTAGTAAAACCTCTAAGGCCATAAATTTGCAATCTTTATGCTTTTGTATGAATACAAAGAGCCCAACACTAAAAACCTAACTTATTCAATCATTTTCTACACGATAACTCTTTCATGGGGACAAACCAAGATCCAAACTTCAGTTTTTTATGCCTTTGAATACCCTAAAATATATGAAAGGACAACTTAAAGGCTTTGGAGTACCTAATACTCATAAAAACCTAGGTATTGGGCAAAAGGGTTAAAACTCTAAGCTTATCCAAGATCTCGAGAAACATGAGTCAAGGTTGGAGTTTTATACCTACAAATGGTGTACAATGAAGAGAAAATGTCGGATCCAAGGAATTGAGAGAAAACCCACTTATTTTTGATCTTCCTTCATAAACAAGAATGCTCACAACTCACTCAAAAGCTAAAAAATGGCCAAAATGGATTAGGGTTTGCAAGGGGCTCGATATGAGGGTTGGAGGTCGATAAGAGGAAGGGTTTTGGGGGTATATGGGATGTAAATAGTGCAAAAAACCTAAATATGAGGGTTTGGTCGAAGTCACGTACGCCCTGCACATTAGTGTATGCTCGGTGTACACAATCAAGACCATGTATGCCCAGTGTACCCATGCTGTCTGCAAAATACAAAAATGCCATAAAGGGACACTTTGCAAAATAATCACATAGTAAGGGGAGAAAGGGTAAATACCTGGACGAACAAGATGTTACAACTCTCCCCCACTTGAACTAGACTTCATCCTCAAAGTCCGCTGCCGCGAATAAAAAATATGGGTAGTTCTCTCGCATCTTCTCCTTAGGCTCCCGCGTTCATTCGAAACCTTTCCGATGCTGCCACTCGACCTTGACCAGAGATAGTTCTTTGTTGCACAGAGCCTTCGTTCTCTGGTTCGATATAGCCACCGCTCTCTCCACATAACTGCGGACTCATCGGCCACACTCTTCCGAAGCTGAGACACATGAAAGGTGTTATGGATCTGGCTGAGCTCATCAGGAAAATCCAGCCGGTATGCAACATTTCCCACTCGGTCTGAAATTCTGAAAGGGCCAATAAATCTAGGGCCAAGCTTGCTCCGCTTCTAAAATTGGAGTACACCTTTCCAAGGTGACACCATCAGAAGCACCAAGTATCCTACCTGAAACTTGAGGTCCGAACATCATCGATGCGAGTAACTCTTCTTTCAGCTTTGCGCAACTCGCAACCTGTCAACTCAGTGGTCTTGAGTACAACCTCATTACTCCCGATGACTCGATGCCTTAACTACCCACAACAAACCAGGGCCTTGCATCTCCTTCCATACAACATCTCAAATTGTGGTCGGTCAAAACTAGCATAATAATTTTTGTTGTAGGAGAACTCGACCAGTGGAAGTTAAGTATCCCAGCTCCCTCAAAAATATACTACACAAGCTCGGAGCATATTCCCAAGCTTCTGAATCATTCGCTCACTTTGTCTGTCAGTTTGGGGGTGGTAATATGTACTATAATGTAGCTGAGTACCCAATTCCTCATGAAACTTACTCTAATACCTAGAGGTGAAATGAACATTCGGGTCTGAAATCACCAAAACTGGCACCCCATGTCCAACTACCACCTCCCGAATGTACACGTCAGCTAACTTCTCAGCAGATATGCTCTCAACAATTGGTAGAAAATGCACACTCTTGTTCAATCCATTAACAATAACCCAAATAGATTCAACTCCACATGCCGTCCTTGGCAGCTATGTAATGAAATCCATGGTAATCTCTTCCAACTTCTACTTGGGAATGGGTATGGGCTACATCTTGTCTTGGGGCTCTGGTGTCGACCTTGACTTTCCTGCAAGTCAGGCACAACTTAACAAACCAAGCTATTTACCTTTTCATACACGGCCACCAATAGCTCAACCTCAGATCCCTATACATCTTTGTGGCCCCTGGATGGATAAAAAAAACATTGACTTATGCACCTCCTCCAAAACTGTCTGCCTCATCCTACCTGTTGTTGGAACCCAGACTCTACAACAATGAGTCAACAACCCCCGCCTTCTCTGCAAAATAAGGGAATATGTCCCTGATCCGCTCGTCCTTCCAATTATCCTTTTTCAACCCCTCTACCAGAGCCTCCTTGATGAAATCCAAAAAAGGAGAAGTGACGACCATCCTCAAGAAGATATCCTTGATGGAAGAACTCATAGCCTTGGGCTCAAATCATCGGTCACCATATTGGCCTTCCCAGGGTGGTACAGGATCTCACAATCATAATCCTTTACCACATCTAACGATCTCCGCTGCTGCATATTTAGATTCAGCTAGTCCATCGAGTACCTCAAACTCTTGTGGTCAGTGTAGATATTACATCGAACCCCATACGTATAATGTCTCCAAATCTTGAGGACAAAATCCACGGTGCCCTGCTCCAGATCGTGTGTAGGGTAGTTCGGCTCATGAGGCTTTAGCTGTCTCGAAGCATTAGAAATCTTGTGACCCCCCTGTATAAGAACAGCTCCCAATCCCAAAATAGATGCATCACAATAAACCACGAAATCATCCAAACCCTCACGAAGAGTGAGAATCGGGGCCTCAATTTCACGGGTCAAAGGCACTACAGTCTTGTATAAATCTTGGATAAATCTGTGACATACCCAGTTTCACGGCTAGAAAATACTGATTTGTTTATGCTTTATTTAAAAATCAAAGTATCTTTTTGAAGAATAATATTGCGGAATTTTTTCCCAAAATGTGATAAAGATATTATCAAAGCATTTCTGAAGGAATGTATTTTAATTATAATAAAAACGTTGAGATGTCATCGCCAATACAGAACATAAGCATAAACGGAAATAACGTAGGCCTTACAAACATCTATTATTCTACTGTCCTATATTCCATAAATCTCTCATCTGATCATCGCACCTGTGCTCTTGTGCCACTACCTGTAATACAAGAAACAGAGTAGGTCAGCCTTGGGAGCCTGGTGAGCACATTGCGTTTTCAACCCATAATAATTAAATTCTTTATTTTTATCAAATCATTCAACCCGATTACCCGTTCCCGCTATCCTCAGTTTCTGTCTCTAAAGCATCTAAATTAAGGGACCTAGCCTAAGGATTATCTTCGGGATTGACAATAATGCTTAGGGGATTCCTCAGCAATATATGTCAGTAAGGCAACCATGAGGGGGATGGAGTACACCTAGTGAACACGTAGTTCAAAAACACCTACAGGTTGCGAGCCTGCTAGCGTTCCACTGGATTGTCTAGAATAGTCCGTGGTCGTCATCTATACTCCGCTAGACGACTAGATCAACTTTAATGTCAAGGCCTCTCATCATTTATTTCATATTTCATCATCTATATCATCTTTCATTTACCCATCTTTACCCAACATATTTATAGGTATAAAATACAGTTGAAATCAAATAAAACATGTATAAATCGTTCATCCAACATAGATGTCAAGAACACAGATAATAGGAACATATAGCACGTAATTTATATTAAATACTTCATATCTATGTGTAAGATGAATGTAACTATGCACTCACTTGTTAAAGTGATGACTCAAAATTCGCAAAGCGCTTCGCTTCAAGCAAGTGTCTTTTCCTTTGACGTAACCTAGTATCATTATCAATAAGTTGTAGTCTAATATTTATTGTGACTAATTATTTGTCTAGATTCATCATTAATTTCAATTTGTACGTCAAGATCTATCAAGTAAGCATCAGCAAGGTAGAAGTGTTTGGAGTCAGGACCATTTCAGCGTATAGCCTTTCTGAAATCCAACAACCAAGCCAACGTGACCATTATAGATACTCCCCCCGTAAATAGATCAATCAGTATAACGACTTGGAATCACTTATAAATCTCATTTATTGGTTCATAATAATCACTTATGAATCTAAATATAAGTTACACTGGATACAAAATAGTGTATCTTAACATACAGGGCTTTTAACGAAAACCAGGAACTTGTGCGGGCATAAACTTTGATATCAAAAGCTTTATTTATCAAGGCACTTTAACACTCCAGAACTTCTCTATCGCACCCTAAAACTAGGAGAAATTGTAAAAGAAAGAAAGAATAATTCTAGAGAGAGTTTAGAGGAATTGGGTAAGGAAATATGAAGAATTCATCCTTTATTTATAGGGGTTTGATCATAAAGTAGGCCCTAAGTTTCGTTTGTATCTTCCACACACAAGCTCCATTTTGTACGTTCTTTATATCCACGCATAGGTATTTCCGAGTACTATAACTTTCACTTAGACTCTGTCAGCTAATTCTCATTCTATCTCAGATTTACAAATATGTATTGAATTTATTGCGCTCGAAGAGTAGGGACTAAGTTTTGTCCATATCTTTAAAATACGAGCTCTATAATTGACATCATTTATATCCATTGATTGGTATTTATGAGTGCTACAACTTTCATATAGACTCCATCGGCTAATTCTCATTCTATCTCAGATTTACAAATCTGTATCGAATTCGCCGCACTCGAAGAGTAGGGACCAAGTTTTGTCCATATCTTTCGTGTACAAGCTCCATTTTCGACTGTCTTTTTATCGTTAAACTCCTATTAATGAGATCTTCAATTCTCGTTTACATCTTTTTGGCTAAAATTCGATTTCCAAGCTGTACACTGCTATGATAAATCTTAGAAAAATCATAACTTCCTCTAATGAAGTCAGATTTAGACATTCTCTATATGCACACTTTCTGATTAACGACTACTACGACTTTCGTTTAGATCACTAAAGCAAAAAAGTAACTTATCAAAAATTTACTTTTTACAATACGCGAAGCCGTGCCCGTTTAATCGTGAGACTTCGACGTGTCATAACTTCTTCGTTACAAGTCAGATTTCAGCGTTCCTTATATCTCTGGAATCCTTGTTATGACTAATTCAATCATTTTTAGATATTGGGTCTAGTTATTATTCTATTTTAGATGTGTATTTTATTCCTATTTTATTATATCGTTATAAACACGTATATCGCATATAATTTACACGTAAATCACATAATATTGAAATAATTTTCTTTATTACATGAAATAGGTTACAACTGTTGACCCTAATTATTACATCATCATAATATTGCTTAGACAGAAACGCGGACGTTACAATTCTCTCCCCCTTAGGATGATTCCATCTCGAAATCATGCATCAGCAAATAGATGAGGATAGCGACTCATCATGTCACTATCTGTCTCCCAGGTGAGGTTCGGCCCATTCAGATATTTCCATCGTACTATCACTAATTCGACCATCTTGCATCGCAATTTCTTCGTCTTACTGTCAATAATTGCTTCAGGCTCTTCGATTAACCTCTTATCTTCGTTAATCCTTAACTCTGAAAGTGAAGTTATATTGGGAACTTCTCCCGTGAACTTCCTCAAATAACACACATGGAAAGTGTTATGAATACCATCCAGTTGTTCTGGAAATTCCAACTTGTAAGCATGCTTCCCAATCATTTCAAGAACCTTGAATGGCCCAATAAATCTTGGACTCATCTTTTCTCTATTTCTAAATCTTATAAGTCCCTTCCACGGTGAGACTTTGAGCAATACCGAATCTCCAACTTCGAATGACATTGTTCTTTGCTTCTTGTCAGCATAGCTCTTTTGGCGATCTTGAGCTGCTAATATTCTTGCTCTAATCACTTTTAGCTTTTCAGCAGTCTGATGGACTATTTCGGGACCCATAAACTGCTTTTCTCTGGCCTCAAGCCAACAAGACGGCGTATGATACTTCTCTTCGTACAATGATTTATAAGGTTCCATCTTAATGCTCGAATGGTAACTATTTTTGTAGGAAAACTCTACCAGGGGTAAATGCTCATCTCAGTTACCTTGAAATTCTAGGGTACATGCTCTTAACATATCTTCTAGTGTTTGAATAGTCCTTTCACTCTGATCGTCAGTTTGTGGATGGTACAATGTACTTAAACATAACTTCGTACCCGTTTCCTCTTGTAGACTCTTCCAAAATCTTGATGTGAAACGACTGTCATGATCCGATACAATGGTTAAGGGAACACCGTGAAGTCTTACTATCTCCTTCACGTAGGAATTTGCAAGCTTATCCATAGACCATCTCTCATTGGCAGCTATGAAGTATGCACTCTTTGTGAACCGATCCACGACTACCCAAATCATGTCGTGACTGTTCTTTGTCCTAGGTAGTTTAGTCACAAAATCCATGGTGATGTCGTCCGACTTACCCATGGGTACATGCAAAGGTTCTAAACTCCCATATAGTTTCTGATGTTGTTCTTTAACTCTTGCACATGTTACACACTCTACCACATACTTTGCGACATCGGGTTTCATCGTCGGCCACCAGTAGTAATGGTTCAGATCATATACATCTTAGTGCTGCCAAGATGAATTGAGTACATGGTCTTGTGAGCTTCTTCCATCAGAAGATCCCTTATCCTTCCCATCTTAGGCACCCAAATTCTGTTTTGGAATACCTTCAATCCTTAACTATTTGTACCGAATACCATCATTTTGCCTAAATGTTCATCCTTTCGGTCATTTTTCTCCAAAGCTTCTTCTTGGGCTTTGTTAATTCTATCCATAATTGTTGAGACAACTTCTATTCTTAACGCTCTTGGCCTTTTTCTTTCCAGGTTTACTTTTCGACTTCGAGAATCGACTATGACATTTTCTTTACCAGGGTGATAAAGTAGCTCCCAATCGTAATCTATAAGTAACTCTAGCCAACGCTGTTGTCTCATATTCAATTCCTCTTGATCAAAGAGATATTGGAGACTTTTATGATTAGTGAAGAGTTTTCACTTTGTGCGAGAAATATAATGTCTCCATATCTTTAATACGAATACTACCGCTGCCAACTCTAGATCATGAGCGGGGTAGTTCTTTTCGTGCTCTTTCAATTGTCGAGATGCATATGCTATCACTTTATCTCTCTAGGTCATAACACCACCTAACCCAACTCCAGATGAATCGCTATAGACTGCGAAGTCTTCAACCCCGTCTGGTAAAGAAAGAATCGGTGCTTTACACAACTTCTTCTTTAATTTCTCGAATGCTTCTTCATGTTTCTCACTCCATGTATATGTAGCCCCATTATGGGTCAAAGCTGTTACTGGAGCAACTATCGAAGAAAAGACTTGGATAAACCTTTGGTAATATCCATCTAATCCCAGAAAACTACAAATCTCAGTGGGACTTTTTGGTCGTTCCCATTTCATCACAGCTTCAATCTTTGCTGGATCATCCATTATTCCTTCCCGGTTAACCACATAACCCAAGAATTGGACTTCTCGAATCCAAAAATCACATTTGGAGAACTTTGCGTACAACTTCTCCTTCTTCAAAACTTCTAACACTTCTCGCAAGTGCTTGCCATGCTCTTGCTCACTCTTTAAGTAAATTAGAATGTCATTTATGAACACAATTACAGATTTATCGAGGAATAGTTTACAAACCATGTTCATCAAATCCATAAATGTTTTTGGAGCATTGTTTAGTCCAAATGACATAACCAAGAACTCATAGTGTCCGTATCTTGTTCTAAATACTGTCTTCTCGATATCTTGCTCTCTCACATTCAGCTGATGATATCCTGACCTAAGGTCGATCTTTGAGAAATAGCTCGAACCTTGCAGCTGATGGAACAGGTCGTCAATCCTTGACAATGGATACTTGTTCTTTACCGTTTGCTTGTTCAGTTCTCTATTGTCTATGCACATCCTCATGCTTCCATCCTTCTTCTTCGCGAATAACACCGGAGCTCCCCAGGGTGAAGAACTAGGTCTAATGAAACCGTTGTCCAACAACTTCTGAAGTTGCATCATAAGCTCTTTCATCTATGTCGTTGCTAATCGGTATGGTGCTTTCGCTAGTGCCGTCGATCCTGGCAATAAGTCTGTTCGAAACTCTACTTGTCTATCAGGGGGCAATCCAGGAAGATCTTCGTGAAAGACTTCCGGATTGTCACACACCACTGGTATTCTTTGCATTTCTTTCTTCTCCTACTTTGCATGGATGATAAATTCCAAGTATGATGTGCATCCTTTGGACAAACATTTTATGGCTTTCATCAGGGAAATGATCCCATAATTTACTCTACGTTTTTCCCTGTAGACCATAAACGACTCTTTTCCTGGTGGGTTCATTCTCACCATATTCTTCCTGAATAGTATCTCTGCATCATTTGCACTAAGCCATTCCATCCCTAGTACAATGTCAAAACTGTTCAACTCAATGGGCAACAAATCATCATCGAATTTATTCCCGTTCAAGTCGATGATGATGTTTTTAATGCAATCGCTAACAAGTATGAATTTTCCACTTGCATATTCTACAACTAGAGAATTATCAAGTTTATTTACAGGCAGTCTAGTCTTCTAGCAAATTTCTGTGATATAAAGGAGTAATTAGCTCCAGAGTCAAACAATAAATTGGCAGACAATCCATTTACAAGAAAGGTACCTGAAGCGACATCTGCTTCATCCCTTGCTGCTTCTAGGGTCATCTGGAATGCTCTTGCCTTTCGCCTTGGTGGAACATTAGGCCTCGACGCCTCTTTCTTCTACGGACAGCCCCTAAAAATATGCTTGTAGTTGTTATTAATCGAGTATATGAAATGAATCAGAGTATAGACTGAAATATGAACACAGAATGTAAATATGATCTGGTTGGCTCGATTACGCTTTTGAAAGATATAGAGAAAAATAGAGTACAAGTCGAAGAATCCAAAACATTACTCTAACTCTAGTACCTATCCCATATTTTTGAAGATGACAAAAGCGTATAAAAAATACATAAGGGTCTAAATAATGCAGCTTCGACACTAACAATTCCCTTATGCAAAAACAATAAAATAGTCTTCGACACTAAGACATGACCAGGAATGCTTCGACACCTCACAACTAATTTCGACCCCTACATTCTCCCCCTTTGTGAGCAGTGTCGAACCTAAGTCAACATCATTCAGACCGCTTGATGTATTACACTCCTTATCTAAGCATACCAGTTGATAGTGTTTCAAATTTTTTCTTTATCACCATCGTTGTTTTTCTTGCAGCTATTCATTCGAAAAAGCAAATTCATATAATGAGAACTTGTATACTTTTCCACATCACAAACTTGGAAAAGATACTTGGTGTTTCTCCCTTTCTTGTTTTTCCCAATAAAAACTATTCCCAGAGGCTTCAAACAGATTTCACCATCTTCATAGTTTTTCAAACTTCATGTTCCTTTTAAAATTGATATAGGCACAGAAACTTGTTTTCCCACTGCTAAATCGAATTCGACATCATTCATTGCAAGACAATCAAAGTAATTGTCAATGAATAGCTTTATGTGTGCATGCCTAATTAAAAAGTCTTCTTTGTTTGTTATTTGGAGCTTCGAAACACCAACTCCCTTCAATATCCTTTCCATACTGATAAGATCGTTAAGATTCATCAATGGGAAGTCTGCAACCGAGAAGTCAAATGCAACATTGTTTGCTCGGACTGCATGATAACCAAAATTCTACAACACTCCTTCGAATAAGACATCATTGGAAATGTTGAGAAGTCTTACTATTTTCACCAGAGACCAAACTTCCTCTTCTTTCTTTGCAAGGACAGCATGGAATCGAAGCTTCAACCTCATGAATTCTTCTTTATCTTGAAATTTGTCAACAATATGATATTGACTAGACTTTAAAATCATTTCGTTAACAGGAAAGTCTAGCTGATTGAAGTTAGAGTTTTTAGTAGCATAACTCTTGTTGGGAATCTTTTGGAAATCATGCATTTCCCCATATAACACCATAGATTCTATAGTTTCATAGCAGTAATGTTTCGTAGGATCACCCTTTTCTAGACCAGGAGGGTTAGTTTGCCTTTGACGAAGAATGCTTTGAATTTGTCTTTTCCTTTCCATTTCTTTTTCTAAGGCAGCCTTCTTCGCTTCGGTAGTTGGTTCAGCACTAATAGCCTTTACCTTGCCTTTATCTTCTTCAGTTGATTGAGGCGGCTACGATGAACTTGATTCCTAAATGACAAGTCCTTTCATTATAGATTTCATCGTAACCGTAGTGGAAACAGTTGAAAATGAAGTATTGGGCAACGAAATTGAAATTTTAGTAGACATTACTCTTCCAACGACCTTCGCATCACTATCATCTTTTGATGAACCACTTCCTCCTATACCAGCTTTCGATCCCATGCCAACACTCACACCTCCTTCTCCCCCTTCCACCCTTGTTCGAACAGGCAGGGCATCAGTTGGCATCAGTATAATCAACTTCGTGAGTGGAGCTAATTCAGCTTGAATAGTAGACTCCAACAATTGAAACTTCTGAGTTAAAAAATTTGGAGTAACCAATAATGATGAAGATAAACCAATACTCGAAATAGACTCCTTAATAGTAATCAAGATTTCTTTCAACTTTGCAACTTCCTGAGCATCAAACTCAACCTTCAAATTAAACTTTGGAAGTAAGGAATTATACCACTTAACCACATTTGGGACAACATCAACAATTATATCCACCTTGGTGTGAAGAGATGAATAATTGTGATCAAGAGTTGCAACTTCCTTTGCCATTTCAGAACGAAGTTCCTCAATCTTCAGGTTCACATACTCACGAACCTTTTTGACATCTTGAATAAACAAAATATGTATTTCTTTTGCTACTTCTTTAAAATCCTTGACCTCATGATTGAAAGAATCAGACTGAGACTTTATTCACAACTCATTGTTCTTGTCCATTTGATCCATTGTATTGTTCAAACGAAGTTGTTGTGCCTTAAGCATCACATCTACTTCGATCCTAGAGACATGATTTCTACTCCCAACATAAGCTTGAAATTGTAATAATGAATTGAGCTTTCCTGTTGAGAATTATAAATTGCTTACCAAACATAAGCATATGATCTGGTATATTCTCTTCTTCTGGATCAAACTGAATGTCAGCAAAAGAGGCCATTTCATCATCGCCTTCAGTGGCATCATCATGGACATATTTAGGGCCTTCAGTGGATTGAGAAGGAAATAACGAAGTAATGGGTTGATACATGATGTTTTGAAAAGTTGGTGATGTAGTGGACTGAGGTAATGTTGAACAAATAGGAGTATGAAATGGTGGTATAGAAGTAGTGGTATTAATGGTAGATGTGTCGAAAGTAGATGAAATAAGAATGGTGGAAGTACCTTGGGCTTAGTTATTCAACACGCCATCACCCTTGTTGACATTTGTGCCCATATCAGATATGTTCGCAGGGAGGCCTGAAGTTCGAACCTCCTCAGAAACCGATTCGACAGTCGAAACTCCGGGTGGTATGAGTGTAGTCTGCTCAGGGCCGGATACTTGCGAAGGATCACCTTGATTAGTGGTTGTGTCCACATGAGATGCTTCCACATTGCCACCAGGACCTCCAGTCTCCTCGAAAATCGAATTGAATGGAGAGCCCCTCGACGGTGATAGAAAGCCCATAACATCTTGACGAATTTGGGAATGAGAGTTGCCACTTCATCCTACAGATCTTGAACATGCTTTTTCTTCTTTTGAATAGTATTGATCATATCTATTGCAGTTTACGGCCAGTCAGAGTTGTACCAGACGTTTACTTAATACAAATGTGTGCAAGCTTTGATTCATCATTCTTCTACTCAATTCTCTTCTTGTTTGATTGTTAGATTGCTTGGTCACTAGTTAAGATCCTGTTTCTAGGACCTTACAATTGGTATCAGAGCAAGTCTAGTGTCAATACATACATCAATCACGTTTTCGGTCAAAGGAGCTCAGTTTCATCATTTTTCAAGACTGCATTTGGTGATTTCGTGATATAAGGGAATTAGATCTACTTGCAAATCAAGTTTTCATCAATTTCTGTGTATTTACGGTCAGGAGTTCTTGACCGTAAACCCTTGTTTACGGCCGTAATCTCAAGAAATCTTCAATAGCCGTAAACTCAGTTCACAACCGTAAACTGAGTATCTTCAAAGACCGTAAACAGTACATATTCAAAGACCGCAAACTCCCTCAACCGTAAACTCCACCATAAACCTTCCACTGTAAACCTTCAACCGTAAACTTCCAGCTGCGAATATTGACCGTAACCCTGTGTTTACGGCCGTAATCCCTTGACCTCAAACTATCTTTTTCGTATTTTAGTCATTATCAATTAAAAAAATATAAAAAAATGGATTCTCAAGGTCAAGCACATCATCATGAATTGGATTCCATCATGGGATCAACCACTCGCAATCCCCGATTGTTGTCCGCAGAAGGGTTCCCAGAATGGAAGTACAAAATCGAGAAATACATCAAAATGAAAGATTTCAAGGTTTGGAGAAGTATTTTATGGGGACCAATTCGTATCACTACAACACTCGAAGATGAAACAGTTGTTGAGAAAAGGATTGAACACTACACCGATGAAGATTTCGAAAAGATTGAAGAGCAAGAAAGAGCACTGGCTACTCTCACAATGGCATTATCTCCTGAGATTGCACAAGGATTTAGAGAATACACTTCAGCAAAGGCTTTGTGGGAAGCTTTGATTGAAGTTTATGAGGGTAATGAAGATATGAAACAGAGTCGCCAAGACATGTTGAGGCAAAAATTCAATATGTTTAATTATGTTCTTGGAGAAACTCTAGAAGCCCAGTTACAGCGCTTTACCACACTTACCACTGAAATAAGTTCAGCCGGGGTTTATGTGACTAAGTCTGAGATAAACAAGAAGTTGTTGAATTCACTTCCGAAGACATGGGATATGAACGTGGTGGTCATTAAAAAGACGAAAGATCTTAATCGTATCAGTCTTGCTGAAACTATGGCAATCATCAAAGCCTGTGATCTTGATGATAAGCAAAGAGAAATCAGTCACGTGAATTCCTATTCGACTGCAAATCTTGGGATTTCTTCAAATAATGCCTTTTCATCTTTTACCTCTCCAAGTCAAACTTTTGCCATTCAACAGCCTCAGAATCAAACATTTATGACTCCATCAACCACATCATATGTTGCTTCAGCATCTGTCTCCTATCCACATGTTGCTCCAGTATCTGTTTCTCATCAACAAAGTCAATCTTTCGGTGTTCCTCAAACTGTTTCCTCCTCAAGTGCACCAGTTATAGCTCCAGTTCCTCATTCCAAAGAAACTGATGAGAACTTAGCTCTTGCTACTGGACTCGTAAACTGCTACAATGCTTTTGTAGCTGGAGAACTTCCTCCGCAACTTTCATTTGCTGACCTGGATGAAATTCATCCAGGGGATGTGGAGGAAATGGACATTACTTGGAAAATTGCAATGGCCGTGTTCAGGGCCAAGCAATTTGCTAAGAAAACAGGAAAGAATAATTGGGGAATGAATGCGGACAAGAAAGTAGGGTTTAACAAGGGAAAGTTGCGCTGCTACAACTGCCACGAGCCGGGTCATTTTGCTCGTGAGTGTCCCAAACCAGATAAAAGAGTAAACAGTGATCGAACGATGGTTCCAGTGGGCAATAATCATGGAAGTGCTGCTATCAATAGTGAAACTACTAATCTGACAGTAGTTGCTCAGTCTTTTGGTTGGGAGGATCAGATTCAAGCACTGAATATTTCAAGACCTGAAAATGCTCATCTCGTCCAAATTCATGATGTTGCTGAAGAAGAAGCTGAAACAGACCCAGAATCAGAAATGATGGCACTCCAATTTGCATTTATGGTTCAAACCACGCCGGAGCCTGCAAAATCGGAGGTTGGTGAAACTGTCTGTTCTCAATCTTGTATTAAGACTGTCAAATTCTTACGTGATCAAATTGAATTGATTAAAAGAGAAAATGAGGATTTAAAATATGAGAGATATAATATTAGGAAAGAACAAAAGCCATTAAACGAAAAATTAGAGACCAAAACAAAGGATTTCAGGAAATTGCAAGAAGATTACAGCAACAAGTGTGTAAATTATGATCACATTAAAGACAAACTTGCTGTTGTAACTGCAGAACTTGACACATTGAAAACTCGTTTTCAAAATGCTGATTTTAATTTCAAAAAATTCGATGTGTCAAGTGAGAAGGTTACAACTATTATTGAAAAACAAATGAAATGGAAGGATAATAAACAAGTAGGAATAGGATATGAGAGTGTCCCCCTCCACTTAATCATTCATATTATGTTACTCCCTTAACAAAAGAAGAGATCGACAGAGAACCTTATATGGTTTATGGCAAACCTGCTGCTGAACAGGCTACAGGACCTAGTGTTAGGGTTTTGGATACTAACATTTCTACTTCAAATGCAGATGTGTCAGTAAACAAAGGAAAGCAAGAGGATGAGAAGTTTGAGTCTAATAATTTAGTGTCTAAGTTTGGTGTACCTGTTTGTGATGAGTTTGTGTCTGATGTTAAACTTAATGCTTCTAATTGTGAGAAAATGATGTCAAACTTAAATGCTTCTGATGTGTCTGATGTTGTTTTTGTAAAATCTACTGTATGTGGTGCTAACACATCTACTTCACCAAGCACACAACCTGGTTCACCTTTATCTATCACACAATCTGATTCTTGCTCATGTTCTTGTGGGAAAAGTAAGGATGTCAGCAAAGAAAGTAAATCAGATAAATGCAGTACCAGTTACAATAATAATAAGCAAATTTGTTTTAACTGTGGTACTGCCGGTCACATCGCTAGGAATTGTCCTAATAGGGCATTTGGGCATTTTTTGTCTCAAAGACGAGAGAACGAGTCTCGAGGAAGGTCTTTAACTAGAAAGTCTTCGAGATCTCGTCCTCGAGATGATGATTGGAGGGCTAATAAAAACAAGAAAAGGGCAGTTTTTCAAAAGAATAAACAGGTTTTTAATAACAAAGTCACAAACAGTTTGCCAAAATCGAACAAGGCTCCACCGACATCAGTTTCGTCAAAAAGGGGATCTGGATCTTCAACCACTTCTGTTAGAAAATCCAGAAGCTCAAAGCAAACCGAAAAGAAAAATGTTTCAAAACCACCTGTGATTGTTAAGAAACCTAAATATCAGTGGATGCCCAAATTAACTTCCAACCAATCATCGTCATCCTCTAAAAATGTTTTAAATGATGATTCAAAATTAAAGGTTTTAAAAGACAAATCTAAGTTAGTAAAGGGTCAACCCAGGAAAGTGAAGACCTGGGTCCCCAAATCTAAATGATCCCGCTCATTTTGCAGGGACAGTTGCAGAGGAATGTCGTCAAACCATGGTATGTCGACATCGGCTGCTCCCGACATATGACAGGAGACATATCCCAATTGAACAACATTCACACTTTTAACGGGGGATTTGTTTCCTTTGCGGGCGGTGATGGCGGAAAAATCACTCAAAGAGGAACTGTAACAAACGGAGTGCTGAGTTTTGAGAACGTCAACTATGCTCCCGAGTTAAAGCATAGCTTGTTAGGCGTCTCCCAGATTTGCGACAAAGGTTATTCAACGCATTTTACTGATAAAGATTGTCTGATCTTAAAGCCAGACATTGTCATCCCGGATGAGTTGATTTTTGTCAAATCGAAGTGAGATGGAAATGCTTACATTATAGACATGAATAGCAATATACCTGAGCAAGTCACCTGCCTCTTTTCAAAAGTCTCAGAACAAAACGCTATGTTGTGGAACCGACGACTCGACCATGCTAACGCTAAGAATCTGAATCGTCTTGCTAAAAACAAAATGGTGTGTGGCCTGCCTGTCAGAGAGTTTATTACATTTTAAAAGTGTGTGTCATGTGCACAAGGAAAGCATCACAGGAAACCACACCTGCCAAAGCAAATCAACTCAATCAGCCAGGTGCTCCAATTGTTGCATATGGATTTATTTGGTTCAGTCAATGTCCTAAGCATAAATAGAAACTCATACTGTCTAGTTGTGATTGATGACTTCTCTCGTTTCACGTGGGTTTTCTTCTTGAACAACAAAGTTGGGGTATCTGATCTGACCAAGAAATTCATTATAATGATTGAGAACCAAACAAATAACCGGGTGAAGGCGCTTAAAACTGATAATGGAACAGAATTCAAGAATGCAGTTCTTGATCATTTTTGCGCAGAAAAGGGAATTATGCGTCAATACAGTTCAGTTCGCACGCCACAGCAAAATGGTGTTGCTGAACGAAGAAATCGAACGTTGCAAGACGCTATAAGGACGATGCGGTGTGACTCAAAGTTACCCGTTTTCTTTTGGACTGAGGCGATTAACACTGCTTGCTATGTTCAGAATCGTGTTTTAATACACAAAGCCCAAATGAAGACTCCATACGAATTTCTATACGGTCACAAGCCATCTGTCAGCCATTTCCGTGTATTTGGCTGCCCTTGTACCCTTCTTCACCTGGAGTCCAACCCGAAGTTTAACGCCAAAGCTGATGACTGCTATTTCATGGGGTATGCTGCTCGCACCGCATATAGGGTTTACAACAAAAGAACAAAGCAAATTGTAGAATCCTTTGATGTGCGTTGGCTGGAGGAGAATGAAACAGATGCTAGAGTGGGTCCTGATTGGCTGTTTGATTACACATCTTTGTTCAAATCGTTCAATATTTGTTCAGATAGTGTATCTGGTTCTACTTCTGGTTCGAAGATTGTACCTGAAGATGAAGACGAAGAAGTTGTTTACAGACCGCCGATTGTTTCTTCTGTAATTCCCTCAGTGGAGTCATCTGTTCCAATTCCTAGTCCAGAATCTCCTAGTCAACAACAAACTCCAGATGCTGATGCCACTCCTCTTACGCCTGATGAAAGAGAGTTCATGTCACGAGATGCTTCCGTTGTTACTCAAACTTTTATGGAACTTCTCTTTCCTGAGCAAATTCCAAATGAGTTTGTGGCAGATCCGACTAATGAGACTGATTCTTCTGATGTGGATCCTTCGGCAGATGGTGGAGTTATTAATGTTCACAATCTTCCTGTTTCACTTAATGACATCAGCCAGGAGATATCTTCACGTATTCAACGAGATCATCCGATCGAGAATGTCATTGGCCAGTTGGGTGACGGGGTTAAAACGAGAAGCCAGAGTGGAGATGTCAATACATGTCTCTATTCTTGCTTTATCTCTCAAATAGAGCCAAAGAACGTTGAAATGGCTTTGAATGAGCCCAGTTGGGTAGATGCCATGCATGAAGAGCTAAACCAATTTGAAAAACTCGGGGTTTGGAAGCTGGTTGAACTTCCTAAAGGCAAAAAGTCTCTTGACACTCACTGGGTTTATCGAAATAAGCAAGACGATTTCGGAGTCATAGTGCGTAACAAAGCAATATTGGTGGTTCGTGGGTTTAGACAGGTCAGGGTCTTGACTACACTGAGGTTTATGCTCCTGTGGCTCGCTTGGAGGCTATCCGTATCTTCCTTGCATACGCTTCTTACATGAACTTCACTGTTTATCATATGGATGTCAAGACAGCCTTCTTGTATGGCAAAGTGAAGGAAGAAATCTACGTTGATCACCCCCTGGGTTTGTTAACTCGAAGCTTCCCAATCATGTCTACAAGTTGGACAAGGCGTTGTATGGGTTACATCAAGGTCCTCGAGCGTGGTATGCAACTCTCACAAAGCACTTGCTCGAACATGGATACTCTCGTGGTACTATCGATCAAACTTTGTTCATCAACCATGTGGGTAATGATCAGATACTAGTCCAGATCTATGTTGAGGACATTATCTTCGGGTCCACAAGTCCACAGCTTTGCAAAGAGTTCAAAGGCGTGATGAAGAAGAGGTTCGAGATGAGCTCTTTAGGTGAAATGACCATGTTTTTGGGGCTTCAGGTCCAACAGAAGTCAACCGGAATCTTGCTGCATCAAGAAAAGTATGTGGTCGATATACTTGAGAAGTTCGGGTTTCAAGAAGCAAAACCTGCATCGACAGCGATGGCCGAAAGACCCCTACTGAATCTGGATACTGATGGCGAATCCGTAGATCCGACACACTACAGATCGATGATCGGATCGTTGATGTATCTAACTGCAAGCCGCCCAGACATCATGTTTGCAGTTTGTCAATGCGCACATTATCAGGCTAATCCTAAACTTTCACATCTTATTGCTGTCAAAACAATCTTTCGGTACATCAAAGGGAGCCCAAAATTGGGTCTTTGGTACCCGAAAAATTCTGAATTTGACTTATATGCGTTTGTTGACAGTAATTATGGAGGCTGTGAGCTTGACAGGAAATATACATCAGGAGGGTGTCAGTTCCTTGGAGACAGGTTGGTGTCGTGGCAGTGCAAGAAACAACACACCGTCTCAACCTCAACAGCAGAAGCGGAATATGTTGCTGCCTCTGCTTGTTGTTCTCAAGTTATATGGATCCAACATCAGCTGTTGGATTACGGTTTGAACTATCTAGAAACCCCTATCTTCTGTGATAATGAGGCTGCAATTCAGATTGCTAAAAATCCAGTCCAACACTCGAAAACCAAGCACATTGACATCAAAATTCATTTCAGCAGAGATTGTTATGAGCGTTCGCTCATTCGGCTGGAACAGGTTCCCACTGCTAATAATGTGGCGGATCTGTTCACAAAGCCGTTTAACAAAGCTCGATTCGATGTGCTTGTGAGTTTTGTGAAAATGATTCGTTTTGAGGACTAATTTTTGTTTTAGGTTAGTTTAAATTTGCGCATTTTAATTTCATTCTCACCCATGCACAAATTTAGGGGGAGAAATAAACAAAAACAAAACAAAAATTAGAAAATAAAAAAATTTCAAAAACATTAAAAAATCAGAAAATCAAAAATATGTTGTCAATGAAATGTGCTTGCAGGTGATGTGTTGGGAAGTGATAGAATCAAGTTATAACAGACAGCCTGAACCTGTGTAAGGTGCCAAAGTCGAATTGTCTGTGTTCTGTGTTCGATGCGCGGGTAGGCACAAAGGTTTTTTTTTAAATGGACTTGACTAGGATCAGATGTACTTAAGGAGTTTAAAGACTTGACAAATCTTAACCTAGA
Source organism: Lactuca virosa (assembly GCF_052849685.1). Taxonomy (NCBI): domain Eukaryota; kingdom Viridiplantae; phylum Streptophyta; class Magnoliopsida; order Asterales; family Asteraceae; genus Lactuca; species Lactuca virosa. The sequence continues at coordinate 265,853,673 of NC_136434.1, forward strand.
TAGTTCCATTTGGTCTGACAATACGACGCTTGGGTAGATTGAACAGAGAGATATACATAGGAATCTGCGGATACATTAAAAGGTCTGTATCTAGAACTGTGGATTAACCTTTCCTCGATGTGCGGACTTTGTCCTTAATTTCGGTATTGACGAGGCAACTGGGGATTCCGATAAGTTAGGTCTGTAGAAAATTATTTTCTTTCTATCTGTTAGTCATATGTTGCATCCTCTACTGATTGGAAGAGATCTGACCTGGAATGCAGCATATGCAACTCTATTTCTCTGCATTCTCTATCTATGCAATTCTTTCTACCTGTTAGCCATATGTTGTCTCCTTTGCGTGACTTACAATCCGACTTGGTACACAGCATATGCAATCTTCTTCTTGTTAATCCCTCTCTAGTTAGTCACATGTTTCACTCTCTGCGTGATTAAGAGATCCGACCTGACTGTATAACATATGCATTCTAAATCTAACTTCTTCCTCAATAATTGTCTGCTCATCTGATGTAAGGAGTATTCTGGAAGAACTTGATTACTGAGGTATATCAGGAAATGGTAAACGCGTCCTAATACAATTAAAATTGAACACTTTATAGGTTGTCTGTAGATCTCACTGCTCAATTTAGGTGGACAACAATACCTTTGGTCGTCGTCAGCTGAATGGTCTTTTAGGAATATTATCTAAGTTCATAAGATCTAATGACTTGTCACTTATAGTAAGTACAAAAATCTATCAAAGATCTTTTGTGTTTAAGTGGACCACAATACCAGTGATCGACCAGACGTGAACATGAAGACAGAAGTATCGATAAATGGAATATGGTTGTCTAACAACGTTGATCCCAATATCACAAAATTATTTTTAGTATTAGAAAGAGGTGAAATTAGTTTTAAATTCTTGTTAAATTTTAATTTCATTTCAATTTTAATTTTACTTTTATTTTTATTTTTATTTTTATTTATTATTTTTTATTTTCATTTTATTTTCATTTCATTTTTATTTTTATTCTATTTTTATTTTTATTTTATTCTATTTTCTGTCCTCAAAATGTTTTACTTTTATAAAGGCTTTCGGGTATTGGACTTTTATCATTGTGGATTGTGGCCCATGAAATTTTTGGTCTGGGTATATAAAGAAAAGTGTACAGCCGAAAATCATTTTACTACTCATTTTTCTATTCCCGGCCGCAAACTCTCCAGTTTCTCTCTCTCTCTCTCTCTAAAATTTTTTCATGAGTTTTTCTGAAATTGATCCGATAGCTTCACAGGTATGCCACTTCTGACCATGTATATGTTAATCTCTCATCAAACCGATATGATTGCAAGCCTTAATCGTTGAAAAACAATCTGCCGGCGTTTACGGCCAGACCGTTTACGGCCAGGCTTTACGGCCAGCTGTTTACGGCTAGACTTTTTATGGCCGTGAACTCCCTTTGGTTAATAAATTTGATTTTTCTTCGCATGTCTCACTTAATAGCCAAATTAAAACTGCAAATTTGAAGTGAAACATAAATTTTAAATGTTTATATATTTTGTTTTCTCATTTGGTTTGTTTGTGTGCAGATTGAAATGGCAGAACTCAAGTTTGTTGACAGTCACAATCTAGCTATCATTCTTGCTGAACCTCCTGTTGCCCATGGAGAGTTCAAGTCAATGATCCATGGGTTAAATGAATGCTGCTTGTCTACTGCTCTTACCGTGAGTCCTGTGGTCTATCAAGGAATCATCAAAGAGTTCTGGAAGTCTGCCAAGTTGAAGAGAGGAGATGATAAATCTGTGTCTGTTGAAGCTGATGTGAAAGGATGCAAAGTTATCATAACAGAGCAATCTATCAGAGATGCCTTACAAATTGACGATCAATCATCCTACCCTACTGAAATAGCCCTTGATGAAGCTCAAGAAATTCTTGACAAGATGGGATATGAAGGCGCTTTTCCTCCCACAATGAAGAAACTTCTGCCACCTTATAGGAGATTCTTGGCTCACATCTTTGTGAACTACATATCCGACAGACGGACTGGTGCTGATGAGATCTAATTAAGAAACATAGGAGCCATTACTGCTCTTGCTGCTGGAATCAATTTCAACTTCTCAAAGTTCATCTAGGACGAATTTGTCGTGAACATCAACGCAAAGACTAGAGACACATTCTTGATGTATCCCAGGTTTATCCAGGTGTTCATTGATGTGCAGTTTCCTGAAATAGTCAAAGACGGAGAAACCCTGGATATGAAATGTCTTGGTCCACACACTGTTGGGTTGATCAAACAAAATCGAAAAGGAAAAGTCGTTTTTCAAGGGAATTTCCTCTGGTAAAGTTTGGCAAGTTTGCTGAAGTGAATGAGCCTTCTGAATCTCACGAGTCTTCTGACAGAGTATCTTCCGAGCGTATATCTTCAGAACAGCTGTTTTCAGAAGATGATGTTATTACTGTTTCAGATCATGAAGAAGAAGCTGTTGCTACTGTCGCGATGGTAGCTGAAGATCATGATCTACACTCTGTTCAAGTTGAGAATGCTTACAATGAGGGATCTGCAAAGGATGTGACAGAGAACAAAGAAGATGATGGTGACTCTTTTTCTGACCTGGATCTTACTGGTTTTGACAAGGATGACATTTCCTTGAATTTTGGAGGAAATGATAACCTTTTGTCAAATGTTGACCTCGACATATTTTTTAACAATATCCATGATGTTGCTCATCCAGCAACGGAGATACGGGAAACAGAAGACGCTCTCGAAACAATGCCTCCTACCACCAACATAATGGCTGAAACTTCAACTCCAATGGAGACAACTTCAAGAATTCCTCCTCTTGATCATGTTCCTCCTACCACAGAGCCACTTGTGAGTGATCCTATAACAACTCAGACCTCCCAGCCTCCTTTAAAGAGAAGAAGACGCGATCCAAGGCAGGGAATTTCTGTTCAAGAACTATCTCAAGGCCTTCCAACTCATCCATCAACTACTATTGCAACAGACTCATCTGGACCGCACCATGAAGAACCTGGCACCACCTTTGATGTTGGTGGCTCCTCAGCTCCCCGTGAATTTTCTCCTCCCAGGCCACTCATGATGTTGCATCTGAGTGACTTGTTATGCATTTGGCCCATGAACAAAGCTTAGGGCCTTCCTCCCGAGCTAAAGGAATTTTTATTGAGGAAGGTCGCTCCGGAGAAGATGATCCTACCAATATTGGACTTCAAAAAGAAATCGGGGTGCTTAATCAAAAGAATATAGAGCTTGATATCCGTGTGGCTGAGCTAGAAGCTGAGAAAGCTCAACTTAAAATCAAAGTTGAAGATCTTGAAGCGGATAGAGTTAAGAAAACAAAGCAGATTTCTGATCTTCAGACTCATTTTGGGCTAATGACTGCTTGTTACTATGATTTAAGGAAGTTGTTGGCAGAAGAACTTGAAGACAAATTCAAGTCTTCTGTTGAAGAATTGAGATTTGGTCAGTCCTCTCAGGATCCTCCCGTTGCTCCCCCACCTGTGAATACATCTCGGATCGTTGATCGATTTGAGAAAGAACCTGCTCAAGCACCAAACATTGTTGCTCTCAAGCGTGCAAAATTGGCCAAATCCGCTGAGAAAAAGCAACTTTTATTCAAAAGGACCTCAGATCAAAACGCTTCTGGAGATCAGCCTAAAATCACCGTCACTGATCTTGAAGAAAGACGTTTTGGAAACATATACGGTGATAGGTCACGAATTGTATCATGGGGCTTTCATGATACACTAAACATGTGGCTCGTGAGACGCAAGAGTGGAAATACGGAGTTTTATAGAACTTTTCAAGATTTCCAATCCTGGACCAGGGTTGATCTCTCAGAATTATCGAATTCTCATTTTGCAAATCCTTCAAATGATCCCAAGGCAACATATTTCAAGCTTTATTTGGAGAATCAAGTGAAGAAGGGTTTTCCTCAGATGAAGATTGCAGAGTCAATCATTAAACAATACCCCGATATACTTGATCCCAAAACCAATCTTCCTTTTCAAACTGTGATGTGGCCTGCCACCAGCCAAGTGAAACAGATTCCTGTGCTGCAGAATTATCCAGATGGATCTTTGAAGTCTATACTCTACTGGGTTTTTGATGAAACCACAGACTTTGCTGTCATAAAACTTCAATATGGATGCATTCGATTGTATGACAAAAGAGATTTGTTTCAATTTGGAAGATGCGACATTCATCAACTTGCTCTTCATCAAATCAAGGTCGCTGAAGACATTTTCGAGCCTGCCGCTAAAGTGTATACTTCTACGGTTGCTGATATTATCAGGAAAAAGATGTGGAACGGGGCTATGGGGGGATCAGATGCTCTTCTTGTCGGCAAAGACTGAGTCAAAGCTAGCACCAAACCAGGGGGGAGATTGAAGGGTCCAGTTTATGGTTTTGTCTAGGCTTTCCAATGTAAAAGTCCTTTTGAGTCATTTTTATGCATTTGTAGGTTGTTGGGGTGTTTACGGCCCGATGTTGTGTTTACAGTCGTAAACAGGTTTACGGCCGTAAACCTGTTTACGGCCAGTGTCTACTATATATAGGGTAGGTCTGAGTCTTTTGTCAGTTGTTGATTCATAGCAGTTTACGGCCAGTCAGAGTTGTACCAGACGTTTCCTTAATACAAACGTGTGCTAGCTTTGATTCATCATTCTTCTACTTAATTATCTTCTTGTTTGATTGTTAGAGGGTGTTTGGGATTTCATCTAAAATCTCCTTTTTTAACTTATTGACTTTTTGAAAAGTCAATAAGTTAAAAAAAGTGTTTGGATATTTAATAAGGACTTTTAAAATAACTTTTGGTTTAGCCTTTGAAAAGGAGTTTTGAAGAAGTTACAATTTGTGACTTTTTGGAATGACTTATGACTTATTAGAATAAAAAACAAGCAAAAGTCAATAAGTTAGCCAAACACTTTTTAACTTATTGACTTATTGACTTTTGTCACTAACAAGCTAAACCAAACACTTTTTTAAAATCTCATTTTCCCACATTGATAAGTCAATAAGTCCTTTTACATAAAAGTCATTTTTAACTTCAAAATAAAATCCCAAACACCCTCTTAGATTGCTTGGTCACTAGTTAAGATCCTGTTTCTAGGACCTTACAACAATCTATTTAGGAGAAGGATCAAGCTTCGATGGACTAGCCTTAGTAACCTTGTTGGAACCCTTAGTGCATTTAGAAGTACCAGCAACACATTTCGCCAATAACACCCCAGTTTCAATTGAGGGGTTGATAGTTTGAAGATAAGAAAGAAGAACAGGATCAGCAGGATCGACTTTGCGAAGCATAGTATCAGGAATCCAGGGCACAATCGGAAAAACATCCAAATCATCCGTCACAACCTTATGATGTTGGTAAATGCCAAAGTCAACCTTAGGATCATCAATAGGAACCATGATCCCTTCTTTTTCGTAAACATACTTCAGTATCAGGCTCCAATAGTGAGCACAAGAAACTCCAGCAACAACACTAGTATTAGCAATACTATTCGCAAACTCTTGCCACAACTGAGTTGCATAATCAACCGATAAATCCTAGTACAATCCTGCGACCATAGCATAAATCTCTAGTTTTGCCTTATCCAATCCAACACTTCGACCGGTTAGGCATCGAAGAAATATCCCAAAAATAATGTTCCATATACAAGGAATAGATGATTTCTTAAAGTCACTTATCTTGGTAAGCAGTGGTTGATGACCCATTTTGTTGAACATATGAACCACCTGTTCATTGGAAACCTCATAAAAAGTTTCTTCGTTGGGTATGTTCAATATTTGAGCAAAATGCTTATTTGCTAACTTGTACTTCTTCTTATTTGTCAACTAAAAAGTAACAACTTCGGTCGTCTTATTGAACACAACAGTGGAATCAACAAGCAACAACCATGTCATTGGAACAGAAAACGAGGCCCACATTGCAATAGATAAAACTGGGTAATTCCAAGAGACAATAAGCATCTTTAGTTCTTCAGGATACTGGCCAATATCATATTGAACTCGGTAATTAGTACCCTGAATCTTCAATAATGGTTGAGATGTGTTATCATATGTGGTTGGAGAAGGATCAATGTTCACATATGGCATACCTTTTTGAAATCATCAGCCTGAGTTGGTATTACTCAAAACCTCAAGGATTTCAGTGTGTGCTTAAGTGTGCAAACAATTAGGATGAGATCAAGATTAAAAAAATTTAGATATGTGATATCAATTAAAAATCGACATAAATGCGGTAAGATCCCAGGCAAAGATCACTTCATTCTACATCAAGAGAGATGTCGAACAACTTGTTTGGTTTCCCGTGAATTACAATCGAATACTCATAGAGGAGTATCGAAGGGCTTCTTTTGTAAGGCTTCGTGGGTAGACTAAATTTTGTTACATATCACAACTCAATATAAGTGTGAGAAATTGTAAACGAAATTACTTTTTTGACTAGTGTAGTTAGTGAAAAGTATGCGTTGGAAAATAAATCAAGTAACGAAGGATCAAACTGCTATTCAAACTAAAATCAAATTAAAAATAAATAAAAAAGTACCGGCCCGTGTTGGGAAAAAATGTCGTGGGTGTCGAACATTTTATCAAGATAACTCAAGACGAAAGAATATGATTTTGAATATCGAAAAGAGGTACTGAAACAAGTGTTTCGTTAAAATCTTGAACATAAAGTTTACCGTTAATTCCTTAAATGATTCAAAATAGTGGGTTTCTCCTTCATCACAGTCTCATGAATCTGGATCATAAACACAGACTGTGTACATGCCTAAATCCTGGTTGGTTCGAACCAGAGATCTCTTGGGATATGTCATTGTGTGTGAATGTCAAAGAATTTTATGATGAAAAAGATTGTTATAAGAAATGAAATGTACCTCTGCTATTTGTGGACCAAGCAGGAAACTCTTAAATCAATATGAGAAAAGTAAGGTAGCTCATTGACAAATGTGAATATAGCCTATTTGGTAAGGAGTTCTCATGATAAGAATTCCATTAAGGCTTCGAAACACATTGAGTTGTGGAGGCTTGGGATAACATTCTGCAACATGCTTCTAAGGACACTTAACTAGTGCAAAGGATCAAATTTATACCTTTCCCTAAAGCTGCAAAGCATGTACCACTAGAGGTCTTCGCTAATAAGTTGCACAAACACGTTAGCTAACAAAAAAATGTAAAATATTTTTTTGTTTTTGTTTTTGAAAACAAAATAAAAAAAATAAGAATTTTGATATTTTTGATTTTTGAATTGAAGTAATAAAAATAAGAAAATCTTTTTAGTGTTTTTTTTAAAACGAAAAATGTAGTAGACAAGCGAAGTGTAAAGTACCGACATAAATATATAATTTATCGACAAAATTGTTTTGTCTTGACTAACGAAGAGTGTTCTGAGTCATTTATAGGAATGTCGAAAATGAAGACGAAGCCAGGCTTGGAACAACACTTGCATCGATCATGCCTAATCCCGACAAAATCCTTAGAAAAGTTTTCTCATACAAAGGTTTGGTGAATATATCAGCAAGTTGATCTGTGGTCTTTCCAAAGTGAACTTCAATGTTACCATCTTCAACATGATCTTTGATAAAGTGATAGCGAAGTGCAATGTGTTTAGTCTTCGAATGTTGCGCTAGATTATGGCAAATGCAAATAGCACTTTGTGAGTCACAATAGAACGGAGTTTTCTTTATGTTGATTGCATAATCACGCAGTTGACTTTGAATACATATGATTTGAGAAGTGCAAGCTACAACAACAACGTATTCTGCTTCTACTGTAGAAATCAAAACACAAGTTTGTTTCTTTGATTGCCAACTCACAAGCTTCCCATCCAAAAGTTGACATCCACCACTTGTGCTTTTTCGATCAAGTTGACAACCACCCAAGTCTGCATCTGAACACGCTTGAATGAAAAACCCTGTTTTCGAAGGGTACCACAAACCCACCAAAATTGTGCCTTTGAGATAGAAAAATATATTCTTTACAGTTGTAAGATGAGGTTCCCTGTGATTCGACATATACCTAGCATAATTGCACACAGAAAACATGATATCAGGTCTACTAGCAATTTAATAAAGTAACAAACCAATCATGCTCATGTACAATGTAAGATCAACAGTCGGCTTATCCAACAAAGGACCAAGCCGTGTGCCAACAGCCATAGGAACACGAAACTTTGAACAATTCATCATGCAAAACTTCTCAACTAGATTTCGAGAATACTTCTCTTGATTGATGAATATTCCTTCTCTGCTTTGTCGAATGTGTAATCCCAAAAAAAATTTGATCTACCCCATCATGCTCATCGCAATTTGACTCTTCTAAAGATTCTCAAATTCACTTGATAATGCAGGGTCAGTAGAGCTAAAAATAATATCATCAACATAAATTTGAACAAGCATGAGATGATTCCCAACTTTCTTTTGAAAGAGAGTGGGATCAACTGATCCTTGTTTAAATTTTGATTGATTTAAGAATGTGGTAAGAGTTGCATACCAGGCTCTTGGTACTTGTTTTAACCCATAAACAACCTTATCAAGAATATAAAAGTGATCAGGGAATTTCTCATTAATGAAACCTGGAGGTTGCTCGACATACATAGTCTCTTCCAGTTCACATTTTAAAAATGCACACTTGACATCTATTTGATAGACATCGAAGTCCTTATGTGCTGCATACGCTAAAAATATTTGAACAACCTCAAGTCTTGCGACAGGGGTGAAGGTTTCATCATAATCTATATCTTCTTGTTGCGAATAGCCTTTAACAACTAGCATAGCTTTGTTTCATACAACATTTCCATCTTTATTAGTTTTATTTTTTAAAATCCTTTTTAAGCCTATTACTGATACATCATTAGGTTTTGGAATAAGTCGCCAAACCATGTTTCTTTCAAATTTAGCAAGTTCAGATTACATAGAAACAATCCAATCAGGATGTTGCATAGCAGCCTTGACTGATTTTGGTTCGATTTTGGAAATAAAAACATTGAACATGCAAAATTATTGATGAACATTAAGTACCTCATTCTTTGCACGAAGTGAAGCTCTTGTCAACACTCCATCTTGAGGATCACCAAGAACTTATTCTTTTGGAGGATTTCGAGTCCATTTATCCATTGGTGGATATGTAGGATCAAAATCCAAAGGTGCATCTTCGAGCATTTCATCCATTTCTGAACCTTCACCTGCATTCGACATATTATTAGTCACATCATAAAAGACATCAGTGTGTATATTGAAAATATTTGGTAAAGATCCATTTTGCTCCCCCTCAACAACTGGATCAATATGAGGATGCTCCCCCTCGAATGTATGCTCCCCCTCAACATCATTTGCCAAATTCAAGTGCTCCCCCTCCACTTGATCATTAGTTAATACTGGCAGACTTTTGTTGTTCATTGGAGAATTCGTTGACGAATTCAAATCAACATCATCCAGTGTGATAGTCGAATCATCAGAATGCTTCGAAGCTTCAGGTACTTGATTATCATCAGCATGGATTTCTACATAGGTAGTCGTGTAAGGTACACCAAAAATTAAATCATAATCAAAATCTAAGGAATTCAAACTTTGAGATTCATAACTTGATTCGTTAATGATTGGCTTCTGTTCAAAACTCTTTTCGACTCTTTTAACAAAGTAATCATCAAAGATAAGATTAAATGTTTCTTCACTTTTCCTTGTTCGTTTGTTTAACACCCTATATACAACGGAATTGTGAGAATATCCCAGGAATATACCTTCATCAGCTTTTAACTAAAATTTCGAAAGGTTATCCTTAAGATTCATTATGAAACATCTGCAACCAAAAACATGGAAAAATTTGACATTTGGTTTCCTATTGTTAATGATTTCATAAGGAGTAATATTAAAACGACGATGAATGAAAGATCGATTTTGAGTAAAACAAGTCGTCGAAAATGCTTTGGCTTACAGATATTTTGGAAGATTCACATAAGTAAGCATTGCTCTTGCTGCTTTGTAGAGAGACCGATTCCTCCTTTCGACAACACCATTTTGTTGCGGTGTGTAAGGAGAGGAAAAATTATGCGAAATTCCTTTATCAGTTAAAAACGAATCAAGAATCATATTCTTGAACTCTGAGCCACTATCACTCTTGATCTTACGAGCCTTTTTCTTCAGACTCAATCTATTTGTTTGATGAAGTCGATCATTACTTGAGTTGTTTCTGATTTTTGTCTTAGAAAATATACCCAAATAAACCTGGAAAAATCATCAACAATATCCAAGATGTACCTCTTCTTGTTAAGAGTTTCAACAGTCGAAGGGCCACAAAGGTCAATGTGAAGAAGTTCCAAAGGTTCAATGATCTTCGACTCAATGACAATCGGATGACCTTGTCGATGTTGTTTCCCTTGTTCTCAAGCTGCACATAAAGTATTATTATCAAATTTTAATATCGGTAAACCGCGAAGAAGATCATTTACCACCAACTGAATCAGATTCTTGAAATTCAAGTGTGTAAGACGTCGATGCCATATCCAGCTTATGTCTGATGATGCTTTTGAGAGTAAGCAAACCGAGGGAACACCAAAAATGGGTTTGATGTCAAGGTTAAACATATAGGCTTTTCTTTTTTTTCTTGAGAAGAACTTCTTTAGTTTCTTTGTTCGAAATGACACTTCCTTCTTCATCGAAGACAACTTGATTACTAGTGCCCACAACAAATTCCGAAACACTTATCAAATTGTGTTGAAGACCTTCGACGTATGCAACCCTGCTAATTGTGAACTTGTCATTTGTGACTTTTCCATAACCTTTTACTTGACATTTGTGTTTGTTGCCGAAAATCACCACACCAGCATTATCCAAACTTCGATAGTCTCATAAGTTTTCCTTCCTACCAGTCATGTGACGAGAGCAACCACTATCAATGTATATGCAAAGTAGTAGGAGTGGTAGTCTGGGCGGATCCCTGGGTAAGCTGAGGACACTCGGCCGTCCGATGGCCGGTCGGGTTGCAGTGAAAGCAAACAGAAAATCCCTTGGGGCAGTCCCTCGCCATGTGCCCCTCCTTGCCGCATTTGTAGCAAATCCGTGCCCGAAAAGATCCCTTGTGGGTCTTGCCGCACTTGCTACAAGCGCGGCCCCTCTGGCCTCCAGTCCTCGAAACAGCGAGCTTAGCCCGCTTAGCCGCCGGCTGCGACTGTGTAGGTCTCCTATCTCTCCTCTGCTGCTCCCCCTCCTCTCTGGTCTGAATCTCCAGCTCAATCCTCCTCCTCCTGGCGTTGGTCTGCAACTCAGCCAATGTCCAATAAGACGAGTTCGCCACGAACTCTTGAATATCCCTCCTCAAAATGCTCAAGTACCGGCTCATACGTGCCTGCTCAGTGGACATGTGCTCAGGGCAGAACATTGCCCTCTCATGAAACATCCTAGTAATCTCAGTCACTGACTCTGTCTTCTGCTTGAGAGACAGAAACTCCTGTGCCAAACGCTCCCTCTCCTCATGGGGAACATACTCATCTCGAAACTACTTGGTGAACGTCTCCCAAGTCACTACAGCATAATCTGTAGGGGTAAAATTAGTCGTCACAAACTTCCACCAGTCCTTCGCTCCCAATCGAAGCTGGTTCAGGGCGAACCGAACTCTCATATGCTCTGGGCATGAACAAGTATAAAAGCACCCCACAATATCAATGATCCATCTCATGGAAGTAATCGGATCCTGTGTCCCATAGAACTCTGGTGGCTTCGTGTTGCTGAACTCCCGAAACAACAACGAGTCACCTCCATGTGGCCTAGCAGCAGCAACAGCCTCAGTAACAGCAGCATATCGCTCATCAAATGTCTCAATCAGGGTGGTCTTAATAGACCCAAACATCTCAGGAATCTCCGCTCGAATAGCTATGGCCACCTCCTCGTGAATCATCCTGCGAATCTCATCATCACTAGTCCCACTGCCTCTCGAGTTGTGGCGTGTACCCACCATAATGTTTCTGAAACACAACACAAAAATCATCAGAGACTGGCTCGAGCATACTCACACTCGATCACCCATCCCTACTTGTTCCTTAGCACCCTAAGGATTCTTACTTGGGTGGCAACCAGATCCGGTGCTTTCAGTAGTACGGGCCCAATACTACCTTCCACACCAACCTGTAGTCATCCCAAGTCCTCCTCCTAGGATTCTAATTCACAAGTACTCTATCGCTCAAACATATCAGGCTACTCGCGTACTTATCTAGGTATCTCTTCCTAGATTATCCCTCGACTCAGAACTCAGCACATACTCAGAGAAAATAACAGATAACACTGAACAAAAGCATCTCCTAGGCTAAGGCATCACAAATCAGGCAACTCTAGCCCTAAAATATGATAAACCTAGCCTACTCTCTAGCATGCATCTCTATATCACATAAGTATCTCATAAATATCTCGGAAAATAAAAAGTTAAGGGTATTTTGGAAAACCACCGTTCGGGCTCTGGCTGATTGTACACACACTGCTCCTTCTTGTTTTCTCTTGAAATCTCTTACTCGGTTTAGAAAAAAACATTTCTTTTGACAAATGTTCTCAAATCCTCAGTTTGAGTCCAGACATACCCGAAGTTGCATCCAAATCCCTCAAACCAAGGCTATGATACCAACTTGTAACACCGTAAATTTTCAAACCAAAATTTTCAATTTTTTTAAGCACAATAAACTCATATATTGTATTTCACAAAACCACATGTATCTCAAAATGTCAACATCAAAATCATAATAAAGTCAAATTCCATAATCCTCAATATAGTGTCGAACAAGTGTGTACAATCATGTCGGCGCCTTCCCGCGGTCCTGAGAAGTACATGAAACACATCACACATAACACGGCAAGCACGAAGCTTAGTGAGTTCCCCAAAATACAACATACACAAATAATAAGCCTCTCATGGCAATAACTCAGCATGGACCCTCCAGTCTCATGCGTCTCGGTGTTGACCCTCTGGTCACGTGTCTCAGTGAGGCCCCTCCAGTCTCACAGCTCGGTTTGGACCCTCCGGTCCTGTCTCAGTGCAAACCCTCTGGTCCCACAACTCGGGTTGGACCCTTCGGTTCTATCTCAGTAAAACACAGAATATAGCATATATATCACACAGACAAAAATGCATAATATCACATAACTCAATAAGCACATAAGACCCTCCAGTGATACATAGATACCACTCATGGTAAGTATAGTGAGAAGACTCACCTCGTAAGAAATCGGATAACCTCGAACTCGAATCACCGGTCTAGCCTCCGCCTAACACCTACAATAATTATCCCTAATTAATAGCGACTCTCAAAAGCTAGACTAACCCTTCTACAAGCTCCCAGAAGGGTAAAAGACCATTTTACCCCTCCTTGGCCTTATTAGTCCACAAATTAACCAAACCCTAAAAGTCAACCAAAAGTCAACGGCAGAGTGTACGTTGTGCATACCAGCTCTCTATGCTGGGTGTACTCTGCTCCCATGCAGGCATCGGGGATTACGCTCAGCGTACGTCCCTGTTTTCTTCTTCCTACTCATTTGGTCTTAATTAGTTAAGACCTTGGCTCATATCACAGATCTGGACTCCCTAATAGCTCTTACTCGATAAAGTCAGTGACTTTAAACCTTTACATGGCTGATAAGGTCACAAACACACAAAACTCTCACTCTCTTATCTCAAAATGCTCATATCTCATGCATGGCTTGATTCCAACGTCCAAGTCTTGATTTTTATGACACTACATCACTAAATACACTCAAATGGGTTTATTATAGTCTCTGGAGCTCATTTTTCTCATAAAGTCTCCAACTTTTGGGACAAAACCCTAAAATACACTACTATGATGCACTAATCCAAGGAGTGAGAAAGCTTGCAGCTTTTTACCTCTAGATGAAGCTCCCAACTCATATATGCTCAGATCCAAGGCCTAGACTCTCACTCCTTCTTCTCCCAAAGCTCCTTCTTCACTCCAAGAACACACAAAGTCACTTAAAGGCTCTCAAATGGACACACATATGCTCAAGAACGAGGATTTGGGTTTTAGAGGGTTGTTTGTATGAAGATAGTGGCCAGGAATGAGGCCATCATATCCTTTATATAGGGACACACCCCAAATTAGGGTTTTCACTCTGCGCCTAGTACGCCTAGCGTAACCTATGGTACGCACAGCGTACTAGGTGGCTTCCATGTCAAAAAACACTCATATGAGTACGTTGAGCGTACACTCGCGTACGCCCCGCGTACTCATTTACCACCTTTTCTCAATAAGGGCTAAACTCGACAATTTACCAAAAGAACAAGGGCTTATAAGATATACATGGTATTGGGATGTTACACTGTTTGAATCTCTTCGACAGTCACATGCTCAAGATCATGAACTTTCGAAGTTGAGAGTTGGTCAATGTGAACTTTAACTAAAGAATCATTACAGATTTCTTTATCCTTAGCCATAAAAGTGACATTAATTACAGATAACTTTCAACAGTCAACAACTTCCTCCTCCTCAATTTCACTGATAATATCAGAATCATCTTCAATATCAGCAAAATTGTTTTGAGAGTCAGATGTCGAATTCTCAGTTCTTTTTTAAAAAAAATTTGGTCGTTTTTGGTCAAGGGCTCGTTCACAATATCAACAAGATCATTTGCATTTAAACAATCATCAATCTTAACAATTCCATATGCATATATGTCATTTGGCACCTTATCAAACTCAGATTTTTTCTTTTCACAGTCATAGGATGTCGAATCAATTTTCTCCCTTACGAAAGCCAAAAAGGGTAATAGCTTCCTATGCCGTTCTTTTCTAATGTCTGATGAATGATGCAATGCAGTTAATTTCCCATACAAACGCTTATTCGAATTACAATATATATTTCTTTGTTTAAGCAAAGTACTATTATCAGTACGAAGACTGTTTCTATCACACATGACATTTGTTAAATGTAAATCTAAATGATCAATTTTAGACTTCTTGGACTCCAAACAACTCTGAGTATCTACCAGTAATTTCTTAGACCTTTCAGCATCACTACTAGCAGAAATAAGCCACTACAACTGATATGGGCATAATTCCAGCTATCGTGATTGGCTCGAGTGCTTGGACTCCAGCTATCATGATTGACTCCAGTTGCACTCCCTTTGTTCGACCATCATAGCCCGAATCATTGCTTGGACTCCAGCTATCGTGATTGGCTCGAGTGCAGCTGCTACCTCTAGTGCATGCTCAATCACTCGTGGCTCAGGCTGTAGGTTTCCATTAGCGTTTCCTAATTCGATGCGAGTTCTCACCATGTCGATCTATTCACCAAAGTAGGCTAATTAATATCTTTATCTATGATAGACGTTTAAATCCTCGTCTCTCCGAAAAGTTACATGTCAGTTCTAATATCTTAGATAAATGTTTAGAAATCTAAACACATAAATTTTCCAGATCCGGTCTGCAATAAACCATAGATCCGAGAAAATAATAGCATCATAAGGCATTTTATATAAATCGTTTAGCACATAAAAGCAATTTAGGCATCTTTCCTAAAATAAGCTACGACTTGTGTCTATATATTTCCTAAATATACCAGACACTCATCTCACAATCATCACTTAGCATTCTAAGTTTAAGTCTAGATTGCCTACAAATTCCTAGTTCGCTTAAAATAATGCTCTGATACCAACTGTGACATCCCCAATTTCACGGCTAGAAAAGCCCATTTGTTTATGCTTTATTTAAAAATCAGAGTATCTTTTTGAAGAATAATAGTGCAGAATTTGTTCCCAAATGTGATAAAGATATTATCAAAGCATTTCCGAAGAAGTGTATTTTAATTATATTAAAAACGTTGAGATGTCATCATCAATACAGAACATAAGCATAAACGGAAATAACATAGGCTTTACAAACATCTTATATTCTACTGACCTATAATCCATAAAATCTCTAATCTGATCATCGCACCTGTGCTCTTGTGCCACTACCTATAATACAAGAAACTGAGTGGGTCAGGGTTGGGAGCCTGATGAGCACATAGGGTTTTCAACCCACAATAATTAAATTCTTTATTTTTATCAAATCATTCAACCCGATTACCCGTTCCAGCTATCCTCAATTTCTATCTCTAAAGCATCTAATTTAAGGGACCTAGCCTAAGGATTATCTTCGGGGTTGACAATAATGCTTATGAGATTCCTCAGCAATATATATCGGTAAGGCAACCATGAGGGGAACAGAGTACACCTGGTGAACACGTAGTTGAAAAAACCTACAGGTTGCGAGCCTGCTAGCTTTCCACTGGATTGTATAGAATAGTCTGTGGTCGTCATATATACTCCGTTAGGCGACTGGATCCGCTTTAAAGTCATGGCCTCTCATCATTTATTTTATCTTTCATCTACCCCATCTTTACCCAACATATTTATATGTATAAAATACATATACAGTTTAAATCAAATAAAACATGTACAAATCGTTCGTCCAACATACATATCAAGAACACAGATAATAGGTACATATAGCATGTAATTTAAATTAAATAATTCATATCTAAGTGTAAGATGAAAGTAACTATGCACTCACTTGTTAAAGTGAGGACTTGAAATTCGGACAACACTTCGCTTCAAGCAACTCTCTTTTCCTTTGACGTAACCTAGCATCATTATGAATATCTCTTAGTCTAATATTTATTGCATCTAATTATTTATCTAGATTCATCATTAATTTCAATGTGTAAATTAAGATCTATCAAGTAAGGATCAGCCAGGTAGGAGTGTTGGGAGGCAGTACCATTTCAACGTATAGCCTTGTGAAATCCAACAACCAAGCTAACGTGATAGTCCAATTGATTTCATCAATAGAATGCGACCAATTATCCAACCAACAAAACTACTTGGTACAAAAATAACTTGTTGTTGCATTGAAACATAAAAATCATGACTAATCTCGCTAACATTTAACTAGGTAAAATAAAATGATTGAATAATTTAAAAATGAGATTATTCAGGAATACACGTTGAATGCTGAGATTACGCATTGAATTTTTGTTAGTAGATCCATTACCAAAGAAATGTTTGTGAGTATTGCAGAAGAAATGAAACAAAAGATATGGTAGAGCTAGGACAGTTATTGTATGAGGTCTACCTAATGCTAGATGCAGAGGTGCATAATAGATCGATATGAACATTATGAGTTGTCTATTCTAGACACCTCTCCCATAAGTAGATAAATCATTATAACGACTTGGAATCATTAATAAATCTTATTTATAGGTTCATAATAATGACTTATGACTATAAATGTAAGTTACACTGAAAACAAAATAGTGTAGCTTAACTTACAAGGCTTTTACGAAATCCGGGATATTACACGGGCAAGACTTTGATACCGAAATCTTTATTTCTCGGGGCTCTTTAAAACTACAGAGCTTCTCTATCGCACCCTAAAACTAGGAGAAATTGGACAAGAAAGAAAGAAGAATTCTAGAGTGAGTTTAGAGGAATTGGGTAAGGATATATGAAGAATTCATCCTCTATTTATATGGGTTTGTTCATAGAGTAGGCCCTAAGTTTTGTTTGTATCTTCGGCGTACAAGCTCTGTTTTCTATGTTCTTTATATCCACATATAGCTATTTACGAGTACTACAACTTTCATTTAGACTATGTCGGCTAATTCTCATTCTATCTCAGATTTACGAATCTATATCGAATTCATCACGCTCGAAGAGTAGAGACTACATTTCGTCTATATCTTTAACATACAAGCCCTATTCTTGACATTCTTCATATCCATGTAATTGTATTTATGAGTGGTAAAACTTTCATTTAGATTCCATCGGCTAATCTCATTGTATCTCAGATTTATAAATCTGTATCAAATTTGTCGCGCTCGAAGAGTAGGGACCAAGTTCCGTCCATATCTTTCGCATACGAGCTCCGTTTTCGACTGTCTTTTTTCGTTGAACTCCTATTAATTATATCTTCAATTCTAGTTTAGATCATTTTGGCTAAAATTCGACCGATCTAAAATTTTATTTTCGAGTTGTACACTGCTATGATAACTTCCTCTAATGAAGTCAGATTTGGACGTTCTCTATATTCACGCTTTCAGCTTAATGACTACTACGACTTTCGTTTAGATCACTAAGGCAAAAAAGTAACTTATTAAAATTTTACTTTTTGCGATATGCGGAGTCGTGCCGGTTTAATCGCGAAACTTCGACGTGTCACAACTTTTCAACGTTCCTTATATCTACGGAATGCTTGTTATGACTATTTCAATCATTTTCAACGATATTCGGCCTAATTATTATTTTATTTTAGATGCGTATTTTATTCCTATTTTATTATATCGTTGTAAACACGTATATTGCATATAATTTACACGTAAATCACATAATACTCAAATAAATCTTCTTTATTACATCAAATAGGTTACGATTGTTGACCCTAAATATTACATCATCATAATAATGCTTAGCCAGAAATGCGAGCGTTACAAAATCTCCGGTAATACCCTAAAAGACCAAGTAAACTCCGGATCTCAGATGGGGTCCTCGGAACCTCCGATCGGATCATGGTCTCGATCTTGGCCCGGTCGACCATGATACCCTTCGGATTCACGATATGCCCCAGGAACTGCACCTCGCACATCCAGAACTCACATTTGGAGAATTTGGCATAAAGCATCTCCCTCCTCAGGGTCTCCAACTCCTCCCGCAAATGTTCATCGTGTTGCTCTTTGGTCTTGAAGTAAAACATACTATCATCAATGAATACTATCACAGACCGATCCAGCATCATGCTGCAAAATCGGTTAATGAGATCCGTGAACGCTGCTGGTGCATTAATGAGCCTAAATGGCATCACCACGAACTCATAATGTGCATAGCAAGTCCTGAAGGCTGTCTTCTACACATCATCATCCCTAACCCTCATCTGATGGTACCCCGATCACAAATCAATCTTGGAAAACCAAGATGCACCCTGAAGCTGATCAAACAAATTGTCAGTCCTTAGAAGTGGGTAACGGTTCTTCACTGTTAGCTTATTCAACTCCCGGTAATCAATACACTTCCTATGTGAACCGTTCTTCTTCTTCTTCACAAAAATAATCGGTGCGCCCCATGGAGAACTGCTCGAATGAATAAAACCCTTGTTTAGCAGCTCCTAAAGTTTCACAGACAACTCCTGAATCTCTGGCGGTGCCAACCCATACGGTGCCTTGGCTGTTAGGGCCGCATCGGGAACCAAATCAAATCGAAACTCAACCTTCCTCTCTGGAGGCACTCCTGGTAAATCCTCAGGGAACACGTTGGGGAAATCCTGAACAATGGGCACCCCACTCAATGCCATCGATCCCTTAAATGGAATGTCTGCCATATAAGCTAGGAACCCAGAAGAACCCTGCAAAAGATATCTCCTGGCTCTTGCAGCTTAACTGAGAGCCAGTCCATGCAACGCTCGCTCACCAGGAATAACCAGTTCTCCCCAACTTGGGGTTCTAACCGTCACTAACTGCCGCTCACAGTCAATCATGGTCCCATTGGGTCCCAACCAATCCATTCCGAGAATAACCTTCGATCCTCTCAAAGGAATCATCACCAAGTCAATAGAGAGTATCTCTCATTAAACGAATTTAGGACACACCCTCGATGAACCCTTGAAGCACTCATAGTACGGTCATCCGCAATCTCAACCTCCAATGTAAAATTCAAAGTCCCAGGAGCATCACAAAACTTCTTGCTAAGTGGAAGTGGTAGAAAAGATCGGGTATCACCTAAATCAAACAAAACATGAGCAGTTGACTTAATCGAAAAAATCAAAACTGAATTTCGTAATTGTATTTTTAGTTCGTCACTGCACACTACGTTTCATACTAATATCCAATGACCCAAAAATATTTGTGGACCTAGATCTATTGTAATGATTGCAGGTACTATGTGCCGAGCAATATGAATAAAATTGGTATATTAGTAGTGGGTGCTCGCCTTACATGACTGGTCGAAAGAAGAATCTAAGGGACTTTAGGAAACTTGAGAATAATGGTGTAGTAAAGTTTTGGAATAATTAGATATGTAAAGTAAAGGGATATCGAAAAGTTATGAATGAGATGTTTAATGTAAAAATAGTCGCTAATGTCGAAGGGTTGAAGCACAACCTAATAAGTGTATCTCAATTGTTTGTTGGAACTGGGAATCAAGTGCTTTTTGATGAAGAATTAAATGTAGTATCAAACAAAGATTCAAAGGAAGTATTGTTGAAGTCAAATAGGAGGGGAGATATGTTCACTCTAGACATAAAACCTATAGTTAACATTCATTCTATTTGCTTTCTATCGAAGGCTTCTTCTAACCTCAGTTAGATTTGGAATCAAAGACTTTCTCATCTGAACTTCAAAATTTTAAATAAACATTTTTAAATGATATTGTTTGTGGTTTACATGTTTGAATTTTGACAATGTCTCCTTATGTGAAGCTTGCGAACAAGGAAAAAACATCGTCAAGGTTATCCAATCGTTATTGATTCCAAGATTGTCCGTATTAGAAAAATGCTCACATATGCCAATCTACCTCAATATTTTTGGGCAGAAGCAATATCGACAACATGTTTCACTCAAAATCACTCTTCTATTCATCGAAGATTTAATGCCACAACTTATGAAATCATTAACAAAAGTAAACCTAATGTCAAAACTTTCCGTATTTTTGGGTGCAGATGTTTTATCATGAATCTCAAAGATAATCTTTCCAAATTTCAGACAAAAACTGGTGAAGGAATTTTCTTGGTATATTCTTATAACTTTGTCGCATATAGGGTGGTGAACAAGCGAGCACGAAAAGTTGAAGAAAAATTCAATCTTAATTTTACTATTACTATGTCAAGAGAGTTGAACAAGAGTTTTAAAGAAACCTATACTTTCGATGTTGATTTTGATTTAATCTTTGGTATACCTGATAAGGCTATTGATGTTGAGTTCAATGTTAAAGATAATCAAGTACCAGAAGAATCAAATCACTCAGATGACTCAACAATCTTTGATGAACAAACTGATGAGCATTCATCATCAACACTAAATTTAATATTGAGGAAGTTCAAAATGCAATACCTGATAGTGTTGAGGGGGATCACTCGACATCTCAACCTCATGTAGAGGGGGAGCATGTGTCTTCTAGTACTCGTATCGAGGGGGGGGGTTCGCAAGGTTGTGTTGAGGGAAAGCAATAGGCAGCTAATCCATTAGTTAAGGGGGAGCCAAGTGGATCCAATAATGAATATGATAATAGCATTCCAGGTATTGCATATGATAAAGTTAATGATGATATTTCTATTGCAGATGAATTTTATGAATCCGAAGGAATGTTTGAAGATGAACCTTTTGGTTTTGATCCATCATTTCCTCGTTTGGAGAAATGGACTAGGGATCATCCTAAAGAACAAATTCTTGGTGATCCAAGTTCTAGTGTTTTAACACGAGTACATGTTCGAGCTAGGGATGAGGTTCTTAACGTTCATCAAGAATATTTCATGTTCAATGTTTTTATTTCAAAAATCAAAACGAAAACAGTCAGTATTGCATTAGAACATCCTAATTGGGTTGTTGCTATGCAATCCGAGTTGAGTGAATTCGAGAGAAAAAAACTTTGGATGTTAATTCCCAAACCTTAAAATGTTTTGATTATTGGTTTAAAATGGGTTTTTAAAGATAAAATGGATAAAGAAGGAAACATGGTTCGCAACTAAGCTAGATTAGTCGTAAAAGGTTATTCGCAGCAAGAAGGCATTGATTACGATGAAACCTTTTCCCTTTTCGCAATACTTGAGGTTGTACGATTTTTTATTGCTTATGTAGCTCACAAGAATTCTGATGTCAATCAAATGGATGTAAAGTGCACATTTCTTAATGGTGTACACACAGAGACGGTTTATGTTGAACAGCCACCTGGATTAATAAACGATAAATTTTTTGATCATTGGTATATCATTGAAAAAGCGGTTTATAGGTTAAACAAGCACCTCGTGCTTGGTATGCAACACTAACAATTTTTGTGAAAGTCTTTAAGTTTAAGCAAGTATCAGTTGATCCCACTTAGGGGATCACCTAGTGCTTGTTGAAATTTATGTCGATGACATAAGAATTGGTTCTACTAAACCTTCGTTGTCAAAGGAATCTGAGGATCTTATGAAGAGTCAATTTGAAATGAGCTTGATGGGGAAGATCCATCACTTCTTGGAACTGAAACTTCATCAAAGCAGGGAAGGAATCTTTATTAATCAAGAAAGTTATACGTAAAACAGCTTGAACCTTTTGGAATGACGAATTGCTCAAATGCGAAGGTTCTAGTGGTAGTTGGTACTCATTTAAGTCCTTCGTTAGATAAACCAGTTGTTGATCTCAAGACATATAGAAGCATGATTGATTCGTTAATGTACATAACTGCAAGTCGACCTGATATTATGTTTTCTGTATTTAATTGTGCTAGGTACCAAGTGTATCCTAGGGAACATCATCTTATTGTTGTAGAACATTTTTCGATAGTTACATAGAACCCCAACTCTTGGATTGTGGTATCCAATGAACTCATGATTCTTTATTCAATTGTATTTTGATGCTGATCTAGGGGGTTGTCAATTGGATCGCAAAAGAACTATAGGCGGATGTGAATTCTTAGATGGGAAGCTTGTGAGTTGGCAGTAAAAAAAATAGATGTGTATATCGATTTCAACAACCGAGGCTGAATACAAGGTTGTTGGTACTTGTACCTCGCAATTGATTTGGATTCAAAGTCAATTCTATGACTATGCGATAAATATAAAGAATATACCTTTGTTTTTTATTATCAAAGTGCAATTCGTAGATGTCATAATCCTATTCAACATTCCAAAACAAAATATATTTCAGTTCGATACCATTTCGTCAAAGATCATGTTGAGGATGGCAATATCGAAATATAGTTTTTAAAACAACGGACCAAATGGATGATATTTTTACAAAACCACTTGATGAAAAGTCATTTTTGAGAATTTTAAATTGATTGGGAATGATGGAAGCTTCTTTGGTTCCAATGTCTGACGAATCTCAGTTGCTTTTAAATTAGAATGTTTGGCTGGAAACTCGTTATTGATATGATATCATTCAGTGGCTAATGTTCACATTTAGTGATTCAATACCACTCGTTTTTGGCATTCATTCTGATTCATTCAACCGGTGTTTCCAAATAACTATTGTGATAGCGATTGGGGATCTATGACTACTTGTAAGACATTTGCGAGTGGAGAGTAATAATGATTGGTGCATCCAAATGACTACTCGTAAGGAGTTTAAGAATGGAGTGGTACTTGATACAAATTGTGAGAGGAAGACTGCTCGTTACCAATTACGATGTGTTGGTGCTTGCGAGTGGAAGGCTATTCATTATCAATATCGAGAGAAATGCAAAAGCTAAAAATACAAAAAGTTTTTTTGTTCTGTCTTTTGTTTGAAAATATTTTCTTTATTTTTTGTCTTTTCATTTCATAAAATTTTAATAATACAAACATATTTTCTTTCTTTGTGATGTTATATCTTCGATTGAGGAGTTCATTGTAAAACATGTTGTTCGTAAGCATGCCAAAGCAAATATCGACATGGATCAGGTACAAATCGTAACTCGTAACTAGTTAAGAATCGCTAGAAGCATGATGCAGTATGTTGTCCAAAGCCTCATAGACTCGTTGTGTGTGAAGGCTTAATGAAATTTTTATAATCGAAATTACTTCCTAATAGGTTGTATTCACAACAGTCATTGAGCTACCTTTCTCTTCTCAATTTGAGTTAAGAGATGACGAAAAGGTCTTACTCTTCACAGAGGTATAATGGATTTTCATAACCAATCTTTTTCACCATAAAAGTCTTACACTTGAACACACAATGACTCATACCCAAGATATTCTACTAAAAAAATAACCAAGATGTAGGTATGTCAAAATTATGTGTTTATGATCCTAAGTCATTTTTCAATGATGAGGGTGAGACCCAACAAACTTAAACTTTATGACTTAACGGCGAACATTTATTGTTCAATATTTTACCAAAACCTAATGTTTCACTATACCATTTTTCGACATTCAAAATCTCATTTTCATTTCTTTTGTCTGGTCTTAATGAAATGTTCTAATTTCAAGTTATTTCTTCCAAATAAATCTAGCTCTTTATTTTTCACTAAATGAGATTTATGTATGAACATCTGTCTTGATCTTTTTTACTTAAATTTTTTTTGAAGCTAACTTGTTTTGGGCTATACTAGTCATACAAGTATTTTCTTACAACTATTTGTACTTATGTCAAGTTACGAATTTGTATGAAAATGAAGCCACCCACAAAGCTTGTTAAAGAGTCCCTTCAATATTTCTTTATAAGTATTCGATTGTAATTAACGAGAAACCACACAAGCAATTCGACATTTGTATTGATGGAGAATGAAGAATCTTTGAGCGGAATATTACTGCCTTTATATCAAAGATTATTTCATATCACAAAATCCAAAATTTTCTTATTTTGATTCTATCTTTTCGTATGGAACACTAATGCATTGAAATCCTCGAGGTTATGGGTATTACCAACTCAGACCTAGATTTTTCAAAGTCTAGAAAATGATTTCGCTTACGATTCCCATAAGAGAATGAGCCCTACTTCCATACCGATGAATGGTTCTAGGCTTGTAAAGAATAAGGGTAACGGTTCAGTTCTTTTGGAAATGCACAATTAGCCGTTGGATAGGACGTTAATGTTTCTTTATCGTGGCTCAAGAAAACCACACATTACCTTTACCCATGGAAACAGGGTGTGATGTCGTTTCAACTACCAACTTTACACATGGAACTTGGTGATTGGAAATTATTTTGAATTCAAATTCCATTCCGGTCATAAAAGAATTGGGTGATCATTAATTCTAACCTTTCTCATTCCCGGCATTTATGTAAGAACCTAATTCTTCTCTACAATCAAAATCCAAAATTCTTTGTTCATAATGTCGACTGTTAATAACACTGTTGATCAATTCAACACCATTGAAGACAAAATTTTGATGCTAAGTATGAAGATTCAATCAAATAACGTTTGGTTCGATCCAATGGTTGGAAATTATCCTGATGAATTGCAACTACTTGTTCAATGTATGAAGGATTATTGTCTCTTTCATGCTCTTTCCGCCTCACTTGCAATTTCAATTCAGTGGTTGTCACTTGCTGCTTCCGTGAAAAATAAGATTATTACATTGTAGATGCAATCGCAGAAAAATAAGCAGTTGATGAAGAAAGAATTTGCACAAATTATTCACCTACCATCAAATGGTCGGTTTGAAACTCCTATGACTGAACATATACCCAAGATGTTAAATGAGATGGGATATCAGCCTCCTATCACACTTATGAGTAGTTTTAAGAAGAAGAATTTACCAAGTGTTTGGAATTTATTATTTGGGATCACGCTTCAATGTTTGACTGGTCGGATTACCGGTATAGATAAAGCAAAGCTTCAGTTCTACTCAGTTATGGCAGCTTTATACTATGGTATGAATGTCGATTACGCATTGTTGCTTTAGGGCAGAGTTTACTGCTTCAATTTTGCATTCTAAGATAAACACTGAGAGATCAAATGCTTGTTTTTGGAGTCTTATTTTGAAGGAAGTCCACAGTCAAGCAAGTGTTGTTGTTCCTGCTGATGTTGAGGTTGCACAAATTCCTCATATTTTTATTCCTAAATCTGTTGTTGATGATTCACTTACTTTTCCTATGGTTAGTCGAATTCCCGATGTTATGCTCGATTTGATATCACTTACAAATTCGATATTGGTGGATTACAAAGCTCTCTGAATATTACTTTATCTAGTGTGAATCCTAAGAAAGTGAATTTTAAGGAAGGTACTTCTACTGATTTCAAGTTTCCAAGAAGAACTCTAAGGCAAAGCCAAAAATTGTTGAGAAAGAGGCTTCTGTGAAACCTATTTCTGAAAAGTCTTTGAAACGAGTTTCAAAGAAAGTTACAAAAGAAGTTCCTAAGAAGTCTACATGAGTACTTTCCGATAAGCCATTTTAGAAAGTTGATGAGGAAGATTATACTCAAGAGGTTGTTCCTACGAAACCTAAAAAGATAAAGATGAAAAATAAACCATGAGCGGTTGTTATTAAGGAGCTTCATGATGCTGATGCTGATGCTGATGAAAAGAAGAAGAAAAATGTTGTTGGTGTTTTAAAGCGAATTCAAAAGATTCGAGCTTTGAATGCAGAAGAGCCATCTACTCAAACTCTTACTCCATTACAAACGGTTGAGATGGATAGAGATAGTGAAGAAACATAAGATGATACATTTGAGAAGGATGTTGGTGCAAATCATGATTCACCACGAAAGTATATCACCGTCGAATCTAATTTTGAGGAGATAAGTATTCCTGATGTCACTGGGAACACATTTGAAGCGGATCCAAACTTTGATTCTGGTGAACTTGTTATAACTTCAATTCTTGAGAAGTCTAATGTCACACCACCCGAAGTTAATATTTCTGTTTCCGATATGGAGGAGGGTATTACTTCAAACATCACTAAGAACGTATCTATACAGACTCAAATGTTAATATGGGTGAAGGAATTTTGACATCAACACTCGTTATTTTAGCACTACCACAAACATCCACTATTCCACCTATATTTGTTCCAGTTGTTTCACTAACATTTCAAGTTGTTATGAGTGAACCTATTGCAGCTTTTTTTTTTTCATCTCAATCCAAAGAACCAGAGGAGACTGTTCATGTAGAAGATGATGAAGAAGATATTATGGTTGGGTTTGCAAAATTGGAATTTATTCCAGAAGAAGATGATGTTCCTAATAATGCTATCATGTTAGGCAAAAATTTCAAGATTCTTAATTCTATGTTCAATTTGAATTTTTCAATTTTTAAATGATAGTGCTGGAAAGTCTGTTGTTAGTGGAGTTGAGGACTAAGGATTTAAATGAAATTTTCGATAAGGGTATTGATGAGAAGTTGGCTACTCATTCTTGTTCTTTCGATTATGAAATTACGAAATTGCAAGATGCTACTCGTGAGTGTCAGAAGATATTCGAGAAGTCGTTGACTACTTCAAATAATTCTATCGAGTTGAAGATAAAGGAATTTAGTGACTTATTCTTAAAAGAAGTTCAGAAGCTTGAGAAGTATTGTGATGCAGTTACAAATAAACATCAAGTTTTGATTGGTGCAACAACTCATTTGGTATTTAATAAGATTGAGATGTCTCTCACTGGTTTTCAAGAGATTTTATCAAAGTTTGATTTTAAATCAACATCTACGATTTCTAAAGAGTTACTCTTGACAATGGTTTCTTCAGTTGAATCATGTTTTAAGCTTGAATTGGCACCTATACTGGACCAATTCCTTCGACTTCCAACTTATGTTCCATGTTCTATGAATGTGTCACAAAGGGGAGAAAAAGGGGTTGGTTTATCAAATGTTAGTGGTGAAGATAAGGTAAATTTGTGGGGATGGTTACTTCTACTCAAATTCTGACCTTGATATCGATAAAACCAGTGGTGACAACATCGATAACAACAACAAATACTCCAATTGTCATTGTCGATTTATCTAAGTTACAATAGAAGAAAGGGATAATTATTGGAGAATTAGGTTCGATTTTTGTTGTAGTTAAGAATAGTTCGGCTATTGATCTCGATGACAAAGAGAAGGATATTTGTATCGAGCCTTCCGTTGATGAAAAGAAGAGGTTGCAAGCGCTTAAGATGAAAATGTTGAGGCAGTTGAATAGCATTATGATACATAGGAAGATGATCCACCTAGTCTTAAAAAAGGTGATCCAAACAAACTTTGGTGCTATAAGACAATAGAATGCTCAACATTTAGTGAAAAGTATGAATTCTCTGTCAAAATGAGAAAGAGCTATGCAACAGAATTGAGTTTAATCAATTGGATTTTCTAGTTAATTACTCTTTGTTTATCTTTCATCGGCTTAAACTTGCTCAGAATTACAAAGACAAAGAGGAATTTAAGAAGGTGAAAATGTGATTTCATGCTATACTTGGAAGGAACAAAGAGGATTTGTGGTCGTTATTGAAAATCATAAATTTTGTATCGAATACTCCTAATTTGTTATTTAAAGCAGTATTGCAGAATTTTTGGTATACACTGGTTCGTGCAAACAATGTGTTGTTTGAATTCACAATAGCTAATTTTCCATTGATGAATGTGAATGATTTGGTTAAGACTGCATTGTTGATGGGTGATCTAAGTAACACTCAGATTCCATATAAAGCAATTTACATTCGTGAATATGGGCATCTCAAGACGTTTCTGGATGCATATTTTGCTCATTTGACACTAACTGATATCGACCTCTCTACTCACTTCAACCAAAGATCAAAAGTTCCTAAGGCGTTATTAAAAGGAAAGATGAGTATAATGGATTACGAAGACGGAGAGATTGTTCATGATCCATTTGGAGTTGTGTTCATTGGAAAAAGGAAAGAATTGGAATAAAAATAAGTTTTATTTTGTACTAGTGATGTGGAAAGATATTCCAACCAACATCTTTCCAGTATCCTATTTTGAATCAACAATTGTAAAGAAAAATGATAATGAACACAGAGCTAAAGTCAAGAAGATAATCCTTTGGTAGATGGAAATTTGGAAGATTTTGCTACACATTGTCAAAATACTATCCAAAGTTTGAAGATTCGACAATTTATCACAAATAGGGAGAATGTTGAGTCATGATTAGTTGTGATATGTCGAATAGGTAGTTATCTTGTTATCAAGTAGCCTGTAATTAATGAGTGGTCTCATGTAATCGTTATATAATGTATTAACTAGACATCTTATTGAATAGCATTGTAATATCGAGTCCTAGTATTTTTTTGATTCCGTGAGTACCCTATAAATAGGGCAAGTACTGTAGATAGTCTTAACTTATAGAGCACTTTTATACTCTAACTATCTGTGTGCTCATTCCGAAATATAGTAAGTTGAAACCAGATCGTATTTAGATCTTCATGTTCTTTACTCTGATTTAATATCGATTGATCAAAACATCTTTTCATGACGTTTCCTACTTGTTTATGACAGATACATTGGCTAAAAAGTGATATATCTCTACTTCGAATTTTATTATGACAGTTTATATGGAATTATATTGGAATGTGAAAATGAGTTACAACTATGCCCCACTTAAAAATATTTCATCCCCGAAATCCTGCTCATTGCGCTCCTAGATATCACCCTATTGGAGTAATCAAGATCAACTCGTGGTCTAGCCGACGTTGTTGCATTGGAAATTCTCGTAGAACTTAATTTTCCACCTTAAACGTACTCCTGAACTCCACGCGAAGTCTTCCAAAACCGGGAATTCATTAGTCTTGACTTCCCAAATTTATAGTCTACGACAAATAATCACCTTCAGATGTGAAATGTCGATTTATTCTTCTGACTATGAATACAGTCGACTTATTATAAAGCAATTAATTATGGAAACTTATCTACAACATCCTAATGGAATCCACTTTTCGCAACATGCTTCTATAAAGTTTTATGGCATGTCCTTCAAACACACACACAAATCTAGACTGCAAGTTTCATGACCGGGATGTTCGTTTCTGTCACACACCCAAAACAGAATGGCGGAAACGTCTGGGGGTGAATGACTTCATGTACAGTATCATAACATAATGAATAATAGTGATCAAAACCATACAACCATCATATTGATAATTAAGAAGTTTACATTGTATCCAAAACATTGTTTACTTGATACCAAATACATTTGACAAAGTAAATGACGCGACGCTGCGACGCCCCATCCTCAAAACCTTTTTGGTTACCTGTCTACTGATTTCATGAGAATACAAGTGGTTTTGAAAAAGTGTCAAAAATTAATTTGGTGAGTTCATAAGAGTTTGTATGAGAAAAATCGGTAACTTTTCCTTGTAAAATGATAGAGTGCGCTTTCATAAAATACAATATTTTCTTTAGAAATGAGTTGTAAGCCTAAACCCAAGACCAAAAATGTAAGTAGTGTTGTACCGGAAAATAGTATTATGAAGAGTGAATTACACGAATGGTCCCTATGGTTTGGGGTAGTTTGTGTGTTTAGTCCCTAACTTATTTTTTTAACTCGGAAGGTCCCTATTGTTTGCTTTTGTTATGTGCTTGGTCCCTACGATTTGTTTTTGTTACACGCTTGGTCCCTGTCTAACCTAAAAAGACTATTATTTGAATAGGGAAAGATAGTGGGATAGGTAAGATAAGGTGAGGGGTGGGGTTGGGGGTGTGTTTATTTAAATAAATTAAAAAAGCAAGGACAAAATAGTGTTTTTAGGTAAGACAGGGACCAAGCACGTAACAAAAACAAACAGTAGGGACCTTCCGAGTTAAAAAAATAAATTAGGGACCAAACGTGCAAATTACCCTAAACCATAGGGACCATTCGTGTAATTTACTCTATTATGAAGTTTTATCATCTTATAAAACTAAATGAATGTATGTTAGCCCCTTAATACCCCATGTGAGTTATTATAACCGTGCTAGCGACTAGTGGCCTGCTACGACGTTCTTAAGGCGTTGGAATGTTAAAAATATGCTACCCTAGACCTGTCGGTCTAACTGTAGCTAACAGCTTGGGTGGGGGGTTGTCACTCCGGTATAGATCTATACACAAGTGTCACGCTCTCTTACGAAGACTCTGGTTATAATTCAGGAACTTTAGTGTGTACTCAAGTAGGTACGGTGAAGGCTATGTCTCACAAAATTATATTAACAGGTTTACGTCTAGTGTAATGAAAACCCTTTTTGCAAATGAAAGTATTACCCTTCCATAGTGATTAAATAGTGTAAAAATAATTATACCTTTAAATAGTTATATGGTTCGTGCAAAATGATAAAGTAGTATTTGTGACTCATAAACTATACCAATTATAGTTTATTATGAATATTTTGTTTAGTCCATCTTTATAATAAAATATATAAATACATGTAAGTTATCATTTCTAGATGTTTTAAAAGATTATAACATATAAACTTACATCTAAACACAAGTATAAAAATATTTAGTATGATAAAGACAATTCCTAGTTTTTGGCTTTTCTGTCCATGTTTTTAGAAAAATTATAGAAAAATCATCGTAAGTCGAAATTTGGATCCGTAAACTCTCAGAGCTTAGACAATGATTCTACTTTGTCTATAATATTTTTCCCTGACCTTAAGTGGTTCCTAACCAGAGTGAAAACGTTAATTTTTACAGACTGGGCCGAAAATGTTTTGAAATGATAGACAGTTTTGTAAAAATCACCATAAATTTTTGAAAAATCGTATGAACAAGTGCGAGTAGTCCTTAAAACACTATAGACCTTAACTATTTTCATATAGAACAGTTTGGAAATATATGAAGTTTAAGAAGGGGAAACCATTTAGTGAACAGACCACAACATTTCTATAAAAAGATGATTTTTAAGCTTAGATATGTTTTAGTGACATAACTTGTATTTTTTGTTTGCAAAGCGTTTTGGTCAGCCAAATAGGATATTTTTACTTGTATCCCTCCCACCTCTAAAACTTGGAAAAACTCAAATATGAAGAGGTATGAACTCACCTTGAGTGGATTTCTTAGTGGATGAAGATGAAGGTTTTCAAGATTAGAACACTTGAATGTCGAATTACCCTATGTATAATAACACATATAAATGTGTGTAAATGTAACAAAAGTAGTATCTTTATGTGTTGAATCACTGGATCTATGGAGGAAAGCTTACGGAAATTTGAAGAACCAATTTGTGGAGAATTAACCTTGAGAAAAATGGAGTGTTCTTGAGAGAAATTGAGAGAATGAAGAAGATGAAGATGGTGAAATGAGAGGGGGAGGGGGGTTTGGAAAAAATTTATGGGGGAGGGGGAGGGAGGGTGGGGTGGGGGTGGGGGTGGGTGGGGTGAAGTGATGTTTGCCTTGTTCTATGTTGGATAACGTCTTGATATATGTTGGTTAATAATTCTTGTTGGAAAATCTACAACTCTCAAATCACCAAGTCAACCTTTTTTTTTAATAAAACTATTGGACTTTTATAAAAAGAGTGTTAGTTTTTATAAAAGGTGTGGCATAATAATATATAACTTCTTAATTTGAATCATAAAAATTTAAATTGTTAATAAAATCATTATTATCAAAAATAATAATACGTTACACGAAAGTTAGGTTGATTTCTAAATTCTTTACGTTAAAAGTTGGGCGTTTTAGGTCGGATATGGAATTTGTCGTATTCGGTGACAAATTCACTAAAAATTCGTATTTATAGCATTTGTTATGAATTTGCCATGTAGTATAAGGATTATGAATTCCACTACATCGTGTTATGAATATTATTTATACTAAAATAATATAAAATTGAATTACCGAGTTGTTAGGATACTAACCTTATTTAGGGTTTATGTTCCATAATTTCCAATAAGAGTGATACTTTGTATTATAACTTGTCAATCGTACATTGGACGCATTAGGGAATATCAAAATTCACCTAAAATTCTAATACAAGTTGAACTTTGTATTATAACTTGTCAATCGTACATTGGACGCATTAGGGAATATCAAAATTCACCTAAAATTCTAATACAAGTTGAGTTGACCTGGTAGACCTTTGTTGACTTTGTTTGGCCAAAATTGACGGTTGTCACATCATCCCCCCGTTAGAAGGAATTTCGTCCCGAAATTCGCACCTTGAGTAGGTCCTCATGAGCTAGGGAAAAGATGTGGGTATTTCTGTTTCATTTGGTCCTCCCATTCCCAAGTGAATTTAGGCCCTCACTTCGCGTTCCAACGGACCTTCCCTATGGGTATGTGGATTTGTTTCGTTCTTTCGACCTCCTTGTCCATGATTTCCATAGGTTCCTCGACAAAGTGGAGCAACCTTAACGTTAGTGTGATAACTGTTATTGTATGAGAATTCGATGAGCGGTAAATGGGTATCCCAGGCTTTTTCGAAGTCTATCACACAAGCTCTCAGCATATCTTCCAACGTTTGAATAGTTCTCTCGCTTGGCCGTCGGTTTGTGGGTGGTAGGCTATACTTATCTCAAGCCTGGTTCCCAAGGACTTTTGTAGTTCTTGCCAAAACCGTGAGGTAAACCTTCTATCTCTGTCAGAGATAATGGATATTGGCACGCCATGCAATCGTACCATCTCCTTGATGTACGTTCTTGTCAGTTTCCCCATTTTGTCTGTCTCCTTTATTGGCAGGAAGTGCATGGATTTGGATGATCTATCGACAATTACCCAAATGGTGTCAAGTCCACATGTCGTCTTGGGTAACTTGGTTATGAAGCCCATGGTTATCCGCTCCCACTTCCACTCGGGCATGTCCGGTTGTTGTAACAAACCCAAGGGTTTTTGGTATTCTACCTTAACCTTGGCGCAAGTTAGGAACTTGCCCACATAGGTAGCGATCTATGCCTTCATGTTTGGCCACCAATAAAGTTTGTTGAGGTCCAGATACGTCTTCTTTGAACCATGATGAACGGAGTATTTGCTCTTGTGAGCCTCGTTCCTTGAAGTTGGTTGAACAGATCATTTATTCGGGGTAGGGGTATCGATCCTTGATGGTGACTTTGTTCGACTCTTGACAGCCAACACACACAAGATATGATCCACCTTCCTTTGTTACGAACCAGACTGGTGCTCACCAAGGTGAGAAGTTCGGTCTGATAAATCCTTTACTCATTAGCTCGTTCAGTTGATTGGACAATTCCTTCATTTCCACCGATGCTAATCGATATGGGGATTTGGCTATGGGAATGGCTTTATGAATCAAGTCAATTATGAAATCAACTTGACGCACGGGTGGTATTCCCGGAAGGTCTTCTGGGAATACATCGGGAAAGTTACAGACTTCTGGAATATCCTTGATGTCTTTCACTTCCTATTTCTCATCAACAATGTGGCTAGGAAGGCATGGTACCTCTTGTGTAGGTACTTTTGAGCATTGATGCAAGAGACAATTCGGAGGTTTGTGTCGGGTTTGTCATCATAGATGACAAGGGTTTCGTTATTTGGTAAGTTAAGTTGAACGGCCTTTTCATAACACATGATATTGGTATGGTGAGGACTTAACCAAAGCATGCAGATGATCACGTCGAAGTTTCCTATTGTAATCGGGATTAGGTCGATTTTGGAAGGAATGGTTGTTTAGTGTTAGAGTGCACCCTACGTATTTGTCTTTTGTGGTTTCTATCTTCCCATTAGCCATTTCTATGGTAAATGTTTCATTAAGTGTTTGAGGTTTTTGTTGGAGGAAATGTTCAAACTTATGACTCACGAAACTCCTCTCTGCACCGATATCGTAAAATATGCATGCATATGGGTTATTTGAGGAGAAACATACCGGTAATCCATGCGGGGTCCGTCATTTATTTCTCATGTCCCGTTGTTGACACTCTCCCTACGCCTCTGATATTTTTGTTTCTAGTATTTGGGCACTCCCTTTTGAAATGCCCCGCCTCCCCACAACTGTAGCAAGCCTGACCCACTCCAACATTAGTGGCTTGGGTGGTCTGTTGAGCTGGCACGCTACAGAAATGAGCGATATGCCCCCTTTTTCTACAATTGTTGCGGTGCCTCTCACGGCAGAATCTGTTGTGATGGAAGTTATACTTGTTGCATTTAGGCAAGTTCCCAGCATATGGTTTCGTCGGCACTGAGGCAGTAGGGACAGTGGTGGTCTGGACTGCCACAGTTTGTTGTCTTTTGGCAGGCTCTTGAGTCGAACGACCCCTTTCTTGTTCCAGAACTTTCGTTTCCTGCGCAGTACTCCTCCATTGCCGTAGGAGTTCTTAGGTTTTTAATTTGGGAAGTCTTTGCAGGAGCACACTCGTTGGTGTCCTTGATTGTCACCATGATTGGAATTGTTGGTACCGTTCACGTTTCCGTTTGTGTTGTTAGCGCTAACTTGTGCCATGATGGATGCTACGGCGACTTTGAATGTAGCGGGTTCCATTTGTAGAACTGGCGTTGCGTCGGTACGCAGGTTACTTCCGCGTGGTGGCATGAATCTATTGTATGGTATGAAACGAGTTTGTAAGTAACTATGGCCGTTGCTAGTTGTATCCCATCTATATTTATATATACATATAAATTACATGTTTTCCTGTACGATTCCCAATGTTTCGACCAACATTATCGTAATGTACTTATGGTAGTAAGTAGTAGTAGGTATTGTACAAATGTTAAGTTACCAAAATAGAACATATATGTAAAAACATTAAGTTGATTTGGGTTACATTGGTTTTGGAGGGTGTACGTCACTTGATTCACTACTACTAGTTGTGATAAAGGATGCAATAAACCTAAAACATAGTGTGAGTAGTGTAGTCACTAACTCACTAGACTATACTAGTCTGTCATATACCAAAATGACGCACAAGGTGCCCCACCATCTTACACATCTCGCGAGTGGCCTCCTCCGCTCTCTATTCCGCTATGACTTCCCTAGCTTCAGCTACAAGGATTTGTTGTCTCATGGCGGCCATCTCCTCCTCTAAGGAGTGTAGGCGGTCCATATTGTTCTCCTGATCCGCTTGTAGGTTCAGTATGGCATCTGTATGGTGTTCTTGTTCCTCGTGGATGTGTCGAATTTGCACCGTCACGTTTCGGGCGTCACCAATGATCTCCATTACCTCGTGATGGAGATCCTGAACCCGAGTGTCGAAGCGGGAAACTCGTGGTACAATTAGAGGTAGTGCCTGATATGTAAGGGTGTTGGGGCCCGTAGCATGGTGTAGTCGGTGCATGCCGAATGTGAATCGTCGATCGTCTTCTCTAGTCCACACTTGCAGCTGGTTTGCCCATTATGGGGGCGCATCCTGGACAGAGGCAGATGTCAGCAACGAAGTTGGCCTTTGACTAGGCAATATTCTCTTATGAGGAATTTCATCCAAGGAGGACCCCCATTGGGGTGTCTATATACCTCGAAGGAGGGAGGTGAAAGGGTCTCATGCCTACTCCTGATAGGGTAAGGTTCATTAACGATCTCCCCAGCGCCTTCCTCCTCGTCTGATCCCTCATCATAATCCTCCTCCTTGTAATCCATCTCTTGTTACTCTTCAGGATCCTCTTTTGGATCCTCCTCATGAACCTCTTCTGGCTCCTCCTCAATCCATCCGTTGGTTGTCATGGAAGGGTAGTAGGGGTCTTCGTGACGAAATTCGGCCATGTCGTCTGTGCGGGAATAGAGGTATAAGAGACACATAAAAAATCTACGTTTATGGTTCTATAGTATCATAAAACACTCGTATAGTATTTTAAATTTTATGTTTGGTTCTTAGAGTTTCTTTGTATGGGGGGGGGGGGGGGGGGTTGGTAAGTTTTAAATTCGTTGTTCACCACGACCATTCCCAAACACATGTTGGTCATATCTCGCATAAATATAGTTGATCAGGCCATATTTATCGCATATATGATTACATTGTTAGGAATCGGACCGGGTACACGCAGCGGAAACACACTGTCACACACTCACAAACTCACAAAATAAAGCAAGAAGAACACAAGGATTTTACGTGGTTCGGATTCGGTGTAAATCCTACATCCACGGGCTGCAACTAGAGATTTTAGTATTATGAGAAGATTACAATTGTGATGAACACACTCTGCACTCTATGTTGTGTTTTTTTGTTTGCTCGATACCTTCTACATTTATAGGAACTCAAATAATTCCAATGGACAAAAGCAATGGTGGAGAATTAAAGTAAAAAGGCAACAAGTATTGATTGCCACTCCTTCTCCAATTTGTCTGCCATTTTATGAGTGGGTCTTCACACCACTAGCAATTATCACCATCCACTAATTTGGCCTCCACCAATTTTCTCCACCAACCAACAATCTCCCACTTGGAGAAAATAACCCAACAATTCTCCAGTAATCTTAAAACAACCAAGTCTTCCAAGCCTCTAGTTCCCAAGAACAAGCTAAACTTAGTCCAATTTCTCTAATTGCAGCCGCCCCTCATCATCATCTAGAAGGGCCAGTTGAAGTTCCCACTAGCTCCAACTCAGTCGTGGCTAATCCCACCACCGACTCATCCTCTGTCTCAACCGGTTTGGACACTCCACCAGATCCAGAGATACACCGAGGACCACTAACACTCTCCAAACATAGCAAGCATCCAATAGGAGAGAATTTTTCAATCTTAGTCTTCAAAACCCAACGGCTCTTTGTAACTTTACCTGAAACACGTCCCGTGCTCCTACTATCACCAAATTCCCTGAATGGTTTAGACTTTCGAACTCGTTCAGCTAACATCTCTTTGGCTCCAGAGTTCATGTTTGCAAAATGAACTCTCTTAGCACCAGATTTAGCGAACCAGATTTTGTCATGCTTAACCGGGACGGTCATACTTCCCTCAGCAGGTACCTTAACCATATACAATGACCCACACTTCATACCATGAGCAATCACCGAATTACCATTGACCACCCTCCATTTACCACCACCAAACCTTACTTCCAGTCCTTGTTTATCCAGCTGACCAACATAAATCAATTTCTTTTTCACCTCCGGAATCACCCTGACATTCTTCAGGTTCCATGTAGTTCCCAATGAAGTAACCAGATCAATATCTCATATGCCCGTTACTTGAAGCATCTCGTCATTTGCCAACCGTACCTTCCTAAAATCTCCTTCTTTTAGATTCACCATCGTTTCCCCGTTGTCCATGGCGTGAAACGAAGCCCCTGAATCCATGACCCAAGAGTCTACAGAACTTTCCATACTGAGTAACAATGCATCATCCCCAGAAAAATTCTCAGCATCAGCAATGTTCAATTCTTTCTTTGGACATTGACTCTTAACATGTCCCACTTCTTGACAGTTCCAGCATTTCACATTCTTCAAAGTTCTAGAAGAACTTTTTCCCCGACTCCCACTGCTCCCACTATTCCTGCTATTCCCTCTACCTCTTCCGACATTTAATAAATCAGAAGAGGAAGATCCACCTTGATTCTTGTGTCTGATATCCTCGCCTAGAACCAAATCTCTAACCCCTTCAAAAGTCATACTACTAGTCCCCACGGAACTCGTAACAGCAGTAACTGTTTCGGACCAGCTATCAGGTAGAGAAGCTAGTAGCAGCGAAGCTTGAGTCTCATTATCAAATTTAATTCCCACAGATGATAATCTGGACAGAATTGAATTTAGATTGTTAATGTGAACCGTAACTGAGCCTTCCTCATTCATCCTTGTAGTGAACAGCTCCTTCATCAAGAACACCTTGTTAGCCGCCGATGGTTTCTCATACATATTTGACAGAGCCTCCATCATACCACGCGCCGTGGTTTCATTCATGATGTTGAAAGCAACGCTCTTTGTCAACGACAATGTAATAACCGCCTTGGCTTTCTTGTCCTTTGAGTTCCACGCATCTTCAGCAGCTTTTTCCATTTTCTCCGGTTTGTCTCCGAGTACCACGTCCAAGTCTTTCTGACATAGCAATGCTTCTAATTGCATTTTCCACCAGCTAAAATCAGAACCATTGAACCTTTCGATTATAACCTTGTCTTCAGCCATTACGGCAAACAAAAAAAATAAGGTACACTCGTGTGTGACACAAAAACGATCGTACCCTCCAAAACCTCGCTAACCAGGCTCTGATACCAGTTGTTAGGAATCGGACCGGGTACACGCAGCGGAAACACACTGTCACACACTCACAAACTCACAAAATAAAGCAAGAAGAACACAAGGATTTTACGTGGTTCGGATTCGGTGCAAATCCTACATCTACGGGCTGCAACTAGAGATTTTAGTATTATGAGAAGATTACAATTGTGATGAACACACTCTGCACTCTATGTTGTGTTTTTTTGTTTGCTCGATACCTTCTGCATTTATAGGAACTCAAATAATTCCAATGGACAAAAGCAATGGTGGAGAGTTAAAGAAAAAAGCCAACAAGTATTGATTGCCACTCCTTCTCCAATTTGTCTGCCATTTTATGAGTGGGTCTTCACACCACTAGCAATTATCACCATCCACTAATTTGGCCTCCACCAATTTTCTCCACCAACCAACATACATAACTATTTAGGCTTAATCGTAGCGTCGAACTTATCTTAATACTTTTATATGGTTCTTGTTATGACACTATTTTAGTATGTATGTATGTACTTATACTTTTACAAAAATATCATTATATCTTAAAAGTATACTTTTTAGTCAGAGTGTTTTAGCCCCCATTGTATTTATAGTTGTATATATTACATGGTTTGATATACTTAGTTCACTATAAACCAAACTCTGATACCAATCTGTCACACCCCCAAACAAGAACGGCGGAAACGTCTGGGGGTGGATGACTTCATGTACGGTATTATAACATAATGAATAATAGTGATCAAAGCTATACAACCACCATACTGATAATTAAGAAGTTTACATTGTATCCAAAACATTGTTTACTTGATACCAAATACATATTACAAAGTAAATGATGCGACGCTGCGACGCCCCATCCTCAAAACCTTTTTGGTTACCTGTCTACTGATTTCCTGAGAATACAAGTGGTTTTGAAAAAGTGTCAACAATTAAGTTGGTGAGTTCATAAGAGTTTGTATGAGAAAAATCGGTAACTTTTCCTTGTAAAATGATAGAGTGCGCTTTCAGAAAATCCAATATTTTATTTAGACCAAAGACCAAAAATGTAAGTAGTGTTGTACTGGAAAATAGTATTACGAAGTTTTATCATCTTATAAAACTAATTGAATGTATGTTAGCCCCGTAAACCAAATGTATTGTTAATACCCCATGTGAGTTATTATAACCGTGCTAGCGACTAGTGGCCTGCTACGACGTTCTTCAGGCTTCGGAATGTTAGACATTTTTCACCCTAGACCTGCCGGTCTAAGTGTAGCTAACAGCTTGGGTACGGGGTTGTCATTCCCGTATAGGTCTATACACAAGTGTCACGCTCTCTTACCGAGACTTTGTTTATAATTCAGGAACTTTAGTGTGTACTCAAGTAGGTACGGTGAAGGCTATGTCTCACAAAATTGTATTAACAGGTTTACGTCTACTATAATGAAAACCCTTTTTGCAAATGAAAGTATTACCCTTCCATAGTGATTACATAGTGTAAAAATAATTATACCTTTAAATAATTATATGGTTTGTGCAAAATGATAAAGTAGTATTTGTGACCCATAAACTATACCAATTATTGTTTATTATGAATGTATTGTTAATTCCATTTATATAATCAAATATATAAATACATGTAAGTTATCATGTCTAGATGTTTTAAAATATTATAACATATAAACTTACATCTAAACACAAGTATAAAAACATTTAGTATGATAAAGACAATTTCTACTTTTTGGCTTTTCTTTCCATGTTTTTAGAAAAATTATAGAAAAATCATCGTAAGTTGAAATCAAGATTCGTAAACTCTCAGAGCATAGAAAATGAGTCTACTTTGTCCATAATATTTTTCCCTGAACTTAAGTGGTTCCTAACCAGAGTGAAAACGTTAATATTTACAGACTGGTCCGAAAATGTTCTGAAATGATAGGTAGTTTTGTAAAAATCACCATAAATTTTCGAAAAATAGTATGAATGTCTGCGGTCTAACTGTTGCTAACAGCTTGGGTACGGGGTTGTCATTCCCATATAGGTCTATACACAAGTGTCACGCTCTCTTACCGAGACTCTGTTTAAAATTCTGAAACTTTAGTGTGTACTCAAGTAGGTACGGTGAAGGCTATGTCTCACAAAATTGTATTAACAGGTTAACGTCTACTATAATGAAAACCCTTTTTGCAAATGAAAGTATTACCCTTCCATAGTGATTACATGGTGTAAAAATAATTATACCTTTAAATAATTATATGGTTTGTGCAAAATGATAAAGTAGTATTTGTGACCCATAAACCATACCAATTATTGTTTATTATGAATGTTTTGTTAATTCCATTTATATAATCAAATATATAAATACATGTAAGTTATCATGTCTAGATGTTTTAAAATATTATAACATATAAACTTACATCTAAACACAAGTATAAAAACATTTAGTATGATAAAGACAATTTCTACTTTTTTGCTTTTCTTTCCATGTTTTTAGAAAAATTATACAAAAATCATTGTAAGTTGAAATCTAGATTCGTAAACTCTCAGAGCATAGAAAATGAGTCTACTTTGTTCATAATATTTTTCCCTGAACTTAAGTGGTTCCTAACCAGAGTGAAAACGTTAATTTTTACAGACTGGTCCGAAAATGTTCTGAAATGATAGGTAGTTTTGTAAAAATCACCATAAATTTTAGAAACATAGTATGAATGTATGCGGTCTAACTGTTGCTAACAGCTTGGGTACGGGGTTGTCATTCCCATATAGGTCTATACACAAGTGTCACACTCTCTTACCGAGACTCTGTTTATAATTCAGGAACTTTAGTGTGTACTCAAGTAGGTACGGTGAAGGCTATGTCTCACAAAATTGTATTAACAGGTTAACGTCTACTATAATGAAAACCCTTTTTGCAAATGAAAAGTATTACCCTTCCATAGTTATTACATAGTGTAAAAATAATTATATGGTTTGTGCAAAATGATAAAGTAGTATTTGTGACCCATAAACTATACCAATTATTGTTTATTATGAATGTTTTGTTAATTCCATTTATATAATCAAATATATAAATACATGTAAGTTATCATGTCTAGATGTTTTAAAATATTATAACATATAAACTTACATCTAAACACAAGTATAAAAACATTTAGTATGATAAAGACAATTTCTACTTTTTGGCTTTTCTTTCCATGTTTTTAGAAAAATTATAGAAAAATGATCGTAAGTTGAAATCTAGATTCGTAAATTCTCAGAGCATAGAAAATGAGTCTACTTTGTCCATAATATTTTTCCCTGAACTTAAGTGGTTCCTAACCAGAGTGAAAACGTTAATTTTTACAGACTGGTTCGAAAATGTTCTGAAATGATAGGTAGTTTTGTAAAAATCACCATAAATTTTAGAAACATAGTACGAATGTCTGCGGTCTAACTGTTGCTAACAGCTTGGGTACGGGGTTGTCATTCCCATATAGGTCTATACACAAGTGTCACACTCTCTTACCGAGACTCTGTTTATAATTCAGGAACTTTAGTGTGTACTCAAGTAGGTACGGTGAAGGATATGTCTCACAAAATTGTATTAACAGGTTAACGTCTACTATAATGAAAACCCTTTTTGCAAATGAAAGTATTACCCTTCCATAGTGATTACATAGTGTAAAAATAATTATACCTTTAAATAATTATATGGTTTGTGCAAAATGATAAAGTAGTATTTGTGACCCATAAACTATACCAATTATTGTTTATTATGAATGTTTTATTAATTCCATTTATATAATCAAATATATAAATACATGTAAGTTATCATGTCTAGATGTTTTAAAATATTATAACATATAAACTTACATCTAAACACAAGTATAAAAACATTTAGTATGATAAAGACAATTTCTACTTTTTGGCTTTTCTTTCCATGTTTTTAGAAAAATTATAGAAAAATCATCGTAAGTTGAAATCTAGATTCGTAAACTCTCAGAGCATAGAAAATGAGTCTACTTTGTCCATCATATTTTTCCCTGAACTTAAGTGGTTCCTAACCAGAGTGAAAACGTTAATTTTTACAGACTGGTCCGAAAATGTTCTGAAATGATAGGGAGTTTTGTAAAAATCACCATAAATTTTACAAACATAGTATGAATGTCTGTGGTCTAACTGTTGCTAACAGCTTGGGTACGGGGTTGTCATTCCCATATAGGTCTATACACAAGTGTCACACTCTCTTACCGAGACTCTGTTTATAATTCAGGAACTTTAGTGTGTACTCAAGTAGGTACGGTGAAGGCTATGTCTCACAAAATTGTATTAACAGGTTAACGTCTACTATAATGAAAACCCTTTTTGCAAATGAAAGTATTACCCTTCCATAGTGATTACATAGTGTAAAAATAATTATACCTTTAAATAATTATATGGTTTGTGCAAAATGATAAAGTAGTATTTGTGACCCATAAACTATACCAATTATTGTTTATTATGAATGTTTTGTTAATTCCATTTATATAATCAAATATATAAATACATGTAAGTTATCATGTCTAGATGTTTTAAAATATTATAACATATAAACTTACATCTAAACACAAGTATAAAAACATTTAGTATGATAAAGACAATTTCTACTTTTTGGCTTTTCTTTCCATGTTTTTAGAAAAATTATAGAAAAATCATCGTAAATTGAAATCTAGATTCGTAAACTCTCAGAGCATAGAAAATGAGTCTACTTTGTCCATAATATTTTTCCCTGAACTTAAGTGGTTCCTAACCAGAGTGAACACGTTAATTTTTACAGACTGGTCCGAAAATGTTCTGAAATGATAGGTAGTTTTGTAAAAATCACCATAAATTTTAGAAACATAGTATGAATGTCTGCGGTCTAACTGTTGCTAACAGCTTGGGTACGGGGTTGTCATTCCCATATAGGTCTATACAAAAGTGTCACACTCTCTTACCGAGACTCTGTTTATAATTCAGGAACTTTAGTGTGTACTCAAGTAGGTACGGTGAAGGCTATGTCTCACAAAATTGTATTAACAGGTTAACGTCTACTATAATGAAAACCCTTTTTGCGAATGAAAGTATTACCCTTCCATAGTGATTACATAGTGTAAAAATAATTATACCTTTAAATAATTATATGGTTTGTGCAAAATGATAAAGTAGTATTTGTGACCCATAAACTATACCAATTATTGTTTATTATGAATGTTTTGTTAATTCCATTTATATAATCAAATATATAAATACATGTAAGTTATCATGTCTAGATGTTTTAAAATATTATAACATATAAACTTACATCTAAACACAAGTATAAAAACATTTAGTATGATAAAGACAATTTCTACTTTTTGGCTTTTCTTTCCATGTTTTTAGAAAAATTATAGAAAAATCATCGTAAGTTGAAATCTAGATTCGTAAATTCTCAGAGCATAGAAAATGAGTCTACTTTGTCCATAATATTTTTCCCTGAACTAAAGTGGTTCCTAACCAGAGTGAAAACGTTAATTTTTACAGACTGGTCCGAAAATGTTCTGAAATGATAGGTAGTTTTGTAAAAATCACCATAAATTTTGCAAACATAGTATGAATGTCTGCGGTCTAACTGTTGCTAACAGCTTGGGTACGGGGTTGTCATTCCCATATAGGTCTATACACAAGTGTCACACTCTCTTACCGAGACTCTGTTTATAATTCAGGAACTTTAGTGTGTACTCAAGTAGGTACGGTGAAGCTATGTCTCACAAAATTGTATTAACAGGTTAACGTCTACTATAATGAAAACCATTTTTGCAAATGAAAGTATTACCCTTCCATAGTGATTACATAATGTAAAAATAATTATACCTTTAAATAATTATATGGTTTGTGCAA
This sequence comes from Lactuca virosa, assembly GCF_052849685.1. Taxonomy (NCBI): domain Eukaryota; kingdom Viridiplantae; phylum Streptophyta; class Magnoliopsida; order Asterales; family Asteraceae; genus Lactuca; species Lactuca virosa. The sequence continues at coordinate 265,898,156 of NC_136434.1, forward strand.
AATGATAAAGTAGTATTTGTGACCCATAAACTATACTAATTATTGTTTATTATGAATGTTTTGTTAATTCCATTTATATAATCAAATATATAAATACATGTAAGTTATCATGTCTAGATGTTTTAAAATATTATAACATATAAACTTACATCCAAACATAAGTATAAAAACATTTAGTATGATAAAGACAATTTCTACTTTTTGGCTTTTCTTTCCATGTTTTTAGAAAAATTATAGAAAAATCATCGTAAGTTGGAATCTAGATTCGTAAACTCTCAGAGCATAGAAAATGAGTCTACTTTGTCCATAATATTTTTCCCTGAACTTAAGTGGTTCCTAACCAGAGTGAAAACGTTAATTTTTACAGACTGGTCCGAAAATGTTCTGAAATGATAGGTAGTTTTGTAAAAATCACCATAAATTTTAGAAAAATAGTATGAATGTCTGCGAGTAGTCCTTAAAAAGTTATAGACCTTAACTATTTTCATATTGAACAGTTTTGAAATATATTAAGTTTAAGCAGGGAAAAACAGTCGGTGAACAGACCACAACTTTTCTTTAAAAAGCTGATTTTTAAGCTTAGATATGTTTTAGTGACATAACTTGTATTTTTTGTTTGCAAAGCCTTTAGATCATTCAAATAGGATTTTTTTTACTTGTATTCCCCCTCCCCCCCCCCCCCCTAAAACTTTGAAATTTTCAAAAATGAAGAGGTATGAACTCACCTTGAGTGAATTTATTAGTGGATAAAGAGATGAAGATGAAGGTTTTCAAGCTTAGAACACTTGAAGATTGTTGGGATTAAAACCCTAATTGTGATTTGATAAACAATATGCGGAAAATAAGAACAAACACAAATAAAGAAGATATGTCGAATGATCACTCGATTTATTTAAAACATGAGGAATAAATTACACTTTCAGCATAGACTAAAGAATCTAACACTACATAAGAAACATCACAACGTGGCGGCTACATTTTGCCTCACTCTTAATCTGTCACAACTAGCATTTTTGCTAGGAAATTCATCTCTCATGTTCAACAAATAGTCTGAAAACCCTAAGAATCCCGGTTTAAGTCCATATTGGACTAGGATCTCCTTATTGGGCCTAATGGACCAATAAGCTTCCAATTCAACTATTTTGGGCCTAGGACCCTTAAATGGACTCTAATTGGACTCACTTTCACGAAACATAACATTTTGGGCCATAATGGGTCCAAAATAAATTGATTTACCCTAAATGGGCCTTATTGGGCCATAAAGGAATTAATTAGCCCTAATGGGCCATAAACCTATTCCTTTATACCATATTGGCCGTAAACCTTCCTAAGGGCCCAATGGGCCGAAAACCTTATTGTGGGGCTTCATAAATTCGAACAAACCAAGTGAAGACCCAAATTTTCTTCATCCTCTTTCCTCCTAGCCCATTCTCGGCCCATGCATAAAAAAATCTTAAAACAATTGAAAGGGTGATGAAATAAGGGGATGACAACACATAATTATCTAGCAAATAACTAGATAATCTCATGTATCAAGAAACTCATTATCCACCATGCAAAAATCCCATTCCTCCCTCTCTTCTTAAGGGTCTCGGCCAAGCTCCCTCACACCACCCTCATTATCTCAAAAATATTTCAAGAAAACTCTCTCAAACACTCAAGAACATCCTCCTTCCTCCTATCAAAATTTTCGAGATTGTGGGCATCTCCAAGAAAGTTTTTCACTAAGATTATCATCTTAGGTAAGTTCTTATTTACATCTATGATTTAAATTCTTGATCTCTTCAAAAATCTCCTCTTACATCCATATATTTGTGGATCATGTTCTTAGAACCATCTAAGTTCAAGATCTACTCAAGAAAGCTTGCTAGGATCAAAAATCTTCTTCCACTTCTTCATCAAAAGCGACCCATCACCCCAAGGTGAGTTCATACCCCCTATTTTCGATTTTTACTTGGTTTTGGGGGAGAATACAAGTTGCTTTATGTAGATCTATGTGTACATGCATGAATATGTGTGTTTTTCATGACTTATTTGGTGATTATGTGCTATTTACTTCATAAATCTAAAAATATGTTAAGAATATTAAGTTTATCACTTGGATCTACATGAAAACCTTGAGAAAAGTATGTGTTATCACATATAATACAGGTAAACTCGTAGATCTGGGATTTATACACTTAAAATAGTAAAAATGAGTGTTATGTTCAAAGATCTATAAACTAAACTCAAAAATCAGCTCTTCACAGAAAGGTTTTGGTCCAATCTCGAACTGTTTTGACCACCTAAATGATAATATTTTTCAAAATTGTTTTACATGCAAAAAGTTCAGGTTTATACCTTTAAAATGACTACCCTCACGTTTTCATACGATTTTCCTACAATTTTTGGAGAATTTTACAAAACTGCCTATCAGATTTGAAATAATTTCGGACCAGTCTGTGAAGGTGAGCAAGTTCACACTTGTTAGAGGCATTAAAAATTATGAGAAACATTGTGAACAAAGTAGACAAAATTTAAAAACTTCCAGAATTTACGGATCCAAATTTTGACTTACGATGATATTTCTACAAATTTTCCAACAACTAGGTCAAAAAAGCCAAAAACCAGAAAAATGTGTGTTTTCACAAAAATCAAGCCAAAAATGATAGTTTCGATAAAAATGGGTTTAAAATGTTATTTTTACCACAAACTAGTCATAAACACAAGTTTTGAACAAAATGGGGACTAAAGTGTTGTTTTGACAGAAATTGGGCCTTAATTGTCAATTTTTGGCTTATTGGGCCAAGAACATCATTTTTACAAAAAGTGGGTCTTTTATGCTATTTTAGTGAATACTTGAACCAAAACCAACAATAAACTAACAAACGGATTAATTTTGATCATTTCTAGGTTATTGGGCCTTAGTGGCCCATTTATATGTTTGATAGGTTTTGTATACTATTTGCGTGCTATTTGGGCCTATAAATACCTTACATGTGAAATGGGTCTTAGTTGTCCTTTTACATATATTTTGGGCCCATGTTATAAAATCTCATTCATATTAGGTTTTGAAATGACTCACATGTTTAGCGATGCCCTAGTGGCTCACTTACATGGTTCGTTGGGCCTAGAATGAGTTTTGTACGTTTATCTTCGCGTAAATTCGATTAAGGATCTAGTGAGTTTTTGTCGGTTGACACCTATTAAGTGTACGATCGTAGCCTGTAGTTATAATCAGAGTCTCTTTGAGGGAGAGCGGGGTTTTGTGTATAGATCTATACGGGGATGACACCCCACACCTGAGTTGTTCGCTACAGTTAGGCTACATCGGTCTAGGGTGACTATAACCTTATTCTATTTTTCAGGCGGCGTTCACAAACGCCAAGACAGGTGAAATTGTCATTATTTAGTATGGTTATAACGGCTCACTTAGAGGAATTAACGTTATGAAGTTTGTGGAAGACTACTTTTTTTAATGTTAGATTACTAGGAAACTTACTCACACTGGTACCCCACCTCGGTGTTGGTACGGCAGCATTATCTATTTTCTTTTATGATTGGATTACTCGGTAACTTACTCACACTGGTACCCCACCTCGGTGTTGGTACGGCAGCATTAACTATTATTCTTTTACGGGCAACATCGGGTTGTCCGGGGACATTCTATATACATTCTTTTCAATCACTTTTGACATTCTATTAAACAATAACACACATGCATTAATACAAGATCATACATAAACATACCAAACTATTTTAAGAAAATACAGGATTTTCTTGTGATTACAAAGTTATACAAATCATTTTCTCAAATATACTTATGAACTCACCAACATTATATATGTTGACATTTTCAAAATAACTTGTATTCTCAGGGACTCGTTAAGCAGAAGAATCAACAAGAATAAGGGATTTTGTTTTGTGTACTGTTGAACATCATACATTGAATGTTTTGGTCATGTTATTTAAAAGATTGTACTTGATGTAAACAATGGCAGTTGTATCATATTATGCATGGTAATGATGATGTTATGTTTCATTTATATTCATTGTGATGATTATTCAATTGTTAGTCACACGAGCCCCCGGACGTTTCCGCCGTCTGGTTCGGGGGTGTGACAGATTGGTATCAGAGCATTGTTTATAGTGAACTGGCATATCTAACCATACAAGATATGCAACTATCAATACAATGGGACTAAACTACTCTGAACATAATAATTAAAATACATACTTATGTGTGCATTTTAGAGTCATAACACAACAAGAACAATAAAAGTCTTTGGAGGATTTGAACATCGCTATTAAACCCGGGCAGTTATGTAATCGTATTGGGAGTGAATGTAGCTTGATCAACTACATTCATTCAAAATACGACCAACATGTGTTCGGGAGTAATTGTGATGGACAACGAATCAAAAACTTATCATTTAATTATCCAAAGAGCTTATAGAACCAAACCTAAACAAAATTAAAATACTATAGGAGTATTTGGTGTGATATTTGTTTCTAGTATTTATACCCCCTTCGTGCAATACACTATGGACGAGTATCATTAGCCAGGAAACCCCTATCTCCCTAGTCAGGGAAAAGCAGGGTGGCTCGACCCAGAGGAAGACCCAGAAGGAGACTCAGAGGAAGAACCAGAGGAGGAACATGAAGTAGAACTTGCAGATGGACCCGCCGAGTTAGTAGTGGACCTCGAAGAGGAAGAGCTCGAGGGCAATGACGATGATGCCTCGGATGCAGAATTCGATGTCATCAATCCCCCATGCATGGCCAGAGTACCGACTTATCGTATGGGCCCCGGTGGCCCCACGCCTCATAGGCAATCGATATTGGAGATAGATTCGCCAGCCGGGGATACGACCGCCTTACGGTATGACCCGAGATCTTTTCGATCTTAGTCATGGAGGACCAGCTGACCGGGCCTTCCAGTTATGGTCCGGCGCACCCGAGACGTTGGCAACAAAGCTCAGGACACCCCAAATCAAACTGACCAAATGCGGTTGTTGTTGAGAGAGATGAGAGATAAACACAGGAAGTGAACAGAGACTCCCGAGCAAGACAGTTAGTTTGGGAGGCACGACTACGAGATACCAAGCGACAAGTAGCTCGTCTCCGAGGTGCATCCACTTCATCAGAACCACCACCAGACACTTTCTGCCATGATTAGGATCAACCTTTTCTTTTCTCCCCCTACTATCCGATATGACTCTCTTTCGTGTACTAGGACGATCCTTACCAATGAAACAATTATGTGTTATCTTTATTTCATGTTATTGCATAAATTCAATTATACGCACAACCGAACCCTCGAAACCACTAGATACTTAAGGATCTCGAAACCAAAAACAACCCATATACTCTAAGGATAGACGTAACGATCGTGCCAAATTTGCGATTACCTACTACCGTAAATACATCATAGGGATGTAGATGGAAACAATGAGAATCATACGACAAGACGCGAAATTTATAGAGTACAACCAGGAATGACGATCACTACTTACGATCTGGCTTCTCATCATGCAGCAGGAAAATCTCATCCCACAGAAATAACAAGCACACCCACGAGACACCGCTCCGACAGATGGACTTTGCTACATTCCAAGCTGCTGTAACAGCGGCAGTAACCGCTGCTATGGCACAACTCAACGCAAACAACACCAATAGAGGTGGAAATAGCATCAAAAACTCCAGCTGTAGGAACGAGCACGGAAACCAACAAGTGACAGCTTATCAAGGCACTCCAAACCCCAAGATTAAGAGCAGGAAGCGAAAGTCTGGAAGTAAGAGGAAGGGACAGCCCACTCAAGGGTTCTCGAAGAAGCAACGTGTTGTTGCTGTCCATGCGACCATGACCCCTACTACATCAACACCAGCAAGAGCATATGTTGGAAGTCTTCCAAAATGCAACCAGTGCAATTTCCATCATAAGGGAGCCTGCCGGGAGCCGCATTGTAAGAAATGCAACCGAAAGAGTCACACCACCAAGTACTGTAGAACTTATCCACGATAGAATCGTCAGCCAAACAAAAACAACAACAATCGCAACAACCTTAACAACAACGCCAATGATGAGACCAGTCACACCTGCTATGGGTGTGGAGGAACCGGTCATTTCAGGCGCAATTGCCCCAAGGCTAACAATCAAGGAGCAGAAGGATCAGGAAGGGTCCTGACCTTAGGTCAAGACGAAGCAATCCAAGACCCGACAGTTGTTACTGGTACGTTCCCACTTAACAACTCTTTTGCTTGCATCTTACTCGATAGTGGAGCTGTGCGAAGCTTCGTTATTAACAAATTCGAGCACTTACTGAAACAACAACCCCAGAAGCTAAACGAAGCCTTCACGGTGAAGATGGCTAATGGGAAAAACCGAATTAACCTAGGATATTTATGTAGGGTATACCTTAACACTAAACAACCATTCATTTCAAATGAATTTAATGCCAGTAAATATTAGGAGTTTTGATGTGATAATCGGCATGGTTGGGTTAAGCCCCCACCGTGCTGATACTATGTGTCGCGAGAAGGCCTTTTGCCTTCACCTCCCCAATCACGAAACTCTAATAACCTATGGTGATAAACCTGGCGCCAATCCTCGTCTTAACTCATGCATTAAGGCACAGAAGTGCCTGCACAAGAAGAACTACGTTTTCCTCGCTCACGTTGTGGACAAGACCAAGGAAGAAGTAAGCATACAAGGTATTCCAGTAGCATTCGATTTTCCGGATGTATTTCCCGGAGAACTTCCGGGAATACCCCAGAGAGACAGGTCGAATTTCGAACCGACCTCATACCGGAAACCACATCAATTGCCAATTCACCCTACAGGTTAGCTCTCGCCGAAATTCAGAAGTTATCCAGTCAAACTAAGAGAATGGTTGAGCAAAGGATTCATCAGACCAAGCTTCTCACCCTAGGAAGCTCCGATCTCGTTCGTCAAATAGGCGGATCCTTCAGAATATGCATCGATTTTAGGGAATTGAATAAGCACTATCAAAAACCGATACCCACTCCCTCGGATTGACGACCTATTTGGCCAACTCCAAGGAGCTAGCTATTTCTCTAAAATAGATCTAAGAACCGGTTATCATCAACTTCGAGTCCGAGAAGAGGACATTCCAAAAACTGCTTTTCGAACTCGATACGGCCATTTCAAATTCGTTGTGATACCCTTCGTTCTATCGAATGCCCCCACGGTATTCATGGACCTTACGAACCGAGTTTTCCCAACCATTCCTAGTCAGCCTTTTCATTATTTTCATCAATAACATACTCGTCTGCTCACGAAGCAAGAACAAAACACTGTCAACACCTACGACCGGCCTTGGAAAGCATCAAAGCCGGAGAATATCGCGGAGGAAGCACTGTGTGGATCGAGATAACGGAATTACTTTAAGATTTTGGCAGTCACTTCGGAAGGCTATAGGAATACAGCTAGTCATGAGCATTCCTTATCACCCTCAAACAAATAGCCAAAGCGAACGGACCATTCAACCACTCGAAGTCATGCTACAAGTCTGGGTGTTTGAATTCAACAAGTTATGGGATACCCAGTTGCCCTTGATTGAATTTTTGTTAGGAATAAAACCCTAATTGTGATTTGATGAACAAGATGCGGAAAATAAGAACAAACACAAATATGAAGATATGTCGAATGATCACTCGATTTATTCAATGTGAGGAATAGATTACACTTTATGAAATAAGAATCTATCTCTACAAGAAACCTCACAACATGGCGGCTACATTTTGCCTCACTCTTAACCCTAATTATGAATAATACATGACTATTTATAGGGAAAAGACAAGTCTTGGGCTTTTAACCTACACTTCATCAAGGGGCCCATTGCCATCATCCATTGAGTGCTTTGAAACCCTACAATCTCCCCCTCAAAGAATGGAATGGATGACAATGCTTTAACTTCCAAAACAAGCATCTAGCAAATAAAAAGATCTTGCAACGAGGAATAGATGAAGCAATCCACGAATCTTGATTCTTCAATAGTCTTCAAACACGGGCTCTAGGATATATAAATCAAGCACTGAAGTAATGTCTTTAAACTTCATTTTCGAATGTAATCCCAAAAAAACTTCATGAAAACCAAACCCGCCATAAAAACCCATTTCAGAACAAAGAAACTGAATCACTTCTTGTCTTTGAAGAGCTCCCCCTCCAAGTCACAATGATCTTCAGATAAGATAATGATATAAGCCATCAAAAAATATCATGTAACAACCCAAACTTTAAGATTTGTAACGCCACTTGATCGAAAAAATACTAGAAGTCGGAGAGATAAAAAGTCCTTAGAAGAGCTCGATGAAGAACTGCTACTGTAAAGGATACTTTTCCGCAAAAGCTTTAGAAGAGCTCGATGAAGAACTGCTACTGTAAAAGCTACCTTCATAATTCTACCACAAGCTTTATCAAAAATCTTCAAAATTGAAAAGTCACAAATCAAATTTCGAATGGCCATACCAAATTCTCCCCCGATTTATAATCAAAAATGTGATTATAAAGCCTTCAAATGGTCATGAGAATGATCTTGAATGGATAAATAATTATTGTGCACCCTCATGACAAAATGATATACACAATGAAGTATAAAAAATCCGAAAAAGTCGTAAAAATTTGACGTGACCATGAAAAACGACTTTCCCAACCGTCAAGACTTGATGGAATCTTTATTTTTCTGTTCACGAAAAAATATGTGCATTAAAGAATTCAAAATTGTTCACCAGCCCTCAAATTTGCAAACTTTTCTGAATATTGGGCAGAAACTGTCACTTGCTGAAAGACAGGGGCTGAAATGGTAATTCTGCATCAATATACCTCTTTATTTGTAACAAAAACTGGAAATGGTCCAAAAATGCCAAACTGTGATAACAACAGGGACCAAAAGTGTCAAACTGCTGAAGTGGCAGGGGTCAAAAATGAAACTTTGTAGTCTTCTTCCCCAATTGATATGATTAAATGAACAACAGCGACAGCAACGTGAAACATGAATTCCAATAACGAAATTAAACAAAATTCCGAATACAAATTGGTTCCGATCAACCTTTCGGTTCTGAGCAACATGTTCAATTCCGATTCCGAGCAGTCTACATAGCAATTCTGAAAATGGTGCTTGTTCCGAATTATTCCGGCCAACATCACTATTCCAAAATCTAATTTTGACCACAAGACAGATGCGAGAACAACATAACACTTGCGAGACCATTGCAATCAACATGTGAGTCAACATCAACTACGAACGCGGTGTAGCGATTGCGAGTCAAAGACAAAATGCGAAACACAATATGCAAATACATTAGCCTTCATTCCGATATCAGCTTCATTGTAGTTCTCCAATCTCAATTCCGAAATCACTCTCCCATTACATTTACTTCCGAAATCTCTTTTAATTTTCAGATTTGGAAATAATCCGATTGCGTGACCATCTGAACACAATACTCGACAAACATCAAAATCCTTATTTTAAATCGATTTCAGATCAAAGGCCTCTTTCAATCAAATTCATCACTATCTTCATCTGTTCTTGACTTCTAACATATGCTGGTACACACAAAAACCCTAAATCATCGATTTCGTGGATTAAGACTTCATCGATTCAACATAAAACCTTCATCGGAAACCAAAAACCAAAGAATACTGAATTTGACTTTTCTGGTTTGACCATCCAAATTGAAATTCAACTCTGTTCATCTGTTCATCATCGGTTCTTTAAACTCAAACAATCAATTTATCAATGAGAATCCCCAATTAACATCGAATAACAATTATGGACCCAAAATCACAATTGAACATAATGATAACAAGAGATGATTCACTTTCAAAAAATCATTATCAATCTTCAATCAAAAACGATGTTAAGAACAAAACTCGAGAACAAGAACAAAAAGAGAATCAAACAGAAATCGAGAATAATGAAATCCAACAGCACTTAAGAACGCATAATCGACATGAAATTGAACGCTTAATTTGAACGAAAGACTTTGACTTACGATGAACAGGAAACGAACACAATGGGTTCAATGAATGCAGCGAATGAACAGTAATCGATAAAAGATGGGCTCAAGAACAGTATGTCATCGGCAGAATCAATAGTGATTAAAAAAAAATAAGACTCGATGATTTGGCTTAGAGTTCGAAAACAAATCAGATCCAAAAACAAATAATAAATAAAAAGAGAATAGGATCGAAATCACCATGATGAACAGTAACAAAATATATAAGTCTCCATGAACAGTTGCTTGAACAGAATTTTGATTCCATACCGCCAAAACACCAATAATCTTCAATATATGTGCAGAAAATCACCAAATCAAGAACCGATACTTCAAAAATCAATAGATCTTCAAAGACCCGCTCTGATACCACTTGTTAGGAATAAAACCCTAATTGTGATTTGATTAACAAGATGCGGAAAATAAGAACAAACACAAATATGAAGATATGTCGAATGATCACTCGATTTATTCAATGTGAGGAACAGATTACACTTTATGAAATAAGAATCTATCTCTACAAGAAACCTCACAACGTGGCGGCTACATTTTGCCTCACTCTTAACCCTAATTATAAATAATACATGGCTATTTATAGGGAAAAGACAAGTCTTGGGCTTTTAACCTACACTTCATCAAGGAGCCCATTGCCAACATCCATGCAGTGCTTTGAAACCCTACAATTTTCATACCATAACAGCTATCGCACGAGCATCAAGGTTGCTCCTTTCGAAGCTTTTTATGGTCTTAAATGCAGATCACTCGCCAGTACTCTCACGGGATCAGAAAACCATTCGCAAAATGACAGAGAAGATAATCCAAATAAGAACTCGACTTCAAGCATCACGAGACAGACAGAAGAGCTATGCTGACAAACGGCAAGGACCCTTGAAATTCCAAGTCAGGGATCGAGTACTATTGAAAGTCTCTCACTGGAAAGGAATGATTCACTTTGGGAAATATGGCAAATTGAACCCGTGATACATCAGAGCTTTCGAGATTCTTGCCCGAATTGGTCCAGTAGCTTATAAGCTGCAGCTACCTTCTAAACTCAGCAACGTACACCCCGTGTTCCATGTCTTAAATTTGAAAAAAAGTGTCTATCAGGCAAAACTCTTATCATTCCTTTAGAAGAGATCGAAATAAACGAGAATATCCTGTTCGTCGAAGAACCAGTCAAGGTATTGGATATGGAAGTAAAGCGTACAAAACAAATCCGCAATCCGATTGTGAAGGTTCGATGGAACGCCAAGCGTGCACCGAAATTCACATGGGAACGCGAAGACCATATGAAGCAGAAGTACCCTCACCTATTCTCTCATTCATGAACCTATCTTTCGAAAGAATTTCGGGACGAAATTCCCTCTAACGGGGGGATGATGTCACAACTAGCATTTTTGATAGGAAATTCATCTCTCATGTTCAACAAATAGTCTGAAAACCCTAAGAATCCCGGTTTAAGTCCATATTGGACTAGGATCTCCTTATTGGGCCTAATGGACCAATAAGCTTCCAATTCAACTATTTTGGGCCTAGGACCCTTAAATGGACTCTAATTGGACTCACTTTCACGAAACTTAACATTTTGGGCCATAATGGGTCCAAAATAAATTGATTTACCCTAAATGGGCCTTATTGGGCCATAAAGGAATTAATTAGCCCTAATGGGCCATAAACCCATTCCTTTATACCATATTGGACCGTAAACCTTCCTAAGGGCCCAATGGGCCGAAAACCTTATTGTGGGGCTTCATAAATTCGAACAAACCAAGTGAAGGCCCAAATTTTCTTCATCCTCTTTCCTCCTAGCCCATTCTCGGCCCATGCATAAAAAAAATCTTAAAACAATTGAAAGGGTGATGAAATAAGGGGATGACAACACATAATTATCTAGCAAATAACTAGATAATCTCATGTATCAAGAAACTCATTATCCACCATGCAAAAATCCCATTCCTCCCTCTCTTCTTAAGGGTCTCGGCCAAGCTCCCTCACACCACCCTCATTATCTCAAAAATATTTCAAGAAAACTCTCTCAAACACTCAAGAACATCCTCCTTCCTCCTATCAAAATTTTCGAGATTGTGGGCATCTCCAAGAAAGTTTTTCACTAAGATTATCATCTTAGGTAAGTTCTTATTTACATCTATGATTTAAATTCTTTATCTCTTCAAAAATCTCCTCTTACATCCATATATTTGTGGATCATGTTCTTAGAACCATCTAAGTTCAAGATCTACTCAAGAAAGCTTGCTAGGATCAAAAATCTTCTTCCACTTCTTCATCAAAACCGATCCATCACCCCAAGGTGAGTTCATACCTCCTATTTTCGATTTTTACTTGGTTTTGGGGGAGAATACAAGTTGCTTTATGTAGATCTATGTGTATATGCATGAATATGTGTGTTTTTCATGACTTATTTGGTGATTATGTGCTATTTACTTCATAAATCTAAAAATATGTTAAGAATATTAAGTTTATCACTTGGATCTACATGAAAACCTTGAGAAAAGTATGTGTTATCACATATAACACAGGTAAACTCGTAGATCTGGGATTTATACACTTAAAATAGTAAAAATGAGTGTTGTGTTCAAAGATCTATAAACTAAACTAAAAAATCAGCCCTTCACAGAAAGGTTTTGGTCCAATCTCGAACTGTTTTGACCACCTAAATGATAATATTTTTCAAAACTGTTTTACATGCAAAAAGTTCAGGTTTATACCTTTAAAATGACTACCTTCACGTTTTCATACGATTTTCCTACAATTTTTGGCGAATTTTACAAAACTGCCTATCAGATTTGAAATAATTTCGGACCAGTCTGTGAAGGTGAGCAATTTCACACTTGTTAGAGGCCATTAAAAATTATGAGAAACATTGTGAACAAAGTAGACAAAATTTACAAACTTCCAGAATTTACGGATCCAAATTTTGACTTACGATGATATTTTTACAAATTTTCCAACAACTAGGTCAAAAAAGCCAAAAACCAGAAAAATGTGTGTTTTCACAAAAATCAAGCCAAAAATGATAGTTTCGATAAAAAAAATGGGTTTAAAATGTTATTTTTACCACAAACTAGTCATAAACACAAGTTTTGAACAAAATGGGGACTAAAGTGTTCTTTTTACAGAAATTGGGCCTTAATTGTCAATTTTTGGCTTATTGGGCCAAGAACATCATTTTTACAAAAAGTGGGTCTTTTATGCTATTTTAGTGAATACTTGAACCAAAACCAACAATAAACTAACAAACGGATTAATTTTGATCATTTCTAGGTTATTGGGCCTTAGTGGCCCATTTTATATGTTTGATAGGTTTTGTATACTATTTGCGTGCTATTTGGGCCTATAAATACCTTACATGTGAAATGGGTCTTAGTTGTCCTTTTACATATATTTTGGGCCCATGTTATAAAATCTCATTCATATTAGGTTTTGAAATGACTCACATGTTTAGCGATGCCCTAGTGGCTCACTTACATGGTTCGTTGGGCCTGGAATGAGTTTTGTACGTTTATCTTCGCGTAAATTCGATTAAGGATCTAGTGAGTTTTTGTCGGTTGACACCTATTAAGTGTACGATCGTAGCCTGTACTTATAACCAGAGTCTCTTTGAGGGAGAGCGGGGTTTTGTGTATAGATCTATACAGGGATGACACCCCACACCTGAGCTGTTCGCTACAGTTAGACTACATCGGTCTAGGCTGACTATAACCTTATTCTATTTTTCAGGCGGCGTTCACAAACGCCAAGACAGGTGAAATTGTCATTATTTAGTATGGTTATAACGGCTCACTTAGAGGAATTAACGTTATGAAGTTTGTGGAAGACTACTTTTTTTAATGTTAGATTACTAGGAAACTTACTCACACTGGTACCCCACCTCGGTGTTGGTACGGCAGCATTATCTATTTTCTTTTATGATTGGATTACTCGGTAACTTACTCACACTGGTACCCCACCTCGGTGTTGGTACGGCAGCATTAACTATTATTCTTTTACGGGCAACATCGGGTTGTCCGAGGACATTCTATATACATTCTCTTCAATCACTTTTGACATTCTATTAAACAATAACACACATGCATTAATTCAAGATCATACATAAACATACCAAACTATTTTAAGAAAATACAGGATTTTCTTGTGATTACAAAGTTATACAAATCATTTTCTCAAATATACTTATGAACTCACCAACATATATATGTTGACCTTTTCAAAATAACATGTATTCTCAGGGACTCGTTAAGCAGAAGAATCAACAAGAATAGGGGATTTTGTTTTGTGTACTGTTGAACATCATACATTGAATGTTTTGGTCATGTTATTTAAAAGATTGTACTTGATGTAAACAATGGCAGTTGTATCATATTATGCATGGTAATGATGATGTTATGTTTCATTTATATTCATTGTGATGATTATTCAATTGTTAGTCACACGAGCCCCCGGACGTTTCCGCCTCACTCTTAAGTCTAATAATGAATAATACATGACTATTTATAGGGAAAAGACAAGTCTTGGGCTTTTAACTTACACTTCATCAAGGGGGCCCATTGCCATCATCCATGGAGTACTTTGAAACCCTACAATCTCCCTCTCAAAGTATGGAATGGATGACAATGCTTTAACTTCCAAAACAAGCATCTAGCAAATAAGAAAAGATCTTGCAACGAGGAATATTTGAAGCAATCCACGAATCTTGATTCTTCAATAGTCTTCAACCACGGTTTCTAGGATATATATATATATATATATATATATATATATATATATATATATATATATATATGTATATATATATACATATATATATATATATATATATATATATATATATATATATATATATATATATATATATATATATATATATATATATATATATATATAAACCAAGCACTGAAGTAATGTTTTTAAACTTCATTTTCTAATGTAATCCCAAAGATCTTCAATCAAGCCAAACCCGCCATAAAAAACCCATTTCAGAACAAAGAAACCAAATCACTTCTTGTCTTTGAAGAGCTCCCCCTCCAAGTCACAATGATCTTCAAATAAGATAATGATATAAGCTACCAAAAATTATCATGTAACAACCCAAATTTTAAGATTCGTAACGCCACTTGATCGAGAAAATACAAGAAGTCAGAGATATAACAAGTCCTTAGAAGAGCTCGAAGATGAACTGCTACTGTAAAGGATACTTCTCTGCAAAAGCTTTAGAAGAGCTCGATGAAGAACTGCTACTGTAAAAGCTACCTTCATAATTCTACCACAAGCTTTATCAAAAATCTTCAAATTTGAAAAGTCACAAATCCAATTTCGAATGACCATACCAAATTCTCCCCCGATTTATAATAAAAAATGTGATTATAAAGCCTTCAAATGGTCATGAGAATGATCTTGAATTGATAGATAATTACTATACTCCCCCGTGACAAAATGATATACACAATGAAGTAAAAAATCCGAAAAAGTCGTGAAAATTTGACGTTATCACGAAAAATGACTTTCCGAACCGCCAAGACTTGATGGAATCCATAATTTTCTGTTCATGAAAAAATATGTGCATTAAAAAATTCAAAACTGTTCACCAGCCCTCAAATTTGTAAACTTTTCGAAAAATGGGCTGAAATTGTCACTTTGCAGAATTTCTGGGACTGAAATTGTAATTCTGCATCAATATTCCCCTTTATTTTTAACAGAATCTGGAAATGGTCCATAATCACCAAGCCACAAAAAATACAGGGACCGAAATTGACAAATCGCGGATGTTACAGGGACAAAAAAAGAAACATTAAGTCATCTTCCCCAATTTATATTCCATGACTGGAACTCACGAATGAACAACGAATCCAAGAAATCAACAACCTCCAAGATACACTTTCGTTCCGAGAATAAAGAAGCGAATCTGAGACATTCGTAGTCGATTGCAAGCCAGATCACTACTACGAACCCAAGCCAAATTGTTACAGTCTCGTTGCGAAACCCAGTCAACGAGTTCGCTGCGAACCAATGTTAAACACGAATCCAAAGCACCGAACGATTGTGGGTGAAAGCGAGTGCAATCCCAGATTTCCATTCCCAATTTCTAAACCTTTCGCTCTGAATCAACCCAATGCGAATCTCCAGTAAAACCGAATCCGATCACAGGTTCTTTTTTCTTCTGTTGTTCGTTTTTCTGATACCGAGAACTTTCGCAGGAGAATCCATTCGATAATGGCTTTATTCACGGTAATCAAATTAGGAATGGATGAGTAATAGATTTGACCATCATAGATAAGCTTTATTGACTGTAGTCCATGATTACAAAGAACACGATAAAGGGACAAAACCACCGCCGATGAACAGTACAAGAAAACGGGAATCGTTGATTTACAAACGGCGATAAGCCATACACTCAGAGAAATCGTCGATTATTGGATTTGACAAACAAGAATTCAAGCGTACAGAAACCCGATATAACATAAGGGCCAAAGAATGAAAACTGGATTATCACGCCTCATGAACAGGGATGGATGAATTATTGGGCCAAAACAAAATTGAATACGAACCGATCTGATTGGCTTAAAATAAAGGAATAAGATCAATTGATTTGGGATTCAACAAATGATCTGATCCAATATGAATAGAAAAATGAATCAGATTTAAAAAAAAATACCAGATGAACAGTGGATGAACAACATAAATCTCCATGAACGGTAAATTGAACAAAATTTTGATTCCAAGATGCCAAAACACCTATAATCTTCATAATCTTGTGCACAAAATCATCAAACCAAGAACCGATAATTCAAAATTCAATAGATCTTCAAAGACCCGCTCTGATACCACTTGTTGGGATTAAAACCCTAATTGTGATTTGATGAACAAGATGTGGAAAATAAGAACAAACACAAATAAAGAAGAGATGTCGAATGATCACTCAATTTATTCAAAACATGAGGAATAAATTACACTTTCAGCATAGACTAAAGAATCTAACACTACATAAGAAACCTCACAACGTGGCGGCTACATTTTGCCTCACTCTTAAGTCTAATAATGAATAATACATGAGTATTTATAGGGAAAGGACAAGTCTTGGGCTTTTAACCTACACTTCATCAAGGGGGCCCATTGTCATCATCCATGGAGTACTTTGGAACCCTACAAATATGCTTGAAGAACACTTGAATGTCGAATTACCCTATGGATAATAAACCATATAAATGTGTGTAAATGTAACAAAACTAATATCTTTATGTGTAGAATCACTAGATCTATGGAGGAAAGCTTACCAAAATTTGAAGAGCCAATTTGTGGAGAATTAACCTTGAGAAAAATGGAGTGTTCTTGAGAGAAATTGAGAGAATAAAGAAGCTGAAGATGGTGAAATGAGAGGGGGAGGGGGTTTGGACGAAATTTATAGGGCAGGGGGAGGGAGAGTGGGGTGGGGTGGGGTGAAGTGATGTTTGCCTTGTTATATGTTGGATAATGTATTGATATATGTTGGTTAATAATTCTTGTTGGAAAAGATGCAACTCTCAAATCACCAAGTTAACCTTTTTTTTATAAAACTATTGGACTTTTATAAAAAGAGTGTTAGTTTTTATAAAAAGTGTGGCATCATAATGTATAACTACTTAGTTTGAATCATAAAAATTTAAATTGTTAATAAAATCATTAATATAAAAAATAATAATAAGTTACATGAAAATTATGTTAATTTTTAAATTCTTTCCGTCAAAAGTTGGGCGTTTTAGGCCGGGTATGGAATTTGTCGTATTCGGTGACGAATTCACTAAAAATTCGTATTTGTAGCCTTTCTTATAAATTTGTCATGTAGTATAAGGATTATGATTTCCACTACATCGTGTTATGAATATTATTTATACTAAAATAATATAAAATTGAATTACTAAGTTGTTACGATACTAACCTTATTTAGGGTTTATGTGCGATAATTTCCAATAAGAGTGGTAATTTATATTATAACTTGTCAATCGTACATTGGATGCATTAGGGAATATCACAATTCACCTAAAATTCTAATACATGTTGAGTTGACCTGGTTGACCTTTGTTGACTTTGTTTGGCCAAAATTTACGGATGTCACAGTTTCATTTCCAGGTTTTGAAGGATGTTTCATGAGGAGTTAGGTACTCAACTGCATTTTAGTACATCATACCACCCCCAGACCGATGGTCAGAGCGAGCGGACGATTCAGACAATCGAAGATATGATACAGGCTTGTGTATCAAACTTTGGAGGGAGTTGGGATACTTACCTTCCACTGGGCGAGTTCTCTTACAACAACAGTTATCATGCCAATATTGACCGACCACCTTTTAAGATGTTATATGGGAGGAGGTGCAGGACCCCAGTTTGTTGGGGGAGGTCGGGAATCGGGTCATAGGGAGTATCGAGGTGGTACTCAAGACCATTGATTTGATTCAGTAGGTATGTGACAGGTTGCGAGTCATCCAAATTCGACAGAAGAGTTATGCAGGCTGACGATGATCGGACCGCGAGTTTCAGGTGCGGGACTTGGTGCTTCTGAATGTGTCACCTTGGAAAGGTGTCATCCGATTTTGGAAGCGGGGCAGGCTGGGCCTCATATTTATTGGTCCCTTCAGGATTTACGCCTGGGTGGAAAAGGTTGCATAACGAATGGATTTGCTTGATGAGCTTAGTCAAATCCACAACACTTTCCATGTTTCTAAGCTTCGGAAGTGTGTGGCCGATGATTCTGCGATTGTCCCTTTGATGATATTCAGTTTGATGATCACCTGAATTCTATGGAGAGACCAGTGTTGATATTATATAGGAAGATGAAGGCCTTGCACAACAAAGAGGTGTCTTTGGTCAAGGTACAATGGCAGCATCGGAGGGCTTCCGAATGGACATGGGAGCCTGAGGCAGAGATACGAAAGCACTACCCTGATTTATTCGCAGCATCAGACTTCGAGGGTGAAGTCTAGTTCAAGTAGGGGAGAGTTGTAACATCATGGTTTCCAGGTATACCTTTTATACCCATGGTTTGAGTATTCTTTGCAAGCTTAGTCCCTAATGGCATTTTTGTAATTATTGGGCCATACATGCGTATGTGCCCAGGGTGCAAACCCTAATTTTTAGGGTTTGCATCCTATTTAAACCTCATTATATCCTCATTCCCTACCTTAAATTCAGCCTCCATCCCTCTTATCTAACATTTTGAAACACTAAAGTGTGTGAGTGTGTTTTGAAGCTTGGAGTGTCATTTTGGAGCTCTTGATGGTGAAGGAAGGCTCTAGGAGTTATGAAATTTCACTCAAGCTTTTGGATCTAGCATCTATACTCCCTTGTGCATCTTCTGGATATATAAATCTTTAACCTTAATGAGTATTTCATTAAATCGTGTTCTAGCTTCAAAGTTTGCATCTTTTTGTCCCAAATCTTGATCCTTGTGAGTACGGAATACTCCAAGATCTTTGAGTTGTCCTTCCAGATGTTTTAGGGTGTGATAAGTCATAAAAATGTGAGCTTGGGCATTAGTTTTCTTCCATGCATAATCTAGGTTGTCTTAATGAGTTAAGGAGTTAGGGTTTTTAGATTTTAGCACTTAATATCCATGCAAGATTATAAAGTTGGAAACTTTATGATTAAGGACATCATTTGAGAGTTAGATTTGGATTTTGGACAAAAGAGATTAAGGATTAAGCTCTTAATGGGAAGAAAGGATGGCAGCCGCGTCCGTTGGGCGTACCAATAGATACATTGCGCGTACGTGGTCAGCGCCTTGACTTCTGGTCAAACGAGTAGTACGCCCCACGTACGTGTGGAGTACACCCAACGTACTCACTGAGTTGACCCGGTTGACTCAGTTGACTTTTCCTTTGACCAGGATTTTGACCAAGTTTGATATCGGCGTATTTAAGGTATTTTGAGCTGTATTATGAGTTTTGGTCACTATTATTTTTAAAGGTGACCGGTAGAGTTGGTTTTCGAAGCAGTGTATTGTTCGGCTTTTTCATCCGACTGTGAGGTGAGTTTTCTCACTGTATCCATGGGTCGAAGGCACCAGTGTCGTCCCATTATTGTGTTATTTAGGATGATAGTTTTAATGTTGCTTATATGTCTTTGTATGTTCGGGTTGCAATGGACCCCATGGCGGGGCCCGCTATCGGATGTTTGGGTTGAAATTGACCCCAGGGTGGGGCCCACTATTGTATATTGGGTTGAAATACCCAAGGCAGGGACTCAGGGCTGGGCCCATATGATATGATGGGGTTGAAATGCACCCAGGCCGGGACCCCTGGGTTGGGCCCATATATGTATATTGGGTTGGAAAACACCCTCCGGGTTAAGCCTAGTTGTATGATTGGTATGTGGTACTTTCAGGAACCCACTAAGCTTTATGCTTATAATTTATGTTTATGATTTTAGGTACTTCCTTTCCAAAAGGAAGGGCCCGACATTATGACACAACATCCACCCCTCATGATTTCCACATTTTGAATAATTGTACTATGATATTTTGGATATTACATTTGCTGATGGTGTTTGAAACAATTAATGGATGAAATTGTTGGTCTTTCAAATGAAAATTTTTATCACTATTCTTTGGTTGTTACATTATCAACTAAAGGAATAACTAAACTAAAGACGTAGTCAACCCTGGAGCCTAATATAACAATGAAGTATTATCATATGCTTAGTGGGCATGATCCTTTTTGAATGGTCTCCTCATATGGATCTCTAATCGTACTTATAAAAACACTATCTCCATTGATATTGATCCTACTGCTATAATCCTTTGGCATGGCTTAACTAAATTCTTACTATGGTTCAAAATTAAATCTCTAAGTTTGGTATATGGCTTGAATACTTGATGCTTTTTATGGCAATCTACGTGGCCTACTGAATTTCTTATCTAACTGATCCTCTCCTGTGAGGATAAATCCTACATCCTCAAGGGGATGAACATATATGGTTCTTTTGGCTATCTGATTCGTACCTTGGAATTCGAAAATTTCTAATTCCTATTAGTCGTGTGGGGTGGAAAGACCAATCTTTACTTGAGAAGCAATAAACTCATAGCCTGTGGGTAATCTTACAAAA
Source organism: Lactuca virosa (assembly GCF_052849685.1). NCBI lineage: Eukaryota > Viridiplantae > Streptophyta > Magnoliopsida > Asterales > Asteraceae > Lactuca > Lactuca virosa. Next base: position 265,919,246 of record NC_136434.1, read on the forward strand.
GACTTCATCCTTTTGTTACCCAAAAAAACTAACTATCTCCTCTTACCCGTGATGCTGATAACTTGGATCATGATGTCGAAATTGAAAGTTGAACTTTCCTTCACCCTTTCTCCCTAAGCACCGGTTCTCCCCCACTTGGATTCGACCTATATCTGCTACTACTTGTAACTTAAGCTAGCTCAGCCTATGTCATCTGTGTCTCCTTTTTACTTTGAAGAAACTCATGGTTGTTATTTCCAATGACCTTCGACATTATCATCGCAGGATTCCCAGGCTCTCCTAGGAATCCTCCCCTCATTGGCCTCTACAATGCTAGGAACTTTTATCAACATTGTCAGTTGCCTTATACATACAAATTATACACAATATGGGATCAAATAGAATGTCGAATAAATGACTCTACCCTAAGCCCACAACCAGACAAGGAACATGAACTAAGGGTAAATAAATCATTCTAGGGTTATATGATCCTAATCGTAGAAATTTTTTTAAACATACACTAAGCAACTAACTTTACCATATAGATTCCAAGTAATACATGAAGGGTTTTGAGCATCCTAACACTCCTATGGTGTACATGCAACCCTAGAAACCTTGGATCTATGTTTTACTATGAATACATGTAAATTTGTTTTTCCAAGGTTCATAACCTATCTAGCATGGCATGGGGAACTTTAAACATAAAAGCTAGATGAACTACATACCTTTCAATAGTGATTGGATTCCTTGGAGTTTGAGAGCCAAGCACCAATAATGTGGATGCCTCAAATGGAAGTCACAAATCACCACAAACTTTGGAAACACTATGAGAGTTTATGTTTGCTTGTAGAAATCGGCCACCTTCTTACACACACTTAGTAGTGCCATTTCAAGCATCATAAGCTCCTTTATATATTGTGGGGAATTAGGGTTACATCCATGTAAACCCTAATACCCATGACTCTTCCTTTCCAAGGATCCATGGGTTAAAAGCTCCATGGACTATCCATGGACTCTCATGCATGCCAAGCCCATTCCAAATGAGTATTATCCCACACTTATATACATACAAGAGCCTATATTTAATTAGTCACCTTTTTGATCACCAAATTAATTCTAAATTAATTTATGATCAAATACTAATTAAATAATATGATTTCATATTAATATATTATAACTTATAATATATTAACAAATCATAAACATACAATTCTCAAGGGTTTAACCATACAATAGTTCGGGTGAAGTGCAACCCAAATGGACCATGACGGGTCGGGTCAAGTATATACCAAATAAAGTTATGGACTTAGACACCTTATCCAACTGTCTCCCATTTGGATAAGTCTAATAACTATATTTACCTATATTACTTCAGGAACCAATCGGCAATCATAGCTCTTAAAACTCTGTTGAACTATGAAGCGCCATTTTAGATAAGTCATCATATAATCCTCTGTTCTCAAGATATCAGCCGGACAAATACATGGAACAACGTCGTACTTATTGTCCAGCAGTTTGTTTCCGGATTTCTGATTTGTTTGACATAGAACTAAATTGAACACATCAATTAGGTTCTGATCGGGCCCGGTACATAGGTCAAAACAAAATCATCAATGGGCCCAGATATCGCTTCTAATTCTCCAAGGACTAGAAGGAACATATAAACTTGGAATCATATACTTGTTCTACTACTTGTTGAATTATACACAAAGGCACGTTTTATAACATCAAGTTACTGATGTGTTTTCGTGCAATCAATGCACAACCAACTCATAGGCAACAACTCATATCTCTAGGTTTGAAGACTTATATGATATTACCGTCTCACGATCACTCGAGATAAATTCCATGAAGTGATGCAAGTGAGCGTGGGTTTATTCCAATACTCAGAACTTATGAGCACTCATAAATGTTGTAGCAACCATTGCTATGGCTAAACACCTTTAGTCATCTACAAGCCCAATTCATGACAGTCTTAATTCATACCTACTTCCGACATATGACCGACTGTGGAAGTTTGAATAAAGTAATTTATTCTGGAAGTCAAAACATGCAAAGCTGAAACAATAGTAAATAATTGACAAAATACAATAACACCTTACTCATAAATAAACACACCTTTTATTCATCATCAAATGTCGATTAACATTTTACAAGTTTCAGAAATAGCTATCTAATCTGTAAAACTAATATCATCCTTCATCCCGATGCGCCTCGCATGCTGTAAATGCCTAACCCTCGTCAGTCCCTTCATGAGGGGATCTGCAGGATTCTCTTCTGATGATACCCTCTTTGCCACGAGGAGTCCTTATTCTATCTTATGTCTTATGAAGTGATATTTTCTTTCAATGTGTCTGGATCGTCCATGATCTCTCGGTTCCTTGGCTAAGGCAACCGCACTATTGCTGTCACAGAAAATCTCCATAGGCTCCTTAATATTTGGTACAACTCCAAGGTCTCCGATGAAGTTCTTCAGCTATTCGCTTCCTTTTCCGCTTCACTCGCTGCTATGTACTCTGATTCACAGGTCGAATCAGCTATTGTCTCCTGCTTGGAACTCTTCCAAGTGATTGCCCCTCCATTTAGAGTAAAGACCCAACCTGACTGAGAGCGGAAGTTATCCCTATCAGTCTGAAAGCTAGCATCACTATACCTTACTACTCTCAAGTCATCACTCCCACCAAGGGTAAGGATCCAATCCTTAGTCCTCCGTACGTACTTGAGATTATTCTTTACCGCAGTCCAGTGACCCTTGCCAGGGTTCCCCTTATATCTGCTGACCATGCTCAAAGCGAAGGCCACATCAGGGCGGGTATAAGTCATAGCATACATGATCGAGTAAACAGCGGAAGCATATGGTAATCGACTCATCTCAGCCTCTATACTCGGGCTCTGAGCCTTGCTCAGTTTGGCATTTCCTTGGATCAGTAATTCTCCTTTCTTGGAATTCTGCATGTTGAATCTTTTCAACACCTTATCCAAGTAAGTACTCTGACTAAGTCTGATTAGTCTTTTACTCCTGTTTCTTAATATCCTTATCCCTAAGATATAGGCAGCCTCTCCAAGGTCCTTCATAGAAAAACACTTCCCAAACCAGGACTTCACCTCCTGCAAGGTTGGGATGTCATTTCCTATGAGCAGTATGTCATCCATATACATCAACAAGAAGCTAACTATACTCCCACTAGCTCTGACATATACACAGGACTCATCTTCACTTCTCGAGAAGCCAAACTCTTTGACTTTCTCATCGAAACAAAGATTCCATCTGCGAGGTGCTTGTTTCAATCCATAGATGGATTTTTCAAGATTACACACTCTATTATGGTACTCTGTGCTGACAAAACCCTCTGGCTGACTCATGTAAACATCCCCAGCTAACTTCCCATTAAGGAAAGCGGTTTTGACATCCATTTGCCATATTTCCCGGAGTTTGACAAAAACCCTTTGCAACCAGTCGTGCCGTATAAGTTTGTACATTACCATCCATGTCAATCTTCTTCTTGAAGATCCATTTGCACCAGACTGTCTTACGACCTGGTACATTGTCAACCAAGTTCCAAACTTGATTGTCATACATGGACTGTATCTCGCTGTCCATAGCCTCTTTCCATTTAGCAGCCTTAGGGCCTGCCATGGCTTTCGTGTAGCTGTTAGGTTCATCCAGATTTACGAGTGTGCTATCACTGATAAGTGTATCACCTTCCGCAGTAATATGGAAACCATAGTAATGCTCAGGTGCATTTCTAACTCTTGTGGAACGCCTCATAGGTACAGACTCGTCAGTCGGATCACCAGGAGTTTCCTCCTCAGGTTGATTGCTAGGGTTTGAGGTTCCTTCACCCATTGACTCTTGAATTTCTTCAAGGTCAATTTGCCTCCTACTGTTTCCTTGGCTCATGAACTCTATTTCACGAAAGACCCCTCTCCTTGCCATAAAGACCACATTCTCACTGGGTCTGTCGAAGAGGTAACCAAAGGATTTATGTGGGTAGCCGATGAAAATACACCTCTCACTTCGAGGTTCGAGCTTATCGTGAGTCTCGCGCCTCACAAAAGCCTCACAACACCAAATCTTGATGTGGTCCAAGTTGGGAACTTTCCTAGTCCACATCTCATGAGGTGTTTTGGCAACCTTCTTTGTAGGGATTAGATTAAGGATATGGGCGACAGTCTCTAAGGCATACCCCCAAAAAGAGATTGGTAGCAAAGCTCGACTCATCATGGAACGAACGATGTCCAAAAAGGTCCGATTACACCTATCTGCCACACCATTCAGCTGTGGTGTCCTGGGAGGTGTCAATTGTGAGCCAATCCTACACTCCTTAAGATAGTCGAGGAACTCTGTACTAAGATACTCACCACCTCGATCGAATCGAAGCATCTTAATGTTCCTGCCCAATTGATTTTCTACTTCCTGTTTAAACTCTTTAAACCTTTCAAAAGTCTCTGACTTATGCTTGATTAAGTAGACATAACCATATCTACTATAGTCATCGGTAAAAGTCAGATAATAGAGATTAGCATCCCTTGTGGCGGTTTTGAGGGGTCCACATACATCAGTATGTATAAGGTCCAACAAACCCTCACCCCTTGCAAAAGTACCAGTGAAGGGTGATTTTGTCATTTTCCCAAGCAAACAAGATTCATAACTATCATCTGACTTTAGGTTAAATGATTCCAGGACTCCATCCTTTTGGAGTTGGCCTATGCGTTTCTTGCTTACATGTCCAAGACGACAATGCCACAATGATGCTTTATCCAAGCTAGTAGAGGAATCAATACATAACACATTATTTCCTAGGTTATCTACAACCGACACAGTTTCATACACACCATCACAAGGTAATGCTTTAAAATAAATAACATCATTAAAGAAAGCATTAATACTACCACATTCATTATCAAACGAAAAGGTAAACCCTTGTTTGTATAAACCATGAAAAGAAATAATATTCCTCGCCATTTCAGACGAGTAAACACATTTATTCAAATCTAACTTTAACCCACTACTTAGCAACAAAGTATAAACTTCAATCTTGGTAACAGGTGAAGCCTTCCTATTCCCCATGATTAAGTTTATCTTCCCGTGCTCCACATCCTCACTTCTTCTTAGGCCCTGCAAATCAGAACATATGTGAATACCACAACCTGTATCAAGGACCCAAGAGTTAGAATATGGTGAGTTATTAGACAATATAGTGTAAATACCTGCATGGGATGGTTTCACTTTCCCATCCTTGACATCCTGCAAGTACTTTGGGCAGTTTTGCTACCAGTGCCCCTTATTCTTGCAATAGAAGCAATCAACATCCTTAGAGATGGCAGAAGGAGTAGCAGAACCACCTTTGGTTCCACTTGATGAGGAGCCATCAAGAAACTTTCCCTTGGTACCCTTCGAAGGGTTCTTCCTCTTCTTCCTTTTTCCTTGCCCGATAGCCAAAACAGGGGTTGCTGTAGGAGTAGGAGTAACAACCGACTTACCTTTAAGACCACTTTCGGCGGTCTTCAGAAGTCCTTGAAGCTTGCTGAGTGTAACTTCATTCATTTTCATGTGGTATGTTATGCGAAATTGATCATAACACGAGGGTAGGGAGTGCAAAATGATATTAATTGCCAACTCCTCTGGGAAGTTCACATTCAGTTTCAGCAAACGGTCCACATACCTTTGCATTTTCTGCATGTGGCCCATGATGGGTTCACCATCCTTCATCCGGGTTGTTATCATGGAGGAGATTATTTCATACCGCTCTTGACGAGCACTTTGATGGTACCTTTCCATCAAGTCCTGGTGCATCTCAAAAGGGTAATAGTCCTCATAGGACTTTTGGAGATCGGCTGTCATCGTGGCCATCATGATGCATGCTACTTTGGTGTCATCTCTCTCATGTGTCCTGTATTCAACGATCTCCTCAGGAGTAGCAGTAGTCTCATCGAGTTCCTTAAGCTCCTTGTCGAGGACATATTCCTTGTCCTCATAACGAGTGACCATCCTGATGTTCCGGATCCAATCCATAAAGTTGGAACCATCGAAGATGACTTTCCCACAAAGGTTCATGAAAGAGAAGGAGCCGGTAGGGTTAGAACCCGAAACATTGTTGGAAGACATCTGAAAAGAAGAAAGACAAGTTTAGATTAGATATATAGAGTCCTTAATAAGACACCCAAATGTAATATTAAGGCTAGGACGCAACACAATATATTATAACTTAGAAGAGGGATGCCGTAATCTAATCTATAACATATTTGAAGGTAGGTGAATGACGATTCATCAATTTCCACCATGAAAACGAAATAAATTATTAGGTTTTTATTGGTTTTGAAATTCCTAGATTCTTTTGAGATTCATTGAACTTTTAAATGGTATGTTTCAATCTCGAGTGTGCCCTTCAAGTTTTGTGACTGGGATGTCGAGGATCACAAAACAAGGTGTGAATAACCATGCAAATTCACTTGGTACCCTTAATATTATCACCTAATCAATGTGTCGGTTAACCACACGCGCTCCACCGATCTATGACAAACATTAAGTCACCCTTTGTTATCCTTACTAGTCCAAGTTAGTGTGCCGGTTAACCACACACGCTCCATTAACGACTTGGTAAGGTACAAAGTGTGAATTTCATGGGTTAGCACCATTTTCACATTTTCCTAAAGTAACTAAGATTGATAATTTATAAAAACATTTAGTTACTTTATAATAATCATTATACTTTTAATGAGAATTAAAGTCATTGTCCTACCCGTTCGGCTAACGACCCTCCACCAGTCAAGGAAGCGGTGGGTGAGAGTGGACACCCATTAAGCTGCCATTTTATAGGCAACAACCTTATACCCCCCTTATAGACCGGCTTCGTGAATGAGGCCTACTAACGGTAAAACGACTTGATCTTATACATATATATATATATATATATATATATATATATATATATATATATATATATATATATATATATATAAATATTAACCATTAATCTTATAATAGTATCAGGGTTGAATTTTAACTTTTATAATCCTAAGGGTTGGAATTAAAGTGTGTGTGTCTTTACAAATTCCAAAACTTGAGGGAGAGTTTTGAAACTATTCAAAACTTTTCATTTCATAACTTATGAGTTAATGGTTCATAAAAGTGAAGACTCTTCATTTTTATGTAACTTGTGTGTTTTAAATGTACATTAAAGAAAGTGACCTTTGGAAATCCATAACTTGAGGACAAATTATGGATTCCATTAAAACACATAATTAATCAAGAATTAATCATTAAACAATTTAGCAAGTAATTCCTATGATCTAACAATAACTCATAAGCACATGAATATCATATCAAAACTTCAAGAATCATATGAACACATATAAAACATGGAATTTTGATATTAGCCATTGTAAATGGATTAGCATAACCATTACACCATCTAAAACAAGTTTTAAACCACGAAAACAGTTTAGGGTAATGTTTCTAGTCCATTTCCAGTAGCAAAATTCGAAAAACTGCAGTCAGAGCCTCCTACTCGTCGAGTGCAGGAACCTACTCGTCGAGTAGGATGAATTTTCACTTGGACTCGTCGAGTCCCCCCATGGACTCGGCGAGTCCACTACCCAGACAGCTCAATTTTTCGATTTTTCAATAGTTTGCATCAAGTATTCAAGAAAACAATCCTAGGCTCTGATACCACTGAAGGGTTTTGAGCATCCTAACACTCCTATGGTGTACATGCAACCCTAGAAACCTTGGATCTATGTTTTACTATGAATACATGCAATTTTGTTTTTCCAAGGTTCATAACCTATCTAGCATGGCATGGGGAACTTTAAACATAAAAGCTAAATGAATTACATACCTTTCAATAGTGAGTTGATTCCTTGGAGTTTGAGAGCCAAGCACCAATAATGTGGATGCCTCAAATGGAAGTCACAAATCACCACAAACTTTGGAAAAACTATGAGAGTGTATGTTTGCTTGTATAAATCGGCCACCTTCTTACACACACTTAGTAGTGCCATTTCAAGCATCATAAGCTCCTTTATATAGTGTGGGGAATTAGGGTTACATCCATGTAAACCCTAATACCCATGACTCTTCTTTTCAAAGGATCCATGGGTTAAAATCTCCATGGACTATCCATGGACTCCCATGCATGCCAAGCCCATTCCAAATGAGTATTAGCCCACACTTATATAAATACAAGAGCCCATATTTAATTAGTCACCTTTTTTATCACCAAATTAATTCTAAATTAATTTATGATCAAATACTAATTAAATAATATGATTTCATATTAATATATTATAACATATATTATATTAACAAATCATAAACATACAATTCTCAAAGGTTTAACCATACAATACTTCGGGTAAGTGCAACCCAAATGGATCATGTCGGGTCGGGTCAAGTATATACCAAATAAAGTTATGGACTTAAACACCTTATCCAACAATACATAACATCCAATTCCTTGTAGGCTTCAAGGCATCACAAATCAGAGAAATCTATCATGTAATTCCAGAAAGTATCCTTCACCCTATCCAAGCAAACAAATCAAGCTATTCTATCATGCAATTCATGAAACTATCCTTATACTTATCCAAGCAAGCAGTTAACATAAACACATAATACTAATGTATGGGTATTTTGGTAATTAGTTACTTGTGCTCGGTTGATTGCACACATCACACACCTTTCTTTGTGAAAATCTTGTTAGAAAATTTGTTTTCTTTTTAAAATGATCACAAATTCCTCGGTTTGAGTTCAGACACACTCAAGAGTGTGCCCGAATCCCACAAACCTGGCTCTGATACGAACTTGTAACATCCCAAAAATACTAATAAAAATTTTCATTTTTCTAACCATCAAATCTACACAATGTATGTTCCGAAATCAACCATAGCAAAAATAACCCAATCATCAAAGTAAAAAAATAGTCAGCAATGCGAAAAATCATAGGGGGATATTGTGCAGCCAAGCCGGGCTCTTATCTTTTAAAGTAGAAGTACCTGAGAATGTTAAACCACAATACTGTAAGCACGAAGCTTAGTGAGTTCCCCAAAATACCAAAAACCATACATATTGGGCCCCGCCCTCATATTGGAACCCACCCATCATACAAACAGGCCCGAACCAACATACAAGCGGGCCTAACCCATCATACAAATGGGCACAACCAAACATACAAATAGGTCCAATCCAACATACAAACAGGCCCAACCCGACATACAAACAGGCCCAAGCCAACATACCAATGCAAGAGTCACAAAGACAACTAGCATCCTACACAGTATAGTGAGAAGACTCACATGTCTCATGAAATCAGATAAACTACAACTCAACTCCCCACAACAGGTGCTACAACACACCTAACGCATCAAACAAGGTCAATCTTTAGTATATACTATAAATCCAATAATCTTGACCAAAAGTCAGCATACAAGTCAACAAGTCAATGATCATGGTCAAAGTCAACTGTCAAGATCTCCTTTAGCTAATCCTCACGTCGTGACTAGCCCGTGGTCATGTCGTGAAAAACGCACTCATCCTGGTGCTAACTCGGTCACCATCCAACTCAACCAACTCAGTATCGATAAAAGATAACTTCACGTTGTGATAACCAGGCCATCACATCATGACATAAATGGTCCAAAACAATCGGGAAATCTCCAGTCGTCACGTCGTGACAAGGGAGTTGTCATGTCGTGAGGACGAGCTTTCTCAGCTTAATGGATTCAAGTCTCTCAACCAATTAAGCCATCCATCCAATCTTCCTAGAGGGCTTCCTAACGTCTAATATTATCTAAAGATCGATGGTTTTAGCCATGCAATTTCATTTTGAGTCTAAGGCTCAAAATAGGTTAAAGATGGAGAAATGTCACCAAATATCTCATGCATGGGTCCAATACACAATCAAAATCCAGATTTGAACCATATAACACTCAAATGGGTTTAAGGATCCATAAAGTTGCCAACTTTATGGAATTCTATCACTTCAACTTGCTTAAACTTGAAGATAAAGGGACAAAGACTTAGATGTAGCAACCTAGAAGCATAAAGTTTGGATCTTGGACACTTATAAAGGTCTAGAGATGCCCAAAATGAAATCCCAAGCTTGCCAAGATGCTGACAACACTTCCAAGGCCTTCTTATTCCATCAAAAATTATCCAAACGAGCAACATAAACTCCAAAATGGAGGAGAGAGATTAGGATTTCTCAAGAGCATTTTGGAGGTGATAGAGGATGATGGTGAAGGAAACCCTAACCCCTCACTTCCCTTAAGTAGGGTCCAAGTCCAAAAATTAGGGTTTGCCCCTGATCAGGTGTCACGTCGTGACACTTACATTATCCTTCTCGTTTATCGTGGCCATTTCATGACGTGACGGTGCTTCCCTCATGCCGTGACCCACAGAAAAGTCATATTTTACTTCAAATGCCTTGTGGATCCATATGTTATATTGTGGCATACATATGAGTTCTCCATGCAAGGGCAGCCCTGGTATTGGTCTCAAGGGTCCTTGGCCATTACTCGATTTTATCACCCAATGGTATTTTTTGTATTATTGTGCATCTACTAAATAATTATGCAATTAGTATTAGGTCCAACATCTAACAAATATGATGAACCAACTTGTAAGAAATTAGCCTAAACATGTAAAAGATGAGGTCAATGGAATTGAAAAAATTAGCCCAACAAAACCATAAGTTATGGTCTATAAATAATACAAGTTAAAATAAGCCTAATCTTTATTTAAAACAAATTGTTTTATATGGAATAAGAGAAAGGAAGTAAGCCTAATCTTTTTTCTATTAAAGGAAACGCAAAGAGAAAAGAAACAAAAGACAGTGTAGAAAAAGAAACAGAAGAAGAACATGTATCGCTAAACGGGAAGGAAAACATCGCACTCATATCACCAATTTTCGACTCTTCCAAACTGCAAGTAGCCAAGCAAAATTGTTTTTGAGCATTTACGCTTTCTTGAATATGATTTTTTCTTGAATATGATTTTGAGAGATATTTCCAAACCGTAGGATGCAACAAGTAAGTTTAATCTTTTATTAGGCTTACGATCTATAAAATTAGTTGTTTTTTTTGTTGAATTTATTATTAATTTTTTTTCTGAATTTATTAGTTGATTTTGGTGAAATTAGTAGTTTTTTTTTGCTTGAAATTAGTCCTTGACATGCGTTAGGGTCAAATTTAGTCTTTTTTTAAGAGATCAATCTCCAATGAATAAAATGTTGAATGATCATCCGGAAGACAAGGCTCCAATTCCAATCAATCATTCTCTTGGGTTTATAACGCTATCTAAGAAATAATAACCCAAAATAACCTTAATGAATACAAAAGGCCTAGATAAGTTACTCTATGTCGTAGCATAAATCTTTAAAAATTAGGTCAGTTTTTTATCTAACAAATAATAACTAAAACCTTAAGCAATGCACAAAGCCCAAACCTTAGTAAAACTTTTTTTTTTTAGTTTAAATTCATTTGAGTTTAAATGGTTCCATGAGTTTGGTCTATTCATGTGTATCACGTGTTGCATCGGGTTGACATGAGATTTACTGTGTTGTGAGTATGTCGTGTTTTTTAACCTATTTATTAAATATACATGTTTAGGTCCATCACTCTCAACCCAATTAACGTCTCGACCAGACACAAACCCGACTTAACCCATTTTCTAGGTCTATGTTATTATATTTGATTAGAAAAAAAAAGTATGTCACTACTACTAAACATTCTTGCATCCGCCCTTGTCTCCACATACCCTCCGCATACTAGCTAGCATACATCTTTAGCAAGGGTTTCCCTCGCTGACGTTTTTTGAAATTCAAAAACATCTTGTGCATACATCCTCCTTCCGATCAAACTGCAGCGTACTATCTATAAATATATTGTATTATTTAGATAAATATATTGTATTATTATGTAGATAATTCTCTTAATTATAGGTTTTACCACGTACTTGTAGTTGTAGTTGGCAATTATCAATGAGAATACATAATTTATCATTTAGCTAGAAATATCAATAAGAAAAATAAACTTGCACAATGCTCGAGCTATTCAGAAATTCCTTGATTATCAAACAACTCTCTTTCGTGGATACCCGGTTTCTAACACTACAATCAAAACTTGTGGTTGTTATTAATATTTGGTAAACCCGAATATTAGCAACGAGTCTTAGGTTATTTGTATCTTTGTACACAATTTTTATAATTGTTTTTTTTTTCATATAATGGCAAGGCTTTAAGTAAACAAAAAGAGACTAGCTGGAAGCTGGTTATATATACAAATTATTACAGATAGATGCGGGGATATATCTATTCCAAATTATTACAGATACAAATAATGGAAATTTCTAAAGAGGATTATCTGCAATAGTTATGCTTATACGATGATCATGAAGGTAAACGAAAATATGATCAAATGCTAAAGCATCAAAAGCCGCACCAATATTATCCCCCACCATATTTTCAACCAGTAGTCCTCCAATCAATACGCCTGCCAATCCAAAACCAAACTTGCCCTTCCTATCCGTTGGTTTAAAAGGAATTATCTGGTGGGTGTGAAATATTATATACGTAACCCTTGTTGGTTTGAATAGGGTTGCGGATACAAGCTACCACCATAATGATGATGTCCTTGGTAGGAGTTGTATCCTTGAGCAGGAGGGTATTGTACCTGTTGGTAAGACGGTGCACCTTGCTGCGGCATGACGTATGCGTTACATGGAGGACAGCTTGTGTTCACCGAATCTTTACTAGTCGCGTTGTTATTATTGAGTTTGTTTGTTTGGGAGATTCTTTCCTTAAATTTATGGGAAAATGTTAGGGTACCTCTGGCTTTTCCTCTAATGGAGCGTACCTGGTATTCAACCACATGTTCTTTGGTTTCAGATCCAGAAACGCATTCAAGGAGTTCACGCACAGGGATCGAGACCTCACCAATAATTCTATCACCTAATACACGTCTGCTCATAAGGCTGAATATGAGGGTGCTGTTTTGGGTAGCGGATTCCTCGACCAAAAACTTGATGCGATGGCTCCATATAGGGTTTTTGCCACCTTTGGATACATGGGTCTGTTGTTTAGTTATCGAATTACCTGCGACTAACGAAACCACGACATACACACCCATCTTCATGAAAAAGTTCACATTTTTCAACGCACTTGCGGAGATCACGGTAATGTCCAGCCCACAATGATCCATTGTTTGATGGTCAAAATGAATTAAACACCACCTCTCTCAACCTTCTTTTAGATTGATCTCTTCTTTCTTTCCTCATCCAATCCTTATTGGTGATATAAACGAGACAAAGTTATGTATGAACGGAATGTTAGGGATATTCTAAAAGTTTATGTTAGAGATCTTTCTTTGAGGTTATCATAATATCATAAAACAAGGGATCGTTGGAGGAATAAAGACGGAGATAAATAGATGGCCATGGTGTTGTCTCTGCGCGTGTGGATAGGTTAATACGAGTTTTACGGTTATATTGGTCTATATATATCAGCGTATATATCTCCATTGATTAAACAATATAATATCAGTTGGGATTTGTTTGTCAAATATATAAACGTAGGGGTGATAGCTTTCTCTAATTCCCTAAGGAAGAGACGAAGCTATATGATAGTTTTCTCTCTTTATGAAGCATAATAGCTTAGGGAACCATAGCTTATTTTTAAAGAAAAAAATATTCATATAATTACCTCTTTATTTTACTAGATAGTGTCCATATGGTTTCTTGAAAATATTCATATCATTCTCTCTTTATTTTTCATAGATTACTTTTGAATAAAAACATATTATTATGTTTCCCAAAATTTGTCTAGATTTGTTTGTATATAATAATGATTGTATGCTTAGGGATAGTGACTTTAAGATTTTAATAATAAGAAAGTTAGGCTATAAATAGAAATGTTTTAGAATCATTGAAATGCATCTCAATTGTAATAATTTCTTTCATTTAGTGAGGAGTAAACAATAGTATTACTTGTCCAATTTATTTCTCTATTAAATACTAGAAAGGGGTTTCTGAGCTTGGTAATTTGTACGTGGTAATTTGTACGTAAAGAGTGGTAAATATTGAAGGTGATAGTGATCCAAAATCCGAGAACGGTAGTTTTACGTTGCATTTTCCATTGATTACAACGTTAAATTACTTGTAGTGGGATATAAAGACGCGATTGAATTTGGAAGCACAAAGAGTGTGAGATGTAATTCAAAGCTCCAAAGTGGAAGTACGAAAAGATTAGATATCTCTTGCAGGTAGTTATTTATCAAGTGATTATGGAGGACGTATACTAATGTTAGATGAGAAGGACACAACTGAAGAAACTTTGAAACGATAAAGACGATGCACATAAGAGTCGATCGAGTAAATGAGGCTAAAGTACAAACCTTGAGAAGTGACTTCGAGGCTATCTGAATAAAAGGCGGCGGGTCGATGGATGATTTTTTCATGAAATTAAATATCATATCTATTTGTATTTGATTTCTAGGTGTAACAAAGTTGAGGAGATTATGGTAGTGAAGAAGATTCTTTGAAATGTCCAAATATAATTTATTCAAACTATAACATCTATTCGAAGAATTTAGAGACTTAAATAACAACATGTTGGAGGAGATTATGGGTCGTCAAAAATTTTATGAGGAGATGGAAAACAATGAGATGAACCTTCTTTGTTGCTTATACATTCCGAGTGGGCATCACGTTCTAAGAAAACCAACACTATAAAATCATCAAACACCTCAAAGAAAACATGAACCCATTGAGGTCAAGGTCATGGATGAGGTAGAGGTTGTGATCTTGACCGTAGAGGTGGCCATGAATCCAATGCCAACTAGAATGACCCTAAAAAGACAAACGTAAAATATGGAGATTACGAAAGGAAATAGTTTTTCCCAACGAACTTAGAAGCACTCTCTTTGTTAGAAACAACACCCTATGCAAATAAGGAATTACACATTGTGCTAAATGTTTGGAGTGTGAAAAGTTTGGTTATTATGCAACAGTGTGTTGGGATAAGAATCGTAGTGAGGATATAAACCTCACTCAAGCCAATAAAGAATAGTGTATTATGATGATGGTAATCTCACAAACATATGTACCTAGAAAACTGTTACTAAAAGAGAAGATTTGTGTTAGCCTTCTAGCGTCGGGACAAAGTCGAGATGAATAGGAGGTGTGGTATCTTGACAATAGTGCTAGCAACCATATGACCTCGCACCACACAAAGCTCTACGCGTTAGAGGGAAATGTTACAGATCATTTATGATTTAGTGACAGTTTGAAGAAAGAAGAAAGTCGAGTTGAATGAATGGGTCAGACTTGACATTATATGGTAGAAATAAAATTATACTTTTGAGAAGCCAGAGATCCCCAAACACCGCATATAAAACTTTTCCGATAACCGATAGACCAACTTACATTTTAATCACAAAGGATGTAACGTCATAATTGAAAATTTTATTTTAAAAGAATCAATATGGAAAAACCAGTAATAAAAGCATCTCATTTGAAAAGAACATATTTAGAATCATAGCTTTCAAACTTAATCAAAATAAAAATCATTTGTAAAAGAAAATATTTATTTGGCCATCCCATTAAAATTTCCTAAAAAAATATCAGAGTTTTAAAAACGTTTCATGAACTAATTTGCAGAATTCGTATCCATGATTACATAATTAAATGTCATAAATATAATTTAACCAAAATTCCTTGAGAATACGAATGTCGACGGCAATCACATCGGGTTCTTCCATTTGTCTACTTTGGAGGATCGTAAAAAATGATTAATAAACAACTGTAAGCAAAAACATTTAGTGAGCATACATATTTATTACCTTTTATATTTAGTCATATACCTTCACGGAACACCTGCATTCAAAAATCACATATTATAAAAATTCTTAACACATATAGTTGGTACCAACTACATTTTGTTCCTTGTCCAAGGTCCCCGAGGGGCTTTTCTTGGGCTAGATTATGTTTCTTGTCCATGTTCCTCGAAGCGCTTCTCCTCGACTACATTATACATTCCCTGTGTATGTTTCCGAAAGAGCTTCTCCTAGACAACATCGTGTTCTCATACACAGATATAGCTAGCATAATAATCAAGTTAGTGCAACTCAAGTTAAAAAACAAGTAAAAGTTAAAAACTATAAATATGAGCTAATGAATCCCTGCTTCCTTAAACATTTACATTTATGTCATAATCTCTATATAACTCATATATTGAAGTATTTATTGGAAATGGATGTCTAATGTCATAACTAATTGGTATAACTTTGAGAATAGTAACAATGTCCTTTTAGGGTTGTCTTGAAGAGATAAAATAGCCAGATAAATAGTTAAAAGAGTAAGATAAATACTTTATTAATTTGTATTAGCTTGAAAAAATAACTGGAAACTAGTTTAAAAAAATAGAATTAATTTAATAGTTGAGCAACTAGAGTGTTCTAAATCCATTGAAGGTTTGGATGAGTTTGAAGGAGATAAATTCTTTTAGGATTTTCGTCCATAACTATTGATAATGCACGAATTTGAATTAGGATTAAATCTAATTATTTAATTAATTCAATATGCTTACTCTACAAGTTTGGTCAACTATAAATAGATCCACGTAGACTTCATTAATTTTAATTCTAGATTCCTTTCACTATGAGATTTTGAGTTTTCCAAACCTCTTCTCTGCTCTCCTATTTTTCTGGTGTTTATTCGTTTGGGTGTGATCATTTAGAGACATTCCCTTTTGGGTGCTAGAACCGTCCACAAGCTTCAAGATTTTCGAGATCTACAAGGATTAAATAAGAAAATTCGATTTTGCTTAAAGGATGGTAATCCTATCTCTCTTTGTAGAATTATTTAGTAGTTTTAGAAATAGGTTGCAATAATTAGTAAAACCTAGATCCTAGGTTACATGTACACTTAGGGTTATTTTAATTACTTTCATTGCCAAATATTAGTCTACAGATAAATGGAAAATCTATCAATGATATCAAAGCCATTAGGTTTTAGTTATGATCACTACTTGAAAAATCTGAAAAAACCTGGAAAACCCTCTTTGTCGTAGGACGTGGCTTGCCCTTGGTTGGACGTGCCATGCCTCGGCCAGATTTGGGCATTCTTTGAAAGATCTTGTATGCTCAAGAGTCATATTAAAGTGATATTGCTAAATAACATATGACACTAATGGGTCGCACTAACAACAACTTCATACAACTGATTATTTATTAGAAATTGATTTTAATAAATATTCAATAAAACTCTTATAGTTAAATTGAAAATAATTTATTTCATGGAAATAATAAATTCTATTAGCAAGTAACTTAATATATATCATATGGTATGATTTATAAGTCATGTACAAACTTTTGAACTAGTTGAATCCTTTTGTCCTTTTCCTAAAAGACAAAGTTTATATTTTATAAAAGAGTTTATAAATGTTTGACTTTCTTTCTTCTTCTTTATGTAATTTTCGAGATATGCATAAAAAGAAGAAGTGTATGACTTGTCTAATCATGCTTTAAAGGCATGCAAGACATGTTTATGACAATGGGGACAAGTTTGCTTAAAGTGCTAAGGACTAATGGTTAATAACTTCACTTTATGCATATAAATAAGAGAGATTGCATTTGGATTATTTTCCCATTCATTCCTTGATGCAAAATCTTAATCCTCTCTTCCCTCTCCCTTTCTCTCTAGTTTTGGTTAGAAAACTTGAAGAACGCTTGCATCTTCAAGCCCTCTTTAAGTTCATATTGGTTATGAAGTAGGGTTTAAGAGTTTTGGACTAGCATCTATATCAAGTTGATTCATTGTTGGTGTCTCAAAGGTTCCACATTCTTCATCAACTTCCAAGCCTCCCATGAGGACCCAAAGAACTGCAAAGGCTGTTATTTCTTCATCCTTTTATGTTTGGTGTTTTAATCTTTCTATAACTTGCAAGAAGATCCTTGGTGAGTATAAAATGTTTATGTTATTTCAAAAATTAAAGTCTTCCGTTGCCATATTTTAAAGTTTTTGAAACTATTTTTGAACTAAAACCCAACAATTGGTATCAGAGACATCTTGCGAGTTTGGTTAGATTTTTGATTTTTGGAAATCATAGTTTTTGGAGAATATGGATTACTTGTTTTTGTATAAAAATAAGTTCATACATATTTTCTATGACAACTTTTTTGTTATTTTATGTGACAAAAGTTTCATGCATCTTTTGTCATTTAAAGTTGTCTTATAAAAACAAAGGTAGTTTGATGTTTATATTGATGTATATGATGTGCATAAACTAGCCAAGGACCAATGTGTTGTTATGTTGTTGTGTTGTTTATTTTTGTTATAAAATGGTTGTAATAATTTATTTATTCATATGGTATGTAATAATTAAATATATTAGTTTTCTTGTTTATTTTTGTAAAGTAATAGATTAGTTTTTATAAATAATTTATTTGTACAAAGATGTAACGAGAAATGAAGTTTGAACCATGTTTGAAGACAAAAGGAAAATTTTTGAGTTCAACATGTCCTGGGCAGAACATGACACTTTCTGAAAAGTGTCATGAATGCTACACATGTGCTGAACAGAAAGATGACACTTTCTGAAAGGTGTCATGAAAGCTGCAGTCTTTCCTTTAAAGAAGTTTTTTCAAATCTTCTGCAAGCAATGAGTGTTTACTCAAGTGGGAGCTTCTTCAACAACATTACGAAATATGTTTGGTCCCTTTAGGAATGGACTTGGCATTTTTGTGTTGGCTCACAAAATTATCATTAGTTGGTTACGTTTATGCACATATCTTTGCATGTTTATCTTGTTTATTTTATGCATTATTTTGTGTAGTTGATAAATTAGTTATTCACATGCTAAAATAATTTCGGACAAAATAAACATCACATGGAGTTTGGGTTTTTCAAAATTAGACATAATATGTAACAAGTTATTATTTTAAAATAAAACCCGGTTTTATAAAATCGTTAATAACGACAAATTTTGAAATACTCCATTATAAGTTTTAAAATGGTGATTTTTATAACTTATACAAACTCCAAATATATAAGTAATAAAATGAAGTTTTATTAAAGATATAAAAGGTTAAAATGCATTCAAACTTAATACCGGTTATTAAAATTGAATTGCGTCAAATTATATAAAAACTAGCTTTTTATATAGAACCTTTAAAAGTGATTTCTTTTGAAAATTGATACCCTGGTTTGTTATATGCATGTAATAATCTTGATATCATATGTTTTTAAACTAGAATTATAAAACATATAAAGACCATTTTTACAAATCTCAAATCTATGCAATCCTTTTGAAGAACATTCGCACGTTTCTTATATGTACTAGTGGGATAAATGATAACTAACCGCTTAGTGTTATCTTTTGATGTCCGGGTTGTATTCACGATTTCTATAACCAGGTTATAGGCCGATTACACAAGTTTTTCAAATTAGACGATTTGATCGGAAATCTTTTGTGATAAAGGATACCCAAGCAAGAGAGTTTTGAGGCATAGATGGGATCAAACATGTCTAATTAAATTTGTTATTAGAGATCCCATAAATCTAGGAATTATATAGCAAGATATAATTGATAATTGATATCTACCGGGTTGAATTCAAATGGATGGGGTAAAGGATACCTAACCATTTATTTGTTTTGCAACTTGGATCCTAGACTTTGATAATTAATGTTTTTGGAAACTAAAAGGGTATTAATTATTAAAGATTAAATATTGAAAATACTAAATGAATTTTGTTGAAATTTTGTAGTTAATAATCCATTCTCATTATCATGAATTGTCATTTTCATTAATGACTAAATGAAACAATAGCATTCAATAGATATAACTTCAATGAATCAATTAATGTCTTATGAGACGATCTCGTAAGAGACATGAAATTGTATACACTTAAAGGTCCTAGTCCTAAACTATTTGCTTTGAGCAATGAGCCTGAACATGATACCTAGTAAAGGCATCACCGTGATGCTTAAGATGCTTCTAACATCAAGCTAGGAATAGTTATTCATGACTTCTAGGAAGTCTTGGATAATTTAAACATATATCTGATGATATAACAGCTCAAGCGATATTCCAATATATACAGTGATATTTTATTTAAAGCTAGTTTAAACATCGGAATAATACAAGGCTAAAGAGTCACCTAGTGTGATCTAAGCGGCCCATGTTTTATGGACTGAACATCTTTAAGCCCAATAAATCTACTAAATCCCACATAGATGGATCTTGTTTCTTTTGTGAAGAAACTGGACACTGGAAGAGGATTTACTCCTCTTATTTGGAAAGAAAGTCTGAAAGAGACTAGTACTTCTAGTATCTACTAGAGAGAACTCATACTTTTCATATAACACTCAGCTACTTGGTACTTCAATTTTAATCTAATATTTGTAAATGGCTTGCAAATATTTATTGAATAGTAACCAAGCTGAGCACAATCAAGATGAAACTACACTCTTGGAGTTTAGTTTATTATTTATGCTTAGAACATAAACTACTTGTAATATAAAACAATATTTGTTTTGGAACAAAGTGTATTTTAATTTAGCATGTCTAAATTTATGTCTTGGTTATTTTATTCAAATGTTTGATCATTTACTTAATCATTATTCATAACGATAATATTCATATTCTGAAATGATTAACTTCTATTTATGAGACTAGATCTCTTAATAGAGTTGTGAAGTAAATATCAACATTTCATAAATAAAACTAAGTTCTATATAGAAACACTTTTGACTTAAACTTGTTTTAAGTCAAACTCATCTTTGACATTGTTATCCTTATTATATAAATGGCATTCACATATTCCAACTTCAAGAAAAGGATCTTTGAAGGAAAATAATGCAGTTTATTTGACATATGCAAACCTTATTTATATGTAAAGGATTCCTAATGACATTTTCACTAAGGTGTAGAGAAAATGATTAAGGAACTATACACTTTGGTGTATGACTTCCTTTCTAATGAATGTCTGAGATTAAGCACAAGATACCAAATCAACTTTGTTAACAACTATATAAGTTTTAATTATATTTTAAGTGGTAAAACATAATTGTGAAATCTTTGTTGAAGATTTCAAAAGTTGAGATACAAACCAATAAGAACCATTTAAGGCCTTAATGATAATAAAGGATGAATCAAATCTTACTAGGTATGATTTGCTTTCTAATCGGTAGAAATATCCTCCTTTAATCTTTTTGGGATAATACTTCAATCACTATTAACTGTATCTTGAATACAAATACCAACTAATAAATGGATTGGACACTTTATAAGATTTTGTATGGAAAGGCTCCATCCATATCTTATTAAATGTTTTATGGATTTAAAGCCTATGTTGGACTAAAGCTTCTAAACCCAAAATCTACTAAATACATCTTTGTATAATACTCCAAATTTGGCTTAGATTATTATATGAAAACCCACCAAGAATAAGTCCTTTTATTCTTGTGAAAGCTATGTTAATAGAAAGCAAGCTTCTAATGACAAAGGAAGTGGGAGGTACATGGAACTTGAAACATCTCAAGAACCATAACCTTATGTAGTAATAGTTAGTACTAGTTTTAACAAGGATTATTAAAATTGAATAATAGCTATTCACAAACAAAAATTGTTTGCATTAATAGTAGAATTCATCTATGATTTGAGAAATGTGGAATCTCTCGTTGATGAGCTTTTATTGATGGCTTTTGGAAAATCCATCAAATACCAAGATGCTATGTCAGATCTTGAATCTGATAAATGACTTGGAGTCATGAACATGAGATGTAATCCATGTATGATAATCAAGAATGGGCTTGATTAAAATTTGTCTCTATAGCAAGGCTAGAAGGAGTAAATAATTCTTCTAGAAAGAATAAATTACATGGATAACCATACACATTTAAAGCAAGACTTGTAGTAAAAGGATTTTCTCATACTCATGTCATTGACTATGGTCCTCATCATACTCATGACATTGACTGTGATCAAACCTTTTTCACATGTAGCTATGATTAGATCAACAAGGATATTATTTTCTATAAATTCATATTCTTAATATGAGATATAGTAAATAGATTTCAAGAAAACCGCTTTTCTTAATAGACATTTACTGGAAGATATTTATATAGATTAGCCTGGAGGTTTTCTTGATACATGTTATCCTAACAAAATGTGTAGAGCTTGAGATCCACTTGTAGATATAAAGAAAACATCTTAATGTTGCAATCATCATTTTATGTAAAACCACAAGGTGTGTTTTTATATCAAAATGAGTAGAAGATATGTTTTTACTAGGAACTAGTGGGAGCATAGTGAAATTCCTAATCTTGTATGAATGAAACATACTTAATCATTTGAAGTCACATTCTGACTAAGCAAGGTCGTTTACACCTTGAATCGAAAAGTGTTTCTAAAATGAAAGACTTAGGAAGGAAAGGATACATTCTTGGAATGTAAAATCTATAA
Source organism: Lactuca virosa (assembly GCF_052849685.1). Taxonomy (NCBI): domain Eukaryota; kingdom Viridiplantae; phylum Streptophyta; class Magnoliopsida; order Asterales; family Asteraceae; genus Lactuca; species Lactuca virosa. Next base: position 265,941,686 of record NC_136434.1, read on the forward strand.
GGGATAGATAAAATGAATGTTAAAGGTTTCATGTCCTTATAAATATATTGACAATATCTTGAAAGGGATCAAGACACAAGATTGTTTTGGAGAATTCTTGGCATTGTCATATGGCATCATTTTGAGTTGGCCTCAAAAGTACATAGCTCATAGGTTTGAACTAGATGAAATGATTTATATTCTATTTGCTTGGCAAATGAATTCATCATTTACGCCATATTATGCATAGGACATGGTATTTGATCATGTTGTAAGCATGTCATAGGATACTAATTGAATACATGGTTAAATCACTGGATGACTATGAGAGCATTCTAAGAGTACTTTAGAAGAACTAAAAGAATGCATATGAGACAATCAGCTTAGAAAGGATGTTTATGGAAAGAGCTACACAAGATGTTAATTTCTAAACAGATATAAATAATTATGAATTATAATTGGATTTTGACTTCATTATGGAATGAAAGGTAAGTTTTATTGGAATGAGGTCCAAGCAAAACATGATGACACAATCTACTACAAAATAAGAATACACTACTTTAGAAGTTTAATTAAAATATGATTGGATGAATGAGATCATTGAAAAACTATGTTGATTTCTGCCATTCAAGGATCACATAGAAATCTTTGTGAATTCGAGAGTATACTTAATCTAGCTAAGAGACTCTATGTCACGAAAGAACACCAATCATATTCTCCAATATATTTAACTATACTTAGAGTAAAGTTAAATATAGAGATGATAGTATTCACATAATTCATACAAATTAAATTTTGTCAAATCCATTGATAAAGTCATTCTTTTGAGCTAAGTATGAATGGTCACACTTCAGCTATAATACTTTATTATTCTAGAAATGGATTTTTGATTTGGGTTTAGTATTTGGATATTGGAACATTATAACAAAAACTATTTGATAATGTTATGATATATTGGGATATAGTCATCACATTAGTACTTGTTGTGTTCTATATTAACATGTTTAATCCATGAATAATGTTATTATTCTAAAGGTTCATAGTCGGTTATAATTGTGGGAGCAATTATATAGTAAGACTAATATGAATTGGATTGGTTGACTTTCACTAGATGAAAGTAGGAAAGTGGTTGTAACCAAGTTTCATAGGTACTTGTCAGAGAACTAGAATTGAACTGACTCGCGTCAAGATCATCTCATGGATTGTTGTCATGAATGATACTTGATTAAAAGGTACTATTTTTGTATCCTTAACACCTGAGATACATAGTGGGACTTAAGTGTAGGGAGTACTATGCTTTGATAATGGTTAAATGTTGTTCCTTAACCGGGAAGTTATAAAAGCCATTTTCAGGTATGGTGTGAAATATGCAAGATGCTTATGTAGTCAAGATGGGAGTTGTTCCTCTTATGTGTTGAGAGTTAGACATCTAAGGCGCCTTACCAAAAGTTGAACAACTAATGAGATTGACCGCGATCCGAATCTCATGTTCAACATGGTGTCTGTAGAAAAGAGATAACTGATAAACTTACCTTATACACAAATTGTAGCTTTGAGCTTTCGGGAATTGGGCGTTGATAAAATGGCACAAACAGTCGTATGGTCTTAGGGGTAGTGAAATGTTGCTAGACGGTCACCACTATCTATATCAGTGTAATATGATTCTTGCGCAAGTGGGAGATTGAAAGATTGCTCAAGAGTCATATTAAAGTGATATTGCTAAATAAGATATGACACTAATGGGTCACACTAACAACAACTTGATACAACTGATTATTTATTAGAAATTGATTTTAATAAATATTCAATAAAACTCTTATAATTAAATTGAAAATTATTTATTTCATGGAAATAATAAATTCCATTAGCAAGTAACTTAATATATATCATATGGTACGATTTATAAGTCATGTACAAACTTTTGAACTAGTTGAATCCTTTTGTCCTTTTCCTAAAAGACAAAGTTTATATTTTATAAAAGAGTTTATAAATGTTTGACTTTCTTTCTTCTTCTTTATGCAATTTTCGAGATATGCATAAAAAGAAGAAGTGTATGACTTGTCTAATCATGTTTTAAAGGCATGCAAGACATGCTTATGACAATGGGGACAAGTTTGCTTAAAGTGCTAAGGACTAATGGTTAATAACTTCACTTTATGCATATAAATAAGAGAGCTTACATTTGGATTATTTGCTCATTCATTCCTTGATGCAAAATCTTAATCCTCTCTTCCCTCTCCCTTTCTCTCTAGTTTTGGTTAGAAAACTTGAAGAACACTTGCATCTTCAAGCCCTCTTTAAGTTCATATTGGTTATGAACTTAAAGCTTAAGGGTTTAAGAGTTTTGGACTAGCATCTACATCAAGTTGAGTCATTGTTGGTGTCTCAAAGGTTCCACATTCTTCATCAACTTCCAAGCCTCCCATGACGACCCAAAGAACTACAAAGGCTGTTATTTCTTCATCCTTTTATGGTTGGTGTTTTAATTTTTCTATAAATTGCAAGAAGATCGTTGGTGGGTATAAAATGTTTATGTTATTTCAAAAATTAAAGTCTTCCGTTGCCATATTTTAATGTTTTTGAAACTATTTTTGAACTAAAACCCAACATTTTTCGAATTTTTTCCTATAATTTTGAATTGTAGGATTTATCTTTGTATTTAAATATTGTTTTAGTCTTTTAAACCTAAATAATTAAACTAGGAGACTAAATGTTCCTAAGAAATTTGAAATTATGAATAATTGATATAAACTAATTAATTAAAATTTAATTAAAGATACTATGCTTAAATCATGTATTATTAAATCTTTAAAATACACCTTACATATAATTATAATAATTTATATATAATATAGGTAAAACTAAAAGATAAAATAAATTGGTAGTCGAATCAAGAGTACGTCTCATTATTGAAACCATTTTTATAAGAGAGACATAAGGAAACGACCTATAAAATGATTATTTAATGAGTGTCCTTTTTATTCACCGCTTCTTTTTGTTTTTGATTGTTGTTGGATGAAAGAGTTTGATAGGACAATGTCTCACTAAAAGTATAACACATAAAGTAGTAAAACAAACTTCCAGTCTTAGGTATATTAGGAAATGTAAATAGTGTCTAACCCATGAAAAACGCACATTATTCCTTATTGTCTGTTTATGGAGCGTGTATGTTTAACCGACACATAAATTTGAGATGTAAGAAGAAGATGATGTCGCACTTATGCTTATGGTTAGTTGGTGGAGCGTGTATGGTTAACCGACACATCAACTAGAGAACCATAAAATAATCAAGGTGTCATGCGTATTTGCATGGTTGGTTCACCATTTTATTTGTGAGACCTCGGTATCCCAGGCATAAATAGAAGATGTGCAAATTCGAGATTAAGATATCATTAAATAGTTTTAATGTATCTCACAATATCTAGGAATTTCATAGAGATTGAAATTGATAAATAGTTTAACTACCAAAAATAAATTCACTATATTATCATAGTATCCCTTTTCAAAAAACGTATCTAAAATATGGATTCTAGCCTTAAAATAAATTGAGTAATTGTTTAAGGATCGAATCAACAAACTAAACTAACTTTCTTAATTTATATGTATGGTCTTGATGGAAATCCTATTCCACCTCCTCCCGCACCTACAAATTCAAACTTCCATATTCTTTATTCTCCAAAGGGAAAAACTCATTGGCGGGGCAAACTACCTCAATTAGATGTGTAACGTTAGGATAACCCTAAGGTATGATGATCGTGCGTATGTTCTTGATAATCTTATTGTCAATATCGATGAGTTCTCTACTAATGAAGAAAAGGTTACTCGCCACAAACACGTTAAAGACTCAAACAACGTTTCTTGCATCATGACCCCCTCTATGTGCTCGGATCTCTAATAGATTTTTTAGAACACTTGGGCATATAAGATGAACTTGAAATTGGTTGAAATGTTTCAACAAAGAGCAAGGAAAGAATGATTTGGGGTTGTGAGATCCCTAACATGATGCAAGATGAAGGAAGGAGGTTTTGTGAGTGCTCATGTTCAGCAAATAAAGAGCTACATAGACCGACTTGAGAATCTCGATGTTGTTTTTGACAAGAAACTTGTTGTGAATCATGTTCTTGGTTCTCTCCCTAGTTCATATGATAACTTAATAATGACCTATCATTTGAATTGTGTGGATAAGACATCAATGGAACTCTACAGCCAACTCCAAACTGCATAACTTGAACCGAAGAAAGCTCCAGTTAATTCTCAATCTCCATTCTTTCCGTTTAAAAGGCAAGTGATTCGTAGACAACAATTTTTCTCCATATACAATAATTTATGCTTTATAAAGTTGTACAATATAACATTTTAAAGAACAAATTGTTGTGTATAGAGAAAAATTATTGTGTACGAATGGACTCCCCATTCAAAATGGTAGTGGAAAGATGAGGAAACGTTCTAATCATAATTGGAAAGGAAAGGCTCAAACTGGACTTTTTCAAGGGGATAAAGGAAAGGGTGAATCCTCCATTCCACTAGTCACTGATCTAAAAGAAACAAACTGCTTTTACTGTGGCATTAAGGGGCATTATAAATGAAGTTATCCTACGTACTTGAAAGATCTCAAGGATTGTAATGTCAAAGCGATTAGGTCTACTTTAGGTACTTATATGATCAAACTCCATAATACTATTACATCAAATTTGTGGTTTCTTGATACATAATATCGTTCTCACATATGCACTATATTTCATGGTCTAAAGGAAAGAAGCAATATTAAGTATGGGGAGCTAAATCTAATTATGGGGAATAGACGCAAGTCGCATGTCTTAATGATTGGAGATTTTGAGCGGATGCTTAGTAGTGGAGTTATGATAGACTTAGTTTATTGTTGTTACTCATCTGAGATGACTAGAAACATTATTTCATTTCATGTTTATTTAAACAAGGATTTTGTTTTTCATTTGATAATGAGAAAAGTGATATTTTGGTTTTTAAAGATGGTTGTTTATGTTTAAAGCTTTTCCTTGCAAACTTATATATGAAAGTGTTATTCGTGTTTCAATAACATCAATGTTAACTTAAATATTAATTATAATTATAATAGCTTAGATAAATCATGCTTATGGAATTGTTGCCATGGCCACATAAATAAGAAACACATAATCAAGATCCACTCGGGCAGGATCTTGGAATCATTAGATTTTAAATCGGATGAGGTATGTACATCTTATTTGTTAGGAAATCTGACTAAATCACCATTCACAGGGACTAGTGAAACAGGTGAATAATTATTGGATCTCATACACACATATATGTGTGAACACTTCAGATATGCCACAAGGGACAATAAACACTTCTATGTTACATTTATTGATGGTTTCGGTACATATGGTTATGTTTATTTGATTAAACATAAGTTGGATACCTTTGAAAAGTTCAAAGAGTATCATAACGAAGTAGAGACAAATTTGGGTAGGAATATAAAGGTTATCTAATCCTAAAGGGGAGGAGAATAACTTAGTATCAAGTTCAACAATCATCTTAGATATTATGGAATCGTTGCGCAATTAGTTCCTCCAAGAACACCACAAATTAATGGTGTTGCTGAAAGGAGATTTCGAACCTTATTAGACATGGTTCGATCTATGATGATTCGGGCTTCATTTTGGGGGTATGCACTTGAAATAACAACCCATATATTAAACCTTGTACCAACTAAGAAGGTTTCAAAGACACCAGAAGATATGTGGAATGGAAAATTTCCTTCACTTAATCACATTATAATATGGTGTTGTGAGGTTTTCACTCGACACGAAACCCAATATAAAATTGAATACAAATATGTTAAGTGTCATTATGTCGGTTATCTATAAAAGGATTTTGGATATTTATTTTACAGACCCAGTGAAAACATGGTGTTTGTAGCTCGAAAATGAGTTTTCCTTAAGAAAGAACTTATATCTCAAGAAGTTAGTGGGAGTCAAATTGACCTTGAGGAAATACATGAGTCAACCAACAACAAACATTTAGTTGGAACAACTAGCACTTAACCAAATATTGAGAAATATGTTGAGCCAAATGACATAAGCCTACCTCTTCGTAGATCTGGTAGAGTTAGAAATCCTCCCGAGTTCTATGGTTTCCATATAACAATGGATGGAAACATGTTAATTAATGATAGAAAGTTAGTCAATATAAATGAGCCAGCTAACTAAAAAGAAACAATGGCAGGCCTTGAGGCTTCCAAATGGAAAAAGGCTATGGACAATGTTCAGTCCATGAAGGAAAACCAAGTTTAGAATTTGGTTGATCCAACACCTGGTCCTAAGATAGTAGTTTGTAAATGGATCTTGAAGAAGAAGAAGACCGACATATTTGGTAATTGACACACATTCAAATCTTTATTGGTGGCAAACCGTTACACTCAAACTGAAGGAATTGATTATGAGAAAACATTCTCACTGGTAGCTAACATAAAGTCTATTAGCATACTACTTGCTATAGCTACCTTTTATGATTATGAGGTATGGCAAATGGATGTTAAAACGCATTTCCTTAACAGAAAACTATTGGAGGATGTGTACATAACACAACCTGAAGAGTTTGACCCAAGTATCTGAATAAGGTGTGTAAGCTAGAAAGGTCCGTCTATGGACTTAAAAAAGTGTCACGAAGCTGTAATCTGTGCTTCCATTAAAAAGTCAAACAGTATGGTTTTTTTTGGAAGTTGAGATGAATCCTAAGTGTATGTCAAAGCTAGTGGGAATGTTGTTTCCGTCCATGTATTATATGTTGATGACATATTTCTCATAGGAAATGATATCCCTGAGTTGCAAAGTTTAAAATATTGGCTCGGGAAATGTTTTGCGATGAAGGAGTTAGGTGAAGTGGTATATGTCCTTATTCAGAGTATATATGTAGATAAGGTATTGGAAAGATTAAATAAGAAAAATTCCAATAAAGGAAATGTTCCTATGCATCATAGTGTTAAATTAAGTAAGCCTAAATGTCCTAGTTCTAGTGATGAACATGATAGAATGGATCAAGTCCCATATGCATCGGCTATATGATCTATTATGTACAGTATGAAATGCACTCACCCTAATGTGTCGTATTCTTTGAGCATGGTAAGTTAATATCAAGAAAACCATGGACTAAGTCATTCAACATTTTTCAAGAACATTCTGAGGTATTTGAGAAATACTAAATACATGTTGCTTGTGTATGGTGGTGAACAAGAGCTTGTTGAAAAATGATACAATGATGCAAGTTTCCATAGGGATAGAGATTATTCAAAGTCACAATTTGAATGGGTATTTGTATTGAATGGTGGTGCAGTAACCTAGAAAAGTTCCAAACATGATATGGTGGCAGACTCTAACTGTGAGTTTGAATATATTGTGCACGAGAAGCATCCGAGGAAGCTTCATGGATCAGAAACTTCATAGGTGACCATGGAGTTATCCGTGTAACAAAGATCCATTAGAGATATTTTATGATAACGAAGGTGCAGTCTCTCTAACTAAAGAAACTATGGATCATGGAAGGTCAAGACATATAAAAATGAAGTTCCATTACATTCGAGATACAATTGAGGATGGCGATTTCGTTGCAAATTGAGTATCGTCAAAGGAAAATATGGTCGATCCGTTCACAAAAAGGAATAACCAAGGAAAGAAATAGTATGCATGCTCGAAGCATAGGTATGACAGATGATGTTAATTTTTAGTAGTTACTTGATAAATTTTGAAATAGTTGTAACAATGAATTAAGTTTATAATTGTTATGGTGATTAAATAATGGAGAACTATTTATTTCATGAGTGTTACCATTTACAATTAATTTATTATTGTGTTTTATTTTGCATGTTTAGATCCCCACTTCATGAGTATTCATTTACTTAAAACTCCACAATCGTTCATACTCTTAGGAGTCATCATTAAGTTAAGATTGTCGTAAAGAATTTAGTAGATTGTCTTTAGTGATTACACATAGTTGGTAGATTGCAACTAATTATGTTCACGAGTATTTAATAGAGATTTAATATTGGATACAACATGCACTCAGAGAGATTTCTTGATGAATTATATCACGAGTAATTATGAGATGATAATATCTCTTATTCTTAAAATGGAGAGACATTGAGTTCTTTGTATGCTTGTTAGTTGTGCATTATTCTTACTCAATCATTATCGTTTATTTGTTCTGGTTTATTTCTCTATTAAATTCTGTTGGGTCTAAATTTGGTTTATACGTTGCTTTTCTAGGAAACTGTATTTTTCTGTAGTATAGTATGTGCTTAAGGCTGTGTTCACGGCCAGGTTGGTGTGTATGGCCGTAAACGAGTTTACGGCCGTAAACCCGTTCACAGCCGTGAACCCATGTACGTCCAACTGTCTCATATATATATATATATATATATATATATATATATATATATATATATATATATATATATATATATATATATATATATATATATATAGTGAGGAGTGCATGTGTAAGGCTAGAAGTGTTTAGGAGTGTAAGGCTAGAGAAGGAGAGCATATTCTAGAGAGAGAAACTAGAGAGAAGTTTTGTGTGTGTGAATCTCTTGTATCTGGATCTTCATTCTAATCAATTCATACAAGATTCATCATCTTCTTCTTCTCCTTCTTCTTCATTTGATCTGGCATCATCCGTTTGATTGGGATTCCGCACCATCAAACGGATCTGATTGATACACAAGCAGATTGGGGACTTACAATTGGTATCAGAGCTTCGATTGTATCAATCCTTTTTGTCAGATCTGGAGCTTATTTGATCGTATTTTTGAAGGATTCTTGCGTTTTTGGATAGATCTTGGCAAAATAAGGGGGGGTTTGTTCTTCGTGTTTTTGATAAAAACGAGTTTTTGATCGAGTTTTGGAGCAAAAGGGTGAAAAACGTTGTTTTTAGTCGTAACCAGCGAGGGGGTGGCGGCGTGTACGGCCAGCAGCTAGGGTTTCTGAAGTGTTTACGGCCCGGAGTTTACGGCCTCGGAGTTTACGGTCCGAGGTTCACGGCCAGCAGCAGCATCGCACATGTACGGTCCGAGGTTCACGGCCAGCAGTAGCATCGCACGTGTACGGTCGGGGTTTGTGGTCCTCGCCTCGGATTGGTTCCCAGCCTCGCTTCGGACGTTTACGGCTCGGCTTCGCTTCATTCTCGTCCTCGCATCTCAGCAGCAGAAGTCCTCGCAGCCTGCTTCCATTAAAAAAAAGGGAATCGATTTCGGGGGTGCCGGGGATCGAACCCGGGTCTCCTGCCAACTCAACCAAGCGCCTTACCAGTTGAACCAACTTGTCACATGCTACAAACCTTCCGATTTTAATTCAAAAGCACTCCCTTTCGCACCTATTTTTGCAAAATTGACACTTTTAGCCCAAAATTCAAATTTCTTTTATTTTTAAATTCTATTTTCTTCCAAAAATTTTAGCTTTTAATTTTTAAATTTCTAAATTGACCTTTGACCTCAAATTTTGACTTTGACTTTAAAGTTTGACCTTTCACTTTAAACTTTGACTTTCTCGTTTGACTTTCAAAATTTCAAATTTAGCTTTTCGGTTTGACTTTGAAGTTTGACTTTTCAAGTTTGACTTTTCAAGTTTGAATTTTAAGTTTGACTTTTTTAAATTTGATCTTTTAAGGTTGACTTTTGAGTTTCTAGTCAAAGGGAATTTTTGGTAAACAATGAGTTCTTCAAGCGTCCCGATAAATGAAGTTTCATGTACTCTATCTTGTGAAACTACGATTAAGTTTCTACGTGAACAAATAGATTTACTAAAAAGGGAAAATAAGGACCTAAAATACGAAGGATATCAACTTAAGAAAGGACAGAAACCCTAAAAGAACAATTAGAGACTAAAACAAAGGACATCCGAAAACTTCAGGAAGAGTATAGCAATAAGTGTGCCAATTATAGATTTGTGACTGAACAACTTGCTGAGTTAACTGCTGATCTTGACACATTGAAAAACAAATTTGAAAATGCAGATTTTAATTTTAGAAAATTTGATGTGTCGAGTGAAGTAGTTGCATCAATGATGGAAAATAATTTGAGATTTAAAAATAATCAGTCAAAGGGTTTAGGGTATGATAAAGTGCCTCCTCCTTTTAATCACACCTATCAGTATAACCCTTTGACAAAAGAGGAAATGGACAGAGAGCCACATCTTAAATATGGATTTGTGTCAGGAGATAGTATTAATGTTGAAAATACTAATGTTTCTATTTCGCATGCAGATCAATCTTTAAGTCAATCAAAGCAAGCAGCTGAAGAGAGTGTGTCAGATTCTGTGTCAAAGTCTGATGACTTAAATTTTTTCGATATATTTGATGATATCTTTGATAATTCTGTCGTGGTTGTGTCAGAAAGTGTTGAGCTGAACGATACTAATGCTTATATTTCTTGTGCAGGGAAAGTAAAGGAAGATGAGAACAAGGAGAAAACTATTGAACAAACCAATGTCTCCTTGAACTCTGAATCTGTTGCTTCGAACTCAGTTGCTTCTGATCAACCTGCTGTTGAGAAATAAAGGCCACCAAATCAAGTGAAACAGCCAACCTGCTGCAAGTGTGCACGTGGGAACAACCAAATACAAGGCATGGATATGCCACCAGGGGCAGGAAGAAACAACTCCTACGTGAAGAAAAATACTTGTTTTCACTGTGGAACACCTGGACACATTGCCAGAAATTGTTCAAATCGTGCATACACTCCCTACTACGCACAAGGCTGGCAGAACTCACCAAGAGGGAGATTTTCCAAAAGAAATCCCTCAAGGTCACGTTCAGACAATGGCGAATGGAATGCCACGAAGGGCAAGAGTTCGACTCCCAAGGCCAAGAAATCAACTCCCAAGGGCAAGAAGGGAATGCCGGCCCAGAAGCCAATTTCAAGAAATGCTCCAACGAAACCAAAACCGGCTAGGTCAAAGGCATCTCGACAGCAGAACTCAAGTTTAAAATCAAGTGCCGAGGCACCCATCAGATCGAAAAAGAAATGGGTTAAACCCAACTATAGATGGGTACCAAAGGTTCAATCTCCCACATCACCCAATGACTCTAATATTTCTTCATCTTCTGTTTTTGATAAACAGGATATGTCATGGGAGAGAGTACCGTGCAAGGATGACAAAGGTCAACCCAGTTTCAAAATGGATTGGGTTCCAAATATCAACTGATCCTGCTCTGTGCTGGAGCAGCTATGGAGGCATGTCATCAGACTTCGGTTTGTTGATAGTGGTTGTTCCAGGCACATGATAGGAGGCATCTCTCTACTGTGCAACACTCAGAACTTTGTTTGAGAGTATGTGTCCTTTTACGGGAAAGGAAGAAAGGAAGGGATCACTCATGGGGTTAGTGCTTAATGACATGAAGAATTTTCGGATCTGTTCTGAGATTATGTGTGCTGTTCTCAGACCTTCTGGATGCAAATTCAATAGGTGACTTACGGTTTGAGTTTTTTTCTCGATACTCCTGAGTTTATCTTACACTGTTTCGCTTTGAAGACAATTATTTTCTTTCTTATAGTTTTTCTTTGGTAGGTATTGTTTTGGGAAGTGATATAAAGTCTAGTGCTAAGAGGCAATCTGAAATCCATGTAACGCACGAAAATCGAATTGTCTAGACTCTGTATTCAATGTGCTGGTAGGCACAAAGGATTCAAAAGGACTAAACATTGATTGACCATGAAAGGACTAGAAAATATAGACTTAGATAGTTTCATTTGGACTGACCGTACGACGCTTGGGTAGATTGAGCAGTGAGATAAACACGGGAACCCACGAGATACACTAAATTAATACGCATCTAGAAGTGTGGCTCAACATTTCCTTGATGTATGGACTCATGTCCTTAATTCCGGTATTGATAGGGCAACTGGGGGGTTCTGATAAAGTAGGTCTATAGGAAATTATTTTCTTGCTTTCTATCTGCCAGTCATATGTTGCTTCCTTTGCGTGATTGGAACATATCCGACCTGGAATGCAACATATGCAACTCTATCTCTATGCATTTCCATATCTATGAAATTCTTTCTATCTGTTTGCCATATGTTGTTCCCTCTGCGTGATCGAAACATCCGACCTGGGACATAGCATATGCACTCTACTATCTCTCTAAACCCCTATCTATGTTAGTCATATGTGTTGGATTAGTGTCTAAGTCCATAACTATATTTGGTATGTACTTGACCCGATTGGCATGGTCCATTTGGGTTGCATGGCATCATGCATTTGGATAGACTAAAATGAGGGAAATAACACTTAAGCTTTATTAATATATTCTAAGTTCTAATATATTAATAAGATTATTTAATTAGTATTGATCAAGAATTAATTTGGAATTAATTAAGTGATCAAATGGAGACTAATTAAATATATGGGTTGATTGTGTAAATCATCCATACTTGTATAGTGGGCTAATGCTCCATGGATTATCAAGTTGGGCTAAAACCCATAGGATGCTCCATGGATGCTCCATGGTGTTTTTGTACCCATGGATCATGGAAATGAAAGGCCATGACAATGAGGGTTACACCTAATTAAATATATGGGTTGATTGTGTAAATCATCCATACTTGTATAGTGGGCTAATGCTCCATGGATTATCAAGTTGGGCTAAAACCCATAGGATGCTCCATGGATGCTCCATGGTGTTTTTGTACCCATGGATCATGGAAATGAAAGGCCATGACAATGAGGGTTTACACAGGTGTAACCCTAATTGTGACACACTATATAAGCATCTTATTCTTCCCAAAAATCGGCGACTATGAAGGAATGGTGAGGGCTAGCCGATTTCATGACGTGTCTCATTTCTCTCAAGTTATTCTAAGTGTATTTGGTGTTGTGTGAACCATTTGAGGTGTCACACTTGAGGCACTAGGCTCTTGAGCTCCATGCAATCAAGCTACAACAAGAGGTATGAAATTCTACTAGATTTTATATTACATGTACCATATATTATGCTAGTTAGAACAATACCTTGGAAAATTGATATCTTTGCATGTATAATAGAGAAAACATAGATCCAAGGTATTTAGGGTTGCATGTACACCTTAGGAGTGTTAGAATGCTCAAAACCCTTCAATATGTTGTTCCCTCTGTATGATTGGAAGACATCCGACCTGGGATACAACATATGCACTTCTATATCTGACTTCCTCCTTAATAATTGTTTACTCACCTAAAGTAAGGAGTTCTTTGGAAGTTATTCATTACCGGGGTATATCGAGAAGTGGGGAACACGTTCTAGTGCAACTAAAATTGAACCATTTAATAGGTTGTCTGTAGATCTTGCTGCTTAATATAAGTGGACAACAATATCCTTGGTCGTTGTCAGCTAAATGTCCATTTAGGAATATATATCACAATGACTTGTCACCTATAATCTGTTCAAATTGTCAACATCTTTTGTGTTTAAGTGGACCACAATACCGGTGATTGACCAGATCTAGACATGCAGGCGTGTGCTGATAAACGATATTGAATTGCTTGACAACTTTGATCCCAAATATTTTTATTTTTGTTAAACTTGTTCATAGTTTTCCTCTATCCACAAATTTAGGGGGAGAATTAAAAATTTTCAAAAATCAAACAAAAATCAGAAAATTAAAAATCCAAAAATAGTGTTATTTCTGTTTTATTTCTTGTTCTAGAAAATCAAAAATCCAAAAATATTTTTGTTTCTATTTTATTTTTTTCAGAAAATATGAAAAATCCAAAAATATTGTGTGCTAAATTTTCTTTTAGTTTTGTTTTGTCTTGAAAAGTGAATTCAGATGTAGATGAGACTCATGGAGACTGAATCAAAAATTTCTGAGCCAAGGCCTCATCCGTGAGCATCGAAGAATTCTCATTCGAAGGAGCAAGAAATGAAGATTATTCTTTCAACATTCAATCCTTCAACCCCAGAAGCAAGGTCAAGTTGTTCTTGAAGATTATGTGACAGATTGCATTGAAGCCTCCTCAATCAGTCTGTTGCTATCTATGAACCTGCTGAAGTGATCCAGAAGATTAGATTTCTCTATTGTTCTCTCTGAAGATTCTCGAGCTGAAAGCGTTATCTTTCAAGAATCTTTTCAAGAAGCCTCCTCACCCAACGTGCGTTCAATGCCAAATTCTAAAGAAAATCCCAAGTACTCAAGATGAAGTCAGTTATTGAAGATTCATCATGTTCATCTTGAAGCGGTGAAGAATTTGGAGATTAATGTTGAAGCCAAGCTCCCAATGAAGATTGACAAGAAAAGCGAGCTACTTTTTAGGGGGAGTTTGTTGATTCAATTAGAAAAGAAAGCTATAAACCAAGGGGGAGATTGTTGGGTCTAAATTTGGTTTATACTTTGCTTTTCTAGGAAACTGTATTTTTCTGTAGTATAGTATTTGTTTAAGGCTGTGTTCACGGCCAGGTTGGTGTGTACGGCCGTAAACGGGTTTACGGCCGTAAACCCGTTCACAGCCGTGAACCCGTGTACGGCCAACTGTCTCATATATATATATATATATATATATATATATATATATATATATATATATATATATATATATATATATATATAGTGAGGAGTGCATGTGTAAGGCTAGAAGTGTGTAGGAGTGTAACGCTAGAGAAGGAGAGCATATTCTAGAGAGAGAAACTAGAGAGAAGTTTTTTGTGTGTGAATCTCTTGTATCTGAATCTTCATTCTAATCAATTCATACAAGATTCATCATCTTCTTCTTCTCCTTCTTCTTCATTTGATCTGGCATCATCCGTTTGATTGGGATTCCGCAGCATCAAACGAATCTGATTGATACACAAGCAGATTGGGGACTTACAAATTCTAGAAAGTTGTATATGATCTTAGTACAGAAAGAGAAAATGTCTTGTGCAATTATATATCAAACGGTTATGGAGGACGTACGCTAGTGTTATATGAGAAGGACACAACAAAAGATGCATGAAAACGATAAAAACAATGTACATAGGAGTCAATCGGGTAATAGACGCTAAAGTAAAAACCTTGAGAAGTGTCTTGGATAGTATCTAAATAAAATATGGCGGATCGATGGATGATTTTTCATTAAATTAAATATCATATCGACTTGTATTCGATTTGTAGGCATGAAATTGAGGAGATTATGGTGGTAAAGAAGATTCTTCGATCCGTCCAAATACAATTTATTAAAACTTGTGACATCTATCGAACAATTTGGAGATTTAAAAAACAACATGGTGGAAGAGATTGTGGATCGTCTCAAAATCCATGAAGCGGAACTTATGGGTTATGGAAAATAATGAGATGAACCTTCCTTGTTACTTATACATTCTGAGTAGGCATCACATTCTAAGAAAAACCAATATGGGAAACTCGTCAAACACCTTAAAAGAAACAAGAAGCCATTATGGTCAAGGCCACGGACAAGGTGGAGGTAATGATCTTGAATGCGGAGGTGGTCGTGAATACAATGAAAACATAACATAAAGAGTTTACGAAAGGAAGTTGTTTCTCTAAACAGTCCTAAAAGAACTGTTGTTAACGACAATGCCATATGCAAATGAGGAATTACAAAATATGTTAAATGTTGGAGTGTAACACCTATCTCCAAGCTTTATGTGTTGGATTATGTGTCTAAGCCCATAACTATAATTGGTATGTATTTGACCCGATACAGCATGGTCCATTTGGGTTGTAACACTCTGGAACAATTTGATAGGATGGATACTTGAGAAAGAGGTTATGATGATTTGTTAATATATTATAAGTATAATATATTAGTTGAGAAATCATATTATTTAATTAGTATTGATCAATAATTAATTTGGAATTGATTTAGTGATCAAAAGAGACTAATTAAATTAAAGGGGACTGATTATGTAAATCAGTGAGACATATGGTTTGGGCTAATGATCCATGGTTAAATTTGTAATGGGCTAAGCTTATGTCAAAAGTCCATGAAGTATTGGTCCATATAAGTTATGGATCATAAGCCTAAGTGTAAGAATTAGTGCTTGCTTATGACTCTTGGAATTCTACACTATATATCTATTCCTCTAAAGCCAAAATCGTGTACTATGTATTCCTAGAAGCCATAAACGATTTTGTGTCTCCAAACCTCTCTCTCAAAGTCCTCCTCTTGTTCTTGGTTTGTTATAATTCTATTTGAGGCATCACACTTGAGGTGCTAGGCTCTTGAAAGACCAATTCCTACAAGCTACAAGAAAGAGGTAATCTTCTAACTTACTTTTATGATTCATATGTCAAATTGTATGCTAGTTGTAGGTTTCAAGCTTTGGAAATTTTGTTGCATGTTAGATCCAAATCTATTAGGATTGTATGTGCACCATAGGATGTTGTAGTACATAAAAATCCAACAGTGGTATCAGAGCCATGGGTAGTTTTCTGTTATATTGTTGCTTGGTGAATTGTTCAAAGCTGGAAAAATGAAAAATCTGCATTCTGTCAGCATGGACTCGTCAATTCCACTCATGAAGTCGATGAGTCCATAAACTGGCTCGACGAGTCGGACAGTCTGTTGGCAGATTTTTAGGATTTTTGGTCGGAATTGGATTGGGATCACTACCACAAACTGTTTTGCATCCTAAAATCTGTTTTTTTATATGGTAGTGATTATAATCATCCAATCAAAAGATAATTGTCAAAATTTTAAGATAATTATTGGTATATATGATAAACAAAATTACTTGTAAATTGTTGATATGAATTATCTTGCCTTATGAGTTAAATTAGATCAATCCTAGATTATATGATAATTTTATTTGTTAAAATTGATCTAAATATTTTTTAATGACTTCCATAACTTGTCCTCAAGTTATGGAACATGAAAAGTCTCATCCATTAAAATGACATTAAACTCATAAGTTATAGAAATGAAAAGATTTTCAAGAGTTGTATTCTGATCAAATTGGTAAAGGATAAAATGGTTATTTTATAAGTTTAAAATTTGATCTAAACGTTTTTTGAGAGTTACAAAACTTGGTTTTAAGTTTTGGAACTTAAAAGTTTTTTAAGGAGTTACAAATAAATATTAGTTAAATTGATCTTAATGTTTTTGAAGAGTTCCATAAGTTATGGAACTTGAAAAGTCTCATCTTCATAAAACAAATTAACCATTAACTTATGGAGTTCAAAAATTTTCAAGAATTACAAAACTTGCCCTCAAGTTTTAAAAGTTGAGAAGTCTGAATTAGGAAACATTGAATTCATAGGAATCCTAGTAATTTGAAAAGTTTTCAAAAATGTAACTCATGGGTTCATAACTTAAAATTAATTAAATAGTTTTAATTTGATGTTTTTGGATAGTTCAATTAACTCTTATGGACTTTATTAATAGTTAATTAAATGTTTAATTAAAAAGAGTATTATTAAATCAATAATCATATGGTTTAAGTTTAATTAAATTAAGAGTATAATTTATTTATAGATTAAACCATCAAGTATCTTAAAAGATTAAAACACACCCTTATACTATATAAAATTAAAAGTTTAATATATATATATATATATATATATATATATATATATATATATATATATATATATATATAAGTAAAAGGGAAGTCTTACCGTTAGTAGGCCTCATTCACGAAGCCAGTCTATAAGGGGGTATAAGGTTACCACCTATAAAATGGTGGTTTAATGGGTGTCCACTCTCACCCAACGCTTCCTTGACTGGTGGAGGGTCGTTAGCCGAACGGGTAGGATAGGACATTAATTCTCATTAATAAGTATAATGATAATTATTAAAGTAACTGAACTTTTATAAGATCTCAATCTTAGTTACTTTAGGAAAAATGTGAAATTGGTGCTATTCCATGAAATTACACTTTGCACCTTGTTAAGTCGTTAGTGGAGCGTGTGTGGTTAACCGGCACACTAATTTGGGACTAACAATGTGTGGCAAAGGGTAGCTTGATGTTAATCATGGATCAATGGAGCGTGTGTGGTTAATCGACACATTGATTAGGTGATTTGTAACATTAATTGCACCAAGCTAATTTGCATGGTTATTCACACCTTGTTTGTGATCCTCTGCATCCCAGTCACAAACTTGAGAGGGACTAATCGAGATTAAATATGCTATTGAAAAGTTCAATATATCTCAAAGGAACTAGGAATTTGAATTTATTTAAAACCTAAAGTTCATTTTCGTTTTTCATGGTGGAAATTGGTAAATCGTCATTTACCTACCTTCAAATAATTTGCAATTGGATTACGGCATCCCTTTTCCAAATTGTTAATTATTGTGTTGGGTCCTAGCCTTAATATTTCATTTGGGTGTTATATTAAGTACTTAAATCAACTAACTTGAATTTCTCCCTTATATATGTCTAGTTCTGAAAACCATGGTCTTCCCGAATCTTTTGGAAAAAGCTTTGCTCATGAAGATAATGTTCCCAAAAATCATACTTCACTTCCTCCACCTCCTCCAATTATTCTCCCTAACCCACAAGTTCAAAGGCTTGAAAAGTTCAAGGTCACTCAATCCCTATTGGCTAGCAAACACCAAGATGGAAGGTCTATGTGTGCACATGTCTTAGAGATGAAGTCACACATTGACAGACTTGGAATGTTAGGAGTCTTTGTGTCGAGGAAGTTGGTTGTTGACTTGGTTCTTCAGTCACTTCCCGAGTCGTATAGTCAGTTCATTAAATATTACTATATGACAGACCGCGACATGTCCCTTATCGATCTTACCTATTTTCTAATTGCTGCTGAATCAGCAATGATTTGGCGTTGATCTTACCTATTTGCTAATTGATGCTAAAACAGCAATGATTTGGTGCACTGGTAATGCAAATTTGATTGGAAGATCTACTTCCCAAACCTCCATGGACATTGACAATGGAAATATTGGAAGTCCAGAAAAGCTTTCTCTTCCCAATAGAAAGGGATCGGTCATGGTCAAACCGTTTGACCTAATGGTAAAGAGAAAGGCTAAGTCTGAGATTGTCCCATGTACCATTCCAAGAGAATCTGTTTGCTTCTATTGCCAAGAAAAGGGGCATTGGTTGTGAAGTTTTCGTATCTACCTAACAGGACCACAAGGATGGTATAGTCAAAATGTTTGACCCTGCTTCAGGTAAGTCCACTATCTAACTCTATTATGTTCCTATTTGTAGATTCTTAATACGTGATGTGGTGATATTACATTTTGATGTTTTGTAGAATCAAAGGAAGCTTAAAGGAAGAGTATGTTGAGTCTGATCGCGAAGAGATGGATTTCGATCGCATGGTTCAATGATCAGATTTT
Source organism: Lactuca virosa (assembly GCF_052849685.1). Classification (NCBI taxonomy): domain Eukaryota; kingdom Viridiplantae; phylum Streptophyta; class Magnoliopsida; order Asterales; family Asteraceae; genus Lactuca; species Lactuca virosa. The sequence continues at coordinate 265,960,933 of NC_136434.1, forward strand.
TGAGTTGTTGCTTAAAAGTTATGATAGATTCCTTAGAAATATTTTGGAACATAGTTTTCATTTGTAATTGCATTGTAAGGAAAAGTTTTTTCCGCATTTTATAAATAAAATAAAATTTTGATTTTATCTTCTTTTATATTTATCCTTGCAATGGCATTTATGAAAATTGATGTTTGTATATTTCTATTGTTAGCAATATTGGAAAATGGATTTGATTCTTTCGTTTGTGGTAGTGTCAAAATTTACCAAATAAGGAAAGATTCTCATCGCCCAAGTTTCAAACGGGTAGAAACTGGGAATCACACAACTTGTATTGTGTGATGAATGAGAACCTTCATCTTTGGGAAATTAGGACTAATTCCTTGTCCACATGTATATGTGAGTCAAGTGAAGGACTAGGGGATCGGGTACACTTGGTTGTGCGCTGGTCAGGTCCACCACAAAGAATGATAAGACTATTCATCATGATTTACTAAAGCTTAGTAAATATGGTTATGCTTACAAGTTTAAGTGTAATTCTGAGTCATTGACAAGGTTTCAATGTATAGTAGAACGAATAAGAAGAATCAAATTAGGCAGAAAGATAAAAGTTTCTCCAATCTGAAAGGAAGGGAGAGTACTCGAGTATCGTGTTTTATGATCATCTTAGTGATTATGGAACCACATCGCAATTGATCCTCTAAGTGCATTTGTATGGCTAAGAAGAGGAATCGTAAATTGTTGAAATGGTTAAATCAAAAGGTGAATAATACTTTGTTCCAAAATCAAGTCTTAGTGTCATACTCCAAGATTGTAACTTGAGTGACATAATTATAAGAAAGGTTTATTACACTTATCAAATGTAGAGTAAAATGTTCTTGCTCTTGTACATTTGAAATTGGTAAGCTGTGATGTCTTGGATAAGACAAAGACCAACTAAGACCAATTGTGTAAAGGTTTTGTCTCGATAAGAAACTGCACTAACTCTTGAATATTTGTTTGTCAAGGAATGTTCTTGACAAAAGAGTATTATATGTCAAGAGGTCAGCGGGAGTCTTAAAGATCTTGAAAAGTTTCAAGAACTAATCAAGAATAAACCTGTTATTAATCACTAGCACATGAATTGAGGTTTATAACCTATCGTGTTGACATATTCTTATTTTTGTGCCCATTCCAGTTGAAGTTGACAATGCATGTGAGTTCTATGAGTTCTAAATTGTTTGCATAACAACTTGGAAGACATGGTAGGCCCTTGTGCTGCCAAGTGGCAGGAAATTAAGATTGAAAAAATTCAGTCCATATGAGTTTGGATATGTCATAGACCTTATCTTATGATAATGAAAGATTCACATGGATAAGAACACATACACCATAAAATTTAAGTGACAAAGGTTTCTCTCCAATTCATGAAAATGATTGTGAGGAAAGACTTTCACTAAGTAGATTTTAAGGAGATAGAATTTGTAATATTTGCATTCTCAAATTCGATTATGATTACGGCACCCCTCTTCATAGTTCGAATTGTGAGAAATGGCAAAAGTTCTAAACATTTGAGACTTATTGATGTAAGTTCTAGAATTGTTTAGACACACATGTAAGCTATTTAAGGAAAGGTGTATGAGTTTGAGAAGCCTATATAAAGTCTTATCGAAGTGTCTTGTATCAAAAATCTGAACTTTGGTAAGAAAGTCAACAAGTATTGATTTCTAGAAGTCCAGTTGATTTCTGGGTACATGTCAAAGCTAGTGGGAGCATAAGTGTAATGCTAGTAAGAATATAATTATTATGCTAGTGGGAGCATGATTATTATATGAAGTGTTGCGAGTCAGCAATGTTAATTATAGAAAACACAAGTTTCAATTCGCAAAGTTGCAGAGTTTGAAAAGTTGTTTTGCTATAATTAAGGGAGAGGAACTCATACTTCATTTCAAATCTAAAAGCTTAGATTGAGATTTTAGTCAATTTTAGTCAGGGACATATATGAGTGTTATGTTGAAATTCTTGACCATTGGAAACTCTATATATGGAAATATTATAGCAAAAGACTCACGTCTTTATCTAAGACATTATGAATCGTATCCCATATGCTTCGGGTATAGGATCGATTGCATATGCTATAATATTTACATGTTCTAATTTTTCCAAATGCCTAGGGCATTAAGATGGAAAAATGACTAGAACCGGATATGACTAAATTGGTTAAACAACTGTGGAGGACAATCTAAGGTTCGCTAAGGATTGATCGCTTGAAGTTGGAACTATAGTAATGAATGGACTATATTGACATTATTATGAATAAACAGGATTCTATTAATAATGAGTTTTCATATGGAAAATATGGAAATGTTTCCATAATGGGAGATGCATATTAAGAATCTATGTGAAAGTTAGAAACTTTTGTGCAGGAAGGATGTTCAAAGGAATGTACTTTGAATTTGAGACTTCATCCACATGGCATTTTCTTGTAACAATCTCCAAAGGAATACTTTGTAATATCGTTGGCAAAGTCTCTGTAACTTTGGTACCATGACATTACAAAAGGAATCATTACATAGAATCTAACACATTCCAGCAGTGGCGAGAATTTGGTATTCTCACACTTGCAATAAGGATTTGGAATTCTGAAATAAGTTTCATTCAAGATGTATTTAATTGATCTATTTCACAAAGAAAGGACCATAGGTAAACATAGTGTGCATGTTTGGAGCATGGGATAACTATTGTTTTAATTCAAGTATTAAGTTGATTAATCGAAACATTATGCAATGAATAATGTGTAATCAATATGGTGATTAAATAAAAGGTGTTTTTTATTTATATTCAAAAGTTTTGAGGCCATATTGGATTCGATTATTCTTGTGTTTCACTTTGCATGTTTTGACTTCCCGAATAATAAGGTTATTCAAACCATCCACAGTCGATCATACTTTGGAAGTAGGTATTGAAGCTAGACTGTCATGAATGGGTCTGTAGATTGTCTAAAGGTGTATAGACATTGCACAAGTTTGCTGCAGTATTCATGAGTACTCTTATAATAAGATTTGAATATTGGATCCAACCCATGCTCATTTGAATCACTTCATGCATTTTATCACGAGTGATCATGAGACGATAATATCTTATATTCTTGAAACGGAGACATATGAGTTGTAGTTTACAAGTCGGTTTACATTGATAATGTGTAAACGGACCAGTAACTTGGTGTTATAAAACATATCATTGTGTGTGATTCGATTAGTAGATAGAGCAAGCATATGAGTCGAAGTTTATCCATTCCTTTTACCCAATGTGGGACAAAAGCGATATTTTTGGGACCCTCGATGATTTTGTGATGACACCCCTAAGCGCTTGGCCAAGCCTGGACTGATTTGATTTGTTCAATTAATCGTTCGTCACAAATCGCAAATTGGGAAACAACACATGAACAGAGAGAATGATTATAATCTATGTCTCAGTTCATACGATATGTAGAATGGAGGAATATATGATCCCTTATCTAATGGACGCGTTACTAATAAGATCAGAGTTCGACAATGGTCTTTTTGAGAGCTACGATTGCCAATCGGATTTTGAAGTCGTACTTGCAATTATAGTTATTAGACTTATCCAAGTGGGAGACTGTTGGATTATGTGTCTAAGCCCATAACTATAATTGGTATGTACATGACCCGATACAGAATGGTCCATTTGGGTTGTAACACTCTAGAACAATTTAATAGGATGGATACTTGAGAAAGAGGTTATTATGATTTATTAATATATTATAAGTATAATATATTAATTGAGAAATCATATTATTTAATTAGTATTGATCAAGAATTAATTTGGAATTTATTTAGTGATCAAAAGAGACTAATTAAATTAAAGGGAACTTATTATGTAAATCAGTGAGACATATGGTTTGGGCTAATGATCCATGGTTAAATTTGTAATGGGCTAAGCTTATGTGAAAGTCCACGAAGTATTGGTCCATATAAGTTATGGATCATAAGCTTAAGTGTAAGAATTAGGGTTTGCTTATGACTCTTGGAATTCTACACTATATATGTATTCCTCTCTCTCAAAGTCCTCCTCTTGTTCTTGATTTGTTATAATTCCATTTGAGGCATCACACTTGAGGTGTTAGGCTCTTGAAAGACCAATTGCTACAAGCTACAACAAAGAGGTAATCTTCTAACTTACTTTTATGATTCATATGTCAAATTGTACGCTAGTTGTAGGTTTCAAGCTTTGGAAATTTTGTTGCATGTATAACTAGAGCAAACTTAGATCCAAAGCTATTAGGGTTGTATGTGCATGTCACACCCCCAAACCAAGGATGGCGGAAACATCCGGGGGTGGAGGACTTCATGTATAGTATCACAACAACGAGTATAATAGTGCCCAAAGTAAATACAACCATCATAAATATAATTGAAAAAGTTATACAATAGTATGTGTTTACATGTTTCCAATCAATTACACCTATGTTGACAAAGATGAAATGTTTGACAATTTAACGTCCCATCCTCAAAAGCGGTTGATTTCCTGTTTCACTGAATTCCTGAGAATACAAGTAGTTTGAAAAAGCGTCAACAATTAAGTTGGTGGGTTCATAAGAGTTTTATTTGAGAAAGAAGCCGTTTTCCTTATAAAAAAGCGATAGTGTATGATTTCATAAAATTCAATATTTTCTTTATTAAACGCGAAATGAACTCTCCTATGCTATGCAATAATGTACCCTAGAAAGACCTGTAGATTCCTTCTATAATCACCCAGTGTATATAAGTTATATAAAATTTAAGTTAAATAAACGGTCGAATATAATGGGTCTGCCCTAGGTCCACAACCAAACAAGGAACAGGAAATAAGGCGGGCCCACCAATTCTAGGTCGATTGCGACTAGATTCTTATATAACTCTAGCATATACACTTAGCAATTATAGCTGAAGTCTAACAATTCTAGATGAAATGTAGTTTTGATAGAAATATGTTTCCAAAGAAAATCCAATATTTTCCTTATAAAAAGTCATGTAGCCTTAAGCGTCAAGACCGAGAATATACAAGTATTTTTCCATACTTAGAGTAATTCATGCAAGTTTAAATCGGCATAAACTCGTTTAATTTAGAAGTAAAACCCCTTTTCAAAGTAGAATTTTTCCTGTAAACTTGAAAGATTGTTAACTCCCTATGTGAGTCGCTATAACCATACTTCGACAGAATAACCTGCTTACAATGTTTTTCAGGCGTCGGAATCGAAATGACACTTGTCACCCCCGATCGGCCGATCGGACTTATGCAAGCAACATGGGTGTGGGTGGTCAATCCCAATATAGATCTATACACAATTATCATGCTCTCCCTACAAGAGACTCTGGTTATAACTAATTCAGGATTTTCTGTGGTACTTAAGAGTACCCCGAAGGAGAATGTCTCACAACTTACGTTAACTAGTTTACATATAGTTTTGAGTATAAAGCCTCTTCCGTGGAGGAAGTGAAATCACCTTTTATGAAAATACATTTGTGATATAAATCCATAAACTATTACTATTATAGTTTATCAAGTAGTATATGAAAAACCCATTTGTTTTTAGAGTAAAACCTTTTCCATGTAGTATGCTTTTATCGAAAATTCATAAACTATACTTAATGTAGTTTATTTTATGTGTTCGAAATGAATGAAGGAAAAACCTTAACATGAGTGACTAATTTCTGTTCATGATGATAAACTAACAAGAATGCATCAAAACATTGAGAAACTTATCGTTATGCACTTTGCTCAACATACTACAAAGTGTTGTTAATATGGTAAACTATGTAACTAGTTTTTATCCTTTCTGCATGGTTTTGAAATCATCATAGAAAAATCATACGAAGTCGAAAACTAACTCCGTAAACTCTGCGAGTTTAGAAAATGTGTCTAGTTTACTCATAATTTTTATTATGATTTTTAGAAGTCTCTAACTTATGTGAAAGTGTTCATAGTCACAGACCGGTCCGAATTCGTTTCTGAAATGATAGGCAGTTTTGTAAAAATCACCATAAATCTTCGAAAAATCATATGGAGATGTGCAAGTAGTCATTTTAAAGGTATAAACCTGAACTATTTGCATATTATACAGTTTTGAAAGATATTAAGTTTAAGTTTGGTAAAACAGTTCGTGAACAGGTCACAACTTTTCTGTTGTAAGCTGTCAAGTTGAGTTTTGAATATGTTTTGGTGTTTTAACTTGTATTCCCCCCTGAAAACTGATGAAAACTAGAAAATGTAGGGGTATGAACTCACCTTGAGTGATTTCTTGAAGAGTGGAAGGTTGAAGATGATGAGTTTCAAGTCTAGATCACTTGATGAACACACGAAGTTTTGGATGATCCTAAGAACGATTTTTGGTGTGAAGATATGAGTCGTTAATCCAATAGTGTTATGAAAACATGTAATCACACTTGAGTTAGAAGGAAATACTTACCAATAATTGAACAAATGACTCAAGAATACATAAAAAGTGTGGCTGAAAGTTGAGAGAAAAGAGGCCCTCTTGATGGTTTAAGAAGTGTATAATTTTGATGGTGAAGTAAAAGATCAAGGGAATCCCAGGCATTTCCTTATATGGAGGGTTGCTGGAGCAAGTGGCTAGGGTGAAGGGATGTATGCCTTGGTTTGTGTGATGTGGATAAGGTTGGACCAATGAGAAAGTGACACATAGGAGGCAAGTGGGCACACTTGACCCACTTGTGGTATAGAATACTCTTCTTATTGTAAAATAATGATTTATAATTAATAAATCCTTGAAAAATATATAAAATAATAGATCTGGGGGTTAAAAATGATAAAAATATGAATTCGGTGAAAAAATGCCGTCAAAAACGTCAAAAATGGGCTTAGGAGGCGAAAGTAGTCGAAAACCGGACAATAGGGACCGAACCTGCGAGGTTCGACTCTTAGGAGTGTGAGAACCGAGAGGGAACCGAGAGTAGGAGGGAAGACCGAAGGTCCGAAGTGGGGGGTGCGAGGGTCTCGCATGGGAGCCGAAGTTCGGTCCTCACTGCTGAGCTTCGGTCTGCTGAGGTTTCGGTCCGAGATGCTTCTGACACTTTCGGTTCTGACACTTTCGGCTCATAAGAGGTTCGGTTCCTAAGAGGAGTTTCGGTTCCTAAGAGGGGTTTCGGTCCTATATAGCTGTTTTTCGAGAAATCTTTCCGTTTTGCGTGATTTTTGACCAAGTTAAGGGTCGGGATGACCCGGATGAATATAAAAAGTTCGAGAGAGATTTTGGGAGAGATTTCACATACTTGGAGAGATTTGGGAGAGATTTCACATACTTAGAGAGATTTGGGAGAGATTTCACATGCTTGGAGAGATTTCACATACTTAGAGAGATTTGGGTGAGATTTCACATGCTTGGAGAGATTTGGGAGAGATTTCACATACTTGGAGAGATTTCACATACTTAGAGAGATTTGGGAGAGATTTCACATACTTGGAGAGATTTCACATACTTAGAGAGATTTGGGAGAGATTTCACATTCTTGAAGAGATTTGGGAGAGATTTCACATACTTGGAGAGATTTGGGAGAGATTTAACCTTAGCCATTATTATCGCATAATCTCGCAAATGCAAGGTTCGCGAACCCCTTTATGCTTCGTTAATGATCGTTTTAAGTCCCCGAAAGGGTCCTCAGTCGTGTTTTGATGCGTTTAACTCCCTTTTTAAGGTTTTTACATTGTTAACACATAGATTCTTTGAGACACTTGAATTTTTGACATAAAGATGCACATTTTTATACATAGAATAACATTTAACATACAAGTACTAGTTAAGTTTGACCGGTTTGACTTGTTGACTTTGACTTTGAGTTTGACTTGAATTTGACGGTTGTCACATTATCCCCCCATTAGAAGGAATTTCGTCCCGAAATTTGTATTTGAGTGGGACATCAAGGGTTGGGGAATAGATGAGTGTATTTTTGCTTTATTTGGCCTTCGTGTTCTCAGGTGAACTCGGGTCCTTGTTACACGATCCAACAGATGTTCACAACAGGGATGCGTCTTTGGTTTCGTCGGGAGGTATCACAAGAGTCTCGTCGGACATACCTTTCTTTAAATTTGACGCGTGGATGGTTGGATGTACATTATTAGGTTCTTGGGGCAGTCGGAGTTTGTATGCTACTGAGCCAATCCTAGCAAGGATTTCGAATGGTCCTCTGTACCTTGGATTTAGTTTCCCTTGTTTACCGAAACATATCATTCTTTTGAATGGTGAGGCCTTCGGTAGAACTCGGTCACCAACCCGCAATTCCGAGGGTTTGCGTCGCTTATCTGTGTAGTTCTTTTGTCGGCTTCGAGATGCTTTCAGCCTTTCTCGAATTTATACTAAGTCGTAAGTAATACTTCCCCTCGGAGCGCTGCATAAGGTCTGCTTTAGTGTTTCTCATTTGATTAGGTCGGTAGGGAGCATATGGGTTCGGTTTTCGAGACTAGACTTATTCGGATGGTAGGACGTTCATTCGTACTCCTGGGTAGCCTTGTCCCGAAGTTCATGGTAGGACTCGTACCTGGTCCCTCTATCTTTAACTTGTGTATAGAGGTCGTATGTAATTAGGATTGGTAAGACAGTTGGATGGGTGACTCCGCCCCATGTCCACAACCAGACAAGGAACAGGAAATAGGGCGGAAACACACATCCAATGTCCATAGAATCTTAATTATATATTATCCTCGCGTATACACTTCGTAGTGATAGACTAACTGTATTCATCTCAAGCTTCTGTGCTTGCTCTTGTCCTGTTATACTTGTGATATTCTCGAAGGGTTTACTAGGAAAAATTTGAAAAGGTGCGGAAAGTGTAATACTCCTCTGGTGAGTGTTTTGAGGTTTCACAGCGAGAGATGGACCGGAGATCCTTGTCGAATTTGCGTTTATAAGAGACGAGGGTTTCGAGGTTAGGTGAAGGGTCTTTTCGTAGCCGTGTAATCGGGAAAGTGAGGACTATACCAATCGACATCGAATGATGACAACGGATCTTTTTAGTAACACATGTGTTAGGATGTATTCGTACGAATTATTCATTAGGGAGATGGAGTATCATGTGATTCTTGTTAGTGTGCTCCGTTTCGATCAGTGTTATTGTTACTACAAATGATTCATACCACAACAGCTAGCACTGGTAGTAAGTGTGTTCTGAATACTAGTAGTGATTCCTTATATCTTGATCCCCGACCGATCATTCTATGATCGATCGGTATATGTAAGTCGCATGTAAATTGGTATTGATGAACCAGTCGAGTGGGTGGCTCTACCCTAATCTCACTACTAGACATGGAATAGGAGTTAAGACGGAATTATTCGCTTTAAGTCTTTAGTATTTTGATTATAATTAACCTTGATGTATATATCAAGTTATCCCAGCTTACTGGTAATGATCCTAAGATCATATATAAGTGTCTTTGATTTGATTGAACGAGAGAGTATTTTTAACTACTTTTTGATATACGGTAATTTTAGCAACATACCAATTTCATTACAAACATATGGTACTTAAACGTTTTTGTTGTTGGAAACATTACAAAAGTCCTAATAAGGTTCCATGTTGCTCCTGCTGGTTTGGTTGTCACACTCCTCCTGCTCCTCCGTCATTCCTCTTAGTTGGACAGTCCCTCTTGAAGTGTCCCGTTTCACCGCATAGGTAGCATACTGGACTTACACTGATGTTGGTGATTGAAGAGATATGCTGGGTCTGGGTCCTACAGAAACGGGCAATATGTCCGTTCTTGTTATAGTTTTTACAGTGAAACACCCGGCAAACTCCATTGTGATGGTAGTTACACTTGTTACACTTTGGAAGTGTTCCCATATATTGTCTGACCGGTGCTTGAGTGACAGACGTTGTGGCTAGTGTCGAGGCATGAGTCGGGACTGATGTTGTAATTACAGGGGCAACAACGGATTGTTGTCCTTTAGCGTGTTTTTGAGATAGGTTGCACTCCTTTTTGTCGCAAAATTTTCGTTTCTTGTTCTTAGGTTTGTGGTCTGAGGCGTCCTCGTGGGTAGGCACCCGCTGGTGTTCTTGACTGTTACTGCGGTTAGAATTGTCAACACCGCCTTCAACTCTGCTGGCGTTGTTAGTATTGAGTTGCGCCATGAAAAGTAGCAGAGTCTATCTGCAGGATTGCTGCCTTGCTTATTGGCTGGTTACCTTCTTGTGAAGACATAACTCTGTTGCATGTGGAGAAACGATTTCGTGAGTGGGGATGATTCTAATTATACCCTTATCATTTATATACACATATATAAATTTCGCAATTTACTGAACTAGTCTTGATGTTTCTGCTAACGTTCCGGAGAAGGAGTTTATGGTAGTGGGTAGAAGTAGGTTTTGTATGGGCATTAAGTTTTTCCCATCCTAGGATTAGGTTTGTCCAAACACACTTGGTTGAGGAGTTCTGATGGGATCCGGTGCATTAGTGCTGGTATGACCGCACCCTATAGGTCTATGGAAAGGCACCTTTCAACCATGAGGTTTAAAAAGAAGAAATGATAATGAGTATTGAATAAGGGTTTATACGTCAGGAGTTATCTCACTCAGTTTATCTTAGTTCTGAGTGTATCGAGTTCCAATGTTTTTGGTGTCTTTTGAAAACAATTCATAACGAGAGTCTATATATAATAAACTTATGAATTCTTAGTAGTATTGCTCCCAATGAAAATAATACGCATGCCCCTTTCATTTGTATGATTCTAGTATATTTAGCTTTTAGAGAAAGGTTTTGAGCCTGATGCAGGTCTACACCACATTATTGCAAGGAAAGGTTTGGACCGCAAACAAATCTCTCGACTAGTGTAATCACTAACTCGCGGGGTCGGGCCTACACATGGAGGGGAGTAACACCAACGCATACTCATGGGCCTAATCTACCAGGTCTTGTGAGTAAAATTAACTTTACTCTCGACAATTCGTCCCCAAATGGCGATTGCTGTTGCTGATGCCGACTCCATCCCTTGATCAATGCTGCCCAACGGGGCATAGGTTCGATGTAGTCGAGACGGTTCGCGAGAGCCCTGGCTATGTAAGGAGAGTTGTCGACCTCTGGCTCCATCTTCGACTCTTTTCCTCATCGCCCACTAACTTTTCGAGTTCGGAAAGTAGGGGTCTCCCGGTAAGTAAGATCTTGTCATGGTGTCCGTGCGAGAATAGGGGTGAGGTAAGAGGCATATAATAATTATATTCCTAGAATTACTTATAGGGGTTTGATCCTCTTTAGTTACTTTTATGATGACATGGTGCATACTAGTTACATATCTAGGTTATATATAACTTTAGCGTATCCATTTAGTGATTGTAGACCTACTAGCAAGAATCAGTTTAGTTTTCACATAAGTTATACTACCACAAAATACTCCTATAGTATTTTAAATGTTATGTTTGGTTGTTAACGATTTTCTGGTATGGGTGTTGGTAAGTTGATAGACTCATTGTCCACTATGACTATCCCCCGGCACATACTAGTCACTTCTCGGACGAATATAGTTGATCAGGCTATATTCCTCCCAGACTTGATTGCATATCCCAGGGCATATTCACATTGCACAACTCTTCTATTTTTAACTTTTGTGTTTTCCTTAGACGTGGCACTAAACCGGTATGCATGTATGTACTTATACTTTTAACAAGAAACTATTTATTTCTAAAAGTAGAGTTATTTGAAAATGTTTAAATCAGAGACTTAAGTCCCAATGCATTTATAGTTTGTATATCTTATGTGGTTCGATATACTTAGTTCACTATAAACAATGCTCTGATACCAATCTGTCACACCCCCAAACCAAGGATGGCAGAAACGTCCGGGGGTGGAGGACTTCATGTATAGTATCACAACAATGAGTATGATAGTGCCCAAAGTAAATACAACCATCAAAAATATAATTGAAAAAGTTATACAATAGTATGTGTTTACATGTTTCCAATCAATTACACTTATGATGACAAAAATAAAATGTTTGACGATTTAACATCCCATCCTCAAAAGCGGTTGATTTCCTGTTTCACTGAATTCCTGAGAATACAAGTAGTTTGAAAAAGCGTCAACAATTAAGTTGGTGAGTTCATAAGAGTTTTATTTGAGAAAGAAGCCGTTTTCCTTGTAAAAAAGCGATAGAGTATGATTTCATAAAATTCAATATTTTCTTTATTAACCGCGAAATGAACTCTCATATGCTATGCAATAATGTACCCTAGAAACACCTGTAGATTCCTTCTATAATCACCCAGTGTATATAAGTTATATAAAATTTAAGTTAAATAAACGGTCGAATATAATGGGTCTGCCCTAGGTCCACAACCAAACAAGGAACAGGAAGTAAGGCGGGCCCACCAATTCTAGGTCGATTGCGACTAGATTCTTATATAACTCTAGCATATACACTTAGCAATTATAGCTGAAGTCTAACAATTCTAGATGAAATGTAGTTTTGATAGAAATATGTTTCCAAAGAAAATCCAATATTTTCCTTATAAAAAGTCATGTAGCCTTAAGCGTCAAGACCGAGAATATACAAGTATTTTTCCATACTTAGAGTAATTCATGCAAGTTTAAATCGGCATAAACTCGTTTAATTTAGAAGTAAAACCCCTTTTCAAAGTAGAATTTTTCCTGTAAACTTGAAAGATTGTTAACTCCCTATGTGAGTCGCTATAACCATACTACGACAGAATAACCTGCTTACGACGTTCTTCAGGCGTCGGAATCGAAATGACACTTGTCACCCCCGATCGGCCGATCGGACTTATGCAAGCAGCATGGGTGTGGGTTGTCAATCCCAATATAGATCTATACACAATTATCACGCTCTCCCTACAAGAGACTCTGGTTATAACTAATTCAGGATTTTCTGTGGTACTTAAGAGTACCCCGAAGGAGAATGTCTCACAACTTACGTTAACTAGTTTACATATAGTTTTGAGTATAAAGCCTCTTCCGTGGAGGAAGTGAAATCACCTTTTATGAAAATACATTTGTGATATAAATCCATAAACTATTACTATTATAGTTTATCAAGTAGTATATGAAAAACCCATTTGTTTTGAGAGTAAAACCTTTTCCATGTAGTATGCTTTTATCGAAAATTCATAAACTATACTTAATGTAGTTTATTATATGTGTTCGAAATGAATGAAGGAAAAACCTTAACATGAGTGACTAATTTCTGTTCATGATGATAAACTAACAAGAATGCATCAAACATTGAGAAACTTATCGTTATGCACTTTGCTCAACATACTACAAAGTGTTGTTAATATGGTAAACTATGTAATTGGTTTTTATCCTTTCTGCACGGTTTTGAAATCATCATAGAAAAATCATACGAAGTCGAAATCTAACTCCGTAAACTCTGAGAGTTTAGAAAATGTGTCTAGTTTACTCATAATTTTTATTATGATTTTTAGAAGTCTCTAACTTATGTGAAAGTGTTCATAATCACAGACTGGTCCGAATTCGTTTCTGAAATCATAGGCAGTTTTGTAAAAATCACCATAAATCTTAGAAAAATCATATGGAGATGTGCAAGTAGTCATTTTAAAGGTATAAACCTGAACTATTTGCATATTATACAGTTTTGAAAGATATTAAGTTTAAGTTTGGTAAAACAGTTCGTGAACAGGTCACAACTTTTCTGTTGTAAGCTGTCAAGTTGAGTTTTGAATATGTCTTGGTGTTTTAACTTGTATTCGCCCCCATGAAAACTGAAGAAAACTAGAAAATGTAGGGGTATGAACTCACCTTGAGTGATTTCTTGAAGAGTGGAAGGTTGAATATGATGAGTTTCAAGTCTAGATCACTTGATGAACACACGAAGTTTTGGATGATCCTAAGAACGATTTTTGGTGTGAAGATATGAGTCGTTAATCCAAGAGTGTTATGAAAACATGTAATAACACTTGAGTTAGAAGGAAATACTTACCAATAAGTGAACAAATGACTCAAGAATACATCAAAAGTGTGGCTGAAAGTTGAGAGAAAAGAGGCCCTCTTGATGGTTTAAGTAGTGTATAATTTTGATGGTGAAGTAAAAGATCAAGGGAATCCCAGGCATTTCCTTATATGGAGGGTTGCTGGAGCAAGTGGCTAGGGTGAAGGGATGTATGCCTTGGTTTGTGTGATGTGGATAAGGTTGGACCAATGAGAAAGTGACACATAGGAGGCAAGTGGGCACACTTGACCCACTTGTGGTGTAGAATACTCTTCTTATTGTAAAATAATGATTTATAATTAATAAATCCTTGAAAAAAATAATTAAAATAATAGATCTGGGGGTTAAAAATGATAAAAATATGAATTCGGTGAAAAAATCCCGTCAAAAACGGGCTTAGGAGGCGAAAGTAGTCGAAAACCGGACAATAGGGACCGAACCTGCGATGTTCGACTCTTAGGAGTGTGAGAACCGAGAGGGAACCGAGAGTAGGAGGGAAGACCGAAGGTCCGAAGTGGGGGGTGCGAGGGTCTCGCATGGGAGCCGAAGTTCGGTCCTCGCTGTTGAGCTTCGGTCTGCTGAGGTTTCGGTCCGACATGCTTCTAACACTTTCGGTTCTGACACTTTCGGCTCATAAGAGGTTCGGCTCCTAAGAGGGGTTTCGGTTCCTAAGAGGGGTTTCGGTCCTATATAGCTGTTTTTCGAGAAATCTTTCCGTTTTGCGTGATTTTTGACCAAGTTAAGGGTCAGGATGACCCGGATGACTATAAAAACTTCGAGAGAGATTTTGGGAGAGATTTGGGAAAGATTTCACATACTTGGAGAGATTTGGGAGAGATTTCACATACTTAGAGAGATTTGGGAGAGATTTCACATGCTTGGAGAGATTTCACATACTTAGAGAGATTTGGGAGAGATTTCACATGCTTGGAGAGATTTGGGAGAGATTTCACATACTTGGAGAGATTTCACATACTTAGAGAGATTTGGGAGAGATTTCACATACTTGGAGATATTTCACATACTTAGAGATATTTGGGAGAGATTTCACATGCTTGGAGAGATTTGGGAGAGATTTCACATACTTGGAGAGATTTGGGAGAGATTTAACCTTATCCATTATTATCGCATAATCTCGCAAATGCAAGGTTCGCGAACCCCTTTATGCTTCGTTAATGATCGTTTTAAGTCCCCGAAAGGGTCTTTAGTCGTGTTTTGATGCGTTTAACTACCTTTTTAAGGTTTTTACATTGTTAACACATAGATTCTTCGAGACACTTGAATTTTTGACATAAAGATGCACATTTTTATACATAGAATAACTTTTAACATACAAGTACTAGTTAAGTTTGACCGATTTGACTTGTTGACTTTGACTTTGACTTTGACTTGAATTTGACGGTTGTCACAGTGCACCATAGGATGTTGTAGTACATAAAAACCCAACATCATGTTCCATGCTTCTAGATATAATCTCCTTGTCCCTTTTTCTTTATGTTTTGGATATTTGGATAGAAGGATTCCATAAATTTGGAAACTTTATGGGTCCTTGAGGTCCCTAGAGTGTTAAATATGTTGGATATGAAGTTTTGCTAAGTTTTGAAGACATTTATAAGATTATGGTTACATTTGTCATCATTTTGACCTAATATGAGACCAAGAAATGCATTGGACATGCATGTCTATAAAGCATTTATTTTTGGAATATTTTTTGAGTAAAAAGACCCTATGGAAAGTTGGAATGGATGGATTAAAGGATTAAGGGTTGAATGAATTAAGTTTTCCGAAACTGCACTAGTCACAATGTGACCATATTGGGGTCAAGACGTCACGATGAGTTTTCCCGATTATTTTGGACGAACTATGTCACGACGCGATGATGGTTTTGATCGCAACTGAGTTGTTCTTATCTGGAGTTTTGGTTCGTGGATGACTCTGTTAGTCATGATGTGACCATTGGCTTGTCACCACATGAGAATCAACTTTTGGTGATGATGACTGTTCACTTTGAGCTTGACCTTTGAGTTTTGGCATGGGTTGACTTTTGGTCAAATTTCTATTTTTAGAAGTTAGACTAAGGGTTTACCTTGTGTAGTTTATTAGGAGGTGTGTGTCAATGTTTGTAGGCAGTGTGAGAGCTGTTGTGTTTAGTTGCTATCTGCGACATGAATCTTTTCACTATACTTGTCTGTATTGTAATATATACATTTGACCAGCTGCATCTTATTTTATGATTATTGTTATATGTGAACTAAGTTGCTGATAACTCCTGGACTGTTGTGAGTTAATGGAACTGCTTATAGTCCCAGGGTTGTTGATAACCCGTGAGGTGTGATGTTAATCCATAGGATGTGCAGTTAGCCCACTGGGACTGTTGATAGTCCCCAGAGTTATTGATAACCCATAGGTGATTATATTGTTCTATTGTATGTGATACTTAAGACTACAAATGGTTCCACTGCTATTGATAACCTATAGCTGATTATTATGTTGTGATGTATGTGATAATTTAGGGAACTCACTATGCTTTGTGCTTACAGTTGTGGATTAAATATTTAATAGGTACTTAATGGATTGCGAATGTGAGACTGTATACACACATCCATAATTTTATGATTCGATATTTCGTATTGTCTTCATTATATCTCTGATTTTTAAATAATGGTCTACGAACAAATGATCTTCCCTGAATGTAATTTTACAAAAATGGATGTTATAAAAATGAAAATTTTAGCCTGGAATTTTGGGATGTTACAAGTTGGTATCAGAGCCCTGGTTTGAGGGGTTTGGATGAACACTTGTGAGATTCTAAACTCAAACTATGGATCTGGGAGTCTTACTAGGACCATTGGAAAAGATTCATTTCAAGAGAAGAAAAGAGAAGATGTGATGTTTACAGTCAGCCGGACCTCAGAAAAGTGATTTTCTAAAATATCCATACTTGCTTTATATGTTGTGTTTGAGTTGTTATATGAGTTATATTATGATGTGCATGCTATAAGTTAGGCTAAGGATCTACTCAGGGTTTCATGCTAGAGTGCCTGCTTAGGAAAGATGTCTAATGTAAGAGATATATGAGTTCTTAGAGATGCATGATAGTGTGTATACTAAGGATCCTCAAGAATTGCATGTTAGAATTGCCTAATCCTTATGATTCATATTTGCTTGTTGGTTCTTCTACTTGAATGATGCTTGCTTTGTGCTATGTGAAACCTATATTGATGTTAATTGACTATTAATCGGATACGTGAAGCTACGTGCCACAAGGAATAAATAGTTTTATAATGTTTGATCTAGCCCTATTGTGTAGCTCTTGTTTGATTCCAACCATTGTTGTGCATGATCTTTCATTCGAAGGACTTTTTAATCCTTGTTGCATGTAATTGTATTCGTAAGATGGTTAGTGAACATTGGTAGAAGTTTCCTTCGCATCTGATAGCAGGTTGGGCTGAGTATTCCTAGTGACCTTGGAAGAGTGCTAGAGTGTGATAGTGTGAGCACTTGCGTATGAGGAAATCTAAGGTAGGAATCTAGGTAGTTGGTGGTGGCTTTTCTAATCATATGGGGGTACTGGTACACCTAGCATTGATAGAGTTCCTAGTGACTTGAGAAACCATTGAAGTATTCTAGTGTGTGCATATGTATGACACAAATCTTAGAGGGAGAGTTTAGGACGAGCGATGGTGTGTACCTATGGGAGAATTCTTGGGACACGTACGGATAAGTATGGAAGGTAGTATAGGCTCATATTATTGAAAGCATAGGAACTATATGGGGATTAGGAAAGGTTGAAAAGGTTTCTAAGGAGCTGGTGGAGGGCATACAATATGGTATATCACTAGTGTTAATTGTAGTTGTCTTTGTCGTTGTCGGCATGTCGGATACGTTTTGTTCATGAAGGGACTGGTAATTTTTTGGGTCTTAGTATCCATGGTAGTTTTGGTCTGAATGACGCAGACATGTGTGAGTTAGTTGATTCAGAGGTCTCGAGGGCCTTGCTCAAAGTTTTGTCACTTAGAGTCGCGAGACTCAAGTAGGAAGTTGTTGTGAAGGTTGACTCGACAACTTCAGCTTAAGGCTAAGTGGTCAGTTGCGGCTTGGGGATATCATTATCTATGTCATTGTAGGTTCCTATTTTGTTGATTGGATTGGTGCAGAAATATATTATCAACAAGATAATAGTATGAACAATGAAGAACATAATATGTGAGTAAAACTATAGTGGATAGATAGATATATACAAAATATTACAATAACAACCCTCATGGATGGGGAGAATCCCCACCCAAAACTCTATCTAAACTAAGGTCTACGTAGTGCACTCTTACAAACAAATGACCCTCACTTCCACTTTATATACTAGTAGAGGGAATATGCTTTTCATATAAGGGAATATTCTAAGGTAATAAACACTCATCATTGTAGAGCATTTTCATGCTCCAACAATCTCCCCCTAAATTCTCGGAAATGGTGAGGGTAAAGCAGTGATAAAAGGCAGAACATCCGAAGGGCAGGTCCGGTAGGTCTGGTGCTGAAGTGTCTCGGAAAAGTTGAAGCTATCGTGATCTCAAAATCTAGCAATGGACACTCATTGTAGAGAATTTTCATGCTCCACTAACTTAATTGTTGACATTTTTCAAAATCACTTGTATTCTCAGGAAATCAGTAAACAAATAATCAGAAGAGTTTTGGTGGATGGGACGTTGTCGCATCACATTATATATTTTTGGCACATGCATTTGATATCATGTAAACAATATTTTGAGTACAATGTAAACTTATTAAATATTCAATGCAATGATTGTGATGCTTTGATTGCTATTATTCAATTGTTATGATACTGTACATCAAGTCATCTGCCCCCAGACGTTTCCGCCTTTCTATTTTGGGGGTGTGACAATCACCATGCTAGCAACTAGTTGGCCTGCTACGACGTTCTTCAGGCGTTGGAACTGTTAGACATTTGTCACCATAGACTGGCCGGTCTAACTATACCTAAAAGCTTAGGTGCGGGGTTTTCAATCCCGTAGAGATCTATACACAAGTGTCACGCTCTCCCTACAAGAGACTCTACTTATAATGCAGTACTTAGTGTGTACTCTGGTAGGTACGGTGAAGCCAAATGTCTCACAAAATTGTATCAACCGGTTTACATGTACTGAAAACTCATTTTTCTTGTAAATGAATGCATTCCTCTTCTATAAAGGTTACATAGTGTGAAAATAATTATACCTTTGAATAATTATTTGTTTCTTCTGAAATGATAATGTAGTGTTTGTGACTCCTAAACTATACCAATTATAGTTTATTACAATTTTTTTATCAAGACTATTTATATAATCATTTATAATAATACATAGTAGTTATCTTGTCTAGATGCTTTTAAAAGATTATGTCATAAAAACTTACATCTAGCACAAGTATGAGGAATTTGTATGAAAAAAGTCCATTTCCATGCTTTTGTCTAGTTTCGAAATGTATGGTCAAAACAACTTATTTTGGGTTGTATCCCACAAAAATGGTGAAATACTATAATGTAACCATTTTTGTTAGAAAAACTGTTTTTTGGTAAAAAGTCTCAAAAATCCTTGTAGTTTTGTAATCATAACTTTTCTTATGATTATATAACATAGTTTATGTTTTGTTTTTGTTAGTTTTGCATCTCCAAAACCATTATATCACAAATAATTGTCTAAAGACTAGTGATAACCATATTTCATGCAAATAATGTTTTATATTTAACATAGTGATAAAACATGCAAGTATTTGTGTGATAAACCAATCTTTACTATTATTCCCCCCCCCCCCCCCCCGTAAAACATGAAAAACTCGAAAATGTGGGGGTATGAACTCACCTTGAGTGTGTTTGTGGTTGGATAAAGAGATGATTGTGAAGATCTTCAAGCCTAGAACACTTGAAAGTGGTTGATGAAGTCTTTGAAGATGATGTTATCCTATGAGTTTTAACACATAATCATCTGTGTAAATAAGGTGAAACTAACATGAAAGTGTGTAGAAACACTAGATTAACAAGAATTACTCACCAAAAATTCTAAGAATCAACTTGAAGAAATTTTCCTTGAAGGGTTGATCTTGTTTCTTGAGAGAAGAATGAAGTGTTTGAATATGGTGGGGGTTTGTGGGTGTTCTCGACCAAGGTTAAAGAGGAGAAAGGATGAGGTGATGTTTGCTTTGATATTTGTTGGATAATTGCATGGATACCTGATGGGTAATATTTTTGTATTGGAAAAGATGAAACATCATGTCACGAAAGTAGACCCTCCTTCCTTCTTCTTCCCACTGAAAACCCTAAAGGACCACCGAAATCACATGTGATTTCATCCTAACACACCGAGATCACTTAGTGATTTTGGTCCATGCACCAACCGAGATCACATGGTGATTTCGGTATAGGTGCCAACCAAAATCATAAGGATTTTGTTCCTAAGCCGTTGACTTGTTGACTTTACTTGACTTTTGTTGGCTCGTTTGACTTCTATTAGATCCAAAATTGGCAGTTGTCACATACTCTCTCTTTCTAACTAATGACTCTTATATAGGTGGACCTAAGGGAGTCGGTTAGGCAATGACCAATGAGGTCATGACATCTAAGCTAAGACAGTATGCCAAAACAAATTTACTAAAGCTGCAAAGCCTAGACTAAGAAATACGAAACCAAAATAACTATTTTGCACATTACAATTAGAAGACAAATGATACCGATCTGTGAAACCTTTCACCTATTGACTCAAACACAACACTACAAAATGCTAGACTTAGCAATCTCCCCTTTTGTGTTGAGTCATGGAAGTTATCTTTACTTGGCTTCATCAAATATATGAGGAATTATGTTGAGAATCATGATCGGGACCTTCATCCACCATCGCAGCTGTGACAACCCTCAAAAATCAGGTTAGGACTCATCTAGAACCTTGTCTTTTCCATGTGTGCACATAACTTGATGTTAGATGCAACAAGTTGAGCTATATTGCGACTTAATAGATCCCATGGAACAAGTAGTGTAACTTACTTTGTACTAAGCAATCACATTGATATGTGAATACTCCAACTAGGTTGTAAAGTGCCAAAGTTCAATCTTAAAGCTAAACACAAAAACCATGTTCAGAAGATCAAAGCTCACGGGTATGCAGAATACCCTAATTTCTTAATCGAAACATATGACGTGCTTAACTAGTTAAATAACTTATCAAACTCAATTTAATTAAATCATAATTTTATTTAATTACAATTTGGAAATAATATCCACATATCATAACTTGAATTATGGGCCAAAAAAATAATCCAATTATTGTGTAATCCTACATTCATATGTGAACCTTTGTTTAATTTACATGAAATACAAATTTTGATTTTACAAAAATCAAACAATATGTTATCATTTCTATAATTTAATTTAAGAGAATACAAGTTTATGAATTATTTCTAAAAACAAAATATTTAATAAAAACCAAGAAATAAACTCTTGGAAGTTTATAAAAATTCATAGAATATTTATAAAAACAAAAGATTATTTTTATAAAAATGGTTAAGAGGAAACCTTATTAAAGAATTTCAGCTTTAAAGAGCCTCATAAAGTCTCTCTTCTCCCCAAAATTCGGCCATACATATCCCTCACACACACACACTCTCTCTCTCTCACTCATTATACCATGCTTCTTTATGCAAAATCCCGATGTCAGATTTTGCATGTCCTTGAGAGAGAGTAAATCTGATGTTAGAAGTAACTTCCATAGGAGAGATTTTGCCAATTCATTTTTCATATGTTAAATCACATTTCTGGAGTTTTGTGGTCGATTTTGGTGGAGTATGACAACAAAGAAATGACGAGAGAGATGGTCTATCCAGAGAGACAAAATCTCACTTTTCCTCTTCCTTCTCTCTAGAAACCTCACTTTATCTCTCTAGAAAACAACCCCTCAACCACAATTTTTCAGCCATATTTGTGGGTTTTTTGAAGCTTCACAGCAAAGGGTAAGTGATTATCATACATCTCTTGAAGACCCATAACGAATTTCTACAAGTTATAGTCATTTTCTCCTTCTGTTTTCAACTTCTAAGGCATGTTCTTGCCAAGAACCTTTGTTTGATCTTGATGTTTGTAGATCACCACCAAAAACATGTTTCATGTTCTATAGATAGTGATGACCCATGATCAAACCAAAGTCAAGAGCAAAGGTGAGCACATGCAAGCCTTATCTAGCACCAAAAACCGATTTTTCAGAAGTTTAGTCTCATCTACCTTGGTTGCATGTAAGATCAAATGGTTAGAAACAAGTACTTTTAAATAATATCTTTAATATAATGTTGTTATGTCTCAATCTAAGCAAATGAAACTGATATCATTAGGTAAAATAGAAGTTTGAACTATGTTTTCATGAGTTTTTACTCTTCAACATTCTGTCAGATTTGTTTACTCAACTTTAAAGGTCATAACTAACTCATTTCTTGACCAAATCAAGATATTGTTTTTTCTAAGGACTATTTCTCTGAGTTAAATTTCGAACCTATATAGCCTTACTTTAAAACATTTAGAATTTGATTTTTGGCGATTTTTACAAAACAGTTGCGCAAACATCACTTCTTCTATGATCACTAGTTTGTCATTACATTATTAAAGGCCTTAAACCCCATAATAAATTTGGAGAAAATTATTTTAGGAACTTGACATATTTATATTTGAATAACTAAAATTTCATGAACTAAAACGTTATAGAAGTTTCTACACAAATTGTTGAACTTTCAGCTACATTTGGAACTCATGAACCATACAGTGCTACACTTCAAAACTTGATGGGGGTTGTATAACCCATTTAGCTCCAAAATCATTTTGAACCAAATTGTTTTATGAAATGTCATGTTTTTAAGAGATGTTGTGTGAAACTCCAAGTGCTTAAACAAAATCCTTATTTTTCTACAAAAATAAGAATTTAATGGCCATAAATTCAAAATAATCATTTACAAATGTGATAAAATCTGAAACATTGTATAGCTGATGTATTCACCCAATAAGGATCCCATATAAAATTCTATATAATTTGGTCACTCTTTGATATTTTATTCATATTTTTCATTGAATTAGAGCATGAATTTACAAACCTAGGTCATAGGACTCAAGGGTTTGAATCAATATTTTTCCCGAATTTGGTAAGATTATCAGAACCTATAAAAATAAATTTGGGAGTTTTTGCAACTATTTTCTATTTATTTTAAAATTTTGTATTATTTAGACTTAAATTGCAAATAAATAACAAATGACCTTCAAAATTCTTTATAAAAATTCTGGACATTAATACCCTCTGTTAGAACAATAATATAAATTTTACCAATTTTTGGAGTTCATTTTCATGCCTTTATTTATTTTTGAACACAAGACACCGTGAATTCAATAATACCAATAATGAACCTAACAAACTTTGGGCACTTTGCGACACCACTAGTTAGATAGGTAGATCTTAGATAATGGTTTAGTGAATTGTATCTCACTAGAAACTATGTGGTCCATAGGGCACTAGTAGAAATCAATTTCTACAACACCGAACCACGAAGCTCGAACTGCAACTCTCCCTAGTGAGTATTCACAGCCCCCTTTTTACTGTTTTCATGTTTTGTAGTGGAAAGCATGCTAGTATTTTATGAGCTATCCGTACTATTTTATGAACTTGTGGAACTTTGTTTTATGAACTTGCTAAACTCCATTTTGGTGAACTTGCCGAGCCTTGTTTATGAACTTAATGAACTTGGAACGATATTGTTTTATGAACTTGATGAACTTGGAATGATACTCTTCTATGAACTCTCTGTTATGAACTTGTGCTATAAATTCTTGATATGAACTTTGTGATATGAACTTGTTATGAACTTGTTAAGTCCCCCAGAATCGAACTACAGCCTACTAACTCATATTCGAGCCGACGGTCTTATGGATACCGCTGTTTGGGGTAGACGGCCCCCACTCGCCGAGAACCACGAGTGCATATTTCTGTAAAATGACATCATGGGAACCATGGACATGATGGAATGGGGAAAGAACGGTCGTTATTCTTGGTTGTGAACACAGAGTTTTGGCATTCAACACTCATTTTGAGTTGGAACTTTTGTTGAACAAATCTATATTTTCTTACGGAAATGATGTACCTTTATAAACCTATAAACTCACCAACTATTTTATAGTTGACCCTCGTTTTTGCATGCTTTTCAGGAAATGGTCAGTGAGCCAGTTTAAGACGCGATAATGATTTATGTTTATTGCTCTTGTTATGTACTAGACTATGTAGTATGGAACTAAAATTTAATATTGTTTCGAATATGATGTAAGCATAAAAATTCTCAATGATTATGGTTGGTAATCTTATTTACCTTGTGTTATGAGACCTTAGTCTGTCACCCTTCATGTTTCCGCTTTAACAGAGTGTGACAACAGCATATCTGAAACACATTTAATATCATTCTTTGAGTTTACTTTGCAAATCTCGGCCTTTGTGATGATACCAATAAGTGTGTCTAACTTGAATAAATGATTATCTTGAAGGTACATCATATATTATTCATGATCCTGTTCTCATGGACTTTATAAAAAACACCCCAAGGTTTCTTCTAAACAAATCCATCTCACGACTCTTCAAGATTTTCCGGTTGATCACAAGGTTTGACACTTGTATTTTTATTTAAAATTGCAGCCACTTCAACATCTATTTTGCCTCACTCCATGTAGTAAGATCTTATCATTCTTTTCAAAATGCATTATCTGAGATGCATATATTGACTCTTCTCTTGAAATGATATCAAATAAGCATATCCAATCATATGGGTTCATCAATGGAAGATTAGTAATTAAGAATACAAATTCTACATTGTTTCTTCTTCTCAACAGAAATCATCTTAAGACTTGATACTTCGTACTAAGGCCTAGAATGTGTTGCATGGAACTTAAAGAGCTTCTTGTTTGTAGTAGTGTTTTATAATGCAATTCCAACACTATTCAGAAAGCATGTAAACATGAAGGCTTTTGCAGACATTGGGAAATCTAAATGACAATCACTCTTATTCTCAATTACAAAAGAGAACCTTGGATTAAGCCAATACTTATACACATGTTTTATTGCATCCTTCAACGTCTTGTACATCGTCCATGCTGGCCATAATGATTTCTAAGTTGCTTCTATTGCCTCTTTATCTCTCTTTTTCAGCATCTTATTGATCAATCTCAATTTGAAGTTGCTTAAGTCTTTCAAGCTCCTCATCTTTCTTCATCTAAGCTTCTTTTTTTTCTTCTTTATTATTAGGATCAATTCTAGTTATGAAACAATCTTCACATAGCAAGTCTTAACTATAACTTTTGGAATTTTAGTTGTCATACCTTCCAAACGCTTCTTTAAACATTGTTCACTAATTGTAATATTTCTTGCTTCTTCAAGCTTCTTCACCATATTGGGAACAACATATGGATTGTAAATTATAACCTGAACTATATCACACCCTTGTTGAAAAGTAGCACTACTACTCCGAAAACCCTCAGAAACACGTTGTTGTGAGAGGATAGGTTGAAGCTTGGCATCAAGTAATTGCAACATATAATCAACATGAGGAGCATCATCTTGTTCAACAATGCCAATCATACGTTGATTGATTTCGAATTTGTGACCATTGACAAGTAACAACTCTTCATCATTCTTAACAAAATCACACTTCAACTATCTTATTTCCTACTTAAAAAATTAAATTTTATGTTCCTCACCCGTAATAATATCCACCAACTTAGCTTTATAATCATAATGTTAAACAAGAGTGTTAATTGGTTCAACAAACTTGTTATTATGAACAGTTATTTCGGCCAAAAGAGAAGTTTTGATGGCTTGAATTTTGTTTGTTGCAGCCTCTACCTTAGATAGTGCAACATCTACCTTAGAAGTAGCAACATTGACCTTAGAAATTATCACATTAACCAACTGTTCTTGCTTATCAAATAACCTTTTACTCTCTATGAGTATGGTTTTCACCGTAGCTTCATGGACGGTCATCAAATTTTCAATATTGGTGGGTGAAAAATAATCAGCTCTACGAATCATGATATTAAGCTTCATGTTCATAAGTTTGTAATCCCTCTATTTTATAGGATTATTAGTTGTTGCTTCATCTAAATTGCTTTTATCTTCAAGAAAAGAAGGAACTAAGACAGGTTCAACAAAACCTTGAAAAGAATTGGTAACTCTACTTCTTCTTCATTAACAATAAAATCCTCATCAACACCAGACAAATTTGTTTCATTTTGAACTATATATGACTGAATTGGTTCAAATATAGTAATCTCTGAAGATGGTGGTATTACAAGAATAGTGATTTTCTGAGTAATAGATGGTGGTGTAGTAGAATCTATGAAAATGGGAGATCGAATGGGTATGATTGTTTGATTAGAAGTAGTTGGTAGAATAGGGACATGAACAATTGTGGTTGGAGTAGATGATGTTGTTTGAGGTGGTAGGAATGGTGGAACTACGGGTGTGTTGAGAGAAAAACTTTGAGACACACTTGAACAAACGTTAGAACAAGTATATTGCGGAATAGTTAATCTCGAAGGATCTAAAAGCTCAACAATAATATTTAGAGTTAGATAGTTAGAGAGTTAGTTGTGGAAAAGTAAAGAAATGAAATGACAACAATTGTTATATCAAGAGTACACATAAGTTGATTCATAACAAGGAATGCATTCAAGCCAAGTTAATAAGTGAGATTAAACTTAGTGATTAAGTCACAAGAGACTTGCTCCGAAGAGAGATTGTAATCAGTTATATTCTAGTAAGATTTGTGAGTAAGAAGAGATGAGTAATTAGATGGAGAGATAGAAAAGATAACTTCAGAGATGAGTATTCAGAATGATAGATCCGTTACACTTTCTAATCTTTGGAATAATGAGAATGAGCTCTATTTATAGAGACTCAAGGAGTTACATTAGATTCAATCTCTAAGAGTAGCCATGCAAGGCATACTGGACAATAGAGAGAATTTCAGTAAGATAAAATAAACTAAGTAACAAAGAGTGACTGCGGTTGGCTTTGATGACTTCGGATGCTGAAGAGGGAGCTTGACTGCGGTAGCTTGTTGGCTGCGGTAGCTGAAGTTCAAGAGGGTCACTTTTCATGATTCAACAATTTCCCCCTAAGTGACCTCTTTAATTTTTGTTCAGCTATCAAGTTTAAGAAACTTGATCAGGATCCACCAAAACTTCCTGACGTTTTCCAACCAAGTAATTCTCCTTAAAATCTCAAACTTGACTTCAGCAGTTGTATGCTTTGATCTTTCGACTGCGGTTCGGCAGATTTTAAGTTGCTTCCTGGTGAGGCGATTCATCGCAGTCATAGGAATAAAGTATTTGACTTTATTGGTCTTCCTTTTGCAAATTACTCCTAGTTCAGGGAAGTTGGTTGCACCTAAGGATCTTTCTTGATAACCTTTGGTAAGCATCGGTGCAGGATCGAGTGGTGGTAGATCAAACTTCTTGGCAATGGTGTGGTAAATGTCTGCGTCGATTTTAGCAAAATCACAGACAGTCTCCTTCAAAAACGTACTAGCTCTTTCAAGAGCTATCTTCATCTTCGGGTGTTTCTCCGACTTGTTCTGGAACACCTTGGCTATGAGAAAGATTTCTTCAGGATTCATGCAGGGGAAGTCAGCCTGGGTGCGGACATAGTCGTGTTCCCTTCTAGTGAGAGTGTATTGGATGAAGTCAGCCTTCATGAACTTCCGAGGCTTGTAGTTTTTTACTGCGGATGTTCTGTCGTTAGACCAGATTTTCTCAATGGGAGAGGAATGTTTAACATAAAAATGGTTAACTCTATCGAATTCCATTGGCAGTCTTTTGTGATCTGGAAGGCTGCGGTCAAATGGCTCAAACACTGTGAAGTATTTAGCGTTTGGGGAGATTGGAACATCCCAGTAGCCATCCGAGGGGGGTTCAGCATATGTGAGGTATGGCTTGTAGTCATCTTCCAGCAGTCTGCGGTGAGGATTGATCCAGGAGTTTATCAAGGATTCATCCATGATAGTGTCAAAACCGCATTCTCTCAATATAAGCTCAGCAAGTTTAGCTGCTTTCCAATCTTTTTTCCTTTGGGTAGTGACAGGGGAGTCGTTTGAGCTTGGAGAGGTGGTGGTTGTCGAGGCCAACAAAAATAAATAACCCTAAATCTTTTACACTAAAATAGTGTATAGTGGTAAAGGGGTCGATCCACGGAGATTGGTTCAATTTATAACTCTATGGAAAATCTTTTTGCAACAGTACTTGTAAAATGACAATAAAATAAAAATGGGGGTTTTGATATTTTTGAAATACTTAAACTAAAACTAGAATTAAACTAGAACTTAAATGAATAATTTGGCAAAAATAAGAATTTGATGTGAAATCAATAAGAGAAAGATGGTTGACTTAAGGTTTCCTCACTTTGACTTTTGATGAACATATCATTAGAATCCAATGGTGCAATACTTGATTTAAATCCTTAATTTGGCTATAGTAATCCAAGAAGCTTGAGATTACCTAGACTTTTCTTAGTTGTTAAAATGGTTAGAGAAGCTCATAACAATTTCCTTAGTCAAAGTCACAATTTCCATTAAGCATGTAATTAGTGAAAGTCAACTAGCATTAAGAACCAAAAAGTCACCAAATCCAAGAGGGGTCAAATGCTTTCACCACCATGTTGGAGGAAATGTTTTTATGATTGTGTGAAGCAAAAACAACACAAAAATCATTTGTTGCTTGCTAATTTGAAGATCCTTTACTTAATCAAGAAATTAGCCAACTAATCACCACAAACACA
This sequence comes from Lactuca virosa, assembly GCF_052849685.1. Taxonomy (NCBI): domain Eukaryota; kingdom Viridiplantae; phylum Streptophyta; class Magnoliopsida; order Asterales; family Asteraceae; genus Lactuca; species Lactuca virosa. The sequence goes on from NC_136434.1 coordinate 265,989,691, forward strand.
TTTAAACTCATGAACTAAAACATACAAGTACTGATAAGATGTTAAAACACAAAACATTCCCATAAAGATTTAAGAACATGTTCATGGATTCTTCAACATTCAACAAAAGTTCAAAGGATTCAACAAAAGTCAACCAAGATTAGTTTAGCCAAGCATGGCTAAACTCAAAGAAATAAAGTTAGAGAAGATTGTACCAAACATTTAGCAAGAATTAAGAGATGAAATGGTGAAGCTCTTGAGGGTTCTTGGCCTTCAAAATGCTCCCAAACTCCAGAGAGAAAGCCTCCAAATCGGATGTCAAAGATAAGGCTGAAGAGGCACACCAACCTTCCCAATATAGAGCTCTAGACAAAATCCGGAATTTGCCCTTGTCAGGATTCCACGCGGGCCGCGTGACTATGACGGAGTTTTTGGGCCCCCACAGCTATTCCATTGGCCCAGTTCGATTCCGATCAGCTTCTAGCCCATTTTTCTTCAAGTTCTCTTCAATTTGAGCCCAATTTGACTTTTCCAAATCCTCCAAAGCTCTTGTAATCGCCCGATCATCAGCCTCCGCACACTCGAAAATTCTCCCGCGCCTTGCAAATTTAAAGTTCAAATCTTCCAAGCCTTCAAGCAATTGACAAGCCCACTCCATGAATCACCTCCATAGCCATCAAGCATGAAATCCCCATTTCCCTTCAAGCCCAATCGCCTCCCAAGAGTCCCGCTCCGCTAGTCTCCAAAAAATCTGCAATAATGCTCAAGAAACTAGAAAGTACCCGAAATGGTCATAAAAATAACAAAAAGGAAAATATGCATGGAAATTAACTAAAATGCGAATGAAATGTGCTAAAAAAAACTATAAAAAGAAGTAAATAAAATGGAGCTATCAAGAGGACATGTGATCCACCAGATTTTTGAAGTGAAGAGGGGTCTCTGGTTTCTCAGGAGTGATCTCCTTTTGAGGTGGAGTGTTATGAGGTGGAGTATGATGAGATGGTTACGGTGTGGGAATTTTTCCGGTAATGATGGGGGGCTTTGATGTTGCGAGAGGCTTTTGGAGTGATAGTCTTCTTCTTCTTCACTTCCCCCTCTTGAGGAATGCAACCCAGGAGCTTCCTCAAGCCATTTTAGAAGGCCATCAACTTTGGCAAAAACTTCCTGAAATTGGGCTTTAAGGGCATCTGCCAACTGTTGATTGTTGGGGATGGTGGAGTTGAAGAGCAGCCTGTGAATTTCCTTGGTGAGTTGAAGGATTTCTGGGCCATGGAAGTTGGTTGACAGGGATCTTTGCAGGCGGTTGATTGTAGCTTGAAGGACTGAGATAGTGGACTCATATGCAGTGTGAGTCTCAACTATCAGCTTTTGAGATTGGGTGGCTTGATCCGCAATGGCTGCTTGTAGATCTTTCTTGATTGCGGTCACCTCAGAGATGAGGCGTTCCGTAGCAGCCATGAAGTCCTTGTGATCTGCCTGTCGATTGTTGTCAAGGGACCAGATTCCCATTTCAACTTTGAGGGAGATGCGCTCAGCAGCCAATCTCTCACGAGTTTCCAAGCGTTCGATTCTTTCGATCAATGACTGTGGTCCGGGTGTGTCTTCTGGTTGCGGTTGAGTTGGCTTGACCGCAGCAAGAATTTGATTGACCTTTGCTTGCAGGCTCAAAAATTCCTTTCTTGTGACAGCATTCTTCTTCTTTTTCTTCTTCTCTTTGGGTTAAGAAGTTAAATGGTGAGAGCTACTGGATTCTTCTTCTTCATCGAACATCATAAGATCATCATCAGAGGGAGAGGGTTTGTTTACCTCTTGTAGATCAACATCATCAAAACCGAAGGTGGGAGCGGAGCTGACTTCTATTGTGGTTCCTTCGTCTTGTGAGTCTTGAACGGTGGGAGTTGGAATTGGATTTGGAGTTGGAGTTCGATTTGGAGTTGGAGTTGAAGTTGGAGTGACTTTGGAGGGGCCTGTACCTTCAGCAGTGGATTGAGGTTTAAGGATCGTCTCAGCCATCTCTGTCATCCAGTCTTGAACTTTCTGTATGGTGGCTACAGTATTGGCATTGTTAATTGCATCTGCCCAATACTTAGCCACAGCTTGGATTTCATGTTCCTTTTGCTGTTGTTGCTTGATTTGTTGATCTTTTCATGCTTGGAATGCCCTACGGAAAGCAGCATACTTCTGGATGTCGGCTTCAGATACCGGAGTGTAGTTCAACCATGAGTCATTAGAGTTGTCACAGTCAAATCCTTGGTATCGCACCGAAGTGTCCTTCGGGTCCACGGATCCTTGCACACTTGTGCTCACCGTGCCTAAACCACCTGTTACAGATGTAAGCAGAGTAGGATTTCCTGAGCTTCCTCGGTCTCCTTGACCCGTAGTCAAGTTTGGCCTCGGCTCAGTTCCGGCAAGGGCGGAAGAAGTGCCCTGCGGTTGGGAAGGTGTTTGAAGTGTATGGGTGACATTCAAGAGGATGGAGTTCAACTCCTTAGGTGAAAAGAAATGCAGTCGGGAAGCCCTGGAGACCTTAGGGCAAGAACTAGTGTTATCCTCTTGGGATTGAACTGGGGGGGTGTCTCCACGATGAGATGAAACAGACTCACTTTCTGAGTTTGAGTGGTATTCGATGGTGGTGTTGAATGGGTCTGCGGCCACCCCAAGGACTACCGGAGCCTTTTGAGAGGCTGAGGTATCAGTCCGGTCACGCATATGGCCAGTGGAATTGGTTTTCCTTTTCTTAAGGATGGCAATTGGTTGCTCATCCTCATCAGAGTCACTATCATGTGTGGTTGCGGTGGGTTTGGTTTTGCGTTTCTTGGAGGGTGCGGTTGGTTTGGGAGCATCTTTCTTTGGGGTTCTTTGTTTCTTGGAGACATTGAGGGGGCCTTAACGGGGTGAGGCCAGTTTCTTTCTTCTTTAAGAAAGATTTGAGAGAATAGTGGAGGAAGGGACTGCGGTACTTCCAGGGGTAATGATTGCGGATGGGGTCTGAAGAGGCGGGGTAGGAAGGTATGGGGCAATACCTTCCGTAGCCTCAATATGATCTGAGACATCAGCAGTCTCAAGACCAAGAGTGGTGAGAATGTGGGTTGGAAGTCTTCTAATAGGTCCAAAAATAGATTGATCAGATGAGGGATTGTACCTTTTAAGATCCTTGGTGACAAAGAAATCGATGTCGTTGCCCATGCTTATTCATGCGTCCGCATGGAGGTCTGAAATGCAGAGGGACCAAAATCTTACAAACGTAAGCTCGGTAGGGTTCTCCCTTGGGCTCTCCTTGGGAATGTATTGTAGAAAATCATCCCATAGAATCTGACCGTAGTTCACGTCATGGCCAGTGAAAATACTCCATACTAACTCCAGGAGTTTGAGTCCCATGTTATCCGTGCCTCCAGTTCTGCTGGATAGACTGCGGATGACAAAATGGCAAACGAATTGCCAGACCGCAGGCAGTTGGTTTTTCTTGAATTCTCCAATGCCTTTGATTTTCTTCTGATAACCCATTTCGTAAAGTGCAGAAGTGATGTCCGCCATTGATGGAGAAAAAATCTTGATTGAAGGATGAACAAGAAGGTTAATGGCAGAAAGAAACTTTTCTTTAGACATAATTACTAAAGAATCGTTAACTAGGTTTAGATGCACTTCTTGTGGGTTCTCGAGTGGGCGATAGGCTGAAAAGGCACATTTGAAGAGGGTTGAGAGGGGAACAACGTCTGTAAACGAATCGAATGGGCCAAACAGTGGATGATTGTTCAAGAACTTGATCATCAGCTTGATCAGAGCATTGTAAGATGAATGGTCTTCGAATATAGCCCTGAAATTGCTTGATGCTATCGTAGGAGTGGGATGTCTTGAAGTAGAGTGTGAACCAGTAGGGTTCACTGATTCAGAAGCTTTGGATTGTTTCTTGGATACACCGGATTTCACCATTGTAGCAGTTTGAGAAAAAGTGAGGAAAACAGAGTGTGATAATGGAGAAAGGATTCAATGTTCAGAGAGCGTAAACTGTTCTTGGGGAAGAAGAAAGGTTTTTATAGGGGCTTAAGGAAGCGGGAAACGTTTTTTACCCTAGGTGAAAAGGAATAAGGTAAAAAAAAATTGGGGGTTCTTGTGATTTGGGAGATGAAATCTCAGCCACATCTTTTGAAACGGTTTAAATTTTTTTGAGATTTTACCAAAAAAGGGTTTGCATTTAATGAAAAGTCGGACGTACATCATCACGTCTGGTGATCGTGTGGTGAAGGGAAAAGAAGTTGTAACGGATGGGACGTGTTGGGTAAGAGGAAAAGACTGATTAAGGATTTGTTTATGGAAAAACGTTCTTTTTGTCATCATACCTAAAATAGGTCTGACACAAGGTTTATTCAAAAAGATGAAGGGACAGTTTCTCCAAGGAATGTTTTTTTATTTAATGTATTATTTAATGAAGGATCATTAAATAGCACACCATGATTCAAAGATTAATGAAACAGTTATTAAGGCGATTGCGGATGGAAACTGCATTGCAGATGGATCCTTTGCTATTGCGGATGGATCATTCATTGCGGATGGGTAGATGTATGACTGCAGTAGAAGAACTGAGGAGAGCACTTGTACAATAAGTTAGTAATAACAAACAATAAGTACTAGTGAAGGATAAATATGATATATGGTTGCGATACATAGACTGCGGTACACAGGATATACCAAAACCATCTATCATAAGTAACTTTCAGTTAGGACCGCAACCGAGACCAGGAATGGTCTGCGGTACCTATCAATTCAAGAAGAATTGTGGGTCCGGATTCATCATTCCTAACATTTGTAAGAAAGTTTTGAGCTTTGTAGAGTCAAGTGCCATTTTGAATACATCAGCAATCTCTTCATGAGTATGGACAAAGATGAGTTCAATGTTACCTTTCAGAATGTGGTCTTTGATGAAGTGATACCGTAGTTCAATATGCTTGGTCTTGGAGTGTTGAATAGGATTATGAGAAATCGCTATAGCACTTTCAGAGTCACAGTAAATTGGTATCCGCAACATTCTGTATCCGTAGTCCATAAGTTGTGTTTTCATCCATAGAACTTGTGAACAACAGCTGGCTGCGGCCACATATTCAGCTTATGCGGTAGACAGAGATACACAACTTTGTTTCCTTGATGACCAGCTGACGATTCTTCCACGCAGAAATTGACATCCACCTGAGGTGCTTTTTCGATCTAGTCTGCATCCGGCGTGATCCGCATCTGTGAATGCTTGAAGGCTGAAATCATTGCCTGCGGGGTACCATAATCCAAGAGACTTGCTTCCTTTCAGGTACCGTGGAATTTGTTTGGCTGCGGTCATATGTGACACTTTTGGGTCAGCCCGATATCTTGCGCATACACCTGTGGCAAAGACAATGTCTGGCCTGCTTGCGGTGAGGTACATCAAAGAGCCGATGATACCTCTATAAGTCTTGTGATCCACATATTCACCTGAGGGATCAGCAGAGATCTTAATCCGAAGGCCATGGGGACCTTAGCCGAAGAACTGTTATCCATAGAATATTTCTTTAACAGTTCAGTGGTGTATTTCTCCTGATGAATGAATATCCCTTGTGGAACTTGTTTCACTTGAAGTCCTAGAAAGAAGTTAATCTCTCTATTCATGCTCATTTTGAACTTGATGGTCATGAGCTTAGCAAATTCATCCACCATTCCTTGATCAGTCGATCCGAAGATGATATCATCCACATATATTTGTACAAGCATCAGGTGGTCACCATTTGCTTTTCTAAATAAAGTGGGATCAATCACTCCTCTTTTGTATCCGGACGAGACAAGAAATTCAGAGAGAGTCTTGTACCACGCTCTTGGGGCTTGCTTCAGACCGTAGACTGCTTTTTCAAGTTTGTAGCAGTGGTCTGGGAATTCAATACTTTCAAAGCCTGGAGGTTGCTGAAGATAAACCTCTTCTTTTAATTCCCCATTGAGAAATGCACTCTTAACGTCCATTTGGTGTACCTTGACGTTCTTGTGGGCTGCGTATGCTAAGAAGATTCGGATGGCTTCCATTTGTGCCACCGGAGCATAGGTTTCATCATAGTCAACACCTTCAAGTCGACTGTAGCCCTTTGCAACTAACCTTGCCTTGTTTCTGACTACCGCACCAGATTCATCCAGCTTGTTTTTGAATACCCATCTAGTACCAACAATGGTGTGATCATGTGGCTTTGGGATGAGCTGCCACACTTTGTTTCTTTTGAATTCTTCAAGCTCTTCTTGCATTGCGGTTATCCAATCAGGTTCTAGTAATGCTTCTTTGATCGTTCGGGGCTCGACTGAGGACATAAATGTTGTGTAGTGACAATGATCAGATAAGTCCTTGGAAGATCGAGTCTGGATACCTGCGGATGGGTTGCCAATGATTTGACCTGGTGGGTGGTCCTTCGTCCATACGTGTAGACGGGGTTGCAGATGATCATCAGCTGCGGTAGAGGGAATGTCTTCAATGTCAGAAGATTTTGCGGTTGGAGATGACAGTTCCCCCTGGATTTGAGAACATCCTGCGGAATCATCTTGTTTTGTTGGAACGAGAATGGAATTTTCTTGAGCAGTCGGAAGAGGTTCCCCGTGGATTGCTGATGGGAGTTCCTCTGGAACCTGAGAAGGTTCCCCCTGGACTGCAGATGGAAGAATGATAATCCTAGAGTCTGTTCTTGTGTCAATGTTCTCTAAGTTTTCATCATCCGAGTCGGAAGAAACGTTGGATGGTAATGATTCTCTACGGATGGGAACTTGAGCTATATCAAGTACTGGAACCTCGATGGTTGTTGCTTGATCCGGAGTAGAGCTTTCCCCCTCAACCAGCAAGGTAGAAGTATTGAGAGATGCTACTTCGGATAGTGAAGGACCAGATACATCAGCGTGTTGTTGTTGAGCTTCTTGAGACACAAGGACTTCGGATAACTTGGCTGTTTCTACAGGGTCGAAGAGATCGTCATAATTGACTTCAACAAGATTTAATGGACCCGAAGAGGCAGGAATATCACTTTCCAGGATTGCGGTGGTTTCAGTGGATGGAGGGGTGTTGCGGATGTGATAGTCATCAAATTTCACATCGAAGATGCCTTCATCAGACTTCGGTGCAAACTTGTTAAGCTGATCTTTGTTGTTGATCACAAAGCATCTACACCCAAAGATATGAAAGAAGGGAACATTTGGCTTGCGGTTGTTATGGCCCTCATACGGTGTTTTATTGAGGCGTTTGCACACAATGCTTCGGTTTTGCACAAAGCATGCGGTTGCCACAGCTTCAGCCCAGAAGTAGAGAGGAAGGTGTGCGAAGTTGAGCATGGATCTGGCTGCTTCTACTAGAGTGCGGTTCCTTCTCTCTACTACTCCATTTTGTTGTGGTGTGTAGGGAGCTGAGAAGTTGTGAGTGATGCCCTTGGACACCAAGAAACTGTTGAGGAGATGGTTAGTAAACTCGGTTCCATTATCACTGCGGATACGTCTTACTGGCAGCTTGATCTGAAGTTCTATTTCCTTGATGAAGTTGATGAGAATCTGCGGTGTTTCTGACTTGAGTCTGGGGAAGAAAACCCATGTGAAGCGTGTGAAGTCATCTACTATAACCAGTATGTATTTCTTGTCATGGAGACTGGCTACGGTGGATGGACCACAGAGATCAATGTGAAGGAGCTCATGTGGTTCAGAAATTGAAGAGTCAATCACCATGGGGTGACTTGTTTTGGATTGCTTCCCACATTCACATGCAGGACAAAGAGTATCATTGCTGAACTTGAGAATAGGGAGTCCTCTGACTAGTTCTCCAGTGACCAAATTGTTGATGTATCTGAAGTTGAGATGAGCTAGCTTGCGGTGCCATAGCCAGCTAACTTCGGACACAGCGTTGGATAGGAAACATAACTGCGGTTTGCCTATGATCAGAGAGACATCCAGAGGATACATAGTACCTTCGGATCGAGACTTGATCAAACATGTGTTCCTATCACTTGTCATTACATAGCAAAATTGATCATCAAATTCAACTCGATGGCCTGCCTTACATAGTTGGCCAACACTGAAATCCCGAAGGTATTCTAACCTTCCGGTCATGTGCAGGGAGCAGGCACTGTCGATTAGCCATTCTTCTTCTTGTTCCTCCTTGCACAAAGCCTGAGAATTACACGGTTAGTTTAGGCATCCAAACTAGTTTGGAGCCTGGGACAACATATGAGTTTCTGAATGATGCATGGACCGAGGTTGTAGGGACAGGTTTCTTGTCAACTTTTAATCCTAGTCTTGGGTGTTTGTGCAGTTTTGGAGTGTTGTGTGGTTTTGAAAAATTACGAGGTTTCTGACTCCAACTAGATTTGAAATAGGATGAATCCTTTTGGCAACTACACTGACATTTGCAGGTTGAGATTTTGTATTTTGTTCTGACACCACGTTTGGTCAGCGGTCTAAAGGATGAGTTGGGCTTCTGACCGGTCCGAGGTTGAACAGATCTGACATGAGTGTTGTTTGGTTTTTGAAAAGTTTGTTTTGAAAAAGGTTTAGCACGTGTAGATCTTTGTGTCCTTTTTGTTGGATTTGGTAGAATACCCTTCCACTTGTTAAAATTTTGATGTGACTTTAAAAGTGTTGGAGTGGGTAAGATACCTTTCCATTTTGGATCATCAGAGGAATAAACTTGAAAACCATTGTTTCGAAAAGACTTTACACTCTTTTGGGTTGTGTCAGATGAAATAGGAATGACTGTTGAAACTGTACATTCCTTTTTGTATGTTTTCTTGATGGGAGAGTTTTTCGAAAGATAGTGTGAGAAAATAAATTTTTCTAGGCTTTTGGACTTTGGAAATCTGACATGCTTCTTGTTTTTCGAAAAGGTTTGTCTATTTGTGCCTCGGGAGCGAATTTCCTCTTTGAAAACCTTTTTTGCTAAAGTTTTTGGGGAACCGCAGCCCTTGATGTTCAACTGCGGTTTCCTGGAATTCTTAGAAAAATTTTGAAAACGTGGGCTTGAATCATCCGAACTTGAAGACTCAGGGGTCTGAGAGCATTGACCTACTTCAAAGTTCTCTATGGGTAATTCATGATGAATTGGCTGAAGAGTCACAGTTCCTTTTACTGAGGACTGCGGTAGAGATGATTTGACTACCGCCGAGTAAGTCTGATTTGGGACTTCAGTGGGACTTTTGTGGGAATTTTGACTACAGTGTGAGACACTGCGGTCTGAGGGCAGAGATGGGAAGTCTTTCGAGACTTCGGGGCCCTCAATGACAATTTCTTCATCAACTACGGATGAGGTTTGAGAGTTTGGGTAAATGGTGCCACAGATAGGAATTGTTGGATTAGTGTCTAAGTCCATAACTATTTTGGTATGTACTTGACCCGATTGTGAGCATGGTCCTTTTGGGTTGCCTTCACACGGGTGACTAGACAGGATGACAATTGAGGAGAGAGGTTGATTAGGGCATAAATATGATTTATTTATTATATTATATGAATAATATATTAATTTGGAATCATATTATTAATTAGTATTTAATCAGAAATTAATCATGAATTAATTTTGGGATTAAAGGAATTAATTAAAAGTACAGGGGCTGTTTTGTAATTATTTGATAGTTGAGACTTTGGGCTATTGGATCACCTTTATTAAGGCTTGAATGAAAATCCTAGAAGGATCTAGGAGTTTTCGTCCAAGGGCTTAAGGAAAGGAGTCCATGGACTTGCTTAGGCCCTAAGCTAAGGGATTAGGGTTTCCACCTTGAAACCCTGGCTAGCCTCAAGTATAAATAGCACCCTAAGGCACTAGAATTCGTCCAAGCCTTGGGAAACCCTAAAAGGGACGAATTTTAGGGCAAGATACCCTTCTCTCCTCTCTCCCATATTTATCCTTTCACCTAGTGTGTTTGTGAGCCATTAGAGGTACTACACTTGTGGTACTTGCTTTCAAGAGCTAAGGAAATTCAAGGAACTAGTTGTTATTACTACACAACAACAAAAGGTATGTATTCTATTCTCCTATGTCAATTTCGAAAATAGTAGATGCATGCTAGGGTTCTTTTGTGTTCATAAAGTTGTATAACTAATAGTGAAAACATAGATCCAACTCTAGGGTTGCATGCACACATAGGATTGTTTGTATAAAACCCATCAGTGGTATCAGAGCCAGGTTAACTTGTTTTCAATTAGTATTATACAATTGTATGAACTTGACATATTAGGGTTTATTGCCAATAAACCCTAGGAGGCTAGGATTTTCAAGATTAGGGTTTGCAAACCCTAATTTGCAAGAGTTTGAATAAGATCTTCAAATCCTTTCCTTAAACCCTTAAATTTCGAAATCTAGGGTTTGTTTTAATCCCTTGATTTTCGAAATTAGCCTCCTCCCCAAGATAAGATCCTAAATTTTAGGGATTTGGATTATCCCATATCTTGTAATTATCCTCTAATTGTTATATATGGTAATAATAGGTTTTTTTATTATCCTAACCATATTTTCAAAATCTAGAGAGATAATTAAGGGATTAGGATATCTTAAATGTATAAATGGTAATTATCCTCATGATTTAGATAATCCCTTATGATTTAATAATTAAATTAATAGTCTAATTCCAGATAATTATTAAATCAAGAGTTTTAATATTTAAAATTTTAATTTAAATAGTCTTAAATTTCGAAAATTTTAAAGTGAGATTAAAACCTAATTGTTTTGAAAAGTTTCAAAACTTGCCCTCAAGTTTTGGAATTTAAAAGTTGATTAAAAGTTTAATTTTGAAATGTTAAATTCTAAAACCCTCGTATTTTGAAAAGGTTCAAATTACACCATTATGGTTTTGTAAAGTTAATAAAACCACCTAGTATTTTAAAAGTGTAAAATACACCCTATACTATATATATATGACATTAAAAGTCTAATATTATATATGTATAAGTAAACAGTCAGTCTTACCGTTAGTAGGCCTCATTCACGAAGCTGGTCTATAAGGGGTGTTTAAGGATGTTGCCTATAAAATGGCGATTGAATGGGTATCCACTCTTACCCACCGCACTCTTGACTAGTGGAGGGTCGTTAGCCGAACGGGTAGGATAGGATGAAACCTTCCATTATAAGTATAATGAAGTACAAAGTAACTAAATGCTTTTACAAATTCCCAAATCTTAGTTACTCTAGGATAAAATGTGAAAGTGATGCTAATCCATGGAATTACACTTTGTGCCCCTGTCAATCGTTGGTGGAGCGCGTGTGGTTAACCGGCACACTAATTTGGGAATGACATTGGTGGCGAAGGGTGGCTCGATGTTTATCATAGATCAATGGAGCGTGTGTGGCTAACCGGCACATTGATTAGGTGATAGTAGCAATTGGGTGCACCACGTGATTCGTATGGTTATTCACACCTTGTTTGTGATCCTCGGCATCCCAGTCACAAATAGAAGGGCATAATCGAGATTAAACATGCCATTGAAAAGTTCAATGAATCTCAAAAGATCTAGGAGTTTCAATTCATTTAAAACTTAAATTTATTTTTTCGTTTTTCATGGTGGGAATTGGTAAATCGTCATTTACCTACCTTCAAATATTCTGCAACTAGATTACGGCATCCCTCTTCTAGGTTGTAGAATGTTGTGTTGGATCCTAGCCTTGATGTTTCATTTGGGTGTTACATCAAGGATTCTTATCAACTAACTTGAATTTTCTCCCGTTTTGTAGATGTCTAAATCTTACAATGGTCTTCCCAAGTCCCTTGGAACAAGCTTTCCAAATGAAGATGACGTTCCACGATACGATCAAGGAAATGAGAGTCATGCTTCACTTCCTCCACCTCCTCCAATTATTCTCCCTAACCCACAAGTTCAAAGGCTTGAAAAGTTCAAGCTCACTCAAGCCCTATTGGCAAGTAAACACGAAGATGGGAAACCTGTGTGTGCACACATCTTAGAGATGAAGTCACACATTGATAGGTTAAGGATGATGGGTGTCGATATCTCAGAAATGTTGGCTGTTGACTGGGTTCTTCAGTCACTTCCTGAATCATATAGTGAGTTCGTTAGAGAGTACTATATGATGGACCATGATGTGACCCTCATTGATTTGACCTATTTGCTTATAGCTGCTGAATCAGAAATGATTTGGCGTGCTAATCGAGCAAATTTGTCTGGCAAATCAAACTCCCAAACTTCAATGGACATTGAAAATAGTGACATTGGAAATCCAGAAAAGGTAAATTCTGAGATAGTTCCTTGTGCCATTCCAAAAGAGTCCATCTGCTTCTACTGCCAAGAGAAGGGGCATTGGAGATGAAGCTGCCCTGTTTACCTGAGAGATCTAAGAGATGGGAGAGTCAAGACGTATGGCTCTACTTCAGGTAAAATCCAATAACTAACTCTATAAGTTCCTATTCTTTGATTTTCAATACATGATGTGATAAGATTACATTTTGATGTTTTGTAGGATCGAAGAAAATAGAGGAAGCTTAAAGGAAGAAGTAAGCTGAATCTGATCGTGAATAAATGGATTTCGATCGCATTGCTTGAAGATCGGATTTTTGAGCTACTACTTTAGAGTTAGAATAGATTGCTTAGAAATTGAAATAACATAGTTTTCATTTGAATTGCATTGTAAGGACAAGTTTTTCCGCAATAAAATGAATTTTGATTTCGTCCTATTTATTTATCCTTGCAATGGCATATGTGAAAATGGATGTTTATGTATTTCTAATTTTAGCAATGTTGAATTGGATGTGATTCTTGATTATGTTATTTGTGAAATGTCGAGGATTTGCCAAATAAAGGAAGATTCTCATCGCCCAAGTTTCAATTGGACAAAAACTTGAAATCATACAACTTGGTTGCGTGATGAATGAGAAACTTCATATTTTGGAAATTAGACTAATTCTTTGGCAAAGTGTCAAGAGAAGGACCAGGAGATCGAGTACACTAGGTTGTGCGTTGATCAAGTCCACCACAAGAGTGATAAAGATATTCGTCATGATTTACTAAAGGTTAGTAAATATGATTATACTTATAAGATTAAGTATAATTCTGAGTTGATTGAAAGAGTTTCAATCAATAGCAGAACGAATAAGAAGAATCAAGTAGGCAGAAAGATAAAAGTTTCTCTATTCTAAGAAGAAGGGAGAGTACCTTTTATTGTGTTTTATGATAAGTCTTAATGATTAAGAACCATATCTCAATTGATCCTCTAAGTGAGTCTTAGTGCAATTGCATGTCTAAAAAGAGGAATCGAGAATTGTAGAAATGGTTAAATCAAGAAGTCAATCATACTTCGTTCCAATATCAAGTCTTAGAGTCAAGATTTTGACATGAGTGACAAGTCTTAAGTAGGTTTATAACACTCGACAAATGTGGAATTTGGAAAAGTTTTCTTATTCTTGCACATTTGAAATTGGTAAGTTGTGATGTCTTGGATAAGACAAAGACCAACCAGGACCAATTGTGTGAAGTGTTAAACTTGACAAAAGGCTACACTAACTCTTGAATATTTGTTTGTCAAGAAATGTTTCTTGACAAGAGAATCTTATATGTCAAGGAGTCAGTGGGAGTCTTAATGGTCTTGAAAAGTTTCAAGAACAAATCAAGAGTAAACCTAGTTGATCATCACTAGCACACGACTTGAGGTTTAAAGCCTATCGTGGATGACATACTCTTTTTCTGTGCCATTCCAATTGAGTTAATTATGCGTGTGAGTTCTATAAGTTCTCATTTGAATGCATAAAGACAAAGCACCTTGATCAATGGAAAGTACATTGATATGAAAGGGTGAGTTGCTTGGAAGACATGGTGGGCATTCATGTTACCATGAGGCAAGAAATCAAGATTGAACAAGTTCAGTCCATATGTTTTTGGATTTGTCGCAAACTTTCGTTTTGACAAATTCACATGGATAGGAACACATACATCATAAAATCTAAGTGTCATAAGGTTTTCCTCCTTCATGAAAATGATTGTGAAGAAATGCTTTCACTAAGAGAGATTTTAAGAAGATAGCAATTGTGAAAATTGTATTCTCAAATTCGATTATGATTACGGCATCCCTTTTCATAGTTCGAATTGTGAGATTTGGCAATTGATCTGAACATTTGGGACTTAGTAACATAAATTCTGAATTGTTTAGACACACATGTGAGCTATCTAAGGCAAAGGTGTATGAGCTTAAAAAGCTTAGATAAAGGCTTATCAAAGCATTAGGTATTAGAAATATGAACTTAAGGAATTCAATAAGCATTGTTTTCTAGAAGTCCAATTGTTTTCTGAATACATGTCAAAGCTAGTGGGAGCATAAGTGTTATGTTGGTAAGAAAATAATCATCATGTTAGTGGGAGCATGATTATTATGGTAAGTATTGCAAGTTAGCAATATTAATTATAGAAAACAAAGATTCACTTTGCAAAGTTGCAAGGGTTGAAAAGTTGTTTTGCTATAATTAAGGGAGAGAATATTATACTTCGTTTCAAAATTCTAAAGCTTAGCTCGAGAAATGTTAATAAATTTAGTCAAGGATACATAGTGCATTCTCAAAATTCGATTATGATTACGGCATCCCTCTTCATAGTTCGAATTGCGGGAACATGGCACATAAAATATTATGGCAGAAGGCTGATAAAGTATCACGTCTTTATATGAGACATTATGCATCGTGTCTAATACGCTTCGGGTATGGGACCGATTGCATATGTTATAATATTTGACCATTCTAAATTTTCCAAATGCCTAGGGCATTAAGAGGGAAAAAGGACTAGAATCGGTTTTGACTAAAATAATTAAACAACTATCAAAGGACGGTCTGAGGTTCACTGAGGATTTGTCGCTTGTGAGTAGTTGGAAGTATAGTACTGGATGGACTATATTGACATTATTATGAATAGATAAGATTCTATTAAGAATAAGTTGTCATATAGCAAATATGGAAATGTTTCCATTAATGGGAGTTGGATATTAAGACTCTATGTAGATTAGAAACTTTTATGCAAAAGGATGTTCAAAGGAATGTACTTTGAGTGAGAGACATCACATCTATAAAATTGTTTTGTAACAATTTCTGATAGAGAACTTAGTAATTTCATTAGCCGGGTCTTGGTGACTTTTGTGCTATGACATTACGAAAGAATCATTGCATAAAGTGTTAGAATCTGACATATTCTAAAAGTGGCAAGAATTTGGTATTCTTATACTAATAATAAAATTGGGGATTGTGAAATGAGTTTCATTGGAAAAGTTTTTCAATTGTTGTATTTCACAGAGTATGGACCATAGGTAACCAAAGTGTGCATTCTTGGAGCATGGGACAATTGTGGTTATAATTCGAGTAATAAGTTGATTTTCTGAAACAGTAAGCAATGAATAATGAGTAATCAATATGGTGTTTAAAAGTGTTTTTATTTACGCTCAAAAAGTTTTGGGACCATATAGGATTAATATTATTATTGCGTTTCATTTTTCATGTTTTGACTTCCAGAATAACTAAGTTATTCGAAGCTCCACAGTCGGTCATACGTTGGAAGTAGGTATGAAGGAAGACTGTCATGAATCTGTCTGTAGATTGTCTAAAGTGTTTAGACATAGCACAAGTTTGCTGCAGAGTTCATGAGTGCTTTGATAAGATTAAAGTATTGGATTAAACCCACGCTCACTTGAATCACTTCATGGTTTTATCACGAGTGATTGGTGAGACGATAACATTGTATATTCTTGAAACCGAGACGTGTGAGTTGTTATTTGCTAGTCGGTTGCACATTGATGATAAGTAAACACACCAGTAACTTGGTGTTATAAAACTTATTGTTGTGTGTGATTCGATTAGTAGGTGCAAGCAAGCATTTGAGTCAAAGTTTATCCATTCCTTTTACCCAAGGTGGGATAAAAGCGATATCTGTGGGCCCCTCGATGATTTAGTGATGACAAAAGAAAGTGCTCGGCCGGGCCAGGACTGATTTGATTTGTTCAATTAGTCAGTCGTCATAAATCGGAAATCGGGAAACGACACATAGACTGAGAGAATGATTTCAATCCATGTCTCATGTCTATACGATATCTTCTAGAATGGAGGAATATATGATCCCTTATCTAAAGGACACGCGTATCTGATAAGATCAGAGTTGACAGCGGCTTTTGGAAGCTACGATTGCTGATCAGGTTCTGAAGTCATACGCAGAATAGTTATTAGACTTATCCAAGTGGGAGACTGTTGGATTAGTGTCTAAGTCCATAACTATTTTGGTATGTACTTGACCCGATTGTGAGCATGGTCCTTTTGGGTTGCCTTCACACGGGTGACTAGACAGGATGACAATTGAGGAAAGAGGTTGATTAGGGCATAAATATGATTTATTTATTATATTATATGAATAATATATTAATTTGGAATCATATTATTAATTAGTATTTAATCAGAAATTAATCATGAATTAATTTTGGGATTAAAGGAATTAATTAAAAGTACAGGGGCTGTTTTGTAATTATTTGATAGTTGAGACTTTGGGCTATTGGATCACCTTTATTAAGGCTTGAATGAAAATCCTAGAAGGATCTAGGAGTTTTCGTCCAAGGGCTTAAGGAAAGGAGTCCATGGACTTGCTTAGGCCCTAAGCTAAGGGATTAGGGTTTCCACCTTGAAACCCTGGCTAGCCTCAAGTATAAATAGCACCCTAAGGCACTAGAATTCGTCCAAGCCTTGGGAAACCCTAAAAGGGACGAATTTTAGGGCAAGATACCCTTCTCTCCTCTCTCCCATATTTATCCTTTCACCTAGTGTGTTTGTGAGCCATTAGAGGTACTACACTTGTGGTACTTGCTTTCAAGAGCTAAGGAAATTCAAGGAACTAGTTGTTATTACTACACAACAACAAAAGGTATCTATTCTATTCTCCTATGTCAATTTCGAAAATAGTAGATGCATGCTATGGTTCTTTTGTGTTCATAAAGTTGTATAACTAATAGTGAAAACATAGATCCAACTCTAGGGTTGCATGCACACATAGGATTGTTTGTATAAAACCCATCAGGAATTTGATCACTTGTGTGACCCGAAACCTCAGGCACAATCTCCTCAATGACACAATTATTGCTTAGATTATGAAGTCTACCGAAGTGAGTTTTGATGTCTTCGGGAAAGGTTTTGTCATTGACTGGGAAATGAAATTCTCGGTCAGGAGGGACATACAGTCTGTCTTTGTTGAACCGGGGTGAGGAATCCATTGTGGTAGGATATCCATTTGACCAACCCCAATTGTACGTATTGTCCACGGTTCCATTATTTACCAAATTTTCAATAGCTTCACTTTCATTGAACAATTTTTCGATTAAGAGATTTAAGCGTACAATTTTACTCTGAGCTAAATCTCTCTGGTTCAAAGCTATTTCTAATTGTGTTTCACTCAACATTCTTGCATCTTTCTCTAACTCTAAGTCCTTTTCTAACATAGCCATTTTGAGTCTTTTGTTATCCAGTCGTCCTCTCACATGGAACATCTCTTGGGACGCAATGTTATTCTCATCTAAGGCTTTGTTATAGTATGTAAGGACGGCAGCACACGTGTCATTAAGATCATCTATGTAAGGTTGACAGTCATGCATGCTATAGTTTAGAGTTTGGATCATGAGTTTTACCTGTTCGACGATGCTTAGAGTTCCATCCTTTGCCATGTAGCAGTAGTTTTTGTCCAGATTTGTAGACCCATCATCATCCGCAGTTGCCAGCATGCAGATTTTCCCTTTTCCTTTGACACTGCTGATGGCTTCATCTTCGTCTCCGGATGACCAAACTTGATGGTCTCTTTTGACATGGGCTACGTATGCCCTTGCATTTTCCTTATCTTCCAACTCTTGAGCCATTCTAAGGTAGAATGCTCTGTCTTTTACTACATTGGCCTTACAATCTCTTGCAAAGTGATTCTCTTTGTTGCATTTGTGACAAATCACAACATCAGTCTTGTCTTCAGAGGTAGTACTGGGGTCAGTGGTTTGAGTGGACTACGGTGCCTCCTTTGGTTGGGTATTCTGAGATTGCGGTGGTGGATGAGAACTTTTGGGATATCGAGGATGGTTATTCTGGGGACTGAAGTTGCGGTTGAATGGAGGTTTGTTGAACTGTTGATTCTTGCAGAAGGAGGGAGGTGGTAGACGGTTGAACTGTTGGCTAACCAGAGCAATAGCCTTCTGAAATTCTTCTTCATCGTCATACTCTGAATCAGCTTCGTATGACTGCGGTGGAGTGTCATACGAGGGAGAGTAAGATTGATTATGTGGAGCTTGTGCTATAAGAGCAAGTGGTCCTCCGAAGTCAGCACAGTCTTTGAGTACGGTGGATTCTTGTGCTTGCAGTACTCCATTGAGCTTGTAGAGTGACAAAGAATGAATCTTTCTATCGCCTTGGACTATCATCTTAGCCGTAGTCTAATGTCTTCCCAAACCATTAAGAAACTAAAGATTTTTTTCATGGTTACTGCGGATGGTGCCCGCATTGGATAACTTGGTGACTATCAGGTTGAACCTTTTGAAGGAGTCTTCCAAGCTTTCGCCAGTATGAGCTTTGAAGTTGTTGAACTCATTGAGTGCGGTAGTAACCTTCTTGTCTTGTGCTTGTTCTGAGCCTTCGTACAAATTCTTGAGAACTTCCCAGATCTCTTTTGTTGATTTACAGTTTATGATAATATCGAAGTTGTCAGGAGCAACTCCACAGGAGATTTCATAAAAAGCAACAACATCAATTTTCCATTTTATCGAGATCATCCTTGGTGGGACGATTCATGACTGGTTGACCTCCTCCTAGTCTGGTTGTAGCGCCGTCAGTTTGGACTGGTGTAAGGACTGGGACATGTGGTCCTTCTTCTACGGATCGCCACACATCTCTACCAAGTCTCCTTAAGTATCTTTCCATTCTTTGGGACCAGTGATGATATTCATTTGCTACCAGTATTGGGGCACGATTAGAACCACCAACACTGTTGGAAACATTCAGAGATAACGATTGTGCCATATTTTTAAGTTTTTTTTGTTTTAAGAAATGAGCTTCAGTGGTATAGAAGGCCCTTTGAAAATCAGAGTTCTGTTTTCAAAAAGCAACCACTATGGCTTTGATACCAATTATTGAGAGAAAAACTTTGAGACACACTTGAACAAACGTTAGAACAAGTATATTGCGGAATAGTTAATCTCGAAGGATCTAAAAGCTCAACAATAATATTTAGAGTTAGATAGTTAGAGAGTTAGTTGCGGAAAAGTAAAGAAATGAAATGACAACAATTGTTATATCAAGAGTACACATAAGTTAATTCATAACAAGGAATGCATTCAAGGCAAGTTAATAAGTGAGATCAAACTTAGTGATTAAGTCACAAGAGACTTGCTCCGAAGAGAGATTGTAATCAGTTATATTCTAGTAAGATTTGTGAGTAAGAAGAGATGAGTAATTAGATGGAGAGATAGAAAAGATAACTTCAGAGATGTGTATTCAGAATGATAGATCCGTTACACTTTCTAATCTTTGGAATAATGAGAATGGGCTCTATTTATAGATACTCAAGGAGTTACATTAGATTCAATCTCTAAGAGTAGCCATGAAAGGCATACTGGACAATAGAGAGAATTTAAGTAAGATAAAATAAACTAAGTAACAAAGAGTGACTGCGGTTGGCTTTGATGACTTCGGATGCTGAAGAGGGAGCTTGACTGTGGTAGCTTGTTGGTTGCGGTAGCTGAAGTTCAAGAGGGTTATTTTTCATGATTCAACAGGGTGATTGTGATTAATAGAGATTAATAATAGCTTCATTAATGATATTCTAAAAAATCTCAGTTTCGGTTGGATGTGGGATTGTGACAGTAAAATAATAGTGGTATTAGGAGTAGATGATACCTTAAGAATATGAAAATGTCGAGATTTGCAGTTTGAGTAGGCATTGCAATAGTGGTAGCACTACTAGAAAACAGACCTTTAATGATGCGCTTTTATGACACGCACTGATTAATGATACGCAAAAGGGCGTGCCCTAAAAATAATGTCATATCTTTAGAAATTTGAAGAATTTAGGACATGCATTTTTGTGTGCCCTAAAATTAGTGTCTCACAAAAAAAAACAAACACACACACACACTGAGGGCGCTTATTATAAAATGTGCATCATCTAAAGATGTCGTTTTATAATTTTTTTTAATGAAACGCGTGTTTTAGTAGTAAGGGGGAAATGGCATCCCAAAAATTAAACCCCCTGCCTATTTGCTCCTCTCTCAGTCTCCCTTGTTCCCTCTACTGATGCCTCTACCTTCTTCCATCGATGCTAATCTTTGAATTAGCTAGAAAGAAACCCTAGGGCCTTCATCTTCACCTATATCCAGCACCTCTAACCTTCTTCGTTCGTCCAACACAACTCGGGCTTTAATCTGCAAGAAAACCTCCAACTACATCCTCTACATGAAAAAAAAAGCCCTAATTGGCAGCCACATGTTGACGTCAGGTACCCTTGAGATGAAAGCCTCATTTTGATGTAGAGATCCCCTTGGGCTCTTATGTTACGGACGATTTCTCATATATTTAGTTCTTACATCCCCTCTAACTAAACCCTTAGCATCCCAAAATAACCCTAATCTTCTGTTCGTTCTTCTTAGTGGCTAGAGAGGGAGTTGTTCGAGTTTTTGTGTAGGGTTGTCAGATTTTTGAGTAACCGTCGAAGGAGAAGATGGAAGAGGACCTCAAGACAAACTTTCCTCCAGCCTAAGGTATCGATTGTTTTTTTCTTCTCCTTCTTTTTTGTTTTTTACGTCAAGCACCACCTACCATCGTGGCCGGCAGCCTAGGCTACCGACGTGTTTCTCTACCACCACCCACAACCATTAGGTGGTTGTGGTTGTATGTGTGGGTGTTGTTAGCATGAAATGTCCACTTTCAGCTCCTGCAAAACCTTCAAAGCCCAGGATACCAAGGTTAGTAGGTATTTCTTGTTCAATTTCTCAAAAGATATGTGACCAACAAAGCAATATCAGACCTAGTTTAAAAGTCGGTTCTACCCCTGTGGCCAAGACAAGACAAGTTGCTGCCAAGTATATGACAACTCCAAGGAACAAAAAGTGTCTTGCCAAAAGAAATTAGTATGAAATTGGTATGAAATGATGTTTCATTTATCTATGTGTTTATACCTTGTTCATGTGTTTCACCTCGAAGAAGACCAGAACCATTGCCAAAAGAAATTGGTATGAAATGATGTTCCATTTATATGTTTTCTCCTTTTTATATGTTTACCTTAATTATTTACCTTTTGTTCATGTTAACATTTAACAACAGCTAAGCAATGGATTGTGGAAGCTTATCCAAGAGGATCTTTTCCTTATATAACTTTCTTATAAAATTGTTAATGAGAGCTAAGGGTATAGTTGTCCATTTACAGTCCTACTAGTGTTCAACTTGCCTTTAGATTGAGACACGAGAAGAAAACTCCCTTGATGCTGCAAGAGGACCGGTGTATCTACATGAGGATTCACATCCTATTTATGAAAATTTTCATGTCAAGGTTACTAACTTAAATAGCAATATAAATCTTCTGTTAATTTAATTTAATTCCTGTTTTCTTTATACATATAATCTTGCATATCCACAGCCACATGCCTTTAAAGCACTACTAACATCATCACCTTCAGAAGACATCTTTATAAACACTTCAGATGCATATCAAGTCAAATCTCTAAAACTTGAGATCCTTTCTTCCATTCCTACAGATGAATCAATCTCAGTTATCTTTCAAGAATTGTAGGTAGTTTTATTAATATATTTTAAAAAAGATTGGATTCAATATATTATTTATTAGCTTTAAAACCACATGGAACAAGGCATGCGTAAATGTTTTTAATTTTCTTTGAATTATTGACGTTATTGGTTTTTGTGTAATCTGAATGCTGAAGTTTCATGTTTGCGTGTTGAATTTTGTATTTTAGGTATATGATACTGACAATTCCAATCAGAAGGAGAAGTTTGAGGCCGACTTGAAGAAGGATATTAAGAAACTTCAGAGGTACACAGACCAGATTAAGACATGGATACGGTCCAGCGAGATCAATGATAAGAAGGTCATTTTTGTTTGACAAATGATAATTTGAAGTACATTTGCATATGCATTTTATTAGCATCACATACCATCTAGTTTTGTCTGGTGACTAGTACTATGCTGCTTAAACTTAAAGGAATATGAATATAAAAGGCCATGAGGAGTTGACATAGTGTTTCTCACTAAGAGCGTGGTCTGAAGAAAAACAAGTTTCTTACTTGCTTGTTGTGTTCTCTGGTTCACATACATATGCTATCTTCCATTGGTCATTATCTGTTGGCACTTACACTTTCTGTTATTGCTGCCACACTATCTCAAATTTAATCTGGTTTTAGCTTCTATGCTAAGAATTAGATGCCTATATCTTGTTTCATCTACTACTTTATTGACATTTGGTTCTTCTTTCTGATACGTGTTGACGTAGGTTAGTGCCTCTTATGAGCAGACTCTGATGGATGCCCGCAAGATTATTGAGTGAGAAATGGAACGGTTTAAGATTTGTGAAAAGGAGACAAAGACAAAATCTTTCTCCAAAGAAGGCCTAGGGCAATAGCCTAAAACGGTATCTATTGCTTTGCTTTTTTTGCATATGATACATGGAAATAACCTTCAGTCATTGTATAGTGAAGTTTCTTTGTTGATGATATTTTGTAGGATCTAAAGGAGAAAGCCAAGTCAGAGACTAGAGATTGGTTGAACAATACGGTATAACACTACACTATACTACTGCCTTTATAGCATTATACTAGTACTTTAAAGGCCTTCCTTTGTTTTATTATTTACATATGTGGATCCTTTTTTAGACATTATATATGACAATGCTTATTATTGGTTAGGTGTCTGAGCTGGAATCTCAAATCGATAGCTTTGAAGCTGAGATGGATGGGCTATCTGTTAAGAAAGGAAAAACAAGAGTGGTAATATCAATATGATGAATAAAGATTCAGTTTCTTTAAATTTTCACCTTGAAATCAAGAAGCTGCTCATAGATAATAGCCTTCTGGACGTGTATGTCATCATATTACATCCTCCAAATACTACATTAACATATGTCTCTTTAAATCTCATATATTAGTTTTTTTGCAACTCTCAATCTGATCTGGAAGCTAATTTGTTTAAGGTATATATATATATATATATCCCTGTTATCTCCATTTTAGCCATTTCTGAGTTTTTACACTATGCCACTTTCAAATCAAAGGCATAACCATAATTATGACTTTGATTGTAGCTCATGGAAAGGCGGGGGGGCTATGGGCAAGAATATATAAATCGTTACAAGACGATGACAAGGTATTTCCCAACTCCCCTTTTGTCCCCTTTTATAAATTCTTAATTTAGTAATTAAATCTTTCTTCTGTATTTATACCTTTTGTAGATTTCACCATCAGCGAGTACCATTAGTTATTCTTGTATGTGGCACAACATGTGTTAGAAAGTCAACAATTGCTACCCAGCTTGGTCAAAGGCTAAACTTGCCAAATGTTTTACAGGTGAATATTGATGTCCCTTTTTTTCTATATTTCAAATACATAAACACATAATTTCATTTTTCTTGATGTTACAGATGGATATGGTCTATGAATTGCTAAGAACATCAACAGAGTATGTAACATATCAACACTTATATATGACAACTTTATACACATATTCTTATCTTAATACAAACTACCATATAATATAGTAATATACCCCTTTGACTTTTCTCAGTGCACCTAAAATTATGTTCAGGTTTGGCTGGTGATTTTTTATGGCAATTCATTCGTTCTCATGTAGATGGATAGTGCCAGGTTGGAGGCTTGGGTGGTTTGTTACAACTTATCCTAATGGCATCTTCAAGAATGCTAAGGTACTTAACACTTTTTTTATATTACAAATATTTTATATTGTAAAATAATCTTTCTTGTTTTCTCAGAACATTGAGCGCCTAAATAAGTACTTTGATATATGTGGTGGTCCAGCAACCTTTATTCAGGTGCTTCTTTTATATTTCTTTCTAGATTTAATGCTTTGTGTAACTCTCACATGGTGCACCTTAAGTTGTCCCCTAGCTTCCATTTTCATAAGTTTTCTAGGTTTAAAAAAGATTAAAAAAACATTTTTAATGTTTCAGGCAGCTGTTCCTCGGATCTGTCACACCCCCGAACCAGATGGCGGAAACGTCCGGGGGCTCGTGTGACTATAAATTGAAATATCGTCACAATGAATATACATGAAACATAACACAATTGTCACCAACATTACATATTACAACTGGCATTGTTCACATCAAGTAAATTGTTTTACATTACATAATTCAAATACATAATTGTACGATAATTGACATATGCATTAAAGAAATCCCAAAATACTCTTGACGATTCTTCAGCTTAACGATTACCTAAGAAGACAAGTTATTTTGAAAGCGGTCAACATATATAATGTTGGTGAGTTCATAAGCATGTTTGAATAAAAGTCTTTGTATCTTTTGTAAACCCAGAAAATACGATATTTTATGTAAAACGTCTGAAAAATGATGTGAAAATCGAGTATAAATGCATGTGTGAATTTCATAGTACTAACATATAGAAATGCAGTTCTAATTTCTTTGTATTCTTTCTATTGTATGTAATTAGTATTTGAATAATAGTATTTCCCCAGAAAATCCGATATTTTCTTATTTATAAAAATG
The DNA here is from genome assembly GCF_052849685.1 of Lactuca virosa. NCBI lineage: Eukaryota > Viridiplantae > Streptophyta > Magnoliopsida > Asterales > Asteraceae > Lactuca > Lactuca virosa. The sequence goes on from NC_136434.1 coordinate 266,014,370, forward strand.
TCACGGTCCTTGCACTGTAGAAATGTTTTGTATCATTATGACTTACAAGTTTTTAATTTTCCGTAATGTCTTAATGGAAATGGATCTCTATATGAGTCGTTATAACCATACATGATAGTGACTGATTTGCCTGTCTTGGCATTTTTCCAAATGCCGGATTTTCGTTCAAGGTTTTGTCACCCTAGAATGGCCTAGTCTAACTGTAGCGAACAACTCAGGTGTGGGGGAGTCACCCCCGTATCGATCTATACACAAACTCTCGCTCTCCCTCCAGGAGACTCTGATTATAAGTACAAGCTATGGCCATACACTCAGTGGTGTCAACCGACACGTCTCACTAGATCCTATTTGTATTCACATGAATTTGTATAATGTTATATGTATTTAGATGTTCGATCACTAGATAATGTATGAAATGATAAGATAAGGCCCAACAAACATGAAGAAAAGACAACTATGGACCATTAGACGTGTAAGTTATTTCCAGGATAAAATTAGCATGTAAATGGGCCACTAAGGCCCAATAACATGTAAATGCTAAATTAGGCCCTTTTAGCATGTAACTGGGTCACTTAGGCCCAATAGACATGTGATGAATACATTACGCCCAATAAACATGTAATTGGACCACGAAGGCCCAATAAACATGTATAGCAATTACTAGGCCCAATAATCGCATTGTTGTTGTATTTCACTCGTTCGTTATAGTATAGTTTGTTAGGTCGTAATTCTATAATTTGAAATTAATTTTGATAGAATTTGCACTTTAAACCTCTTAAAAACTAATTTGAGACATTTAAAGGCTTATTTCACAAAAAAGGTCATTTTTGGTCTATTTTAGTTCAAAATAACATTTTAGCCCATTAATTTATAAAAGTTCTATATTTTCGGCCCAAATATTTAATAATTGACAGATTTGACCCAAATATACATATATTGGCGTTTTCAGCCCATTTTTGTAGAAAATTACATTCTTGACCCATTTTTCGTGAATTTTACATTTTTGGCCTAATTTAGAAATAAATGACATTTTTAACCCTGATTTCGGTTTATTTACATTTTTGCCTCAACTTTTGATCAAATAACACTTTTAACCCTAAAAGTCTCATTTTTTCGCAAATTGGGCCGAAAACCGTAAGGCCCAAACTTCTAAGCCCAAAAGGCTAAAATTTTCATCTTTAGTCCTTTAAAAAGTGTGATTGATTATCACAAAAACTCGATTTTATACAAATACATTCTTTTTGATCCTCATCAAACCGAAAGTGACATAAATGGCCCAATCTTTTGTTTATTTGACAAAATGATCTTACTACACAAGTTTTGTTTTGTTTTTACACATTTAGACAGACAATATACTTTTATCTTTGTAGTATGATGTATAAAATGTTTTAGTTTATGAATTTTACTCATTCTTGTCAAGGATTTCGAGATTTGTCAAGTTGCAACACATATTCACAACATAATACAAGAAATCACACATGACATGCATATAATACATAGATCTACACATTTTACTTGTATTCTCCCCCAAAAACAAGTAGAAAACCGAAAACAAGGGGGTATGAACTCACCTTGCTTGATTGATCTTGATTTGAAGAAGAAGTGAGTGTGTTTTCGGCCCTAGCAAGCCTTCTTGAGTAGATTTCGAGCTTAAGAAGTTTCTAAGAGTGTGATCATGGAATAAAGCTATGTAAGAAGGAGTTATTAATGTTAAAATGAAAGGAGATGTTTGTGTTTGATAATAACCTACCAAGGAATGATTATTTTTGGTGAAAACCTTCTTGAAACAACACTAAATCTCGAAAATTTACAGAAAGTTGGAGAAGTTCTTGAGAGTATGTTTGAGAGAAAGTTTTGAAAGTGTATGGGTGTGTTGTGGGCTTGTCTTCGGCCGAGAGAAAGAAATGGAGAGAGGGAAGGAGAAATTTTACATGGAGGGTAAAGATCTCATGGATGTTTGGGATTATCTAGAAGTATGTTAGACAATTATGTGTTGTCATCACCTCCTAAATCCTCCCTTGATCTTTTCTTTTCTTTTTATCTTGGGCCGAGAATTGGGCTTAAGATAAATGGAGTTGAATTTGCTTGGCCCACTCTTGGTTTGGATCGAGTTTCTGAAGCCCAATAAGTAGTTTTCGGCCCATTGGGCCTTTAGGGTAGTTCACGGCCCAATGAAGTCCAATTAAAGATGTTTAGGGTCCATTGAGGCTATTGGAATTTGTTGTGGCCCAAATTGGCCCATTAGGGTAAACTAATCCATCTTAGGCCCATAATGTCCCAAAATGTCAAGTTTCATGAAAGTGGAACCGTTTAGAGCCCAAATTAGGGTTTCTAGGCCCAAAATAGTCAACTTGGATACTTCTTAGTCCATTTGGCCCAACAAGAAAATCCTAGACCTTATTATACTTGAACCGGGATTTTTAGAGTTTCAAACTCTGTGTTGAACATAAGAGGTGTATTTGAATGTGCATTGAGTGATATCTACATAGAGTACATGCTTTACAATAGTTGAATGATTACATGAGAGTTGAATTTCCTAGCTAAATTTCTAGTTGTGACATCATTCCCCCGTAAGAGGGAATTTCGTCCCGAAATTCTTTTGAAAGTTAGGTTTGTGAATGCGAGAATAAGTGAGGGTACTTTTGCTTCATTTGATCTTCGCGTTCCCATGTGAATTTCGGTCCACGCTTGGCGTTCCATCGAACCTTCACAATCGGAATGCGGCTTTGCTTTGTACGTTTTACTTCCCTATCCAATATCTCAACTGGTTCTTCGACGAACAGGAGATTCTCGTTGATCTTGATCTCTTCTATAGGAATGACAAGAGTTTCATCTGATAGGCACTTTTTCAGATTTGAGATGAGAAACACGGGGTGTACGTTGCTGAGCTCGGCAGGTAGCTGCAGCTTGTAAGCCACTAGACCAATCCGGGCAAGAATCTCGAACGGTCCAATGTATCGCGGGTTCAGTTTTCCCTATTTCCCAAAGCGGATCATTCCTTTCCAAGTAGAGAACTTTAGTAACACGCGATCCCTGACTTGAAATTCTAACGGCTTCCGCCGCTTGTCAACATAGCTCTTCTGTCGGTCTCGCGATGCTTGAAGTCGAGCTTTGATTTGGATTATCTTTTCGGTCATTTCACGGATGATTTCTGGTCCTGTGAGAGCACTGGCTGGTGATTTCCCGTTTGCTAGTTGAGTGTCACCCACCTCGGCCCAACATAGGGGTGATCTGCATTTTCGCCCGTAGAGAGTCTCGTAAGGAGCAACCTTGATGCTCGTGTGATAAATGTTGTTGTAGGAGAATTCGATTAGAGGCAAGTGAGCATCCCATGACTTTCCGAAGTCAATCACGCAATCTCGGAGCATATCCTCAAGTGTCTGGATGGTACGCTCGCTCTGACCATCCGTCTGTGGGTGATAGGCAATGCTCATATCTAGCTGTGTTCCCATTGCTTTCTGAAGAGATTTCCAGAATCTTGAAGTGAACCTACTATCTCGATCCGAGATAATAGACACTGGCACTCCATGGAGTCTCACGACCTCCTTGATGTAGATTCGGGTCAGCTTTTCCATCTTGTAGGATTCTTTTATTGGTAGGAAATGAGCGGATTTTGTTAATCCCTTGTTTAACATGCCCAGAAAAACCACAGGGAGCTATAGCTGTTATGGTAAGGGTTTAGGTGTTTTGGTTTAAATTCAATGGTAAATACTTTTCAAGTTTTGTTAAAATTGTTTCTTTTGTTTTGTGTAGGTTAAACTGAATGTTTCTTTAGTAAATGATATTAGTGATGATATTGACTTTTGTTTCAAGTTATCCAAAGAGGAATCCGTGATTCTTCTTCCAGGTGATTACAATCCTTTTGTAACATTTTGTTGAATTTTATAATGACCTAATAAATATGTTTCTTTTTGGGTTTTGCAGGACTTACTGTAGGTTTGAAAAATTGGATTCGTGTAACTTTTGCTACAAACTCATCTTCTCTTGAAGAAGCTCTTGATAGAGTGAAGTCTTTTTGCCAAAAGCATACTCATCAGCAAAAGGTTCATATTGATTAATAAATTCAAGCAATACATATTTTTTTACTGCATAGTCAGTCAATGTAATTACTTTTGCTCACTTGATGTTATCCAGTCATGGTTTATATTTGTTTAATCACTCAAATATTGCATCAAGAAATATTGAAAGAAAAACTTGAGGTTATTCTTTTAATCATAGTCAGCCAGTTGTATTTCATGTTAAGTTACCGATTTGCCCTGTGCAGGTTCTGACAACTCTAGCAACCTCCTTCCATGCCCTGCTGCCTCTCAAAGTTCATGCATTCAGGTTATTCTCTTAGAAAGGAAATTGTCAAAGGAGAATTTAGTCATTGGGTTTCTTTTAATGTTGTACATGTTTTGTTTTCTATAATAAATATTATGCAATATTAGCAATGTGTTACATTTACTTACTATTGGAATGATTATTTGTATTTGACATATTAATGCAATGAATTATCTTTATTGTTTATGGTATTTTATTTTGTATTATGAGACTTTTAATGTGTGTTATTTAATTTGAAAATTAGTAAATCTATCAAAAATATATAATTTTATAAAACATTTAAAATTATGACACGCAAAAATGCGTGTGGTCTTCCTTTATGACAGGGGCTTCCTTGATACGCATTGCGTGTCATAAACACGTGCGGGGTAAGGTTACGACACGCAAATGCGTGTCGTCTTCCTTTATGACAGGACCTTCATTGATACGCATTGCGTGTCATAACTGCGCGTCGCAAATGCGTGTCATAAATGCGCGTTACAAATGCGCGTCGTAAGTAGACGACGCGCAAAAGCGCGTCGTCTCTCGTTATGACAAGGCCTTCCTTGACACGCATTTGCGCGTCGTCTGAGCATTTTACGACACACATTGCGCGTCGTAAAAGGCTATTTTTCTAGTAGTGTAGATTGCTCCATGGTCTTTGGTTGTCCTGATGAATTCGCAGTGTCACCAATATTCTGAACATTAACTGGGAAATGATTATCACTTACCGTATGCTCCTCCGATTCTTCATCAACGACATTAACTTTCATCTTTTTATTGGGTTTCCTTCGAGCTTTAGGATTTATAGGTACAAGCTCTTCCATTATTTTCTCTTTTCGTTTTCCTCCTGCCCTTCATTGCACAGTACCAACATCAAGAACCGCTTACAACAAATCTAAAATACTTCTTTGACCATAAAATGTTTTATGGTCGAAAACTATGTTTTGCAATGATGAAATGTTTTTGATAAAAATGTATTAAATGTTTTGGGTCAAAAATCCACATAGCTCACGAGACATTAGCGTCTTACATATCTCTGTTTTGCCATGTATCTCAGTTTACCTTTAAGGAGAGGGGATGATAGATGGAAGTTAGAAGTCAAGTTATAAAGAATGGAGTGGAATTTCATAAGTTTCATATTATTTTGTATTGATGTAATTCTTATTTTCTTGCTATGGATTTTTTAATGCTTAATGGTAACACCCAATGTTTTAATTTATAAAGGTTTTTGTGGGACCGTTTTTTTTAAAGATGGGTTAATACCCTAATGTTTTTAAAACCATAGCTATTTAAAGTTTAAAATTTTTGGGGTGTTACTTTCTTTGTCTTTGAATGTTGTACTGGATTATGATATATGTGAATTTTACTTTTTGAATCACATTGCAATGACATTTTTTTCATACTTATACCATAATCTTGCAACTGGCTTTGAATCCAAATCATTTGTGATGTGCAAGAAGCAGTAGAAATATATTTAGCCTTCGCAGTAGACAACAAAACATATGTTTGTTTCTTTGATTGCCAAATTATGAGTTTCCCATCCAAAATTTGACACCCAATGTTGTACTTTTTTCGATCAAGACCACATCCACCAAGATCTGCATCAGAATTAGCATACACAAAGAAACCTATATTAGACGGATACCATAACCCTAATGAAGTAGTTATACGAAGACATCTAAAGATATTCTTCATTGTCTTCATGTGAGGTTCTCGTTGATTTTCTTGATACCTCGCACAACAACAAACAACAATCGTTATATTGGTCTAATAGATGTTAATAAAGCAATGACCTAATAATTTGTCGATATAAAGTAAGATCAACTATTGGTTTATCAAGTCAAGGATTTAGCTTTGTTACAAATGCCATTGGTGTTTTTACTTCCGTATCTCCATTCACACCAAACTTTGTAATTAAAGTCTTTGTAAAAGCTTCGTGATTAATGAATATGTCCTCTTTTATCTATCCTATGTTTAAAACAAGGAAAAAAATTAATTGGACCCATTTAGCTCATCTCAAATTTAGTTTCCATTAAAGTTCAAAATTCAACAGTCCAATTTGGATAAGTTGAACAGAAAATAACGTCATCAACATAAATTTGGACAATCATCAAATGATCTCCAACCTTTTTACGAAAGGATATAGGGTCAACCGAACCTTGTTTGAATTTTACAGCTTTAGGAAACGAGTTAAAGTTTCATACCATGCCCAAAGACCTTGCTTAAGACCATATACAACCTTGTCTAAAGTATGGAAATGACCTGGATCCTTTTAATTTATAAAACCTGGAGGTTGCTCGACATAGATTGTTTCTTCAAGTTCACCATTCAAAAATGCACATTTGACGTCCATTTGAAAAACTTCAAAGTTCTTGTGTGCAGAATACGCTGAGAAAATGCAAACAGATTCCCGTCCCGCAACTGGAGCAAAGGTCTCTTCGTAGTTAATGCCTTCTTCTTGACAGTATCCTTTCACAAAGAGTTGTGCCTTATTTTATACCACCTTACCTTTTTTCTAGCTTGTTGTGAAAGATACATTCAAGCCCAACAACATAAGCATTTAGAGGTATATAAATTTATCTCCAAACCTTATTTCATTCAAATTCGTTGAGCTTAGCTTGCATTGCTTCAACCCAATCTGAATGATCAAGAACAATCTTTACTATCTTTAGTTCAATTTTAGAGATGAAAGAATTGAACATACAAAACTATTGATTTGTATTTAGTAATGATTTTTTCTCTTTTTTGTGAATGAGAAAGAACTCCGGTGGACGTTTCACTAATCACTTGTGATTTCAGATGATCTTTTGTCCATTTCACTAAAGGTGGATAGTTGGGATCACACTCAAGAATAATTTCATAATTGACATCTTTAACCTCATAATAATCATCAAAATCATCATTCATTGAAATCTCCACTGGACATGTCAGGTTCATCAATGAAGGTGAATAATTGCTTTTGCTTCAGAAGAAGTATCCATGATAGGTTCATCAATGAAATTCAAGAAGTCATCATCAAACATCATAAGAGGTATTATTTTAAAACAAGATGGTGGGAATATTTCTTCGCATTGAATAACTTCTTTTTCAAAGTATTTGATGTACTTGTCATCAAAAGTGACATAGTAAATTTATTTAATCTTCCTTGTTTTCTTATTTAGAACACAATATGCCTTTGAAGTAAGAGAATATCCCAAGAAAATAGCCTCATCTATTTTCATATCAAACGTGTTGCGACTCCCTTTTAAATTATTAAGAAAACACCTGGAACCAAACACATGAAAAAATTTCACATTAGGTTTATTAGTTTCTCATAAAGAGTTATTAAAAATTGCTTGTTAATGTAAGATTTATTTTGTGTAAAACATGTTGTTCCAATGACACCTGCCCAGAAGTAGAGTGATAGATTTGCAAATGAAAGCATTGTCCTCGCAGCTTCACATAGTGAACGATTTCTCCTTTCAACAACACAATTTTGTTGTGGAGTATAGGGAGATGAGAAACTATGACTAATTCCTTTCTTCATTAAAAATTCCTCAAATACTTGATTCTTGAATTCAGTTCTGTTTTCACTATGAATCTTCCTTACTGGCTTTCGTAATTGAAGCTCAACATTTTTCACAAAATCGATCATCCGTTACGTAGTTTCTTATTTTTTAAAGAAGTAACACCCAAGTAAATGAGAAAATAATAAACAATAATAATAATATACTTATTACCACCGATGCTTTTAATGGATCAAGGAGCACATAAATCAATACGAATCAGTTAAAGTGGTTCAACAATCTTGGTATTCACGATTGATGAATGAATTTTGTGACTTTGATTTCCAAATTCACATGCAACACAAAAATTTTCTTTATTATATTTGTGTAGTGGAGGTCTTTGCACAAGATCACTAAGAACAATCTTGTTGATATCTTTGAAGTTTAAGTGCCAAAGTCTTCAGTGCCACAGCCAACTATCATATAATGATGCTTTCTCAAGTAAGCAAATTGATGGTTTTCCTTCAATAGGTTTCATATCAATGGGATACATCTCCCATTTCCTTTTCGACTTAAGAAGAACATTCTTCGACTCCTTATGTTAAATCACTCATCCTTCTTCATCAAATCCTACTTTCAACCCAGTACCTACAACCAGTTGAGAAACACTTATTAAATTGTGTTGTAATCCTTCAACATAGGCTAAATTTCTTATAGTGAACTCTCCATTAGTAATCAACCCATATCTTTTTATTTTTCCTATCGCATTGTTTCCATACTTGACTCTTCCAGCATCCTTTAAACTAAAAAACTCCACTAATTATGATTTATTTCCTGTTATTTGACGTGAGCAACCACTATCAATGTACCATTCATAATCATATTTCTCGCCACACATCACCTGCAAAATTAAGTTAATTTAGGAACCCAGCCCATCTTGGGCCTTGATGAGACTTGCGGTGTGAAGTTAACAATAGGAAAAATCTTGGTCTTTTCAATCCAAAATGATTTAACAATCGAAACATCATTTACATGTTTCATAATTTTGTAGACTTGTGTCTTTTTATCACAAAGATTGATTTCAACAAAATATGTTTTTTCTTTGAATAAAAGCTTTTTGCTGTTGGAATCAAATGGACTAGATATTCCTTTTCTTCAACATATGAATTTAAAACTTCCTTATTTGGAATAAAAATTTCAGTTTTGAAACATTTTTATTTTGAAAACTTTGTTGTTTCACAATTCCTTTTGATTTTGCACCTTGGTTATAGCACGAACTTGAACCAAATTGAGATTTTGATTTTTCAATTTTTTATGAATGAGTGTTTTCATTTAAAAGTCTAGATGATTTGTTAGACTTTGAATTCTGCAAATGAGATTTTAAACAAGAACAATAACAAGTAACATCTTGAGATTTAACAATTTTAATAGAATTTGTTATATTCTCATTTTGTTTCCAAAATTTATTCCTTTCTTTCAAGTTCTTTTTGTATCTTGCTCTCCTAGCCTTGATCTTTTTCTTTTCTTTCCTTGTTGTTTTGATTATTTTGATTGTTCACTTTTGAATTTCCTTTTAAATCACCTGACTCATAATATTCCTTTGGAATTGATTTCACATTTTGAGTATTAGAATTTTCTACAAAAACTTATGAAGTAAAAGATTCATAAAATGGTTCAGAAATGTATCTATTCTTCACTCTCCATGACGTTTTCTCCGAAAAGTCCTATTATTTCCTCACCATTATCTATTGGTACAGACTAAAAGGATTCTTTCAAGAATTCTCATTATCAGTCTTTACAATAGAAGTCAAGTCAATAGTATCAGTTTTGTCTAGTCCTTTTGTAACAAATACTTAATTTGGAGTACGTTGAACTTTTGGAAAAACAACATCCTTTTCTTTCAAATTCACAATTCCGTTGATATTAACAACTTTTTTAAATTTAGCAGAATCTTCAAAAATAATTTCCTTTGTGATTCAACATTTTGCACAAAATTAAAACAATCAATTTCGTCTTCAACAAATATTTCACTCATTTCACTTTCATCAAATTCAGATAAAATCAACAATACGAGACTCTTCAGACTTCTATTTTTGCACAACAAAACATACTTTTCATTTGAGTTCTTTCGAATTGGTTGCTTATCATTTTCAGTTAATGCATCTTTCATCATATTTTTAATTTATTCTGATATCTAGAATTCTTCAACTTTTTGTAATCCAACCCATAAAAAATTAAAGATTCACATTTATAACATTCGACATCTATTTCTTCTTCCTGAAACTCTAACAAACGCAACATTTTCTAATGCATGTCATTTTATATTTCGCAATTAAGATAGAGGTGGGTGATGTTATTATACAAACGCTTTGTTATTTGACAAAACATGTTCCTTTGTTTCATGATTAACCTGTTATCTTTTTTCAAATGATTATATCATCCCTAATTCTAGAAATATCTACCTAAAGTTCCTCAATCTTAATCCTTCTTTCCTCACTTTTAAAAGTACTCCTGTTAAGATCATCATCAAGATTAGAAACTCTTATGTGATTCCACTTTATACTTTCACTAAATTTGGAAATTGTATCTCTTACTTTAGTTGGTTCATAATCATAATGAGTAGTAGGAATATCCAAAGATTTAAGAATATAATGTACCTTTTCGATCACCTTCTCACTTGCTGCAACATGCTTTCCAATGGATTTTATTCACAAGAAAACATCAAAAAATTCTCCATCATCTAAATAATAGCTTTGAACCTATACTTTGGACCATGAAACACTTTCCCCCTTTTGCTTCTTTATATGTGTTTGCAAAAAAAGTAGGCACCACGATTTGGTTTGCGAACCACCTCATCCTCCCAATTTGTTGACCAGACTTCAATGTTTCCCTCGTCACTATCATCTTCCTCTATAAATATGGCTTTTCCATGAGCTTTTGAAATTTTTGGATCTTCAATTTACCTTGAATAGTAAGGTTCAAATTTATGTTTCTCCTTCTTCTAATTTTGCTTTCACAACATGCACTATCTAGCAAAATGTTTCTTTCTCTTCCTCTTGTTAATAACTCTTTACATCTTCAAGTAGAAATCTATGGTTCCACATGCCACTAATACCCCTCGAATAGCATAAATATAAAATTAAGAGTTAAAAATGAAGAAAGAAGCATAAAAGAAGGAGAAGGAACAAGTGTTTAGTGTGAACAGAAGTTGAATTCCTATTATTCACGCAACAAAACACGTATTGTACTAATTAGAAAGGAAGATAAGCTCACTTCATTCCGTAATAATTAAATGAAGAAGATGTCACTTCTCATGTACACTGATGAGACGCCAACGTTCTAACAAAGATGTCTGAATTTTGATATGCCAAAAAGAATGCAAATTTCAGTGAATCAAGGATTTCCAAAACTAGAGAAAAAGTTTCCATCAACAACATGATGTATGCAATTTAAATATCAATCTCACCACTACTATCACATGAGAGACTATACCTTTTTCTCCTTTTTAATGTTCTTTAATATATTAAGTATACAACGAGGGCGATGTATGGTTTAAATGTGGGGTAAGAGGTTACATGTGAAATAATTGATGAAAACAAATGTCAAAAAGCTACTTATATGAAATTTAAGTCTTGATAAAATTTAATAAAGTTATGTAGAATATTATGAAATGAATCCTAAGGTTTTATTTATTGGATATGTTATAGTATATCTATAAACTTGTGTGGTATGAGGGATACTATATATTTTTCTCTGTTTACTAAAATGTATCCCCACCTAAAAGCAATATTTAAATGGGTTAGAAAGGAAGAAAAGAAGGTTTCAGATATGAAATAAATGAGATATGGAAGAAATTAAAAAAATATATAGTTGAGCTCAAGAGGAGAAGTCAACATGTGACCTGAATGTATAAAATAAAAAAAAATATACACATATATCTTCCATACAAATTCATGGGCTTCTTTTAATGAGCTTTGGGAGGAGCAAAAACACGTATCCAAAATCTCCTATAGAAAGTCATGAGCGAAAGCTAGTAAATTTGGTACAATATGCAAAAATAAATATATATCTAGAAAAATATGTACCAAGGAAATGTGGAAGGTGGTATCTCAAAAAGAACTATCAAAAGGGGATAGTAAAAAAAATATATGGTAGCTTGATAAAAATACCTTGAGATTGAATGTATTTATTAAAAGGGTATAATCGAATGGATTTAAAAGTGTTTATTGTTCATACTAAGTGGGGAGCATTTATAAAGAACATAGGTATCAAAAACTAGGAAAGTTATTAGGATTTAGACACAAATATGTACATTGAAGCTGAGTAAAATTGGTAGGTTTAGAATAAGGTTATTTTATATAATGAAAATACAAATCTAACTTAAGTTATTCTATATCTTTCTTGAGGACAAGCAAAAGCCAAGTATGCGGTATTTTGATATGTGTTAAATTATACATATTTTTATAGACATTTTATGGGTATTTTTATAATTAAAATAGGAAAAAAGGCGCTTAATTAATTTATATTTATATTTTGTAGATAAAAATTCAATTTTGATGAAAAGGAACAAAAATGAGTTAATATGGAGTTAAATTGATGAGTTGGAGCAAAACAAGAAAAGTCTTGCTAGATTATAAATCTGTTGATGGACCTTTTTCAGTGTTTGGGCCATATCATTCAACTCGTACCTCTAATTGATGAATTTAAATATGTTTTGGAAACTAGACAAAATTTCCTATAACTCATGTGTGAGAGTCTTTTTCCTAATTCCTCTTCTATCATGTCCAAAATCGGGTTTGAAGTCGGTGCAATAAAGCTAAAGATTCTGAAGATATTTTCCAGATTTAAATCTCGCCGAGAAACGTTTGTTGCACCTCAAAATATGTGGTCATAGAAACCTATATATAGAACTTCAAATTCTCCCAACATAAGTAAGTAATAAGTGGGGCAATTTCCAGAAACCCTATAGGGGAAAAAACATCCAAGGAGGCGGTTTTGAGAGTCTAGAAGGTTATATCAGCCGGCAGGCGGATATAGAAGCAGAAATCTGAAGATCAAGAGAAGAAATCATTAGTTATCGATATATTTACTTTTTTGTCTATAATTATTTAACTTTTTGATCTCCTATATGTTTCTTGTTGATATTTAGGATTAAACCCTTTATGATTATTTGTTATTTATGAAACCCTAGTTTGTTTTATTAATTGATATTTGGTATTGAGAGTTATTTAATTTAGACAAAACTGCAAAATTGGTCCTTGTGGTTTACGAAAATCTGTGGATAGGGTCCAAAAAGTTTCCGACTTGCATGGAAGGTCCAAAATTGAATACTCTCTGTGGTTTTAGTCCTAAAATTAATAACTTTTTGTGTTTTTGTTCCTAGGGAAACCTGAAAGGACGATTTTACCCTTCTAACTTCCTTTTTGTATTTTTTGTATTTTTATTTTAATCTTTTATCAATTAAAAATAGAAAAGAAAAGAATGGACCCACTTCTCTTTCTCTCTCTCTCTCTCTCTCTCTCTCTCTCTCTCTCCGATGACCAAGAAGATCATGACTCAAACTCTTTCTCTCCTTTCGTATAATACTCCCTAAACCCAATCACACTACCATGATCCTCTAAACCCGTGGTCATCGAAACCATCGTCGGCCACTGCCGCAACCCCTTTTAGTTCGCAATTTGTCCCGATTAGCCCTCGAATGCCATTACTCACCAGAATCGATTCAAGCCATGGCTGTGGGTGTTGGCGTTATTCCATCTTTCCGATTTGAATCCGACGGCGATTCTGAACCCAAATAAACCTATTCATCTCATGCTTAAATCGATTCAATCTATGAACGCATTATGGATGGACCAGATTCTGAATCTTTTCATCTGATTAATCCAGATGGGTTTCTTAGTCAAGAAGAAGATAGGAGAGACATGGAAGTCTTACGCTTTAATCACAGGTTCAAGGTCCAACTGAACCATATGGATCGATTTGAATCGATTCAACACGGGTCTTGTAAATTCTAGGTTTGACTGCCACGGATATTGCAAATCTAGGGCTTGTAAAGTTAAGATTCAAACCTGCAAATTGATTGTAGAATGTTTGTGTGTGTGTGTATCTATGCATGTGTGTTCATTATTGTATATGAGTTTTGTATCAGGAAGATGTCGATAGAGAAATAGAAGATGATGCAGGTTAAAGAAAGATTTTTCATGTGAAAGGGAGATGGGAAGATTGTAGGGGCGATCTTGGAGTTTCGGTGCTCATCGGAGTTCTGGTGTTTGCCGGAGATCTTGGTTTCTAATGAAGCGCACACACATACAAATTTTTTTTCTGAATTTTTTCTTGAGTTGCAGGTTTTGTATGAGAGAGAGAAAGAGAAGGACAAAGAGAAAGTCAAATGGAAGAACAATGGGGTTATAGGTTGCTCTTTTTTTTAATTTCATGTGAAGAAGAAGAAGAAGTAGAAGAAGAAGAAGAAGAAGAAGAAGAAGAAGAAGAAGAAGAAGAGAGAGAGAGAGAGAGAGAGAGAGAGAGAGAAGGGGGTACGGGGGTGGAGTCGTGGAGAGGGGTAGGGTGATATATATTTTTTTAATTTTTTTTATAATTTTTTAAATACAAAACTCAATAAAAATGGAAAAAAGAAATAATAAGGTTAAAATGGACATTTCAGTATTTTCAGGACCAAAACCAAAGAAAAACCTTGATTTTGGACCATCCATGCAAGTTGGAAACTTTTTGGACCTATCCAAAGTTTTTTGAATACCATAGGGACCAATTTTGCAGTTTTGTCTTTAATTTATTATGATTGTGCTCAATTAAAGATCCATGTGTATTGATATTGATTTTGTTATGTTTATGTGACTTATTGCATGATTTATGATTTGGTTCATATTTATGTATCTTGAATCACATTATTTATCAACTTTTCCAAGCTAGAAAACTAAGTAAAGAGATACCCTAGGTTAAAGATAATAGAGTTAAGATTAATATTTGTGATTGATCTAATAACTTGGACAATTTGACAAGTTGCCATGAACCCTAAGACTAATCATCAAGGTTATAGAACTCGTTACTCGGTACCTGTTCAGCCGACTACCGAGTAGCGAGTACTCGGGAGTACTCGGGAATTCTCGGGGAGTACTCGGATTCGGTAATTCATGTAGAAATATTTTTAGGGAAATTATATATGTGAAAACCATAAGTTAAAATCATAAGTTTATTGAAATATATAACAAAATTGGATACATGTGAATACATAAAAACTGAAAAACACATAATGGTCTCACTTCGTGAATAATTACTGAAAATTTAAGATATATATGTAGTAATAATCACATGTGTGGTTGTTAAATAATAAATCTTTAAGTATATAATACATATTAATCACCGAGATGACCTAGTTTTACAACATTGCTCAGTTCAGTAAGGGGCCGATTGGGAATACTCGAGATTCTATAACTCGCCTCGGAAAGGGGCCGAGTAGCGAGTACTATGAGGAGTAATCGGCCAACTCGGCGAGTTTTACAACACTGATAATCATACATGTTAAGTCATTACATAGTATGAACAAAAAGAATGAGTCAAAGGGAGCTATCATTGCTGGTAGACAACTTAGAATAATAGGATTAATGAAATTAAGATAGAGTTAGTCAATTTAAGAATCGGTGGATAACTTACCAAAATCATTTAAGAATTGATGGTACCCTTTGTATGCATCTACAAATGACTTCCATCTGAATCCTTCTAGGGACTCAACTTTCTGTTCTATTTGTGGCAAAGGATAAGCATCCTTTGGGCATGCTTTGTTTAAGCTAGTAAAATCAACACACATTTGTAATGACCCGTCTGCTTTTTTGACAAGTGCAGGATTAGCTACCAACTCTCTGTGTATTCCTGCTGACACCATCTCATCCACCTCGTTGTAAACTGTTTTGCTTCGTTCTGGGGCCATGGGTCTTTTCTTTTGGATCACAAGTATTTCCTTATCTACTATCTATAGCCAGTGTTCGGCTAGGACCTGGGGAATCCCAGCCATATCAACCAGCTTCCATGCAAACACATCTTTTTCTGCTCTCAGCAACACAATTAATTCCTTCTTTAGAGTCGACGGGAGTGACTTTCCTATCTTGATGGTCTGCTCTATATATCGCTCGTAAATCACCACCGACATTAGGTTGACATGTAGCTTTTATGTTTTGCTTTCCTCCCCTTTTTTAGCAATATAACATCGTGTTACGTGTCATGGCTGACCAACAAGGTAATTGTGTGTCCCTCGTATAGGATATCCACCCTAATATCACATTATAACGTGACACAATGCTAATCAACAAGAAATCTACTAAGATTGTTTTCTTTTGGGGACTAAACACATCTTCAAATGATATACGCAAAGTTAGAATCCCTTTGGGCCATACAGCCTGTCCTACAAACCCGGACACCGTCGACCGGGATGGCTTGTGATCCTTCTTCATGAACTCTGGTAACTTAGAGTAGCACTCTTTGTACATGATACTGGTCGAACTCCATGTGTCGATGAAAATCCATCGTGTGAGTATTTGCCCAATCCTTCCACTGACGGTCAACGACTCGTCACCCTGTACGATTCATTGTTTCCAAATTCGACGTTCTTCCCTCAGTGCTTCACCCCTAGGCTCCTTCTATGAGCTTTCTTCTCTTGCTCGAATCATCAAAATTTATGGTCTTCTATCATCCGCTTATTCTCGGATTTTTACTATTGGTATTTTACCCTTATCTTTTTCTCTTTTGAGCCGTTCACAGCTGCTTGTGGAGTGCCCTTGGCATTTATGGAACTCATAATACCTAGTCGGGTACCAAGAGTATTTTCTTGTTATCCAGTCGGGTCGGGTCCTTTTTTGTTGGCCATGTAAGTTTCCGAACCGCGATCCTTTTTGTACCTCCCCCTTACCCATGGTCTAGTCAAAATTCTTAAGGAGTGACTACTTGGCCTGTCGGTCGGCTATGATCTGCTGTTATACCGTTTTCTGTCTGAGGCACCCTTTTCCAGACCTATGATTTCCAACCGGATAAATCTATTAAGTTTTTCTAATAACTCCTCTGTGTTTTTGAATTCACACCCTTGGAGTTTTCTGAATAACGACCCGTTTCTGAGGCCGTATGTTAAAGCTACATTTATCATTGGGTCATTCCAGGCAGGGACTCATGTGTATGCCTCTGTGAATCTTTCTAGATATGCATTATTGGTCTTTCCTTCCCGTTGCCAACAAGCGAATAAGGATTGGGCTTCTTGTTGGAACCTCCTCTTTTGAATAAATATCATAGTAAATTTTTTTGCATAAATCTTCGTAGATAGCGATGCTCTTAGGAGGTAAGCTCTCCAACCATTACCAAGCCGACCCGCCCAACATCCCTACGAATAAGATGCACCAAAATTTTCGCTTCATGGTTATAGTTCAGATTGCCAATGTGAAGTTAGATACGTGGTCATCAAGATCCGTTGTGCCATCATATCTCCATACCACTGGTCTTTTCAACTTTCTTGGAACTTGAGTGTGATTGATTTTGTCGTAGAATGGTTATTTGAAGTTCAGTGATGCAAACTCCTTATGGTAATCTGAAAACTCTTCTTCTGACACATCTTCTTTTTCTTTCTTCTTTCGCTTTGTGGTACTCCAGGTTTTTTTATCCTTCCTTTTTGTTCCCTCTTCTTCTGACACTAGTTCTTCTTCCGATGTGTCCACGTCAGTTATCTCTGTCGACCCCTGTTCGTCCCCCTTCTCGTTTAGGACTCCTTTCTGTTTCATCCTCCACAGATACTTTTCGAAGGCTTTGTATTCTCTCTTGTTTTTCTCAGTTTATGCTGCTTTAACTTCAATTTATTGGGCGCTCCCCGATCCCAACGGTGGCATTTGTCGTATCAGGCTCGCTTCATCTCCTGTGACTATGTTTCCGCCCATGACTTATAGTCCGATGTCCGGTGGATGGCGCCAAATGTTGTGCCCCACTTTCGTCTAATGGCCTTCGAGATAGGTAGTCAACCCTATTCGTAGGTTGCAACAATAGAAGTGGGTCAGAGAGATCCCGCGGATACCCCGAAACCTCTCCGGTGAGAGAGTAAGTATATCGTGAGATGAAGACTTAAAGCCCTATGATCTACGAAAGTAATTTATTCATAATTGTATTTGAGAGAAAATGGTATACCTTCCTTCATGCTCCCATTTTCTCTTTAATAGACTTGGAGGATAGTATTATGCGTTGGTCGAAGGTAGAGAGTACACCCGAGGAAGTACATTGTCAGCAACTGGCGGGCCTTTCTGGTCCGACCAGGGATTAAAGGTATATCTGGCATGAGTCATGTCGTACTTGGAGGTCGGCCTTGGTGGCAATTTCTTCTCATACTAGGAGGTCAGTCTTGGTGGCAATTTCTTCTCATATTAGACCCCAGATTAAAGGTATATCTGGATTAAAGGTATATGTAGAAACCACATACGTCATCAGTAACAGTAAAGTAAAACCAACCTCATGGTAGCTGATGTAGACTTATGTAAGACTGCATGGAGAAGTTGTTGTCTTTAAAGGGTTTTACATTTCTCTAAGGTTGTTAGCTTCAACGTAAACACCCAAGATATGATGTTGAATATTTGTCATTCCGAAAACCATAAAAGAAGAGATAAATGCAAAACGAATACTCGGAAACATAAGAAAGTCAATTTTAAAGTTTCTAAAAATTACACAAAGCAGAAGAGAGAGAGAGGGAGATTGAAATCTAGTATAGAATAAATGGGACTATGATCCTATTTATACTAAATACGAAAATCATAATCCCTTAAAAGGAGGATATCAAAACGAAGTCCAGCCACTCACAGGGTGCTATGTGGCAATTCAAATTTCAAATCTAATTAGATGTTTATCCGATATATATCTTATTTGAACTGGAGTTTTTTCCAGTCTTCCTGGAGGCTTTTGGAATACTCTGTTTACTTATCCACGAAGTCAAAGGAAGTCAACGTTTGACCGGTTCAGTCAAATCGACTTGATTCGAACTCGCTAAAATTAAAATCTCCTTAGCAACCGCTACGTCGTACTAAGTGTCAAGTACTCCTAAATTGTACCATTTCGCACACTCGAATCATCAGCTAGGTTAGCCGTACTTGTGTGTGCTTGTGTAACATCCCGATGATAAGGTACATTTAAATTTAACCCTATAATTTTATTATGTTGCATTTTGGGTCCCTAAGTAGAAGGAAGTGTGTATGGGAAGCCCTAGTGGCAATTTTGTAATTTGGGAGGATTGGGAGTACGACATGCGTACGTATGTACGCTTAGTGTACTAAGGCGCACATTAGTACGCAGGGCATACGTGCCCAACATGCAAACCCTAATTTTTAGGGTTTGGCTCATATTTAAACCCCATTATAGCCTCATTTTCCCCCACCTTATCAACCTCTACCCTCTCATACGTGTTTGCAACCCTAGTATCATCTTGAGGAGACATTTCTAAGTTTGTGTGTGTGTGTGTGTTTTGGTGCTCTTGAAGATAAAGGAAGGAAGAGGAGACCACCTTGAAGGAGTGAAGCTCTCTAGATCCAGGATCACACCACCTTTTGGCACCATTTGAGGTATCAAGTTCTGAAATTGGTGTTGTTTCTTGTAGATCTTGTTTTGGGTTAGTTTAAGGGTCTTTTTGTCCCAAATGTGGTGTTTCATGAACAAAGCATGTTCTTGACCGATTAAGCTATCATTTCAGACCCTTGGGAGGGTCTTGAGTCATAAAAATGGGTTTCAAATGGTTGGTTTTGCTACATGCATCTATTAGAATCTCTTAATGGATTAAGAAGTTAAGATAAGCACTTAATGGGCATGTAAAGTCATAAATTTGGAAACTTGATGACTCTTAAGTGTATTTTATCCATGGATCTGAAATATGGACATGAGTGCTTAAGCCATTAAGCACTTATTGAGTTTTGGAGCTTTTGGGAGTACGCCCCGCGTAAGCGGAGTACACCCTGCGTACGAGGTCAACCACCCCGATGGTGGTCAACGTGCGAGGAGGGAGTATGCCCAGCATACCCTCGGAGTATGCCCCACATACTCATTCTAAGGTGACTCGGCTGAGTTGACTCGACTGAGTTGACTCGGTTGACTCCGTGGGTTTGACCAGTTTGACTTTCACTTTGCCTAAGTTTGACTTAAGGGTATTTTGGGATTTTGCTTATGATTGGTCATTTGGTTGGATAGGTGACAGTTTAAGCTGAGATTCGAAGTCGGGACCTCATCAGCTACTGTTCAGTCTGTGAGGTGAGTTTTCCTCACTGTAGTTGTAGGTCGAAGGCACCAAGGCCGCCCCATTGAATTAGATATCCTGTTATGTGATAGTATGATTTGTGCTGTGGTGATCTATTAGATCAGTATCTTGGTATATAGGATGATGTTATGCTTAGTGATATGTAAGATCTGGTTCATTGTTTATGGACTGGTTATATGTATGCGTATCTGTTATGTGTATATCGACATGGTTATGCGTGGGTGGGTTGAGGCGGACCAGTGTAGATTGAAGGCCAAGAGACCCAGGGCGTCCCAGATAGATTGAAGGCCGGATGGGCGTACCACTCAGGCCGAAGGCCCGGAGAACGCTCCAGATAGGCTGAAGGCCCGATGAGGCGTACTAGTCAAGTTGAAGCTTCTGTGAGCGTACCAGATAGTTTGTAGGCCGATGTGGTGTTCTAGTTAGGCTGAAGGCTCCGTATGAATGTTGTTTGTTATTATGCTTTTGTTATGTGTTGGTACTTTGGGGGAACTCACTAAGCGTTGACTTACAATTTTGGGTTATGTTTTAGGTACTTCAGATGAACGCGGGAAGGTGAAGTCGTGACCGTACACATCCTCTTGCTTTATGTCTTATGATTTTGGGAGACTATGATATTTGAAAATGTTTTGAAAACAATGATTTTAAAAAAATTATGAATTTGGGTTGCTTAAAATAATTTTAGTTTATTGTGATTTTTATGAGTGTTACAGCTTGACCCATGTCTTGATCAACTTATAGTCTCTAAAGGCCTATCTAGAAAAAAAAATTATAAAATCACTAAATATTTTTTCCTCGGTCAATGTGAAATAATAAGAAACTAGCCAATCCGACTATAATTTCCAACATCATAAAGATGGGGATTAAAAATAAAAACTACAAAGAAAACTCATAAATTCTTATTCGGTTAAACCGAATAGTGAAAAACAAAACTGAAAGCCAAACCCAATAATTCTTTTATTTAATTTGTTTAAACAGAAATCGAACCAAAAACCAATTATGATCGACCGAATAAAAAAATTTTATTCAGTTCCATCAGTTTATTCGGTTTCAGTTTTTTTTATTATGTTTCGTTTTTTTTTTCAACAATCTAGCAAAGCACACGCCTTGATGTTAGATTTAGCCTTTTCTATTTATTTTATAATCAACAATACAACAATATAGTTTTAAATATTAATTTCACATAAAATCAGATATTTTATATTGGAATCAATCCACTTGTCTTTGAAGTCGCAAACTGTTACCTATGTTCCTACTTGCTAACGAGCTTTATGTGTCCGTGGTGCATTCTTGTCAAAGTGTCATATTCGTTATTTTGGTAAAAAGAATTATTACGACTTCATTCAAGTAGATACTTGACTAATATTTGTAGTAAATAAACTATTATATTTTATTTAATTTATATAAACTTATACTTTTGTCAATTTAGTGCGTAACCATCAGATAAGTTGGTACTGATTAACTTTTTTATTTAAAAAAATTAAAATTGTTATGGATATAATCAGTTATTGTGTATTTTTTGATTAAAAAAATAATTAAATCGAGAAAATAGTTAAAAATGTGTATATAGAATATAGTTGACACTTGACACATTTAAAATATTATATTATTAACGTATGTGGGGTGGGCAATCCATCCTTTACCTTGTCTGGAAGGATAGCAGCCCAAAGGCTCTTTTGTTTTCAGATTACCACTCATTCTCTCTTTTCCTCCACAACTCCTAGGGTTCCAATTCAATTCCGAAACACCAAAATTCATCATGGACGTCGAATTACACGATTGGGAGGTGCTCCCCGATTCCGATGACTCCACCTCCGTCCAGAATACCAGCTTTTTAGAGGGAATCGAACGCGACTCTGAAGGTATAATAAGATCTGATTACTTTTCCCTTGATTCTCATACCAAGTATTCGGCAACTCAGGCTGAAGACGTTATCGACGCTGTTTCCGTCGAGTCGGACAATCCTAGTTGGATTGATCCTGTATGTGACACCGGTTATCCGGCAACTAAGGCGGTGGGGGAGCCTTGGAGCAGCGATGGTTCCGATGATGGTAAATACGTTGAATCCGAAGCGAACAACAGCATAGTAGGTATTGTTGAAACCGAAACAAGGAAAGTAGCTTTTGATGGAATTGCATCTGTTGATATTGACGAGTCCGACGAAACTGATTCAAAAACACGAAAATTGGGGGAAATTGATGGTGGCGGTGAGGAGTCTGAGGCTTGTAGAGAAGAGGAGGAGATCGTAGGAGCGAATGAAGATGTGTCCAGTGAAAGTAGGAAAGTAAATGGTGAAGAAAGGAACAGAGTAGCGGTCTTGTGGAAGCTTCCATTGGATTTGTTGAAATATTGTTTATTCAAGGCTAGCCCTGTATGGACACTCTCCATGGCAGCTGCAATGATGGGTGTTGTACTTTTAGGACGCAGATTGTATAAAATGAAGCAAAAGAGCAGAACTTTGCAGCTTAAGGTCACCATGGATGATAAGGTCAGTACCCTTTTTGATTGGTATTCAGTATATTACTCTCCAGCTGTACCCCTGAAATATCATAGTCTTAAAATGATGAATTCAGTTATGATACAAATTTCATTAGTCAACTTTTCTGCATTTACTTGCCTAAGGTCTATATAGATCAGAACACAAGAAGTAATTACCCGAGTCAAATCTAGTTTAATATAGTATCTTTGATTGATAAACTTCAAACATAATTGGTAGGAACAACACAAATAAGGTAAGAAATCTAGGTAAATTTAATATGACTATGATTTTCCTAATTGGGTTTCATTGCTTGCTTCATGAATCCAAAATTATACAGAAATTTGAAGATGTGTGTATTGTTTTATTTTGATAAATTTTATAAGCATAGTTGATAGATGTGTATATACATGTGGGTATATGCAGAAGGTGTCTCAGTTTATGAGTCGGGCTGCAAGACTGAATGAAGCATTCTCAGTAGTGAAGCGGGCCCCCCTCATTCGACCATCGTTACCTGGTGCCGGAATTGCACCCTGGCCTATGGTGGCTTTACGATGAATCTAAAACTCTGGAATGGAATTAGAGATTCTATTTGGATGTGTTTGTTTGTATGTTGATGTGTTGTAATATAAAGAAAGGGTGAGTATTGTAACATTCCAACACTTAGTGTGATCTATGACTATTATGTGGTTCTGTAATAGTTAAATCATGAGCTGTTGTTAATATGTCGTTTGGCTGATTCTATGGGATTTGGCTGGAATTGGAATTCAATTCTATTACTTTTATTGGTTACAACTCGATATGGATTGACAAATCCTATTCCATTCATGGTTTTCAACTTTCCATCCATAAGCTTAATGAACAAGTACGTTTGATGACTGTTGGTTTTTTCATAGTTTCTTTTTGGAAAAACAAACTATAATTTGTGTTTTACTTTTCCAACTAAAATTTTATTTTGAAATCTATTTGTCTTCTTAAAACCTAATTATACAACTAAACAATAAAGCAAGTAAAAAAATACAAATTAAATGAACAATGAAAGGCATCTTACTATTTAAGATCTAGCAAAGCACATTAAAATATGTAGGCGAAAAAAAAAATGAAAAGCTATCCCCTAATAACAAATAACTAGGAAATATATAACCGTTTTTATCGTTTATGATATAGCAGGCTTTCATACCTTCATCCTTTCAAGCTCTAGTTTTCTCTTTATATTCTCATCTTACTCATAGTTCTTAAAATCTATGCAAATGGCTCCCAAAGCTTTAATTAAAATCATTGAAGGCTAAGAAATCTTCAAAGGGTTCTGCCGAATCCTCCTCCTTTGAGATGATTCTTAAGAGACACATTCCAACTTTTTTCTCTTCCCAGTGACTTTGACAAATCAGTTAGGGTTATGATCGAGCTCATATATCTCCATCCCATTCATGTTCCTCTCACAAAAATTCCCAACTCTAAATTCACTATATGACTCTTTGAATTCCCAACTCTAAATTCCCTCTACGACTCTTTGAACTGTCTGAAGTCTTTCAAATAGGTTCAAAATTTTTTAAGGCGATTGGTGTTGTAGAAAACCCAGAAGGCTTGTCCTTACAAAAATGGTTGTCGATCAATTTCAAGCCTTTCTTCACGAGATTGGGTTTAAAGAAACTTACTCTGCCAACGATTTCAAGAAATCCGATGTTCTAGGACTATCGACTATGTTTTGCACATAATCTTGAAGGGTGTATCGGGCAAACGGGGACGACTCGACTCCATAAGCAAGAAATGGTTGACCCTCGCATATAACATTTTTTTCATGATCTGCTGCAACCATTGATCTTCTAAAAGTCATGTAGGATGACTTTTACAAGTTCACAAAGAGACGGAAAGACAACAACATCCCCTCACCACAATTCTGGGCTCTTACTCTCCAACAACTGTATTCTGATCTCGACATTCCGATCAACACATCCGGTGATGAGGTATTCGTCTCTTTTAAACTATTAAATCTTTTCGGCTCCCAAATCAGTCCGATTTTTGGGAACATCCGACGTCTACCAAAGCACATGCTTGCTACTCTCTTAAGGTCACACCTTATGATCTGATGAGTCAAACACTCTACACGTTAACTATTAGCGCCAGCGTCAACATCAGCATCAGTGTCGGCGCCAACAAGCCTTATCAACGTCAGCGTGTAGTTGTAACATCCTGTTCCGGATCGTCTGTGGTTTAGGATTCGTGGGCTGCAACCCGGGCATGAGGAAGCCTCGGGGCAACGACAAGTTGCTAGAAGCGTAGGGCTTCTCGTCACCTTTCAGTGGATATGAGGTTCATTGGAAACAGACTTATAACGAGGAAGCTATGATAGTTTGAAGTTTTGGCAAGATAAGTCCCTTATTTGAGAAAAGTGGCAGCTGAGTATGCTGGGCGTACGTGTGCGTACTCATGTGCGTGAACTTGAAGCAAAGCCACCTAGTACGCTCGGCTGTACTAGAGGGTACGTTGGGCGTACTAGGCACAGAGTGAAAACCCTAAATGAGGGGTGCCCTTATATAAAGAATAAGATGGCCTCATTTCTGGCCACCATTTCCAGAACATAACCCTCTCAAACCCTAATATCCATCCCTTGAGCTTGAGAGACCATTTGTAAGCTATTAAGTGTGACATCCCCATTTTTACGGCCAGAAAATACCAATTTCGTTTATGCTTTTTAATAAAAAGCAGAGTAACTTCGTAAGAAAAGTGTTGCGGAATTTGTTCCCAAAACAAAGTATGATAAAAATTTATCAAAGCATTTCTTAAAGAAATGTATTTTCATTACATTACAAAACCCGAGATGTCAATCATCGATACAGATCATAAGCATAAACCAAAAACATCATAGGCCACAAAACACAATCTGGCCTCAAAACAACATAGGCCTTACAATATTCCATTTATTATCTACTGGCCTAAAATCCACAATCTCTCGTCAAGTCATCCAACTATGCTTTTGCCACTACCTATAATACAAGAAACTGAGTGGGTCAGGCTGGGGAGCCTGGTGAGCATATAGGGTTTTCAACCCACAATAAATAAGTTTATTATTTTCAACAATCATTAAACCCGATTACCCGTTCCCGTTATCCTCACCTTACGTCCCTAAAGCATCTCTCATGAGGGACCTATCCTAAGGAATTTCATCGGGATGTACACTACTGCTAAGGGGATTCCTCAGCCATATATGTCTGTAAGGCAACCATGAGGGGGATGAAGTATACCGGTGAACACTTCGTTCACAAACACCTACAGGTTGCGAGCCTGCTAGCGTTCCACTAGACTTCCTAGAAAAGTCTGTGGTCGTCATCCATACTCCGCTAGATGACTGGAACAACGTCAACATTGAGGCCTCTCATCATTTTATTTCACCACACAACAACTATTTTATCTACCCATGTTCTACCCAACATATTTGTAGATATAAAATACATACATGGTCCAGATCTGTAAAACAAAGCTTACATCTTTTATCGAGCATAACTTTCAAAGCATAAAATACATATACGGTCTAGATCTGAAGAAAAAAGTCCAGATCCGAAGGAAAGAAGTTCAGATTTTTCATCCAACATAGATCTCAAAGTATACAGTTTAGATCTGAAGAAAAGTTTAGATCTGAGATGAGGAAGTGTAGATCTGAAGGAAAAAGTTTCAGATCTGAAAAAAAGAAGTATAGATCTTTCATCCAGCAAACATCTCAGGTAAACAGATAACATATATATACACATAGCACATAATTTATATAAAATATTTCATATCTATGTGTAAGATGAAAGTGACTATACACTCACCTGATACGGAGTGATTCGGACAACACTTCGCTTCTTAAAATAACCTTCTTTGACGAAACCGGGAAGTTTGCTTGAAAACCGGGCTCCGCGCGGGCAGAGTTTCAAACCGAAAAACTCTTTTTCTTGGAGCCTTCGGGATCTCCGGGGCTTCCTTCGGGGGCTAGGGGTTTTCCTAGGCTTTAGGGGGGGGGGGGGGGGTTAGGGGGCTTAGAGAGAGAAAGTAGTGAGAGAAAGATGGTAGAAATGAGTGAAGAAGCCGGCTGCCTTCGCTCCCTTTTTATAGGCCGAACCTCGGACGTACGTTGGGCGTACCGAGGCCCTACGCGGGGCGTTCCCTTCGCTTCGTACAATGTGTGTCACAAGGCTGCTGGGGCGACGTGGAGCTACCGAGACCAAGCGATTCCGAACGCGGGGCGTACCTTCTACGTGACGCGTATGCGAGGCCAGGTGTCTCCATCCTAAGTGAGTCCGTGATCAGCAAGCGACGGCCCAGATTGAGCCACGTCATCACCCCTCGCAGATTTCACAATTTTCCTTCCCGACTTCTAAAATTCGTAACTTTCCCATACGAGCTCTGTTTTCGACGTTCTTTATATCCACGCATAGGTGAGACCGTACTCTACAACTTTCGTTTAGACTCCGTCGGCTAATTTTGACTTTATTTTTAAAGTTATATTTTTAACAGGACGGGACAGGATTGGTCTGTTAAAAATTCATAACTTCTTCATCTGAAGTCTGTTTTCATCTGTCTTTTTATCGTTGCGCTACTATTAACGAGATCTTCGATTCTCGTTTGGGTTGTGTCGCCAACAATCAACCGATCTACTATTCGAATTTCGGGCTATGCACTGCCGATCCGAAACTTGGAAAAATCATAACTTCCTCATACGAAGTCAGATTTGGGCGTTCTTTTTATTCACGCTCTCGGTTTAACAAATACTACGACTTTCGTTTAGATCGCTAGGGCTAAAAAGGTCCTCTATCGTAAATTCACTATTTACATCACGTAGTGTCGTGCCGGTTCTGTCGTGAAACTTCGACATGCCATAACTTCTTTGTTATAACTCGGATTTCGGCGCTCTTTATATGTACAAAATCCTTGTCACGACCAATACAACTTTCCTTATCGGTATCGGGCTTATCTAACATTTTATTTTTGACGCTTATTTTTATCCTTTATTTATTATATTATTATAAACAAGTAATAAGCACACAAAAACACATAATTCACATAATATTCAAGTAATTCATCTTTATTACTTTAAAATGGGTTACAATGGTTGACCTATTACATCATCATATCAATGCTTAGCTTCGAAACACGGGCGTTACAATTCTCTCCCCCTCAGGATGATTCCGTCCTGGAATCATGCATCAGCAAACAGATGCGGATAGCGACTCATCATGTCACTCTCCGTTTCCCATGTGAGATTTGGCCCATTCGAATGTTTCCATCGCACAAGCACTAAATCGACCGTCTTGCGTCGCAACTTCTTCGTCTTACGGTCAACAATCGCCTCGGGCTCTTCGATTAGCCTCTTATTCTCATCCATCCTTAACTCTGAAATTGGAATTATGTCGGGAACTTCTCCCGTGAACTTCCTGAAATAACACACATGGAATGTGTTATGAATACCATCTAGTTCTTCGGGTAATTCGAGCTTGTAAGCTTGGTTCCCAATCCTTTGAAGAACTTTGAACGGTCCAATAAACCGTGGACTCAACTTTCCTCGTTTCCCAAATCTTATAAGTCCCTTCCACGGTGAGACTTTGAGCAAAACTGAATCCCCAACTTCGAATGTCACCGGTCGCCTCTTCTTGTCAGCATAGCTCTTTTGACGATCCTGAGCTGCTAACATCCTTTCCCTAATCACTTTCAGCTTTTTAGTAGTCTGATGGACTATCTCGGGGCCCATAAACTGCTTTTCTCCGGCTTCAAGCCAACAAGACAGTGTACAATACTTTTGTCAATATAAGGCTTGATAAGGTGCCATCTTGATGCTCGAATGGTAACTATTGTTGTAGGAAAATTTTACCAGAGGTAAGTGTTCATCCCAGTTACCTTGGAACTCTAGGGTACACGCTCTTAGCATATCCTACAATGTTTGAATCGTTCTTTCGCTCTGACCATCGGTTTGCGGATGATAAGTTGTACTTAAACACAATTTCGTACCCAGTTCTTCTTGTAGACTCCTCCAAAACCTTGACGTGAATCGACTATCACGATCTGATACAATCGGTAAAGGAACACCGTGAAGTCTTACCACCTCCTTCACATAAGCATTGGCAAGCTTATCCATATGCCATCTTTCATTGGCTGCTATGAAGTGTGCACTCTTAGTTAATTCCATCAACGACCACCCAAATCATGTCGTGACCGTCCCTTGTCCTGGGCAGTTTAGTGACAAAATCTATGGTGATGTCTTCCCATTTACCTATGGGTACAGGTAAAGGTTCTAAACTCCCATATGGTTTCTGATGCTGCGCCTTAACTCTTGTACAGGTTACACACTCTGCCACATACTTCGCAACATCGAGCTTCATCGTCAGCCATCGGTAGTAGGGTTTCAGATCCCCATACATTTTTGTGCTGCCGGGATGAATCGAGTACATGGTCTTGTGAGATTCTTCCATCAGAAGATCTCTTATTCCTCCCGTCTTAGGTACCTAAATCCTATCTTGGAATACCTTTAACCCTTGATTGTTCGTACCGAACACCAGCGTTTTGCCCAAACGCTCTTCTTTTCGGTCATTTTTCTCTGAAGCTTCTTATTGAGCTTTCTTAATGCTTTCCACAATTGTTGAGACAACTTCAATTCTTAATTCTCTTGGCCTTTTCCTTTCGAGGCTCATTTTTCGGCCTAACTATCAGCTACGACATTTGCTTTACCAGGGTGGTAAAGTATCTCGCAGTCGTAATCCTTAAGAAACTCTAGCCAGCGTCGTTGCCTCATATTCAACTCTTTCTGATCAAAGAGATACTGAAGACTCTTATGATCAGTGAAAAGCTTGCACTTCGTGCCGTAAAGATAATGCCTCCATATCTTTAGTGCAAATACTGCCGCCGCCAACTCCAGATCATGAGTGGGGTAGTTCTTTTCGTGTTCTTTCAATTGTCTCGATGCATATGCTATCACCTTATCCCTTTGGTTCAGAACGCAACCTAACCCAACTCCAGATGCATCGCTATAGACCGCGAAGTCTTCAACTCCCTCGGCCAGAGAAAGAATCGGTGCTTCACATAACTTCTTCTTTAGCTTCTCAAATGCTTCCTCGTGCTTCTCACTCTAAGTATAAGTAGCTCCTTTATGGGTCAAAGCTGTCAATGGAGCAGCTATCGAAGAAAAGCCTTGGATAAACCTTCGGTAATATCCGACAAATCCCAGAAAGCTTCGGATCTCCGTAGGACTCTTTGGTCGTTCCCACTTCATTACAGCTTCAATCTTTGCTGGGTCGACCATGATCCCTTCTTAGTTAACCACATGACCCAAGAATTGGACTTCTCGGATCCAAAAATCACATTTGGAGAACTTAGCGTACAACTTCTCCTTCTTCAGAACTTCTAACACTTCTCGCAGGTGCTTGCCATGCTCCTGCTGGCTCTTTGAGTAAACCAGAATGTCATCTATGAACATTATCACAAATTTATCAAGGAACGGTTTACAAACCCTGTTCATCAAATCCATGAATGCTGCTGGAGCATTCGTGAGTCCAAATGACATAACCAAGAACTCGTAGTGTCCGTATCTTGTTCTAAATGCGACTTTCTCAATATCCTGATCTCACACCTTCAGCTGATGATAACCTGACCTAAGATCGATCTTCGAGAAATAACTCGAACCTTGCAGCTGATCGAACATGTCATCAATCCTTGGCAATGGATGCTTGTTCTTCACGGTTGCCTTGTTCAGCTCTCTGTAATCTATGCACATCCTCATGCTTCCATCTTTCTTCTTCACGAATAACACCGGAGCTCCCCAGGGTGATGAACTAGGTCTAACGAAACTGTTGTCCAACAACTCCTGAAGTTGCGTCATAAGTTCCTTCATCTCCGTTGGTGCTAATCGGTATGGTGCATTTGCTATTGGTGTCGTTCCTGGTAACAAGTCTATTCGAAATTCCACTTGTCTATCAGGCGGTAATCCGGGAAGATCTTCGGGAAAGACTTCCGGATAATCACACACCACTAGTATTTGCTGCATCTCCTTCTTCTCTTTCTTAGAATCGATCACAAATGCCAAGTATGATGTGCATCCTTTGGACAAACATTTTCTGGCTTTCATTAGGGAAATTATTCCAGAATTCACTCTACGTTTGTCCCCGTAGACCACAAATGACTCTTCCCCAGGCGGGTTCACTCTTACTATCTTCTTCTTGCACACTATCTCGGCATCATTGGCGCTAAGCCAATCCATTCCCAGTACGATATCGAAACCATTCAGCTCAATATGTAACAGCTCCTCATGGAATTCGTTTCCGTTTAAGTCGATGACGATATTCCTAATGCAATTGCTAACAGGTATGAATTTGCCACTGGCAACTTCTACAACTAGGGCATCATCAAGTTTTTCTATAGGCAATGCTAGTCTTCCACCAAATTTATGTGATATAAAGGAGTAATTTGCTCTAGAGTCAAACAATATATTGGCAGACACCATTTACAAGAAAGGTACCTGAAGCGACGCCCGCTGCTTCCTTCGCGGCTTCGAGTGTCATCTGGAAAGCTCTGGCTTTTGCCTTCGGTGGGACATTAGGCCTTGCTGCCTCCTTCTTTTTCGGGCAGTCCTTCAAAAGGTGCCCTTCCTCATTACAACCATAACAAACTTTCTGGTTGAACGTGCACTCGTTGGCATAGTGCCCAGGCTTCCCACATTTAAAACAAGTGACCTCCTCGTCACATTTCTCATGATGTTTCTTTTTGCACTTTTCGCACCATTTCGCTTCGCCTCCTCCCCCTCTCGAACCAGACTTCGAGGATTTAATTTTCTTGTTGGATTTTGAAGATCCCTCGAACTTCCTCTTCTTACCCACCTCAGTTCTCTCCAGACCCCTTTCTTTTAGCTGGGTCTCAACATTCTTGGATGCTCTAACGACTGCCTTCAGCGTGCTTGCCATTTTGACTGTTGGGCCAAAGTCTGATGGCAATCCGTTAGCAATTTTTTCTATCTTTGCGAGCTCAGTTGGCACCAGGTATGGAAATAACTTCATCTTCTCGGTAAACGCAGTAACATAGTCATCAATGCTCATTTTCCCTTTCTTCAAGTTTTAAAACTCATTGTTTAGATCGAGCATATCTATCTTGGAGCAGTACTGCATCTTCAATTGTTCCATAAACGCTTCCCAAGACATCTTCAAAGCTTCTCCTCGTGGCATCGTATCCGCCAATACTTTCCACCAGCTCAAGACTCCGGTCTTCAGTTGTCGAACCGCAAAGACGGTTTTCTGCTTATTACTACAGTTGCAGCTTTCAAATACCATCTCCATTTCGGAGATCCAGTCCATAATCTCCACAGGCTTTGGGTTTCCGGAAAGACTTGGTGGTTTGGCACCTAAGAAGTTCTTATACATACGTCCATCTTGGTAGATTTCCCTCTCCGGTTCATTCCTTCTCACCACTGGGGGTTCCACTTGATTGGCAGTGCGACTGTTATTCCCTTCTTCCGACTCTCCGTCATTTCGTTCTTGGTGTTCAACATGCATTGAAGGTTCACTTCTGTTATTCAGCAACAGTTGTCTCATTTTTTCCCTCTGTTCGGCCATCGTAGCCTGAATCATGGCTTGAACTCCAGCCATTGTGACTGGCTCAGGTGCAACTTCGACTATCGGCACATGCTCAATCATTTCGGGACGAGGCTGCTGATTCCTGTTTCCATTTGCATTTCCAGCTCCACTTTGGGTTCTTGCCATTTCGATCTATACACCAAATTAGGTGAATTTAAATATTTATTCACGATAGACGTTTAAATTCCCCTTATCACTCTGAAACGTTACATGCTAGTTCTAATATCGTAATCGAACGCTTAGAATCCTAAACACATAAGGTTTCCGGATCCGGTCGGCAACAAACCATAGATCCAAACAAATAATAGCATATAAGGCAAACATAAAGCATTTAGCACATAAAAGCATTTTAGGCATCTTTCCTAAAATAAACTAGTGCTCGTGTCTAAAATATGGAAGACACTCATTTCACGATCATCTCTTAGCATTCTAAGTTTAAGTCTAGAAATCCTACAAATTCCTAGTTCGCTTAAACTAATGCTTTGATACCAACTGTGACATCCCCATTTTTACGGCCAGAAAAGACCAATTTCGTTTATGCGTTTTAATAAAAATTAGAGTAACTTCATAAGAAAAGTGTTGCGGAATTTGTTCCCAAAACAAAGTATGATAAAACTTTATCAAAGCATTTCTTAAAGATATGTATTTTCATTACATTACAAAAACCCGGGATGTCAATCATCCGTACAGATCATAAACATAAACCAAAAACATCATAGGCCACAAAACACAATCTGGCCTCAAAACAACATAGGCCTTACAATATTCCATTTATTATCTACTGACCTAAAATCCACAATCTCTCGTCAAGTCATCCAACTATGCTTTTGCCACTACCTGTAATACAAGAAACTGAGTGGGTCAGGCTGGGGAGCCTGGTGAGCATATAGGGTTTTCAACCCACAATAAATAAGTTTATTATTTTCAACAATAATTAAACCCGATTACCCGTTCCCGTTATCCTCACCTTACGTCCCTAAAGCATCTCTCATAAGGGACCTATCCTAAGGAATTTCATCGGGATGGACACTACTGCTAAGGGGATTCCTCAGCCATATATGTCCGTAAGGCAACCATGGGGGGGATGGAGTACACCGGTGAACACTTCGTTTACAAACACCTACAGGTTGCGAGCCTGCTAGCGTTCCACTGGACTTCCTAGAAAAGTCTGTGGTCGTCATCTATACTCCGCTAGATGACTGGAACAACGTCAACATTGAGGCCTCTCATCATTTTATTTCACCACACACCAACTATTTTATCTACCCATGTTCTACCCAACATATTTGTAGATATAAAATACATACATGGTCCAGATCTGTAAAACAAAGCTTACATCTTTTATCCAACATAACTTTCAAAGCATAAAGTACATATACGGTCTAGATCTGAAGGAAAGAAGTTCAGATCATTCATCCAACATAGATCTCAAAGTATACAGTTTAGATCTGAAGAAAAGTTTAGATCTGAGATGAGGAAGTATAGATCTGAAGGAAAAAGTTTCAGATCTGAAAGAAAGAAGTATAGATCTTTCATCCAACAAACATCTCAGGTAAACAGATAACATATATATATATATATATATATATATATATATATATATATATATATATATATACACACACATAGCACATAATTTATATAAAATACTTCATATCTATGTGTAAGATGAAAGTGACTATACACTCACCTGATACGGAGTGATTCGAACAACACTTCGCTTCTTAAAATAACCTTCTTTCTCGAAACCGGGAAGTTTGCTTGAAAACCGGGCTCCGCGCGGGCAGAGTTTCAAACCGAAAAACTCTTTTTCTTGGAGCCTTCGGGATATCCGGGGCTTCCTTCGGGGGCTAGGGGTTTTCCTAGGCTTTAGGGGGGGGGGGGGGTTAGGGGCTTAGAGAGAGAAAGTAGTGAGAGAAATATGGGAGAAATGAGTGAAGAAGCCAGCTGCCTTCGCTCCCCTTTTATAGGTCGAACCTCGGACGTACGTTGGGCGTACCGAGGCCCTACGCGGGGCGTTCCCTTCGCTTCGTACAACGCGTGTCACAAGGCTGCTGGGGCGACATGGAGCTTCCGAGACCAAGCGATTCCGAACGCAGGGCGTACCTTCTACGCGGCGCGTATGCGAGGCCAGGTGTCTCCATTCCAAGTGAGTCCGTGATCAGCAAGCGACGGCCCAGATCGAGCCACGTCATCACCCCTCGCAGATTTCACAATTTTCCTTCCCGACTTCTAAAATTCATAACTTTCGCATACGAGCTCCGTTTTCGACATTCTTTATATCCACGCATAGGTGAGACCGTACTCTACAACTTTCATTTAGACTCCGTCGGCTAATTTTGACTTTATTTTTAAAGTTATATTTTTAACAGGCCGGGACAAGATTGGTCCGTTAAAAATTCATAAATTCTTCATCCAACGTCCGTTTTCGTCTGTCTTTTTATCGTTGCGCTACTACTAACGAGATCTTCGATTCTAATTTGGGTTGTGTCGGCCAACAATCTACCGATCTACTATTCGAACTTCGGGCTGTGCATTGCCGATCTGAAACTTGGAAAAAATCATAACTTCCTTATACGAAGGCAGATTTGGGCGTTCTTTTTATGCACGCTTTCGGTTTAACAAATACTACGACTTTCTTTTAGATCGCTAGGGCTAAAAAGTCCTCTATGGTAAATTCACTATTTACGTCACGCAGTGTCATGCCGGTTCTGTCGTGAAACTTCGACAGGCCATAACTTATTTGTTATAACTCGGATTTCAGCGCTCTTTATATCTCCGGAATCTTTGTCACGACCACTACAACTTTGTTTATCGATATCGGGCTTATCTAACATTTTATTTTGACGCTTATTTTTATCCTTTATTTATTATATTATTATAAACAAGTAATAAGCACACAAAAGCACATAATTCACATAATATTCAAGTAATTCATCTTTATTACTTTAAAATGGGTTACAATGGTTGACCTAGACTATTACATCACCGTATCAGTGCTTAGCCTCGAAACACGGGTGTTACATTAAGTGAGCTTGTGTTTTCTTTGGAGTGAAGAAGGAGCCTTGAAGAAGAAGGAGTCGGAGTCCAGGCTTTGGATCTGAGCTTATCTGTGTTTGGAGCTTCAGCTAGAGGTATAAAGCTCAAAGCTTTCTCACCCTTTTGATTTGTGCATCATTTTAGTTCATTTTAGGGTTTTGGTCCCAAAGTTGGATGCTTTATGAGATATTGAGCTCCAGAGAATTATTATCAGCTCCTTTGAGTGTCTTTAGTGGTGTAGAGTCATAAAAATCGAGACTTGGACGTTTGAATCAACCCATGCATGAGATATGGGCATTTTAAGATAAGAGAGTGAGAGTGTTGGGTGTTTGTGACTTTATCAGCCATGCAAAGGCTTAAAGTCATAGACTTTATGGAGTAAGAGCCTTTAGGGAGTCCAGATCTTGGATTTGAGCTAAGGTCTTAACGGGTTAAGACCAAGAGAGTGGGAAAAAAAGCAATACTGGACGTACGCCGAGCGTAATCCTACCCCCCGCGTACTGGGTTGATGTCCCCGATCAGGATCCGTGTACGCTGAGCATACCAAGGGAGGTACGCCCCGCGTAACCTCACTATGGAATTGTTGGGTTAAGTTCCATATTGGGTTCAACTGAGACACATTGACCGGAGGGTCTTACTTGAGTATAGCCATGAGTGGCTAATGAGATATGTGTGGTATTTTGTGGAACTCACTAAGCTTCGTGCTTACCGTGTTATGTGATATGTGTTTCAGGTACTTTTCAGGATCGCGGGAAGGCGCCGGTTTGATTGTACACACACACACACACGATATGGAGTTATGTTTTTGAGGATCCTGGATTTTATTCAACAATTTGATCATATGTTTTAGATAATTTGACAATTGGGGATTTTTGTTAAATATGTTAATGAGATTTATGTGAAATTAAAATGAAAAATTTGTATGAAAATTTACGGTGTTACAAGTTGGTATCAGAGCCTTGGTTTGAGGGATTCGGATACACCTTCGGGTGTGTCTGAACTCAAACTGAGGATTTTAGAAAAAAATTTCAAAGGAAATGATTTTTCTGAAACGAGTAAGAGTTTCTAAGAGAAAAACGAGAAGGAGCAGTGTGTACAATCAGACAGAGCCCGAACGGTGATTTCCCAAAATACCCTTATTTATTTGTGTTATGAGATATTTATGAGATATTAGTAATGCATGCTAGAGGATAGGCTAGGTATTTCATATTTAGGGCTAGAGTTGCCTGATTTGTGATGCCGTAGCCTAGGATTCGTTGCTATATGTTATGTGCCTTGAGAATGTGATGAGTAAGAGTATCTAGCAGGAATCACTTAGGGAGAGAATTCTGAGTCGAGAGATAATATAGGAGAGATACCTAGATGTGCATTAGAATCTACTGAGAGAATAGTGAGATACCCACGAGAGGTAGGGTTGCCTGAGTTCAGTAATGCCTTTTAGAGTTGCGCATAGAGCAAGTGGAGTTGTGTGCTAAAGTGGTTTTATGTGTTGGTGGAGGTGATTCGATGCCCGAATGCTTCTTGCTTTGTGCTTTGTGGAACTCTTGATGATGGGAGATAACTACTAAGTGAATATGACGACATTCAGGAGGTAGATTGCTGGCATCATGAGGAGTTCTTCAGCAACTAATGGCAGAGAAGTGTGAGAACCTAGGAAGAGCCTAGGGAGTGAACTTAGTCAGATGAGTACGCTGATAGAGGAGAATATTCACTGGAGAGCGAACATGTGTGACGGGATTGGTGATCGAGAAGGTTGAGCAGCTACTTAGGAAATCTGGGACGACCCGTGTGGAAAGTATGGGTAGATGTGGCAGGTAGTATGGGCCCGTACTTGATAGGTCATAGATTAGTGGTTTGGGCCAGGCAATCATTTGTATAAGTCTTATAAGGTCTTAATCTTGTAATGAATGTGTTTGTGATTGTTTACGGCTGGGTTGGTGTTTACTGCCGTAAACGGGTGTTCGGCCGTAAATGAGTGTTCGACCGTGAACCCCGTTCACGACCAGTCTGTCCCTATAAATAGTATGTGTCAGAGTCTGTCAGTAGTGATGTATCCATAGAGTTTACGGTCAACTGTGTGTGTTTCTCAAGGTGTACCAGACGTTCTTTTCTAATAGACGTGTGCATTGCTTGATAATTTTCTTCTTCTACTCATTCTTGTTCTTGTTTGTTTTAATCACTGGTTTAGATCTTGTAATTGGGACCTTACAATTGGTATCACAGCAAATCTGGTGTCAAAACAACTTCAGTTGTGTTTACGATTGAAAGGATATTCAGTTTCTTCATTGTTCAAGCTTGGTTCTGCATCTGTTTGAGGTTTCACAGCTAAGAGAATCAAAATCTACACGAAAAACACTTGTTCTCATCATTTCTGGGGGTTTACGGTTAATAGTGTTGAAGGGAGTACGGTCGTAAACACTTGATACAGCCGTAAATCATTGATCTTCAAAAGTCGTAATCAGTTCATCTTCAAAGGCTGCAAACTCTTGCTTGACCGTAAACTATCTTGGACCGTAAAAGTTTCACTTGGCCGTAATCTGTTGACCGTGAATTGAGTGTACGACCGTAATCAATTTCCGGCCGTAAACACTTATATTGTTTTAATTTTTTTTTCAAGTATCTTTTCAATTAATCAAGAAAAATTAAAAAAAAACAAAAACAACAAAACAATAACGAAAAAAAATGGATTCACAACACCATGAACTTGATTCCGTTATGGGCACAACCACACGCATCCCACGTTTGCTATCCGCTGAGGGTTTCCCGGAATGGAAATATCGTATGGAAAAATATATTAACATGAAAGATTTTAAAATTTGGAGATGCATTTTGAAAGGACCGATCAGAATCACCACAATAATCCCGGATGGAACAATTGTTGACAAGGATGTCGAAGACTATACCGATGAAGAATTTGATAAAGTTGAACAACAAGAAAAGGCACTTTCTACACTCACTATGGCTTTTTCACCGGAAATTGCTCAGGGCTTTCGTGAATACACGTCTGCAAAGGCACTATGGGAGGCATTGATCGAAGTTTATGAAGGAAATGAGGATATGAAACAAAGTCGCCAAGATATGCTGAGACAAAAGTTCAATATGTTTAACCATGTTCTTGGAGAAACCCTGGAAGCTCAACTTCAACGATTCATCACTTTGACTACTGAAATGAGTTCGGGTGGGATCTCGGTGCCAAGATCTAAAATTAACAAGAAACTGTTGAATTCTCTCCCAAAGGCATGGTGTAACAACGTGAATTTCCAAAACAATTTTTCATTTTTAAAACATACTTATATTCATAAGGTAATATCAAAACATAATGTATCCAATGTTATCATGACAAAACATATCCCAGAATCTCAAGACATAAACTCCATGAGTGTGTACGGATCATGCCGGCGCCTCCCCGCGATCCTCGCTAGTACCTGAAACACATAACACAACAACTGTAAGCATAAATGCTTAGTGAGTTCCCCAAAATACCACATACGCACATACGCCACTCAAGGCTATAAGACCTTCCGGTCACTGTGTCTTAGAGGACTTCCGTCCCACAACCCTGGTAGACCTTCCGGCCCTACCCGTAATGACCTTCTGGTCCATATCATCCTGACCTTCCGGTCCATATCATCCTGACCTTCCGGTCCATATCATCCTGACCTTCCGGTCCACATCATGACGACCTTCCGGTCCTTATCATTCATAACATACATAACACATACATATCATATCAGCATACAACACATACATCTCATAGCATATAAGACCTTCCGGTCACACATAGGTACAACTCTAGGTACAGTATAGTGAGAAGACTCAGCTCGGGTAACTCGGATAATCTCGCACACGGATATACTGATCTAGCCCCCGCCTAGTCACATAACCAATATCCTCAAATAAATAATGGCTCTCAAAGGCTAGATTAAATCTCTTTCTACAATCCCCCAGAAGGGTAAAAGACCATTTTACCCCTCCTTGACCCAAAAGTCCAAATGTTGACTAAAACCCTAAAAGTCAACAAAAGTCAACAGGGGGCAGTACGCGGCGCGTACCAGCTCTTGTACGCGGGGCGTACTCCGACGATCCAGAATCGGGGTCTCAGACCCTTACGCTGCGCGTACTGAGATTTACGCCCAGCGTAAGTCTCAGTTTCAGCCTTTCTTGGATTTTGGTCCTAAACGATTAGGACATAAACTCAAACTCTAGATCTGACTTCTCTAAGATCACTTAATCCATAAAGTCGAGACCTTTAAGCCTTTGCATGGCTATAAAGGTCACCAAACACTCCAAACACCTTTCCTCTTTCCTCATTAAGCCAAATCTCATGCATGACTTAATATTCACGTCTAAGATTGGATTTTTATGAACATACAACTCATATTACCCTGAAATATGGCAGATCTAGGCCAATGGAGACCATTTACTCATAAAGTCTCCACCTTGGGACCAAAAACCCTAAAAATTGGTCCAAGAAGCACAAATCACAAATGACAAGGAAAGCTTTGAGATTTTTACCTCAGAAAGAAGCTCCAACCTCTGTAGAACTCAGATCTACTCTTGTCCACCAACTTCTAGCTCCTAAAATGGCCTCCTCTTCTCTTTCACCACCTTAAAATGGCACTTTGAAGCTTAGAACACACACACACAAGCTAGGAACGAAAGGAAATGCTCTCTTAGGGTTTCTCTCTGTGAAATGGTGGCTGAGGATAAGGCCATATCATTCCTTATATAGTGCACAAGTCTCATTTAGGGTTTGCATCTGGACCAGTTACGCCCAACGTAACTTTGGTACGCCCAACGTACCTTAAAGAGTTCGCGTCCATTTCAAGCGCAAGAGTACGCGCAGCGTACTCTCCAGTACGCCCAACGTACTCAATTGCAACATTTTCCACTCAGGGACCAATCTTGACAACTTGACAAAAGAGAAGGGTTAAATAGTTGTATCTGAATTTTGGGATGTTACACATGGGATATGAATGTTGCTGTCATCAAGAAAACAAAAGATCTTAACCGGATTAGTCTGGCTGAAACCATGACCATTATCAATGCATGCGATCTTGATGACAAACAACGGGAGATCAATCATGTAAACTCGTACTCCACTGCTAATCTTGGGATTCAATCTAACAATGCGTTCTCATCATTCACCACTCCTCAAGTTCAACCGTTCGTTGCGCCTCAACCATCATCAAATGTCACTTCATCAATGCATAGCGTTCAACCTCCAGCAAATTATCCATAAGTTGCTTCTTCTTCAAAAGCTCCAGCTCCTGCTCCCAAGGAAAATGATGAAAATTTGGCTCTTGCTACCGGTCTTGTAAATTGCTACAATGCCTTTGTGGTTGGCGAGCTACCTCCTCAACTATCTTTTGCTGATTTAGATCAAATTC
This sequence comes from Lactuca virosa, assembly GCF_052849685.1. NCBI lineage: Eukaryota > Viridiplantae > Streptophyta > Magnoliopsida > Asterales > Asteraceae > Lactuca > Lactuca virosa. The sequence goes on from NC_136434.1 coordinate 266,054,929, forward strand.
ATCCCGAAGATGTTGAGGAGATGGACATCACCTGGCAAATTGATATGGCGGTGTTCAGGGCCAAACAGTTCTCCAAGAAGACAGGTAAAAATAATTGGGGAATGAATGCTGAGAAAAAGGTGGGCTTCAACAGAGGAAAACTTTGCTGCTTCAACTGTCATGAGCCTGGCCATTTTGCCAGAGACTGCCCGAAGCCTGACAGGAGGGAAAACAACGAAAGAACTATGGTGCCAGTGGGTAGCAGCAGAGGAGCTACCATTAACAACCAGACCGCAAATCTTGTTGTGGTAGCTCAGTCGTTTGACTGGGACGACCAAATTCATGCTCTGAACATCTCGGGACCAGAAAATGCGCATCTTGCCCAGATCAACGACATTGCAGAAGAAGAAGCTGAGGTGGATCCAGAGGCGGAAATGATGGATCTACAATTTGTGTTCATGGTTCAAACTACACCATAGCCTGCAAATCCAGAGGTCAGTGAAATCACTTACTCTCCATCTTGCATTAAAACTATCAAATTCTTACGTGAAAAAGTTGATTTGATGCATAGAGAGATAGAGGAACTAAAGTATGAAGGATATCAACTTAGAAAAGGCCAGAAACCATTGAAAGATCAATTAGAGGCCAAGACAAATCACTATAAGAAACTATAGGCTGAATATAGTGATAAGTGTGTTCATTATAAATATCTTAAAAAGGATTTTGATGCTGTAACTGTGGAACTTGACACATTGAAGACTCGTTTTGGAAATGCCGATTTTAACTTCAAAAAATTCAATGTGTCAAGTGAAAGAGTTGCTACAATAATTGAACACCAAATGAAATGGAAGGACCAAAAACAAGTAGGAATAGGTTATGAGAATGTCCCTCCCCCATTTAATCACAATTATACCGCTATTCCATTGACTCAAGCCGAGATAGATCGTGAACCATTTATGGTTTATGGTAAACCAGCTGCTAAACAGGCAACATAATGTAGTGCTAGGAATTTAGATACTAACGTTTCTACTTCCGATGCAGATTCATCAGTAAGACAAGAAATGCAGGAGGATGGAAAGATTGAGTCTGATAATAAGTTTGTGTCAAAATTTGGTGTTCCCATTTCAAAAGTTAATGAGTCTGTTTTTGATGTTAAGACTGATGTTTTAATTGATGGGTTTGAGCCATAAGAACTTTCCTATGTGCACATGCAAACCCTAATGTTTGGATCTAGGTTTCTCTAATTGAACATGCAATTTATCCAAGTCTTGTAAACCCTAGATCTAGTGATACAATTCGAATTTGACATAAGAAACTCAGATCTAGATGATTACCTTTTGTAGCTTGCTTGATTCTTCTTGTCTTGGAGCTTAGAGTCACAATTGTCACTCCTCTAATGGCTTACAAACACCAACTAGCAAGAGGATGATTTGGAGAGAGGAGAGAGAGGTAGAAATTGGCCCTAGGGTTCCAAGGAAGCAAGTGTAGCTGATTTCTACAACCCAAGGGATCTATTTATACTATGAGCTTCTAGGGTTTCAGCCAAAACCCTAATGGACAACTTAATCACCAAGCAACCCATGGAACCTTCTGGAGTAAGGCCTTGGACGAAATCTTGATGGGATCCTTCCCATAATTTCGTCCACCCTTTATCCATGAGGGTTTCCTAGCCCAAAATACAACTATCACACATTTGACAGTTTAAGCCCCTTTATTCAATTAATCTCTTTTAGTCACCAAATTAATTCCTAATTAATCTATGACTAATATAAATTAAATAATATAATTATTCCTTTAATATATTATTCTCATAATATATTAATATAATAATATCTTCTCTCTCTCTTCATAAATCACCCTGTCAAGTTGCTATGATGAAGGCAACCCAAAAGGACCATGCACAACCGGGTCAAGTACTTACCAAATATAGTTAAGGGCTTAGACACTAATCCAACAGTCTCCCACTTGGATAAGTCTAGTAACTACAAATGCAAGCACAATCCGATTAGCAATCGTAGCTCTCAAAGATACTGTCAAACTCTGATCTTATCAATAACCTGTCCTTTAGATATGGGATCGTATGATCCTCTGTTCTAGATATCATGTGGACAATCACATGGAAGATAGTCATACTTATTGTCCATCAGTTAGTTTCTCGATCTCAGATTCATTTGACATAGAACTTAATTGAACACATCAATTCAGTCCTGACCGGGCCCGGCACATAAGTCACATCAAATCATCGAGGGGCCCTAATATCGCTTTTACCCTCTTAGGATAAAAGGAACAGATAAACTTTGACTTATATGCATTTACTATCCACTAATCAAATCATACACAACAATGCGTTTTATAACATCAAGTTACTGATGCGTTTACGCATTATCAATGCACAACCAATTAGCAAACAATAAACCATATATCTAGGTTTTAAGACCATATGTTATTACCGTCTTGCGATCACTCGTGATGAATTCCATGAAGCGATTCCAGCAAGCGTGGGTTTATTCCAATGCTCAAATCAAGTTCATAAGCACTCATGAACGTTGTAGCAAACTTTTGCTATGTCTAATACACTTTAGACAATCCACATACCAATTCATGACAGTCTTCATTCATATCTACTTCCAACATACGAACGACTGTGGACCGTTCGAATAATTCGATTATTATCAAATAACTCAATTATTCAGGAAGTCAAAACATGCAAAAAATGAAACAATAGGTAAATGAGTAACATAAGACAGTAACATTACTAATAAATAATACTCTTTTATTTAATCATCGAATGTTAATTACAATTTATCTATTACACGTTTCTAAACTATCTAATCTAAACTAATATCGTCCTTCAGCCCGATGCTCCTAGCGTGCTGCAAGTGCTTAACCCTGCTCAGTCCCTTCGTAAGCGGATCTGCTGGGTTATCTTCTGACGATACCTCTTAACTACGAGGAGTCCTTCTTCCACCCGATGTCGAATAAAGTGATATTTTCTATCAATATGTCGAGATCTACCGTGATCTCTCGGTTCCTTGGTCAAGGCAACCGCTCCTTCATTATCACAGAAAATCTCCATGGGCTCCTTTATGGCTGGCACAACTCCAAGATCTCCAATGAAGTTCTTCAACCATATTGCCTCCTTTGACGCTTCGCTCGCCGCAATGTACTCTGATTCGCATGTTGAATCAGCTACGGTTTCTTGTTTGGAACTTTTCCAAGTCACTGCTCCTCCATTAAGGGTAAAGACCCAGCCCGACTGCGAACGGTAGTTGTCCCTGTCGGTCTGAAAACTGGCATCACTGTACCCTCGCACCTTTAAGTCATCACTCCCACCGAAGACAAGAAACCATTCCTTCGTCTTCCGAAGGTACTTAAGAATATTCTTGACTACGATCCAATGTGCTTTGCCAGGGTTCCCTTGATATCTGCTGACCATGCTCAAAGCGAAGGCCACATCAGGGGGAGTACAAGTCATAACATACATGATTGAGCCAACTGCGGAAGCGTAAGGTACTCGACTCATCTCTGCTATCTCGACTCCAGTACTCGGACTTTGAGTCTTACTCAACTTGGCATTACTTTGGATTGGTAACTCCCCTTTCTTTGAATTCTCCATACTAAAACGTTTTAGTATTTTGTCCAAGTAAGTATTCTGACTAAGTCCTATTAGTCTCTTACTTCTGTTTCTCACTATCCTTATTCCCAGAATATAGGAAGCCTCTCTGAGGTCCTTCATAGCGAAGCACTTCCCGAGCCAGGACTTAACCTCCTGCAGTGTCGGGATGTCGTTTCCTATGAGTAGTATGTCGTCGACATACAAAACGAGGAAGCTTACTACACTCCCACTGGCTTTGACATATACACATGATTCATCTTCGCTTCGCAGAAAACCAAACTCTTTGACCTTCTCTTCAAAACAAAGATTCCATCTGCGAGACGCTTGCTTAAGTCCATAAATGGACTTCTCAAGCTTACACACTCTATTGGGATGCTTCGCATTGACAAAACCCTCTGGATGAGCCATGTAAATATCCTCAGCTAACTTCCCATTAAGGAAAGCGGTTTTGACATCCATTTGCCATATTTCATAGTCATGAAATGCAGCAATGGCCAGCATCACCCTGATAGACTTTATCTTTGCAACTGGTGAGAAGGTTTCATCATAGTCAACTCCAGGAGTTTGAGTGAAACCCTTCACAACCAATCGCGCCTTATAAGTGTGCACATTTCCATCCACGTCAGTCTTCTTCTTGAAGATCCACTTGCACCCGACCGTCTTACGACCTGGTACATTGTCAACCAAATTCCGAACTTGGTTGTCATACATGGACTGAATCTCGCTGTCCATAGCCTCTTTCCATTTCACAGACTCCGGGCCTGCCATGGCTTCCTTATAGCTGTTAGGTTCGTCCATATTCACTAGTGTACTATCACTAATGAATGTATCCCCTTCTATAGTAATATGAAAACCATAAAACTGGGGTGGAACACTAACCCTTTCGGAACATATAAGAGGTAAGGACTCGTCAATCGGTTCAACCGGAGTTTCCTCCTCGGGTTGAGCGCCAGTGTTAGAGGTTCCTTCATCGCTCGACTCTTGAAGCTCTTCAAGATCGATTTGCCTCCCACTGTCTCCTTGGCTTATGAGTTCTCGCTCTCGGACAACATTGTCACTCGGTCTGTAGAAGAGATATCCAAAGGATTTCTGCGGGTAGCCAATGAAAATACATCGCTCACTACGAGGTTCGAGCTTGTCGTGAGTCTCTCGTCTTATGAAAACATCTCAACCCCAAACCTTGATATGTGCCAAAGAGGGAGCCTTCCCTGTCCACATTTCGTGAGGTGTTTTGGCAACCTTCTTCATAGGGACTAAGTTAAGGATATGGGCGGCAGTCTCTAAGGCATACCCCCAGAATGAGATAGGTAGTGAAGCACGACTCATCATGGAACAAACCATGTCTAGCAAGGTTCGATTATGCCTCTCAGCTACACCATTCAACTGCGGTGTCCTAGGTGGCGTCAATTGCGAAACTATTCCGCATTCCTTGAGGTAGTCGTGGAATTCAAGACTTAGGTACTCTCCACCTCGATCAGATCAAAGCATCTTGATTTTCCTACCCAATTGATTCTCCACTTCTTGTTTAAACTCTTTGAACTTTTCAAAGGTTTTTGACTTGTGCTTGATTAAGTAGATATACCCATATCTACTATAATCGTCTGTGAAAGTCACATAGAAGCGATTCGCATCCCTTATGGTGGATCTAAAGGGTCCACATACATCTGTATGTATGAGATCCAATAAACCCTCACCCCTTGCACAAATGCCAGTGAAGGGTGACTTGGTCATCTTTCCAAGTAAACAAGACTCGCACACGTCATCGTCCCTAAGGTCGAATGACTCCAACACTCCATCCTTTTGGAGTTGGGCTATACGCTTCTTGTTGACATGTCCAAGACGACAATGCCACAAGCATGCTTTATCCATACTATTGGAAGAATCCACACACAATACATCATTTCCTAAGTTATCTACAACCATCACAGTTTCATATATTCCACTACAAGGAAATGCTTCAAAATATAAAACATTATTAAAATAAGCATAAATAGAACCCTTTTCATTATCAAATGAATATCTAAAACCTTGTCTATATAAACCATGAAATGAAATGATGTTTCTAGCCATATCTGGCGAATAGCAACAATTGTTTAAATCTAAATCTAATCCATTACTAAGCACTAAGGAGTATACTCCAATCTTGGTGACAGGCGACGTTCTTCTGTTTCTCATGATCAGATTCATCCTTCCATGCTCCACATCCCTATTTCTTCTTAGTCCCTGCAAATCAGAACATATGTGAAAACCACATCCTGTATCAAGAACCCAAGAAGTAGCATGTGATAAACCATTAGATTTAATTGTGTAAATACCTGCAAAAGATGGCTTGATCTTCCCATCCTTGATGGCCTGCAGATATTCTGGGTAGCTTCTCTTCCAATGCCCTATCTTGTGGCAGTAGTGGCACTCTGCCTCCTTAGGGTTTGAGTTGGGTTTAGCAGAACCAACTTTGGTTCCACTAGAAGAGGTGCCATCTTGGGACTTTCCCTTGTGGTGGCCCCTTGAGGGAGCCTTCCTCTTCTTACCCTTCCTTGCCCTATTGCCAAGACAGGGGCAGCAGCAGGAGTTGGAGTTGATGCAATAGATTTATCCTTGAGGTTTCTCTCAGCAGTCCTCAACAAGCCCGGAAGCTTGCTCAAAGAGACCTCTTCCTTATTCATGTGGTAGGTCATCCAGAACTGGCTATAGCAGGAAGGCAATGAGTGAAGGATAATGTCAATTGCCATCTCTTCATCGAAGTTCACATTCAACTTCAGCAGGATATCGACATATCTCTGCATCTTTTGCAGATGAGCGGTAAGGGACTCTCCATTACCCATTTTGGTAGTGATCATCGAAGTGATGATCTCATACCTTTCTTGCCTAGCGCTCTAGTGGTAGCGTTCCAACAGATCCTGATGCATCTCATAGGGGTACTTGTCCTCATAGGACTTTTGGAGTTCTGCAGTCATAGTCGCTAGCATGATGCAATGGACTTTCGTGGCATCACGCTCGTGGGCCTCATAGGCCGCGATCTCTTCAGCGGTAGCAGTGTCGATGTCAATCTCCTTTAGCTTCTCATCGAGGACATATTCTTTGTCCTCGTAGCGAGTGACCATGCGAATGTTGCGGATCCAATTACTAAAATTGGTCCCATCAAAGATCACTTTCCCACACAAGTTCATGAGTGAGAACGAACCAGAGGAGTTTGAACCAGAAGCGTTGTTGTTTGTGTTCGACATCTGAAAAGGAAAAAGAACAAAGTTGATTAGAAACGAATTTCCCCAATTAATCACCCAAATGAGAAATTAGGGCTAGGAACCAACAATATTACTCACAAATTAGAAAAGGGATGCCGTAATCTAACAAGTAAATAATTTGAAGGCAAGTGAATGTCGATTCACTAATTCTCCACCATGAAAAACGAAAAAGATTAGGTTTTAAATGTATTGAAAAACTCCTAGATACTTTGAGATTCATTGAACTTTTCAATGGCAAGTTTAAATCTCGATATGCCCCTCTAGTTTGTGACTGGGATGCCGAGGATCACAAAGCGGGTGTGAATAACCACGCAAATGTACATGGTGCCCTCATTGTTACAGTCACCTATTCGATGTGCCGGTTAACCACACACGCTCCATCGAACTATGACAAACAATGAGTCACCCTTTGCCACCTTTGCTTAGAACCCAATTAATGTGCCGGTTAACCACACACGCTCCATTAACGTCTTAGCAAGGGTACAAAGTGTAATTTCATGGAATTGCATCAAATTCACTTTTGCCTAAAGTAACTAAGATTGGGAATTTTGTAAAAACATTTAGTTACTTTATATGGATTCATTATACTTTTGAATGAGGAAAGTTTGCCCTATCCTACCCATTCGGCTAACGACCCTCCACTAATCAAGGAAGCGGTGGGTGAGAATAGACACCCATTAAACGACCATTTTATAGGCCATAACCATATACCCCCTTATAGATCGGCTTCGTGAATGAGGCCTACTAACGATAAGACTAGCATTTAAGTTATACATATATATGTTAATCTTATAATATTATAAGTATAAGGTTGAATTTTAAAACTTGTAAAATTCTAAGGTTTGAAATTTAAATAATTCAAATTAAACTTTTAATCACAAAACTTAAATTTCAAAACTTGAGGACAAGTTTTTGAACTTTTCAAAACATAAAGGATCAAATAGCAAATAATATAAATTAACCAATTAATTTAATGATTATCTAAATTTGACCTAGTCAATATTACTTGCAAGATAATTCAACAATTAATTCAAATAATCAATTATTATCAAATAAGGAAATTATTATTTAAACAAATGGTAATTATCTTTTGTTTTGTTAAGGATATTGTCAAACAGGTGATAAAATTTGGATTTTATTAAACCAAAACGATTTAGGTGAGAATCCTTAAGCAAAACAGCAAGAAATCCCGAAAATCACTCTGACAAACGCTTCGACTCGCCGAGTCCCTTTATGGACTCGTCGAGTTCATCCTACTCGTCGAGTCCACAATGGGACTCGCCGAGTCTGTTAGTCAGGGGGCAGAAAAATACAACTATCACACATTTGTCCAAGTCTTGCAAACCCTAGATCTAGTGATACAATTCGAATTTGACATAAGAAACTCAGATCTAGATGATTACCTTTTGTAGCTTGCTTGATTCTTCTTGTCTTGGGGCTTAGAGTCACAATTTTCACTCCTCTAATGGCTTACGAAAACCAACTAGCAAGAGGATGATTTGGAGAGAGGAGAGAGAGGTAGAAATCGGCCCTAGGGTTCCAAGGAAGCAAGTGTAGCCAATTTCTACAACCCAAGGGATCTATTTATACTATGAGCTTCTAGGGTTTCAGCCAAAAATCTAATGGACAACTTAATCACCAAGCAGCCCATGGAACCTTCTGGAGTAAAGCCTTGGACGAAATCTTGATGGGATCCTTCCCATAATTTCGTCCACCCTTTATCCATGAGGGTTTCCTAGCCCAAAATACAACTATCACACATTTGACAGTTTAAGCCCCTTTATTCAATTAATCTCATTTAGTCACCAAATTAATTCCTAATTAATCTATGACTAATATTAATTAAATAATATAATTATTCCTTTAATATATTATTCTCATAATATATTAATATAATAATATCTTCTCTCTCTTCGTAAATCACCCTGTCAAGTTGCTACGGTGAAGGCAACCCAAAAGGACCGTGCACAACCGGGGCAAGTACTTACCAAATATAGTTACGGGCTTAGACACTAATCCAACATTAGTTTGTGATGATTTGGTGTCAAACTCTAATGTTTTTGATAACTGTGGTGTTGGTTTTGTGAAATCTACTGAATCTGACACTAGCACATCCACATCTTCTACACCTGTCACACAATCTGACTCTTGCACTTGCACGTGTGGGAAAGTTAGAAAAGTCAATAAGAGCACGAAATCTTATAAAAGTGGTACCAGGTCTAATGATAATAAGCAAAATTGTTTCAACTGTGGTACTGCCAGCCACATTGCTTGCAATTGTCCCAACAGGGCATTTGTGCATTTTTCTGCACCGAGAAGAGAAAACGAGTCTCGAGGAAGGTCTCTAACGAGAAAGTCCTCAAGATCTCGTCTTCGTGATGATGATCGGAAAGTTCATAATGATAAGAAAAGGACTGATCTTAAAATGAACAAACAGGTTTTCACTTTACCAGCCACATGTGTTTTGCCGAAATCGAATGTGGCTAAGCCAAGGTCAATTTCGTCAAAGGGTGCGTCTGGATCTTCGACTAATCCTAGCCGAAGATCTAATCGCTCAAAGCAAAAGAAAAATATTTCGAAATCACTTGTACTTTCTTCAAAACCTAACTATCAGTGGGTGCCTAAATCTACACTTGTCCAGTCATCATCATCTTTTGACGGTGCATCTGATTCAAATTCAAAATTGAAAAATCAAAATGATAAATCTTTGAATGTCAAGGGTAAACCCAGGGATGTAATGACCTGGGTCCCCAAATATTAATGATCCCACTCTTGTGCAGGAACAGCTGCGGAGGAATGTCGCCAGACCATGGTATCTCGACAGCGGTTGTTCCAGGCACATGACAGGAGACATCTCCCAACTGCACAACATTCAGAAATTTAATGGGGGATACGTTTTCTTTGCGGGAGGAGATGGCGGAAAAATCACCCAAAAAGGAAAAGTTTCCAATGGAGTGCTGAGATTCGAGAATGTTAACTATGCGCCTGAGTTAAAGCACAGTTTGTTGAGTGTTTCTCAAATTTGTGACAAGGGCTATTCGACGCATTTCATCGATAAAGAATATCTAATTTTGAAGCCAGGCATTGTCATCCCAGATGAATGGATTCTTGTGAAATCAAAACGGGACGGCAATACATATATCATTGACATGAACAACAATCTTCCTGAACAAGTCACTTGCCTCTTCTCGAAGGTTTCCGAACACAATGTTATGCTGTGGCACCGAAGACTCGGACATGCTAACGCAAACAACCTGAATCGACTTGCTCAGAATGAAATAGTGTGCGGGCTTCCTGTCAAGGATTTCATCTCGTTTGAAAAGTGTGTGGCATGCGCCCAAGGAAAACATCATAGATAGCCACACCTGCCAAAACATGTCAATTCAATCAACCAGGTGCTCCAGTTGTTACATATGGACTTATTTGGTCTGGTCAACATCCTCAACATCAACAGAAATTCATATTGTCTGGTTGTGATTGATGATTTCTCGCGGTTCACGTGGGTCTTCTTTTTGTCCAACAAAGTTGGGGTTGCTGACTTGATTAAAAAGTTTATTGTGATGATAGAGAACCAGACCAACCACCGGGTGAAGGCGCTCAGAACTGACAACGGGATGGAATTCAAGAATGTTGTTCTCGATCATTTCTGTGCGGAAAAAGGGATAGTGCTTCAATTCAGTGCCGTCCGCACACCACAACAAAATGGTGTTGCTAACCGGCGAAACCGAGCTCTACAAGACGCCGCAAGGACGATGTTATGTGACTCCAAACTTCCAATTTTCTTTTGGGCCGAGGCGATCAACACGGCGTGTTATGTTCAAAATCGTGTTTTGATCAACAAAGCTCAGATGAAGACTCCATACGAAATTCTCTACGGTTACAAACCATATGTTAGTCACTTTCGTATTTTTGTCTGTCCTTGTGCCCTCCTTCATCTAGAATCCAACCCTAAATTCAACGCCAAAGCCGATGATTGTTACTTTATGGGGTATGCTGCTCGCACGACGTACAGGGTCTACAATAAGAAGACGAAGCGAATCGTAGAATCCTTCGATGTGCGCTGGCTGGAGGAGAACGATGCCAGAGTTGGTCCAGATTGGTTGTTTGACTATACATCTCTATTCAAGTCATTCAATGTGTTTTCAGATGATTTTTCTGGTTCCAGTTCTGGTTTGAAGGCTGTGATTGAGGATAAAGACGAAGAAGTTGTTTACAGACCACCAGTGGTGTCTTCTACGACTCCTACAGTGAATGCATCTGTTCCAAGGAATTTGTCTGATTCTCCAAGTCCAGAAAACAATCCAGATGCTGATGCCACTCCTCTTACTCCTGATGAAAGAGAGTTCATGTCCAGAGATGCTTCCGCTGCTACTCAAACATTTATGGAACTTCTCTTTCCCGAACCAATTGCTAATGAGTTCATGGCAAGCCCCTCTCACGATTCCAGACTGTCTGAGGTGGATCATTCAGCAGATGATGAATTTTTCAATATTCACAACCTTCCCGTAACGCTAAATGACATCAGCCAGGAGGTACCTTCCAGACTTCAACGCGATCACTCGATTGAAAACGTCATTGGTCAGCTGGGCGACGGTGTTCAAACGCGGAGTCAGAGTGGAGATGTAAATACATGTCTCTATTCTTGCTTCATATCTCAAATAGAGCCAAAGAATGTTGAAATGGCTTTGAATGAGCCCAGCTGGGTGGATGCTATGCATGAGGAGTTGAATCAGTTTGAAAAGCTTGGGGTTTGGAAGTTGGTTGAATTACCTAAGGGCAAGAAGTCACTCGACACGCGCTGGGTTTATAGAAACAAGCAAGATGATTTAGGGGTTATTGTGCGAAATAAGGCTCGATTGGTTGTAGGTGGATTTCGCCAAATTGAGGGTCTCGACTACACCGAAGTTTATGCTCCGGTAGCTCGCTTGGAGGCTATTCACATTTTCCTCACGTATGCTTCCTACATGAACTTCACGGTTTACCAGATGGACGTCAAGACTGCCTTCCTGTACGACGCTGTGAAGGAAGAAATCTATTTTGATCAACCTCTTGGGTTTGATAATTCGATCCTTCCGAATCACGTCTACAAGTTGGACAAGGCTTTATACGGGTTACATCAAGCTCCAAGGGCGTGGTATGCAACTCTTACGAAGCACTTGCTCAAGCATGGTTATTCACGGGGGACGATCGATCAAACCTTGTTCATTAAGCATGTTGGTGCCGATCAGATTCTTGTTCGAATCTACATCGATGACATCATTTTCGGGTCAACATGTCCACAGCTATGCAAGGAGTTCGAAAGCGTGATGAAGAAAAGGTTCAAGATGAGTTCTCTGGGGGAAATGACCATGTTTTTGGGGCTTCACGTCAAACAAAACTCAACCGGAATCCTGATACATCAAGCCAAGTATGTTGAAGATATGCTGGAGAAGTTCGGGTTTCGAGACGTAAAACCTGCCTTGACGCCAATGGCCGAGCGACCTCTGTTGACTCCAGATATTGAGGGCGAAACCGTAGATCAGACTGACTACAGATCAATGATCGGATCGTTGATGTATCTTACCGCGAGCAGGCCAGGCATTATGTCCGCGGTTTGTCAATGCGCACGATACCAGACTAATCCTAAACTTTCACATCTTATTGTTGTCAAAAGAATTTTTCGGTATCTCAAAGGCAGCCCAAAATTGGGTCTTTGGTACCCGAAAATTTCTGAATTTGATTTATATGCTTTTGCTGACAATAATTATGGAGGCTGTGAGCTTGACAGGAAATCAACGTCTGGCGGATGTCAATTTCTTGGAGACAGGCTGGTGTCATGGCAGTGCAAGAAACAACATACAGTCTCAACCTCAACGGAAGAGGCAGAATACGTAGCTGCTTCTGCCTGTTGTTCTCAAGTTATCTGGATACAACATCAATTACTGGATTATGGTTTGAATTTTCTAGAAACCCCTATTTTTTGTGATAATGAAGCTGCAATTCAAATTGCTAAAAATCCAGTCCAACACTTGAAAACTAAGCACATCGACATCAAAGTGCACTTTATCAGAGACTGTTATGACCGTTCGCTCATTCGGTTGGAACAGGTTCCCACTGCTAATAATGTCGCGGATCTGTTCACAAAACCGTTTAACAAAGCACGATTCGATGTGCTTGTGGGATTTTTGAAAATGATACGCTTTGAGGACTAATTTTTGTTTTAGGTTAGTTTAAATTTGTGCATTTAATTTTCATTCTCTCCCATGCACAAATTTAGGGGGAGAAATTAAACAAAAACCAAACAAAAATTAGAAAATTAAAAAAAAAATCCAAAAACAGTTGCTTTTCTGTAAGTGTTGTGTTGGGAAGTGATATATTCATGTGATAACAGACAATTTGAATCTGTGTAATGTACCAAAGTTGAATTTTCTAGGCTCTGTGTTCGATGCACTGGTAGGAACGAAATATTTAAATGGACTTGACTAGGTATAGATGAACTTAAGGAAATCTAGAGACTTGACAAACCTTGACTTAGATAGTTTCGTTTAGCATGACAATACGACGCTTGGGTAGGTTGAGCAGGGAGATATGCATGAGAATACGCCGGTCACACTAAAGCAATCCGTATCTAGAACCGTGGTTTAACTCTTCCTCGATGTACCGACTCTGTCCTTAATTCCGGTATTGACGGGGCGACTGGGGAATTCCGATAAAGTAGGTCTGTAGAAGGTTATTTTCTTGCTTTCTTTCTGTTAGTCATATGTTGCCTCCTCTGCGTGATTGAAATCCATCCGACCTGGACTGCAACATATGCAATTCTATTTCTCTGCATCTTCTATCTATGCAATTCTTCCTATCTGTTAGCCATATGATGTCTCCTTTGCGTGATTGACAAACATCTGACCTGGTACACAACATCTGCACCATTCTACTTCTCAATCCCTCTAAATCTGGTTAGTCATATGCTTCACCCTCTGCGAGATTGGAAGAGATCCGACCTAGGTGTACAACATATGCATTCTAAATCTGACTTCTCCCATAATAATTGTCTGCTCACCTAAAGTACGGAGTACTTTGGAAGTTCCTGATTATTGGGGTATGTCAGGAAGCGGGAAACATGTTCTAGTACATTTAAAATTGAACAAATCACTAGGTTGTCTGTGGATCTTGCTGCTCAATTTAGGTGGACAACAATATCCTTGGTCGTCGTCAGATGAATGGTCCTTAGGAATTTTATCTAGAAACGTAAGGTCACAATGCCTTGTCATTTATAGTATGTCAAAAATTTGTCACAATCTTTCGTGTTTAAGTGGACCACAATACTGGCGATCGATCGGATCTAGACATGAAGGTAGAGGTACCGAAAAACGGATTTGGACTGTCTAAAAACTTTGATCCCAATCTCATAAAAATATTATTAGTGTTAGTTGAGGTGAAATTAGTGTTAATTCATTTTAATTTCAAACTTTATTTTTATGTTTATTTTTATTTTTATCTTGATAAAAATCAAAATTAAAAAAATTAAAAAAAAAATTAAAAATTTGTTTAATTTAATTTTTAGAATTTGTTTTATTTTATTTATTTTATTTTATTTTTTAGTCCTCAAAATGCATTATTTTTAATTGTTTTTGGGTGTTGGACTTAATTTTTGAAGCTTTTTGGGTTGTAGTCCATGGGTTTTGGACCGAGTATATAAGGTGATGAGTCTGGCTGTACACTTTACTCTCATTTTTCTTTCTACGACCGTAAACTCCCTCAAATCCTCTCAAAGGCTGTTCATCGATCCATCTATCTTTGTGTTTATAACTCGAAATTGATTGTTTACGTTTGTAGGTATGCCCATTGCGATCATCAGAAAGTCATTTTATCAGTGAAATGACCTTGAATCAAAGGATTAATCGACAAAATTGAAACTGTCGGCGTTTACGGCTCTTGAGCTGTTTACGTCCATTGGAGAGCTTACGACCGTACACCCGTTTACAGCCGTAAACTCCCTATCTGACCGTAAACTCAATTTTTGGACATTAAAATCTGTTTTTAACACTTAATCACCATTAAAGCCTAATTAAATTGTTACATGAGTAAAACCTTAGTCTTAAATGATTAAATAAGTTTTTTTTCTCACTTGGCTTGGTTAAGTGCAGATCAAAATGGATGGACTCAAGTTTGCTAATAGTCACAATTTGGCGATCTTTTTGGTTGACCCTCCTGCAGCTCATGGTGAATTCAAGTCCATGATCCATGGTTTGAAGAAATGTTGCTTAGCTACTGCTTTGACTCTAAATCCAGTGATCTACCAAAGCCTGATTAAAGAGTTCTGGAAGACTGCAGTAGTGAAAAAGGGGAATGATGGCTCAATGGCTGTTGAAGTTGTTGTTAAAGGAAGAAAGGTCATTGCAACAGAGCATATCATCTGGGATGTTCTGAAAATTGAAGACCAACCAAGTTTCCTGACCGAGATTGAAATGGATCAAGCTCAAGAACTCCTCGGTAAAATGGGATATGAAGGAGAATTTCCTCCAACCCTAAAGAAGCTGTTACCACCATACTGGAGGTTTCTAGCTCATGTCTTTGTTAGCTGCATCTCGGGAAGGAAATCTGGAGCGGATGAAATCTCTTTACGGAACACAGGTGCAATCGCCGCTCTTGTTGCGGGACTTGATTTCAACTTCTCCAAGTTTATCTTGGACGAACTTATCGGGAATATTAAAGGAAAGACAAGAGATATATTTCTCATGTACCCAAGGTTCATTTAGCTGCTCTTCAACAACTAATTCCCAGAGATTGAGAAGGAAGGAGAAACTTTAGATATGAAATCCCTTGGGTCAAACACCATTGGTTTAATTAAACAGGACCGTAAGGGTAAATTTATGTTCCAAGGAAAGTACCCTTTGGTGAAGTTTGGGGCGTTTCTTGAATTAAATGATGCATCTGAGTCCAGTGATTCCCCTTACCACATGGAATCTGAAGACGATGTCATTACCGTCACAGATCATGAAGAAGAAATGATTCCTCCTGTTGCAATTGTAGTGGAGGAACATGACACCATGATTAATGTGGAGGTACAGAGTGACTTCAACAAGAGTCAAGACGCGGGTGGTGATGGTGATGATGGTGATGATGATGAGGGTTTTAGTGATGATGACTCAATTTTTGGTGGTAACTTGGCTAGATATGATGATGTGGAAATGAGTTTTGGGTTTGCGGATGACTATTGCCCCACAAATGAGGACTTTGACTCCTTCTTTTACAATGTCCATGAAGTTGCACAACCGGCAACGGAGACACGGGAAGTGGATAATGTTCAAGAAGCTACGCCTCCTTCCTCTGGCCAGTACTCCAATTGATACGGATACAACATCAAGGATTCCTCCCCTTAATGTTGATGTTCCAACTTCTATGCCATTTGTGAGTGATCCGCCTGTGACACAAACCTCCCAGCCTCCATTGAAGAGAAGAAGACAAGATCCGAGGCCGGGGGTACTAATTGGGCAACAGACCTCACCGATTCAGCCTGCAATCACAACACAAGATTCAACGCCAATCATTCAAACTAAAGAAGGACCAAGAACCTTTTATGAAGCAGGGAGTTCTTCAGATCCTGGAGGTTCCTCCCCCAAGGCCTGATCATGACATCGCTTCTGAAAGACTTGCACAGGCCTTGGCAGCACAAGAAGCAACAGGCCTTCCTCCTCGCGGAAAAGGCATATCTATTGAGGAAGGTAGATCCGGGGGAGTTGAGCCTTTCAACACAGAGCTCAAGGTTGAGATTGGTGTGTTGAAACAGAAGATCATTGAAAAAGATGTTTTGATAGGTAATCTTGACATTCGTCTTTCAGATGTTGAAGCTGACAACATGGCCAAATCAAAGCAAATAACTGATCTCCAAACTCACCTTAGAGCTTTGACTGCATGCTATTATGACTTGAAGAATAAACTTTATGAAGAACTTGGTGACAAATTCAAGTCATCAGTAGATCTGCCTGCAGCCACTGAAGGTCTTTCTAGTGTCCCTGTCAAGCCCTCTCAAAATGACAACCTTGTGGACCCTCCACCTCCCAGAACCACACGAATTGTTGATCGATTCGAAACTGAGCCTGTCAATTCTAATCATCGAATCACTATCAAGCACGCTAAGAGAAAAGTTTCTGCTGATTCGAAAGAAGGATGGCTGTTTATGAAGAACTCTAATGAGAATTGAAGTGCATACCAGCATCAACTCACAGTGACTGATCTTGAAAAACGGAGGTTTGGTGACAAGTATGGAAATCGATCGGGAATTAAGATGTGGGGATATCATGTTGATTTAAAACTGTGGTTGGTGAAGAGGAACTTTGGCCCTCCTGAATACTACTAGAGTACTCACGACTTCTGTTCTTGGAAAAAAGTCGATCTTATGGAACTCTCAAATGCTCCATTCCACAATCCCTCCAAGGACCCTCAGGCTTTCAATTTCAAGTTCGTTTTGGAGCGACAGGTCAAAGAAAAATTTTCTGGAATGACGACAGCTAACTCTATGATTAGAAGAGATCCGGAGATGCTCGATCCCAAAACAAATGAGCCAATGAAGATATTGTTGTGGCCTGCTACTAAACAGCTGAAAGAAATTCCAATTCCTCAACATTTTGAAGATGGATATCTGGATCGGATGGAATTCTGGGCTTACGATGAGGCTACAGCTACAGTAGCAATCAAGATTTCAGACAGCGATATTGTCTGTCGACTTGTTGATTGTAAAGATCTTCTGAGGTTCAGGGAGAGAGATATTCACACCATGGCAAGAAATCAAATTATTTGCAAGTCGGAGGTTATGGAGCCTGCTGTCAAAGAGTTCACGGCTATGGTTGCTAAGATAATTGACAAGAGGCTATGGATGGGGGCAATAGATAGATCGGATGTGAGGCTGCTAGAGAACCCATGAGAAGAGAAGACTGAGCTTATGCTAGCCATAAACCAAGGGGGAGATTGATAGGTCATAGATTAGTGGTTTGGGCTAGGCAATCATTTGTATAAGTCTTATAGGGTCTTGATCTTGTAATGAATGTGTTTGTGATTGTTTACGGCTGGGTTGGTGTTTACGGCCATAAACGGGTGTTCGGTCGTAAACGAGTGATCGACCGTGAACCCCGTTCACGGCCAGTCTGTCCCTATAAATAGTATGTGTCAGAGTCTGTCAGTAGTGACATATCCATAGAGTTTACGGTCAACTGTGTGTGTTTCTCAAGGTGTACCAGGCGTTCTTTTCTAAGAGACGTGTGCATTGCTTGATAATCTTCTTCTTCTAATCATTATTATTCTTGTTTGTTTTGATCACTGGTTTGGATCTTGTAATTAGGACCTTGCAGTACTACTGAAAGCAGAGGACCCATACTCGAAGCAGGGAGAATTCCAGAGGTTCTAAGTAGTAGATTGAGAGGGGATAACATGGTTTGAGTACCATGATTCGTAGCAGAATGAGAGGGGATAACATGGTTTCAGTACCATGATTCGTAGTAGATTGAGAGGGGATAACATGGTTTGAGTACCATGATTCGTAGCAGATTGAGAAGAGATAGCATGGTTCGAGTGCCATGATTCGTAGCAGATTGAGAAGAGATAACATGGTTCGAGTACCATGATTCGTAACAGATAGTGCTTCTGACTTTACCAGTTGTCCCATTGTGATTGTTTAGACCGAGAACTAATATATAGAGTGCTGGGCCAGAGGGCCATGTCGAACAAGCTTCAATGGAGCGTACCTTGAGAGGGAACTGAGTTAAGTTCCGAGAGATTTTACTGGTGAGACGCCAGTTGGAGTCGCAATACTCAGGGATGAGTAGAGATGAGGCTTTATGGAGGATTGCGGTCTGAGTTGAGCAGTCGGACGGTAGTTAAGATGTCACTTTCTTTGACAAGAGTTGCGCTTTTCCCGTTTCCTGTGAGAAGCAAAGGAGATAACGAGCTTCCGGTTTCAGAGTTTGGAGGTAAACCCCGTGGGGTAGCATATGGTTGCGACCTCTCACCAGAGTATTTGGGCAGTATGTCTGCTGCAAGGTATTTCTTATACCATGAGGGAGTCATTAGTGGGGACTGAGATGGAAGAGGACAAGGAGATGTCTTAGTTGAGTAAGGTATACTTTTTAGCAGCAGTTCCGGGTGATCAAGAGTGCACCGGGGCGGCGGCCTTCGTTGCCTACGTTGTGTATCGACTGTGAGAGTGAAGTCTCTTGTTCCATGATGACCCACACGATGGAAGGTTGGTTGAAGGATCAAAGCCGAGGTGTGTGATAGCGCATTATTTCTAGATTGAGAGTCGTGACTAATTCGGGACAGTTGGGATATCCGGTGGTGTGTCGGTATGAGATTTCAGAATAATTAGAGGCAGTCACGTTGGGGGAATTCTGAGGATGTCATATGAGATTCGGGATATTTAGAGTTGCTTGGTCTCTACCGGGAAGATCATCGAGTGTTACGAAGTACGGTCCAAGGGTCAAGTGTGATGTACCTGGTGAAACAGTCTGTGGAGTAGACTGTTGGTATGCCAAGTGGTGATGGTTCGAACCCTGAGTGGGGGAGAACTGGGTATTTTATTGAGAGGATCAGATATTTGTTCGAGTGCGGTTAGAGAACTGGTTATGGAGATCTGTGGTACAGACACATGGGACTTAGGTTATTGGTGGATGAGGCAAGGTGCAGAGCGAGATTATGCATGTTGTATGTGTTCAGGAGAGGATGAGGTTTCAGATTATTGTCAAAGTGTTCTCAGTCATTGACGATTCCTCCGTGCTTTAAATGGAGAATTGTAGTATTTCGAGGTTATGAGATGTGCGAGAGGGAGATCAGTGGTCGTAGCAAGACATCGTGAGATTTGTGATGGTGTACCGAGGTATCCGAGTATGATACCTAAAATTTTGGATTTCTTTGGGACTTGATTTGTGAGATTGCGAGTGGAGTACCAAGTGACTAGTGTTCCAGTGGGAGCCCTTCATCTAATTATCATCGAACAGGATTATCCAAGAATGTGAATTACAGCAAGAGAAAGTGTATTGTCATTTACGATTATCGTCAGGAGTAGTGATGCTTAACGTGGGTGGGTGTGTGTACCTATCTATGTTGGGTCGTGGAGTATTCGATAGTGAACTCAGTGTGGTGACGACTTGAGGATGAGAACATGGGGTGATAAGAGAGTGAACGGATCCGGATGGGAGTAATCACTTAGGACTGTCAGGGGAGACCGTGGGGAGAGAGCCCATGGAAAATAAGAGATAGAGTATCGTGTGGCTACAGAGAGTCGTAGCATACATGAGTCAGAGAAAGGGTATCGTGTGACTGCGGAGAGCCGTAGCATACGTGAGTCAGAGAAAGTGTATCGTGTGACAGCGGAGAGCCATAGCATACGTGAGTCAGAGAAAGGGTATCGTGTGACTACGGAGAGCCGTAGCATACGTGAGTCAGGGAGAGAGTATCGAGTGATGTCACACTCCGCTAAAGCGGAAACACGAGGCGTGGCAGTATAAAGGGTTTCATAGCAAAAGTTAAAAGACAACACCAACCATAGTATTAAAAATCATTACAAATTTACAATGGGTTTGAACAACTTTTAAAAGAAATTACAATGAAAATTGAAATACAACACATGCGAATGCTTCTAAAAGTGATGTGTCCCTAAGTGCCACTTACTCGATGATTCCTGAAAAAGCATGTAAAACGAGCGTCAACTATAAAAATAGTTGGTGACTACTCACAGATTAAAAATAATATAAGTTTCATGAATCGAAATCAAAGTTTTGATAGAGTTTTCCATAAATAAAAATATATTGCAAAAATGAGTAAATAAGTTTGTATAAACAAAGTTTGTTGCCATCGTGAGAAATAAAGTTACGTTGCCCAAATGAGATGCAACGTTCATATCCTCATGGAAATAAAGTTCGTTGCTAAAACGAGTAAACAAGTTTCATTGCTATAATGAGCAATCAAGTTTGTTGCTACAAGGAGCAAACAAATTTATTGTTAAGACAAGTAAATAAGTTTCCAGTAATAAAATTTCGTTGCTATAATGAGAAACAAAGTTCATTGCTATAATTAATAAACAAGTGTGTTGCTATAATAAGTAACAAGTTTGTATGTGTATGAGCAAACAATGAGTTCCCAACTAAGCCTATGACTGATGCCCTATCAAGATCTTCTTATCGTTCCATAGATTATATGGTATCATGAACTCCAGCAATCGGGCGAGTGAGGAGTTGTCAATTCCTAATAGCGCTATCCACAATGACCATTGGCTCAAAGAGTTAATGGTTGGAGTAAAGTATAAGGGAAGGGACTTAAGACACTAAGTTCTCATGTTCCGTGTTGCATAGACATACATAGCAGAATATAGAAAATTATAGCAAAATATAGCAATCGAGTTTGATACGAATCAATATAAATACAACGAACAATAAATAGTTTTTCGGACATGCTTTTCCACCCCAAAACATAAAAACCGAAAATAAGGGAGTGCGTGAATACTCACAATGCATTGAGATGATGCAAATGGTGCCTTTAACTACGTTCCACTTGTACCACTACCGATTCCTACAATAATGATATTTTGCTATATAGAAAATTATAGCAAAACACTAGTATACTTACTACTACAAAAGAATTATGCCAATATTGTGTCAAAATTTAATATTGATAAGTTACAAACATTTTTATGAAATGGGGAAATTTTATAACTCATGTGATTAAGATCATTTTGGATATTATTTTCCGTATTTTTGTAATATTAATTGAGGGTATTTTAATACATTTAAAGGTGTTTTAAACTCCTAAAAATCCAAAAATATGATCAAACAGTTTCCAAAATTCATCAAATTTTACATTTTTGTTCCAAATATAGTAGAGGTCTTCCAGTAATTTTCTCTTGAATTTTTGATATGATTAACTATTTTTCCCAATTTTTAAGCCTTCATAACAATATAAATTTGTGAAAAATAGTATCCAGATGATAAAAATTTCCAAAATTTTTATAATACTGCCATTAGACATACTTAAGCTGGGAAAAATATAAAAATGAATTTCTAAACTGTTTAATCTAATTTTATGATTTTTGTGCATTTATTCTGATAAAAATTGAAATAAATAGAAAACAGTTTCCAAAATTACCCAAACTTATTGTATTACTGTTATTAAACATTATTAATCTGGGAAATATATAAAAATGGATTTCTAAAATGTTTAATCCAATTTTATGATTTTTGTGCATTTATTCTGATAAAAATTGAAATAAATAGAAAACAGTTTCCAAAAGTACCACACTTATTGCAAAAGTGTTATTATACATATAGAAGCTGTGAAAAATATAAAAGATATTTTTCAATTAGTTTTTGTATTTTTCTTTGTTTTATCCTCTTAAATAATCATTAATTGGAGAATAATTAATAAACAGTTAAAGTAAATTACCAAAATTTTTGTAAACTTCATTTATAGTGTAGATAATCTGGGAAAAATACCAAAGGTGGTTTTCATATCGTGTAATGTGATTTTGTGGATTTAAGTGTATTTAATCTTAGAAAATATGAGAAAAATAGTATACTAAGTAGAAAAATCATCAAAATTTTTATTTAGAGTTGTAATATATTTTAAGGTCTTCTGGTAAATTTTCATGAATTTTGGATGAGTAAAACCATTTTTCCGGTTTTTAGTCCGTCATAAATACAAAAATCGGGGAAAACTAGTAATGCATTATGAAAAATTCTGAAAATATTTTTCTAATTCTTTAACATAGGGTAGGAGCTGCGAAAATTATTAGATACCCTTTTCACATTTTCTAAAGTGGTTTTATAATTTATTGGGGCTAAACAAAAAGAAAATTCAAAACCACACTAAACAGTAACCAAAATCGATGAAACTTAATGAGAGGTCAATGGTTATCATAGGGGTCATTCACGAATTTATCTAGGATTTATATACCTCAGAAAGTATTTTATATGATTTATGGCCTTGTTTTATTGTAACAATTTTAATAAATCAAGGAATTGATAATGACTCTTGGGATTTTTCAAATCCTCATAATATCTTACTGGGACTCTGAGGAAAATTTGTTTTGAACAGAAAAGGATTTGTAGATTTTTATATAAATAAAATCATTTACATGCACTATTAACAATGTACTTTGATCATCAAGCTCTTTAGCTTGGTGTTCATCACATGCTTCACGGTTTGAAGGCCATGCATGGACATATTTTGTTCATAGTGATGTTTTCAAAGGAAAAACTTGAATGCACAAGGTAGATGAACCTTTAAAACTTGTAAAAATCCGTATTTTAGGGTTTGACATAGGTTTTGGTCCTTGGATTTCACCATTAGACAACATGCATGTTGTTTTTTGGTGAAACCCTACCACCATCATCATCAAACTCGACATTCATGGATATGCTCATGAATGTTCATAAAGAATGGTGTAGAAGAATGAGAAGTGCAAGAAAAACCTTTAAAACAAGAAAGAAAAGTGAAGGAAAATGAAGGATTTTCGAGTTTACCTTTAAGAACACTCCTAGATGATGAACATTTCGAGTTTAAGGAGTGTTTTTGGGTCCTATTCTCTGGAAATTTCGTGGTTCATAGAGAGAGGAAGAGGGAAAATGTGTGTGAGAGTGTGAGAGTGAAATGAGAGAGAGAGAGAGAGAGAGAGAGAGAGAGAAGTGAAGGAGATGGAGTGTGTGGGTGAAGAATGATTAATGTTTTTTGGGAAGAGATTTCTTGGGAGGTGGATTCCGACTTTAAGAGGGATTAGAGAGGGTTTTAAGAGGCTTTTAAAGCTTTACTTTGAATAAAAATCATCTTTAGTTTTTATAAAAATCATCTTTAGTTTTTACATGGTTCAATTGTATTTTGTCTTATAAATTAAGGGTAATGTCAATGACTTAATTTTTTTTTTATATTTTTCTTGATTGCATTTTCATAATTTTTATTATTATAAGATAATATTGTAAGGTTCATAATTATTTTTATAAAAACTTTAAGGTTAAAGTTTATAATTATGAGTTTTTATGGCTTTTAGGGTTTTTGGAGTTTAATAAATCTTTGGATATCAAAATGAATTGAATCTTTGAGACTTCAAATTATTTTATGGTATTATAACTCTTTTGTAGTTATAAATAATGTTTGTGACTTATTTTATCAGTTTATTGGCATTCTATGTAGTGGTTTCGAGATTCACGTGAAATTGCAGAATCAAATATACTAGTCTTAGTTTTCAACTTTGACTTAAGTTTCTATGAGACTTTGACCTAATTTCTACTACTAGGTCAAGTGCAAGATGGGTGTATATGATTCATGAAATGGTGTTCGAGTCAAAGAGTGACCCAAATATGGATAGTCACTACAGCTCAGTAGATGTAGAATTCACATATCAATGTGAAATCTAAGTACACTATCCATTGATTCTAATTGTTTCCAAGTTTCTAGTAGGTTATAAGTTAGCTTCTAGTTACTAAGTCTAGTATGTGTAGTGCCTATATGTGCAACTAAATCTAGTCAAATCTAGAACCGACTCGAATTTTGACGGTTGTCACAAGTGACTGCGGAGAGCCGTAGCATATATGAGTCAGAGAGAGAGTATCGTAAGACTGCGGAAAGCCGTATCAAATGTTAGTCAGAGAGAGTATCGTAAGACTGTGGGGAGCCGTAGCATTCATGAGAGAGAGAGAGAGTATCGTAAGACTGCGGGGAGCCGTAGCATTCATGAGTCAGCGAGAGAGAGAAGGTATTGTGAGACTGCGGGGAGCCGTAACATTTGTGAGCTAGCAAGAGAGAAAGAGAGAATATCGCAAGACTGCGGGGGGCCGTAGCATTCGCGAGGCAATGAGAGAGTGCCATAGGACTACGGGGAGCCGTAGCACTTGTTAGTCAGTGAGAGAGAGTGTTGTATAACTGCGGGGAGCCGCAACCTTACTAGTCACGGTATGATGCAGAGCGGCTCGTAGGCCTGGGTAGCCTTACCAGAGGAGTCTGTGAGAACCTGGTGGCCGAACCAAGGACGAGACTGGGGTCTCGGCCATGGTCGAAAACCGTTGTGTTTTGAGTTAGAGAGGGGTTGTCGCGAATCGGACGGATCGAGGTGTAATGCATACGTATAATCGTGGAACATGGGTCATGAGTTGAATGCTAGATTGGGACGAGTGGTTCCAATTTTGTGTCGGACCAGACTTTGGTGGGTGAGTTTGGATTTATCTGTGTGGAGGAGGAGCAGGTTGGGATTTTGGGTGGGTCTCATTCTGAGAGGGATGTGTTTCCGTCTGATGTTTTAGACTTGTGTAGTCTAGTTTGTTGGTTTAGGAAGGACCACGAGACGCATGGAGCTAGTGAGTAGTAGACGACAGAGGTCGGAGGTGAAGCGACTTCAGAAGGGGATTGTGGTGTTCGCTTGAGGTAAGGCGAACTTCGTGACTTCGCGTGTCACATGAAGGGCTGAGATAGCTATTGCGAAAGGGAGTTATAAAGTTGACTTGTTGGGTGGGCAATGAGTAGCCCTTGGGGGTCCAACTGTTGGGTCGGGATTTGACCTGTGTTCAGTGTCGGAAGGAACATTTGAGAGGAACTAGGGATTATGATTATGGGAGTCAGAGGATCGTTCCAAGCTGGCCCGACTGATTCCGTGTGTCGGAGGACAGAGTTTTGAGGATCGTTCCGAGCTGGCCCGACTGATAGCTATTCAGGCGGTGGGTCCTTGGTGGGATATGACCCTTCCATTCCTTTTGCGTTACGACCGGGATCGATTAGAGAATCATAAATGGTATAGTGTTCTTAGAGTCTATTATTCGATGAGCGATTAACATGATGATATCTCGCGAGGTAGGTCTGGCAGAGAGACAGACCACTAGAGTTTCTAAGTTATTGAGAGACATGTCACACCCCCAAACCGGAACGGCGGAAACGTTCGAGGGTGGAGGACGTCATGTACATTATCACAACAATTGTATCATAGCAATCAAAGTAAACACAACCATTACATTGAATAAGTAAAATATTTACATTTGTTTGATACATAGTTTGTATACAGCAAAAGTATAAAAAAAGTATAAAATACGAGACACTATAAGCTCCGTCTTCTCAAGAGTCTGCGGGAGTACCTGTCTACTGATTTCCTGAGAATACAAGCGGTTTTGAAAGAGTATCAGCATTAAAGCTGGTGAGTTCATAAATATGTTTTTGAAATGAAAACCTGATTGGGTGTCTGTTAAAATGTTTACATGTTCTCAATAAAATCCAATATTTTCTTAGTAAAAGTATGATAAAACCAGTTCCTTCTATGACCACTTAGTTCATACAAGCTATATATAAACCAATATAGAACAGACAGTTGATTGTGTGGATCTGCCCTAAGCCCACAACCATATAAGGAACCGGAAATGAGGCGGAAACCACACATTCCACGGTCTATCGGATATTCTTCATGCATAGGCTAGATGCATAAACTAATGAATTATAGAATTGATAATGAATGTTCGTTAGTTAAATGATAAATCGATTGTTTGTAAAGTACTGATGTTTGTCGTGGAAAATCCTATATTTTCCCTAAGTGTGAATTCTTGTCTTAACTGTTCCAAAACTGAAAAGTACAAGTATTTTCCATAATTATGTTGTTTAGGCATTGTTCTGTTTGAAAACCCTAGAATCCTCCAATATGTATAGTAGTTCTATTACTTAAAATAAAACTAATTGAGGTTGTTACCATTCATACATTAATCGTATTATTTAGTACCAAATTTATGAGTTGTGATAACCATACTTGACCATTGAATTGCTTGAACGACGTTCTTCAGGTGTCGGAATCGAAATGACTTTGTCACCCATGCCTGCTGGCCTAACTGTAGCTAACAGTTGTGGTGCGGGATTGTCAGTCCCGTATAGATCTATACACAAACTCACGTTCTCCCTCCAGGAGACTCTGGTTATAATCTCAGGACTTTTGTTAGTACTTAGGTAAGTACGCGAAGATGCTCACTTATAAAATGCTATACTAACGATTAAGCGTAGAATAAAATGAATCCTTTAAATTTACATGACTGTTTGTATGACCCATAAACTTTACTCTATATAGTTTATATGTTTTCTCGCATTGAATCTATGTTTCGTGCATTGATAGGATAATTGTTCCATAAACTATACCTATTATAGTCTATATGTTTGTTAATGTATTCAATTCGTGTTTTACACTGAAAACTCTACAATTATGTTGAAAACTTCCCTTATGCTCAACATTTTACAAAAGGGATAAAATATCTAAGTGTTTTATAAAATGTAATAATATTTTGTTTGAATCAATCGCATAAGTTTTAATCCTGTTTAAATCCTTTATATAAATCACAAAATTTATTTGTGTCTTGCTTGTATCCTCCCCCTAAAAACGTTAAAAACAGTAAAAGAGTAAGGTATGAACTCACCAGCTTTAATGCTGATACTCTTTCAAAACCGCTTGTATGCTTAGGAAATCAGTAGACAGGTACTCCCGCAGACTTTTGAGAAAACGGAGCTTATAGTGTCTCGTCTTTTATACTTTTGTTATACTTTTGCTGTATACAAACTATGTATCAAACATATGTAAATATTTTACTTATTCAATGTAATGGTTGTGTTTACTTTGATTGCTATGATACAATTGTTGTGATACTGTACATGACGTTCTCCACCCTCGAACGTTTCCGCCGTTCCGGTTTGGGGGTGTGACAAGACAAAACGAGTACCGCAGCGGTAGATGAGTCTGTCCTTTTTCAGAATTAGGAGTTCTTGTTGGGTACAGGTGTCTTCGGAGGAGATTGTTGTATGAGATGAGGTGCTTTCGATGGTGCTTCTCGGGTTATTGGGTTCGATCTATGTGTTGATAAGGAGCGATTTCGGGGGCGAAATCTAATTCAAGTGGGGGAGACTTGTAACATCTTGTTCCGGATCGTTCGTGGTTTAGGATTCGTGGGCTGCAACCCGGATTTGAGGAAGCCTCGGGGCAGCGACAAGTTACTAGAAGCGTAGGGCTTCTCGTCACCTTTCCGTGGATATGAGGTTCATTGGAAACGGACTTATAACGAGGAAGCTATGACAGTTTGAAGTTTTGGCAAGATAAGTCCCTTATTTGAGAAAAGTAGCAGCTGAGTACGCTCGGCGTACGTGTGTGTACGCTTAGCGTACTCATGTGCGTGAACTTGAAGCAAAGCCACCTAGTACGCTGGGCGTACTAGGGACAGAGTGAAAACCCTAAATCAGGGGTGTCCCTATATAAAGAATAAGATGTCCTCATTTCTGGCCACCATTTCCAGAACTTAACCCTCTCAAACCCTAATTTCTATCGCTTGAGCTTGAGAGACCATTTGTGAGCTATTAAGTGATCTTGTGTTTTTTTTGGAATGAAGAAGGAGTCTTGAAGAAGAAGGAGTCGGAGTCCAGACTTTGGATCTGAGCTTATCAGTGTTTGGAGCTTCAGCTAGACGTATAAAGCTCAAAGCTTTCTCACCCTTTTGATTTATGCATCATTTTAGTTCATTTTAGGGTTTTTGTCCCAAAGTTGGATGCTTTATGAGATATTGAGCTCCAGAGAATTATTATCAGCTCCTTTGAGTGTCTTTAGTGGTGTAGAGTCATAAAAATCGAGACTTGGACGTTTGAATCAACCCATGCATGAGATATGAGCATTTTGAGATAAGAGAGTGAGATTTTTGAGTGTTTGTGAATTTATCAACCATGCAAAGGCTTAAAGTCACAAACTTTATGGAGTAACAGCCTTTAGGGAGTCCAGATCTGGGATTTGAGATAAGGTCTTAACGGGTTAAGACCAAGAGAGTGGGAAAAAAAGCAATACTGGACATACGTCGAGCGTAATCCTAGTATGCCCCGCATACTGGGTTGATGTCCCCGATCAGGATCCGTGTACACTTGTGTATGCTGAGTGTACCAAGGGAGGTACGCCCCGCGTAACCCTACTGTGGACTTGTTGGGCTAAGTCCCATATTGGGCCTTAAGTGTTGGGCCTGGAGTTTGGGCTTGTTGTAATAGAGATTTGGACCAGAGGAATATATATCTGTGCCTTGGGCCCTTGTGTTGGGCTTGCCTCTTGGACTTGAGAGTTAGGCCTTGGGAGAGCCCATTTATTACTGGGCCTTGGTGGGCCCAATGGGTTTTGGGTTATTTATGGGCTAGTTAGTGGACTACCTTTAGACCTAGTGAATGAGGGTTTGGACTTAGATCCAAATTTGGGGTAATTGTAGATTTGGCTCAGAGATAGAGGCCGGTGCGCAACGACATCATTTATAGGAGCTGTTCATCATCCGAGGTGAGTCTTCTCAGTATACTTACCTAGAGTGGTGACCTTTGTGTGACTGGAGGGTCTTATGTGCTTATATTGACTATTGTGATATCCTGCATTATTTCTTTGTGATTTATGTTGTGTATTATTTATGTGCCTTATTAAGTTAGGACCGGAGGATCCACCCGAGTTGTGGGACCGGGGGTTTCCACTGAGACAAATTGACCGGAGGGTCTTACTTGAGTATAGCCATGAGAGGCTAATGAGATATGTATGGTATTTTGGGGGAACTCACTAAGCTTCATGCTTACCGTGTTATGTGATATGTGTTTCAGGTAGTTCTCAGGATCGCGGGAAGGCGTCGGCTTGATTGTACACACACACATAAGATGGAGTTATGTTTTTGAGGATCCTGGATTTTATTCAACAATTTGATCATGTGTTTTGGATAATTTGACAATTGGGGATTTTTGTTAAATATGTTAATGAGATTTATGTGAAATTAAAATGAAAATTTTGTTTGAAAATTTACGATGTTACAGTAGTCATATAATCTGATGTAATATTTGTATATTAGGTAATTATATATATATATATATATATATATATATATATATATATATATATATATATATATATATATATATATATATATATATATATCAGACCCGATAACATTGTGATAAGGATTGCGTCTTAGTATATATTATACAATCCTTTTAATCAAGGGATATGCGTGTATATATTAGTATATATTCAACATTAGGGTGAAAGCCTAATGTAATCGTCTTGGTGACCGTCTTTGTGACAACCCATTTTCTTGGCGAAAGACAATTTTGGAGAGTTCTTCGTGTTCTTTAATTTTTATGTTCTTTATTTGCTTAGTTTAGTATGTTCTTTTTTTTTATCATACTTGAAGTGTGTTCGATCGATACAAACCTTCAATTGGTATCTGAGCGGGCTTTTGATACACTCCAGTAATCATGTCGGCTTCGAATAATCCCAAATCCTTTGGTCTCAACATGATTCATCCTTTCAATGAGCACAACTTCGCTATGTTGAAAACTAAGGTCATGGTTGGTCTTGAAACCATGGACTATGAGATGCGCAATATTGTTGAAAAGGTCCTCACGTTACTATGTATCAACCCATGGTCAACAATGCTCCCATTGGTCCCTTGAAGCAAAAATCAAAGACTAGTTATGATGATGATGATAAGAAACTGCTTAGTCTTGATGTGAAAGCTAGAGCAGCGATAGGAAACTCTCTTCCCTATCACGTGTATCATCTTATACAAATTTGTGGGTCAGCTTAAGAGATGATGGATACGCTGATAGTGGCTTATGAAGCCACCGTGGAAATTCAGGCCACAACCATCAATAACCTCAATCGAAGATGTGATCATTTCTTTGCTAAAAAATGTGAGTCTCTTACCCAAACTTTTAACATATTCAATTGTGAAGAGATCATCTGAACTCCTTGTTTGGAAATCTAAAAAATTATGAAGAGACCAAAGCTCTTCATAAAGACATCATGAAGGAATCAAGCGAGGAAAAAGTCTGTAGCTTTGGTTTCTTGAAAACAAGCAATGAAGCACATCAGCGACTTAGATAACTCGGATCAGAGTGAAGAAAGTGGTGAAGAAATCACTGATGAACTTGTTGCCAGCGCTGCACTTATCGTCAACCGCTATGAAAAAGGCAGATCCAATGGGGTTCGAAGAGCTCAGCTTAAGGGAGTCAGCTCAGCGAGGAGATCCA
Source organism: Lactuca virosa (assembly GCF_052849685.1). NCBI lineage: Eukaryota > Viridiplantae > Streptophyta > Magnoliopsida > Asterales > Asteraceae > Lactuca > Lactuca virosa. The sequence goes on from NC_136434.1 coordinate 266,085,766, forward strand.
CTTCAGAGAAGAAAAAAACATGTAACTGTTTTAACTATGGAAGTCCTGACTATTTTGCTAGGGACTACAAAGAGAAGAAAGAAGCTCAAAGTTCTGAGAACTATGAAGTGTTGTACAAGAAGCTCTTGGCTCACATGAAGAAGGAGAACATATCTCTGCCAAAAGCTTTCATTGCAACACAAGAGGATCGTGACGAATGGGTAGAAGAAGAGGAGACATCTAAAGATGAGCGGTTGAATGTTAAGGGTCTAATGGATCTTATCAATGATTCCCCTGATGGTAATCTCAACATGTGTGACGTTGATACCTCTCAAGCTGTCCAAGGATCAAGTCAAAATCTGGAACATACTTGGTTCCTAGACAGTGGGTGCTCTAGACACATGACTAGACTTAATTCCCCCTTAACAGATTTTGTGAAGAAATACGGTCCTATGGTCGTTTTTGGCGACAACAATGAAAAATTTGTCATGGGTGTTGGAGCTTTTGAGTGTAGGGCGTTCAAGCTGAAGGACGTATTCTATGTCAAGGGTCTTAAAAGCAACCTTATCTCTATCAGTCAACTTTGTGACGCTGGTTGTAAGGTTCTTTTTGATTGCCTTGAAGGAAAGGTTCTTGACTCTAAGAACAAAATTGTGCTTACTGCACTTAGGGACAACAACATTTATATGGTTTGATTTTACTTGTTTAGACAATTCTACTTTATTTTTTTTGATTTTATGCTTCTCTACTCTAAAATTTCTGAACATAAGTTGCTACAAATTTAGTTTATTTTGATTTTGTGCTTCAAAATTTTCTTTTAACTTTTATTTTACCAAAGAAGTATACATTGTACATTATTCTACTAACATTTGTCTATGCATGTTTTTCTTTATCGATAGTGACCATAACCGATTTGTTCCTTTAGAAAGGATCAGCGTGCCTTGGGGCAACATCTTCTTAGTAGAATTAGTTGACGCTGACTCTGCATCTTTTCTTCAACACCAATTGTTCTCTCCTTGATGTTGATGCTGAAGCTGATCGACATGTTACATCCTGTTGATGAGACCAGATAGGGGATGACTGTGCCAAAATGTATTTTTCTGGGCACATATCTCTTCCTTCGTGAACAACATATCTTTGTTGAAATGGGATGAAGTGAAGTTAGGTAACATAACACATCTATTTTCATAGATGCTCTCACTGGAACACCAAATCCCCTCAGAAATCCAGAGGCGTCTTCAACAAGACAGTGGTCCCACATTCTCTTCCTTCAAGGATCACAACGAGTGGAACCACTACAAGAAAAATATCCTTTAGTGACACACATTACGCGTCATAAAAGGGTACAGATGACACGCAAATGCGTGTCAAGGAAGGCCATGTCATAAAGGAAGACGACACGCATTTGCGCGTCATAACCTTACAACGCGCATTTACGACACACAATGCGTATCATTAAAGCCCCTGTCCAGAAACAACACGTCATAAATGAAGATGACACACATTTTTGCGTATCGTAAATTTAAATGTTTAAAAAGAATATATTTATAGATTTACTAATTTTCAAATTAAATTTGCATTTAATGTCTCATAATAGAAAATAAAATACCATATACACAATATACAATCCATTGCACAAAATTTAATGTCATACAAATCTATTTCTTACAATAAATGTGCCAACATCATTCATCTAATCTACTTTGTGTTTCATAGAAAAAATCTATTTCATACAATAAATGTATCATTAAAAGGAAATCTTTTCCTTAAGAAACCTAGGAAGAGCATAAGATAATAAACCAGCCTTATGAATCAAATCTTTAAATAAACGAAGCTTTCTTGATGTGATTCCCATTGGAAGAAGACAATCTTGGGATTGTGTCATGGTTTTCACCTGGTGCAAATAAAAAGGTAATTGAAAAAGATATACTCACCAATATCATAGAATCCAACTTTAATAGCTGCAGCTACATCAACTACTGCCTGAAGACCTGAAGAACATTGTCTGTTGACAGTCTTAATTGGCACAATTTCTGAAAATAAGAAAAAGGTAAAATCATGTTAAAGGAATTCGAGTATGAGAGTATTTTGGTCTTTTAATAAAGAAGAATGGAATTGGATTCCTTCTATCATCAAATATGGAGTTTCAAAGAACATTATAGAATTAAATTATGTGTGTTTGGAAACAAAACATGGAATGGAATGGAATGGAATCCTGAATTCCATTCATACCACAAAAGCCGGCATAGAAAGTAGCCATCTTGCATTCACATGCTCTTTGGGAGCTTGGTCCCAACACTGATCCAACAACAATATTGTACATTTTTTACAAAAAAAGTAATTGATCGAGGGATCCTATGGAATTTGTACATTTTTTAAACATTACATATTCAGACAACAATTTACCCAAACATACAACATTTAATAGGAATAAAAAACAAGGCCTTACTTCTATATATAGCTTCATCTGATTTGCATATATGCCAATAAAGTATATATGGATTCTACGAAAACCAATTACTTCATAAAAATCACCAAATTAATGATAATTTTTTTTTTGATTGCGTTAAAAATGGTAAAAAAAGGGCATGTAGACAACATCATACCTTTCATCCCCAGTGTAAAGATAGTTCTCATCTTTTGAGAGTTGAACCTAAATAAAACCAAATTGCTTCTAACATATTTAGACGATTAAGATATATATTTCATGATTATGGATCACAAACCAAACCCCACTTCTATGTGTCACACATAAAGAAATGTTAATATAGAATTAACGAAGATAATTTTTTTAAAGGAAAAAGTTAAAAGTACATACCATATTAGATGTTATTAACTCCAATAGTGACAACACATCGTCCAAATCATACAAACTACCATAAGATACCTTGTCTACTAATGGAGTCATAGGCTTCAGAACTACTTGATAAACTGCTCAACTCTCTAGCAAGACCTGAAATTTAGGTGTTTATATATACATAAAAACACAGGGTTATAATCTATGAAATATAAGTAGGATACATATGAGAACACTAAAAACTGAATATGTCAAACTTATATAAATTTAACAAATTACATACCCCACCTGCATCAGTAAGATAACCACCCATTGCAGAAAAACTCCCTTCTGTAGATTTGCATCACCAGACTTATAGCAACCTACAATGATAGAAAAGAAAAAAAAAGTAGATATGTGTTTGTTGGAATAATCCAGAAATTTGGGATAAAACTAGTCTGAAGGGTATTTTCGGAATTCTTTTTTTTAAACGTTTTTTGAGTTAGTTTAGGAGTCTAATTCATTTCGTATATATAGGGTGGTTATCTATTCATATTTTTATGAAGTTTTTATTCATGTGTACTAATAAAATCTTCAAAATTAAGCAAATTTTACAAAAGAGATAGACAGAAGGTATGAATGGTCATTTAATGTCCATTCAACACTAACTCGAGATAGACTTCATTTATCTATTAAGCACTTTATCCATACGACTCTTAACACAAATAGGCTTGCACTATAGGATATATTAGCTTTAACTTTTAGCTCGTTCTTATTGCATCAAGTCAAAAATAAAATACACATATATAGCTTGCAAGTTATGTTAATATCTTTATTCATCAATTACTAGAAACACTAAAAGTACATGATATTTACTAGTTTAACAGTTAAATATAACTTAGGGATAAATGCAAGAAATAGAGAAGTACTTTATTTCTTGTAAATTTCCCAATTACATCTACAAGGATCTGAACCACTCCAATCAGGTTGTAGATTCTGCCAGCTAGACTTTATAGCATTTTGCACAACAACTACAAGAATAAACAAGATTTTTCAGGTGGAAATTATATATATTCAGCTTCCAATAATTAACCCATCTTGTTTAATTTTAGTTAATAACTCTGAGAATCATAAAATGATCAATCTTGAATTCGCGATGTACAAATAATATCATGAACTACTGTAAACATGTCAAAATAAGGTGCGTTATCAATCTATAAGAAAAAATGCAAGAGAACTCCACACAAATTATCTCAAAAACTTACCATCATTTTGGGTCGTAACTACTGTGATTACGATAACTTGACTGGAACAATCAACATCCATACCAGAATTCTTGAACAGGGAGGACTCGTTGCTTGAGGAGCCAATGATCAGGGAGGACTAACGGCGGCGAGCAGGGAGGACTCGTCGCTTGAGGAACCAATGATTGAGAGAAAAAGATGGAGGGTCTATAAAATGTGTCTCTATACAATGTGTATAAAAAATGAAACCCTAGCCCTTTTATTTCAATTTCATGGCCTGGTGACCAAAACCCCTTCGACTTCACTAAGAACCGAAACCCTAGTTCGAGTAACAGTCGATATTATGGCCCTATACAGACTTCTAGGCACGAGACTCCTTGATTTCTACCGACTGGTGGTAGAAAAGAGAAGCGCTCGTGGTTCTCCGATTGAGGGTTTTTGCTTATTTGAATGAGATAAGTAGAGCGAGGGCAGAGAGTGGGTGGAGACATCGGTTGGAGACATGGTGGGAGATCGGAGATTTGGTGATGGTGCGATGCTTTTGGGGGAGAAAAGAGGAGTGGCGGTGATATTAGGGTATTTGACTGTGAGAGAAAGAAGAACGATGGAAAGAAGGTAGAGGATAAAATGGCGGATTTTCAAACTTTTGGGAATTTCATTTCCCCCGTTAGCCGCTAAAGAAGAGAACGCGTGTTTATGAAAAATAATATAAAACAACATGCTTACACGACACAAATTTTATGATATGTTCCCTCTGTGTTTTTTTGACACTAATTTTAAGGCATGCACAAATGCGTGTCCTCTATCCTTCAAATTTTAGAAAACATACCTTATTTTTACAACACACAAAAAATACGTATCGTAGATCCATGTGTGTCATTGTTTGCGTGTCATTAAATGGCTGTTTTCTAGTAGTGAAACTTCGAGTTTTGTCTTGGTGACTCTCATAACTTGAAGGTTACAAAGATTGGATCCTCTTAACTCGTTAGTTACAAAGACTGGTTCATGTCCATCTCTTGTTCTTGGTGAACATGAAGCTTGGAATCAATCTGCAATATCTCAATGATTAAAGGCATTCTCTTTCTTTGTTTACTATGAATTGTGTTTTTGTTTGATATATTTGATCTTGTTTGCTCTCTTTTATAGACAATGGTGAAATGTAGATATCTCGGAAAATGGAAGTTCATTTGTGACCATTCAATTCAAAAGATTTGATGAATTGAATCTTTATTTTCTTTCTGAAAAAGCTGCACAAATATTGCCTTTAGATTATTTCTTTGTTTGACTAACTCTTTTGTTTGTATTCTTATATTATTTATTATTTTATTTTGTACCATTTTTTAAGGTTTGACGATGGCATTTCATAAGCCAAGTATGTAACTTTTGACAAATAATCATCCCTAGAAGCATGTTGTTGTATGTGCATAAATCTTTCTAAGTATCACATTAGCGAGACCATCTGCTGAGATGACATGGAGTCACCCCCTCACGCTGATTGTCTAGCATGTGACAACCCGAAATTTCTATCTTGTACAGTCATTCAATTCAATCATGGTCAGACTTGTTTCTGCTATCTTTTAGCATTGTTAAGGGTCTGTTTGAGTGTTCTGAGCCTAGTACATTTAAGGATTTGGTGTTAGGAAGTATCTGCTAGAGTTCATGGTGCAGCATTTGAGCCAGAAAACTCCAAGTCTGCGAGTTTACGGCCGTAAACTAGAGATTACGGCCGTAAACTCTTGGCTGGCCGTAAACTCTTGGCTGGCCGTAAACTCCTTCCATATACATGATATTCCTTCATTTTTCACCATTTCTCACACTTCCAACTCAAGAAACTCGATTCTCTCTCAACTATCATCAAGGGTTTTCATCTTGATCTTCAAATATGTAAGTGTTTCTTCCAATTGTTAGTTAGTACCTTGCTTAATCTAGTGAAACCCTATGATTTCATCCATTATTTCATCTCTTTTGGGTAGATATTTAAATCTTCATCACTTACACCAAGAACACCAAGAACACCTACTAGTTCGTGGACCGTGAACACCCCCTTCAAGCTTCAAAACGTAAGTATCCGTCCATATACTAGTTTTCCTATAGAAGCTCTTAACATACACCCTTGAAAACAACCATTTCCCAAGAACAATAAGAGTTTACGACCATGAGCATCTCCCTTGGCCGTAAACCCTCCTCAAGATCTTCATTGGTCGTAAACACCTTGGCCATAAACACCAAGGCCGTGAACACCCTTGTGTGGCCGTAAACCCCCTTAGAACAATCCTATGTGATTGTAACACTTCAATCCAAGTGTTTCCTAATCCCTAAGGTGGTTCTCTATCATGATTAGTTGTTATATACACTAATTATATTCATATATGTGTCATTATATGCTTAATAGGACCCATTTGTGCTCGAGGCTTCACTTGAGACTTAGCATCCTAAATCGATCTTTCATTCGTATCACTCACTACAGGTGAGTTCATACCCCTTAAATTATCTTTTAAATGATTTTAAATACTTTTATGGGGGGGATTACAAGTAGAACTATTATAGTTATTATATGAATCGCATGTGATTAATAACTAACAAAACAAGTGGATTTTCTTATACTTCAAATTGTTTCATCAAACGAACTCTTCAAAACATTTTATAAACTGACATCAAGTCATCTGTTACCATTCAAATGGTTAAAACTCTTTTATATGTTAAAATGTTTATCAAACTCTCTTAAACTTATATATTGTCAAAATCATGTCTATATGTATATAGTTATATAAGTAAGGTTGAAAGGACTTAGGACTGATAACTCACTTTATTTCCTGTTCCTTGTTTGGTTGTGGACTTAGGATATCCGGTTGTTTGTCCGAGTGTCGTTTGAATCTTAGTTATATATTATGTATATGTGTATAGATATAAAAGTTCCTACATCAATTCAGCACCTTTGGGTAGCAAAGGTGTACAAACATACTCAGTCGTTCAAACAACATTACTAGTAAACTATAATAGGTATAGTTTAGAGGCTTACTACTCACTATTTCTAATACAATGAAACATACAAGAGTTAGTTCATTCATGAGTCAATACAAACTTACTATTATGAGAAACAGGAAGAACATACTATGATGAGAAACAAAGAGAAGATACACTACACTATACAAGAGAACATACAATACACTAGAACAGAGAGAACATACAACACACTAGAACATACTATACAAACACTAGAATACTATAACATTAATGTGAGCCACTACTTCATGGCTTGGCAATCTACTGCTGTGTCACGTTTTGTAACCAGAGTCTCCTGGAGGGAGAGCGTGAATTGGTATATAGATCTATACGGGATTGACTATCCTACACCTTGCTGCTAGCTACAGTGGGACCTGCAGGTCTACGGGTGACTAATGCCATACCATTTCGATGTCTTTGAGCGTCGTGTTTTAACTAGTCGATCAGGCATGATTACAACTATATCACATTTTACCTTAATTAAAAACAATTGTTTAAAGGTAGTTAGTACAAGGTAGTAGCTATATACAAATACTACAAGTACATCAATATTATTTTCCCATTACATTCAAATTGTGATCTTCTCACATAAACGGTAAGGTAAACTATATTTTTGGTAATGATAGTCTGTCCTTGGGAAAATTACACACTTTTACAAACAAACAACATACAGAACATTCGGGCCTTGGTAGAAGGCTACTTTTAGTAGAAAATATAGGATTTTCTAGGAGATACAAACACTTACAAACATTTGCTACAAAAACTTACAAACATTTACATCAAACATTTACGAACACTTTCATACAAGCAATGACACTAAAATACTTATGAACTCACCAACTTTAATTCTGATATATGCTTTCAAAATAATTTGTATTCTCAGGTCACTAGTAGACAGGTACCGATGACCAGGTTTTTGAGAAGACGGAGCTTTCAAGAATCGTCCTTATTTTGATTATTCATTTTGGGTGTCTTATAAACTATACACAGAACACACTTGTATTAAATTATATTATTAATGAAATGGATGATGTTGTTGCTTGTTTACTATTATGCATTGTTGTGATACTGTACATGACGTCCTCCGCCCCAGAACGTTTCCGCCGTTCCGGTTTTGGGGGGTGACAGATTGGTATCAAAGCTCTGTTTATAGTGAATTGAGTATATCAACCCATAAAAGATATACAAATATAAACACAACGGGATTAAAATACTCTGACCAAGAGTTATACTTTTAAATAATAAAATATTTAACCGAAGTATACATACCTGCATTCATACTAAAACCAGTGTCACTAGGACAGAACAAAAGTATTGCGATTGTTGGACAGCACAAGTAGGCTTGGGGACATATAATCAGATCTGAGAGTGATATAGCCTGATCAACTATATCTTTCCGAGAAGTGATTGCATGTGCCTAGGAATGGTTGTGGTGTTGCAGCAAGTCTAAAAACATACCAACACTACTACAATGAAAACATTAGAACATACCAACACTACTATAGGAGTATTTTGTGTTACTATAATTACTTATGTGCAAACTAAAAAGGTCTTTATTAGTATGTCAATAGTTGCTGAATGGATACGCTAAGGTTATATGTGACTAAGGTGTCATAGACTTAGAATCTGTGATCTTTGCTTTACTTCATGTTCCTTGTTTGGTTGTGGACTTAGAGTTAAGATTTCTTATTCGAAGGTCTATCCTATTTTGGTTACATATGACTTGTATGCACTACACAAGTGTTGGAGCAACTGGTAAGGATCATCATATAATTATCTTAATTAGTACGTCTATTAACTATTTCTTTTAACCCTATTCTCGCGTAGATAACATGGTTGGATTCCATATCCCCAGAGACCCGTACTTTCCCAACCAAGGTAACGGTGGATGGTTCGACGATGAGCCAAAAGAGGAACCTGCAATTCCATTGGATGATGAATTCGCAGAGAACTTCCCGGGGGATTCCGACTCCGAGTCGGAAGTCAATGATCAACCCCTGGTAGCTCCAAACCCAAATCCTAACCCTCGTCCGACTTTTCAAGGCCCGATGCCTCTGTGGGTGGAAAGTTTGGAAACATGGAATCAGAAACAGGGTCAACGCATCCCATACAATGGAGACAGAAGCTTCTACAACCTGAGCGAAGGAGGCTCAGCGGACAGAGTCCTGCCTATTCTGGTCCGCCGGGTTGCTCGTAATGAAATACAGGGTAGGACAGCCCTCAACCGAATCGCAGAAGTTGATGCCAATGCAGGGGTTAATATTGTCTGCATTCGTCATCTGGAAGATGCTCGTGAGAGAGCTGAAAGAGACAATGAGTCTCTACTACAAGAACTGGTTGTGCCTCGGGCTGAAGTCATAGAGCACCGCGTACGCCAGCGAGTGTATGAGCGACACCTTCTTGATATGGAGCGTCAGCAGGCCGACTTAAGGGTTTGCCCAAGGGGTTCTCGTCGCCAGTAGGAGATGCTCTGCTCATCCTTTTATTTGGTTAAAGGAATAGCCTTCTTATCTATGCTCTAAGTAGCACTTTTCCCTGTAATTTCCTGTGTATCTTAAGACCTTGAACTTTCAGTCTATTAGGTCTTTATGCTGTCAAAATTTTCCTATCCTGGTTTGATGTAAGACCTACTCATAGGTCATTTTTCCCCGAACTTGTTACATCTGTAATACCAATATTATTGACAGGTATCTAATCTCAAGGAAGTTATGATCCAAATGCTTTCATCCTTCTTGTACTAGATATCTATTCATTCATACTTTCACTTGTGTTGTTGGGCTATGGAGAGTTAGTCCATGAGTCACTCTCATCATTCTCTCTATCAAATACTTATCAAAATCTTCATTCTTTTAAACTTATAGCTACAAGATGCCTCCCCGTCGATCAGCGAGACGCGCTACTCCGATAACTCCAACACCAGCACCACCTCCTCCATAATATAACCTAGCAGCAATCCAAGCTGCGGTTAATGCGGCTGTTACGACAGCCCTAGCTCAGTTCAATGCTAGTGGAACTAGAGGGAGTGGGACAACTGTTCATTCCACTCATGGTGATGCTCCAGTGCGCTCTAGGGAGTGCTCGTATAAGGACTTCACCAACTGCAAGCCCAGGTCCTTCAATGGGACTGGCGGAATCATTGCCCTCTCGCAATGGTTCGAGAAGACGGAATTGATCTTCGAGATCTGTTCCTGTCCAGAAGGAAGCAAAGTTAAGTTTGTTTCTTGCACCTTCGCGGACCGATCCCTGACGTGGTGGAATAGCCATGTCAAGTCACTAACTCTAATAGTGTCAAATGCCATGGGCTAGGAAGCTCTTAAACAGCTCATGATCGAGGAATACTGCCCGAGGGGCGAAGTTCAGAAACTTGAACAGGAACTATGGAGCCTAACCATGAAGGGCTCCGACATAGTGGCCTATACTGCCAGATTCAGCGATCTGGTGGCACTATGTCCGGGAATGGTCCCTACTGAGGGAAAGAAGATAGAGAGGTATATCTGGGGGTTGGTGCCTCCATTTCAGGGGAATGTCTTAGCTTCAAACCCCACTACCTTCGATAGTGCCAAATGTCTGTCACAACGGCTCATTGACCATGGAGTCGCACCCCGTCAACAACAACAACCCTAGCCATCTCAGAACCATCCAAGGCCGCTGACAACAAGCGGAAGTTCTGGGAAAACAAGAAGAAGAACGCTGTGTAGAACGCTGCCAAAAAGCAGCAGGTCGTAGCCGTTCATGCTACGATAACCCCTACTGCTGCTGCACCGATAAAGCAATATGCTGGAAGCTTGCCCAAGTGCAACAAGTGCAGCTTCCACCATACCGGACCCTGCCGGGAAATACAGTGCTCTAACTGCAACAGGAAAGGGCACACTGTCCGTTACTATAAGGCTCCGACAAGGCCAATCACCCAAGTGCCCGGCGTTGGTGTGGGCCAGGATTGCTACGGATGTGTCGAGGTAGGCCACTACAAAAGGAACTGCCCAAAGGCAGGGAATGCCGGCGGAGTGGCAAGAGTTTTGGATATAGGCCACGAGGAAGCAGTTGCCGACCCTATAGTGGTCACTGGTACGTTTCTCCTCGATAACTCATATGTATGCATACTGTTTGATAGTGGAGCTGAGAGGAGCTTCATAAATCAGAAATTCGCTCGCTTACTTAAACAACAACCACGTGCACTTAAAGAACCATTCACTGTAGAAATGGCTAATGGAAAGACAGAGAGTACTAGCTGCATATACATACGATGTACACTAACTCTAGATAACCATTCATTTCCAATCGATCTCATGCCGGTCTCCATTAAACGTTTTGACGTCATTATCGGCATGTATTGGTTGAGTTCTCATCGTGCCGACATCATGTGTTACGAGAAGGTTGTTCGCCTTAATCTTCCGTCTAGCGAAACCCTAATTATCTACGGCGACAAACCCGACACGAGCCTTCGTATCATCTCGAGCATACAAGCCCAGAAGTACTTACGAAAGGAATGTCGCGCATTCCTTGCTCATGTTGTCGATGTGAGCCTAGAGACGAAGGACATAAAGAACATCCCAGTGGTACGCGACTTTCCCGACATCTTCCCAGAAGAACTCGCAGGATTACCTCCACAGCGTTAAGTCGAGTTCAGAATCGACTTAGTTCCAGGGGCTACCTCAGTAGCCAAATCTCCCTATCGTCTAGCACCAGCTGAGATGCAGGAACTATCTGGTCAACTTAACGAACTGCTCAGCAAGGGCTTTATTAGACCAAGCTTCTCACCCTGGGGAGCACCGGTCTTTTTCGTCAAGAAGAAAGACGGATCGTTCCATATGTGCATCGACTACATAGAACTGAACAAACTAACCGTGAAGAGTCATTAACCTCTGCCTCGCATAGACGATTTGTTCGACCAACTGCAAGGGGCGAATTACTTTTCAAAGATAGACCTGAGATCCGGGTATCACCAGTTACGAGTGCTAGAGGAGGATGTCCCGAAGACAGCCTTCCGAACTCGTTATGGACACTACGAGTTTGTAGTGATGCCGTTCGGATTGACCAATGTGCCCGCATTATTTATGGACTTAATGAATAGGGTGTGCCGTCCTTACTTGGATCAGTTTATCATTGTTTTCATCGATGACATACTTATCTACTCTCAAAGTAAGGAGGAGCATAGTCAACATCTACGTCAGATCTTGGAAACTCTGCGATCAAAGAAGCTTTATGCGAAGTTCTCTAAATGCGAAATTTGGATCCGAAGAGTCGAATTCTTGGGTCACGTGGTTAGTGAAGAAGGAATCCACGTGGACCCTTCCAAAATCAAAGCCATTGAGAACTGGTCAGCACCGAAGACGCCTACAGAAATTCATCAATTTCTAGGCCTCGCTGGCTACTATCGCAGGTTCATTCAGAACTTCTCTCGGATTGCGAAACCGCTTACAACATTGACCAGTTCTGATGGTCAAGGGCTTGGTTGTGTTCTGATGCAACGAGGTAAGGTCATCGCCTATGCCTCAAGACAACTAAAGACACATGAGGTCAACTATACCACACATGATCTTGAGTTAGGAGTAGTGGTATTTGCTCTGAAGATCTGGAGACACTACCTGTATGGTACAAAAAGCAATATCTTTACAGACTACAAAAGCCTACAACACATATTCGACCAGAAGGAGCTCAATATGAGACAACGACGGTGGGTTGAGCTACTCAGTGACTACGAATACGAAATTCGTTATAATCCTGGTAAAGCCAACGTAGTAGCTGACACCCTAAGTCGGAAAGAATACTCAGGTCGTAGAGTCAAATCATTGACTATGACTATCCATTCACACTTGTCCACACAAATTAAGGAGGCTCAGCTAGAAGCCTTGAAACCTGAAAAATTGGCGGGTGAATCCCTGAGAGCGATGGATAAGAACTTGGTAGTTAAGGGTGGCGGAGCCTTATATCTCATGGATCGGATCTGGACACCGAAGCACGGTGGTTTCAGAAACTTGGTCATGACAGAAGAACACAACACTCGATATTCCGTCCACCCAGGTTTAGATAAGATGTATCTGGATCTTAAAAAGTTATACTGGTGGCCTAACATGAAAGCAGAAATTGCTACCTTCGTGAGCAAGTGCCTTACTTGCGCCAAGGTTAAGGTCGAATACCAGAAACCATCAGGTTTACTTCAGCAACCGGAGATACCTGAATGGAAGTGGGAGCGGATCACAATGGACTTCATAACCAAGTTGCCCAAGACAACGGGTGGTCTCGATACCATATGGGTGATCATAGACAGGTTAACAAATTCCGCACACTTCCTGCCTATCAAAGAGACTGACAAGATGGATAAACTCACTAGAACATACATTAGGGAGATCGTACTACTGCATGGTGTTCCCATATCCATTATCTCTGATAGATATAGTAGATTCACTTCGAGATTCTGGTAGTCGCTACAAAGTTCCCTTGGGACTAGGTTGGACATGAGTACAGCCTACCATCCGCAAACCGACGGACAAAGTGAGAGGACTATCCAAACTTTGGAAGATATGTTGCGAGCCTATGTGATTGACTTTGGGAAGGCATGGGATACTCATCTACCCCTTGTCGAGTTCTCCTACAACAATAGTTATCACACAAGCATAAAGGCTGCTCCATTTGAAGCCCTCTATGGCCGTAAGTGCAGATCCCCTCTGTTCTGGGATGAGGTGGGTGACACTCAGTTGGCTAAAGGACGGGTTCCTGATATCACTCTCATAGGTCCGGAAATCATTCGGGAAATGACAGAGAAGATCGTTCAAATTCGTGAACGATTGAAAGCCTCTAGAGACCGATAGAAAAGCTACGCAGACAAGCGAAGGAAACCTTTGGTATTCCAGGTGGGCGACCGTGTTCTTTTGAAGGTCTCACCCTGGAAGGGCATAATACGCTTTGGAAAGCATGGAAAGCGAAATCCAAGATACGCAGGGCCTTTCGAGATTATCGCTAGAATCGGCCCTGTAGCTTACAAACTCCAACTACCTCGCGAACTTAGTAATGTACATTCTACTTTCCACATCTCGAACTTGAAAAAGTGTCTGTCCGACGAGACTCTTGTAATCCCACTCGACAAGATCGAGATCAACGAGAGCCTCAACTTCATGGAAGAACCTGTAGAGATCATGGACCGAGAGGTCAAGCAAACGAACCAAAGCCATATCCCGATAGTGAAGGTTCGCTGGAATGCCAAGCGAGGACCTGAATTCACTTGGGAGCACAAGGATCAGATGAAACGAAAATATCCTCATCTTTTCGTTTAGTTATTTGTAATTGCTTAATTGCTTAAACTCTAATTTCGGGACGAAATTCTCTCTAACGGGGGGATGATGTGACAACCCGAAATTTCTATCTTGTACAGTCATTCAATTCAATCACGGCCAGACTTGTTTCTGCTATCTTTTAGCATTGTTAAGGGTCTGTTTGAGTGTTCTGAGCCTAGTACATTCAAGGATTTGGTGTTAGGAAGTAACTGCTAGAGTTCATGGTGCAGCATTCGAGCCGGGAAACTCCAAGTCTTGGAGTTTATGACCGTAAACTAGAGATTACGACCGTAAACTCTTGGCTGGCCGTAAACTCCTTCCATATTCATGATATTCCTTCATTTTCACTATTTCTCACACTTCCAACTCAAGAAACTCGATTATCTATCAACTATCATCAAGGGTTTTCATCTTGATCTTCAAATATGTAAGTGTTTCTTCCAATTGTTAGTTAGTACCTTGCTTAATCTAGTGAAACCCTATGATTTCATCCATGATTTCATCTCTTTTGGGTAGATCTTCAAATCTTCATCACTTACACCAAGAACACCTACTAGTTCTTGGACCGTGAACACCCCCTTCAAGCTTGAAAACATAAGTATCCTTCCATGTACTAGTTTTCCTATAGAAGCTCTTAACATACACCCTTGAAAACAACCATGTCCCAAGAACAATAACAGTTTACGGCCATGAGCATCTCCCTTGGCCGTAAACCCTCCTCAAGATCTTCCTTGGCCGTAAACACCCTTGGCTGTACACACCTGGCCGTAAACACCAAGGCCGTGAACACCCTTGTGTGGCCGTAAACACCCTTAGAACAATCCTATGTGATTGTAACACATCAATCCAAGTGTTTCCTAGTCCCTAAGGTGGTTCTCTATTATCATTAGTTGTTATATACACTAATTATACTCATATATGTGTCATTATATGCTTAATAGGATCTGTTTGTGCTCGAGGCTTCACTTGACACTTAGCATCCTAAATCGATCTTTCATTCGTATCACTCACTACAGGTGAGTTCATACCCCTTAAATTATCTTTTAAATGATTTTAAATACTTTTATGGGGAGGGGGCGGAATACAAGTAGAACTATTATTGTTATTATATCAATCGCATGTGATTAATAACTAACAAAACAAGTGGATTTTCTTATACTTCAAACTGTTTCATCAAACGAACTCTTCAAAACATTTTATAAACTGACATCAAGTCATCTGTTACCATTCAAATGGTTAAAACTCTTTTATATGTTAAATTTTTTATTAAACTCTCTTAAACGTATATATTGTCAAAATCATGTCTATATGTATATAGTTATATAAGTAAGGTTGAAAGGATTTAGGACTGATAACTCACTTTATTTCCTGTTCCTTGTTTGGTTGTGGACTTAGGGTATCCGGTTGTTTGTCCGAGTGTCGTTTGAATCTTAGTTATATATTATGTATATGTGTATAGATATAAAAGTTCCTACATCAGTTCAGCACCTTTGGGTAGCAAAGGTGTACAAACATACTCAGTCGTTCAAACAACATTACTAGTAAACTATAATAGGTATAGTTTAGAGGTTTACTACTCACTATTTCTAGTACAATGAAACATACAAGAGTCAGTTCATTCATGAGTCAATACAAACTTACTATTATGAGAAACAGGAAGAACATACTATGATGAGAAACAAAGAGAACATACACTACACTATACAAGAGAACATACAATACACTAGAACAGAGAGAACATACAACACACTAGAACATACTATACAAACACTAGAAGACTATAACATTAATGTGAGCCACTACTTCATGTCATGGCAATCTACTGCTGTGTCACGTTTTGTAACCAGATTCTCCTGGAGGGAGAGCGTGAATTGGTGTATAGATCTATACGGGATTGACTATCCTACACCTTGCTGCTAGCTACAGTGGGACCTGCAGGTGTACGGGTGACTAATGCCATACCATTTCGATGTCTTCGAGCGTCGTGTTTTAACTAGTCGATCAAGAATGGTTACAACTGTATCACATTTTACCTTAATTAAAAACAATTGTTTTAAGTTAGTTAGTACAAGGTAGTAGCTAGATACAAATACTACAAGTACATCAATATTATTTTCCCATTACATTCAAATTGTGATCTTCTCACATAAACGGTAAGATAAACTATATTTTTGGTAATGATAGTCTGTCCTTGGGAAAATTACACACTTTTACAAACAAACAACATACAGAACATTCGGGCCTTGGTAGAAGGCTACTTTTAGTAGAAAATATAGGATTTTCTAGGAGATACAAACACTTACAAACATTTGCTACAAACACTTACAAACATTTACATCAAACATTTACGAACACTTTCATACAAGCAATGACACTAAAATACTTATGAAATCACCAACTTTAATGCTGATCTATGCTTTCAAAATAATTTGTATTCTCAGGTCACCAGTAGACAGGTACCGATGACCAGGTTTTTGAGAAGTCGGAGTTTTCAAGACTCGTCCTTATTTTGGTTATTCATTTTGGGTGTCTTATAAACTATACACAGAACACACTTGTATTAAATTATATTATTAATGCAATGGATGATGTTGTTGCTTGTTTACTATTATGCATTGTTGTGATACTATACATGACATCCTCCGCCCCAGAACGTTTCCGCCGTTCCGGTTTTCGGGTGTCACATAACATAGTCTAAACTTTCTAAGTGAGATTTCCTGATCCAAATAAAAAATTTATAGAAAGTCTTGGGTGTGTATTTTTAATTAACTACCTTGCCTGACGTTGTCCCTGGAAGTATGTTTGTCGTATGCATCAAGTCTCATGTTCTGCTAAAACATTGAGCATAACCCAATGGCTTACCCTGATTGCATAGTCATCAACATAAGAGTTACTTGTATGGTCCTTAAATGACAAAGGGTTATTCATGTCCCTGACCTCCTAGACTGAGGTATGACATGGTACCATTACCAATTGACGGTGAATTTATGATTATAGACTGCAACTAACTTTGTGATGCAAGGATTAAACCGCTTCTTGCTGAAGGGTTATCATTGTTAATAATTCATGTTGATTCCACCTCAACGCAACTGAAACAATCCATTCTCTCTTTATTTTATTCTTTAAAGCTTTATGATTCAGCGTAATGTACCATACACTGATGAGAACTTGAAAAATCTATGCCTATGGTTAAGCTAAATCACCACAACTTATCACACACATCAATCCATTCTCTCCATATATTCTTCTTTAGAATTTTATGAGTCAGCGTATGAAATTATATGCTGATGAAATGTCACAATACTATGTCGGTGAATGGTAGTTTAAGCCCACACCATCAGGAGACATCACAAACTTACTGGATTACAAGCTGCATCTCTGATACGCTGATTGCTTTCGTTGATGATCATTTCCGTTGATGTTGTGTCTCAATGATATAGTTTCCTTATCTCGACGGTAACTTTTTTGGATGACGATTAAAAGGTCCATCAATATCTTGGGATACGATATTTTTATGGCATCGATCTCTTCAATCATGATTACGTAAAAGGGAAGATATTTTTTTTAATAAATTGGGAAACTCCGTCCTAGGTCACTTTTACAAGTTATTCAAGCAATTGGCTTTCTCTCGCGAAAAAGGCTCTCCCAACCATCATCTTCCACAAAGCTCTCACAATGTCCAAGCCTCTGTATGAGTTTTCCCTGATCGCTAATGTCGTCAAAGGTCCTCATGCCCCTGATTCTCCCATCATCATTCAAGAAAACAATGTGGAGTTCTCTGATGACATTCCAAAACAGTTCGTGAACTCAGGCATCGAAGATTTCGTCGACTATGTCAAAAACTGCCCTCTTCGATTTGCCTTCTACGACTTCCCAGAGCCCTTTTACCCTAAACAAGTATGTGAGTTCTATTATTCATGCTCGGTTGATTCTGATACTGAAACCATTACTGGAACCATTGGAGATGGTCAATATAGGGTTACTATTGGCGTAAAATCATTTCGAATTGCTCTTTGTCTTCCTTGATTAGAAAATTATTCTAAAACTCATTCGGAAGAAAAGTGCAAGTATGTTCGTGAAAGATTAGGGTATAAATTTTCTCTTCAGGGCACCTCTCATGATCCACACAAATACACTCTTTGTCATTGTTTTGGTGTAGGATGGAAGTACTTAACAGGGGTTAACTGAATCTCTTTAAGCAAAACATTTTATATTCTATTGTGTGCAACAAAAGATTGGATTTTGCTCAACTTTTTCTAGATCAGGTGATTGATGGTATCACTAGGAACAAGAAGACATTATATGTTCCCTATGCTCGTTGGGTTGGGTTAATTTTGGCTCATGAGGAAGGCTATACTGACAATCATGGGATTACCATTCTAATTCCCGCCCTTTCCTCAAAGATCATTAATATTGTTCCTTCTAAAGATGATTTGCATATCACTCAGAGAATGGCTAATTGGATTGCAAACCCCTATATTGCTGAATCCTCTGATTATGAAGAAGAGGATGATGAGGATAATGAAGAAGAAGAGGATGATGAGGATGCTAATGATGTTAATGAAGTAGACGCTGAAGCTAATGAAGGGGTTGATAAAGAAGAAGTCACTGATGATGAAGAAGATGATTTAGCCACTGATAAGGGAGAAGACTTTGTTCAGGGAATGAACTCTCCTCCAAGAGTAAACAAGCACATTCGATTCTCAACTACTTCATCATCCACTCACTCTACAGATGCTATGGTTATTGATGACACCCCACCAAACTCTCCAAGTGATAATCCTCCTCCGCCTCCACCTCCATCATCAAATCCTCCTCCACCATCTCATCCTCCTCCTCGCACTCCTTCACCACCTCCTGGTTCTCCTCCCCAATCTGATGCTGCCAAAAAGGGGAGAATAGTCAAGAGAGTCCTGACCAGCATATGCAAATGGTGGTGGTAACTGCATCAACTTCATCTCAGCTTGAGATGAATGAAGCTGAAAGTGTTGAAGCTGACTGTCAAAAAGAAATTGGTGTTTTGCAGATGCTGATGCAACGACTAATGATGAGCCTATCCCAGAAGTTGGTGATCAATTAGATACTGATGACTATGAAGGGTTTCTTGATATAGGATTCATGCCACAAGCTTATGTTCCTGTTGTTCCTTTGAATTTTTTCTACCCTGATTCATACTTTTATGGGGAGATTCCTCAAGGAAATGATAGTGACATAGAGTCTGATGATGATCAGCTCAATACTCGACAAAAGAAGGCTTCCTTCTCAGGGGGAGGCCATAGCGCTGAAGCTGGAAGCTCTTCTGCTATTGCTGATCCTTCAGCACCTCCTACTTCCAAGAAAAGTAAGCTTAATGTTGATCTGAATGCATTGGCTGAATAATGGGATACAATCGTTGAGGAAGTAAGAGAAATCATGATAGAGAATAATGCCACCATTCGAGAAAGGAAAGAAGCAGAAAAGGAGAACGTTTATCCTTTAAACTTGCTCAGGCTCTTGCTTCTGCTGATGAAAGTGATGCTATTCAAAGCACTAATGATCAAGTCAAGAAAATTTAGCTATTCAATAATAGTGTGGACAAACAACACATGGTTTCTAAGTTGAATGACAGGATCAATAGAAAGAAGTTTGGAGATGTTCTGAGTCATAGAACAAAACTTGATCCCATTATCAGGGTAAGATGCACCAAACCAAGGAACAAGTCTCTAAAGCTTCACTTGGTCAGAAAGAATACTGAGTATGAATACATTGAGGTTGTATTTGGTCGTGAGTTAGTCAAATTTGGTTACAGCGAATGGATACAAATTCAGGAACTTATTGACAAAGATAAAAGTATTAATGCTCAGGAAGTGAAGTTAGCAATTCAACAGCTTCTCAACAAAGTTAAGAAACTGAATCTTATGCCATCAACTGGTCCTTCTAGACCATCCTCTCCAGGAAGAATAGGCGTCCCCAGAAGATCCAAGAATACTAAGTTTCTCCTTCCATATGGAACTCGTTAAATCAACAACAAACTTCTAGCGGGTGTTGAACCACTTCAGTACATGTTCATTCGAGAACCGGAGCATGGTATTTTCTATCTTGACGGTCAAAATCAGATGTGCTTTCAACGCACTGATGATCTTCCTGTTGCACCCACTGACCATATATTTCATCTTTGCATGGAAGGACTTAGTCATATAGAATTAGAACGAGGATATCGTGTACTGATCTCTCTGGAGAATAGTAAAAGTTTGGAAGAACTTAAAATTGATGAATTCAGATGGGTTAAGCCTGAGATATTGAAAGAAGCTAAAAATTTCTATAATGGTTATTTTAATGAATCTGATGAAGAAGATTAGTCTTGACATCATCAGATAGGGGGGGATTGTAAGGTAACACCTTATGATCTGATTAGCCAAATACTCTACATGCTAACTGTCATCGCCAGCGTCGACATCAGCATCAGTGCCAGCGCCAGCAAGCATGACCAGCGTCAGCGTGTAGTCATATAATCTGATGTAGTATTTGTATATTAGGTAATTATACACACACACACACACACACATATATATATATATATATATATATATATATATATATATATAGAGAGAGAGAGAGAGAGCGAGAATAGATAGCAGATCTGATAACCTTGTGATATGGATCGGTTCTTAGTATAGATTAGATATGTTCCCTTCAATCAAGGGATATACTTGTATAGATTAGTATATATATTCAACATTAGGGTGAAACCCTAATGTAATCGTCTTGGTGACCGTCTTTGTGACAACCCGTTTTCTTGGTGAAAACAACCACTTTATTGGTGAAAGACAATTTGGAGAATTCTTCGTGTTCTTTGCTTTTTTGTTCTTTATTTGCTTAGTTTAGTTTGCTCTTGTTTATCATACTTGAAGTGTATCCGATCGATAAAAACCTTCACTCTCCCTTTCGACTCTCCTCACAAAGCAAAACATATTGACGATACAGATCCGACTAACCTTTCGATTCCTACCCCATCACCATCTATTTCACCAATAAAAAGAGCGAAACTGGCTAGTTCAAGTAGCCGGAAGAATATTTTGCCAAAAAAATCGACAAGTGATTTGCGCAATCACCTCTAAAATCTAAGGCCACAAAGAGACCCAAAACCACTAAATCCTCTTAAAATGATCGACAGATCCTTTCTTGACCTAAATCTGGGTCTTTGCTACCCCCCATCTATCCACTCTTTCAATGTACACATTGAAGCTTCAATACTACCTACACACAATCACAAAGAGTCTTGACATAAACCTCCTACATCCTCTCAAAAGGATGACGTCAAAGTTGAACAAAGTTCCTTGAAGCCCCCTGGACCAGACCCATGAGTTAACCTTGAGCCTATTTTTTCCGTCTACACTAGCACGACCTATGGCAGTTATCACAAGTCCTAGTCAGTCTGCTACTGGGGCAGTCCTTCCTGTATCTGATGCCACAACCGGAAAGAGATTCACCACACATTAAGGACTTTCAGGTGCTACTAACAAACTATTTTTGGATATGAGTGTTCTCGGATTACAAGCTACATATTTCAAAGCATCACTAGAGGATTTTTCCCAATTTCCTTCAAAATTGAAGATAATGTCAACAATGATTCTTACCAATAAAAAAGAGGCTTGCACTCTGATCATTGAAGGCATCAATCTAGAAGCAAGTTTGTCTTTGGACTTAGCAATATGGAACTGAACAATGTTAAGAACAATAGAATCGAGAAAAAAAGTGATGATGAAGAGAAAGGAAGTGATACAGAGAAGAAAGAAGGTGATGAAAAGAAATAGGATGAACCTAAGTCAATCTTTGGTTCTGATGAAGATCTTGACAAAGGTGTTGATGATATTGTTGAGGAACTAGTGTTGGATAAGAATGAAACCAAAGTGTTATATGATCATAGGTCAACTAATTAGCCTAAGTATGTTTAAGCCTCATCCTCCAAACCAAAAATGAAGATTGATTTGCAATCTTCATCGGATAAGATGAAAGAACCTTCGGTTCATGGTTCCTTGGATGATGATAACATTTTAGTTAGTGAAGATGAATAAGAAAGCGATGGAAGCGATAATAAATTCGAGTCAGACATTGGCTCCTCGAATGAGATTACCTTTGATCCATCTGAGTTCATCAATATGAAAGACAAGGTTGAATCGGTTGAGGTAAAAGTTGATTCTCTTGACAAAAAGATCGATCTAATGGTCAAAGCACTCATAGAGATCAAGTCCTCCGCTCCTTCCATTCAATATTGCGAGAAGAAACTTGACGAAATTATGTCACTGGGATTCAAGCATACAATGGAAGAACATGAAGGCAGTTTTAATTAGACCCTCAATCACCAGATAGGTCTACCAGATCAAATGTCGAAGATTCATGCAGATGGGGTCAATCTACAAACGAAATTATCAACCAAACCTACATCCGACATGAAAAATAAATTCAAAGATTGGAGAAGGAGATCCAAGCAAAAGATGGCATGAATTTAGTTCTTCAACAGGTGCTCATCAGAACTATGCAGGCTACCAAAAACTTCATCGATATTCCGAATTTTAAATTCAATGAAGTCCTCAGGGTAATGGATATTGTTCTATATGAGTTAAAAAGTCAAGCACCTATAGCAGATGCCTATGATAATCTTACTAAGGTAATCAATATTAGCTTTGGGATGGTGTTTGAGAAGATAGGCGATCTAAAGTATCGATTAGAGCTTGCTGTTGGAATAGATGTCTAACGTCATAACTAAATTGGTCAAATTTAAAACTAAATTGGTATAACTTTATGGAATAAAAGTAAAGTCCTTTTGGGTTGCCTTCAAAAGCAAGAAATAGCTAAAAATGACTTTAGGAGAGAGATAAAATGATTTGTTAATTTATTATATGATTAATAAATTAATTAAAAATAATTGGAACTAATTAGTTATTAGTCAAAATTAATTCAGGATTATTTGGAAGGTGTAAGGGATGACTTGTAATATTTCATAATTGAGCAAAAGAACAATTCTAGATGGTTCTATAGGAGTGGACAATTTTATGGAGGGCTTTTAGGGTTTCTGGAAGCCTCATAGAGCTAATAAGGATAACCGCCATGAATTGATAAAATCTGATTATTTTATTATACAAACCAGGGTTTATCCTTGTGATACCCTAGCTATAAATATGACCCCTTGTCTCCTAAATTTCGTGAATTTTACCTTATACAAGGTGGAGAACGAATTTCTCTTCATATCCACTATCTCCTCTTGATTTCTGGTATTTTAGGATTTTAAGTGTGAGCCATTAGAGGCAGCCATACTTTTGGTACTAGCTTTCTGAAGTAGATCGGAGGATTCAAGAATGCTACATACAATTGTAACACAAAAGGTATGTAATCTTACCTATGGTTTTCTATTATAGGTGTACAATTGAAACTAAAAAAATCGAATAAGCCTTCTATTCGTTGAGCATGGCACGCCCTATGCCTAGTGCGACGCGCCCCCTGTTCTGCCAGATAAGGATTTTCTTCCCATTATTGTCTTTGATGATAATTACTTGATAATTAATAGTTATCTTAAGTAGTTTAAAATCTGAACTTTTAGTTACGTAATGGGATAAATCCTAAATCAGAACTCAAGGAAGATAAATATGGAATTAATATTATTTTATTAATAATTCAATTATTTGAACTTTAATAATTTAAAAGTTAAATTAGTTAATTACAATTAAAACTTGTATTCTTTAAAAGTTTAATAATACACCCTTACACACACACGCACACACACACACAAATATATATATATATATATATATATATATATATATATATATATATAGAGAGAGAGAGAGCTAGGTTCATGTGTTATAACTATCTATTGTGTGGACGTACGATTGATTGTAGACTAATCAAAATTAGAAAAAATTAAAAAATTAAAAAATTGTTTAATGGTATTTTGGTAACTTTATATTATCATAATTTATTAATCTAAAAATAAATACTCTAGATATACATAGAAATCCTTTGAAACAAGGATCTGTTACCATAAAATCGACCACCATCTACCACAAAAGCCCTCCCTTGCTCCTCCTTTCCCCCAAACGTTGATGGGCTGAGGCATAGAACCATGTTGATTCTGACTTTCCTCCACCCTGTGCCATCCCCTCTTCGACGATCTACACCCACACCCATAATAAACCCACTCACCACTATATTCCTTATACGAGACGACCATGGTGACCTTGTAACTCACATAAATCTCAAGAAAATCAGAACCCACACTCTTCATTCAATCGATGCAGACGATATCATCCCACTTCCTTCGCTCGATGCAGAGTGAATGCACCAGGTTAATCATTTCCTAGTCAGACCTATAAATGAGGTTATTTCGCATTGTCCTTTGGTTTTATGTATTTGATTAGAACTTATGAATTTCTTCTTTAACAACCATGGTATATGTATTTATCAATTGATTGATTTAGTATTTGTTTTGCTAGATTTTATTTTGGTGCTTATTTTACCCTAGTGTGGATTTTTATTATTCTTTGGATTTTGAAATGGAATGGTAGGGAAAGAGGATGAAGCTAGTTGGGAGAGTAATACATGGACAGTGCTGGTTCATGACTCCATCCGATTCCATGGAACAGGAAAATATATTGGAGATAAGTTTCTCTCGTGGAAATAGATAAGATTTCATTCTCACATTTTTCAATATATATTCATAATCTGTAAGTTTTTTTCTAGAATATTTTACTTTTATGTTCAGTATTTAGATTGACTTTTACATCTACATTAAATCTTGTGCCTTGAAGAATAGTCTCCATAAATTACATTGTGGTCTACGCTACAGTCTCATTATTCTCTTTGGCTTTATAAACACACATATACTAGTTAATTGGCTATGTTGTTTCTTATTTCAAGATTGTTGATATAATGATTGGAAACATAGAAAAGTTCCAAGTTTCACTGTTGACATTGTTTTTAAAGTATTTTTTTTGGTTTCGTTCCGCAAATTATCATGCTCTTATGTTATATTTTGATCGAGGATAGTTTCTTTTAGTACCATATTTTTATCTGATAAGTGAAACAAAATTTAAAGATGCAGCCACAGTGTTTGATTTAATGCCTCAAAGAAGCGTGGGTATCAAATACAATGGTGGAATCATTAAACAATATATGTTTAGATGACATTGCTCAAGAATTGAAAGTTTGGGCAACCAAATAGCCAGTTAACCTACAACCCTCTACCTATTCGACTATATGCCCAAAAAAATTAATTTATTATTTAGATATATTTTCTTGATTTACATGATATATTGAAGTTCTAATCATAATATTTATAAATTTCGCATCAGCAAAACATAGCTTTTGTTTCATTGATTTAGTCTTGATTCTATTACTCTATCTCTATTTAGATAGCTAAAAGAAAAGTTTGATAATATGTGAGTCTTTGTGTTGTATTCTAGTATGATAGCTAAAAGCAAAGTTCACGTCTTCCATTCTAATAAAGCTATGAATCAACAAAGAAATCAAAATGTTGATACTTTTGTATTGCTAGAATCATTGGTTGTAATTTTTTTTATGTTTTTAACAAATATGTTAGTTACACATTCTGTTAGAATATACATAAAATAAATCTCTAAAAAGTATGTTGATCTTGGAAATATATCAATTCTACTAGAATTATTCTTTCAGGATGAACTATTTGTATTGTTTGTTAGATTTATAAAATTCTGAAAGAATTGAAGTTGATAATAAAATTCTTGTAGTTGTACACTGCTTAAATAGTATTTTTATGGGTTTATGTTTTAAAGAGGCTGCCATTGATGTGGAATCGAGTTCAAGAACATACAAACACATACAAGAAAAAGACTTGGAATCGAGTTCAAAAACAAGTAAATTCTACCCAGAATTACATTCTTACGATAATACATCATATTTTCATGAGAATAGTTGAAAAAAGTCAAATATTTGGACCATTGAAGAAGATCAACTGTATTTGTTCAAGTATTATATATTTATGAATGCTATTTTGAAGAATGTATAATTATAATAAAATGTATAAGGCTCTTATTCTGTAAGAATATATATGAATTTGTATTTAAGTTCAGATGTCTGTAAATGTATAAAAATGTTATTATTATTTAACTGGGGTTAAATAATTTTCTTATTCTTCAATAACATTCTAACAAAATAACATTCTCATAGAACATTTACATATAATATAATTCTAACAAAATAACATTCTGACAAAATAAAATCAGTTATGGATATAATGTATGTTAGAATTGAAATTGAATTAATTCAAAAAAATCAGATTTTTTTAAATCATGAGAATTAATTATCCCTTCAAATATAGAATTTTCCTTTTTAAATTTATCTTAATTGACTAAAATACCCTTAGAATTAAATTAGATGGTGTTTCTCTTTTATCTTTCATTTAATAATAATTATTAATCACTTTCTTAATATAACTAAAACAATTAGTCCACAATCAACCATACATCCACGCATTACATAGTTAGAATATAATAACCTAACCATATATATATATATATATATATATATATATATATATATATATATATATATATATATATGGCTAGGTCTAATAGAAAATGCATAACTAGGGCAAATTATGTTGGAACCAATGATCAACTGACATGTGTCCATTTCTTTATTCAACATTAATGTATTGTAGAAGTTATTTATGTAGGTCATTCTAAAGTGAGGTGTTGTCATTCTTTCATTTTGCTATAGTTATGCATTTTCTATTGATATTTCTATATATATATATATATATATATATATATATATATATATATATAGAGAGAGAGAGAGAGAGAGAGAGCCAGGTTTTTTTGAGAACCAAAAGATTTGTGAGAACTTGCGAACTCATAATCAACTCATCATTTTTCAACACCAAAAGCACCAATTTTCTCCAAATGGTGTGTGTAAGCCTTATCTAGACTAAAAAAAATATTTGTAGATTTTTTTTTTTAGTTTTTTTGTATGACTGCTAATGAGCACAATCAACAGTTGTACAGACTGCTGATGAGCACAATCAGTAGTAATATGGACTGCTGATGAGCACAATCAACAATCATATGGACTGCTGATGAGCACAAAATAGTCATATGGATTGTTGATAGCTCATCAACAGTCCATATGGTTGCTGATTGTGCACATCCGTAGTCCATATGACTGTTGATTGTGCTCATCAGCAGTCCGTACAACTGCTGATTGTGCATACATGCAAATTTTGAGAATAAATAAAAAAAATTGTCAAATCTTTTTTTAGCCTGGATATGGCTTAGACACACCATTTGGAGAAGATTGGTGTTTTTGGTGTTGAAAAATTATGAGTTGATTATGAGTTCGTAAGTTCTCAGAAATCTTTTGGTTCACACAATAACTCAGCCTTATATATATATATATATATATATATATATATATATATATATATATATATATATATATATATATATATATATATATATATATATATATATAGGTTTAGGCTATTGTGTAGATTGTAAGTGTTGTGTGGATGTAGGAATGATTGTGGCCTAATAATTTTTGTTAATTTATGATTCAATATTTAATTATGATAACAATCCATGAAGTGACTCTTGACGCGGGTCATATCCAATAGTTGTTCTCTAACAAGTACATATGAATTTCAATGCAACACTTTGCTATCTCACCACTTGATATCAACCAGTTTGATTCATATTAGTCTTAATTCACAGTTGCTCCCACAACAATGACTGACTATGGACAATTTTGCATAATGACATTATTCAAGGATTTAATAACATCCTAACATGGAACACGATAATGTTTAATACAAAAGAGATATCTCATATATCAACAGAGATTACATATCATTGCTACATAGTTTAGAATATCCATATATTAGTAAAGTACGTATTTAAATCCAATCACTAGCTAATCGAAGACTAATTCCTTTTTCATGGCTCTCAAACTTGTTTTGAGAAAGAGGATTTGTGAATGGATCTACTAGATTGTCATCCGTATGAACCTTCTAAATGCGTATATTTCCCGATTCCAATTCTTGACGAATAAAATTTATTTTCCGTTGTATGTGTCTAGTCTTTTTGGTAACCATCGGGTCTCTAGTGATAGCGATAGCACCAGTGTTGTGACAAAGCATCTCAATGAAGATTTTGATGCTTGGAACAACATTCAGATTAACGATGAATTTCTACATCCAATAAACTTCTTTAGCTGCCTCAGACGCAGCTATATACTCAGATTCTATTGTAGAAAGTGTGACCACTTCTTGCTTTGAACTTTTCCAGGCAATGGCTCCTCCATTAAGTGTGAACACTTATCCTGACTATGATCGTGATTTATCTCGATCAGTGTTGAAGCTAGCATTAGTGTAACATCTTACAACAAGCTCTTCCTCAACTCCTCCAAGAACTAGAACAATGTCTTTAGCCCTTTTTAAGTACTTAAGTATGTTCTTTACATCCATCCAATGCTTTTCGCCATGATTAGCTTGAGACCTACTAGTTAGACTAATAGCATAAGCTACATTTGGCCTTGTACATGTCATAGCATACATAATTGAACCCACTACTGAAGTATACTGTATGAAACTCATTCTTTTGATATCATCATAAGTATTAGGGGCAGTCTGCCTTAGAAAGAATGGTGCCAGGCAGTAGGAGGTACAACTCCTTGTTTTGAGTTATCCATTGAAAAGCATTTTAAGAATTTGTCACTGTATGTACTCCGACTCAAACCAATGAGTCTTTGGGATCTATCTCTATAGATCCCAATACCGAGTATGTATGCATCATCCCCTATATCTTTCATTTCAAATGAATTACTAAGATAAGCCTTAGTCTCTTTCAAAATTGGGATATTTTTCCCGATCAGTAATATGTCATCGACATATAGAATTAGAAAATTATTTGGCTCCCACTTTCTTTGATGTATACACATCGTTCATCGAGACTTTATGAGAAACCAAACTTTTTTTTATTCTTTTCAAAACAATGATACCAGGCCCTAGATGTTTGTTTCAATCCATAAATGGACTTCTTTAGTTTTCTCACATTCTTCAGGTTATCTAGGTTGACAAAACCTTTAGGTTGTTCCATATAGACATCTTCCTCAAGATATCCATTAAGGAAAGCAGTTTTGACATCCATTTGCCATATCTCATAGTCGTAATATGTAGCTATGGCCATGATAATCCTAATAGATTTGATCTTGACAACAGGCGAGAAAGTATCTTCATAGTCAATGCCTTGAATTTGAGTATACCCTTTCGTGAGAAGTCATGCCTTGAATGTTTGTACATTCTCATCTATTTCAATCTTCTTCTTGGACATCCATGTGCTACCAACAGCCCTACTAATAGGAGGTAAGTCGACCAAGTCCCATACTTGATTGTTATTCATGGACTAAATTTCAACTCTCATGGCTTCAAGCCATTTTCATATTCTGGATCTGTAGTAGCTGCCTTGAAATTGACGGGCTCACATTGGTCCATTAAGAAGACTTCCACTTCAAGAATGACAAATCCAAATCTATCAGGTTCATGATGAAGTCTAATGGAGCATCGTACAGTTGGTGTGATTTCCGGCATCTGAACGATAATCTCAGGTACAATGCTTTGTTGATTATCATTCTCAACTAAAGGTTGCGTTTCTCGAATTTCTACGAGATCAATGGAGATCCTAATTGCTTTATACAAGATAAATTCATTTTCAAGAAAGGTTGTAACAATGCTTTGTTGATTATCTGTCTCAACTAAAGGTTGCATTTCTCGAATTTCTTCGAGATCAATGGGGCTCCCACTTGCTTTATACAAGATAAAGTCATTTTCAAGAAAGACTACCTTCCGGGCTATGAACACATGGTTCTCTTTTTTCCTAATAACCTATGGTTTCTTTTGGGTATCCCACAAAGATACACTTTTGAGATCTAAGATCAAGCTTGTTAGAAGTCTCTCTTTTAACATATGCTTCATAACCCCAAATCTTTAAGTAAGACATTGATGAAACTTTTCCATGCCATAACTCATAGGGAGTATTACTAAGCTTTTTAATCGGGATCATGTTTACAGTTCGAGTTGTGGTATCGAGGGCATAAGCCTAAAACAAATGAGGAAGGGAATTATGAATCATCATTGATCATACCATATCAAGTAGAGTACAATTTCTCCTTTCCGGATCACCATTATGTTGTGGTGTTCCTAGAGGAGTGAGTTGTGACACTATGGCACAATTCTTAAGATGTTCATCAAAGTCATAGCTTAGATAATCACCACCACGATCTGATCGTATGGTTTTAATCATTTTACCAAGCTGATTATGTACTTCATTTTGTAATACCTTGAAGACCTTGAATGCTTCATGTTTGTGTTTCATGTGATACACATATCCAAATTTACTAAAGTCATCAGTAAATGTAATGAAGTATCTCTCATTGTTTCTAGTCATTGTCCTAAAAGGTGCACATACATCAATATGTATGAGTCCTAATAGATATGAAGCTCTTTCACCAACACCAGTAAAATGAGCTTTGGTCATGTTGCCACATAGACATGATTCACATACATCAAAAGACTTTGAGCCTGTTGATTCTAAGATTCCATCCTTTTGAAGCATAGCAATGCGAGTTTTGTTTGTGTGCCCAAGTCGACAATGCCATAAATAAGTTTTATTTAAGTCTAACCTTTTTTTATTATTTGTTAAGTTGTACTTTGAATTTTCCTTTTGGTATGAACCATTTAAATCGATTTCATATATTCCATTATTGGGGGAAGTCTCAAAATAGAACACATTATCTTTAAACACAAAGATGTTTCCAGAATAAAAGTCAAACTTATAACGAAAACCTTCTTCATACAAATGAGAAGTAGAGATAATATTCCTAGTTATACGAGGTACATAACAACAATAATTCAAAATAAGATTCATACCATTTGGAAGCAAAAGATGATATTCTCCTATGGCTTTGACAGCTACTCGAGTGTCATTGCCCACATGGAGTTCCAAATCGCCATCTATAAGTTCTCTAACATTTTAGTCGCTGCAAATCATTGCAGATGTTAGTACCACTTCCGGTATCGAATACTTAAGAATTAGTACAAAATGCATATAGTTCAATCACATATATACTAGAGGTTCCAACCTGGTTGGCCTTGTTTTCTAAACCTCCTCTAGGTACTTCGGACAATTGCATTTCCAGTGTCCCTTTTCATTACAGTGAAAGAAATCAGAGTCAGCAACAAGTTTGGGCGTATGAGATGGGTTGGTAGCAAGGGGATTCCCTTAATGATTTCCCTTGCCCTTGCCTTTCTTAGTAGCTTTGCCTTTCCCTTTATCGATATTATTACCGGTTTTCTTCTTCGGGATTTGACCCTCACGGATCATCAACACTTGCTCCCAGATTTCTTGATGTTTGCCTTGACATTTGATATGCTATTTATATACTACAAATTTTAAATTTATAAACATAACTTAATTCACGAACTAATTGCACTTAGGCAGAGTACCAAGTCAATTTATAGGATAGTTTAGTGTCACACCCCACTAAAGCGGAAATATGGGGCGTGGCAGTACAAAGGGTTTCATAGAAAAAGTTAACAGAGAACACCAACCATAGTATTCAAAATCATTACAAATTTACAATGAGTTTGAACAACTTTTTAAAAGAAATTACAATGTATTTAAAAGACAACACATGTGAATGCTCCTACAAGTGATGTGTCTCTATGTGCCACTTACTCGATGATTCCTGAAAAAGCATGTAAAACGAGTGTCAACTATAAAAATAGTTGGTGAGTAATCACAGGTTTTTAACATAATATAGTTTGAAGTCATGAAAATCATAATATTGATAACAGTTTCCATAAACAAATGTTAATTGCTAAAATAAGTAAATAAGTTTTCATGAATAGAAGTTCGTTGCTACAACGAGTAATAAAGCTTCCATAAATAGAAGTTTTTTGCTAATATGAGAAACAAAGTTCGTTGCTCAAATGAGTAAACAGGTTCACTGCTACAAAGAGGAAACAAGTTCATTGCTACAAAGAGCAAAAAAGTTCATTTCTAAGACAAGTAAATAAGTTTCCAGTAATAAAAGTTCGTTGCTATAATCAGAAACAAAGTTTGTATGTGCGTAGTGATCAAATCATGAGTTCACAACCCAAGCATAAGACCGAATGCCCTCTTGAATGTTATGTCTATCGCTAACATAGGGAGAAATAATGGTAAAATGCACTCAAGCGAATCGTGCGAGTGAGGAGTTGTCTACCTCCTAATAGCACTATCCATAATGACCATGGGCTCAAATAAGTTAATGAGTTGTGCGAACTGATTCCAGGGACTTAAACGCGATAAGGCCTAATGAATTAACAATAGCATATACATACACAACAAAATATAGCAACCAAGTTTGATACAATTCAAATTAAATACAACGATCAATAAATAGCTTTTAGAAATGCTTTTCCACCCCAAAACATTAAAAAACCAAAAATAGGGTGAGTCGTGAATACTCACAATGATACGTGAAGGTATTTGTGATGACTAGAGGTAACTTCCCTCAAGTTCTACTACCTATTCCCGACGAAAAGGTTACACACTAGTAAGTCTCTAGTCGAAAATCTAACACTAGTATACTTAATTTCTACAATAGAATTATACCAATATTTTGTCAAAATTAGGTTTTGTATAAGTTGCAAATACTTTTCTGAAAATTCAAATTTCCATATACCAATTGACTTATTAACATTTGCAAGTGAAAAATCCCATTATGTGTTATTGTTTGAAATGTATTTTAGCACTTTTGGAAGGGCTTTACAAACTAACAATCCAAAACTAAATCAAATTAGTTCTAAAAATTTCCAAACTTTACATTTCAGTTCTAACTATAATTTAGAACCCTCTTGTAATTTTTGAAGATTTTTAAATATGTTTAACCATTTTTCCACCATTTATGTAATGACCCAACTTTCAAGTCCAAAAATTTCTTTTTAATAAACTGACTCATAACACATTCATAAGAAAATACTGTGAAAACACATCATCTCATAAAACAATGTAACATGTCTAAAAACCCAAGTCATAAAATAATAACATATCAGAGCACAATCCCAGAAAACTCCATGCGGAAATCATGTGTGTGTGATGCGATGCTACGCCGCCGGCTCCTTCCCCTTAGACGAAGAGGTACCTGAAACCAAAACCGAAACCGTAAGCACAAAGCTTAGTGAGTTCCCCCATCATACCACATACCATACAATATCCTCGGTATCTTTCAACCGGTAATCATCGTCGGTATCTTTCAACCGGTAATCCTCATCGGTATCTTTCAACCGGTAATCATCACATACCATACAATATCCTCGGTATCTTTCAACCAGTAATCATCGTCGGTATCTTTCAACCGGTAATCATCATCGGTATCTTTCAACCGGTAACTGTCATCGGTATCTTTCAACCGGTAACTGGGGACTATTCCACCCCCTACCACTACCATACAACAACGTGATATAAACATACAGTCAGGAATATCCGGGTACTGACCTACCCTTCGGTCCTAAGGACCGCTATCAGAGAAACCAATCCCTATCATACACGTAACATATCATACAAATAAAACTCATGACCAAAGCATGTAACCAGACCAAAATAATTATCACAAAGACAATCATCTTCTAAATACTCCTCTTTGGTGGGCCGGCATTGTGGCCTTAGACCCACCCCTACTGGAAGGTAACTCACCTCGTACGAGAAACTGCTGATAAGCTGTGCGGGAAACTTCCGTCCGCTGCTGCTCCGGAAATCCTCCGGCTACAATCTCCACAAAACACTCAGTTAGAAACTGATGTCTACTCTTAGGGTAAAATGACCATTTTACCCCTAACCAAGTCCAAGTCAAGGTCAACTTCCAGTTGACCCGACTCGCCGAGTTGGGCCGTCAACTCGTCGAGTCCCTTCCCTTTACTCGTCCTTATCCACGACTCGACTCGTCGAGTTTGGCAACGACTCGACGAGTTCCCCTTCCTTACGAACATCAATGAATCTTCATCCGACTCGCCGAGTCGGATGAACACTCGCCGAGTTCACCTTCAACTGATGAACAAGTCCTGACCTTGACTCGCCGAGTTGTATGAACAACTCGTCGAGTTCATCTCCAAACATAAGGAGATTGCCTTGGACTCGCCGAGTCTGTTCTAGCACTCGTCGAGTCCCATGAACTCTAGGTCTAAAATTAAGTCCAATGCGTTGGGTCACTCTTTCTGTCCTGCTACAACCCTTCTAACACCCAACTGAGTCCTTCTGACCCTCAACAGATATGGGACTCAAAGCCTTGGACTCGTCGAGTCCCAAGAACGGACTCGCCGAGTCGATAACATCCACACCCTAAATCCTCGATTTCTGATATACAACACTTGACCAAAAGATAGATCTAAGCTCCTTCAATCGTTCTAGCACGTAAAGTTACAAACTTTACGTGCATGCATGGGACTTTGAGCTCAAAAGGACATAAAATAATCTCTAGTGTTGCATGGGGCCTTCCTTGGGTGCAAAAGCAACCCAAATCTGCCTTGTGACCCCTATAAAGACCTGATTCCAAAGCCTCAACCCCCAACCATGTTTGCAATCATGGTTGGTTACCAAAAATGGCTTATAAAAGCCCTAAATCTCCCCAAAAAGGGATCTATCTAATGAAAGAGCAAGGTACAGACTTTATACCTCTCAAAGACTGCAAATGATGAACCAAACTCGAATCCTTCAGTCTCCTCTTGATCCTTCTATGCTCTTCCTTCTTCCTTGAGGTCAAAACCCACAAAAATCACTCAAAAGCCTTAGATCTTGCACCAAAACACTTAGGGTTTGCTATGGAGGGTTTCTGGGAGCATAAAGGGGCGATGGAGGCTGCATAAGGTTGTTTAAATAGGGTAAAAACCCTCAGATTAGGGTTTTGTCCAGTCAGAGCCTACTTGTCGAGTCCGGGACCCGACTCGACGAGTCCATCACTTAAATCCCGCGCCTCATCCCGCTTCTACTTGGCGAGTCAGTCCTTCAACTCGCCGAGTCCAAGGCCAAAAATGCAAAATACTTAAATAAAAATACATACCAAGAACCAGGTGCTACAATTTAATTCCTTGAAAACATCATAAAATCGTGAAAAATAATAAAAAGTTAACAAAAATACCCAATGTTTTTGTAAAACTGTTATACAATGTATAAAAATGGGGAACAATAGTCAAATTGATTTTCAAACAGTTTAACCCGATTTTATGGTTTTTGTGTATTTATTATAGCAAAAATCAAAATAAATCGGAATCGGTTTATAAAATTCTCCAAACATTTTTTGACATTGTTATTTAACATATATAAGCTGGAAAAAAAAATATCAAAACTGGTTTTCAAACAGGTTAACTATTTTTCCTAGTTTTATTCATTTAAATAAGCATTAACTCGTGAAAATTTATTAAACAGTAGTTAAAATTCACTAAAATTTTATTTATGATTTATATGTAATATAAGATATTATAATGATGTTTCATAATTTGTGGATAAGTGTAGCTATTTTTCATCAATTTAGTCCCTTAAACATTCATTAAATCGGGAAAAATTAGAATTTGTCTTGGAAAAATCTGGAAACTTTTTCATGGATTCTTTATGATGTCGAGAAGATGCAAAAATTCTGAAATATGGCTTTGGACATCCATAACTTTATTTTTCTATTTATTTCTCTTCAACAAAAATAAACTAGAAATCAATAGAAAACAGCCTTAGAAATGCATACAACTTCATGAAAAGTCTTTACTCAGTGCATAGATAATATCCGAATATTACCAGAGTTTATTAACCATCAAAAGTATTTTATATGAATTATTGCTCTATTTTCTTTCAAAAACTACAATAAATAGAGAAAAACGAGTTATTTTCTGAAAATTCCCAGATTATCTTATTTTGTTGTTTGGAGTCCGGGAAAAATTGGATTTGAGTAGAAAAGAAGTTTTAGATATTTATTTATGAATAAATCCTTTATGAGCATTCTTAACAATGTACTTTGATAATCAAGCCTTTAAACTTAATGTTCATCACATGCATTCTGATTTGAAGACCATGAATGAACTTATTTTGTTCAAAATGGCGTGTCTAAATGAAAAACTTGAATGCACGTGGTTTTAGATCTTTAAAACTTGTAAAACTCAAGTTGATGGATTTAATTTAGGTTTTGATTATTGGATTTCACATTCTAACAACATGCATGTTGTTTTTGGGTGAAATCCTACCACCTTCATCATCAAATTCGACATGCATGAACATGCATGTGAATAATCTCAAAGAAAAGTGTAGAAGTGGGAGAAAAATGCAAGAAAACATGAAAATTTTTAAAGAAAAGTAAAGAAAAATATAAAGAAATTAATTTTACCTTGAATATCAACTTCAAATGATGAAGATTTTTGAGTAAAATGAGGGATATTTTCTGGAAATTTCGTGGGTTTTGGAGCTAATTCATAGAGGTAAAGAATGGGGGTTTTAAAGAGAAGAAAAGTGAGAAAAGAGATATTATATCTCTCTGGATAGCTCATCTCTCTCATCATCTCTTTCGGGTTATACTCCACCAAAATCGTCCACCAAAATACAGAGATGCTTATGAACTCATGAATAGTTGAATGTAAAAATCTCTCATGGTGGTATTGTATCTAGATTCGTCATTTGCAGAGACAATGAAGAGGGAAATTTTTAGAGAGAGAAAAAGAAAAGTGGAGTGAATGGGTGATCAAAATGATTAGTATTGGGAAGGGGGAGGGTATGGTCGAAATTTTGAACTTCTGAGGAGGGTTTCAATTTATTTGATTTATTTATTTTGTATTAATTTCTTAATTTTTATACAATTTCTTTCAATTTACATAAAATGTGTATTTTATATAAATTTTGTTCATAATTCTTGGATTTTTAGCTTATAAATGTAAAGTTAATGTTAATGAATTAAATTAGTTTCCTTGATTATATTTCCACATTTTAAATATATTAATTTGATATTATAGTGTTTATAAAAACTTTTATGGGATTTTAATATAAAACTTCATAAATTTAAGTTTTTAGGACCTTAAGGGTTTTAAGGAATTTTGTAAATCCTTGGATATAAAAACAAATAGAATCTTTGAGACTTCAAATTATTTTATAGTTTCATAACTCTTATTCAAGTTAGAAATATTTTTTGTAATTTATTTTTATCGGTTTATTGGCATTTCTATGTAGTGGTTCCTAGATTCAAGGGAATTTGATGAATGAAGTATACTAGTCCTAGTTTCAACTTTGACTTAAGTTTCTATGAGACTTTGACCTAATTTCTACTTCTAGGTCAAGTTCATGATGTGTCTACATGATTCATGCAAAGATGTTCAATTTGAGGAATGACCCGAATATGGATAGTCATTACAGTTAAGTAGTTGTAGAATTCCCATACCAATGTGAAATCTAAGTACACTATCATGCGATTCTACTTGTTTACAAGTTTCTAGTAGGTTATAACATAGCTCCTAGTTACAAAGTCTAGTATGTGTCGTGCCAATATGTGCAACTAAGTTTTTTCAAATCGAGAACTGTCTCAAATTTTGACGGTTGTCACAGTCTCCCCCGCTTGAAAGAATTTCGTCCCGAAATTCAATTCGTGACGTATTCTATTAGAACTCAGCCGAATACAATTGTATAGTTGGAGAGGTGGTAACTTTAAGAGCTCTTTGATTATTTTGGGTTTATTTCTCAAGGGGAGAGCCACACTTTTTAGCTATAATCAAATTAGTGTTTCCCTAATTCGAGTTCTACAGTCTAGATTGTGGGAAATTTGGTTCGTGGAATCATGATCCAACCATGAGGACCTAGACGAAAAAGATTATCTAATTAGATATTATCTGAATTAAGAGAGCACTATAAGTTTTGCTGAAGCACCAACTGCATTGAGTGTTAAATCCACATTGATCCTTAAGTCGCGTTCTAAATCAACACTAAGTGTAAATTTGCCTCCTAATAAAGAAGAGATTAGGGACAATTTGCTCGCTTTCGGGTTGGCTATTAAGTCTGGAAAAGGTGTATTCCAGAATAAAAAGGGATAGCATTAATGAAAGAGAAACAATCGAGGGTAAGTTCCTAATGTTACGTGCTAAGGGTAGGCAATGAAGTTTTGGTACATCCCAAATGCAAAGACTATTTAAGTGTCGTCTACTAAATAAATTACGAAATGGCCAAGGATTTCCGAAGCTATGTTTACTACTACTGTTACTCTTGCTACAATAAAACCATATTCGAAGAATGTATATATTTAGAAAGTCATTTTTGCAAATGGAGGCGATGAAAGTTTATGATAAATTAATTCACATGGTCTAAATAGCATTTTGAGTGTTTAGATAAGTAATCTCGCTATTATCAAAATGTGTAATAATTCCAAGAGAATGAAGATACATGAGTGACGATCAAACGAAGTAGTAAAATAATATAAAGATTAATTAATGTTAAAGGTTTAAGTCGACATTAAGGGAATTTGTATTGAAATATTGGTATTACACTTTTTGAAAAATTGTCCAGTTGTTTAAGTCGGGACAAATTTAAGATTACTAGGGTCAAAATATTTATGAAAACAAGTTTGAGAGTTTAGGAACTCACTAAAAATTCAAAAGTAGAATGCTATTTTAAGAAAGGTGTAAAAACGTCGATCTTGGAAAATAGTGCATTCTTAATTCAGTGATTCTACCAAAAACAATCATTTGAAGGATAGATAATCGTAATATTTAAAACTTTTTATGTTTTTAAGAAGAAGAAACATAAGAAAATATATCCTTCACATATACTTTCCGGTCATAGAAAAATGATAAGCACAAGGGTATTCATCTTGTGTATTAGTAGTAAGGAAAATACAATGAAAATTACATTTTAAATCAAGTTTCCGAATTTAGAACGAAAGAGAAAATGTAAATAAGGATCACTTGTTTACAGTAGATTTCAAAATAAAAACAAAATGTATATGATAAAATATGTAATTGAACATATCAAAGTTGACCAAGTTAAAATTATGCTTCATGACTATACATGTATTAATCGCTTAGGTTGATAAGGGTAGACTTCTAGTCTGTATGTGTACGAACATGGTACCAAGAGAAACAAAATAGACAAAAATAAATTTAGACCATGCATTGTGTTATTATTATGAGTTTGCGAGATCTCAAATCAGAAGAAGAGCAAGAAATCAAGTTCGGGGGAAAGAAAAGGAAGGTAGCAACAATGATTGTTATTGATAAAATTTTAAGAGCAACACATATAGGTAGATTTAAAACCAGGTCGAGATATATTTCAAACTTCTCCCTTTGATGTATGTTGATGCTTACATATACAATAAGAAGTTTTAAAGTTTTTGCTTAAGTTTGCTAAAAATTCATGAGTTATCTATTAAGTTAAACTCCATTTGTGAAAAAGAAGAAGCACTACAACTGGTAATTCAAAATCTGACAGTTTTGAACTTTTAGACTGAAGTCTAAGAATGGTTAAAACAGATAAAGTAAAACTCAATATATTTAAAAGAATAATTACATGTTGTTAAAAGTGCATCACTGGAAATTTAAAAGTGAATACTAAGTTTAGAAATGCTGTAAATTTTAGAAACTTTATAGATTATAAAACTAATTTGAAATAAAATAAACAAATGAGGTATGTTTTGAAATGTAGGTATAGTTGATGTCTTGTAAACACGTTTGGAGTAGAAAGTTGTAAAAATATCATGTTGGGTTTCATGAAAACACATTTAAGTAAAGTATAATTCCTAAATGAGAAAGTGGTCAAAAGATTCAAAACAAAAGTGTTTTGAAGATTCGATGAAGCTTTTACACATAATATGAACTTCAATGTCATATGTTTAATTTTTATATCATAGATTTTAAACACTTTTATAAAAGAAATTGTTTCTAAGTTTTTCGAAAACGTGCCAAAATGGTAAGCAAGGTTTAAAATGGTTTATTTGCCCTTAAAAAGCACATCTATCCATTGAAATGAATTTGAAATGAAATTGATATAGCAAGGTTAAAACCAACATTGGTTAAATTGTGTTTTGGATAAAAGTGTTAAGTTAAAGCAAGTTGTCATAAGTAAAGCTGGTTGTTTTTAACGAGAAATATAACTTACATTATTGGGAAAGGTTTAGTAAGTTATATGAAGTAGTTACAAATTATTGTACTGATGGTAAATAAAACTGGTGAAGTGAAATAGGTTTGGTGAAAGATTAAGAAGCAAGGACTAAGTGGGTTAGTGTAACTAGTCGTACCTAATACAAATGCGAGTATAAGGCGAGTACCGGTGGCTTTTTCCCCAAAATAAAGGACAAGAAAAATTGTTTGTAAAACATTTTATGGTGCCAATGCAGTTTTGCAGCCTTTTATAGGGGTCAAAGGTTAAGTTATAGGTTTGGCGTATGGCTCACGGCGTAAGAGGATGTGATCCTTTATAATGATAGGAATGTCACTAATGTCGATAAGGCTTAAACGAATGTATGAAAATAATAAGGTTCGAAGGAGGATTCAAAATTTGTAGGAAGGATTCGTACAACGAAGTAGTCCGATGTTTGATGGAGCATAAAAATTTTAAGGCTGTTGTTAGGTGTGAAACATGTCAGTAATTTTGAATGTGTAAGATGATGGTATACTTGTGATAATCCCCAGTGCATCTGGGAGTCTCGAACTAAGACTTATAACTTTTGCCAGAAGGGGATGGTTTGTAGCTAAATTAGGATATTCGAAGTAAAGATGGTAGGGTAAGAACTACGTAAAGAACAGCTTTTAGGTCAAAGAGATATCCTATGTTAAGTTTTAAGCTCAAGGTGGAAACAACCTAAAGCTAAATTCGTAACGTAGAAGAGAAACCTCACATATCAGTAGCAATGGGTTGAGATTTCGTGCCTCCTCGAGAGTCATATTAGGGATTCTCGTCAATGGTATCTAGGTGATTACTTGTGGCGACTCATCTACTTTCTAACGCGATGCTCCAATTCTCATCTTTGTCGGTATCAGAACGCTTTTCCTAGTTGTAACTCTAGTATGAAGACGATGAAGAGGTATTGAATTATAACTGGTATTGGTTTAGACTCAAAATTATTACTAATTGCTATCTAGCTACTAACCTTACATCTAAAGTCAATAGCTACCAAGGAATACTCATTCTCAGTACTAAGTGGATTGCTCCTAGAGTGGCTAGTGATATAACCTAACTTGTTAGCCTAGTACTTGATAAGGGATAAGAATATTTTTAAATAAGGTATTGTGGTAAAAGTGAACTTAGTTTCTAAGATTACCTAGATGAATGCCTATAATATGCAATGCCCATACGCACACCGAAAAATTTTGTTTTTCAAAAGTTTAAGTTGAAAATCGTTTTGAACATAATTCTACTATAACCGTTTCCAGTGTCGCATTAATTTTCCTTAATTAAGCATAGTTGGCCAGGCTATACTTAATTAGAGTCCAATATTGCATACTCGACTCAGTTATACTAGTAGTATGTTCAAATTTTGGAAAATCATTTTGAAACTTTTTGGCTATAGTTGTAGTTCTCCAAATAAAAACAGGTATTCTCTATAACCTTCGGCTCTGATATCATTTATGACACACCCTGCTAAAGCGGAAATACGGGGCGTGGCAGTACAAAGGGTTTCATAGCAAAACTTAAAAGACAACACCAACCATAGTATTAAAAATCATTACAAATTTACAAGTGATGTGTCTCTATGTGCCATTTACTCGATGATTCCTGAAAAAGCATGTAAAACGAGGGTCAACTATAAAAATAGTTGGTGAGTACTCATAGGTTTTTAACATAATATAGTTTGAAGTCAGGAAAATCAGAATATTGATAACAGTTTACATAAACAAATGTTCATGGCTAAAATAAGTAAATAAGTTTTCATGAACAAAAGTTTGTTGCTCAAACGAGTAATAAAGTTTCCATAAATAGAAGTTTGTTGCTAATATGAGAAACAAAGTTCATTGCTCAAATGAGTAAACAGGCTCACTGCTACAAAGAGCAAACAAGTTCATTGCTACAAAGAGCAAACAAGTTCATTGCTAAGACAAGTAAATAAGTTTCCAATAATAAAAGTTCGTTGCTATAATAAGAAACAAAGTTTGTATGTGCGTAGTGATCAAATCATGAGTTCACAAACCAAGCCTAAGACCGAATTCCCTTTTGAATGCTATGTCTATCGCTAACATAGGGAGAAATAATGGTAAAATGCACTCAAGCAAATCGTGCGAGTGAGGAGTTGTCTACCTCCTAATAGCGCTACCCATAATGACCATGGGCTCAAATGAGCTAATGAGTTGTGTGAAATGATTCTAGGGACTTAAACATGATAAGGCCTCATGAATTAACAATAGCATATACATACACAACAAAATATAGAAACCAAGGTTGATATAATTCAAATTAAATACAACGAACAATAAACAGTTTTTAGACATGCTTTTCCACCCCAAAACATTTAAAAACCGAAAATAGGGTGAGTCGTGAATACTCACAATGATACGTGAAGGTATTTATGATGCCTTGAGATAACTTCCCTTCACGTCCTACTACCGATTCCCTACGATAAGGTTACACACTAGTAAGTCTCTAGTCGAAAATCTAACACCA
The DNA here is from genome assembly GCF_052849685.1 of Lactuca virosa. Taxonomy (NCBI): domain Eukaryota; kingdom Viridiplantae; phylum Streptophyta; class Magnoliopsida; order Asterales; family Asteraceae; genus Lactuca; species Lactuca virosa. Next base: position 266,128,694 of record NC_136434.1, read on the forward strand.
GTATACGTAATTTCTACAATAGAATTATGTCAATATTTTGTCAAAATTAGGTTTTGTATAAGTTGCAAATACTTCTCTGAAAATTCAGATTTCCATATACCAATTGACTTATTAACATTTGCAAGTGACAAATCCCATTTTGTGTTCTTGTTTGAAATGCATTTTAGCACTTTTGGAAGGGCTTTACAAACTAAAAATCCAAAACTAAATCAAATCAGTTCTAAAAATTTTCAAACTTTACATTTCAGTTCTAACTATAATTTAGAACCCTCTTGTAAATTTTCATGATTTTTAAATATGTTCCACCATTTAATTCCTTGAAAACATCATAAAATCGTGAAAAATAATATACATTTAATACAAATTCCCAATCGTTTTGTAAAACTTTTATACAATATATATAAACTGGGAAAAGAAATAGTCAAATTGATTTTCAAACAGTTTAATCCGATTTTAGGGTTTTTGTGTATTTAATATAGAAAAAATCCAAAAAAATAAGAATCAGTTTATAAAATTCTCCAACCATTTTTTGACACTTTTGTTTAACATATATAAGCTGTAAAAAGTATCAAATCTAGTTTTCAAACAGTTTAACTATTTTCTTTGTTTTATTCATTTAAATAAGCATGAATTCGTGAAAAATTATTAAACAGTAGGTAAAATTCACTAAACGTTTTATTTATGATTTATATCTAATCTAGGATATTCTGATGAAGTTTCATATTTTTAGGGTATGTGTAGCTTGTTTTAATCAATTTAATCCCTTAAACATTCATTAAATCGGGAAAAATAATAAATTATCTTGGAAAAATCTAGATAATTTTTCGAGGAGTTGTTATGATGTCTAGAAGATGTGAAAATTATGAAATATGGCTTTTGGACATTCATAACTGTATTTTTATAATTATTTCTCTTCAACGAAAATAAATTAGAAATCAATAGAAAACAACCTTATAAATGCATACAACTTAATGAAAAGTCTTTACTCAGTCCATAGGTGATACCTGAATTTTACCAGAATTTATTAACCATCAAAAGTATTTTATATAAATTATTGCTCTATTTTCTTGCAAAAACTACAATAAATCGAGAAGAACGAGTTATTTTCTGAACATTTCCAGATCAACTTATTTTGTTGTTTGGATTCTAGGAAAAATTGGATTTGAGCAGAAAATTTTTTTTTGGATATTTATTTATGAATAAATCCTTAATGAGCATTCTTAACAATGTACTTTGATAATCAACTCTTTAAGCTTGATGTGCATCACATGCATTATGATTTGAAGACCATGAATGAACTTATTTTGTTCAAAATGATGTTTCTAAATGAAAAACTTGAATGCATGTGGTTTTGGATCTTTAAAACTTGTAAGACTCAAGTTGATGGATTTGATTTAGGTTTTGAGCATTGGATTTCACCTTCTAACAACATGCATGTTGTTTTTGTTGGATTAGGTGTCTAATCCCATAACTATAATTGGTATGTACTTGATTTTATAATAGCATGGTCCTTTTGGGTTGCCTTCACACTAGCAACTAGACAGGATGACTATTGGAGAGAGAGAAAGGCTAATTTTATTGTTTAGAATAATAAATTGGTGCATAAATATGATTTATAAATATATTAGAAGAATAATATATTAATTATAAATAATATTGTTAATTAGTATTTAATCAGAAATTAATTTGGAATTAATTTTGGGATTAAAGGAACGGACTGAAAGTGCAGGGGCTGTTTTGTAAATATTTGATAGTTGAGGTCTTGGGCCATTGGATCACCCTTATTAGGGAGGGCCGAAAATCCCTCGAAGGTTTTCGAGATTTTCATCCAAGCTCTAAGGTAAGGGAGTCCATGAACTTGCTTAGGCCCTAAGCTAAGGAATTAGGGTTTCTGCCTCAAAACCCTAGCTAACCTCAAGTATAAATAGACCCTTTGGCCTCTTGAATTTGTGCACCTCTTGAAACCCTAGAAGATCCGAATTTCTAAGCAAGTTACTCCTCTCTCCTCTCTCTCAAATTCATCCTCTTGCCCTAGTGTGTTTGTGAGCCGTTAGAGGTACTACACTTATGGTACTTGTTCTCAAAAGCAAAGGATCTTCAAGAATTGGTTGATATTACTATATAGCAACAAGGTATGTGATCTAATCTTTGTAGATTACGAAATATTAGATGCATATTAGGGTTTTCTATTTTGTGTTCAATGCTTGTATGTCTAATAGAGAAAACATAGATCTAATCTAGGGTTTCATGCACACATAGGATTGTTTGTATAATACCCATTAGTGGTATCAGAGACTGGTTTTGTTTTCAATTACATTTGATACAATAGATTGAACTTGACAAATTAGGGTTTATGGTAATTAAACCCTATGGCTAGCACTTTTTGAAATTAGGGTTTCAAAACCCTAGGTTCGAAATTTGATTAGGGTTTTTGAACCCTTTCCTTTGGCCTCCATTTTTTCGATTTTTAAGGTTTGCTAACCCTAGAATTTTCGAAAAATGCCTTCCCCAAGTTTAGATTTCGAAAATCTAGGGTTTTGGGTAGGTATTATCTTTTAAATGTTTAAATGCATAATTGATGATTTTGATATATCCCTTCCCAAAATTTCAAAATCTCGGGGATAAAGGGATTAGGTTAAATTATTTATTTAATTTAATGGATAATCCTATGAGATTTAATAATTTAAATTAATTGTTTAATTTTGGATAATTATTAAATCAAGGTTTTTAATATTTAAGATTTTAAATTAAAAGGTATTAATTTGCGAAAATTTTAAATTAGATTAAAAACCCTAGTATTTTGAAATGTTTAAAATACACCCTTATACTATACATATATATAATTAAAAGTTTAATTTTATATATGTATAAGAAAAGTCAGTTTTACCGTTAGTAGGCCTCATTTACGAAGCTGGACTATAAGGGGTGTTTAAGGAAGTGGCTTATAAAATGACCGTCATTGGGTATACACTCTTACCCACCGCACTTTTGACTAGTGGAGGGTCGTTAGCCGAACGGGTAGGATAGGACATTAATTCTCTCATTAATAAGTATAATGATAATTATAAAGTAACTAAATGTTTTTATAAATTCTCAATCTTAGTTACTTTAGGAAAATGTGAATTTGATGCTAATCCATAAAATTGCACATTGTACTTTGTCAAGTCGTTAGTGGAGTGTGTGTGGTTAACCGGGACAATAACTTGGATTAACAAAGGGTGGCAATGGGTAGCTCAAAAATTATCATAGATCAATGGAGCGTGTGTGGTTAACTGGCACATTGATTAGGTGGTAAATGACATCGAGAGTACCAAGCTAATTTGCATCGTTATTCACACCTTGTTTGTGATCCTCGATATCTCAGTCACAAACTTGAAGGGCATAATCGAGATTAAACATGCCATTGAAGAGTTCAATGAATCTCAAAGATCTAGGAATTTCATTTAAAACCTAATTCTTTTTAAATTTCGTTTTCGTGGTGAAATTGGTAAATCGTCATTTACCTACCTTCAAATAATTTACAATTGGAGTACGGCATCCCTTTTCTGAATGGTGAATTATTGTGTTGGGTCCTAGCCTTAATATTTCATTTGGGTGTTATATTAAGGATTTCCTATCTAATCAAAAACTTTTCTTTCTTACCTTTCAAATGTTTGGCCCAAACAACGCTTCTGGCCCAACCTCCTACAATAACAACTCCTCGAACCCACTCTCACACCTGAACATTTGTGGGAGGATCACTTTTAATGGATCCAATTTCAATGATTGGATCAGGAACATCAGAATGGCCCTACGTTAAGAGGATAAGGAACATATTCTTGACAAGGAACTCGCTGAGATAAATGAAACTACTACTACTCACGAAGAAATGGAATAGTATAGGGCCAAATACAAGGAAGCGACCAAAGTGTCGTGCATTATGGTGTCCACCATGACTCGTGAGCTTCAGCGGTTCTATGAAGACTATTGGCCCTATGAGATGTGTTAGCACTTGATGGAAAAGAACCATCAAAGAGCGCGTCAAGAAAGGTACGAAATAGTGACGCAATTCATAACAACCAAAATGAAGGATGGAGAGTCCATCACGACCCACCTGCAAAGAATGCAAAGGTATGTGGATCGTTTGCTCAAGTTGAATGTCAACTTTGATGAAGAGCTGGCTATAGACATAGTCTTACACTCTTTACCTCCATGCTATGATCAGTTCAAGATTACTTATCATCTGAGCAAGGAGGAAGTCACCTTAAGCAAACTTCAAGGTTTGTTAAGAACTGTTGAAAGTGGATTAAAAGGAAAAGCTGTTGTATCCGCTCCTACTGCTGTTGCCCCATTCCTGGCTATTGGACAAGGTAAAGGGAAAAAGAGGAAAGCTCCCTCTAAGAACTGGAAGGGAAAGTCACACGATGGATCTTATTTAAGTGGATCCAAAGGAAAAACTGGTTCTGCCCTTCCTTCCTCTTATCCAAAAGAAGCAACATGCTTCTATTGCCAACACAAGGGGCATTGGAAGAGAAGCTGCCTGAAGTACTTGCAGGGCATCAAGGATGGGAAGATAAAGCCCACCTTTGCAGGTATTTATACTATTCTATCTAAAAACTCATCACATGCTAGTTCTTGGGTCCTTGATACAGGATGTGGTTTTCACATTTGTTCTGATTTGCAGGGGCTAAGAAGAAGTAGGGATGTGGAGCATGGGAAGATGAACCTGCTAATGGGAAATAGGAAATCGTCGCCTGTTACCAAGATCGGAGTTTACTCTTTAGTGCTTAGTAGTGGGTTAGGTTTAGATTTAAATGATTTTTGCTACTCGTCAAAAATTTCGAGGAATATTATTTCTTTTCATGGTTTGTACAGACAAGGCTTTAGATATTTGTTTAATAATGAAAGTGGTTCTATAAATGCTTATTATAATGGTACTTTTTATTTTGAAGCATTTCCTTGTAATGGTGTATATTAAACTGTGATGGTTGTAGATAACTTAGGAAATAATGTGTTGCATATTGATTCACCTAATGGTTTAGACAAGGCATGCTTGTGGCATTGTCATCTTGGACATGTCAACAAGAAGTGAATTGCCCAACTCCAAAAGGACGGAGTGTTGGAGTCATTTGACCTAAAGTCAGATGACACGTGCGAGTCTTGTTTGCTTGGAAAGATGAATAAATCACCTATCAATGGTACTTGTGAAAGAGGTGAGGGATTGTTGGATCACACATATATGTGTGCGGGCCCTTCAGATCCACCACATGGGATGCAAACCGCTTCTATGTGACTTTTACTGATGCCTATAGCAGATATGGATATATCTACTTTATCAAACATAAGTCAGAAACCTTTGAAAAGTTCAAAGAGATTAAGCAAGAAGTAGAGAATCAATTGGGAAGGAAGATAAAGATGCTCAGATCCGATAGAGGTAGTTAGTATCTTAGTATCGAGTTCCACGACTATCTTAAGGAATGTGGAATTGTTTCACAATTGACGCCACCTAGGACACCACAACTTAATGGTGTGGCTGAGAGGCGTAATCGAACCTTGTTAGACATGGTTCGTACCATGATGAGTCGAGCTTCACTACCAATCTCATTCTGGGGGTATTCCTTAGAGACTGCCACCCATATCCTTAATCTAGTCCCAACAAAGAAGGTTGCCAAAACTCCTCACGAGATGTGGACAAGTAAGGTTCCCTCATTGGCACATATCAAGGTTTGGGGTTGTGAAGCTTTCGTAAGATGAGAGACTCACGACAAGCTTGAACCTCAAAGTGAGCGATGTATTTTCATCGGCTACCCACAAAAATCCTTTGGATATCTATTCTACAGACCTAGTGATACCGTGGTCTTCGTAGCAAGGAGAAGAGTTTTCCGCGAGAAGGAACTCATATGCCAAGGGGAAAATGGGAGTATAATTGATCTTGAAGAAATTCAAGAATCAAGCGATGAAGGAACCTCAAACACTAGCGCTCAACCTGAGGAAGAGATTCCTGTTGAACCAGTTGACGAGTCGTTTCCTCTTAGACGCTCCAGTAGAGTTAGCGTTCCACCTGTATTATATGGTTTCCATATAACTACAGAAGGTGATACGTTTATCATTAATAGTACACTGATAAATTTGGACGAACCTAATAACTACAAGGAATCCATGGCGGGCCCTGAGTCTGCCAAGTGGAAAGAGGCAATGGACAACGAGATCCAGTCCATGTATGACAATCAAGTTTGGAACTTGGTTGACAATGTACCAGGTCGAAAGACAGTTGGGAGAAAATGGATCTTCAAGAAGAAGATCGACATGGAAGGAAATGTGCACACATTCAAGGCACGACTGGTTGCGAAGGGCTTTACCCAAAACCCAGGGGTTGACTATGATGAGACCTTCTCACCGGTAGCCAAGATCAAGTCTATTAGGGTCATGTTAGCTATTGTTACGTTTCATGATTATGAAATCTGGCAGATGGATATCAAAACTATTTTCCTTAATGGAAAGCTAGCTGAAGATGGTTACATGTGTCAGACAGAAGGTTTTGTGGATGCTAAATACCCGAATAGAGTGTGCAAGCTTGAGAAATCCATCTATGGATTAAAGCAAGCGTCTCGCAGATGGAATCTTTGCGTCGATGAGAAAGTCAAAGAGTTTAGTTTCTCTAGGAGTGAGGGAGAGTCATGTGTATATGTCAAAGCTAGTGGGAGTATTGTTAGCTTTCTAGTATTATATGTTGATGGCATACTACTCATAGGAAATGATGTTCCAACCTTGCAGGAGGTTAAGTCATGCCTTGGGAAGTGTTTCGCTATGAAGGATCTAGGAGAAGCTGCTTATATTATGGGGATAAGGATTTTGAGAAATAGAAGTAAGAGACTAATCGGACTTAGTCAAAGTACTTACTTTGACAAGGTGCTAAAACATTTTAGCATGGAGAATTCTAAGAAAGGGGAGTTACCTATCCAGAGCAATAACAAACTGAGTAAGACTCAGAGTCTGAGTACTGATTCAGAGATAGTGGAAATGAGTCGAGTACCATATGCTTCCGCCGTTGGATCGATCATGTACGTTATGACATGTACTCGCCCTGATGTGGCTTTTTCGTTGAGCATGGTAAGTCGATATCAAGGGAACCCGGGTGAAGCTCACTGGATAGTGGTTAAGAACATTCTTAAGTATCTACGAATGACTAAGGACTGGGTCCTTGTGCTTGGTGGCAGTGATGACTTAAGAGTCACACAGTATAGTGACGTCAACTTTCAGACCGACAGAGATAACTTCCACTCTCAGTCGGGCTGGGTGTTTACCCTTAATGGAGGAGGAGTGATTTGGAAAGTTCCAAGCAGGAGACCATGGCTGATTCAACGTGCGAATCAGAGTACATAGTTGCGAGCGAAGCGTCGAAGGAGGCTATATGGTTGAAGAACTTCATTGGAGACCTTGGAGTTATACCAGCCATAATGGATCCCATAGAAATTTTCTGCGATAATGAAGAAGCGGTTGCCTTGACAAAGGAACCAAGGGATCATGGTAGATCCAAACACATCGACAGAAAATACCACTTCATCAGACATCGGGTAGAAGAAGGACTCCTCGTCGTCAAGAGGGTATCGTCAGAAGAGAATCCTATAGATCCCCTCACAAAGGGTCTGAGTAGGATCAAGCACGTTCAGCATGCGATGAGCATTGGTCTGAAGGACGATATTAGTTTTAGTGATTAGATAGATATTTTAGAAACTTGTAATAGATAAATGTAATTGACATTTGATGATTAAGTAATGGATATTTATTTATGAGTATTGTTTACTATCTTGTGTCTATTGTTCACTATTGTTTCTCTTTTGCATTTTTTACTTCCTGAATAATTGGATTATTCAAATTATCCACAGTCGATCATACTTTGGAAGTAAGTAATTAGGTAAGACTATCATGAATTGGCTTATAGACTGTCTAAGTGCTTAGACATAGCAAATGTTTGCTGCAACGTTCATGAGTACTCCTGAAATAGGATTTTAATATTGGATTAAACCCACGCTCATTTGAGATACTTCATGGAATTTATCACGAGTAATTGTGAGACGATAATATCGTATAATCTTTAAACCGAGATATATGAGTTGTTGTTTACAAGTTGGTTGTGTATTGATAATGCGTAAACGCATCAGTAACTTGATGTTATAAAACGTATTGTTGTGTACGATTTGATGAGTAAATAGTACAAGCATATAAGTCAAAGTTTATCTGTTCCTTTTATCTCAAGGGATAAAAGCGATATCTTGGGCCCCTCGATGATTTGGTGTTGACTTATGTGTCGGGCCCGGTCAGGACTAAATTGACGTGTTCAATTAAGTTATGCGTCAAACAAATCAGAAATTGGGAAACAAACTGTTGGACAATGAGAATGATTATGTTCCATGTCTTTTTCCACATGATATCTTGCAGAATGGAGGATTATATGATCCCTTATCTTAAGGACACACAACTGACTAGATGAGAGTTCGACATCGGCTTTTAAGAGCTACAATTTCTAATCAGATTCTGAATCATACTTGCAATTATAGTTATTAGACTTATCCAAGTGGGAGACTGTTGGATTTGGTGTCTAAGCCCATAACTATAATTGGTATGTACTTGATTTGATAATAGCATGTTCCTTTTGGGTTACCTTCAACTGAAAACTAAACATGATGACTATTAGAGAGAGAGGCTGATTTTATTATTTAGAATAATAAATTGGTGCATAAATATGATTTATTAATATATTATAAGAATAATCTATTAATTAGAAATCATATTTTTAATTAGCATTTAATCAGAAATTAATTTGGAATTAATTTTGGGATTAAAGGAACGGACTGAAAGTGCAGGGGCTGTTTTGTAAATATTTGATAGGTAAGGTTTTTGGCCATTGGATCACCTTTATTAGGGAGGGCCGAAAATCCCTAGAAGGTTCTATAGATTTTCGTCCAAGCCCTAAGGTAAGGGAGTCCATGGACTTGCTTAGGCCCTAAGCTAAGGAATTAAGGTTTCTGCCTTAAAACCCTAGCTAGCCTCAAGTATAAATAGACCCCTTGGCCTCTTGAATTTATGCACCTCTTGAAACCCTAGAAGATACGAATTTCTGAGCAAGTTACTCCTCTCTCCTCTCTCTCTCATATTCATCCTCTTGCCCTGGTGTGTTTTTGAGCCATTAGAGGTACTACACTTGTGGTACTTGTTCTTAAAAGCAGAGGATCTTCAAGAATTGGTTTTTATTACTATATAGCAACAAGGTATGTGATCTAATCTTTGTAGATTTCGAAATATTAGATGCATATTAGGGTTTTCTATTTTGTGTTCAATGTTTGTATGTCTAATAGAGAAAACATAGATCCAATCTAGGGTTGCATGCACACATAGGATTGTTGGTATAATACCCATCAGTTTTTAGGTGAAATCCTACCACCTTCATCATCAAATTCGACATGCATGAACATGCATGTGAATAATCTCAAAGAAAAATGTAGAAGAGGGAGAAAAAGGCAAGAAAACATGAAATTTTTGAAAGAAAAGTAAAGAAAAATAAGGAAATTAATTTTACCTTAAATATCAACTTCCAATAATGAAGATCTTTGTGTAAAATGAGGGATATTTTCTGCAAATTTCGTGGTTTTTGGAGATAATTCATAGAGGTAAAGAATGGGGGTTTTAAGAGAATAAAAGTGAGAAAAGAGAGATTCTATCTCTCTGGATAGCTCATCTCTTTGGGATTATACTCCACCAAAATCGTCTACCAAAATACAGAGATGCTTATGAACTCATGAATAACTGAATGTAAAAATCTCTCACAGTGGTATTGTTTCTAGGTTTGTCATTTGCAGATAAAATGATGAGGGAAGTTTTTAGAGAGAGAAAGAGAAAGGTGGAGTGAATGGGTGATCAAAATGATTAGTATTGGGAAGGGGGAGGGTATGGCCGAAATTTTGAACTTATGAGGAGGGTTTCATTTTATTTTATTTATTTATTTTGTATTAATTCCATAATTTTTATACAACTTCTTTAAATTTACATAAAATGTGTATTTTATATAAATTTTGTTCATAATTCTTGGATTTTTAGCTTATAAATGTAAAGTTAATGTTAATGAATTAAATTAATTTCCTTGATTATATTTCTACATTTTAAATATATTAATTTGACAATATTATAGTGTTTATAAAAACTTTTATAGGATTTTAATATAAAACTTCATAAATTTAAGTTTTTAGGACTTTTAGGGTTTTAAGGAATTTTGTAAATCCTTGGATATCAAAATAAATTGAATCTTTGAGACTTCAAACTATTTTAGAGTTTCATAACTCTTATTCAAGTTAGAAATATTTTTTGTAATTTATTTTTATCGGTTTATTGGCATTTCTATGTAGTGGTTCCGAGATTCAAGTGAATTTGATGAATGAAGTATACTAGTCCTAGTTTCAACTTTGACTTAAGTTTGTATGAGACTTTGACCTAATTTCTACTTCTAGGTCAAGTTCATGATGTGTCTACATGATTCATGCAAAGATGTTCAATTTGAGGAATGACTTAATATGGGTAGTCATTACAGTTAAGTAGTTGTAGAATTTCCATACCAATGTGAAATCTAATTACACTATCATTCGATTCTACTTGTTTCCAAGTTTCCAGTAGGTTATAACATAGCTCCTAGTTACAAAGTCTAGTATGTGTCGTGCCTATATGTGCAACTAAGTTTATTCAAATCTAGAACTATCTCAAATTTTGACGGTTGTCACATATAGCTAATAAAATATCCACTAAAAATTAATCTAAAACAATAACTAAATTGGGGGTTTTAACTTAACTACTTAATTAACTCAAAACTAAGTAAACAATTAACTAAAGACGATTGTAATCAAGATTATGAAGACACTTTCGTTTAGCTTTGAATCCCCCTTTTTCTTATGGTTAGTTTCAAAACATGGATTTTTCCAGTTGTTTACCAATGTAAATATTATTAAGTATCATGAATCGATCTCTTAATGTTTTCACCAATTCATGAACTACTATGCAATAATCATGCACAAGTGAACACATAATTGATTATTTAAGATTATTGGGCTATGTAAGATATATCTAAGATAACTATCTATGATTACGACAAATTACCAAACCCAATTATGATCAAATTAGGTTCTCTATCACAGCTAAAGTTGTTACCTCTATTACCTAATTTACGATTTGGTCAATCCTAGCTCTAGCAATTTAATGATCATAAACTACTAGGTAAACAAGTTCATGCAATTAAATTGATCATTCAACTACATTTAACTTGAATCTAAGCAACAAGATTAAAACTCTAGCATGATAGGTATTGATAATCAAACACAAGCTAAATCGACTACATAAAATTCATGAAAACTAAAAACTAATGTATAGTATTAGGGTTCATCTACACTAAACGAAAGCCTAATGATATAGCTCATCATTGCAGAAAATAAACACATACAAACATAAGAATTTAAACTAGAAATGATTATATAATGCAAACCGAATGTAATTTGTGAATTCTTGAAATAATCTTCAAAGATTTTAATCGTTAACCTTCTTCTCTTCCCAAGAGTTATTTTTCACAACTTTCTTTCCCATAAATCGACTAAAATATCCAAAATACTTCTCCAATCTCCCTTAAGTCGATATAACAATCAATATTTATATTTTCCATAAAAACGATCCTCACATCGTGACCAATAGGGTGTCACGTCGTGAGTTTAGTAGATATCCGTATTCGAAAAGGAAACTTACTTCGTGCATAGAATCTTCTGAGACACTTTCTCACGACGTGAATAACAAGCTATTACGTCGTGAGCTTTTATATTACGTATATAATCGAGATCTTTCTTGATGCCACGTCATGGGAAATATTTTTATGCATGATCTTCTCTTCTTCTAAACTCCAAGTTCAGCTGCAGCCCTTCCTGTGTCCAGCTTCTGTTGGTTTCAGTCTTTTTTCTTCAATAATGTTCTTTTTGGCTGCAATATACAATTTAACTCAATAAGTACCAAATATCTTTGCATTTAACCAAAATATAGCTTAAAACATATGGTAAATAGAACAAACGACACTAAGTTCACATTAAACTTCTAATTTTACACTGTGTTTTTTTGTCTCAAATTTGACACTGTGTTTTCTAATTTTTTACAATTCTGACCACTTGACAGGTCAACTCGGTTACATGTTGACGTGACATGATAACGTGTCAGTTTTGATGACGTGGCATGCTGACGTGTCAAAATTGAATTTTTTTTCCCACAAAAAACACTAAGTTTTCACTTTTTTCGATTTTGACACTAATTTTAGTTTTTTTTTCAATTTTGACACTCTATTATTTTGTTCCAAATCGAACATCATTTTTTCCATTTTTGTTAAATGCTGACAATTTCAATTTGAGACCGTATAAATATATTTTTTATTACGAATACATACATTTGTTTGGTTTAACAACCACATTTTTATATAAATACAAGGTTTATTTTACATTCAAAGCATAATGTTATGCATAAATATGCATTAGTTATATCATGAGAACCATACTAACCATAAGCTTCGAATAACATGTAAAATTTCACGGGTTGCAAACCTAACCTCTGAGCCTTAATCGACTACATGCCTCCAAGGCTCCAAATTCATTTTAAAGTTGTGTATTTAATATAAAATACGGTTTTATATAACTAATACATATTTATACTTAAAATTATGGTTTGAATGTAAAAAAAACCTTGTATTTATACAAAAATATAGTTTTTAAATAAAAAATATATATTTATACGGTTTAAAATGTATTAAAAAAATATTTATGCGGTTTCAAATGGAAAGTGGTCAACATTGAACAAAATTGGAAAAAATAATGTTTAATTAGGAACAAAAAAATAGAGTGTCAAAAAATAAAAGAAAATTAAACTTAGTGTCAAAATCGAAAAAAGTGAAAACTTAGTGTCTTTTGTGGAAAAAAAATTCAATTTTGACATGTCAGTATGCCATGTCATCCAAAATGATACATCATCATGCCACCTCAGCAAGTAACCGGGTTGACCTGTCAAGTGGTCAGAATTGTAAAAAATTGGAAAATACAATGTCAAATTTGAGACAAAAAAACACCGTGTCAAATTCCAGTTTTGGTGTAAACTTAGTATCTTTGTGCTATTTACCTTAAAATATTTTAAAATTGCGCTTAAAAATATGTATAAATATGACAATATCAAAATACCTCACACTTATCTTTTACTTTCCCTCAAGCAAAACTCTATTTTTAATACATCACATAAAACCTTGCCCACCAACATTACACAAGACAATCCAAATTAAACCCACTAATTCCATGTTACCTCAATGCATGTATTTGTGTCTAAATCCTAATTACATATCAATCCTTAGATACTTACGATCCTCACAAACGTTTCCTCTTATTTTGAATGACATTCATTTTATGAATCCCTCCGAATCCATCCTCAGAAAACTTTCTTAACCTCAATGTATTTTTGTTTAAGCTCCCAAGCATATATTTGGTAAAATAACCTAGAAAGAAAAAAATACAACCCGAATGATATAACTTTGACTTTTGGCAATTTTGCCATATTCTTCAATTTTTTTCATCTTGAGTCTTCAATAATTTGAACTTTTTGAACTTTTCTTCATAATATTTTTTGATCTTCATAACCTTGCAGACTCTTATTCACTCAAACTTTTGCAATTTTTTTTCTATTTTTTTCTATTATTTTTCACAATTCACTTTTTTCACTCAAAACTAAAAATCGTAAAAAGAAAACCATATGCTTAAGCAAAGAAACTTAATTTCAACCGTTATTAGTTAAAGGTATTAGTCTAAAGTGTAATGACTACATAAGCTCTCTTGGATACACTTCTGTTACACGATGCTTAACATATTATGTCCTTCAAACTACACAAGGTTGTGTTGTTGTTTCACAATTTCACTAATACTGGGAAGTCACAAATACACTATAACATATTGTCTCAACTAAATCTTCGGGTTCTCATCGAATCATCCCACCTAATACTAGCAAACCAGCCCAAATGCAATAATATTAAAATTTTAAGAATGACTAGATTTATTAGACTATTTTTTTCTAGCATATTAATTTTTAAATTTCTAGCACTTTTTTACTTTTATGCTTGATAATCCTTTTTCGACCCCCTGTCCCACACTTAGTTCATACAATGCCCTCATTGTCTGCATAAAACAATTAAAATCACATAAAAAGCAAAATAAAAGGGAGAAAAAGGAACAGAATCCCCTGCGGGTAGTAGTGGTGATATCAAATCTGATTGTCGGTGAGAAAGCTTTAAACATCTTGAATATGTTGCTGGAAACTGGACTTCTGCTGTTATTCGTGAATGTGCCAGATAAAAGGAACCCAAGACTTTTATCTACGAAAAGTTTGGTGCATACAATCTTCATAAATAGTTCTTTGAACTTCAGTTACGACGTGGGAAAACATACGCCACGTCAGATAGTCGAACGAAAGAAACAAATAATTGTGATTATCTGGAGCCTCACGGAGTTACAGAAGAAAAGTCACGACGTGAGTATAGTGTTTCATTTCTGGAATCGCGTTATAAGACTCCTCATGACGTTACACATAGATGGTCACATCGTGAGAACTGGGTGTTCACAGATTGTAGTGTAGCCAAAAATACTTCTTGAGGTAATCGTGCAATTAAGCTCTTAACTGCATAAGACCCATTTTAAGACTTTTATTTCTTGTGTAACTCTTTCTTTTGTATCTCTCTTCTTTCTGACACGAATGTCACCCCACACTATCAAAAATTATGGTCTTCGATTTTTAAACTCTAACTCTCTCACGACTTTTTCTCTCTCGATATTTTAACAATATTGCAAAAATAAACAAACCTAGGAAATCCTAAAGGTGAAATAAGAAAACAAACACAATCATTCGGTTACATGTCTTAAACAAACCAAACAAATAAAACACACCAAAACAAACCAAGAATAAAAACTAAATAAAACTCAAATAAAATTAAAAAGGATAATAAGTCATTTATTTTTCATCGTCATCTTCTCGTGCTCCACTCGATCTGGCTCCAAAATTCCAGCGTGCCCAAATTTCCTCCCATGTCGGTATGTAAGGAACTTGTGGTGGCATAAGTGTTGGGCGTTCAATTTGCAAATGCGAATAAATTCCATCCAACGCTTGATTTTGGTAATGCATCACTCCTCGAATATTGTCAAAATAATAACCAACCCAACTTTGAAATGGGTCGATGGGAACTCCTGCAATTGGCACGTCCTGATGTTGTAGTTGTCCTCGCTTTCCCCTTCCTCGCACGTTTCTCCTCCTCAGTCTCGGTTGCTCTTCCACATTCTCTATTGGTCTCACCTTATCATCAACGGGTATAACAAAAAATCCTCCCAAGCTCACTATCAAATTCATTGACTACAAATAAATCAAAAGAAGAACGCTTCCCTCAATGCATGTCAAAGTACGAGTCAACCCCAGAATAAACACACCACAAGATTTTGCCAATCGGGTTAAAAAAGTCCACCCACAGTTGGACTTCCCGCCCTAGAACTAATTGCTTTCCCCCTAAATATTGAGCAAGAAAATAAGGGACGTTGTAGCAAATTCTAGGTGCTAATATACTCCAAAGAAAGAACAAATTGAGGCTCATAACTTTATCGCCATTTTTCTTGTGATTTATCGAAAATGTAACAAGGAGGTGGATGAGACGGTGAATGGGAGACCAGATGTGACTTTCTTGAGATATTCCTGAATTCAATGCATCATTTGCAATTGTCATAAAAAACCTATAACTATTTACTCATTCGGAATAATTTTGTGCAGTTGATCGCAAAAATATATCACATGGCTTCATTTTGCTCATACAAACCCATCTTACATGCCAATTGAACTAGACTGCATTCCTGATATTGACCACCAAGTTAGAATACTAGTTCACCCGCAAAATGTGGATCCACCATATTTTCCTCAAAAGAAACGGTAAAAAAGAATTCAACACACAACTCCTTGTAAACCGGCTCCTTGATTGAAAATAAGTTCCACCAAATATTGTGAGTAATAGAAACGCCATTTCCCACAAACAACTTTGTAAGATACATGTTTAGTCTTTCCAAAATTCTAATATCATTTAACTTAGCCCAATCAATTGTTGGTGAGATATAAAATTCTATGTTATGAAGCCACCCTAATTTGTTGGTGTAGTTCTTCAAAGTGTCTCGTGGAATGTTGGTTAGAAACTCGTAGAATGGGTGAAGGTTGGATACATCACCTTGGGACTGTGGAGTTGCTTTTCTAGGACCCATTAAACCTGCAAAACTTTCAACAAAGAAGACCAAAACAAAAATCACAACAAATCAAATCAACAGAAAACGAAATGGGGCTATATTCTAGTTCTCACGTTGTGAGACTCAAAGATCACGACGTGAGTTAAGTTTAATAGTAAAATGAAAATTGGTCCTTGTGTTGGCTAAATCGAACCAATCTAATACCAAGGGTTTAGTTTATCAGTCAATATAAGGATATTATTCATGCAACACCAATTTCATAAAAAAATGCATCATTTTTTACTATAAGAACCCTAGGAAAAAACCCTAACCTTCAAACATAAAATCAGTGAAATTAAAGGGCTTAAACACATAAATCATACCTTTTGATGAGTGAATATCATGAAATTAAGAAGGAGCACACAATTGGCAGCCAAAAAATCCAAGTGGGGGACCAAGGGAGTGATTTCACGTCGTAAGTGGTAATGAAGATAATATAGTCAAATGGTTTATGTGGCATATAAGGGACTGGTCCCTCTAATATTCACTTCGTTAAGTACAATGCTCATGTCATGAGCTTTTAACTGAAAAACTGATATGGGGCTTTTTTAAAGCCCATGTCGTGGCAATGAGTGGCCACATCGTGGGATTTGATCATTGACAAAAACTAATTTTTTCTTCTTCTAAAAATATTTACCACTCACAAAGTAGATCCCATACTTGATTTTTTTTAAATAGAAGATGAACAAATTACTAGTCCTAAAAAAAATAATGCAAAACAAATAAACTACAAAGAAAGGTAAAAGAAAATGCAAACCAAGCTTAGGTTGCCTCCCGAGAAGCGTTGCTTTTGATAGTGTTGTGAGCCGGACTCCTTCCCGCACTACGTTGTTGTGGATGGGAGTAGAAATCCCCTTTTCTCCTTCTTTTCCTTCCACCTCCTTTTGTATGCCGCAACTCTCCTTAAATACGCTTTCTTTGTGTTTTCCTACTTCTTTGGGTTGTCGCATGCATCATGTTTTCTCTTGACTTCTTGAGATTTTTCAGCTATAGTGCACTTCTTTTTATCTTCAGCTGGTTCCTTCTTGTCAACTTCCATATTATCAAACATGGGATCTTTGCTATCTTGATACTCCTCTTCCTTACTTGAAATAAACTCCTTACTTTCACTTTCATCCATAACTCGAACTTGTGGTGTGGTAAAAGTAAAAACATCAAAACTCATTGGAATCGAGGCTCGAGGTTTGGTATGCTTGACTTATTCATCTAAGCTTGGCTTTTTCCTAGTTGTTGATGAGTGTCGAGAAGATTTTGTAGTAATTTCGCGTATACGGGCATCTTAGCTATTACTTTAATGAACGAGATATTAATTAGAATACCCTTCACTTGGTTGATGAACATCACATGCTCTTGTTCCAATGGATGTGCCCTTGCTCGAGAATTATAAGGTAACGGAGGCTGATAAGGCTTGAGAATAGAAATATTTTTCGAATTTTTTTGATCCCATGACGTGAAAGATAGCTACTCACATCGTGAATCCTGGGCACCATATTTTTTCTTCTTTTTCGATCTCTGCTTCTTTTGGCTGTGAATCGGGCTAATTTGAGGCTTCATTTAAAAATTACTAGAGGCTCAGAGATGGTGTCTTCTTCAGTGGTTATGGCCATGACATGAGGTTGAGGCTGTGGATCGGGATTTTTGGATGTTAGTCGTTCATTCACGAGTTTAGTCAATTGCCCGAGTTGAGTCTCAATGCTTTTAATGGAATCTTGTTGTTTTCTAGTGGTAACATCAGTAGCATCATGTTTTTTCTCAGAAGCTTCCATCAACCTATTGAGCATTGACTCAAAATCCGGTTTTCTTCTCGGGTAGTGGTTGTTCTTTTTTGTAGAAGCCTCGTCCGGTTTGCCGATACTTTCTTCTTTTTGCTTCTTGTATTCTTCATATGGAAACCATTCCCTCTTGGGCTTCCTTCAATCTTCATCAAACTGGTCACCAGTAGAGTAGCAGTAAAGTATGTTGCTATAATAGTGAAAATCCATAAAATGTTTTTAGTTTGCATGTACCCATAAGTGTTTATGTGAAATTCCGCAAGTACGTTGTTTTGTAACCTATAAAACCCAATAGTGGTATCAGAGCCTAGGTTTTTAATTTATTTGTGCATGAAGATGAAATTTGAAAACAAAAATAAAATGTAAATCGCAGGGTGTGACGCACCTAGGGTTTGACGTGGCACATTTTTGGCTTTAGTAGGGTTTCAAGATTTACTTGCCTATTTCGAATTGTAGGATAATTATTAGCCGTTAATAGTTATTTTATCTTATGAAAATTCGAACCTTAATGCTAGATAATCATAAAATCCTAAGTACAAATTTTAGAAAGTAATATATACATTCTTTAACTATAAGATAATTAAAAGTAATTGAATTATCCTTAAAAGAAATTTAATATATTTAATTAATGGTGTAATTAAAAGATAAATATTAATTTCAAAATTGGTTTCAAAGATTAATTAATTAAATGTTAATTCATATAATCAAATTTAAACTTCATGTTTTGAAAAGTTTTAAAATAGACTAAACTGCAAATTTGGTCCCTGTGGTTATCAAAAAAATGTAGATGAAGTCCAAAATGTTTTCAACTTGCACCACTGGTCCAAAATCGGATATTTTTTGTGGATATGGTCCCTATCAAACTTAAAAATACTATTATACCCTTTTAATTTGTTATTTTCATTTATTTTTATAATTATTTCTTTATTTTAATATTTTGATAAATAGAAAATTAGACAAAAAAAATCCCACTTATCCCCATCCCACCATACCCTTCTCTCTCTCTCTCTCTCTCTCTCTCTCTCACACACACACACACGTTATGTACAACGTCTTCTACTAATATCCCCAATTGATGAACAAAACACATAATAAAATCATAGAAACGCATTTTCTTCTTCTTCAATTAGATT
Organism: Lactuca virosa; assembly: GCF_052849685.1. Classification (NCBI taxonomy): domain Eukaryota; kingdom Viridiplantae; phylum Streptophyta; class Magnoliopsida; order Asterales; family Asteraceae; genus Lactuca; species Lactuca virosa. The sequence continues at coordinate 266,147,933 of NC_136434.1, forward strand.
TACAAACCCAAAGATCGAAGCCCCCTGAACCCAAGAACAAAATTCTTTAAATGTGCCCAATAAAGATATTCAAGAGAAAGAGAAGACTCTCATTGGAGCTTCTTCTTCGAGGCTAGTTCTTGATGGTTAAGGTTTCCTCCCAAAGTTTTCCCAGTTCATTGTACAACCACAAAGAAGATAGAGTGAGTTCAACAGACAAGCATAAAACATACACACTTATTTCAAGTTTTCAGAGGATGACACACATACACACACACTCAATCGCCTCCGTCGTCATAGGTTCAGTAGGATTTCTGAAATCTGTGTGATTTCCGAGATTGGTCCTATAAAGAAGAGGTATGCAATGATGGCTTTAACCTTAATTATGTTCTATTTTCAGTAAGATGCAGACACCAGAGAAATAAAGATGAAACCTATAAAATCAAAACTGCAATTCAGTTTTACGTGCAATAAGAGAGACCAGAAGGAGACAACAGAGAGGGAGATCAGGGGTTAGGAGTCGTCAAACTCCCTGAAACCATCAACCTGTCATTTCTTTCTTCTTGCCATTGTGACCTAGCTGCCAACGAATTCCCTTTCTCGTTTTTTTCTAATCACGAGCTCTAAATCATAAACGAGTTATCATCTTTCTTTGATTGTCGTTTGTCTTGAAGATAACTGGGAAGAAGCTTGTTCTAGGATCTGGTCAATGGAGGGAAGGGATGGGGAAGAAGATGATGAGTGGGTGGAATTTTGAGAGAGAGAGAGAGAGAGAAAGAAAGAAAGAAAGAGAGAGACGATAAGGTGGGGTGGGTGGGGAGGGGTAGGTGGGATTTTTTTTATTTATTCTAATAATAGGAAAACATAAAAAATATATAAAAAGAAATTAGAAGGGCAAAGTAGTCTTTTTATGTTTGACAAGGACCATATCCACAAATTATATTTGATTTTGGACCGGTGGTGCAAGTTGAAAAGATTTTGGACTCCATCCACATTTTTTTGATAACCACAGGGACCAAATTTGCAGTTTAGTCTTTAAAATATGTCGTATACATATGTTTAAGAGTTATAATATCATATGTATAATATAAAGTTAGTCGAATCAAGAGTAAGCCTCATTCACGAAGCCATACTATAAGAGAGGTATATAAAGAAACAACCTATAAAATGACCGTTGAATGAGTGTCTTTTTAACCCAGTGCTTCTTTGTGTGGTGGGGATCGTTAGATGAAAGGGTTTGATAGGACATAATCACGTTAAAAGTATAATGTAAATTACTAGAACCTTTTATAAAATTTCACTCTAGTTACATTAGAAAAAATGTAAAATTGTATGCTAATACATGAAAACGCACATCATTTCTTCGTGAGTAGTTAGTGGAGCGTGCGTGGTTAACCGACACACTAGTGTGGGACTACAAATATGAAATGATGGTACATACTTGATAATTATGGTTGTTTATGGAGAGTGTGTGGTTAACCGTCACGTCAATGTGAGATCATAAACGGCCTTGAGGATGTCATACTGTTTGCATGGTTATTCATATCTTGTTTGTGATTCTTCGCATCCCAGTCTCTAATCGACGATCATAATCTGAGATTAAATATGTCATTGAATAGCTCAATGCATCTAGAAAGATCTAGGAATTTCATAATAGATTGAAAATGGTAAAATGATTTACCAACTTAAAATAAATTTGCGATTAGATTGCGACATCCCTCTTCTTAATTTCGAATTGTATTTTTGGATCCTAGCCGTGAATATTAATTTGGGTTAAAATATTAAGAAATCAATCAACTAAATAAAATCTTATCTCTTATTTTAGATGTCTGGAAATGGTGATCTTCATCCTCCTCCTCCACCACCAACTCACAACTTGACTCTATTGTCGATCCTCTCAAAAGACAAGCTTATTGGTCCAAACCATATGGGTTGGATGTGAACTTTGAAGACGACACTTTGATATAAGAACAAAGAGTATGTTCTTGAGAATCCTGTTCCAGAAATTGATAAAAAAAATGGCTACTCCTGAGGAATTAGTTGAATACAAACAACATGTTGACAATTCTACTAAGGCCGCTTGCCTTATGATTGCAACCATGGCACGTGATCTTCAAAAGTCCTATGCGGACTATTAGTCCTACGAGATGGACTTGGATCTTACTCAAATATTCCACAAGAAAGCAAGGAAATAGCAATATGAAATCGTTAAGGCCCTAATGACATGCAAGCTGATGAAGAGGAATCTATGTGTGCTCATGTGTAGAAGATGCAGAGACACATAGAGAGGTTAGAGAGGCTCAATGTGAATTTTGACAAGGAGCTTGCCATTGACATGGTGCTTAACTCCTATCCAGGTAATTACGATCAATTCATCCTAACTTATAATTTGAATAATACTGAAACGACATTGCTTGCGCTTCATAATCTCTTACAAACTGCTGAAGCTAGAATGAAGAAGTCTCATTAAAATAGTTCTGAAAATTCCCCAGTCATATCTATTCATCAAGGAAAGGGGAAGAAAATGAAGGCCTATTCCCAACCCAAGTGGAAAGGGAAAACCCACATTGGAGAGTCCAGTGGGTCAAAGGGAAAGGTCAACTTCGATGCTCCTCATGTCAATGATCTGAAAGAAGTTGTGTTCTTTCATTATGGCTAAAAGGGACGTTGGAAAAGAAGCTTCCCCAAGTACCTACAAGAAGTGAGAGAAGCAAAGGGCAAGGTGTCTAGCTCTACATCTGGTATGTACTCTATAAAAATCAATAACACTTCAAGAGTTCCACATCACACCCAAGTATACTCTCAAATTGACATGTTCGTTAACCACACAAGATCCATCAACAGATTATAAAGAGAATATGGAATTTTTATGGGTAACATAAGATTCACACTTTATTGATAAAATAGGATTTTGTTTTATACCTCTAATGTCAATACTTTTACCTTGACCATATCCTATCAAACACTTTGGTACCTCGATTTTCAAAATGCAATAAGGAGGTGAGGGTCGTAAGCGCCGAACATATTAAAAACCAACCCCATTAGAAATCATAGAGACCTCATTAAACCTCTACGTTAAAGTGGGCAAGTCTAGTCATGGTAAGACTGACAATGTCAATATTTAAACACACGAGGACGCATGTTGTAAGTTTCTCATATATATATATATATATATATATATATATATATATATATATATATATATATATATAAGAGGTAAATTTATTTATCTTTATAAAAAACAATATTAAATAAATATTCAAATTTAAATATCTTATTTAAATAATACTTATCATATTCTAGATTTAAAACATTTTAAATTTGATAATTATCCACATTTGAATGCCTTCCAATTTGAAATTTGGAAAGAAAACAAGAAACCATAATCCGGCGAGGCCCGCCGCGCTTACAACTATCAGGTTTCTTCAGTTTCTTCAGTTTTGCTTCTTTTTTCAATTCCAATTAAGCTTAACAAATTAAATGGATTAAAAGGTGCAAGTAGTTATGAATCTATGGCTCTGATACCATTGTTGAGTTTTTTATGCATCAATATATTTTATTTATGTAGCAAAAATAATCAAAGATTTACCTAAGTGTACATGCACGATACGATCTAATATTGATACTATTACTGATACCTTATGAAAACAAAAAATATTAAGGAATAATAACATACCTCCTATGTGGCCATTAATCTCCATATTTGAGATCTTGTCCTCTTAAAGGTTACTTGGATGAAATGACCCAAACCCGAATCCTTGTAATGATATCACACCCAATAAAAATAACGAGTGAGATAAAAATAACTAGAAAAATGGTCAATTTCACAAACCTAGGAGGTTAGAAATTATCCACATAGAAAGATGAAGAAGGGTTGTGAAAAAATCAAGTCAATGAGCAAGAAAGTATGAGATCTCTAAGGCCTTATTTATTGTATTGATTCATTCCTATGTTTTATCCTCCATCCCATGTGACACAAGAGGAAATTTCGAAATTCTCCTTAAACATAAGGAGATTTCGTCCAACCCTAATCCCTTAAAAGATTTTGGAATATTCATGATTAACCAATTATTAATTAATTGATATTCAACTGTTTAATAAATTAAACTTTTAATTAATTTTCAAAATATTTTACAACTAGTTTCTAGTTAATTATTAACAATAATAATTAATAAAACAATTCTTCATTTATTTATTCTATTCAACATACCTTATGAAAACAAAAAATATTAAGGAATAATAACATACCTCCTATGTGGCCATTAATCTCCATATTTGAGATATTGTCCTCTTAAAGGTTACTTGGATGAAATGACCCAAACCCGAATCCCTGTAATGATATCACACCCAATAAAAATAACGATTGAGATAAAAATAACTAGAAAAATGGTCAATTTCACAAACCTAGGAGGTTAGAAATTATCCACATAGAAAGATGAAGAAGGGTTGTGAAAAAATCAAGTCAATGAGCAAGAAAGTATGAGATCTCTAAGGCCCTATTTATTGTATTGATTCATTCCTATGTTTTATCCTCCATCCTATGTGACACAAGAGGAAATTTCGAAATTCTCCTTAAACATAAGGAGATTTCGTCCAACCCTAATCCATTAAAAAATTTTGGAATATTCATGATTAACCAATTATTAATTAATTGATATTCAACTGTTTAATAAATTAAACTTTTAATTAATTTTCAAAATATTTTACAATTAGTTTCTAGTTAATTATTAACAATAATAATTAATAAAACAATTCTTCATTTATTTATTCTATTCAATTTTGGTCTTGAGGACAACCCAATAAAAACAATTTCATTATTGAAAATATTATCAATAGTTAATAACCCTGAACACTTTTTTCAACAGAAAGAAAATAAAGATGAACGTTGCCTTCCTTGACCACCGATGTTGGCTACACCTTTGAGGCTTACCACCTTAGCTTCTCTATGATGTTTACCACTCATACCGATCAACCTAGGATAGTAAAATGAATTCATGGGTAAAGGATAGGTTATACGAGAATGTGGCATTTAAATTAGAGTTTCAAATTTTTAATTCCATAATCTTATTACCTCGTCAATTTGTGACAAGTATTTTAAAGTCGGTATAAGTTTTTGTTTGAAAGGGCGATGTCAAACCACCAATATATACGGAAGATATGGACTAGCATTGATCACTTGTATATTGTACATAAAATTTTGCATTCTTAAAATTTTAAGTAACTGTTATCTTAAACTTATAAATTTTCTGTAAGAGTTATATATATATATATATATATATATATATATATATATATATATATATATATATATATATATATATAGGAAGACAAAAAACCTTAAAAAAAACTCTAAAAATCATAAAAATGTATTAAAAAAATACTTACAGATCACAAAACATTTTTTTTGAATTTTTTTTATAAAAAATCGCAGCTTTTTCTTAAAATTCGCTAAAAAAAAATCAATTTTTTTTTTCAAAATTTTTTTCAACGAATTTGTATAGAAAGCTGCGATTTTTTCAAAAACAAATCAAAATTTTTTTTTGTGATCTCTAAGTATTTTTTTATGCAATTTTATGATTTTTAGGGTTTTTTTGTTTTCCAAATAACCCTTCCCTATATATATATATATATATATATATATATATATATATATATATATATATATATATATATATATATATATATATATATAGAAAAGTTCAATAGAGAAACATTATTAATCAAGGAACCAATCCAAAGCGACGAAATTTAAAACGATCAACGGTAAAAACAATGGTTGTAGACTTTTACAATGGACGCACATGCACCGGATTATAACAAAACCTAGGGGTGTTCGTTTGGGTGGATCGGTTTGATCCGATCCAATCAAGTAAATGCAAATGGATTTCTGTTTTCAATACATAGATCCGAATAGTCCAAACTAATTTCAAATTCGATCCGATCCAGCCAAATTACAGTTCGATTGGATCGGTTTTTATAATTCGGTTTTTAAGAGGCAAGACATTTTAAATAATGTATAACTTAAATATTAGCTAACTCTTTAAAAGTAACTACATAAAACTTTTTAGCTATGAACTATAATTTATAAACAACTATTAAGAAAAATAGTTATAGTTTAATATTTCATTGACAATAAACTTTTGATAAGAAGTACATATTAAAGTACTATCTTGGTTGAAAGTTTCTAATATTTAAAAAATAATTTAGTAAATTTTTAAATGATTAAAAATATATACTAAAAATAAATAATAAGTTGTTGTTCGGTGTTTTTGGACTATTCGGTTCTTATTCTATAAACCAAAACGATTCCGAAATCCAAAAATAATAATTCGGTTTAGCTTAAAATCAATCCAAATATCCAAATATCCGAACCAAATAGTCTTATCCAAATTGTCTGATTGGAGAATTCGTTTTAACCGAATAGTGATTAGCCCTAACAAAACTCACTTCTTCTTTTTTCGTTTAAAATTGTTTTTAGGCAATGTTTTTTATCGAGAAAAAAAATCGAATATACCGTTGTTCACGATTTTTCGTCCTCTTTCCATAAAAACCCATGATGATATATAAAAAAGAACATTTTTTTTCGAAAAAAACTCACTTCATTTTCTTTGTTGAAAAGTTAAGGTCTATTTTTTTATAAAAAAAATTAATAAATATATCAAAATTCATACTTTTTGGTACTTTTTAAACATAGATTCATATTCATTTATAATAATAATAATAATAATAATAATAATAATAATAAAACGATATTTCAATTCAGATTCACATTGTGAACCTGTTCAGATTCATATTGTGAACATGTTCATATTCACATTGTGAATCTTCTCAGATTCACAGTGTACATAATAGTAAGTCATATTTACAATGTGAATCTGATTTGATCGAACTTTTTCACATTATGAATGTTAAAAATTGAAATATTTACAATTTAGATTCACAATATGAATCTACACTGATCGAGGTTTTTTTTAGTCGGTGTTGATGTTTATTAATAGAGTACAAAAAATCAATATTTTTGGTATAATTAGTTTTTTTTTGATAAAAATAAATCAAATATTGAAAAAACTAACAAAATGAAGTGAGTTTTTTTTCGAAAAAAATTTTCTTTTTTATATATCAACATGGATCTCTGTGAAAAGATGACGAAAAATCAAAAACAACGGTATATTTGTTTTTTTTCGATAAAAAATGTGGCCTAAAAAAATTTTAAACAAAAAAAAGAGGTGGTTTTTTTGTTAAAGAGGTGGATTTTTTGGTATAACCCGATGTGTGTACGTCCAATGTACAAGTATAAATCTATTTCCTTGGCCGTTGATCATTATGATTTCCGACACTCACGATTGGTTCCTTAGTTTCTTGTTAATTATGGTTCTCTATTGAACCTCACCATATATATATATATATATATATATATATATATATATATATATATATATATATATATATATATATATATATATATATATATATATATATATATATATGTTTTTACTAACTATTGTGTGCCCGAATGCACAGATCTGGACCAACGGATGAAATTAATCAATGAACACGATTTGAGAGTGTATGATATTACAATGGGATAACATGTACCATATAATCACACAAATTTTAGTAAAAGGGTATTTTGGACAATTAACTACATTTATAAAAGGAACTTTTTGGATTTTTAGGAATATTTAATTCTCCTAATTTTAAAAATCTGATTTTTTTTAATTAATCAATTTTAATTCCAACGTAATTTGTAGACATAACCGATTTTATTCTGTCAAAATATTATTGAAGATTAACATAATTCTTGAATTCGAGGTTGAAAAATAACAACATTCTAGTATATTCTTATACATCCGAACTTAATTACAAATTCATATATATTCTTACAGACTAAAAGTCTTATACATTTTAATATAATTATACATATTCTAAAAGAATATCAAAAAAATGAATAAAATTCTTAAAAAATAACAACTTTCTTAAAATGTGAGTATGATTAAACTTTATTCATTTTTCAAGTTATTCCTATTAGGTCTTCAACGCATTCTTCCGGTCATTCCTATCACAAATACAACAAAAACTAATAATGGTTAAAAACATGTTATTTGCAATTAACTATCACTTTATATATTCTGGTAGAATACATAGAATACATTATGGCAGAATATATAGATTTTATTCTTGCAGAATATATTCTGACAAAATAAACATAGAATACATTCAAAAGTATCGTATTTACTGCTAATATAATTTTGGATTCCAAATATACAATAAGGAGGGACAATAGAAATTGGAATTCAAAATCACAAATTGAACCAAAATAATACACAGACAAATGAATTACCTTTTTGAACAATTTTCTCGAACAGATGAGTAGCTTTCACCAAGCTATGTTGGCATATGATAAACATTTACTATGTTGGTATATGAAATCAAACAAAATTAATTCACTGTGTTGGCATATGAAATCAACCCCATCAGTATATACACAATATGGTATGAATTAGTGATGTAAACAGATCTAACTTGTGAGAAGAATGAAATTTGAAACCCTAGATTTACCTATGAATTGCTGTCACAACTAGCATTTTTAGCTAGGAAATTTTGTCCTCATGTAAACATCAACTATTGTAAGACTTGTGCTAGCATGTTAAAGTTTAAATTATGGTTCCTAATAAACCATGTATTGTTATAATGCAAAACATATATGTATCTCGAATCTCTCCCAAATCTCTCCATGTACCTCAAATCTCTCTCAAATCTCCCTATGTAGTTTCCTTGGTTAAAAACCAACTCAAAACGAAAGGAGAAAAACTTGAAAGAGCAAGCCCAGTTCGGAACCCCCCTTAAGTGACTCCGGAACCCTTTTAGTTCGGAACATTCCTGCTTCGGAACCTTCTGTTGACTTTGGAATGTGAAGAGCGACTTTGGACCTCCTCAAGAACCGGGCAATCTCGCTCCGGAACTGTCTGGATTCGAAACCTCCTGTTTTGCTTCGGAACTCCGCATGCTCCGGAAGATCTCGCATGTCCCGGACCAAACCCTCTCGGAAGACCAGCCACTCCGGAACCTCTTGAATCCACTCTGGAACCTCTTGAATCCACTCCGGACCTTGAGAAGAACTTCGGAACTCATGGCCTAGCTTCGCACCTTCGGCCCGGACCTGCTGACTTTGCATTTGACTCCGGATTTTTGTCCATTTCAGACCTTTTCTTCATTTTAAGGTATTTTGACGTCGGGAATCCCACCAAACTTGTATTTTTCATAACTTAGACCCCTTAAACCCCTATTTTATGCCAAACTTGAATATTTAAAACATATTTACATAAAATAATATTTAATATTTATAAAAGTATTATATTAAATCATAAAGTGATAAGGGGGTTTGACTTTATGATTTGATGTGATCCCCCATTTCCCATGCAAATCCCAGTAAAACACATATTAACCATAGATAACAAGGCTTTGTCCACCAATAATCCAAGTAAGTGTCAAGTCACTCCCTTATCCTCCCTATTAGAAACGTAAACTACTCTTCCCCATATCCCACTTCTCATATCCATATTTTGTGAACTCCTAAGTATGCTCTCAAACTTATTCAAGATTCAAGTCATATTCCTCCAAAGCAATTACTAGATTCTCGTAAGTACCTCATTTTCTTGACTAGTGATTCTCCACATTATTCTGTAAAATTCATTATATTTACACATAAAATTATGGGTACATATTCTTAGGATATTCTCAAGTTCAAAGAGTTATCAAACCTTTCAAGTGTTAGAACTCGGAAACTCCTTAACACCTCTTCAAATCATCAAACAAGCTAAACCAAGGTGAGCTTCATACCTCTATTTTCGAGTTTTTATTGTTTTTGGGGGAGAACACAAGTCAAAACGTTGTTTAAATCTTGATATATTTGCTTGTTATGCATGTATGCTAAGTTATATGTGCTAAAGTTATGAAAACTCCATGAACTCGAAATCTTGAGCAAATCTCAAAAGTTTGAACCATATTTCACAAAATATGTATAGAAACAAGAACTAGTATGTTACAAAGTAGAAGTCACAAAATTTCTATGACAAAAACCATAATGATTTATTTCAAAAATTGCTTAAACAAGTATTTTGGAAGAAATAGACCATTTTCAACTACTCACATAGTTTGAACCACTTATGACACCTTTTGACAAATATGAGTCTTGTCTGATAAGTTATAAAATGAAGGACCATTTTTGCCAACGTCAATAATATTGGGTCATTTTGACGAGTTTGATTAAAAAGGGATTATTTTCAATGAACGAAAACGAAATATCTAGTCAACGAGTACAACTATTTTTATTTATTTAATAAATAACGAATTACAACGATTTTCACAAACACCTGTTAGTATTCTAGTCAGACGCATCTTCACAGTACCTATATATATATATATATATATATATATATATATATATATATATATATATATATATATATATATATATATATATATATATATATATATATATATATATATATCCACTATCCTAATAAAACAGTACAAATTTGCCAAGTGGCAATTGCTCAGCCCTCTAGAACTTCTTTTCCCGCCTAAAGTTGCTAAGTGAAGTTCCAAAAACACCCTTGTGCCTTTTGATACGCCTTGGCTTTTAAATCTGTCCTAAGCGTCTCTGTTAACTAAGGTACTGATTACTGATTCCTGATTTTAGCAAACCCGATCCTTTTCACGAAGCTAACTGCAAGATATCAGGAAAAAAATAATCTCCAATGTTGAAATCCTCAAAAGTTAAACTCTTGATATCTGTTTGCAATAGAAACGGAGGAGACGGATCAAGGGTTTGCTCATGGTGGTTATGGGTGGTGTTTGTCTTCACCACCACTCACCCCTGACTTCACTGTCATCACCATCTTAGAGTCGTTTCTCTTCTCTCTATAAACCCTTCAGCCCTAAACTCTGCCGCCACCACTGCTACGTTGCTGCTAATATCCTCTGTAATAACCCTTTACACCGTCGTTGTTCTTCTCTTTCAAAACACTGAAACACTGTCGCCGCTTTTTGAAGAAATATCCTCATATAAAGGTAGTTTTTTTCTTGATTTTTTGTTAATTATGTGTGTGATAAAATCGATTGTTAAACATCAAGTTAAAGTTGTGAACATCTACTAAACACCTGCATTATTTGTGTTTTGATATCCCTTTTATTTTCGTTTTCTTTTGGTGTTCTGTTGATTTTCGCTTTTTGATTTCCTATGAATTGCAATAAAAGAAAACGACATGAAGATCAAAAGACAAAACATTGAAACAACGTATTTTAAGTATTTGTGGTATTGAACTATCAATGTTGTTGTCTCAAGACTTTTGAATGTGTTTGTAGCTTCAAGTTTTGAAGGTCATACTGTAATTCATTCGGAAAGTTTAAACAGTAGGTGGTCTAAAAAAACTCCACTTAGAGCCATATTGGTTGTTCAAGAATCTCTACAAAATTAGCAAACTGAAGTTTATCATGACATTTTGTATTTTACTTTTTTCGTATTTTGTATTTTTTAAGACAAGTTTCAAATTTGACAAAATAAACCTTATATTATGGTTTTGTTGATTTACAAACAGACTTACAGCAAATGTTGTTGCTATGACATAAGTCCTTCATTTTGATCCACAACATGTTGATTATTCTTCTACTTGTGCCCTGTTATTAATCATGCGTTGTTATGGTTGTATCATTAAATTAAATTATAACCAAAAACTGTTTATACTTGACATGCTTATTTAATGTATTTGATTAAATTCTTTTAATATAAAATGTTTGTATAATTAAATTAAATTAATTTTTTTTTTAGAATGTGGTTTCTAAAAATGGTGGTTTTTGATGCTTGAATGGTGTTATTACCCATTAAATTCTTTTAATATAAGTTGGATTTATTTAGGTAAACTGTTAATTTAGTCATCGTTGGAGTTTTGGTTTTCTTCTTTTGTTTCATGTGTGTTGTGGTGGGTGTTTGAGTGTGTTTACAATCACCATAACTTGATACTAAAGATAATTCAAAATATTTTTTCCCAAATTCTACAAGTTATTGAGATAGATGAATACAAAAGAGCCTGTAGTTACCAGGTTGTAATCCTCCTGTTGGTTTTTATCTCATCCCAATTAATTGTGAAGAAAATTTTGGTAATGCCCAAAATATCCTTTCAAATGGTAACTCTAAATAGACTGGATCACATATTTTTTTTTGTCGTTACCGCTTCTCTTTTTATTCATTCCCATTGCTTCCACATCGTCTTATTTTTTAAAATCCCAAATTAAGATGAAAGGGTGACTTTTTTATGTGTTCAGCGTTGGAGCGTGTTGGAGCAGGTTGTTCTCTTATAATCATCATAAACTTTTCTACTATAGAGTATATTGATGTTATTGGGTATGAAGATACTTGGATTCAGATGTCCTTGATGTACTGTCAACTCCGTATTGTTAACTTTTTCCACTTTCAAATTAAACATTAAAGAGATGGAAAAAAGAAATAGAGAAGACCAGGTGTTGGAAACTTCCTTGGGCACACCAATACCAATTGATGGAAACTTCGTAGGTTTCGGGACTTGTTCGGGAATCGTTGGTTCTTACTGAGGGGACGTCTATCTTTGTAAATTAATTATTTTTGCAAATATTGGATAAGTAATTATGATTTCTAATTACGAATAATATTTTTCTTTCTCAACCGTGGTTTCCACGGGTTTAAACGTAATATATATATATATATATATATATATATATATATATATATATATATATATATATATATATATATATATATATATATATATATATATATATATATATATATATATATACTACTGGGATACCCGCGCGATGCGGCGACGACGATTGTTCCTTTCGACAAAATGTTTTTAGGCGCCGATTAGTTGTTGTTAGGTGAAAAGTTATCTCAGTGAGGCGGTGCGACTGTAAGTGTATATGATAATAAATAAAAATCATCATGTTTCCAATCTTCCTCCAATACGAGAGTTTGTTCTTTTGTTGTTTAGAAATTTTAAAAGGAATCAAAATATGTTTTCTTTTTTATCAATTCATACAACAAATGTTTATAATCATTTAATGTAAAAGACTTGTTATTTTTAATTTTTTCACAAGAATTATGTAAAAAAGATTTCATCACATTCATAATTAAATGAATAGTTTAATATTGAGGAATGGTTGTATTTCATTGAATTTTTTCAATTAGTTATATATAGAAAATAAAATATTTTTAAGAACACAAATAAATTGAAAAATATCATTACCATTTTAATATATATCGATAAGGTTTATACAAAATTTGATCTTATATATCACGCAGAACTTCTTGATACACCACATTCGATGTGTAGATTCCTCTCCCCTGAAATTCTTTTGTAGGTTTCACTAAGACCTTTGTATTCTCACGTGATATCCCTCTGGAAAGCGCCACATAAAGTTGCCCATGCGAGAATACTGACTCTGGTAGATAAACACCAACGTTTGGAATTGTTTGGCCTTGAGCTTTATTGATTGTCATAGCAAAGCTAAGCCGAATTGGAAACTGTTTTCTTTTCAATTTGAATGGAAACATGTCATCATCAGATGGACAAAGAGGGATTCTTGGTAAAAAAACTCGTTTTCCAGCATGAAGGCCAACCGCTATTTCCGCATCGATCACGTTCATCTGAAAACCTCTACATATCAATCTTGTGCCATTACATAAACCATTCGAAGGATCAATATTCCTTAATAGTATTATAGGGCATCCAGTTTTGAGTCGAAGGTAATGAGGAGGCAAACCACTGATATTTATAGAGTTTAAGAATTCCATCTGATAGAAATTGTTCTTATCATCTTCTGCCTCATCAAAAGTATAGTAAATCCTCTCCTCTCCACAAAACCTATCAATCATTTGATCATTAATTCCATCAACACTTTCATTTTTTGTTGATAGTATCGCCCTGGAAATAATATACTTTGAAGAGCCTCCATTGATGTGCAAAGAAGGAAAGAATGCATTAATTAACTCGTTTTTTGATTTGTCTTGGACGGTGTAAGGAATGCACATATCATCAGGTATTCGGACAAAACTTTCATCGATGGTTTCTTCATCTCCGTTTCCAACTCGTATTAAAAAATCTGAAAACCATGGATCGGCCAGTGCTCTCATATTTATAGTTAAACGTATTTTTTTAATCAAAGACCAAAGAGGTGACATCCTCAAGCTGGGGTCTACAATCTGTGCTCTAGTACCACGTCTGATTACTGGTAACACCTGCCTAAAATCACCTCCCAAGATCATTATCTTTCCACCAAAAGGGAGGCTCACCTTTGTAATGTCTTGCATCGTTCGATCAACCGCCTCTACTGCTTGCCTATTCGCCATTGATGCTTCATCCCATATGATTATTTTGGCCAAACGAAGTAGTTGAGCAACCCCACTTTGCTGATTGATTTTGCACATTGAGTTATTATCAAGATTTATCGGAATCTTAAACCGTGAGTGAGATGTTCTCCCCCCGGGCATATTATTAGTTGCAGCACCAGATGAAGCTGTCGCAAGTGCAATATGACCATGGGAACGAACCTCGGCAAGTAAGGCTTTGTACAAAAATGTTTTTCCAGTTCCACCAGGACCATCTATAAAAAACACACCCGGACGATTATGATTAACGTGGCTCATGATCTCATCATATGCATTTTTTTGGTCGGTATTGAGAGAATCTTTTGCACGAAGGTGTTCATCATCCACAACGATGGAGTACTCCTCTTGGACCTCGCGATAATCTCCAGATTCCACGTTGATGTTTGTATTTACCATAGGAAGATCAAACTCATTGAGATGCTTACCCATAGATTGCAAAATTATAGAGATATCCATAAGAACCATGGTTTGAACTCGCTCAACACTTTCACATTGTCGCATATAATCTTCAGAAAGTGAATTATAGTGGTCATCCCATAACTTGCGAACATCTCCGGGTTCGCAATAAATGAGTATAGTTGCAAATAACCTTCTAAGAGCACCTGGAAATTGATATAATGAAGCCTCAGTAAAACATTGAGATAGGTTATCATCGGTCTCTATTAACCCTCTCTCAAGAGTAGCTTTACGAAATGTTGGATGTAACATGTTGTTCACCATGTAAAGATCTTCAAAGCATGTTGGCCCTCTAACATGTGATAGGAGAACCCGTAGGTAGTATCTCTCTCCTTCGGCAGGGTTAGTAGAAACCAATCGGCCTCTCATTGCTCCTTTTTTCCTTTGGTTCCAACAACGTTTGGTTGCCTTCCATGTAAAGTATCTTGGGAATTCTTTATATATATATTGCCTCGCATTCTCATCCATTTTATTCATGTCAAAAAATGCAGTCAACATTGAACTCTTATCTTTCTCCCTGTCGACAATATCAATCATTGAATCATTATCTGAGAATCTAACCAATTGTTGGTTCGGGAGATGAAGATGCAAAGAGATGACAAAAGGGTGGATTTGAGAAAGTGCAAAGCTAAAAATCCGCCATATTGCCTCAGGGGGTGAGACGTAACGTGCATCTTGATATCTTTTGATCTCATTGATGATGGGTTCCGCTCCATCTTGATCAATGTGGACAACTTGTTTGTCATGTCCCTTGTAAACGTATTTAAAAGCATATTTCACAGATTTTATACTCGAGTAAACCTCGACATTCATGTGGCAATTGAACATCATTAACAACTTTGGGTTATATGGTACCACCCATCTGTTATCAAGTGTATTTCCTCGTACGTTGACCTCTATCCCATTGTTTCTCCTCCTATATAATGGATATGAGTCTTCTCCTTGTGTCGTCGCTTCATTAAATTGTCTAGGATATCTCCACAGACATTGTTTTGGCACTCCTTGCATACATGGACTGGTTGCTCGTAAATGACCACAAGGACCGTGCATCATATGCTTCACAACAATTTCGTGCATTTTGGGATACTTTTTCGGATCGGGAAGTTCAACACACACCATTTTGTCATAATGGTCAACATTTTTCATCTTGTGTTCTGGTCTCATTATCAAGAGGAAATGTGCATGTGGCAAACCACGCTTTTGAAACTCCACTACATAAACATATGCTCGAACCACACCCAGGATATGGTGCTTTAGAAATTGGTCCTTTAGATCCTCTAATTTTGCACGAAACACTCTTGATACAAGGTCTGTTCGGTCTTCTGCACTTTGCCCGGGTTTCAAATCATCAACAATTTCTGGCCAGTTTGGATTACATGTTACTGTAAGGAATATATCAGGCTTTCCGTCATCTTGAACTAACGTCATTGCATCTAAGAACCGTCGTCGCATGTCACGTGGTCCACCGATGAAAGATGCAGGTAAGACTATCTGTTGACCGACTCTACTTGGTTCAACTTCACCGGCATTGACACAGTCAACAATTCTTTGGTAAAGGTCAGATCTTATCTTCTTTTGGTTTAGCTTACAAAAAAGCAAGCGTGAAGTCTCGATCTTTTTATGTAGATATCTACCACAAATTGTTGTAGCAATATTCTTCCCAATAGAATTAAATTTTTAGATGAACGAATCTGGAATTTGTAACAGTAGTACTCACGCATTGTTACGGTATTCCTACCCTTCTTTGAGTTAGCCCCTGCATAAGGGTAATGTTAGAAACATATAAATTTTGTATTTATGTATATTTTTACTAAAATCATTCATTTTCATATTTCAAAAATGTATGTACCTTCTAAATCATCCACAATATTTTCTCCATTACCCACAACTTCATTGATAGACACCCCATCCCTTGTTATTTTTGCATGCCAACCAGACACACCATTAGGAAAGAACAATGGATAAGACAAAGGATCATAACAACCTTCGTAAGGTTGAATTTGTGTACCATAATCAGATCTCCCATATACAACAATGCTTCTTTTATATGTTGTTATGTTGTCATTACCTTCTACCCAAATACCAGCAACCTATATAATTTGTGATTTTAGTATGGTGAATATATAATACGATAAATGATATGATGACTTCAAATTAAGAGAAATAATTATTATATCCAAACCTCAGATGTGGTCGGCCGATTGTATACCCTTTGGTCAAGTTCCACTGATGCGTTCAAAGTGACTCTATAGTTATCGAGAGGTCCTAGCTCACGAAGGCTTCGAAACGTTGTAGCATACGGGTTTGTTGAAAGAACGCCCACCAACACTTGAATGATCTTTCGATCAATATTTGGCCATTGAAGTCTATGTGTAAAGTCGGTTTTGGAATCATAGAAATATAACTGTAAGTACCTAGGTGATCCATCCCTCGGTACTAACTGATCAATTCTGTGATATATTGCTACGTTGGCACGAAATGTATATACTCCAGATTTCATATTGCTCAAATAATCATCCAACTCTACTCCCATGGATGTGAAAGAAAAGTTTGTATTGTAAGCACGTATATTATCTCTAAATATTTTGCTTGCTTCTCTTCTGATGTAAAAAGACGATATAACTCATTTGGGAAGATGCCAACTTTGTTTTCCCACTCATGCAACAAAAGGTAGCGAATTCATGTTTGAATCGTTTGGCTCCACAATGAACACATATATTACTTCCCTCCAAAATAGAATGTACTTCAGGGATACCATCGAAAATAGAATGGTACGGATCCTCTAGAAGAATGTCATCTGGAATTACTTGATTGACATGGACCTCGCTACAACCTCCAACGTCTATAATATATGAAAAAACAACTATTTAAAATGAAAGATAAAAAAGATGTAATTGTTCATTCTAAATAATGATAGATTATACTAAAATTTGTTGTAGAATTAAATTAGGACTAACCATCTAATGTTTGGTGTGTTAACCCCGAATATATTTGGTTGTTTTCCTCAACACATGTAACATGATGTTTGTGAATGACCTCTGCAGTAGCAAATATACTTTCATTGTGTTCTTTGTTGGTGATCTCTTTCAAGCATTCTCCTTTTTTCTTTGTTGCGTTCATAATGCTTTTTGTTAGTATCTTTCCTATTTTGAGCAGCTTTATCCTTACTACGTGGCATAATATTTTCTTTGTCTCTGGCTCGAGTACCATGTGAGGTTGAATGGTTATTTGCAGATAGCATTATTCCACCACTACATTGGTTTTCCAAGTTTTGTAATGGTACCTTTTCTAATTGTTGTTTGGTCTTTAATTCGTACATAATATTCACGATTAGCTTTTTTCCGTTTTTCTGCACTACTTTGGGGTTCCTCACAAATAACAACCTTTTGCTTTTTGTTTTGCGTAAATCATGTTTTCCAATATTCTTTATTGTATTGTTTTCTTCTTTCTGCAATAATATTAATAATACAATCCTTTTTCTTATAAGTTTTTTAGTTCAAATAAAGAAAAAAGGATATATGATTATCATTAATATATTATGCATACCTTTTTCGATTTCTAAAGAAATTTGCGTCAAATCGCCATTTTCATTTTCACTATCTTGGGTCCCCATTTCACACTACAAGTTTATAAAACATAAATAAAAAACATATTATATCTATCAACTCAATACATAAATTTGTTCAATACTTGAATAATATAGATCAAAGATAATAAATTGCAACATAATAAATATATTAAGGTTACAACAACAAAATACCAATAGCTAATATTCTTACATAAACAAACCACCAACAAACGTTCTTAAGTTGTTTATTTTTAAAATTAAAATACATAATTATATCATCCATAAATCGCCCTAATAGCATTTGCTTCTGCCATAACCGGCTCAAATGCAACCCTCGAAATAGATGTAGAATCCAAAAAGTTCATTGGAATTAATTTTTATACATTAATACTTCATATAGATAATAAAAATAATTAATTTGTTAAATGATTTGAACTGATAAGTTTATACTTACTCCCCCCTCGGCTTCGATATTTAACACGAGATACATATATGATTCATTTCTCTTGAATTGATCGTGCGAGTTTAAAAGGTAAGACTTTAGGACCATCATTCAAAATCAGCTGAATTACATAGCCACTATAATAATTTGAAATTTTAATTTTAATAGTACTTATAATGAAACTCTTAATAATAATAATGATAATAATAATATAAAAACTTACGATTAATCTTGAAGAAGTAAATCAATCGCACAGTCATGGTGTAAAAGACGTCCGTCAATAACTTTGCCAACAACATCTAAACACCGTTTGAGTAAAACAAATTTTAGTTATTTTAGAAAAAATGAGTTAAATATTATATTGTAATAACTATTTAACATTTACCGATATTATTTCGTTGACGTGGATTTCTCACCAGAGATTCGATAGACTCAACCAATGGATAAGTCGGAAAATGATTTTCAATGACCGACTCAAGTAGAGTAAATCGGGTAGCTTGGTTGACAATTATGACATATTGATCATCAACAAAGTTGTATCCTTCATACTTCGGGAAATCATCGGGAGTGCAATTGAGTTTAAAATGATTTATAGAATATAAGCGGCCTTCCATACCTTTTTCTAGGTATCTTCCTATTAAAGAGTTAGGCACAACCACCACCATTTTTTCTCTCTAGTTAATAAAAATATTGTTAAAAAATAGTAATAGAAAAACAATTTATATGGTGAAATTAAGCATTATATATATATATATATATATATATATATATATATATATATATATATATATATATATTTCGAACTTACATTTTGGTCAACTACAAGCATAATTAGTCTGTTTTCCCTTGTATCCACCCAAACAAAATCAACCCGAACGCAAGCGAAATTATACCATGCATATGGACTATTGAGTGACCGAAAAGAGTTATCATTGAAATACATATCCATTTTCTACAAAATTTAAAATAAAATGTAAAAGTTAAATAATTGATAATATTATTAATTTAAATACTAAAAAGATTCATAATGTTCCTAACAATAAATATTGTATTTATAATTATTAAAATAAACAATAGAAAATACAAATATATAATATTTCAGACTTTCATTTACAATATTAATTTAAATATTAAAAAGATTCATAATGTTCATAACAATAAATATTGTATTTACAATTATTAAAATAAACAATAGAAAATACAGATATATAATATTTCAGACTTTCATTTACAATGTTAAAGGTTTTGATAAATATAATTTATATCATAAATGCTACAAAATTTGATTCTTCGTTATATTTTAATAACAACATATTAAGCTAAAACCAATAAAAAATAATAACTATTCATATAATATATTTCTGTAAATATTATACTATTAATATCTCTATTTCTTACATTTGGTCTTGTATAAATTTGCATCCACTTTTACATCCATAGCTTTAAACGGTTGATACTTATATTTTAAACGATTTACATTTGTTATAATGAATAAATATAAAAGAAATTATATAGAGTATAACATGTAGCAAAAAAAGATAATGATATGTAAATAAAAGAAACTACATGGTATTATCAAGTTTTACATGTAGGAAACCCTAATACTAAGTTAGAATATAATAGAGTATAACATGTAGCAAAAAAAGATAATTATATTTAAACAAAATGAAACATGTAAATAAAAGAAACTACATAGTATTATCAAGTTTTACATGTAGGAAAAACTAATACCATATTATAATATAATAGAGTAAAACATGTAGCAAAAAAGCATAATGATATTTGAACAAGATGAATAATGTAAATACAAAGACTTCCAATTTACCTCTATTTTGGTCACAAGTCAAAAATAAACACCGGCCTGTATCATAGACATGATTAAAACAAAAATAAGTCGTTAAAAACCAAATCAAATCTAAACAAAATTGTAAGTGTTACTCTAAAATATAAACTAAAAACTTGTTGCTACGTTTAATTTTTGTATATCAAAATACAACAGAAAGAAAAAGGAAGCATACCTCTTTTTTTAAACTGAGCATCTACAATTTGTTTATCAAACAATGAACATATTTATATTGGTTTTACTTTTGGAATCTTTTGTTAGTACTGATTTTGATGGTCTAGAAAATAGTGTTTCAATTAGGCTTTAGGCTATTTGACAGTCTATAAGCATTGTTTTTAAGAGTATAAATTACTGTTTTTGTTTTGACATGCTTTTACCTAATATTTTACTGTTTTTGACTGTCTAATAAACAATATTTTCGACAGTTTGAAAAATACTATTTATGACAACCTATTTACCTACTAATTTACTGTTTTTGACATCTGTTTTACCTATATTGTTGTTTTCACAGTCAACATTACTATTACCAGCAACATTTGTACCTAATAAAAAACTTTACAATCAGAAAAATACTTTTTTGACATGCCATAAATTTGTGTCTAAAATAAACGAAATACCTTTAGTTTTTTTTATTTTATTCGTTATTATAGATTCCTAATTTCACATAAACACAGAAAATATGAAAAATGTACCTTAACTTATAAGATATGCATTAATTTTTTTTATTCTATTATTTAATAAAAAATCCTACTTTCACATTAACACATTTCAAAAACATATAGATAAATTTAGAATGCTATGACAATAAAAAGTGAGAAAATATGATGTTATTATACAAAAATTGTATGATCAATGTTTACAATGCAAGAAATAGAATCATAATTTCAATTTTTGGTTATATTATAATGGAATCAATTAAAATATGATGATATTTCTTATTCCTTACAAGGAAAGGCAAGAAATATCACTTGTCACACCCCCGAACCAGACGGCGGAAACGTCCGAGGGCTCGCGTGACTTAAATTGAAATATCATCACAATGGATATACATGAAACATAACACATTCATCACCAAACATTACATAGTACAACTGGCATTGTTTACATCAAGTACAAGGTTTACATTACATGATTCCAAAATATAAAGTGTTTGGTGATTAGCAACTACAAAAGAAACTTTCAACACACTGGATGCCTCCTTGTCTAACGATTACCTGAGAATACAAGTTATTTTGAAAACGGTCAACATATATAATGTTGGTGAGTTCATAAGTGTGTTTGATATAAAGTAGTTTATGTCATTGGTAAAACCCAGAAAATCCGACATTTTCTGTATCAAAACTTTTCTTGAAAATGTTGTGATGATCCTGTAAGTATATGCGTGAATGATTTCAGAACGTGAATAAATGAGAAGTTTTTGCATTATAGTTTTTGAAAGTACAAATGAGCAAGATTGGTTTCCCCGGAAAACCCGATGTTTTCCGATAAAAAGTTATGATCGTTTTGCATTTTTGAATCTTTACATCGAATGAATATGATTTCCCTTGATTAATGATATCGGATTTCTACGTGAGTCGTTATAACCATGCATGATAATGACTAGTTCGTCTGTCTTGGTGTTCTAATGAACACCGAAATTTGATCTTAAGATTTTGTCACCCTAGGCTGGCCGAGTCTAACTGTAGCGAACAGCTTAGGTGTGGGGGAGTCACCCCCGTATAGATCTATACACAAACTCTCGCTCTCCGTCCAGGAGACTTTGATTACAACTACAGACTACGATCGACACTTATTGGTGTTACCCGTTATTACTCACTCAATCCATATGAATTTGATTAACCTTGATTAATGATCTGATTTTAGTTTACTTGAAGAGAAGGTAAGCCTAACAGACGAGGAGAAGAGGACTAGTAGGCCCTACTAATTGTGTATGTTATTTAAGGCTGTCGAGTATACGAAAAGCGCGTTGGCCCATTTCGCATATGATTTATTCGGACCTTACTAGTAATGCTAATGGGTCACTGAGGCCCAATAGTATGTAAAAACCATTGAGGGTCCCTTAAGCATGTAATTGGGTCACAGGACGGCCAATAACATGTATTATTTATGTTGGGCCCAAAAGTCATGTTAATGAGTCACGAAGACCCATTAAGCATGATTAGAATCTCTCAAGCCCAACCATTTGAACGTTTACTTATTTTGTATAGTATTAATGTTGCGAGTTGTTTAATCGATATGTCGTATAAATCACGAATTTGTTTTATAACGATTTATAGATTTATAAAAATAGTTATTTCTTTATTTAAAACCCATAAGTTATAAAGTTTTGTATATTTTGACCCAATTATTATTATTATCAACATAATTGACCAAAAACATTAGTTTGACCTATTCAGCCCCTTATTTTGTAAAGTTGGCAATTTTAGCCCTTTTTATAAAAAAATGACATATTAGGTCCTTGAACTATTTTTCTTGACATCTTTGACCCAAACACTTATTTAAATAATGTTTTAAGCCCAAAAGTAAATTTTAGAGAGTTTCAACCATTTAGTTAAAAGATTTGCATTTTAGTCCACCTTTTTCGCAATTTTTACACTTTTTACCCAAAATCCAAAATCTTTGCATTTTCAATCCTTTTTAGCAAATAAGGTCATTTTAAACCCCAGAAATAGATTTATTTGCTTTTCTACCCACTGTTTTGAGAAATTTACCATTTCAGCCCCTTAAAACCATATTTTTCGCAACTTTGGGCCTATGGGCCGAAAAGCCCAAAATTTAGCCCAATAAGCCACAAATTTCATTTTTTAGTCCTTTGAAAAACATGATGTTCATATAAATTTCCATTTTAACTGTTTTGGCATTTTGAGCCTTGTAAAAACCGTAAATGACAACTTTTTCCCCAACTTTTGTTTATTTGACAAAAATAGTCCAATAATGAGTTTTATGTTATATTGTGTTATTTTAAAGCTTGTATAGGAGTTTATCTTGGCATGTTAAGTGAAATATGACCTAGATCACATATTTTTCCTTCTTGAACTATAGATCTCGAAATATCTTTCATTTTTAGCACATATATACCACAAAAACACAAGAAATCACACATAACATACAAATACACATAGATCTTCACATTTTACTTACATTCTCCCCCATAAAACATATGAAAACCGAAAATAGAGGGGTATGAACTCACCTTGCTTTGATGTTTTCGATTTGAAGAAAGAAATGGAAGAGTTTGATGTTATCTTCGGCCCTAGAAAGCTTCTTGAGAAGACTTTGGCTTAGATAGGTTCTAAGAATCATGATCACGAACTTTCATGAGTTAGAAGGAGATTTATAAAAGAATCAAGAAACTAAACCATGGATCTAAGTACAACTTACCTAGGATAATGATTTCTTATGGAAGAACCTCCTTGAAATGCCCTAGATCTCGAATTTTTGATGGAGGAAATAAAAGTGTTCTTGAGGAAATTTGAAAAGAGTTTGAGAGGAATTATGTATGTGTGTGTCTACCTTCGGCCGAGAGTAGGAAAGAAGAGAAGGAGAAAAGAGAGATAGATGAAGGGATGGTTGCATGGAGACATGTGAACTTGCATGGAAGTCCAACATGTAATAAGGAGGTGGCTAACCCTCCTTAATCCCCTTAATTCCCTTTTTTTTGTTTTCTACTTGGGCCGAGAGAGAGGGAAAGAAGAGAGTAGCTTGGGCCTTTTGTGCTTGAGTCCATAATATGAGGCCCAATTTGATGATTTTCGGCCCATTGGGCCTTTAGAGTAGTTCACAACCCAATTTAGCATAAAGGAATGGATTTGAGTCTATTAAAGTTATTTGGATTTGTTATGGCCCAATACGGCCCATTAAAGGTAAACTAGTCCATTTTAGGCTTATAAGGCCCAAAAAGGTTAAGTCTCATGAGATTGAGCCCAATGAGAGCCCATTTAAGAGTTCTAAGCCCAAATAGACACATTGGAAGTTTATTGGCCCATTAGGCCCAATAAGGAAATCCTTGTCCATAATGGACTTAAACCGGGATTTCTAAGGTTTTCAACTTTACTTGATGAATCTAAGTTTGAATGTGCTTCCATAGATTGAATTTCAAGCATAACATGAATTAGGGTTTACGAGTTTACAGTAGATAATGTTTACAAGAGTACAGAATTTCCTAGCTAGAATGCTAGTTGTGACATCATCCCCCCGTTAGAGGGAATTTCGTCCCGAAATTCTTTTTGAAGCTAGATTTGAGAAAGCGAGAATAGGTGAGGGTACTTTTGCTTCATCTGGTCTTCGCGTTCCCATGTGAATTCCGGTCCACGTTTCGTGTTCCACCGAACTTTCACTATTGGAATGAGGCTTTGCTTAGTACGCTTCACCTCCCTGTCCATGATTTCAACTGGTTCCTCGATGAACAGGAGATTCTCGTTGATTTCGATTTCTTCCAATGGAATGACGAGAGTTTCGTCGGATAAGCACTTCTTCAAATTGGAAAGATGAAACACGGGGTGTACACTACTGAGTTCGGTAGGTAGCTGCAGTCTCTAAGCCACTGGACCAATTCGGGCAAGAATCTCGAATGGTCCAATGTACCGTGGGTTTAGTTTTCCCCGTTTCCCAAAACAGATCACCCCTTTCCAGGGGGAGAACTTTAACAACACTCGATCCCCGACTTGAAATTCCAAGGGCTTTCGCCGCTTATCGGCGTAGCTCTTCTGTTGGTCGCGTGATGTTTGAAGTCGAGCTTTGATTTGAACTATTTTCTCTGTCGTTTCGCGTATGATTTCTGGTCCTGTTAATGCATTGTTTGGTGTCTGCCCTCTTGCCAATTGAGTGTCGCCTACCTCTGTCCAACACAACGGTGATCTACATTTACGACCATATAATGCTTCGAAAGGAGCAACTTTGATGCTTGCGTGATAACTGTTGTTGTATGAAAACTCAATTAAAGGTAAGTGGGTATCCCACGACCTTCCAAAGTCTATCACACATGCTCGAAGCATATCCTCAAGTGTTTGAATAGTTCGCTCACTTTGACCATCCGTCTGTGGGTGGTAAGCAGTGCTCATGTCGAGTTGTGTCCCCACAGCCTTCTGTAGCGATTGCCAAAATCGTGAAGTGAACCTACTATCTCGATCTGAGATGATAGATATTGGTACTCCATGGAGTCTCACAATTTCCTTAATGTAGATTCTTGTTAGTCACTCCATCTTGTATGTCTCCTTTATTGGCAAGAAATGGGCGGATTTTGTCAACCTGTCGACTATCACCCATATGGTATCCAATCCATCTGTTGTCTTGGGTAATTTGGTCACAAAGTCCATAGTAATCCTTTCCCATTTCCACTCGGGTATTACCGACTGTTGTAATAGTCCCGAGGGCTTTTGATACTCTACCTTCACTTTAGCACAAGTGAGGCATTTGCTAACGTAAGTGGCAATCTCTGCCTTCATGTTAGGCCACCAATAACATTGCTTGACATCCAGGTACATTTTATCTGACCCTGGATGGATGGAGTATCGTGTCTTATGAGCTTCATTCATGACTACTTCTCTGAATCCTCCAAGTTTAGGGACCCAAATTCGGTTCATAAAATAATATGTTCCATCCTCCTTGACTTAGAAGTTCTTTTCCATTCCATGTAACGCTCCGCTCGTTCTGTTTTATGTCTTCATGGCGTCGAACTGGGCTGCTTTGATTTGTGATGACAGATGGGATTGGATGGTTATTGAAAGAGTCTTCACACGACGATTGGAGTATTCTTTCCGACTCAAGGCATCAGCTACCATGTTAGCCTTGCCTGGGTGGTACTTGATTTCGCACTCATAATCATTTAGCAGCTCAACCCATCTTTGATGCCTCATGTTTAACTCCTTTTGATTTAAAATGTGTTGGAGACTCTTGTGGTCGGTGAAAATGGTGCACTTGGTACCATAAAGG
Organism: Lactuca virosa; assembly: GCF_052849685.1. Lineage (NCBI taxonomy): Eukaryota > Viridiplantae > Streptophyta > Magnoliopsida > Asterales > Asteraceae > Lactuca > Lactuca virosa. The sequence continues at coordinate 266,174,577 of NC_136434.1, forward strand.
TAGTGCCTCCAAATTTTCAAGGTGAAGACCACAGCTCCCAATTCGAGATCATGGGTGGTATAATTTACCTCATGCGTCTTTAGTTGTCGGGATGCATAAGCTATCACCTTACCACGCTGCATGAGTACACAGCCTAAACCCTGATTCGAAGCATCGCAATAAACTACGAAGTCCTCTGTTCCCTCTGGTAGTGATAGTACTGGTGCACTACAGAGAGCTCGCTTCAGAGTTCGGAAGGCAACCTACTGCTTTTCTGTCCCTTCAAATGGCACGCCCTTTTGTGTAAGCATGGTAAGTGGCTTGGCTGTTTTGGAGAAGTTCTGAATGAATCTCCTGTAATAGCCTGCGAGACCTAAAAATTGACGAATTTTTGTGGGTGGCGCTGGGACTGCCCATCCTTCAATGGCTTTGATCTTAGAAGGGTCCACATGTATCCCTTCTTGGCTGACAACATGACCTAAAAAGTTTACGCTACGGATCCAGAACTCACATTTAGAGAGTTTTGCGTATAACTTTTCAGTTCGTAGGGTTTCCAAGATTTGCTGGAGATGTCGGCCATGCTCCTCTTCGCTTCGAGAATAGACTAGAATATCGTCGATGAAAACGATGACAAAGTTGTCAAGGAATGGTCGGCAGACTCGATTCATCAGGTCCATGAATGCGGCAGGGGCATTCGTTAGACCGAAGGGCATTACAATGAATTCATAATATCCATAGCGGGTTCGGAAAGCGGTTTTGGGAATATCCTCTTCCCGGACCTTGAGCTGGTGGTAGCCGGACCGTAGATCTATCTTAGAGAAGTAATTTGCTCCCTGGAGCTGGTCGAACAGATCGTCGATTCGTGGAAGTGGGTAGCGATTTTTGATAGTGAGCTTATTCAGCTCTCTATAATCGATACACATCCTAAAGGATCCGTCCTTCTTCTTAACAAACAGGACCGGAGCTCCCCAAGGTGAGAAGCTAGGTCGGATGAATCCTTTACTCAAGAGTTCGCTGAGTTGGCTTGACAGTTCTTGCATCTCCACAGGAGCCAACCTATAGGGTGATTTGGCAATTGGCGTAGCTCCCGGTACCAGGTCAATTCGGAACTCGACTTGTCTTTCTGGGGGTATCCTCGGAAGATCTTCGGGAAAGACGTTCGGGAAGTCGCAAGCCACTGGGATGTCTCGAATATTGACCTTTTCCTTGGACTTATCCACTATGTGTGCCACAAACGCCAAGTCCTTCTTTTGTAGAAACTTTTGTGCCTTAATGCACGAGATAAGACGAAGGTTCGTACTGGGTTTGTCTCCGTATATAATTAGGGTTTCGTGATTAGGGAGATGAAGGCGAACGGCCTTCTCGCGACACATAATTTCGGCATGATGGGGGCTCAACCAGTCCATGCCGATAATCACATCAAAACTCCTAATAGTTACACACATCAAGTTTATTTGAAAGGTATGTTGATTTAAAGTTAGGGTACATCCTACATAGATTTTCCCGGCTGATTCTGTTTTCCCATTAGCCATTTCCACCGTAAAGGTTTCATTAAGCTTTTGGGGTTGTTGTTTTAGCAAGTGTTTGAATTTGTTAGTCACAAAGCTTCGCTCTGCCCCGGTATCAAACAGGATGCATGCATAAGAGTGGTTAAGGAGAAACGTACCGGTGACGACAGCGGGATCCTGAACCGCTTCTCCTTGCCCCATAGTCAGCACTTTTTCTGCTGCTCCTGTCGCCTGGGTGTTCGCATTGGGACAATTTCATTTGAAGTTTCCAGTCTTCCCGCACCCATAACAGGTATAACTGGCTCCATCCTTGGTGTTGTTGTTGTTGTTGTTGTTGTTGTTGTTGTTGTTGGGCATCTGGTTTTGTGGAAACTGGGTCCTACAATATTTTGCTGTATGGCCCTTCCGGTTGCATCTTGTGCACATCATCTCTCTGCATTCCCCGAGGTAATGGTAGTTACATTTGTTACACTTGTGAAGATTCCATGTGTACTGTTTAGGAGTATTCGGCGTGGATGAGGCTGGAACATGTGGTGCTGTGGTAGCTTGGGTTGCTGCATGGACAGTCACTGTCTGTTGCTTCTTACATGATTTTGAGTTCTGTTTACCTCTTCTCTTGTTGCTCTTTCCTTTCTTATTCTCTTCTTCCTTCTTAACATCCGCTTCCACGATCTTAACACTCTTCTTGTTGCCATGATCATACAGTTTCTTGGCCAATCTTTTGGCGCTATCAAACATCTCAGGGTTTGCCGCAATGACATTCCCTTGGATAGGTGCAGTCAATCCCCAGATGAACCTCTCGGTCTTTTTCCCTTCTGAGGTGATCATACCCGGACACAGAAGGGATAGCTACCTAAACCTGGATATGTATGCTTCGATGTTGGAGTTCTGAACTGTCAAGTTCCACAATTCTTGTTCCATCTTTTGTATCTCGCCTCTAGGGCAGTACTCTGCCAACATCATTTCCTTCAGTTCTTCCCAGGGCATCGCGTTTGCCACTGGAAGGGTCATGGCTTCAATGTGACCATTCCACCATGAAGGAGCTTGATCAACAAAGGTACATGCTGCGAACTTGACCTTGCACCCATCTGGACACCCGCAAATTTCAAAGACGGATTTAATTTTCTCAATCCACCTCTTTAGGGCTATGACACCTCCCGTTCCATTAAAGGTTTGTGGCTTGGCGTTGGTAAAGTCTTTGTAAGAGCATGTTTTGGTAGGTCCTTGATTTATTCCGTTGTTTGAACTTCCAGCTCCCTGCCCGTTTCCTCCGCCATTGTTCCCTTGGTGGATTTGCGCCATGGCTGCTGTGACTGTAGCAGATACAGCGGCTTGAAACGCAGCTGAGTTGACTTCCGGTGGTGTCGGTGGTTGGTTATTTCCGCGGTTTGGTCTCTGAGGCATCTTGCTGTTACGGAACAGAAAGATGTTGAGTATGTATTCTTTTTAAGTTGAGAATTTCGTGAATCGATTTTTGTATCTAATTGTTCCCATATATTCACACCAAACAATAATAGTATAGAACACATAGCAGGTCACAACATCACCATAAAACACATAATATTTTTCACTAATAATATCCATACTTTGATACATGAAAATTTGCTCGAAAGAGCATACATAGAGGTACAAAGTTCGACAGCATAACGACTCTATGAGTAGTGTAATCACTTAAACATGGAGTCGGTAGTACCTAATATAGCGAACATAAGAGAACATAGCACTAGTAGGGTAAAGCTGATCCTGACACACTAGGAAGCGCCCAACGTTGGCAGCGATATCATATACCGAAGTGTTGTGCCAACAACTAGGCCATCTCAGTCATTTCTCCAATGACTTCATCTCTTTCCTGTTCAGCCTGCACTGCTCGTGCTTCCATGGCGAATAGCTGTTGGCGTAGTGCGGCAGCCTCAGCCTCCGGAGAACGATTCTCTCTCACGGGATTCCCTGGTGGGGCGGGGTGGTTCTGTGGTATCACGCCAGTAGGTGGTGTGACGGAGGCTTCGTCTGTGCCTCCTTCTTCCTCCATATCATCATCGGTCCCATCAAACTCGTAGTCTGTGTCTGTGTACTCGTCGGGTCCAACGTCGTGCTTCCCCTTGCTCTTCCCCCAGTTCGTCCTCCATCATTCCATGGGCCACTAAGACCTGATGAAACTGAATGCCCTGATGCTCCTCTTCCATGGTGACTGTGAGGGGGAACACGTAAGGAGGTATATGAATAAGCTATTATTAATCCTAAAATATTTTTAGTTGTTATAAAAATTGGGTTGATGCATTCTTCTTGATTAACAATAGGGTATGCCTTGGGTTTACTGACCATCGCGATCGTTCCAGGGCATGTGATAGTTGTATTACGAAGAAATGTAGTTGATCAGGCTACATTCATCCCTAATACAACTGTGAACAGTCCTGGATTAACTGAGATGTCAGGTTCTCCCAATCGTTTTATTCGATTTGTTATTATGTTCATTTTTCTAAGTCGCACAAATAAGAGTGTTTATTGGTATATTTTATTTGTTTTGTTCAGAGTTATTTAGTCCCTCTTTGGGTTTATAGTTGCATATCAATGTATGGTTAGATATGCTAGTTCAATATAAACAGAGCTCTGATACCAACCTGTCACACCCCCGAACCAGACGGCAGAAATATCCGAGGGCTCGCGTGACTTAAATTGAAATATCATCACAATGGATATACATGAAACATAACACATTCATCACCAAACATTACATAGTACAACTAGCATTGTTTACATCAAGTACAAGGTTTACATTACATGATTCCAAAATATAAAGTGTTTGGTGATTAGCAACTACAAAAGAAACTTTCAACACACTGGATGCCTCCTTGTCTAACGATTACCTGAGAATACAAGTTATTTTGAAAACGGTCAACATATATAATGTTGGTGAGTTCATAAGTGTGTTTGATATAAAGTAGTTTATGTCATTTGTAAAACCCAGAAAATCCGACATTTTCTGTATCAAAACTTTTCTTGAAAATGTTGTGATGATCCTGTAAGTATATGCGTGAATGATTTCAAAACGTGAATAAATGAGAAGTTTTTGCATTATAGTTTTTGAAAGCACAAATGAGCAAGATTGGTTTCCCCGGAAAATCCGATGTTTTCCAATAAAAAGTTATGATCGTTTTGCATTTTTGAATCGTTACATCGAATGAATATGATTTCCCTTGATTAATGATATCGGATTTCTACGTGAGTCGTTATAACCATGCATGATAATGACTAGTTCGTCTGTCTTGGTGTTCTAATGAACACCGAAATTTGATCTTAAGATTTTGTCACCCTAGACTGGCCGAGTCTAACTGTAGCGAACAGCTTAGGTGTGGGGGAGTCACCCCCGTATAGATCTATACACAAACTCTCGCTCTCCGTCCAGGAGACTTTTATTACAACTACCGACTACGACCGACACTTATTGGTGTCACCCGTTATTACTCACTCAATCCACATGAATTTGATTAACCTTGATTAATGATCTGATTTTAGTTTACTTAAAGAGAAGGTAAGCCTAACAGACGAGGAGAAGAGGACTACTAGGCCCTACTAATTTCGTATGTTATTTAAGGCTGTCGAGTATATGAAAAGCGCGTTGGCCCATTTCGCATATGATTTATTCGGACCTTACTAGTAATGCTAATGGGCCACTGAGGCCCAATAGCATGTAAAAACCATTGAGGGTCCCTTAAGCATGTAATTGGGTCATAGGAGGCCCAATAACATGTATTATTTATGTTGGGCCTAAAAGTCATGTTAATGAGTCACGAAGGCCCATTAAGCATGATTAGAATCTCTCAAGCCCAACCATTTGAACGTTTACTTGTTTTGTATAGTATTAATGTTGCGAGTTGATTAATCGATATGTCGTATAAATCACGAATTTGTTTTATAACGATTTATAGATTTATAAAAATAGTTATTTCTTTATTTAAAACCCATAAGTTATAAAGTTTTGTATATTTTGACCCAATTATTATTATTATCAACATAATTGACCAAAAACATTAGTTTGACCTATTCAGCCCCTTATTTTGTAAAGTTGGCAATTTTAGCCCTTTTTATAAAAAAATGACATATTAGGTCCTTGAACTATTTTTCTTGACATCTTTGACCCAAACACTTATTTAAATAATGTTTTAAGCCCAAAAGTAAATTTTAGAGAGTTTCAACCATTTAGTTAAAAGATTTGCATTTTAGTCCACCTTTTTCGCAATTTTTACACTTTTTACCCAAAATCCAAAATCTTTGCATTTTCAATCCTTTTTAGCAAATAAGGTCATTTTAAACCCCAGAAATAGATTTATTTGCTTTTCTACCCACTGTTTTGAGAAATTTACCATTTCAGCCCCTTAAAACCATATTTTTCGCAACTTTGGGCCTATGGGCCGAAAAGCCCAAAATTTAGCCCAATAAGCCACAAATTTCATTTTTTAGTCCTTTGAAAAACATGATGTTCATATAAATTTCCATTTTAACTGTTTTGGCATTTTGAGCCTTGTAAAAACCGTAAATGACAACTTTTTCCCCAACTTTTGTTTATTTGACAAAAATAGTCCAATAATGAGTTTTATGTTATATTGTGTTATTTTAAAGCTTGTATAGGAGTTTATCTTGGCATGTTAAGTGAAATATGACCTAGATCACATATTTTTCCTTCTTGAACTATAGATCTCGAAATATCTTTCATTTTTAGCACATATATACCACAAAAACACAAGAAATCACACATAACATACAAATACACATAGATCTTCACATTTTACTTGCATTCTCCCCCATAAAACATATGAAAACCGAAAATAGAGGGGTATGAACTCACCTTGCTTTGATGTTTTCGATTTGAAGAAAGAAATGGAAGAGTTTGATGTTATCTTCGGCCCTAGAAAGCTTCTTGAGAAGACTTTGGCTTAGATAGGTTCTAAGAATCATGATCACGAACTTTCATGAGTTAGAAGGAGATTTATAAAAGAATCAAGAAACTAAACCATGGATCTAAGTACAACTTACAAAGGATAATGATTTCTTATGGAAGAACCTCCTTGAAATGCCCTAGATCTCGAATTTTTGATGGAGGAAATGAAAGTGTTCTTGAGGAAATTTGAAAAGAGTTTGAGAGGAATTATGTGTGTGTGTGTCTACCTTCGGCCGAGAGTAGGAGAGAAGAGAAGGAGAAGAGAGAGATAAATGACGGGATGGTTGCATGGAGACATGTGAACTTGCATGGAAGTCCAACATGTAATAAGGAGGTGGCTAACCCTCCTTAATTTCCTTTATTCCCTTTTTTTTCTACTTGGGCCGAGAGAGAGGGAAAGAAGAGAGTAGCTTGGGCCTTTTGTGCTTGAGTCCATAATATGAGGCCCAATTTGATGATTTTCGGCCCATTGGGCCTTTAGAGTAGTTCACAGCCCAATTTAGCATAAAGGAATGGATTTGAGTCTATTAAAGTTATTTGGATTTGTTATGGCCCAATACAGCCCATTAAAGGTAAACTAGTCCATTTTAGGCTTATAAGGCCCAAAAAGGTTAAGTCTCATGAGAGTGAGCCCAATGAGAGCCCATTTAAGAGTTCTAAGCCCAAAATAGATGTATTGGAAGTTTATTGGCCCATTAGGCCCAATAAGAAAATCCTTGTCCATAATGGACTTAAACCGGGATTTCTAAGGTTTTCAACTTTACTTGATGAATCTAAGTTTGAATGTGCTTCCATAGATTGAATTTCAAGCATAACATGAATTAGGGTTTACGAGTTTACAGTAGATAATGTTTACAAGAGTACAGAATTTCCTAGCTAGAATGGTAGTTGTGACATCATTGTACTTTAATGCAAACATAATCATGAATATCAACTTATTTTTGTAACAAAGAAATGCATAAAAAGTAGGATCCCATAATATAGAAATCTTTGAAAGTACGATGTTATTTCCTACTTTGTATTTAAAAAACTGGAAATAACAAGGTACTTTCATAAATTATTTATCATTTAACCTTACTTTAACATACATACATACAATTACACACTTTTGAACGAATTATATAATAGATAAAATATCATATTTCTACCCCTGCTAATTTTGAAGGTTGTCAAAACACATCAAAAACTTGTACCTAGCAAAAAAAAAGTTAAAATTTAAGCCATCATAAAACAATCATGAATCGTATACATATTTGCATCGTACTTTAATTGTTGACTTAAGAGTATCTTACTTTCATTTCAATGAGAAAAAAAAAAATTAATGCATAATAAAAAACGGATCAAAGAAATTATGATGTTATTTCACACTTTGTATTTAAAATATATTACAAATCAACACTAAAAAAAGGAATCAATAAAAGTTTGTATTTACAAAGCACGATATAGCATTAAATAGTGCATTATATAAAAATAATCTAACTTTAATTGTTGCCTTAGAGCTTCATAATTTCATTTCAGTTAAATAAAAAGGTTTCATTTTTTTATTTAAATCAAATAAAGGTGTCATTTAAAGTATGAAGATCTTTCTTTCTCTTGTTTCAGCAAATATACGAAGAGTTTAGAAAAATACAAACTACCTTCAATAAGTATTTCTTTAACAATTAATCACACCCTTTCATCAGATCTGAAAAAAAAACATAAACTATGAGTTAATCATGAATATATATAACACAATGCAATTTCTAAGGGTAAAAAAGTTTCATAAACATTTAATATTCTATTGAATCTATAACTTCAACTTTTCACCTCATAATCCATGCGAATGACTACGCTTATTTTTCATCATGTATATCATTTTTTTAAATTAACATAACAAATATTCAAAATGATAACTAAAAATAACAACAAATAATAAAATTAAATTGTTTTAATATGTTATGATAAGCAATAATTTAGACTAAAGCTTTTAAAAAAACAAAAAGGAATAAGTTAGACTAAATTATGTCTATCAAGTCCCATGATCTATATTCTATAATATGAACATAATAATAATTTGTATAAATTGTTCTGCAATCTTTGTTATAAAGCAAAATTATAAAAATAAAAACCAAAAATAAATTTAAAAAACTAAGAAAAACATAATGGCTTCTTTTGGATATGAACAACCTAGCAAATCAATTTCTTTAACAACTTCACAAATCATTTATCGTTGGTATACATTTTTTGTTAGAAAATTAGAAGATAACAAAAAAAACTACAACAAAAACTTTTATGAACAATGAAATAAATAACAAAAATGTCAAAATATAAAAACATCAAAGATAATATTAATCTTCCTAATTTATCTTTTGAAAAAAACACAAACATAATACTTAATGTTTCAATTAACATTTTGGAGATCTCGTGTATATCTTCCAGAAACTTCAAAATATTGTACGTTATGATGTATATTACATATATGAAATATAAAACTTCAAAAATAAAAGATATTAGATTTCCATGTCTAACATAAACTTCAAAAAACGATATATCTTCTCTTTAATGATATCATATTAAAACAACCTCTGCAAATATATTAAGAGTTTAGAAAATTACAAACTACATTCAATAAGTATTTCTTTAACAATTAATCACACACTTTCATCACATCTGAAAAAATATATATATAAACTATGAGTTTATCATGAATATATATAACATAAGTGTTTAATTGAAGTTAAATAAACACCAATAATTATACCTAAATAACATATAAGTTTGTTGATGCAAATCTGATATCATTCCTTCTTGATCCGCTTGCATTTCATATATACATTAGAAGAAAGAATCACAAAATCAGAATTTTTGTGTAAATACAAACTTGTAAGGATCGTGATAGAAAAAGAAAATGCTGAAATGGTTCGTTCAACAAAAAAATGCAACATAAATATAACCTGCTAATATTCTAAAACACCAAATAAAATCAGAGGTTCGTTGAACATCCATGGGATGCTTCGTTCCAGTTTTTTAGACCTGAAAAAAACGTGTTCATTCAACATTCTTGAGAAGAAAACCAATAAAACAAACCAAGTTAGAAAAAAAAAAACGAACCTTTGTCTCGTTGTTCCGCACGATCTTTGAAAACTTCAAGATTGCATGAGCCCTAGCACATGAAATCGAAAACAACACCAAAATAAGTTAAAACAGGACAACAGGTAGGGGATTTTGGCGAGATTTTTGTGGCTAATGGCGTTTGTTCATCATTCTGGAGAAGAAAACTGAAAAAGCAAACCAAGCTAGAAAAAAAACGAACCTTTCTCTCGTTTGTGCCGCAAGATCTTCTAAAACCTCAAGATTTTATGAGCCCTAACACATAGAATCGAAAACAACCCCAAAATCGGTTAAAACATGACAAAAGGTAGGAGATTTTGAAGAGATTTTTGTGGCTAATGGCGTTCGTTCGACATTCTGGAGAACAAAACTCAAAAACCAAACCAAGTTATAAAAAAAACGAACCTTTTTATCGTTTGTTCCGCAAAATCTTCAAAAACTTCAAGTTGTATAAGCCCTAGAACATGAAATCGAAACAAACAACCAAAATCGGTTAACACAGGACAAAAAGGTAGGGGATTTTGGCGAGTTTTTTGCGGCTAATGGGGTTCCAAGTAGATAACTCGGTGGGTGTAACAATGGTGGTGACGATGGGTAAGGGACGAATGGTATACGAGAGGAGGAGGAGAGTTCTTTGGCTTATTCACGATTACGAGATCAGGGGATTTTTGGACGTCGATATTTGCTGATGGGGAGTGTAACGGCGGAATGAGAAAGAAAGAAAGATTAGGTTGTAAATTAGGGCACGATGGATAAAGGATCCGTGTATTTGCTTTTCTCGATCCTCATTGGTTCAAACAATTTCACATGGATCGGCAATAGCAACATCATAGCCATTCAATTTACATCTAAAGGTCCATAATTGGTTTCCTTGATTTTTAAGATAAATGTCTTAAATTATAGAGGGCCCATAAAGATAAACCCTTTATAAGATGGTATAGATATAGATATATATATATATATATATATATATATATATATATATATATATATATATATATATATATATATATATATATTATAGTGTACGTTTAAAGTCCTGTAAGAGTTATAACCAGAGTCTTCTGGAGGGGGAGCGGGAATTTGTGTATAGATCTATATGGGGTTGACACCCCGCACCTTCGCTGTTCGCTACAGCTAGACCGGCCAGTCTAGGGTGACAAATGTCTTAAACGAAACCGACGCCTGAAGAACGTCAGAACAGACACTCCGTCATATTAGTATGGTTATAACGACTCACTTGGAATATAACAGTTATTATATAGAACTTTACGCAAGTTACACCTTTCGATTGTAAACAACTATTGTTTGGATACGTTAAACGAAGCTTTTACCGCATAGATTCTTAGGGTTTCAAGACTACTATTTTATACATAAGAAAATATAGGATTTTCTGGGGAAAACGATTTTATACGCTTTCGAAAACGATAAACTAAACACACATGTAACTATACTTGATTAGAAACAAGATCTACAACTATTATGATAAGAATATATGGGATTTTCTGGTTTCCAACTATCACAGATTTTTATACAAAATACTTATGAACTCACCAACATATTTTATGTTGACGCTTTTCAAACGACTTGTATTCTCAGGAAATCAGTAAGCAGGTTAGTGGGATGCGGATTCAAGTTTATTTTGATGTAGTTTGAAATGTTCTCAATGTTGTCTCTTTTGTGTAATTCAAGAACATAAACAAGATGTAAAACAATGTAAGTTTGTTATCTCAATGTATGATGTTTGGATTTGCTATATTTCATTTATATTCAATCGTTATGATACTGCACAACGACGTCACCCGCCCCCGGACGTTTCCGCCATTCTAGTCTGGGGGTGTGACAGATTGGTATCAGAGAATTGTTTATAGTGAACTAGTATATCTAGCTATACAAGATATACAACTATAAATACAATGGGACTAAAACACTCTGACTAAAAGTATACTTTAAAGATATAAGTATTTCATAAAAGTATACATACTTGCTAGTACCGTATCATAACAAGAACAAAAAAAACTACAAGAACTTAAAGGTTGAATATTACAGTCAAACCTGGACAGTTATATAATCATATCTAGGATAAATATAGCCTGATCAACTATATTTATTTGAGATATGACCAACATGTGTTTGGGAGTGGTAGTGGTGTTGCAACAAGTCTAAAACTTCCCAACTCGTTATCCAAAAGTTTTAAGAGCCAAACCTAAACAATTAAAATACTATAGGAGTATTTTGGAAACCTATTTACACATACTCTCCTTACACGTTTCTCACCCCTCGTGCAGACACTATGGCCGAATTTCATCATCCAGGAGATCCCTATTTCCCCAACTAGGGAAATGGTGGATGGTTGGAACCAGAGGAAGAACCAGAGGAAGAGCCAGAGGAAGAACCAGAGGAAGAACCAGAGAAAGAACCAGAGGAAGAGCCAGAGGAAGAGCCTATAGGAGGACTGGCCGAACCGCTGGCCGACTCAGATGAGGAGGAAGATGATAGCAGCGACGCAGATGACTCAGACGCTGAGTCCGAAGTCATCAATCCGCCCTACATGGAAAGGGTGCCCCCATACAGGATGGGTCCCAATGGTCCTACGCCCCCATGGGCGCACGCGATCTGGAGGTGGAGCCGTCAACAAGGGGTACGACCTCCATTTGGTATGAACCGGGACTACTACGACTTAAGTCATGGTGGACCTGCAGACCGAGCCCTGCCGGTGATGGTAAGGAGGACACGCGACATTGGCGAGCAGACACAGGATATCGCTGGCCAAATGGTAGCCATGAGAGTTGCGGTTGAGCGCGCGGAGAGGATGACACATGAGGTAGTTAGGGACTACCAAGCGCGCCAGGCAGCTTTGGAAGCCCGGCTTTAGGCTGCCGAGCACCACCTGGCTAGACTTCAGGGCACATCTACCTCGTCGTCAGCACCACCAGACCCTACTCGTCGCGACTAGTACCCGTTTACTCGCTAGTGTATTGATTTTTCCTTTATGCACTACTCTATGTACTATCGTCTACATGATTAAGTGATTACACTACTCATGGAGTCGTTACTCTTCCAGATTTTATTTTCATGTATTGTATGCCTTATGAAGGCAAATTTTCATGTACTCGAAAAGTTATCATCAATGAAAACGGCTACATATTTTCTCATGATGTGTTACCTGTTATGTGCTCTAATACTATTATTACATGTTGACTGTACGCACACACTTGCTTAAATACAACCGAATCACCGACACTATTCTATAATCAAGATATCATGAAACAAAATACATTGGATACTCCTTGTCCTTCTGTTCCATGACAGAAAGATGTCGATGAGACCGATCCATAAGAATAACAACACATCGCCACCACCGCCGCCCCCGCCGGAGATAAACTCTGCGACCTTCCAACCGGCAGTTTCAGCTGCAGTGACGGCGGCTCTAGCCCACATTCAAAATGGAAATAATGGTGGTGGAAATGGCTAAGGGACATGAAGCTCCCACCAAGGGATGAATCAAGGGCCTGTGAAGGCCTGTACCTACAAGGACTTTTCCAATGCAAGACCTCACACTTTCAACGGGACTGGAGGAGTCATAGCTTTGAAACAATGGATCGAGAAGGTTGATTCGGTCTTCGAGATATGCGAATGTCCGGAAGGGAGTAAAGTCAAATTTACGGCCTGCACATTTATCGACCAGCCATTGTCATGGTGGAACGGTCACATTGAAGCCATGACACTCCCTGTTGCTAACGCCATGTCCTGGGATGAACTCAAGGAAATATTAATCGCCGAGTACTGTCCTCGGGGGGAGGTACAAAAAATCGAGCTAGAACTGTGGAACCTTACAGTGCAGATGTAACATCCTGTTTCAGATTGTTTGCGATTCAAGACCCGTGGGTCGTAATCTTAATATGAGAAGGTTTCGAGATTTTGAAGGATAAATGTTTAGGCATTCTTGGATATGGATAGGGTGTATAGTGTGAGAAAGGGGTTTGGCTTGTGCTTTAGGTCCCAAGGGTATCAGCAAGTGTTGGTTTGGACTTTTCATGAATTTTGGATCTGAGTTCGAGTGGGCTCTAGGAGAAATAAAGTTGATACAAGTGTAGAACTTCTCGTTACCTTTTCGTGGATATAAAGTTCGTCGAAAACGGACATTGGGTGAGGAAGATATGACGCTTGGAAATTTTTGGCATAAATGGTCCCTTAAGGAGAAAAGTTGGGATGGAAAGCCATGCATGTGAAATGGAAGCGCGTGGGTACGTCCAGCGTAAGGTTGGGTTACGCCCAGCGTATAAGGGAAATGGTCGCGGGTGCTTCTTGGCGTACGCCCAGCGTACAGGAGGTACGCCCAGTGTACGTCCAGAGCCCAGAAACCCTAAATTTAGGGTGTGCCACTATATAAAGAACATATTGGTTCTAACCCTAGCCTCCTTATCTGTTCCCTTTGAATGCCCCATCCCTTCATTCTTGAGTGATTTTCTCCATATGAAGCTCATTTGGTGGTGTAAGCTTGGAAGAAGAAGTTGACAAGGAAGAACTTGGGAGTTTGGAGCTCATAGATCTGGAATGTCATCATCATTTGGAGCTCTTCTAAGGTATAAAGTTCATAACTTTATTTAAGAATGCATAGATCTTGTGTAGTGAAGTTTTTGAGTTGTTTTGGTCCCAAGTTTGGACCTTTATGTTGGAATCTCGTTTTTGAGCTTAGGGTTGCCACCCTCAGAGCTAAAAGGGTCCCATAAGCAGTAAAGTTTCAATCTTGATGGTCCTAATGAGTTCATGCATGATATCTAGCCCTTGTTATGGAAGTATGTTGATGCCTTTTGAGTTTGAGTTTATTTGGTGGATTGCAAGTCACCAAGATTATGACTTTAAGGATTAAGAGGATAATAAGGACCTGGATCTGAATTTGTGGCCTCTGGAATGAAGTAATAAGCACTTAATGGAAAAAGGGCTTAACAAGAAGGTTACGCTGAGCGTACGTGCAGGTACGCCTAGCGTACTCGCCATCGATTCGGTACGCTTAGCGTGTATAGGTGTACGCCTCGCGTAACTTGTCTGTGTTGGACTTTGTGATTTGGGCCACGCTTTGGGCCATGCCTTGGGCTGTTGGTCCATCAATAGTCTGAAGTTATGGGCCAAGGATATATTTGGGCTTGGGGTGAGGCCCATTGGATGGAGTGGGCCCAGTTTAGCAAAGTGGGCGTTAGTGGACTTGGGAAGTTTATCTAGTGTTGGGCCTTCCACTTAGATTGAGAATTGGGCCTTGGTGGGTCCAATGGGTTTAGGTCATTATTGGGCTGGTCAGTGGGCTATTATTAGACCTAAAGAGTGAGAGTTGGACTTAGTTCCTAATTGGGGTAATTGTGGGCTTTTGCACAGAGTTAGAGAACGGAGTATAGCGGCAGCATTACTAGAGGTTGTTCATCATACGAGGTGAGTCTTCTCGCTATACCTTACTTAGAGTGGTAATTATATGTGACCGGAAGGTCGTATGTGCTTAGGTGTGATATGTGATATATGTTTTATGTGATATGTTATGTTATGAGTTGCCTGGTTCGGACCGGAAGGTCGACAGGGCTTGGACCGGAAGGTCAATAGAGTTGGGCCGGAAGGCAACAGAGTTGGGCCAGAAGGTCAACAGAGTAGGACCGGAAGGTCAGGACCGGAAGGTCATCAGGGTAGGGCCGGAAGGTCTACCCGAGTTGTGGAGCCGGAAGGTCCACTGAGACACATTGGCCGGAAGGCATCATAGATCTATAGCCTCGAGTGGCTACTTTATATGCATGTGGTATTTTGGGGAATTCACTAAGGTTCGTGCTTACCGTGTTATGTATTATGTGTTTCAGGTTCTTATCAGGATCGCGGGAAGGCGGCGGTTCGATTGTACACACAAGAGAAAAGAGTCATGAATGAGGATCCTGGATTCTGATAATTACTTTTGAAAACTATTTTGAAATATGTTATGACATTGACACTTGAGATTTTGAGAATTATTATATGTGAATTTGGTAATTTAAAATTGAAAATTTTGTTTAAAAATTTACGTCGTTACAAGTTGGTATCAGAGCCTTGGTTTGAGGGATTCGGATACACCTTCGGGTATGTCTGTGTTGGGTTATGAGCATTCTAACACTCCTAAGTGTACATGCAACCCTAAATACCTTGGATCTATGTTTTCTCTATTATACATACAATTATGAACATCCAAGGTATTATCCTAATCTAGCATACAAAATAATAAATATAACAAGATAGAATACATACCTCTTTGATGTAGAATGTCTTCATGAAGCTTGAGTGCCTAGTGCCCCAAGTGTGACACCTCAAATGGTTCACACAACACCAAATACACTTGGAATAACTTGAGAGAAACTTGAACACTCCTTAAAATAGTCTATCCCTCACATTCACACATTAGTGCACGATTTCTTGAGCCATGGGATTCTTTTATATGGTGGCTATTAGGGTTACACCATGTAACTCATAACTTTACCCATTCCTTATGCTCCATGGATTTTAACCTCCATGGAGTATCTATGGGTCACCCCATGGACTTAGTCCAACATAAGGAATCTTGGATCACAAGCCCATATATATAAGAATGAATGATTTACACAATCAACCCATATATTTAATTAGTCTCCTTTTGATCATTAATTAATTCCAAATTAATTCTTGATCAATACTAATTAAATAACCTTATTAATATATTAGAACTTATAATATATTAACCAACCTTAAGTGTTATTTCTCTCATTATAGTCTATCCAAATGCATGATGCCATGCAACCCAAATGGACCATGCCGGGTCGGGTCAAGTCTTACCAATTATAGTTATGGACTTAGACATTAATCCAACAGTCTCCCACTTGGATAAGTCTAAAACTATTATTGCGTATGACTTCAGGAACCGATCAGCAATCGTAGCTCTCAAAAGCTTCTGTCGAACTCTGACCTTGTCGATGAACTCTGACCTTTGTCAATGACTTGTCTATTAGATAAGGGATCATATATTCCTCCATTCTAGATATCATATGGACTGAGACATGGATTATCAATCATTCTCTCTGTCCATTTGTTGTTTCCCGATTTCCGATTCATGATGACTGACTGATTGAACAAATCAAATCAGTCCTGGCTTGGCCAAGCACTCACATGTATCATCTTTAAATCATCGAAGGGCCCACAGATATCGCTTTTATCCCGAAGGTAAAAGGAATGGATAAACTTCGACTCATATGGCTTGTTCTACTACTTGTTGAATCATACACAAAGGCACGTTTTATAACATCGAGTTACCAATGCGTTTTCGTGCAATCAATGTATAACCAACTCATAGTAACAACTCATATCTCTAGGTTTGAAGAATATAAGATATTATCGTCTCATGATCACTCGTGATAAAATCCATGAAGTGATTCAAATGAGCGCGGGTTGAATCCAATACTCAGAACTTATGAGCACTCATAAGTGTTGTAGCACCACTTTGTCCACCAACTTGGACCTCAAAACCAACCCATGACAGTCTTGATTCATATCTACTTCCAACATATGACCGACTGTGGATGGTTTGAATAACTTAATCATTCAGGAAGATCGACTTAGTTATTCTGGAAGTCAAAACATGCAAAGTGAAACACAAGAATAAATGAATCAAATATGGTATCAAACCCTATGAATATAAATAAACACTTTTATTTATCACCATACTGATTACTCATTATTCATTGTTTCGGTTTTATCAACTTTATACTTGAATTTAAAACAAAAGTTGTCCCATGCTCCAAGCATGTACACTATGTTTTCTAAACACTAGTCATGCCATACACCAAGTATGCATACTATGTTTGTCTATGATCTTTACTTTGTAAAATAGATCAATTGAACATCACTCCAATGATCCTCTTTTCACAGTCCCAAATCCTTACTGCAAATGCAAGAATTCCAAATTCATGCCATTTACTGAAATCTGTTAGATTCTAAACTTATATGCATTGATCCTCTTACTGATTATGCACGAAGTCAGAAAGACTTGACAACAATCATTACAGAGCATTCCAAAGGAGATCAGCTCCTTGGAAACATCCTTCTTTCATTAAGTTTCCTAATCTTACACAGATTGAATAATTTCTAACTTTGAAACATTTCCATATTCCATTTTGACTATCACTTCTGAACAAGAGTTGCCTCCTTACAGATTATGTCAATATGGTCCTTCCAGAATTAACATTATACTTCCAACTGTCCTTGAGCAACCAATCTTTGGTAAACCTTAGATTGTCCTCGACAAATGCTTAATCATTTTAGTCATATCCAATTCTAGACCTTTTCCCTTCATAATGCCCCAAGCATTTGGAAAATTTTAGAAAGGATGAATATAGCACATGTAATCGATCCTATATCCGAAGCATATGGGACACGATTCATGATGTCTCACATAAAGACTAAACCAGTCTTTTGCTATAATATTTCCATTTCAATTTGCCAAGTTCTCAAAATTCAGATTATGAAAAGGGATGCCGTAATCATAATCGAATTTTAGAACGCAAATAATGGACCCATATATAGAATTTCCTTATGTTGAGCCATTCCAACATGAAATTCATATATATATCCTTGATTAAATACGATTAAAATCTCAATCTAAGCTTTTAGAATTGAAATGAAGTATAATTTCCTCTCCCTTAATTATAGCAAAACAACTTTTTCAACCCCTGCAACCTCACGAATTGAAACTTTTGTTTTCTATAATTAACATTGCTAGCTTGCAACCTTTGTCATAATTATCATGCTCCCACTAACATGATGATTATTAGCATAACACTTATGCTCCCACTAGCTTTGACATGTACTCAGAAATCAGCTGACTTTCTTACCAAAGTTCAGATTTCTGATACTAGATTGTTTTGATAAAACTTTATCAAAATCATACACCTCTCTTAGATAGCTCACATGTGTGTCTAAACAATTTTAGAACTATGAAAAGGGATGCCGTAATCATAGTCTCAATTGTTTAGACCTTTGCCACTTCTCACAAGTCCATGTTAGTGTGCCGGTAAACCACACACGCTCCACTAACGACTTTGAGAATGCAAATATCACAATTGCTATCTAGCTAAAATCTACTTAGTGAAAGTGTTTCCTCACCATCATTTTCATGAATCGGAGAGAAACCTTATGACACTTAGATTTAATAGTGTATGTGTTCTTATCCATGTGAATTTGTCAAAACCATAATCACAAGACAAGGTTAGTGACAAATCCAAACTCATATTGATTAAACTTGTGCAATCTTAAATTCTTGCCATTTGGCAGCTCAGGTGCCTGCCATTGCTTCCAAGTAGTTGTGCAACCAATTGAGAACTCTCAGAACTCCTATGCAAAGCCAACTTGAATAGGCACACAAATTTCAACACGATAGGTTATAAACCTCAAGTCGTGTGCTAGTGAAGGACTTTAGGTTTTATTCTTGATTAAGTCTTGAAACTTTCAAGAGCTTTAAGACTCCCACTGTCCTCTTGACATATAAGATTCCCTTGTCAAATATTCAAGAGATAGTGCGGATTCTTTATCAAGACTAACACTTTACACAATTGGCCTAAGTTGGTCTCTGTTTTATACAAAACATCACAACTTACCAATTTCAAATGTACAAGAGTAGATAACCTTTTACTCTTACATTTGACTAGTGTTAACAAACCCTCTTTAAGATATGTCACTCAAGTTACAATCTTGGAGTATGAATCTAAGAATTGTTTTGGAACGAAGTATGACTCATATTTTTGATTTAATCATTTCAACAATTCATGACTCCTCTTCTTAGTCATAAGAATGCACTAAGATGACTTTAGAGGACCAATTGTGATATGGTATCTTAATCATTAAGATGATCATAAACATGATACTAAAGTACTCTCCCATCTTTTTAGATTTGAGAAACTTTTATCTTTCTGCCATACTTTGATTCTTCTTATTCGTTCTGTCTCACATTGAAACTTCTCCAATGCTACAGACTTATACTTAAACTTATAATTATAACCATATTTACTGAACTTAAGTAAATCATGACGAATAGTCTTCTTGATCTTTTGTGGTGGACTTGACCAGTGCACAAGAATGTGTACTCGATCCCTTATTCCTTTCCTTATTCACATAAGGAATTAGTCTTAATTATCCAAGCTGAAAGTTCTCATTCATCATACTATACAACTTGCATGATTCCAAGTTTCGGTCCAATTGAACCTTGGGTGATGAGAATCTTTCCTTATTTGGTAATATTAGACACTACCACAACCGAAAGAATCAAATCCATTTTTCCAATATTGCTATCAATGGAATCTTATAAGCAACAACTTTTCACAAATACCATTGTAAGGATACTTAAAATAAATAAAATCAAAACCTTTTTTCTTTTATTTTAAAACTTTGCGGAAAAACTTATCCTTACAATCCATATGAAAACCTTGTTGTTATCTATTCCTAAGCAATATAAATATCATAACTCTTAAGTAATAGCCCAAAATTCTGATCACCGAACCATGCGATTGAAATCCATCTTCGCGATCAGAATCAGCATGTACTTAATAGAGTTAGACAATGGACTTTACCTGAAGTAGAGCCAAACTTATTGACTTTAACATCCTTAGGTAAATTTGGCAGCTTCGTAACCAATGCCCCTTCCTTTGGCAATAGTTACCTATGGACCCTTGATAATGGGACTATCTCAGACTTCGCCTCTCTCTTTACCATTGGGTCAACCGAGTTGACTATGGCCGATCCCTTTCCATTGGGAAGAGAGAGCTTTACTGGATATCCAATGTCATCATTGTCAATGTCCATAGCGTTTTAGGAAGTTGATCTTAGTAAATAGATAAGATCATTAAGGGTCTTGTCTTAGTCTGTTTCATAGGATTCCCAAAAGAACTCACTATGTGACTTAGAAAGTAGTTGAGCCACCAACTTTCTCAAGACTTTGACACCCAACTCTCCCGGCTTGTCAATATGTGACTACATCTCCAAGATGTGATCACACTTAGACCTTGCCTTGCCAATAGGGCTTGAGTGACCTTAAACTTTTTAGGAACTTGTGGGTTAGGGAGAATAATTGGAGGAGGTGAAAGAAGTATGATATCCATGGGACATCATCTTCATTTAGGAAAGCTTGTTTCAAGAGATTTGGGAAGATCATAAATGTCTAGACCAGACATCTTTTTGGGAGATATTCAAGATAGTTGATTTAAAGTCCTTAATATGACACCCAATATGAAATATTAAGGCTAGGACCCAACAAACTATTTT
The DNA here is from genome assembly GCF_052849685.1 of Lactuca virosa. Lineage (NCBI taxonomy): Eukaryota > Viridiplantae > Streptophyta > Magnoliopsida > Asterales > Asteraceae > Lactuca > Lactuca virosa. The sequence goes on from NC_136434.1 coordinate 266,195,382, forward strand.
ATAACTTAGAAGAGGGATGCCGTAATCCAAGCTATAAAATATTTGAAGGTAGGTGAATGACGATTCACCAATTTCCACCATGAAAAACGAAATAATTTATTAGGTTTTAATTGGATTTGAAAGTCCTAGATCTTTGAGATTCATTGAACTGTTCAAAGGCATGTTGCAATCTCGAGTGTGCCCTTCAGGTTTTGTGACTGGGATGCCGAGGATCACAAAACAATGTGTGAATAACCATGCAAATATACTTGGTACCCTTAATATTTACCCCTTAATCAGTGTGCCGGTTAACCACACACGCTCCACCGATACTATGATAAATATTAAGTTACCCTTTGCCTACCTTGTTAAGTCCAGGTTAGTGTGTCGGTTAACCACACACGCTCCACTAACGACTTAAGCAAAGTGCAAAGTGTAATTTCATGGGTTAGCACCAAATTCACATTTTCCTAAGTAACTAAGATTGGGTATTAATAAGAGTTTAGTTACTTAGTATTTATCATTAATACTTTTAATGAAAGGAGAATTATAGTCTTTGTCCTACCCGTTCGGCTAACGACCCTCCACCAGTCAAGGAAGCGGTGGGTGAGAGTGGACACCCATTAAACTGCCATTTTATAGGCAGTAACCTTATACCCCCCTTATAGACCGGCTTCGTGAATGAGGCCTACTAACGGTAAGACTGACTTTACTCTTATACATATATATAAATATTATTAACTTATAATATTATAAAGTATAAGGGTTGGAATTAAAGTATTCATAAGTGAAAACTTTTCAAATTCCAAAACTTGAGGGCAAGTTTTGAAACTATTCAAAACTAATTAATTCCATAACTTATGAGTTTAAAGTAGTTTTAATTTAAAAAAAAAAAAAAAAAAAAAAAAAAAAAAAAAAACTCTTCAAGTTCCATAACTTGAGGACAAGTTATGGAAGACTTTAAACTAATTAATAAAAAAAAATAACTTTTTTTTATTGTAACTTATGGAACTAATTAAGGTTACACTTTTTTTTTAATTTAATGAAGAGACTCTTGAACCTCCATAACTTGAGGACAAGTTATGGAGTCATAAAACCATTTAATTAGAACTAGACTCTTCATTTTGTAACCTTTGCCAACTTTTATGAGTTTTATGATTCTTAAATGTGACTTTTCATATAACTTGAGAACAAGTTACAAAAACACACTTTGGAATCAACTCTTAGATTAAAATGGATTGAAAACAACTATTTCACACAACTTTTCTATTAATCTAAGAACCTCATAAGAACAAGATAATTCAAATCATCAATCTTCAAGAAATTAGCATGAACATACAAACTAATACAAATCTTGAAATTATGACAATTATCTTAGAAATTGGATTAGCATGAACATTACCACATCAAAAACAAGTTTATAAGTCCAAAAACATCTTAGGGTAATGTTCCTAGTCCAATTCCAGCCAAAACAATCGAATATATGCATCCAACTCGAATTTTCAGCTACTTTTGCAAGTATAACAAGAAAACAAGCCTAGGCTCTGATACCACTGTTGGGTTATGAGCATTCTAACACTCCTAAGTGTACATGCAACCCTAAATACCTTGGATCTATGTTTTCTCTATTATACATACAATTATGAACATCCAAGGTATTATCCTAATCTAGCATACAAAATAATAAATATAACAAGATAGAATACATACCTCTTTGATGTAGAATGTCTTCATGAAGCTTGAGTGCCTAGTGCCCCAAGTGTGACACCTCAAATGGTTCACACAACACCAAATACACTTGGAATAACTTGAGAGAATTTGAACACTCCTTAAAATCGTCTAGCCCTCACATTCACACATTAGTGCACGATTTCTTGAGCCATGGGATTCTTTTATATGGTGGCTATTAGGGTTACACCATGTAACTCATAACTTTACCCATTCCTTATGCTCCATGGATTTTAACCTCCATGGAGTATCCATGGGTCACCCCATGGACTTAGTCCAACATATGGAATCTTGGATCACAAGCCCACATATATAAGAATGAATGATTTACACAATCAACCCATATATTTAATTAGTCTCCTTTTGATCACTTAATTAATTCCAAATTAATTCTTGATCAATACTAATTAAATAACCTTATTAATATATTAGAACTTATAATATATTAACCAACCTTAAGTGTTATTTCTCTCATTATAGTCTATCCAAATGCATGATGCCATGCAACCCAAATGGACCATGCCGGGTCGGGTCAAGTCTTACCAATTATAGTTATGGACTCAGACATTAATCCAACAGTCTGGACTCAAACTGAGGATTTCAGAAAAGTTTTCAAAAGGAACGATTTTTCTAAAAATGAGTAAGAGAATTTTAAGAGAAAGAGGAAACGAGCAGTGTGTACAATCAGCCAGCGCCTGAACGGTGATTTCCCAAAATACCCTTACTTATATGTTATAAGTTGTTATGAGATATGTTATGCATGCTAGAGAGTAGGCTAGGTATTCATATTTTAGGACTAGAGTGGCCTGATTTGTTATGCCTTAGCCAAGGAGTTACTGCTATCTGTGAATTGCTTTTGAGTATGTGTGGAGTAAGAGTATACAGCAGGAATCCTTTTTAGAGAGGGGTCTGAGTAGAAGAGTAATCTAGGATAGATACCTAGATGGGCATTGAGGAGCCTACTGAGAGGGTAGTCAAACACCCGCGAGGGGTGGAGTTGCTTGAGCTCGGTGATACCTTTTGAGTACGAGTATAGCAAGCGGAGTGGTAACTACTAAGTGAATATGACGATATTCAGGAGGTAGATGGCTGGCATCATTAGGAGCTTTTCAGCAGCTGATGGCAGAGAAGTGTGAGCACCTAGGAAGAACCTAGGGAGTGAGTTTAGTCAGATGAGTGCTCTGACAGGGTAGATCGTTTCGCTGGGGAGCGAACACGTGTAACGGGATGGACGAACGAGAAGGTTGCGCAGCTACTTACGAAATCTGGGATGGTCCGTGTGGAAAGTATGGGTAGATGTGGCAGGTAGTATGGGCCCGTACTACTGAAAGCAGAGGACCCATACTTGATGCAGAGAGTATTATGGATATTCTAGGTAACAAATTGATTGGTGATGTCATGGTTCGAGTACCATGCTAAGTGACAGATTGATTGGTGATGTCATGGTTCGAGTACCATGCTAAGTGACAGATTGATTGGTGATGCCATGGTTCGAGTGCCATGCTTTGTAGCGGACTGAGAAAAGAAAACATGGATCGAGTACCATGGTTTATAGCAGATCGAGAGGTGGCCACATGGTTCGAGTACCATGACCCGTGGCGGTTAGTGTTACTGGTTCTACCAGTTATTCCTTTGTGATTGGTTAGACCGAGATCGGATGCGATAGAGTATGAGGTCAGAGGGTCATGTGGAACAAGTTCCAGCGAAGCATCCCTTGTGAGGGAAGTCGAGATGGTTCCAAGGTATTTTTGGTGAGATGTCAGATGAAGTCGCAAGGCTCAAGGATGAGTAGAGATGGCGTTTATGGAGGATTGCAGCATGAGTTGAGCAATCAGCTGATAGTGAAGATGTCACTTTCTGTGACCTGGGTGGTATTATTTCCGTTTCCTGTGGGAAACATAAGAGGTGTTGGGATTTTGGTTTCTAAGCTTGGGGGTAAAACCCTGCGGGTTAGCATTGATGGCGACTTTCCATCAGAATATTTGGGCAGTATGTCTGCCGAGAGGTAATGTTAGAGCATGAGCAGGTTGTCAGTGGGGACTGAGATGGTTAAGGACAAGGATACACCCTATTTGAGCATAGTAGGGCATGTATTAACTGCAGCGGCGGACGATCAAAAAGAGGATATTGGGGCGGTGGCCCTTATTGTCTATGATGAGTATCGAGTGTAATAATGAGGTCTCCGCTCTTATTACGACCCACGTGATGGAACGTTGGTTGAGGAGTCGAGGATGAGGAGTATGATAGTTCATTATTTTCAGATTAAGAGTCAGGGTTACTACTGGACAGTTGAGATGTCCGGTAATGGGGTGGTATGAGATTCTGTATGATTAGAGGCAATCATGATGAGAAGTTTCTGAGGATTTCATCTGAGATTCGGGGTATTTGGAGTTGCGGGGTCTCTATCGGGAAGACCACCGAGCATTGCGTAGTACCTTCCAAGAGTAAGTGTGACGTTCCTGGTGGAAACAGTCTGTGGAATAGATTATTGGTGCGCCAATTGATGATGGTTCGAACCCTGAGTGGGGGAGAACCGGGTATTCTATCGAGAGGATCAGAGATTTGTTCAAGAGCGGTTAGGGAGCTGGATGGAGACATGCACTATGGATTCATAAGACCAGGGTTATTGGTGGTCGAAGTGAGTTGCAGAGGGAGTTAATGCATGTTGTACGTGTTCAAGAAAGGATGAGTGTTTGCACGGCAGGTGGCCGTTGGTCAGAGGCCTTGTGGTAGATAGGAATTTTTCGAGGTGGTTGGTTCGTAGGGATACTTCGGCAGTTGGGAAATTTTGGTTCGATGAATGGACTATTCTATGCTCTTTGGAAAAGGGTAAGAGATGACCAGGCACCAAATTTTCAGGTCGGCATGCGTAATCTTGCTTGGGTTTGAGCAATAGAGGAAAGAGTTTCGGAGGGTCATCTTCGTGTTCTGAGTCGTTGGTGATTTCTCCGTGTTTCAACTTGTGAGATGGAGTATTCCGGGGTTACAAGTGGCACGAGAGAAAGATCGGTTGCGAGATTCTAAGGAAGCAATGCAGTATCTGAGTAGGATGCCATAAGTATGAGATCAGTGGTAGAGTCAAAGCACTGCGAGGTGCTGTGATGGTGTACCGGGGTATCCGAGTTTAATGTCCTAAATCTCGGCTTATGTTGAGTTTTGAGTTTGAGATGGCCAGTGGTGTATCAAGTATCTACGGTTCCAGTGGGGTCCTTCGGCTAATTGACATCAAGCGAGATTATTCGAGAATGTGGATTGCAGCAGGGAAAGGTGTTTTGTTATGGCGGATGTCGTCAGAAATAGCAATTCATAATTTGGGTAAGTGTGTACACCTATCTATGCTTGGTCCGCAGGGCATGAGTTAATGATCGTCGTGCGGCGTCGAACTGAGGATGAGATTGTGAAGTGGTAAGAGCAAGTGCGGTAAGACTACGGGGAGCCGTAGTACTCACTATTCAGTGAGAGGTCGTGGTGATGCTACGGGGAGCCGTAGTACTCACTATTCAGTGAGAGGTTGCGGTGATGCTACGGGGAGCCGTAGTGCTCATTATTCAGTGATAGGTTGTGGTGATGCTACGGGGAGCCGTAGTACTCACTATTCAGTGAAAGGTTGTTGTGATGCTACGGGGAGCCGTAGTACTCACTAGTCAGCGAGAGGGTGTTGTGATACTACGGGGAACCATAGTACTTACTAGTCAGATCATGACGCAGAAGGGTTTTAGGCTTGGGTAGCCCTAATGATTGAGTTTTAGGAGCCTGGTGGTTGGACCAGGGGCGAGGCCGAGGTCTCCATATTTTTCAGGAATCGCTATATTCGGAGTTGAGCCGTGGTTATCGCAACCGAAGGGAATTGAAGAAGTGGTGTACGCGTGGATTGCGAATCTTGGGTCATGAGTTGAGTATCAGATTGGAATTTAGTGGACCCAATTATGTTGTTGAATCCGACTCTAGAGCTTGAGTCTGGATTCGTTCGTGTGTTTAGTAGGCAAGATGAGGTGTCGAATTCGTAGATGGGTTCATTTTGAGAAGTATTGTTCTCCATCAGATGTATTAAACCAGAGTGAGTTAGCTCGTCGGTATGGGAAGAACCGCGAAACGCATGGAATCAGTGGATGGTAGACGGCATAGGTCGAAGGTAAGACGATATTAGATAAATTGTAGTATTCGCTTGGGGTAAAGCGAACTACGTGACTTGTGCGTCACGATGAGCTGAGGTAGCTATTGTGAACAGGAAGGTTGTAAAGTTATCATATTGGGTGTGCAAGGGGTAGCCGTTGGAGGTTAAACTATTGGGTCGTGAGCTGACCTGGTCCTTAGAGTTGGAAGTGTTTTATCCAAGTCTGTTAATCGATGAGCGATTATCAGGGTGATATTCTGCATGGGCGGTCTAGCGGGGGAACAGACCACTATAGTTTTCCAGTTTTGGAGAGTTAGGGCAGATACCTCCACGGGGAAAAGGGATCCGTCCTTCTCTGGCTTGAGAATTTCTATTTGGTTTCGGATGTCCTGGGAGGAGGATCGTTGAATGTTAAGAGATTTTCCGGTTGTGCCTCCCGGATTATTTGTTTCGAGCTATGCGAAGAAAAGGATCGATTTCGAGGGCGAAATCTAAATTAAGTCGGGGAGAATTGTAACATCCTGTTTCAGATTGTTTGCGATTCAAGATCCGTGGGCCGTAATCTGAATATGAGAAGGTTTCGAGATTTTGAAGGAGAAATGTTTAGGCATTCTTGGATATGGATAGGGTGTATAGTATGAGAAAGGGGTTCAGATTGTGCTTTAGTTCCCAAGGGTATCGGCAAGTGTTGGTTTGGACTTTTCATGAATTTTGGATCTGAGTTCGAGTGGGCTCTAGGAGAAATAAAGTTGATACAAGTGTAGAACTTCTCGTTACCTTTTCGTGGATATAAAGTTCGTCGAAAACGGACATCGGGTGAGGAAGATATGACGCTTGGAAATTTTTGGCATAAATGGTCCCTTAAGGAGAAAAGTTGGGATGGAAAGCCATGCACGTGAAATGGAAGCGCGTGGGTACGCCCAACGTAAGGTTGGGTTACGCCCAGCGTATAAGGGAAATGGTCGCGGGTGCTTCTTAGCGTACGCCCAGTGTCCAGGAGGTACGCCCAGTGTACGTCCAGAGCCCAGAAACCCTAAATTTAGGGTGTGCCACTATATAAAGAACATATTGGTTCTAACCCTAGCCTCCTTATCTGTTCCCTTACCCTCAGAAAACCCTAGAACGCCCCATCCCTTCATTCTTGAGTGATTTTCTCCATATGAAGCTCATTTGGTGGTGTAATCTTGGAAGAAGAAGTTCGCAAGGAAGAACTTGGGAGTTTGGAGCTCATAGATCTGGAATGTCATCATCATTTGGAGCTCTTCTGAGGTATAAAGTTCATAACTTTACTTAAGAATGCATAGATCTTGTGTAGTGAAGTTTTTGAGTTGTTTTGGTCCCAAGTTTGGACCTTTATGTTGGAATCTTGTTTTTGAGCTTAAGGTTGCCACCCTCAGAGCTAAAAGGGTCCCATAAGCAGTAAAGTTTCAATCTTGATGATCCTAATGAGTTCATGCATGATATCTAGCCCTTGTTATGGAAGTATGTTGATGCCTTTTGACTTTGAGCTTATTTGGTGGATTGCAAGTCACCAAGATTATGACTTTAAGGATTAAGAGGATAATAAGGACCTGGATCTGAATTTGTGGCCTTTGGAATGAAGTATTAAGCACTTAATGGAAAAAGGGCTTAACAGGAAGGTTACGCTGAGCGTACGTGCAGGTACGCCCAGCGTACTCGCCATCGAGTCGGTACGCTTAGCGTACATAGGTGTACGCCTCGCGTAACTTGTCTGTGTTGGACTTTGTGATTTGGGCCACGCTTTGGGCCATGCCTTGGGCTGTTGGGCCATCAATAGTCTGAAGTTATGGGCCAAGGATATATTTGGGCTTGGGGTGAGGCCCATTGGAGGGAGTGGGCCCAGTTTAGCAAAGTGGGCCGTTAGTGGACTTGGGAAGTTTATCTAGTGTTGGTCCCGCCACTTAGATTGAGAATTGGGCCTTGGTGGGTCCAATGGGTTTAGGTCATTATTGGGCTGGTTAGTGGGCTATTATTAGACCTAAAGAGTGAGAGTTGGACTTAGTTCCTAATTGGGGTAATTATGGGCTTTTGCACAGAGTTAGAGAACGGAGTATAGCGGTAGCATTACTAGAGGTTGTTCATTATACGAGGTGAGTCTTCTCCCTATACCTTACCTAGAGTGGTAATTATATGTGACCGGAAGGTCGTATGTGCTTAGGTGTGATATGTGATATATGTTTTATGTGATATGCTATGCTATGAGTTGCCTGGTTCAGACTGGAAGGTCGACAAGGCTTGGACCGGAAGGTCAATAGAGTTGGGCCGGAAGGCAACAGAGTTGGGCCGGAAGGTCAACAGAGTAGGACCGGAAGGTCATCAGGGTAGGGCCGGAAGGTCTACCCGAGTTGTGGAGCCGGAAGGTCCACTGAGACACATTGGACGGAAGGCATCATAGATCTATAGCCTCGAGTGGCTAATTTATATGCATGTGGTATTTTGGGGAACTCACTAAGGTTCGTGCTTACCGTGTTATGTGTTATGTGTTTCAGGTTCTTATCAGGATCGCGGGAAGGCGGCGGTTCGACTGTACACACAAGAGAAAAGAGTCATGAATGAGGATCCTGGATTCTGATAATTACTTTTGAAAACTATTTTGAAATATGTTATGACATCGACACTTGAGATTTTTAGAATTATTATATGTGAAGTTGGTAATTTAAAATTGAAAAATTTGTTTAAAAATTTATGTCGTTACAGCAGAACTCGGACATTGACACGTACATCTCGAGGTTTAATGAACTCGCACTTTTGTGTCCTGGTATGATTACGTCCGAGGGAAAGAAAGTCGAACGATTCATCTGGGGGTTGACGCCTCCCATTCAAGGTAATGTGATTGCCTCGAAACCCGAGACCTATGACAGTGCAAAGCGTCTAGCCAAGAAGCTTTATGATCATAGCGACAAGAAAAGTACCAAAGCGACCGAGGGAGAAAGCAAACAAGAAGGAGGGAACAAGAAGAACTGGTACAACAAACGAAAAGGGCGATAGAATTCAGGGTTGTCCAAGAAGCCACAAACCATAGCAGTCCATTCTGTTACCGCACCAGCCGTACCAGCTCCACCCGCCCCAGCCTCAACCACAACAGCACCAGCAAAGTCATACACAGGTTCCAATCCCAAATGTGACAAGTGTAATTATCACCATTTCGGGGCATGCAAGGACTTCCAATGCACCAACTTCAATCGAAAAGGACACACTGTCCGATATTGCAAGATGCCCCCACAACAAAGCAAGCAACCCAATGACAACAACGCCGGAGCCAGCCGTGCATGTTACGGATGCGGAGAAACCGGCCATTTTAAACGCAACTGCCCCAAGAACAACAATCAGAACGATGGAAGGGTCCTAGCCATGGGACAAGGAGAGGCAGTGCAAGATCCAACAGTGGTGACTGGTACGTTTCCCCTCAACAACTCTTATGCGTGCATTTTATTTGATAGTGGTGCTGAGCAGAGCTTCATAAGTCACGGATTCAAACACCTACTTAGTCAAAATCCCCAAAAATTGAACGAAAGTTTTACGGTTGAAATGGCCAATGGTAAAACAGAATCAACCAACGATATCTACGTAGGGTGCACACTAGCATTAAATAATCACTCATTTCAAATCGATTTGATGCCTCTTAATATTAGGAGCTTTGATGTGATTGTTGGCATGGACTGGTTAAGCCCCCACCATGCTGAAATTTTGTGTCACGAGAAGGCCGTTCGCCTTCATCTACCCAACAACGAAACCCTAATAGTTTATGGCGATAAACCCGGCGCAAACCTCCGACTCATTTCTTGCATCCAAGCACAAAAGTGCTTGCACAAAAAGAATCATGCCTTTCTCGCTCATGTTGTGGATAAAACAAAGGAGGAGAAAAACATTAAAGATATTCCAGAAGTACGTGACTTTCCCGACGTATTTCCCGAGGATTTGTCAGGAGTCCCTCCCGAGCGCTAGGTCAAGTTCCGAATCGATCTTGTACCTGGAGCCACTCCAATCACCAAATCACCTTACAGGTTAGCTCCTACCGAGATGCAAGAGTTATCTAGCCAACTAAGCGAACTTCTTGACAAAGGATTTATCAGGCCGAGCTTTTCACCCTGGGTAGCTCAAGTGTTGTTTGTCAAAAAGAAAGATGGATCTTTCAGAATGTGTATCGATTACCGAGAGTTAAACAAGCTTACTGTCAAGAATCGATACCCACTCCCTCGAATCGATGATCTATTCGACCAGCTCCAAGGAGCCAGCTACTTCTCCAAGATAGATCTAAGGTCCGGATACCACCAACTAAGGGTCCGAGAGGAGGATATTCCAAAGACTGCTTTCCGAACCCGTTATGGGCATTTCGAATTCGTTGTCATGCCTTTTGGTCTCACGAATGCACCCGCAACCTTTATGGACCTGATGAACAGAGTCTGTCGGCCGTTTCTCGACAACTTCGTGATTGTTTTCATCGACGATATACTCGTTTACTCTAAGAGTAAGGAAGAACACAGCCAACACTTACGACAGATTTTGGGAACATTGAGAGCAGAGAAGCTTTATGCAAAGTTCTCCAAATGCGAGTTCTGGATTCGTAGAGTGGAATTTTTGGGACATTTAGTCAGTGAAGAGGGAATAAATGTGAACCCTACCAAGATCAAAGCTATTGAGGGCTGAACAACCCCAAGAACCCCAACCGAAATCCGACAATTTTTAGTCCTTGCTGGTTATTACCGAAGGTTCATCCAAAATTTTTCCAAAATCGCCAAGCCTCTCACCACCCTCACCCAGAAAGGTGTACCTTTCCATTGGAATGACAAACAAGAAGCTGCATTCCAAACCCTGAAACAAGCCCTCTGCAGTGCTCCAGTGTTGTCCTTACCAGAGGGAACGGAGGACTTCGTAGTGTAATGCGATGCTTCTAATCAAGGGTTAGACTGTGTGCTTATGCAGCGCGGAAAGGTGATAGCTTACACATCTAGACAACTAAAGACCCATGAAATAAACTACACCACCCACGATCTCGAGCTGGGAGCTGTGGTATTCGCCTTAAAGATTTGGAGGCACTACTTATATGATACAAAGTGCACCATTTTCACAGACCACAAAAGCCTCCAGCACATTCTGAATCAAAAGGAATTGAACATGAGACAACGGAGATGGGTCGAACTGCTAAACGACTACGAATGCGAAATCAAATACCATCCAGGAAAAGCGAATGTGGTAGCTGATGTTTTAAGTCGAAAAGAATACTCAGGTCGCCGAGTAAAGACGCTAACAATGACCATCCGCTCCCATCTATCTGCACAAATCAAGGAGGCTCAGTAAGAAGCCTTGAAGCCAGAAAACGTCGCCAATGAGACATTGCGCGGAATGGAAAAGAAGCTGACGGTCAAAGAAGACGGAGCCTATTATCTTATGGACCGAATCCGGACACCGAGGTTCGGTGGATTCCGAGACGTGATAATGAATGAGGCTCACAAAACAAGGTACTCTATCCATCCGGGTTCCGATAAGATGTACCTGGATATCAAACAACATTATTGGTGGCCGAATATGATAGCGGAGATTGCCACTTATGTAGGCAAGTGTCTCACTTGTGCCAAAGTTAAAGTGGAATATCAGAAGCCCTCGGGTCTACTTCAACAACCCGAAATACCCGAGTGGAAATGGGAAAGGATCACAATGGATTTTATAACCAAATTACCCAAGACGGCAGACGGTCTGGATGCTATCTGGGTGATCGTCGACCGATTAACAAAATCCGCCGATTTCCTGCCAATAAAGGAGACATACAAAATGAAAAGGCTAACGCGAATATACCTGAAAGAGGTGGTGAGACTTCATGGAGTCCCCATATCTATTATCACAGACCGAGATAGTAGATTCACCTCTCGTTTTTGGCAGTCGCTCCAAAAAGCATTGGGAACCCAACTGGATATGAGCACTGCCTACCACCCTCAGACTGATGGCCAAAGCGAGCGAACTATTCATACTCTAGAAGACATGCTCCGAGCATGTGTAATAGACTTTGGCAAAGCCTGGGATACCCACCTGCCCCTAGTTGAATTTTCATATAACAACAGCTACCACACGAGCATAGGATTCGCTCCCTTTGAGGCCTTGTATGGCCGGAAGTGTAGATCGCCCCTTTGTTGGGCTGAAGTGGGTGACACCCAGCTGGCAAAAGGGCAATCACCAAGTAGCACCCTTACAAGACCAGAAATCATTCGAGAAACTACAGAGAGGATAATCCAAATAAAAGCCCGACTCCAAGCATCGCGTGACCGACAAAAGAGTTACGCCGACAAACGACGAAAACCTCTGGAGTTCCAAGTTGGAGATCGAGTGCTATTAAAGGTCTCTCCTTGGAAAGGGATGATCCATTTTGGGAAACGAGGAAAGTTAAACTCGCGATACATCGGACTGTTCGAGATTCTTGCCCGAATTGGTCCGGTAGCCTATAAGTTGCGGCTACCTTCGGAGCTCAGCAACGTACACCCCGTGTTCCACGTATCAAATTTGAAAAAGTGTTTAACAGATGAAACCCTTTTCATTCCTCTTGAAGAGATCGAGATAAACGAGAATCTCCTGTTCGTCGAAGAACCAGTCGAGATAATGGATAGGGAAGTGAAGCGCACGAAACAGATTCGCATTTCGATTGTGAAGGTTCGATGGAACGCTAAGCGTGGACCGGAATTCACTTGGGAACGTGAAGACCATATGAAGCAGAAGTACCCTCACCTATTCTCGCATTCATGATCCTCCCTTTCAAAAGAATTTCGGGACGAAATTCCCTCTAACGGGGGGATGATGTCACAACTAGCATTTTTAGCTAGGAAATTTCGTCCTCATATAAACATCAACTATTGTAAGACTTGTGCTAGCATGTTAAAGTTTACATTATGGTTCCTAATAAACCATGTATTGTTATAATGCAAAACATATATGTATCTCGAATCTCTCCAGGTACCTCAAATCTCCCTATGTAGTTTCCTTGGTTAAAAACCAACTCAAAACGAAAGGAGAAAAACTTGAAAGAGCAAGCCCAGTTCGGAACCCCCCTTAAGTGACTCCGGAACCCTTTTAATTCGGAACATTCCTGCTTCGGAACCTTCTGTTGACTTCGGAATGTGAAGAGCGACTTCGGACCACCGAACTTGTATTTTTCATAACTTAGACCCCTTAAACCCCTATTTTATGCCAAACTTGAATATTTAAAACATATTTACATAAAATAATATTTAATATTTATAAAAGTATTATATTAAATCATAAAGTGATAAGGGGGTTTGACTTTATGATTTGATGTGATCCCCCATTTCCCATGCAAATCCCAGTAAAACACATATTAACCATAGATAACAAGGCTTTGTCCACCAATAATCCAAGTAAGTGTCAAGTCACTCCCTTATCCTCCCTATTAGAAACGTAAACTACTCTTTCCCATATCCCACTTCTCATATCCATATTTTATGAACTCCTAAGTATGCTCTCAAACTTATTCAAGATTCAAGTCATATTCCTCCAAAGCAATTACTAGATTCTTGTAAGTACCTTATTTTCTTGACTAGTGATTCTCCACATTATTCTGTAAAATTCATTATATTTACACATAAAATTATGGGTACATATTCTTAGGATATTCTCAAGTTCAAAGAGTTATCAAACCTTTCAAGTGTTAGAACTCGGAAACTCCTTAACACCTCTTCAAATCATCAAACAAGCTAAACCAAGGTGAGCTTCATACCCTATTTTCAAGTTTTTATTGTTTTTGGGAGAGAACACAAGTCAAAACTTTGTTTAAATCTTGATATATTTGCTTGTTATGCATGTATGCTAAGTTATATGTGCTAAAGTTATGAAAACTCCATGAACTCGAAATCTTGAGAAAATCTCAAAAGTTTGAACCATATTTCACAAAATATGTATAGAAACAAGAACTAGTATGTTACAAAGTAAAAGTCACAAAATTTCGATGACAAAAACCATAAGGATTTATTTCAAAAATTGCTTAAACAAGTATTTTGGAAGAAATGGACCATTTTCAACTACTCACATAGTTTGAACCACTTGTGACACCTTTTGACAAATATGAGTCTTATCTAGATAAGTTATAAAATGAAGGACCATTTTTGCCAATGTCAATAATATTGGGTCATTTTGACAAGTTTGATTAAAAAGAGATTATTTTCAATGAACGAAAACGAAATATCTAGTCAACGAGTACAACTATTTTTTATTTATTTAATAAATAATGGATTACAACGATTTTCACAAACTCCTGTTAGTATTCTAGTCAGACGCATCTTCACAGTACCTATATATATACATATATATATATATATATATATATATATATATATATACATATATATATATATATATATATATATATATATATATATATAGTGTACATTTAAAGTCCTGTAAGAGTTATAACCAGAGTCTCCTGCAGGGGGAGCGGGAATTTGTGTATAGATCTATACGGGGTTGACACCCCGCACCTTCGCTGTTCGCTACAGCTAGACTGGCCAGTCTAGGGTGAAAAATGTCTTAAACGAAACCGACGCCTGAAGAACGTCAGAACAAGCACTCCGTCATATTAGTATGATTATAACGACTCACTCGGAATATAACAGTTATTATATAGAACTTTACGCAAGTTACACCTTTCGATTGTAAACAACTATTGTTTGGATACCTTAAACGAAGCTTTTACCACACAAAGTCTTAGGGTTTCAAGACTACTATTTTATACATCAGAAAATATAGGATTTTCTAGGGAAAACGATTTTATACGCTTTCGTAAACGATAAACTAAACACAACAAGATCTACAACTATCATGATAAGAAAATATAGGATTTTCTGGTTTCCAACTATCACATATTTTTATACAAAATGCTTATGAACTCACCAACATATTTTATGTTGACGCTTTTCAAACGACTTGTATTCTCAGGAAATCAGTAAGCAGGTTAGTGGGATGCGGATTCAAGTTTATTTTGATGTAGTTTGAAATGTACTCAATGTTGTCTCTTTTGTGTAATTCAAGAACATAAACAAGATGTAAAACAATGTAAGTTTGTTATCTCAATGTATGATGTTTGGATTTGCTATGTTTTATTTATATTCAATCGTTATGATACTGCACAATGACGTCACCCGCCCCCGGACGTTTCCGCCATTCTGGTCCGGGGGTGTGACAATTGCACCAAAATCCATAACCAAGAATTGCAGAAAATGCACAAATTAGTGATGAAATATCATGATTCCATTCCGACAGAATTGAAATTCGTGATTCCATTCCGACAGAACTGGATTCAGTTCTGGCAAAATGACCCCTCACCATTATTAACAACTACAAAAATTCAAGAGTAAACGCATTAGTAAAATTGATTTGCAAAAAATAATTTTGAAGCAAATACCATCATTTACATATACAAAAGGAAAAAAAATACTTTAATTGTTTGTCTTTGATTTTGTGTGAATGGTTCTCCAATTAGAAAAACAAATAAAAAAACATTGCTTTCTATGAAAATTGAAAATGACTTATTCTTGGTGTTATACTGTCACCGATTAAGAGGAAAAGAAAACTAAGATTTTCATTTATTTGTGATTGTTAAACTTAGTGAAAAGGTAAAAGGAGAATAAACAATTGTTTAGTTAAGTATATCACCAAGATTAGAAAATAGGAACGCAATTCAAGAATTATATTGAATTCTAATTTCTATTGTTTATAGGTTTAATGACCGCAAGTTCAGAGTTTTTTTTTTCTGCAGCTATTTTCTACATTTATATAATAATTGAGTCGACTGGTTATATCTAAGAATAAATTAAAGGCACCAAAACTTGGAATTGTGTGAAGATGTGGATGAAAGCACTAAATCAAAAACATAGAAAAGGAATTGCTAAGATTGTTCTGTTGCTGGCCATGAATTACTAATAACAAATAATACCTGTACGAGCATGACTCTTCTGCGAAGAAGGAGGTCTTCTGAAGTTATGGCAGCTGCTATTTTCATTCTCATTGCATTTGCATCTTCCGTTGTTTTTTATAATAAATCAAGGACTCCACTTATAGGTTGTGTTGCAGCGCCTATTATACCCTTACCTACCCCCGAATCAAAACCTCCAACACCATATGCTTTTTCACCTTCTAAGAACAAATTAAAGACACCAAAACTTGGAATTGTGTGAAGGTGTGGATGAAAGCACTAAATCAAAAATGTAGAAAAGGAATTACTAAGATTGTTCTACTGTTGGCCAGAGATATATATTAAAATAAGCAAGAAACTTACCACCGATAAACAGACTTCTTGGTTCGAAACAGGAGGAAGCCGATTGCTCTGTACATTTCGAAGAATCAGAGACGTGAAAACAAATTAGGGTTACGACGATGAAGTATTTGAAGTATTGCAGACGACAATTGAAAAGATATGGAGAAGAAAGTTGAAGACGACAATTGTAGGGTTTTTTCTGGTTTTGACTTTGACATCCCATATTTAAAGGGATAATAAACATAATAATTATCTACCATAATTAAATATGCAAAGATTACTATAATACCCTTAAATGATTTATTTAATGATTTATTATTTCTTCAATTCTTATTGGTGCATATATATATATATATATATATATATATATATATATATATATATATATATATATATATATATATATATATATATATATATAGGATATAG
This sequence comes from Lactuca virosa, assembly GCF_052849685.1. Classification (NCBI taxonomy): domain Eukaryota; kingdom Viridiplantae; phylum Streptophyta; class Magnoliopsida; order Asterales; family Asteraceae; genus Lactuca; species Lactuca virosa. The sequence continues at coordinate 266,211,905 of NC_136434.1, forward strand.
ATCCGGTAAGAAATTTTTTTTGGTAGGAAGGTAAGAAGTTTTTTTTCTACATATTTTTTTGACGAACAAAATAAATGAATCACTAGATGATTCATTTGTAAGATGATTCACAAGAAAAAATTCCCAAAAAAACATCTTTATGATTCATTTTTAAGTAAATTAAGAAAAAATTCATTTTTATGACAATTTTAGTGAATAACAAAAAAATCATTGTATAAATGAATCATCGAGATGTTTTTTTGAGAATTTTTTCTTGTGAATCATCTTACAAATGAATCATCTAATGATTCATTTTGTTTGTTCGCGAAAAAAATATGTAGAAAAAAAACTTCTTACCTTCCTACCAAAAATTTCCTTCTTATTTGATCTTGACTCTCTCTCTCTCTCTCTCTCTCTCTATATATATATATATATATATATATATATATATATATATATATATATATATATATATATATATATATATATATATATATATATATATAGGGTTAATGTCATAAAAACCCTCATGTTTTCAAGGTTTTGTCGGTTTTGCCCAAAGTTGAATTTTATGTCCGTTTTTACCCTAACATTTTTGAAAAAATGTTCGGTTTTACCATTTTACCGGTGATAACAGGTTTTCCAGGTTACCATTATATTAAATTCGCAAAAAAAAACCCTTAACTTTATCATTTTTTTGCGGTTTTACCCTTAAGTTTATAATTTTTTTTACACTTTTACCCTAAGTATTTTTTTGTCATAATATATGTATTCATGCAGAAAAATCGTATTTATATACGAAAAAATGTTTAATTAAATATTGTATTTTTTTAATGTTATATATATATATATATATATATATATATATATATATATATATATATATATATATATATATATATATATATATGTATATATATATTTGTTTGTGTGTAATATTTTTAGAATTATGAATACGTGTTTTATAGATATAGTTTTTAGAAGTATAAATACATATTTTTACATTTTTATATATTAATATGTATCTATACTTCTAAAAATATATTTATACTTTAAAAAAACATATATCAAAATACATATTTACACTTCTAAAAATATATGTATATACTTATATAAACATGTTTATGATTGAACAAGTTTTTTTATTGATATGTATATTTTTAAATACATAAAAATACATATTTGTAGTTCTAAAAACATATTAATTTGTTTTTTTACATCTTAAATGGTTTATCCAAGAAAAAAACCTACACACACACACACACACATATATATATATATATATATATATATATATATATATATATAAAGAAATAACATTAAAAAATGTAAATACAATATTTAATTAAAAAAAATTTTGTATATAAATATGATTTTTCTGCATGAATACGTATAATATGAAAAAAAATACATAGGGTAAAAGTGTAAAAAAATTATAAACTTAAGGGTAAAAACGTAAAAAAAACTGTAAACTTAAGGGTTTTTTATGAAGTTAATATGATGGTAACCTGTTATCACCGGTAAAAGGGTAAAACCGAACATTTTTTTGGAAAATGTTAGGATAAAAACCGACATAAAATTCAATTTTGTATAAAACTGACAAAACCCTGAAAACTTGAGGGTTTTTATGACATTAGCCCTATATATATATATATATATATATATATATATATATATATATATATATATATATATATATATATATATATATATATAAATCATGACATACAAAATATTTTTGTAACGTCTAGACTTTTAAAGAAATATTAAAATTGAGACAGACATAAGGTGATATATATGTCCTATATATTGTGAATTGATGATAGACAATTATTTTTTCTGTTTTCTTTATGACATGGGTTGAAATTACAAACAAGACCGTCATATATTGTTATTTACGTCTGACAATTTTTTTTAGTAGTGCACCTAGGTTTGCATAACACGTTATTGTGACATTGAACATTAAAAATGATTTTCGTTTTGGGTTTTGGGTTGTATGATTTCCTAATTCTTTATTGTCGCTCGAAACAGTCCCCATATCTTATAATGTGTCTAAATTAATGTAGCAATTAAGGTTACACTTTCACACGAATACGATATGTGGACATTGTCACATTGTCACAATAAAAGTACATTGCGGTTCCAAACAAGTAGAACCCGAAAGGAACAAAAGCTAATGCATATGTACGTATGTATATATTAGGTATCTGCCATCTAGTGGATTGATCAATCAATACATGGACTTAGCTTTGTACATTCTAGTATGGAAGACTAAGTGATGGGTGGAGATTTCTTGAATATACTAAAAGTACTCAAAGTTAGTATAAGAAGGATCAGTAGAGCTACTCTTAGTGCTAGCACCTGCATTTCCAGCTGACACTTTCTTGTCGGATGATTGGCTTCCTGCAGTCTCCTTGCTAGCAAATTGGCTGAAATCAACAGGATCTGGTATGTGCGGTGGATGTGCACTCCTTACGAGTGCCCAATTCACACCCTCGAAGAATGGATGTTGTTTAATCTCCGTAGCACCTCTCCTGTACGCGATTCTCTTTTGTGGTTCCTTTACTAACAGACCCTTTATCAGATCCCGAGCCATATGGCTGATATGGGGATTATCTGGAAATCTTAACGGTTGTCCAACTACGTTAAATAGTGTGGCTCGATTTCCTTGTCCTTTGAATGGCGTTGTTCCATGCAATAGCTCATACAAGAATATGCCAAATGTCCACCAATCCACTGCGCTCCCATGACCTTCACCGCGTATGATCTCCGGCGCTAGGTATTCATGGGTGCCCACAAACGACATTGACCTCACGTTAGTTGGCTCTGCCATTAGCTCCGGAAGGGACCCTCCAACAAAGAGCCCAAAATCTGATTTGGCTTTGCGATTCTTCTTTGAAGGTAGGATCCTTGGAAAAAAGTTCATTGCTTGATTGCTAGTCTGCACCACGCTGTCGTCTTCCACCACATGACCACTTCCACCACCTCCGCCTCCACTGCCACCATTGGCCCCAATATGGTTGCCTCCATGCACGGAGGAGGACATGACTAGAGTTGGATTAACAGAACAACGGAGTGAAAGATCAAAATCAGAGAGCATGATATGACCTTCATCTCTAACAAGTACATTTTCTGGTTTCAGGTCCCTGTACACGATCCCTAACATGTGCAGGTATTCAAGTGCCAACAATACTTCTGATGCAAAAAACCTGAACCAATCCAAGTTCAAACAACAAAAACGAAAGAAAGAAAGAAAAAGATGAGACAATCATCCATATTATATATGAATATGGAAAACAGATGTTGATACCTAGTTGCTTCCTCGGTAAAATGCTTGTGGGGTTGCTTCTGTCTAAGAGTATGGAGATTACCTCCGCTGCAGAATTCCATGACCAAACAATAAAACTTATCGGTCTCAAAGTAAGAATAGAGAGTCGGCAAAAAGGGATGATCAAGAAGGCCCAGAATCTCTCTTTCCGTCTGAGCACGAAGCAGTTTGTTCCGACTAGCTAGAGAAGCTTTGTCCATCACTTTCATCGCAAAGAAGGCGTTGGTTCCTCTAAGTTCTACAAGATACACGCTGCCAATATCTCCATACCCAAGTCTTTTCAATAGTTTGAAATGGCTAAGCCCAATATCATGATCTCTTGAAATAATAGAATTGATGGCTTCCCATCGGACATCTCCACCTGTATGCGGTCTTAAGACAGGTGCGTTTGATGATGACGAACTTTCCATGCTATCACTATGCGCATGATGGCTATCTTTATCGTTTTGATTGCCTCGTCCTCTAGCTGTATTAGGCATATTATGATGGTAGTTTTTTCTTATGTTATATAATTCCTAGCTGCATTTCGTAAAGGAATCGAATTATACTTACGTTCATATTTGCATAGGCTTTGTGCCACAATAATCTAATATAATTTGCCTTAACCAAGAATGAACCAAACGGAACAACAATGTAAAAAGCTTTTAATTTGATCCAATCCTACGACCATGTATCAAAAACAACATTTTAAGAGGAAGTTACCTTTAAAGGGGTTGATCAAGGCTACGTAAGATATATGTATATATGGATGCTTCTTGGAGTTAATTGATGTTAAACTTAGAACAAGGAACTTGTTTCTTATCAAGATATAAATCTCCCCTCGCAATGAGAGGATTTGACTTTAGAAATCTTGATCTCTTACCTCCAAGCAAGTGTTTGAAATCAAAAAGGGTAAAATTAATAATACATACCCAACAAATCTTATTAATTAAAATGAGGTAGAAAGTTAGTTACGTGGAAGTCCAAATATGGACTGTTTGGGGATGTCCATTCGTTTGTCTCTAATCATGAATTACCCCTATTTTGCCGCTGCTCCACATTATATAACATTTACAAAATTTGTGTATCCAATGCATATCAAAATTCAAAATTTATAGGCTAAGTATACTACCGTTATATCTTTTTGACAATATGCAAATGAAAACATAAGAGGAATCAATGGAGAATCTCCCAAAAATTAAAATCTTTCACTCCATGATTTCACACATTAATGTCCGTATAAAATAATATTATTCGCTATTAAAAAAAAGATATAGTTGTAATCAAGCGTCACACTTTTATGTAGGTATTTTCAAAATTTTTGAAGTTAAATTAAGTCTTTAACGCAACTATTAAAAGTTTTCCATAGATGTAGCAGATAAATGTGCAACAAATTATGTTGTTACCTTTTTTTATGATGAAATTAATTCTTTTAAAAATCACATCCATAGATCTTTGTCATGTCATAACATTTTAATGCATGATGACTTGTTGGACTCTATTGACAAGCTATACATTATCTGGCGCAAAGAAACCTAAAGTATCAAACGTAAAAGGTAAGAACGTTTGTAGATTTTCTATGTATGGTTTCTCATATTTGTCACTTTGCTTGAGGTCGCTTTCAACCAGTCTACCCCACAATGAAAACCTCACTCTCAAGCCCACGTAAGGGGAAACTCCTATTAGATTGATATGCCTTTGTTTCCTTTTCACCTGTCCAAAAATGTAACATCCCAAAAATCAAAGTAAAATTTTTATTTTTCCGAAACAACACCAAAATAATAATTGTTTACAAAAACATTGTTTCAAAAGTATAATTTATAAATCAGAGTATCCGATAATCAAATAACATAAAATTTGAAGGATATGCACGATCACACCGTCGCCTTGCCCCGATCATCTGAAGTACCTGAAATAATAAACTAAAACTGTAAGTATGAAACTTAGTGAATTCCCCCAACATACCACGGCACAAACATATAACAACAAGCAGACTAGGTCCACATCTAACATAATGGATTACCCACGAGCCCAAAACATTAGTCTAGCTTTCCTTCCGGCCCACAGTGTGACATCCCTTAATTTCTCGGCCAGAAAAGACCGATTTAATTTATGCTTTTTAAAATAAAATCAGAGAAATCTTTTTAAAAGATGTTGCGGAATTGGTCCCCAAAACAAAACATGATAAAAGTTTATCAAAACCTTTCTTTAAGAAATATATAGTTTCATTTCATATCAAAACCTCGGGATGTCATGTTCCGATACAGATCAAAAGCATAAACAAGACATTATAAGTCTTACAACAGTTATTTACAACTACCGGCCTATAATCAAAACATCTTTCATCGTCCTCCGACTATGCTCGGGGTCCACTACCTGTAACATAAAAAGCTGAGTGGGTCAGACTTGGGAGCCTGGTGAGCATATAGGGTTTTCAACCCACAATAATAATAACTTATTAAGTTCACCAATCAACAATAACCCTGATCACCCGTTCCCCTTGTCCTCACTTTACGTCCCTAAGCACCTAACACAAGGGACCTAGCCTAAGGAATATCATCGGGTTGGACACTACTGCTAAGGGGACTCCTCAGCCATACATGTCCTAAAGGCAACCATGAGGGGGATTGGAGTACGCCAATGAACATATAGTTCATCAACACCTACAAGTTGCGAACTTGCTAGTGTACCACTGGACTGTCTAGAAAGGTCCGTGATCGTCATCTATACTCCGCTAAACGACTACAACAACAACAACACCAACAACATCGAGGCCTCTCATCATTTTAACACCCATCGACTATTTCGTCTACCCATGTTCTACCCAACATATTTGTAGATAAAATACATATACAGTTTAAAACTTGTATAAAACATCTATTCAACAGTTACCTCAAATAAAACATTAACATATTTACACATAGCACGTATTTTAAGGTAAATACTTCATATTTATGTGTAAAGTGAAAGTAACTACACACTCACATGATTTGATGATAATCGGGCAGCAATTCGTTCCCTAAAACGTTCGTTTCTAATAAAACCGGGAGTTTTATTGAGAAACCGGGCTCTACAAAGGTCGGGCTTCGAAACCGAAAAGATAAATTTTCCGGGCTTCTCGGGCACTTCGTGGCGTATTCCGGGGGTTATAATCAATACCGGGGCTTCGGGGGATGTTAAAATGAAGAAAATATGAAGAAAGGGGCTAAAAGTGGCAATTCCTTAAAAATATCTGAGAAGGCTCGCAGCCTTCTATTTATAGGGGGAAGCTTCTGATCGGACGGCTGAGAAGGCTCCAGGTGTCGCAGATCCGAGGGCTCGCAGGAGATGGGCTCGCACATGGCTGCGCATGCGAAGGCTTGCTGGCAGCTTCTTACTGGACCGAGGTCTAGGTCCGAAGTAGGGGGTTCGTGGCTTGTTGCGAGGGTTCGGACACGAGGGAGAGGGTACGTGTCGCCTTCTCACTGGACCACTTCGGATCAGCTCAGCAGCTTGGATGACTCGGCACATTTTTGGACACGTGGCATGTTCTGAGCGAGGACACGTGGCCGAAGTCCACCTATGCGAAATTCCTCGGTTTTTGGGATTTTTCTCGTTTTTCGCGCCAAAACTTCTAAAATCCATAATTTTCGCATATGAGCTCCGTTTTTGACGTTCTTTATATGCACGCGTAGGTAAAATTACGTTCTATAACTTTCGTTTAGACTTCGTCGGCTAATTTTGACTTTCATTTTTATATTATTATTTTTAACAGACCGGGACAGGAAATCCGTTAAAAATTCATAACTTCTTCATCCGACGTCCGTTTTTGTCAGACTTTTTACCGTTGTGCTACTATTTACGAGACCTTCGATTCTCGTTTAGGTTGTGTCGGCTAAAAATCACTCGATCTAAAATTCGCGTTTTTAGTTGTCTACTGCTAAGCTTAAACTTTGAAAAATCATAACTTCCTCATACGAAGTCAGATTTGGGTGTTCTTTTTATACCTACTCTCGGTTTAACGAACACTACGAGTTTCGTTAAGATTACTAAGGCTAAAAAGTAGTTTATCAAAAACTCATTTTTTACGACATTCAGCACCGTGTCGGTTTTGTCGTGAAACTTCGACAGGTCATAACTTCTTCGTTATAACTCGGATTTCGGCATTCTTTATATATCCGTAATCCTTGTCACGACCATTACAACTTTCTTAATAGATATCGGCTTTATCTAATATTTATTTTCGACGCTCATTTTTATTCTTAATTAATTAACTCCTAGTAATTAAGCATAAAACACATAAAACACATAGAATTCACATAATTCCTTTTTCATTTCTTCAAAACGAGTTACAAAGGTTAACCTAGACTATCATATCAAGATTAATGCCTAGGCTAGAAACACGAGTGTTACAATTCTCTCCCCCTTAGGATGATTCCGTCCCCGCAATCACACCTCAACAAACAACTGCGGGTAGCGACTCATCATGTCACTCTCTGTTTCCCAGGTGAGATTTGGCCCATTCGTATGTTTCCAATGCACAATCACTAAATCAACCATCTTGCGTCGCAACTTCATAGTCTTACGGTCAACGATCGCCTCAGGTTCTTCGATCAACCTCTTGTTTTCATCCAACCTTAACTCAGTAATCGGAATTATGTGGGGCACATCTCCCGTGCACTTTCTCAAATAACACACATGAAAGGTGTTATGAATACCCTCCAGTTCTTCCGGTAATTCTAGCTTGTAAGCTTGATTCCCGATCCTCTGAAGAACTTTAAATGGTCCAATAAACCTTGGACTCAACTTTCCCCTTTTACCAAATCTTATAAGTCCCTTCCACGGCGAGACTTTAAGTAAAACCGAATCTCCAACTTCGAAGGATATCGGTTGTCTTTTCTTGTCAGCATAGCTCTTTTGACGATCTTGAGCAGCTAACATCCTTTCTCTTATCACTTTCAACTTTTCAGCAGTCTGATGGACTATTTCAGGTCCCATAAACTGCTTTTCCCCAGCTTCCAGCCAACATGATGGCGTTCGACACTTTTCCCCATACAGAGCGTGATAAGGTGTCATCTTAATGCTTGAGTGGAAACTATTATTATAGGAAAATTCTACTAGAGGTAAGTGTTCATCCCAATTACCTTGGAATTCTAGGGTACATGCTCTCAGCATATCCTCCAACGTTTGAATTGTTCGCTCGCTTTGACCATCAGTTTGAGGATGGTAAGTTGTACTCAAACACAACTTGGTACCCAATTCCTCTTGTAGACTCCTCCAAAACCTTGAGGTAAAACGGTTGTCACGATCGGATACAATCGTTAACGGAACACCGTGTAGCCTCACAATTTCCTTCACGTAAGAATTCGCAAGTTTATCAATAGACCATTTCTCGTTAGCGGCTATGAAATGCACACTCTTAGTGAAGCGATCAACGACCACCCAAATCATGTCGTGACCGTTCCTTGTCCTGGGCAGTTTAGTCACAAAATCTATGGTAATGTCCTCCCATTTACCCATGGGTACAAGTAAAGGTTCTAAACTCCCATACGGTTTCTGATGTTGTGCCTTAACCCTAGCACAAGTTACACACTCAGCCACATACTTAGCAACATCGAGCTTCATCGTCGGCCACCAGTAATAGGGTTTTAGATCCCTATACATTTTCGTACTGCCGGGATGAATCGAGTACATGCTTTTGTGAGCTTCTTCCATCAGAAGACCTTTTACTCCTCCCGTCTTAGGTACCCAAATCCTATCTTTAAATACCTTTAATCCTTGACCATTTTTATCAAACACCAACGTTTTTCCCAAACGTTCCTCCTTTCGGTTATTCTTTTCTAAAGCTTCCTCCTGAGCTTTCTTTTTACTTTCCACAATTGTCGATACGACTTCAATTCTCAACGCTCTTCGCCTTCTCTTTTCAAGATTTACCTTCCGACTGAGAGCATCAGTAACAACATTTGCTTTACCAGGGTGGTAAAGTATCTCACAGTCGTAGTCCTTGAGTAGTTCCAGCCAGCGCCGTTGTCTCATGTTCAATTCCTTCTGATTAAAGAGATATTGAAGACTCTTATGATCAGTGAAAAGTTTACACTTAGTACCATAAAGATAATGCCTCCATATCTTTAAGGCAAATACTACCGCCGCCAACTCCAGATCATGAGTGGGGTAGTTCTTTTCATGCTCTTTCAACTGCCTTGATGCATACGCTATCACTTTATCCCTTTGGGTCAGAACACATCCTAACCCAACTCCAGAGGCATCACTATAAACTGCGAAGTCATCAACTCCTTCAGGTAACGAAAGAATCGGTGCTTCACACAATCTCTTCTTTAACTTTTCAAAGGCCTCCTTATGCTTTTCATTCCAAGCATAAGTAGCTCCTTTGTGGGTCAAAGCTGTTAATGGAGTAGCGATTGAAGAAAAGCCTTGGATAAATCGGCGATAATATCCGGCTAATCCTAAAAAGCTTCGAATCTCCGTGGGACTTTTTGGTTGTTCCCACTTCATTACAGCTTCAATATTTGCTGGGTCAACCATTATTCCTTCTTGGTTAACCACATGACCTAAAAATTGGACTTCTTGAATCCAAAATTCACATTTGGAGAACTTTGCATACAGCTTCTCCTCTTTCAGAACTTCTAGCACTTCACGCAGATGCTTTTCATGCTCCTGCTTGCTTTTCGAATAGATCAAGATATCTTCTATGAATACTATCACGGATTTATCAAGGTATGGTTTACAAACCCTGTTCATCAAATCCATGAAAGCTGCTGGGGAATTGGTTAATCCGAACGACATAACCAAAAATTCATAGTGTCCATATCTTGTTCTGAACGCAGTCTTTTCGATATCCTGCTCCCTCACCTTTAGTTGATGGTATCCTGACCTAAGATCGATCTTCGAGAAATAGCTCGAACCTTGCAACTGGTCGAACAGGTCATCGATCCTCGGCAACGGATACTTGTTCTTTATGGTCTCTTTATTCAGGTCTCTGTAATCGATGCACATTCTCATGCTCCCGTCTTTCTTCTTTACAAATAACACAGGGGCTCCCCAGGGTGATGAACTAGGTCGAATGAAACCTTTGTCCAATAACTCCTTAAGTTGTGTCATAAGTTCTTTCATCTCTGTTGGTGCTAATCGATATGGTGCTTTTGCTATCGGCGTCCTTCCTGGTAACAAGTCGATACGGAATTCTACTTGTCGATAAGGGGCAATCCGGGAAGATCTTCGGGAAAGACTTCCGGATAATCACACACCACCGGAATATCCTGCACCTCCTTCTTTTCCTTCTGAGAATCGATCACGAATGCTAGATATGATGTACACCCCTTGGCCAAACACTTTCTGGCTTTCATTAGGGAAATGATTCCAGAGTTTACTCTGCGTTTGTCTCCATACACCATAAACGACTCTTTCCCTGGCGGGTTTACTTTTACTATCTTCTTTTTACACATTATTTCGGCATCATTGGCACTAAGCCAATCCATTCCTAAAACTATGTCGAAACCATTTAACTCGATAGGCAATAATTCATCGTGGAACTTATTCCCATCCAAGTCAATGACGATGTTTTTCATACGATGGCTAACAGGTACAAACTTGCCACTAGCAATTTCGACTAATAAAGCATTAACTAGTCTATCAACAGGCAAAGCTAGTTTTCTACCAAATTCATGCGAAATAAAGGAGAAATTGGCTCCAGAATCAAATAAAATTTGGGCAGGCAATTCGTTTACGAGAAAGGTACCTGAAGCGACATCGGCTTCTTCTTTCGCAGCTTCGAGTGTCATCTGAAAGGCTCTCGCCTTCGGCTTTGGTGGAAGATTGGGTTTCGCTGCGTCTTTCTTCTTTGGGCAATCCCTCAAAATATGCCCTTCTTCATGGCACCCATGACAGACGTTATTAGTGAAGGTGCATTCATTGGCATAATGCCCTGGCTTTCCACACTTGTAACAAGTGATTCCCACGCTGCATTTCCCAGCATGTTTCTTCTTGCACTTGTCACACCACTTGGCTTCGGCTCCTCCTCCGAATTTTCTCGAACCAGACTTCGAGAATTTGTTCTTTTTATTGGAACCTGACGTTCCTTCAAACTTTCTCTTTTCGCCAACTTCAACCTTGCTGGCGGCTCTCCCCTTAATCATATCTTGAACAGACTTGGCAGCCCAGATAGCTGCCTCCAAAGTAAGTGCCTGACGTACTAGCACCGCATACTCCCATGGAAGTCCGTTTGCGTACCTGTCAATTTTTTCCAGCTCATCTGGGACAATACGCAAAGCAAACTACATTTTTTCTGTGAAGTTATTCGTATATTCGTCAACGGTCATACTTCCCTTCTGCAACGTTAGAAATTGGTTTTCTAACTCAAGTACGTTTTGGGCCGAGCAGTACTTGCGCTTAAAGTGCACCAAGAACTCTGCCCAAGTCATTTGCAATGGCTCATTAGGTCTTAGGGTTTTCCCCAATGTGCTCCACCAACGATCAGCACTACCCCTGAACTGTCGCAGTGCAAAAGTGGTTTGTAACTTGCCTTAGCAATCACAAGTCATGAAAGCCAATTCCATTTCCGAGATCCAGTCCATTACTCCGACAGGATCTTCTTTTCCAGTGAAGGTCGATGGCTTGCAAGTCATAAAGTCCTTATACTTGCACCCATTTCTCTCCACTCTATCCTCGTGGTTATTCCTCCCAACCACGAGCGGTTCACTATGACCAACCGATTTGCTGTTGTTCCCTTCTTCAGATCGATTGTCATTTAGTTCACGTTGTTCAATAGGAACTGAAGGTTCATCCCTGTTGTTCAGCAACATTTGCCTCAACTCCTCCCTTTGTTCAGCCGACATGGTCTGAATCATAGTTCGTACTCCAGCCATAGTGATGGGTTCTGGTGCAGCTCCTACTATGGGCACCTGTTCCACCACTTGGGGTTGAGGTTGTTGGTTTCTGTTTGCATTTCCCGCTCCACTTCGAGTTCTTGCCATTAAAATCTATATACCGAATAAGGCGAATTTAGGTCTTTATCCTAGATAGACATGTCAATTCCCTTATCACTCCGAAACGGTTAAATGTTAGTTCTAATCTCGTAATCATACGCTTAGAATCCTACACACATAAGGTTTCCAGATCCGGTCAGCAACAGACCATAGATCCGAACAAATAATGGCATATATGGAAAACATATAGCATTTAGCACATAAAGTCATTTTAGGCACCTTTCCTAAAATAAACTAGTGCTCGTGTCTAAGTTATGGTAGACACTCACTTAACAATCATCACTTAGCATTCTAAGTTCAAGTGTAGAAATTCTACAATTTCTTAGTTCGCTTAAACTAATGCTCTGATACCAACTGTGACATCCCTTAATTTCTCGGCCAGAAAAGACCGATTTAATTTATGCTTTTTAAAATAAAATCAGAGAAATCTTTTTAAAAGATGTTGCGGAATTGGTCCCCAAAACAAAACATGATAAAAGTTTATCAAAACCTTTCTTTAAGAAATGTATAGTTTCATTTCATATCAAAACCTCGGGATGTCATGTTCCGATACAGATCAAAAGCATAAACAAGACATTATAAGCCTTACAACAGTTATTTACAACTACCGGCCTATAATCAAAACATCTTTCATCGTCCTCCGACTATGCTCGGGGTCCACTACCTGTAACATAAAAAGCTGAGTGGGTCAGACTTGGGAGCCTGGTGAGCATATAGGGTTTTCAACCCACAATAATAATAACTTATTAAGTTCACCAATCAACAATAACCCTGATCACCCGTTCCCCTTGTCCTCACTTTACGTCCCTAAGCACCTAACACAAGGGACCTAGCCTAAGGAATATCATCGGGTTGGACACTACTGCTAAGGGGACTCCTCAGCCATACATGTCCTAAAGGCAACCATGAGGGGGATTGGAGTACGCCAATGAACATATAGTTCATCAACACCTACAAGTTGCGAACTTGCTAGTGTACCACTGGACTGTCTAGAAAGGTCCGTGATCGTCATCTATACTCCGCTAAACGACTACAATAACAACAACACCAACAACATCGAGGCCTCTCATCATTTTAACACCCATCGACTATTTCGTCTACCCATGTTCTACCCAACATATTTGTAGATAAAATACATATACAGTTTAAAACTTGTATAAAACATCTATTCAACAGTTACCTCAAATAAAACATTAACATATTTACACATAGCACGTATTTTAAGGTAAATACTTCATATTTATGTGTAAAGTGAAAGTAACTACACACTCACATGATTTGATGATAATCGGGCAGCAATTCGTTTCCTAAAACGTTCGTTTCTAATAAAACCGGGAGTTTTATTGAGAAACCGGGCTCTGCAAAGGTCGGGCTTCGAAACCGAAAAGATAAATTTTCCGGGCTTCTCGGGCACTTCGTGGCGTATTCCGGGGGTTATAATCAATACCGGGGCTTCGGGGGATGTTAAAATGAAGAAAATATGAAGAAAGGGGCTAAAAGTGGCAATTCCTTAAAAATATCTGAGAAGGCTCGCAGCCTTCTATTTATAGGGGGAAGCTTCTGATCGGACGGCTGAGAAGGCTCCAGGTGGCGCAGATCCTAGGGCTCGCAGGACATGGGCTCGCACATGGCTGCGCATGCGAAGGCTTGCTGGCAGCTTCTTACTGGACCGAGGTCTAGGTCCGAAGTAGGGGGGTTCGTGGCTTGTTGCGAGGGTTCGGACACGAGGGAGAGGGTACGTGTCGCCTTCTCACTGGACCACTTCGGATCAGCTCAGCAGCTCGGATGACTCAGCACATTTTTGGACACGTGGCATGTTCTAAGCGAGGACACGTGGCCGAAGTCCACCTATGCGAAATTCCTCGGTTTTGGGGATTTTTCTCGTTTTTCGCGCCAAAACTTCCAAAATCCATAACTTTCGCATATGAGCTCCGTTTTTGACGTTCTTTATATGCACGTGTAGGTAAAATTACGCTCTACAACTTTCGTTTAGACTTCGTCGGATAATTTTGACGTTAATTTTTATATTATTATTTTTAACAGACCGGGATAAGAAATCCGTTAAAAATTCATAACTTCTTCATCCGACGTCCGTTTTCGTCAGACTTTTTACCGTTGTGCTACTATTTACGAGACCTTCGATTCTCGTTTAGGTTGTGTCGGCTAAAAATCACTCGATCTAAAATTCGAGTTTTTAGCTGTCTACTGCTAAGCTGAAACTTCGAAAAATCATAACTTCCTCATACGAAGTCAGATTTGGGTGTTCTTTTTATACCTACTCTCGGTTTAACGAACACTACGAGTTTCGTTTCGATTACTAAGGCTAAAAAGTAGTTTATCAAAACCTCACTTTGTACGACATTCAGCACCGTGCTGGTGTTGTCGTGAAACTTCGACAGGTCATAACTTCTTCGTTATAACTCGGATTTCGGCATTCTTTATATATCCGTAATCCTTGTCACGACCACTACAACTTTCTTAATAGATATCAGCTTTATCTAATATTTATTTTCGACGCTCATTTTTATTCTTAATTAATTAACTCCTAGTAATTAAGCATAAAACACATAAAACACATAGAATTCACATAATTCCTTTTTCATTTCTTCAAAACGAGTTACAAATGTTAACCTAGACTATCATATCAAGATTAATGCCTAGGCTAGAAACACGAGTGTTACACACAGCTTATGTCTCGCTTGCTCCCGAACCCACAGCATAAGTCTAGATTGCCTTATTGGCCCATAACTTATGTCTGACTTGCTCCCAAGCCCACGACATAATTCTGGCTTGCCTTACTAGCCCACAGCTAATGTATGGCTTGCTCTGAAACATCCCAAAAATCATGATAAAAAAATTTCATTTTAAACCATTAAATATAAAACTATAGTTATCAAATCATGAGTCAAAGTATTTCAAAACATTATTATCAGAGTTTCCAAATCAAAACATCAGAGTAAACATCCCAGGCTAAACATCATGGTGTGTGCAATGCAGTCATCCCGAGCTCTTCTCTTTGCATCTGGAAATAGCTGAAACTAAAACTGAAAACCGTAAGCACGAAGCTTAGTGAGTCTCCCCAAACTACCACATACCATACACATAGTCACATATACTGGGCCCCCGCCCCTTCATCGAGCCCCGCCCGGCATCGGATAATGTCCGGCATCAGGCCCCGCCTAGCATCGAGCCCCGCTCGGTATACATATCTGTTTCTCCGAGGCCCTGCCTGTCACAGTGCCCCGCCCGCTATACACATACAAACAATATCATATAAGCATGCTAGCACATAAATATTCATACACAGTACTACATGTTCCAGTCCTAAGGCCTCGCTTATCATGGGCCCTGCCCCTACTCTGCTAATGATGAGATATGGAACCCCGTCCATACTCAGCTAGTGATGTGATACGGAACCCCGCCCACACTCACCTCCCTACCAGGCACATCAAGTATCACAAAGACAGTAAGTATAACTAAACATGCACATAGTCATCGGGTTACCACCCGACATCGAACCATACTCCAGAATCCTACATATAAACATTCCTCGAGCCCCACCCGGCATCGGATCGTAATCCGGAAAGCATACAGACATTCCTCGGGAATCGCCCAGCATCGGACCGTAATCCAGAAACATACAAATACAGACACATGCAAGAATCAAGAAGACATCAAGCATACCAACATTCCTTAGGCACCGCCCGACATCGGATCGTAATCTGGAAATATATAAACATAAATATGGGCCGACATTGGTGCCTTCGACTCGTTCAAACAGGAGGAAACTCATATCAAATGTTGAAGCTCACTGTAAGAAATCCTTGGCTGCAGCCCTGCCGACTCCCCAAGCTATCAATACCAAAATGTCACCCAATTAGCAATTAGGTTCCAAACCATGTTCGATAACCCTTACTTGGGGTGAAATGACCGTTTACCCCAGGCCCAACAAGATTCACAACCAAGGCCCAAAACTATAAAATCCATAAAAACCCATCAATGACCCAATTTTCCAAATTGAGCCCAAACCCTTACATGGGCCTTTCCTAAAGCTCATTTACTTTTCTAAACCAATGATTTTTCGATGACTCAGGCCCAATTCATCATCCAAAGCCCATTAGGGAAAGCCCGGCAAGGGAAGCCCAACCAGAAGTCCATTACTCTAAAATCCTTAGTCCATTATGAGCCCAAACCAAAGGATAAGTCCAATAGCAAGCTAGCCCACAATCAAAGAGACCAAAACTTGCACATGTGATGCTTACGTCGTGAGCACCTTATGCTCACGTCATGAGGTCGTGACTTTGGCCCAGAAACTTCCTCGAACACGCTCTCACGTCGTGAGTCCGGATCTAACCAAAAATAAGCATTAAGCGCCTAATCCATTAAGCCTTAAAATGGGGCATTCTAGAGGGTCTTCCTTGACCCCAAGGACAATAAAAATCGAAGATTTCTAGTCACATATGTCTAATACATGACTTAAACACCAACGTAGATCAAAATGAAGGAAAAAGGGCCAAGACTCAAACTTGGAGTCCAAAACTTGCACCAACCAGATCTAGAACATATAGGACTTAAGTTACCAACATAATCCATAAAGTTGCCAACTTTATGGATTCTATGCATGATAACCAACATTATAAGCCATAAAATGCATGGAAACTTAGATCTAGCAAGCAAGGAAAGGAAAGGCATGAGCTTGAGGTCTTACAAAGGTCCAAAAGCTCCTCAACTAGCTGATGATGAAGCCAAGATGCTAATAAACACACCACCAATGATCTTCTTCTTCCTCAAAGGGCTTCAAAGCTTCAAAATCTCTTGAATAACACCAAGAATGACCAAGGACTTTAATGGGGGCTAAGATTAGGGTTTCTAGAGGTCTTGAGAGTGAAAGAGGCTAAGTAGAAGCAACCTTAAATACCCGAAAATTAGGGTTTTAGTGCATCAGGCGCTCCTCATGCCGTGAACACTTCATGCTCACGTCGTGAGCCTTAAATGAGCTTGGTCAACAAGTCAACGATCACTCACCCGAACTACTCCAACTTCAAACAACCATAACTTCTTCGTTTCAACTCCGTTTTTGATGTTCTTTATATCCACGGAAAGGTGGCGAGAAGCTCTACACATCTATCAACTTATCCTCACCTCAAAACCTTCCAAACAAAAATCCAAAATTTATAAAGAGCTCGAACTGCCACTTTACCGATATACCCCTTGGCTCCAAGACAACCCAAACTCCCGGATCACCTCAATTACATTATCCGTTCCTAAATGGGTCTAGATCTCTCTTTTCCAAAGGCCCTAAGCCTTATGATAACCTATCTTCAGGCCACAGTCCCGAATTAGCAAAGCGCTTTGGAACAAGGCATTACATGCTCCTAGGTTTGTTGGCTTCCGCACAAAGCAAGATTGCCCCAACCCAACCATACCATGTTCACATATACATAACAGATAACGTGTATCCAGCAAACAAAGAATCATATAACTAGTCAAACAAACAGGCAGATCTACATATCACTACCGCATAGCAACATCCTATATATCTAGACACAGATTTAGCAGATCACTAAAACAATGCAACATCCTCTATACTAGGATATATAACCGAGGGGGGTGGAATTGGTGCCTTCGACCCACGAGTACAGTAAGAAAAAATCACCTTTCAATCTAAACAAATAGCGAGATAGGACACTGTTCCGAATATCAACTCCACCAGTCACCTAAACAACAATAGTGAAAAATCTCAACTATAACTCAAAATACCCAAAATACCCTTAGGTCCAATTTGGTCAAATCCTGGTAAAAGTCAATCCAGATGAACCCCACGTCGTGGCCACTCAATCCAGTCTCGGTCAAAATCTGCTACCACGCTGTAGCAGACATGCCACCACGCTGTGGCCATGGCCGGACAAAATAGGCGTGATAAGTCCCCCCCCCCCACCAAGCTTTGGTCTTCCTTAGTCATGCTGTGGTCTTCAGTTTAAAAGGATTTCTTAAATAAATTCTTAATCTATAAGGACCAAGGCTAAAATCATCAGATCTGATCCCTAATAGCTTCATAATGCATAAATTTTCCTACTTTATCCATTAGGATGGTCCAAGCCATCAAGATCTAGGCTTTATGTCTCAAATGGACCCAAAAATGCATCTTTCTTCACTTAATCCATAAAGTCTAAGTCTCCCACTTTTAAATTGGAATCAACAAGGTATCTAAAGGGATAAAGTTTCCAACTTTATCCATGATAATGCCACAATCATCCAAGTTCTAAACTTTATTACACCAAAATGGCTTAAAGGGCTAAGTTAACTTTCATGGATAAATAGGAAGGAAAAAGATCATAGTCCGTGAGGTCCAAGAAACACTCCAAACTGATCAAAAGGTGTTGGAGTCCACTCAGCTCCAAGATCACTCATAAAATGGACCAAAAGTGCCAAAAACCCCAAATGACAAGATCTAAAGAACTTAGATAGCAAGATTGGAACTGTATACTTACAATAGTCCATAATTATAGCGTCTTTGATGCATCCAAACTTGAAGCATCATTCCTTGCAACCAAATAAACCTTCTTGATCTTTAAACTTCATCAAAATAGCATAAAAAGCATCCAAAAGAGGAGATAGAAGAGGGGAGGAGTTCGAATCTTGAAGGTGGAGGCTAGGGTTTCTCCCAAGGGGTCTTAGAGGTGGTGGAGGGTAATAAAATGCCCAAAAATGCGGAACATTAAGCTTAGATACGTTGAAAACCCTAAAATCATGAGTTTGGGCCTGATAGATTACCACCTCGTGGTCCGACTCACCACTCCATGTCGACCACCACTTCGTGGTCCGACTCACCACTCCGTGGTGACTACCACCTCGTGGTCCCGTCTCACCACTCTGTGATGATGGTTTTCGCCCAAATCCTTTCCAGCTTCAAACAATCATAAATTCTTCGTTTCAACTCCATTTTCGACGATCCTTATATCTACAGAAATGAATTGACGAGCCCCACACTTCTATCTAGTTAAACTTGGCTGAACACATGCCGAAATAAAAACCATAATCAATAAAGGAAGCCTGAAACATCACTTTTCCCACTTTCCCCTTCGACTCTAAAATACAAAACCAAGGCTTAGATAACACAAACAATATTATCAACATCCATTACGTTCTAAACCCTATTCCGTTGAAGCCCAAGGCCTTTACTTGATCTATTTATTGTCCAAAATCCTGAAATAAGAAACTTCTCGAAATTGGATGTTACAACTCTCCCCCACTTAAACTTGATTTCTTCCTCGAAATTTATCTTGGTTAGAATATCTAAAAAGAACACCAACATATCCTATAAGCTTCCTCTAACCTCTACAAAAGCAAGGCATCTTATAAAGAAAAGTCGAGAGACCATTCGTGTCACACCCCCAAACCAGAATGGCGGAAACATTCGGGGGTGGTTGACTTCACATAGTATCATAACAGTTGAATATTCGTAAAGAAAGTAACACAACCATCATAAATATACTTTAGAAGTTACGTTGTTGCATGAATACATGTTTAAAAAGAATATTACAAATATGATGATTTAAAATGTTTTGATAACTAACGTCTTAGCGTTCCTTATCCAAAAGCTGATGTTTACCTGTATTACTGATTCCCTCAGAAATACAAGTAGTTTTGAAAAAGTGTCAACAATTAAGTTGGTGAGTTCATAAGCGTTTTTGTTCTAAAATTTGTATGTCTTTGGGTAAAAAAATAACTGAACGTGTATCCAGAAAATCCTATATTTTCCATGTATGTGTAGTAGTTTGAAAAAGTTCCAAACACTGAAATGCAATAGTATCTTTCATGCTAAAAATGGTGTAAGTGGATTTATACATATATAATGTAATTACTGAGCGTATTTACTAGTTTCGTAAATCAAGATATTTCGATACTCCATGTGAGTTTTATAACCATGCTATTGACCCAAAATGCCTGTAACAACTTTCTTCGGGCGTTGCAGTGTTATGACGTTTGTCACCCCATACCTACCGGTCTAACTGTAGCTAACAGTTTAGGTGTGGGATTGTCAATCCCGTATAGATCTATACGCAAGTATCACGCTCTCCCTACAAGAGATTATGGTTTATAATACAGGACTTGAAATGCGTACTTGAGAGTACGTTGAAGCCGATTGACTCACAAAACATAGTATCAATAGATTTACGGAATGAAAAGACTATATTTCTTGTAAATGGCAGTATTCCCCTGTTACAGTGTTTATGTAAAGATGTCATGAGTAACTTGTAAAATATACCCATTATAGTTTTTCGAAAGTGTGTTCCATTTGATGATAAAAACTCGATGTAATACCAACTTTGCATGTAAAGTGTAACGTTGGTAGAAATATTGTATAACATTTATAAACAAAATGTAGGTAAAGTATTTGAAAACATATGTAACGATGCGTTTTTTAAACGTAAATTTTTCTCGTGTTTCACTTGTATTCCCGCCCCCCCCCCCCCCCCCTAAAACATGAAAAAGACGTGAAAATAAGGGGTATGAACTCACCTGGAAAGTGTGATGATTTGAAGAAACAAGATTTTCTCGGGCGACACTTCAACCGGAAAGTGGTGAATTTTGGGGAATCTCAGAGCTTCGGACCTTCGTCGGGACTTGGATGCGGAAGCGGGCGTCGGGGTAGTCTCGGGATAGTAGAAGTATGAAATTAGGGAGAGAAATTGAGGAATGAGCAAGTAAAAGTCGGAAGTCTCGCATGCTATTTATAGGAGGGCTGCCAGGCTTCGTACGCTGGGCGTACTCCGAAGTACACGGGGCGTACCTCGTACGTTGGGCGTACGTCAGCGATGACGTCACCGGTCGCGGGTCTTCGGATGGGATGGAAGTAGAGGCATAGGGGCGATGTAGCCGATCACAGGCCGCGTATCTCGTACGATGGGCGTACTCCAAAGTACGCGGGGCGTACTCCTTCGGATAAGCCTCGAAGTGTGTGCCCAAAACTTCAAAAATGCGTAACTTTTGCATACGAGCTCCGTTTTTGACGTTCTTTATATCCACGCGTAGGTGAGAATATACTATACAACTTTCATTTAGACTTCGTCGGCAAATTTTGATTTTATTTTTAATTATATGTTATTTAATAGGCCGGGACAGGATAAATCCGTTAAAAATTCATAACTTATTCATCCGATGTCCGTTTTCGTCTGTCTTTTACCGTTGTACTACTATTGTCGAGATCTTCAAATATCGTTTAGGTTACGTCGGCTAAAAATCGTTCAACCTTTATTTCGAGTTTTTAGCTGTCTATTGTTGTTCTGAAACTTAGAAAAATCATAACTTCCTTATATGCAGTCAGATTTGGACGTTCTTTTTATGTACGCGCACGGTTCGTTATTATCTACGACTTTCGTTTAGACACTTAAGGCTAAAAAGTATTTTATTGAAACTTCACTTTTTACGCTTAACAGTGTTTTACCAGTTTTGTCGTGAATCTTTGATTAGTCATAACTTCTTCGTTATAACTCGGATTTGAGTGTTGTTTGTATTTTTGAAAACCTTGACACTATATCTAACATTTTATGAATCCCAATTGAGACGTTAGAACACTTCATTTTTGACGTTATTTTTATTGATTTCCAAAATAGATTATAAAATCTGACTTTTGAACATTACATTGACTTGAAATATCGGGTTGTCACATCATCCCCCCGTTAGAGGGAATTTCGTCCCGAAATTTAATCTAAGATAGAGTTTATGGACTAGGAAAAAGATGTGGGTACTTTTGTTTCATTTGATCCTCGCACTCCCAGGGTGTATTCAGGTCCTCGCTTGGCATTCCAACGGACCTTCACAATGGGTATGCGACTTTGTTTAGTTCTTTTAATTTCCCGATCCATGATTTCTACTGGATCTTCTACGAAGTGGAGACTCTCGTTGATTTCAATTTCGTCCAGAGGGATGACGAGGGTCTCATCGGACAAGCACTTCTTTAGGTTTGACACGTGAAAGGTAGGGTGTACGTTATTGAGTTCCTGCGGTAATCAAAGTTTGTATGCTACTGGGCCAATCCTGGCAAGGATCTCGAAGGGTCCGATATACCTTGGGTTTAGTTTCCCACGTTTTCCAAAACATATTAATCCCTTCCAGTGTGAGACTTTCAATAGTACTCGGTCCCCAACCTGGAATTCCAAGGGTTTCTGTCTTTTGTCCGCATAATTCTTTTGTTAGTCTCTTGAAGCTTTTAGTCGTTCTCGGATTTGGACAATCTTCTCTGTAGTTTCCCATATGATTTAAGGGCCAGTGAGAGTGTTATCGGGTACTTGACCTCTTGCTAGTTGCGTGTCACCCACTTCAGCCCAGCATAGAGGTGATCTGCACTTACGGTCGTAGAGGGCTTCGAATGGAGCAACTTTGATGCTAGTGTGATAACTATTATTGTACGAGAACTCGATCAATGGTAAATGGGTATCCCGAGCCTTACCAAAGTCTATCACACAAGCTCTTAGCATGTCCTCTAACGTTTGAATGGTTCTTTCACTCTGCCTGTCTGTTTGTGGGTGGTAGCCTGTACTCATGTCCAGCCTAGTTCCCATAGCTTTATGTAGTGACTGCCAGAATCGTGACGTGAACCGGCTATCTCTATCAGAGATAATAGATATCGGTACTCTGTGAAGGCGCACTATCTCTTTAATGTAGATCCTTGTCAGCTTCTCCAGTTTGTCGGTCTCTTTTATTGGTAGGAAGTGTGCGGATTTGGTTAATCTATCAACGATTACCCAAATGGTGTCAAGTCCACCCGTGGTCTTAGGTAACTTGGTTATGAAATCCATGGTTATCCGCTCCCACTTCCACTCGGGCACCTCTGGCTGTTGAAGTAGTCCCGAGGGCTTTTGATATTCCACTTTAACCTTGGCGCAGGTCAGGCACTTGCCCACAAAAGGTAGCTATTTCGGCTTTCATGTTTGGCCACCAATACAACTTCTTGAGGTCTAAGTACATCTTGTCTGAGCCGGGATGCACGGAGTAGCGAGTTTTATGAGCTTCGTTCATGACAACGTCCCTGAATCCACCAAATTTTGGTGTCCAGATCCGGTTCATGAGACAACAAACTTTGTCATCCCTGACTTCAAGAGTTTTTTCCATTCTTCTCAATGCTTCACCTGCCACGTTCTCTGGCTTCAAGGCTTCTTCTTGTGCTTCTTTGATTTGTGCGGACAGGTGTGAGTGGATGGTCATGGTTAATGCCTTTACTCGACGGCCCGAGTACTCCTTTCTGCTCAAAGCGTTTGCAACCACGTTGGCTTTTCCGGGGTGATAATGAATCTCACATTCGTAATCATTTAGTAATTCCACCCACCGTCTTTGTCTCATGTTGAGTTCTTTCTGATTGAGGATATGCTGGAGGCTTTTGTGATCGGTGAAGATGGTGCACTTGGTGCCGTAAAGGTAGTGTCTCCAGATCTTTAGAGCGAATACGACTGCTCCCAGTTCGAGATCATGTGTAGTGTAGTTGACCTCGTGCGTCTTGAGCTGTCTTGAGGCGTATGCGATGACCTTCCCTCGTTGC
Organism: Lactuca virosa; assembly: GCF_052849685.1. Lineage (NCBI taxonomy): Eukaryota > Viridiplantae > Streptophyta > Magnoliopsida > Asterales > Asteraceae > Lactuca > Lactuca virosa. The sequence continues at coordinate 266,235,711 of NC_136434.1, forward strand.
ATTAGGACACATCCGAGTCCCTGGTTTGATGCATCACAGTAGACCATAAAGTCTTATGTTCTTCTGGCAAGGATAATATAGGTGCGTTGCACCAAGCTCGCTTCAGTGTTTGGAACGCAGTGTCTTGTTTTTCTCCCCAATTAAAGGTGACACCCTTCTGAGTCAGGGTGGTAAGTGGTTTAGCAATCTTCGAAAAGTTTTGTATGAACCTTCGGTAATACCCAGCAAGGCCCAAGAATTGTTGGATTTCCGTTGGAGTCCTTGGAGTTGACCAGTTCTCGATTGCCTTGATTTTGGAAGGGTCCACATGTATCCCTTCCTTACTGACCACGTGACCTAGGAAATCTACTCTCCGAATCCAGAATTCGCACTTTGAGAATTTTGCGTATAGCTTCTCTGTCCTTAATGTTTCCAAGACCTGTCGGAGGTGTTGGCTATGTTCCTCCTTGCTCCTTGAATAGATGAGTATATCATCTATGAACACGATCACAAATTTATCCAAGAAGGGAGGAAATACTCGGTTCATCAAGTCCATGAATATCGCAGGTGCATTTGTCAATCCGAAGGGCATCACTACAAACTCGTAGTGACCATAGCGAGTTTGGAATGCCGTCTTGGGAATGTCTCCTTCCAGAACTCGCAGTTGATGGTACCCCGATCTTAAATCGATCTTTGAGAAGTAGCTCGCTCCTTGTAGTTGGTCAAACAGATCGTCTATGCGTGGTAAGGAATATCGATTCTTGATTGTGAGCTTGTTCAGTTCCCGGTAATCGATGCACATGCGAAAAGATCTGTCCTTCTTCTTTACGAACAGAACCGGTGCTCCCCAAGGTGAGAAGCTCGGCCTGATGAATCCTTTGCTGAGAAGTTCATTTAGTTGGCTAGATAATTCCTGCATTTCTGCCGGTGCTAGATGGTACGGTGATTTTGCTACTGGGGTAGCTCTGGGAATCAAGTCGATTCTGAACTCGACTTGACGTTCTGGTGGGACTCCTGGAAGATCTTCAGGGAAAATGTCGGGGAAATTGTAGACTTACGGAATGTCTTTAATGTCTTTCACTTCTCGTTTCTTGTCTACCACATAGGATAGGAAGGCATGATATTCTTTGCGCATATATTTTTGGGCTTTGACGCAAGAGATGATTTGTAAATTGGTACCGGGTTTGTCACCATAAATGACAAGAGTTTCGCCACTTGGCAGATTAAGGCGAACGGCCCTTTCGTGACACAGTATATCGGCATGGTGAAGGCTTAACCAATCCATACCGATGATGACATCAAAGCTTCTTATAGTGATCGACATTAGATCGATCTGGAAAAAGTGTTCATTTAGAGCTAGTGTGCAGCCTACATACAAATCGTTTGTGCTTTCTGTTTTACCGTTTTCCATTTCTACTGTAAATATCTTATTGAGTGCTTGGGGTTTTTGATTAAGTAAGTGTTTGAATTTATGACTCCCGAAACTTCTCTCCGCACCACAGTCAAAGAGTATGCATGCATAAATGTCGTTGAGGAGAAACGTACCCGTAACCACTGTGGGATCGGCGATTGCCTCGTTTTTCCCTATTGCCAGCACTCTTCCTACGCCGCCAGCATTCTTTGCCTTAGGGAAATCCCTCTTGTAGTGCCCAGTTTCCCCAAACCCATAACATGCCTGGCTCACTCCGGCACCAGGAACTTGGGTGATTGGCCGCGCCGGTGCCTTACATAAACGGGCGGTGTGCCCTTTCCTGTCGCAGTTTTTACAGTGCATTTCTCGGAAATTCCCGTGGTGATGGTAATTGCATTTGTTGCACTTTGGGAGGTTCCCAGCATATTGTTTTGCCGACGTAGGGGTAACAGGGACAGCAGTGGGGGCAGTAGCGGCATTGACCGCCACCATTTGTTGTTTCTTTGAAGGTTCTTGCGAAGTTTGACCTTTCCTCTTGTTCCAAAACTTCTTGTCGTTGTTGTTGTTGGCATTATTGTTATTGTTGTTGCTTCCTTTGGTTGGTTTTGGGACGACGGTCATGACATCTTGGTAGACTCCATGATCAACGAGGGACTGTGCTAGTTGTTTAGCACTGTCGAACGTCGTGGGTTTGGAAGCTAGCACACTTCCTCGGAGATGGGGCGACATCCCCCAGATATACCTTTCCACCTTTTTGCTTTCTAGGGCCATCATCCCTGGGCAAAGTATTGTCAAGTCACTGAACCTATTTGTATAGGTTGTGATGTCCGAGCCTACCATAGTAAGGCCCCAAAGCTCCTGTTCAAGCTTCTGAATCTCGCCCCTTGGGCAGTACTCTCGCAGTAGCATTTGCTTCAGGTTCTCCCAACCCATGGAGTTTGCCACCACCAGAGTTAGTGACTTGACGTAGCCATTCCACCACGTTAGGGCTCATTCGGAGAAAGTACAGGCAGCAAATTTTACTTTGCTCTCTTCGGGGCATGAGCAGATCTCGAATACGAATTTCATTTTCTCTATCCATTGGGATAGAGCCATTACACCCCCATTTCCGTTAAAGGGGATGGGTTTGCTGTTGGTGAAGTCCTTGTAAGTACATTCTCCGGAACGACCCTGGTTTTGGCCATTAGTAGAGCTATTTATCCCTCCTCCTAATCCGTTGTTACTAATTTGTGCCATTGCTGCGGTTACGGCAGCTGTTACAGCAGCCTGAAAAGTAGCAACATCCATCGATGGAGGTGGTGGTGGAGGTGGTGTTGGTGCTCCGTTTGTATTGAAGCGTCGGGGATTCCTCTTTGGCGGCATGATTCTACCATAAATTAAGAGACGAATTTTTGTTAAGTCATCAGGAATGATTATGGGGAGTCTTAGTATTATATGTTTTGCGTTCCGAACACTACCGCATTTTTTTGAGTTAATGGGAACTTACAATAATAAGTATATGATTTCCTTATTATTTTAAGGACTTAATGGAATACTCAAGGAAATAATAAATGTGTGTCAATCTCATTGATATTAGATACAACGATCAAGAAAATTTGACCTTACATAGGTCTAGGGTACATCAATGAAAGCGGGAAAATTTGACAGCATTCTGAACCCCGAACTGTGTACTCACAATCTGTCGGGTTTACATTCATAAAGGAAAGAGTAGCACCAACACTTATTTGATAAGTATATACATAGCGCCGGAAATACATGCTCTATTCCGAGCGGGTGGCACGCTGCGGACCATGGTATGTGGTTGTGGAAGTTTGAGCTCGGGCTACTTGACGTTCAGCCTCGATGATGTGCCTCTCCATTGCGGCTTGGCTTCTACGGAACTCCCTCACTTCGGCTCTAGTAGCATTGATATCCTTCTGAAGGGAAAAGGTGTGCTCTATCGTTCACTCATGTTCTTCGTCCAGACGACGAAGGTGTACCGCAGTGACGGCAGTGGTGGCTCCAATGTCCAAGAGTTGGCTGGCATTCACTCTTGCTTGCTCGCCTTGGTTGGCGATGCGACGAACCACGACAGGGAGTGCCATGTCAACCACACCCCTGTTGCTGAGGTTATAAAAGCCTTGCTCCATGTCGTATGGTGGTCGTTGTCCTTGTTCCCTGCTCCATAGTTTTAGTCCACAGCCCAGCGGGGTGTCGGGCCCTGAAAGTTCTGTCGGGGAATTGCTGCTTCTCGGGGAGGATTGTAGACCTCCGGTTCTGAGTCAGTGCTCCCACCATCTCCTTCCTCTTCTGAATCTTCATCTGGGTCTTCCTTGGGATCCTCTTCGGAATCCTCTTCTGGCTCTTCCTCGGGAATCTCTTCGGGATCTTCTTCTGGGTCCTCCTCAATCCAACCTCCATTACCCTGGTTGGGGTAGTAGGGATCCCCGGGAATGTGAAAACCTGCCATTTCGTCTGATCGAGAATAGAGGCAAGAGAATTATATATAAAACTTGGGAGTAAGAAGGTAATCTTTGATAAGGATAATTTTATTTATTTGACGATTCCTAACTAAATATCGAGGTTCGCAAGATTTTTTTTACAGTTCTTATAGTTTTTCAAAATACTCCTATAGTATTTTCAAATTTGTAAGTTTGATTCTAGTATTTTATTTGGTAAGTTTTTGACTTGTTGCTCACTACGACCATTCCCCAACATATGTTGGTCATATCTCGGATAAATATAGTTGATCAGGCTATATTCATCCTCGATCTGATTACATATGCCGAAGCATAATCGTAGTGCCCAACTTGTCTTAATACTTTTGTATACTTTTGACTATGATACTAGACCGATGCATGCATGTACTTATACTTTTATAAAAAAAGTTATCATTTTAATTTAAAAGTATAGTTTGTGAAAACGTTTTGTCAGAGGGTTTTAGTCCCTTTGCATTTATAGTTGTATATCTTATGTGGTTCGATATACTTAGTTCACTATAAACAATGCTCTGCTACCAATCTGTCACACCCCCAAACCAGAATGGCAGAAACATTCGGGGGTGGTTGACTTCACATAGTATCATAATAGTTGAATATTCGTAAAGAAAATAAACACAACCATCATAAATATAATTTAGAAGTTACATTGTTGCATGAATACATGTTTCAAAAGAATATTACAAATATGATGATTTAAAATGTTTTGATAACTAACGTCTTAGCGTTCCTTCTCCAAAAGCTGATGTTTACCTGTATTACTGATTCCCTGAGAAATACAAGTAGTTTTGAAAAATTGTCAACAATTAAGTTGGTGAGTTCATAAGCGTTTTTGTTCTAAAATTTGTATGTCTTTGGGTAAAAAAATAACTGAACGTGTTTCCAGAAAATCCTATATTTTCCATGTATGGGTAGTAGTTTGAAAAAGTTCCAAACACTGAAATGCAATAGTATCTTTCATGCTAAAAATGGTGTAAGTGGATTTATACATATATAAGGTAATTACTGAGCGTATTTACTAGTTTCGTAAATCAAGATATTTCGATACTCCATGTGAGTTTTATAACCATGCTATTGACCCTAGACTGCCTGTAACAACTTTCTTCGGGCGTTGCAGTGTTATGACGTTTGTCACCCCATACCTGCCGGTCTAACTGTAGCTAACAGTTTAGGTGTGGGATTGTCAATCCCGTATAGATCTATACACAAGTATCACGCTCTCCCTACAAGAGATTATGGTTTATAATACAGGACTTGAAATGCATACTTGAGAGTACGTTGAAGCCGATTGACTCACAAAACATAGTATCAATATATTTACGGAATGAAAAGTCTATATTTCTTGTAAATGGCAGTATTCCCCTTTTATAGTGTTTATGTAAAGATGTCATGAGTAACTTGTAAACTATACCCATTATAGTTTTTCGAAAGTGTGTTCCATTTGATGATAAAAACTCGGTGTAATACCAACTTTGCATGTAAAGTGTAACGTTGGTAGAAATATTGTTTAACATTTATAAACAAAATGTAGGTAAAGTATTTGAAAACATATGTAACGATGCGTATTTTAAACGTAAGTTTTTCTCGTGTTTCACTTGTATTCCCCCCCCCCCTAAAACATGAAAAAGACGTGAAAATAAGGGGTATGAACTCACCTGGAAAGTGTGATGATTTTAAGGAAACAAGATTTTCTCGGGCGGCACTTCAACCAGATCCCACACCTTGATTGAAAAATTACATTGACTGCTAATTGAACAAAGAGGTGTTAGAGCACTTTTGGGGATGGTTAGATCTGGAAAAAATGATGTCATAGCTCAAGTGGCTCGGGGATTAGCAAATTTTGCTAAATGTGAAACTCGAGCAGTAACTCAAGGTCAATAATATTATATAATTTTCGTTTTAAATTTCTTACATTTTTGGTCCCTGAGTATACCTGATTTTTTTCAATTTTGGTCCTTATCTGGGGTTTTTGCAACGTTTTTCCAACTAAAATGACTAAAGTTTGCTACCAAGGGCCAAAATAGGAAGAGAAAACTTTTTTGGGACCAAAAATGTAATTTTTCAGTTTCTTTTTGTATTCATTATTCAGCAATCAGTTTAAACTTAACTTATGTTACTTTTTAACTCAAAAGGACACAAGGAAGGTCGTTCTCTTTTAATGGATGATGGTGTCCTTTCATGGTTGCTTGCAAACTCAAATACTTCCTCAATATCAACCCACCATGACATTGAGCTTGCTCTTTGTCATTTAGCACAAAATGGTAACACTTTTTTTTTCTTATTACTTTTTTAATGAATGGACCCACAAAAAATAAAAACATTGGTATATGTGTGTTTTAATTTGGTATTTATTTTCAGAGGATAATACTAGGGATTTTGTGACAAGTGGAGGAGTTAAACAACTTGCCAGAATTTCGGTGGAATCGAGTAGAGATGATATTCGTAACTTGGCAAAGAAGATATTGAGATTGAATCACACATTTCAAGAAGAGGTGAAACATGGATAATGCATGGTTAATTTAGTCATTTTGAAGAAATAATATACATTAACAATGAGTTGTGTAATGATATTGTAACTTGATTGTGTAAAATACTATACTTGTTGTCTATTGTATAGAACAAAAAACCATTGCAAATTTATGTTAATCTAATGATTTAGGTCATATGTATCATAATAGCAACCAATTTACAATTTTACAAAGTAAACTCATACCATATAGCAATGAACTTTACCAAAATAGACGAGGCTTTTTTATTTCTATCCACAATAGCAACCTAACTATATAAATCTAATGATTTAGGTCATATGTAACATAATAGCAACCATGCCAATAAAGTAATATTTTATATTATTTTTTCTATGACTATAAAATATAAAAATGAATTGATATATATATATATATATATATATATGTGTGTGTGTGTGTGTGTGTGTGTTTCAAACTTATATAAAATATTACTTTTTCTATGGCCAAAAAATATAAAAACGAAACAAATATATAATTGTTTCAAACTTATATAAAATAATATTTTTTTTCTATGAAAAAAAAAGTATAAAAGCCAAACAAATTTAAAACTGTTTCAAACTTATATAAAATATTACTTTTTCTATTACCAAAAGGTATAAAAACGAAACCAATATATAACTGTTTTAAACTTATATAAAATATTATTTTATCTATGACAAAAAGTATAAAAAACTGAAGGGTATAAGTACTTACTTTACTAATGTGCATATAAGTGCGCTTGTATCCCCCTACAAGTGTATGCGTATTGTTTATATCATGTAAATTATTAAGTTTAAGTTATTAAACAGTAATAGTTCATGTCGTATATTCTTAAGTATTTGTCGTATTTGGATAATATGTCGATACTCACAAATCATCATGCATGTTTTCAAGCTACATACAATCCTATTTAAACTCGTATGAGTATTTGCTACATATAAATCATATTTCAATTTTATATGAGTATCCTAGCTAGATATAAATTCCTATTTAATTTCATATGAGTTACTTTTAGATTGTGCTATGGTGCTATCGTGAGCCTATAACCAAACTAAATGATGTGTAACCCTTTGTCTAGCACCACAAGGTACCATGTCGAGAACATCACTAGCACTTCATCAACGTTGTGGAAGGGATTTAAATAATGAATGAATTCCCCCATTTCGACTCGCCAGACGGGGGTTGTAGCTAGCAACCACAGGCAGGGAGGTCACCCCGTATAGATCTATACAAATGTTCCTCGCTCCTTACGGATTAAGAGTAATAGTACTGAGGGTTTCGCTAAGTTTTCATGTTCTTAGTAAATGAAGATACAACTCATATAGAAATTCCCAATTTTATCAAGTCTAAAAGTGTATGCATTTGTGTCCTAAACTTTAGTTAAAAAGTGATGGGTTTTCTAGGTTACAAAATAAAACAATCAAACATGATTTGCACAACGAATTTTCACACAAACAATTTGGGCACATGAAACCTAGAGATCTATGGCTTTTCTCATAATAGCAACATACTTTGAAAAACCAAAATTATTCTATGAAAATCGAAAATCACATAGAAAGAAACACATACCTTTTACTATAATTTATTAACAACCAACTCTCTTTTAATCTTCCTTGGAAAGCAAGCACCAATAGTGTAGATTCCTCTAATGGTTCACACCCCAAACCTTATAAACCCTACGAACTAATTAGGAGAGAGGAGGAAGAAGGAAATTTTGAATTCCTTGCCTATGAAATGTTAGGGCACAAATTTTGGCTTATGACACTCCTTATTTATAGTTGGAGGAAACCCTAACTTGAATATTAAAATAATAATATTTTAATCTGATTCAAATTACTTTCCTTATCAGCAGATGGAGGTTTCCAAAACCTTGAGCCTCCTTAAAACCGTCCATCTCTAGGGAGGTTCTAGAATGTCTTCTTTGTTCAACTATTGAACAATTTCATTCTAAACATTGCACCTTTAATTAATTCTAATTAATCAAGAACCAATAATTATATTAATTTTCTTTAATTCTTAATTAATTATTATTAACTATTCCTGATTAATATACTAATCATATAATATATTAACAAAATATTTAATCTCTCCGCTATAGTAATTTCTAGCCATTTCTAGCTATGAAGGCAACCCAAAAGGACTTTCATTTTATGCATTAAGATTATACCAATTTAGATACTACCTTATACATCTTAATCCAACAGTCTCCCACTTGGATAAGTCGTTAACTGTTGAATCATGAAAAGTGAATCTCTAGCAATCCAAAGCAATCAAGTTCCGATGTCAGCTGAGTTCGAGATGAGTTGAAGTTCTGAGATGAAGATCAATAAAAGATAGATGCAATTCTGATATTAGAAGTCTGTTCATGCATTTAATGCATTTGGTCATATCTTTGATGTAACAGTTTATAAGACTTACTTTTGTGTATCTTTTATAAATCAGTTTGTCAAACACTAATTATTATCCAGTCCTATGTATGATCCTCGGTTTGTACTATGTTCCTCCTCCACTATATAAGGAGTGAATGTTTCACCATTAATAATAAGTGAACGATTCAAAGTTTTACACTAAGGATAGAAAATATTCTCTTCACATCACTTTCACTTTTCCTTTAAGTCAATTTCTTTCATAATATTCTTCTTGTTGCTTAAAATATATTTGCATTGATTATACTCTAAGTTTTCTTTATTTATTACTTGAACACTATGTTGAATATTTACCTTCAAGTCCTAACTGGTATTACCAGATCCGACTGGAACCTTACATTAAGAGAAAACATTGATCTTAAAGATTAACTCAAGGTTTGAGTTTTCAAACCTTGTCCTTGCACATTGATTCTCGTACTCACAATTGGTATCAGAGCTTGAGTGTTTGTCCTTTGAATCCATAAGAACAGATGATAACGTCTATTTTATGCATATATTTATGACATTTTCTTATTATTTTATATTATGTTATTATGTTATTCAGAACTAAAAGATACTTAATACGTTTTGAAATGTTCAATTACAGTTAAAAATAGGAGCTGGAATGCGAAAGGAGAAGAAATGAGCTAAAAAGACGCAAAAAGGATATTGCTGGCAGATTGACCAATCTTCAGTGTTTCGGGTATATCTGATGACTAATAAGTCCGGTTGAAGAGATTCAAAATGTTCTGGAAACTAGACGACATTTCCTATGACTTATGTGAGAGGGCCTTTTTGCTAATTCGGCTTTTATCATATCCAAAATTCGCCTTGAATATGGATCATAAAATTGGACGGAAATTCCCTCCAAGTTACTTATTCCCCATGCACCACTTACCTTATTTTTATTTGCTTAATCCCTAAGCCACCATTAGTTTCCTTATTCCAATCCAACTCTAATATTCGATATTAATTCCATCTCCATTCAACTATAAATACCCCATATCATTCCACCATTTTCGTCGTCTATGATATTCCACTTCGACTTGTGCGACAAGAAAACTTCATAGCTGCCGTTTTGAGAGTCTAGAAGGCGGACGGAGGGCCGTTAAGCTGATATGGTGCAAAGATCTAAGGTATTGGAGAACGGATTCATGTCGGTAATCATGTCGTTTTTTATCGTGACCATGTTTAGCATTCCATTGTGATTCCATTATGTGTTTACTTTCTGATTTAGGTGTAAAAACCTTTTACTTTGTGTTTATGATTGAATAAATCTTTGAATTTTTGGTTTAATTGCTATTTGGATTGATTATTCTTATTTAATTTGTTTTGTCAAGTTTGATTAAAGATCCATATGTGTTAAAGATTGTTGTTTTGTTTCTTATTGCTGAATTAATGAAGTTTAGATGACTTTCTAGCCGAGTTAATTTGAATCATAGTTGTCCAGTAACCATTGGTGATTATGAATAGAGTTTTGACCAAAACCTATGGTTAGGAGATAAAGTAATGAACTTTAATGTGTGTGCATGAGTAGAATGACCATTCTCTGCATGATTTAACTCTTATTACCATTAGGGTTAAATAAGACCAAATCTTGCTTAATACAAACTGAATACTGATTTGCATGATTGTTTGTTCACCTGATCAATGAATTAGTAGTTGTGTTGAAATCAAAGGATTAGTTGTTGTGACCATGACACTAGTCATATTAGGAATCGGTGAATGATGAATAAATATCCATGGTATTAGTAGTTAACCATTAATTTGAGATGAAATTTATCTAAACCAAAAGTACCTAAAAAAATTTATCTTCCAGTCAGTTTATTCATATTTGAGGTTAAGTGGTATTCAAAGTATTTAATAAAACATTTCTTTATTGCTTTCGTGTGTTTAGTGTAACCTATAATCAAAAACTCCAAATTAATTCACCACTTTTCCTCTTGTGCACGATACCTGTTCTTACCACAACTATACTATTATACGATTAGGTTCACTGCGTATTGTGTGTGTTAGTCCGGTTGCGATAAATTCAGTTTTATAAATTTAAAACTTGAGCATTTAAAATATTTATATATAAAAATCACACATCAAGTTTTTGGGGCTGTTGCTGGGGAACGGTTTTCAATTATTTTAGTTTTTTGAATTATTCGTTATTTGTTTTTAATTTTTAGTTTTATTTTATTTTCATTTTTATTTTCGTTGATATCATGTAACTTGTCTAGAAGGATTTTGTTTTTATGTGTAGGAATTCGTGATCATACACATTGTTTGGTTTTACTTTTTGCATGGGTTTTGAGATTTCAAGCGATTAGGGAATTCTTGACTCGTTTCGTCTACTACTTTGGTGATTTGTTCAACTCAATTTTCGAGGCGTAGTATAGCAATGCGTATCGAGGTGGTTAAGTGGAAGATCGAACTCTTGCTACTCTTGACTAGTTGGGTCAACTCTTATTCTACTTATTAGTTAATGGTGCAAAAAAACCAAGGAAATAGTCTGACAGGCCCCGAAAGGTTTGTTTTCACAAACCACCTCTTGCATGCAAGGGATTTAATCAACAATTGTAGCTTGATTTCAACGAAGACGGGTGATCGTGATATCCTTTTTAGTTATTTTGGTTTGCTATTTGTTTCTAGTTATTTTAGTGAGTTTATTTTATTTTTAGTTTGTTTAAATTATGTTTTCCATGTTGATGCTCTTGATGTTTCAGATCTTTACAGAATTTTTACCCTTCGGATGCTTTAAAAATTTTCAACAATTGGGGTGGAATGCTGATTTTTCACATGAGAAAAAGTCATGTGAGAGTTTGAAGTTTACAATCGAGAGCCACGACTTTTAATAAGTGTGGGATGCACGTCGATATTTGGAGAGATTATTATTTAGAAGAGTGACGTTTCTAACTATACATTGATTCCTAAGGCATGGATCAACTGTTCCTACACCATGAAGTTTTATTTCGACGCGAAGCAGAAGTATCATCCCGGTAGTCACGACATGGTTGACACTTTCCTAGGTCGTGGGAGAGTTTTTTATCGGAAGAGGAGGCTGTCATTTTCGATACCACGATGTGGCCACTCCTTACCACGTCGTGGCCATGCTATTATTGCTATATGGATTTTTCCTCATTCGACGACACGGCGTGGTCGACACTTTCCCACGTCATGGTTACTATACATTGCATTAGTTTGCAATCTTTTGCACCACATTTTAGAAGTCGATGTTCTTGATTTTATTTTTTGGCACATTCAGAAGCAGCAATCCAGTTTCCAGTCTTCCACCAATTTATGGAGCAACTTTTAGCAGCCCCATTCGATCTCGCCACTACTACCCTAGGGGAGTCTATTCCAATTCTCTCTATTTAATTTTATGTTCTTTAATTGTTTTAGCATGCAATGGGGACATTGCATCAAATAAGTGTGGGGTAAGGGGCCGAATATAGGAATATAAACTTACTGATAAATTAAATTTGAAAAATGACTAGGATTTAAAAATTATTAGAAAGATTTGAAACAATAATCTAAAAATGAATCTAATGAAAAAATTGTTGTGTTGAAATCTAGGTTGCTAGCATTGTGTGGGATGATCCGATGAAAGTTTTAATCTTTATTTGAGCCAATATATGTTATAGTGTATTTGTGGCTTCCCTGTCCTAGTGAAATCATGGAACAAAAACGCGACCTTACTTAGTTTGAAGGCCGCAATATGTTTAGCATCGTGTACCAGAAGTGTATGTAGGAGAGCTTGTGTAGTCATTGCATATTAGACTAATATCTCTAACCAATAAGGGTTGAAGATTAAGTTCCCTTTGTTAAGCATATATTTTTCTGAGGTTTTTAGTTGAGTGAAAAAAGTGAGTTATGGAAAAAAAAAGTAAAAAAATATTGTGAAAAAAAAAGTTGAAAAAAAAAGTTGTTGAGTGAATAAGAGCTATCAAAGGATGAAGATCTTGAAGAAAGTGAATAAATAAGGCAATTTTCCAAGTAATTATTTATTGTAATTTTTTTTCTAGGTTATTTTTCTATATGTATGCTTGGGAGCTTAATCAAAAATTACCTTGAGGTTAAGAAATATTTTTGGTGATGGATTCGGAGGGATGCATAAAATGAGTGTTGTTCAAAAGAAGTGGTCAAGTGTTTATTTAAGATTGTGAATATTTAGGATTGGGGAGGTTTTTAGTAAAATTTAGATATAAATACATGCATTGCGGTCTTTGAGTAATGGAGAGGCTCAAAATGAATTTTCTTGTGCAATGTTGGTAGCTAAAGTCTTGATATGATAATAATAAAATCAGCTTTGCTTGGGGGCAAGCAAAATGCTAGTGTGGGGTAGTTTGATAACGTCTATTTTATGCATATATTTATGATGTTTTATTATTATTTTATATTATGTTTTTATGTTATTCAAAACTAAAAGATACTTAATATGCATTGAAATGTTCAATTACAGTTAAAATGGGAGCTGGAATGCAAAAGGAGAAGAAATGAGCTAAAAAGATGCAAAAGGATATTGTTGGCAGATTGACCAATCTTCAGTGTTTCGGGTATATCTGATCACTCATAAGTCCGATTGACGAGATTCAAAATGTTCTGGAAACTAGACGAAATTTCCTATGACTTATGTGATAGGGCCTTTTTGCTAATTCGACTTTTACCATATCAAAAATCGGCCTTGAATATGGAGCATAAAAGCTAGACGGAAATTCCCTCCAAGTTACTTATTCCCCAAGCACCGCTTACCTTATTTTTATTTACTTAATCCCTAAACCACCATTAGTTTCCTTATTCCAATCCAACTCTAATATTCCATATTAATTTCATCTCCATTCAACTATAAAAACCCCATATCATTCCACCATTTTCGTCATCTATGATATTCCACTTCGACTTGTGCGACAAAAAAACTTCATAACTGCCGTTTTGAGGGTCTAGAAGGCAGTCGGAAGGCCGTTAAGATGATATGGAGCAAAGATCTAAGGTATTGGAGAACGGATTCATGTCGGTAATCATGTGGTTTGTTATCGTGACCATGTTTAGCATTCCATTGTGATTCCATTATGTGCTTACTTTCTGATTTAGGTGTAAAAACCTTTTACTTTGTGTTTATGATTGAATAAATCTTTGAATTTATGGTTTAATTTCTATTTGGATTGATTATTCTGATTTAATTTATTTTTTCGAGTTTGATTGAAGATCCATATGTGTTAAAGATTTTTGTTTTGTTTCCTATTGTTGAATTAATGACGTTTAGATGGCTTTCTAGCCGAGTTAATTTGAATCATAGTTGTCCAGTAACCATTGGTGATTATGAATAGAGTTTTGACCAAAACCTATGGTTAGGAGATAAAGTAATGAACTTTAATGTGTGTGCATGAGTAGAACGACCACTCTCCGCATGATTTAACTCTTATTACCATTAGGGTTAAATAAGATCAAATCTTGCTTAATACGAACTGAATACTGATTTGCATGATTGTTTGTTCACCTGATCAATGAATTAGTAGTTGTGTTGAAATCAAAGGATTAGTTGTTGTGACCATGACACTAGTCATATTAGGAATCGGTGAAGAATGAATAAATATCCATGGTATTAGTAGTTAACCATTAATTTGAGATGAAATTTATCTAAACCAAAGTACCTAAAAAAATTTATCTTCCAGTCAGTTTATTTATATTTGATGTTAAGTGGTATTCAAAGTATTTAATAAAACATTTCTTTATTGCTTTCGTGTGTTTAGTGTAACCTATAATCAAAAACTGCAAATTAATTCATCACTTTTCCCCTTGTGTTCGATACCTGTTCTTACCACAGCTATACTATTATACGATTAGGTTCACTGCCTATTGTGTGTGTTAGTCCGGTTGCGATAAATTCAGTTTTATAAATTTAAAACTTGAGCATTTAAAATATTTATATATGAAAATCACACATCAAGTTTTTGGCGCCATTGCTGGGGAACGGGTTTCAATTAACTTAGTTTTTTGAATTATTCGTTATTTGTTTTTAATTTTTAGTTTTATTTTATTTTCATTTTTATTTTCGTTGATATCATGTCACTTGTCTGGAAGGATTTTGTTTTTATGTGTAGGAATTCGTGATCATACGCATTGTTTGGTTTTACTTTTTGCATGGGTTTCGAGATTGCAAGCGATTAGGAATTTTTGACTCGTTTAGTCTACTATTTTGGTGATTTGTTCAACTTAATCTTCGAGGCGTAGTATAGCAATGTGTATCGAGGTGGTTAAGTGGAATATCGAACTCTTGCTACTCTTGACTAGTTGGGTCAACTCTTATTCTACTTATTAGTTAATGGTGCAAAGAAAACAAATGAAATAGTCTGACAGGTCCCGAAAGTTTTTGTTTTCACAAACCACCTCTTGCATGCAAGGGATTTAATCAACAATTGTGGCTTGATTTTAACGAAGACGGGTGATCGTGATATCCTTTTTAGTTATTTTGGTTTGCTAATTTTTTCTAGTTATTTTAGTGAGTTTATTTTATTTTTAGTTTATTTAAATTATGTTTTCCATGTTGATGCTCTTGATGTTTCAGATCTTTGCAGAATTTTTAACCTTCGGATGCTTTCAAAAATTTCAACAATTGGGGTCGAATGCTGATTTGTCACGTGAGAAAAAGTCGTGTGAAAGTTTGAAGTTTACAATCAAGAGCCACGACTTTTAATAAGTGTGGGATGCGCGTCGATATTTGGAGAGATTATTATTTAGAAGAATGACGTTTCTAACTAAACATTGATTCCTATGGCATGGATCAACTGTTCCTACACCATGAAGTTTTATTTCGACGCGAAGCAGAAGTATCATCCCGGTAGTCACGACATGGTTGACACTTTCCTAGGTCGTGGGAGAGTTTTTGATCGCAAGAGGAGGCTGTCATTTTCGATACCACGATGTGGCCACTCCTTACCACGTCGTGGCCATGCTATTATTGCTATATGGATTTTTCCTCATTCGACGACACGGCGTGGTCGACACTTTCCCACGTCATGGTTACTATACATTGCATTAGTTTGCAATCTTTTGCACCATATTTTAGAAGTCGATGTTCTTGATTTTATTTTTTGGCACATTCAGAAGCAGCAATCCAGTTTCCAGTCTTCCACCAATTTATGGAGCAACTTTTAGCAGCCCCATTCGATCTCGCCACTACTACCCTAGGGGAGTCTATTCCAATTCTCTCTATTTAATTTTATCTTCTTTAATTGTTTTAGCGTGCAATGGGGACATTTCATCAAATAAGTGTGGGGTAAGGGGCCGAATATAGGAATATAAACTTACTGATAAATTAAATTTGAAAAATGACTAGGATTTAAAAATTATTAGAAAGATTTGAAACAATAATCTAAAAATGAATCTAATGAAAAAATTGTTGTGTTGAAATCTAGGTTGCTAGCATTGTGTGGGATGATCCGATGAGAGTTTCAATCTTTATTTGAGCCAATATATGTTATAGTGTATTTGTGGCTTCCCTGTCCTAGTGAAATCATGGAACAAAAACACGACCTTGATTAGTTTGAAGGCCGAAATATGTTTAGCATCGTGTACCAGAAGTGTATCTAGGAGCGCTTATGTAGTCATTGCATATTAGACTAATATCTCTAACCAATAAGGGTTGAAGATTAAGTTCCCTTGGTTAAGCATATATTTTTTCTGAGGTTTTTAGTTTTGAGTGACAAAAATGAGTTATGAAAAAAAAGTGAGAAAAAAAAAGTAAAAAAAAAAAGTTGTGAAAAAAAATTTGAAATTTTTTTTTTGTTGTTGAGTGAATAAGAGCTATCAAAGGATGAAGATCTTGAAGAAAGTGAAGAAATAAGTCAATTTTCCAAGTAATTATTTACTGTAATTTTTTTTTCTAGGTTATTTTTCTATATGTATGCTTGGGAGCTTAATCAAAAATTACCTTGAGGTTAAGAAAGATTTTTGGGGATGGTTTTGGAGGGATGCATAAAATGAGTGTTGTTCAAAAGAAGTGGTCAAGTGTTTATTTAAGATTGTGAATATTTAGAATTGTGGAGGTTTTTAGAAAAATTTAGACATAAATACATGCATTGCGGTCTTTGAGTAATGGAGAGGCTCAAAATGGATTTTCTTGTGCGATGTTGGTAGCTAAAGTCTTGATATGATAATAATAAAATTAGTTTTGCTTGGGGGCCAGCAAAAGGCTAGTGTGTGGTAGTTTGATAGCGTCTATTTTATGCATATATTTACGACGTTTTCTTATTATTTTATATTATGTTTTTATGTTATTCAAAACTAAAAGATACTTAATATGCGTTGAAATGTTAAATTACAGTTAAAATGGGAGCTGGAATGCAAAAGGAGAAGAAATGAGCTAAAAAGACGCAAAAAGGATATTGTTGGCAGATTGACCAATCTTCAGTGTTTCGGGTATATCTGATCACTCATAAGTCTGATTGATGAGATTCAAAATGTTCTGGAAACTAGACGAAATTTCCTACGACTTATATGATAGGGCCTTTTTGATAATTCGGCTTTTATCATATCCAAAATCGGCCTTGAATATGGAGCAAAAAAGCTGGACGGAAATTCCCTCCAAGTTACTTATTCCCTAAGCACCACTTACGTTATTTTTATTTGCTTAATCCCTAAGCCACCATTAGTTTCCTTATTCCAATCCAACTCTAATATTCCATATTAATTCCATCTCCATTTAACTATAAATACCCCATATCATTCCACCATTTTTGTCATCTATGATATTCCACTTCGACTTGTGCGACAAGAAAACTTCATATCTGTCGTTTTGAGGGTCTAGAAGGCGGCCGGAGGGCCGTTAAGTTGATATGGAGCAAAGATCTAAGGTATTGGAGAACGGATTCATGTCGATAATCATGTGGTTTGTTATCGTGACCATGTTTAGCATTCCATTGTGATTCCATTATGTGTTTACTTTCTGATTTAGGTGTAAAAACTTTTTACTTTGTGTTTATGATTGAATAAATCTTTGAATTTATGGTTTAATTACTATTTATATTGATTATTCTTATTTAATTTATTTTGTCTAGTTTGATTGAAGATCCATATGTGTTAAAGATTGTTGTTTTGTTTCCTATTGATGAATTAATAAAGTTTAGATGACTTTCTAGCCGAGTTAATTTTAATCATAGTTGTCCAGTAACCATTGGTGATTATGACTAGAGTTTTGACTAAAACCTAGGGTTAGGAGATAAAGTAATGAACTTTAATGTGTATGCATGAGTAAAATGACCATTCTCTGCATGATTTAACTCTTATTACCATTGGGGTTAAATAAGATCAAATCTTGCTTAATACGAACTGAATACAGAATACTAATTTGCATGATTGTTTGTTCACCTAATCAATGAATTAATATTTGTGTTGAAATCAGTGGATTAGTTGTTGTGCCCATGACACTAGTCATATTAGGAATCGGTGAATAATGAATAAATATCCATGGTATTAGTAGTTAACCATTAATTTGAGATGAAATTTATCTAAACCAAAGTACCTAAAGAAATTTGTCTTCCAGTTAGTTTATTCATATTTGATGTTAAGTGGTATTCAAAGTATTTAATAAAACATTTCTTTATTGCTTTCATGTGTTTAGTGTAACCTATAATCAAAAACTCCAAATTAATTTACCACCGTTCCCCTTGTGTTCGACACCCGTTCTTACCACAACTATACTATTACACGATTAGGTTCACTGCCTAGTGTGTGTGTGTTAGTCCGGTTGTGATAAATTCAGTTTTATAAATTTAAAACTTGAGCATTTAAAATATTTATAGATAAAAATCACACATCAACAAATTATACTTGATCTAAAGTTACCCTGGTATTTCAATCATTTCTGCGTTCGGGATAAAAGTTCTTATATATATCTCTTCTTCTCTAATAAACTTCAATGGATGCTCCTAATTCTCAACAAATGTATTCAATGCAAATAGCAAATATCGTGGGTTGCCCTTCTCGTTCCCCACTGCTAGTTGTTGAAGAGTATGATTACTGGAAGTCAGAATGGAAAGGTTCTTACTTGGTAAGGAAGAAGGCGAAGAAATATGGAGATCCGTGAAAGAAGGTCCTCATGTTCCGGTTAGACAAACCATAAGATATGTTTCTACAACTCTCTTGGGCCAAGATGAACAACGTCAGGCACCTCTTACTGCTACCGACATCGAAAATATACATGGAGATCAAGTTGCTTTTTCCGAGATGGTGTTCGGTGTCCCTCCTTCTCTCTTTGAGCACATTAAGTTGTGAAAATCTACTAAAGAGATTTGGGACACTCTCCAAGACCTGTTCGAAGGATCAGAAAACATGAAGGATAAGCGTTTAACCTCGGTTGTCAACGAGTTCGATACCTTCACCACCACTCCCGGTGAATCAGTTACGAAGCCAATGAGAGCAAAATTAGTCAAATATTTTAAAGAGATGCCACCATTGTTTACTTGCATCGCGACTTTAAACCCTTGTATCAATGTTACAGGCGTAGAGGATTTACCTACCAAAATTTACATCTCTTTAAATTTGCAAAAAGATGATTCTAACTACAATCATAACCAAATCAATGATTTCAATAATATTTTTACTAATTTGTTTGACATTTACGGAAGAAAATATGGCGAAATGCCAAACTCTTTTACCAGTGTATCTGACGCTACTAGTGGTGCATCAGGTAGTAGTGGAGGTCGAAACAGATTTTCATATTGACCTCTATAACTACCTTTTGGAGGAGCAAAACAAACGAGCATGCACATTAACCCCAAGTAGCGAAATTGGAATTTATATGGGCTCAAACTTTTTAAAATTCATGACTGCACCACAATTTAAATTTTTGGATCTTTTGGCTTGGTAGAGAAAATGAAGCACAATTTCCTATTCTCTCCGTCATGGCCCACAACTTACTAACCGTCCAAGCTTCCACGGTAGCTTCGGAATCCGCTTTTCTTTTAGTGTTAGGGTTTTATCAAAATTGAGAACGAATCTGACCCCGGTTGCGGTCGAGGTTTGCGTTTTCTTGAAGGATTATTTGGATTCGGTGGAACATACACAACACTTGGCATCACTAGAAGGCCCACTAGCGGATAATGTTGAACCAGAGAAAATGGAACAAGAATACGAAAAAGGCTTATCAATGCCTCCGGAACTAAACGAAGACGAAGATGAAGAAGATGGAATTGATGAGGCCCCTATCCATTTGTGTGGCGGTTGAAGAACAATTTAGTGAAGGAGACACGAAGTAGAAGACCACAAAAATTGAAGACTATTTGGAAAATATGTTATGACGCCACTTTATTATTATTATCAGTTAACTAGTTTGATATTAGTATCAAAACTCTTTATATTTCAATGTTTGATGTATGTTTTAAGTATTCTAATGAACCTATGCTGCATTTTGTGTTATATTTGAGTGTTTAAAAATTTTTTTTTAATCAAATACTAGATCGGATTCAAAACGGATCGGATTAAATCGATTTAGATCGGGCCTCTTCAAATCCGATCAAAACCGGTTCGGATTAAGGTCAAACCAGATCAAATGTGACGTCGGCAATACCAGATCGGATTTGGCATTTGTTCGTATCTAATGTTATTATCTAATAGCTTGTGTAGACCAGATTTCGTGTGGGAAAATACATGTGAATACTTGTTGGATGGAATTCTTTACACTCAACAACATAAATTAAAATCTCCACGCATTATATTATTGTCTATTTACTTTACAATAAGTATTTTGTTTTAATATACACATTTATTCTATAATACAAACAAATGTATTTTTTTTAATTTATTGTAATTATTATACCATTTTCTCAGAGGTTTATACTTAATGAAGATCAACTTAAGAACCTGACTTTGTTTGAGATGGAACAAATTTTACTTCATAACTATTCAATTCTCAAAAAATATACAAGGATGCCTTGCCCCAATGCTAATTATGTATATTCTTCAAACAATCGTCCTATCACTTAGGATCTAAATTATGACATACCAAATTTAAAGAATGAGTTTGATCGGGTATCTATTTCATTACCATATGAGTAATGATGCATTTTTGATGATATCATGACTACAATTTAGAATAATAAAGGAAGTGTTTTCTTTGTCTAAGGTTATGGTGGAACATGTAAAACCTATATTTGGAAGACGTTATCTTTTGCAGTTAGATGTAGTGCTCAAATTATTTTAAATGTTGCTTCAAGTGGGACTGCTTATTTATTATTAACCGACGACGGGACGACACACTCACGATTTATAATTCATTTGGTTCTTTATTGAGGATTATGTTTGTTCCATTACACCAGATAGTGAACTCGCCAGTTTATTACAAAAAACCTCATTGATCATTTGGGATGAAGCACCCATAATTCGCAAACATGCGTTTGAAGCTTTAGATCGAACTTTGAAAGATATATTCAAATGTCATAATCCTTGAAACTCAAATTTTCCATTTAGAGGAAAAGTGATTGTTTTAGAGGATATTTCAGACAAATTCTACCTATTATCCTAAGTGTAGCAAACAAGACATTGTTAACGCTTCTTTAAGTTCATCATATTTATGGAAATAGTGCAAAGTCCATTAAGTAACCAAAAACATGAGGCTAACTATCGGAAGCGATGCATCTACTGTTCAGCAAACAATAGATTTTGTGAAATTGGCTTTTGGATATAGGAGAAGGCAAACTTGATGGTTCTAACGATGTCGAAGCGAATATTGATATTCCACGTGATATTCTCATTAATGATATGTGTGATCCTATAGGTTTATTAATTGAGTTTGTATATCCTTCAATTCTTGAATATTCCAACATTCCAAGATATTTTCAAGAAAGAAAAATACTTGCTCCAAAAAAATGAAGTTGTCAGAAAAATAAATGATCGATTGTTATCATTATTCCATGAGATGAAACGAATATTTAAGTTCTGATAGACAATGTCGACATGAGTTTCTTGATGATTAATTTGATGTCAATTTATACTCACCTGATGTTTTAAATGGTCTTAAAGTCTTAGGTCTACCTAATCATAAGTTAGTTTTGAAAGTTGGGGTTCTAGTTATGTTACTCAGAAACGTTGATTAGAAAAATGACTTATATAATGGCACTAGATTACATGTGATATCTTTGGGTAAACGTGTTATTGAGACAATTATCATATCTGGAGGTAAATATTGGAAATCAGACATTTATTCCAAGAATGTCCTTGACACCACCTGAAAAAAAATCTCATTCAAATCCGAAGAAGATAATTTTAATTAACTGTTTGTTTTGCAATGATAATTAACAAGAGCCAATGACACTCCTAATCTGTGACATCCCCATTTTCACGGCCAGAAAAGACCGATTTTTTTATATTTTATTTTATAAAATCGGAGTAATCCTTTGATCAAAAGAGTTGCGGAATTTGTTCCCAAAACAAAATATGATAATAATTTATCAAAGCATTTCTTTAAAGAAATGTATTTTCATTAAATAATAAAATCTCGGGATGTCATGTTCCGATACAGACCAAAAGCATAAACAATATAAAATAGACCTTACAACAGTTATTTACAACTACTGGTCTATAATCCAGAATCTCTCGTCAAGTCAACCAACTTATACTCTTGTGCCTTTACCTGTAATGCAAAGAAAACTGAGTGGGTCAGGCTTGGGAGCTTGGTAAGCATATAGGGTTTTCAACCCACAATAATACAATTATTATATTCAATCATCAAACAATCAACCCAATTACTCATCCCCATTATCTTCTTTATTTCTTAAGGTTTTACCCTAAGAATCAACTATCCTTCATTCATTCATTCCTAAGGATTGACCTAAGGAATTAGCACAAAATCCATTGCTACATAAGGCGCATCTGCCAACTTTATCCTTTAAGCGCCTCTGTCAGGATTACGGCATTCACTATTAGGCGCCACTGCCTGGATTACGACATACACTATTAGGCGCATCTGCCGACATTATCCTTTAAGCGCATCTGCCAGGATTGCGACATTCACTATTTGGTGCATCTGCCAATTTTATTCTTAATTATCTTTCATACCTCATCATTTATCTACCCATGTTTTACCCAACATATTCGTAGATATAAAAATGCATATACAGTTTAACTTATTTAAAACCTATATAAAACATTCATACCACACCCATCTCAAATAAACAAACAATATATAAACACATAGTCACGTATTTGATAGTAAATACTTCATATTTATGTGTTAGAAGAAAGTAACTACACACTCACTTGATCAGAAGATGATTGGACAGCACTACGGCTCTAAGAGTAGTATTCTTCGGTGAAACCGGGAGATCTTCACACACCGGGCTTCTCGCGGGCAGAGCTTCGACTCGGAAACTCTTTTCTTCTCGGGATCTTCGGAGCTTCGGGACTCGCTTCGGGTCTCGGGATAATACCGGGGCTTCGGGGGTACTTCTTTGCACGTAAATCGAGGTAATATGGGTGAGAGAAGGGTGAATTAGCAACCTTGGCCGGCTGCCCCTTCAAATCTATTTATAGGGCAAAATTGTCATTTTCCACGTCGTGGACAGTGTTTCCACGTCGTGGGCTTGAACGTCATTGCATGCGTCATCGTCCACTTGCTCTGTCAGGCTCCAGAAGGCGTCAGAAGCCATGCCACGTCGTGACCACTATTGCCACGTCGTGGTCTCTGACAGTTTTGGGGTTTCGCGCCTCGAACTTCAGAAATTCATAACTTTGGCATACGAACTCCGTTTTCGACGTTCTTTATATCGACGCGTAGGTGAGACTATGCTCTACAACTCTCGTTTAGACTCCGTCTGCTAATTTTGAATTTATTTTTATTATATTATTTTTAGTAGGCCGGGACAGGAAAACTCCGTTAGAAATTCATAACTCCTTCACCTGACGTCCGTTTTCGTCTGTCTTTTTATCGTTGGACTACTATCAATGAGATCTTCGATTCTCGTTTAGATTGTTTCGGCTAAATATCGCTCGATCTCATATTCGAACTTCGGGCTGTACACTGCTAAGCCGAAACTTCGAAAAATCATAACTTCCTCATACGAAGTCAGATTTGGGCGTTCTTTTCATGTACGCTCTCGGTTTAACGTATTTTACGACTTTCGTTTAGATCGCTAAATCCAAATATTGCTCTATCGTAAATTCACTATTTACGTCGCGCTGTGTCGTGCCGGTTCTGTCGCGAAACTTCGACATGTCATAACTTCTTCGTTATAACTCGGATTTCGGCGTTCTTTATATTTTCGGAAACCTTGAGACATATACTACAACTTGGTTAAGATTAATCCTTCTAAATAATCTTCCATCAAAAAGTCATTTTTGATGCTTATCGTCTCTAAATTGACTAGCCCGGATCTACGGGCGTTACATAATCTAAGGTTGGTTTGTTTCTCAAATATTCGGTTTTTACACATGATCAATTGTATGTTGCCTTAACTAGAGTTCAAAGTAGAAAATGATGAAAATTGTTAAATCTAGATAAGGATGATAGACTTACAAATAAAACTTCTAATCCTGTGTATAAAAAAGTTTTAGAAATTTGTAAATAATTTGTAGAATTTTATTTCTTATAACATCTTTTATTATTATTGTAATAAAACTTTATTGTTAATTTTTATTTATAATTTGTTATATTTTTTAAAATATAGTTATTTCAACAACTTAGTTTTCTAATTTGCCATATACCAATTTTTATTTACTTCACTTGTTGTATGGTTGTTTTATTTTTATAATCAATTTAATATTTCACTATATAATATCATTATTATTTCCATTGATTTACAAATAAAAATTGTTTCATATATATTGAAAAATAATTTTACTTATTTATTTGAATCAACGATTATAAATTTAGATAACTAAGAAAACATAAATTTCTTAATTAATAATTTATTAATAATAGTTGATTCATAATTATAAATTTTTATTATAAAAATTTAATTAATTTTGTAACTATAATTTCTATGGATTATAACCTAGTAATCATTATATTTTAATATTTCAAAAAGAAAAAACATCATAAATGGTCCCTGTGACTTTTCCAGATCTGAAGTTTAGTCATCGTGGTTTAAAAACATCATAGATGGTCCATGTGCTTTCAAAACTTTTGATGATTGGTCCTTATTGCTAACTTCGTTAAGTTTTGTCTGTTAACTGAAGTGCATTTTCGTCATTTCATTACCACAAGGACCATTTATGATGTTTTCTCTTATTTTATAAAAAATGAAATAATATACAAAGGGTCCTCTCTCTCTCTCTCTCTCTCTCTCTCTCTCTCTCTCTCTCCCTCCAGTTTTCTTCTTCGTTTAGCACCACACAAACACCCCCAATACTTGTTATTGTTGTCCCCATATCTTCTTCATTTGACTTCCAAGACTCACCCACCGGAGGTGGGTGGTCCTCTGATCGCCGGAAACGCGAAGATGAGAGAGAGAGGAGGTTGTTGCCTCAATTCCAACCTCCAACAGATCCTTTCCTGTCGAAGCTCAACCCCCAAACACCCCATGTCGTTGCTCTCATTTTCTTCTCCTTCAATTCGATGAAGATGAGGCCCCACGCCCCCACTCGACTTCTGATTTTGTCCAGTTCTTTCTCAAACAAGTGAGGGCCGAAGTCCTCCCTTCCCCTTTGGCGTTAGCCGGAAACGAACAAACAAGAGAAGGGTTGTCAGAAAATCTAACAACTCCTCTTCTTCATCGATTTCAATCATCGGACCACCTCTTTTGACCACTCCATTCGATTTCCATTCCGATCATATGAAGACAATGACCAGGGAAAAGATGAAGGCTCGTCGGGGATCAATTATTCCCTCCTCGCGATCTGTTAAACCCCACCAGACCACTTCATTTGTTGATTTTGTGCGTACTTCTCCCTCCCGATCAGACGGAGATTGAACCCACGAGGGTCACCAGAGGTCGATGCCTGCCCTTTCTCGTGATCTCTCAGCCTCACTGAAGATTCCTGTTTTTTCGTTCTGTTCGCTTGTTTCTTCATCGACCTGATGAAGACGACGATTCCTTTCCCTGTTGTTTGTACCAATTAACTCAAACCCCACCTCCTTATTGTAGCACTTAACCATCGACAACTAGGTTAGAAGTAACCACAAAGTTTCTTCCTTCCTTTCCTATACATCAATTCAAGAACCCAAAATTCAGAACATGTTTAGTATTTTAGGGATTGTGGTGGTGTTCATACGAGAGAGACCCCTTTGTATATTATTTCATTTTTTATAAAATAAAAGAAAACATCATAAATGATCCCTATGGTAGTGAAATGGCGAAAATGCCCTTCAGTTAACAGACAAAACTTAACTGAGTTAGTAATAATGACCAATCGTCAAAAGTTATGAAAGCACAGGGACCATCTATGATGTTTTTAAACCACAGGGACTAAACTTCAGATTTGAGGAAATCACATGGACCATTTATGATGTTTTTTCTTTCAAAAATTATACTTTTGGTAACACCTTAATATTTACACAAAGCAACTCCTATAATACTCGACATTCTACATAGCAAGAATATATTTTCTTATTAAAAACCGGATGTTGCACATGTACAAAATTAACAACCAAAAACTATATATATTTATACGCAGAAATATATTAACGTAACCCTCATAAATTTGTAGTGAAACAAGACACTAAATAAGTATTGCTTTTGATGTGAGTGCCTGAGTGGTCGATTGATCATGTCATGGATCGGTCCCAAAAAAAGACCATACAGAGCCCAAGAATTGAGCCCAACGACATGAATATACACTAGAACCTTCCATCAAAGTTGACAGTTTGCAACAAAAAAGAAAAAAAAAAAAAATCCCAGGCAGGAAATGGCGAACATACTACGACGTGGTTTCGGAGGTGCCCGGTGCCGGTGGGATCATGGATCGGTGGTTGCTGCCGCGTTGGGGAGGAGATCTTGCATGGCTGATGCTTTGGTGGAAGTCAAACCCGGTGAAGTTGGAATCATCTCCGGCATCCCTGACGAACAGCTTCGGCGAAGGGTCTGTTCGTTATCACCTTCTTTTTAATTATTAGAATTGCACTCTATTTATCATACCTTTTTACTCAGAACATGTTTACCTGTAGATGTAGGCATCATATACTTGCTACTCTTTGCTCAATTGAGAGTTATGTGATTGATATAATTATAAATCGAAAATCCGTGAAGATTTATTCAATTTGAGTCCTTACTAGAGCAAAATTACATCAACGTAGAACTATTTGTGATAGATATTTTGTATTTTGCAAAATTTGGAAGGGATTTTTTTGTCGGTTTAGGCATTTGTTTGTCAAATTGGTAATGCACACTGATTTGTATTCCTAATTTTCATCTAACAACCATGTCAAATCCTAATCATTTGTTACGCTCCAAACAGTTAAATCCACAGATTTTTTATGTTAAATTGTGATTTCTATCAAGTATAAAGATCTAATTTTAGTAAAAACCTTCTGTTAATCTTAAGATCTGCTTCAAACTTCCCTAAACTGCTTGAACTTTTTAATTATGCATTTCAGGTCTTGATTTATTCACCTGCGCGAACTGCATCTCAACAAGGCTCTGGCAAAGTCGGAAAGTGGAAAATCAATTTTTTATCGACACAGAAGTATGTATTTAAGAATATGGATATCTCTCCGATTCTAATTCACCTATAATTCATGATATATGACTTTAATTAAATCCTAAACCCTATTTTAGGTGGGAGAATCCATTAATGGGGTGGACATCGACTGGAGATCCGTATGCTAATGTTGGTGAAGCAGGACTCAGTTTTGAAAGTGAGGAGGCAGCCAAGGCATTTGCAGAGAAGCATGGCTGGGAATATGTGGTATATATATTAATATATATGCTCTTACCATTATTCTTTTATTCAAAACAGAAAAAAAGAAAAGTATAATTGGTTGATAAATGTAAAAAATAGCAATTTGCTTTCGTTGATATGTTTATTATAGGATCCTACTTTCATTTCTGTTTTGTTACAGCATTGTACTTTGAAAAATCCATCCAGTTATTGCAATGTCAATTTTAATGTCCAAAGAAATTAGGAAATACAATGTTAAGAAATTAGGAAATACAATGTTATATGGTTGGCTTTTTCTAAATAGTAAGAAAGACATTAAAGGAAAGCAAAATGCTACAATACAAAAATAAATAGAAGTATGTTGTTATATCTTGCATTTAGTGTATGCTACTATTTATTGCTTTTAAATCTTTACTAAATCTGTGAAAATTTGACATTATTAAGTGATGATTCTGTAGATTTGTGAGAGTATTGTAAGAGAAAATGAACATACAATGCTGACATATCTTGTATCGTTTATACAGGTGAAGAAGCATCACACTCCCATAATCAAGGTGATATTGCAAAATCAATTTGTTTTTTAAAATTGTGATTAGTTAAATTGTTATACATAAATTTCTAAAACGATTTTTGCTTTTAGATGTTGGCAAGTTAAAAAAAAGTAACGTGTTTTTTTATGTTTTCAAGAATTTCGACTTCAAAGAAAAGCCAAAAAACCAAAAATAGGTTACTAGCTAGAAATCATTTTTTTTTATTGCATCATGGCTGCTTATTTTTTCTACTGTTTATATCTGAAAATAACCATAGATTGGATGATAGCTGACTTCTATTTCAATCCTCTCTCTCTCTCTCTCACTGCAGGCTAAAGCATATGCAGACAATTTTAAATGGAAAGGACCACCAAAAATGGACCAAAATTAGAACTCCTATATTTCTAGCGAGTACTTTCAGGCTTCGTGAAATAAAAAACTATCGACAAAAATAAAAGCTGTACCCTTTTTGATGTAACAAAAAAGTATTTATCATCATCCTCTAATATAATTATAATATAATATATATATATATATATCTACTTTTTATAATCTAATATAATATACACCCTACATAGATACTGTCCTTTGACTTTGACTATATCAAGTCTCTTTCAGACTCCGAAGCTTTGAGTTTGAACCTCCATGCGAATGCATAGTCCTTTGATTCACATGTTAACCTCTTCGCATCACCAAAAGCATTCACCAAATGCTTCTTCCCATTCACTCCCCATTCGATCCTCGCCCAACACGAAAACCCACCTGAAGAAATTGAAATTGGATTCCGACCATCGGAATCCGGCAAATTAAGCACCACCTCGCCGCAGATGCTCTTGCATGTATCACCGCCGCCGCCGGTCATGATGGACTCGAGCCACGGGCACTCCGGTTGCCCTACCATCTTCTTGTAGGCTGAATTCACTAGCCGGACTTTGTGGTTGGAGTCGGAGACGAAGGCTGGTAACACCTCTGATTCCAACTCTTTCTCGACTTCCTCTGCTTTTTTTAGTCCGGTCGCCGGCGCCGACGGAGAACGAAACCCGGTGTCGTTTTTTATGGTTTTGATACTGACGGTGGAGGAGATGAGTCGGATTGGCCTTGGGGAGATGATATTTGTGGTGGGTTTTTGTAATTGTGCGAGGAGGTCTTTCTCTTCTGGGATTTCCGCCGCCGTGTTGAGGTCGATGACATTTGGTTGCTGCATGTTGCGGTGGTGGTGGGGTGAAGAACAAGGGAGAAGAGGGAGGGTGACGAGGGTGGGGTGGGTGGTCGGAAAATTTAGAATCGGAGCAAACCCTTGAATTGATAGACTTCTGGGGGTGGTCGGTGCAGGAGCAAGCCCTTGGAGGAGAGTCCTAGGTCTTTTGAAAGCAGGCGGCGGCGGTGGCCCAAGCGACGTCCGCCCTCTCTTCCTGGTTCTCGTCGGCCTTGACTGCAAATGAGGCCAGATGTTTCTCAGGTAAGGCGACTGCCGGATGGTCGGAGACATTGCCGTCGGCGATGAGGAGGACCCAGACCCAGAACCTGAACCAGATCCCGATCCCTCCGCCTCACATCCACCAGCACCGCCGCCATTCGGCCTTGGTGCTATTGGCCGGTACCTGGCCATGATTTGGGCGGTTTTAGCAGTGGAGTTGTAAGGATTCAATGTCTGCAACATTTTTTTTTTCCGGTGGGTTTGATTTTGGAGTTTTGAGTTTTGATTTGGTTGGTGAGGATGTGAAGGAATGAATGGGGGGTTTGTTTTTCTTTAAGGGTGAAGGTAGGCCAATAGGATTAAGGCAACATAAATAAAAGGGAAAAGGAGAAGGTGACACTTGGAAATGTAATGTGGGTACGTGTTTTCTAAAACTTACACATGCCTTCATGCTCTCACTCTTACTCTTCTTTCCTTCGGTTACATAAATTACACTCTCATCGCATCCATCCAACCAGATTAAAACACCACAACTTTAATGTTTCTACATTAACTCCGTACATGCATTTTGTCAATACTTTCAAAAAAAGAAATCTAACTTTTTACTAATTTTTTGTTAACATTTGTATATCCATCTTGGATATAATCTAATACGAGTTTTGATTATGAAAAGACAAACACAAGACAAACAAATATCATAAAATAAATACATAATGAAATGTGATTTAGTTTTTATATTTTAACCAAAAATTAAAAAAGAACCAAAATGGAAGACCCAAACAAACATTGTTTATGGTAAAATAAATTAGTTAGTTTATGAAAAGTGATTTATATTTCCACTTTCCATTCCAATTGTCGTCATAATCCTATTGCAAGTTAAAACGAATGAAATTGTACACATGAATGAGAGTATAAACATGTGTCGTATAGTAAATTAATTAGTTTAGAATGAAAATGTATTTTATAGGTGATATCCTTGACTAATTTGTTGATGATTGAAGCAAACATCGAAAATTTGAGAACGAAAGTTGAATGATGGAACAAATTGGTTTTCGTGGGCAATAGAAATTAATTTTTTTTTAGACAAAAATATTGAAGTGAAATGGGTTCACTGATACTCGATAGGATAGAACTAACAAACTGAGAAACTTGTGAAAAGAATTCGGTTAAAATTATATGTTGCTTAGGGCAGCTAGAACAAATATAAGTTGTACACATAAGTAAGAATATGGAGCTCATTTCCTATGTTTTCTCTTCGTATGTTAAATTGTGAAGTTTCATGGTTGCCCGAAGATGTGACCAACACAACAACTAAGAATATGGTTTTGTTTGAAGATGTCCAAACACAATAAAAACATTGATAATAATGCATTGGCTTATTAAATTACACACAAAGTACAATCCAAGTTTTAGAAAACGAAATAATTAAATTATGGACTAATTTATTAATTCCTCGATAATAAGATGATTAATATGTAATTAATCATATAGTTGGATAATTATCATATATTAGTTAATATTTATCATATTATTTGAATTTCAAAAAATTACTAATCAAGGGAACAATATAAATACCCCCCCTTTGCTCCCTTGTTTACACGTAACCAAAAGAATAGATACTTAGAGAAACAAAGAGCAAACTCCATTTCTGGTTTTGACGATTGATATTTTGGTGTGCCTGCATAATGTTTATAGTAAATATTTCTATGGCTATTTTGTTGCAAGTTATTTGATGTACATAGATTTGGTGTGCATGCATAATAGAGGAAATCTATTTTGGGTTCGAGAAGATCATCCTGTAAGCATTGATGTTTATAGTAAATATTTCTATGGCTATTTTGTTGCAAGTTACTTGATGTACATAGATTTGTGATGAAGTATGATGGTTTTTTATTTATATTTTTTGTTGTTATGTTCTGTTTTAAACGATCACCATAATTCAATAGTGGTATTAGAGCCATGTATATATGTTTCTTACGCTCTGGAAATGTTTTTTAGAAATGTAGAATATGGTCTTGTACACATAGCTAAGATCTTGTACACACGTATTAATGTTTCTTACACTAAAGAATTTGTGTATATAAAATATATACACTGATTTCTAGGTTTTAAAAAAAAAATGATTTTGTTCAATGAGTTTGAATTTTGTTTATTTTGTGTTCCAGTATGTTTAGATTCACTTGTATTTTATTTGGATGGTTTTGGCATGAAAATTATAAAATGTGCTTATATATTGGTGTCATTGAAAGTATTTTTTGATGATTGTTTATTTTAACTAAGGTGCTAACAAACTCGTCATGGCTTTATCATGACTCAAATGCTTGTATTTGACACCGAGCTTTAACAAAATACGTCTTAAGTCATATATATATATATATATATATATATATATATATATATATATATATATATATATATATATATATATACACACACACAAATGATTAATAGTAGAAAAAATATATAGAAATATTAATTATATACAAAATTGTCACCTTAAGTCATGTTTACCAATGACGTGGCTCGCCACAACTCGTAAAAGTTTGAGGTTTGACATTGCCGCCAAATCACATCTAAAGTTATTTAGAACCTTGATTTTAAGTGTCAAAGTTATGTGTAAAATCATCTTAATGAAAATATTGAAATAGGCATGGTTTAGGCACACTATGGCTATAAAACTAAAAAATGTGCATAAGCAACACTTCAGAAAGTATTGTCTTTGGATTTTGTTGCAACATTTGGAGTTTCTTCAATTTTTGATGCAATTTTTTTTTCATAATTGTTGTAGTAGCAGTATCTAGGGATAAGATTTAAAACCGGAAAACCGGACCGGAACCGGAATCGGACCAGAACCGAACCGTTAGAAGCGGAATATATAAAACCGGTTTCCGGTTCCGGGTTTAAAAAATGGCTTTATCCGGGTTTTTGGTAATCCGGGTTTGGGTCCATCGGGTCTGGGTAAACCGGGTTTAAGAACTGGAAGCAGTATTAGGAACCGAAACCACCTTTAGAGGGCGGAACCAGTTTCTGTGAAAAGCTTAAAACATGCATATCTCATTCGTTCCAAGTCGGATTGACATGCCATTTTTTTCAATGTGTAGTTTAGAGTTTGTACATGATTTTAGACTATAAAATTCTCATTTTTTTAGTTTTATATTCATTGACTTACACTCCTCCAGAATCAAGATATCAAAGCTAAAATTTTTTAGTTTTTTTTAACATTTTTATATTCTATGAAAATTTTAAAACATGCATATCTAATTCGTTTGAAGTCGGATTGACATGTGCTTTTTTTTTCCAACTTGTAGTTTAGAGTTTGTACATGAGATTAGACTATAATTTTGTCATTTTTCGTTTAATATTCAATGAATTAAAGTCCCCAGAAGTTGGGATATCAAAGCTGAAAATTTTTAACTTTTGAACTATTTGTTTTAGTACTTTATATTTTGTGAAAATGTTAAAACATGCACATCTCATTCACTTAAAGTCAGATTGACATACGATTTTTTTCAGAGTACAGTTTAGAGTTTGTACATGATTTTAGACTATAGTTTTGTCAATTTTAGGTTCATATTCAATGAGTTCCAGTCCCCCAAAATCGAGATATCAAAGCTGGAAGTTTTTAGTTTTTCAGCTTTTTTGTTTTTCTGTGATAATTTTAAAACATACATATCTAATTCGTTTGAAGTCGGATTGACATGTGATTTTTTCCAACTTGTAGTTTAGAGTTTGTAGATGAGTTTAGACTATAATTTTGTCATTTTTGGTTTAGTACTCAATGAATTACAGTACCTCGAAGTCGGGATATCAAAGCTGGAAATTTTTAATTTTTCAACTATTTGTTTTTGTACTTTGTATTATGTGAAAATGATAAAATATGCACATCTCATTCGCTTAAAATTGGATTGACATACTGTTTTTTTGCAGATTGTATTTTAGAGTTTGGACATGATTTTAGACTATAATTTTGTCAATTTTGGGTTCATATTCAACAACTTGTAGTCCCCCCTAGTCGAGAGATCAATATGAACAAAGTTCAACCCACTAAATAGCAAGTAATTACCAAAAAAATTCTAGTTTTTCCCGGTTTTCTGGTTCTAAACCCACTTTACCCAGTTCCACTTTGCCCACTTTGATGTTTCCGAATTTTCCGGTTCTAGATCCACTTAACTCAGTATCGTACCCGAAATCGAACCGGAACCAGTTCTTATATACCTGTCCGGTTTTCAGTCCTACAAAATCCCGTTAACCGGTTCTGGATTTTCTGGGTCCGGGTCCATCCGGACCGGGTTTGGACCCACTTTCATCTGTAGCACTATCTAAGGTAACATTGTTTTCTATAGTGTTACATTTTATAAATTATTTTTTTATATTTAACATATAAACTTGATTGGAAATTTTATCATAAAAATGTAGGTTACTCTTCTAAGTCAACAAATATAATTGCATCATACGATTAAAATTTTTACATCATCAACAAGATAGTTTTTTAGTATTCTTACATGATAGGCATACACTCGGAGCTTGAATAAGAAGTGAAGTCATGAAAGAATGTTTCATTAGATGAATATATATATATATATATATATATATATATATATATATATATATATATATATATATATATATATATATATTACAGCCCCACCTAAGCTTGGGTACTAAACATCATTAAACTACGTCGTTTTATTAGCTAAAGATTGCAATTAGGGATTCATAATGAACTCTTGATGTTGTAGATTCAATATTGAAGCAATACTTTTGATAGGGAAGCATAAATATTAATTATCTTTGACCTTCGTGATGGTGGAAAACAGTAATAAACGATAATGGAGGAAAGAAAACATGGATGGTTAAACGATAATAGAGGAAAAAAATGCAATGGGGAATTTTATATTTATTAAGTGAGAAATGAATCGGTTATATTTACTAAGAATAAAACTACATAATTAAGAGGTTTAGTACCTAAGTTTAGGTGGGGCTGTAATGTATATTCCATATCCCCATATATATATAGGGTTAAGTTCAAATGGGAACACTAAATAAAGTGAGAACGTGAGAACACTACTTTATGTTACTATTCTGCTATGAATTTTGTATATACAACGTTATGACATTATTCATCAACAAATATATGAACGATCACACATTAATATTCACATTAAAATTTTGTATGTACAACTTTATGACATTATTCATCAACGAATATATGAACAATCACATATTTAACATTCACATTAAAATTTACTAAATTACTACATATATATATATATATATATATATATATATATATATATATATATATATATATATATATATATGTATATATATTTTATAGTAGAATAGCAATATAAAATTGAATATATTCATATTATAATTACTACAATACTATACATATTAAATTCAAAGAAGAATAATAGCATACAAATGATGTTCTCAGGTTCTCACTTTATTTAGTGTTCTCATTAGGGATGTCAAAAAGTCCCGTGGGGGACCCGTCCCGTTTGGGGATTTTTTTTAAAAAAATCGGGGGTGGGGACGGGGGCGGGGGTAGGCAATCCCGTCCCGAAATCCCCATGGGGACCCCGTTAATAAATTACACATATATTTACATATATTAGTTATATAAATATAATAAACAATAACTTGATTTTGAGCTTCTAAAATTTATCAAAAAAACATGTTTTTAAGTTGTTAGTATAATTTTTTAAAATGCCATAACTTTTTTATTTTTAACATATAAAATTCTGCTATAAATAATTATTTGTTACCTAAAAATAGCTTCTTTTAGCCCAAAAAAAAGTAGCCCAAAATCAATCGGGGGCGGGGGCGGGGGTAGGAAGGCTGAACATTCCGGGGGCGGGGGCGGGGGCGGGAGATGCACTCCTCGTCCCGTTTACCCCCGCTGACATCCCTAGTTCTCATTTGAATTTAACTCTCTCTCTCTCTCTCTATATATATATATATATATATATATATATATATATATATATATATATATATATATATATATATATATATATATATATATATATATATATATATATATATATATATTGTCTTTAGGTATACAACCACAACTTCTAGCCTAGGTATCCAACGCTACCTATATGGAGTGAAAATTAGGTATCCAACTTACTTATATGGAGTCAAATCAGTAATGAATGCAAAATGGTAGTAGATTTTTTTAAAGTTAGTGGTGATGTTATGACTAGAAACCGGAAATGGAGCTCAAGATATGTATATGTAGTGTAGTATGTGTAACGCCCGTGTTTCTGGGCTAAACATTAGTATAGTGATGTAATAGTCAGGTCAACCATTGTAACCCATTTTCAAGTAATAAAGATGAGTTATTTGAGTAATACGTGAATTATGTGAATTTATGTGCTTATTACTTGTTTATAATGATATAATAAATAAAGGATAAAAATAAGCGTCAAAAATAAAGTGTTAGATAAACCCAATATCGATGAATAAAGTTTTATTGGTCGTGACAAGGATTACGGACATATAAAGAACGCCGAAATCCGAGTTATAACGAAGAAGTTATGACCTGTCGAAGTTTCACGACAAAACCGGCACGATGCTGTGTGACGTAAATAGTGAATTTACGATAGAGAACTTTTTGGCCTTAGTAATCTAAACCAAAGTTGTAGTATACGTTAAACCGAGAGCGTGCATAAAAAGAACGCCCAAATCTGACTTCGTATGAGGAAGTTATGAATTTTCTAAGATTTGGCTTAGCAGTGCACAACCCGAAACTCGAATTTTAGATCGAGCGGTTTTTGGCCTACGCGACCTAAATGAGAATTGAAGATCTCATTAATAGGAACTCAACGGTAAAAAGACAGACGAAAAACGGAGTCAGTATGTAGAAGTTATGAATTTTACGCGGACATTTAATAGTATAATCTCCTCGTACTGTTAAATTTAAGATCGGTCGAGAATTAGCCGACAGAGTCAAAATGAAAGTTGTAGATCTTATTTTTACCTACGCGTGGATATAAAGAACAACAAAAACGGAGCTCGTATGTGAAAGTTACGAATTTTAGAAGTCGGAAGTGTACTGTGCGAAAATAGGTGACGTGGCACAATCTTGACCATTGCTTTCTCCCCAAGTCTTGCCACTAGATGGTGACATGTGGCACCAAGTTCAGCCATTTTTCACCCTATAAATAGAACCTCTCCCACCCTCATTTTCTTCACACCTTTCCCATTCTTTCTTCTCTTTACTCTCTCTCTAGAACCTCTCTCTAGCCCCGAAACCCCCCGAAAAGCCTAGGGAACCTCCCTAGCACGAGGCGGAAGCCCTGGAGTGCTCGACGGCTCCGAGATGAAGAGCTTTTCGGCTCGGGAACGCTGCTCCAAGCAAAGCCTGGTTTTCTATAAAACCCGCTGTAAGTGAGCTACGCCTACGCTGTTTTTAATATAACTTTTATTTAATTATAGTAACATTATTAGGAACTTATAATAAGTACTTGGGCTATTATTATGGGTTATATAAGTATTGTTTAACACTTATATAGTAGTAATAATAGCTAGACTATTAATTAGTCTCGGCGAATAATAGACTAAACTCTAGTGGTAATAATACTACGTTTCGTCGAAGGAAATTATTTTTAAGAAGCGAAACGCTGTCTGAGTTCGGATTCACCACCTTTTCAGGTGAGTGCATAGTCACTTTCATCTTACACATAGATATGAAGTATTTTATATAAATTACGTGCTATGTGTGCATATTATCTGAATACTTGCTATCTACGTTGGATGAATGATTTTTATACACATTTTTTTTTCATGATTTAAACTGTATATGTATTTTATATCTACAAAAATGTTGGGGTAAAACATGGGTAGATGTAATAAGACGATGTGTGATAAAATGATGAGAGGCCTCGATGTTGTTGGTGATCCAGTCATCTAGCAGAGTATAAATGACGACCACAGACTCTTCTAGACAGTCCAGTGGAACGCTGGCAGGCTCGCAACCTGTAGGTGTTTGTGAACGATGTGTTCACCGGTGTACTCCATCCTCCTCATGGTTGCCTTTAGGACATTTATTGATGAGGAACCCCCTTAGCAGTAGTGTCCATCCCGATGATGATCCTTAGGCTAGGTCCCTTATGATAGGTGTTTAGGGACGTAAAGTGTCACACCCCCAAACCAAGGATGGCGGAAACGTCCGGGGGTGGAGGACTTCATGTGTAGTATCATAACAACAATTGTAATAGTAATTCAAGCAAACACAACCAACATATATATAATTGAAAAGGTTACATCATTGTATGAATTACATGTTTACGAATCAATTACAATATGTTGACAAAATATGAAATAGTAGACGCCTTAGCGTCCCATCCTCAAAAGCACTTGATTACCTGTTTAATGATTTCCTGAGAATACAAGTTGTTTGAAAAAGTGTCAACACAAAGGTTGGTGAGTTCATAAGCTTTTGTTTGGTATTATTAAAAGTCTTTCGTTTGTGAAAGTAGTATTTGTGTTAGAAAATCCAATATTTTCCTTAATGTGTAAATGTAGTCTTAAAACCCAAAGACCGAAATGTACAAGTAATTTGTCATATTTATAGTAAAACAATGCAAGTTTAAATCGACATAAACTCATTAAATTTTAATGAAGTTCCCGTAAATTCCAACGTTTATTAATACTTTATGTGAGTTATTATAACCATGCTATGACCTAGTTGGCCTGAAACGATGTTCTTCAGGCGTCGGAAATGTTATGACATTTGTCACCCCAGACCTGCCGGTCTAGCTGTTGCATGCAGCTTAGGTGTGGGTTTGTCAAACCCAATATAGATCTATACACAAGTATCACGCTCTCCCTCAAGGAGACTCTG
Source organism: Lactuca virosa (assembly GCF_052849685.1). NCBI lineage: Eukaryota > Viridiplantae > Streptophyta > Magnoliopsida > Asterales > Asteraceae > Lactuca > Lactuca virosa. The sequence goes on from NC_136434.1 coordinate 266,274,089, forward strand.
GTTACAATACATGACTTAATGGTAATTTGAAGTAAATGTCTCACAAAATCATTAACGGAATTACGTGTTATGAAAACTTGGTACCGTATGGCCGTACCTTGCTTAATGAAAATATCCTTTGTATAAATGTACCCTTTTTAAATGTATTTGTTATGTAATGTATCATAAACTATACCTATTATAGTTTATCAACCAAGGGTAGTACGTGGTAATGTATGCAAACTATATTCAAAATAGTTTATTAAATGTTTGAATGTATCGATTGTACTTTGATTATAATCACTTGTTATTCTTTATATTTTATATGACCAAATCCATTTGTAAACTGATGTGTGTCTAAATATTAAGATAAAATGTCATATATTGCAATAACATATAATCACATAAAGATATACACCTTGCTCAACATGTTACAAGGTGAAATGAAATTAACAGCAACTTTTTGTTGAAAAACAGTTTCTGTTACTGTTCTTAGAAAATTTATAAAAAAATCATCAAAGCTCTAAATCCAAATCCGCAAATTTTGAGAGTTTGGAATATGAGTCTAGTTTGTTCGTAAATTTTACCATGATTTTTAGTGATCTCTAACAGAGGTGAAAATGTTCATAATCACAGACTGGTCCGGGTTTGCCTCTGAAATGACAGGCAGTTTTGTAAAAATCACCATAAATTGTAGAAAAATCATATGGAGATGTGCAAGTAGCCATTTTAAAGCTAAGAGTTTGAACTACTTGCACCTGGAACAGTTTTGAAAACTAAAATATTTAAGTTGACCAAAACAGTCCGTGATTAACGTCCATCTTTTCTGATATAATCTGTTAGAAAAAGTTTAATTGTGTTCTTGATGATTTTACTTGTATTCCCCCCTTAAAACTTAAGAAAAACATGTAAATGTAGGGGTATGAACTCACCTTATGTGATTTCAGTAGATGAAAGTGAGATAGAGGAAGTGTTCAACCCAAGAACACTAAGAAGATGTCTTGATGATTCGAGAATCTAACACCGAATAAGATGGAATTTGTGTAAGATATCAATGATTTGAGTAGAATGGAGTTTAATAATTATGTGAATGATGAAGATACTTACTAATTGAAGGAAGAAATCCCTGGAGAAAGCCTTGAAGTTCTTGAAATTGAGAGAAAAGATGAGAGAATTTTGGAGAGTGTCCTTTGGTTGCTAAGTGTAGAATGAAAGAACTTTATGGAGAATGAGGAGAGAGGATCAATCCTCCAGCTCTTAGAACATGGGAAGAGCTGGAGATTGGGTGTAAAGGTCCACTAAGGTGACAAGGAGTAGTGGGAAAGAGTGGATGATCATAGAGTGAGGTGGTGGTGGCTTGCTTTTGTCATAAAATAAGGAAAAGCAAATATTCCCTCAATAATTAGTCCAACCACCAATTCTTTTAATACATTTTTATAAAAACCCTGGAGATTTATATATTTTGGGGCCTTAGTTTATAAAATAAAGTTTTGGGTGAAAATCCCACGTTAAAATAATGAAAAACGGAGTTAAAACGAAGTCGTAGTCGAAAAACCGGAAAAATTATGACACGCAAACATGCATGTCGTCTTCTTTTATGACAGGGGCTTCCTTGATACTCATTGCGTGTCATCAACACGCGAGTCGTAAGGTTAGGACAGATAAATGTGTGTCGTCTTCCTTTATGACAGGGACTTCGGTCCTGAAGCTTCAGTTTTGGGTCCTTAAGCCTGTTTTACCCGTTTTTACCCCGTTTCAAGTGGTTTTTGACCCAGTTAAGGGTCGGGATGGCCCGAATGATTACAAAAAAAATTAAAGGAACTTTTGAGAGAGATTTGGGAGAGATTCGGGAGAGATTTGGGAGAGATTTTAATAGAGAGAGGTTGAGTGAAAGAGATTGTGAGAGGTTTCGTTTGTGATCTTTTTGAGTGTCCGGCTTCGCAACGAAAGGTCCATAAACCCCGTTAAGCCATGATTTAGTGTCTTACACAATCCCGATGATTGTGCAATAGTGTTTTATCGCTTTGGTTTGTTGTTTAGCACTGTTAAGGCTAAGGAAAATCAAATACATGAATTTTTCAAATGATGTTTTCTCATTGAAATAGCGAATTGTATAATGTAAACCCTAACATACAAGGGTTAATGGAGTTGACCGGTTTGACTTGTTGACTTTGTTTGACTTGTTGACTTTGTTTGACTTTGACTTGAGCGAAATTTGACGGTTGTCACATCATCCCCCCGTTAGAGGGAATTTCGTCCCGAAATTTGCATTTTGACTGGGACTTCAAGAGTTTGGAAAAAGATGTGGAAAACTTCTCGTAGTACAAGAAATTGATTATGGCGAGGAACAACCTGCCTGATGTCACATGACGACCTTGGAAATTTCTTATTGTAACTTGAGCTGAGTCAATTTAAAAGGAGTTTATTGTTTTAGGATGATAGAGTATTCTATGTGTGCTTTTATACTCCCTGTTTTATCCTTGGTATTACCACTATGAATATTTTATAGTTAGCGAGTTCCATCATTACGAATGTTTCAACAAATTTTGACGAAATTTGCATTATAAGTCCTACTAGTTCTTTTATAGTCGATTGGCGTAAACTAGTCGTATATCATTAAGATTGCAAGGGCATTTTGGATGGGTGACCCCGCCTTAAGCCCACAACCAAACAAGGAACAGGGAATGAGGCGGAATCACACATTCTAAGTCCATAGAATCTTAATGATATATGACCATAACGTTTACACTAGCCATCATAGATTCCAGGGGCGTAGTATTATTGGGGCCAGGAGTAGGAATTGTAGTTCAAAATAAAATTGTTATAAGCCTGCTATCTTCAAACTTGGGCTTTGGCCCCTCCCGATTCCTAATCAGAATGGTCCAATACTCTTGCCCGCTCCAAGTCGAGAGTTGATTCATGTGGCTTGAGCTTAGGCTTGGGTCTTAGAGAAAGAGGCAATGCGTCAGGCTGGCTTCACAGAGCTGCAAAAACTCTTCTCTCTCGACAGTGGATAGATAACATGCCTCGGCTCTTCAGGCCCACATTGCCTACTGGGCCAACTCAAATGAACATCCACTTTGTTACCCCACTTGGGTTATAGGCAAGTGTTACCAAGCCCGATATCAAGAAATCAAAATCGATTCATCCCTATTTGCCCAATTCGCTGCCTATCTCGCCTGCTGTTCGTTTCTCGTTGTCTCGCTAAGTCAGTCGCCTGGTCTCACTCTCGCCAATCGCCATCGCCTAATGCCCAAATCCCTATTCACACTTCACAAAAATCAGGTATGTAATCCCGAGACCCATATCCTGTTCAGCTGTTCTTTCTTTTCTGATTGTAAGATTGTTGATTGTTGGTGTTGGCGTATTGCACTGCTGCTGCTGTTTTCAGTCAATCTGTTGCCTATTTATGCGTTACTACTGTCTTACTGAGTTTCTTTTTAATTTGGTTGTCATTTGTGATTTGGCGATTTTCCAATTTGATTTACTAATTATGAACTTATAGATTTGGTTATTGTTAAATGAGTTATTGGTTATTGTTCAAATTTTGATTTTGATTTTTTTTTTTAATTTCAGTTTATAATATTTTCGGCCCCCCTCCCCCAAGTTAATTGTTCAAGCTCCGCTACTGATAGATTCACTGGTAAAAACCCTGAGTTTTTACATAGATGATAAGACTTATTTGGGTTTTGCCGTGTTCCCAAGATTCATGGTTTATAGACTTGAATAGATGCTAGTTTTAGTAATAAAAAGAAATTTAGAATTTAAATGTCGATGTTAGATGCTTGTATTGATATTTAAGGGGTTAAAAAAAATAAAGTTTTATTAGTTACCTATAGCGACACTCAAGTCATAATTTGCATGTGTGAAGACTTGGAGTACTTTCTAATGAAAAGTGTGCTACTGGGGAAATTCGAAACTGGTACGTAGCTTCAAAGTCAAGAATATGCAGTAGGCATGTGATGCATTAAATGCATGAGGCACAAAAGTCCTAATTTGCAGCAACATATACGTATATGTGTGTGAATTGAAGAAGAAGGTTACGGCTCAAAGACCATTCATTTCCTCTTTATTTTTTTTATTTATTACTCCTCCCACTTACCTTATATAAATCATCACAGAAGAAGGGTACGGCTCAAAGTCCATTCATTTCCTCTTTATTTGTTATTCGTTACTTCTCCCTCACAAATGGATCCGCCTGCAGATCATCAAAACCCCATAGATGACCTCGATCGGTTTCAGTACTTTGATCATCAGGATCTGTTCAGGTATATATAAATGTCACTCATTACACCATCTTTCGCACAGAAAAGTGATTTTGTTTATATTGATCAAAACATGGTTTGATTTTTTTGCAGTGGTGACCTGCTCAACCATCAGGATTTCGAGTTGTCGGAAAAATCGCATGAAGTGCTCGATCAGAATGTTTTCACAGTACTTAACAAAGATCAAAACATCATTTCTAGAAATGAGTTTCATGATCTTGATCCCCTTGAAGACATAAGCTTATGGGATTGTTGGGAGGATGGTAATTTACCATTGGTTAGTTTCAGTGAAGACTGTAAATCCGGTGGTGAGGCTACAGGTAGTTCTAGTGCTGCCACCACTGATCACGGTGGCCGGAAGGTGGCAAATAGATTGAGACCATTGGAGTTTGAAGAGATAGCGAAGTACTTTGAGATGCCGATAATCATGGCAGCAAAGGAACTGGGGATAGGGTTAACATTGTTGAAGAAAAGATGCAGAGAGCTAAACATAAACAGATGGCCTCATAGAAAACTTAAGAGCCTTCAATCCCTCATTCAAAATGCCAAGGTAAACTACGATAATAACCTTCTATACATTACTCATGCATGCATGCATGCACTTGGTAACCAAAGTAGTTTTGGTATTTTCTAAAATTTTAATTATTAGTTTCTTTATAACATAAACATAGGCCCTAGGCATATGCCACATCGAATCAATTGTTTTACTACGATTTCTGATTTATATTTACATAAACTTAACTCATTGTAAATTTTATGAACTCACACGAAAAATATATTGCATCTACCTAAAAAAACTAGGAGTTGGGATTAAAGGAGGAGGTAGAGACGTTAGCAGGGCACAAGAAGATGATGGAGAAATTGCCAGGTATGGAACTGACAGAAAGAACAAAGAAGCTTAGGCTAGCTTGCTTCAAAGCTATTTATAAGAAGAGAGGACTTAACAATCCTTAGTCCTTACCTTTTCTTTTAGCCATTTTGTTATCATTAGTGGATTTTAATCTACATTGTATGTGTTTTTCTCTTGATAGTTTGATACTCTTTTTTTTTTTTTTTGTTTCATTTTATGTATTTGTCTATTGATTTTTAATGCAGAAAATTTTGTATAATTTGGGTATTATAGTTTGTATTATGTATTTAGCCATATTTTAGATTGCCGACACGACTACGCCGACGACTCTATACCATAGGTCTATATAAATAGACTTATGAATTTAGTAGGAATAACTTGATTATAATCTTGTGATTTGTTCCATGTCTGATCCACTCCTAAGATTCTCTTGACATGCCCCCAGTTATGTGTAATTAAAATTTTATTAGACTGTTGATCCTAATGAGTCTACCCTAAGTCCACAACCAAACAAGGAACAGGTCCTAAGGCGGACTCACCATTTCTAGGTCAATCATTCCTTAATTACACATAACTTCGAGGTACACCTAAAGAATCTTAGAGTTACCAGTTGTAAATTGTTTGTAATACCAAGTAGTGAGATTCAATGAAATAAAATGCATGCCTATTTCATTGATAAACCTTTTAGTAAATATCCTCACCATTTATATACACATGTATATTTTCGCACTTTAGTGAACTATTCTTGGTGTTTCTGTTAACGTCTTGGAGATGGAGTTATGGTAGTGGGTAGAAGTAGGTTTTGTACGGGCGTTAAAATTTACACATCATGTTGCTCCTGCGAGAATAGGGGTAGAAGAGATAATTAATAGACGCCTAATCCTATAATTACTTATAGGGGTGATCCTTATTAGTTACGTCTATAATCACGTAGTGCATATCAGTTATACATAATTTGAGATAGAATAGACTTTCGAATAAATGACTCTACTCTAAGTCCACAACCAAACAAGGAACAGGAAGTAGAGCAATAGTCATAGATTCTGAGTCTATAATATCTTTAATTATGTATAACCTTGGCGTATGCACTCAGTTATCATAGGCCTACTAATAGAGGTCTTTAGTTTTCACATAAGTTGGTTATAGTATCACCAAATACTCCTATAGTATTTTTAGCTGTTTAGATTCGATTCTTAAAGTATTCTCTGTAGGGTGTAGTTAGGTTGATAGATTTGTTGCCCATTATGACTATCCCCCAGTATATGTAAGTCACTCCTCGGACAGATATAGTTGATCAGGCTATATCCTTCCCAGACTTGATTTACATATACCAAGGCATACCCATAATGTACAACTCCTCTTCTTTTATTTTATGTTCTTCTAGTTATGACACTATATGAGCATGTATGCATGTATTTATACTTTTAATAAAAAAATCATTTATTTTCTAAAAGTATATTTATTTGAAAAATGCACAAATCAGAGACTATTAGTCCTAATTGTGTTTATAGTTTGTATATCTTATGTGGTTTGATATACTTAATTCACTATAAACTGTGCTCTGATACCAATCTGTCACACCCCCAAACCAAGGATGGCGGAAACGTCCGGGGGTGGAGGACTTCATGTGTAGTATCATAACAACAATTGTAATAGTAATTCAAGCAAACACAACCAACATATATATAATTGAAAAAGTTACATCATTGTATGAATTACATGTTTACGAATCAATTACAATATGTTGACAAAATATGAAATAGTAGACGCCTTAGCGTCCCATCCTCAAAAGCACTTGATTACCTGTTTAATGATTTCCTGAGAATACAAGTTGTTTGAAAAAGTGTCAACACAAAGGTTGGTGAGTTCATAAGCTTTTGTTTGGTATTATTAAAATCCTTTCGTTTGTGAAAGTAGTATTTGTGTTAGAAAATCCAATATTTTCCTTAATGTGTAAATGTAGTCTTAAAACCCAAAGACCGAAATGTACAAGTAATTTGTCATATTTATAGTAAAACAATGCAAGTTTAAATCGACATAAACTCATTAAATTTTAATGCAGTTCCCGTAAATTCCAACGTTTATTAATACTTTATGTGAGTTATTATAACCATGCTATGACCTAGTTGGCCTGAAACGACGTTCTTCAGGCGTCGGAAATGTTATGACATTTGTCACCCCAGACCTGCCGGTCTAGCTGTTGCATGCAGCTTAGGTGTGGGTTTGTCAAACCCAATATAGATCTATACACAAGTATCACGCTCTCCCTCAAGGAGACTCTGGTTACAATACAGGACTTAATGGTAATTTGAAGTAAATGTCTCACAAAGTCATTAACGGAATTACGTGTTATGAAAACTTGGTACCGTATGGCCGTACCTTGCTTAATGAAAATATCCTTTGTATAAATGTACCCTTTTTAAATGTATTTGTTATGTAATGTATCATAAACTATACCTATTATAGTTTATCAACCAAGGGTAGTACGTGGTAATGTATGCAAACTATATTCAAAATAGTTTATTAAATGTTTGAATGTATCGATTGTACTTTGATTATAATCACTTGTTATTCTTTATATTTTATATGACCAAATCCATTTGTAAACTGATGTGTGTCTAAATATTAAGATAAAATGTCATATATTGCAATAACATATAATCACATAAAGATATACACCTTGCTCAACATGTTACAAGGTGAAATGAAATTAACAGCAACTTTTTGTTGAAAAACAGTTTCTGTTACTGTTCTTAGAAAATTTATAAAAAAATCATCAAAGCTCTAAATCCAAATCCGCAAATTTTGAGAGTTTGGAATATGAGTCTAGTTTGTTCGTAAATTTTACCATGATTTTTAGTGATCTCTAACAGAGGTGAAAATGTTCATAATCACAGACTGGTCCGGGTTTGCCTCTGAAATGACAGGCAGTTTTGTAAAAATCACCATAAATTGTAGAAAAATCATATGGAGATGTGCAAGTAGCCATTTTAAAGCTAAGAGTTTGAACTACTTGCACCTGGAACAGTTTTGAAAACTAAAATATTTAAGTTGACCAAAACAGTCCGTGATTAACGTCCATCTTTTCTGATATAATCTGTTAGAAAAAGTTTAATTGTGTTCTTGATGATTTTACTTGTATTCCCCCCTTAAAACTTAAGAAAAACATGTAAATGTAGGGGTATGAACTCACCTTATGTGATTTCAGTAGATGAAAGTGAGATAGAGGAAGTGTTCAACCCAAGAACACTAAGAAGATGTCTTGATGATTCGAGAATCTAACACCGAATAAGATGGAATTTGTGTAAGATATCAATGATTTGAGTAGAATGGAGTTTAATAATTATGTGAATGATGAAGATACTTACTAATTGAAGGAAGAAATCCCTGGAGAAAGCCTTGAAGTTCTTGAAATTGAGAGAAAAGATGAGAGAATTTTGGAGAGTGTCCTTTGGTTGCTAAGTGTAGAATGAAAGAACTTTATGGAGAATGAGGAGAGAGGATCAATCCTCCAGCTCTTAGAACATGGGAAGAGCTGGAGATTGGGTGTAAAGGTCCACTAAGGTGACAAGGAGTAGTGGGAAAGAGTGGATGATCATAGAGTGAGGTGGTGGTGGCTTGCTTTTGTCATAAAATAAGGAAAAGCAAATATTCCCTCAATAATTAGTCCAACCACCAATTCTTTTAATACATTTTTATAAAAACCCTGGAGATTTATATATTTTGGGGCCTTAGTTTATAAAATAAAGTTTTGGGTGAAAATCCCACGTTAAAATAATGAAAAACGGAGTTAAAACGAAGTCGTAGTCGAAAAACCGGAAAAATTATGACACGTAAACATGCATGTCGTCTTCTTTTATGACAGGGGCTTCCTTGATACTCATTGCGTGTCATCAACACGCGAGTCGTAAGGTTACGACAGATAAATGTGTGTCGTCTTCCTTTATGACAGGGACTTCGGTCCTAAAGCTTCAGTTTTGGGTCCTTAAGCCTGTTTTACCCGTTTTTACCCCGTTTCAAGTGGTTTTTGACCCAGTTAAGGGTCGGGATGGCCCGAATGATTACAAAAAAAATTAAAGGAACTTTTGAGAGAGATTTGGGAGAGATTCGGGAGAGATTTGGGAGAGATTTTAATAGAGAGAGGTTGAGTGAAAGAGATTGTGAGAGGTTTCGTTTGTGATCTTTTTGAGTGTCCGGCTTCGCAACGAAAGGTCCATAAACCCCGTTAAGCCATGATTTAGTGTCTTATACAATCCCGATGATTGTGCAATAGTGTTTTATCGCTTTGGTTTGTTGTTTAGCACTGTTAAGGCTAAGGAAAATCAAACACATGAATTTTTCAAATGATGTTTTCTCATTGAAATAGCGAATTGTATAATGTAAACCCTAACATACAAGGGTTAATGGAGTTGACCGGTTTGACTTGTTGACTTTGTTTGACTTGTTGACTTTGTTTGACTTGTTGACTTTGTTTGACTTGTTGACTTTGTTTGACTTTGACTTGAGCGAAATTTGACGGTTGTCACATAAAGTGAGGATAACGGGAACGGGTAATCGGGTTATTGTTGATTGATGAAATTAATAAACTTATTTATTGTGGGTTGAAAACCCTATGTGCTCACCAGGCTCTCAAGCCTGACCCACTCAGTTTCATGTATCACAGGTAGTGGCGCTCGAGCATAGATGTGATGTTTTGGATGAGGGATTACGGATATAGGCCTGTAGATATGAAATAATGTAGTAAGGCTTATGTTTTACTGTTTATGCTTTTGATCTGTATCGAACATGACATCCCGAGTCTTTTAATGAAATACATTTCCTTGGAAATGCTTTTGATAAATCTTTATCATATTTTGTTTTGGGAAAAATTCCGCAACACTTTTATTTAAAATGTTACTCTGATTTTCAAACAAGCATAAACAAAAAAAAATCGGTCTTTTCTGGCCGTGAAAATGGGGATGTCACAGTATGTAATTTATGTGTATAGTTATATGTATTTATAACGTGTTCAGTTTTTACATATTGATCAAGTTCTTGCTAGGATTGAGAAAATAAAAAATGAAATTTAAGCCTACTTATAGTTGATCTAAAAATACTTTGTGATGTTTTTGGATATTTTATTGTCTATAGGAGTAAGGATATTATTAATGTCATGAAAACTTGATTAAAGTTATAATCTATAAATTCATTGGTTGTATATTTGATTTTTTTTAAAAGTATTACATGTGGCATTTGTCTTATTGACATCGAGCTATCATAGTACTTGCATACAGTAGAGAAGGTACATGTGACTCGCATGGTCAAAGAATTTGCCTTCTTGGTGTTTTATAATTGATGTGTGTTATAACAGAAGTATACAATCAACAGAGTAACACACACACATACACAGACACACACACACACACACACATATATATATATATATATATATATATATATATATATATATATATATATATATATATATATATATATATATATATATATCTGTATATATATCTGTGTGTGTGTGTGTGTGTGTGTGTCTGTGTATGTGTGTGTGTTACTCTGTTGATTGTATACTTCTGTTATAACACACATCAATTATAAAACATATATATATATATATATATATATATATATATATATATATATATATATATATATATGGAAAAGTTCAATAGAGAACCATAATTATTGGTTCTCCAAGGAATCAAATATTTTTTTCAAGTTCTAAAGCATGTTCTTTATCGAAAAAAAAATTAAAAATATCTAAATTCATAACTTAACATTGTGAATGTTAAATATATTTTTCGGATTCACCGTGTGAATTTAGATGCACATTGTGAATCTTCAAAGATTTACATTGTGAATTTGACGAAAAAAAAAATATCGAATTTGATATCATTGGAAAAAGGATAAAATGGTATGAATTTCTGTATTTTTAGTTTTTTTTTGATAAAAAATAAGTTCTAAAAGTTGAAAAAAAGATTGGTTCCTTGGTTAATTATGGTTCTCTATTGAACCTCGCCATATATATATATATATATATATATATATATATATATATATATATATATATATATATATATATATATATATATATATATATATATATATATATATATATAGTAGCTGTGACCAGCGCAAAGCGGCGGTGGCGAATAGGTTGTTTCGGAAAATAGTTTCTTTTCTACAATTAGTTTCCCTTTCCAAAACATGACATATTACAAAGAACAAAGAGTGTATGTTATTCTAAAAAATAGTTTCCTTAAGGGTGGTTCTGGGTTTTTGATTTTCGGTTTTAGGTATAGAGTTTGACCAAAATTAGTGGTATTGTTGTTAGATGTGTGATCCTAGGTGGAACGTTTAGTATGAAGAGGGTATGGTCTCCATTAAGTGATGAAAGATTTTAAGAAATGGTAATTATGCTCTTTTACACATATTTCAGTCGTTATTCTAGCTTTGTTTATCGGTTCAGTGGTAACATGTTTCAGTTATCCACTTTCCAATCTCTATAAAATGATGTGATTAACCATGTGAAGATGGTATTAAAATAGAAAACGGAAACAGTGGCTATTGTCTTATAGCAATAAGTACCACGTGTTGAATAGTTTCCTTTAGGAAATATGTTATATTCGTACGCGTAATGCATCAAACGACAAATAGTTTCATTTCGACGATTAGTTTTTCTTACCCGACGGTGAATAGCTTGTACCCGCGTAATGTTGTGGGACACAAATTATTATTGTATACGTTAGTTCAGCTCGAATGTATTTCAATAGAAATGATATGACCCAATTCTCCATTAATATCAAATATTGTCAAGTGACTCTATACAAGTGAATATTTGATCGATCCCATAATTTAAACTACCGCACACCATTGAATATTGAAGTTCTTAGACATGTTCTCTAGTTTTTCCTTTTTAGTTTCCAATAGGTTTGTTTTCTTTTTCACCACATCTAACACTAAAATCGAAGTTTCACATAATTTCATCAATGGAGATCATATAAAGTCCTCCGGTGCAACCATGGTAGCAATAACAATAGAGATGGACATGCTTTAGTTTTAAATACATGTTATTAACTCTAACCCCAATTTCATATCAACCATATTTGAATATACTGCCTATATTAACTTTTCGGTACTCCGTATAATATGGCTCTACATTCAAGTAAAATGCATGTGTATAAAAAAGTAGTTAAAATTTTAATGGAACTTGAAAAGATGACTGCTATAAAAAATTTAAAATATAAATATGAAAACATATTAGTTAATAATAAATATAAACCAAATTCTTATTTCAAAGGGTATATTTTCTATGTATTATAACAACAAGCAATTCTCATTAAAAAGAATTGTTATTTGTCATTTCAGTGGTCATCTATACGATGGACAAAGTATCTATAACAAAATACATCTATATATATATATATATATATATATATATATATATATATATATATATATATATATATATATATATATATATATATATATATATATAATAATCAAACTTTTTATGTCTTATTGTTTATTGTTTACCATTATTAATTAAGGGATGCAAATACATTATTTCAACTTAATAATAAATGCTCTCAAGACAGTTTCATAAATAGACCCTAACTAAAATTTCTAAGACTCCACTTCTATACTTCCATCACAACATCATTTCCATTTGGATAGCCAATCAATAGCCCTAGTCCACTAAGAGCACCTTGTTTTCCCTAATTGCCTTCATGGAAAATACTCCACTTCGTGCACCTTGTTATAATAGAAAAATGAAAGTTAGATGCATGAAGCTCGATAGATTGATGTTCCGATTGTTAGAAGCAAAAATGCATCTGACATAATCACAGTTGCATCCTATATTTTCATGTGTTTACAGTCTAAAGATCATACAAATGAAGTCAATTCATATGTAAGGGAGCATGAGAATGTTACCACATAATAAAATCAACAAGATGGATGAGGGTTGAACTTAAATCGAGAGAGCAAGAGCTATTGAATCCCAATCCAAAAGTAGTTTGGAGTACAACACTACTAAATAAGTAAATCAATCAAAATATTTATCAATTTATATCATAATTGATATGACCTGATGTCCAGAAAAAGGTCATCATTCACCAAAGAGGAGCTTCCTTTCTGGTACTTCACATCACCTTCAATAATAAGAAACCTTAAATAGAAATTATGGAGTGTAATATAGATTAAGAACAAACCACATAAAGGATGGAAGGATTTGAAATAAATGGTGATGCATGATGATGGTGATCATAACAGAGAAAGGGGACAATTATTTTTAGAGAAAATTACACTTGTGCTTTTTGTAGGTCTCTTGGACTTGGAGCATACAAAATGGTTATAATTTTTTTCTTGAATAGGTATCCATGCACCAGAACTTGCAACCTATGTGAAATCATTAAATGAACAAACAAAAACCAATTAGAAAGAATAAATACCAAATGAAAACAAGTAAGAACCACGAACCTTTGTTATTGTGAACATGATAAGTTAACGTGTCCATTGGTAATATAAAAATCACAATAAAAATAGTTAATTTGATTGAAAGGAAAAATTCAGAACACGATGCCAAGTCCTTTTTAAAGATTTGGATAAATTCCATAAAAACTTCATATTTGCCTCCTATTTCACTTACAGGTCCTATATTGCCATCAACACTTTAATAACTATCTTGTATATCTGTCCCCACAGTTAGAGATAATGTTAAAGTCATGCCATTGATATCCTATTTCATTGTCAAGTCATGTCCATAGTCGGGCGTACCCAAAGCACTATATGCACATCCCTACCATAACCAACATAAGGAGGTTGGATCGGAAGCAAAGTATCACTTTCGATATGCTTGTGGCTTAGCAAGAGATCATTCTAATACTTAGCATATTCATCAATAATCTAAAGGCTTGGTTATAGTGCCCGGTGAAATAAAGACCATGACTTCGCACTGTAACATTACATGAAAAGAAGAAATTAGTTGGAAGATGGGGGTCATTACATAATATTATAATACCCAACAAATTAGTATCCAAATCTTTAGCAACTCTACAAAATTGATGTCTGCTCCACCCCTTCTCCATGTCTTCTAGGGTCCAACTTTTCAGAAATGTATCGATTTTATGTTTTGCTTGCTTGGGATGTTGACCAACTGATCCTTTTACCATGAGATAACACTTATACAGTTTTATGATTAATACAATACCTTCACATTGTGCATTGGTCCTAAAGGTCATAAAACATAGCCTTTATTCTCAAACTCATCTTCACCTCTCAGTATCCATCTGCTATAGAATAATTAAGATTAAAATATATCAGACAACATAAAAAAAGAGATAGAGAGTGTTGGGACCAGAAGTGTTGCGTCCTTGGGCTCGGTCCTTAGCCTAGTTTTGTTACCAGTTTGGGCTTGTCCAACCGTGTTTATTTTTAATTAGGGTTTAGTATTTAAGGTGCATGCATGCATCCTTTGTGATCAGCGTTTTCATTATTATTCTAATAATTGTACTACAAACCCTAGCTCGCCTCTACAGCGGAAGTTCTTTATCGAGCTCTGCTGAGGCGTGACTACTTTTGAATCATTAAGCAATACTTTGATTCCATCTCTTGTTTACTGTGTTTGTTTGGTTTTATTGATTAACCTGTTGAAGATCTAATCAATCTAAGAGTCTTCAACTCATCAATTGGTATCAGAGCAGGAGACTGTGCAATCCATACACATCTCTTCTGTTGAAGAAGATCTTAGGGTTTTCCGCTTTTGATTGATATTGTTAGAGCCGTCATCTGCTATTGACGTAGTTCTTTGATATTCGATCTTACCCTAACGTTATTTACAAGTCTGATCTTAAGCAGGTTTTTGAACAAACATCATCATGTCCATGGAAGATTCTCAGACAAACCCAATCAATATCTCCAACAGTATAGGATCGACAACAAGGATTCCTATATTGTACACTCAAGATTATGAGGTCTGGACGCATCACTTTGAAGACTACGTGATTGGTTCAGAAGAGAATGGATACTTGATCTGGGAGGCGATTACTGTAGGTCCATTCGATCACTCAAGAACTTCAAGAATTGTTAAAACTCAAAAGGAGTACAATCAACTCGTCAATGATGTGAAAGACATACCCCAAGATGAGAAGGAAAAGTTTCAGTGCAACATCAAAGCTTTAAGGATGATTAGGTTTGCTTTACAATCGGACACGTTTCGGTTAGTAAGTTCATGCACAACGACGAAAGAAATATGGGACAGGTTGAAGGAACTGTATTCTACGGATGAAGATCTTGAGCATTCAATCCAAACATTGTTGCTCTCATAATTTGGTGACTTCAAGCAGAAGCCCGAAGAGAAGCTTATTCAAGCCTTCGATCGCTTTAATCATCTTCTTAGTAAGATGATAAAGCATGGGATTGAAAGGAAAGTCATTGAACAGAAGGTCACATTCATGAATGGCCTTAGACCCGAATGGATGGCTGTGGTGTGTACTGTGAAGGCACACGAACAATTCAAGGCTTATTCTCTGGCAAAACTGGTGGGAATATTAAAGTCACATGAGAGTGCAGTGACTAAAGAAACAAACGTGGTTTCTAGCATGGGGTCCTTGGCCCTAATCTCCAAAGGAAAGAATGCTGCTGAAGAAGAAGAAGATTTAGATCTTTCTGAATATGATCTAACAAGTGAAGATTATGCCTTGATGGTGTCAAATCCCAAGAAGTTCATCAGAAGAAGGTTCCCAGCAAATAAGAACCGAATTTGGCAGGGTAGCTACAGTGCCGAGAAAGCGAAGGAGGAACCGAAGAGTGTTTCTCAGACCGAAGAACCAAAGAAGGAAGTAAAACTTGGTGGTGACTCAGGTATTAATTGTCACTACTGTGGAGGCAAAAATCACTTCGCCAAAGATTGTATGTTGAGAAAGATGTCAGAAAAGAATGATGATGATGACGAGGAAGCGAACCTCACACGATGATTGGAGGAAATCAAGAAGAAGAAAGTTGGATCTAATAACACTATGAATGCTCTTATTATGCAGGGAAATACTAATGACGATGAGTTCGGCGGTGTTGAAGTTTGGTCCACAGATTCTGAAGATGAAGAAGTGAGGAAGCCCACACACGGCAGGGCTTTGTTGGTGAAAGAAGAGGACATTGCAGGAAAGTGTTTAATGGTGACCTCTGGGGTGTCACAAATGAGAGGCTATACCACTGAGGGAGGACTAGACGAAGCGAAAGAGCGAGAAGACAGGTGTTTTGCAGCGAAACCTGTTAGTGAGCAGATCAACGAATACGATAAGTTGATCAAGAAGGTACAATCTATTCTTGTTTCCTTACAAATCCCCATCACAAACTATGAAAAAGAACTAAATGGATTAAAATCTAAATTTTCTAGTATAAGTGGTAGTTTATCTCAAACTCGCGTCACAAACTCTAACCTAACTGATCAAATCAGCAGGGTATCATCAAAGAGTGAGGAGAGGCGTATATGGATTGAGCAGAAGGATAAGGAGTTGATTAGGTCTAGGGATGAAACAATTTATTTGCAAAGAGATAATTTAAAGCTTTTAAAACAACGAAATGTTTTTTGTTTGATTGCTAAACGATTATATTCCAACATTACTCAATTGCATCTTGATTGTGAAATAGGGAAGAAAATACATCGTATGATTTTACCCTTCCTTGAGTTAAAGGAGGATGAAATCGATGCCGAGGCATATAACTGTGAAAACGTTGTTTCTTTTGATGATATTTCTCCCACTTACAAAATTGGTCTTGACAAAATAGAGTCCTTCATAAAGTCAAAAGACCATAAGGACATGCTCAAAAAATTATTGGATGAAAATGACAAATTAAAAATCAAAATCGAAACTGTACAGAAATTTGACTCTTTGAATGCCAAGTTGAGTTCACAAAATAAAATTGATATTGAAAACACTTCTGAATTCAATGAGGATGATGATATGAGTGTAATATCTGTAGAAGATTAGGTGGACTGTTCTGAAAATTTGTCAAGAGCGAACCCGAAACCAACAAAAATCTTATTTCTGAAAATTTTGTTGAGTTCGCTCGTTTGTCCAAAGACAAAACCAAAGTCCTCAAGGGAAAAGCTGTTGTATATCAAAAGGTCCAAACAACTCCAAATGAAGTTTATACAGTTAAAGGAGTTACTCAGCAACAGACAGCCGAACTGACAGCATTAGTAGCAGAAGATAATGCTGATGGCTGTGATGAGTTTTTCTGGTCAGCACCGATTGATAACGCCGATGAAACAGAAGGTCTATCTACGAAAACATCATGGAGGGTGAAATGTAGGTATGTGGCAGAACCACTTAATGAACCTACATGCTTTGATGTGCCAAGCACAAGTGGTACCAAAATTCCTTCAGGCGAACCGGTCATGGTGTCAAGAGAAACCTCTTCGCTAAAGAGCGAAACTCATGCTCAAAGACCAAAGAAAAAGGCCAACATCCACAAAAATCCAAAACAGGTGTTAGAAAGAAAGCATCAACGAAATTTGAGATACAAGAAGAATCTCACTGAAAGGAAACAGTTTTGGCGATCTCAAAACCCTAATTACGTTCGCTATGAAAAGACCTCTAAGTCAAAGGAAGAAGCAAAAGCAAACTCAGCTTCTCGTGCTCAACATAATGAAAACAACCGAAAGAAGAGTTTCGATCCCCAGAATCAAAACAACCGAAAACAAAGTTTCGGTCCACAAAGGCACAGCAACCAAAAGAGAAGTTTCGGTCCTCAGACGGACGACAATCGAAAAAGAAGTTTCGGTCCTCAAGATGAGAGAAACCAAAATGGTGGTTTCGGTCCTAGACCAACCAATGAGAGGAACCGAAGGGAAAGTAGTTTCGGCTCTCAATCAAGTAATAGCAATGACCGAAAGCTTAACTCTGCTCCCAAGTCCCATCTTTCTCATTCTCACTCTCACTCACATAATGATCGAAAGGGAAAAGGAAAGCTCTTTCCGGAAAACGAAAAGAAGTCGTCGTTTAAACCCGATTTCGAGAACTGAAAGTCTGCCAACATCAAATTCTCAAATTCAAAAACTGAACCTAAAGTACTCAAGTCTGATAAAATCAAAGTTTTCACCATAAAAAGAAAAGATGAAACAACCTTAATAAAAAGAACCTTTTTAGTTGATGTTTCTCTTACAATTCCCTGTTCTGTAAAAGGCTCACAAGGACCCAAGAAACTTTGGGTTCCTAAATCTGCTTAATTTTTGCAGGTTATGCATGACGAGCAGTTTGACGATGAATGGTACATAGACAGTGGCTGCTCGCGTCACATGACAGGGAGAAAGGAAGAGATGTGGGAATTTCAGTCCCTTCAAGATGGTGGAAGTGTCAAGTATGGTAATAATTCTTTTGGCACAATCAAAGTTTATGGTATGATCACCAATGGTGATTTCTCGATACGAAAAGTGGCGTACGTTGAAGGTTTACAACACAACCTTATCAGTGTTTCTCAACTGGTGGTTTGTACCGGGTTAAAAGTTTCGTTCGATGACGATGGCTCAGAGATTACAGAAAAGAAGACAAACAATATTATGTTGAAATCGAAACGAAAAGGAGAGATGTACCCTCTGAATCTCAATCCCATATGAGGGAAACCAACAGTTTGCTTGCAAACGAAAGCTCACTCCAACGAAAGCTGGCTTTGGCACCGAAGACTCTCCCATCTCAATTTTAAAGACATCAACAAACTGGTGCTTAGGGAACATGTTCGAGGTCTTCCTGTTCTGAAATTCAACAAAGAACACTTGTGTGCTGCATGTGAAATGGGAAAGCAAAATCGACAGAGTCATCCTTCTCGAGTCAACACAAAAGTTATTGAACCACTAGAATTACTTCACATTGATTTATGTGGTCCATCTTCAATCGAGAGCATCGGCGGTAACAAGTATATACTTCTAATAGTGGATGACTTCTCTCGGTTTACTTGGGTGTTCTTTTTGAAGCAGAAATCATAGGCCACTCCCAAGCTTAAACTCTTTATCAAGCAGATAGAAGTTCAACTACGAAAGATAGTTTGAAACATACGAAGCGACAACGGGTTGGAGTTCAAGAACAAAGACTTTGAAGATTTTCTTGCAGAGAAGGGGACAACTCACAACTTCTCGGCTCCATATACTCCACAACAGAATGGAATTGTCGAAAGGCGAAACCGATCTTTATGTGAAGCTACCCGAACCATGTTTAGCTTTGCTTCTCTACCTCTATATTTCTGGGTTGATGCCATTGCTGCTGCTTGTTTCACACAGAACAGATCTTATCTCAACAAACGTTTCTCCATCACTCCTTATGAGATCTTGAACAACCGAAAGCCTAATGTAAAGTTTTTCCATGTGTTCGGTTCAAGATGCTTTATCTTCAATTTAAAGGAGCATCGAAACAAGTTTGATGTCAAAGCAGACGAAGGAATCTTTCTGGGTTATTCCTTAAACTCCAAAGCATATAGGGTTCTGAACAAGCGTTCAAAGAAAATTGAAGAGACCTATTATGTCACCTTCGATGATAACTACGTCAAGAAACTGAAGACAACCGAAGGTTCTGTGGAGGAAATATTTCCAAAATCTGGTCAAGTTACGGTACCAATTTCAAACCTCTTTGAGCAATACATGCTGCTATTTGATGAACCAGAAAAGGCTATTCTATGAATCCGAAGCTGTAGACAACAAGGTAGATAACTTGAAGAAGATAATCGTTGATGCTGCAAAGAAAATGGCAGAAGAACAATCGATAACAACCGAACAGCCTGACACAAGCGAACCTCCAAAAGATAGTTCTCATATTCAGGGGGAGGATTCGTCTTTTCTACATAACCAAGATTCACCATTCCAGGGGGAGAGCTCATCATCATCAATACCAAGCCAAGTCCAGGGGGAGAATTCTGAGCCTGAAATTGAGGAAGTATCATCATTCGAGGGGGAGAATGCAAATACAAACGATGATGATATTCAGTTAGAATTCGAAGAAGAAGTGAATGTTGAACTGGATCCCTCATATGATCCTAATTACCCTCCACTCACCAAATGGACCAAAGATCATCCACAAACACAAATTATTGGTGATTCAATAGAAAAGGTACTCACACGATCACAACTGAAAGCGAAACAAACTGCACTATTCTCTAAAGTGGAATTTTGCATGTTTAATTTATTCGTTTCCAAGGTTGAACCGAAGACGATCAACACTGCACTCGATCATTCTGATTGGGTACAGGCGATGCAGGACGAACTCAATGAGTTCGAGCGAAATAAAGTATGGAGACTGATTCCAACACCAAAGGATGCTTCTGTGGTTGGACTAAAGTGGGTTTTCAGGAACAAGATGGATAAGGAAGGAAATGTGATTCGTAATAAGGAAAGACTGGTTGTGAAAGGTTACTGTCAAGAAGAAGGCATAGATTACGAAGAGACCTTCGCTCCAGTAGCAAGGCTAGAATCAGTTCGTATTTTTCTCGCCTATGCTGCACACAATAACTTTGAAGTATACCAAATGGATGTGAAGTGTGCATTCTTAAATGGAGAACTGGAAGAGACAGTGTATGTTGAGCAACCACCGGGTTTCGTGAACGAGAAGTATCCAGATCACTACTACATTCTGGACAAAGCAGTCTATGGTCTAAAGCAAGCACCAAGGGCATGGTATGAAACTCTAACTAGATTTCTCAAAATGTCTAAGTTTAAAAAAGGTTCGGTTGACCCAACCTTCTTTCGTAAGAAAGAGGGTGACCACCTTATGATCATTCAGATTTACGTTGATGATATCATCTTCGGTTCCACAAATCCTAACTTAACAGCTGAATTTAGGAAGTTGATGGAGACTAAATTTGAAATGAGCTCAATGGGTCCTATTAACTTTTTCCTTGGCTTGAATATTAGACAGGGACCCAAAGGCATTTTCATTAATCAAGAGGCTTACACGAAGACCTTGCTTGCTAAGTTTGGAATGATGGGAGACTCGAAAGTAAAGGTTCCTATGGCATTTGGCACAAAGTTAACACCTTCTCTGGACAAACCGGCTGCTGACATGACCCTCTATCGTCAGATGATAGGGTCCCTAATGTATCTAATAGCAAGTCGACCAGACATAATGTTCTCTGTTTGTTATTGTGCTAGGTTTCAAGCTAATCCACGCGAACCTCACCTGCTAGCTGTGAAGAATATCTTTCGATACCTTAAGTGAACTTCTTCTCTCGGTCTATGGTACCCAGCCAAATCAGGGTTCTTTGTCCAAGCTTTCTCAGATGCTGATCTAGGAGGATGTGGACTAGACCGAAAAAGTACCACTGGAGGATGCCAATTTCTGGATGGCAAACTTGTTAGTTGGTAGTCCAAGAAACAAACTTGTGTGTCTCTCTCCACTGCCGAAGCAGAATATATAGCCACAACATCATGCACATCTCAGGTCATTTGGATACAAAGTCAAATTCGAGACTATGGCCTGAACATGAAGAAAATCCCACTATATTGTGACTCAGAGAGTGCAATTAGGATTTGTCATAACCCAGTACAACACTCGAAGACGAAACACATAGCACTGAGGTATCACTTTATCAAGGATCATGTGGAAGATGGTAATGTAGAAATTCATTTCGTAAGAACGACTGATCAATTGGCTGACATCTTTACTAAGGCCTTGCCTGAAGCAAACTTTAACAAAATTCTACAAGGCTTAGGAATGATGGAAGCTGAATCTGTACCGAAATCACTTTCGCCTCAATAAAAGTTGGAAGCGAAATAGAGCGAACGCTCGGTCCATTTCGGGTTCGGTTCTTCCGGGAACCGAAATGAACCGAACGCTCGGTCTATCTCGGGTTCGGTCCTACCGGGCTCGGTTCGCCTCTCATCTCCAAATGATGGTTTTGGTTGTATAGTATGTACACTCTTTTTCTTGTAATTTATTTTATGTTTTTCCTTTTATTTTCATAAAATCCAAAAATATTTTTCTTTCTGTTTTTAATTCTTTTTCAGAAAATCTTATAATATCCAAAAATATTTTTCTTTTTGTTTTTAATTCTTTTTCAAAAAATCTTATAAAATCCAAAAATATTTTTTTTATTTATGTTCTTATTTCTTTTCAGAAAATTCAAATCATAATTCAAAAATATTTTCTTTCATTTTATTTCAATTTACTTCAGTCTTAATCTAATTCGTGTATAAGGACTATTCACAATGATGGAGCTGGGGCAGGTATAATTCTTTATCTATGTACTTGCTAAGTGTCCGTAGAAGCATGTTGCTGCATGTTGACCCAAGCCTCCAAAGATTTTGAGTGAAGCCTTAATGACTTGATATATATAAATCATGTCTTCCCAATCAGGCTGTCAAATTCACTCTAATCATGAGCTACCTTACTCTTCTCAAATTGAGTTAAGAGTTTTTCTGCTTGGTCTATTTTTTATAGCAGAGGTACATTCGGTTCTTTAACCACCTCAATCTTATTCTCCATCATAATTCATTTCATAAATGTAACCCTTGAGACTCTCAGCAACTACCACTGAGGTTTACGGTTACACAACTTCTGTGTTAATGATCTTAGTTTCGTGCCACTACGAGCTAAGTGAAACCCAAAATTCAACACATATAATGCATTGACGGTGAACAATTAAATGTTCTAGTTTTCACTTTTGAATTAACGAAACCACTTTTGTGGAAGTACCTTGAAATCTCCTTTTATTTTGAGAGATCCTTATGAAAATGTCTATCACCAAGACTTTTCTTCCCAAAGGATCCAATTTTTATTTGAGATTTCTAATTATCTGTTGTCAACAAGTCACTGAATATGTTCCAAACCTACTTGTTTAACAGGCCACATCGGTCTCACAAGTACTTCGTTCTATTTCAGTCTTATGTCAAGTACTAAAACCCGAATTGAAGCGAAATCCACCATTAATAGCCTTATATATAAAAGATACCTTTCGATGCTTCTTAACAAGTACTTGATCGTAATTCAACGGGAATCCACACAAGCACTTTGAAGTCTTTCTTGACTTTGAAGGAAGAGATTCGTGCCCGGGATCCACTGCTTTATGTCTTAAATGACATCACAAAAAAAAAAAATTCCCACAAATAGTTTGATTTATTTCTTTTTCTTTGACACTATCTTGCACGAAAATCATGGATTTTCCAAAAGTCTAGTTCGATTATTCATAAGCTATTCATAAATATATAACCTCGGTTCCTCACGATGTAATGCAGTTACTTCCAAACAGTGGAATGAGTCAGCATACATCATCGGTTAATTATGGTGGTGACGATTCAATTAAAGGTACAAGAGGTGAGTCAGCAGGAAGTCTAATCGATTGCAGATTTGAAAAATGGGATAAGTGTGGAAAGGCGCGTGAATTTGAACCGTTTACCCAGTCATGCGTCATCAGCTACTTTCTTGGGGTTGCTTGTTGTCTAATCACGCCTTTTTAGGCGTCGTTTCCTAAAAGGGTGGAATCATTGCTCCAGATTTTTCTCTCTCTACAAAATCGTATATAAGGGTTTTGATTACCGTGGTCTTACTCTTTACCACTCTTCAACTCTCTCAAGCAAAAAAAAAGGCGATTTCAGGCGATTCGGTGTTCACTGTTCATCTTCCTCTTCATCAAGCTTCAACAATGGCAGAATCTTCTTCCATTCAAGAAACCTCTGCTCGCTCCACTCTTCTCACAATCAAGCCTAACCAAAACTTGCTGATCGATCTCACACCATTCATCTACGATACTTACATGTATCAAGTGGTGGAATGTCTCAAGTATTCCCCACTCGTCAACACTCTATCAATGGTGGAAGTCGTACCAATGGCGTGCCTTTCTTAAATCTATTCCAGTGCTACTTACGACAAAGCTGCAGAAAAGATTAATTTCGACATTCTCAGCCAAAAAGCTTCAGTCTCCAAGAACCAATTTTGCTCGCTGCTAGGGCTTCCTTATGAAGCATCCATGGTGAATCCTGATTCCATCTCCACAGGTCAGCTTTTCTCGATGTTCTACAACATGGGATATACTGAAACCCTAACTATTGTGACCAAATTCAAGAAATCGTGCCTTCCTCCTCAATGGAATGGCCTCTTCACCCTCCTTTTCAAAGGACTTTCAGAACGAAGTGCAGGCTCAGATGGTGCTAGCAAGTCTTTCATGACTCTGCTTTATTGGTTGTACCATGGTATCAACCTTGATTATGGTTCTGTTTTATGGCTTCAACTGGTTTAAAGTTTGTCTTCTTTCTCTCGCCACATAGAAATTTCTTGTGCCCGGTTTTGGACCATTGTCACTCAATGGACAATGGAGCGTTATCATGTTCCCATCATGGCAGACACCCTACTCTCCTCAATTGCTACATTTCATACTACGAATATCATTGTCACTCATCCCTCGAAGTATCTCTTCGTTGGCTCAGTTCCAGAGTCAATGTACGCTTGTGTGTCCTCTGCAAGCAAGCTTATGCAGGAGTACAAGAAGCTCCCTTCATCTGGTCCAAGGGAACTCACTCCAGAAATGGTGAGGTCTATTGAAGAAGCAGACAAACCTGCTAAGAGGGGAAAAAAGCAAGAAGCGAAAAAGGGTGAAAAAGGAGTTAAAGTATCAAAGGTGCAGACTCCAAAGAAGCGAAAGTATGAGAAGGCAGCACCTTCCCAGCCCAAGCAGAAGAAGGTCAAGAAAACAGTTCGGAAGCTTATTCTTGCATCATCAAGTGACTCAGACTCCGAGTACATGCCTACTGGTCATCAATCCATCATTCAAAGCGAATCTGAGAGTGAAAGCTCAGATGATGAAGGTTCGGTTCGTGGTGGCACACCACCTCGTTCGCCTACACCAGAGGTATCAGTTTGCTCCCAAGCACCTTCTCCTCCACCTGTTTCCATCCCTATTTCCTTTCCTCACATTTCCCCTATCATCACATCTCAACCTTCCTCCACCATTCCCATTCCTACACCTATATTCTCTGAAGCTACGACCACAACCACTACTAGAGTTCAGACCAACGTATCTGATACGGGGGTTCGTACTTCAGCACCCGAAACCCCTGTTACTACCAAACCTCCATCACCTACCCAATCGACAGAAACCAATACCGTTCTTGGTGGTGAGGATGTCAATTTCGATACCTTCTACTACAGTCCATTCAGGTTGCAGAGCGATGATGATGATGATGCTCCTGTAACCAAGAAGCACCTCAAGGATTTGCACGAGAAGCTTGAAAAGCTTGTGCCATCTTCCTCCTCTTCCCACGACTCATTTTCAGAAGATGCAATGAATGCTATGATGGCCACATTTGTAAAAGAGCATGAGGCTTCAATTGCTAAGGCCACTTCTGCTATAGATGCCTCCACCAAGTCCTGCTAAGAAGCGACCGAAAAAGTCGAAAAACTAATTAGTGATGCTAACATTTTTTAGGAGTCATTACAGGGTGCAGCGGAGCTCAATGCAAACAAAGTGAACACCACTGTAGAAAAGCTCACTGTGTCTCTTGAGACAGAAAAGCAACACTTTGCCACCATGCGTCAAAATATCCAGACAGATAACGCTGAATTGTGGATCTCTATCAATGAGCGTCTCAAGAAGCTCCAAGAAGACTTGGCCATGGAAAACAGGCCCATGGATGAAATGGCTCTCAAAACAACTCAATTAAAGACCAAGTCCCTACAACTTTCTCAGGCGAACAAGGAGATTGACAATCTTCCCTCTGAGAGGACCGTCGTCAAGAGTTGTGTCTCAGATGTTCATTCCCTTCTCTCCAATGTTCTGGAAGCTCACGACTCAGTTCTCACTCTTTCTGTCAGACGTCATCTTGCAGAAAATCTTGGCCCGACAATTGAAATGTTAAGTCGCATAGAGGGTGTTTTGGAGACTGTTGTCCCTCCGAAACAAGGGGAGAAGGAATTACAAGCACTACTCAGCCTCATCCTACAAGCAAATCTGTTCCACCAAAGGTCACCACTGAACGACCGAAGGGTACTGAAGCTTCGGGTTCTAGTGCGAAGGACTTGGGAAAAGGTGTTCTAGAAGATAGTGATGAAGAAGAAGAAACCATTGCTGAGGCTCTGAAGCGAAAGCAAAGGGATAGGGAATATGATCTCAATGCTAAGGCTGCTAGGGAAGCCGAAGAGAAGGAGAGGAAAATGAAAGAAGCTCACGATCTCTTGGAAAGCAGGAAAACACTTTTTCCTCTTTGGTCGTTAGAAAAGCTAGTTAAGGAAGCTATTGAATGTCCAAGCACACATTGGCTTGAGCCGATTGTGTCTCTAGACCGTGAAAACTCTAGAGATTCACAGTTTCACATGCCTATAACCCGAAAGGCATTTATCTTTCACTGTTTCCTTCATATTGCTGAAGTTCCCCATCCTGATCCAGAAGTCGGCATGGATCCGATTGATTACTATCTTCAGTTTGCTCAGCCTCAATATCTTACCTGGAGTGCTCAAAAGATTACTTCTGTCAGAGTACTAAAACCGACTGAAGCAGGGAAATTCATCAATGTCAAATTTAAAGTGACCAGAGGTTCAACCAACTTTGAGCATACAATTTCTCTGGCAGATCTTCCAAATCTCAATCCTCACGACTGGATTTTGATATACAACTTTTTGCTCTCCAATCCAGTTGAATATGAGCCGATCATCGATCACATCAAGAGGATGTTGGTGTGCTACATTCTAGAAGTGGCAAAAATGGATCAAGAAATTGCTTCGGTCCTTAAAAAGAAGCCAACGGTGTTACCCATTGGTTCATCTAGCGACATCAACAGAATGATGATGGGGAAGATTGACCCAAAGCTCAACTCTGTGATGTTCACCAGAGGCGAAGGTCAAAAATGCTTGTTCTCTCTAATTGACAAACATCTTTTCACTACAGCTTGCTTGGAACACGTTTTGGATATCATTCATAAATGCAAGAAAAACAGTGAAGGTGACAATAAGTATTTCACTGACATGATTAGATGGTATATCAATTTTCGACAAGTCCTGCTCGCTATTATTCAAAAACTATTCAAAGTGGTGAAGCGTACTGCAGTGAATCAACCGAAGTGAAGTCTCGCCCCAATTGACGCAAAGGGGGAGATTGTTGGGACCAGAAGTGTTGCGTCCTTGGGCTCGGTCCTTAGCCCAGTTTTGTTACCGGTTTGGGCTTGTCCAACCGTGTTTATTTTTAATTAGGGTTTAGTATTTAAGGTGCATGCATGCATCCTTTGTGATCAGCGCTTTCATTATTATTCTAATAATTATACTACAAACCCTAGCTCGCCTCTACAGTGGAAGTTCTTTATCGAGCTCTGCTGAGGCGTGACTACTTTTGAATCATTAAGCAATACTTTGATTCCATCTCTTGTTTACTATGTTTGTTTGCTTTTATTGATTAACCTGTTGAAGATCTAATCGATCTAAGAGTTTTCAACTCATCAGAGAGGAGAGAAAGAAGGTTACCAATAGATATGCCCTGATGAAGAAAAGAGGTGAAGTTCATCCATTATCTAGAAAGAACAAACAAACACAAAATAGAACCAATACCTTAAGTTACAGGTGAGAGAATTACGTAGCAGAAAGATCAGGAGAGATGTATCAACACAAACTTGACCATTATTTCAAGAGAAGAAAAACTATGGCCATTAAAAAAATAAAGTCTTTAAAAAATTGAATTTGAAGGAATAAATCAAAATTACATTTGATGGATTAATTGTATTAATGAGAAGCGATAAGGAAGCAATCAAACTAATGCATTCTCTGACAAAAATCCTCAACTACATGTGGATATTTTTCGTTGACTTCCAGATCTAATTCAACATCAGACTTAATCAATCAATCAAACTAAAGAATTTTGTTTATAGAGAAGTAATAGAAATCAAATGTCCCAAGATTTAGGGTTTTCATAAGTGTGACCGTGACTGAGATATAAAAAAGGAGACATCACCTACAATAAAAATAATGATATTAGCAACCACCAAGAAAAAGGTATCAACCGTGAAGTCTAATAAAGTTTTTTTTTATGTTGTTGCTCTCCGATCCTCACGCACATATCATCAACATCGTCGTCTTGCTCCGAAGAAATCATAAGAAAAACTGTAACAATAAAATTACAGAGGATGATGAATGCAAAGCTTCCCATTAACTTTAAAGCTTATTGACCTTTTGCGACACCAATTTTAGTTTAGATAACACAAATTAGGAGCACAAGCTTAACAAAAAGTAGAAATAAAGAGAAACCCACTACTCAAAATTACTTCAAAAGCAATTGATTCGACAATTTGATGATGAATTTTGATGTGGGTAGTTCAATTAAGATGATATAGTTGTGTGATAGGCCCTGAATAGTGAAAGTTTGGTATTTAAAACCCAATCCTCTTTTCCCGTTTTCTGAAAAACATCATTGACATAAAACAAACATTACAGCATCATCAAAATCTTCAATCGGTTCTGCAAAAAAAGATAATGATTTACCCATTACTTTCGAGTTGTTATGAATGTACCAGTAAATATGATGAACTAATGAAGCTTTTAGTACCAGCCCTTGTATTGTTTTGATCCGCATGTGCATAGATGGAGAAAAAGAGTAGTGTTGCAGGACATATATAATGATTGACAAATAATCAGTTATATTCTGGAAATAAAAACAATGTTTGATCATCAATACATAAAACCGATTTTGATTTTTTCATAAAATCAAAAATCAAATAAAAAGCACCTTAAAATGGAATATGAATGTGAATTCAAAACCACGGGTAGATCGGGGGGGGGGGGTTCATACCTTCAAAAGATCATTCAAATCAGAAACAATGTTTTATCATAATTTCATGTAATTGATTTTGATCTGCAAGTAAAAGACTTTTCTGGAAATAAAAACGATCATCATTTCCCTATAACTGATTTGATTTATTGTGAAACAATGAATGTAATGATGTAATCATACCAAATGATTGAGCAATCTTGAAGGTCGTCGTAGGTTAGTGTTTGTGATGATCGATATTGTGCACCGAGGAACCACGATGATGGTTTAAATAAAAAATCTAGGCAATATGAGGGAAATTTTTATTTAAAATATAAAAATTATGTTGACTCTTTTTAGTCAAAAGGTAGATTTTTTTAAAAAAAAATCTAAATCCTCTTTATCGGGAAGGATAAGGTAGTAGGTTTGAATGTTTCAATATGTATTGAGCACTTGTACTTATTGCATTGTATTTTGTAATTTATTGATGGTTTGTTATACTATTAGCTTAAACACTTGGACGTCTTAAATCTATTTTCAGAAATAGTAAGGTTTGTATAATATATATATATATATATATATATATATATATATATATATATATATATATATATATATATATATATATATATATATATATATATATATATAGTAGGTTATAACCCGTGGAAACCACGGGAGGTAAGTTCAAAAAAAATATTAATAACTGTAAAAAAGCATTTGATTATGGATAGTAAATAAGTACAACTTTATTATAATACATGTCCATTCGTTCTGTAAAACAAAAGTTTTTAAACGATAAAAATATTACAATAAAATGTATTCAAAATATAATGAAAAATTCAAAATGTATCGAGAAACTTAATTGTAAGGATTTGTTTTGTTTCATAACCTAATACCCTAAACTATTCTAACCTTGCGATTTTTTTTCCTTTTTTTCAACCTGGGTGGAGGTCAAAATCTGGAAAAAGGGGTTTGAAGAAATAATGGTGTCGTTGCTGAAACACGTTTGGAGAAGAGGAATAAAGGTAAAATCAAAATTTGTTGTTCTTTGCAGAAGATGCACAAATAATTGTATGAATAGATTCCAGATTTAGTATTTATTAAATTGTTTAGGTGATTGCTATGGGATATCATTAACAACTACTCTTTGATTTTTTTTCCAGATTTATATGAAGCTTCAAATAACTACCCTAAAATTCTACATAATACAGAAAAAATAAGAAAACAAAATAAACAAATCAAAATCTATATGAAATCAGTGAATCAAAACATACATCTTTATCTAGTTTTTCAAGCTTATTTCTCAAAATGTATACAAACAGAACATATATCTTGAACATAAAGGGGTAGTTTTGGTAGAAAGAATAATAAAATAAAATAAACAAATCAAAAAACAGATAGCTATGGGATATCATTAAGTCCATTGTGATCCACTCCCACTTCCATTCCGGTATTTCCGGTTGTTGCAACAAACCTGAGGGTTTCTGGTATTCGACCTTAACCTTGGCGCAAGTAAGACACTTACTCACAAAGGTAGCAATCTTTGCTTTCATGTTAGGCCACCAGTATAACTTTTTGAGATCCATATACATCTTATTTGAACCTGGGTGGACGGAATATCGAGTATTGTGCGCTTCAGTCATGACCAAGTCTCCGAAACCACCACGCCTCGGTGTCCAGATCTGATCCATGAGATACAAGGCTCCGCCACCTTTGACTTCCAAGTTTTTATCCATTCCTCTCAGGGATTCATCAGCCACATTTTCAGGTTTCAAGGCTTCTAGCTGAGCCTCCTTAATTTGTGTGGACAGATGTGAATGGATAGTCATAGTCAATGATTTGACTCTACGACCAGAGTATTCTTTCCGACTTAGGGTGTCAGCTACTATGTTGGCTTTACGCGGATGATAACGATTTTCACATTCGTAGTCATTGAGTAGCCCGACCCACCGTCGTTGTCTCATATTGAGCTCCTTCTGGTCGAATATATGTTGAAGGTTCTTGTGGTCTGTAAAGATAGTGCTTTTTGTACCATACAGGTAATGTCTGCAGATCTTCAGAGAAAATACCACTGCTCCTAACTCGAGATCATGTGTGGTGTAGTTGACTTCGTGTGTCTTTAGCTGTTTTGAGGTATAGGCGATGACCTTTCCTCGTTGCATAAGAACACAACCAAGCCCTTGGTTGGATGCATCGCAATAAACCACGAAGTCTTCTATCCCTTCTGGGAGGGATAGTATTGGTGCGCTGCATAAGGCTCGCTTCAGTGTTTGGAACGCCTTTTCTTGTTTCTCTTACCAGTCAAAGGCCACGCCTTTCTGGGTCAATGTAGTAAGCGGTTTCGTGATCCTAGAGAAGTTATGAATAAATATGCGATAGTAGCCAACGAGACCTAGAAATTGACGAATTTCAGTAGTCGTCGTTGGAGCTGACCAGTTCTCAATGGCCTTTATTTTGGAAGGGTCCACGTGAATTCCTGCTTCACTAACCATGTGACCCAAGAATTCGACTCTTCGAATCCAAAATTCGTACTTAGAGAACTTCACGTAGAGTTTCTCTGATCGTAGTGTTTCTAAGACCTGACGTAGATGTTGACTATGCTCCTCCTTACTTCGATAGTAGATAAGTATGTCATCGATGAATACAATGACGAACTGATCCAAGTAAGGACGACATACCCTATTCATTAAGTCCATGAATACTGCGGGCACATTAGTTAATCCGAATGACATCACTACAAACTCGTAGTGTCCATAACGAGTTCGGAAGGCTGTCTTGGGAACATCTTCCTCTAACACTCGTAACTGGTGATACCCAGATCTCAGATCAATCTTTGAAAAGTAATTCGCCCCTTGCAGTTGGTCGAACAAGCCGTCTATGCGAGGTAGAGGGTATCTGTTTTTTACAGTAAGCTTGTTTAGTTCGCTGTATTCGATGCACATACGAAACGATCCGTCTTTCTTCTTCACGAACAAGACCGGTCCTCCCCAGGGTGAGAAGCTTGGTCTAATAAATCCCTTGTTGAGTAGTTCGTTAAGTTGACCGGATAACTCCCGCATCTCAGCTGGTGCTAGACAATAGGGCGATTTGGCTACTGGGGTAGCCCCTGGAACTAAGTCGATTTTGAACTCGACTTGACGTTGTGGTGGTAATCCTGGTAGTTCTTCTGGAAAGATGTCGGGAAAGTCGCGTACTTTTGGGATATTCTTTATGTCTTTCGTCTCTTGGCTCATATCGACTACATGAGCAAGGAATGCATGACATTCCTTTCGTAAGTACTTTTGGGCTTGTATACTCGAGATGATACGAAGGTTCGTGCCGGGTTTGTCACCATAGATAACTAGAGTTTCGTTAGACGATAGATTAAGACGAACGACCTTTTCATAACACATGATGTCAGCACGATGAAGACTCAACCAATCCATGCTGATAATGACGTCGAAACTTTTAATTGAGACAGGCATGAGGTCGATTGGAAATGAATGGCTATCTAGAGATAGAGTACATCCTATGTATATACAGCTAGTGCTCTCAGTTTTTCCGTTAGCCATTTCTACAGTGAACGGTTCCTTCAGTGCACGTGGTTTTTGTTTAAGTAAGTGTGCAAATTTCTGGTTCACGAAACTCCTCTTCGCTCCACTATCAAACAGTATGCATGCATAAGAGTTATCGAGGAGAAACGTACCAGTGACCACTGTAGGGTCTGCTACTGCTTCCTCGTGGCCTATAGCCAAAACCCTTCCCACTCCGCTAGCGTTCCCTGCCTTCGGGAAGTTCCTTTTGAAGTGACCCACCTCGCCACATCCGTAGCAAGCCTGGCCCACACCAACGCCGGGGACCTGGGTGATTGGCCTAGCCGGAGATTTGCAGAAACGGGCAGTGTGCCCCTTCCTGTTGCAGTTAGCGCACTGCATTTCCCGATAGGGTCCGTTGTGGTGGAAGCTGCACTTGTTGCACTTTGGCAAGTTCCCATAATCTTGTTTCATCGACGCAGTGGCAGCAGGTGTTATCGCGACATGAACAGCCACGGTCTGCTGTTTCTTGGCAGAGTTCTGCGCCGCGTTGCCTTTCTTTTTGTCCCAAAACTTCCGTTTGTTGTCGGCGGCTTTGGGTGGTTCTGAGATGTCAAGGGTAGTTGTTGTCGCTGTGCGGACTCCGTGATCGATGAGCCGCTGTGCCAGTCGTTTGGCACTGTCGAAGGTATTGGCGTTTAAAGCTAAGACATTCCCCTGGAATGGAGGCACCAGCCCCTAAATGTACCTCTCGACCTTCTTTCCCTCAGTAGGGACCATTCCCGGACATAGAGCCACCAGATCGCTAAACCTGGCAGTGTATGCAACTATGTCGGAGCCCTTCATGGTTAGGCTCCAGAGTTCTTGTTCAAGTTTCTGAACCTCGCCCCTCGGGCAGTATTCCTCAATCATAAGCTCCTTCGGAGCTTCCCAGCCCATTGCATTAGCCACTATCAAGGTAAGTGACTTGACATGGCTATTCCACCATGTCAGGGCTCTGTCCGCGAAGGTGCAGGAAACAAATTTTACTTTGCTTCCTTCCGGACAGGAGCAAATATCGAAGATCGACTCTATCTTTTCGAACCATTGCGACAGAGCAATGATCCCACCGCTGCCATTGAAGGCTCTAGGTTTGCAGTTAGTGAAGTCCTTATAGGAACACTCTCTAGAGCGCACTGGAGCATCACTTTGAGTAGAATGCATAGTAGTTCCACTCCCGCTAGTACCACTAGCGCTGAATTGAGCTAAGGCTGTCGTAACAGCCGCATCCATTGCAGCTTGGAGAGCTGCAAGATCGTACTGTGGAAGAGGTGGTGGTTGAGTAGGAGTTATCGGAGGATTGCGTCTCGTTGATCGACGTGGAGGCATCTTTCAACTAAAAGTTTACAAAGATGAAGATATTGGTAAGCATTCAATAGTGAGAAATATGAGAGTGATCCATGGACTAAATTACCATAGCCCAACAAACATATGAGAGTATGATTGTAATGGAGTTATTATCAATAGAAGGATGAAAGCATTTGGATAAAGATTTCCCCAAAATATTAGATGTCTGTCAATAATATTGGCATTAAAGATGTAACAAGTTTAGGAAAAATGACCTAGGAGTAGGTCTTACATCAAACCAGAATGAGAAAATTTTGACAGCATAAAGACCTAACAGATAGAAAGTCCAAGGTCTTAAAATAAGCGGGAAATTAATAGTAGAGTCTATACATAGACCTAATTATATCCAAAAGACAGAGTAGAGTAGACTCTACTTGCAACGAGAACCGCTCGGATGAGCCTTTGATTCTGCCAGATGAAGCTCCATTTACAGCATGTGCCTTTCAAACATTGCCTGTCATGCTCGAAGTTCCCTGACTTCAGCTTGGGTTGCAGTAAGTTCTCTCAGCAGGACCTCATTGTGGTTTAGAGTTCTCCCATGAGCAGCTTGTAGATGGCGAATGCGGACTGTATTGACCCCCGCATCGGCATCAACTTCCATGACTCGGTTGATGGTTGCCCTACCCTGCTCGTCATTTTGAGCAACCCTGCGAACCAGAATAGGCAGGATTCTGTCTGCTGAGCCTCCCTCGCTCAGATTGTAGAAGCTTCGGTCTCCGTTGTAGGGTAAGGGTTGACCCTGCTCTTGACTCCATCTGTTCAAGTTCATTGCCTACAGAGGTGTTGGGCCTTGAAATCCTGGTCGAGGATTAGGATTTGGGATTGGAGCTACCAGGGGTAGATCATTGACTTCCGGCTTGGAGTCAGAATCTTCGAGAAGATTTTCTGCAAAATCATCGTCTAAGGGAATTTCAGGATTCTCTTCTGGCTCTGCATCGAGCCATCCTCCATTTCCTTGGTTGGGAAAGTACCGGTCTCCGGGATGATGAAATCCAACCATGATAACTACGCGAGAAAAGGGATGTAAGAAACATATAATAGACGTACTACTTAAGATAATTATAGGATGATCCTTACCAGTTACTTCAATACTTGCGTAGTGACCCTAACTCTAAGTCCACAACCAAACAAGGAACATGAAGTAAAGCAAAGATCACAAATTCTAAGTCTATGACACCTTAGTCATATATAACCTTAGCGTATCCACTCAGCAACTAATTAACTACTAATAAGGACCTTTTAGTTTTCACACAAGTAATTATAGTAACACAAAATACTCCTATAGTATTTTTAAGTTTATGTTATGTTCTAAAGTTTTCATTGTAGTAGAGTCGGTGAGTGTTTAGACTAGTTGCAACACTACAACCATTCCTGGGTACATGCTAATCACTTCTCAGAAAGATATAGTTGATCTGGCTATATCACTCCCAGATCTAATCATATGTCCCCAAGCGTACTTGTGCTGTCCAATAATCACAATACTTTTGTTCTCTTCTAATATGACACTGATCCTAGTATGAATTCTTGTATGTATACTTTAGTTAAATATTTTATTATTTAAATGG
This sequence comes from Lactuca virosa, assembly GCF_052849685.1. Taxonomy (NCBI): domain Eukaryota; kingdom Viridiplantae; phylum Streptophyta; class Magnoliopsida; order Asterales; family Asteraceae; genus Lactuca; species Lactuca virosa. The sequence continues at coordinate 266,309,343 of NC_136434.1, forward strand.
TATAAACTCTTGGTCAGAGTATTTTAATCCCGATGTGTTTATAGTTGTATATCTTTTATGGGTTGATATACTCAATTCACTATAAACAAAGCTCTGATACCAATCTGTCACACCCCCAAACCAGAACGGCGGAAACGTTCGGGGGCGGAGGACGTCATGTTCAGTATCATAAGAATGCACAATAGTAAAACAAGCAACAAAATCATCCATTGCATTAATAATATAGTTAATACAAGTGTGTTCTGAATGTATTTGTAAGACACCAAAAATGTAAATATCAAAATAAAAGACGAGTCTTGAACATGCTCCGTCTTCTCAAAACCTGGTCCAGTGTACCTGTCTATTGGTGACCTGAGAATACAAGTTATTTTGAAAGAGTAGATCAGCATTTAAGCTAGTGAGTTCATAAGTATTTTAGTGCCAAATGGTTGTATTAGTTTGATGAAAATGTTTGTAAGTGTCTTGATGTAAATGTTTTGATGTAAATGTTTGTATACCTCCTAGAAAACCCTATATTTTCTAGGGAAAATGACTTATATGGGTAACTATGTTTCAAAATCGTTCAAAAAATACCATTCAAGTTTGGTGTGTCCAAAAAACACCATCCAAGTAAATCATTTGTATAAAAAACACCAACGAAGTACATTCTTTGTTCAAATTTGACCTTTGGTAACCGGCAATTACCGGTAAAAAATAAGTAAAGGAAAAAAACAATAGGAAATGACTCAAAGAGGTAACTATGTTTCAAAATCGTTCAAAAAACACCATCCAAGTTTGGTATGTTCAAAAAACACCATCCAAGTAAACTTTTTGTACAAAAAACACCAACAAACTATATGTTTTGTTCAAATATTACCCACCGGTAATTGGTTCTTACAGGTTAAATGATAACTTGGCTTAACTATTATGACATGGCATAATAATAATTGACAAAACAATAAATGATATATTCCTCCTTTAAAAACAGATTTAGGGTTTCTTCATGAACGAATGACTTATTCTTCTCCTATGATTGCTTTTCTTCTTCTAAAGTGATGATCTCGAACTCAAGTCCAAAACCCTAACTCTTAACTTAAGGAAAAAGGGATCCTTTACCCCTGCCTCAATGGACCTTCCTCCCCCTAAGGCCCAAATCCATAAAAAGCCCAAAAAGTCATCCAAGCCCAACTAAAAGGCATCTAAGGCCTAATATGGCCCAAGAACCCCCAACATGGCCTTAAGCCCAAAAAATGACCTGCTACAATCAGGTGGGCCCGTTGCCTAACTTAAACAAGTCCATTCATACGCCCAACATATGTTGAAGCCTATGCGATCTGAATTTTATGCAAGTACGCTCGGCGTACTCCTACGTACGCCCATCGTACTCGGCTAGGCTCAAGAACCGCCAATCTTCCGAAGACAATAACTTCTTCATTCTAAGTCCAATTTCGTTCTTTATATCCACGTGAAGGAAATGAGAAGCTCTACAATACTATCAACTCTCCCTTGCCATAAAACTTTTCTAACATAAAACCAAACTTCATAAAGGCTCGAACTGATACTTACTGATATTCCCTTGGGCTCAAACACAAACCGAACACTCGGTCCCTACTCGGTTGGATCTTGGAATGACGAAATCTAATTTAACATTAAGGTAACACTAAGAATTGCAATCAGAAGGCCTAAGCCCTTTCAACCTTATTTATATAACTATATCTATATAGACATGATTTTGACAATATATAAGTTTAAAAGAGTTTTGTAAAACGATAAAGAGTTTATCATATAAAAAGAGTTTTAACCATTTGAATGGTTATTGATGACTTGATGTCAGTTTATAAAATGATTTGAAACAGTTTGTTTGATAACACAGTTTTGAAGTCTAAGAAATCATTTTGTTTGATAGTTATAAATCACATGTGATTGATACTATAACTATATTGTTTTCTACTTGTATTCCCCCCCCCCCATAAAAGCATTTAAAATCATTAAACGATAAGTTTAGGGGTATGAACTCACTTGTAGTGAGTGATTCGAATGTAAGATCGATATATGATGCTAAGTATACCAAGTGAAGTCTCGAGCACAAACGGATCCTATTAAGCATATAATGACATATATGTATATAATTAGTGTATATAACAACTAATATGCTAAGGTAAACAACCTTAGGAACTAGGAAACACTTGCAATGAAGTGTTACAGTCACATATGATTGATGGAAGGGTGTTCACGACCACACTATAAGTGTTTACGGCCATAGAAGGGTTTACGGCCACACATGAAGTGTTTACGGCCTAAGGCTTGATGCTATGAAGGGTTTACGGTCCTATCTTGCATCTAAGAAGGGTTTACGGCCATGGATGAAGGGTTCACAGCCCAACCTTCAATCTAAGAAGGGTTCACGGCCCTATGAAGGGTTCACGGTCGTGAACTCTTGAAGATCATGAAAATAAGTGGTTGTTTTATGGTTAGAATCAAGTGTTTCTAGTGGATAACTAGATGATAGAAGAGATACTTACGTTTTGGAAGTCTTTAGGGAGTTTACGGCCCAAGAACAAGTGTGTGTTCTTGGTGTTCTTGGTGAAAAGATGATGATTAGAAGATCTAAACCAAAAGTGTGGAATTCATGGATGAAATCAAAGAGCTTCACGTGAATAAGAAGGACATCAAGTAAATATGGAAGAATCACTTACGATTTTGAAGAGAAAGGAGAGTGTTCTTGATGATACTTGAGAGAGTTTTGAGAGTTCTAGACTTGAAGATGTGAGAAATGAAGAAATAATGAAGGAACACCATACATATGAAGAGGGGTTCACGACCAACATGGGTTCATAGCCGTGAACCCTAGTTTGCGGCCGTGAACTCCTTGTGAAGGTGTTTCCGGCTCGATTGCAAAACAATGATCTCAAGTTAATACTTCCTAACACACAATCCTTGAGTGTACTAGGGTTAGAACTCTCAAACAGACCCTTAATAAAGCTAAAAGTTAACAGAAACAAGTCTGACTTTTGATTGAATTGATTGGCTTTACAAGATAGAAATTTCGGGTTGTCATACAACTTGCCCCACTTCCTGAATCGAATCACCCATTTCCATGGGGATACCTTCAGGAGGACAAAATCTCCAACCTGAAACTCAAGCTCGGATCGTCGCCTGTCTGCATAACGCTTTTGGCGACTTTAGGCCGTCAGTAACCTCTGTCTGACCTGCTGAATCTGCTCAGTCGTCTTCAGCACTATCTCAGTGCCACCCATCACTCTCTATCCCACTTCTCCCCAACAAATGGGAGTCCGACACCTCCTCCCATATAGAAGCTCAAAGGGGGGCATACCAATGCTGGAATGGTGGCTGTTGTTGTAAGAAAACTCGGCCAAGGGAAAATAAGTGTCCCAACTTCCTCCGAAGTCCATCACACATGCTCGCAGCATGTCCTCAAGCGTCTGAATCGTCCGCTCGCTCTGCCCGTCTGTCTGCGGATGGTATGCGGTGCTAAAGTGCAACCGTGTACCCAATTCCTCATGAAATTTCTTCCAGAACCTGGAAGTAAAGCGCACGTCTCGATCTGACACTATCGAGGTCAGCACTCCATGCCGAGCTACCACCTCTCTCACATAAATCTCGGCCAGTCTCTCTGTAGAAGAACTCTCACTAATAGCAAGGAAGTGAGCACTCTTCGTCAACCGGTCCACGATCACCCAAATCGCGTCGACACTTCACACGGTCCTCGGCAATTTGGTGATAAAATCCATGGAAATCTGTTCCCACTTCCATCGGGGAACCTCTAGTGGCTGCAACTTGCCATGAGGATGCTGGTGCTCAGCCTTAACCCGGCGACATGTCAAGCACCTCTCGACTACCCAAGCCACATCCCTCTTCATACAGGGCCACCAATAATCTCTCTTCAGGTCCAAGTACATCTTAGTGGCTCCTGGATGGATCGAGAATCTCGATTTATGAGCCTCCTCCATCAGAATACGGCGAGCTCCACTTGTATAGGGCACCCAAATCCGCCTGTGGAAGGTCATAAGCCCACGACTGTCCGTCACAAACTCGGACACCTGCCCAACCATACGCTCTCTCTTGTGGTTCTCCGACCTCATAGCCTCCACCTGGGCCTCTCGGATGGTATCTAAGACTAGAGCCATCACTATCATCCTCATACACACATCTTGGATCGGAGCACTCTCTGTTCTGCGGCTCAAGGCATCGGCTACCACATTAGCCTTGCCTGGGTGATATAAGATCTCACAGTCGTAGTCTTTCACTACATCTAACCATCTCCTCTGTCTCATTTTTAGATTGGGCTGATCCATCAGATACTTCAGGCTCTTATGGTCCGTGTATATGGTACACCGAACACCATAAAGATAGTGGCGCCAAATCTTGAGGGCGAACGCCACTGCCCCTAACTCCAAATCATGGGTGGGATACCTCGTCTCATGAGGCTTCAGCTGCCTCGACGCATATGCTATCACATGATCCCTCTGCATCAACATTGCACCCATCCCTGAAATGGACGCATCACAGAAAACTACGAAGTCCTCCAATCCCTCCGGAAGAGCCAACACTGGAGCTTCACACAATCTCTGGCGAAGAGTCTTAAATGATGCCTGCTGCTCAGGCCCCCAAACAAATGTAACGCCCTTCCGGGTCAATCTGGTGAGAGGAACCGCAATCTTGGAGAAATCCTTGATAAATCTCCAATAGTAGCCGGCCAATCCCAGAAAACTCTTGATCTCGGATGGGGATCTCGGCACCTCCCATTGCATAACTGCCTCAATCTTGGCCAGATCGACCAAAATCCCATTCTAATTAACGAGGTGTCCCAGGAACTGGACCTCTCGTAACAAGAAATCACACTTGGAGAATTTGGCATACATCCTCTCTGACCTTAATACCCAAGAACATCACGCAGATGCTCCTGATGCTGCTCTCTGGACCTCGAATACACCAAGATATCATCGATGAACACGATCACCGACTGGTGCAACATAGGCCTGCACACCTGGTATATGAGATCCATGAACGCCGCCGGTGCGTTGGTGAGCCCGAAAGGCATCACCGCAAACTTGTAATGCCCATAACGAGTCCCAAAGGCCGTTTTCTGCATATCCTCCTCACGTACTCTCATCTGGTGATACCCAAATCTCAAATTAATCTTGGAAAACCAAGAAGCCCCCTGCAACTGATCGAACAAATCGTCGATCCTTGGAAGTGGATAACGGTTCTTGACCGTTAGCTTGCTCAACTCCCGGTAATCAATGCACATCCGGTGTGAACCAACCTTTTTCCTGACAAAGAGGATCGGCGCTCCCCACGGTGGCTACTCGGTCGAAAAAAATCCCTTTCTCAATAGCTCCTGAAGCTATGAGGATAACTCCTGCATCTCTTGCGGCGCAAGGCATTAAGGTGCCTTTGCGATTGGCGCCGCTCCCGGAACCAAATCAATCCGAAACTCCACTTACCTCTCGGGAGGCACACCTGGCAACTCCTCGGGAAAAACATCAGGAAACACGCACACTATCGGAACCTCGGAGATAGAACTCAGCCTCTCTGAAACAATTCGCGTATCCATCACGTACGCCAGGAAACCCATACAACCCTGCTGCAAACTCTGCCTTGCTCTGGCAGCGGAGCAGAAAGCTGACCCAAATATGGTACCCTCGCCATACACTGTAAGCACTCCCCCACTAGGGTCTCATATAGTCACCAACTGTCGCTCGCAGTCGATCACTGCTCCAAAACGGCTCAACCAATCCATGCCCACAATGACACAGACATCACCCATTGCGATCGGTACCAGGTCAATCGGATACTCGACACCAAAAATCTCCAACACACATCCTCGGAATACATCTGTAGCAAAAACCGCATGCTCATTGGCTATAGAAACCCTCAGAGGTCGACTCAACTCCTCGCGTCGGATACTGATGTGACGACTAAAAGCTAAAGACACGAAGGATCGACTCGCACCCGAATCAAATAGCACTAAAGCAGGTACAAAATTCACAAGAAAGGTACCTAGATATAGCACAGAATAAGCACAATAAATCTCATAATAAACAATATAAAAATACGTACCGGCCACGACATCAGGTGCTGCACAGACCTCCTTCGCTGTCAGCTGAAAAGCACTCCCACGAGCCTTCGGAACCTCGGTCTTCACTGGCTGAACATCAGCAGCACGCAAAGCAGCATGAGCGGAACCCTGTGCTGATCCCTGAACAAGATGACGGCACCCGGCCTTCCGATGGCCGGGCTGATTGCAGTGAAAACAGACTGCAAATGCCTTGGGGCAATCCTTCACCATATTCCCTTCCTTTCCACATTTGTAGCAAATCCCCGCCCGACAAGATCCCTCATGACTCTTACCGCACTTGCCACAAGTGCGGCCCTTCTGGCCTCCTGATCTCGAATCAGCGGGCTTAGCCCGCTTGGCTGCCGGTTGCGACTGCACCGGCCGCCGGTCTCTCCCCTGAGACTCCGCATCCTCCCTGGCTTGGGTCTCCAACTCGATCTCCCTCCTCCTGGCATTTGCCTGAAGCTCAGCAAATGTCTGATAAGATGAGTTCGCCACGAACTCTCGGATATCCCTCCTCAGAATGCTCAAATAACGGCTCATGCGTGCCTGCTCAGTCGACACATGCTCAGGGCAGAACAACGCCCTCTCGTGAAACATCCGAGTAATCACAGTCACCGACTCTGTCTTCTGTCTGAGAGACAGAAACTCCTGGGCCAACCGTTCCCTCTCCACCGGGGGACCATACTCATCACGGAACATCATCACAAATCTCTCCCAAGTCACTGCAGTATGCTCTGCAGGACTAAGCTGGCTGTCGCAAACTTCCACCAGTCCTTCGCTCCCAAGCAAAGCTGGTTCAGCGCGAACTGCACCCTTAAATGCTTTGGGCATGAACAAGTATAGAAACATCCCTCGATGTCAGAGATCCATCTCATCATAGCAATCGGATCCTGAGTCCCATAAAAATCCAGTGGCTTCGTATTGCTGAACTCCCGATACAGCAATGAGTCACCCCATTGTGGCCTGGCAGCAGCGACAGCTGCGGTGGCTGCAGTAGCAGCCGCCTCCGAAACAGAAGCATATCGCTCATCAAATGTCTCGATCATAGTGGTCTTAATAGACCCAAACATCTCTGGAATAGCCTCCCGAATGGCTGCGGCCACCTCATCATGAATCATCCTGCGAATCTCGTCATCGCTAACTCCACTCCTCTCTGGGGTGTGGCGCGTAACTACCATGATGTCTCTGAAACACAACACAAAATCATCAGAGACTCGCTCGAGTAAACTCACACTCGATCACTCGACCCTACCTGCTCCTTAGCATCATAAGGATTCGTACTTAGGCTGCCTGTAGATCTGGTGCTTTCAGTAGTACGGGCCCAATACTACCTTCCACACCAAGCCCGTAGTCAACCGAAGTCCTCCTCCTAGGATTCTAATTCACAAATACTCTATGTCTCACGATTCACAGACTACTCTCTCAGAAGACCCCTCTCAAGATCATCTAGGTATCTCCTCCTAGATTATCTCTCGACTCAAAACTCAGCACATACTCAGAGCAAATATCAGATAACACTGATCAAGAACATCTCCTAGGCTAAGGCATCACAAATCAGGCAACTCTAGCCCTAGAATATGAAATACCTAGCCTAATTTCTATCATGCAATTCTAACAGAATATTGCATAAATATCTCATAACACAAAGTAAGGGTATTTTGGGAAATCACCGTTCGGACTCTGGCTGATTGTACACACCGCTCCAACTCGTTTTCTCTTAAAGCTCTTTCTCATTTTAGAAAAATCATTTCTTTTGAAAAAATTTCTCCAATCCTCAGTTTGAGTCCAAACACACCGGAGGTGCATCCGAATCCCTCAAACCAAGGCTCTGATACCAACTTGTAACACCAAAAATTTTCAAACCAATTTTTTTCATTTTCAAACATAATAATTAGATGTCATATTTCCCGAAAATCTCAAGTATCAACATTAATAAATTTTATTTATCAAAAGTTGTTTATCACAAAAACCAGGATCCTCCAAAACATATCTCCAATGCGAGTGTGTGTACAATCAATTCGGGGCCTTCCCGCGATCATCGGAAGTACCTGAAACACATAACACATAATACGGTCAGCATGAAGCTTAGTGAGTTCCCCAAGATGCCACACACAGCTTATGAGCCACTCTAGGCTATAACTCGATAAGACCGTCCGGTCAATGTGTCTCAGTGGGACCCTCCGGTCCCAACTCAGTAAGCTCATAATAACAATACTCAGCATAAATCACAAAGACATAATGCAGAATATCAAATACACAGATAAGCACAATAAACAGCTCAATCACACAAAGGTACCACTCAAGGTAAGTATAGTGAGAAGACTCACCTTGTAAGAAGTCAACAAATCTCGAACTCAAATCACCAGCCTAGCCTCCGCCTAACATACACGACAATTATCCCTACTTAATCACGACTCTCAAGAGGCTACACTAACTCACAGAAGGGCAAAAGACCTGTAACATCCAGGAATCAGGTATATCTAATTAATCCCTCTTCTTTTCCAAGTTGTCAAAATTAGTCCATGAGAGAATATTGTAGCAAATGAGTACGATGGGCGTACTGAAGAGTACGATGCACGTACTCATGAGCGTGCTCTTGACGCATATGTTACCCAGTACGTTGGGCGTACCATAGTATACGCTGGGCGTACTGAGCTCAGACATGAAACCCTAAATGAGACTTGAGCACTATAAAAGGAATGTTATGGCCTCCATCCCAGCCACCATTTCCAGTGAGTGAAACCCTAAAAGAGCTAAGCCTTCGTTTTAGAGCTGGTGTGTGTGAGTTTGAGCTTGATAAGTGTTCTTGTGAGATTTTGAAGAGAAGAAGGGCCATTGAAGAAGCTAGAGTTGAAGTGCAAGCCTTGGATCTGAGCTTTTCAGAGGTTGGAGCATCTTCTGGAGGTAAAAAGCTCAAAGCTTTCTTAAGCTTTTTGGATTTGTGCATTATGGACCATTTTTAGGGGTTTTATCCCAAAGGTGGAGACTTTATGAGTAAATGGTCTCCATAAGCCCTGATCTGCCCCATTTTAGTATAAAATGTGTTGTAGATCTATAAAAATCCAATCTTGATCATTAATATTGAGTCATGCATGAGATATGAGCTTAATGAGGAAAGAGGATAAGAGTTTGGAGTGATTGGTGACCTTTACAGCCATACAAAGGCTTAAAGGCTTCGACTTTATGGGTTAAGAGGCATTATAAGGACTAGATCTGGAATACGAGCTTGTGTCTTAACCGTTTCAGACCAAAAACCATTAAAAGCATAAAACTGGGACTTACGCTGGGCGTAAATCCCAGTACGCGCCGCGTAGGGGTTGAGATCCCCGATTCTGGATAGCCGGGGTACACCCCCCCCCCCCCCCCCGCGTACAGGGTTGGTACGCCCCACATACTGCCCTCTGTTCACTTTCGTTGACTTTTAGGGTTTGGTCAACAATGGGACATTTGGACCATTAGAAGGGTAAAATGGTCTTTTCCCCTTCTGAGAGATTATAGGAAGGGATTAGTCTAGCCTTTGAGAATCGTTGTTAATTAGAGGTAAATTACTTTATGTGATTAGGCGGAGGCTAGATCAGTATTTCGAGTTCGAGGCTTTCCGAGATTTACCCAAGGTGAGTCTTCTCACTATACATTACCTAAGTGGTATCTATGTGCAGACCGGAGGGTCTTATGTGTATGTGTATGTTTAAGATTTATGTGCATTGTGTTATATGTATGCTATGTGTTATATGGACCGGACCAGAGGGTCTAACGACCCATGAGGCCAGAGGGTCCTCGATCAGACCGGACCGAAGGGTCCAACGATTTAGACCGGACCGGAGGGTCCAACGAGCTACGGGACTGGAGGGTCCCGCTGAGACACATCGACCGGAGGGTCATACCGAGTTATAGCCTCGAGTGGCTTATGTGCTGTATGTGGTATTTTGGGGAAACTCACTAAGCATTTATGCTTACCGTGTTATGTGATATGTGTTTCAGGTACTAGCGAGGATCGCGGGAAGGCGCCGGCATGATCTGTATACACTGATAGAGTATTATGTATTTGAAATTCTGGGATATGTTTTACTGAGATAACATTTGATACATTTGAGTTTTGAGATTTCCTTATGAGATATGTTATGTTTGAAAAATGAAAAATTGTTTTGAAAATTTACGTCGTTACAAGTTGGTATCAAAGCCTTGGTTTGAGGGATTCGGATGCACCTTCGGGCGTATCTGAACTCAAACTGAGGATTCGAGAAAATTTTCATAAAAGAAACATTTTTTCTAAAAGAGTAAAAGATTTTTTAGAAAAGCAGGACGGAGAGTGTGTACGATCAGCCAACGCCCGAATGGTGATTTCCCAAAATACCCTTACAATATGTGCTATGAGATATTATGTGATATGCTATGCATGCTAGAGTAGGCTAGGTATTCATATCTAGGACTAGAATGGCTTGATTTGTGATGCCTTAGCCTAGGAGATTACTGCTATTATGAGGTACTTCGAGAGTGAGTAGGTAGCAGCGAGGAGCTTATGAGTGGTCTACTGGAGGGTAGCCTGTGTTTAGCAAGATATAGAGTACTTGTGATCTGGGATCCTAGGAGGAGGACTTGGGGTGAATACCGATGCGTTGTGTAAGGTAGTATAGGGCCCGTACTACTGGAAACACCGGATCGGTGAGCAGTCTAAGTAAGAATCCTTAGGGTACTAGGGAACAAGTAGGGTTGAGTATCGAGTGCGAGTATACTCGAGCGAGTCTCTGATTTCTTTTGTGTTGTGTTTCAGAGACATCATGGTTGGGACACGCCACACACCAGAGGGCAGCGACGTTAGCGACGAGGAGATTCGTCGGATGATTCATGACGAGGTGGCCACGGCGATCCGGGAGGCCATTCCAGAGATGTTTGGGTCTATCAAGACCACGCTGATTGAGACGTTTGACGAGAGATATGTTGCTGTTACTGAGGCGGCTGCTGCTGCAGCCACTGCAGCTGTCGTTGCCGCAAGGCCATAGGGGGGTGACTCGTTGCTGTACCGAGAGTTCAGCAACACGAAGCCACAAGAGTTTGATGGGACTCAGGATCCGATAGCCGCGATGAGGTGGATCTCTGACATTGAGGGATGCTTCTACACTTGTTCTTGTCCGGAGCATCTGAGGCTATGGTTCGCGCTGAACCAGCTTCGCTTGGGAGCGAAGGACTGGTGGAAGTTCGTGACGGCTGACTTCACTCCTGCAGAGATTACAACGGTGACCTGGGAGAGGTTCACCACCATGTTCCGAGATGAGTATGTTCCCCCTATGGAGAGGGAACGTCTAGCCCAGGAGTTCCTGTCCCTCAAGCAGGGAAGGGAGTCTGTGACTGTGATTACACGGATGTTTCACGAGAGGGCGTTGTTTTACCCTGAGCACGTGTCTACCGAGCAGGCACGTATGAGCCGATATCTGAGCATTCTGAGGAGAGACATTCGTGAGTTCATGGTGAACTCGACATACCGGACATTTTCCGAGCTCCAGGCAAATGCCCGAAAGAGGGAGATTGAGCTAGAGACTCAGGCCAGGGAGGAGGCCGAGTCTCAGAGGAGGGATAGGCGGCCGGTACAGTCTCAACCGGCAGCCAAGTGGGCAAAGCCCGCCGATTCAAGAACCGGAGGTCAGAAGAGCCGCACTTGTGGGAAGTGCGGCAAGAGCCATGAGGGAGTATGCAGGGTAGGGGTGTGCTACAAGTGTGGCAAGGAGAGGCATTTCGCGAAGGATTGCCCCAAGGGGTTTGCAGTTTGCTTTCACTGCAACCAGACTGGCCATCGGAAGGCCGAGTGCCCACAACTACTTCAGGGATCAGTACATGGATCTGCACCTGCTGCTAGAGCTACCGAGGCCCGGCCAGCGAAGGCCGAGGCACCGAAGGCTCGCAGGAGAGCCTTTCATTTGGCAGCGGAGGAGGTCCGCGCAGCGCCCGATGTCGTGGCTGGTATGTATTCTTTTATTTACGTATATTGAGTTTGAGATATTGTTCTTATATTGTGGTATGCATAGGTACTTTTCTTGTGGGTTCTGTACCTGCTTTAGTGTTATTTGACTCGGGTGCGAGTCGATCTTTCATGTCATTAGCGTTTAGCCAGCACATCAGTATCCGACGAGAGGCATTGAGTCGACCTCTACAAGTTTCTATAGCCGACGAGCGAGCGGTGTATGCTACTGATGTGATTCGAGGATGTATACTCGAGATTTTCGGTGTTGAGTTCCTGATAGATCTAGTTCCGATTGCGATGGGGGATGTCTGTGTCATCATGGGCATGGACTGGTTGAGGCGATTTGGAGCTGTTATCGACTACGAGCGTCAGTTGGTGACCATACGAGACCCTAGTGGGGGAGTACTTACGGTGTATGGCGAGGGTACCCGATCTGGGTCAGCATTTTGCTCGGCTGCCAGAGCGAGACAGAGTCTATAGCAGGGCTGTAGAGGGTTTGTAGCCTATGTGATGGACACACGAGTTGCCGTAGAGAGGCCGAGTTCTATCGGTGAGGTACCGATAGTGCGAGAGTTTCCGGATGTTTTCCCCGAGGAGTTGCCGGGTGTGCCTCCCGAGAGGCAGGTGGAATTCCGCATCGATTTGGTTCTGGGGGCAGCGCCTATTGCCAAGGCACCCTATCGCCTTGCGCCACCGGAGATGCAGGAGTTATCCTCACAGCTTCAGGAGCTGTTGGGGAAGAGATTCATCCGACCGAGTAGCTCGCCGTGGGGAGCGCCGATCCTTTTCGTCAGGAAAAAAGATGGTTCACACCGGATGTGTATTGATTACCGGGAGTTGAACAAGTTGACGGTCAAGAACCGTTATCCACTACCGAGGATCGACGATCTGTTCGATCAGTTGCAGGGAGCGTCTTGGTTTTCCAAGATAGATTTGAGGTCTGGATATCACCAGATGAGGGTGCGGGATGAGGATATCCAGAAGACGACGTTTAGGACTAGTTATGGGCATTACGAGTTTGTGGTGATGCCTTGTGGGCTCACCAATGCACCCGCAGCGTTCATGGATCTCATGAACCGAGTATGCAGGCCGATGTTGGATCGATCGGTGATCGTGTTCATCGACGATATTCTAGTGTATTCGAGATCCAGAGAGCAACATTAGGAGCATCTGATAGAAATTCTTGGAGTATTGAGATCGGAGAGGCTTTATGCCAAATTCTCCAAGTGTGATTTCTGGTTACGAGAGGTCCAGTTCTTGGGACATCTTGTTAATCAGAGTGGGATATCGGTCGATCCGACCAAGATTGAGGCTGTTATGAGTTGGGAGGTGCCGAGATCCCCCACCGATATCAGGAGTTTTATGGGGTTGGCCGGCTACTATCGAAGATTTATCAGGGATTTCTCTAAGATTCCCGTTCCCCTCACCAGATTGACCCGGAAGGGCGTTGCTTTTATTTGGGGTCCCGAGCAGCAGACCTCGTTTGAGACTCTTCGCCAGAGATTATGCGAAGCCCTGGTGTTAGCCCTTCTGGAAGGAATGGAGGATTTTGTGGTGTACTGTGATGCGTCTATATCAGGGTTGGGTGCGGTGCTCATGCAGAGAGGGCACGTGATAGCATACGCATCGAGGCAGCTGAAGCCTCACGAGACGAGGTACCCCACCCACGATTTGGAGTTGGGGGCAGTAGTGTTCCCCCTCAAGATATGGCGCCGTTATTTGTATGGGGTTCGGTGTACCATATACACGGACCGCAAGAGTTTGAAGTATCTGATGGATCAGCCCAACCTGAACATGTGCCAGAGGAGATGGTTTGATGTGGTAAAGGATTATGACTGTGAGATCCTGTACTGTCACACCCCAAACCGGAACGGCGGAATCGTTCAGGGGTGGAGGACGTAATGTTTAGTATCACGAGATATATATATATATGGTAAGCAAGTAATGAACAACCATTTCATTTCGAAAGAAAGTGTTTACAATGTGTGTGTTCACAAAACATAGAATTCATACACAAATAACAAAACAAGACTTGAAGCTATAATGCTTCGTCTTCTGAATCCCCAGCACGAGCACCTGTCTAATAGTCTCCTGAGAATACAAGTTATTTGAAAGAGTTGATCAGCAATTAAGCTGGTGAGTTCATAAGTTTTTAGTGATGTGAGTAAGTTGTAAAGTGTTGTTGAAAATGTAGATGTAAAATGGTGTTGAAAGTGTAGTTGAAACATGTAGTTGTAAAATGTTGTAAGTTGTAAGTTCTGTTTTGAAAAGTTCGCCTGTTCCTCTAGAAAATCCTATATTTCCTACTTTGATGGAAGTTTAAGTAAAATGACACTACAACCCTTTCTATGGGTACTAAGTGGGTACAAGTTATATAAGACTCAGAGTAAACAAACAATCGATTGTGCGCATCTGCCCTAAGCTCACAACCAAACGAGGAACAGAAATTAAGGCGGATAGCACACATCCCATTGGTTGTTATATCATCGTCATATATAACCCTGGTGTATTCACTTGTTACTCATGGAGTTAATTGTAATGGTTCCTTTATATCTAATGAAAAGTTCTTTAAGAAAACCTATATTTCTTATAATAAAATGGTGACCACAGTGACTACTTTTATAATAGCTTAGTTTATACTGCTATATAAATTCTAATATCGGATAGAAAGTTAATTGGGTGAATCTGCCCTAAGCCCACAACCAAACGAGGAACAGGAAGTAAGGCGGAAAGCACACATCCAACTACCTATTGGGTATTAGTTTTATATATAAACATGGTGTATAAACTAAGGTATTATAGAGTTACTCACCTAAGGTCCTTTAAATTGTACTGGTTTAATAAAATGGATTAAACCCTTTACTGGGAAGTTTCTAGTTTTGTATACCAAAAGTACTGATTTTGGAAAGTATGTTTTGTACTAGAAAACTGTGCTTTGACTCTGTGTCCTATAACCTGACCCATACCTGGTACCCTTATGATGACTTAATGTATACTAAGCATACATATATATATATATATATATATATATATATATATATATATATATATATATATATATATATATATAGAATCGGATAGAAAATAGATTGGGTGAATTCGTTCCAAGCCCACAACCAAACAAGGAACAGGAAATGAAGAGGAGAGCACACATCCTATTACCTGTCGGACCCTATTGGTATCTATATATATATATCCTGTGATGTATACATTAAGGAATCATAAGACCAGCATTATGGTCCTTTCTTTTAAATGTAGCCTTCTACCAAGGCATCTTGTGTTAAATGTAGCCTTCTACCAAGCCATCTACTGTTATGTGCTAGACTCGAATGTTCTGTTTGTCAATTGTAGAAATGTATGTTTTCCCTAATTTATAACTATCTTAACTCGAAAATAGTTTGAGTTTGACTTTTAAGTGGTACTGCCACTTTATGAAAGTAATGGGAAATGTAAGTACACAGTTGTCATTTATAATGACATGCGGATGTACTGGTGACCTAAAAACATGTTCGTTTTATTACGGTCATAATGTGAAGGATAGAACCCCTACTAAACGCTCCCCCTGTCAAGAGATTTAGGGAACCAAATGCGACCTCTACAAATTCTTGCAAGCCGTGTAATTCACATTAAGGTTATATGATCATGTATACTCAATATAACTATCACCTTTTGTTTAAAACAATGAGTTAGTGATCAATTGGTATAATTAGATCCTGTGCGTGTGTTCTCATGCTATAGCAACCTAACTTGTTTGTTTTGTACTGTATATTGTACGTTCTGTTTGTTTCTCATAATTATGTGTTCTCTCTGTATGGTATTGTTTGTTTCTCTTCACTGTGTGTTTGACTCATGTATGAACTGACTCTTTGTGTGGTTCATTGTACTAGAAGTAATGAATAGCATTCTCCTAAACTATACCCATTATAGTTTACTAATATTCTACTTGGACTGTTACTTAAAAGACCCGTTTATCTACTAAGTTATGTTTGTACTTTAAAAACGGAGTTTTGTATAACTATAAAGTAACATAACTTTAAAAGAGTTTTTGAAATGTTTTGACAACTTATAAATGACATAAGTAACATTTTGAAAGATGTTTATAACAAACATTTACACAATTATCATTGTGTTCAACTTGTATTCCCCCCCTTAAAACAGTTAAAATAGTTAAAAGATTCATTACGGGGTATGAACTCACCTGTAGTGAGTGGTTTGGATGAACGGATGGTATAGGATGGTAAGTGTCAAGTGAAGACTTGAACACACACAAAAATCCTATTTAACATATAATGACACATATATGTATCCAATTAGTGTTTATTCAACTAATCAGGTAAAGAATAACACCTTAAGGACTAAGAAATTCTTAAATGGTAGTGTTATAATCACTTAGGATTGCATAAGAGGGATGTAAAGCCACTTAAGGGAGTTTTCGGTCCAAGTGGTATGTTTCTTGGAGTTTTCGGTCCATATGGTTTTCGATCCAAATGGTTTTCTGTCCAAATGGTTTTGACCGAAAACCCATGGTCTTTGATGCATAAGGTGATTTCCAAGGGCTTTCAACAATCAATGAAGTGTTCTAGATTCATGACTAAGCTTTAGGAAAGGTTTAAAGTCATATTGCATCCTTTATAAGGGTTTTCGGTCTAAGGAGATGTACTAGACCGAAAACACCTTTTTTTCTTGGATAAATGATGATTTCAAGGCCCTAAATCAAGAATTTCAACTAGATAACAAGTATAGGGAAGCAATACTTACGATTTATAGGCTAGTAGAGTTGATTTTTGGACCAAAACACTAGTATATGTTCTTGGTGTTCTTGAAGATCAAACCTAAAAGATGAAGTTAATGGATGAAATCGAAGGGTGTTACTAGTTAGGAAGATCTAATAACAAATCAAGGGGAAAGAAACACTTACATTTTCGAGAATTTGCAAGAAGATCTTATGATACTTGAGAGAGAATGGAAGTTTTCTTGACTTGGAATTTAGAATAATGAAAAAAATGAGGAATACTCATGCTTATGGGATGAGTTTTCGGTCCACATGAGTTTTGACCGAAAACTCATATGTGGTGGCCGAAAACTCCACATGAAGGGTTTATAGCTTGATTTTTATACTTATAACTCAAGCAAACACTTCCTAACACTCGATCCTTGAATATACAATGCTTAGAACACCCAAATAGACTCCAAACAATGCCAAAAGATAGCAAAATGGGTCTAAAACCAAAAATTTTCCGGGTTGTCACATCATCCCCCCGTTAGATGGAATTTCGTCCCAAAATTAGCTTTCTTAGCCGTACTACTGGGGTTGCGCTCCTCGGATTGGCAGAATACCTACTCGTAGACCTGGCAACTTTTACCTGGTGTTCCTAATAGGATTTGTACTTGGTCTATCTATCATTACCTCGTGTATACAAGTCGTATATAATCAGGGTTAGTAAGACGGTCGGATGTGCGACTCTGCCCCAGGTCCACAACCAAACAAGGAACAGGAGATAGGGCGGAAACACACATACTAAATCTGCGTAATCATAATCATATACCACCCTCGCGTATACACTGAATAGTGATAGGTGGGCTGTATTCGTCCATAGGCTCTGTGCTCGAACTTGGTCTGCTGGACGAGTGGTATTTCGTGACGGTCTGCGGACATCTGACGATAAGGCTTCGGAGGACAAAGTACTCTTCGCACGAGTTGGGGTTTAAAATACGAAAGATAAAACTGAGGTTTAGGTCGGACTTTCGATACGAATGACGAAAGTTTCGAGAACTTGCCGATCGAGGCGATAGAAACATATGAACTCAGTATGGTGAGGACCATGCCAACTCATGACGAAAGATAGTAACAGACTCTTTACTGAACAAAGTTTTGGTCAAATGAAAGAAACGTCTGTTATACAACGATGTATCCCTTGTATGATCGATACTGTACTCCTAGTATGTTCGACAATGTACTCTTTGTAAATGTTCCCGTGTTTCCTGTTTTATCTTGAAGTTAACACTCCTACGTATCGTATCGCTATGTGCGCATACATACAAACGAAAGTGCTCTAATAACTGGTGGGGATACTTTATATCATGATCCTCCTTGGTACCACTACAATCGCCTGCCATATACAAGTTATGAATATTTAAGATGAACCAGGCAGTCGACTGAGTAACTCTGCCTGAAATTCTCAACCAATTAAGGAATGGGGACCTAAGCGGAGTCACTCACTCTAAGTCTGCAACGTCTTAGTTGTGCACAACCCTGATGTATATGGTAATCCATAATAGCTTCTCTAAACGGATCTTTTAGTTCTCTTGAATACTGTGACCTATTTCAACATGTTAGTTATTATAATTACTTTTAGGTGTTATCCCCAAATTTTAATCTTATATGAATATAAATTAATTTTAAAAGTAATTACTATTTCGAAAACGTACCGCTACTCGTCAACGACTCCGGGGTAGATTCTCCTGCGGTGATCATCAGAATGCGTCCATCCGCGCCTGAGTTCTTTACTATCGGGCAGTCCCTCTGAAAATGTCCAGCCTCACCACAGCCATAGCAGGCTTGGTTTTCGTCAGCTCCGGGGACTTGGGAGATCGAATGAGCCGGTGCCCTGCAGAAACGGACTGTGTGTCCCTTTCTGTGGCAGTTCAGACACTGCATTTCCTGGCATACTCCGGTGTGGTGAAAGTTGCACTTTCCACACTTCGGGAGGGTTCCAGCATAGCGACTGGCATGTGCTGAAGCAGTAGACGTTGTAGCGGCGTACATAGTACTCGTTCGTTGTTCTTGCAGGGTGTCCTGTGTTGTTCGCTTCTTCTTCCTCTTGTTCCCCGACTTCTGATTATAGTCCTCTTCCCTCGGTGGCTCGGGAATAGGGACTTCTACACTATGGCGGACTCCGTGGTCGATGAGTCGCTGAGCTAGGCGTTTAGCACTATCGAACGTGGTTGGATTAGAAGACAACACATTTCCTTGGGTCGGAGCAGTCAGACCCCAAATGTATCTTTCTATCTTCTTGCTCTCCGGGGTAATCATCCCGGGGCATAGAGCTGCTAGCTCGCTGAACCGGTCAGTGTAGGTCACTATGTATGAGCCGACCATAGTGAGATCCCACAGCTCTCGTTCCAGCTTTTGAATTTCGCCTAACGGGCAGTATTCCTCCCGCATTAACTCTTTTAGGTTTTCCCAACCTATTGAGTTTGCCATTGATAGGGCCAGTGACTTAACATGGTTGTTCCACCATGTTAGGGCCTTGCCAGAGAAGGTGCAGGCAACAAACTTCACTTTGCTTCCTTCTGGGCACAAGCAGATTTCGAAGATCGACTCTGTTTTCTCGAACCATTACAAGAGGGCAATGACTCCGCCAGTCCCATTAAAGGATAATGGCTGGAATTTGGTGAAGTCCTTGTAGGAGAACTCTCTCGACCGCACGAGGACCTCACCTTGAGTAGAATCAGTAGGCGTTTCACCTCCGCTGGTACTGATGGAGTGATATTGAGCCATGGCTGTTGCCACAGCCGCAGCCACTGCAGCGTTTATAGCTGCCATATCGATTTGCATAGGAGGCGGCGTTGGAGTTATCGGAGTAGTGCGTCTGATAGGTCTGCGAGGAGGCATCTTTGCTAAAAGAATACAAAGATGAGACGGAATAAGTCCAAAGCATTGGACACAAGCCGAAAGCTGAAAAGACCAGGTTATCCTAGTTCTGGATGTATGGGCACCTGACTTCCACAGGGTTCTAGAAACAATTCATAAAAGAGTCTATACCTAATAAACTCTATGAATTTAAAATAACTATCTTCGAATGAATATCTGTTTCCTGAATAACTGTTACCAGCTGCATGTAAGAAAATAATCTTAACATATAATGTGAGCATTGTTTCCACTCGCTCTTTTAACAAGATTATTATTTAATAGTGTGACGTGTAAGACATTTTGGTTACTTCGGCTGATCCCTCTTTGAAAACTTCTCATGAACTTGTTCTTGTTCCTCCTGGACTCTTCTGTTGTCTACTATGAGGAAGTGGTTACATTTATCTGGGCTTGTCGTGCGAGAATGAAAGTGACTAAAGAATCTATGAGCTTTAAGGTAACTTTATGGGGTGATCCTTACGGTGTCCTCCTATAATTGTACAATGTATACAGGTTTGTATACAGTTGAAGATTAAATAGACCTTTGAATAAGTGGTCCTACTCCAAAACTACACCCTTAAGAGGAATGGATAGCGAAGCGTAGACCACAGATTCTAAGTCTATAAGATCTTAATTATACATAAAACTTTAGGAATATACATTGCAAGATTATAGACCTATCCGTAAGGGTCTTTTAAGTTATCACATAAGTTATTTATATGGACTAAAATACTCCTATAGTATTTCAACGTAATGTACTTGGTATGTTCTAAACTCGTTATCGCGCTATCGTATCATAGAATACTCCTATAGTATTCTAACTCTAAATGTACTTGTTCTGGTGTTCTCTTGACTGGTGTTCAGGTAAGTTTTAACACTGTTGCAACACCACATCCTTCCCAAACACATGTCGGTCACATCTCGAATGAATATAGTTGATCAGGCTATATTGATCCTAGCTATGATTACATAACTATTCGGGTTGACGACAGTGCCCAACCTTTAAATACTTTAGTTATGTTCTCCTCATGACACTGGTTCTATTATGTACATGTATAAGCAAGTACGTATATTTTTATAACTTGTAGTTATACTCTAAAAATATATCATTATCCAGAGCACTTAAGCCCCATTGTATTTATAGTTGTATATCTTTTATCGGTTGATATACTTAGTTCACTATAAACAATGCTCTGATACCAATCTGTCACATCCCGAAATCGGAACGGCGGAATCGTTCAGGGGTGGACGACGTCATGTTTAGTATCACGAGATATGTATATGGTAAGCAAGTAATGAACAACCATTTCATTTCGAAAGAAAGTGTTTACAATGTGTCTGTTCACAAAACATAGAATTCATACACAAATAACAAAACAAGACTTGAAGCTATAATGCTTCATCTTCTGAATCCCCAGCACGAGCACCTGTCTAATAGTCTCCTGAGAATACAAGTTATTTGAAATAGTTGATCAGCAATGAAGCTGGTGAGTTCATAAGTTTTTAGTGATGTGAGTAAGTTGTAAAGTGTTGTTGAAAATGTAGATGTAAAATGGTGTTGAAAGTGTAGTTGAAACATGTAGTTGTAAAATGTTGTAAGTTGTAAGTTCTGTTTTGAAAAGTTCGCCTGTTCCTCTAGAAAATCCTATATTTCCTACTTTGATGGAAGTTTAAGTAAAATGACACTACAACCCTTTCTATGGGTACTAAGTGGGTACAAGTTATATAAGACTCAGAGTAAACAAACAATCGATTGTGCGCATCTGCCCTAAGCTCATAACCAAACGAGGAACATAAATTTAGGCGGATAGCACACATCCCATTGGTTGTTATATCATCGTCATATATAACCCTGGTGTATTCACTTGTTACTCATGGAGTTAATTGTAATGGTTCCTTTATATCTAATGAAAAGTTCTTTAAGAAAACCTATATTTCTTATAATAAAATGGTGACCACGGTGACTACTTTTATAATAGCTTAGTTCATACTTCTATATATATTCTAATATCGGATAGAAAGTTAATTGAGTGAATCTGCCCTAAGCCCACAACCAAACGAGAAACAGGAAGTAAGGCGGAAGGCACACATCCAACTACCCATTGGGTATTAGTTTTATATATAAACATGGTGTATAAACTAAGGTATTATAGAGTTACTCACCTAAGGTCCTTCAAATTGTACTGGTTTAATAAAATGGATTAAACCCTTTACTGGGAAGTTTCTAGTTTTGTATACCAAAAGTACTGATTTTGGAAAGTATGTTTTGTACAAGAAAAACTGTGTTTTGACTCTGTGTCCTATAACCTGACCCATACCTGGTACCCTTATGATGACTTAATGTATACTAAGCATACATATATATATATATATATATATATATATATATATATATATATATATATATATATATATATATATATATATATATATATATATATATAGAATCAGATAGAAAATAGATTGGGTGAATTCGTTCCAAGCCCACAACCAAACAACGAACAAGAAATGAAGCGGAGAGCACACATCCTATTACCTGTCGGACCCTATTGGTATATATATATATATATATATATATATATATATATATATATATATATAAATATATATATATATATAAATATATATATATATATATATATATATATATATATATATATATATATATCCTTTGATGTATACATTAAGGAATCATAAGACCAGCATTATGGTCCTTTCTTTTAAACGTAGCCTTCTACCAAGGCATCTTCTGTTAAACGTAGCCTTCTACCAAGGCATCTACTGTTATGTGCTAGACTCGACTGTTCTGTTTGTCGATTGTAGAAATGTATGTTTTCCCTAATTTATAACTATCTTAACTCGAAAATAGTTTGAGTTTGACTTTCAAGTGTTACTGCCACTTTATGAAAGTAATGGGAAATGTAAGTACACAGTTGTCATTTATAATGACATGGGATGTACTGGTGACCTAAAAACATGTTCGTTTTATTACGGTCATAATGTGAAGGATAGAACCCCTACTAAACGCTCCCCCTGTCAAGAGATTTAGGGAACCAAATGCGACCTCTACAAATTCTTGCAAGCCGTGTAATTCACATTAAGGTTATATGATCATGTATACCCAATATAACTATCACCTTTTGTTTAAAACAATGAGTTAGTGATCAATTGGTATAATTAGATCCTGTGCGTGTGTTCTCATGCTATAGCAACCTAACTTGTTTGTTTTGTACTGTATATTGTACGTTCTGTTTGTTTCTCATAATTATGTGTTCTCTCTGTATGGTATTGTTTGTTTCTCTTCACTGTGTGTTTGACTCATGTATGAACTGACTCTTTGTGTGGTTCATTGTACTAGAAGTAATGAATAGCATTCTCCTAAACTATACCCATTATAGTTTACTAATATTCTACTTGGACTGTTACTTAAAAGACCCGTTTATCTACTAAGTTATGTTTGTACTTTAAAAACGGAGTTTTGTATAACTATAAAGTAACATAACTTTAAAAGAGTTTTTGAAATGTTTTGACAACTTATAAATGACATAAGTAACATTTTGAAAGATGTTTATAACAAACATTTACACAATTATCATTGTGTTCAACTTGTATTCCCCCCCCCCCCCCTTAAAACAGTTAAAACAGTTAAAAGATTCATTACGGGGTATGAACTCACCTGTAGTGAGTGGTTTGGATGAACGAATGGTATAGGATGCTAAGTGTCAAGTGAAGACTTGAACACACACACACGGATCCTATTTAACATATAATGACACATATATGTATCCAATTAGTGTTTATTCAACTAATCAGGTAAAGAATAATATCTTAAGGACTAAGAAATCCTTAAATGGTAGTGTTATAATCACTTAGGATTGCATAAGAGGGTTGTAAAGCCACTTAAGGGAGTTTTCGGTCCAAGTGGTATGTTTCTTGGAGTTTTCGGTTCTTGTGGTTTTCGGTCCATATGGTTTTCGGTCCAAATGGTTTTGATCGAAAACCCATGGTCTTTGATGCAAAAGGTGATTTCCAAGGGCTTTCAACAATCAATGAAGTGTTCTAGATTCATGACTAAGCTTTAGGAAAGGTTTAAAGTCATATTGCACCCTTTATAAGGGTTTTCGGTCTAAGGAGATGTACTAGACCGAAAACACCTTTTGTTCTTGGATAAATGATGATTTCAAGGCCCTAAATCAAGAATTTCAACTAGATAACAAGTATAGGGAAGCAATACTTACGATTTATAGGTTAGTAGAGTTGATTTTTGGACCAAAACAGTAGTATATGTTCTTGGTGTTCTTGGTGTTCTTGAAGATCAAACCCAAAAGATGAAGTTAATGGATGAAATCGAAGGGTGTTACTAGTTAGGAAGATCTAATAACAAATCAAGGGGAAAGAAACACTTACATTTTCGAGAATTTGCAAGAAGATCTTATGATACTTGAGAGAGAATGGAAGTTTTCTTGACTTGGAATTTAGAATAATGAAAAAAATGAGGAATACTCATGCTTATGGGATGAGTTTTCGGTCCACATGAGTTTTGACCGAAAACTCATATGTGGTGGCCGAAAACTCCACATGAAGGGTTTATAGCTTGATTTTTATACTTATAACTCAAGAAAACACTTCCTAACACTCGATCCTTGAATGTACAATGCTTAGAACACCCAAATAGACTCCAAACAATGCCAAAAGATAGCAAAATGGGTCTAAAACCAAAAAAATTTCGGGTTGTCACATGTACCGCCCGGGCAAGGCTAACATGGTAGCTGATGCTCTGAGCCGCAGGGCGGAGAGTGCCCCGATTCGAGATATATACATGAGGATGAAGGTGATGACTCCGGTATTGGATACCATCCGAGAGGCCCAGGCTGTGGCTGTGAGACCGGAGAACCGCAAAAGAGAGCGGGTGATTGGGCAGGTATCCGAGTTTGTGATGGATAGCCGAGGGCTTATGACCTTTCATGGTCGGATTTGGGTGTCGTATACGGGCGGGGCACGTAGCATATTGATGGAGGAGGCGCACAGATCGAGATTCTCGATCTATCCCGGGGCCACTAAGATGTATTTGAACCTGAAGAGAGATTATTGGTGGCCCTGTATGAAGAGAGATGTAGCGTGGGTTGTAGAGAGGTGCTTGACCTGTCGCCGGGTTAAGGCCGAGCACCAACGTACGCATGGCAAGTTGCAGCCGCTAGAGGTTCCCCAGTGGAAATGGGAATAGATTTCCATGGATTTCATCACCAAATTGACGAGGATCGCGTGGGGTGTGGATGCAATTTGGGTGATTGTGAATCGGTTGAAGAAGAGCGCTCACTTCCTGGCTATCAGTGAGAGCTCTTCTGCGGAGAGGTAGGCAGAGATATATGTGAGGGAGGTGGTGTCGCGGCATGACGTGCTGATCTTGATTGTGTCAGACCGAGATGTACGCTTCGCTTCCAGGTTCTGGAAGAAGTTCCATGAGGAGTTGGGTACGAGATTGCACTTCAATACTGCTTACCACCCTCAGACGGATGGATAGAGTGAGCAGACGATTCAGACGCTCGAGGACATGCTTCGAGCATGTGTTATGGACTTCGGTGGAAGTTGGGACACCTAACTACCTTTGCCTGAGTTTTCTTATAACAACAGCCACAATTCGAGCATTGGGATGCCTCCCTTTGAGCTTTTATATGGGAGGAGGTGTCGAACTCCCATCTGTTGGGGAGAGGTAGGGCAGCGAGTGATGGGTAGCACTGAGATAGTGCTTAAGACGACTGAGCAGATACAGCAGGTCAGACAGAGGTTGTTGACAACCCAAAGCCGCCAGAAGAGTTATGTGGATAGGCGGCGATTCGAGCTCGAGTTCCAGGTTGGAGACCTTGTACTCCTGAAGGTATCTCCTTGGAAACGAGTGATCCGTTTCAGGAAGAGGGGCAAGCTGGGGCCCCGATACATTGGTCCTTTCAGGGTGATCGCTAGAGTGGGCAAGGTAGTGTACCGTTTAGAGCTACCTACGGAGCTAAGCCAGATCCATGATACTTTCCACGTATCCCAGTTGAGGAAGAGTATAGCCGATGAGACGACAGTAGTGCCGCTAGAGGATATTCAGGTGGATGCGACCCTGAATTATATTGAGAGGCCGATTGCGATCTTGGATCAGAAGATCAAGGTTCTGAGGAACAAGGAGGTGCCTCTAGTTCAGGTCCAGTGGCAACATCGGAGAGGGTCCAAGCTGACTTGGGAGCCGGAGTCGGAGATGCGGGAGCAGGATCCAGAGTTATTTGCAGAATGAGACTTCGGGGGCGAAGTCTGATTCTAGTGGGGGGGGGGGAGGGAATTGTAACATCCAGGAATCAGGTATATCTAATTAATCCCTCTTCTTTTCCAAGTTGTCAAAATTAGTCCATGAGAGAATATTGTAGCAAATGAGTACGCTGGGCGTACTAAAGAGTACGCTGCGCGTACTCATGAGCGTGCTCTTGACGCGGATGTTACCCAGTACGCTGGGCGTACCATAGTGTACGCTGGGCGTACTAGGCTCAGACATGAAACCGTAAATGAGACTTGAGCACTATAAAAGGAATGCTATGGCCTCCATCCCAGCCACCATTTCCAGTGAGTGAAACCCTAAGGTGCCGTTTGGTTCGCAGAATCTTGCCGAAGGAATTGGAATTGGAATTGGAAAATGAATCTGCCAGGAATTTGAATCCAAATCCATATGCTGTTTGGTTGGCAGGAAATGGAATTGGAATTAATTCCAGATTGTGTTTGGTTCGCAGGAAATGGAATTGGAATTCATGTAAAATGACATAATTACCCTTTTTGCATGTTTTGCTTAATTTTACCTTGTTTTCTAAATTATATGGTAAGATACATTATAAAAACTATAAAAACGGTAAAATTTTGGCGGTGGTGGAAGTAGTGGTTAGGGCAGTGGCGGTTGTAGCGGCGACAGTGGTGGGTGGCGACGCCGGTGGTAGTGATGGTGGTGGTGGCATTGATGGTGGGTGGTGACGACGGCGATGGTGGTGATCATGGCGGTGGTACTGGTGGTCGGTGGCCGCGACGATGGCGGCGGTGGTAGTGATGTCAGAGGTAGTGGTGGTGGGTGGTGGTCATGGCGGTGGGTGGTGACAGCAGTGGTGGTCATGGCGGTGATGGTGGGTGGTGGTGGCGTCGGAGGTAGTGGTGGTGGTGGTGGTGGCGGTGGTAGTGGTGGTGGGTGGTGGTCATGACGGTGGGTGGTGGCAGCGGTGGTGGTCATGGCGGTGATGGTGGGTGGTGGTGGCGTCGTAGGTAGTGGTGGTGGTGGCGGTGGTGGTGGTAGTGGTGGTGGTGTCGGAGGTAGTGACGGTGGGTGGTAGCAGCGGCGGTGATGGTGGGTGGTGGTGGCGGCGACGATGGTGGTCATGGCGGTAGTAGTGGTGGTCGGTGGCGGCGGCGGTGGTAGTGGTTGTGGCGGCAACGGTGGTGGTGGCGGTGGCGGTGGTGGTGGTGGCGGCGGCGGTAGTGGCGGTGGTGGTGGTCAATGATAGTGATGGTGGTGGTGGTGGTGGTAGTGGTGGGTTTTTTGATAAGTACAAAGGGTATTTTTGTAATCTGCCACTTTCCTTGATGAGAAGGAATGTTTTCCATCCAACTTTGGAAGGAATTCACTTTCCACCATATGGTGGAAAGTTTATTTCATTTAGGAATCATTTTCCCTCCTCTAAGTCCAACCAAACGCATAAATTCGAGGGAATTGGAATCCTTTTCCCTCGAATTCCATTCCTTTCCTGCCAACCAAACGCACCATAAAAGAGCTAAGCCTTCGTTTTAGAGCTGGTGTGTGTGAGTTTGAGCTTGATTAGTGTTCTTGTGAGATTTTGAAGAGAAGAAGGACCATTGAAGAAGCTAGAGTTGAAGTGCAAGCCTTGGATCTGAGCTTTCCAGAGGTTGGAGCATCTTCTGGAGGTAAAAAGCTCAAAGCTTTCTTAACCTTTTTGGATTTGTGCATTATGGACCATTTTTAGGGTTTTTGTCCCAAAGGTGGAGACTTTATGAGTAAATGGTCTCCATAAGCCTTGATCTGCCCCATTTCAGTATAAAATGTGTTGTAGATCTATAAAAATCCAATCTTGATCATTAATATTGAGTCATGCATGAGATATGAGCTTAATGAGGAAAGAGGATAAGAGTTTGGAGTGATTGGTGACCTTTATAGCCATGCAGAGGCTTAAAGGCTTCGACTTTATGGGTTAAGAGGCATTAGAAGGACTAGATCTGGAATATGAGCTTGTGTCTTAACCGTTTCAGACCAAAAACCATTAAGAGCATAAAACTGGGACTTACGCTGGGCGTAAATCCCAGTACGCGCCGCGTAGGGGTTGAGGTCCCCGATTCTGGATAGCCGGGGTACGCCCCGCGTACTGCCCTCTGTTGACTTTTAGGGTTTGGTCAACAATGGGACATTTGGACCATTAGAAGGGTAAAATGGTCTTTTCCCCTTCTGAGAGATTATAGGAAGGGATTAGTCTAGCCTTTGAGAATCGTTGTTAATTAGAGGTAAATTACTTTATGTGATTAGGCGGAGGCTAGATCAGTATTTCGAGTTCGAGACTTTCCGAGATTTACCCAAGGTGAGTCTTCTCACTATACATTACCTAGAGTGGTATCTATGTGCAGACCGGAGGGTCTTATGTGTATGTGTATGTTTGAGATTTATGTGCATTGTGTTATATGTATGCTATGTGTTATATAGACCGGACCAGAGGGTCTAACGACCCATGAGGCCAGAGGGTCCTCGATCAGACCGGACCGGAGGGTCCAACGATTTAGACCGGACCGGAGGGTCCAACGAGCTACGGGACTGGAGGGTCCCGCTGAGACACATCGACCGGAGGGTCATACCGAGTTATAGCCTCGAGTGGCTTATGTGTTGTATGTGGTATTTTGGGGAAACTCACTAAGCATTTATTCTTACCGTGTTATGTGATATGTGTTTCAGGTACTAGCAAGGATCGCGGGAAGGCACCGGCATGATCTGTACACACTGATAGAGTATTATGTATTTGAGATTCTGGGATATGTTTTACTGAGATAACATTTGATACATTTGAGTTTTGAGATTTCCTTATGAGATATGTTATGTTTGAAAAATGAAAAATTATTTTGAAAATTTACGTCGTTACAAGTTGGTATCAGAGCCTTGGTTTGAGGGATTCGGATGTACCTTCGGGCGTATCTGAACTCAAACTGAGGATTCGAGAAAGTTTTCATAAAAGAAACAATTTTTATAAAAGAGTAAAAGATTTTTGAGAAAAGCAGGACGGAGAGTGTGTACGATCAGCCAGCGCCTGAATGGTGATTTCCCAAAATACCCTTACAATATGTGCTATGAGATATTATGTGATATGCTATGCATGCTAGAGCAGGCTAGGTATTCATATCTAGGACTAGAATGGCCTGATTTGTGATGCCTTAGCCTAGGAGATTACTGCTACTATGAGGTACTTCGAGAGTGAGTAGGTAGCAGCGAGGAGCTTATGAGTGGTCTACTAGAGGGTAGCCTGTGTTTAGCGAGATATAGAGTACTTGTGATATGGGATCCTAGGAGGAGGACTTGGGGTGAATATCGATGCGTTGTGGAAGGTAGTGTAGGGCCCGTACTACTGGAAACACTGGATCGGTGAGCAGTCCAAGTAAGAATCCTTAGGGTACTAGGGAACAAGTAGGGTTGAGTATCGAGTGCGAGTATACTCGAGCGAGTCTTTGATTTATTTTGTGTTGTGTTTCAGAGACATCATGGTTGGGACACGCCACACACCAGAGGGCAGCGGCGTTAGCGACGAGGAGATTCGTTGGATGATTCATGACGAGGTGGCCGCGGCGATCCGGGAGGCCATTCCGGAGATGTTTGGGTCTATCAAGACCACGTTGATTGAGACATTTGACGAGAGATATGCTGCTGTTACTGAGGCGGCTGCTGCTGCAGCCACTGTAGATGTCGTTACCGCAAGGCCACATGGGGGTGACTCGTTGTTGTACCGAGAGTTCAGCAACACGAAGACACCAGAGTTTGATGGGACTCAGGATCCGATAGCCGCGATGAGGTGGATCTCTGACATTGAGGGATGCTTCTACACCTGTTCTTGTCTGGATCATCTGAGGGTACGGTTCGCGCTGAACCAGCTTCGCTTGGGAGCGAAGGATTGGTTGAAGTTCGTGACAGCTGACTTCACTCCTGCAGAGATTACAGCGGTGACTTGGGAGAGGTGCACCACCATGTTCCGAGATGAGTATGTTCCCCCTATGGAGAGGGAAGATCTAGCCCAGGAGTTCCTGTTCCTCAAGCAGGGGACGGAGTCCGTGACTGTGATTACACGGATGTTTCACGAGAGGGCGTTGTTTTGCCCTGAGCACGTGTCTACCGAGGAGGGACATTCGTGAGTTCATGGCGAACTCGACATACCGGACATTTTCCGAGCTCCAGGCAAATACCCGAAAGAGGGAGATTGAGCTAGAGACTCAGGCCAGGGAGGAGGCCGAGTCTCAGGGAGGGATGGGCGGCCGGTACAGTCTCAACCGGCAGCCAAGCGGGCAAAGCCCGCCGATTCGAGAAACGGAGGTCAGAAGGGCCGCAGTTGTGGGAAGTGCGGCAAGATCCATGAGGGAGTAAGCAGGGAAGGGGTGTGCTACAAGTGTGGCAAGGAGGGGCATTTCGCGAGGGATTGCCCCAAGGGGTTTGCAGTTTGCTTTCACTGCAACCAGACTGGCCATCGGAAGGCCGAGTGCCCAAGGGGTCCAACGACCCATGAGGCCAGAGGGTCCTCGATTAGACTGGACCGGAGGGTCCAACGATTTAAATCGGACCGGAGGGTCCAACGAGTTACGGGACTAGAGGGTCCCGCTGAGACACATCGACCGGAGGGTCATACCGAGTTATAGCCTCGAGTGGCTTATGTGCTGTATGTGGTATTTTGGGGAAACTCACTAAGCATTTATGCTTACCGTGTTATGTGATATGTGTTTCAGGTACTAAGGAGGATCGCGGGAAGGCGCCGACATGATCTGGACACACTGATAGAGTATTATTTATTTGAGATTCTGGGATATTTTTTACTGAGATTAGATTTGATACATTTGAGTTTTGAGATTTCCTTATGAGATATGTTATGTTTGAAAAATGAAAAATTGTTTTGAAAATTTACGTCGTTACAAGACCATTTTACCCCTGAATGGCCATAAATGTCTATAAATTGACCAAACCCTAAAAGTCAACCAAAAGTCAACGGCAGGTGTATACAATCAAGTCAGTGCCATCCCGTGATCCTGAGAAACCTGAAACACATAACACATAACACGGTAAGCACAAAGCTTAGTGAGTTCCCCAAAATACCACATACATATAACTAGCCGCTCGAGGCTATGGCTCTACGAGACCTTCCGGTCGATGTGTCTCAGTGGACCTTCCGGCTCCACAACTCTGGTAGACCTTCCGGTCCTACCCATGATGACCTTCCGGTCCTGCAGCTCGTTGGACCCTAAGGTCCGGTCTAGCTCGTTGGACCCTCTGGTCCGATCTGGTTGAGCCTTTCGGCCTCATATATCGTTGGACCTTCCGGTCCGGTCTAAATAACTCATAGAATAATATCACATAGACAAGATGTATAACTCAAGTAAGCACATAAGACCTTTCGGTCACACATAAATACCACTCTAGGTAACGTATAGTGAGAAGACTCACCTGACAAGCAACAAGTAAATAACCTCGCACCCGAATCTCGAACTGGCCTCCGCCTAACACAAGGGATTAATATCACTAATTAATACTATTTTCACAATTCACACAACCGACGACTATTCTTTCTCTTTCTAACTCTTTGAAGTGGATAAAATACCATTTTACCCCTCCATGGTCCTTATTACTCATGTTTACCAGAACCCCAGAGTCAACAGAAGTCAACACTCGAGTCAACAGTCCAAGTTTGACCCGACTCGTCGAGTGCACTCTTGCGACTCGTCGAGTCCCCTCGTATCCTCATAAGTCTCAAAAGTCTAGCTCAACTTGTCGAGTTGACCCCCAAATCACCGAGTTATCACTCAATCAACCCATCGGGACAAACCCTCACCGACTCGTCGAGTCAGGCCATGGACTCGGCGAGTCCCTTCGATCAGATTCCTCATTCAAACGATTTAAGGCAGATCCATCACCCCAAACACTAGATCTATCATCCTAAGGGTCGATTGTGACGTAAAGATGCAAGATTTACGTTTAAACATGGCATATAAGGCTCATAATGCCAATACAACTCTAACAAGGATGATTAACCACAATAACTCTTCTATGGTTAAATAAAGCTATAATCTTTGGACTCCCTAGACCTCACAAGGTCCAGATCTGAAGTCTAGGCCTCAAGAGAGACCTTATGCATACAAAGTCCCAACAATGGTGGAAGAAACCCTAATCTTCCATATTTACAAAGTCTAAGAAAAATAACAAGAAAGGTGCAAGCTTTTACCTCTTACTCAAACCCTTGCACGAAGTTACACCAGATCCACTGATTCTCTAGCTCCCTTGATGGGTGATCTGTTCTTCTCCTCCACTAGTCTACTCCAAGTTTTAGCTTCTAATACTCTTATGGCTCTCTATACACGTTTAGGGTTTGCTCTCAAGGAAGGGTAGCCGCAAATGAGGCTATAAGTTCCTTTAAATAGGTCCCAAACCCGGGAAATTAGGGTTTCTCTGCCCAGCACCTACTCGGCGAGTCAGCTCTCTGACTCGTCGAGTCCAATCATTAATCCCACGTAGACACTCGCCTCTACTCGATGAGTTGGACTCACAACTCGTCGAGTCACTCCATAAATCTCAATATTAATCACACAATAATATACCTGAAAGTCCGGATGTTACAAAAAGCCTCCAGCACATCCTGAATCAGAAAGAATTAAATATGAGGCAGCGGAGATGGGTCGAGCTGCTAAACGATTATGAGTGCGAAATCAAGTATCATCCGGGCAAGGCGAACGTGGTGGCTGATGCCCTTAGCCGAAAAGAATACGCAAGTCGTCGCGTGAAAACTCTTTCGGTAACCATTCGATCCCACCTAATCTCGCAGATCAAAGAAGCCCAGTTGCATGCATTGAAACCCGAGAACACTACAAGTGAATCATTACGCGGGATGGAGAAGAACCTTGAAGTCAAAGAGGACGGAGCATACTATTTCATGGATAGAATCTGGGTCCCTAAATTTGGGGGATTCAGAGAAGTAGTCATGAATGAAGCTCACAAGACACGATACTCCATCCATCCGGGATCAGATAAAATGTACCTAGATATCAAACAACATTATTGGTGGGAAAACATGAAGGCAGAAATCGCCACTTACGTGGGCAAGTGCCTCACTTGCGCCAAAGTAAAAGTGGAATATCAGAAGCCCTCGGGGTTATTACAACAGCCTGTAATACCCGAGTGGAAATGGGAAAGGATTACCATGGATTTCGTGACTAATTACCCAAGACAACAGACGGGTTGGATGCTATATGGGTAATCGTCGATAGATTAACAAAATCCGCCCATTTCCTGCCAATAAAGGAATCTTACAAGTTGGAAAGATTAACCCGAATCTACATCAAGGAGATCGTGAGACTCCATGGGGTGCCGATATCTATTATCTCGGACCGAGACAGTAGATTTACTTCACGATTTTGGCAGTCGCTGCAGAAGACAATGGGAACACATTTAGACATGAGCACTGCCTACCACCCTCAAACAGACGGACAAAGCGAGCGCACCATCCAGACGCTTGAGGACATGCTTAGAGCCTGTGTGATCGACTTCGGCAAGTCTTGGGACACCCACTTGCCTCTGATTGAATTCTCATACAATAACAGTTATCACACGAGCATCAAGGTTGCTCCTTTCGAAGCGTTATACGGTCGCAAATGCAGGTCACCTCTATGCTGGGCTGAGGTGGGTGACTCTCAGCTAGCAAAAGGGCAAGCACTGAACAGTGCTTTAACCGAACCAGAGATCATCTGTGAAACAACTGAAAAGATAATTCAAATCAAGGCTCGACTTCAGGCATCGCGGGACCGACAGAAGAGTTATGCTGACAAGCGGCGAAAGCCTCTGGAATTTCAAGTCGGAGACCGGGTGCTATTGAAAGTCTCTCCCTGGAAGGGTATGATTCGTTTCGGGAAACATGGGAAACTAAACCCGCTATACATTGGACAATTCGAGATCCTTGCCCGAATC
The DNA here is from genome assembly GCF_052849685.1 of Lactuca virosa. NCBI lineage: Eukaryota > Viridiplantae > Streptophyta > Magnoliopsida > Asterales > Asteraceae > Lactuca > Lactuca virosa. Next base: position 266,343,211 of record NC_136434.1, read on the forward strand.
GGTCCAGTGGCATATAGGCTGCAGCTACCTGTGGGGCTCAGCAACATACACCCCGTGTTCCATGTTTCAAATCTAAAGAACTGCCTATCAGACGAAACTATGGGTATTCCATTAGAAGAAATCGAAATCAACGAGAATCTCCTGTTCGTGGAAGAACCAGTTGAAATCATGGACAGGGAGGTGAAGCGTACTAAGCAAAGTCGCATTCCAATTGTGAAGGTTCGATGGAACGCAAAGCGCGGACCGGAATTCACATGGGAACGCGAAGACCAAATGAAGCAGAAGTACCCTCACCTATTCTCGCATCTTCAAACCTAATTTTCAAAAGAATTTCAGGACGAAATTCCCTCTAACGGGGGGATGATGTCACAACTAGCAAATTTGGCTAGGAAACTTTATCCTTATGTAAGCATTATCAATGGCAACAATTGTAACCATGACTTGAAAACATGATTTATGAATATTCAATGACAACAAACTTCCACTAAAAATCCAAATGAAAGAGCAAAGCTCAATACAAACACTTCAAATGGTCAATGATAGATTTGAAACCCTAAAAATCGTGGTTTAAGTCCATTATGTACTAGGATTTTCTTATTGGGCCTAATGGACCAATAAGCCTCCAATTTGACTATTTTGGGCTTAGAACTCTTAAATGGGCTCTAATTGGACCCACTTTCATGAAACTTAAACATTTTGGGCCATAATGGGCCTAAAATGGATTAGTTTACCTTCAATGGGCCTTGTTGGGCCATAGCAAAACTAATTAGCCCTAATGGGCCATAAATCCATTCTTTTATACAAAATTGGGCCGAAAATTCTTTATGGACCTCATAATTTCGAACCAAGATAAGAAGTGGGCCAAATTAATTTACCTCCTTCCTCCTAGCCCAAGATCTCGGCCCATCATCATAAAAAAAAGGGGAAAAGATTGTGCATGGAGTAAATGGTGACACCTCAAGTTTACCTTGTAGTTTTCCATGCTAATTACCCACTAAGCAATGAGCCAAATCTCATACTTCTAAGCACCCATCATCTCACACCTCTCTCCTCTTCCCCTCTTCTTACCTTCGGCCAAGAGGAACACACACGCACACACACACACACACACACACACACTTCATTTGCAATATTCTCTCAAATAAACTCTCAAACACCCTCAAGAACAACTCTTCCTTCCTCTCAAATTTTCGAAGATTTGAAGCATTTCAAGGAGGTTTCAAACAAAAATCAATTCAAGTTACATACTAGTTGTAAGATCTTACAAACATATTTTCTTTCTACACTCATTCTCTCCTCTTACCACCTTGTCTTCATAAATCATACTCTTAAAACTTCCTAAAATTCGAAGATCCCATCAAAGAAGCAAGCTAAGCCAAAAACAACACCATCTTCTTCCATTCTTCCTCAAAACCGAGAACAACAAACAAAGGTGAGTTCATAACCCCTTGTTTTCGGTTTTTACTTGTTTTTGGGGGGAGAATACAAGTGTTATGTTTTGATCTATGTGTGCTTGCATGTTATATGTGATTTCTTTGATTTATGTTGTGAAAAATTGCGTTAATACATGTTATATCAAGAGATCTATAGCCAAAGTGTGAACGATTTATAAACAAAAACATAATAAGACAATATACTTCAAAGATCTAAGAGTCTTTAAGCTTAGGAAGTGAAAACAAAGCCAAAAATCTTTATACGTGTCATTTTTGCAAAAATAACAAAGATTTGGGTAAAATATTATATTTTCGGTTTTATAAGGATAAAATAGTATTATTTACATAAAAATCTGACTTTTATGAAAATAACACTTCTCAAGGGGCCAAATACATAAATTATAGCTTATTGGGCTTACATTTGGGCCTCACGGGTTTTTGGGCCCAAAATTGCAAAAATGAAGAATTCTAGGGGCTGAAATTGTAAATTCATAAAAGTATGAGCCTAAAACATAATTAAACTATTTCACGTGCTGAAAATGACCCTTTTTGCTAAATTGGACTAAAAATGCAAAGTTTTTAGATTTTGGGCCAAAAGTGTAAAACTTACGGCAAATGGGCCAAAAGTGTAAACTTTTTACGAATAAGGGCTGGAAATGGCAAATACAATAGTTTTGGGCTGAAATTATTATTTAAATTATGTTTGGGCCGAAAATGTCAAGAAAAATGGTTTAAGCACCAAAAATGACAATTTTCATCAAAAGGGACTAAAAGTGTCATTTTTATTAATAAAGGGGTTGAAATGGTCAAAATCAATATTTTTGGGTCAAATAGGCTAATATTTAAATTGTTGGGTCAAGAATATTAAATTTATAACGCATGGTTTTTTTAAAAGCTTATAGATATATATACATATATATATATATATATATATATATATATATATATATATATATATATATATATATATATATATAACCAAAGCTTCGTTTTAAATCAAACGTTAACGTATTTTTAACATCGCGAATAAACATTTGGTATACAACAAAACCTACACTACGAACTTAAGTCGATAATCAGATAAATGATACAATGATTGGGCCCAACATCTTCTATTCGTGCTATTGGGCCTTTGTGGCCCAATTCCATGATTATTGGGCCCAATAAAATCAAACCATGTTTATTGGGCCTTGGTGACCCAATTACATGCCCAATGGGCCTTTATCAGCTTTAACATGCTATTGGACCTTAGTGGCCCATTTGCAATGCTAATATGGCCCTAATCATTCATCATATGCTTAATGGGCTATAATGTGTCCGTAGCATACTCGACAGCCTATAATAACATACATGATTAGTGGGCCACCGTTGTCCTCTTTCGTGTCTGTTAGGCTTACTTCATATTCACGTAAACATCATTCGAGTTGTAAAACAAGGTTATTCAATTTCATTGGGATTTAGTGAGAAATAACGGGTGGCACCAATAAGTGTCGGTCGTAACCTGTAGTTATAATCAGAGTCTCCTGGAGGGAGAGCGAGAGTTTGTGTATAGATCTATACGGGGGTGACTCCCCCACACCTGAGCTGTTCGCTACAGTTAGACTCGGCCAGTCTAGGGTGACAAAATCTTGATCAAAACCGGCGTTAGAAAAAATTCCAAGACAAACGAATTAGTCACTATTATGCATGGTTATAACGAATCACATAGAGATCCATTACCATCTAAGTACTCATGGGAAATCATATTCATACACCGTGACGATGCAAAGTGAATTATACAATAATTCAAAACTATCATACTATTTAAATTGGAAAACATCGGGTTTTCCGGGGAACGACATTAATCACTTCTACATACAACAACTACAATACAAGGAACAATTATGAGAGGCATTCACTTTTACATGTTTTGAAATCACATACATATACACTTATGGGATCATCACATCTTTTTCGTAAACAGTTTTTGTTACAGAAAATACCGGATTTTCTGGGTTTTACAAACAATACAAACTATTTTTTTTATATCAAACATGCTTATGAACTCACCAACATTATATATGTTGACCGTTTTCAAAATAACTTGTATTCTCAGGTAACTGTTAGAATGAAGAATCACCAAGCGTGTTTCTGAAATTTCTTTTGTGCAATGTCAATCGTTAAACAATTTATGTTCTGTGATGTTGTAATGTAAACAATGTACTTGATGTGAACAAGGTCAGTTGTAATGTATTAATGAATGGTGATGTTTATGTTATGTTTCATGTATATTCATTGTGATGATATTTCAATTTAAGTCACACGAGCCCTCGGACGTTTCCGCCGTCTGGTTTGGGGGTGTGACAGGTTGGTATCAGAGCTTTGTTTATAGTGAACTAGCATATCTAACCATACATGATATACAACTATAAACATAATGGGAATAAATAACTCTGAACAAAAATAAAATTTCATACTTATGTGCTTATATTAAAAACAACAATATAACAACATTTAAAAGTCTTTGGAGGATTCGAACATTTTCGATTGTGCTCGGACAGTTATGAAGCCGTAATGGGGGTAAATGTAACACCCATAAAATTGAGGCCAATTTAAAACATTTTATCCCATTCAAAAACCATTAAGTTATTACAACTTGTTTTCAAAATAGTTTAAACATCAGAGTATCCCCAGAACCAAATCACAAAATCATGAAATATGAGGAGCGGTGCGATCACGCCTTTGCCTTGCCACGATCACCTGATGTACCTGAGACAATAAACTGAAAACCGTAAGCTCGAAAGCTTAGTGAGTTCCCCCAAAATACCCGTACACACATAACCATACACATACAGCAATGAACAACATACTATGGGTCCAAACAACTGTCAGGTTGGAATACCCCAGGCCCTCAACCGTCGGGTTGGAATGCCAACATACTACGAGTCCAATCATCCTCGGGATGGAATAATCTCGGCCCACAACCATCGGGTTGGAATGCCCACACACCTATCCATACAATAACTACTACGGGTCCAATCATCCCTCGGGATGGAATACCCCAAGCCCTCAACCATCAGGTTGGAATGCCCACCTACTATGAGCCCAATCATCCTACCGGGATGGAATACTCCTGGCCCTCAACCATCGGGTTGGAATGCCCACCTACTATACATACAATAGCTACTATGGGTCCAATCATCCCTCGGGATGGAATACCCCAGGCCCTCAACCATCAGGTTGGAATGCCCACCTACTATGAGTCCAATCATCCTACCGGGATGGAATACTCCTGACCCTCAACCATCGGGTTGGAATGCCCACATACTAGCAAACATGTGCACCTATTAAATAATCATATAACAGTCTACAAGACAACATACTAGGGCCCTATCATCCTACCGGGATGGAATACCCTCTACTACTGCTCAACACGTGCACATATAACAGGTAATCTCCTACCAGCATACAGACAGTCAGACCATCTACAGGTCACTAACCATAGCCACATCCAATCTACCAGAATACCGATCTAACAGAGCATACCATCATATAGCCATCCTATCTACCAGGATGTCAACTAACATAACACAGCAGTAACTATCTCAAATAACAAATCAAAGGGCCGGCCTTGGTGCCTTAGACCCTTGTGTATAGTGAGGATAACTCACCTTGCAACTGCCGAGCCGAACCACGAAAGCACAATCCCGAAGCACTGCCCCAAACTCCAATACCTATAGCCATCAATGATCCATTGACATAAATATCCGAATTACCATAATACCCTTGAAGGTCAAACTGGTCAAAGTCAAAGTCCTGGCCAAAGTCAACCTTCCTGATTGACCCTACTCGCCGAGTCAACCCGCTGACTCGCTGAGTTCCTAACTCAGAAAACTCTCATATCACGACTCGACTCGCCGAGTCACCCCATGACTCGTCGAGTTCAACAATCTCTGAGTCCTATCATGTCCAACTCACTGAGTCACCACTCAACTCGCTGATCTGAGTCTTAACCAGAAGAGGTTGAGGTTTTGCGTTCTGACTCGTCGAGTCCAAGAACAGACTCGCCGAGTCCACGACAATCTTCAACAGCCTCGCCGAGTTGTTCCTCCAACTCGTCGAGTTCATGCCTATCTTCAACAGACTCGCCGAGTCCAAGAACAGACTCGCCGAGTCCTTTCAGTCCTTTATTCATACAGAGGCTTTTCGAGTCATGCAGGGGCTCCAAACTGTAGATCCACTCTTCTATGGCATGACTCTCACGTAAAGTTGCAAACTTTACGTGGAAACAAAGAGCTATAGGCCCAAATCAATCTAGGGCTAAGGTTTAAGACAAGGATGCTTCACCAACAAGCCAAAGGCTGATACTTTGTGAGTTTCTGGACTAAGACAAGTCTAGATCTGAAGTAGCAACCTCAGATCTAGACCCCTAACCCGAACTAGATCCTTAACATGCCAAAATGGCCCCAAATCTCATTCTTGAATAGATATAAATGCAATAGAGTCAAGGTAACAGCTTGTTACCTCCAAAATGTGCCCAAGCTGAAGTAGATTCGTGATCTATACCAATCCCTTGATGCTAGCCTCTTGATCTTCAAGCTCCCTTCTCAATATTCCTCCTCCTAAGCTCAAATCTCTTTAACAATGGAAGCTCACACGATTTTAGGGTTTACTGACTCTCAAGGGCAATAAGGAGGCTGAAGGGAGGACATATGGTCCTTTAAATAGGGTGCAACCCTTAAGATTAGGGTTTTCTCTTTTCAGCACCAACTCGTCGAGTCCAGCTGTCGACTCGGCGAGTTGGTCACTTAACTTGCGGCCAAAACCCACTCCGACTCGACGAGTAAGCATACCTACTCGTCGAGTACCTTCTTCAATTCACAATTAAATCCTTCAATCATACTTCTAAATTTTGGGATGTTACAACTCTCCCCCACTTAAATTAGGCTTCATCCTCGAAGCCTACTGCAGTGTACGATTCTGAATATACCTCTTGCACTGCAGACTCCGATTTCCAAATCAACTTAGGTCCTTCCAGACCCTACCACTGTACCCCTTTTAAAATAACTTCTTCTCGCGTGGTATCCTTGCCAATACTCCAGGCCGACCATCGGCCTTTTCTACTTAATGTCAGAACACATCAAACCAGTATCACCCGATGATACTGCCACCTTCCTGACATGAACACACCTTCGAGACTTGCGAAAGTTAGACACCACAATAATCCACTGAGCTCTGCTATAACACTAATCCACCTTTCCTTCGCCCAAAATTGGCGATAACCCAGATAACCTGCAATACGGAACGAATCCTGTTCCCATCCCGAATCTATTCCCTTTTATAATGACAGGATACTGCATCCTTCAGCTTCTAGCAACTCCCATGAATCAGCCAGCTATATCACATAACCATTCGTACCTAGCCCAATCAGCCTCGGGCTGGAATACCAGGTACGCCTATAACGTGTCCCGTCATCCCAAGGATGGTATACCCTCGGATTCCCACACATGTTTGGCCCAATCAACCCTCGGGTTGGAATACCAAACATACCAGGTCCAATCAATCATAGGGTTCGGTCATCCTCATGATGGAATACCCTAGAATGGAATACCACTTCTCACATAACCCATGCCTACAACCATACTTGAAGCCCAAGGATCCAACCTTGCAGCTCCCTCAATCTACTCTGATTCGACACAACCGAGTGTAACTCACTCAAATCTCGATATCACGACTACTCCAAACGTACCATGACAGGAAAAATTACTCTCACGATCCCTAGGTCCACGACCTACGACTGGAATATCCTCACAGGGTTCTCAGCCCGGTCTAGACTGCTCCCGAGTCTATCAACTCCGCTATCTCTAGCTCCTCTGTCCAAATCTCCAATCTGGAGTTACACCTTCTCCTCTTCCTAGGAGACTTGAACCATGACCTCGCATCATCAGTCGGTGCCGATAGTTGGAACCTCACTCTACATCATCTACTTGTGGAGCACGTCGCTATCCCATAACATGTGCATATACTCAGAAACTGATTGCATAACCTACCATCCACAAAGAGACTTTCGCATGCCCCTCAACATTTCCGACACTTGGGAACAACCCCACTGATTGTTATAGCATAGCAGTATCCTCACTGCTCGCTCAAAGATCCACCATACAGACAGGGTTCTTACCATAACTGGAACGCCTCATCGCACCACTTCCCGTAACCGACATCCAAACTGCGTCAGGCGACATTCTTCCAAACCATGCCCCATCCGAGAATTTCCATTTCTCCCCCACTTAGAGCACTAACTACTGTCTACCAACGGCGAAGCTGGTACGTGACTCAATCGTCCCAATCCGAGACAACGAACTTCAAGGGATCCGAGTTCCCGCTGATGATTCCATATCTCTGGATCATGACCTTCCTCTCTCTTAAATGCATCACCAGATACTACCCCTCTATAATTTATCAATAATAACTTCTCACTATCATCTACTATGATCTAATAACTTATGCAGGAAACAAACAACTCATAATAACATGAACAAGATATAGAAGGAAAAGACATACCGGCTGTCACCTCTGGCGCTGTCCCGATCTCCTCGGCCACAAGCTGATAAGCACGCCCTGGAGCCTTCGGAGGCTCTGCTCGACCCTGACCCCCGTCAGTAAGTCTCAAAGTGGCTGGTGCTGGGACCTGCACTGGCCTGGCAGCCAAGAGAGGACACTGGGCCTTCATATGGCCCACCTGATCACAATGATAACAAAGTCGGACTCCGGCAGCTGGAGCCTGCTGCCTACAATCCCTGGCTATGTGGCCCTCCTTGCCACACTTGTGGCACCCAGAAGAAGATCGACAAACTCCATCATGTACCTTACCGCACTTCCCACAAGTGCGACTCCTCTGGCTTTCCTGACGATAATCAGCGGCCCTCATCCGTTTCGGAGCAGGCTGCGACTGCACCGGGGCCTGCCTCTGCTCCCTCAGCTGGAGCTCAATCTCTAGCTCGCGCCACCTGGCGGCCTTCTGCAACTCCAACAAATTATCACATCTCTGCGTGAACACAACTGTCTGATGTCCCTCTTGAGCATGCTCAAATACCGGGTCATCTAAGCCTGCTCGGAAGCAAACTCAGGGTAGAACATTGCCTTCTCCGTAAACATCCTGGTGATCTCCATCACCGACTCTGAATCCTGTCTAAGCTCCAAAAACTCCAGAGCCAATCTCTCCCGCTCAACCCGCGGAACATAACGGGTACTGAACATGTCTCAGAACTGATCCCAAGTAACCGCAGCCCGCTGCGTGTCAGAATATGATCCCATAGTCAACCTCCACCAATCCTTCGCCCCGAGCCTCAAAAGGTTCAAAGCACACCTCACCCTCTTCTCAGCAGGGCACGAACACGTGAAGAAACATCCCTCCACGTCCGACAACCATCTCATCGCAACAATCGGATCCTGAACTCCGTCGAAGGTAGGGGGCTTCGTATTATCGAAGTCCCGGTACTGGAAGCCCCGACCGGCTCCTCCCCCTGCCGCTGTTACATCCGCTGTAGCTGCCGCGACAGCCGTCTCAGTAAGAGCTGCATAACGATCATCGAAGTACTCCCTCATAGCGGACTTAATAGTCCCAAACAACTACGGAATCTGACCCCGGACAATCTCGACCACCTCCTCGCGGATGATCTCCCTGACCCGATCCTCTGTCAACATTGGCCCCTCCTGACCGATAATCTCAGGTGCCGCTGGGGCCGCCTGATCACCCTGACCTGATCCCGATCCCGATCCAGTCACAACACGCCTCGTAACCACCATACTGAAAATAGAAGAGGAAAAATATCAGACAATCTGCCTAGATAACCGGGGACCAACTCCCTTATAAACCCTAGGGGTTGTGACTTCCTTGCTACGCGTATGGGTCCTGTGCTTTCAGTAGTACGGTCCCATACTACCTTCCACACCTACCCATATTTGTCTCAAGTATCACCACAACACCCTAATAATATACATAACACAACGAATGCTCAATCCTCACTCCTAGAGGAATGCTAATTATCTCATAACTGGCCTACCGGTCTCACACCACCCACCCATCCATGAAACTTCCACCAACCCTGCAGCACTAGTGTATGCTAGCCATACATGACGCTGGACCCTATAGACTTTCGAATATCCAATCCTACCCCAAGCTCCCAATCAAACAAGAACATAACATAAGGCCAAATCAAACATTATCAGGCTATAAGATCTTAATTATGTATAACCGTGATGCATACACTAAGCAAATACAGTAATGATGTCAATATCATATAAAGGAAACCCTAGGCTAGCAGGCATCATGTAATCAGGCAATTCTATCATGCAATTCCTGAAGATCCCTAGCCTAGTACCAACATGCTGTTCTAATCATATCACATAATCAAATAATTTGTATGGTATTTTGGGGTCTACTTACTAGCTCCGGCTGATCGTACCCTCTGCATCCTCCTTTACTTATTTTGAAAAACATTTGAAAACCATTTGAAAATCTTTCCTTGATTTGAGACTGGATTCACACGAATGTTCCTCCAATTCACTCAAACCAAGGCTCTGATACCAACTTGTAACACCCATAAAATTCAGGCCAATTTAAAACATTTTAACCCATTCAAAACCCATTAAGTTATTACAACTTGTTTTCAAAATAGTTTAAACATCATAGTATCCCCAGAACCAAATCACAAAATCATGAAATATGAGGAGCGGTACGATCACGCCTTTGCCTTGCCACGATCACCTGATGTACCTGAAACAATAAACTGAAAACCGTAAGCTCGAAAGCTTAGTGAGTTCCCCCACAATACCGTACACACATAACCATACACATACAGCAATGAACATCATACTATGGGTCCAAACAACTGTCAGGTTGGAATACCCTAGGCCCTCAACTGTCGGGTTGGAATGCCAACATAGTACGAGTCCAATCATCCTCGGGATGGAATACTCTCGGCCCACAACCATCGGGTTGGACTGCCCACACACCTATCCATACAATAACTACTATGGGTCCAATCATCCCTCGGGATGGAATACCCCAAGCCCTCAACCATCAGGTTGGAATGCCCACCTACTATGAGCCCAATCATCCTACCGGGATGGAATACTCCTAGCCCTCAACCATCGGGTTGGAATGCCCACCTACTATACATACAATAGCTACTATGGGTCCAATCATCCCTCGGGATGGAATACCCCGGGCCCTCAACCATCAGGTTGGAATTCCCACCTAATATGAGTCCAATCATCCTACCGGGATGGAATACTCCTGACCCTCAACCATCGGGTTGGAATGCCCACATACTAGCAAACATGTGCACCTATTATATAATCATATAACAGTCTACAAGACAACATAATAGGCCCCTATCATCCTACCGGGATGGAATACCCTCTACTACTGCTCAACACGTGCACATATAACAGGTAATCTCCTACCAGCATACAGACAGTCAGACCATCTACAGGTCACTAACCATAGCCACATCCAATCTACCAGAATACCGATCTAACAGAGGATACCATCATATAGCCATCCTATCTACCAGGATGTCAACTAACATAACACAGCAGTAACTATCTCAAATAACAAATCAAAGGGCCGGCCTTGGTGCCTTAGACCCTTGGGTATAGTGAGGATAACTCACCTTGCAATTGCCGAGCCGAACCACGAAAGCACAATCCCGAAGCACTGCCCCAAACTCCAATACCTATAGCCATCAATGATCCATTGACATAAATATCCGAATTACCATAATACCCTTGAAGGTCTAACTGGTCAAAGTCAAAGTCCTGGCCAAAGTCAACCTTCCTGATTGACCCTACTCGCCGAGTCAACCCGCTGACTCGCCGAGTTCCTAACTCAGAAAACTCTCATATCATGACTCGACTCGCCGAGTCACCCCATGACTCGTCGAGTTCAACAATCTCTGAGTCCTATCATGTCCAACTCACTGAGTCACCACTCAACTCGCTGATCTGAGTCTTAACCAGAAAAGGTTGAGGTTTTGCGTTCTGACTCGCCGAGTCCAAGAACAGACTCGCCGAGTCCACGGCAATCTTCAACAGCCTCGCCGAGTTGTTCCTCCAACTCGTCGAGTTCATGCCTATCTTCAACAGACTCGCCGAGTCCAAGAACAGACTCGCCGAGTCCCTTCAGTCCTTTATTCATACAGTGGCTTTTCGAGTCGTGCAGGGGCTCCAAACTGTAGATCCACTCTTCTAGGGCATGACTCTCACGTAAAGTTGCAAACTTTACGTGGAAACAAAGAGCTATAGGCCCAAATCAATCAAGGGCTAAGGTTTAAGATAATGATGCTTCACCAACAAGCCAAAGGCTGATACTTTGTGAGTTTCTGGACTAAGACAAGTCTAGATCTGAAGTAGCAACCTTAGATCTAGACCCCTAACCCGAAATAGATCCTTAACATGCCAAAATGGCCCCAAATCTCATTCTTGAATAGATATAAATGCAATAGAGTCAAGGTAACAGCTTGTTACCTCCAAAATGTGCCCAAGCTAAAGTAGATTCTGGATCTATACCAATCCCTTGATGCTAGCCTCTTGATCTTCAAGCTCCCTTCTCAATATTCCTCCTCCTAAGCTCAAATTTCTTTAACAATGGAAGCTCACACGATTTTAGGGTTTACTGACTCTCAAGGGCAATAAGGAGGCTGAAGGGAGGACATATGGTCCTTTAAATAGGGTGCAACCCTTAACATTAGGGTTTTCTCTTTCAGCACCAACTCGTCGAGTCCAACTGTCGACTCGGCAAGTTGGTCACTTAACTTGCGGCCAAAACCCGCTCCGACTCGACGAGTAAGCATACCTACTCGTCGAGTACCTTCTTCAATTCACAATTAAATCCTTCAATCATACTTCTAAATTTTGGGATGTTACAGCAAATGTAGCCTGATCAACTACATTCACCCCAAGTACGACTGTCATGTGCCCGGGTGTGATTGTAATGATCGATAAACAAAAACTTAATACCCAGAAGAAGAAAATTACATTTCCACAAAAATTTACCCTCTTTACGCGTTCCTCATCACAAATTTCTCACACAGTGACCATGGAGGAGGAGCATCAAGGCATTCAGTTTCACCAGGCCCTGGTGGCCCACGGAATGATTGAAGACGACCCCGAGGAAGGACAAGGGGCAGCACCCGACATTGAGCCCGACGAGTACACTGATACGGACTACGAGTTTGATGGGACTGATGAAGACATGGAGGAGGAAAGAGACACAGACAAAGCCCCCGTCAAACCACCTACCGATGAGGCACACCAGGACCTCCCTGCTCCACCAGGAAATCCCGTTGGTGAGGATCTTTCTCTGGAGGCAGAGGCTGCCACACTTCGGCAACAGCTATTTGCCATGGAGGCACGAGCCGTGCAGGCTGAGCAGGAAAGGGATGAGGTCATCGGGGAAATGACCGAGATGTCTCAGTTATTGGCACAACATTTTGGGATATGATTTCGCTACGACCGTTAGACACCTCCTAGTGTGTTTAGAATCAGTAGACCCCCCTGCTGGTGTTATATTTCTTTTATGCGCACTACGTTATGTATTGCCGACTTTATGTTTAAGTGATCACACTACTCATAGAGTCGTCATGCTTCCGAACTTTGTACTCTTAGGTATGCCCTTTTCGATCAAAATTTTCATGTATCAAAGGCGGATATTATTAGTGGAAAATATTATGTGTTTTATCGTGATGTTGTTATCTGCTATGTGTTTTATATTCTTATTATTTGGTGTAAATATATGGAACCACTTAGAAGCACAATCGATTCACGGAATTCCCAACTTAAATACGATGCGTACTCAACATCTTTCTGTTCCATGACAGCAAGATGCCGCAAAGACCAAACCGTGGAATCAATCAACCACCGCCGCCACCAGAAATCAACTCCGTTGCATTTCAAGCGGCAGTATCTGCTGCAGTCACAACAGCACTGGCGCAGTTTCATAATGGAAACAATGGTGGAGGCAACGGACAGGGGGACGGAAGTTCAAACAACGGAATGAGCCAGGGGCCTACCAAGAAATGTACCTACAAAGATTTCACCAACGCCAAACCGCGAACCTTTAACGGTACAGGGGGTGTAATAACCCTGAAAAGATGGATTGAAAAGGTGGAATCGGTGTTCGAGATATGCGGATGCCCTGAGGAATTCAAGGTGAAGTTTGCAGCATGTACGTTTGCTGATCAAGCTCTCACTTGGTGGAATGGACATGTGGAGGCCATGACTCTCCCGGTACCTAATGCCATGCCATGGACGGAATTGAAAGAAATGCTAATGGCTAAATACTGCCCTCAGGGAGAGGTTCAGAAGATGGAGCAAGAGTTATGGAACCTCACAGTCCGGAACTCTGATATCGATGCCTACATATCAAGGTTTAGTGAGCTATCCCTATTGTGCCCTGGCATGATTACCTCGGAAGGAAAGAAGATCGAATGATTCATCTGGGGATTAACCTCCCCAATTCAAGGAAACGTGATAGCCGCAAACCCTGAAACCTTTGACAGCGCCAAGAGGTTGGCCAAGAAGTTGTATGACCACAACAACAAGAAGGGCGAAAAAGCAGGGGAAACTGAAAACAAGGAGGAGAGCGATAACAAGAAGGGAAAAAATAACAAGCGGAAGGGACGACAAGGCTCAGAGTCGTCAAAGAAACAACAAACAGTGACAGTTCATGCTGCAACCACCCAAGTCCCCTCCACACCACATGCTCCAGCCTCATCCACCCCAAGTGCCCCTAAGCAGTATTCCGGAAATCTCCCAAAGTGCAACAAATGCAATCTCCATCACAATGGTGAATGCAGGGAGATGCATTGTACCAGTTGCAACCAAAAGGGTCATACTGCAAGATACTGTAGGACCTATCCTCCCCAGAACCAGCAACATGGAAACAACAACAACAACCGCAACAACAACAACAACAACAACAACAACAACAACAACAACAACAACAACAAAAACAACAACAACACCAACAACAACAACGACAACAACGCTGGGGCTAGCCACACGTGTTATGGATGTGGACGGACTGGGCATTTCCGGCGAAACTGCCCCAATGTCAACAATCAAGGAAATGGAGGATCAGGAAGGGTTTTGACTCTGGGACAAGGCGAAGCAGTCCAAGACCCTACCGTTGTCACCGGTACGTTCCTCCTTAACAACGCATACGCATGCATCTTATTTGATAGTGGAGCGGAGCGAAGCTTCGTTAGTAACAAGTTTAAACACTTACTAAATCAACAACCCCAGAAGCTCAATGAAGCCTTCACGGTGGAAATGGCTAATGGGAAAACAGAATCAACTAGGGATATCTATGTAGGGTGATGTTAACATTAAACCACCACACTTTCCAAATAAACTTGATGCATGTGAATATTAGGAGTTTCGATGTGATCATCGACATGGATTGGTTGAGCCCCCATCATGCCGATATTATGTGCCGCGAGAAGGCCGTTCGCCTTCACCTTCCCAATCACGAAACCCTAATCATATACGGAGACAAACCCGGTACGAACCTTCATCTTATCTCATGTATTAAGGCACAAAAGTGTCTACAAAAGAAGGACTCTGCATTTCTGGCTCACATTGTGGATAAATCCAAGGAAGAGGTTAACATTCAAGACATCCCAGTGGCTTGCGATTTCCCTGACATCTTTCCTGAAGATCTTCCGGGGATACCCCCAGAAAGACAGGTCGAGTTCCGAATCGACCTTGTGCCAGGAGCTACTCCCATCGCCAAATCGCCCTATAGGTTGGCTCCTGCAGAAATGCAGGAATTGTCAAGCCAACTCAGCGAACTCTTGAACAAAGGATTTATCAGACCCAGCTTCTCGCCTTGGGGAGCTCCGGTCCTTTTTGTTAAGAAGAAGGACGGATCCTTTAGGATGTGCATCGACTATAGAGAGTTGAATAAGCTCACTATCAAAAATCGTTACCCACTTCCACGAATCGACGATCTATTCGACCAACTTCAAGGAGAAAATTACTTTTCTCAGATAGATCTGCGATCTGGCTATCATCAACTCAAGGTCCGAGAGGAGGATATTTCCAAGACCGCTTTCCGAACTCTCTATGCACATTATGAATTTGTTGTAATGCCCTTCGGTCTAACGAATGCCCCTGCCGCATTTATGGACCTGATGAATCGAGTATGCCGTCCATTCCTTGACAACTTTGTGATCGTTTTCATCGACGATATCCTGGTCTATTCTCGAAGCGAGGAAGAACATAGTCGACATCTCCGACAAATCTTGGAAACCCTGCGAGCCGAAAAGTTGTACGCGAAACTATCTAAGTGTGAATTCTGGCTCCGTAGCGTAAACGTTTTAGGTCATGTTGTCAGCCAAGAAGGGATACATATGGACCCTTCCAAGGTTAAAGCCATTGAAAGATGGGCAGTCCCCACGACACCCACAAAAATTTGTCAATTTCTAGGTCTCGCAGGCAATTACAGAAGATTCATACATAACTTCTCCAGGACAGCCAAGCCTCTTACCACACTTACACAAAAAGGCGTACCATTCGAATGGACAGAGAAGCAGGAAGTTGCCTTCCAAACCCTGAAGAAAGCCCTCTGTAGTGCACCTGTACTATCCTTACCGGAGGGAACAGAAGACTTTATAGTCTATTGCGACGCTTTAAATCAAGGTTTGGGATGTGTACTTATGCAGCGAGGAAAGGTGATAGCCTATGCATCCAGACAACTGAAAATGCACGAAGTGAATTACACCACTCATGATCTCGAATTGGGGGCAGTGGTCTTCGCAATAAAGATTTGGAGGCACTACCTTTATGGTACGAAGTGCACCATCTTCACCGGCCACAAAACTGTAACGACGTAAATTTTCAAACAAATATTTCATTTTAAAATCGTATACTTTTCATAACATATTATATAGAAATCTCGTTTATTCAAATTACAAAACACAACTCCATTAATAATCCAGGATCCTCAAACATAACTCTTTCTCTCGTGTGTACAGTCAAGCCGGTGCCGTCCCGCGATCCTGAGAAACCTGAAACACATAACACGTAACACGGTAAGCACAAAGCTTAGTGAGTTCCCCAAAATACCACATACATATAACTAGCCGCTCGAGGCTATGGCTCTACGAGACCTTCCGGTCGATGTGTCTCAGTGGACCTTCCGGCTCCGCAACTCTGGTAGACCTTCCAGTCCTACCCATGATGACCTTCCAGTCCTGCAGCTCGTTGGACCCTTAGGTCCGGTCTAGCTCGTTGGACCCTCTGGCCCGGTCTGGTTGAGCCTTCCGGCCTCATATATCGTTGGACCTTCCGGTCCGGTCTAAATAACTCATAGCATAATATCACATAGACAAGATGCATAACTCAAGTAAGCACATAAGACCTTCCGGTCACACATAAATACCACTCTAGGTAACGTATGGTGAGAAGACTCACCTGACAAGCAACAAGTAAATAACCTCGCACCTGAATCTCGAACTGGCCTCCGCCTAATACAAGGGATGAATATCACTAATTAATACTCTTTTCACAATTCAAACAACTGAAGACTATTCTTTCTCTTTCTAACTCTTTGAAGTGGATAAAAGACCATTTTACCCCTCCATGGTCCTTATTACTCATGTTGACCAGAACCCCAGAGTCAAAAGAAGTCAACACTCGAGTCAACAGTCCAAGTTTGACCCGCCTCATTGAGTGCACTCTTGCGACTCGTCGAGTCCCCTCGTATCCTCATAAGTCTCAAAAGTCTAGCTCAACTCGTCGAGTTGACCCCCAACTCGCCGAGTTATCACTCAATCAACCCATCGGGACAAACCCTCACCGACTCGTCGAGTCAGGCCATGGACTCGGCGAGTCCCTTCGATCAGATTCCTTATTCAAACGATTTAAGGCAGATCCATCACCCCAAACACTAGATCTATCATCCTAAGGGTCGATTGTCACGTAAAACTGCAAGCTTTACGTTTAAACATGGCATATAAGGCTCATAATGCCAATACAACTCTAACAAGGATGATTAACCACAATAACTCTTCTATGGTTAAATAAAGCTATAATCTTTGGACTCCCTAGACCTCACAAGGTCCAGATCTGAAGTCTAGGCCTCAAGAGAGACCTTATGCATACAAAGTCCCAACAATGGTGGAAGAAACCCTAATCTTCCATATTTACAAGATCTAAGCAAAATAACAAGAAAGGTGCAAGCTTTTACCTCTTACTCAAGCCCTTGCATGAAGTTACACCAGATCCACTGATTCTCTAGCTCCCTTGATGGGTGATCTGCTCTTCTTCTCAAGAGATGCCCTAGTCTACTCCAAGTTTTAGCTTCTAAGACTCTCATGTCTCTCTATACACGTTTAGGGTTTGCTCTCAAGGAAGGGTAGCCGCAAATGAGGCTATAAGTTCCTTTAAATAGGTCCCAAACCCGGGAAATTATGGTTTCTCTACCCAGCACCTACTCGGCGAGTCAGCTCTCTGACTCGTCGAGTCCAATCATTAATCCCACGTAGACACTCGCCTCTACTTGACGAGTTGGACTCACTTGAATTAGATTTCGCCCTCGAAATCGCAATATTAATCACACAATAATATACCTGAAAGTTCGGATGTTACAATTCTCCCCCACTTGAATTAGATTTCGCCCTCAAAATCGCTCCTCAACAACACATAGATCGAACCCAATAACCGAAAAGCACCACCGAGAGGATCTCATACCACACAACTATCTCCCTCCATGGACACCTAAATCCGAACAGGAACTCCCACCCAGAAAAAGGACAGACCCTTCTGCTGCTACGATAACCCTTATGACTCTCCAGAATCTAGAAACTCTAGTAGCCTGTATCACTGCCAGACCACCTTCTCAAGATATCACCATGCTATTCGCTCCTCGAATAACAACCCTGACAACTCACTGCCCCTCTGATTCCCTTGTTGCGATTGATAAAACAAGTCAATGGCCAAAAATTGACTACCGATCACTCATACCAGACATGTTAAACGATTCAAATCATACTCCAAAGAATGAAAGGGTCACATCACACCAGGGACGCATCCACTGTACTGCAATCAAACCCAGTTGAGCAATGAACTCTCAACACCCTGTCCTCAGACACAAGACAATGCTCATTTTTGTACAGAATATCCTATGACATCTAAAAATCATAAACCCCAGCTCTCTTCTCCAATATCCCTTCCAACACTGAGCACCAGGTCATCTCCCGACCTAGCAGTTGAACCTCCAAAGGTTACCCATTGCATACCTCAACATGTCTCACTGACTTCCTTCCCACACTAGCTATTTCGGCCCAGTGTGACACACCAGTCACGAAGTCTGCTTACCCCGAGCGATTACTACAATTCCAACTGAAGATCATCTCACCCCGACCTCTGTCGTCTACTAGTCGTTGGTTCCAAGCGTCTCGCGATACCTCCCGTATCAACGAACTGACCCACTCAGGCCTAAGTCACCAGATGACAACCAATACCCTTCAACATGGAACTCATCTATGAATCTAGAATCTCATTTCGCCTACCCGACGCACTACCAGAGCCAATCTCAAACTCGAGAGTTTGGTCTGACCCAGAGTTGGAACCACTCGTCCCAATGAACCACTCAACTCATGACTCATGACTCGCAACCCATGCGTACCCCACTTATCCACTTCTATTTGGTTGCGACAACCACTACTCAATTCAAAATATAACGACTCCCAACAAATATGGAGACCCCAGTCTCGCCCCTGGTTCGAACACCAGGCTCCCACAAACTCAAATATTAGGGCTACCCAAGCCTAAAACTCTTCTGCGTCATGCTCTGATCAGAGAGTACTTCATCACAACATTCTCTCGCTGACTAGTGGGTACTACGAATCCCCGCAGTATCATAACGACCTCTCACTGAATAGTGAGTACTACGGCTCCCCGAAGCATCACAACAACCTTTCACTGAATAGTGAGTACTACGGCTCCACGTAGCATCACCACAACCTCTCACTGAATAGTGAGTACTATGACTCCCCGTAGCATCACCACAACCTCTCATTGAATAGTGAGTACTACGGCTCCCCGTAGCATCACCACGCCCCTTTGCACTAACTCATTGAAACTGCAACTCCCCGCAGTCTTACCGCACTTTCTCTTACCACTTCACAATCTCATCCTCAGGTCGACGCCACACTGCGATCATTAACTCATGCCCTGCGGACCAACCATAGATAGGTGTACACACTTACCCAAATTATGCATTGCTATTTCTGACGACATCCGTCATAACAAAACACCTTTCCCTACTGCAATCCACATTCTCGAATAATCTCGCTTGATGTCAATTGGCCGAAGGCCCCCCACTGGAACCGTAAATACTTGATACACCACTTACCATCTCAACTCAAAACTCAAAATAATCCGAGATTTAGGACATTAAACTCGGATACCCCGATACACCATCACAGCCTCGCAGTGTCTTGACTCTACCACTGATCTCATACTCATGGCATCATACTCAGATACTGCATTGCTTCCTCGGAATCTCGCAACCGATCTTCCTCTCGTACCACTTGTAATCTCGGAATACTCCATCTCCCAACTTGAAACACGGAGAAATCGCCAACGACTCAGAACACGAAGGTGACCCTCCGAAACTCTTTCCTCTGTTGCTCAAAACCAAGCGAAATTACGCATACCGACCCGGAAATTGGATGCCCAATCATCTCTTACCCTTTCCAAATAGCATAGAATAATCCATTCATCGAACCAAAATTTCCCAACTGCCGAAGTATCCCTACGAACCAACCACCTCGAAAAATTCTTATCTACCACAAGGTCTCAGACCAACGGCTACCTGCTGTGCAGACACTCATCCTTTCTTGAACGCGTACAACATGCATTAACTCCCTCTGCAACTCGCCTCGACCACCAATAACCCTGGTCTCATGAATCCATAGTGCATGTCTCTATCCAGCTCCCTAACCGCTCTTGAAAAAATCTCTGATCCTCTCGATAGAATACCCGGTTCTCCCCTACTCAGGGTTCGAACCATCACCAATTGGCGCACCAATAATCTATTCCACAGACTGTTTCCACCAGGAACATCACACTTACTCTTGCAAGGTACTACGCAATGCTCGGCGGTCTCCCCGATAGAGACCCCGCGACTCCCAATACCCCGAATCTCGAATGAAATCTTCAGAAACTTCTCATCATGATTGCCTCTAATCATACAGAATCGCATACCATCCCGTTACCGGACATCTCAATTGTCCAGTAGTAACTCTGACTCTTAATCTGAAAATAATGAACTATCATACTCCTCATCCTCGACTCCTCAACCAACGTTCCATCACGTGGGTTGTAATAAGAGCGGAGACCTCATTACCACACTCAATACTCATCATAGACAATAAGAGCCACCGCCCCAATATCCTCTTCTTGATCGTCCGCTGCTGCAGCTAATACATGCCCTACTATGCTCAAATAGGGTGTATCCTTGTCCTTAACCATCTCAGTCCCCACTGACAACCTGCTCATGCTTTATCATTACCTCTCGGCAGACATACTGCCCAAATACTCTGATGGAAGGTCGCCATCAATGCTAACCCGTAGGGTTTTACCCCCAAGCTCAGAAACTGAAAGCTCAACACCTCTTATGTTTCCCACGGGAAACGGAAATAATACTACCCAGGTCACAGAAGGTGACATCTCCACTATCGTCTGATTGCTCAAGTCATGCCGCAATCCTCCATAAACGCCATCTCTACTCATCCTTGAGCCTTGCAACTTCATCTGACATCTCACCAAAAATACCTTGGAATCATCTCGACTTCCCTCACAAGGGATGTTTCGCTGGAACTTGTTCCACATGAACCTCTGACCTCATACTCTATCGCATCCGAACTCGGTCTAACCAATCACAACAGAATAACTGGTAGAACCAGTAACACTAACCGCCATGGGTCATGGTACTCGAACCATGTGGGCACCTCTCGATCTGCTATAAACCATGGTACTCGATCCATGTTATCTCCTCTTAATATGCTACGGATCATGGTACTCGAACCATGTTCTCTCTTCTCAGTCTGCTACGAAGCATGTTACTCGTACCACGGCATCGCCAATCAATCTGCTACTTAGAATCTCCAGAATACTCCTTGCATCAAGTATGGGTCCTCTGCTTTCAGTAGTACGGGCCCATACTACCTCTCACATCTACCCATACTTTCCACGCGGACCATCCTATATTTCCTAAGTAGCTGTGCAACCTTCTATTTCGTCCATCTCGTTACACGTGTTTGCTCCGCAGCGAAATGTTCTACCCTGTCAGCGCACTCATCTGACCACGGTCACCCCCTAGGCTCTTCCTAGGTGCTCACACTTCTCTACCATCACTTGCTGAAAAAATCCTAATGATGACAACCATCTACCTCATGAATATCGTCATATTCACTTAGTAGCTGACTCTCATCATCGAGAGTTCCACAAAGCACGAAGCAAGCAGCATTCGGGCATCGAATAGTCTCCAACAATACGTAAACCACTCTAGGTTACAACTTCACTTACTCTATTCACACACAACAGGTGTCACCGAACTCAAGCACTCTACCCCACACGGGCATATAACTACTCTCTTAGTAGGCATCCTTCGATTCTTATCTAGGTATCTCTCCTAGACTACTCCTCTACTCGAAGCTCTATCTCTGAAATATTCCTGCTGGATACTCTTACTCAGCACATACTCGAAAGCACATCACAGATAACAACAACTCCTAGGCTATGGCATCACAAATTAGGTCACTCTAGTCCTAAAATATGGAATACCTAGCCTATTTTTAGCATGCAAGATATCTCATAAAATATCTCATAAACATCTCATAACATAAAAGAAATCGTATTTTTGGAAATCACCGTTCGGGCTCTGGCTGATTGTACACACTGCTCCTTCTCGTTTTCTCTTAGAAACTCTTGTTCGCTTTAGAAAAATCATTTCTTTGAAAATTTTTCTCAAATCCTCAGTTTGAGTCTAGATTTACCCAAAGGCGCATCCAAATCCCTCAAACCAAGGCTCTGATACCAACTTGTAATGACGTAAATTTTCAAACAAAATTTTCATTTTAAAATCGTATACTTTTCATAACATATTGCATAGAAATCTCGTTTATTCAAATTACAAAACACAACTCCATTAATAATCCAGGATCCTCAAGCATCTCTCTTTCTCTAGTGTGTACAATCAAGTCGGTGCCGTACCGCGATCCTGAGAAACCTGAAACACATAACACATAACACGGTAAGCACAAAGCTTAGTGAGTTCCCCAAAATACCACATACATATAACTAGCCGCTCGAGGCTATGGCTCTACGAGACCTTCCGGTCGATGTGTCTCAGTGGACCTTCCGGCTCCACAACTCTGGTCCTACAGCTCATTGGACCCTTAGGTCCGGTCTAGCTCGTTGGACCCTCTGGTCCGGTCTGGTTGAGCCTTCCGGCCTCATATATCGTTGGACCTTCCGGTCCGATCTCAATAACTCATAGCATAATATCACATAGACAAGATGCATAACTCAAGTAATCACATAATACATTCCGATCACACATAAATACCACTCTAGGTAACGTATAGTGAGAAGACTCACCTGACAAGCAACAAGTAAATAACCTCGAACCCGAATCTCGAACTGGCCTCCGCCTAACACAAGGGATGAATATCACTAATTAATACTCTTTTCACAATTCAAACAACCGAAGACTATTCTTTCTCTTTCTAACTCTTTAAAGTGGATAAAAGACCATTTTACCCCTCCATGGTCCTTATTACTCATGTTAACCAGAAACCTAGAGTCAACAGAAGTCAACACTCGAGTCAACAGTCCAAGTTTGACCCGACTCATCGAGTTCACTCTTGCGACTCGTCGAGTCCCCTCGTATCCTCATAAGTCTCAAAAGTCTAGCTCAACTCATCGAGTTGACCCCCAAATCGCCGAGTTATCACTCAATCAACCCATCGGGACAAACCCTCACCGACTCGTCGAGCCAGGCCATGGACTCGGCGAGTCCCTTCGATCAGATTCCTCATTCAAACGATTTAAGGCAGATCCATCACCCCAAACACTAGATCTATCATCCTAAGGGTCGATTGTCACGTAAAGCTGCAAGCTTTACGTTTAAACATGGCATATAAGGCTCATAATGCCAATACAACTCTAACAAGGATGATTAACCACAATAACTCTTCTATGGTTAAATAAAGTTATAATCTTTGGACTCCCTAGACCTCACAAGGTCCAGATCTGAATTCTAGGCCTCAAGAGAGACCTTATGCATACAAAGTCCCAACAATGGTGGAAGAAACCCTAATCTTCCATATTTACAAGATCTAAGCAAAATAACAAGAAAGGTGCAATCTTTTACCTCTTACTCAAGCCCTTGCACGAAGTTACACCAGATCCACTGATTCTCTAGCTCCCTTGATGGGTGATCTGCTCTTCTCCTCAAGAGATGCACTAGTCTACTCCAAGTTTTAGCTTCTAAGACTCTCATGGATCTCTATACACGTTTAGGGTTTGCTCTCAAGGAAGGTTAGCCGCTAATAAGGCTATAAGTTCCTTTAAATAGGTCCTAAACCCGGGAAATTAGGGTTTCTCTGCCCAGCACCTACTCGGCGATCAGCTCTCTGACTCGTCGAGTCCAATCATTAATCCCACGTGGACACTCGCCTCTACTCGACGAGTTGGACTCACAACTCGTCGAGTCACTCCATAAATCTCAATATTAATCACACAATAATATACCTGAAAGTCCGGATGTTACAAAAAGCCTCCAGCACATCCTGAATCAGAAATAATTAAATATGAGGCAACGGATTTGGGTCGAAAAGAATACTCAAGTCATCGCGTGAAAACTCTCTCGATAACCATTCGATCCAACCTAATCTCGCAGATCAAAGAAGCCCAATTGGATGCATTGAAACCCGAGAACACTACAAGTGAATCATTACGCGGGATGGAGAAGAACCTTAAAGTCAAAGAGGACGGAGCATACTATTGCATGGATAGAATCTGGGTCCTTAAATTTGAGGGATTCAGAGAAGTAGTCATGAATGAAGCTCACAAGACACGATACTCCATCCATCCAGGATCAGATAAAATGTACCTAGATATCAAACAACATTATTGGTGGCCAAACATGAAGGCAGAAATCGCCACTTACATGGGCAAGTGCCTCACTTGCGCTAAAGTAAAAGTGGAATATCAGAAGCCCTCGGGTTTATTACAATAGCCTGTAATACCCGAGTGGAAATGGGAAAGGATTACCATGGATTTTGTGACTAAATTACCCAAGACAGCAGACGGGTTGGATGCTATATGGGTAATCGTCGATAGATTAACAAAATCCGCCCATTTCCTGCCAATAAAGGAATCTTACAAGATGGAAAGATTGACCTGAATCTACATCAAGGAGATCGTGAGACTCCATGGGGTGCCGGTATCTATTATCTCGGACCGAGACAGTAGATTTACTTCACGATTTTGGCAGTCGCTGCAGAAGGCAATGGGAACACATTTAGACATGAGCACTGCCTACCACCCTCAAACGGACGGACAAAGCGAGCACACCGTGTCTGTTAGGCTTACTTCATATTCACGTAAACATCATTTGAGTTGTAAAACAAGGTTATTCAATTTCATTGGGATGTAGTGAGAAATAACGGGTGACACCAATAAGTGTCGGCCGTAGCCTGTAGTTATAATCAGAGTCTCCTGGAGGGAGAGCGAGAGTTTGTGTATAGTGTTGGGTTTAAGTGTTGCGTCTTTGGGCTCGTTTAATAGTCCATTTTGTAAACCCGGTTTGGGCCTGTCCAGCCGTGGATTATCATTAGGGTTAGATTATATATAATGCATGTATGTATAGCTCTAAGGTTATCGTTCTCATTAATAGCTTTTGCTTTGTAACCCTAAACACACCTCTACAGTCGAAGTTCTTCATCGAGCTCTTCTGAGGTGTGAGTTATTAATCATTCGACACCATTTGATCCATTCTGGTGTTCTTTACTTTATTAATATTGTTTTTCTGTTTAGAATCTATCGATCTTTAACGCTTTATTCTCATCAATTGGTATCAGAGCAGGAGACTGTGTAATACATACGCATCTCTTCTGTTTGAAGAATCCTTTAGGGTTTCCGCTTTTATCAATATATATTGAAGTTGTCTTCTTCTTGTCGACGGTATCTCTTGTGTTTGATAAAACCCTAAGTTCAACTTTACAAGTCTGATTCTAGCAGATTAAAAGAAAAAGTTCATCATGTCTCACGATGACTCTCAAATCAATCCGATCAACATCTCCAACAGTATAGGATCCACTAAAAGGGTCCCCATTCTTTATACTCAATATTATGAAGTATGGGTGCATCACTTTGAAGACTATGTCGTTGGATCTGAAGACAATGGTTATCTAATCTGGGAGGCAATAACATTTGGTCCGTTTGTTCACTCTGGAACAAATAGAACGATCAAGACTCAAAGAGAGTATAATCAACTCTTGGCGGACGTAGAGAAGATTCCTCAAGACGAAAAAGACAAGGTGGTATGCAACATTAAAGCCATGAGGATGATCCGATTCGCTTTGCAATCCGACACTTTTCGTCTGGTAAGTGCATGCACAACAGCTAAAGAAATATGGGATAGGTTGAAAGAATTATATTCAACTGATGAGGATCTAGAGCACTCGATCCAAACCCTATTGCTCTCTGAATTTGGCGCTTTCGAACAAAAACCTGAAGAGAAACTCATTCAGACATTCGATCGTTTCAACCACTTGTTTAGCAAGATGATGAAGCACGGTATTGAAAGGAAGGTGATCGAACAAAAGGTTACATTCATGAATTGCTTAAGGCCCGAATGGATGGCAGTGGTCTCGACCGTGAAGGCTCATGAGCAATTTAAATCATATTCGCTGGCGAAAATGATGGGTATACTCAAATCTCATGAAAGTGAGGTGACAAAGGAAGCGAAGATAGTTTCGGGTGTGGGTTCACTGGCCCTTGTTTCTAAGAGCAAGAATGTAGCAGACGAAGAGGAGGAATCTGATATGTCAGAGTGTGATCTGTCTAGTGAAGAATATGCAATGATGGTTACAAACCCAAGGAAGTTTGCTCGCAAGAAGTTCCCGGTCAATAAGAACCGAAACTGGCAGGGAAGCTACAGCTCAGAAAAGGTGAAAGAAGAAACCAAGAACACCTCTCAAAAAGATGACGAAAAGAAGGAGAGTAAGATTGTGGGAGACTCTGGGTACGATTGTAACTACTGTCATGGAAAGAACCACTTTGCCAAGGATTGCATGTTGAGGTAGATGGCTGAGAAGAAATATGGTGAAGATGACGAAGCTTACTACATGATAAAGCTGGAGGAGATATAGAAGAAGAAAGCAACTAATGTTTCAATGAATGCTTTGATTGTGCAGGAAAATGTCATTGATGATGAGTTTAGAGGAGTTGAAGTATGGTCTACAGACTCTGAAGATGAAGAGGTACGCAAACCCTCGCATGGAAGAGCTTATGTGGCAAAAGAAGGTGTTACTGATTCAGCAGGGAGGTGCTTAATGGTGTCAGCTGGAGTATCACGGATGAGGGGATATACAACCGAAGGTGAGCATGAGGAAGCGAAACTAAAGGACGACAAGTGTTTCGCTGCTAAGCCTGTGAGTGAAAGGATCAACGATTGCGATCATTTGATCAAGAAGGTACAATCCATACTTGAATCTCTTAAAATACCAGTAACAGACTACGAAAAGAATTAAATGAATTAAAATTCAAGTTTTATAACTTAAGTGGAAGTCTTATGCAAACTCGCTTAGCGAATTCTAACCTAACTGACCAACTCAGCAGGGAATCTTCCAAGAGTGAAGAGAGAAGGATGTGGATTCAGCTGAAGGAGTCAGAGTTAGTTAGGTCTAGGGATGAAATTATTTATTTGCAACGTGACAATTTAAAGTTTTTAAAACAAAGAAATGTTTTCTGTTTGATTGCTAAACGCTTATATACAAATATCACTCAGTTGCATCTAGATTGTGAGATAGGTAAAAATATTCATAAAATGATTTTGCCCTTCCTTGAATTTAAGGAAGACGAAGTCATTGAGTCCAAAGAACATAGATGCATGCTTAAGAATTTATTGGACGAAAACGATAAATTAAAAATCAAGACCGAGACTATACAGAAGTTTGACTCATCTAACGCCAAATTAAGTCCAGAAAATAAAATAAATTTAGAAACCACTTCTGAATTTGATGAGGACAGTGAGATGAGCAAAATCTCCGTAGAAGACGAGGTCGATTGTTCAGAATTTCTTAAGAGCGAACCCGATGCAGCAAAACCACTCATATCTGAAAATTCGGTTGAGTACGCTCGGGTGTCAAAGGACAAATCCAAGAAACTCAAAGAAAAGGTTGTTGTTTATCAGAAGGTGCAAACTACAGTAAACCAAGTGTATGCAGTCACTGGAGTAACTAAGAAACAAACAGCGGAGTTGACGTCCATGGTTGACATAGATAATGCTGAAGGTTGCGATAACCACTTCTGGTCCACTCCTATCGACAATGCAGACGAACAAGTTGGTATGTCAGAGCATACCTCATGGAGAGTTAAGGGACGATATATTCCCGAACCCCTCAACAACCCCTCAAGCTTTGATAAACCCAGTACAAGTGGTACAAAAGAAATACCAAACGAACCACTGAAAGCTTCCAGCGTATCATCAACAACAACCGAAACTCATGAGAAGAAAACGAAACCTAAGGCCAACATTCACTTGACTCAAGAACAACTTTCTGAACAGAAATGTCAGATGAACAAGAGATACATGAAGAACCTCAATGAGAGAAAACAGTTTTGGCAATCCCAAAACCCCACTTATGTTTGCTCTGAAAAAGCTTCTAGTCTCAAGATGAAAAAAGGAAACACAGGTCAATCACTGCCAGTCATCCAGTCAGGTGAACCGAAAGACCTGTTTCAGTCCTAGTACTAGTGGTCACAAGAGCCAAAAGTCTAGTTTCGGTCCTAATACTTACTACGTCAAGAACCGAAAGTCCAGTTTCGGTCCCAATACAAGTGCTTAGAACCGAAAGTCAAGTTTCGGTCCTAAAACCCATCATCCTAACTCCCAACCAAAATCTAACTCTGTAAAGGATATCAAAGGAAATGGAAAGCTCGTCTTAGATTCTGAAGTCCAAAATACCAAAAAGTCAGCTAACCTTAGGACTCCAAAGAAAACCTCAACAGTGAAACCAACTAACAATAACACACACCAGTTAAAACAAGATGAAATTAAAATCAAAGTTTACACCATCAAACGAAAAGATGAAACCACTTTAATAAAAAGAACATATATGGTTGATCTTTCTGTTGCAATTCCCTATTCTGTAAAAGACTCACCAGGGCCCAAGAGACTTTGGGTTCCTAAATCTGCTTAATTTTGCAGGTTATCAGTGACGAGCAGTTTGACGACGAATGATATATTGACAGTGGCTGCTCTCTTCACATGACAGGAAGGAGGGAAGAACTTAGGGAGTTTCTGTCCCTTAAGAATGGTGGATGTGTTAAATATGGAAACAACTCATACGGCACGATCAAAGGGTATGGGATGATCACCAACGGAGAATTCTCAATACGAAAGGTGGCCTACGTGGAAGGATTGCAGCACAACCTCATCAGTGTTTCTCAACTAGTCGTGGGAACCGGTTTGAAAGTCTCATTCGATGATGAGGGATCAGAAATAATTGAAAAGCAATCAAAGAAAGTTCTGTTGAAATCTGAGTGCAAAGGGGAGATGTATCCTCTAAATCTCAACCCGATTAAAGGAAAGCCAGCAATATGTTTGTTGTCAAAGGCGAACTCAGATGAAAGTTGGCTATGGCACCGAAGACTATCACATCTGAACTTCGAAGATATTAATAAACTGGTGCTTGGTGATCACGTGCGTGGACTTCCTGTTCTCAAATTTGACAAAGAACATCTGTGCGCAGCATGCGAGATGGGCAAGCAAAGCAGAAAGAGTCACCCTTTCTCGTATCAATACAAAGATCATCGAACCTCTTGAACTACTGCACATCGACCTATGTGGTCTTTCGGCTATCGAAAGCATCGGTGGTAGTAAGTTTATACTTGTAATTGTAGATGATTTTTCTCGCTTCATCTGGGTTTTCTTTCTTAAACAGAAATCAGAGGCGACCCCCAAGCGGAAGGTTTTTATCAAACAAGTGGAATTGCAGCTGCGAAAGGTGGTAAGAAACATAAGAAGCGATAATGGTTAGAGTTCAAAAATAAAGACTTTGAAGAGTTTCTGGCTGAAAAGGGAGTAACTCACAATTTCTCTGCTCCCTATACTCCACAACAGAATGGGATCGTTGAAAGGCGAAACCGTTCATTGTGTGAAGCCGCCCGAACCATGCTGAGTTTCGCTTCCCTTCCATTATACTTCTGGGCAGATGCCATAGCTGCTGCATGTTACACACAGAACCAGTCCTTCCTCAACAAGCAATTTTCCATCACTCCATATGAGATTTTGAATAATCGCAAGCCAAATGTAAAGTTTTTCCACGTGTTCGGTTCAAGATGCTTCATTTTCAACTCCAAAGAGAACCGAAACAAGTTTGATGTTAAGCAGACGAAGGGATCTTTCTTGGCTATTCGCTTACTTCAAAAGCATATAGGGTTCTGAATAAACGCTCAAGGAAAATTGAAGAAACCTATTATGTAACTTTTGATGATAAATACATGAAGAAGATTCAAGCAAGAGAAAGTTCAACAGAAGAAATCTTTCCGGAATCAGGTAAAGTCTCAATTCTCATTTCCAATCTGTTTGAAGAGTACATGCTGCTCTTTGATGAACCAGATAAGGCGATCCACTCAGAAGCGAGAGCAGCTGATAACAAAATCGATACCTTGAAGAAAATCATCGATGAAGCTGCTAAAGACATGGAAAGCGAACCTCAACAACCAACCGAGAAGGAGACTCAAATCGAACCTACTACATCAGGTGATCATCCAGCTACTAATGACCCTCCAAGAGAGAGCACTATACTCTAGGGGGAGGGTTCGTCTACACCAAAAACAACCGACATGCCTTTCCAGGGGGAGAATCCATCAAAAACCCCAACCCATGAATATCCATTTGAGGGGGAAAGTACTGAATCTGACATAGGACGATCTGTCAGAACTGGAAGAAGAAGTCAATGCTGAGCTGGATCCTGCCTATGATCCAAATTACCCTCCTCTCATAAAATGGACAAAGGATCATCCTAAAACTCAAATCATTGGTGAATCATCTGAGGGTGTTCTCACACGCTCTCAAATGAAAGCGAAGCAAACTGCTTTATTCTCTCAAGTAGAATTATGCATGTTTAATTCGTTTGTCTCTAAAGTTGAACCGAAGACGGTAAATGCTGCTCTAGATCACTCTGATTGGGTGCAAGCTATGCAAGACGAACCCCATGAGTTTGAACAAAATCGTGTTTGGAGGCTGATTCCCACACCAAAGGATGTATCTGTAGTCGGTTTAAAATGGGTTTTTAGAAATAAGTTAGATAAAGAGGGTAACGTCATTCGTAACAAAGCGAGGCTGGTGGTAAAAGGTTATTGCCAAGAAGAAGGAATGGACTATGAAGAGACCTTCGCTCCAGTAGCAAGGTTGGAATCAGTGAGAATCTTTTTGGCATATGATGCACATAAAAACTTCGAAGTTTTCCAAATGGATGTAAAATGTGCTTTCTTGAATGTAGAACTAGAAGAAACGGTGTACGTTGAGCAACCACCCGGATTTGTGAATGAAAAGTATCTTGATCACTGTTACATACTGGATAAAGCAGTCTATGGATTGAAGCAAGCCCCGAGAGCCTGGTATGAAACTCTAACACACTTTCTTAAAATGTCAAAATTCAAACAAGGTTCGGTCGACCCAACTTTCTTTCGCAAGAAAGAAGGTGAACACTTAATGATAGTTCAAATTTATGTCGATGACATCATCTTCGGCTCCACGAATCCTAGCTTAACAGTTGAATTCAGGAAGTTGATGGAGATTAAGTTTGAAATGAGCGCAATGGGTCCGATTAACTTTTTCCTTGGACTAAATATAAGACAGGGACCAGAAGGCATCTTCATTAATCAGGAAGCATACACGAAGACTTTGTTGGCAAAGTTCGGCATGACGGGAGATTCCAAAGTAAAGGTTCCAATGGCATTTGGCACGAAGCTGACTCCATCTCTTGAGAAACCGGCTGTTGATGTGACTCTCTATCGTCAGATGATAGGATCTCTAATGTATCTAACAGCTAGTAGACCGGACATAATGTTTTCTGTCTGCTATAGTGCTAGGTTTCAAGCAAATCCAAGAGAACCTCATATGGTTGCAGTGAAAAATATATTTCGGTATTTGAAGCGAACCTCGTCTCTCGGTCTTTGGTATCCTGCAAAATCAGGTTTCTTTGTTCAAGCTTTCTCTGACGCTGATCTTGGTGGATGTGGATTGTACTGAAAGAGCACAACAGGGGGATGCCAGTTCCTTGATGTCAAACTTGTCAGCTGGCAGTCAAAGAAACAAACTTGCGTGTCTCTTTCCACAACCGAAGCTGAGTACATCGCTGCAGCATCCTGTACATCACAAGTCATATGGATTCAAAGCCAACTTAGAGATTATGGCTTAAGCATGAAAAAGATCCCTCTCTACTGTGACTCTGAAAGTGCGATACGAATATGTCACAATCCAGTGCAACATTCCAAGACTAAGCATATTGCACTGAGATACCACTTCATCAAGGACCACGTTGAAGATGGTAATGTTGAAGTTCACTTCGTTCGGTCCTCAGATCAACTGGCTGACATCTTCACTAAGGCCTTACCAGAAGCAAGCTTTAACAAGATACTCCAAGGCTTGGGAATGATGGAAGCCGAGTCAGTACCGAAACCCCTTACTTCTCGCTAAATTTGAACAAGCGAAATAGAGCGAACGCTCGGTCTATTTTGGTTCTAGAATTTTTCGGGAACCGAAATGAACCTAACGCTCGGTCTATTTCGGCTCTAGAAATTTTCGGGAACCGAAATGAACCGAACGCTCGGTCTATTTCGGCTCTAGAAATTTTCGGGAACCGAAATGAACCGAACGCTCGGTCTATTTCGGCTCTAGAATTTTCAGGAACCGAAATGAACTGAACGCTCGGCCCATTTCACTTCATCTTTTCTAAGGTATGGTTTCGGTTGTATATTTTTGAAAATCTCTGTTATTATTTCGCGTGTTTATATTTGGCATTCTTTTCTGTTTTTTTTTTATTTTTCAGAAATTACAAAAATCCAAAAATATTTTCTTTTCTGTTTTTTTTATTTTTCAGAAATTACAAAAATCCAAAAATATTTTCATTTCTGTTTTTATTATTTTTTTTAGAAAAATCCAAAAACAATAAAAATATTTCTATGTGTTTTTCCGGTTTATATCTCAATTCTCAAATTGATTCAAGTTCAAAGATGCGAAACACAATGACGTTGGGGCAGGTATAACACTCTTATCTATGTACTAGTTAAGTGTCCCTAGAAGCATGCTGCTGCATGTAGACCGAAGCCTCCATGACTCTGAGTAAAGCCTTAATGATTCGATAAATACTAATCGTTTCCTCCCAATCAGGCTGCTAAAATCACTCAAGTCACGAGCTACCTTACTCTTCTT
Source organism: Lactuca virosa (assembly GCF_052849685.1). NCBI lineage: Eukaryota > Viridiplantae > Streptophyta > Magnoliopsida > Asterales > Asteraceae > Lactuca > Lactuca virosa. The sequence goes on from NC_136434.1 coordinate 266,376,370, forward strand.
ATAGTGAGTTAAGAGTTTTCTGCTTTGTCATTCTTTTGTAGCAGAGGTACTTTCGGTTCCTTAACCATCTCCTCACATTTCTCCATTAAGTTTGAGACTCTCAGCAATTACCACTAAGGTTTATGGTTACAAAATCTCTGTGTTGATGATCTTAGTTTCGTTTACCACGTGCTAAGTGAAACCCAAAATCCAACACCTTGAATGAATTGACGGTGAACGCTAAAATGTTCAAGATATTACTTGTTACCTCATGAAATCTCTTTTTATTTTTGCGTGATCTTTATGAAACTGTCTAACACCAGGACGTTTCTTCCCATAAGATCCAGTTTCTTTTTGTTTTTGAGATTTCTTATCCAGTCACTATATATATTCTCCAACCTACTAGTTCAACAAACCACATCGGTTTCATAAGTACTTCATCCAACTTTCGGTCTTATTTTAAGTATCGATGTTCGGTTGAAGATAAACTACCCATTAAAGCCTATAATTGAAAAGATGTCTTTCAATGTTTCTTTACAAACATTTGATCGTATTTCACGGGAAACCACACAGACACTTCTCAGTCTCTCTTGACTTTGAAGGAAGAGATTCATGCCCGGGATCCACAGTTTCGTGTCTAAATAGACATCACTAAAATCCCACAAATATTTTGCGTTATTTCTTTTTCATTGGCACACTCTAGCACGAAGATCTGTATGATTTTCCAAATTCTTGTTTGTGGTACTAATGGCACTTTTCCAGATTTGTGCTTTCGGCTCTAACAAAAATGGTTGTTCACTTTTATATGGAGCGAAGGCTCCTTAGTATGAAGAGAAAGGATGAGTCACGTTTATGGTGGTCTTGATTTATTTTAATAATAAAAATAAAATAAGGGTGAGTCAGCATGAATTTGAAACTGTTCAAAATTTGAACAGGAGATAAGGATGAAAAGGCGCGTGAATTTGAAACGGCACCTAATATCACGCCTGATGACGTCTTCTTCGGAAAACCCAGCTGTCAAATCACGCTTTTTCAGGCGTTGATTCAGAAGATATTCAAATCATTATTGTGGATTTCTCTCTCTCCTAGCGACAGTATAAAAGGTTTTCTCACTCCTCTTGGGTTACTTTCCCAAATCTCATCTCTCTCAAGAACAAATCGACGATTTTCCACTGTTCATCTTCTTATTCCCACCTGCAACAATGGTTGAATCTTCATCGGTTTACGAACAATCTAATCAGTCCTCTCTTCTGACCATCAAACCCAATCAGAATCTGATCATTGAACTGAACCCCTTTGTCTATGATTCGTACATGCTGCATGTGGTTGAATGTCTCAAGTATTCACCACTGGTGGTTGCTCTCACACAAGTGGAAAGCGTTCCAATGTCGATGCTCTCTCATGTCTACTCCACTGTTGTTTATGATAAAACTAAGGAGCATATCTTCTTTAAGATCGTCAATCAAAAGACGTCGATTTCGAAAGCTAGGTTTTGTTTGCTGCTACGCCTTGTTGTCGACGATTCAATGATTAACCCAGATTCCATTACAACAACTCAGCTATTCTCGATGTTCTATGATTTAGGGTACACAGAGCCTCTTACTACTGTTACCAAGTTCAAGAAATCTTGTCTTCCTCCTCAGTGGAACGGACTCTTTACTCTCCTCACCATGGGCTTATCGGAGAGGGTTGCAGGTTCAGATGGAACGAGCAGGGAATTCATGACCCTTTTATATGGTCTGTATCACAGGATTAATATGGATTATGGGTCCCTCATATGGTCTCAACTAGTTCATAGTATCAACTCTTCTTCAAGGTATTCTGAAATTTTGTGTGCTCGATTTTGGACTATCATCACTCATTGGGCGATGGAAAAGTTCAATGTTCCAACCATGGCGGATTCACTCAAGTCATCGATTACTACCTTCCACACGACGAGGGTCCTTGTGTCAGATCCCTCCAAGTTTATCTTCATTGGTTCTATTCCGGAGTCAATGTACAGATGTGTTTCCCCTGAAAGCAAGGTTATCAATGAGTACAAGAAGCTAACCCCTTCAGGGCCACGACAGCTTACTCCAGAGATGCAAAGCTCGCTAGAATCTGCAGACAAACCAGGAAAACGAGGGAAGAGGCCTGATAAAAAAGGGGAAAAGGACGATCAATCCTCCAAAGTTTCTACTCCCAAGAAACGCAAGTATGAGCAAGCAGCGCCTACTGCTCCAAAGAAACGAAAGCTCAAGATGAAAGCTCAAAGACCGAAGTCTCCTTCCCCATCTTTCAGTGACACTGAATATGTTCCTTCAGACGAACAGCCTGGACCAGAGTCAACTGACGATGAAGCTATTGAAACCGAAAGTCCACCTAGAGGTAATTCGCCTCCACCCTCACCAACTAATGACAGTAACTGAAACTCACTTCCTCGTTCTCCTCCGCGTTCGGTTCCTATTACTATCGCTCCCTGTCCTCCACCTATCTCATCTACCACTGCTACCTCAATCCCAATTCCAACCCCACTGTTCACTACAGTTACTACTGATGGGTTGTATGCATAAGAAACAATCATATGTGCTCATACAAACCCTAATGCTTGGATCTAGGTTTCTCTATTGTACATGCTTTGAATCCAAGACTTACAAACCCTAGATCTATCAAATAAGAACTGAAATAAGGGTTTAGTAATTACCTTTGATTGTTATATAGCAATAGCAATCAATCCTTGCTTTGATTTGCTTCAGAAAGCTTAGTGCCTCAAGTGTTGCACCTCTAATGGAGTCACAAACACCACTAAGCAACTTGCATGAAGAGGGAGGAGAGAGGAGGCAGCCAAAACGTCCAGAAACCCTAATCTAAGAGTTGTCCCTGTTTTTGGGCATAAGGGGCTCTTTATATAGGTGGCCAATTAGGGTTATCTAACAAGGAAACCCTAATTTGACTGCTTAAGCCCTAAGCAGCCCATGGACCCCTTCTGGAACATGCCTTGGACGACTTCTAATGGGCTTCCCCATAGAATTCGTCCAACCTATTATTCCAAGGTGATCCATAGCCCAATTGTAATTATCTTATAATTATATTATCAGTCCCCTTAATTTAATTAATCTCTTTTAGTCACAAAATTAATTCATAATTAATTCTCGACTAATATTAATTAAACAATATGATTTCTCCTTTAATATATTATTCTTATAATATATTAATAAATCATAATTCTCCTTAATTCATCCTACATATTGCTATGGTGAAGGCAACCCAAAAGGACCATGCTCATAATCGGGTCAAGTACATACCAAAATAGTTATGGACTTAGACACTAATCCAACAGTCTCCCACTTGGATAAGTCTAATAACTATTCTGCGTATGACTTCAGAACCTGATCAGCAATCGTAGCTTTCAAAGCCGCTGTCAACTCTGATCTTATCAGATACGCGTGTCCTTTAGATAAGGGATTATATATTCCTCCATTCTACAAGATATCGTATAGACATGAGACATGGTTTGAAATCATTCTCTTAGTCTACGTGTCGTTTCCCGATTTCCGATTTATGACAACTGACTAATTGAACAAATCAAATCAGTCCTGGCCCGGCCGAGCACTTTCCTTTGTCATCACTAAATCATCGAGGGGCCCACATATATCGCTTTTATCCCACTTTGGGTAAAAGGAATGGATAAACTTTGACTCAAATGCTTGCTTGCACCTACTAATCGAATCACACACAACAATAAGTTTTATAACACCAAGTTACTGGTGCGTTTACTTATCATCAATGTGCAACTGATCAGCAAGTAACAACTCACACGTCTTGGTTTCAAGAATATACAATATTATCGTCTCACAAACCATGAAGTGATTCAAGTGAGCGTGGGTTTAATCCAATACTTTAATCTTATCAAAGCACTCATGAACTCTGCATCAAACTTGTGCTATGTCTACACACTTAAGACAATCTACAGACAGATTCACGACAGTCTTCCTTCATGCCTACTTCCAACGTATGACCGACTGTGGAGGTTCGAATAACCCAGTTATTCTGGAAGTCAAAACATGCAAAATGAAACGCAATAATAATATTAATCCTATATGGCCCCAAAACTTTTGAGCGTAAATAAAAACACTTTTATTTAAACACCATATAGATTACTCATTATTCATTGCTTACTGTTTCAGAAAATCAACTTATTACTCGAATTATGACCACAATTGTCCCATGCTCCAAGCATGCACACTTTGGTTTCCTATGGTCCATACTTTATGAAATAGATCACTTGGAAAACTTTTCCAATGAAACTCATTTCACAATCCCCAATATGTCAGATTTTAACATTTTATGCAACGATCTTTTCGTAAAGTCATAGCACAAAAGACATCAAGACTTGGCCAATGAAATCACAAAGTACTCTATCTGAAATTGTTACAAAACAATTATATAGATGTGATGTCTCTCACTCAAAGTACATTCCTTTGAACATCCTTTTTGCATAAAAGTTTCTAATCTAGACATATTTCTTAATATCCAACTCCCATTAATGGAAACATTTCCATATTTGCCATATGACAACTCATTCTTAATAGAATCTTATCTATTCACAATAATGTCAATATAGTTCATCCAATACTATACTTCCAACTACTCACAAGCGACAAATCCTCAGTGAACCTCAGATCATCCTTTGATAGTTGTTTAATTATTTTAGTCAGAACCAGTTCTAGTCCCTTTTCCCTCTTAATGCCCTAGGCATTTGGAAAATTTTAGAATGGTCAAATATTATAGCATATGCAATCGATCCTATACCCGAAGCGTATTGGACACGATGCATAATGTCTCACATAAAGACATGATACTTCATCATCCTTCTGCCATAATATTTTATATGCCATGTTCCCACAATTCGAACTATGAAGAGGGATGTCGTAATCATAATCGAATTTTGAGAATGCACTATGTATCCTTGACTAAACTTATTAACATTTCTTGATCTAAGCTTTAGAATTTTGAAACGAAGTATAATATTCTCTCCCTTAATTATAGCAAAACAACCTTTCAACCCTTGCAACTTTGCAAAATGAATCTTTGTTTTCTATAATTAATATTGCTAACTTGCAATACTTACCATAATAATCATGTTCCCACTAACATGATGATTATTTCCTTACCAACATAACACTTATGTTCCCACTAGCTTTGACATGTATTCAGAAAACAATCGAACTTCTAGAAAACAATGCTTATTGAATTCCTTAAGTTCATATTTCTAATACCTTATGCTTTGATAAGCCTTTATCTTAGCTTTTTAAGCTCATACACCTTTGCCTTAGATAGCTCACATGTGTGTCTAAACAATTTAGTTACTAAGTCCCAAATGTTCAGATCAATTGCCAAATCTCACAATTTGAACTATGAAAAGGGATGCCGTAATCATAATCGAATTTGAGAATACAATTTTCACAATTGCTATCTTCTTAAAATCTCTCTTAGTGAAAGCATTTCCTCACAATCATTTTCATGAAGGAGGAAAACCTTATGACACTTAGATTTTATGATGTATGTGTTCCTATCCATGTGAATTTGTCAAAACGAAAGCTTGTGACAGATCCAAAACCATATGGACTGAACTTGTTCAATCTTGATTTCTTGCCTCATGGTAACAGGAATGCCCACCATGTCTTCCAAGCAACTCACCCCTACAAATCAATGTACTTTCCATTGATCAAGGTGCTTTGTCTTTATGCATTCAAATGAGAACTCATAGAACTCACATGCACAATTAACTCAACTGGAATGGCGCAGAAATAAGATAACGTCAACACGATAGGTTATAAACCTCAAGTCGTGCGCTAGTGATGATCAACTAGGTTTACTCTTGATTTGTTCTTGAAACTTTTCAAGACCATTAAGACTCCCACTGACTCCTTGACATATAAGATTCTCTTGTCAAGAAACATTTTTTGACAAACAATTATTCAAGAGTTAGTGTAGCCTTATGTCAAGTTTAACACTTCACACAATTGGTCCTGGTTGGTCTTTGTCTTATCCAAGACATCACAACTTACCAAGTTCAAATGTGCAAGAATAAGAAAACTTTTTTCAAATTCCACATTTGTTGAGTGTTATTAACCTACTTAAGACTTGTCACTCATGTCAGAATCTTGACTCTAAGACTTGATATTGGAACGAAGTATGATTGACTTCTTGATTTAACCATTTCTTCAATTCTCGATTCCTCTTCTTAGACATACAATTGCACTAAGACTCACTTAGAGGATCAATTGAGACATGGTTCTTAATCATTAAGACTTATCATAAAACACAATAAAAGGTACTCTCCCTTCTTCTTAGAATGGAGAAACTTTTATCTTTCTGCCTACTTGATTCTTCTTATTCGTTCTGCTATTGATTGAAACTCTTTCAATCAACTCTGAATTATACTTAATCTTATAAGTATAACCATATTTACTAAACTTTAGTAAATCATGACGAATATCTTTATCACTCTTGTGGTGGACTTGATCAATGCACAACCTAGTGTGCTTGATCTCCTGGTCCTTCTATTGACACTTTGTCAAAGAATTAGTCTAATTTCCAAATACGAAGTTTTTCACTCATCATGCAACCAAGTTCCATGACTCCAAGTTTCTGTCCAACTGAAACTTGGGCGATGAGAATCTTCCCTTATTTGGCAAATTCTCGACATTTCCACAAATAACATAATCAAGAATCAAATCCATTATAGAAATAATTAAACATCAATTTTTCATACACACCATTGCAAGGATAAATAAATAAGACAAAATCAAAATTTATTTTATTGCGGAAAAACTTGTCCTTACAATGTAATTCAACTGAAAACCTATGCTATTACATATTTCTTATTAATCTATCCTAACTCTAGAGTAGCAGCTCAGAAATCTGATCCTCAAGTCCATGCGATCGAAATCCATTTCTTCATGATCAGATTCCGCACGCTTCTACCTTAAGCTTCCTCTTTTTTCTTCGATCCTGCAAAAACATCAAAATGTAATCTTATCACATCATGTATTAAGAATCAAGGAATAGGAACTTATAGAGTTAGTTAATAGATTTCACCTGAAGTAGAGCCATACGTCTTGACTCTCCCATCTCTTAGATCTCTCAGGTAAACAGGGCAGCTTCGTCTCCAATGCCCCTTCTCTTGGCAGTAGAAGCAGATGGACTCTTTTGGAATGGCACAAGGAATAATCTCAGAATTTACCTTTTCTGGATTTTCAATGTCACCATTTTCAATGTCCATTGAAGTTTGGGAGTTTGATTTGCTAGACAAATTTGCTCGATCAGCACGTCAAATCATATCTGATTCAGCAGCTATAAGCAAATAGGTCAAATCAATGAGGGTCACATCATGGTCCATCATATAGTACTCTCTAACGAACTCACTATATGATTCAGGAAGTGACTGAAGAACCCAGTCAACAGCCAACATTTCTGAGATATCGACACCCATCATCCTTAACCTATCAATATGTGACTTCATCTCTAAGATGTGTGCAAACACAGGTTTCCCATCTTCGTGTTAACTTGCCAAAAGGGCTTGAGTGAGCTTGAACTTTTCAAGCCTTTGAACTTGTGGGTTAGTAAGAATAATTGGAGGAGGTGGAGGAAGTGAAGCATGACTCTCATTTCCTTGATCGTATCATGGAACGTCATCTTCATTTGGAAAGCTTGTTCCAAGGGACTTGGGAAGACCATTGTAAGATTTAGACATCTACAAAACGGGAGAAAATTCAAGTTAGTTGATAAAAATCCTTGATGTAACACCCAAATGAAACATCAAGGCTAGGATCCAACACAACATTCTACAACCTAGAAGAGGGATGCCATAATCTAGTTGCAGAATATTTGAAGGTAGGTAAATGACGATTTACCAATTTCCACCATGAAAAGCGAAAAAGAAATTTAAGTTTTAAATGAATTGAAACTCCTAGATCTTTTGAGATTCATTGAACTTTTCAATGGCATGTTTAATCTCGATTATGCCCTTCTATTTGTGACTGAGATGCCGAGGATCACAAATAAGGTGTGAATAACCATGCGAATGTACTTGGTGCACTCAATGTCATGCTCACCTAATCAATGTGCCGGTTAACCACACACGCTCCATTGATCTATGATAGACATCGAATCACCCTTCACCACCAATGCCAAACCTAAATTAGTGTGTCGGTTAACCACACACGCTCCACTAACGTTTTGACAAGGGTACAAAGTGTAATTCCATGGATTAGCATACAATTGCACATTTTTTTCTAAAGTAACTATGATTTGGGAATTTGTAAAAGCATTTAGTTACTTTGTACTTCATTATACTTATAATGGAAGGTTTCGTCCTATCCTACCCGTTCGGCTAACGACCCTCCACTAGTCAAGAGTGCGGTGGGTAAGATTGGATACCCATTCAATCGCCATTTTATAGGCAATTTCCTTAAACACCCCTTATAGATCAGCTTCGTGAATGAGGCCTACTAACGGTAAGACTGACTCTTAACTCATATATATATATATATAATATTAGACTTTTAATGTTACATATATATATATATATATATATATATATATATATATATATATATATATATATATATATATATATATATATATATAGTATAGGGTGTATTTTACACTTTTAAAATACTAGGTGGTTTTATTAACTTTCTCTTTTAATTAACCTTTTAATTAACTTAACAAAACCATGAGGGTGTAATTTGAACTTTTCAAAATACTAGAGTTTTAGAATTTAAATATTACATAATTAAACTATTAATCAAAATTTTTGAATTCCAAAACTTGAGGACAAGTTTTGAAATATTTTCAAAACGTTAGGGTTTAACTATTTAAATTTCAAAAACAAAACTTTTAAGTTCAAATTTAAACTATAAAACCTAAAGGAAGTAATTCGAAACTATTCAAACTTACTAGGGATCAAATAACAAATAATATAAATCAAACAATTAATTTAGTGATTATCTATATTTGATCTAATTCAATTTCTTGCAAGATAAGTTAGCCAATTAATACAAATAATCAATTTTAATCATATAAGGAATTTATTATCTAATCAATTGGTAATTATCTTGTGTTTTGGCAAGGATAATCATTTAATTAAGATAAAATTCGGATTTTAACTTCAAAAAACGATTTAGGCATCAAATCCAAGTCAAAATAGCAACAAAATCTCGAAATATCCTCTGCCTGACGCACAAACTCGCCGAGTCAGCTATGAACTCGCCGAGTAGGGCCAACTCGCCGAGTCCAGATACTGAATCGCCGAGTTGAGTCAGGCAGAGGCAAAAAATTCGATTTTCAGCAAGCAAAATAGTTAAGCATCACATACAATTGAAACCAATCAAGGCTCTGATACCACTGATGGCTTTTATGCATAAGAAACAATCATATGTGCTCATACAAACCCTAATGCTTGGATCTAGGTTTCTCTATTGTACATGCTTTGAATCCATGACTTACAAACCCTAGATCTATCAAATAAGAACTGAAATAAGGGTTTAGTAATTACCTTTGATTGTTATATAGCAATAACAATCAATCCTTGCTTTGATTTGCTTCAGAAAGCTTAGTGCCTCAAGTGTTGCACCTCTAATGGAGTCACAAACACCACTAAGCAACTTGGATGAAGAGGGAGGAGAGAGGAGGCAGCCAAAACGTCCAGAAACCCTAATCTAAGAGTTGTCCCCGTTTTTGGGCATAAGGGGCTCTTTATATAGGTGGCCAATTAGGGTTATCTAACAAGGAAACCCTAATTTGACTGCTTAAGCCCTAAGCAGCCCATGGACCCCTTCTGAACATGCCTTGGACGACTTCTAATGGGCTTCCCCATAGAATTCGTCCAACCTATTATTCCAAGGTGATCCATAGCCCAATTGTAATTATCTTATAATTACATTATCAGTCCCCTTAATTTAATTAATCTCTTTTAGTCACAAAATTAATTCATAATTAATTCTCGACTAATATTAATTAAACAATATGATTTCTCCTTTAATATATTATTCTTATAATATATTAATAAATCATAATTCTCCTTAATTCATCCTACATATTGCTATGGTGAAGGCAACCCAAAAGGACCATGCTCATAATCGGGTCAAGTACATACCAAAATAGTTATGGACTTAGACACTAATCCAACAGGCTCCCACTTGGATAAGTCTAATAACTATTCTGCGTATGACTTCAGAACCTGATCAGCAATCGTAGCTTTCAAAGCCACTGTCAACTCTGATCTTATCAGATACGCGTGTCCTTTAGATAAGGGATTATATATTCCTCCATTCTACAAGATATCGTATAGACATGAGACATGGTTTGAAATCATTCTCTTAGTCTACGTGTCGTTTCCCGATTTCCGATTTATGACAACTGACTAATTGAACAAATCAAATCAGTCCTGGCCCGGCCGAGCACTTTCCTATAATACAAAACGTCATTCGAGTTGTCCTCTTTCGTGTCTGTTAGGCTTACTTCATATTCACGTAAACATCATTCGAGTTGTAAAACAAGGTTATTCAATTTCATTGGGATTTAGTGAGAAATAACGAGTGGCACCAATAAGTGTCGGCCGTAACCTGTAGTTATAATCAGAGTCTCCTGGAGGGAGAGCGAGAGTTTGTGTATAGATCTATACGGGGGTGACTCCCCCACACCTGAGCTGATCGCTACAGTTAGACTCGGCCAGTCTAGGGTGACAAAATCTTGATCAAAACCGGCGTTAGGAAAAATGCCAAGACAGGCGAATTAGTCACCATTACGCATGGTTATAACGACTCACATAGAGATCCATTACCATCTAAGTACTCATGGGAAATCATATTCATACACCGTGATGATGCAAAGTGAATTATACAATAATACAAAACTATCATACTATTTAAATTGGAAAACATCAGGTTTTCCGGGGAACGACATTAATCACTTCTACATACAACAACTACAATACAAGGAACAATTATGAAAGGCATTCACTTTTACATGTTTTGAAATCACATACATATACACTTATGGGATCATCACATCTTTTTCGTAAACAGTTTTTGTTACAGAAAATACCGGATTTTCTGGGTTTTACAAACAATACAAACTATTTTTTTTATATCAAACATGCTTATGAACTCAACAACATTATATATGTTGACCGTTTTCAAAATAACTTGTATTCTCAGGTAACCGTTAGAATGAAGAATCATCAAGCGTGTTTCTGAAATTTCTTTTGTGCAATGTCAATCGTTAAACAATTTATGTTCTGTGATGTTGTAATGTAAACAATGTACTTGATGTGAACAAGGTCAGTTGTAATGTATTAATGCATGGTGATGTTTATGTTATGCTTCATGTATATTCATTGTGATGATATTTCAATTTAAGTTACACGAGCCCTCCGACGTTTCCGTCGTCTGGTTCGGGGGTGTGACATGAAGGTAGCGCCTAGCCCTCACTGCTAAACACAAAGCTGGTCCATGCTGCGGCCTCTCGCCCTGAATCACCAGCTCTCCCCCACTTGGGGTCCTGAAACGCAGCAACTGCTGCGCACAGTCGATCACCGCCACATTAGGGCTCATCCAATCCATGCCGATGATAACCTTGTTCCCACGCAAATGAATGGGAACCAAATCCACGAGGTAACGCTTGTCATATAATCTCAAAACACAATCTCTAAAAACCTCTGATGCCCGGACAGATCGGTCTTCAGCAATCTCGACCTCTAAAGGACAATCCAACATCCCTGAAGACTCAGAAAACCTCTTGCTAAGTGCAAGAGAGACAAATGATCGGGTAGCCCCCGAATCAAATAACACTTGTACTGGGATGCCGTTCACATGGAACGATCCTAAACAAAACACGTAAACATAGCACATAAATATGATAAACAACATGTAATAAGAGTTAGGGAGAAGAAAATATACATGTCACCACATCCGGTGCGGCACGCGCCTCCTCGGTGGTCAGCTGGAAGGCCCGGCTCCTCACCACTGGAGCATCCGTCTTGCCCTATCGGCCATCCTTGATCCGCAGGTTAGCTATAGTTGGCGTCGCCACTGGCGCTCCTGATGTAAACCTTGGGCAGTTGGCCTTTTTATGGCCCTTCTGATTGCAATGGAAGCAAATCAGGTCTGATGTCTGAAGAGTGGGAGCAGAGGCAGTACAATCCCTGCCAAAATGCCCAAGCTTGTCGCACTTATACCACCCTGATGACCCTAGTCTATAAACCCCCTCATATGTCTTGCCGCACTACCCACAGTGGCTCCGGCCTTGCTGTCCCTTCGACCTAGTGTCAGATCCCTTGGGTTTCTTCCCCGAAACCCCAGTCACCTGACCAGCCTCCGCCTTCCTCTTCCAGATGTGCTCTATATCAATCTACCTCTCTCTCCCCATGGCTATCATGTCCTCCAAGGTCTGGCATGCTGAGTAGCTGACATGTTTCCGGATGTCAGCTCTCAACATGTCATAGTACCGGGTCTTCCTCATCTCCTCATCCCCTGAACTTGGCGGTAATCTCCGCCACCGACTCAGTCGTCTGTCTCATATCAGGAAACTCCTTGGCCAGCTGCTGAATCTCCACAGCTGGTGCAAACTCAGCCCTAAACCTGGTCACAAAGTCCGATCAATTCATAGCCTCAATGGTTGGGGCTCCTAACGAATCACTGACTGCCTCCCACCAATTCCGAGCTCAGTCTCTCAAACAACCTGCAGCGTACTGGACCTTCGACCCCTCAGGGCAGAAGCTATTCAACTGTTCAGACTTGATCTCTGCAATCCACCTCTTGGCCACAATGGGGTCCTTCACCCTGTGGAAGTCTGGCGCACCACATCCCCTATAATCATTGAAGGAGAGTGTACGTGTCCCTAACTGACCATATGACATGTCGCTCCTGAACGCCCTGAGACGCTCCTCCATCAGCTCGATGATCCTTTCCTTGATCGAATCGAAAATCATCGGGCTCGCCTCAAGGATGCCTCTCGTGATCTCAGACGTGATGAACTCGCGTAGTCCGTCATCAACCGGCTTGGAACTTGCACCCGAACCTGAACCTGATCCTGTCCCAGACCCTAAACCTCCTGCTCCGTGACGTGTCACCACAATTATGAAACAAAACACATAATCGTCAGGGTCATACATAATCTCGAGAGGTTTCACACACTTTACAAGTTCCCTATTTCTATCTCAGCCCCCCTTTACTTGATTACGGTTCCTCTGCTTTCAGTAGTATGGGCCCATACTACCTTCCACATCTATTTGTACTTTCCTCAAGGATTGCCTCGACTTCACCAAGTCCCTTCTACCACTACCGCTTGCTGCACAAATCCCATCCTAGGCTTACCCTAGGGTAACTCTCCAACCTACTCTCCGCCATCAGCCGCATAAGGAATCCCTGCTACCTTTACCTAACTAGCTCGTGAATACCATTACATATCACTAAGACCAGATAATTCTTCGAATGAGAGGTCCTACCCTACAACAGTTGGACTCAGACAAGAGCTGCGAAATAGGGCTAGACCTGACCTTCTGAAATTATTTGGTCCTCGCAATATGTAACTTAACGTATTTGTTTACTAATTAGCTAAAGATAACTAGAACTCCTAAAAGCACAAAGCAAGCAGCATTCGGGCATTGAGTAACCAAACCAAGCATATCCTATTCAGGCCATCATATCACTGACTAATCAGTTCTAGCATGTAATTCAATAAGCACATATAGCAGGCACATAAGGCATCTTCCTAGATACTTAGCCCTAATCTAGCATGCAGTTCTCACATACATACAATAGGCATATAAGGCATCCTTCCTAGATCCTCTGCCGTAATCTAGCATGTAGTTCTCATAATCATCTCATATATTATAAACACATGTATGGGTATCTTGGGGAAAACTTACTTGAGCTCAGCCGATTGCACGCATCACACACCTTGTTCTTTTTGTCAAAACTCTTTATTTTAAATTTTAGAAAAACTATTTTCTTGAAAAATCTTTCAAACCCTCGATTTGAGTCCAGACACCCCCGAAGGTGTGTCCGAATCCCTCAAACCAAGGCTCGGATACCAATTTGTAACATCCCAAAATTCTAGACGAAAAATTTCATTTTTGATATAACGATTCATAAAGCAATTTATAGAAAACATCATCAATTTATTTCATTTCATAAAAGCCATAGATCATATGTCTCAAAAGCATGTCATAAGGTAGTAACAATCTCAGAGTACAAATCCCAAGAATCTCATATGTGGAAAATCGTGTGTATGATGCGCTGCTACCGTGTCGGCTCCTTTTGTTGGATTAGATGTCTAAGCCCACAACTATTATTGGTATGTACTCGACCCGAGAGTAGCATGATCCATTTGGGTTGCATATCATCAGGACAATTTGTTAGGATGGACTCTTGAGAGAAAGGTTATATATGATTTATTAATATATTATAAGTTATAATATATTAATATGAAATCATATGTTTTAATTAGTATTGATCAAGAATTAATTTGGAATTAATTTAGTGATTAAAAGAGACTAATTAAATCTATAGGGACTAATTATGATAATTAGTTATATTTATATGTGTTGGGCTTATGATCCATGTTAGACCGAATTTATGTATGGATACATAAAGAGTTGGGCCACATGAACCATGGATCATAAACCCATGGGTATGGATTTGGGTTATACCCATGACCCTTGAAATCCAACATATAAATACATGCTCTTAACCTAAAAAAACGCCTACATGCTTGTTCTTGGAGTTCATGGGTGGTTTTTGGGTGCATGGAATTCTCTCTCAAGTTCCACCTTTGTCCATGATGTGTTGTGACTTCATTCGAGGCTTCCACACTATTGGGGCTAAGCTTTTAAAGGCCAAATTCATCAAGTTCTACAAACTATACAAAGAGGTAATACTTCTAACTAGTATTTTATGTAGTTTATATCATTTGTATGCTAGTTGTAGTCTTAAAGCTTTGGAAACAATATTGCATGTATAATTAGAGAAAACATAGATCCAAAGCTTTTAGGGTTGTATGTGCACCATAGGATGTTGTAGTATACGAAACCCAACAGTGGTATTAGAGCCATGGGTTGTTTTCTGTTATGTTGATGCAAATGTTTGATTTTCAAAGTTGAAAAAAAAACATGAAGTTTGTCAAATTTTAAGATAATTACTTGTTTTATGAAAAACTAATTATTTTTAAAATTTGAATCATTTGCTATATGAGTTGAATTAGGTCAAATTTAGTAAAAGATAAAATGATATGATTATTTTATTAGTTTTAAAAGTTTGATCTAAAGAGTTTTTTTTTAAACCTCCATAAGTTATGGATATTAAAGTTTTAAAAAAAATTGATTCAAAGTTTTTATGGAGTTACAAAACTTGGTGTTAATGTTTTAAAGAATTCCATAACTTGTTCTTAAGTTATGGAACATGAAAAGTTTCATCATAAAACAAGCATTTAACTCCATAAGTTATGGAATCCAAAAGTTTTCAAGAGTTACAAAACTTGCCCTCAAGTTTTGGAATTTGAAAAAAGTTTTTTATGAAAAAAAAAATTGAATTCTAAAACTCTTGGGTTCATAACTTAAACAATTAATTAAATGGTTTTAATTTTGAATTTAATAATTGGAATTATGATGTTTTGTTGAATAGTTCAAATTAACTCTTATGGACTTTATTAATAGTTAATTAAAGCGTTTAATTAAAAGAGTATTATTAAATCCATAAATATGGTTTGAGTTTAATTAAATTAAAAGTCTACTTTAATTAATAGATTAAACCACCAAGTATTTTAAATGTCTAAAATACACCCTTATACTATTATAATATTAAAAGTTTAATATATTATATGTATAAGTAAAAAGTCGGTCTTACCGTTAGTAGGCCTCATTCACAAAGTTGGTCTATAAGGGGGATATAAGGTTACTGCATATAAAATGGTAGTTTAATGGGTGTCCACTCTCACCCACCGCTTCCTTGACTGGTGGAGGGTCGTTAGCCGAACGGGTATGGAAGGACATTAATTCTTCCTTCATTAAAAGTATAATGATAAATACTAAGTAACCAAACTTTATTAAATTCCCAATCTTAGTTACTTTAGGAAAATGTGAATTTGGTGCTAACCCATGAAATTACACTTTGTACCCTGTTAAGTCGTTAGTGGAGCGTGTGTGGTTAACCGGCACACTAATCTGGGACTGACAGTGCGTGACAAAGGGTAGCTTGATGTTAATCATAGATCAATGGAGCGCGTGTGGTTAACCGGCACATTGATTAGGTGGTTGTAACATTAAGTGTACCAAGTTAATTTGCATGGTTATTCACTCCTTGTTTGTGATCCTCGACATCCCAGTCACAAAGCTGAAGGGCACAATTGAGATTTAAACATGTCATTGAATAGTTCAATGAATCTCAAAAGATCTAGGAGTTTCAATCCAATTAAAACTTAACGAACAATTTCGTTTTTCATGGTGGAAATTGGTAAATCGTCATTTACCTACCTTCAAATATTTTATAGCTTGGATTACGGCATCCCTCTTCCAAGTTATAAAATATTGTGTTGGGTCCTGGCCTTAATATTTCATATTGGGTGTTATATTAAAGAATTAAATCAACTAACTTGAATTTCTCCCTTATAGATGTCTAAGTTCAGACAACTATGATCTTCCCAAATCTCTTGGAACAAGCTTTCCTAATGAAAATGATATCCCACATGGCAATCAAAGGTGAAAGATTAATCCCTTTGTTGTGAATTAATGGGACAAGAAAATCATACTTCACTTCCTCCACCTCCTCCAATAATTCTCCCTAACCCACAAGTTCTAGGTTACTCAAGCCCTATTGGCAAGATGGAAAGTCTATGTGTGCTCACATCTTGGAGATGAAGTCACATATTGACAAGCCGGGAGAGTTGGGTGTCAAAGTCTTGAGGAAGTTGGTTGTTGACTAGGTTCTTCAATCACTTCCTAAGTCACATAGTGAGTTCCTTTAGGAGTACTATATGACAGACCATGACATGACCCTTAATGATCTTACCTATTTGCTTGATGCTGCTGAATCAGCAATGATTTGGAGCACTGGTAAAGCAAATTTGATTGGAAGATCGACTTCCCAAACTTCCATGGACATTGACAATGGTAACATTGGAAATCCAGAAAAGCTTTCTCTTCCCAATGGAAAGGGATCGACCATAGTCAACCTGGTTGACCAAATGGTAAAGAGAAAGGCTAAGTCTGAGATAGTCCCATGTACCATTACCAAAGAGTCCATATGTTTCTATTGCCAAAGGAAGGGACATTGGTTGTGAAGCTGCCCTACTTACCTGAAGAATCATAAGGATTGTAAAGTCAGAATGTATGACTCTACTTCAGGTAAGTCAACTATCTAACTCTATTATGTTCCTATTTGTAGATTCTTATCACATGATGTGACTAAGTTACATTTTGATGTTTTGAAGAATCAAAGGAAGCTTAAAAGAAGAGTAAGCTGATTCTGATCGTGAAGATCAGAATTTTGAGCTGCTGCTTAAGAGTTATGATATATTGCTTAGGAATAGATAACAACATGTTTTTCATATGCATTTGCATTGTAAGGATAAGTTTTTCCGCAAGTTTTAAATAAAAGAAAAGTTTTGATTTTATTTATTTTAAGTATCCTTACAATGGCATTTGTGAAAAAATGTTGTTTATATGACTCCATTGATAACAATATTGGAAAATGGATTTGATTCTCTCGTTTGTGGTAGTGTCATAATTTACCAAATAAGGAAAGATTCTCATCACCCAAGTTTCAGTTGGATAGAAAATTGGAATCATGCAACCTGTATTGTGTGATGAATGAGAATTTTCATCTTTGGGGAATTAAGACTAATTCCTTGTTCACATATATATGTGATTCAAGTAAAGGACTAGGAAATCGGGTACACATGGTTGTGCGCTGATCAGGTCCACCACATGGAACGAGAAGGCTACTCGTCATGATTTACTAAAGTTTAGTAAATATGATTATACTTACAAGTTTAAGTATAATTCTGAAACATTGGAAAAGTTTCAATGTATGGCAGAACGAATGAGAATAATCAAATTAGGCAGAAAGATAAAAGTTTCTCCAATCTGAAAAGATGGGAGAGTGCTTGAGTATCTTGTTATATGATTATCTTAGTGATTATGAAACCATATCACAATTGATTCTCTAAGGACATCTTAGTGCGTTTGTTTGACTAAGAAGAGGAATCGTGAATTGTTGAATTAGTTAAATTAAAAGATAAATCATACTTCCTTCCAAAATTGAGTCTTAGAGTGATACTCCAAGATTGTAATTTGAGTGACATAATCTTAAGAAGGTTTATAACACTTGTCAAATGTAGAGTAAAATGTTTCTTACTCTTGTACATTTGAAATTGGTAAGTTGTGATGTTCTGGATAAAACAAAGACCAACTAAGACCAATTGTGTGAAGTGTTTATCTTGATAAGTATCTACACTAACTCTTGAATATTTGTCAAGGAATGGTTCTTGACAAGAGAATCTTATATGTCAAGAGGTCAGTGGGAGTCTTAAATACCTTGAAAAGTTTCAAGAACTAATCAAGAATAAAACCTGTTGTTTATCACTAGCACACGACTTGAGGTTTGTAACCTATCGTGTTGACATATTCTTGTTTCTGTGCCCATTCCAGTTAAATGTTGACTATGCATGTGAGTTCTATGAGTTCTCAGTTGTTTGTATAACTACTTGGAAGCAATGGTAGGCCCTTGTGCTGCCAAGTGGCAAGAAGTTAAGATTGCACAAGTTCAGTCCGTATGAGTTTGGATTTGTCACTAACCTTGTCTTGTGATTATGGTTTTGACAAATTCACATGGATAGGAACACATACACCATAAAATCTAAGTGTCATAAGGTTTCTCTCCGATTCATAAAAATGATGGTGAGGAAACGCTTTCACTAAGTAGATTTTAAGTAGATAGCAATTGTGATATTTGCATTCTCAAAGTCGTTAGTGGAGCGTGTGTGGTTAACTGACACACTAACATGGACCTGTGAGAAATGGCAAAGGTCTAAACAATTGAGACTATGATTACGACATCCCTTTTGATGGTTCTAAAAATTGTTTAGACACACATGTGAGCTATGTAAGGAAAGGTGTATGATTTTGATAAAGTTTTATCAAAGCATCTCGTATCAGAAATCTGAACTTTGGTAAGAAAGTCAATAAAGTATTGATTTCTAGAAGTCCAACTGATTTCTGAGTACATGTCAAAGCTAGTGGGAGCATAATTGTTATGCTAGTAATTATTATGCTAGTGGGAGCATACTTATTTATGATGAGTGTTGCAAGTTAGCAATGTTAATTATAGAAAACAAAACTTTCAATTGGGAAAAAGTTGTTTTGTTATAATTAAGGGAGATGAAATTATACTTCATTTGAATTCTAAAATCTTAAATTGAGATTTTAATCATCTTTAGTCAAGGATATATATATATATATATATATATATATATATATATATATATATATATATATATATATATATGAATTTAATGTTGGAATGGTTCAACATAAGGAAATTCTATATATATTGCGTTCTCAAAATTTGATTATGATTACGACATCGCTCTTCATAGTCGAATTATGAAAACATGCCAAATAAAAAATATATTGTAGCAAAAGACTGATCTAGGGTCATGCCTTTATGTGAGACATCATGAATCGTGTCCCATATGGTTCGGGTATAGGATCGATTACATGTGCTATAATATTCATCTGTTCTAAATTTTTCCAAATGCCTAGGGCATTAAGAGGGGAAAAAAGTACTAGAACTGGATATGACTAAAATGATTAAGCAATTGTCGAGGACAATCTGAGGTTTACCAAAGATTGGTTGCTCATGGACAATTGGAAGTATAGTGTTAATTTTGGAAGGACCATATTGACATATTCTGAAAGGAGGCAACTCTTGTTCAGAAGTGATAGTCAAAATGGTAATGTAGAAATGTTTCCATAGGTGGAAGTTATTCATTAAATCTGTGTAACATTAGAAAACATAATGCAAGAAGGATGTTCAAAGGAATGTACTTTGAATTTGAGACTTCGTTTCCATGGAATTGCTCTCCATTGGAATACTTTGTAAATGTCTGTTGCCAAGTCTTTGTGACTTTTGTGCATAGTCATTACAAGAGGATCAATGCATATAAGTTTAGAATCTATTAGATTTCAGTAGATGGCAAAGAATCTTGTATTCTTACATTTGCGGTAAGGATTTGGGATTGTGAAATGAGCATCATTGGAATCATGTTCAATTGGTCTATTTCACAAAGTAAGGATCATAGACAAACATAGTGTGCATACTTGGAGTATGGCATAACTATTGTTTGGACAAACATAGTGTGCATGCTTGGAGCATGGCATGACTATTGTTTCAGTTTATGTATTAAGTTGATTATTTGAAACGTTATACAATGAATAATGAGTAATCAATATGGTGTTTAAATAAAAGGTGTTTTATTTTCTCTCAAAGGTGCTTGGGTCCATATAGGATTAGTATTATTCTTGTGTTTCACTTTGCATGTTTTGACTTCCCGAATAACTAGGTTATTCAAACTCTCCACAGTCAATCATACTTTGGAAGTAGGTATGAATCAAGACTGTCATGAATTGGGCTTGTAGATGTCTAAAGTGTTTAGACAAAAGTTGCTGCAACATTCATGAGTGCTCCTGGAATGAGATTCGAGTATTGGATTAAACCCACACTCATTTGAATCACTTCATGGATTTTATCACGAGTGATCATGAGACGATAATATCTTATATTCTTCAAACCTAGAGATATGATTTGTTGACTATGAGTTGGTTATAAATTGATTGCATGAAAACGCATCAGTAACTTGATGTTATAAAACGTGCCTTTGTGTATGATTCAACAAGTAGTTAGTACAAGCATATGAGTTGAAGTTTATCCATTCCTTTTACCCTTGGAGGGATAAAAGCGATATCTGTAGGCCCCTTGATGATTTAGTGATGACAAACGTAAGTGTTCGGCCAGGCCAGGCCTGGACTGATTTGATTTGTTCAATTAGTTGGTCGTCATAAATCGGAAATTGGGAAACAACAAATGGACATAGAGAATGATTATAATCCATGTATCAGTCCATATGATATCTAGAATGGAGGAATATATGATCCCTTATCTAATGGACATGTAATTGACTTGGTCAGAGTTCGACAGCGGCTTTTAAGAGCTACGATTGCTAGTCGGGATCTTGGAGTCATACGCAATAATATTTTTAGACTTATCCAAGTGGGAGACTGTTGGATTAGATGTCTAAGCCCATAACTATTATTGGTATGTACTCTACCCGAGAGTAGCATGGTCCATTTGGGTTGCATAACACCAGGACAATTTGTTAGGATGGACTCTTGAGAGAAGGTTATATATATGATTTGTTAATATATTATAAGTTATAATATATTAATATGAAATCATATGTTTTAATTAGTATTGATCAAGAATTAATTTGGAATTAATTTAGTGATCAAAAGAGACTAATTAAATCTATGGGGACTAATTATGATAATTAGTTATATTTATATGTGTTGGGCTTATGATCCATGTTGGACCAAGTTTATGTATGGATACATAAAGAGTTGGGCCACATGAACCATGGATCATAAACCCAAGGGTATGGATTTGGGTTATACCCATGACCCTTGAAATCCAACATATAAATACATGCTCTTAACCTAAAAAACGCCTACATGCTTGTTCTTGGAGTTCATGGGTGGTTTTTGGGTGCATGGAATTCTCTCTCAAGTTCCACCTTTGTCCATGATATGTTGTGACTTCATTTGAGGCTTCCACACTATTGGGGCTAAGCTTTTAAAGGCCAAATTCATCAAGTTCTACAAACTATACAAAGAGGTAAAACTTCTAACTAGTATTTTATGTAGTTTATATCATTTGTATACTAGTTGTAGGCTTAAAGCTTTGGAAACAATATTGCATGTATAATTAGAGAAAACATAGATCCAAAGCTTTTAGGGTTGTATGTTCACCATAGGATGTTGTAGTATACAAAACCCAACACCTTTCCCTTCGAAGAAGAAGGACCTGAAACAAAAACTGAAAATCGTAAGCACAAAGCTTAGTGAGTTCCACCATCATACCAGATACCATACAACATACATACTATCTAACATATCCGGGTACTGGACTACCCCTTCGGTCTCTTTCAACCGGTAACTGCCTAGCATATTAGGGTGCTGGCCTACCCCTTCGGTCTTGTCGACCGATACCTAGCCTAGCATATCAGGGTGCTAGCCTATCCTTCGGTCCTTTCAAACGGTACCTTGCCTAGCATATCAGGGTGTTGGCCTACCCGTTTGGTCATTTCGACCGGTACCGGGGACTATTTCACCTCCTACTTCTACCACATAGCATCCTAGTGCATAAACATATAAGTCATATACTGCCTAGCTTATCCGGGTGCTGGCATACCTCTTCGACCCTATCAAACGGTATTGGGGTCTATCCTACCACTATCACATAACATCATTGCATACTAGCACATAAAGCATAACAGATAGTGACATACCAGATAATTATCACAAAGACAATTATCTCTGCTATAACTCTTACTAGTGGGCCGGCATTGGTGCCTTCGACCCACTTCTACTGGAAGGTAACTCACCTCAATGTCGTGTAGTAGCTGTACCATCCTCGACTCTGGGATCAACTCCTCTCAAACTCCTACACATAATAATCTCTTTTAATCACCCTTTCATACTCATAACCCCCTTAAGGCTCCACTCTGGTCAATGGTCAAAGTCAAAGTCAACATCTTCGTCAAAGTCAACATCTAAGTCAAAGTCAACATCCTGGTTGACTCAACTCGCCGAGTTGGTCCACCAACTCGTCGAGTTCCATGATCCATAAAACCCTGAAATCTCGATCCTAGTCGTCGAGTTCTTTCATGAACTCGTCGAGTTCTCTTTCAAAGAAGTTAGGACATTTTTCTCACAATTCGCCGATTCATCTTTGAACTCATAGAGTTCCTCTTCATATAAGTCGGGACATTTCGCCCATAACTCACCGAGTTAAACCTTGAACTCGTCGAGTTCCTGTTCATACTAGTCGAGACATTTCGCTCACAACTCGCCGATTTCATCCTTGAACTCGTGGAGTTCTTCAATCTTCAAACCCAAAAACATGTCCAACTCGCAGAGTCATCTCCTAGACTCGACGAGTTTGGCCAGTAACAGAAAAGGTTGGGGAGTCACAACCCAACTCGCCGAGTTGTATGAACAACTCGTCGATTCCCCCATAGACTAAACCCATACAGTCGTTTCTAGTTGGGTTCAATGCTTCCAAACTATAGATCTGGTTCCCTAGGGTCGATATATCATGTAAAGTTTCTAACTTTACGTCCATGCATGGGTTATTTAGCTCAAAAAGCCTTAAAAGTGGTTCACAAGTTGCATGGGACTCACATGGCCATAAAGTGGCACCTTTAGCCCATGGAGTCCCTCAAAGGCTCTAGATCTGAAGTCATGACTCCAAAACATGCTTGCATCCATCAATGATTCCAAAATAGGCTCCTTAAGGCCCTAAACTACTCCATAAAGAGATCTAGTAAATAGTCAAGGTATAGACTTTATACCTCAATAAGGCTGCTTTGAGAACGAAATCTCTGGATCCAAAGCTTCCTCCTTCAACCAAGCACTTCAAGCTTCCACTCCTTCAAGGAAATACCAAAAATCACTCTCTTTTCACTCACACACACCCAAAAGGCTCAAGATCACGAATCAGGGTTTTGCTGGACTGAGGGAGGCGATAAGGGAGGCCACAATGAAGTATTAACGTGCTTAAGTAGGGTGCAAACCTTGAAAATTAGGGTTTCATTCTGGCAGCCCTACTCGTCGAATTGAGGCTTCTCAACTCGACGAGTAGACTTCAAGTCCCGCGTCCAACATCCATTCCTACTCGATGAGTTTGGGGCCTCCAACTCGTTGAGTCCCTTTGCAAAAATGAATGTTTTAATTTAAAATACATACTAGGATCCGGGCGTTACACAGTTACCGGTTGAAAGAGACCGAAGGGGTAGGCCAACACCCGGATATAATCATATCCATTGACCATGTTACAAGAAATGAGAATTATACTTACTGATTCATTCTGTTTAATGGTTCAATGGTACTTATTACTTGATTTATTGCAGAACACATGCTTTTCATGGGGAGTGTAGAATTTCCAGATGAAAATGAGTTTTTTTTCTTGTTATTTACTATTTCATTGGTACTTTATTTATTGCAGAACACATGCTTTTTGGGTCCTGTCCAACATCTACCCCCTTTTCAACATGAAGAGTTCATTTAGGTTGCAAATTATACGGTATGTGGCTTCTTACAGATGTAATGTTGGGGTTTACATCATCCATCGCCAATCGGAAACCTAGAAGTCAAATTCTACCCTCTTCTTTTCATATTCCCTACAATACCTACTCAAGTTTTGGTTTCATGCATCATTCTGGGTTATCATTTGCTCTTTTTTTTAGATTTCATTTTATTTTCATGGATTATTCAATGTTGGGTTTTAGGTTTATCATTACCCTGAGCAACCGATGAATTTGGTGCTTTTCTATCAAGCGCTTGATTGTGTTGTATACTTGTGCTGCTTCAGCTTGATTGAAATGGAAATGGATTGTTGATTTATGGATTTACTGTAATGTGTTCATATGATTAGTTTCCAAAGTTATGTGGTGGAAATGGAAGTTTTAATTTATTATTTTTTTGAATTTACTATTTGTATTTTGGTGGAAATATAACTGTTAATATATTGATTTACGATTGGCTTTCATTGTTCACCATTTTATTTGCATATGTGGATTTTATTGCTTACTTTTGTGTATAGCTGTATTGTATGTGTATCTTGGAGGCTTCATAACTAACTTGATGTTATGTTATGTCATGCTGAAGGCACCATTTACCCGGCAAAGAAAAACAAAGAGAATATGTCTGCAAGGTAAAAAGACACATATGACCTTTGTCCATGATATGTTGTGACTTCATTTGAGGCTTCCACACTATTGGGGCTAAGCTTTTAAAGGCCAAATTCATCAAGTTCTACAAACTATACAAAGAGGTAAAACTTCTAACTAGTATTTTATGTAGTTTATATCATTTGTATACTAGTTGTAGGCTTAAAGTTTTGGAAACAATATTGCATGTATAATTAGAGAAAACATAGATCCAAAGCTTTTAGGGTTGTATGTTCACCATAGGATGTTGTAGTATACAAAACCCAACACCTTTCCCTTCGAAGAAGAAGGACCTGAAACAAAAACTGAAAATCGTAAGCACAAAGCTTAGTGAGTTCCACCATCATACCAGATACCATACAACATACATACTATCTAACATATCCGGGTACTGGACTACCCCTTCGGTCTCTTTCAACCGGTAACTGCCTAGCATATTAGGGTGCTGGCCTACCCCTTCGGTCTTGTCGACCGATACCTAGCCTAGCATATCAGGGTGCTAGCCTATCCTTCGGTCCTTTCAAACGGTACCTTGCCTAGCATATCAGGGTGTTGGCCTACCCGTTTGGTCATTTCGACCGGTACCGGGGACTATTTCACCTCCTACTTCTACCACATAGCATCCTAGTGCATAAACATATAAGTCATATACTGCCTAGCTTATCCGGGTGCTGGCATACCTCTTCGACCCTATCAAACGGTATTGGGGTCTATCCTACCACTATCACATAACATCATTGCATACTAGCACATAAAGCATAACAGATAGTGACATACCAGATAATTATCACAAAGACAATTATCTCTGCTATAACTCTTACTAGTGGGCCGGCATTGGTGCCTTCGACCCACTTCTACTGGAAGGTAACTCACCTCAATGTCGTGTAGTAGCTGTACCATCCTCGACTCTGGGATCAACTCCTCTCAAACTCCTACACATAATAATCTCTTTTAATCACCCTTTCATACTCATAACCCCCTTAAGGCTCCACTCTGGTCAATGGTCAAAGTCAAAGTCAACATCTTCGTCAAAGTCAACATCTAAGTCAAAGTCAACATCCTGGTTGACTCAACTCGCCGAGTTGGTCCACCAACTCGTCGAGTTCCATGATCCATAAAACCCTGAAATCTCGATCCTAGTCGTCGAGTTCTTTCATGAACTCGTCGAGTTCTCTTTCAAAGAAGTTAGGACATTTTTCTCACAATTCGCCGATTCATCTTTGAACTCATAGAGTTCCTCTTCATATAAGTCGGGACATTTCGCCCATAACTCACCGAGTTAAACCTTGAACTCGTCGAGTTCCTGTTCATACTAGTCGAGACATTTCGCTCACAACTCGCCGATTTCATCCTTGAACTCGTGGAGTTCTTCAATCTTCAAACCCAAAAACATGTCCAACTCGCAGAGTCATCTCCTAGACTCGACGAGTTTGGCCAGTAACAGAAAAGGTTGGGGAGTCACAACCCAACTCGCCGAGTTGTATGAACAACTCGTCGATTCCCCCATAGACTAAACCCATACAGTCGTTTCTAGTTGGGTTCAATGCTTCCAAACTATAGATCTGGTTCCCTAGGGTCGATATATCATGTAAAGTTTCTAACTTTACGTCCATGCATGGGTTATTTAGCTCAAAAAGCCTTAAAAGTGGTTCACAAGTTGCATGGGACTCACATGGCCATAAAGTGGCACCTTTAGCCCATGGAGTCCCTCAAAGGCTCTAGATCTGAAGTCATGACTCCAAAACATGCTTGCATCCATCAATGATTCCAAAATAGGCTCCTTAAGGCCCTAAACTACTCCATAAAGAGATCTAGTAAATAGTCAAGGTATAGACTTTATACCTCAATAAGGCTGCTTTGAGAACGAAATCTCTGGATCCAAAGCTTCCTCCTTCAACCAAGCACTTCAAGCTTCCACTCCTTCAAGGAAATACCAAAAATCACTCTCTTTTCACTCACACACACCCAAAAGGCTCAAGATCACGAATCAGGGTTTTGCTGGACTGAGGGAGGCGATAAGGGAGGCCACAATGAAGTATTAACGTGCTTAAGTAGGGTGCAAACCTTGAAAATTAGGGTTTCATTCTGGCAGCCCTACTCGTCGAATTGAGGCTTCTCAACTCGACGAGTAGACTTCAAGTCCCGCGTCCAACATCCATTCCTACTCGATGAGTTTGGGGCCTCCAACTCGTTGAGTCCCTTTGCAAAAATGAATGTTTTAATTTAAAATACATACTAGGATCCGGGCGTTACACAGTTACCGGTTGAAAGAGACCGAAGGGGTAGGCCAACACCCGGATATGCTAGGCAGTATGTTATTGTATGGTATGTGGTATGATGGGGGAACTCACTAAGCTTTGTGATTACGGTTTTCAGTTTTTGTTTCAGGTACTTCTTCTTCGTAAGGAAAAGAGCCGACATGATTGCAGCGCATCAAACCATGATTTCCGCACATGAGATCTTTGGGAGTTATACTCTGATTTTGTTTTATCATGACATGTTTTGACTATTGATACATTGGTTTTGATATGAGTTGATACTATTTATGTTTTCAGACGAATGGTTTTATAATTATTAAATTAAAAATGAAATTTTTGGTCTTAAAATTTGGGATGTTACAATACATACATACATACATATACATACATATACATATATACACATATACACACTTAGACACCGATATATATATATATATATATATATATATATATATATATATATATATATATATATATATATATATATATATATATATATGTATATACAAACACATACACACATACACATAGACACACTTAGACACACACATATATACTTACATAAACATACACACATATATTAAAACATAAACAAATACATACACATTTAGACATACACACATACACATACATTCACACACACACTCACACACACACACACACACATATATATATATATATATATATATATATATATATATATATTCATATACACATATACATACATACACATTCAAATATATACATACACACATAAATATATACACTTAGACACAGACATATATATACACAAACACATACACACGTACACACATACATACACATAGACACACTTAGACACACACACATATACATACATACACATACGTTCACACATACACACATACATTAAAACATACACACGTACACATACATTTACACATACACACATATATATACATACACATACATTCACACGTACGCATAGATTCACACACACACATACATTCATATACACATATACATACATACATACATACATACATACATACACATTTACATATATACATAGAAATACACAAACATATATATATATATATATATATATATATATATATATATATATATATAGATACATATAGATACACATTCACATATGTACATACAAATACACACACATAAATTTTCCATTTTTTCTTTCATTTTTTAAAATCTAGTACTTATTTATTTATTTTAATAATTATAAAAATAAGAGGATCTCTCTCTCTCTCTCTCTCTCTCTCTCTCTCTCATGGCCATGGCTGCTAGAGCTTAATTGTCGTTTTCTCTAATATATAATAAACGATAATAGTGTTTATTAGCAATTTAAAATGAGATATTATTCGTTGAGACTTAATAGCCGACATGTAGTTGCCCCCCCCCCCCCCCCCCACACACACACACACACATACAAACATACATACATACATACAAACATACTCATTTATATACACATACGCTTGCATACATACATATTCACAAACAAACATACTAATTCATATACACATACGCTTTCACATACACATACATATACACATACACATAGACATAGACATACTCACATACATACATATAAACATACATACACATACATCCTCTATAATAAATGAAGGTTTTTTTTGCCACATGTCATGTTCTCCTTCATTTTGACACTTGTCATTTTGTGAGAGTTTTAGAATTTTTTTATTTTCCACTTGTCATTTTTTGGGATTTCCATTTTCTTAAAATAAAATTCCATAAAATTGTAATGGGTTCTATAAGGAAATAAAATCATCCTATTAATTTGATAATAAATTCTCATAAATACTCCAAACGATTTAATTTCTTTTGCAAATGTTCCAAAATATTACATTCTATTATGTAAAGTATTACTTTATAAAATATTTCATGTTCATATATTGTTATCAACTTTTTATTTTTAATAAACCCGTGTAATACACGGGCCTCACACCTAGTACATATATACATATATACACATTATATATGTCATGGGCAGGAGTTGATGATGTGAAACGAAAGGGGAAAGGAAAAGGGTATGCGTGTTTGTGTTATATATGTATGTATACGTTTACGTGTATGCATGTGTATATGTATAACAAATATCTGGCGATTACCTACACATTTTTTTTATTTTTAATTAATCGGGAATCGTACATCGTTTTTTCCAGGTCGTTTTTTTCACACATTAACAAATATACACATTGTTATGTTTATATTATTATTATTTTCTTTTATATTTTTAATATTTATTTTGATTATTGTTTTTATTTTTATAATAATCAATATAATTATAATAATACAATTTATTTTAAAAAAAGAATGCAAATGAGATTTTATTTTATGTTTTATTTATTTTTTTAATTTTGGTCGGAACAATGACTTCACGAAAAAAATCAAATACACCTGCTTCCCTGAATATTTTAGAACTCCCTCTTTTTCTTAACTTTCCCTCTATTCCTCTTTCCCATCAGTCATCTCTCATGTCGCCCTCCTTCTCGTTCGTTCTCCTGCTCTCACATCTGCCATCTCCATCATCGATTCAACTTACACGACCGGCCTGCCGCCACTCGACCAAAGCTCCGACTTGCTGGAACGTCTCACCGCCGCTGTCACCGCCAATTCAGGAAGAGTGGAAGACGATGCTCACCGAACCCTCATCGATCTGCCTCGTCTCTCTCTCTCTCTCTCTCTCTCTCTCTCTCTCTTCTGATATTACATGGGAAGACTTCACTACCACCGGTCTACCACCGTAGGTCAACAACCATCGTCACTTGGGCTCCAACTCAGATCTCCCACCGCCATCAGATTATCGATTAACGACAAATAGCGCAGCGATTACAAGTAGATGGAGCACCAGTGGAGTTCATAGTTCGTATCTTGTAACCCTCTCATCAAAGTCGTAACCCACGTTGTTCACCCGTCACTCATCTTTGTTCAGTTAGCTATCTATTTTCAATCGTAGACCTTACCCGCTCAATCGAAGGTTCAATCTGTAACAAGTCTTTATCAGGTCAGATTCTTACTGTTGTGAAGTTTAATTTCTTGATTACTGAATTTGTTATTGTGTTAATATCTCGAGTTTGTTGCATTGAAATCTGTTATTGTGTTAATTTGTCCATTCTTTGAGTATTGCATCTGTTAACATCTATGTGAAGTTTAATTTGTCGATTCACTCCTGTCGATTCTTTGAGTATTACATCTGTTAGCCCGTTAGTTCCATCTGTATTGTGTAATTAAGAGTCAAAGCAAGCTAGAATTGATATCTCGATTTGTTTGCATTTGTTGCTTCCCTCTGTTAACTAAGATCAGATCACATGGTTTGTGCTTTGTGGTTTGTTGAAGATACAATAATTAGAAGTTCATTTTTATTTTTGGTGTAATCAGAAGTTCATTGTAAATTATAATCAGAAGTTCATTGACCTTACACAATTACAGTAATAAGATTGTTATTGATTGGTTTTTATTGATTTATTTTTGGTGTTGACTCAAAACTTGAGAACTTTTTGGTAGTGTAATAATGAGGAACCCTGACTGTGAAAGAGGAGGAGCTACAATGGCTCTTGGTTTAGATAGTACCAAATTACCAGGTCCGTTAACTTTTTTATTAATTCAAGTTTTTATAAAGTAAATGTCTTTGAAGATGAATATGTTTCTTTATCAGGCATAGATGATTAGATGGACTAGCATGATATTTTTTATCTGTTAACATTACCAAAAATGATTTGCTAATAAGATGATATTTTTCACTATTCTGCACATTAGTAATTAATACTTATTTTCACCTTGTTTTCAGGTAAGCTTTTACATTGTTAGTTTGATTCAAGATTGTGGCTCCATTTCACTATTTCAGTGGATAATACTTGCAATATTTATGGGACAATAGTTGCAAGAAAGAGGGCCAAAGTAAGATGGGAAGACAAGGTTAGAAAGAAAGAACCATTATTAAACGATGTTAACTTTTATACATTGTCGTCTTTCTATGTTGACTGATAATATCTACACATTCGTAGGGCATGCTTTTTAGTCAATTTACTACATCTTGACTAGTAACTTCTATCATCAAACGAAATATAGACATGATTCTATTAAAAAAAATCATTGAAACATTACAGTTGCTTGTCAAATATATAAGTACATTGCCCAAATTGGCAGCGGACGTGAAGTATATTGTTATTCTCTACAATTTCCATTTTTCCCATGTCTTTATTTTATAAATGACTTATGTATTGAATTTGCAGTTGTTTTACAGGTCATCATCCAAGGGTTTAAGAACTATAAAAACTTATATTCAATTGTAGATTTGCTCATGTAAGTGGTCATTCATTTTTATGATTTTTGATGCAAATTAAGTACAAGGAATATTTTATACAAAGTAGGATAAGAGAAGTGAAATGCATTGTATTTTATATGAATTATATTGGCTTGTATTTAATATATTTTTGTGAAATACATTGTATTTGTTTGACTTATATTGGTTGAGTAAGAATTTTATTATAAGTTTAATCTATTGGGTTTTTTCTACATTTTAGGTAGAAAAAACTAATTTTTTTTTACTAATTTAGTGACGGATTACTGACAGAAATTCCGTCGGAATTCCGTTGGTAAGTTGGTCAAACTAGGTTCTGTCGCTATTCCGTAGGAAATCTGTCGGTAAAACATTTCGTAGGTAAATTACCTACGGAAAAGTGTCGTCGGTATTCCGTAGATAATCCGTCACAATTCCGTCGGTAAAATTTACCCACGAGCGTGTATGCTACGACCTATTTTTCGTCGCAATTCCGTAGGTACCACCCTATACCTACGGAATACCTAAGGATTTTGCCGTAGGCATTTTCAGATTTTCTATTAGTGCATGTACTAATTCCCTTAGACCTAATTTGTCTGTAGGGTTTTTGATTTTCATTCTTAAGAAAAAATGTTGTCTTCTTTTTGTCACTCTCATCTCTCCCCTCTCAAACCAGTCATCCTTTAGTTAATCGAAGCTTCAATTGCTCCGATCATCGTTCATCCTTCAGTTAATCGAAGCTTCAATCGCTCCAGTCATCGTTCTGTTTAATCGAAGCTTCAATCAAAGCTTCGCCCTAGAGATAGACCCGATTCCAAAGAACACAGTAAACGGCTATAGTCTGTACTAGTGTACACCGATCAATGGCCGTCGGCGTTAGTACTTATTCGTCGGACGAAATTGTAGTAAAGTCGTCGAACGATAGGCGGTTATACATATACATACAGCTGTCGAACGGCCTTTGTGCTTTTCTTGTGCATGATCCAAATATTTATATGGACGGGCCACCGGAAAGTACCAGGCTTGATGAAATCTGCAATGATGAGGACGATGATGAAGATGATGAGGATGAAAGCGGAAAAGAAGAAGACAAAAGAGAAGACAACGACGACGATGATGATGAAGGCAATGATTGAAAAAAAATTAGTTAAGAGCAATGCCCCTCAGATTTTACAAAGCTGTAGCTTTTTCTTTCTCACTTTCTTTTGTAGGTTTTATCATTTTACTTATTAATATTTAAAATCATTTAGCATATAATGAGGAAAGTTAACGCCTTGTTCCCGAGTTTTTTTTTTAAATTCAATAAAGGAAAGGGAAGGAAAATTTTGACAGAAAGGAAGGGAGGGGAAGGAAAATATTCATTATTTTGTGTTCCCGAGTTCGAAGGAAATAAAAAGAAATGAAAGAAAAATTTTAAGTTTTTATATTCCCAAGTTATGAGGAAAAAAAATAAAACTTAAAATTTTCCTTCCCCTCACTTTCTTCCCAAATCCGCCCAATTTGGGAGGAAAATTTGGAAGGAAAATATGACTCCAAAATCTTTTCTTTCCCTCACTTTCCTTCCATTAATGAAACTCGGGAACACGATTTTACTTCGACGCCCCTCACTTTCCCTCTGTATCCTCTCGTTTCCCTCCTTAAGTAGAACTCGGGAACAAAGGTTAACTAATGATTTTGGAGCTATTTATGATTGAATCTGATTACATTTATAGACTGAAATTGTTATTGTTTTGTAGGCGGCAGCAACAATGTGTGTAAGGATGGGTAGCATTTGTGATCATTGAGAGGTACATGGTCTTGCACATTATCTTGGTTTGTTTCTCTTCCCATGTGATATTTGGTGGTGGAAGCTTCATTATGAAGCACTAAACGAGGGTGTATCAGAACTTCTGTTTAATGCATATAATCATATCCATTGACCATGTTACAAGAAATGAGAATTATACTTACTGATTCATTCTGTTTAATGGTTCAATGGTACTTATTACTTGATTTATTGCAGAACACATGCTTTTCATGGGGAGTGTAGAATTTCCAGATGAAAATGAGTTTTTTTTCTTGTTATTTACTATTTCATTGGTACTTTATTTATTGCAGAACACATGCTTTTTGGGTCCTGTCCAACATCTACCCCCTTTTCAACATGAAGAGTTCATTTAGGTTGCAAATTATACGGTATGTGGCTTCTTACAGATGTAATGTTGGGGTTTACATCATCCATCGCCAATCGGAAACCTAGAAGTCAAATTCTACCCTCTTCTTTTCATATTCCCTACAATACCTACTCAAGTTTTGGTTTCATGCATCATTCTGGGTTATCATTTGCTCTTTTTTTTAGATTTCATTTTATTTTCATGGATTATTCAATGTTGGGTTTTAGGTTTATCATTACCCTGAGCAACCGATGAATTTGGTGCTTTTCTATCAAGCGCTTGATTGTGTTGTATACTTGTGCTGCTTCAGCTTGATTGAAATGGAAATGGATTGTTGATTTATGGATTTACTGTAATGTGTTCATATGATTAGTTTCCAAAGTTATGTGGTGGAAATGGAAGTTTTAATTTATTATTTTTTTGAATTTACTATTTGTATTTTGGTGGAAATATAACTGTTAATATATTGATTTACGATTGGCTTTCATTGTTCACCATTTTATTTGCATATGTGGATTTTATTGCTTACTTTTGTGTATAGCTGTATTGTATGTGTATCTTGGAGGCTTCATAACTAACTTGATGTTATGTTATGTCATGCTGAAGGCACCATTTACCCGGCAAAGAAAAACAAAGAGAATATGTCTGCAAGGTAAAAAGACACATATGACCTTTGTCATTCATTATACCTCTTTCTTTCAGAGGAATTGCTTTCTTGATGCTTACTTGTTCATTACACTTGATTGCTTGTTCATTGACATACACTTTCAATGATTTGGATTAGTATTTTTGATGGTTTATTCATCAAAATTGGTTGACACCGACATGGATTATTTGTCCATGTATATATGGTAACCTAGACTTTTTATTTCCCCTATATGTAACAAGGTACATTGTTTTTTTATACAGACTAGTATCTCCTTCATTCTTCATTCTTTATTATTGTCGTCATGCAGCTAAGTGAAAACTATTTCAGGTGGTTGTTAATTGGTCAAGGGAGGAACTTCATATTCATATCAGGTATATTTTCTCATATTTTGTTATTTTTTTTATTTCTCATTAATATCAACAAATTTGATGTCGTTGAACAGTTTTGAGCATGATTTTATGCAAAAGGACACACCAATAGCATGAAACAACAACCACCAAAACAATGGGCTGGTGGTATTGGAAGATTAGAAGGTGGGACGACTCGGTAGAGACATTAACCAACCTTGTAATCTCTGAAATAACTCTCTAAAAAGTCTAACTACCAAGTGTCTAAATGATTATTTACATACTTTTCCTTTGTATATGCATGAACCTTTTGTAACCTTTTTTACAAGGTGTTAGGACCTTTTGTAACCTTTTGTAATTGTTGCTTGTGGTACCGTTCGCTTATCATTAGAAAGGCAATTTATTCATAGAGTTCCACTATAAGATGATTGCTATATAGTGTCCATTGATGAATTTGTAAAAAAAGATTCATTTCTACCCCACGAAACTGCAGAATTCAAAATAGTTGAGCAGACATAGAAAAGTTTTGTTCCATGGCCAAAACACCTTGTGAAAGTCGATTCAAATGTTTGTTTATGTTAACTTCTTTGTGCATTACACTTTTTTTCCTTCATAAACTACTCTACTAAGTTTTTAATGTACTTATTTTTTGTTTCAATGTTGTTGGTATAGGTACCAAATATAATATCATCTCAAGACCATGAGCTTCAAAACTCAAAGAGGGGGAAACAAACTTATATATATATATATATATATATATATATATATATATATATATATATATATATATATATATATATATATCATCTGATACCCTTCTCAAGACAATGAATAGTACCAACAAGATGAATGCCTAGTTATGTCTAGTTTTTGGTTTATGATGTTTTTGCTTTATTTACCATATTTTAATACTTGCAATTAGTACATTTTTTTTTGGTATTTTAATTACGAATTTTTATGTATTGTTTCATATTGTCGGGTTTTGGTTACTTAATTTATTTTCTTTTGATGTGTCTACAATATAGAAAAAATAACAATAAAAATTGAATTATTGCGGCTTTAATATAAATTTGGCCATGTTTTATAGTTTTTCAATGTCTCTAAAATTATACAATGGTGACTTTACATCATTTTTGACATGTGGCTAAATAGTTAACAATAGCCATAATCTAAAGTAATTATGTGTCTACAATTGTTTTAAAATCATATTTTTCTAAAGTTTTTGTGAAGTTAAGTTAAACAATAACAACATAAGAAAAAATTGATATGACAAATAAATACCATAATTGGTTGTTTTTGTGACTAATTATTAGGAAATCGCCACTTATGAAATTAGTTACATATGACCATTTAGCGAACATGGTCATGCTCACCGTAATTACATGTTTGCAAAAGATACCCAATAGTCTTAGTAAACTATAAACTGTGTGACAATATATTGGAAAAAAAACCAAACTAAAACAATATGCATGTCGCAAGTTGGTGATATACAGTCACTACAGTTACTAAATAAATGTGTCTACTGCCGGTTTAACGCTACAATATTGGATAAAATGATTGATTTTAGTAACAAAATTCCCTACCCAATTACCACACTTTTATAATACGGCCACATGTTTTCATATCATACGGACATTACATTTTAAAGTGACTATAAGACCCATACGATGACGTCACCTTCCGTCACACTTTCAGTGAAAAAATAAAATATCACTATACGCATATGGTCACACTTTTATGGTGTGTCCATATGTCATTTTTGTACTAGTATGTATTTTTATATTTATATGTATACAATATATTTTTATATGAAATAAATATATATTTCTACCTATTAAATACAAATAAATATACTCTTAATATATAAATACGTTTTTAAAGGAAAACATAGACTTTCAAATGTATATAAAGACTAAGAGAAATTAAATATCCTCCTACCTTTTCTTCCTATTTATATTCCTACCCATGTGAAATGATGACATGTGTCATATTTGGATAAGATTAATAATATTTGAATACACTTGTCGTCACTTCAAATGGGTAGGAATATATGTAGGAAGAAAAGTTGGAGGATATTTAATTTCTCAAATACTAAATAAAAGTATATATATTTTAAAAATATATTTATATTAATAAAAATATTTTTATACATTTAAAAATGTAATAATAATAATAATAATAACAATGATGATGATGATGATGATGATGATGATGATGATGATGATGATGATGATGATGATGATGATAACGACGACGACGACGACGATGATGATGATGATGATATTAATAATAATAATAACAATAATAATAATAATAACAATCAAAGTTAGGGTAAATCTGAACATTTTTTAAAACTTGAAGGTAAATTCGAACATTTTTGAAAAGTCAAGGGCTTTACTGACATTAGGTAACCGACTAACCGGTTAAAAGGGTATAAATGAACAAATTAAACAAAACATCCAGTTTTACTGGAACTAAAACACGTCCAAGGGTAAAACCGATATTTTTGTGAAAACTTAAGGGCTTTTATGTCATATTCCCTTAGATTTAAGAATCTATAATTTCTTCTTAAAAATAACCCATGGGTTATTCACCCCCTCGACAACAGTAGACCAAGAATCTCTCACAGTTTGATCAAAACCATCCATCTAAAACCAATAATGAAACAAACAAAAAGGG
Source organism: Lactuca virosa (assembly GCF_052849685.1). Lineage (NCBI taxonomy): Eukaryota > Viridiplantae > Streptophyta > Magnoliopsida > Asterales > Asteraceae > Lactuca > Lactuca virosa. The sequence goes on from NC_136434.1 coordinate 266,413,791, forward strand.
TAAGGCCGGTAATCCACCACACGCTCTAATAAAAGTATGGGACGATGATTACGAAGATTCTTCTCAAGAATCATACTCGAGAGATGAGGACACTTATCAAGAAAACCCTACGAAGTCAAAAATCTATTGAGTTTACTGAATTTTGAAGCCCACTTATCACACCATGTAAAACAAGGACCACCCAAGGGAAAATCAACAAGATCTGAAAAATAACATTCCATTGATTCTTTGAAAAATATTAAATATATCCTCAATTATAAACTAAAACAATTGTTCTTAAAGGTTATTAATTTTTTTTGTTCTCATTTCATCTTTTATATATATATATCTTTACTATATTATTAAACATATTGTCTGTTTCTTGAAAATTAAGAGGTACAATACCTATTACCTAATGTACAGTAATATTAAGCTTATAATCACATTGTATACATATGCATGGTATTATGTATTACCTTATGTCTTCGATGTTACCCTAATCCTCTCTACATGCAACAATAGCCGCCATCAGAATTAGAAGGAAATTGAATCCCTCTTCTTTGCGTCTCCTCGCTTCAGAATCGATCGATACTCACCAAAAAATCGCAGTGTCTCCTTTTCTCAATCGACGCCCTGGAAGTCAACCAACCATTCACAGCCCAAACACCTTCATGGATCAGATCTGTGTGTGTCGTATCCCAGCAACAGAAGGAAATCGAACCCCTCTTCTTTGCGTCTCCTTCCTAATCGCTTCAGAATCGATCGATACTCACCAAAAAATCGCAGTGTCTCCTTTTCTCAATCGATCACTATCCTTTTCCCTTTTCTTCTCAAAATCGATTGTAACTTCTAAGTTTCGATCGACAGAAGTCAATAAATGCTCCGATAGATCACCAAAACCTTCAGTGTTTGATTCCGATTGCACGCTTCTTCTCTCTCCCTCTCTTGAAATCGATTGTAGAAGTCAAGAAATGCTCCAATCGGTCACCAATAACCAGTTAATCTGACGATGGTGACCATTTTTTTGATCTCACTACAGGACGATTTTGAAGTCAATTAGACCATGGGTGATAGTCACTAGTCTTTCTCTCTAACAACTTTCAGGTATAATCTACATGCTAATTTTCATCAACCTCACTCTTCCATCTCAATAAAACCGATCCTTCTTCCATTCTTAGAAATATATTTCTATCTGTTTCGTTACCGATCGCCAAGAAGAGATTGAATGTGCGCTGTTCTTAGGATGATTGGCATCGTCGACGGCTCTAAACCCCTACAAGACATTAATCAAACACCACAGTGCATGCGTACAGAAGAAATTTATGTATAATAATCGCTTTCTATTCCCGTTTTAGGGTTTACCTGGTCCGATTTCTTGTGGCTAACTCGCGACATCAAATATCTCGGCTCCAAAAACCATATTTTCTAGGTCTATTTTACCCAGATTTATTTTGATTATAACTTTTTTAGTACTTATTTTACTTGAATGTTGTTATTGGTAGAGGCGACGGAGAAATCCGGGGAATACAAGCCAAAATATATCATCGTCCTCCATCAAGTAGATCGGCGCAGAGCTACGACAGGAAGTATACATGTGAGTTTCGTTTTACCACCTCTCTGTTTTTTCTGGTCTTCCTATTTTTTTTGGTTTGCGTTGATTCCTCTTTATGTCGAATCATGTGTTTGTTTTTCTAATTTTTGTTTCAACAGATAATAAACGAAGTATGTAGATAAGTAATTTATCTTGAATTTTTAATTGGATTTGGATTCTCATTCCGACTTTGAGCTTGAATTTGATGAATCTAAGTTCAAATGCAATTTCATCAACCTATCTTGAATCAAATGAGTAGAAATCGGGCTCAAAGTACTACTCTCAATTAGATCACTTTGAATTCCAACATCACGTTTCATCATCATCATCAACCTCGCCTCGATCTTATTGTCTTTAGCCCGATTTTCATCTGTTTTGTCATTAAAATGTTATCAACAAAAAAAAAAAAAAAATAAAGTTAGCAAAATAGATGTTGGAGAACAAGAGATGATTTTTATGTTATTGCTTGGGTAATTAAAAAATGACCATTTTGCCCTTCAGGTTGAACTTAAGGAAGTTCCCCTGCACCAGTTTGCACATGAAATGGAGTTATTGAACCATTGTAAAAAAGTCAAAATAAAAATTTCTAATGTTTGTTTCCCCTTATTCTATCTTAACCTAGTAAAAGAGTTACGAGCTTCTTCCTTTAACTTTTCTGTTTTTGACCGCGATTCCATATGATTAAGTTATTTTTTTTTCTTATTGTGCATCTAAAAATCTATATATAGTGTTCCTGATGTGCTATGTAAAAGCTTGGATTATGATGCTTAAAGACATGGGATTGGATTGATCTATTGTAGTCGGTAAGGTTCTACTTATTTTTTTTTTAATGGCAAATTCATTTTCTCATCCCCGTCACTGTTTTTGGTTGAATTATTGGGAAACAACATGATAGTCAATTAATTGCCACTATTATTCCATAGCTAATGCTGATTCCTTTGATTCTCCTTTTTAGGGATTTAGAAAGGCCGGTGAAATTGGATTTACAAACTTCACATGTACGTATTGTTTGGTTCCCAATTTACAGAAAGTACTGATCATTAAAGAAAGCTTCTTTTTTTATAGAATGAATTGGCAACTTTGGAGCAGCAAAAGTCAGATGATAAGATGTTGAAGTTGGTAGATGATCAAAAGGTTCATTTAATTCTTCTTTTTAAGTCTTGAGTGTTATGATAAGGGTTCTGGTTTTGGTATCGATTTCAAGATCTATGAACACACATTTTGCTTTTGGTTTTACTTTTATAATAGATTCGACTACAAAGTTTCCTCAGAGTTACAAATTGACCTCAGTATGTTATGCCTATGCCATTTCAAGTTTTTACCCTCTTTGTCTTTATGGTTGATTACTGGATGAAATATTCACGTCTACACACTTTTTTTTTCTGTTAAGCTGTCATTTTCTCATGGACTTGCAGGTATACTTCCATTTCCCCTCTATTTTCAAAATATATATACACAATCATAGTTATTGCCAATATTATTCTATAAATACTTGAAAAATGATTATCAAAACATATGTTGAGATTTATTAGAATAGTGGGAAATAGTGGGAATTGTATTACGACATGTATTGATTATTAAACCACTGTGTATCAAGTAATATTATTGTGTTTAGAATTATCAATAAAGTATGATAGTTTTAATTTTTATTTGACTATGTTCTATCCGTTATTAAATGCAGCTTATATTAGTTTTTAATGAAAACATAGACATACTTATAATTTTAAAAAAGAAAAATGAAAATACATTTTAATTTTTAATTCAAAGCAGCATGTTTTCAATTTTAACCTAAAACAAAATCATATATTTACTTTTAAATTAAAATAACAAACTTTTTACTTTTTTTTTTTATCAAAGAACAAATTATTTTTATTTTTACTTTTTTTACTTAAAAGAAACAAACTTTTAATTTTAACCCATAAAACAATGATATTTCTTTTAAACACAAAATAACATTAGCCTTTTATTTTTATCCAAAAACAACAAACTAAATTATAGTTATATTTTTAATGGTTCATGATATTTGTCGACTCATTACATTTTCTTGGAAATATAATGTGTTTCCATAAGAAAACTAACCTCCAAAAAGATTTATTCATGGAAATAAATTAACGTCAGTTTTGCAATTTCTAAAACTGAAATTAATTAACTTTGGGTATAATTAAGAATATAAGTCGATAACACATTTAAGTTGGACAAAACATTGACATAAGTTGGCCCTTACGACAGCTGAAACCCTGAGTGTCCTTTGATGAAGAATGAGCAAAAGAAATGTCGTTTTAAATACTCTCGAGAATTCAATGAAACCATGTCATAAGGAAAGCACTCATATCCTTTGGTCCGAATGAGAAATAATGGTATAGAGGTGGACATATGAGGCAATAAGATGGATAACAGGCGGGTGGTTCCGTATAACTCAAAGTTTTTAACGATGTTTAACTGTCATCTAAATGTTGAGGTCTGCTAGGGTATAACCTCTAGAAACCAATTTTTAAAAAAAATATTCGCACTCGTCGCTTGACGCGGGTAACGGGTAGTATATATATATATATATATATATATATATATATATATATATATATATATATATATATATATATATATATAACTGCAGCAACTCAATGCTTAGTTAAAAACAATCATTGATTCAAAGATAATTTATATTTGTTTTGATTTGATTTTCACAATAAGTATACTTATACCCACCGTAAATTAAAGGGAGATTCTTATCCACCAAACGGATTTATGGTTTCTAATATAAATCTCCTAACACACTGATAGTGTTGTAGAAAGTATTAGTGGGCAATCCATTGGTTGGTTTCATGCAGTTAATAATTCGTCAAAAAATTTAGTGAGACATTGTATTTTTAATGGTGCATAATTTTGCTCCAAAAATTAGTCGATTAGCAATTGGCAATCGAGAAACATGATTTCCACCACTTGATCAAGAACATTGCATTCAGATAGGATAGACAAAATAAAATCAGGGTTCTTAAACATGAACCAATTGAATATATTGAAAAATAATAACTTTGATACTACAGCATATTGACAATTAATGGTCACATAAAACAATTTCTGATTTAGTTCAATACCATTTCAATTAAATAAAGTGATAAACAAGATAAAATTTATAGTTTGGATAACCATGTTAATTTCTCATTAAGCAAACCTATGAATTATTTTATTACATAATGGCCCAAATACATACGGTAAATGGCCGGAATAATTCAAAGGGAAATGATATCAGCAAATGATCACATTTTATGGTACCAAAATACACCTTTGTGGTGGCTATCTTCATCAGGCTCGATATAGATGCATTCTTTAGCCTCTCTCCACATTGCTTTAAATATTGGAGTCCTATCGATCTTATAATACTCACCCAAAACTGGAATGATTGCATCCCTTGCCTCCTTTGCATGATAATGTGGAATGTATGAAATCAAATGATGCAATACGTGAGTGTGTGTAACGTCATGGAAAACCCTATTAAGGAATCCAAAGTCCCTGTCAATTGTTGATAGGGCCCCTTTGATCCAGTTCCATTCCGTTGAATCATAATGAGGCAGCGATAGATGGGTGTGGTGCAAATACGTTATGATAACGAAAAATACATGGACTCCTACCACCGGAACTCCATAGATGCACGTTACCCAAGCAGCTCCTTTTGTTGTTACAGCAATCTTGATTGCATAAAAGACGGCAAGAAGACCAAGATCTGATAACAGGACCTGGATTCGCTCACGCTCTGTGAAAATTGGACTCATGGGATCAAAGTGGTTGGCAAACCTTCCATATTTCTTGCCAGAAATATTAGTTAAGAGGTATAAAGGAAATCCTAGAGTGAACCTAAAAACCAAAGTGAACACTCGACCAGGTGGGTTGTTAAGAAGTTTTGAGTACCACCTGACTTTAGACTTGCGTTTAGGAATGTAAACTTCATCATTATCAAGAGAATTTGTGTTGGCATGGTGATTTCGATGGCTATATTTCCATGAGAAATAAGGTGTCATGAGAGCTGAGTGGAGGATGAAGCCAACAATGTCATCAATCAGTTGGTATTCGCTAAAGGCATGATGACCACATTCATGACCGATGACCCATAAGCCAGTGAGGATGCTTGCTTGACAGAACCAATAAACCGGCCAAGCTAAGTAAGCCAAAGGAGCTGGAAGAAAAGGAATATATGTATTCGCAAGGAAGTAGAAAACGTAGGCAACAATCAGATCGTGAACAACATAGTAAGATGAACGGATGACGGATCGCTTGAAGCAATGGGCAGGGATCGCTTTCTTTAAATCACTTAATGAAAACGGCGGATCAACTGGGACACGTTCCAGGATCTTTTTACCATCAAATGGGTCGTCTGACATCCGACCACCTGCACCCATGTTGTTGATAGATATGATTAACCTGCAAATGTAAAGAGTATTGTGAGATTTATGTAAACTAAACATAGAAAGAATTAATTACAAAAACCTAAAGCTCATGGGAAAAAAAGGACCTATATAGAGACAAGTTGCGTTTGAGATCTCTTCAGCTGGTAATACACTGATACTGTTTTGGGGTCGGACTTGCTACTTATTTATAGTCAAAATTAATTAAAAAAACTTATCGCCTCACTTGACCTACTGTCTATTTACCATTATTTCATTGTTTTAGTAACTTTTACGGTTTAGGAGACGACCATTCCAATTTGGCGGCTTTAAATACTAGACGCATTAAGCATGTGTAAATATTTAAATATGTAGATTCTGAGAGGTTATGTGAGTACATATATATACCACACGCATTATGCATGTGTAAAAATTTATATATCTAAAACAAATTATTATTTATTTATAGATAATCCAAATGATTGTTTGTTGTAAAAATATTAACTATTTAATTTTATATCGTCGAAAAGCATTCATATAGACTTGAATGCAAAGATTATAAGTAACATGCATCTAGCTAAATAACATGTATTGTGCTTCTGTATTAAAACATAAAAGTTTAATTTATATAGATAAGTGTCAATTCCTTTTGGATCGTAAAAATAACTTTTTCAAAACAATATTTATATATATGATTTGTTTTTTTGGGTCTTGGCTGTTTAGTTTGAAAACAACAATAACAGTCTACGTTGACGACACCTATCCCGACTACTATTGTCGTCGCTGAAAGAAGGGCTACGTCAACCACATGTCGTCGTCATAGCTTTTGCCAATATTGACCATGATTGTTTCACTTGGAAAGTTGTGTGGCCACGGCAGATTCAGCGGGAACGACGATTTTTTCGCAGTCTTCTGAAAACCTATGCCGACGACATGTCGTTGGTATAGGTTACGACAAATGAATTTTTTATTTATTTTTATTCCACGGTGCAGAAAATCAAAACGACGTAGTTTTTGTGAAAGTTATCACGACGACATGTCGTCGGCAGGCCACGTGATAATCCGCGTGAAATATCTATCCTGACGACTTGTCGTTGGCACCATTTTTTTTTTCAAATTTCAACAAAAAGAAGGAACAACGTCGTTATGTAAACCCTATACCGATAATTTGTCGTTGACATAGGGTTTTACCCTAACAGAAGACATCAACACATCATTCATTTGCAGCTGACGATATTACTATTTCTCTCCCGATCTACAACGAAGAAAATCGAAATTGGCACTCCTCTTCACCGACAATGAGCAGCAGGTACATTCATGGTCATTGTTTTCTTCTTTGTTAGTGATTACTCACCTTTTTAACTCCAAATTTGGGGGGCTTTTCTGCTGGTTGGTTGTGACAGCCGTTCACCACCCTCGACCCTTCACCACCGTTGTTCCTTTACCACCGTCTGCCACCGACGCCTCCTTCCAGCTTCTCTCCTTCGCCACAATAGGTAAGGATGGATTGTTTCTTACCCTTTTTTTTTCTTTTCTGATTTTGTGTTTTTCCAGTGACCACCAGCAACCACCAGAGGATCACCATCAAATCCGACCACCGGAATCCGGCCATCACAGCAAGAAGAACATAACACTTTTTTTTCTCTAGTTTTAGTTGAAATTGAAATTATATGTAATGACCGAAAAATCAAGGGTAAAAATTTCATTTTTAGTATAGCTAAAACATTGATACCATTTATCTCAAACATTTCAAGTCATCCATAAGTAAAACATTTAACAGAGTTTATCCCAAAATCATTCATTGCGGAAATCATAGGTGTGTGCACTGCGATCAAACTGAGCCCTTCATTTCCAGAACGATGATACCTGAAACCATAAACAAACCTGTAATCACGAAGCTTAGTGAGTTTCCCAGATCATACCCCACACAATCCACATAACACATATCATACTAACTATAAAGCTACACATACCACATAAGCCATGCATACATAAACCTGCAAGGATGCCATGGGCTACCCCACATGGTCTTTACCTAGGACTGCCATGGGCTACCCCACATAGTCTTACATCCAATGCCATGGGCTACCCCACATGGTCTTTACCTAGGACTGCCATGGGCTACCCCACATGGTCTTACATCCAATGTCATGGGCTACCCCACATGGTCTTTACCTAAGAATGGCATGGGCTACCCCACATGGTCTTACATCCAATGCCACGGGCTCCCCCCGGGGTCTTCCATGAAAGTATCACAAAGACAACTAGCATAACACAAATCATATAATCACTAGCATACTACTTACCATAAAGCTAATTATCATACCATATATCTCTACTACAACTAGCGTACCACATAACATAAAATGGGCCGACCTTGGTGCCTTAGACCCATTGGTATGGTGAGAAAACTCACCTCGCACTGCAGAAGCTTCCCGCATGAATTCCTTACTTGTTGCCCCGCCAGCTTCCCGAGCTGTCACTACCAGACAATACACCCAATTAGCAATTGGGACCCATACCATAATCCTTAGTCCATGCATGGGGTAAAATAACCATTTTACCCCTGGCCGAAATGATCCAAAACTAAGGCCCAACCTAAAACAAAATCCCATCATTTATAATGTCTATAATATCATTAATGGCCCAATTTTCCAAATTGGGCCCGGATCATTCTAATGGACCTTATACTAAAGCCCAATGTTCTCCTTGGTCAATAATCCTGACCCCAATTGGCCCACGAAGGCCCATAACAACCTAATCCAAGAATTGGCCCAAACCGAGGCCCACAAATGTGAAATCCATATCTATATTGGGCCACGAGGCCCAATAGGCCTAACCATTCCCATATCGGCCCAAAGACACATTCAGGCCTAGTAATCAGCAAATCGAGGCCCAAAACCATTAGGGCCCAAAGGTCCGAAGTCCACTAGGGCCCAAATCCTCCTGAGAGCGTACGCCCAGTGTACCTCTTCTGTACGCTGGTCCTAATGTTGACTAAGCTGGTCCTAATGTTGACTAAGCTGTGGCTCCTAATGTTGACTAAGCTGTGGCTCCCCCACAACCTTGCGAACTAGCCTACCCTAGTCTGTATCATCTGAAAGAATCCGTGAACACTACGGCACCCCCGCATGTCTTACAACACTCTCTACTGCTAGTGAATGCTACGGCTGCCCCGCAGTCTTACAACACTATACCCTAACTGACTATTAGTGAATGCTACGGCTCCCCCGTAGTCTTACATCCATTTCACCCTTGCTTCTGACCTGGATACCTGGACGGTTCTCCCCCACTTAGATTCAACTAAGTCCGCTCGGCATACGAAAATTGAAGGATTCCCAATCCTCATTATGTTCCAATGTTCGCCTTGCTGACGGCTGGTGCTTACCAAAGCCAGCACACCAAAAATATCCCTGTCCAAACAACACACTTCCTGAAATTCAACTAACACTTTTTGTATCCCAACAACATCAATGACTTCAAACGCTTAAAGGCGATATCACGCTTAGACCTCGGAGTCCAACAAACGGATAGTCTAACCAAATACTCAGCGACAACTCTCTCTTCCCTCGGCAATCCCGATGGCTCTTCCAAACATAAATACTAAGGCTACTGAAAACTAGTCATAACTCCCTCGTTCAAGCCCTTGAACCAACTCCGAAATTGACTGGAGCAGGTGCACTCACCGCTCATCCCTAATCGGCAGACAGTCGACCTCCTTATCGTCCACCTAAACACAACATATAACGGGCTTGCTCCCTAAGGGAAATCCCTGAAACGTGACCAAACCTGTTACACCCGTAGCAACCCAAATCACTGAACAGATTCCGACAACGACTCGGAGCAATCACGGTGCACGCGTAATCCGCTCCGTGAGATACATCCGTCTGAAGATCTCTCAAAGATTCCTCGACATGCTGAATGGCGTCTGACAACCCTTGCTAACCCAGACAATAGTAGCAAACCGACCGGAGATCTAACTTATTACAATTCCCAAGCGATACAAATACCCGATATCCACAAGAAATGGCCGAAGATAGCATATCCGCAAACATCTGAAGGAATCCTGACCACCTCCTCCTGTGATACCTCGGCCACCCTGAGAACATAATGTAACACCTCATTACGATCCCAATGACAATCCAAACCCTTGGAATAAAAACTCCGTCGCGCAGCTTCTGCAAGCGTTGCACTGGATCCGACCATGCTGGCCTCTCAAAGGCTGGTCTAAAATCCTGGGTCTCCGCCCGAGACCCTCCAATGAATTCATCTGTGACAACCCGATATTTCGAATCAATGTAATGACCTAAAAACCAAGGATTGTAATCTATTTTGATATATTGGAAATAGCATCAAAAATAAAATATTCAAAAGTCTCAGTTGGGTTACATAAAATGATTGATATCATGACAAGGTTTACAGAAATATAAAGAACAATCAAATCGGAGTTATAACGAAGAAGTTATGACCAGTCAAAGATTTGTGTCAAAACCGGTAAAACACTGTTAAGCGTAAAAGGTGAAATTTCAATAAAATACTTTTTAGCCTTAGGTATCTAAACGAAAGTCGTAGATTTTGTTAAACCGTAAAGGTACATAAAAAGAACGTCCAAATTTGACTTCGTATGGGGAAGTTATGATTTTTCTAAATTTCAGAGTAGCGGTAGACAGCTAAACACTCGAAATAGAGATCGAGCGATATTTAGCCGACACAACCTAAACGAGAATTGAAGATCTCGACAATAGTAGTACAACGGTAAAAAGACAGACGAAAACAGACATCGGATGAAGAAGTTATGAATTTTTAACGGTCTTTTCCTGTCCCGGCCTATTAAAAATATATAATTAAAAATAAATTCAAAATTTGCCAACAAAGTCTAAATGAAAGTTTTAGATTATATTCTCACCTACACGTGGATATAAAGAATGTCAAAAACGGAGTTTGTATGCGAAAGTTACGGATTTTACAAGTTCGGGGCACAAAATCTGAGGCTGGTCCAAGAAGGAACGCCCTACGTTCCCTAAAGGAATGCCATGCGTTCTTCGACCAGAGCCATCCCATCGTCAATCAGAGGACAATACGTAAGCGCTGAACTCACAGGGGGAACGCCCTGCGTTCGTGAGTGCCCCCAACACTATAAAAAGGAGGCTAGGGCTCCGGGTTTTATTGCTTCTCTCTCAACTTCTTCACCCTTAAACGCCTCTCTAGCCCCTCTAAGCTACCTCGAAGCCTCGGTATCACCACTAGCATACGATGCAAGTCCCGACGCCCCCGAGATTCCCGAGAAATCGACTTTCTCCTGTCGAAGTACTGCTCGAGTTTAGTCTCGCCTTCTTCAAGCTACCACTTCTACCAAGTGAGTTCATACCCCTATATTTTCACGTTTTTACTATATTTTAGGGGAGGAATACAAGTGATACGCAAGAAAAACTTATGTTAAAATACAAATCGTTACATATAGTTTCTAATGCTTTATCTACATTTTGTGTATAAATGCTAAATAAGTAAAATAACGTTATTACAAATGTTATACTTTACATGCAAAGTTGGTAATACACCAAGGTTTATCATTCAAATGAAACACACTTTTGAAAAACTATGATAGGTATAGTTTACGAGATATTCATGATATTTTACCCTCTATAAACACTATTGAAAGGAAATAATTACATTTACAAGAAAAATGGACTTTTCATAGGTAAATCTATCTGATACAAACTTTTGTGAGACATTCGACTTCACGTACTTTCAAGTACACATTTAAAGTCCTATATTATAAACGATAATCTATTGTAGGGAGAGCGTGATACTTGTGTATAGATCTATATGAGATTGACAATCCCGCACCTAAACTGTTAGCTACAGTTAGACCAGCAGGTCTGGGGTGACAAACGTCATATCATTTCAACGCCTGAAGAACGTTGTTACAGGCAGTCTGGGTCATTAGTACGGTTATAAAACTCACACAAAGTATTAGAACCTTTGATTTACGGGGCTATCAAACGTCTTACTTGTTTATATATACATATATAAATCTACTTACCCTATTTTAGGTATGGATAATACTTATGCATTTCGGTTTTCGAATCTTTCAAAACTACTATACATTTATGGAAAATATTGGATTTTCTAAGAAACAAAACACAATTATTTTTACAAAAAGGCATACAATTATAATACTAAAACGCTTATGAACTCACCAACTTAATTGTTGACACTTTTTCGAAACTACTTGTATTTCTCAGGGATTCAGTAATACAGGTAAAACAACAGCTTTTGGGGAAGGGATGCTAAGGCGTCAATATCAAACTTAACATATCATCATAATGTAATTTCTTTTGAAACATGTAATACTATCAACAATGTAACTTTTTAAATTATATTTATGATGGTTGTGTTTGCTTTCTTTACTATTTACTCAACTGTTATGATACAACATGAAGTCATCCACCCTCGAACGATTCTGCCGTTCTGGTTTGGGGGTGTGACATCACCTGACCTGAACCTCTCTGCTCGAGGTACTCCAACTCGATCTCCCGCTCCCGGGCTCCGGGACCCATATTATTCAGGGTCTCGCACATTGACCCACTCACCAGGTCACTCGTCAATGACTGGACTGCAGTAGCTGGAGCAACCTCTGCTCTAAACCCAACTACTAATTACTCCCAAGACATAGTCCCAAATCCAAAAAGCGAAATAGATCAAACAATCAATTCATGCCGCATGATACAATAGATCCAAGGCGTACCAAACCTTAGCTCCTAAGGAGTAGGAGCTAGCGTGAGAACACTTTCCATATCCTTAGTCCAACGCAAACTTAAATCCCTGGCGGTCCTTCCGCTAACTGGTTCTCCACCGGAGCCGAGACCAAACCCTGGTCCTTCCCCTTGCGTGCTCATCCGCATTCTGCATAGTAGCTATCCCCACGGTCCAATCATAACCAAGAATTCTCCTTCCCTGGCTTCTTAGATTCTCCAAGACTTTCCCCGATTCAAGTATGGATCCTGTGCTTTCAGTAGTACGGGCCCAATACTACCTTCCACACCTATCCATACTTTCCTCCGTAATCATCCCGTATCCTCTAAGTCACCTACTCCCATGATGTACCAAATGTCTGCTAAATAGCAGCACAATATCCACCAAAGCACCTCTTAGGCTCCCCCTAGGTTCCCAACCTCACCCAGTCCTCAGGTGCTAAAAGATTCCCAGTAATGTCAACTAGCTACCTTATGAATATAGTCACATGTAGCAGAGATCAGATAATCCTTCAAGTAAAAGACTCAATCCTAGAACGGTTAGACTCAAACGAGAGTTGCGCAATAGGGCCAAATCCATCACTCTGAGATTATCCAACATGTGCCACATGTGACCTAGCATATTCACTTAGTAGCTAACTCACATTGCTAGAAGTCCTACAAAGCACAAAGCAAGCAACATTCGGACAACGGAAAACTAACCAACATATTCCAAACAAACAATTCTACATATACATACAATTCACAAAAAGATGACTCATGTCACTAATCTTATCCTAGGCTTACCCTAGGGTAATCCCCGACCCACGAACTGTCATAGAACATCCGTCCCATAAACCACGACCCATGTTGTCCACGTCTACCCTCGCTATCGGCTGCCTTATGCATGCAAATTATACACGGAACATGATCTAATAGACTGTCGAATAATAGACTCTACCCTAAGACCACATGAAATAAGGTCAAATAAGCTATTCTAAGGCTATAAGATCCTAACCGTATACAATTTTCAAAACATACACATTACAGTTATAAATACCAATAATCATTCTCATTCCAGCATGACATCCAATATCATCATGGCTACAAGCACCACATATCAGGCCAAACTATTGTTGACTACTCAGCACTAGCATGCAAGTCTACCGGCTCATACAACATATACAGGCATCTCCCCTAGCCCTAACTAGCATGAGATTCACATATTCATAATCAAATCATAACAGATAACAAATGTGGGTATCCTTGGGAAACTTACTTGAGCTCGGTTGATTGCATGCACCACACCCTTTCTTTTCTTAAAAATTCTTTACTTAAAACATTTTCCTTTGAAAATTTTTGAAAACCTTACAGATCCTCAGTTTGAGTTCAGACACACCCGAAGGTATCCCCGAATCCCTCAAATCAAGGCTCTGATACCAACTTGTAACGACTCAAAAATCAAGGGTAAAAATTTCATTTTTAGTATAGCAAAAACATTGTTATTTATCTCAAACATTTCAAGTCATCCATAAGTAAAACATTTATCAGAGTTTATACAAAAATCATTCATTGCGGAAATCATAGGTGTGTGCACTGCGATCAAACTGAGCCCTTCCTTTCCAGAACGATGATACCTGAAACCATAAACAAACCTGTAAGCACGAAGCTTAGTGAGTTTTCCAGCGCATACCCCACACAATCCACATAACAATATATCATACTAACTATAAAGCTACACATACCACATAAGCCATGCATACATAAACCTGCAAGGATGCCATGGGCTACCCCACATGGTCTTTACCTAGGACTGCCATGGGCTACCCCACATGGTCTTACATCCAATGCCATGGGCTACCCCAAATGGTCTTTACCTAGGACTGCCATGGGCAACACCACATGGTCTTATATCCAATGCCATGGGCTACCCCACATGGTCTTACATCCAATGCCACGAGCTCCCCCCGCGGTCTTCCACGCAAGTATCACAAAGACAACTAGCATAACACAAATCATATAATCACTAGCATACCACTTAGCATAAAGCTAACTATCATACCATATATCTCTACTACAACTAGCGTACCACATAACATAAAATGTGCCGACCTTGGTGCCTTAGACCCATTGGTATGGTGAGAAAACTCACCTCGCACTGCAGAAGCTTCCCGCATGAATTCCTTTGTTGTTGCCCCGCCAGCTTCCCGAGCTGTCACTAGCTAGATCTACATGAAAGATTTGTCAAGGTTGAGACTTTATACCTCCAAAAGCTTGCAAAGTTGATGAAGGTTCTGGATCTAGAAGCTTGACTCCAACCATAGTTTGATCACCAAGTTCCTTCTTCTTCAAGGTCCAAACATAACAAGTCATAACCCAACTAGATCCACATGAGAAAGCCACCAAGATCCAAACTTTATACTTTCTGGAGTTAGATCAATATGATTAGGGCTTGGATCCACAAGCTTCAAGCCAAGCAATGCTTCCTCAAGGAACTCCTTCTTCCACAATAAGCACCCAAAAACCCACTAAATCACCAAAAAGCTCAAGAATCACTCAAATGGAGGCTTAGGGTCGATTTCTAGGGTTTAGAGGGATGGAGGCTGAAGATATTAGGGTTAGGTTATGAGATAAAGGGCTTAAATAGGGTCCAAGACCGTAAAATAGGGTTCTGATGTGACTGGAGTACGCCCAGCGTACTCCTGGGAACCTTCGCGACCATCCTGGTCAGTACGCCTAGCGTACTCCAAGGTACGCCAAGTGTACTGCCTTCTTCACTAGTACGCACTGCCTATGCTTTGTGTACGCCCCACATACTCAGCTAAGCCTGAAAACCACGAAACTTCCGAAGGCCATAACTTCTTCGTTATAAACCCGATTCTGACGATCCTTATCCACAGAAAAGTGATGAGAAGCCCTACACTTCTAACAACTCAAACCTTTCTTAAGACCTTCCGAACAAAAAATCCATTTTCCACAAAAGCCCGAACTGCCATTTTACCGAAATACCCCTAGGCTTCCAGAACACGAACCGAACACCCGGATCACTTCTAATACATCACTCGCACCCAAATGAGCCTAGATCTTACCTTCCCAAGAGCCATAATCCTTGCAATGACCGACCTTCGAGCCACAGGCTCAAACTAGGAGTCAATTCGGAACAGATCGTTACATTATATGTATAGGTTTAGAAGAATTGAAATTGGTCCTTGTATGATTGTATGATTATTGTTACTTGTTTGGTCTTTGTATGAGTTTTTATTTGTTTAGGTTTATATGAAATTGAAATTGTATGTATAAAATGTTAATTTACGTGTTTAGGTTTATATGAAACTGTAATTGTGTATAAAATGTTATATGAAATTGAAATTGTTTAGGTTTATATGAAATTAATATTATATGTATAAAATGTTAATTTACTTGTTTAGGTTTATATGAAATTGAAATTGTATGTATAAAATCTAAAATATGTATAATTGTGCTACTTTTTTAGGTTGATATGAAATTGTATAATGTGAAATATGTATGAATTTCCCCCACTACTTGATGAACTCACCATCGAAGAGGATAGAAAAGCTTATCCATCTCTTGATAAACAAAAGACCCAAGAGCAAAAATTGATGATGGAATTGCATACATCAAACAAATGTTGAACATGACAATTCCAAGAGAAAAGATTGAAGATGTGATGGACATGGCTAAAGACAATGTCATTGCATGGAAACTGTTGTTGTGTAGGCAAGTTTAATATGTTTTAGTTAAGTTAGCTTAATCTTTGTCAATATGATATATATATATATATATATATATATATATATATATATATATATATATATATATATATATATATATATATATATGCTATGAAAATGTAGATGTAACACAACATCCAATATTGTAGTTATTTTGAAACTCTTTTTGGATTACGATAATATAATATGAATGTACTTTGGTTTGAATTCACAAACTGTCAATATTTTATTATGGATTATGGAATTATACTTTGTAGCTGCAGTTGGTTTAAACACATGATCATAATGAACTAATGTGCAGTGGTGTTTAAACTAAGAGTAAATTACAATAATGGTACCTATGGTTTAGGGTAATTTGCGCATTTGGTCCCTAACTTATTTTTTTAACTCGGAAGGTCCCTATTGTTTGTGTTGTTACGCGCTTGGTCGCTGTATTACCTAAAAAGATTATTTTTCCCTTGATTTTTTAATTTATTTAAATAAACACACCCCAACCCCACCCTCTCACCTTATCTTACCTACCCCACCAAGCGCGTAACAAAAACAAACAGTAAGGACCAAACGTGTAACAAAAACAAACAGTCGGGACCTTTCGAGTTAAAGAAAATAAGTTAGGGACCAAACGCGCAAATTACCCCAAACCATAGGGATCATTCGTGTAATTTACTCCTAAAATAATAATTACTATAGTAAAGTGACCAGTTTTGAATATGGAATTGTACTTTGAATTTAACAATTTACCTATTTAATTTTTATGTTAATTAATTGTCATTAGAAAGCTAAAAAAATATTAATTAAGCAATTTAAGATATAATGCAAGCAGGGGTATAATTGTCTTTTTTTCAACTCAAGAGACTATGTAAACAGGTTAAAGAAAAGTTTTTGACAGTGAGTGTAATCAGGGTATTTTTGTCATTTTTGTTTTCTTATTTTAAAACAAAGAGATTAATTAAATAGTTTAAGATGGAAAGGAAGCAGGGGTATAATTTTCTTTTTTTTTAAGTCATGAGAGTAAGTAAAATAGTTAAAAAAAAATTGACAGTGAGTGTAATCAGGGGTATTTTTGTCTTTTTTGTTTTTTATTCTAAAACAAAGAGATTAATTAAACAGTTTAAGATGGAAGACAAGCAGAGGTATATATATATATATATATATATATATATATATATATATATATATATATATATATATATATATATATATACTCGCTTTAGTAAGTTGTATGTTTAATAAATGGATGAATTACATACTCAGATAAATATAAATATAACGTGGGCTCAACCCTTAATTAACATGAAGTAGTAATTGTTAATGGCTCGCGAACTTCATTATTATTATATAATTAAAGAATATATAGTCATTGATATTAGTAAATATAGATCAAAACACAAGGTATCTACGTGATTAAAATTCGTTAATGACAACTTGATTTATAACGGTATAAAGATTTATCAGATAAAAACTCAATGATTATCGTGTGAAAAGTCATTTACCTCAAATAAATGTCTTAATAATACGTTGCCAAAAATTATATAAAATATTGGGATCGTGAGCTTCAAGTAAATTCGAACAAGAAATTTATTATAATTAGTCACTACCATAATGCGACATTGAAATACGATAAGTATACTAAATATTAGAAGTTATTAATATTATAGAATGTCGTTTTCTAAACGAAAAATAATTATAATAACTTATTAAATTACTAACAAGAAATTCTAGGACTAGGATACATATATCACCGTTAGAACCCACCACATCTGGTCATTACTATTTATCTTATACGGTTAGACCTCCCGTTTGGAGTTGCTAGCTACAACTACGTCTACCGGGACGAATTTTGGCGTTGATGTTAGTACCATTGAACATTACCTCTTCTTATAACGAGATGAATGACTTAAGCATGCCGTATTACGGAGCCAGTTCAAAAAGTGTAGTGTCACGAGTTCGGTTATAAATCATTGTATAATCCCGGAAATTCCTAACACTGTAAGAAAATCAGAATAGTATCCACTCAGGGATCAATTACCACACGATTCGGTTAAGAATTGAGGAAAGTAAGAGGATTTTACATTACTGATCTCCCATTGGTTTTCAAAATAACTTATATTATAATCAATAATAATGATTTATATACGACAATTTGGGCATCTAAAACCTTATTAATTACTAGTTCTTATATGATTTACGCGACAATAAAATAAAAACTCCCGAGGTGAAAATTGGTCATTTTTATGTCATGTAAAAGATAAAAATTCTCATTTTATTATACTTATCTCTTTACATAAAAATATATTATTATATATGGGGTCAAAACCTGTAGATCTCACCAAAAAACTTGTTGACGCATTTTGACATGTATTCTCAGGAAATTAAGGCAGGAAATCCACGCGAGGAGTATGGAACCATCAACTTGTGTTTTTGTTATAAATTATGTTTTATGTCCTCTTTTTACGTCAATGTGGATTTGTAGTGAATAATGTAATAAAGTAAGATATAATTATATTGTACGTAGTGAAAAACTTTAAGTGGTTGCTTTAATGTTTAATATATGCTATGTTTATGATATTCGATTAACATCACTCGCCCGACGATTCCCCCGTCGGCTGGGGTGTGATAGATTGGTATCAGAGTATTAGCTATAGCGAACCGGTATTTCTCGTAGGATATGCAACTATAGCCTAGGGTAAGACTTCTCTGATAAAGGCTTAGTCCTCTAAATCTATAAATACACATATGTTAATATTAAGTAATAATACATGTCAAAACAAAGTAAGGAAGTCATACTATAAAAACCATAACACATAGCAATCGATAAAATGAACTCCAAACTCGAAATTTTAGATCAAGTACTTAACTAAATATTCATAGTATATATGTCGTGCTATATCTAAACCTAGCTTGCGCACCTAAGTTTTATTATGGGCCAATCGTATGCATCGTTTAACTTAAGTATAGTAGGTGATATATATATATATTTTTTTGAGATTTATGGGTCATAAGGTAAAATATGTGTCTTTATTTAAAAAGTATACGTGTATATGAAAATATGATTAAATTCTTAATTATCAAATTATATATATATATATATATATATATATATATATATATATATATATATATATATATATATATATTAAAGTTGTGGAGGAAAAGAACAGTAAAATTGGCATACTTTGTCCACGTTAGGTCCCTTGATTTACATATCTGGTCCCTCTACTTCTTTAATTAATTTATATCATATCCATTTCTTTGTCTTCCATTCCATTACTTTAATTTATTAGTCGCTGTTGTCGGTCCGAAACGAAATCACGACGGGCGATGAAGACGACGATCGACCGGCTTCTGATATTGACTCTGAGTCGGGATCGGAGTCGGGGTCGGGGGATTTCAGTGTGTTCTTCAGACGATGTAAGTCTTTCGCTTCCCACTTCCTCGATTGAGCGTCGTGTAGCTCGCAGTCTCCTCGGAGAAGGAGTTTTGGGTAAGTCTCCTTCTTCTACCTGCGTCGCCGTCGACGGTGCTTCTGCTGCTTCCATCCGCCACCGAGGACTTCTGTCTATGTTCCTTCTTCATTAACTACCATCGCTGTTGGCGCAAAGGCTTTTGGGTATCAGCTATTTCAGGTACAGATCAAATCGAACCTTTAATTTAACTGTTCTTCTGATTCTGATTCTGATTAGGGTTCAATCTGTTTCTACTTCCATTTGATTTCATTTCGTTTTCTATGGCGATTATTACCACCAGGCCACTGGAACCAGCGATTGACACCAGATATCAAAAACCACTGCTTTCTGTCGGAGTTCATACCTAACTTCATCGGTGGCGGTGGAGTCTCTATCCGAAAGGATTGAAGAAACAATTTCATGTTCTCAGCATCATTAGGTATTATCGATTTCACCTTCTTCTCTGTCATCTTCTCATTTTCTCAGCAAATAATTTTTTTTTTCAAATTGTTGCTGCGATTTCTTTTATTTTTTTGGATGGATTCTTTTTGAGTTTTGACATTAACGAATTGTGGATGTTAACTATTTTAGTATCAGTGATACAAACCTTACATTACATACAAGGTGTCCATATATATGTATCCTGTTTCTTTTTACTACATGTGCTAATGAAGAGGGATGTGACCCTGTATGGAATGGAGAGTTTACTGTCTTCCTTTATGATCCTAAGCATCCAATATAGCTGCTGGTAAGATCTTATTGAGCATGGAGTAGTTTATATTGCAAATGAGGAAACAATAATTAAATTATTCAAGAAAGTCTAGATATTAGAAAAATTTATAGCCTAACAAGATCAGGGTAACATCATAAAGACTATAGATTTTAGAAAAATAATTTGAGAATTGTAGTCTTGATTTTGTTTTGTTACTTTAAAGTTTAAACTGTTCTTATAGGCATGCGGGTGGTTATTGATTATAGATCAAATTAGACAAATAATCAGAAGCAATATTTAAGGTAGATGATGGTGGTGGTGAGTGGTGGTTGGTGGTGGTGGTATGAATGATATCCCCATGTAACAGTTATTCAAGCTTGAAGATCATAGGAAGCGAATAGTTGTACGTTTTGATAATTTTCTTGAATGTTAATTATCTATTATGTCTCATCGGTTTTTAATTTTTTCACACAGAAAAAGGAAGCATTCACATCGGGAACCCCTGCATTGATCTAAAGCTGTTAAATTCAATCACAATTATTTCATATGCCTGTGTTTCTTCATTGTATGGTGTTCAAATGATTCTTTTTAATTTCATATTTTGGTATTTCTAAATAAGAGTACCGGCTCGCGGCTGTTCATCATATGAATCCATATATATTAAAGATCTGAAGAATTTTAAAGATTTTCATTGTATTGTTTTTTCTATTTAAAGATTTTCTTATGAATTAGAATTTTATTTCGTTTTGCATGCCATGTGTTCGATGAAATGTTTGATTCGAGAGCCAGAGGAAGCAATGCTTAAACATGAAGTAGCAAGAAGGGTAGTTGAGGTATGAATTCAATTCCCCCTTATTTGATCATCAAAAGCAATATCTAAGGTTAATGTAACACTTTTCCTCAATGTTAATACTTTTTTTTGGTAGCATATCTAAGGGTAGTGCCTTTCTCTATTAATTCGCTTTTATATGTATTAGGTAAAAACAAAACACCAATATATAGCTTATCAGATTAAGTCTCTTATGTTTATATGAACCACTTAAAAGAAAATATTGCAGTTAGTTCTTGGGGATATATTGTTTCAATTTGCAAACAAGTTTCATCCATTGTCTATATTCATGAAATTTGATTATGTTTATATTTTCTTCATATTCAGGTAACTCTGGGAAGTTTGCAACATATATCTTTTTTTATTATATATTTTGGATTCTTTTCTAAATTTCCCTTTAATATACTATATTTATGTTAAACGCTTGATAGTTAATTATTTGATTCTTGCGTCATCTGTTAGATGTGGCCACCACCGGAGAATGAAGAGTACCCGACAACCGATTCAGGAATGATAAACAAAAGGGGAAAAAGAAAGGTTCTACAAAACCAAACGGTCAGTAAAAAAATGATTTATGCAGGTTTTATTATTTTATTTTAATATTTGGTTGTAGTTTAGATACAAAGCAGCAGATTATTAGTAGATTGTTGACTGTCACCATCACAAAATTGTGAACACGCAATCAGAAGTTTTTTCCAAAAAAAAAAGTTACATCAAATTAATCAGGTTCATTTTATTAATATAAAAAGTGTGCAGGGGCAATATGGTCCTAAAAATGTAAAAATTGTTTTTTTAACATTAAAACATTATTCAGGGGAATATAGTCCTAAAACTATAAAAATTGATTTTTATTTATATAAAAATACTAAAAATTTGCCATTTTTCTGACCTTTGTTGATATTGATACATTCAAATTTGTTAGTTGGGTTTTGCAGATCACAATTTTATACGAAGGTCACTCCCTTATTTCATTAGGATAGAAACCAGAAGGAATTCAAATTTTGAAGTTGGAATCAGCATACACCAGATTGATGTATGGTGATTTTTTGTTGTACTATTATGCAATTTTTTGAAATTGTTGTCATTTATGTTTTTTTAGGCACTGATCATTTCTAATGTTATTTTAAAGCACGCCGTCTCAACATTTTGTAAGCATAAAATATTTTTTGAAATAACTAAAAGTTTTCCTAACTATAGCATTGTACTTCAAAAGTATAATGCTATAACAGAAAACCGACACCTTCCGTCCCGCGCAACGCGCGGGTTACCATCTAGTATATATATATATATATATATATATATATATATATATATATATATATATATATAGATTGGTACTTGGAGGAACAAGGATGGAGTCCCGTGCTCACCCCCTCTTCTAGCCGAAGACCCCTACTATGCTGACCGAGAGACAAGATATCAACTGGTCGCATCATAGGACTCCTCAGAGGAAGAAGAGTCTGTGGAGTAACCATCTGATGGTGAGGAAATGGAAGCGAAACCGGAGGAGACTGATCCTAATAAACACGATGAGACCGTAGAAGATAGCGAGACCATGGAGGCTGAAGTGGTTCTTCCTCCCAGGCCCACACCTTCAAGCCCTTACAAAGACATCCTGAGAAAGGCTGGGAAAACTTACCAAACAGCTAGGATAACCACTCTTAACTCTAGAGGGATTCAGAATCCCCGACATGGATTATCCAAGGGCATGAGGAGGGGTTTAAGAGATCCTAATTGGATCACTGCATTCGAAGAGGATGCGATCTATGGTGGAAGAATCACCACCCGATACGAGGACGGGCAAAGCTCAGGAGTGTGTCCTCCTCCCGGTGATTATTGTGGATCTTTGGCCCTGTTATTTAACCATACCCTAAAACTGGAAAAGCAAGTAAGATTGGTGTCAAGAGAAATCAAAGAACGTGAAAACAACACTACTCACGTATCATGGATAGCAGGAAGATTGGAGACCCAGCTGACCCAACATCAAAATACATTGATGGAGATGCGTGGATTACTGGACACGCAGATTGCTGCCAGGATTCAACAAAATACCCACATGATGGAAGTTGATCTTCAAGCTCAGGCAAACCTTATCATGGTGGGAGCCAGTGAAGAGGAAATAATGGCCATTAATGGGAGGTTGGATGCGATCGGGATGCAGCTTGTTGAGATCACAAGGGCATTGAATACCTACCAACGATTTGGATGAGTGGAAGGAGTCAGTCAATGACTAGGACGGATGGGAGTATTGTATAGCCTGTCTGATGTAGTGGTAGAAGAACACCTAGGATTAACTATGGAAGATATGGAATGTAATCTTTGTATGATCAAGATTTTGGGAATGGATGATATAGCAGGTGTATGTAAGTCCTTGCAAATTTTGGGCTTTTGGGCCATTTATGTAATAATTGGTAGAATCATTATTTCCCAAAAACCTTGAAAAATTATTATAATGATGGATGTAATCGTGCAATGTTAAATATAATGAAGCCTATTATGTATTATGTTGGTGTTAAACGAATGCTTGAAATTTTTTTATTAGTGACGTTTAGTGATTAATGTTATGGTTACAATGAAATGCATAAAAATCAAATAGTGTAATATTGAAATTAACGTATAATAATGCAACCGAATCATGTCCCACTTCTAAATGTAATAGGTTAACCATCATGCCACCATGAAGAAGAAGCACTAGGTTGCACCCTAACCTAACGTCTGTTCCAGAAAGAATACTTGGCAGACCCAGGAGAGTACGATCAAGGCCAACAGAAACCTCAGTCACACTTGAAGCAGGTCTACCTACAACCATGGTAGAATTAGAACAATTGATATTCGATCAACTCGCGATTGCGCTAGCACAACCGAAAATTGTTCGCAATGCCACCTTTGGAGCTGGTAATGGTGGAAATGTTAATGGGCAAGGTAGCAGCTCTCAAGGAGATGTTAGAGGACCACAACGAGCGCGTAGCTATAGAAACTTCACTAACTGTAAAGTCCGATTTGATGTGAGTATGTTTATGGACTCAGCCCTCACTTGGTGGAACGACCAAGTAAAAACTATAGGCATAATTCCTGCGAACTCCTTGACATGGGAAGAAATGAAAATAATGTTGAAAGAAGAATATTGCCTGAGAGATGAGCTTCGAGCGCTGGAGCAAGAATTATGGAATTTGAAAATGAAAGGCCTTGACATCAACGCTTACACAACCAGGTTTAATGACCTCGCTCTATTATGTCCGACTCTAGTGACCCTAGAATACAAAAAGATAGAGTGTTTTGTTTGGGGTCTGGTGCCACAAATAAGGGGAACAGTGTTGGGTTCCCGATCAACAACTTACAAATGTTTTAGGAATTTGGCAAGCCGTTTAGTTAAGAACGAGCTCAGTCCGGGAACTCTGAATACTAAGATTGAAACTCCCAAGCCCGAAAACAACAAACACAAGACTGGAGGTAGAGACTTTAATCACACATCAAGGAAGAAACAAGGGACTGGATCTATGTACGAAGCAACTACGAACACCAATCCAATACCAGTTTCACGGCCAAACAATGTTGGTCAATACCCGCAATGCAACAAATGTCTCAAACATCACCCTGGTGAATGTTATTTTTGCACCAAATGCACAAAGTTTGGACACACGGTTAATTATTGCAAAAGCACAGTGTCGATTATGGGGAGCACTCATATGAATACATGACTGAGTGGAAATAGTGGTATGAACTGTTACGAATGTGGTGTACCGGGACATTTCAAACGTGAATGCCTAAAATTGAAAAATGTTGGTGAAAGGGTTCATGGACGGGTGTTTGCTATTGGAAACAAGGAGGCTATTCAAGATCCCTCAGTAGTCACCAGTACATTTCTTATCAACAACATGTACGCTACTATTTTATTTGACTCCGAAGCTGATAAGAGTTTTATAACACCGACATTTAAACAATTATTGAACCACGAATCCAAAAAATTATATGTAGCATACATATAAGGTAGAAGTAGTAAATGGCCAAATAGAAAAAACCACTAAAATTCTAATAAATTGCCTTCTAACTCTAAACGACCACACAATTCGAGGTGATCTTATGCCAATGCCAATCGGGAGTTTCGACGTCATCATTGGCATGGATTGGCTGTCTCCTCACCATGCAAAAATCATGTGCTACGAGAAAGCTGTGCGGATAAACTTACCTGACGGGGAAAGTTTAACCATCTATGGTGACAAGTCAGGTCAAAACCTCAAGCTTATGTCTTGTACGGAAGCTTGAAAATATCTACATAAGAAATATTATGCTTTCTTGGCTCATATAGTGGATAAGAAGACTAAAGTAAAAGAAATAAAGGACATACCTCAAGTATGCAATTATCCTGACATTTTCCCAGAAGATTTATCGAGGCTACCACCGAACCGACAGGTCAAATTTAGGATTGTCCTAATTCCCGGGGATGCACCAGTAGCCAAAGCACACTACATATTGGCTCCGTCTGAGAAGCGGGAACTCTCGAGTCAACTACAAGAACTTCTAGACAGGGGCTTCATTAGGCCAAGTTTTTCACCCTGGGGAGCGCCAGTATTATTTGTCAAAAGAAAGACGGTACTTTTAGAATCTGCATCGACTATATGGAATGGAATAAACTAACCATCAAGAACCGGTAACCGCTTCCTAGAAACGATGATTTGTTTGATCAACTTCAACGATCTACCTACTAGTCAAAAATAGATTTAAGATCGGGGTATCATCAGCTCGAGATACAAGAAGAAGATGTTATGAAGAGTACATTTACGACTTGGTACGGTCAATATGAGTTCATGGTCATGCCTTTTGAATTGACCAATGCCCTAACAATATTCATGGATCTCATGAATCGAGTCTACAAACCATATTTGGACAAGTTTGTAATAGTATTTATTGATGATATTCTGATCTACTCACATACTAAGGAAGAACATGGCCAGCACTTGCGACGGATATTAGAACTATTGATAAAAAGAAAAGTTGTATTCCAAATTCTCCAAGTGCAAATTTTGGATCAGGCAAGTACACTTTTTGGGACACATGGTGAGCAATAAAGGAATTCATGTAGACCCCGCACAAATCGAAGCGGTCAAGTATTGGGAGGCACCAAAAACGCCAAAAGAAGTGTGCCAGTTCCTAGACCTTGCACGGTACTACCGTAGATTTATTGACAATTTCTCAAGAATCGCAAAGCCTCCCACTGCTCTAACACAAAAAGACAGGAAATTTTAATGGGGAGATACGTAGGAAACTGCATTCCAAAAGTTGAAGCAAATGTTGTCTAGTGCACCAATTTTATCCTTGTCTGAAGGAACAGAGGTTTTTGTCGTATATTTTGATGTGTCAATTCAAGGACTGGGGTGTGTATAAATGGAGAGAACAAAGTAATCGCCTATTCCAGACGACAGCTCAAGACCCATGAAAACAATTACACGACTCAATATCTTGAGTTAGGAGCGGTAGTTTTTGCATTAAAGATATGGAGCCATTATTTATACGACACGAAGTGCATTATTTACACTGATCATAAGAGCCTTCAACATATCTTTGACCATAAAGAATTAAATATGAAACTGTTGGATTAGGTGTCTAAGTCCGTGACTATAATTGGTATGTACTTGACCCGAGAGTAGCATGGTCCATTTCAGGTTGCATTCACCAGGGCAACTTGATAGGATGGATATTTGAGAAAGAGGTTATTTGTGATTTATTAATATATTATAAGTATAATATATTAATTGAGAAATCATATTATTTAATTAGTATTGATCAAGAATTAATTTGGAACTAATTTAGTGATCAAAAGAGACTAATTAAATTAACGGGGACTGATTATGTAAATCAGTGATACATATGGTTTGGGCTATTTATCCATGATGGACTAAGTTTATGTGATAGTCCATGAAGAGTTAGTGCATAAGAATTATTGGATCATAAGCCTAAGTGTAAGAATTAGGGTTTACATATGACTCTTGGAATTCTACACTATATATGTATTTCCCTAAGCCTAAAATCGAACCTATGAGTTCAAAGGAAGACCTAGCCGATGTTGTGTCTCCAAACCTATCTCTCATACTCATCCAATTGTTCATGGTGTGTTGTTAACCGTTTGAGGCATCAAACTTGGGGTGCTTAGCTCTTGAAAGGCCATATATCACATGCTACAACTAAGAGGTATTCTTCTAATTAGTTTTTGTGTTTCAGATATCTATGTTGTATGCTAGTTATAGGTTTCATGCTTTGGATAATTTTTGTTGCATGTATAACTAGAGAAAACTTAGATCCAAAGCATTAGGGTTGTATGTGCACCATAGGAGTGTTGTAGTACATAAAACCCAACAGTGGTATCAGAGCCATTGGTGTTTTCTGTTATTTGATGCAATTGTTGTTTGTTCAAAGCTGGAAAAAAAATCATTTTTTTGGACTCTGCCTGATCACCACGAGGTGGTGACGGGTCTGGCAGATTTTTCGGATTTCTTGGCTTAGTTTGGATTTGGATAATTACTATAAGTTGTTTTGTTTCTCAAAATTCAATTTTTATTTTATGAAAATAATTATCCTCATCTAAATTAAAAGATAAATTGTCAAATTACAAAATAATTACTAGATTATATGATAAACTAATTATTGTATTATTTGATTTATCTTGCTAAATGAATTGTAATTAGGTCAAATTGGTAATAAATAATATGATTATTTTATTGGTTAAAATTTTATCTAAACGTTTTTGAAGAGTTACAAAACTTGCCATCAAGTTTTGGAACTCAAAAAGTTTTTTTAAGGAGTTACAGAGCCTGCCATCAAGTTTGGAATTCAAAAGGTTTTCAAGAGTTACAAAAGTTACCCTCTAGTTTTGGAACTTAAAAAGTCTCCTTTATGAAACATTAACTCTATTAATTGAAAGGTTGCAAAAGGTGCAACTCTTGGGTTCATAATTTAAAAATTAATTAAATAGTTTTTAATTTTGAATTTTTTTTATATTTAGAACCTTGATGTTTTTGAATAGTTCATTTACACTCTTGTGGATTCTATTAAGTTAATTAAATGTTTAATTAAGAGAGTTTTATTAAATCCATAATCATATGGTTGAAAATTAATTAAATTAAGAGTATAATTTATTAATAGATTCAACCACCTAGTATTTTAAAAGTTTAAAACACGCCCATATACTATATAAAATTAAAAGTTTAATATATTATATATGTATAAGAAAAAAGTCAGTCTTACCGTTCGTAAGTCTCATTCACGAAGTTGGTCTATAAGGGGTGTTTAAGGAAATTGCCTATAAAATGGTGATTGAATGGGTATCCACTCTTACCCACCGTGCTCTTGACTAGTGGAGGGTCGTTATCCGAACGGGTAGGATAGGACACTAAACCCTCATTAAAAGTATAATGAAATATAAAGTAACTAAACCCTTATAAATTCCCAATCTTAGTTACTTAGGAAAAATATGAATTTGGTGCTAATCAATGAAATTGCACTTTGCACCTTGCCAAGTCGTTAGTGGAGCGTGTGTGGTTAACCGACACACCAACTTGGACTAGTAAGGATGGCAAAGGGTAGCTCGATTTTTGTCATAGATCAATGGAGCGTGTGTGGTTAACCGACACATTGATTAGGTGATAAATGACTTCGAGAGTACCAAGCTAATTTGAATGGTTATTCACACATTGTTTGTGATCCTCGGTATCCCAGTCACAAACGTGAAGGGTATAATCGAGATTAAACATGGCATTGAAAATTTCAATGAATCTCAAAAGATCTAGGAGTTTCATTTAAAACTTAATTTGTTTAAAAATTTCGTTTTCGTGGTAGTTTTGTTAAATCGTCATTTACCTACCATCAAATATTTTACAATTGGATTACGGCGACCCTCTTCCGAATTGTAGAATATTGTGTTGGGTCCTAGCCTTAATATTTCATTTTGAGTGTTATATTAAGGACTCAAATCAACTAAACTTGAATTTCTCCCTTGTAGATGTCTAGTTCTGACAACTATGGTCTTCCCGAATCTTTTGGAAAAAGCTTTCCACACGAAGATGATATTCCTCAATATCATACTTCATTTCCTCCACCTCCTCCATTTATTCTCCCTAACCCACATGTTCGTCGACTTGAAAAGTTCAAGGTCACTCAAACCCTATTGGCTAACAAACACAAAGATGGAAAGTATGTGTGTGCACACGTCTTGGAGATGAAGTCACACATTGACAAGCTGGGAATGTTAGGTGTCATTGTCTCGAGGAAGTTGGTTGTTGACTTGGTTCTTCAATCACTTCCTAAGTCATATAGTGAGTTCATTAGAGATTACTATATGACAGACCGCGACGTGACCTTTATTGATCTTACCTATTTTCTAATTGCTGCTGAATCAAAAATGATTTGGCACACTGGTAATGCAAATTTGATTGGAAGATCTACTTTCCAAACTTCCATGGACATTTACAATGGAAACATTGGAAGTCCAGAAAAGTCTTCTCTTCCCAATGGAAAGGGATCGGTCATGGTCTAACCATTAGACCAAATGGTAAAGAGAAAGGCTAAGTTTGGGATTGTCCCGTGTACCATTCCGATAGAGTCTGTTTGTTTCTATTGGATAGAGAATGAGCATTGGTTGTGAAGCTGTCCTGACTACCTGAGAGATCTAAGAGATGGTAAAATCAAATTGTATGTTTTTACTTCAGGTAAGTTCACTATCTAACTCTATTAAGTTTCTATTTGAATATTCTTAATACATGATGTGATGAGATCACATTTTGATGTTTTGTAGGATCGAAGAAAAGAATGGAAGCTTAAAGGAAAACTATGTTGAGTCTGATCGCGAAGAGATGGATTTCGATCGCATGGTTCGATGATCAGATTTTTAAGCTACTACTTAAGAGTTATGATAGATTGCTTATAAATATGTAGTAACATAGTTTTTATTTCTAATTGCATTGTAAGGATAAGATTTTCCGCAATTTTATAAATAAAGAAAAATTTTGATTTTATCTTATTTTATATTATCCTTGCAATGACATTAGTGAAAATTGATGTTTATATATATATATATATATATATATACATATATATACATATATATATATATATATATATATATGTATATGTATATATATATATACATATATATATATATACATATACATATATATATATATATATATATATATATATATATATATATATATATATATATATATATATATATATATATTAGCAATGTTATGAATGGATTTGATTCTTAGTTTGTGGTAATGTCATAATTTACCAAATAAGGAAAGATTCTCATCACCCAAGTTTTAATTGGATAGAAACTTGGAATCATGCGACTTGTGTTGTGTGATGAATGAGAATCTTCATCTTTGGGAAATTAAGACTAATTCCTTGTTCACATGTATATGTGCGTAAAGTGAAAGACTAAAGGATCTAGTACACATTGATGTGAACTGGTCAGGTCCAGCACAAAGTACGATAAAGTTTATTCGTCATGATTTACTGAAAGGTTTAGTAAATATGGTTATGCTTACAAGATTAAGTGTAATTCTGAATCATTGAAAAAGTTTCAATGTATGGCAGAACGAATAAGAAGAATCAATTAGGCAGAAAGATAAAAAGTTTCTCCAATCTGAAAGGAAAGGAGAGTACTTAAGTATCGTGTTTTATCATCATCTTAGTGATTATGAAACTATATCACAATTGATCCTCTAAGGACATCTTAGTGCATTTGTATGGCTAAGAAGAGGAATCGTGAATGGTTGAAATGGTTAAACCAAGAAGATGAGTCATACTTCGTTCCAAAATCAAGTCTTGGAGTCATACTCCAACATTGTGACTTGTGTGACATAATCTTAAGAAGGTTTATAACACATTTAGAATTGGCAGTTGTGATGTCTTTAAGACAAAGACCAACTAAAACCAATTGTATGAAGTTTTTTTCCATGATAAGAATCCGCACTAACTCTTGAATATTTGTTTGTCAAGGAGTGTTTATTGACAAGAGAATCTTATATATCAAGAAGCCAGTGGGAGTCTTAAAGATCTTGAAAATTTTCAGGAACTAATCAAGAATAAACCTATTGTGTATCACTAGCTCACGACTTGAGGTTTGTAACCTATCGTGTTGACATATTCTTGTTTATGTGCCCATTCCAGTTAGAAGTTGACTATGCATGTGAGTTCTATGAGTTCTCAATTGTTTGCATAAGGCGAAGGACCTTGAACAGTGAAAGTTCATTGATCTGTATAGGTGAGCTGCTTAACAACTTGGAAGACATGGTAGGCCCTTGCGCTGCCAAGTGGCAAGAACTTAAGATTGAACAAGTTCAGTCCATATGAGTTTGGATTTGTCACAAACCTTGTCTTGTGATTATGGTTATGAAAAATTCACATGGACATGAACACATACACCATTAAATCTAGGTGGTAAGGTTTCTCTCTAATTCATGAAAATGATTGTGAGGAAACATTTTCACCAAGTAGATTTTAAAGAGTTAGCAATTGTGATATTTGCATTCTCAAATTCGATTATGATTACGGCATCCCTCTTCATTATTTGAATTGTGAGAAATGGCAAATAGTTTAAACATTCAGAACTTATTGTTGTAAGTTCTGAAATAGTTTAGACACATATATGGGCTTTTTAATAAAAGGTGTATGAGCTTAGATAAAGGCTTATCGAAACATCTCGTATCAGAAATCTGAACTTTGGTAACAAAGTCAATAAAGTATTGATTTCTAGAAGTCCAGCTGATTTTGGATACATGTCAAAGCTAGTGGGAGCATAAATGTGATGGGTTTTAGTATACTACAATATCCTATGGTGCACATACAACCCTATAAATCTTGGATCTATGTTTTCTCTATTATACATGCAAATATTCAATATTCCAAGGTTTCATCCTAACTAGCATAATATGAAGTATCTACAATACAAGAATCTAGTAGAATGACATACCTCTTTGTTGTAGCTTGATTCCATGGAGCTTAAGAGCCTAGTGCCCCAAGTGTGAAACCTCAAATGGTTCACACAACACCACCAACAACTTGGAATAACTTGAGAGAAAAGTTCTTATGCTCAAAATCGGCTAGCCCTCTCATATGAATCCTTAGGGGCCGATTTCTTGAGCTATGGGGTCTTTATATATTGTGGATATTAGGGTTACACCATGTAACTCATGACTTTCCATATTCCTCATGATCCATGGGTTTTAACCTCCATAGAGTATCCATGGGTTACCCCATGGGTTTAGTCCAACATGAAGAACTATGGATCATAAGCCCACATATATAATAATGAATGATTTACATAATCAATCCCCATATATTTAGTTAGTCTCTTTTGGTCATAGAATTAATTCCAAATTAATTCTTTATCAATACTAATTAAATAATATGATTTCATATTAATATATTAGAACTTATAATATATTAATAAATCATAAATATCATTTTCTCACAAAAGTCTATCAAAATTGTTCCGATGCCATGCAACCCAAATGGACCATGACAAATCGGGTCAAGTACATACCAATTATAGTTATGGACTTAGCACTAATCCAACAGTCTCCCACTTGGATAAGTCTAATAACTAATATTGCAAGTATGACTCTGCAACCTGACTAGCAATCGTAGCTCTTAAAAGCCGTTGTCGAACTCTGAACAAATCAATGACGCATCCATTAGATAAGGGATCATATATTCCTCCCTTCTAGATATCATATGGATTGAGACATGGATTTTAATCATTCGCTCTGTCCATCTGTTGTTTCCCGATTTCCGATTTATGATGATTGACTAATTGAATAAATCAAATCAGTCCATGCCTGGCCGAGCACTTACGATTGTCATCCCAAATCATCGAGGGGCCCACAAATATCGCTTTTATCCCTCCAAGGGTAAAAGGAATGGATAAACTTCGACTCATAGGCTTGCTCTATTTATGCTCCAAATCACACATAACAATGCGTTTTATAACATCAAGTTACTGGTGCGTTTTCACATTATCAATGTGCAACCGACTTATAGACTGCAACTCATATCGCTCCGTTTGAAGAATATAAGATATTATCTTCTCATGATCACTTGTGATAAAATCCATGAAGTGATTCAAATGAGCGTGGGTTTAATCCAATACTCGAATCTTATTCCAGGAGCACTCATGAATACTGCAGCTATGTCTAGGCCACCTAGACAAACTACAGACCCATTCATGACAGTCTTGCCTGAATATCTACTTCCAAAGTATGATTGACTGTGGAGATTTTGAATAACCTAGTTATTCGGGAAGTCAAAACATGCAAATTGAAACACAAGAATAATATTAATCCTATATGGCCCCAACCACTTTTCAGAGTAAATAAAACACTTTTTATTTAAACAACATATTGATTACTCATTATTCATTGTGTAATGTTTCGAATAATCAACTTTATACTTGAATCAAAACAATAGTCATGCCATACTCGAAGCATGCACACTATGTTTGTCCAAACAATAGTTGTGCCATACTCCAAGTATGCCACTATGTTTGTCTATGATCCTTACTTTGTGAAATAGACCAATTGAACATGATTCCAATGATGCTCATTTCACAATCCCAAATCCTTACCGTAAATGTAAGAATTCCAAATTCCTACCATTTACCGAAATCTGTTAGATTCTAAACTTATATTCATTGATCCTCTTGTAAGAACTATGCACAAAGTCACAAAGACTTGTTAACAGACATTACATAGTATTCCAATGGAGGTCAATTCCATGGAAACGAAGTCTCAAATTCAAAGTACATTCCTTTGAACATCCTTCTTGCATTAAGTTTTCTAATATTACACAGATTTAATGAACAACTTCCACCTATGAAACATTTCCATATCCCCATTCTAATTATCACTTCTGAATAAGAGTTGCCTCTTTTCAGAATATGTCAATATGGTCCTTCCAAAATTTAACACTATCCTTCCAACCGTCCATGAGCAACCAATATTTGGTAAACCTCAAATTGTCCTCGACAATTGCTTAATCATTTTAGTCATATCCAGTTCTAGTCCTTTTCCCTCTTAATGCCCTAGGCATTTGGAAAATTTAGAACATATGAATATTACAGCACATGTAATCGATCCTATATCCGAAGCATATGGGACACGATTCATGATGTCTCACATAATGACACGATACTAGACCAGTCTTTTGCTATAATATTTCTATTTCTATTTGCCATGTTCTCATAATTCAGATTATGAAAAGGGATGCCGTAATCATAATCGAATTTTAGAACAAAAATAATGTGTCCATACATAATTTCCTTATGTTGAACTATTCCAACATAACATCCATATATATACTTGACTAAATTTGATTAAAATATCAATTTAAGCTTTTAGAATTGGGATTAAGTATAATTTCCTCTCCTTTAATTATAGCAAAACAACTTTTCAAAACCTGCAACTTTGCAAATTGAAACTTTTGTTTTCTATAATTAACATTGCTAACTTGCAATACTTAACATAATAATCATGCTCCCACTAACATGATAATTATTAGCATAGCACTTATGCTCCCACTAGTTTTGACATGTATCCAGAAATCAGCTGGACTTCTAGAAATCAATACTTTACTGACTTTCTTACCAAAGTTCAGATTTCTGATACGAGATGCTTTGATAAAAATTTATCAATATCATACACCTTTCCTTAGAAAGCTCACATGTGTATCTAAACAATTTTTTTAGAACTATGAAAAGTGATGTCGTAATCATAGTCTCAATTGTTTATACATTTTCCATTTCTCACAAGTCCATGTTAGTGTGTCGGTTAACCACACACACTCCACTAACGACTTTGAGAATGCAAATATCACAGTTGCTATCTATTTAAAATCTACTCAGTGAAAGCGTTTCCTCACCATCATTTTCATGAATCGGAGAGAAACCTTATAACACTTAGTTTTTTATGGTGTATGTGTTCCTATCCATGTAAATTTGTCATAACCATAATCACAAGAAAAGGTTAGTGACAAATCCAAACTCATATGGACTGGACTTGTGCAATCTTAACTTCTTGCCACTTGGCAGCACAAGGGCCTACCATTGCTTCCAGGTTGTTATGCAAACAATTGAGAATTCATAGAAATCACATGCATAGTCAACTTTTAACTGTAATGGGCATAGAAACAAGAATATGTCAACACAATAGGCTAGAAACCTCAAGTCGTGTGCTAGTGATAAAGAACAGGTTTTATTCTTGATTAGTTCTTGAAACTTTTCAAGACCTTTAAGACTCCCACTGACCTCTTGACATATATGTTTCTCATGTCAAGAACCATTCCTTGACAAAAAAAATATTCAAGAGTTAGTGCTGATTCTTATAAAAAAAACACTTCACATAATTGGTCTTAGCTGGTCTTTGTCTTATCCAAGACATCACAACTTACCAATTTCAAATGTACAAGAGTAAGAAAACATTTTACTCTACATTTGACAAGTGTTCTAGAACCCAGAGATGAACGAATTCCTT
Source organism: Lactuca virosa (assembly GCF_052849685.1). Lineage (NCBI taxonomy): Eukaryota > Viridiplantae > Streptophyta > Magnoliopsida > Asterales > Asteraceae > Lactuca > Lactuca virosa. Next base: position 266,449,738 of record NC_136434.1, read on the forward strand.
GCAACCTGATCACATCTGCTCCGTCTGAAATCTGAGGTCTCGAGATGGTCTGTCTCCCTGACAGACTGCGCACATCGAATCATCATCGAACTGATTTCACAAGAAATCTGTCGACATAGAATACTACCAATTCGTAATACCTTGAGGCTTCCCAAAGAACAAAATCACCGATCAACTGCGACTACTGAATAACCAGCAATTCCACATACAGACCCCAAATTACTGAAGCTGTTCCTACTCCTGTTGCTGCCACATGGCTGCTTTCCTGAAGGACAACCGGGGACCTCCCTGGTCCCAACCTGTCTGCCAACTGTCTGGAACACCGGACACCTACCCGATTGCTGAGCCAAAAACACACGTGGCAGTCCCCTACGACCTCCAAAGGATACCTCGTCTAGCCATAACTGCCTTGTCTCCTTCAATCCGTTTGATCCATCCGATCGTGATAGGCTGACAACCTGTCACCACTGAATCTGACGCACAAAGTTGAATACCACCAGAATAAATGTAGTCTTACGTCATACCCGGTCTCCTTCGACCTACCATTTCCTGATCCTGACATGACATGGCTCCATTACGGATAGAGCCACCCAAGACACATCATAATGGCTTAAACTACCATCAAACCAACCCGTTCCTCACCCTAAAATTTTGCCCTCGATGCCCTTAGCATATAGATTCCCCACAACCCATCTCGCTGAAACAAAATACTGCACGAATTTCGATTCGGGTCCCTATCCAAATCCGAATTATTACTCTGCTCCTATCCAGAGATCCTCGAATTGGAATTTACATAATGTACCACGACTTCCCATCATCCTTTACTCGACCGATTAATAAGTACCCTAGCCGATTCCCTGAGACTACAAGTCTTGCACCCAGTCCAACCACCATGTTCTTTTGAGATCCAAAATCAGGGCTACCCAGCCGTAGCCCTACTGAGACATGCACTAATCATCCACATGATCCTATATCTCAAGATCCAACCCTTGGCTCAGCAGTCTCTACCGGTTCCATCCTGAATTCACATAACCATCCGGGTTCACCCCCGGATAACTGATCGGTCAATCACCCCTGGTCCTGATGTTGACTAAGCTGTGGCTCCCTCACAACCTTGTGAACTAGCCTACCCTAGTCCGTATCATCTGAAAGAATCCGTGAACGCTACGGCACCCCCGCAGTCTTACAACACTCTCTACTGCTAGTGAATGCTACGGCTCCCCCGCAGTCTTACAACATTATACCCTAACTGACCATTAGTGAATGCTACGGCTCCCCCGTAGTCTTACATCCCTTTCACCCTTGCTTCTGACCTGGATACCTGGACGGTTCTCCCCCACTTAGATTCAACTAAGTCCGCGCGACACACGAAAATCGAAGGATTCCCAATCCTCATTACGTTCCAATGTTCGCCTTGCTGACGGCCGATGCTTACCGAAGCCAGCACGCCAAAAATATCCCTGTCCAAACAGCACACTTCCTGAAATTCAGCTAACACTTCTTGTATCCCAACAACATCAATGACTTCAAACGCTTAAAGGCGATATCACGCTCAGACCTCGGAGTCCAACGAACGGATAGTCTAACCAAATCCTCAGCGACACTCTCTCTTCCCTTGGCAATCCCGATGGCTCTTCCAAACATAAATACTAAGGCTACTGAAAACTAGTCATAACTCCCTCGTTCAAGCCCTTGAACCAATTCCGAAATTGACTGGAGCAGGTGCACTCACCGCTCATCCCTGATCGTCAGACAGTCGACCTCCTTATCGTCCACCTAAATACAACATATAACGGCTTGCTCCCTAAGGGCAATCCCTGAAACGTGACCAAACCTGTTACACCTGTAGCAACCCAAATCACTGAACAGATTATGACAACGACTCGGAGCAATCACGGTGCACGCGGAATCCGCTCCGTGAGATACATCCGTCTGAAGATCTCTCAAAGATTCCTCGACATGCTGAATGGCATCTGACAATCCTTGCTAACCCAGACAATAGTAGAAAACCGACCTGAGATCTAACTTATTACAATTCCCAAGCGATACAAATACCCGATATCCACCAGAAATGGCCGAAGATAGCATATCCGGAAACATCTGAAGGAATCCTGACCACCTCCTCCTGTGATACCTCGGCCACCCTGAGAACATAATGTAACACCTCATTCTGATCCCAATGACAATCCAAACCCTTGGAACGAAACTCCGTCGTGCAGTTTCTGCAAGCGTTGCACTGGATCCGACCCTGCTGGCCTCTCAAAGGCTTGTCTAAACTCCTGGGTCTCCGCCCGAGACGCTCCAATGAATTCACCTGACATGAACCTCTCTGCTCGAGGTACTCCAACTCGATCTCCTGCTCCCGGGCTCCGGGACCCATATTATTTAGGGTCTCGCACACTGACCTACTCACCAGGTCACTCGTCAACGACTGGACTGCAATAGCTGGAGCAACCTCTACTCTAAACCTAGCTACTAATTACTCCCAAGACATAGTCCCAAATCCAAAAAGCGCAATAGATCACACAATCAATCCTTGCCGCATGATACAAGAGATCCAAGGTGTACGAAACCTTAGCCCCTAAGTAGTAGGAGCTAGCGTGAGAACACTTTCCATATCCTTAGTCCAACGCAAAATCAAATCCCTGGCGGTCCTTCCCGCTAACTGGCTCTCCACCGGAGCCGGGACCAAACCCTGGTCCTTCCCCTTGCGTGCTCATCCGCATTCTGCATATCAGCTATCCCCACGGTCCAATCATAACCAAGAATTCTCCTTCCCAGGCTTCTTAGATTCTCCAAGACTTTCCCCGATTCGAGTATGGATCCTGTGCTTTCAGTAGTACGGGCCCAATATTACCTTCCACACCTATCCATACTTTCCTCCGGAATCATCCTGAATCCTCTAAGTCACCTACTCCCATGATGTACCAAATGTCTGCTAAACAGCAGCACAATATCCACCGAAGCACCTCCTAGGATCCCCTAGGTTCCCAACCTCACCCAGTCCTTAGTTGATGAAAGATTCCCAGTAATGTCAACTAGCTACCTTATGAATATAGTCACATGTAGCAGAGATCAGATAATCCTTCAAGTAAAAGACTCAATCCTAGAACAGTTAGACACAAACGAGAGCTGCACAATAGGGCCAAATCCATCACTCTGATATTATCCAACCAGTGCCACATGCGACCTAGCATATTCACTTAGTAGCTAACTCACATTGCTAGAAGTCCCACAAAGCACAAAGCAAGTAACATTCGGACAGCGGAAAACTAACCAACATATTCCAAACAAACAATTCTACCTATACATACAATTCACAAAAAGATGACTCATGTCACTAATCTCATCCTGGGCTTGCCCTAGGGTAATCCCCGACCCACGAACTATCATAGAACATCCGGCTCATAAACCACGACCCATGTTGTCCACGTCCACCCTCGCTGTCGGCTGCCTTATGCATGCAAATTATACACAGAACATGATCTAATAGACTGTCGAATAATAGAATCTACCCTAAGACAACAGGAAATAAGGTCAAAATAAGCTATTCTAAGGCTATAAGATCCTAACCGTATACAATTTTCAAAACATACACATTGCAGTTATAAATACCAATTATCATTCTCATTCCAGGATGACATCTAATATCCTCATGGCTACAAGCACCACATATCATGCCAACCTATTGCTGACTACTCAGCATTAGCATGCAAGTCTACCAGCTCATACAACATATATAGGCATCTCCCCTAGCCCTAACTAGCATGAGATTCACAGATTCATAATCAAATCATAACAGATAACAAATGTGGGTATCCTTGGGAAACTTACTTGAGCTCGCTTGATTGCATGCACCACACCCTTTCTTTTCTTAAAAATTCTTTACTTAAAACATTTTCCTTTGAAAATTTTTGAAAACCTTACAGATCCTCAATTTGAGTTCAGACACACCCGAAGGTATCCCCGAATCCCTCAAACCAAGGCTCTGATACCAACTTGTAACGACTCAAAAATCAGGGGTAAAAATTTCATTTTTAGTATAGCTAAAACGTTGATATTTATCTCAAACATTTCAATTCATCCATAAGTAAAACATCTATCAGAGTTTATCCAAAAATCATTAATTGCAGAAATCCTAGGTGTGTGCACTGCGATCAAACTGAGCCCTTCCTTTCCAGAACGATGATACTTGAAACCATAAACAAACCTGTAAGCACGAAGCTTAGTGAGTTTTCCAGAGCATACCCCAAACAATTCACATAACACATATCATACTAGCTATAAAGCTACACATACCACATAAGCCATGCATACATAAACCTACAAGGATGCCATGGGCTACCCCACATGGCCTTTACCTAGGACTGCCATGGGCTACCCCACATGGTCTTACATCCAATGCCACGGGCTACCCCCACATGGTCTTTACCTAGGACTGTCATGGATTACCCCACATGGTCTTACATCCATTGCCATGAGCTACCCCACATGGTCTTACATCCAATGCCACGGGCTCCCCCCGAGGTCTTCCACGCAAGTATCAGAAAGACAACTAGCATAACACAAATCATATAATTACTAGCATACCACTTAGCATAAAGGTAACTATCATACCATATATCTCTACTACAACTAGCGTACCACATAACATAAAATGGGCCGACCTTGGTGCCTTAGACCCATTGGTATGGTGAGAAAACTCACCTCGCATTGCAGAAGCTTCCTGCATGAATTCCTTAGTTGTTGTCCTGCCAGCTTCCCGAGCAGTCACTACCAAACAATACACCCAATTAGCAATTGGGTCCCATACCATAATCCTTAGTCCATGTATGGGGTAAAATGACCATTTTACCCCTGGCCCAAATGATGCAAAACTAAGGCTCAACCCAAAACAAAAGCCCATCATTATAATGTCCATAAAACCATAAATGGCCTAATTTTCCAAATTAGGCCCAGATCTTTCTAATGGACCTTATACTAAAGCCCAATATTCTCCTTGGTCAATAATCCTGACCCCAATTGGCCCACGAAGGCCCACAACAACCTAATCAAAGAATTGGCCCAAACCGAGGCCCACAAATGTGAAATCCATATCTACATTGGGCCATGAGGCCCAATAGGCCCAACCATTCCCATATCGGCCCAAAGATACATTCAGGCCTAATAATCAGCAAATCCAGGCCCAAAACCATTAGGGCCCAAAGGTCGAAGTCCACTAAGGCCCAAATCCTCATGAGAGCGTACGCCCAACGTACCTCTTCTGTACGCTTAGCGTACTGGGCAAATGGGTTGTACGCGCAGAGTACTACATAGTACGCCCAGCGTACAAACAACTGATGTACAAAATCCATTAAGTGCTTAATACTTAATCCAACAAGTGCAAAACATAGATCTGAGCTATACATAACGTCTAAACCCATAAAGTCACTGACTTGGTGACTTTACATGTCCTAAACAAACCCCAAACTCCAAAAATGGCATTATACTTCTATATGTGACCCTAACCCATGCTTGAACCCATTAAGACCTTCAAGATGACAACTTTCTGTCTTAGGGACTCAAATAGCATCAAGGGTGGCAACCCCAAGTCTAAGAATCGAATTTGAACCATAAAGCTTCATCCTTGGGACCAAAACCATAACCAAAAACCACTAGCTAGATCTACATGAAAGATTTGTCAAGGTTGAGACTTTATACCTCCAAAAGCTTGCAAAGTTGATGAAGGTTCTGGATCTAGAAGCTTGACTCCAACCATAGCTTGATCACCAAGTTCCTTCTTCTTCAAGGTCCAAACATAACAAGTCACAACCCAACTAGATCCACATGAGAAAGCCACCAAGATCCAAACTTTATACTTTCTGGAGTTAGATCAATATGATTAGGGCTTGGATCGACAAGCTTCAAGCCAAGCAATGCTCCCTCAAGGAACTCCTTCTTCCATAATAAGCACCCAAAAACCCACTAAATCACCAAAAAGCTCAAGAATCACTCAAATGGAGGCTAAGGGTCGATTTCTAGGGTTTAGAGGGATGGAGGCTGAAGATATTAGGGTTAGGGTATGAGATAAGGGGCTTAAATAGGGTCCAAGACCCTAAAATAGGGTTCTAACCTGACTAGAGTACGCCCAACGTACTCCTGGGAACCTTCGCGACCATCCTGGTCAGTACGCCCAACGTACTCCAAGGTACGCCCAACGTACTGCCTTCTTCACTAGTACGCCTCGCGTACTCAGCTAAGCCTGAAAACCACGACACTTCCGAAGGCCATAACTTCTTCGTTATAAACCCGATTCCGACGATCCTTATCCACGGAAAGGTGATGAGAAGCCCTACACTTCTAACAACTCAAACCTTTCTTAAGACCTTCCGAACAAAAAACCGTTTTCCACAAAAGCCCGAACTGCCACTTTACCGAAATACGCCTAGGCTTCCAGAACACGAACCGAACACCCGAATCACTTCTAATACATTATTCGCATCCAAATGGGCCTAGATATTACCTTCCCAAGAGCCATAATCCTTGCAATGACCGACCTTAGAGCCACATCCTCAGACTAGGAGTCAATTCGGAACAGAGCGTTACATTATATGTATAGGTTTAGAAGAATTGAAATTGGTCCTTGTATGATTGTATGATTATTGTTACTTGTTTGGTCTTTGTATGAGTTTTTATTTGTTTAGGTTTATATGAAATTGAAATTATATGTATAAAATGTTAATTTACCTTTTTAGGTTTGTTTGAAATTGAAATTGTGTATAAAATGTTATATGAAATTGAAATTGTTTAGGTTTATATGAAATTAATATTATATGTATAAAATGTTAATTTACTTGTTTAGGTTTATATGAAATTGAAATTGTATGTATAAAATCTGAAATATGCATAATTGTGCTACTTTTTTCGGTTGATATGAAATTGTATAATGTGAAATATGTATGAACTTCCCCCACTACTTGATGAACTCACCATCGAAGAGGATAGAAAAGCTTTTCCATCCCTTGATCACAGAAGACCCAGGAGCAAAAATTGATTATGGAATTGCATACATCAAACATATGTTGAACATGACAATTCCAAGAGAAAAGATTGAAGATGTGATGGACATGGCTAAAGAGAATGTCATTGCATGGCAAATGTTGTACTGTAGGCAAGTTTAATATGTTTTAGTTAAGTTAGCTTAATCTTTGTTAATATGATATATATATATATATATATATATATATATATATATATGCTATGAAAATGTAGATGTAACACAACATCCAATATTGTAGTTATTTTGAAACTCTTTTTTGATTACGATAGTATAATATCAATGTACTTTGGTTTGAATTCACAAATTGTCAATATTTTATTATGGAATTATACTTTGTAGCTGCAGTTGGTTTAAACACATGATCATAATGAACTAATGTGCAGTGGTGTCTAAACTAAGAGTAAATTACAATAATGGTCCCTATGGTTTAGTGTAATTTTCGCATTTGGTCCCTAACTTATTTTTTTAACTCGGAAGGTCCCTATTGTTTGTTTTGTTACGCGCTTGGTCCCTGTATTACCTAAAAAGATTATTTTTCCCTTGATTTTTTAATTTATTTAAATAAACACACCCCAACCCCACCCCCTCACCTTATCTTACCTACCCCACCATTTTCCCTATTTAACTAATAGTCTTTTTAGGAAAGACAGGACCAAGCGCGTAACAAAAACAAAAAGTAAGGACCAAACGCGTAACAAAAACAAATAGTAGGGACCTTCCGAGTTAAGGAAAATAAGTTAGGGACCAAACAAGCAAATTACCCTAAATCATAGGGACCATTCGTGTAATTTACTCCTAAAATAATAATTACTATAGTAAAGTGACCAGTTTTGAATATGGAATTGTACTTTGAATTTAACAATTTACCTATTTAATTTTTAGTTTAATTAATTGTCATTAGAAAGCTAAAAAAATATTAATTAAACAGTTTAATATACAAGGCAAGCAGGGGTATAATTGTCTTTTTTTTTCAACTCAGGAGACTATGCAAACAGGTTAAAGAAAAGTTTTTGACATGTAATCAGGGGTATTTTTGTCATTTTTGTTTTCTTATTTTAAAACAAAGAGATTAATTAAACAGTTTAAGATGGAAAGGAAGCAGGGGTAGAATTGTCTTTTTTTTTTAAGTTATGACAGTAAGTAAAATAGTTAAAAAATTTTGACAGTGAGTGTAATCAGGGGTATTTTTTTCTTTTTTGTTTTTTATTCTAAAACAAAGAGATTAATTAAACCGTTTAAGATGGACGACAAGCAGACGTATAATTGTCTCTTTTTGTTAAAAAGTTAGGAGAGTAAGTAAAAAAGTTAAATAAATTTTTTTGACGGTGAGTGTAATCAGGGGTAATTTTGTCTTTTTTGTTTTTTATTTTAAAACAAAGATATTAATTAAACAGTTTAAGATGGAAGGCAAACAGGGGTATAATTGTCTCTTTTTTTAAAAAGTGAGGAGAGTAAGTAAAAAAGTTAAATTTTTTTTTTTGACATGAGTGTAATCAGGAGTATTTTTTTGTTTTTTGTTTTTTATTACGAAATATAATATGTAATAAGTATTTATAGTTTTCTTTTATCATATCCAAATATATTATGTAATAAAACGCAACCTAGTTGGTCAATGACGATGGATTTACCACATATTTATTCTGGAATATTGTGCGTTTGAACCCCATTTACAACAATTTTATTTATTTTTATTTTTTTATTTTTTTTATAAATTACATGTTTGTTAACTATGTCACACACTAGATAATATCTTTAAGTAATTCCTTTATCAATACGTAATTTCCTTCATATATTTTCCTTTTTTTTCCAATATATCGTTGATAATCCATACTCATTGACTGAATATGCGTATTCATTCAATATGATTTTTCTTTGAAGCATTCTTTGGTCAATACTAACATGTTGCTAATACAGAATAACTTCTATACAAGACACTGATACAGGTACGCATACATCACATTTGTATATGTTCTTCAACGACATAAAAAACTACACTTAATATAAGAATTTTTTATATTTGGTTTGATAATGATTTTAATTAGTATGCATATATGTTATAATCTACAGTTAACGTTGAATTGGCTTCCATGAATTGGTGTTGGAGAATTTTTGAAATATGCAGTACGCAATTACAAGATTTCTAGGAATATCCATCCTTTAGATACCAAAACAAAGATAAAAATTCTATGTCCATGTATAAAGTGTGTTAACCACATATCTCGTTCAGTTGATGTGGTAGATGCTCACCTATTCAGTAATGAAAGTGATCAAACCTACACGAACTGGACTAAAGATGGAGAAAAGGAGGAACCACCAAGTAATTATGTTTATACAGAGGATTTTGCGAGAGAAACATCATACAGTGTTGAATACACAAACTTCACAAGAGAAATCCAACAAATGTTGCAGAAACAATGGAGATGGTTGAAGCTACAGCAGATGATTTCATTAGGGACCCCGACAAGCTTAGAGAACCGATTAATGATGCTGAGAAGCCCCTATATAAAGGATGTCCTAACTTTACAAAGTTATCTGCAATCATAAAACTACTCAACTTAAAGAATAAGTATGGAGTAACAGATAAGTGCTTTACAGAATTATTAGTGTTGATCAAAAATATGTTAACATAAGGATACGAAATGTACAGTAGTACATATGAGGCCAAGAAAGCATTCAAAGCAATGAGTTCAGGGTATACAAAACTCGTTTCGTGTTCAAGCTCATGAAAATCTTGACAATCCCGACTCGCACATCTAGGGTGAGCTTCTATAGCCCCTCTTTATAATTTTTACACATTTGGGGGAGAATACATTTATATTTGATGTTAAATTTATAAATTTTGAAGTATCATTAAGTTATAAAGTATTTTTTTAACTTGTTATAAGCTTTAAAAACTTGTAGATTAGTTAAGTTAAGAAACTAATGTTTTTTATAACAATTGTAAGGGAATAAGAAAGATGCAGGTTTTACAAACTATACTCTGTGAAATAATATAAATGTTTATTTGTGATGAAAAACGACAAGATTATGTCTAACTAGCTATATGTAGAGTTAGTAATACCTAGATTGTAACCTCTATATATATATATATATATATATATATATATATATATATATATATATATATATATATATATATATATATATATATATATATATATATATATACTCGGTTTAGTAAGTTGTATGTTTAATAAATGGATGCATTACATACTCAGATAAATATAAATATAATGTGGGCTCAACCCTTAATTAACATGGAGTAGTAATTGTTAATGGCTCACGAACTTCATTATTATTATATAATTAAAGAATATATAGTCGTTGATCTTAGTAAATATAGATCAAAACACAATGCATCTACGTGATTAAAATTCGTTAATGACAACTTGATTTATAACGGTATAAAGATTTATCAGATAAAAACTCAATGATTATCGTGTGAAAAGTCCTTTACCTCAAATAAATGCCTTAATAATACGTTCCCAAAAATTATATAAAATATTGGGATCGTGAGCTTCAAGTAAATCCGAACAAGAAATTTATTATAATTAGTCACTACCATAATGCTAGATTGAAATACGAAAAGTATACTAAATCCTAGAAGTTATTAATATTATAGAATATTGTTTTCTAAACGAAAAATAATTATAATAACTTAGTAAATTCCTAACAAGAAATTCTAGGACTAGGATACACATATCACCGTTAGAACCCACCACATCTGGTCATACTATTTATCTTATACGGTTAGACCTCCCGTCTGGAGTTGCTAACTACAACTACGTCTACCGAGACGAATTTTGGCGTTGATGTTAGTACCATTGAACATTACCTCTTGTTATAACGAGGTGAATGACTTAAGCATGCCCTATTACGGAGCCAGTGCAAAAAGTGTAGTGTCACGAGTTCGGTTATAAATCATTGTATAATCCCGGAAATTCCCAACAATGTAAGAAAATCAGAATAGTATCCACTCAGGGATCAATTACCACACGATTCGGTTAAGAATTAAGGAAAGTAAGAGGATTTTACATTACTGATCTCCCGTTGGTTTTCAAACTAATTGATATAATAATCAATAATAATGATTTATATACGACAATTTGGGCATCTAAAATCTATTTAATTACTAGTTCTTATATGATTTACGCGGCAATGAAATAAAAACTCTCGAGGTGAAAATTTGTCATTTTTATGTCATGTAAAAGATAAAAATTCTCATTTTATTATACTTATCTCTTTACATAAAAATATATTATTATATATGGAGTCAAAACCTGTAGATCTCACCAAAAAACTTGTTGACGTATTTTAACATGTATTCTCAGGAAATTAAGGCAGGAAATCCACGCAAGGAGTATGGAACCATCAACTTGTGTTTTTGTTATAAATTATGTTTTATGTCCTCTTTTTAGGTCAATGAGGATTTGTAGTGAATCATGTAATCAAGTAAGATATAATTATGTTGTATGTAGTGAAAAACTTTAAGTGGTTGCTTTAATGTTTAATATATACTATGTTTATGATATTCGATTAACGTCACTCGCCCGACGATTCCCCCGTTGGCTGGGGTGTGACTTCTATAGCGAACCGGTATTTCTCGTAGGATATGCAACTATAGCCTAGGGTAAGACTTCTCTGATAAAGGCTTAGTCCTCTAAATCTATAAATACACATATGTTAATATTAAGTAATAATACATGTCAAAACAAAGTAAGGAAGTCATACTATAAAAACCATAACACATAGCAATCGATAAAATGAACTTCAAACTCGAAATTTTAGATCAAGTACTTAACTAAATATTCATAGTATATATGCCGTGCCATATCTAAATCTAGCTTTCGCACCTAAGTTTTATTATGGGCCAATCGTATGCATCGTTTAACTTAAGTATAGTAGGTGATACAATTTTTTTTTTGAGATTTAAGGGTCATAAGGTAAAATATGTGTTATTATTTAAAAAGTATACGTGTATATGTGTTGAGTCCATTTGTGTTGCGTCTTGGACCTTAAGTTTTGTATCCGGATTGGGCCTGTCCATCCGTGATTATCTAGATTAATTAATAGGGTTTTACTATAAATATGCATGCATGTATGCGTATTAAACAGTCGATCATTACGTTTATTATTGTAACCCTAAACACCTCTATAGTCGAAGTTCTTCATCGAGCTCTTCTGAGGTGTTGAAGTGTTAATCATACGACATATTCAGTGCTATTCTTGTGTTCTTTATTACATTCTTAATCATTAGCTTGCATAGAATCATACGATCCTAAGAGAACTTAGTTCTAACAATTGGTATCAGAGCAGGAGACTGTGTGATCAATACACATTCCTTCTGTATTCAGAATACTTTAGGGTTTCCGCTTTTATCGTACAAATAGAAGTCGTCTTCTTCATATCGACGGCTACTATGCTTTAGATAAAACCCTAATCTCTAGTTTACAGGTTTGATTCTAGCAGCCCACCATGTCTCACGAAGATTCACAAACGAACCCAATCAACATCTCAAACAGCATTGGATCCACGACCATAATACCCATTCTTTACACTCAAGACTACGAAGTATGGGCTCATCACTTCGAAGACTACGTGGTTGGATCTGAAGATAATGGCTATCTTATCTGGGAAGCAATCACACTTGGGCCATTTGTTCATTCAGCAACAAACACAACTGTCAAGTCCCAAAAGGACTATAACAAGCTGGTGACTGATGTAGAGAAGATGCCACAGGATGAGAAAGATAAGCTGCTATGTAATGTGAAGGCTATGAGGATGATCAGATTCGCCTTGCAATCTGACACCTTTCGGTTGGTTGGTTCATGCACAACGGCCAAAGAAATCCGGGATAGGTTGAAAGAACTCTATTCGACTGATGAAGATTTGGAACACTCCATTCAAACTCTGCTGCTGTCAGAATTTGGAGTCTTTGAACAGAAACCTGAAGAGAAGCTCATACAGACTTTTGATCGGTTCAATCATCTTCTGAGTAAGATGATCAAGCATGGTATAGAGAGGAAGTTAATTGAGCAGAAAGTAACTTTTATGAATGGGCTGAGACCAGAATGGATGGCTGTTGTATCAACTGTGAAAGCACATGAACAGTTCAAATCCTACTCTCTGGCGAAACTGGTGGGAATACTCAAGTCCCATGAAAGTGTGGTAACCAAAGAAGTGAAAGTTTTTTCTGGTATGGGATCTCTGGCTCTTGTCTCAAAAGGCAAAAGTATCCCAGAAGATGAAGAAGAGACTGATATGTCTGAGTGTGATCTGACTAGCAAGGAATATGCTTTGATGATATCCAATCCGAAGAAGTTTGCAAGAAGAAAATTCCCCGTCAACAAGAACCGAAACTGGCAGGGAAGTTACAGCTCTGAGAAGGTGAAAGATGAAGCAAAGAACTCCTCTCAAAAGGATGATGAAAAGAAGGAGAGTTAGCTTGCACGAAACTCTGGATACGACTGCAATTACTGTCACGGCAAGAACCATTTTGCCAAAGATTGCATGTTAAGAAAAATGGCTGAGAAGAGAGAGGGTGAAGATGATGAGGCGTAGTATATGCGCAAGTTAGAAGAAGTCAAGAAGAAGAAGGCGACTAACAGCTCAATGAATGCCTTGATTGTACAGGAGAATGCTGGGGAAGATGAGTTCGGTGGCGTAGAAGTGTGGTCAACCGACTCTGAAGATGAAGAGGTTAGAAGACCCACTCATGGAAAGGCTTTTGTGGCAAAAGAAGAAGGTTCGGCTGGAAGGTGTTTAATTGTCACTGCTGGGCCATCAACTGAAAGTGCAAATAAGGAACCGAACCTGATCGAGAACAAGTGTTTTGCAGCCAAACCAGTGAGTGAGAAGATCAACGACTGCGATCGGCTGATCAAAAAGGTACAATCTATTCTTGAATCTCTTAAAATTCCAAAAACAGATTATGTAGAAGAATTAAATGAATTAAACTTTAAATTTTCTAACCTAAGTAGCAGCCTCATGCAAACTCGCTTAGCGAATTCTAACGTAACTGACCAACTCAACAGGGTGTCTTCAAAAAGTGAGGAAAGAAGAATGTGGATTGAGCTGAAGGAAGCAGAGTTAGTTAGAGCTAGGGACGAAAGTATTTATTCGCAAAGAGACAATTTAAAGTTTTTAAAACAAAGAAATATTTTTTGTTTAATAGCTAAGCGTTTATATACTAATATAGCTCAATTACATTTAAGTTGTGAAACTGGAAAGAAAATTCATAAAATGATATTTCCCTTTCTTGAATTTAAGGAAGATGAGATCATAGCAGAATGTGAATCAGAAGTGTCCTCCGAAGAGACATCCATGTCCTATAGGCTTGGTCTGGACAAGATAGAATCCTTCATTGATTCTAAGGAACACAAAAGTATGCTAAAAGATATCTTAGATGAAAATGATAGGCTAAAAATTAAATCTGAAACTATTCAAACATTTGATCGTTCCAACGCCAAACTTGTCGATGAAAATATAATAGACTTAGGTAATATGTCTGAATTTGATGAGGAAAGCGAGATGAGTGTAATCTCAGTAGAGGACGAAGTTGACTGCTCTGAGTTTATGAGGAATGAAACCGAGAATGAAAAACCATTAATATCAGAAAACTCGGTTGAATTCGCTCGTCTGTCAAAAGATCAGAAACAGAAACTCAAGGAAAAGGTCATGGTCTATCAAAAGGTTCAGACTGTGCCAAATCAGGTATACGCAGTTACAGGTGTCACTCCAAAGCAAACTGCAGAGTTAAGGATCTTGGTCGATAAAGATAATGCTGAAGGGTGCGAAGACTACTTCTGGTCTGCCTCCATTGACAACGCAGACGAAACCGTGGGTCTATCTGAGAAGACTACATGGAGGGTTAGAGGAAGATACATTGCTGAACCCATCAACACACCCTCCAATTTCGACAAACCAAGCACAAGTGGAACCAAAGAAATCCCTGAGGAACCAATGGAAGAACCGAAAGCTCCAATCAAAACAATGGAAGAACCAAAAGTTCTACTCAAGAGGGTTGAAGAACCGAAAGTTCTAACCAAGAAAGGTGAAGAATCAAAAATGTCCGACAAGACAACCAAAACTCAAAAGGAGAACCCAAAGGCCAGCTTCAATATCCACAAATCTCAGAGGGAGCATGCTGAGCAGAAACGCTTGAGAAATCAAAGATATGCTAAAAATCTAAATGAACGAAAAAGGCACTGGAATTCTCAAAACTCCAACTATGAGCCTCCCAAGAAAGGATCAATGGAAAAAGGAAAGGAGAAATTAAAGGAAAATTTAAGTCCAAACTCCTACTATTCCAAGTCCTGTTTCGGTCCTAAACCCAGTTTCGGTCCTAAACCCAGTTTCGGTCCTAAACCAAGTTTCGGTCATAAACCTAGTTTCGGTCCCTCCAAGTCCCAAAGCAAAACAAATTCATTGAAGGACAAGAAAGGAAAGGGAAAGCTAGTACCAAAATCTGAGTTGGGTAATAAGAAATCATCAGCTAACCCTAGAAGTCAAAAGAAAAATCATAAACCATCTAACAACACACCAACCAATGCACCGAACATTAAAGAAGATAAAACTAAAATCAAGGTGTATACAATTAAAAGAAAAGATCAAACCACTTTAGTAAAAAGAACATATTTGGTTGATATTTCTACTGTAATTCCTTTTTCTGTGAAAGATTCACCAGGACCCAAGAAACTTTGGGTTCCTAAATCCGCTTGAATCTGCAGGTAATCAGTGACGAGCAGTTCGATGATGAGTGGTACATAGATAGTGGCTGCTCGCGTCACATGACAGGGAGGAAGGAAGAGCTGAGGGAGTTTCGGTCCCTGAAAGATGGTGGGTGTGTAAAGTATGGAAACAATTCCTATGGAACAATCAAAGGGTATGGCATGATAACCAATGGCGAATTCTCAATTAGGAAAGTAGCGTATGTAGAAGGATTGCAGCACAACCTCATCAGCGTGTCATAATTAGTTGTGGGCACAGGTTTGAAGGTATCATTTGATGATGAGGGGTCTGAGATAATTGAAAAACAATCCAAGAAGGTTCTGCTGAAATCTGAACGCACGGGAGAAATGTACCCTCTTAATCTAAACCCAATTCGAGGTACACCAGCTATTTGTCTGCTGTCAAAGGCAAATACCGATGAAAGCTGGTTATGGCATCGACGCCTCTCGCATCTAAACTTCAAAGACATCAACAAATTGGTGCTTGGTGATCACGTTCGAGGCCTTCCCCTTCTCAAATTCGATAAAGAGCATTTATGTGCTGCATGTGAAATGGGCAAACAGAGTAGAAAGAGCCACCCCACACGCATAAATACGAAGATAATTGAAGCTCTTGAACTATTGCACATTGACTTGTGTGGACCTTCGGCTATTGAGAGCATTGGTGGTAGTAAGTACATTCTAGTTATTGTAGATGATTTTTCACGCTTCACTTGGGTTTTCTTTCTTAAGCAGAAATCAGATGCAACTCCCAAGTTAAAGACATTCATCAAGCAAGTGGAAGTACAGCTGAGGAAGACGGTGAGGAACATCAGAAGTGACAATGGTCTGGAATTCAAGAACAAGGATTTTGAGGACTTTCTGGCTGATAAGGGGATAACTCACAATTTTTCGGCCCCTTATACACCACAGCAGAATGGGATTGTTGAAAGACGAAACCGTTCGTTATGCGAGGCAGCCAGAACCTTGCTCAGTTTCGCTTCCCTACCATTATACTTATGGGCTGATGCAATTGCCACTGCCTGTTACACTTAGAATCGGTCCTTGCTCAATAAGAGATTCTCATTAACTCCATATGAGATCTTAAACAATAGGAAACCGAATGTTAAATTTTTCCACATTTTCGGTTCAAGATGCTTTATTTTCAATTCAAAGGAGAACCGAAACAAGTTCGATGTCAAAGCCGATGAAGGAATATTTCTGGGTTATTCTCTGTCATCAAAAGCATACAGAGTGCTGAATAAACGCTCCAAAAGGATTAAAGAAACTTATTATGTCACCTTTGATGATAATTATATGAAGAAGGTTCAGAGGACTGAAAGTGACCTAGGTGACATATTCCCAGAATCTGTCCAAGTCTCGGTTCCAATATCCAACTTGTTCGAGGAATACATTCGGCTATTTGATGAACCGTAGAAAGCAATTCACTCCAAGGCAAAAGAAGCAAATAACAAAATCGATAATCTCAAAAAGGTCATAGACGAAGCTGCTAAAGAGATGGAAAGTGACCATAAGGGTGCTACGTCATCGACTGACTCTGCAAACAATAATTCAATGTTCAAGGGGGAGAGCTCGACAGCACCAAAGACAACCCAAGTCTCGGTTGAGGGGGAGAATCCAATTCCCTCCCCAACACATAAAGGTCCTGGTGAAGGGGAAAGTATAGATCCAAAATCAACAAGTAGTAGTTCAATTGAGGGGGAGAAACCAACTTCCACAGGAAATACAAACTCTGATGCTGCCTCAGGTTACACTTCGCCAGTCGAGGGGGAGAAAGAAGATACAACTATCGAAGGTGATGACGATCAATCAGAATTTGAAGTAGAAGTGGAGGCTGAACTGAATCCAGCATATGATCCAAACTATCCACCATTAGCAAAATGGACCAAAGACCATCCCAAAGCACAAATCATTGGTGAAACTTCTGAGAAAGTTCTTACTCGTTCTCAACTGAAAGCGAAACAAACTGCATTATTCTCAAAAGTTGAATTTTGCATGTTTAATTCGTTCATTTCAAAGGTTGAACCGAAAACCGTAAATGCTGCACTTGATCATTCCCATTGGGTCCAGGCAATGCAGGATGAGCTTCATGAGTTCGAACGCAACCGAGTTTGGAGGCTGATTCCCACCCCAAAGGATGCTTCTGTGGTTGGCTTGAAACGGGTCTTCAGAAACAAGTTAGATAAAGAGGGGAATGTCATTCGCAACAAGGCTCGGTTGGTGGTGAAAGGCTATTGTCAAGAGGAAGGGATAGATTATGAGGAAACCTTCGCTCCAGTAGCTAGGTTGGAATCAGTCATAATCTTTTTGGCATATGCTGCTCATAAAAACTTCGAAGTTTTCCAAATAGACGTCAAATGCGCTTTCTTGAATGGAGAATTAGAAGAAACAGTCTATGTTGAGCAACCGTCGGGTTTTGTGAACGAAAAATACCCTGATCATTGCTATGTGCTGGATAAAGCTGTCTATGGATTAAAGCAAGCACCGAGGGCCTGGTATGAAACACTAACCCGCTTCTTGAAAATGTCAAAATTTAAACAAGGTTCGGTTGACCCAACCTTCTTTCGTAAGAAGGAAGGCGAACATCTAATGATTGTTCAGATTTATGTTGATGATATCATCTTCGGCTCCACGAATCCTAGCTTAACAGCTGAATTCAGGAAGTTGATGGAGACTAAATTTGAAATGAGCGCAATGGGTCCAATTAATTTTTTCCTTGGTTTGAATATTAGACAGGGACCATAAGGCATATTTATCAACCAGGAGGCCTATACAAAGAACTTACTGACGAAATTCGGAATGCAGGGTGATTCAAAAGTGAAGGTTCCTATGGCATTTGGCACTAAGTTAACTCCATCTCTGGAAAAACCTGCTGTGGACATAACACTATATCGTCAAATGATAGGGTCCCTTATGTATCTAACAGCTAGTTGACCGGATATTATGTTTTCTGTTTGTTATTGTGCCAGGTTTCAAGCCAATCCAAGAGAACCTCACATGGTGGCAGTTAAGAACATTTTTCGTTATCTGAGGCGAACCTCATCTCTCGGTCTTTGGTATCCTGCTAGATCTGGATTCTTCATTCAAGCCTTTTCTGATGCTGATCTAGGAGGATGTGGACTGGACAGAAAGAGCACTACTGGTGGATGCCAATTTCTTGACGGGAAACTTGTTAGCTGGCAGTCCAAAAAGCAAACTTGTGTTTCACTATCCACAGCCGAAGTTGAGTATATTGCTGCAGCATCTTGCACTTCTCAAGTGATATGGATTCAAAGTTAACTGAGAGACTATGGGCTAAGTATGAAGAAGATACCTCTCTATTGTGACTCAGAAAGTGCAATAAGGATTTGTCACAATCCAGTGCAACACTCAAAAACTAAGCACATTGCTCTTAGATATCATTTCATCAAGGATCATGTAGAAGATGGGAACGTGGAAGTACACTTTGTTCGATCTACTGATCAACTGGCTGACATCTTCACTAAAGCCGTACCCGAAGCTACCTTTAACAAAATTTTACAAGGCTTGGGCATGATGGAAGGAGAGTCAGTACCGAATCCTCAAATCTCTCACTAAAAATTAGACAAGCGAAATGGAGCGAACGCTCGGTCTATTTCGGCTCCATAATTTTCAGGAACCGAAATGAACCGACCGCTCGGTCTATTTCGGCTCTGGAATTTTAGGGAACTGAAATGAACCGACCGCTCGGTCTATCTCGGCTCCGTAATTTTCGGGAACCGAAATGAACCGATCGCTCGGTCTATTTCGGCTCTAGAATTTTAAGGAACCGAAATGAACCGATCGCTCGGTCTATTTCGCTTCACTCATTTAAGATAAGGTTTCGGTTGTATATCTTGTACACTCTTTTCTCTAGGATTTTATCTTTCTGTTTTTTTTTCTTTTTCAGAAAATTTCAAAAATCCAAAAATATTTTATCTTTCTGTTTTTATTCCTTTTCAGAAAATTCTAAAAATTCAAAAATATTTTCTTTGTTTGTTTCGTTTGTCTGTTTGGTTGGTATGTGTGGTGTGTTTCTTATTTTTATTAGGTGACAAGAGTACCAGTACAACAGAATGTGAATCTAAGGCATGTATATTTAATTTCAGTACGAACTAGTTAAGGTTCCCTAGAAGCATGCTGCTGCATGTTGACCAAAGCCTCTACGACTTTGAGCAGGCCTTAATGATTCGATCTATACTTATAGTTTCTTCCCAATTAGGCCATTAACTGCAACTCAGTCTAGAGCTACCTTACTCTTCTTATATGAGTTAAGAGTTTCTCTGCTTTGTCACGTCTATATAGCAGAAGGTACTTTCGGTTCTATAGCCACCTCCCTTATATTCTCCATCTCCTTTCAATTCACCATTGTAACCCTTGAGACTCTCGGTCCTTACCACTAAGGTTTATGGTTACACAACATCTGTGTTTGTGATCTTAGATACGTATACCACGTACTGAGTGAAACCCAATATCCAACTCCAATAATGAATTGACGGTGAATTAATTATTCAAGAACTTACTGGTTACCTAATGAAATCTCTTTTTATTTTTGCGTGGTCTTTTATGAAATTGTCTACTACCAAGGCGTTTCTTCCCAAAGAGATCCAGTTTATTTTTTGAGATTTCTGCTACCTCTTTAGTCACTGTATAATATATCCAACCTACCTGTTCAACAGACCACATCGGTCTCACAGGTACTTCTTCCAACGTTCGGTTTTATGTTCAGACTCGAAGTTCGGTTGAAGATAAGCTACCCTAAGCCTAATCTATAAAAGAAGCCTTTCAATGTTTATTAACAAACAGTTGATCGTATCATTCGGAAAACCACACAAGCACTTCAAGTCTCTCTTGACTTTGAAGGAAGCGATTCTTGCCCGGAATCCTCTGCTTTCTGTCTAGTAATGAGACATCACTCACATCCCATACACATTTGCTTTATTTCTTTATCTTTGTCACACTAATGCACGAAAATTTTCAGATTTCCCACATTCTGGTTACTGATTGGTTTGAATTTTGTTCTATCTATTGGAGCCAAACAGGGGGTTATCATGGAATTTCAAACGACGATTGAAGATAAGATTTAGGCGCGTGAATTTGAACGGTCTCTTTACCCATGCGTGCTGACGTATACCTGGGAGTAACCACACTGTCACATCGCGCTTTTTCAGGCGAAGTTTTAGTGATCACGTCATTATCATCATGATTTTTCTCTCTCCTGGCAATGGTATATAAAGGGTTTCCAATTTTATTTGTCTTTTACTGGCAACATTTTTTCTCTGAAAAACCAACGCAGCGCAAACTGTTCATCTTCTTCCTTCTTCGATTAACAATGGCGACTTCTTCATCAATTCATGATCAGACGGCATCATCATCTTTACTCACCATTAAGCCAAACCAAAATATGATCATCGAACTTAACCCGTTCTTGTATGATGCATATATGTTGCACGTGGTGGAATGTTTGAAGTATTCATCCCTGGTTTTAGCCCTAACCCAGGTTGAAGCTGTTCCAATGTCGTTATTATCGCAGGTCTATTCTACAACGTCTTATGACAAAAACAAAGAACGTATTTACTTTGACATCCACGATACGAAGGCATCTATTTCGAAGGTGAAGTTTTGTTCGATTTTGAATCTTGCTGTCGATTCTTCTGTCATCTCGCCGGACTTTATAACGACGACACAGTTATTTTCAATGCTCCATGAGATGGGGTATACTGATGTGCTCACCACGATTACCAAAGTGAAGAAGTCATGTTTACCGTCTCAATAGAATGGTCTGCTCACTCTACTGATTAAGGGATTAGCAGAACGATGTGGTGGTTCAGACGGTACCAGCAAGGGTTTCCTTACCCTTCTTTATGGCCTTTACAACGGGATCAATCTTGATTATGGGTCAATAATCTGGTCTCAGGTGGTGCAGAGCCTCAACACATCAACGAGGCATTCTGAAATCTCTTGTGGAAGATTTAGGACTCTGATTACGAGGAAAGCGATTAATTCTTTGGAGATTCTGGTGATGAAGGATGCTCTACTTGCATCTATCGCTACCTTCCATACAAAGAAGATCATCATCTCGGATCCAATCAAGTTTCCTCATAATGGATCTATTCCTGAATCTATGTATCGAGGTGTTGCAGAAAAGAGCAATGTTATGGCTGACTATCGGAAACTCCCTCCCTCTGGACCGAGGGTACTTTCTCCAGAACAACAGGCTGCCCTGGATGCCTTGGACAAACCTACCAATCGAGGGAAGAGGATCTCAAAGAAAGAACCCACTGAGGAAAGAAAGTCTAAGTCCTCCAAGTCTTCAAAACGAAAGTCTACTGAAGGGGATTCTTCTCAACAAAAGAAGAAGAAGATAAAGAAGATGGCTCGAAGGTCTAAGAGTCCCACTCCTCCAAGCACAGATCATGCCGATGAGGAAAATGAGGAAGAAGAGATTCACCATGACTCACCGAGAGGGAACACTCCTCCCCGTTCCCCTACTCCAACAGAATCTCCCAATCACAACAGAATTCCCGCACTACCTCAATCACCAAAACAGACCATTCCTCTCTCTGTTCCTTTTGTTACTCCACCAGTCACATCTCACGAAACGACTTTACCACCACCACCTCCCATTACATCTGTTCCTATTTCCACCATTCCTTTATCATCTCCAATCATTACAGAATCCACAACCACTACCATTCCTAACCCCACATTAGGCGTCAACGTATCTGATACGGGGGCTACTACTGCAACAGAAACTCCTATCACCACTAAACCTCTTTCACCAACACACTCAACTGATTCTAGTGCTACTCTTGGAGGAGAGAATGAGGAATTTGACTCTACCTACTTCAGTCCTTACAGGCTTCCGACTGATGATGATAATGATGCTCCAGTCACAAGTCAAGATTTACAGAGCATTCATGACAAGCTGGACCGGTTGCTTGAAGATAGCAAAGCTTATGGTGGTGTGGTTCTTAAAGCTTTTTTAGAAACTGCCATCGACAAATACACAAATGCCATTGAGAAATCTACTAAGGCAGTTGATGCGTCCACCTCTTCCTGTAAAAAGGCAACAACAGAGGTTACTGAGGTTGTTCACACAACTTAGATCTTTCTTGACTCTTTGAAAGCTCATGCTGACACCAATGCAGCAAAGGTACAATCCTCTGTGGACTCCTATGCTAAGTCCCTTCAAGAAGAAAGCACTAAGTTTGAAGCTGTACGCTCATCGCTCCAAACCGAGACGACTTCTTTTTTACAATCACTGGATTCTCGTTTTGATGCTCTTCATGCTAATCTGGCAACCGAAAGTGCCTTGAAGGAGGATCTGGCCAAACACAAAGCAACCATTGAAGTCCAGAAGGTGCAGCTAGCCCATGCTGAGAAAGAAATCTCTTTATTGAAGACACAACGGGCTGTGTATAAGAGTTGTGCAGGTGAGGTGAAGGACATGTTGAAAAATTTGCTTGGTGCTCATGATCCTATTCTTACTCTTACAATTCGCAATCATCTCATATTCAAACTCCTTCCTGCCCTTGGAATACTGCATGAAATGAAGGGTGTTTCGGAGGGATTCGTACCTCCAAAACAAGGGGGAGAAAGTAGTGCTCGTATTGTTCAACCGAGAGTCATTGTGAAAATAGAAGGTGCTCAACCGAAAGTAACAACCGAACTGAAGGATAATGTAGCTTCAGGTTCTGGTTCACGAGCAAAGCCAAAGGAGACCATTGATAAAAGTGATAATGATGTAGAAGAAACCATTGCTGAAACTCTCCAACGAAAGAAAAGAGACAGAGAGCTGGATGAAACTCTGAAAATTGCTAAAGAAGCAGAGGAAAGGGAAAGGAGAAACAAAGAAGAAGAAGATGCCTTGAACTGCAAGAAGGCTTTGTTTCCCTTGTGGACAAAAGAGACACTTATCAATCAGGCTTTGTTTCCCTTGTGGACAAAAGAGACACTTATCAATCAGGCGAGTTTCCTTCTGTCTATTGGTTGGAACCGGTTGCTTCGTTTGATTGTGATAACTCCAAGGACTCGCAGTTCGACATGCCGATTACCAGAAAAGCTTTCACGTTTCATTGCTTTGATGGGACTGCTGAGGTTCCTTTTCCCCATCCTAAGGTTGACCGAGAGTTGATAGACTTCTACTTGAAGTATGGGCAACCGCAGTACCTGACTTGGAGCACACAGAAGATCATTACAGTCAAGGTACTCAAACCCTCACCTGCTGGGAGATTTGTTAACGTTAATTTCAAGATCACTCGTGGTTCAGCGAACACGGTGTCAAATATCTCTCTAGCAGATCTTCCTAATCTCAATCCCCATGACTGGATTTTGCTGTTCAACATTCTACTCACTAATCCTAAGGAATATGAGCCTATTTTAGAACATCTGAAGAGAATGTTGGCCTCCTACATCCATGAAGTTGCTACTATGGATAAGGAGATAGCAAGAGTTATGAACAAGAAGCCGACTGTCAAGCCTACACCGAAACCAGGGGATGTGAACAAGATGAAAATGGGACAGATAGATTCAACAAATCTTACTGTCATGTTCACGAAAGGTGAAGCTCACAGGTTTTTGTTTGCTCTGGTTGATAAGCATCTATTTTCAACAGACTGCTTGGAGCATATCATCAACATCATTCATAGATGCAAGCAGAATTCAGAGGTTGATAAGAAGAATTTTACAGACATGCTTCGGTGGTATATTACGTTTCGTTACATCTTTTAGCCGTTATACCGAAGGTGTTTAGAACTGTGAAGAAGGCTTCTGTTATTAAACAAGATTGAGGTCTCGGTTCCAAGGACGCAAAGGGGGAGATTGTTGATTCCATTTGTGTTGCGTCTTGGACCTTAAGTTTTGTATCCGGATTGGGCCTGTCCATCCGTGATTATCTAGATTAGTTAATAGGGTTTTACTATAAATATGCATGCATGTATGCGTATTAAACAGTCGATCATTACGTTTATTATTGTAACCCTAAACACCTCTACAGTCGAAGTTCTTCATCGAGCTATTCTGAGGTGTTGAAGTGTTAATCGTACGACATATTCAGTGCCATTCTTGTGTTCTTTATTACATTCTTAATCATTAGCTTGCATAGAATCATACGATCCTAAGAGAACTTAGTTCTAACAATATGAAAATATGATTAAATTCTTAATTACCAAATTATATATATATATATATATACATATATATATATATATATATATATATATATATATATATATATATATACATATATATATATATATATATATATATATATATATATATATACATATATATAGATGGGTACTTGGAGGAACAAGGATGGAGTCCCGTGCTCACCCCCTCTTCTAGCCGAAGACCCCTACTATCCTGACCGAGAGACAAGATATCAAATGGTCGCATCAGAGGACTCCTCAGAGGAAGAAGAGCTCGTGGAGTAACCATCTGATGGTGAGGAAATGGAAGCGAAACCGGAGGAGACTGATCCTAATAAACACGATGAGACCGCAGAAGATAGCGAGCCCATGGAGGCTGAAGTGGTTCTTCCTCCCAGGCCCACACCTTCAAGCCCTTACAAAGACATCCTGAGAAGGGCTGGGAAAACTTACCAAACCGCCAGGAAAACCACTCTTAACCACAAAGGGATTCAGAATCCCCGACATGGATTATCCAAGGGCATGAGGAGGGGTTTAAGAGATCCTAATTGGATCACTGCATTCGAAGAGGATACGATCTATGGTGGAAGAATCACCTCCCGATAGAGGACAGGCAAAGCTCAGGAGTGCGTCCTCCTCCCGATGATTATAGTGGATATTTGGCCCTGTTATTTAACCACACACTAAAACTGGAAAAGCAAGAAAGAGTGGTTTCAAGAGAAATCAAAGAACGTGAAAACAACACTACTCACGTATCATGGAGAGCAGGAAGATTGGAGACCCAGCTGACCCAAAATCAAAATACATTGATGGAGATGCGTGGATTAATGGACATAGAGATTGCTTCCAGGATGCAACAGGATACCCACATGATGGAAGTTGATCTTCAAGATTAGGCAACCCTTATCATGGTGGTGATGGGTTTTGAGCATTCTAACACTTCCTAAGTGTACATGCAACCCTAATAACCTTGAATCTATGTTTTCTCTATATACATGCAAATTACTTTTTCAAGGTTATTTCCTAACTAGCATGGCATGGGGATTACATAAAACATAAAACTAGTAGAAACACATACCTTGTTGTTGCTTGGATTCCTTCAAGACTTTGTGAGCCTAGCACCCCAAATGTTGTGCCTCAAATGCTTCACACAACACCACAAGACTTGGAATAACTTGAGAGAATACTTCTATCACTCAAAATTGGTTATGCCCTCTCTAGTAACACTATGTCCACTAGCTCCACTTTTTGCTAGCTATAGGGTTCCTTTTATAGTGTTGTCACAATTAGGGTTTACACATGAATGCCCTTAATTGTCATGACTCTTGATTTCCCATGACCCATGGATTTGTAACTCCCATGGACCATCCATGGAGCTCCATTTGGTTACATCCATAACCCATAAACTATGGATCATTAATCCACCATAAAAGAATTGATGATTGTCATAATCAACCCTATATATTTAATTAGTCTCACTTTGATCACCAAATTAATCCTAGATTAATACTTGATCAATACTAATTAAATAATACTATTATTAATATATTAGAACTTATAATATATTAATAATCATAAGTGCCTTATTCTCTCATTTAGTCTATCCAAGTATTGCAATGCCATGCAACCCAAATGGACCATGCCGGGTCGGGTCAAGTACATACCAAATAAAGTTATGGACTTAGACACTATATCCAACAGTCTCCCACTTGGATAAGTCTAATAACTATATTTGCGAATATGACTTCAAAATCTGACTAGCAATCGTAGCTCTTTCAAAGTCTCTCGGAACTGAGATGATGATGATACGCCATTTAAGATAAGTGATCATATAATCCTCTGTTCTCATGATATCAGCCGGACAAACACATGGAACATGGTCTTACTTATTGTCCAGCATTTGTTTCTCGATCTCTGATTTGTTTCGACATAGAACTAAATTGAACACATCAATTAGGTTCTGACCGGGCCCGGTACATAGGTCAAAACCAAATCATCGAGGGGCCCAGATATCGCTTCTATTTCTAGAAGGAACAGATAAACTTCGACTGATATGCTTGTACTAACTACTTGTTGAATTACTCACAAAGGCACGTTTTATGACATCGAGTTACCAATGCGTTTTCGTGCAATCAATGAATAACCAACTCATAGTCAACAACTCATATCTCTAGGTTTGAAGATTTATATGATATTACCATCTCACGATCACTCGAGATAAATTCCATGAAGTGATGCAAGTGAGCGTGGGTTGGATCCAATACTCAGCCCTTATGAGTACTCATGAATGTTGTAGCAACCATTGCATTGTCCAAAGCACTTTTAGACAAATCATACAAGCCAAATTCATGACAGTCTTAAATCAATACTTACTTCCAAAGTTTGACTGACTGTGGATGGTTTGAATAATAACATAATTATTCTGGAAGTAAAAACATGCAAAATTGAAACATAGTAAACAATCAACATAAGATAGTAACACCTTACTCATAAATAAATAACAACTTTTATTTATCATCAAATGTCAATTACATTTTACAAGTTTCAGGAATCTAATTATTGAAACTAATATCATCCTTCAGCCCAATGCGCCTCGCATGCTGTAAATGCTTAACCCTGCTCAGTCCCTTCGTGAGGGGATCTGCCGGGTTCTCATCTGATGATACCCTCTTAGCCACGAGGAGTCCTTCTTCTATTCGATGTCTTATGAAATGGTATTTTCTGTCAATGTGCCTAGATCTCCCGTGATCTCTTGGTTCCTTAGCCAAAGCAACCGCACTTTCGCTGTCACAGAAAATTTCCATTGGCTCTTTTATAGCTGGTACAACTCCAAGGTCTCCGATGAAGTTCTTTAGCCATATCGCCTCCTTAGCTGCTTCACTTGCTGCTATGTACTCTGATTCACAAGTAGAATCAGCTACTGTCTCCTGCTTGGAACTTTTCCAAGTAATTGCCCCTCCATTTAGGATAAAGACCCAGCCTGACTGAGAGCGGAAATTATCCCTATCAGTCTGAAAGCTAGCATCACTATATCCTTCCACTCTCAAGTCATCACTGCCCCCGAGGGTAAGGACCCAATCCTTAGTCCTCCGCAGATACTTGAGAATGTTCTTTACCGCTGTCCAGTGTGCCTTGCCAGGGTTCCCTTGATATCTACTGACCATGCTCAAAGCAAAGGCCACATCAGGGCGAGTACAAGTCATAGCATACATGATCGAGCCCACAGCGGAAGCATATGGTATATGACTCATTTCAGCTATCTCAGCCTCTGTACTCGGACTCTGAGTCTTACTCAGCTTGGCATTACTCTGGATTGGTAATTCTCCTTTCTTGGAATCTTGCATACTGAACCTCTTCAGTACCTTATCCACATAAGTACTTTGACTAAGTCCAATTAGTCTCTTACTCCTATCTCTCAATATCCTTATCCCTAGGATATAGGCAGCTTCCCCAAGGTCCTTCATAGCGAAACATTTCCCAAGCCAGGACTTAACCTCCTGCAAGGTTGGGACGTCGTTTCCTATGAGAAGTATGTCATCCACATACAACACCAAGAAGCTAACTATGCTCCCACTAGCCCTGACATACACACAAGACTCATCCTCACTCCTAGAAAAGCCAAACTCTTTGACTTTCTCATCAAAGCAAAGATTCCATCTGCGAGATGCTTGTTTCAATCCATAAATGGATTTATCAAGCTTACACACTCTATTAGGGTATCTTGTATCGACAAAACCCTCTGGTTGAGCCATGTAAACATCCTCAGCCAACTTTCCATTAAGGAAAGCGGTTTTGACATCCATTTGCCATATTTCATAATCATGAAATGCAGCTATGGCTAACAATACTCTAATAGACTTAATTTTAGCTACTGGTGAGAAGGTCTCATCATAGTCAACTCCCGGAGTTTGAGTAAAGCCCTTCGCAACCAGTCGCGCTTTATAAGTGTGTACCTTCCCATCCATGTCGGTCTTTTTCTTAAAGATCCATTTGCACCCAACTGTCTTACGACCTGGTACATTGTTAACCAAGTTCCAAACTTGATTGTCATACATGGACTGAATCTCGCTGTCCATAGCCTCCTTCCATTTAGCAGACTCAGGGCCTGCCATGGCTTCCCTGTAATTATTAGGTTCATCCAAATCTATTAGTGTACTATCACTAATAAATGTATCACCTTCAGTGGTGATGTGATAACCATAATAAAAATCAGGTGTGTTCCTCACCCTAGTGGAACGTCTTGGAGGTACAGACTCATCTATCGGATCAACAGGAGTTTCCTCCTCAGGTTGGTCGATAGCATTAGAGGTTCCTTCACCACTTGACTCTTGAAGCTCTTCAAGGTCAATTTGCCTCCCACTGTCCCCTTGGCTTATGAATTCTCTCTCACGAAAGACTCCTCTTCTTGCTACAAAAACCACATTATCACTAGGTCTGTAGAAGAGGTAACCAAAGGATCTCTGTGGGTAGCCGATGAAAAAACACCTCTCACTTCGAGGTTCAAGCTTATCATGAGTCTCACGCCTCACGAAAGCTTCACAACCCCAAATCTTGATGTGGTCCAAATTGGGAACTTTCCCAGTCCACATCTCGTGAGGTGTTTTGGCAACCTTTTTAGTAGGGACTAGATTAAGGATATGGGCGGCAGTCTCTAAGGCATACCCCCAGAAAGAGATTGGTAATGAAGCTCGACTCATCATGGAACGAACCATATCCAACAAGGTTCGATTGCGCCTCTCAGCTACACCATTCAACTGTGGTGTTCTGGGAGGTGTCAATTGTGAGACAATCCCACATTCCTTAAGATAGTCAAGGAACTCAATGCTAAGATACTCTCCTCCTCGATCGGATCGGAGCATCTTGATGTTCCTGCCCAATTGATTCTCAACTTCCTGCTTAAACTCTTTGAACTTTTCAAAGGTTTCTGACTTATGCTTGATTAAGTAAATATATCCATATCTACTGTAATCATCAGTAAAAGTCACATAATAGCGATTAGCATCCCTTGTAGCAACTCTGAAGGGCCCACACACATCCGTGTGTACAAGGTCCAACAAACCTTCACCCCTATCACAAGTACCTGTGAAGGGTGACTTTGTCATTTTTCCAAGTAAACAAGACTCGCAACTATCATCTGACTTGAGGTCAAATGATTCCAAGACTCCAACCTTTTGGAGTTGGCCTATGCGCTTCTTGTTAACATGTCCAAGACGACAATGCCACAAGGATGCTTTATCCAAGCTATCTGAAGAATCAATATACAACACATTATTTCCTAGATTGTCTACAACATTCACGGCTTCATATACACCATCACAAGGTAATGCTTTAAAGTAAAATACATCATTGTAATAAACATTAATAGCACCATTTTTATTATCAAATGAAAATGTAAAACCTTGTTTGTACAAGCCATGAAAGGAAATAATATTTCTCGCCATTTCGGGCGAGTAACAACACTTATTCAAATCTAACATTAACCCATTATTAAGCAATAAAGAATAAACTCCTATCTTGGTAACAGGTGATGCTTTCCTGTTGCCCATGACTAAGTTTATCTTCCTGTGCTCCACTTGCTCACTTCTTCTTAGTGCCTGCAAATCAGTACAAATGTGAATACCACACCCTGTATCAAGCACCCAAGAATTAGCATTAGATGAGTTGTTAGACAATATTGTGTAAATACCTGCATGGGTGGGTTTAACCTTCCCATCCTTTAGATCTTGCAGATATTTGGGGCAGCTTCGCTTGAAGTGTTCCTTATCCTAGCAATAGAAGCATTGTGCTTCCTTTGGGTTTGAAGAAGGAGTAATGGGACCTTTCTTTGTCCCACTTGAAGAGGAACCATCAAGAGTCTTACCCTTGGTACCCTTCGAAGGGTTTTTCCTTTTCTTACCCTTTCCCTGCCCAATAGCCAGAACAGGGGCTGTTGAAGGAGTAGAAGTAGCAACCGCTTTACCCTTAAGGCCATTTTCAGCTGTCCTTAAGAGTCCTTGAAGTTTGCTAAGTGTGACTTCCTCCTTGTTCATATGATAAGTCATACGAAACTGATCATAACTTGGAGGTAAGGAATGGAGAATGATGTCAATCGCCATTTCCTCAGGAAAGTCAACATTTAGCTTCAGCAACCGGTCAACGAACCTTTGCATCTTCTGCAAGTGACCGGTGATGGGTTCACCATCCTTCATCCTTGCGGTTATCATGGAGGAGATGATTTCATACCTCTCCTGACGCGCGCTCTGATGGTACCTTTCCATCAGATCCAGGTGCATCTCATAGGGGTAGAAATCTTCATAAGATTTTTGAAGTTCAGGAGTCATGGTGGCCATCATGATGCATGCTACTTTAGTAGCATCCTTTTCATGTGCAACAAACTCCGCAAACTCTTCAGGAGTAGCAGTGGCTTCATTCACAACCTTAAGCTCCCTATCGAGGACATATTCTTTGTCCTCGTAGCGGGTAATCATTCTGATGTTTCTGATCCACTCATTGAAATTGGATCCATCAAAGATGACCTTACCACACAAGTTCATAAGGGAAAAGGAGCCTGTTGGGTTTGAGCCAGAAGCATTGTTGGAAGACATCTGAAAGGAAAGAAAGACAAGTTTCATTAGATTAGGAATCCTTAATAATTCACCCAAATGAAATATTAAGGCTAGGATCCAACAAACTATTTATAGTTGGAAGAGGGATGCCGTAATCCATACTATAAAATATTTGAAGGTAGGTAAATGACGATTTACTAATTTCCACCATAAGAACGAAATATTTTATTATTAGGTTTTATTGGTTTTGAAACTCCTAGATCTTTTGAGATACATTGAACTTTTCAATGGCATGTTTGAATCTCGATTGTGCCCTCTCAAGTTTGTGACTGGGATGCCGAGGATCACAAACAAGGTGTGAATAACCATACAAACTGACTTGGTACCCTCAACAATATTACCTAATCGATGTGCCGGTTAACCACACACGCTCCACCGATCTATAATAAAATCAAGTTACCCTTTACCACTCTTACTAGTCCATGTTAGTGTGCCGGTTAACCACACACGCTCCACTAACGACTTGGTAAGGTACAAAGTGTAATTTTATGGGCTAGCACCAATTTCACATTTTCCTAAGGTAACTAAGATTGGGAATTTATAATGTATAGTTACTTTATAATTCATTATACTTTTAACAAGTATTTAAAGTCGTATCCTACCCGTTCGGCTAACGACCCTCCACCGATCAAGGAAGCGGTGGGTGAGAGTGGACACCCATTAAGTCACCATTTTATAGGCAACAACCTTATACCCCCCTTATAGACCGGCTTCGTGAATGAGGCCTACTAACGGTAAGAATGACATATTCTTATACATATCTATATAATAAAATTATAATAATAGTATAAGTGTTGATTTTTAAACCTTTTTAAAAATCTAAGGTTTAATTTGGAATTAAAGTATTAAAGTATAAGACTTTTCAAATTCCAAAACTTGAGGGCAAGATTTGAAACTATTCCAAGTCTCTTCAATTTGTAACTTATGAGTTTTAATGGTTCATAAAAATGAAGACTCTTCATTTTATGAAACCTCTTTAGTTCTTTAATCATAATTAAAAGAAGTGACTTTTGGTTATCCATAACTTGAGGACAAGTTATGGACACCATCATAGCCATTAAGATCATGAATTAAACACACATGGTGGTTACACATAATTCCTATGATCTTCTAAAAACTCATAAGAACACAAATTCATATTAAGCAATTTCAAGAAATCATATAACTATATACAATACTTGAAAATTGATAAAAGCCATGTAAAATGGGTTAACATAATCATTATAATTTTGAAAAATAGATTTTACAAGTCCAAAACAGATTGGGATAATGATCTTAATCCATTTCCAGCAACAAAACTCGAAAAAACTGCCGAGCACGCTCCTACTCGCCGAGTGCATTATTCTACTCGCCGAGTAGGATGAATTTGTTCATGGACTTGGCGAGTCCTCCCCATGGACTCGGCGAGTCTAGTCGTCAGAATGCAGAATTTTGGATTTTTAAGCAGTTTTGCATCAAGTATACAGAAAACAGTCCTAGGCTCTGATACCACTGATGGGTTTTGAGCATTCTAACACTTCCTAAGTGTACATGCAACCCTAATAACCTTGAATCTATGTTTTCTCTATATACATGCAAATTACTTTTTCAAGGTTATTTCCTAACTAGCATGGCATGGGGATTACATAAAACATAAAACTAGTAGAAACACATACCTTGTTGTTGCTTGGATTCCTTCAAGACTTTGTGAGCCTAGCACCCCAAATGTTGTGCCTCAAATGCTTCACACAACACCACAAGACTTGGAATAACTTGAGAGAATACTTCTAGCACTCAAAATTGGTTATGCCCTCTCTAGTAACACTATGTCCACTAGCTCCACTTTTTGCTAGCTATAGGGTTCCTTTTATAGTGTTGTCACAATTAGGGTTTACACATGAATGCCCTTAATTGTCATGACTCTTGATTTCCCATGACCCATGGATTTGTAACTCCCATGGACCATCCATGGAGCTCCATTTGGTTACATCCATAACCCATAAACTATGGATCATTAATCCACCATAAAAGAATTGATGATTGTCATAATCAACCCTATATATTTAATTAGTCTCACTTTGATCACCAAATTAATCCTAGATTAATACTTGATCAATACTAATTAAATAATACTATTATTAATATATTAGAACTTATAATATATTAATAATCATAAGTGCCTTATTCTCTCATTTAGTCTATCCAAGTATTGCAATGCCATGCAACCCAAATGGACCATGCCGGGTCGGGTCAAGTACATACCAAATAAAGTTATGGACTTAGACACTATATCCAACAGGTGGGAGCCAGTGAAGAGGAAATAATGGCCATTAATGGGAGGTTGGATGCGATCGGGATGCAGCTTGTTGAGATCACAAGGGCATTGAATACCTACCAACGATTTGGATGAGTGGAAGGAGTCAGTCAGTGACTAGGACAGATGGGAGTATTCTATAGCCCGTCGGATGCAGTGGTAGAAGAATACCTAGGATTAACTATGGAAGATCTGGCATGTAATCTTTTGTATGATCAAGATTTTGGGAATGGATGATATAGCAGGTGTATGTAACTCCTTGCAAATTTTGGGCTTTTGGGCCATTTATGTAATAGTTGGTAGAATCATAATTTCCCAAAAACCTTGAAAATTTATTGTAATGATGGATGTAATCGTTCAATGTTAAATATAATGAAGCCTATTATGTATTATGTTGGTGTTAAACGAATGCTTGAAATTTTTTTATTGGTGACGTTTAGTGATTAATTTTATGGTTACAATGAAATGCATAAAAATCAAATAGTGTAATATTGAAATTAACGTATAATAATGCAACCGAATCATATCCCACTGCTAAATGTAATAGGTTAACCATCATGCCACCATGAAGAAGGAGCACCAGGTTGCACCCTAACCTAACGTCTGTTCTAGAAAGAATAGTTGGCAGACCCAGGAGAGTACGATCATGGCCAATAGAAACCTCCGTCACACCTGAAGCAGGTCTACCTACAACCACGGTAGAATTAGAACAATTGATATTCGATCAACTCGCGGTTGCGCTAGCACAACCGAAAATTGTTCGCAATGGCACCTTTGGAGCTGGTAATGGTGGAAATGTTAGTGGGCTAGGTAGCAGCTCTCGAGGAGATGTTAGAGGACTACAACGAGCGCGTAGCTATAGAGACTTCACTAACTGTAAACCCAAGAAATTTTATGGGAATGAGGGCATTATCGGACTGACAAGATAGATCGAAAAGATGGAATCCGTATTTCAGATAAGCTTCTGTCCCGATGACAGCAAAGTCCGATTTGATGTGAGTATGTTTATGGACTCAGCCCTCACTTGGTGGAATGACCAAGTAAAAAATGTAGGCATAATTCCTACGAACTCCTTGACATGGGAAGAACTGAAAATGATGTTGAAAGAAGAATATTGCTTGAGAGATGAGCTTCGAGCACTGGAGCAAGAATTATGGAATTTGAAAATGAAAGGCCTTGACATCAACGCTTACACAACCAGGTTTAATGACCTCGCTCTATTATGTCCGACTCTAGTGACCCTAGAATACAAAAAGATAGAGTGTTTTGTTTGGGGTCTGGTGCCACAAATAAGGGGAACAGTGTTGGGTTCCCGATCAACAACTGACAAATGTTTTAGGAATTTGGCAAGCCGTTTAGTTAAGAACGAGCTCAGTCCGGGAACTCTGAATACTAAGATTGAAACTCCCAAGCCCGAAAACAACAAACACAAGACTGGAGGTAGAGACTTTAATCACACATCAAGGAAGAAAGAAGGGACTGGATCTGTGTACGAAGCAACTACGAAAACCAATCCAATACCAGTTTCACGGCCAAACAATGTTGGTCAATACTCGCAATGCAACAAATGTCTCAAACATCACCCTGGTGAATGTTATTTTTGCACCAAATGCACAAAGTTTGGACACACGATTAATTATTGCAAAAGCATAGTGTCGATTATGGGGAGCACTCAGATGAATACATGACTGAGTGGAAATAGTGGTAGGAACTGTTACGAATGTGGTGTACCGGGACATTTCAAACGTGAATGCCCAAAATTGAAAAATGTTGGTGAAAGGGTTCATGGACGGGTGTTTGTTATTGGAAGCAAGGAGGCTATTCAAGATCCCTCAGTAGTCACCAGTACGTTTCTTATCAACAACATGTATGCTACTATTTTATTTGACTCCAAAGTTGATAAGAGTTTTATAACACCGACATTTAAACGATTATTGAACCACGAATCCAACAAATTATATGTAGCATATAAGGTAGAAGTAGTAAATGGCCAAATAGAAAAAACCACTAAAATTCTAATAAATTGCCATCTAACTCTAAACGACCACACAATTCGAGGTGATCTTATGCCAATGCAAATCGGGAGTTTCGACGTCATCATTGGCATGGATTGGCTGTCTCCTCACCATGCAAAAATCATGTGCTGCGAGAAAGCTGTGCGGATAAACTTACCTGACGGGGAAAGTTTAACCATCTATGGTGACAAGTCAGGTCAAAACCTCAAGCTTATGTCTTGTACGAAAGCTTGAAAATATCTACATAAGAAATATTGTGCTTTCTTGGCTCATATAGTGTATAAGAAGACTAAAGTAAAAGAAATAAAGGACATACCTCAAGTATGCGATTATCCTGACGTTTTCCCAGAAGATTTACCATGGCTACCACCGAACCGACAGGTCAAATTTAGGATTGTCCTAATTCCCGAGGCTGCACCAGTAGCCAAAGCACCCTACATATTGGCTCCGTCTGAGATGCGGGAGCTCTCGAGTCAACTACATGAACTTCTAGACAGGGGCTTCGTTAGGCCAAGTTTTTCACCCTGGGGAGCGCCAATATTATTTGTCAAAAAAAAGACGGTACTTTTAGAATCTACATCGACTATATGGAATGGAATAAACTAACCATCAAGAACTGGTAACCGCTTCCTAGAACGATGATTTGTTTGATCAACTTCAACGATCTAGCTACTAGCCAAAAATATATTTAAGATCGGGGTATCATCAGCTCGAGATACAAGAAGAAGATGTTATAAAGAGTGCATTTACGACTTGGTACGGTCATTATGAGTTCCTGGTCATGCCTTTTGAATTGACCAATGCCCTAACAATATTCATGGATCTCATGAAGCGATTCTACAAACCATATTTGGATAAGTTTGTAATAGTATTTATTGATGATATTCTGATCTACTCACAGACTAAGGAAGAACATGGACAGCACTTGCGACGGATATTAGAACTATTAAGAAAAAGAAAAGTTGTATTCCAAATTCTCCAAGTGCAAATTTTGGATCAGGCAAGTACACTTTTTAGGACATGTGGTGAGCAACAAAGGAATTCATGTAGACCCCGCAAAAATCGAAGCGGTCAAGTATTGGGAGGCACTGAAAACGCCAAAAGAAGTGTGCCAGTTCCTAGACCTTGCACGGTACTACCGTAGATTTACTCACAATTTCTCAAGAATCGCAAAGCCTCCCACTGCTCTAACACAAAAAGACAGGAAATTTTAATGGGGAGATACGTAGGAAACTGCATTCCAAAAGTTGAAGCAAATGTTGTCTAGTGCACCAATTTTATCCTTGTTTGAAGGACCAGAGGTTTTTGTCATATATTTTGATGTGTCAATTCAAGGACTGGGGTGTGTATAAATGGAGAGAACAAAGTAATCGCCTATTCCTGACGACAGCTCAAGACCCATGAAAACAATTACATGACTCAAGATCTTGAGTTAGGAGCGGTAGTTTTTGCATTAAAGATATGGAGACATTATTTATATGACACGAAGTGCATTAGTTACACTGATCATAAGAGCCTTCAACATATCTTTGACCATAAAGAATTACATATGAAACTGTTGGATTAGGTGTCTAAGATCGTAACTATAATTGGTATGTACTTGACCCGAGAGTAGCTTGGTCCATTTCGGGTTGCATTCACCTGGGCAATTTGATAGGATAGATATTTGAGAAAGAGGTTATTTGTGATTTATTAATATATTATAAGTATAATATATTAATTGAGAAATCATATTATTTAATTAGTATTGATCAAGAATTAATTTGGAACTAATTTAGTGATCAAAAGAGAGTAATTAAATTAACGGGGACTGATGATGTAAATCAGTGATACATATGGTTTGGGCTATTTATCCATGATGGACTAAGTTTATGTGATAGTCCATGAAGAGTTAGTCCATAAGAATGATTGGATCATAAGCCTAAGAGTAAGAATTAGGGTTTGCATATGACTCTTGGAATTCTACATTATATATGTATTTCCCTAAGCCTAAAATCGAACCTATGAGTTCAATTTTTATGTTATGAAAATAATTATCCTCATCTAAATTAAAAGATAAATTGTCAAATTATAAAATAATTACTAGATTATATGATAAACTAATTATTTGTATTATTTGATTTATCTTGCTAAATGAATTGTAATTAGGTCAAATTAGTAAAAAATAATATGATTATTTTTTTGGTTAAAATTTTATCTAAACGTTTTTTAAGAGTTACAAAACTTGCCATCAAGTTTTGGAACTAAAAAAGTTTTTCTAAGGCGTTACAGAGCTTGCCATCAAGTTTGGAATTCAAAAGGTTTTCAAGAGTTAAAAAATTTACCCTCAAGTTTTGGAACTTAAAAAGTCTACTTTATGAAACATTAACTCTATTAATTGAAATGTTTCAAAAGGTGCAACTCTTGGGTTCATAACTTAAAAATTAATTAAATAGTGTTTAATTTTGAATTTTTTTTATATTTAGAACCTTGATGTTTTTGAATAGTTCAATTACACTCTTGTGGATTCTATTAAGTTAATTAAATGTTTAATTAAGAGAGTATTATTAAATCCATAATCATATGGTTTAAGATTAATTAAATTAAGAGTATAATTTATTAATAGATTAAACCACCTAGTATTTTAAAAGTTTAAAATACACCCATATACTATATAAAATTAAAAGTTTAATATATTATATATGTATAAGTAAAAGTCAGTCTTACCGTTCGTAAGCCTCATTCACGAAGTTGGTCTATAAGGGGTGTTTAAGGAAATTGCCTATAAAATAGCGATTGAATGGATATCCACTCTTACCCACCGCACTCTTGACTAGTGGAGGGTCGTTAGCCGAACGGGTAGGATAGGACACTAAACCCTCATTAAAAGTATAATGAAATATAAAGTAACTAAACCCTTATAAATTCCCAATCTTAGTTACTTAGGAAAA
The DNA here is from genome assembly GCF_052849685.1 of Lactuca virosa. Lineage (NCBI taxonomy): Eukaryota > Viridiplantae > Streptophyta > Magnoliopsida > Asterales > Asteraceae > Lactuca > Lactuca virosa. The sequence continues at coordinate 266,488,498 of NC_136434.1, forward strand.
ATGTGAATTTGGTGCTAATCAATGAAATTGCACTTTGCACCTTGCCAAGTCCTTAGTGGAGCGTGTGTGGTTAACTGACACAGTAACTTGGACTAGTAAGGATGACAAAGGGTAGCTCTATTTTTGTCATAGATCAATGGAGAGTGTGTGGTTATCCGGCACTTTGATTAGGTGATAAATGAGTTCAAGAGTACCAAGCTAATTTGAATGGTTATTCACACCTTGTTTGTGATCCTCGGTATCCCAGTCACAAACGTGAAGGGCATAATCGAGATTAAACATGGCATTGAAAATTTCAATGAATCTCAAAAGATCTAGGAGTTTCATTTAAAACTTAATTTGTTTAAAAATTTCGTTTTCGTGGTGGTTTTGTTAAATCGTCATTTACCTACCATCAAATATTTTACAATTTGATTACGGCATCCCTCTTCCGAATTGTTGACTATTGTGTTGGGTCCTAGCCTTAATATTTCATTTTGGGTGTTATATTAAGGACTCAAATCAACTGAACTTGAATTTCTCCCTTGTAGATGTCTAGTTCTGACAACTAGGGTATTCCCGAATCTTTTGGAAAAAGCTTTCCACACGAAGATGATATTCCTTAATATCATACTTCATTTCATCCAACTCCTCCATTTATTCTCCCTAACCCACATGTTCGTCGACTTGAAAAGTTCAAGGTCACTCAAACCCTATTGGCTAGCAAACACAAAGATGGAAAGTATGTGTGTGCACACGTCTTGGAGATGAAGTCACACATTGACAAGCTGGGAATGTTTGGTGTCGTTGTCTCGAGGAAGTTGGTTGTTGACTTGGATCTTCAATCACTTCCTAAGTCATATAGTGAGTTCATTAGAGATTACTATATGACAGACCGCGACGTGACCTTTATTGATCTTACCTATTTTCTAATTGCTGCTGAATCAGAAATGATTTGGCACACTGGTAATGCAAATTTGATTGGAAGATCTACTTCCCAAACTTCCGTGGACATTTACAATGGAAACATTGGAAGTCCAGAAAAGTCTTCTCTTCCCAATGGAAAGGGATTGGTCATGGTCGAACCATTAGACCAAATGGTAAAGAGAAAGGCTAAGTCTGCGATTGTACCGTGTACCATTCCGATAGAGTCTGTTTGTTTCTATTGGCAAGAGAAGGGGCATTGGTTGCAAAGCTGCCCTGACTACCTGAGAGATCTAAGAGATGGTAAAATCAAATTGTATGTTTCTACTTCAGGTAAGTTCACTATCTAACTCTATTAAGTTTCTATTTGAAGATTCTTAATACATGATGTGATGAGATCACATTTTGATGTTTTGTAGGATCAAAGAAAAGAAAGCAAGCTTAAAGGAAAACTATGTTGAGTCTGATTGCGAAGAGATGGATTTCGATCGCATGGTTCGATGATCAGATTTCTGAGCTGCTACTTAAGAGTTATGATAGATTGCCTAGAAATATGTAGTAACATAGTTTTTATTTGTAATTGCATTGTAAGGACAAGATTTTCCGCAATTTTATAAATAAAGAAAAATTTTGATTTTATCTTATTTTATATTATCCTTGCAATGATATTAGTGAAAATTGATGTTTATATATATATATATATATATATATATATATTAGCAATGTTATGAATGGATTTAATTCTTAGTTTGTGGTAATGTCATAATTTACCAAATAAGGAAAGATTCTCATCACCCAAGTTTCAATTGGATAGAAACTTGGAATCATGCGACTTGTATTGTGTGATGAATGAGAACCTTCGTCTTTGGGAAATTAAGACTAATTCCTTGTTCACATGTATATGTGAGTAAAGTGAAGGACTAAAGGATCTAGTACACATTGATGTGAACTGGTCAGGTCGACCACAAAGTAGGATAAAGTTTATTCGTCATGATTTACTGAAAGGTTTAGTAAATATCGTTATGCTTACAAGACTAAGTGTAATTCTGAATCATTGAAAAAGTTTCAATGTATGGTAGAACGAATAAGAAGAATCAATTAGGCAGAAAGATAAAAAGTTTCTCCAATCTGAAAGGAAAGGAGAGTACTTGAGTATCGTGTTTTATGATCATCTTAGTGTGTCACACCCCCAAACCAAGGATGGCGGAAACGTCCGAGGGTGGAGGACTTCATGTAAAGTATCACAACAACGAGTATAATAGTGCTCAAAGTAAATACAACCATCATAAATATAATTGAAAAGGTTACACCATAGTATATGTTTACATGTTTCAAAATCAATTACATTATGATGACAAAATAAACTGTTTGATGATTTATAGTCCCATCCTCAAAGTGCTGATGTTTTCCTGTTTCACTGATTTCCTGAGAATACAAGTAGTTTTGAAAAGTGTCAACAATTAAGTTGGTGAGTTCATAAGAGTTTTGGTTGAGGAAGAAACCGTTTTCCTTGTAAAAGCGATAGAGTATGATTTCCAGAAAATCCAATATTTTCTTAGTTAAGTGTGAAATGAATGCTCCTATGTTATGTGATAATGAACCCTAGAAAGAACCATAGATTCCTTCTATAATCACTCAGCGTATATAAGTTATATAAAATTTAAGTTAAATAAACCGTTGAATATAATGAGTCTGCCCTAGGTCCACAACCAAACAAGGAACAGGAGATAAGGCGGGCCCACCAATTCTAAGTCGATTTCAATTCAATTATATATAACTCTAACATGTACACTTAGCAATTATAGCTGAAAACTAACAATTCTAACGACATGTAGTTTTAATATCATAAAACCATTTTGTGTAAACTTGGTACTTTGTATTTGTACCCCTTTTTGTATGAAAATCTGACAGTTTGTATTTGTACCCCTTTTTGTATGAATCCGGTACTTTGTATTTATACCCCTCTTTGTATGCAAAATCCGGTACTTTGTATTTGTACCCCTTTTTGTATGAGAACCTGGTACTTTGTATTTCTACCCCTTTTTGTATGAATCCGGTACTTTGTATTTGTACCACTTTTTGTATGAATCCGGTACTTTGTATTTGTACCCCTTTTTGTATGGATCCGGTACTTTGTATTTGTATCCCTCTTTGTATGAAAATCCGGTACTTTGTATTTGTACCCCTTTTTGTATAAAAACCTTTTGTAATGAGTTCGTAATGTAAATGAACCTAAACTATACCTATTGTAATTTATCAAAATGTTTGTAATGTGTATGCAACCTAACTATACCTATTATAGTTTAGCATGTTTGCTTGTGCTGTATAAGAACCCTTTTCTATATAAGTCGAATGTATAGCAAAAATATAACTATGTTTATCATGCTTTGTTTTGTACTAATGGTAATGATGGAGGATTCTTACAATTCAGTGAGTATTTTCTGTTATATAATTATACAACAACAAGAAACGCATGTAAAATATGAAATCCTCAAAGATTAACACTTTGCTCAACAAGTTACAAAGTGTGATGAAAGTTATAAGCTGTTACTAGTTTTTGATCTTTTTACACTGTTTTAGAAAAATCATACAAAGTCGAAAACTGAATCTGTAAATTCTGAGAGTTCACAAAATGTGTCTAGTTTATTCATAAATTTTATCATAATTTTTAGAAGTCTTTAACTTGTGTTAAAATGTTCATATTCACAGACTGGTCCGAATTCGTTTATGAAATGATAGGCAGTTTTGTAAAAATCACCATAAATCGTAGAAAAATTGTATAGAGATGTGCAAGTAGTCAGTTTAAAGGTATGAACCTGAACTATTTTCATATTAAACAGTTTTGAAAGATATTAAGTTTAAGATAGTCAAAACAGTCCGTGAATAAGACTCAACGTTTCTAATGAAAGCTGTTGTTTGAGTTTAGTTAAGTTTTTGGTGTTTTAACTTGTATTCCCCCCCCCCCCCCCTAAAACTTGAAGAAAACATGAAAATGTAGGGGTATGAAGTCACCTTGAGTGATTTCAGTAGATGGATGATGAAGAAAGGAAGTGTTCAACTCAAGAACACTTAGAAGATTGCTTGAAGATTCGAAGTTCTAACACAAATATGATGAAGTTTGTGTAAGAAACCTATGATTTAAGTAGAAAGGAGTGCAATAATGATATGGAGGATGATAATACTTACCAAAAGTAGAAGAAAAGCTTGGAGAATAGCCTTGAATCTCGAAATTTAGAGAGAGAAAGTGAGAGAGAATGAAGTTTGTTCTTTGGTGGAAAATGAGAGAAATGTGAGGAGAGAGGGGAGTTTTCCAGCCTTTGATCAAGGATATGGCTAGAAAAATGATGGAAAGAGTACAATGAAAGGACTATGTATGGTGGAAGGACAATGGCTGGTCATGGAGTGGGCATGGGTGGTTGCTTGTGTCATACACTAAAGTAAGGTCAACACTCCACCAATAATATCCCACCCACTCTTCTTGGATAAGGATTATACCCCAAAAACGTGATTGATTATGAAGTATGGGGTTCTATATGTTAAAATATGATTTTGGGTGAAAATCCCGCGTTAAAATCACGAAAAACGGGCTCAAAACGCTAACAATATTGAAAATCGGGCAAAAATTGCCAATTTCCGAATTTCAGGACCGAAGGTGCGAAGGTTCGGCTCCTTAGGAGCATAGAACCGAAGGTAAGGTTCGGTTGTGTGCTGGAACCGAGAGTAGAGGGAACCGAAAGTGGAGTAGGAGCCGAAAGTCAAGATCTCGGACCGAAGGTAGTCCTCTCGGACTGAAGGTGGCCTCTCGGACCGAAGGTTACTTTCGGTTCCTTAGTAGTTTCGGCTCAGGAGGTTCGGTTCTCAGGAGGTTCGGTTCCTAAGAAGGTTCGGTTCCTAAGAAGGTTCGGCTCCTTAAGAGGTTTCGGCTCCTTAAGGCTGTTTTTAGCGTAGACTTCCGTTTTCGAGCGGTTTTCGACTAAATTAAGGGTCGGGATGCCTCGGGTGATTATAAAAAGTTGAGAGAGATTTGGGAGAGATTTAACATACTTGGAGAGATTTCACATACTTGTAGAGATTTCTCATACAGAGAGAGATTTGGGAGAGATTTCACATACTTGGAGAGATTTGGGAGAGATTTCACATACTTAGAGAGATTTGGGAGAGATTTGAGGTAGAGGGAGATAGAGTGAAAGAGATTTGGAGAGACTTCTTTTGTAACCTTTTTGAGTGTTTGGCTTTGTAACGCAAGGTTTGTAAACCTTGTTAAGTCTCGTTAAGATTGTTATATGCTCCCGAGGAGTATGAAATAATGTTTTATCGAGTAGATTCATCACTTGCCCTAATTAGGGTTTAGAATTTTCGAACACGTGAAAACTCTAAGTGATACTTTGTATTAGGATTGCGAGTTATACAATAAGAAACCTAATGGAAACCCTAATATACAAGGGTTAGAGGAGTTGACCGGTTTGACTTGTTGACTTTAGTTGACTTTGACTTGGCCAAAAATTGACGGTTGTCACATCATCCCCCCGTTAGAAAGAATTTCATCCCGAAATTAGTGTTTCGACTGGGACTTCAAGAATTTGGAGGAAAGATGGGGGAACTTTTCGTAGTACAAGAAATTGATTATGGTGGGGAACAACCCGCCTGATGATAAATGACGACTTTGGAATTTCTTATTGTAACTTGAGCTAAGTCGATTTAAAAGGAGTTATTGTTTTGGAATGATAGTGTATTCTACGTGTGCCTTTATGACCTCCGCTTTATACTTGGTATTACCACTATGAATATTTTATAATGTAATTTGTGAGTACTAGTATTACGAATGCTTCAACAATTTGTGATGAAATTTGCAATATAAGTCCTACCAGATCTTTTATAATCGCTTGGTGTAAGCTAATCGTATATTATTAAGATTGCAAGGGCGTTCGGATGAGTGACCCCGCCTTAAGCCCACAACCAAACAAGGAACAGGAAATGAGGCGGAATCATACATTCTAAGTCCATAGAATCTTAATGGTATATGACCATAATGTTTACACTACCCATCATAGATTCACTAGTAAAAACCCTGCGTTTTTATATAGATGATAAGACTTATTCGGGTTTTGCCGTGTTCTCAAGATTTATGGTTGATATACTTTAATCGATGCTAGTTTTAGTAATAAAAAGAAATATAAAATTCAAATGTCGATGTTAGAACCACGTACTGATATTCACGAGCAGTTATGGGGTGGTCTCTCCTGCGGTGATCGCAAGCACCCTTCCACCATCACCGACATCTTTTGCTCTTGGGCAGTCCCTTTTAAAGTGTCCTGTTTCGCCGCACTTGTAACAGGCTGGGCTTACTCCCATGCCAGGGACCTGGTTGATGGGTTGTGCTGGTACCTTACAGAAACGGACAGTGTGCCCCTCTCTGTTGCAATTTTTGCAATGCATCTTTCGGCAAGCCCCAGTGTGATGGAAGTTACACTTGTTGCATTTCGGAAGGGTTCCAGCATATTGTTTTATGGGTGCTGGCGTAGCGAGGGTTGTGGCAGCATGAAAAACAACGATCTGTTGCTTCTTAGTGAAGTCCTGGGCTGGTTGGTCCTTCTTGTTGTCCCAGAACTTTCTTTTATTGTTCCCTCCTCTTGCTTGATTAGGGGTGGTTGTCGTAGTGTCATGGCTGGCACGATGGTCGATGAGTTGTTGTGCCAACTCCTTGGCGCTGTCGAAGGTAGTTGGTCTTGAGGCTAACACGCTATCTTGAATTTGGGGAGACAATCCCCAAACATATCGTTCCAGCTTTTTGTCTTCCGGGGTGACCATAACGGGACCAAGGAGTGCTAGATCACAGAATCGGGCGGTATAAGTCGTAAGATCGGAGCCCGTCATCTTAAGATTCCACAGTTCTTGCTCTAGCTTTTGCACTTCGCCCCTTGGGCAATATTCCTTCAGCATCATCGTCTTTAAGTCCTCCCAGCTTAACGAGTTAGCCACTGCAAGCATTAGTGACTTAACGTGGCCTTTCCACCAAGTGAGGGCCCGGCCAGAGAAAGTGTAAGCTGCAAATTTGACCTTGCTTGCTTCGGGGCATGCACAAATTTCGAAGACCATTTCGGCCAGAGAAAGTGTGTCACACCCCCAAACCAAGGATTGCGGAAACGTCCGAGGGTGGAGGACTTCATGTAAAGTATCACAACAACGAGTATAATAGTGCTCAAAGTAAATACAACCATCATAAATATAATTGAAAAGGTTACACCATAGTATATGTTTACATGTTTCAAAATCAATTACATTATGATGACAAAATAAACTGTTTGACGATTTAACGTCCCATCCTCAAAGTGCTGATGTTTTCCTGTTTCACTGATTTCCTGAGAATACAAGTAGTTTTGAAAAGTGTCAACAATTAAGTTGGTGAGTTCATAAGAGTTTTGTTTGAGGAAGAAACCGTTTTCCTTGTAAAAGCGATAAAGTATGATTTCCAGAAAATCCAATATTTTCTTAGTTAAGTGTGAAATGAATGCTCCTATGTTATGCGATAATGAACCCTAGAAAGAACCATAGATTCCTTCTATAATCACTCAGCGTATATAAGTTATATAAAATCAGTTAAATAAACCGTTGAATATAATGGGTCTGCCCTAGGTTCACAACCAAACAAGGAACAGGAGATAAGGCGGGCCCACCAATTCTAAGTTGATTTCAATTCAATTTTATATAACTCTAACATGTACACTTAGCAATTATAGCTGAAAACTAACAATTCTAACGACATGTAGTTTTAATATCATAAAACCATTTTGTGTAAACCTGGTACTTTGTATTTGTACCCCTTTTTGTATGAAAAATTGGCACTTTGTATTTGTACCCCTTTTTGTATGAAAATCTGACAGTTTGTATTTGTACCCCTTTTTGTATGAATCCGGTACTTTGTATTTATACCCCTCTTTGTATGCAAAATCCGGTACTTTGTATTTGTACCCCTTTTTGTATGAGAACCTGGTACTTTGTATTTCTACCCCTTTTTGTATGAATCCGGTACTTTGTATTTGTACCACTTTTTGTATGAATCCGGTACTTTGTATTTGTACCCCTTTTTGTATGGATCCGGTACTTTGTATTTGTACCCTTTTTTGTATGAATCCGGTACTTTGTATTTATACCCCTCTTTGTATGAAAATCCGGTACTTTGTATTTGTACCCCTTTTTGTATCAGAACCTGGTACTTTGTATTTCTACCCATTTTTGTATGAATCCGGTACTTTGTATTTGTACCCCTTTTTGTATGAAAACTTGGTACTTTGTATTTGTACCCCTTTTTGTATGGATCTGGTACTTTGTATTTGTATCCCTCTTTGTATGAAAATCCGGTACTTTGTATTTATACCCCTTTTTGTATAAAAACCTTTTGTAATGAGTTCGTAATGTAAATGAACCTAAACTATACCTATTGTAATTTATCAAAATGTTTGTAATGTGTATGCAACCTAACTATACCTATTATAGTTTAGCATGTTTGCTTGTGGTGTATAAGAACCCTTTTCTATATAAGTCGAATGTATAGCAAAAATATAACTATGTTTATCATGCTTTGTTTTGTACTAATGGTAATGATGGAGGATTCTTACAATTCAGTGAGTATTTTCTGTTATATAATTATACTACAACAAGAAACATATGTAAAATATGAAATCCTCAAAGATTAACACTTTGCTCAACAAGTTACAAAGTGTGATGATAGTTATAAGCTGTTACTAGTTTTTGATATTTCTACACTGTTTTAGAAAAATCATAGAAAAATTATACAAAGTCGAAAACTAAATCTGTAAATTCTGAGAGTTCACAAAATGTGTCTAGTTTATTCATAAATTTTATTATAATTTTTAGAAGTTTTAACGTATGTTAAAATGTTCATATTCACAGACTGGTCCGAATTCGTTTCTAAAAGGATAGGCAGTCTTGTAAAAATCACCATAAATCATCGAAAACTCGTATGGAGATGTGCAAGTAGTCATTTTAAAGGTATGAACCTGATCTATTTTCATATTAAACAGTTTTGAAAGATATTAAGTTTAAGATAGTCAAAACAGTCCGTGAATAAGACTCAACTTTTCTGATGAAAGCTGTTGTTTGAGTTTAGTTAAGTTTTTGGTGTTTTACCTTGTATTCCCCCCCCCCTAAAACTTGAAGAAAACATGAAAATGTCGGGGTATGAACTCACCTTGACTGATTTCAGTAGATGGATTATGAAGAAAGGAAGTGTTCAACTCAAGAACACTTAGAAGATTGCTTGAAGATTCGAAGTTCTAACATAAATATGATGAAGTTTGTGTAAGAAACCTATGATTTGAGTAGAAAGGAGTGAAATAATCATATAGAGGATGATAATACTTACCAAAAGTAGTAGAAAAGCTTGGAGAATAGCCTTGAATCTCGAAATTTAGAGAGAGAAAGTGAGAGAGAATGAAGTTTGTTCTTTGGTGGAAAAATGAGAGAAATGTGAGGAGAGAGGGGAGTTTTCCAGCCTTTGATCAAGGATATGGCTGGAAAAATGATGGAAAGACTACAATGAAAGGACTAGGTATGGTGGAAGGACAATGGCTGGTGATGGAGTGGGCATCGGTGGTTGCTTGTGTCATACACTAAAGTAAGGTCAACACTCCACCAATAATATCCCACCCACTCTTCTTGGATAAGGATTATACCCCAAAAACATGATTGATTATGAAGTATGGGGTTCTATATGTTAAAATATGATTTTGGGTGAAAATCCCGCGTTAAAATCGCGAAAAACGGGCTCAAAACGCTAACAATATTGAAAACCGGGCAAAAATTGCCAATTTCCGAATTTCAGGACCGATGGTTCAAAGGTTCGGCTCCTTAGGAGCATAGAACCGAAGGTAAGGTTCGGTTGTGTGCTGGAACCGAGAGTAGAGGGAACGAAAGTGGAGTAGGAGCCGAAAGTCAAGATCTCGGACCGAAGGTAGTCCTCTCGGACCGAAGGTAGCCTCTCGGACCGAAGGTTACTTTCGGTTCCTTAGTAGTTTCGGCTCAGGAGGTTTGGTTCTCAGGAAGTTCGGTTCCTAAAAGGTTCGGTTCCTAAGAAGGTTCGGTTCCTAAAAAGGTTCGGCTCCTTAAGAGGTTTCGGCTCCTTAAGGCTGTTTTTCGCGTAGACTTCCGTTTTCGAGCGGTTTTCGACTAAATTAAGGGTCAGAATGCCCCGGGTGATTATAAAAAGTTGAGAGAGATTTTGAGAGAGATTTGGTAGAGATTTGACATACTTGGAGAGATTTCACATACTTGGAGAGATTTCTCATACAGAGAGAGATTTGGGAGAGATTTCACATACTTGGAGAGATTTGGGAGAGATTTCACATACTTAGAGAGATTTGGGAGAGATTTGAGGTAGAGGGAGATAGAGTGAAAGAGATTTGGAGAGACTTCTTTTGTGACCTTTTTGAGTGTTTGGCTTTGTAACGCAAGGTTTGTAAACCTCGTTAAGTCTCGTTAAGATTGTTATATGCTCCCGAGGGGTATGAAATAATGTCTTATCGAGTAGATTCATCACTTGCCCTAATTAGGGTTTAGAATTTCCGAACACGTGAAAACTCTAAGTGCTACTTTGTATTAGGATTGCGAGTTGTACAATAAGAAACGTAATGGAAACCCTAATATACAAGGGTTAGATGAGTTGACCGGTTTGACTTGTTGACTTTAGTTGACTTTGACTTGGCCAAAAATTGAAGGTTGTCACATAGTGATTATGAAACCATATCACAATTGATCATCTAAGGACATCTTGGTGCATTTGTATGGCTAAGAAGAGGAATCGTGAATTGTTGAAATGGTTAAACCAAGAAGATGAGTCATTCTTCGTTCCAAAATCAAGTCTTAGAGTCATACTCCAAGATTGTGACTTGAGTGACATAATCTTAAGAAGGTTTATAACACATTTAGAATTGGTAGTTGTGATGTCTTTAAGAAAAAGACCAACTAAAACCAATTGTATGAAGTGTTTTTCCTTGATAAGAATCCGCACTAACTCTTGAATATTTTTTTTGTCAAGGAGTGTTTCTTGACAAGAGAATCTTATATATCAAGAAGCCAGTGGGAGTCTTAAAGATCTTGAAAAGTTTCAGGAACTAATCAAGAATAAACCTATTGTGTATCACTAGCTCACGACTTGAGGTTTGTAACCTATCGTGTTGACATATTCTTGTTTATGTGCCCATTCCAGTTAGAAGTTGACTATGCATGTGAGTTCTATGAGTTCTCAATTGTTTGCATAAGGCGAAGGACCTTGAACAGTGAAAGTTCATTGATCTGTATAGGTGAGCTGCTTAACAACTTGGAAGACATGGTAGGCCCTTGCGCTGCCATGTGGCAAGAAATTAAGATGGAACAAGTTCAATCCATATGAGTTTGGATTTGTCACAAACCTTGTCTTGTGATTATGGTTATGAAAAATTCACATGGACATGAACACATACACCATTAAATCTAGGTGGTAATTTTTCTCTCCAATTCATGAAAATGATTGTGAGGAAACTTTTTCACTAAGTAGATTTTAAAGAGTTAGCAATTGTGATATTTGTATTCTCAAATTCGATTATGATTACGGCATCCCTCTTCATTATTCGAATTGTGAGAAATGGAAAATAGTTTGAACATTCAGAACTTATTGTTGTAAGTTCTGAAATAGTTTAGACACACATATGGCCTTTCTAATAAAAGGTGTATGAGCTTAGATAAAGGCTTATCGAAGCATCTCGTATAAGAAATCTGAACTTTGGTAAGAAAGTCAACAAAGTATTGATTTCTAGAAGTCCAGCTGATTTTGGATACATGTCAAAGCTAGTGGGAGCATAAATGTGATGGGTTTTAGTATACTACAATATCCTATGGTGCACATACAACCCTATAAACCTTGGATCTATGTTTTCTCTATTATACATGCAAATATTCAATATTCCAAGGTTTCATCCTAACTAGCATAATATGAAGTATCTACAATACAAGAATCTAGTAGAATGACATACCTCTTTGTTGTAGCTTGATTCCATGGAGCTTAAGAGCCTAGTGCCCCAAGTGTGAAACTTCAAATGGTTCACACAACACCACCAACAACTTGGAATAACTTGAGAGAAAAGTTCTTATGCTCAAAATCGGCTAGCCCTCTCATATGAATCCTTAGGGGCCGATTTCTTGAGCTATGGGGTCTTTATATATTGTGGATCTTAGGGTTACACCATGTAACTCATGACTTTACATATTCCTCATGATCCATGGGTTTTAACCTCCATGGAGTATCCATGGGTTACCCCATGGGTTTAGCCCAACATGAAGAACTATGGATCATAAGCCCACATATATAAGAATGAATGATTTACATAATCAATCCCCATATATTTAGTTAGTCTCTTTTGGTCAAAGAATTAATTCCAAATTAATTCTTGATCAATACTAATTAAATAATATGATTTCATATTAATATATTAGAACTTATAATATATTAATAAATCATAAATATCCTTTTCTCACAAAAGTCTATCCAACTTGTTCCGATGCCATGCACCCCAAATGGACCATGCCAAATCGGGTCAAGTACATACCAATTATAGTTATGGACTTAGACACTAATACAACAGTCTCCCACTTGGGTAAGTGTAATAATTATTATTGCAAGTATGACTCTACAACCTGACTAGTAATCGCAGCTCTTAAAAGGCGCTGCCGAACTCTAAATAGATCAATGACGCGTCCATTAGATAAGGGATCATATATTCCTCCATTCTAGATATCATATGGACCGAGACATGGATTTTAATCATTCTCTCTGTCCATCTGTTGTTTCCCGATTTCCGATTTATGATGACTGACTAATTGAACAAATCAAATCAGTCCATGCCCGGCCGAGCACTTACGATTGTCATCACCAAATCATCGAGGGGACCACAGATATCGCTTTTATCCCTCCAAGGGTAAAAGGAATGGATAAACTTCGACTCATATGCTTGCTCTATTTACGCACCAAATCACACACAACAATGCATTTTATAACACCAAGTTACTGGTGCGTTTTCACATTATCAATGTACAACCGACTTGTAGACTGCAACTCATATCTCTCCGTTTGAAGAATATAAGATAGTATCGTCTCATGATCACTTGTGATAAAATCCATGAAGTGATTCAAATGAGTGTGGGTTTAATCCAATACTCGAATCTTATTCCAGGAGCACTCATGAATATTGCAGCTATGTCTAGGCCACCTAGACAAACTACAGACCCATTCATGACAGTCTTGCCTGAATACCTACTTCCAAAGTATGATTGACTATGGAGAGTTTGAATAACCTAGTTATTCGGGAAGTCAAAACATGCAAATTGAAACACAAGAATAATACTAATCCTATATGGCCCGAACCACTTTTTAGAGTAAATAAAACACTTTTTATTTAAACACTATATTGATTACTCGTTATTCATTGTGTAATGTTTCAAATAATCAACTTTATACTTGAATCAAAACAATAGTCATGCCATGCTCGAAGCATGCACACTATGTTTGTCCAAACAATAGTTATGCCATACTCCAAGTATGCACATTATGTTTGTCTATGATCCTTACTTTGTGAAATAGACCAATTGAACATGATTCCAATGATGCTCATTTCACAATCCCAAATCCTTACCGCAAATGTAAGAATTCCAAATTCCTGCCATTTACCGAAATCTGTTAGATTCTAAACTTATATGCATTGATCCTCTTTTAATAACTATGCACAAAGTCACAAAGACTTGTGAACAGACATTACAGAGTATTCCAATGGAGGTCAATTCCATGGAAACGAAGTCTCAAATTCAAAGTACATTCCTTTGAACATCCTTCTTGCATTAAGTATTCTAATCTTACACAGATTTAATGAACAACTTCCACCTATGAAACGTTTCCATATTCCCATTCTGACTATCACTTCTGAATAAGAGTTGCCTCTTTTCAGAATATGTCAATATGGTCCTTCCAAAATTTAACACTATCCTTCCAATCGTCCATGAGCAACCAATCTTTGGTAAACCTCAAATTGTCTTCGACAATTACTTAATCATTTTAGTCATATCCAGTTCTAGTCCTTTTCCCTCTTAATGCCCTAGGTATTTGGAAAATTTAGAACATATGAATATTACAGCACATGTAATCGATCCTATATCCGAAGCATATGGGACACGATTCATGATGTCTCACATAATGACACGATACTAGACCAGTCTTTTTCTATAATAATTCAATTTCTATTTGCCATGTTCTCATAATTCAAATTATGAAAAGGGATGCCGTAATCATAATCGAATTTTAGAACGCAAATAATGTGTCTATACATAATTTCCTTATGTTGAACCATTCCAACATAACATCCATATATATATACTTGACTAAATTTGATTAAAATATCAATTTAAGCTTTTAGAATTAGGATTAAGTATAATTTTCTCTCCCTTAATTATAGAAAACAAATTTTCAAAACCTGCAACTTTGCAAATTGAAACTTTTGTTTTCTATAATTAACATTGCTAACTTGCAATACTTAACATAATAATCATGCTCCCACTGTCACACCCCGAGCCAAACGGCGGAAACGTCTGGGGGCTTGATGTGACTTTCAACATTGTAGTATTATTACAGTGTATATAATTGAAACATAACATCATCATCATCACACATGTAATATAACAACATTCATTGTTTACATCGAGTATTATATTTGAATATTACATGCCAAAATAGTCAGAGTATGACGAAACAAAATATAACAAAATTTCCATTAGTTTTTTTCGTTCATCCTGCTTCAACGGTTTCCTGAGAATACAAGTTAATTTAAAAAGGTCAACATAAAAATGTTGGTGAGTTCATAAGCATGTTTGTGAAAATGATTTGTATAACTTTGAAACCACCAGAAAATCCTATATGTTCTAAAACCTGTTTAGTACGTTTGTGTCAGATCTTGTATTAATGCATGTATGTTATTGTTTATTTGAATAAAAGGGTAAAGAGAATGTAGAGAGAATGTAAAGAGAATGTAAATAGAATGTCCCCAAACAAACCGATGTTGTCTGTAAAAGAGAACGGTCTTCCGTAAACTTCATAACGTTAATTCCTCTAAGTGAGCCGTCATAACCATACTAAATAAAGACAATTTCGCCTGTCTTGGCGTTGTTGGACGCCGGTTTTGATTATAAGGTTTTCGTCACCCTGGACTGATTTAGTCTAACTGTAGCGAACAGGTCAGGTGTGGGGTGTCATCCCCGTATAGATCTATACATAATTCCCCGCTCTCCCTCCAAGAGACTCTGGTTATAACTACAGGCTACGATCGTACACTTAATAGGTGCCAACCGACAAAACTCACTAGATCCTTAATCGAATTTACGCGAAGAAATGTATAATCTCATTCTAGACCCAATGAACCATGTAAGTCAACCACTAAGGCATCGCTAAACATGTAAATCATTTCACGGCCCAATTGGAATGAGATTATATAACATGGGCCCGAAATATATATGAAAGGACAACTAAGGCTCATTTCACATGTAAGGTATTTAAAGGCCCAAATAGCACACAAATAGTATCCAAGGTCCGTCGCACATGTTAATGGGTCAATGAGGCCCAATAAACATATAAATAGTATACAGGACCTATCACACATAAAAAAAGGGGCCACTAAGGTCCAATAACCTAGAAAATGATCAAATTAATCCGTTTGTTAGTTTATCGTTGGTTTTGGTTCAAGTATTCACTAAAATAGCATAAAAGCCCACTTTTTGTAAAAATGACGTTCTTGGCCCAATAAGCCAAAAATTTACTATTAAGGCTCAATTTTTGTAAGAATAACACTTTAGTCTCCATTTTGTTCAAAACTTGTGTTGATGACTAGTTTGTGGTCAAAATAATATTTTAAACCCATTTTTGTCAAAAATATCATTTTTGGCTTGATTTTTGTGAAAATACACATTTTTCTGGTTTTGGGCTTTTCCGACCTAGTTATTGGAAAATTTGTAGAAAAATCATCGTAAGTCGAAATTTGGATCCGTAAATTCTGGAAGTTTGGAAATTTTATCTACTTTGTTCACAAGTTTTCTCATAATTTTTAATGGCTTCTAACAAGTGTGAAATTGCTCTCCTTCACAGGTTGGTCCGAAATTATTTCAAATCTGATAGACAGTTTTGTAAAATTCGCCAAAAATTGTAGAAAAATCGTATGAAAACGTGAGAGTAGTCATTTTAAAGGTAGAAACCTGAACAATTTGCATGTAAAACAGTTTTGAAAAATACTATCATTTAGGTGGTCAAAACAGTTCGAGATTGGACCAAAACTTTCCTGTGAAAGGCTGATTTTTTAGTTTAGTTTATAGATCTTGGAACACAACACACATTTTTTACTATTTTAAGTGTATAAATCCCAAATCTAGTAGTTTACATGTATTATATGTGATAACACATACTTTTCTCTAGGTTTTCATGTAGATCCAAGTGATAAACTTAATATTCTTAACATACTTTTAGATTTATGAAGTAAACAACACATAACCACCAAATAAATCATGAAAAACACACATATTCATGCATACACACATAGATCTACACAACACAACTTTTATTCTCCCCCAAAACAAAGTAAAAACCGAAAACAAGGGGGTATGAACTCACCTTGAGGGTTTTTTAGATGGAGGAGATTTTCGGTTCTAGCTTGCTTTCTTGAAGAGATTCTTGAAATTATGTTGTTCAAAGAGCCTTGATTCGATTTTGGATGGTGAAGAACTTGAAAATTCTTGAGTGAGCACTAGAGATCTTGAGAGAAAAATTGAGATGGAATAAGAGTTTGAAGTGAAGTTTGAATGAGGGTGGAGAGAGATAGAGAGAGTGGCCGAGAGGTAGAGAGATGGAGAGAAGAGAGAGAGAAGGGTTGACTTCTATGATCTGAAGTGCTTGGTTACATGGAAGATAAATGCTTGGTTACATGGTGTACATTTGTGTGGTGGCATGGTTAGATAAATCACCCTTTTCTCTTTTTTTTAGATGGGCCAACCGACCCAAGAGGGTCCTCGGCCCAAAAGAGTGGCCCAAGAAGGGTAGTTTCGATTTTTAGTTCGGCCCAATAAGGATTCTCGGCCCACTATGAAGGATTCTTGGTCCATTTAAGGGATTTTTCGGCCCAAAAGAGCCTAAGTATGAGTTTGGCTTACTGAATCGAGTTTTGGGTTTATACAAAGTGGTTTCGACTTGAATCACAATGTAGGAACGTATGAATTTCAATGGCATCGTAGTTTGAATTCTCTCTAAATGGGTTATTACAAGTTTATATGGAGGAATTGTCTCGCACAAGGACCAAATCCTTAACCCTAATTTGCTAGTTGTGACATCATCCCCCCGTTAGAGGGAATTTTGTCCCGAAATTCGTTCTAAAGCAGCATCTCAAGTTTTAAGGAAAAAGGTGTGGGTATCTCGGGTTTGCTTTCCTATGCTCTTCCCCAAGCGCATTATCTCTTTCCAAATAGGGCTTTTAGTAGTTCATGATCACTAACTTGGGATTCCAAGGACTTCTGTCACTTACTTGCGTAGTTCTTTTGTCAATTTTTAGATGACTCTAGTCTTGCTTGAATTTGTGAAATCTCTTTGGTTGTCTCTCTGATGATTCTGGGGCTGGTGACAGCGTCGTAGGGTACTCGCCCTTTGGTTAGCTGGGTGCTGGTCATCTCAGTCCAACATGGAGGTATTCTGACTTTATGTCCTATATAGTGAAGTGAATGGATGGTCATGGTAATTAAGGATTGTGTACTTGGCGTCCCAACAGTAGTGCCTCTAACCCGTAGGGCGAACACTATTGTCACTAAAGTTAAGGTCGTGTGATGTAGTTGGTCTTATAATTCTTAATTTGTCTTGAGAGTTTCTTACTACCTGATCCCGAACTAGTGGGAGGTCGGTCTTTGCTTGTTCATGAGGGCAGGTCTTTGATTCGGGTTAGGGGATATCGATCCTTGAGTATGGTTTCGTTTGGTTCTTAGTAGTCAGGGCTCCTATGGACACTTAGCCTTTCCTAATTATGAGTTGGATAGGTGTTCTCTAAGGTTCAAGTCTTGGTTTGATAACCTCATACTTACTGGGTCGTTCCACTGACCGGATACCTCCGGTGTTTATGTTGGTGCTAAGTGGTCTTGGTGGTCTGGCTACGAGAATGGCTCCATGAGTTGAGTCGATCTCCGAACTCCACTTGACATGTATGTGATATTTTCGAAAGGGCTTTGGAAACATCTTAGGGGGGGTTATAAATCTCTAGGTTACCCTCGGTATCCTTTGCTCCTTGTTTCTTATCCCTATTTAAGGGCTAAGGAAGCGTGTGATATTACTTGCACGGGTACCTAAGGGTCTAGATTTCCGGGATAATTCGAGGATTTTCGTTATAAATTGTAGGGGTTTCGTAAATCGATTGGTCAAGGAGAAGAGCCTCGTTGGCACACGAATTCTGTATGGTGAGGATCAAGTCAGCCCATGTCAATTGACACCGTTGGGCTCCTTGTTGTAATAGATATTGGATTGATCTCAAAGGGATAGTTGTTTGAAATGATAGTGTGTTCTATGTACACGTTTGTAATGTTACCCATTTCGTTCTGAATTTTTTTTTGAGTGTCCTAGCAATACGAGTGTCTTGGTATAAATAATGTGATTTCATAGTCTGGTTTCCATTAGACCACTCTATGATGGTTTGGTGTTGTCTAGTCATATATAATTCAAGTTTGGAAAAGATTATAGACCGAGTGGTCATGCCCTAAACCCATAGTCAGACAAAGAACATGAATTAAGGCAGAACTACACACTCTAAGTTTGTGGAATCTTAATTACACACGGCCTTACGTTTATACTAAGTTATCATAACTTTCGCAAGGAACTTTAGTTCTTCTACGAAGGATATGATTAGTTCGGATAAGGGAGTACTTTATGATTATGATTTTTAATTGGCAAAAATTTTGTGAAAATGCAATGCTTAATTATTGTTGTTTCGAAACGTACCGGTAACCCTAGTAGGTTTCCTTGTTGCTTGATCATGTCCTATTGTTAAACTCCTTCTGGTCCTCCGTCATTCTTCTCTATTGGGCAATTCCTCTTGAAGTGTCCCGTTTCACTACATGCGTGGCATACGAGACTTACTTCTGGGTTGGGGGTTGGAGTGATGCATGGGGTCGGGATCCTACAGTAGCGGGAGATGTGTCCCTTCTTGTTGAACCTATTGCAATGCAATTCCCGGCAGACTCCATGATGATGGTAGCAGCATTTGCTGCAGAGCGGGAGGTTTCCATGATACGGTTTTCTCGGTGCTGGGGTAGGGGGGGCTAGTGGGGTTAGGGGCTGCTACAACTTGTTGCCTTTTGGTAGACCCTTGATTCGGTCCGCTTCCTTTCTTGCTCTCACGCTTTCGCTTCATGACCTTAGGTTTGGAGTTTGGGGTGTCTCAGTAAGTTGTCCCTCGTTGGTTTCCTTGGTTGATGCTACGGTTGGATTTATCGACACCATTTCCATTTCCATTTGGATTGTTGGCGTTGAGTTGTGCCATGACGGCTGTCACAGCAGCTGTTACAGCGACTTGGAAGGTTGCGGGGTCCATCTGCAGAACTGGTGTTTTGCCGGCTAGCTGGTTGTTTCCATGGGCAGACATGATTCTGTTGCATGATGTGAAACAGGTTCGTGAGTAACTATGGTTATATCTAGTTGTATCTCATCTATGATTATAGATATGAACTTATGCATGTACGCATATGAATCACATGTTTTGTTGTACGATTCTCGTTGTTTCGACCTACATCCCTATGATGTATTAATGGTATTATGTAGAAATAAGTATTGTATAAATGTTAAGTTACCCTAATAGATTATAGATATCAGATCCTTAAGTTGGCTTAGGTTACCTGAGTTCTCGTAGGGCGTACCCCTCTTGATTTACTATTACTAGTTGTGACGAATTACATGGTAGACCTAGGACTTAGTGTGATGACTCTCATATGCCTAAATAGCGTAAAGGTGTCAAACCATTTCGCTCATTTCACGAGTGGCCTCTTCTACTCTCTGCTCTGCTAAGGCTGCCTTAGCCTCAGCTTCCATGATCTGTTGCCTTAGGGTGGTCACCTCCTCTTCTAAGGAGTGGAGATGATTGGTAAGGTCTTCCTGTTCTGCATGTTGGTTCGGTATTGCTTCCTAGGGGTAAGGCTCATAAGGATCTCTCTGGTGCCTTCATCCATGTTTGACTCCCCATCAGAATCCTCTCCCTCGTGGTTCATCTCTTGGCATTCTTCCAGACCCATTTCTGGGTTCTCCCTTCGCACTTCCTTTGGTTCTCCCCCGATCCATTCGTTGGCTATCACCGTAGGGTAGTAGGGGTCTTCGGTTGTGCATATAAGTGAATTCGTGCAATAACATGAAATAAGGAAAACACATAATTGCTTCATTAGTAAATACCATCTTAGCACGCGAAAGAGAATCATAACAAATGGTAGTGGGGGGGGGGGAGAAGTTGATCCTAATCGTGGCGGAAAGTGTCTGGTGGTGGTTCTGATGAAGTGGATACACCCTGAAGATGAGCTACTTGTCGCTCGGTGTCTCGTAGTCGTGCCTCCCGAACTAACTGCCTCGTTTGGGAGTCCCTGATCACTTCCTGTGTTTGTCTCTCATCTCTCTTAATAGCAACCGCATTTGGTCCATTTGATTTGGGGTGTCCTGAGTTTGGTTGCCAATGTCTCGGGTGCGCCGGACCATGACTGGGGGGCCTGGTCAGCTGGTCCTCCATGACTAAGATCGAGAATATCTCGGGTCATGCCATAGGGCGGTCGTAACCCCTGCTGTCGAATCTA
This sequence comes from Lactuca virosa, assembly GCF_052849685.1. Classification (NCBI taxonomy): domain Eukaryota; kingdom Viridiplantae; phylum Streptophyta; class Magnoliopsida; order Asterales; family Asteraceae; genus Lactuca; species Lactuca virosa. The sequence goes on from NC_136434.1 coordinate 266,509,285, forward strand.
TCTCCAATATCGAGTGCCTATGAGGCGTGGGGCCACCGGGGTCCATACGATAAGTCAGTAATCTGGCCATGTATGGAGGATTGATGACTTCGGATTCTGCATCCGAGGCATCATTGTCATTGCCCTTGAGCTCTTCAAGGTTCACTACTGGCTCGACGGATTCATCTGTAAGTTCTACTTCATGTTTCTCCTCTGGTTCTTCCTTTGAGTCTCCTTCTGGGTCTTCCTCTGGGTCGAGCCATCCTGCTTTTCCCTGACTAGGGAGATAGGGATTTCCTTGCTAATGATGCCCGTCTATAGTGTATTTCACGAAGGGGTATAGTTACTAGAAACAAATAGCACACCAAATACTCCTATAGTATTTAAATTTTGTTTAGGTTTGATTCTATAAGCTCTTTGGATAATTAAATGGTAAGTTTTTTATTCATTGTCCATCACAATTACTCCCGAACACATGTTGGTCGTATTTTGAATGAATGTAGTTGATCATGCTACATTCACCCCCAATACAACTACATAACTGTCCGGGTTTAATAGCGATGTTCAAAACCTCGAAAGACTTTTACTGTTCTTGTTATGTTATTAATCTAAAATGCACACATAAGTATGTATTTTAATTATCATGTTCAGAGTAGTTTAGTCCCATTGTATTTATAGTTGCATATCCTGTATGATTAGATATGCTAGTTCACTATAAACAATGCTCTGATACCAATCTGTCACACCCCCGAACCAGATGGCGGAAACGTCCAGGAGCTTGATGTGACTTTCAACATTGTAGTATCATTACAGAGTATATAATTGAAACATAACATCATCATCATCACACATGTAATATAACAACATTGATTGTTTACATCGAGTATTATATTTGAATATTACATGCCAAAATAGTCAGAGTATGACGAAACAAAATATAACAAAATTTCCATTAGTTTTTTTCGTTCATCCTGCTTCAACGGTTTCCTGAGAATACAAGTTAATTTAAAAAGGTCAACATAAAAATGTTGGTGAGTTCATAAGCATGTTTGTGAAAATGATTTGTATAACTTTGAAACCACCAGAAAATCCTATATTTTCTGAAAACTGTTTAGTACGTTTATGTCAGATCTTGTATTAATGCATGTATGTTATTGTTTATTTGAATAAAAGGGTAAAGAGAATGTAGAGAGAATGTAAAGAGAATGTAAATAGAATGTCTCCAAACAACCCGATGTTGTCTGTAAAAGAGAACGGTCTTCCGTAAACTTCATAACGTTAATTCCTCTAAGTGAGCCGTCATAACCATACTAAATAAAGACAATTTTGCCTGTCTTGGTGTTGTTGGACGCCGATTTTGATTATAAGGTTTTCATCACCCTAGACTGAGTTAGTCTAACTGTAGCGAACAGGTCAGGTGTGGGGTGTCATCCCCGTATAGATCTATATACAATTCCCCGCTCTCCCTCCAAGAGACTCTGGTTATAACTAGAGGCTACGATCGTACACTTAATAGGTGCCAACCAACAAAACTCACTAGATCCTTAATCGAATTTACGCGAAGAAAGGTATAATCTCATTCTAGACCCAATGAACCATGTAAGTCAACCACTAAGGCATCGCTAAACATGTAAATCATTTCAAGGCCCAATTGGAATGAGATTATATAACATGGGCCCGAAATATATATGAAAGGACAACTAAGGCCCATTTCACATGTAAGGTATTTAAAGGCCCAAATAGCACACAAATAGTATCCAAGGTCCGTCGCACATGTTAATGGGTCAATGAGGCCCAATAAACATATAAATAGTATACAGGACCTATCACACATAAAAAAATGGGCCACTAAGGCCCAATAACCTAGAAAATGATCAAATTAATCCGTTTGTTAGTTTATCGTTGGTTTTGGTTCAAGTATTCACTAAAATAGCATAAAAGCCCACTTTTTGTAAAAATGACGTTCTTGGCCCAATAAGCCAAAAATTTACTATTAAGGCCCAATTTTTGTAAGAATAACATTTTAGTCTCCATTTTGTTCAAAACTTGTATTGATGACTAGTTTGTGGTCAAAATAATATTTTAAACTCATTTTTGTCAAAAATATCATTTTTGGCTTGATTTTTGTGAAAATACACATTTTTCTGGTTTTGGGCTTTTCCGACCTAGTTGTTGGAAAATTTGTAGAAAAATCATCGTAAGTCGAAATTTGGATCCGTAAATTCTGGAAGTTTGGAAATTTTATCTACTTTGTTCACAAGTTTTCTCATAATTTTTAATGGCTTCTAACAAGTGTGAAATTGCTCTCCTTCACAGGTTGGTCCGAAATTATTTCAAATCTGATAGACAGTTTTGTAAAATTCGCCAAAAATTGTAGAAAAATCGTATGAAAACATGAGAGTAGTCATTTTAAAGGTAGAAACCTGAACAATTTGCATGTAAAACAGTTTTGAAAAATACTATCATTTAGGTGGTCAAAACAGTTCGAGATTGGACCAAAACTTTCCTGTGAAAGGCTGATTTTTGAGTTTAGTTTATAGATCTTGGAACACAACACTCATTTTTTACTATTTTAAGTGTATAAATCCCAAATCTACTAGTTTACATGTATTATATGTGATAACACATACTTTTCTCAAGGTTTTCATGTAGATCCAAGTGATAAACTTAATATTCTTAACATACTTTTAGATTTATGAAGTAAACAACACATAACCACCAAATAAATCATGAAAAACACACATATTCATGCATACACACATAGATCTACACAACACAACTTGTATTCTCCCCCAAAACAAAGTAAAAACCGAAAACAAGGGGGTATGAACTAACTTTGAGGGTTTTTGAGATGTAGAAGAAGATGGAGGAGATTTTCGGTTCTAGCTTGCTTTCTTGAAGAGATTCTTGAAGTTATGTTGTTCAAAGAGCCTTGATTCGATTTTTGGATGGTGAAGAACTTGAAAATTCTTGAGTGAGCACTAGATATCTTGAGAGAAAAATTGAGATGGAATAAGAGTTTGAAGTGAAGTTTGAATGAGGGTGGAGAGAGATAGAGAGAGTGGCCGAGAGGTAGAGAGATGGAGAGAAGAGAGAGAGAGAGGGGTTGACTTCTATGATGTGAAGTGCTTGGTTACATGGAACATAAATGCTTGGTTACATGGTGTACATTTGTGTGGTGGCATGCTTAGATAAATCACCCTTTTCTCTTTTTTTTTAGATGGGACAACCGACCCAAGAGGGTCCTCGGCCCAAAAGAGTGGCCCAAGAAGGGTAGTTTCGATTTTTGGTTCGGCCCAATAAGGATTCTCGGCCCACTATAATTCTATGAAGGATTCTTGGTCCATTTAAGGGGTTTTTCGGTCCAAAAGAGCCTAAGTATGTGTTTCGCTTACTGAATCGAGTTTTGGGTTTATACAAAGTTGTTTCGACTTGTATCACAATGTAGGAACGTATGAATTTGAATGGCATCGTAGTTTGAATTCTCTCTAAATGGGTTATTACAAGTTTATATGGAGGAATTGTCTCGCACAAGGACCAAAACCTTAACCCTAATTTGCTAGTTCTGACACCTACTAACATGATAATTATTAGAATAGCACTTATGCTCCCACTAGCTTTGACATGTATCCAGAAATCCGCTAGACTTCTAGAAATCAATACTTTACTGACTTTCTTACCAAAGTTCAGATTTCTGATACGAGATGCTTTGATAAAACTTTATCAATATCATATACCTTTCCTTAGATAGCTCACATGTGTATCTAAACAATTTTTTTTAGAACTATGAAAAGGGATGCCGTAATCATAGTCTCAATTGTTTAGACATTTTCCATTTCTCACAAGTCCATGTTAGTGTGCCGGTTAACCACACACACTCCACTAACGACTTTGAGAATGCAAATATCACAATTGCTATCTATTTAAAATCTACTCAGTGAAAGCGTTTCCTCACCATCATTTTCATGAATCGGAGAGAAACCTTATGATACTTAGTTTTTTTATGGTGTATGTGTTCCTATCCATGTAAATTTGTCATAACCATAATCACAAGAAAAGGTTAGTGACAAATCCAAACTCATATGGACTGGACTTGTGCAATCTTAACTTCTTGCCACTTGGCATCACAAGGGCCTACCATTGCTTCCAGGTTGTTATGCAAACAATTGAGAATTCATAGAAATCACATGCATAGTCAACTTTTAACTGGAATGGGCATAGAAACAAGAATATGTCAACACAATAGGCTAGAAACCTCAAGTCGTGTGCTAGTGATAAACAACAGGTTTTATTCTTGATTAGTTCTTGAAACTTTTCAAGACCTTTAAGACTCCCACTGACCTCTTGACATATATGTTTCTCATGTCAAGAACCATTCCTTGACAAAACAAATATTCAAGAGTTAGTGCTGATTCTTATAAAAAAAACACTTCACACAATTGGTCTTAGCTGGTCTTTGTCTTATCCAAGACATCACAACTTACCAATTTCAAATGTACAAGAGTAAGAAAACATTTTACTCTACATTTGACAAGTGTTCTAGAACCCGGAGATGAACGAATTCCTTGCAACCTGATCACATTTGCTCCATCTGAAATCTGAGGTCTCGAGATGGTCTGTCTCCCTGACAGACTACGCACATCGAATCATCATCGAACTGATTTCACAAGAAACCAGTCGACATAGAATACTTCCCATTTGTAATATCTTGAGGCTTCCCAAAGAACAAAATCATCGATCAACAACGACTACCGAATAACCAACAATTCCACACACAGACCCCAAATTACTGAATTCGTTCCTACTCCTCTTGCTGCCACATGGCTGCTTTCCTGAAGGACTACCGGGGACCTCCCTGGTCCCAACCTGTCTGCCAACTGTCTGGAACACCGGACACCTACCCGATTGCTAAGCCAAAACCACATGTGGCAGTACCCTGCGACCTCCAAAGGATACCTCGTCTAGCCATAACTGCCCTATCTCCTTCAATCCGTTTGATCCATCCGATCGTGATAGGCTGACAACCTGTCACCACTGAATCCAATGCAAAAAGTTGAATACCACCAGAATAACTGTAATCTTACATCATACCCGGTCTCCTTCGACCTACCGCTTCCTGATCCTGACATGTCGTGGCTCCATTACGGATAGAGCCACCCGAGACACATCACAATGGCTTAAACTACCATCAAACCAACCTGTTCATCACCCTAAAATTCTTCCCTCGATTCCCTTAGCATATAGATTCCCCAAAACCCATCTCACTAAAACAAAATCCTGCACGAATTCCGATTCGGGTCGCTATCCAAATCCGAATTATTACTCTGCTCCTATCCAAAGATCCTCGAATCGGCATTTTCATAATGTACCACGACTTCCCGTCATCCTTTACTCGACCGATTAATAAATACCTTAGCCGATTCCCTGAGACTACCAGTCTCGCACCCGGTCCAACCACCATGTTCTTATGAGATCCAAAATCAGGGCTACCCAGCCATAGCCCTACTTAGACATGCACTAATCATCCACATGATCCTATATCTCAAGATCCAACCCTTGGCTCAGCAGTCTCTACCGGTTCCATCCTGAATTCACATAACCATTCGGGCTCGCCCCCGGATAACTGATCGGTCAATCACCCCTGGTCCCGATGTTCACTAAGTTGTGGCTCCCCCACAACCTTGCGAACTAGCCTACCCTAGTCCGTATCATCTGAAAGAATCTGTGAACGCTACGGCACCCCCGCAGTCTTACAACACTCTCTACTGCTAGTGAATGCTACGGCTCCCCCGCAGTCTTACAATACTATACCCTAACTGACCATTAGTGAATGCTATGGCTCCCCCGTAGTCTTACATCCCTTTCACCCTTGCTTCTGACCTGGATACCTGGACGGTTCTCCCCCACTTAGATTCAACTAAGTCCACTCGACACACGAAAATTGAAGGATTCCCAATCCTCATTACGTTCCAATGTTCGCCTTGCTGACGGCCGGTGCTTACCAAAGCCAGCACGCCAAAAATATCCCTGTCCAAACAACACACTTCCTGAAATTCAGCTAACACTTCTTGTATCCCAACAACATCAATGACTTCAAATGCTTAAAGGCGATATCACGCTCAGACCTCGGAGTCCAACGAACGGATAGTCTAACCAAATCCACAGCGACACTCTCTCTTCCCTCGGCAATCCCTATGGCTCTTCCAAACATAAATACTAAGGCTACTGAAAACTAGTCATAACTCCCTCGTTCGAGCCCTTGAACCAACTCCGAAATTGACTGGAGCAGGTGCACTCACCGCTCACCCCTGATCGTCAGACAGTCGACCTCCTTATCGTGCACCTAAACACAACATATAACGGCTTGCTCCCTAAGGGCAATCCCTGAAACGTGACCAAATCTGTTACACCCGTAGCAACCCAAATCACTGAACAGATTCTGACAACGACTCGGAGCAATCACGGTGCACGCGGAATCCGCTCCGTGAGATACATCCGTCTGAAGATCTCTCAAGGATTCATCGACATGCTGAATGGCATCTGACAACCCTTGCTAACCCAGACAATAGTAGAAAACCGACCCGAGATCCAACTTATTACAATTCCCAAGCGATACAAATACCCGATATCCACCAGAAATGGCCGAAGATAGCATATCCGCAAACATCTGAAGGAATCCTGACCACCTCCTCCTGTGATACCTCGGCCACCCTGAGAACATAATGTAACACCTCATTCCGATCCCAATGACAATCCAAACCCTTGGAACAAAACTCCGTCGCGCAGTTTCTACAAGCGTTGCACTGGATCCGACCCTGCTGGCCTCTCAAAGGTTGGTCTAAACTCCTGGGTCTCCGCCCGAGACCCTCCAATGAATTCACCTGACATGAACCTCTCTGCTCGAGGTACTCCAACTCGATCCCCTGCTCCCGGGCTCCGGGACCCATATTATTCATGGTCTCGCACACTGACCCACTCACCAGGTCACTCGTCAACAACTGGACTGCAATAGCTGGAGCAACCTCTGCTCTAAACCCAGCTACTAATTACTCCCAAGACATAGTCCCAAATCCAAAAAGCACAATAGATCACACAATCAATCCTTGCCGCATGATACAAGAGATCCAAGGCGTACCAAACCTTAGCCCCTAAGGAGTAGGAGCTAGCGTGAGAACACTTTCCATATCCTTAGTCCAACGCAAACTCAAATCCCTGGCGGTCCTTCCGCTAACTGGATCTCCACCGGAGCCGGGACCAAACCCTGGTCCTTCCCCTTGCGTGATCATCCGCATTCTGCATAGCAGCTATCCCCACGGTCCAATCATAACCAAGAATTCTCCTTCCCAGGCTTCTTAGATTCTCCAAGACTTTCCCCGACTCGAGTATGGATCCTGTGCTTTCAGTAGTACGGGCCCAATACTACCTTCCACACCTATCCATACTTTCCTCCGGAATCATCCCGAATCCTCTAAGTCACCTACTCCCATGATGTACCAAATGTCTGGTAAACAGCAGCACAATATCCACTGAAGCACCTCCTAGGCTCCCCCTAGGTTCCCAACCTCACCCAGTCCTTAGCTGTTGAAAGATTCCCAGTAATGTCAACAAGCTACCTTATGAATATAGTCACATGTAGCAGAGATCAGATAATCCTTCAAGTAAAAGACTCAATCCTAGAACGGTTAGACTCAAACGAGAGCTGCGCAATCGGGCCAAATCCATCACTATGAGATTATCTAACATGTGCCACATGTGAGCTATCATATTCACTTAGTAGCTAACTCACATTGCTAAAAGTCCCACAAAGCACAAAGCAAGCAACATTCAGACAGCGGAAAACTAACCAACATATTCCAAACAAACAATTCTACCTATACATACAATTCACAAAAAGATGACTCATGTCACTAATCTCATCCTGGGCTTACCCTAGGGTAATCCCCGACCCACGAACTATCATAGAGCATCCGGCCCATAAACCACGAACCATGTTGTCCACGTCCACCCTCGCTGTCGGCTGCCTTATGCATGCAAATTATACACACAACATGATCTAATAGACTGTCGAATAATAGACTCTACCCTAAGACCACATGAAATAAGGTCAAATCAGCTATTCTAAGGCTATATGATCCTAACCGTATACAATTTTCAAAACATACACATTGCATTTATAAATACCAATTATCATTCTTATTCCAGCATGACATCCAATATCCTCATGGCTACAAGCACCACATATCAGGCCAACCTATTGCTGACTACTCAGCACTCGCATGCAAGTCTACCAACTCATACAACATATACAGGCATATCCCTTAGCCCTAACTAGCATGAGATTCACAGATTCATAATTAAATCATAACAGATAACAAATGTGGGTATCCTTGGGAAACTTACTTGAGCTCGGTTGATTGCATGCACCACACCCTTTCTTTTCTTAAAAATTCTTTACTTAAAACATTTTCCTTTGAAATTTTTTGAAAACCTTACAGATCCTCAGTTTGAGTTCAGACACACCCGAAGGTATCCCCGAATCCCTCAAACCAAGGCTCTGATACCAACTTGTAACGACTCAAAAATCAAGGGTAAAAATTTCATTTTTAGTATAGCTAAAACATTGATATTTATCTCAAACATTTCAAGTCATCCATAAGTAAAACATTTATCAGAGTTTATCCAAAAATCATTCATTGCGGAAATCATAGGTGTGTGCACTGCGATCAAACTGAGCCCTTCCTTTCCAGAACGATGATACCTGAAACCATAAACAAACTTGTAAGCACGAAGCTAAGTGAGTTTTCCAGAGCATACCCCAGACAATCCACATAACACATATCATACTATCTATAAAGCTACACATACCACATAAGCCATGCATACATAAGCCTGCAAGGATGCCATGGGCTACCCCACATGGTCTTTACCTAGGACTGCCATGGGCTACCCCACATGGTCTTACATCCAATGTCATGGGCTACCCCACATGGTCTTTACCTAGGACTGCCATGGATTACCCCACATGGTCTTACATCCAATGCCATGGGCTACCCCACATGGTCTTACATCCAATGCCACGGGCTCCCCCCGGGGTCTTCCACGCAAGTATCATAAAGACAACTAGCATAACACAAATCATATATCACTAGCATACCACTTAGCATAAAGCTGACTATCATACCATATATCTCTACTACAACTAGCGTACCACATAACATAAAATGGGCTGACCTTGGTGACTTAGACCCATTGGTATGGTGAGAAAACTCACCTCGCATTGTAGAAGCTTCCTGCATGAATTCCTTAGTTGTTGCCCTGCCAGCTTCCCGAGCAGTTACTACCAAACAATACACCCAATTAGCAATTGGGTCCCATACCATAATCCTTAGTCCATGCATGGGGTAAAATTACCATTTTACCCCTGGACCAAATGATCCAAAACTAAGGCCCAACCCAAAACAAAAGCCCATCATTATAATGTCCATAAAACCATCAATGGCCTAATTTTACAAATTGGGCCCAGATCTTTCTAATGGACCTTTTACTAAAGCCCAATATTCTCCTTGGTCAATAATCCTGACCCCAATTGGCCCACGAAGGCCCACAACAACCTAATCCAAGAATTGGCTCAAACCGAGGCCCACAAATGTGAAATCCATATCTATATTAGGCCACGAGGCCCCATTCCCATATCGGCCCAAAGATACATTCAGGCCTAATAATCAGCAAATCTAGGCCCAAAAGCATTAGGGCCGAAAGGTCCGAAGTCCACTAAGGCCCAAATCCTCCTGAGAGCGTACGCCCATCGTACCTGTTCTGTACGCTTAGCGTATTGGGCAAATGGGTTGTACGCGCAACGTACTACATAGTACGCCCAGCGTACAAACAACTCATGCACAAAATCCATTAACTACTTAATACTTAATCCAACAAGTACAAAATACAGATCTGAGCTATACATAACGTCTAAACCCATAAAGTCACTGACTTGGTGACTTTGCATGTCCCAAACAAAACCAAACTCCAAAAATGGCATTATACTTCAATAAAAGTGACCCTAACTCATGCTTGAACCCATTAAGACCTTCAAGATGACAACTTTCTGTCTTAGGGACTCAAATAGCATCAAGGGTGGCAACCCCAAGTCTAAGAATCGAATTTGAACCATAAAGCTTCATCCTTGGGACCAAAACCATAACCAAAAACTACTAGCTAGATCTACATGAAAGATTTGTCAAGGTTGAGACTTTATACCTCCAAAAGCTTGCAAAGTTGATGAAGGTTCTGGATCTAGAAGCTTGACTCCAACCATAGCTTGATCACCAAGTTCCTTCTTCTTCAAGGTCCAAACATAACAAGTCATAACCCAACTAGATCTACATGAGAAAGCCACCAAGATCCAGACTTTATACTTTTTGGAGTTAGATCAGTATGATTAGGGCTTGGATCCACAAGCATCAAGCCAAGCAATGCTTCCTCAAGGAACTCCTTCTTCCACAATAAGCACCCAAAAACCCACTAAATCACCAAAAAGCTCAAGAATCACTCAAATTGAGGCTAAGGGTCGATTTCTAGGGTTTAGAGGGATGGAAGCTGAAGATATTAGGGTTATGTTATGAGATAAGAGGCTTAAACAGGGTCCAAGACCCTAAAATAGGGTTCTGATTTGACTGGAGTACGTCCAGCGTACATATGGTACGCCTAGCGTACTCTTGGGAACCTTCGCGACCATCCTGGTCAGTACGCCCAACGTACTCCAAGGTACGCCCAGGGTACTGCCTTCTTCACTAGTACGCCCCGCGTACGCTTTGTGTACGCCCCACGTACTCAGCTAAGCCTGAAAACCATGAAACTTTCGAAGGCCATAACTTCTTCGTTATAAACCCGATTCCGACGATCCTTATCCATGGAAAGGTGATGAGAAGCCCTACACTTCTAACAACTCAAACCTTTCTTAAGACCTTCCGAACAAAAAATCCATTTTCCACAAAAGCCCGAACTGCCACTTTACCGAAATACCCCTAGGCTTCCAGAACACGAACCGATCACCCGGATCACTTCTAATACATCACTCGCACCCAAATAGGCCTAGATCTTACCTTCCCAAGAGCCATAATCCTTGCAATGACCGACCTTCGAGCCACAGCCTCAGACTAGGAGTCAATTCGGAACAGAGCGTTACATTATATGTATAGGTTTAGAAGAATTGAAATTGGTCATTGTATGACTGTATGATTATTGTTACTTGTTTGGTCTTTGTATGATTTTTTATTTTTTTAGGTTTATATGAAATTGAAATTGTACGTATAAAATGTTAATTTACTTGTTTAGGTTTATATGAAATTGAAATTGTGTATAAAATGTTATATGAAATTGAAATTGTTTAGGTTTATATGAAATTAATATTATATGTATAAAATGTTAATTTTCTTGTTTAGGTTTATATGAAATTGAAATTGTATGTATAAAATCTGAAATATGTATAATTGTGCTACTTTTTTAGGTTGATATGAAATTGTATAATGTGAAATATGTATGAATTTCCCCCACTACTTGATGAACTCACCATCGAAGAGGATAGAAAAGCTTATCCATCTCTTGATCACAGAAGACCCAGGAGCAAAAATTGATGATGGAATTGCATACATCAAACAAATGTTGAACATGATAATTCCAAGAGAAAAGATTGAAGATGTGATGGACATGGCTAAAGAAAATGTCATTGCATGGAAAATGTTGTACTGTAGGCAAGTTTAGTATGTTTTAGTTAAGTTAGTTTAATCTTTGTTAATATGATATATATATATATATATATATATATATATATATATATATATATATATATATATATATATATATATATATATATATATATATGCTATGAAAATGTAGATGTAACACAACATCCAATATTGTAGTTATTTTGAAACTCTTTTTTGATTACGATAATATAATATCAATGTACTTTGGTTTGAATTCATAAATTGTCAATATTTTATTATGGAATTATACTTTGTAGCCGCAGTTGGTTTAAACACAAGATCATAATGAACTAATGTGCACTGGTGTCTAAACTAAGAGTAAATTACAATAATGGTCCCTATGGTTTAGGGTAATTTGCGCATTTGGTCCCTAACTTATTGTTTTTAACTCGGTAGGTCCCTATTGTTTGTTTTGTTACGCGCTTGGTCCCTGTATTACCTAAAAAGATTAATTTTCCCTTGATTTTTTAATTTATTTAAATAAACACATCCCAACCCCACCCCTCACCTTATCTTACCTACCCCACCATTTTCCCTATTTAAATAATAGTATTTTTAGGTAAGACAGGGACCAAGCGCGTAACAAAAACAAAAAGTAAAGACCAAACGCGTAACAAAAACAAACAGTAGGGACCTTCCGAGTTAAAGAAAATAAGTTAGGGACCAAGCGCGCAAATTACCCCAAACCATAGGGCCCATTCGTGTAATTTACTCATAAAATAATAATTACTATAGTAAAGTGACCAGTTTTGAACATGGAATTGTACTTTGAATTTAACAATTTACCTATTTAATTTTTAGTTTAATTAATTGTCAATAGAAAGCTAAAAAAATATTAATTAAACAGTTTAAGATATAAGGCAAGCAGGGGTATAATTGTCTTTTTTTTCAACTCAGGAGACTATGTAAATAGGTTAAAGAAAAGTTTTTGACAGTGAGTGTCATCAGGGGTATTTTTGTCATTTTTGTTTTCTTATTTTAAAACAAAGAGATTAATTAAACAGTTTAAGATGGAAAGGAAGCAGGGGTATAATTGTCTTTTTTTAAGTCATGAGAGTAAGTAAAATAGTTAAAAAAAATTTGACAGTGAGTGTAATCAGGGGTATTTTTGTCTTTTTTGTTTTTTATTCTAAACCAAAGAGATTAATTAAACAGTTTAAGATGGAAGACAAGCATAGATATAATTGTCTCTTTTTTTTTTAAAAGTTAGGAGAGTAAGTACAAAAGTTAAATAAATTTTTTTGACGGTGAGGGTAATCAGGGGTAATTTTGTCTTTTTTGTTTTTTATTTTAAAACAAAGATATTAATTAAACAGTTTAAGATGGAAGGCAAACAGGGGTATAATTGTCTCTTTTTTTAAAAAGTGAGGAGAGTAAGTAAAAAAGTTAAAGAATTTTTTTTGGACATGAGTGTAATCAGAAGTATTTTTGTCTTTTTTGTTTTTTATTACCAAATATAATATGTAATAAGTATTTATAGTTTTCTTTTATCATATCCAAATATATTATGTAATAAAACGCAGCCTAGTTGGTCAATGACGATGGATTTACCACATATTTATTCTGGAATATTGTGCGTTTGAACCCTATTTACAACAATTTTATTTATTTTTATTATTATTTTTTTTATAAATTACATGTTTGTTAACTATGTCACACACTAGATAATATCTTTAAGTAATTCCTTTATCAATACGTAATTTCCTTCATATATTTTCCTTTTTTTTCGATATATCGTTGATAATCCATACCCATTGACTGAATACGCATATTCATTCAATATGATTTTTCTTTGAAGCATTCTTTGGTCAATACTAACATGTTGCTAATACAGAATAACTTCTATACAAGACATTGATACAGGTACGCATACATCACATTTGTATATGTTCTTCAACGACATAAAAAACTACACTTAATATAAGAATTGTTGATATTTGGTTTGATAATGATTTTAATTAGTATGCATATATGTTATAATCTACAGTTAACGTTGAATTGGCTTCCATGAATTGGTGCTTGAGAATTTTTGAAATATGCAGTACGCAATTACAAGATTTCTAGGAATATAGATCCTTTAGATACCAAAATAAAGATAAAAATTCCATGTCCATGTATAAAGTGTGTTAACCACATATCTCGTTCAATTGATGTGGTAGATGCTCACCTATTCAGTAATGAAAGTGATCAAACCTACACGAACTGGACTAAACATGGAGAAAAGGAGGAACCACCAAGTAATTATGTTTATACAGAGGATTTTGCCAGAAAAACATCATACAATGTTGAATACACAAACTTCACAAGAGAAATCCAACAAATGTTGCAGAAACAATGGAGATGATTGAAGCTACAGAAGATGATTTCATTAGGGACCCCGACAAGCTTAGAGAACTTATTAATGATGTTGAGAAGCCCCTATATAAAGGATGTCCTAACTTTACAAATTTATCTGCAATCATAAAACTACTCAACTTAAAGAATAAGCATGGAGTCACTAATAAGTGCTTTACAGAATTATTAGTGTTGATCAAAAATATGTTAACAGAAGGATACGAAATGTACAGGAGTACATATTAGGCCAAGAAAGCATTCAAAGTAATGAGTTCAGGGTATACAAAACTCGTTTCGTGTTCAAGCTCATGAAAATCTTGACAATCCCGACTCGCACAACTAGGGTGAGCTTCTATAGCCCCTCTTTACATTTTTTACACATTTGGGGGAGAATACATATATATTTGATGTTAAATTTATAAATTTTGAAGTATCATTAAGTTATAAAGTATTTTTTTAAATTTGTTATAAGCTTTAAAAACTTGTAGATTAGTTAAGTTAAGAAACTAATGTTTTTTTATAACAATTGTAAGAGAATAAGAAAGATGCAGGTTTTACAAACCATACTCTGTGAAATAATGTAAATGTTTATTTGTGATGAAAAACGACAAGATTATGTCTAACTAGCTATATGTAGAGTTAGTAATACCTAGATTGTAACCTATATCTATATATATATATATATATATATATATATATATATATATATATATATATATATATATATATATATATATACTCGGTTTAGTAAGTTGTATGTTTAATAAATGGATGTATTACATACTCAGATAAATATAAATATAATGTGGGCTCAACCCTTAATTAACATGTAGTAATAATTGTGAATGGCTCACGAACTTCATTATTATTATATAATTAAAGAATATATTGTCATTGATATTAGTAAATATAGATCAAAACACAATCTATCTACGTGATTAAAATTCGTTAATGACAACTTGATTTATAACGGTATAAAGATTTATCAGATAAAAACTCAATGATTATCGTGTGAAAAGTCTTTTACCTCAAATAAATGTCTTAATAATACGTTCCCAAAAATTATATAAAATATTGGGATCGTGAGCTTCAAGTAAATTCGAACAAGAAATTTATTTTAATTAGTCACTACCATAATGCTACATTGAAATACGATAAGTATACTAAATCCTAGAAGTTATTAATATTATAGAATGTCGTTTTCTAAACGAAAAATGTAACATCCGGATTTCCAGGTATTATGTTTGATTATTTATTTTATGAGTAAAAGAGAGGGACTCGACGAGTTGAGGCGTAGACTCGTCGAGTAGGACCGTGATTGCTGACTGGATTAATGAACGGCCTCGACGAGTCGGAAGGGTGGACTCGACGAGTCCGCGCTGTAAATTGAAACCCTAATTCTCGGGGTCTGTGCCCTATTTAAAGGCCTTTATGGCCTCCATTTGCGGTCACTTCACCCCTGAGAAACCCTAGAGAGCAGAGAGATCATTTGTGGTGCAAGAGGAAGCCTAATTCACCATTTCTTGTGTGTTTTAGCAAGAAGGAAGGAGGTAGAACAAGCTAGGCGGGTTGAGGAGCTTGGATCCACTTCTATGTGATCAGAGGAAGCTGTTGGAGGTAACAATCTATGCCATTCTCGTGTTTATTATGATTCTAGTGAAATCTAGGGTTTTCTTTATGCCTCTTTTAGTTGAATCTTGAGTATGTGAGGTCCCAAGGCGAGTTGGTTCATAGATCTGGACCTTAAGAGGTCCAGAGAGTCCTTACCACTCTGCTTTATGCCATACCTTTTGAGTTATGAGCCTAGGAGGCCATTTTAGAGGTTATTTCACCAAAAGAAGCTTTGGGTGTGTTGCATGTGTACCAAGATTCGACCTTTACGTGATTATCATGCTTGAGAAGGTCAGATCTATAGATTAGAGAAGCAAATCTGACCTTAGAAGGTCATTTGAGTATGAACATGGAAGCAACTCGCCGAGTTCATAAGTGGACTCGACGAGTCGAGTCGGGGTTGCCCCCCAATTCGTGACAGGAGGAACCTGTCGAGTGGAAGGATGACTCGACGAGCCAAGAGAGGCTAGAAGGATTCAGAGGACCCGCATGGACTCACCGAGTCGCCCATGTGCACTCGACGAGTCGGGTCAAAGTTTGCCCGTTGACTTTCGTTGACCTTAGGGTTCTGGTCAAGATTGATTCAAGAGAGTTCAGAGAGGGGTAGAATGGCCTTCTACCCAATCTTTAGAGATGAGACTATGAGAGAATATTGATTGGGTATGTTATTTGAATAATAGGAAGAGGCTAGGTCGGGACATTGAGCACGAGAGCTTATCCGACTTCATTGAGGTGAGTCTTCTCACTATACTGTACCTGGAAGGGTACCTATGTGTGACCGGAAGGTCTTATATGCTATGAGATGTATGAGCTGTATGTTGTTATGTGATATGTATGTGATATGTATGCTATGTATGATAAGGACCGGAAGGTCAAGATGATATGGACCGGAAGGTCAAGAGGTTACGGACCGGAAGGTCGATACGGGTAGGACCGGAAGGTCTACCGGGATTCAGGACGGAAGTCCCCTGAGACACTTGGACCGGAAGGTCCCACAGAGTTATGGCCTGGAAAGGCGTATGTGTTGTATGTGGTATTTTGGGGAACTCACTAAGCATTTATGCTTACAGTTGCTGTGTTATGTGTTTCAGGTACCAGTGAGGATCATGGGAAGGCGCCGGCAAGATCCGTACACACTCATAGAGATTATGTTTTGAGATTCTGGGATTTGTTTTTTATGATCACATTGGATACAGTCTGTTTGATATTGTTTTTGATGATTGAAAATGTGATTTAAAAATGAAAATTGTTTGAAAATTTACGTTGTTACAAGTTGGTATCAGAGCCTTGGTTTGAGGGATTTGGGTGCATCTTCGGATGTATCTGAACTCAAACTGAGGATTTGAGAAAGTTTTTAATAAAATAAACAATTTTTCTAAGAGAGTAAAAGATTTTGAGAAAGGCAGAACGGAGCAGTGTGTACGATCAGCCAGCGCCCGAACGGTGATTTCCCAAAATACCTTACATTATGTATTATGAGATATGATATGATATGATATGCATGTTAGAGTAGGCTAGGTATTCATATTAGGACTAGAGTGGCCTGATTTGTGATGTTGTAGCCTAGGAAGATTTATGCTGCTATGTGATGCTTGAGAGTGAGTAGGTAGCAGTGAGGAGCTTTTGAGGGGTCTACCGAAGGGTAGCCTATGCCAGCGAGATGTCGAGTACTTGTGATCTAGGATCCTAGGAGGAGGACTTGGGGTGAATATTGATGCGGTGTGGACGGTAGTATAGGGCCCGTACTACTGAAGACACCGGATCAGTGCGCAGTCCAAGTAAGAATCCTTAGGGTACTAGGGAACAAGTAGGGTTGAGTTATCGAGTGCGAGTATGCTCGAGCAAGTCTCTGATATTATTATGTTGTATTTCAGAGACATCATGGTTGGGACACGCCACAGACCTGAGACGAGCAGCGTGAGTGACGAGGAGCTTCGTCAGATGATCCACGATGAGGTGGCAGCGGCGATTCGAGCCGAGATTCCGGAGATGTTTGGGTCTATCAAGACCACATTGATTGAGACTTTTGATGAGCGGTACGCAGCGGTGACTGAGGCTGTGGCTGTTGAAGCTACTGCAGCTGTGGCTGCTGCCAGGCCTCAGGGAGGTGACTCGTTGTTGTTTCGAGAGGTCAGCAACACGAAGCCACCAGAGTTTGACGGGACGCAGGATCCGATCGCTGCGATGAGATGGATTTCTGATATTGAGGGATGCTTCTACACGTGTTCATGTCCGGAGCATCTGAGGATACGGTTCGCGCTGAACCAGCTTCGCTTGGGAGCGAAGGACTGGTGGATGTTCGTGACGGCGAGCTTCACTCTTGCAGAGATTTCAGAGGTGACCTGGGAGAGGTTCACCACTATGTTCAGAGACGAGTATGTTCCACCGGTGGAAAGGGAACGGCTGGCCCAAGAGTTCTTGACCCTCAAGCAGGGTACTGATTCTGTTACTGTGGTTACCAGGAAGTTTCATGAGAGGGCGATGTTCTGCCCTGAACAGGTGTCTAGCGAGCAGGCACGCATGAGCCGCTATTTGGGCATTTTGAGGAGGGATATTCGGGAGTTCGTGTCGAACTCGACTTACCGGACATTTGCTGAGCTCCAGGAAAATGCCCGAAAGAGGGAGATTGAGTTGGAGACTCAGGCCAGGGAGGAGGCCGAGTCTCAGGGAATGGATCGGCGGCCGGAACAGTCTCAGCCGGCAGCCAAGCGGTCAAAGCCCGCCGATTCGAGATGTGGAGGCCAGAAGGGCCGCACTTGCGGAAAGTGCGGCAAGGGACATGACGGGGTTTGTCGATCGGGTGCTTGCTACAAATGTGGCAAGGAGGGGCATATAGCCAAGGATTTCCCTAAGGGGTTCATGGTTTGTTTTCATTGCAACCAGACGGGCCATTGGAAGGCCGAGTGTCTGCAGCTGCTGGGGACAGCACATAGAGCACCGCCGGGATCTGCCCCTGCCGCCGTACGAGCTACTGAGGTTTGGCCGGTGAAGGCCGAGGCACCGAAGGCTCGCGGGAGAGCCTTCCAGTTGACAGCGGAGGAGGTCCGCGCAGCGCCCGATGTCGTGGCTGGTATGTATTCTTTCATTTATTTATGCTGAGTTTGAGGTGTTGTACTTATATTATGATATGCGTAGGTACTTTTCTTGTGAATTTCATACCTGCTTTGGTGTTATTTGAATCGGGTGTGAGTCGGTCATTTGTTTCCTTAGCGTTTAGTCAGCACATCAGTATCCGACGAGAGGCGTTGAGTCGACCTCTGCGAGTTTCTATAGCTGACGAGCGAGCGGTGTATGCTACGGAAGTGGTTCGAGGATGTGTACTCGAGATCTTCGGTGTCGAGTTCCCGATAGATATAGTCCCGATTGCAATGGGGGACGTATGTGTCATAGTGGGCATGGATTGGTTGAGCCGATTTGGGGTTGTTATAAACTGCGAGCGACAGTTGGTGACGATACGAGACCCTAGTGGGGGAGTACTTACGGTGTACGGCGAGGGTACCCGATGTGGGTCAGCGTTTTGTTCGGTTGCCAGAGCGAGACAGAGTTTACAGCAGGGCTGCAGCGGGTCTGTAGCCTATGTGATGGACACACGAGTGGCCGCTGGGAGGCCAAGTTCGATGAATGACGTTCCGATAGTGCGTGAGTTCCCGGATGTTTTTCCCGAGGAGTTTCCGGGTGTGTCTCCCGAGACACAGGTAGAGTTCCGCATCGATTTGGTTCAGGGGGCAGCGCCTATCGCCAAGGCGCCTTATCGCCTTGCGCCGCCAGAGATGCAGGAGTTATCCTCGCAGCTTCAGGAGGTGCTGGGGAAGGGGTTTATTAGACCGAGTAGTTCCCCTTGGGGAGCGCCGATCCTTTTTGTCAAGAAAAAGGATGGTTCACACCGGATGTGCATCGATTACCGGGAGTTGAACAAGTTGACGGTCAAGAACCGTTACCCATTACCGAGGATCGACGATTTGTTCGACCAGTTACAGGGAGCGTCTTGGTTCTCCAAGATTGATCTGAGGTCTGGATATCCTCAAATGAGAGTGCGTGATGAGGATATCCAGAAGACGACGTTCAGGACTCGTTATGGGCATTACGAGTTCGTGGTGATGCCTTTCGGGCTCACCAATGCACCGGCATCGTTCATGGATCTCATGAACAGGGTGTGTAGGCCGATGTTGGATCGTTCGGTGATCGTGTTCATTGATGATATTTTGGAGTATTCGTGATCTAGAGAGCAGCACGAGGAGCATCCGAGAGAGATTCTCAGGGTATTGAGATCGGAGAGGCTTTATGCCAAATTCTCCAAGTGCGAGTTCTGGTTACGGGAGGTCCAGTTCTTGGGGCATCTCGTCAACCAGAATGGGATTTTGGTCGATCCGGCCAAGATTGAGGCGGTTATGAGGTGGGAGGTGCCGAGATCACCCACCGAGATCAGGAGTTTTCTAGGATTGGCCGGATATTATCGGAGATTTATCAGGGATTTCTCCAATATCGTCGTGCCTCTCACCAGGTTGACTCGGAAGGGTGTTGCTTTTTCGTGGGGTCCGGAGCAGCAGACCTCGTTTGAGACACTTAGCCAGAGATTATGCGAGGCCCCAGTGTTGGCCCTCTCGGAAGGGATGGAGGATTTTGTGGTGTGGTGTATTGTGACGCATCGATATCGGGGTTGGGTGCAGTACTTATGCAGAGGGGGCATATGATAGCGTATGCATTGAGGCAGCTGAAGCCTCATGAGACGAGGTATCCCACTCACGATCTGGAGTTGGGGGCAGTTGTGTTCGCCCTCAAGATCTGGCGTCACTACTTATATGGGGTTCGGTGTACCATATACACGTACCACAAGAGCTTGAAGTATTTGATGGTTCAGCCCAATCTGAATATGCGCCAGAGGAGATGGTTGGATGTGGTAAAGGATTACGATTGTGAGATCCTGTACCATCCGGGCAAAGCTAATGTTGTAGCTGATGCCCTAAGCCGTAGGGCGGATAGCGCCCCGATTCGAGACATTTGTATGCGACTGACAGTGATGACTCTGGTGTTGGACACCATTCGGGAGGCCTAGGCAGAGGCCGTGAGACCGGAGAACCGCAAGAGAGAGCGGGTGATTGGTCAGGTACCTGAGTTCGTTACTGATAGCCGCGGGCTTATGACCTTTCAGGGTCGGATTTGGGTGCCGTATGTAGGCGGGGCGCGCACCACTTTGATGGAGGAGGCGCACCGATCGAGGTTCTCGATCCATCCCGGGGCCACTAAGATGTATTTGGATCTGAAGAAAGATTACTGGTGGCCTTGTATGAAGAGGGATGCAACATGGTTTGTTGAGAGGTGCTTGACCTGTCGCAGGGTTAAGGCTGAACACCAGCGTCCACACGTCAAGTTGCAGCTACTTGAGGTTCCCCAGTGGAAGTGGGAACAAATTTCCATGGATTTTATCACCAAATTGCCAAGGACCACGAGGGGTGTCGATGCGATTTGGGTGATTGTCGACCGGCTGACGAAGAGCGATCACTTCCTTACTATCAGTGAGAGCTCTTCTGTAGAGAGATTGACAAAGTTGTATGTGAGGGAGGTGGTATCGCGGCATGGAGTACCGATCTTGCTTGTGTCAGACCGAGATGTACGTTTCTCTTCCAGGTTCTGGAAGAAGTTCCATGAGGAGTTGGGTAGGAGGCTGCATTTCAGTACCGCTTACCACCCCCAGATGGACGGACAGAGTGAGTGGACGATTCAGACGCTCGAGGATATGCTCCGAGCATGTGTGTTGGACTTCGGGGGAAGTTGGGACAAGTATCTGCCATTGGCTGAGTTTTCTTATAACAACAGCCACCATTCGAGTATAGGTATGCCTCCCTTCGAGTTGTTGTATGGTAGGAGATGTTGGACTCCCATTTGTTGGGGAGAGGTAGGGCAGCACGTGATGGGCAGCACTGAGATAGTGCTTCAGACGACCGAGTAGATACAGCAGGTTAGACAGAGGTTGTTGACGGCTCAGAGTCGCCAGAAGAGTTATGCGGATAGGCGACGATCCGAGCTTGAGTTCCAGGTGGGAGACTTCGTACTCCTGAAAGTGTCTCCTTGGAAAGGAGTGATTCGATTCAGGAAGAGGGGCAAGCTGGGGCACCGGTATATTAGGCCGTTCAGGGTGACCGCGAGGGTGGGCAGGGTAGCATATCGATTGGAGCTACCTGCGGAGTTGAGCCAGATTCATGATACCTTCCACGTATCTCAGTTGCGGAAGTGTATAGCCGACGAGTCGACGGTGATGCCGCTGGAGGATATTCAGGTGGATGCGAGCCTGAGTTATGCTGAGAGGCCACTCGCGATCCGGGATCGGAAGATCAACGTTATGAGGAACAAGGAGGTGTCCCTGGTGCACGTCCAGTGGCAACATCGGAAAGGGTCCGAGCTGACTTGGGAGCCGGAGTTAGAGATGCGGGAGCAGCATCCAGAGTTGTTTGCGGAGCAAGACTTCGAGGGCGAAGTCTGATTCTAGTGGGGGAGAATTGTAACATCCGGATTTTCAGGTATTATGTTTGATCATTTATTTTATGAGTAAAAGAGAGGGACTCGACGAGTTGAGGCGTAGACTCTTCGAGTAGGACCGTGAATGCTGACTAGATTAATGAACGGACTCGACGAGTCGGAAGGGTGGACTCGACGAGTCTGCACTGTAAATTGAAACCCTAATTCTCGGGGTCTGTGCCCTATTTTGAAGGCCTTTATGGCCTCCATTTGCGGCCACTTCACCCCTGAGAAACCGTAGAGAGCAGAGAGATCGTTTCTGGTGCAAGAGGAAGGCTAATTCACCATTTCTTGTGTGTTTTAGCAAGAAAGAAGGAGGTAGAACAAGCTAGGCGGGTTGAGGAGCTTGGATCCACTTCTATTTGATCAGAGGAAGCTATTGGAGGTAACAATCTGTGCCATTCTCGTGTTTATTATGATTCTACTGAAATCTAGGGTTTTCTTTATGCCTCTTTTAGTTGAATCTTGAGTATGCGAGGTCCCAAGGCGAGTTGGTTCATAGATCTTGACCTTAAGAGGTCCAGAGAGTCCTTACCACTCTGCTTTATGCCATACCTTTTGATTTATGAGCCTAGGAGGCCATTTTAGAGGTTATTTCACCAAAAGAAGCTTTGGGTGTGTTGCATGTGTACCAAGATTCGACCTTTACGTGATTATCATGCTTGGGAAGGTCAGATCTATAGATTAGAGAAGCAGATCTGACCTTAGAAGGTCATTTGAGTATGAACATGGAAGAACTCGACGAGTTCATAAGTGGACTCGACGAGTCGAGTCGTGGTTGCCCCGCGATTCGTGACAGGAGGAACCCGTCGAGTGGAAGGATGACTCGAGGAGCCAAGAGAGGCTAGAAGGATTCAGAGGACCCGCATGGACTCGTCGAGTCGCCCATGTGCACTCGACGAGCCGGGTCAAAGTTTTACCGTTGACTTTCGTTGACCTTAGGGTTCTGGTCAAGACTGATTCAAGAGAGTTCAGAGAGGGGTAGAATGACCTTCTACCTAATCTTTAGAGATGAGACTATGAGAGAATATTGATCGGGGACGTTATTTGAATAATAGGAGGAGGGTAGGTCGGGACGTTGATCACGAGAGCTTATCCGACTTCATTGAGGTGAGTCTTCTCACTATACTATACCTGGAAGGGTACCTATGTGTGACCGGAAGGTCTTATATGCTATGAGATGTATGAGTTGTATGTTGTTATGTGATATGTATGTGTTATGTATGCTATGTATGATAAGGACCGGAAGGTCAAGATGATATGGATCGGAAGGTCAAGAGGTTACGGACTGGAAGGTCGATACGGGTAGGACCAGAAGGTCTACCGGGATTCGGGACGGAAGCCCCTGAGACACTTGGATCGGAAGGTCCCACAGAGTTATGGCCTGGAAAGGCGTATATGTTGTATGTGGTATTTTGGGGAACTCACTAAGCATTTATGTTTACAGTTGCTGTGTTATGTGTTTCAGGTATTAGTGAGGATCGTGGGAAGGCGCCGGCATGATCCGTACACAGTCATAGAGATTATGTTTTGAGATTCTGGGATTTGTTTGTTATGATGACTTTGGATACAGTCTGTTTGATATTGTTTTTGATGATTGAAAAATTGATTTAAAAATGAAAATTGTTTGAAAATTTACGTTGTTACAAAAAATAATTATAATAACTTAGTAAATTCCTAACAAGAAATTCTAGGACTAGGATACATATATCACCGTTAGAACCCACCACATCTGGTCATACTATTTATCTTACCTTTTGTTATAACGAGGTGAATGACTTAAGCATGCCCTATTACGGCAATGAGGATTATGGAACCATGAACTTGTGTTTTTGTTATAAATTATGTTTTATGTCCTCTTTTTAGGTCAATGAGGATTTGTAGTGAATCATGTAATAAAGTAAGATATAATTATGTTGTATATAGTGAAAAACTTTAAGTGGTTGCTTTAATGTTTAATATATGCTATGTTTATGATATTCAATTAACGTCACTCGCCCGACGATTCCCCCGTCGGCTGGGGTGTGATAGATTGGTATCAGAGCATTAGCTATAGCGAACCGGTATTTCTCGTAGGATATGCAACTATAGCCTAGGGTAAGACTTCTCTGATAAAGGCTTAGTCCTCTAAATCTATAAATACACATATGTTAATATTAAGTAATAATACATGTCAAAACAAAGTAAGGAAGTCATACTATAAAAACCATAACACATAGCAATCGATAAAATGAACTTCTTAATTACATTATATATATATATATATATATATATATATATATATATATATATATATATATATATATATATATATATATATATATATCTATATATATATATATATATATATATATATATATATATATAGATGGGTACTTGGAGGAACAAGGATGGAGTCCCGTGCTCACCCCCTCTTCTAGCCGAAGACCCCTACTATCCTGACCGAGAGACAAGATATCAAATGGTCGCATCAGAGGACTCCTCAGAGGAAGAAGAACCCGTGGAGTAACCATCTGATGGTGAGGAAATGGAAGCGAAACCGGAGGAGACTGATCCTAATAAACACGATGAGACCGCAGAAGATAGCGAGCCCATGGAGGCTGAAGTGGTTCTTCCTCCCAGGCCCACACCTTCAAGCCCTTACAAAGACATCCTGAGAAGGGATGGGAAAACTTACCAAACCGCCAGGAAAACCACTCTTAACCACAAAGGGATTCAGAATCCCCGACATGGATTATCCAAGGGCGTGAGGAGGGGTTTAAGAGATACTAATTGGATCACTGCATTCGAAGAGGATACGATCTATGGTGGAAGAATCACCTCCCGATAGAGGACGGGAAAAGCTCAGGAGTGCGTCCTCCTCCCGATGATTATAGTGGATATTTGGCCCTGTTATTTAACCACACCCTAAAACTGGAAAAGCAAGAAAGAGTGGTGTCAAAAGAAATCAAAGAACGTGAAAACAACACTACTCACGTATCATGGAGAGCAGGAAGATTGGAGACCCAGGTGACCCAAAATCAAAATACATTGATGGGGATGTGTGGATTAATGGACACAGAGATTGCTGCTAGGATGCAACAGGATACCCACATGATGGAAGTTGATCTTCAAGCTCAGGCAACCCTTATCATGGTGGGAGCCAGTGAAGAGGAAATAATGGCCATTAATGGGAGGTTGGATGCGATCGGGATGCAGCTTGTTGAGATCACAAGGGCATTGAATACCTACCAACGATTTGGATGAGTGGAAGGAGTCAGTCAGTGACTAGGACAGATGGGAGTATTCTATAGCCCGTCGGATGCAGTGGTAGAAGAACACCTAGGATTAACTATGGAAGATCTGGCATGTAACCTTTTGTATGATCAGGATTTTGGGAATGGATGATATAGCAGGTGTATGTAACTCCTTGCAAATTTTGGGCTTTTGGGCCATTTTTGTAATAGTTGGTAGAATCATAATTTCCCAAAAACCTTGAAAATTTATTGTAATGATGGATGTAATCGTTCAATGTTAAATATAATGAAGCCTATTATGTATTATGTTGGTGTTAAACGAATGCTTGAAATTTTTTTATGGGTGACGTTTAGTGATTAATTTTATGGTTACAATGAAATGCATAAAAATCAAATAGTGTAATATTGAAATTAACGTATAATAATGCAACCGAATCATGTCCCACTGCTAAATGTAATAGGTTAAGCATCATGCCACCATGAAGAAGAAGCACCAGGTTGCACCCTAACCTAACGTCTGTTCTAGAAAGAATAATTGGCAGACTCAGGAGAGTACGATCAAGGCCAACAGAAACCTCCGTCACACCTGAAGTAGGTCTACCTACAACCACGGTAGAATTAGAACAATTGATATTCGATCAACTCGCGGTTGCGCTAGCACAACCGAAAATTGTTCGCAATGCCACCTTTGGAGCTGGTAATGGTGGAAATGTTAATGGGCAAGGTAGCAGCTCTCGAGGAGATGTTAGAGGACCACAACGAGCGCGTAGCTATAGAGACTTCACTAACTGTAAACCCAAGAACTTTTATGGGAATGAGGGCATTATCGGACTGACAAGATAGATTGAAAAGATGGAATCCGTATTTCAGATAAGCTTCTGTCCCGATGACAGCAAAGTTCGATTTGATGTGAGTATGTTTATAGACTCAACCCTAACTTGGTGGAATGACCAAGTAAAAACTGTAGGCATAATTCCTGCGAACTCCTTGACATGGGAAGAACTGAAAATGATGTTGAAAGAAGAATATTGCCTGAGAGATGAGCTTCGAGCATTGGAGCAAGAATTATGGAATTTGAAAATGAAAGGCCTTGACATCAACGCTTACATAACCAGGTTTAATGACCTCGCTCTATAATGTCCGACTCTAGTGACCCTAGAATACAAAAAGATAGAGTGTTTTGTTTGGGGTCTGGTGCCATAAATAAGGGGAACAGTGTTGGGTTCCCGATCAACAACCTACGAATGTTTTAGGAATTTGGCAAGCCGTTTAGTTAAGAACGAGCTCAATCCGGGAACTCTGAATACTAAGATTGAAACTCCCAAACCCGAAAACAACAAGCACAAGACTGGAGGTAGAGACTTTAAGCACATATCAAGGAAGAAACAAGGGACTGGATCTGTGTACGAAGCAACTACGAAAACCAATCCAATACCAGTTTCACAGCCAATCAATGCTGGTCAATACCCACATTGCAACAAATGTCTCAAACATCACCCTGGTGAATGTTATTTTTGCACCAAATGCACAAAGTTTGGACACACGATTAATTATTGCAAAAGCACAGTGTCGATTATGGGGAGCACTCAGATGAATACATGACTAAGTGGAAATAGTGGTAGGAACTGTTACAAATGTGGTGTACCGGGACATTTCAAACGTGAATGCCTAAAATTGAAAAATGTTGGTGAAAGGGTTCATGGACGGGTGTTTGTTATTGGAAGCAAGGAGGCTATTCAAGATCCCTCGGTAGTCACCAGTACGTTTCTTATCAACATCATATATGCTACTATTATATTTGACTCCGAAGTTGATAAGAGTTTTATAAGACCAACATTCAAACAATTATTGAACCACGAATCCAACAAATTATATGTAGCATATAAGATAGAAGTAGTAAATGGCCAAATAGAAAAAACCACTAAAATTCTAATAAATTGCCACCTAACTCTAAACGACCACACAATTCGAGGTGATCTTATGCCAATGCCAATCGGGAGTTTCGACGTCATCATTGACATGGATTGGCTGTCTCCTCACCATGCAAAAATCATGTGCTACGAGAAAGCTTTGCGGATAAACATACCTGACGGGGAAAGTTTAACCTTCTATGGTGACAAGTCAGGTCAAAACCTCAAGCTTATGTCTTGTACGAAAGCTTGAAAATATCTACATAAGAAATATTATGCTTTCTTGGCTCATATAGTGTATAAGAAGACTAAAGTAAAAGAAATAAAGGACATACCTCAACTATGCGATTATCCTGACGTTTTCCCATAAGATTTTCCAAGGCTACCATCGAACCGACAGGTCAAATTTAGGATTGTCCTAATTCCCGGGGCTGCACTAGTAGCTAAAGCACCCTACATATTGGCTCCATCTGAGATGCGGGAGCTCTCGAGTAAACTACAAGAACTTCTAGACAGGGGCTTCATTAGGCCAAGTTTTTCACCATGGGGAGCGCCAGTATTATTTGTCAAAAAGAAAGACGGTACTTTTTGAATCTGCATTGACTATATGGAATGGAATAAACTAACCATCAAGAACCGATAACCGCTTCCTAGAAACGATGATTTGTTTGATCAACTTCAACGATCTAGCTACTAGTCAAAAATAGATTTAAGATCGGGGTATCATCAGCTCGAGATACCAGAAGAAAATGTTATGAAGAGTGCATTTACGACTTGGTACGGTCAATATGAGTTCCTGGTCATGCCTTTTGAATTGACCAATGCCCTAACAATATTCATGGATCTCATGAATCGAGTCTACAAACCATATTTGGATAAGTTTGTAATAGTATTTATTGATGATATTCTGATCTACTCACAGACTAAGGAAGAACATGGACAGCACTTGCGACAGATATTAGAACTATTGAGAAAAAGAAAAGTTGTATTCCAAATTCTCCAAGTGCAAATTTTGGATCAGGCAAGTACACTTTTTGGGACACGTGGTGAGCAATAAAGGAATCCATATACACCCCACAAAAATCGAAGCGGTCAAGTGTTGGGAGGCACCAAAAACGCCAAAAGAAGTGTGCCAGTTCCTAGACCTTGCACGGTACTACCGTAGATTTATTGACAATTTCTCAAGAATCGCAAAGCCTCCCACTGCTCTAACACAAAAAGACATGAAATTTTAATGGGGAGATACGTAGGAAACTGCATTCCAAAAGTTGAAGCAAATGTTGTCTAGTGCACCAATTTTATCCTTGTCTGAAGGAACAGAGGTTTTTGTCGTATATTTTGATGTGTCAATTCAAGGACTGGGGTGTGTATAAATGGAGAGAACAAAGTAATCGCCTATTCATGACGACTGCTCAAGACCCATGAAAACAATTACACGACTCAAGATCTTGAGTTAGGAGCGATAGTTTTTGCATTAAAGATATGGAGACATTATTTATATGACATGAAGTGCATTAGTTACATTGATCATAAGAGTCTTCAACATATCTTTGACCATAAAGAATTAAATATGAAACTGTTGGATTAGGTGTCTAAGCCCGTAACTATAATTGGTATGTACTTGACCCGAGAGTAGCATGGTCCATTTCGGGTTGCATTCACCAGGGCAATTTGATAGGATGGATATTTGAGAAAGAGGTTATTTGTGATTTATTAATATATTATAAGTATAATATATTAATTGAGAAATCATATTATTTAATTAGTATTGATCAAGAATTAATTTGGAATTAATTTAGTGATCAAAAGAGACTTATTAAATTAACGAGGACTGATTATGTAAATCAGTTATACATATGGTTTGGGCTATTTATCCATGATGGACTAAGTTTATGTGATAGTCCATGAAGAGTTAGTCCATAAGAATTATTGGATCATAAGCCTAAGTGTAAGAATTAGGGTTTGCATATGACTCTTGGAATTCTACACTATATATGTATTTCCCTAAGCCTAAAATCGAACCTATGAGTTCAAAGGAAGACCTAGCCGATGTTGTGTCTCCAAACCTCTCTCTCATACTCATCCAATTGTTCATGGTGTGTTGTGAACCGTTTGAGGCATCACACTTGGGGTGCTTAGCTCTTGAAAGGCCAAATATCACATGCTACAACTAAGAGGTATTCTTCTAATTAGTTTTTGTGTTTCAAATATCTATGTTGTATGCTAGTTATAGGTTTCATGCTTTGGATAATTTTTGTTGCATGTATAACTAGAGAAAACTTAGATCCAAAGCATTAGGGTTGTATGTGCACCATAGGAGTGTTGTAGTACATAAAACCCAACAGTGGTATCAGAGCCATGGGTGTTTTATGTTATTTTATGCAATTGTTGTTTGCTCAAAGCTGGAAAAAAATCATTTTTTTGGACTCTGCCTGATCACCACGAGGTGGTGACGGGTTTGGCAGATTTTTCGGATTTCTTGGCTTAATTTGGATTTGGATAATTACTGTAAGTTGTTTTGTTGCTCAAAATTCAATTTTTATGTTATGAAAATAATTATCCTCATCTAAATTAAAAGATAAATTGTCAAATTATAAAATAATTACTAGATTATATGATAAACTAATTATTTGTATTATTTGATTTATCTTGCTAAATGAATTGTAATTAGGTCAAATTGGTAAAAAATAATATGATTATTTTATTGGTTAAAATTTTATCTAAACGTTTTTGAAGAGTTACAAAACTTGCCATCAAGTTTTGGAACTCAAAAAGTTTTTTTAAGGAGTTACAGAGCTTGCCATCAAGTTTGGAATTCAAAAGGTTTTCAAGAGTTACAAACTTTACCCTCAAGTTTTGGAACTTAAAAAGTCTCATTTATGAAACATTAACTCTATTAATTGAAAGGTTTCAAAAGGTGCAACTCTTGGGTTCATAACTTAAAAATTAATTAAATAGTTTTAATTTTGAATTTTTTTTATATTTAGAATCCTGATGTTTTTGAATAATTTAATTACACCCTTGTGGATTCTATTAAGTTAATTAAATGTTTAATTAAGAGAGGATTATTAAATCCATAATCATATGGTTTAAGATTAATTAAATTAAGAGTATAATTTGTTAATAGATTATACCACCTAGTATTTTAAAAGTTTAAAATACACCCATATACTATATAAAATTAAAAGTTTAATATATTATATATGTATAAGTAAAAAGTCAGTCTTACCGTTCGTAAGCCTCATTCACGAAGTTGGTCTATAAGGGGTGTTTAAGGAAATTGCCTATAAAATGGCAATTGAATGGGTATCCACTCTTACCCACCACACTCTTGACCCTCATTAAAAGTATAATGAAATATAAAGTAACTAAACCCTTATAAATTCCCAATCTTAGTTACTTAGGAAAAATGTGACTTTGATGCTAATCCATGAAATTGCACTTTGCACCTTGCCAAGTCGTTAGTGGAGTGTGTGTGGTTAACCGACACACTAACTTGGACTAGTAAGGGTGGCAAAGGGTAGCTCGATGTTTCTCATAGATCAATGGAGCGTGTGTAGTTAACCGACACATTGATTAGGTAATAAATGACTTCGAGAGTACCAAGCTAATTTGAATGGTTATTCACACCTTGTTTGTGATCCTCGGTATCCCAGTCACAAACGTGAAGGGCATAATCGAGATTAAACATGGCATTGAAAATTTCAATGAATCTCAAAAGATCTAGGAGTTTCATTTAAAACTTAATTTGTTTAAAAATTTCGTTTTCATGGTGGTTTTGTTAAATCGTCATTTACCTACCATCAAATATTTTACAATTGGATTACGGCATCCCTCTTCCGAATTGTAGAATATTGTGTTGGTTCCTAGCCTTAATATTTCATTTTCGGTGTTATATTAAGGACTCATATCAACTGAACTTGAATTTCTCCTTTGTAGATGTCTAGTTCTGACAACTATGGTCTTCCCGAATCTTTTGGAAAAAGCTTTCCACACGAAGATGATATTCCTCAATATCATACTTCATTTCATCCACCTCCTCCATTTATTCTCCCTAACCCACATGTTCGTCGACTTGAAAAGTTCAAGGTCACTCAAACCCTATTGGCTAGCAAACACAAAGATGGAAAGTATGTGTGTGCACACGTCTTGGAGATGAAGTCACACATTGACAAGCTGGGAATGTTAGGTGTCGTTGTCTCGAGGAAGTTGGTTGTTGACTTGGTTCTTCAATCACTTCCTAAGTCATATAGTGAGTTCATTAGAGATTACTATATGAAAGACCGCGACGTAACCTTTATTGATCTTACCTATTTTCTAATTGTTGTTGAATCAGAAATGATTTGGCGCACTGGTAATGCAAATTCGATTGGAAGATCTACTTCCCAAACTTCCATGGACATTTACAGTGGAAACATTGGAAGTCCAGAAAAGTCTTCTCTTCCCAATGGAAAGGGAGCGGTCATGGTCGAACCATTAGATCAAATGGTAAAGAGAAAGGCTAAGTCTGGGATTGTCCCGTGTACCATTCCGATAGAGTCTGTTTGTTTCTATTGGCAAGAGAAGGGGCATTGGTTGCGAAGCTGCCCTGACTACCTGAGAGATCTAAGAGATGGTAAAATCAAATTGTATGTTTCTACTTCAGTTAAGTTCACTATCTAACTCTATTAAGTTTTTATTTAAAGATTCTTAATACATGATGTGATGAGATCACATTTTGATGTTTTGTAGGAGCAAAGAAAAGAAAGGAAGGTTAAAGGAAAACTATGTTGAGTCTGATCGCGAAGAGATGGATTTCGATCGCATGGTTCGATGATCAGATTTTTGAGCTACTACTTAAGAGTTATGATAGATTGCTTAGAAATATGTAGTAACATAGTTTTTATTTGTAATTGCATTGTAAGGACAAGATTTTCCGCAATTTTATAAATAAAGAAAAATTTTGATTTTATCTTATTTTATATTATCCTTGCAATGGCATTAGTGAAAATTGATGTTATATATATATATATATATATATATATATATATATATATATATATATATATATATATATATATATATATATTAGCAATGTTATGAATGGATTTAATTCTTAGTTTGTGGTAATGTCATAATTTACCAAATAAGGAAAGATTCTCATCACCCAAGTTTCAATTGGATAGAAACTTGGAATCATGCGACTTGTATTGTGTGATGAATGAGAACCTTCGTCTTTGGGAAATTAAGACTAATTCCTTGTTCACATGTATATGTGAGTAAAGTGAAGGACTAAAGGATCTAGTACATATTGATGTGAACTGGTCAGGTCCACCACAAAGTATGATAAAGTTTATTCGTCATGATTTACTGAAATGTTTAGTAAATATGGTTATGCTTACAAGATTAAGTGTAATTCTGAATCATTGAAAAAGTTTCAATGTATGGCAGAAAGAATAAGAAGAATCAATTAGGCAGAAAGATAAAAAGTTTCTCCAATCTGAAAGGAAAGGAGAGTAGTTGAGATTGTGTTTTATGATCATCTTAGTGATTACGAAACCATATCGCAATTGATCCTCTAAGGACATCTTGGTGCATTTGTATGGCTAAGAAGAGGAATCGTGAATTGTTGAAATGGTTAAACCAAGAAGTTGAGTCATACTTCGCTCCAAAATGAAGTCTTAGAGCCATACTCCAAGATTGTGACTTGAGTGACATAATCTTAAGAAGGTTTATAACACATTTAGAATTGGTAGTTGTGATGTCTTTATGAAAAAGACCAACTAAAACCAATTGTATGAAGTGTTTTTCATTGATAAGAATCTGCACTAACTCTTCAATATTTGTTTGTCAAGGAGTGTTTCTTGATAAGAGAATCTTATATATCAAGAAGCCAGTGGGAGTCTTAAAGATCTTGAAAAGTTTCAGGAACTAATCAAGAATAAACCTATTGTGTATCACTAGCTCACGACTTGAGGTTTCTAACCTATCGTGTTGACATATTCTTGTTTATGTGCCCATTCCAGTTAGAAGTTGACTATGCATGTGAGTTCTATGAGTTCTCAATTGTTTGCATAAGGCGAAGGACCTTGAACAGTGAAAGTTCATTGATCTGTATAGGTGAGCTGCTTAACAACTTGGAAGACATGGTAGGCCCTTGCGCTGCCAAGTGGCAAGAAATTAAGATTGAACAAGTTCAGTCCATATGAGTTTGGCTTTGTCACAAACCTTGTCTTGTGATTATGGTTATGAAAAATTCACATGGACATGAACACATACACCACTAAATCTAGGTGGTAAGGTTTCTCTCCAATTCATGAAAATGATTGTGAGGAAACGTTTTCACAAAGTAGTTTTTAAAGAGTTAGCAATTGTGATATTTGCATTCTCAAATTTGATTATGATTACGGCATCCCTCTTCATTATTCGAATTGTGAGAAATGGAAAATAGTTTGAACATTCAGAACTTATTGTTGAAAATTCTGAAATAGTTTAGACACACATATAGGCTTTCTAATAAAAGGTGTATGAGCTTAGATAAAGGCTTATCGAAGCATCTCGTATCAGAAATCTGAACTTTGGTAAGAAAGTCAATAAAGTATTGATTTCTAGAAGTCCAGCTGATTTTGGATACATGTCAAAGCTAGTGGGAGCATAAATGTGATGGGTTTTAGTATACTACAACATCCTATGGTGCACATACAACCCTATAAACCTTGGATCTATGTTTTCTCTATTATACATGAAAATATTCAATATTCCAACGTTTCATCCTAACTAGCATAATATGAAGTATCTACAATACAAGAATCTAGTAGAATGACATACCTCTTTGTTGTAGCTTGATTCCATGGAGCTTAAGAGCCTAGTGCCCCAAGTGTGAAACCTCAAATGGTTCACACAACACCACCAACAACTTGGAATTACATGAGAGAAAAGTTCTTATGCTCAAAATCGGCTAGCCCTCTCATATGAATCCTTAGGGGCCGATTTCTTGAGCTATGGGGTCTTTATATATTGTGGATATTAGGGTTACACCATGTAACTCATGACTTTCCATATTTCTCATGATCCATGGGTTTTAACCTCCATGGGTTTAGCCCAACATGAAGAACTATGGATCATAAGCCCACATATATAAGAATGAACGATTTACATAATCAATCCCCATATATTTAGTTAGTCTCTTTTGGTCACAGAATTAATTCCAAATTAATTCTTGATCAATACTAATTAAATAATATGATTTCATATTAATATATTAGAACTTATAATATATTAATAAATCATAAATATCCTTTTCTCACAAAAGTCTATCCAACTTGTTCCGATGCCATGCAACCCAAATGGACCATGCAAAATCGGGTCAAGTACATACCAATTATAGTTATGGACTTAGACACTAATCGAACAGTCTCCCACTTGGATAAGTCTAATAACTATTATTGCAAGTATGACTCAACAACATGACTAGTAATCGTAGCTCTTAAAAGCCGTTGTCGAACTCTAAACAAATCAATGACGCGTTTTATAACATCGAGGGGCCCAATGATATCTCTTTTATCCCTCCAAGGGTAAAAGGAATGGATAAACTTCGACTCATATGCTTGCTCTATTTACGCACCAAATCACACACAACAATGCGTTTTATAACACCAAGTTACTGGTGCATTTTCACATTATCAATGTGCAACC
Source organism: Lactuca virosa (assembly GCF_052849685.1). Lineage (NCBI taxonomy): Eukaryota > Viridiplantae > Streptophyta > Magnoliopsida > Asterales > Asteraceae > Lactuca > Lactuca virosa. The sequence continues at coordinate 266,544,304 of NC_136434.1, forward strand.
GACTTGTAGACTGCAACTCATATATCTCCGTATGAAGAATATCATATATTATCATCTCATGATCACTTGTCATAAAATCCATGAAGTGATTCAAATGAGCGTGGGTTTAATCCAATACTCGAATCTTATTTCAGGAGCACTCATGAATACTGCATCTATGTCTAGGCCACCTAGACAAACTACATACCCATTCATGACAGTCTTGCCTGAATACCTACTTCTAAAGTATGATTGACAGTGGAGAGTTTGAATAACCTAGTTATTCGGGAAGTCAAAACATGCAAAGTGAAACAAAAGAATAATACTAATCCTATATGGCCCCAACCACTTTTCAGAGTAAATAAAACACTTTTTATTTAAACACCATTTAGATTACTCATTATTCATTGTGTAATGTTTCGAATAATCAACTTTATACTTGAATCAAAACAGTAGTAATGCCATGCTCGAAGCATGCAAACTATGATTGTCCAAACAATAGTTATGCCATACTCCAAGTATGCACACTATGTTTGTCTATGATCCTTACTTTGTGAAATAGACCAATTGAACATGATTCCAATGATGCTCATTTCACAATCCCAAATCCTTACCGCAAATGTAAGAATTCCAAATTCCTTCCATTTACCGAAATAGGTTAGATTCTAAACTTATATGCATTGATCCTCTTGTAATAACTATGCACAAAGTCACAAAGACTTATCAACAGACATTACAGAGTATTCCAATGGAGGTCAATTCCATGGAAACGAAGTCTCAAATTCAAAGTACATTCCTTTGAACATCCTTCTTGCATTAAGTTTTCTAATCTTACACAGATTTAATGAACAACTTTCACCTATGAAACATTTCCATATTCCCATTCTAACTATCACTTCTGAATAAGAGTTGCCTCTTTTCAGAATATGTCAATATGGTCCTTCCAAAATTTAACACTATCCTTCCAACAGTCCATGAGCAACCAATCTTTGGTAAACCTCAAATTGTCCTTAACAATTGCTTAATCATTTTAGTCATATTTAGTTCTAGTCATTTTCCCTCTTAATGCCCTAGGCATTTGGAAAATTTAGAACAGATGAATATTACAACACATGTAATCAGTCCTATATCCGAAGCATATGGGACACGATTCATGATGTCTCACATAATGACACGATACTAGACCAGTCTTTTGCTATAATATTTCTATTTCTATTTGCCATGTTCTCATAATTTAGATTATGAAAAGGGATGCTGTAATCATAATCGAATTTTAGAACGCAAATAATGTTTCCACACATAATTTCCTTATGTTGAACCATTCCAACATAACATCTATATATATACTTGATTAAATTTGATTAAAATATCAATTTAAGCTTTTAGAATTGCGATGAAGTATAATTTCCTCTCCCTTAATTATAGCAAAACAACTTTTCAAAACCTGCAACTTTGCAAATTGAAACTTTTGTTTTCTATAATTAACATTGCTAACTTGCAATACTTAACATAATAATCATGCTCCCACTAACATGATAATTATTAGCATAACACTTATGCTCCCACTAGCTTTGACATGTATCCAGAAATCAGCTGGACTTCTAGAAATCAGTACTTTACTGACTTTCTTACCAAAGTTCAGATTTCTGATACGAGATGCTTTGATAAAACTTTATCAATATCATACACCTTTCCTTAGATAGCTCACATGTGTATCTAAACAATTTTTTTAGAACTATGAAAAGGGATGTCGTAATCATAGTCTCAATTGTTTAGACATTTGCCAATTCTCACAAGTCCATGTTAGTGTGCCGGTTAACCACACACGCTCCACTAACGACTTTGAGAATGCAAATATCACAATTGCTATCTATTTAAAATCTACTCAGTGAAAGCGTTTCCTCACCATCATTTTCATTAATCGGAGAGAAATCTTATGACACTTAGTTTTTTATGGTGTATGTGTTCATATCCATGTAAATTTGTCATAACCATAATCACAAGAAAATGTTAGTGACAAATCCAAACTCATATGGACTGGACTTGTGCAATCTTAACTTCTTGCCACTTGGCAGCACAAGGGCCTTCCTTTGCTTCCAGGTTGTTATGCAAACAATTGAGAATTCATAGAAATCACATGCATAGTCAACTTTTAACTGGAATGGGCATAGAAACAAGAATATGTCAACACGATAGGCTAGAAACCTCAAATCGTGTGCTAGTGATAAACAACGGGTTTTATTCTTGATTAGTTCTTGAAACTTTTCAAGACCTTTAAGACTCCCACTGACCTCTTGACATATATGTTTCTCATGTCTAGAACCATTCCTTGACAAAACAAATATTCAAGAGTTAGTGTTGATTCTTATAAAAACACACTTCACACAATTGTTCTTAGCTGGTCTTTGTCTTATCCAAGACATCACAACTTACCAATTTCAAATTTACAAGAGTAAGACATTTTACTCTACATTTGACAAGTGTTATAAATCTTCTAAGATTATGTCACTTAATTTACAATCTTGGAGTATTACTCTAAGACTCAACTTTTGGAACGAAGTATGACTTATCTTTTTTATTTAACCAATTCAACAATTCACGATTCCTCTTCATAGCCAGACAAATGCACTAAGATGTCCTTAGAGAATTAGTTGTTTTGTGATATGGTTTCATAATCACTAAGATAATCACAAAACAAGATACTCAAGTTCTCTCCCATCTCTTCAGATTGGAGAAACCTTTATCTTTCTGCCTAATTTGATTCTTCTTATTCGTTGTGCCTTACATTGAAACTTTTCCCAATGTTTCAGAATTATACTTAAACTTGTAAGCACAACCATATTTACTAAACTTTAGTAAATCATAACGAATAGCCTTATCGTTCTTTGTGGTGGACCTGATCAGTGCACAACCAAGTGTACCCGATCTCCTAGTCCTTCACTTTACTCACATATACATGTGAATAAGGAATTAGTCTTAATTTCCCAAAGATATAAAATCCCATTCGACATACAATACAAGTTGCATGATTCCAAGTTTCTATCCAACTAAAACTTGGGTGATGAGAATCTTTCCTCATTTGGTAAATTATGACACTACCACAAACGAAAGAATCAAATCTATTTCCAATATTTCTATCTATGGAATCACATAAACAACAATTTTTTCACAAATTCCATTGTAAGGAAATCAAAACTTTTCTTCTATTTTAAAATTTGCGGAAAAAACCTATCCTTACAATGCAAATGCGTATGAAAACAATGTTGTTATCTATTCCTAGGCAATCTATCCCAACTCTTAATCAACAGCTCAAAATTCTAATCACCGAACCATACGATCGAAATCCATCTTCGCGATCAGAATTAGCATATTCCTCTTTTAAGCTTCCTCTCTTTTCCTTTGATTCTTAAAACATCAAAATGCGACCCAGTCACATCATGTAATAAGAATCTCAAAATAGGAACTTAATAGAGTTAATAGTGGACTTTACCCGAAGTAGATTCAAACTTTTGACTTTACCATCCTTATGATCTCTCAGGTAAATAGGGCAGCTTTGCAACCAATGCCCCTTCCTTTGGCAATAGAGACATATGGACTCTTTGGTAATGGTACATGGGACTATCTCAGACTTAGTCTTTCTCTTTACCATTTGGTCAACCGAGTTGACTATGACCGATCCCTTTCCATTGGGAAGAGAAAGCTTTTCTGGATTTCCAATGTTACCATTGTCAATGTCCATCGAAGTTTGGGAAGTAGATCTTCCAATCAAATTTGCTTTACCAGTGCTCCAAATCATTGTTGATTCAGCAACATCAAGCAAATAGGTAAGATCATTAAGGGTAATGTCATGGTCTGTCATATAGTAGTCCTAAAGACTTTGACACCCAACTCTCCCTGCCTGTCTATATATGACTTTATCTCCAAGACGTGAGCACACACAGACTTTGCTTGCCAATAGGGCTTGAGTGACCTTGAACTTTTCAAGAACTTGTGGGTTAGGGAGAATAATTGGAGGAGGTGGAGGAAGAGAAGTATGATTTTCATGATCCAACCACATGACATCATCTTCATTAGGAAAGCTTGTTCCAAGAGATTTCGGAAGATCATAGTTATCTGAACCAGACATCTACAATGGGAGAAATTCAAGTTTAGTTAATTTAAGTCCTTAACATAACACCCAATATGAAATATTATGGCTAGGACCCAACACAATATTTTATAACTTGGAAGAGGGATGCCGTAATCCAAGCTATAAAATATTTGAAGGTAGGCGAATGACGATTCACCAATTTCCACCATGAAAAATGAAATAGGTATTAGGTTTTTTGTTGGATTGAAACTCCTAGATCTTTTGAGATTCATTGAACTTTTCAATGGCATGTTTAAATGTCGATTGTGCCCTCTCCAGTTTGTGACTGGGATGCCGAGGATCACAAACAAAGTGTGAATAACCATGCAAATTAACTTGATACCCTTAATTTAATCACCTAATCGATATGCCGGTTACCCACACGCACTCCACCGATCTATGATAAACATTAAGTCACCCTTTGCCACTCTTACTAGTCCATGTTAGTGTGCCGGTTACCCACACACGCTCCACCAACGACTTGGTAAGGTACAAAGTGTAATTTCATGGGTTAGCACCAAATTCACATTTTCCTAAAGTAACTAAGATTGGGAATTTATAAAAGGTTTAGTTACTTTATATTTATCATTATACTTTTAATGAGAATTATACTCCTTGTCCTACCCGTTTGGTTAACGACCCTCCACCAGTCAAGGAAGCGGTGGGTGAGAGTGGACACCCATTAAACTGCCATTTTATAGGCAGTAACCTTATACCCCCCTTATAGACCGACTTCGTGAATGAGGCTTACTAATGGTAAGGATGACTTACTCTTATACATATATTTAAATATTAAACCTATAATATTATAATAGTATAAGGGTTGAATTTTAAACTATTAAAATTCTAAGGGTTTAACTTGGAATTAAAGTATTCATGGGGGGGGGGGGACTTTACAAATTCCAAAACTTGAGGGCAAGTTTTGAATAATTCAAAAAACCTTTGGAATCCATAACATATGAGTTTAATTAAGGTTTAATGAAAAACTTTTCAAGTTCCATAACTTGAGGACAAGTTATGGAAGACTTTAAAAAACATTTAAAAATGAGACTCTTCATTTTCATAACTTATGGAAGTTTTATGAGTTTTTAAAATTCATAAATGAGACTTTTCATATAACTTGAGGACAAGTTACAAAAACACATACTATGAACAACTTTTAGATTAATTTGGATTGAAAAACAACTATCACATAATTTTTCTATTAATCTAAACCAACTCATAATAACAAGATAATTCAAATCAAATAATTTTCATGTAATTTGTCTAACCATTAAACTAATACAAAATATGAATCCATTGACAATTATCTTTGAAATTTGATTAGCATGAACATTACCACATCAAAAACAGGTTTATAAGTTCAAAAACAGCTTAGGGTAATTTTCTTACTCCAATTCCAGCCAAAAAGCTCGAAAATCTGCTGTCAGGGGCTCCAACTCGCCGAGTGCAAGAACAAACTCGACGAGTTGGATGAGTTTGTACATGGACTCGTTGAGTCCCTTAATGGACTCGTCGAGTCCCCTGTCCAGACAGCAAAAAAACTTCGATTTTCAGCCATTTGCATCAAGTATAATTGAAAACAAGCCTTGGCTCTGATACCACTGATGGGTTTTAGTATACTACAACATCCTATGGTGCACATACAACCCTATAAACCTTAGATCTATGTTTTCTCTATTATACATGCAAATATTCAATATTCCAAGGTTTCATCCTAACTAGCATAATATGAAGTATCTAGAATACAAGAATCTAGTAGAATGACATACCTCATTGTTGTAGCTTGATTCCATGGAGCTTAAGAGCCTAGTGCCCCAAGTGTGACACCTCAAATGGCTCACACAACACCACCAACAACTTGGAATAACTTGAGAGAAAATTTCTTATGCTCAAAATCGGCTAGCCCTCTCATATGAATCCTTAGGGGCCTATTTCTTGAGCTATGAGGTCTTTATATATTGTGGCTATTAGGGTTACACCATGTAACTCATGACTTTCCATATTCCTCATGATCCATGGGTTTTAACCTCCATGGAGTATCCATGGGTTACCCCATGGGTTTAGCCCAACATGAAGAACTATGGATCATAAGCCCACATATATAAGAATGAATGATTTACATAATCAATCCCCATATATTTAGTTAGTCTCTTTTGATCACAGAATTAATTCCAAATTAATTCTTGATCAATACTAATTAAATAATATGATTTCATATTAATATATTAGAACTTATAATATATTAATAAATCATAAATATCCTTTTCTCACAAAAGTCTATCCAAATTGTTCCGATGCCATGCAACCCAAATGGACCATGCCAAATCGGGTCAAGTACATACCAATTATAGTTATGGACTTAGACACTAATCCAACAAAATGTTATGCTAGTTACAAAATAATTGTTATGCTAGTGGGAGCATAATTATTATGGTAAGTGTTACGATTTAGCAATACTAATTATAGGAAACAAGTTCTAATTTACAAAGTTGCAAAGGTTGAAAACTTGTTTCGCTATAGTAAGGGAGAGGATACTTATACTTTATTTCGAATCTAAAAGTTTACATTGAAGTATTAATCAAACTTAGTCGTGGATATATATGAATACCATGTTGAAATATTTCAACATTGGAAATTCTATATCTAGAAATACTATAGCAAAAGACTGGTCAAGTATCATGTCTTTATGTAAGACATTGTGAATCGTGTCCTATATGTTTCAGATATAGGATCGATTGCATATGCTATAATATTCATGGGTTCTAATTTTCCAAATGCCTAGGGCATTAAGAGGGAAAAAGGAGTAGAATCGGATATGACTAAAGTGGTTAAACAACTGTCAAGGACAATCTAAGGTTCGCTAAGGATTGGTTGCTTAAGGACAGTTGAAAGTATAGTAATGGATGGACCATATTGACATTGTTATGAATAGACCGAATTCTATTAATAATGCATTGTCATATGGGAAATATGGAAATATTTTCATAATGGGAGTTGCATATTAAGAATCTATGTGTAGGTTAGAAACCTTTATGCAAGAAGGATGTTCGAAGCAATATACTTTGAATTTGAGACTTCGCTTCGTTGGAATTGTTTATTTATCAATCTCCAGTGGAAAGTTTTGTAATATCGTTGGCAAAGTCTCTGTGACTTTGGTACCTCAACATTACAAAAGGATCATTGTATGATAGTTTAGAACCTAACACATTCTTATACTGGCAAGAATTAGGTATTCTTACACTAAGTAATAAGGATTTGGAATTGTGAAATGAGCATTATTGAAATGTTTTCAATTGATCTATTTCACAAAGTAAGGACCATATATAAACATAGTGTGCATGCTTGGAACATGGGATAACTATTGTTTTAATTCAAGTATTAAGTTGATTATACAATGAATAATGTGTAATCAATATGGTGATTAAATAAAAGGTGTTTTATTTATATTCAAAAGTTTTGAGACCATATTGGATTCGATTATTCTTGTGTTTCACTTCGCATGAGTTGACTTCCCGAATAATAAGATTATTCAAACTATCAACATTCAATCATACTTTGGAAGTAGGTATTGAGGTAAGACTGCCATGAATCTGACTGTAGATTGTCTAAGACGTTTATACATGGCGCGAGTTTGCTGTAGTGTTCATGAGTACTTCTGTAATAAGATTTGAGTATTGGATTAAACCCACGCTCACGTGAATTACTTCATGGATTTTATCACTAGTGACTAGTGAGACGATAATATCTTATATTCTTCAAACGGAGACATATAGTTGCAGTTTACAATTCGGTTGCACATTGATGATATGAAAACGCACTAGTAACTTGGTGTTATAAAACGTATCATTGTATGTGATTTGATGAGTAAATAGAGCAAGCATATGAGTCGAAGTTTATCCGTTCCTTTTATCCTAAGGGGAAAAAAGTGATATTTGTGGGCCCCTCGATGATTTAGTGATGACACCCTAAGCGCTTGGCCAAGCCTGAACTGATTTGATTTGTTCAATTAGTCGATCATCATAAATCGGAAATCGGGAAACAACACATGGACAGAGAGAATGATTATAATCCATGTCTAATGTCCATACGATATCTAGAATGGAGGAATATATGATGTGACATCCCCAAATTTCTCGGCCAGAAAAGACCGATTTAATTTATGCTTTTAAAATAAATCAGAGAAATCCTTTTAAAAGGTGTTGCGGAATTGGTCCCCAAAACAAAACATGATAAAAGTTTATCAAAACCTTCTTTAAAGAAATATATTTTCATTTCATATTAAAACCTCGGGATGTCATGTTCCGATACAGATCAAAAGCATAAACAAGACATTATAAGCCTTTCAACAGTTATTTACAACTACTGGCCTATAATCGAAAAATCTCTCATCATCATCCGACTATGCTCGGGGTCCACTACCTGTAATATAAAAAGCTGAGTGGGTCAGGCTTGGGAGCCTGGTGAGCATATAGGTTTTTCAACCCACAATAATAATAAACTTATTAAGTTCATCAATCAACAATAACCCTGATTACCCATTCCCGTTATCCTCACTTTACGTCCCTAAACACCTATCACAAGGGACCTAGCCTAATGAATATCATCGGGATGGACACTATTGCTAAGGGGACTCCTCAGCCATACATGTCCTAAAGGCAACCATGAGGGGGATGGAGTACACCAATGAACATATAGTTCACCAACACCTACAGGTTGCGAACCTGCTAGCGTTCTACTGGACTGTCTAGAAAGGTTCGTGGTCGTCATCTATATTCCGCTAGACGACTACAACAACAACAACAACAACAACATCGAGGCCTCTCATCATTTTAACACCCATCAACTATTTCTTCTACCCATGTTTTACCCAACATATTTGTAGATAAAATACATATACAGTTTAAAACTTGTATAAAACATCTATTCAATAGTCACCTCAAATAAACAATTAATATAATTACACATAGCACGTATTTTATAGAAAATACTTCATATCTAGGTGTAAGATGAAAGTGACTATACACTCACTTGATTTAACATTATTATTTTTAATATTAATTTTGATTTTAATTTTAATATTATTATTTTTAACAGACCGGGATAGGAAATCCGTTAAAAATTCATAATTTCTTCATCCGACGTCCGTTTTCGTCTGTCTTTTTACCGTTGTACTACTATTGACGAGACCTTCGATTCTCGTTTAGGTTGTGTCGGCTAAAAATCACTCGATCTAAAATTCAAGTTTTTAACTGTCTACTGCTAAGCTGAAACTTAGAAAAATCATAACTTCCTCATACGAAGTCAGATTTGAGCGTTCTTTTTATGCATACTCTCGGTTTAACGAACACTACGACTTTCGTTTAGATCACTAAGGCTAAAAAGTAGTTTATCAAAAACTCACTCTTTACGTCATTCGGCACCGTGCCGGTTTTGTCGCGAAACTTCGACAGGTCATAACTTCTTCGTTATAACTCGGATTTCGATATTCTCTATATATTCGTAATCCTTGTCACGACCACTACAACGTTCTTAATAGATATCAGCTTTATCTAATATTTATTTTCGACGCTCATTTTTATTCTTAATTAATTAAATCCTAATAATTAAGCATAAAACACATAATTCACATAATATTCACATAATTCCTTTTCATTTCTTCAAAATGAGTTACAAAGGTTAACCTAGACTATTTTGTCAATATTAATGTCTAGCCTAGAAACACGGGCGTTACAATTCTCTCCCCCTTAGGATGATTCCATCCCTGGAATCACACATCAGCAAACAACTGCGGGTAGCGACTCATCATGTCACTCTCCGTTTCCCAGGTGAGATTTGGCCCATTCGTATGTTTCCATCGCACATGCACTAAATCGACCATCTTGCGTCGCAACTTCTTAGTCTTACGGTCAACAATTGCCTCAGGTTCTTCAATTAACCTCTTGTTTTCATCCAACCTTAATTCAGAAATTGGAATTATGTCGGGCACATCTCCCGTGAACTTTCTCAAATAACACACATGAAAGGTGTTATGAATACTCTCTAGTTCTTCTGGTAATTCTAGCTTGTAAGCTTGATTCCCGATCCTCTAAAGAACTTTAAACGGTCCAATAAACCTTGGACTCAATTTTCCCCTCTTACCAAATCTTATAAGTCCCTTCCACGGTGAGAATTTAAGTAAAACCGAATATCCAACTTCGAATGATATCGGTTGTCTTTTCTTATCAGCATAGCTCTTTTGACGATCTTGAGCAGCTAACATCCTTTCCTTAATTACTTTCAACTTTTCAGCAGTCTGATGGACTATTTCAGGTCCCATAAACTGCTTTTCCCCAGCTTCCAGCCAACATGACGGCGTTCGACACTTTTCTCCATACAAAGCGTGATAAGGTGCCATCTTGATACTCGAGTGGAAACTATTATTATAGGAAATTTCTACTAGAGGTAAGTGTTCATCCCAGTTACCTTGGAATTCCAGGGTACATGCTCTCAGCATATCCTCCAGTGTTTGAATCGTTCGTTCGCTCTGACCATCGGTTTGCGGATGGTAAGCTGTACTCAAACACAACTTGGTACCCAATTCCTCTTGTAGACTCCTTCAAAACCTTGAGGTAAAACGGCTATCACGATCGGATACAATCGTTAACAGAACACCATGAAGCCTCACAATTTCCTTCACGTAAGAATTCGCAAGTTTATCCATAGACCATTTCTCTTTGGCTGCTATGAAATGCGCACTCTTAGTGAAGCGATCAACGACCACCCAAATCATGTCGTGACCGTTCCTTGTTATGGGCAGTTTAGTCACGAAATCCATGGTTATGTCTTCCCATTTACCCATGGGTACAGGTAAAGGTTCTAAACTCCCATACGGTTTCTGATGTTGTGCCTTAACCCTAGCACATGTCACACACTCGACCACATACTTAGCAACATCGAGCTTCATCGTCGGCCACCAGTAATAGGGTTTTAGATCCCTATACATTTTTGTACTGCCGAGATGAATCGAGTACATGGTCTTGTGAGCTTCTTCCATCAGAAGATCTCTTATTCCTCCCGTCTTAGGTACCCAAATCCTATCTTGGAATGCCTTCAGTCCTTGACCGTTTGTATCAAACACTAACGTTTTGCCCAAACGTTCTTCCTTTCGGTCATTTTTCTCTAAAGCTTCCTCTTGAGCTTTCTTTATATTTTCCCCAATTGTCGAGACAACTTCAATCCTTAACGCTCTTGGCCTTTTCTTTTCAAGGTTTACCTTCCGACTGAGAGCATCAGCAACAACATTTGCTTTACCAGGGTGGTAAAGTATCTCATAGTCGTAGTCCTTAAGTAACTCTAGCCAGCGTCGTTGCCTCATGTTTAATTCCTTCTGATTAAAGATATATTGAAGACTCTTATGATCAGTGAAAAGTTTGCATTTAGTACCATAAAGATAGTGCCTCCATATCTTTAAGGAGAATACCACCGCTGCCAACTCCAGATCATGAGTGGGGTAGTTCTTTTTATGCTCTTTTAATTGCCTCGATGCATATGCTATCACTTTATCCCTTTGGGTCAGAACACAACCTAACCCAAATCCAGATGCATCGCTATAAACTGCAAAGTCATCAACTCCTTCAGGCAAGCAAAGAATCGGTGCTTCACATAATTTCTTCTTTAACTTTTCAAAAGCTTCCTTATGCTTCTCATTCCAAGTATAAGTAGCTCCTTTGTCGGTTAAAGTTGTTAATGGAGTCGCGATCGAAGAAAAGCCTTGGATAAATCTGCGATAATATCCAGCTGATCCTAAAAAGCTTCGAATCTCCGTAGGACTTTTTGGTTGTTCCCACTTCATCACAACTTCAATCTGTGCTGGGTCAACCATTATCCCTTCTTGGTTAACCACATGACCCAAAAGTTGGACTTCTTGAATCCAAAATTCACATTTGGAGAACTTAGCATACAGCTTCTCCTTTTTCATAACTTCTAGCACTTCACGCAGATGCTTGTCATGCTCCTGCTTGCATTTTGAATAAATCAAAATATCATCTATGAACACTATCACAGATTTATCAAGGTATGGTTTACAAACCCTGCTCATCAAATCCATGAAAGTCGCTGGAGCGTTGGTTAGTCCAAACGACATAACCAGGAACTCATCGTGTCCATATCTTGTTCTGAACGCAGTCTTCTCAATATCCTGCTCTCTTACCTTTAGTTGCTGATATCCTGACGTCATATCGATCTTCGAGAAATAGCTCGAACCTTGAAACTGATCGAACAGGTCATCAATCCTTTCCAACGGGTACTTGTTCTTTATTGTTGCCTTATTCAACTCTCTATAATCGATGCACATTCTCATGCTCCCGTCTTTCTTCTTTACGAATAACACTGGAGCTCCCCAGGGTGATGAACTAGGTCGAATAACACCTTTATCCAATAATTCCTGAAGTTGTGTCATAAGCTCTTTCATCTCTGTTGGTGCTAATCGATACGGTGCCTTTGCTATTGGCGTCGTTCCTGGTAACAAGTCGATACGGAATTCTACTTGTCGATCAGGGGGCAATCCGGGAAGATCTTCGGGAAAGACTTCTAGATAGTTACACACCACCGGAATATTCTGCACCTCCTTCTTTTCCTTCTTAACATTGATCACGAATGCTAGATATGATGTACATCCCTTGGCCAAACACTTTCTGGCTTTCATTAGGGAAATGATTCCAGAGTTTACTCTGCGTTTGTCTCCATACACCATAAACGACTCTTTCCCTGGCGGTTTTACTTTTACTATCTTCTTTCTACACAATATTTCGGCATCATTAGCGCTAAGCCAATCCATTCCTAGAACTATGTCGAAACAATTTAACTCGATATGTAATAATTCCTCGTGGAACTTATTCCCATTCAAGTCAATGAGGATGTTTTTCATACGATGGCTAACAGGTATAAAGTTGCCACTAGAAACCTCGACTATTAAAGCATTAACTAGTCTATCTACAGGCAAAGCTAGTTTTCTACCAAATTCATGCGAAATAAAGGAGTAATTGGCTCCAGAATCAAACAAATTTTGGGCAGGCAATTCGTTTACGAGAAAGGTACCTGAAGCGATATCGGCTTCTTCTTTCGCAGCTTCAAGTGTCATCTGAAAGGCTCTCGCCTTCAGCTTTGGTGGGAGATTGGGCTTTGCTGCATCCTTCTTCTTCGGGCAATCCTTCAAAATATACCCTTCTTCATTGCACCCAAAACAGACGTTCTTAGTGAAGGTGCATTCATTGGCATAATGCCCAGGCTTTCCACATTTAAGTGACTTCCACGCTGCATTTCCCAGCATGTTTCTTATTACACTTGTCACACCACTTGGCTTCGGCTCCTCCTCCAAATTTCCTCCAACCAGTCTTTGAGAATTTGTTCTTTTTATTGGAACTTGAAGTTCCTTCAAACTTTCTCTTTTCGCCAACTTCAACCTTGCTGGCGGCTCTCCCCTTAATCATATCTTCAACAGACTTGGCAGCCCAGATAGTTGCCTCCAATGTAAGTGCTTGACGTACTGGCACCGCGTACTCCCATGGAGGTCCCTTTGCGTACCTGTCAATTTTTGTCAGCTCATCTGGGACAATACGCAAAGCAAACTCCATTTTGTCTGTGAAGTTATTTGTGTATTCATCAACGGTCATACTTCCCTTCTTCAACGTCAGAAATTGGTTTTCTAGCTCAAGAACATTTTGGGCCGAGCAGTACTTGTGCTTGAAGTGCACCAAGAACTCTGCCCAAGTCAAATGCAGTGGCTCATTGGGGCTTAAGGTTTTCCCCAAAGTGTTCCACCAACGAACAGCGCTACCTCTGAACTGACGCACTGTAAATGTGGTTTGTAACTTGCCTTGGCAACCACATGTTTCCAGATCCGGTCGGCAACAGACCATAGATCCGAACAAATAATGGCATATATGGCAAACATATAGTATTTAGCACATAAAAGCATTTTAGGCATCTTTCCTAAAATAAACTAGTGCTCGTGTCTAAAATATGGTAGACACTCATCTCACAATCATCACTTAGCATTCTAAGTTTAAGTCTAGAAATCCTACAATTTCTTAGTTCGCTTAAACTAATGCTCTGATACCAACTGTGACATCCCCAAATTTCTCGGCCAGAAAAGACCGATTTAATTTATGCTTTTAAAATAAATCAGAGAAATCCTTTTAAAAGGTGTTGCGGAATTGGTCCCCAAAACAAAACATGATAAAAGTTTATCAAAACCTTCTTTAAAGAAATATATTTTCATTTCATATTAAAACCTCGGGATGTCATGTTCCGATACAGATCAAAAGCATAAACAAGACATTATAAGCCTTTCAACAGTTATTTACAACTACTGGCCTATAATCCAAAAATCTCTCATCATCATCCGACTATGCTCGGGGTCCACTACCTGTAATATAAAAAGTTGAGTGGGTCAGGCTTGGGAGCCTGGTGATCATATAGGGTTTTCAACCCACAATAATAATAAACTTATTAAGTTCATCAATCAACAATAACCCTGATTACCCATTCCCGTTATCCTCACTTTACGTCCCTAAACACCTATCACAAGGGACCTAGCCTAAGGAATATCATCGGGATGAACACTACTGCTAAGGGGACTCCTCAGCCATACATGTCCTAAAGGCAACCATGAGGGGGATGGAGTACGCCAATGAACATATAGTTCACCAACACCTACAGGTTGCGAACCTGCTAGCGTTCCACTGGACTGTCTAGAAAGGTCCGTGGTCGTCATCTATACTCCGCTAGACGACTACAACAACAACATCGAGACCTCTCATCATTTTAACACCCATCAACTATTTCGTCTACCCATGTTTTACCCAACATATTTGTAGATAAAATACATATGCAGTTTAAAACTTGTATAAAACATCTATTCAACATTCACCTCAAATAAACAATTAATATAATTACACATAGCACATATTTTATAGAAAATACTTCATATCTAGGTGTAAGATGAAAGTGACTACACACTCACTTGATTTTACGATAATCGGGCAGCACTTTGTTTCCTAAAACGATTGTTTCTAATAAAACCGGGAGTTTTATCTTCAAAACCGAAAAGATAAATTTCTCGGGCTTCTCGGGCACTTCGGGACGTGTTTCGGGTGTTTGGTATGATACCGGGGCTTTGGGGGAAGTTGGAATGGAAGAAGTATTGTTTAAGGGGTGAAAAATGACAAATTTCCAAATTACCACCGGGGGGTCTCGCACCCTTCTATTTATAGGGGCAAGGCTTCTGATCCGAGGGCTGAGAAGCGACCAGGTGTCAGCAGATGCGAGGGAAGGCTGATGGCTCGCACGTGCAAGCGTCCAGCTGGCTGCTTCTGATTGGACCGAGTTCTAGGGTCCGAGGTTCGGATCCGAAGCAAGAGGGAAGGAGGACAGGTGGTGGGAAGGTCGGACACGCAGCAGGGAGAGTGAGGCTCGGACGAGGCTGCACACGCGTCGCTCCTTGGATGCGCCACGGCATCGGAAGCGAAGAGTCACCGCGACACGCGTCTGCCAGCTGCTCGGATGACTCAGCAGTTCCGGACACGTGGCATGCTACGAGCGAGGGTGACGTGGCCGAAGTCTTACCATGCGAAATTTCTCGGTTTTAGCATTTTTTCTCGATTTTTGTGCAAAAACTTCTAAAATCCATAACTTTAGCATACGAGCTCTGTTTTTGACGTTCTTTATATGCACGCGTAGGTAAAATTACGCTCTACAACTTTCGTTTAGACTTCGTCGGCTAATTTTGATTTTAATTTTAATATTATTATTTTTAATAGACCGAGACCGGAAATCCGTTAAAAATTCATAACTTCTTCATTCGACGTCCGTTTTCGTCTGTCTTTTTACCGTTGTACTACTATTGACGACACCTTCGATTCTCATTTAGGTTGTGTCGACTAAAAATCATTCAATCTAAAATTCAAGTTTTTAGCTGTCTACTGCTAAGCTGAAACTTAGAAAAATCATAATTTCCTCATACGAAGTCAGATTTGGGTGTTCTTTTTATGTATACTCTCGGTTTAACGAACACTACGACTTTCGTTTAGATCACTAAGGCTAAAAAGTAGTTTATCAAAAACTCACTTTTTACGTCATTCGGCACCGTGCCGGTTTTGTCACGAAACTTCTACAGGTCATAACTTCTTCGTTATAACTCGGATTTCGATTTTATTTATATATCCGTAATCTTTGTCACAACCACTACAACTTTCTTAATAGATATCGGCTTTATCTAATATTTATTTTCGACGCTCATTTTTATTCTTAATTAATTAAATCCTAACAATTAAGCATAAAACACATAATTCACATAATTCCTTTTCATTTCTTCAAAATGAGTTACAAAGGTTAACCTAGACTATTTTGTCAATATTAATGCCTAGCCTAGAAACACGGGCGTTTCATATGATCCCTTATCTAATGGACGCGTCACAGTTCGACGGCGGCTTTTAAGAGCTACGATTGCTAGTCGGTTTTAAGTCGTACTTACAGTTATAGCTATTAGACTTATCAAAGTGGGAGACTGTTGGATTAGGTGTCTGAGACCATAACTATAACTAGTATGTACTTGACCCGAGAGTAGGATGGTCCATTTCGGGTTACATTTACCAGGGCAATTTGATAGGATGGATATTTGAGAAAGAGGTTATTTGTGATTTATTAATATATTATAAGTATAATATATTAATTGAGAAATCATATTATTTAATTAGTATTGATCAAGAATTAATTTGGAATTAATTTAGTGATCAAAAGAGATTAATTAAATTAACGGGGACTGATTATGTAAATCAGTGATACATATGGTTTGGGCTATTGATCCATGATGGACTAAGTTTATGTGAGATTCCATGAAGAGTTAGTCCATAAGAATTATTGGATCATAAGCCTAAGTGTAAGAATGAGGGTTTGCATATGACTCTTGGAATTCTACACTATATATGTATTTCCCTAAGCCTAAAATCGGACCTATGTGTTCAAAGGAAGACCTAGCCGATTTTGTATCTCCAAACCTCTCTCTCATATTCATCCAATTGTTCATGGTGTGTTGTGAACCGTTTGAGGCATCACACTTGGGGTGCTAAGCTCTTGAAAGGCCAAATTCCACATGCTACAAGTAAGAGGTATTCTTTTAATTAGTATAACTAGAGAAAACTTAGATCCAAAGCATTAGGGTTGTATGTGCACCATAGGAGTGTTGTAGTACATAAAACCGAACAGAAACAACAAAGGTGGATTAAGTTACTAAATGATTATGAATGCGAGATACGGTATCACCCACGCATGACTAACATTATCGCAGACACATTGATCCGTAAGGAAAATGTAAAACCTCGTCGAGTGAGAGCTATGACCATGACAAGCCTTCAAACCTTGCCTCCTTGATTCATTTAGCTCAGCTTGAGGCCCTGAATAAAGAAAACCTTGCAGAAAAATCATTAATAGGGATGGAGAGGCAATTTGAGCTAAGAAATGATGGGACTCGACATCTCATGGGCATAATTTGGACACCGAAGTTTGGCGACATCCGAAGCTTAGTCATGGATGAAGCTCATAAAACGAGGTACTCTATCCACCCGGGATTAGACAAGATGTATTCAGAATTGAAGATGTTGTATTGGTGACCTAACATGAAAGCCGAGATTACCACATATATGGGAAAGTGCTTAACCTATTCTAAAGTGAAAGCGGAACATTAGAATCCATTACGATTTCTCCAACAACCAGAAATTCCTAAGTGGAAGTGGGAGAAAATCGCAATGGGTTTTATTATGAAACTACCTAAGACATCTGGTGGTTACGACACTATCTGGGTGGTTGTCGACAGATTAACAAAGTCCGACCATTTCCTACCAATCAAGGAGACTGCTAAGATAGAGAAGTTGACAAGAACTTATCTCAAGGAAATTGTCAGGCTTCATGTGGTGCCCATTTCTATCATCTCAGACAGAGACAGTAGATTCACATTGATATTTTAGCAGTCATTGCAAAAATCTCTAGGAACCTGATTAGATATGAGCACCGCTTACCATCCAGAAACTGACAGGCAAAGTGAACGAACAATCCAAACTTTGGAGGATATGATAAGGTCTTGTGTGATCAATTTTGGCAATGCTTGGGATACTTATTTTCCACTTATTGAATTCTCCTATAATAACAATTATCATACCAGTATAAAGGTTGCACCTTTTGAGGCTCTTTTACGGACGAAAGTGTATATCACCGTTGTGTTGGGCGAAAGTTGGAGATAATCAGTTGGACAGGGAACGTGCGAGCGACGTACTATGCACGGGACTTGAACTAATACACGAGACTACAGAAAATATAGTCCAAATAAAGAAAGATACAAAGCTGCCCGTGACCGTCAGAAGAGTTATGCAGACGTAAGACGGAACCCATTAGAATTTCAAGTTGGAGATAGATTTATGTTGAATGTCTCTCCATGGAAGGGTATGATACGTTTTGGAAAAAGGGGAAAACTAAACCCACGATATATAGGACCCTTTGAAATTCTTGACAGAATCGGCCCCGTAGCCTATTGCTCAAACTACCCCAGGATCTGAGCAATGTACGCGATGTATTTCATGTTTCAAATTTGAAAAAGTATTTAGTTGATGACACCCTCGCGATATCACTCGATGAGATTCAACTTAACAATAAGCTCCACTTCATCGAAGAACTAGTAGAAATCATGGACCGATAGACTAAACATTTAGAACAAAGTCGCATCCCTATCGTTAAAGTACGTTGGAAATCAAAAAGGGGACCAAAATTTACATGGGAACACGAAGAACAGATGAGACAAAACGTTTGAATGACATCCAGGCTACAAATCAAATTTCGGGACGAAATTCTTTTAACGAGGGAGAATGTAACAATGGTCAAATTTTGGTCGAAGACCATCGATCAACCCTCGTGAACATTGCTAAGACTAGATCAAACGAATAATATCACGGTGTTTAATAAGAAAAACTATAATAAAAAGAGTAGTCATATTTATGATACCCGTACACGACTATATATATATATATATATATATATATATATATATATATATATATATATATATATATATATATGGGTCAGAAGCAAATTAGAAAATCTAAACTTATAAATTATCAAATTCGATACCACCCTCCCCCCCATGGTATGAAATTCGATATATATATATATATATATATATATATATATATATATATATATATATATATATATATATATATATATATATATAAAGGTTGTAAAAATCGCTCGACGGTCAACTGGTGTTAAGGGATTAATCGGTCTTGGCGGAGATTAATCATGAATTAATCGGGGATCATAGATTATTAATAAAATATTAAATTTAATCAAATATTAATATATATTAAGAAAAACAAGTACTTCAAAATTAAAAAATAAGAATTTTGTAATTTGAAATTTTGAAAATACGAAAATATGAACATTTTGGTATAATATTTGAAATTTTGATAATTTGAAAATTTTGGAGAAAAAAAAAGTTGGTTTTTTGAATTTTTTTTTTTTGACTTTTTTTGACTTTTTTTGATTTTTTTGACTTTTGTTGACCGATTAATCCCGCCAAGACCAATTAATCCCGCCAAACCCGATTAATCCTAAATTTCCTATTAATACCCTAATCATCGACGGTTGGAGAACGTCAAGCGATTAATCCTGATTACTGTAACCTTGATATATATATATATATATATATATATATATATATATATATATATATATATATATATATATATATATATATATATATATAACATGTATATATATACACATAGTTCACATAATATGAAGATAATACATATATAATGACATTTTGAATTGTAAATACAACTATACTTATGTCAAACTCGAAATCTTTATAAGAAAATTAAATACGACACTCATTTGCGTGTCATAAAATTCAGCAGCCAAATAACGATAAACATTTACGATAGGCATTTATGATACACATTTACAACGTTCATTTACGCATAATATAAAAACAAATATAATACCAAACATTCAATTTCATATAAATGTAAAACAAGTAATCAAAAACATTGTGTGTATACTACATGTCAAAAGTGGATGCTACCTAACATTTCACATGTCCCTTAACAAAAACATTGTACACATATCAAAAGATGATGCTACCTAACATTTCACTATCATATTGTTTGTGGATACTAAATATCACCTATAATTCATTCCTCTGTCTGTGTGTGTGTGTGTGTTTGTGTGGCTTGATTGCCGGAAAAACCAAAGAAGAGACCGGAGGATGATGCCTCCGATCAACCCATCTAATCCATTCCTTATTATGTTAAATAACAAGTCCAAACACCCCCTAATCAAGTACAAAGTTCGTTGAATAGCCCGATCACAAACTTTGTTTCCTTGTTCACTAGAGAAGAGAAGTAGTCGAGCAACCCTCCGATTTCTCCTCTTGTCTTCGTCTGATTGATGATGTTTAGATCAAATTCAAGACCTTCCAGTGCAAAACTCGTTTCGTGCTCAAGTTCGTGAAAATCCCGACAATCCTGACTCACGCATCTAGGGTGAGCTTCTATGGCCCCTCTTTACAGTTTTTACACCTTTAAGGGAGAATACATTTATATTTGATGTTAAATTTATAAATTTTGAAGTATGATTAAGTTATAAAGTATTTTTTTAACTTGTTATAAGCTTTAAAAACTTGTAGATTAGTTAAGTTGAGAAACTAACGTTATATATATATATATATATATATATATATATATATATATATATATATATATATATATATATATATATATATATATATATATATATATATATATATATATATATAAACAATTGTAAGGGAATAAAAAAGATGCAGGTTTTACAAACCATACTCTGTGAAGTAATGTAAATTTTGTTTGTGATGAAAAACTACAAGGTTATGTCTAACTAGCTATATGTAGCGTTAGTAATACCTAGATTGTAACTTGTAAATCGATTATATATATATATATATATATATATATATATATATATATATATATGGGATGGTTCAAATAAAAACACTAAATAAAGTGAGAACGTGAGAACGATTCTCAACCAATCATTTCCTTTAATTAAATTATTTTTGGTAATTAATAAAAAATAATCTTAAAAATTAGATTAACAATATATAGGGGTAAAAGGGTAATTTTATTTTGAAATAATTATGGAAATAAGAGAAATTTTGGGATTCTTTAATTTTCTAAATTTTAAATTTCAGATTTTTTGAATTTCATATAGTCACAAAATACTAAAAGTTATAACTTAAATTTCGAAATAATATTCACTATAGAATATATTATACTAATATTCACTATAAAATATATTATACACTTTCCAAATACCAATTAACAAATGCATATTCACAACAGAATATACATATATAAATTCATATGTATTAATTACATAACAAATTATTTATTGAATATGGATATAAACATAAATTTTTATATACTAAAGTCATAACAAAATATTAACATACATACAAATGTGAACTTATACTAAAAATAGACAAAGAAATTATATAGGTTCTATGCATTCTACTATTTTTTTTGTTTCTTGGTCTTGACTATATTTCTTTCTCGACTTCGCCTATTTTCTTTTGTGAGTTCTTTTTACCTGTAAATACAAAACAAAAAAAACATAAATAATAAGTTGTATGAAATAATTCATAACAGAATAACAAAAGAAAACTTAATGGTTTATGTTATAGAACAAATTCATAACAGAATAAACACATATTCATTAATAATCTATTATTAATATGACAATTAGCATTTTAAATTCAAAATAGAAATCCTAGTAACAATTTGTTGAAGATTAAATTTTATCCTTTTAAATTCAAAATAGAATTTCTAATAGTTATTTGCTAAAGATTAAATTCACAACAGAATATTTAATAGAAAATCTAAATTAAAAAGAGAATTTCTAATAGCAAATCAAGTTTTCTAAAAAACAACATTGATACAAGAATTATTGCATGTTACTTTGGAAAACCTTAAAAAAACAGGAAAAATCTACAATAAATATTAGTTTCTTATATAGTAGGTAAACATATGGTGATTTAATGTACACATATGGTGATTTAATGTTGTGAAAAGGCAAAATGGATAAAAAAATAAATAAATATTCATTTGTCATGGCCTGTCAAGTGGGGACTAAGCAAAAACTAGTGGACAAACAAAATATTATGGCAAAGGAAATGGAAATATTATTTATAGTTTTATTCATGTAGCATGGTTATTAGTTTGCAAAGGATAACAATGTGGGCATGTTTTTACACACTAAGGAAATCATGTCAGAAAAGTTTTCATATCTATATATTTTTTCTAAATTGAAAAGCAATGTCAATATTTAGTTTTATAGATAATAGGTGTCCTCATTAGACAGAGAAGTAAAACATATCAGAAAAAATGAACAATGGGATTAAAAAAGGTAAGTGTGTCTGTCGAAAGAAATTTTCTTACCACAAAATTGCATTGATGGTTTTCTGCATGTTTATCAATTTCCCAGAAGATAATTGGAGAAATGTAATGAAGATACACAAGTCTAAACGACTGAAAGTTTTCAAGAAATCTACATGAAACCAACAACATGCTACTGCTCATCTCACTTCTTTACCGAAAAATCCCATTAATTAATCTCCTTGTACATGCATCGATTCCCTTGCCGGTAAAATCAACTAACCTCAATCAGGTCGAATAGCACCCATATACCACTCCCTGCCTCGACCGGTGATACGACCGAGCATTAGAACCAACCCTGATGGTGTCTCATTTTTCCCAGAAAAAGAAACAACTTATAATCATTGTCGACATCAATCGGTTTGTGACGAAAACTTCAAAGAATTAGGGTTCTGATTTGGTGAAGCAATTAAGATCGGAAAAAAGAGAAAAGAAAATGAAGATCAGCAAAGCATAAAAGAGAAAAACACACTTGTTGATGCCTTGATCGAAAACGACAATGACGAGGGGATAAACGGACGGACGGAGAGAGGAATGACTGAAAGTGGTGTCGGTGACCACCGAAGGAAGCGTTTGGTCGGTTCTCATCATCATAGACGTATAAATTGCAGCCAATCTCTCCAAAATTCAAACCCTAATTGGAGAGATAAACACTAATTTCCAAAAATACAAGATTATTTAGTTATACTATATTAATGACATATGTAAAATACCACAAATGCCCTTTTATTTTCTTTTTTATTATAAAATTAAATAGATAAAATGATTGGTTGAGAAATGTTCTCACGTTCTCACAATAATCTTTGTTTTTATTTGAACTTACCTCTAATATATATATATATATATATATATATATATATATATATATATATATATGTGTGTGTGTGTGTGTGTGTGTGTGTGTGTGTGCATATAGACTCGGTTTAGTAAGTTGCAAGTTTAATAAATGGATCTATTACATACTCGGGTAAATATAATGTGGACTCAAACCTTAATTAACATGGAGTAGTAATTGTTAATGGCTCGCGAACATCATTATTATTATATAATTGAAGAATATATATTCACTGATATTAGTAAATATGGATCAAAACACAAGGTATCTACGTGATTAAAATTTGTTAATGAAAACTTGATTTATAACGGTATAAAGATTTATCATAAATAAAAACTCAATGTGAAAAGTCATTTACCTCAAATAAATGCCTTAATAATACGTTGTCAAAAATTATATAAAATATTGGGATTGTGACTTTCAAGAAAATTCGTACAATAAATTTATTATAATTAGTCACTACCCTAATGTGGCATTGAAATACGACCAATATACTAAATCCTAGAAGTTATTAATATTACAGAATGTCATTTTATTAAACAACAAATAATTATAATAACTTAGTAAATTCCTAACAAGAAATTCTAGGATTAGGATACCTATGTTCACCGTTAGAACCCACCACACCCGGGTATCCCAAGATGAACCATTTTATTGGGTAGATTCAAGACCGCAAAACCCTAATAGAAACCTCCAGTTTATAACCGTTAATCCACAGAGAACGACTAACGACAAGTATAAATGTCATACTATTGATCTTATACGGTTAGACCGTCCGCCTGGAATTGCTAGCTAAAACTACGTCTGACAAGACAAATTTTGGCTTTGACGTTAGTACCATTGAACATTACCTCGTGTTATAACGTGGTGAATGACTTAAGCATGCCCCCATTATGGAGCCGGTGCAAAAAGTATAGTGTCACGAGTTCGGTTATATATCATTATATAATCTTGGAAATTTCCAACACTGTACCGAAATCAGAATGATATCCACTCAGTGATCATTTACCTCATGATTCGGTTAATAATTAAGAAAAGTAAGAGGAATTTTTCTTACTGATCTCCTGTTGGTTTTCAAACTAACTGATATAATAATCAATAATAATGATTAACATACGACAAATTAGGCATCTAAAATCTTATTAATTACTAGTTCTTATATGATTTACGCGGCAGTGAAATAAAAACTCTCATGGTGAAAAATTGTCATTTTTATGTCTTGTAAATGATAAAAATTCTTATTTTTTTCATACTCATCTCTTTACATAAAAATATATTATTATATATGGAGTCAAAACCTGTAGATTTCATCAACAAATTTGTTGTCGTATTTTAACATGTATTCTGAGGTAAACTAAGGTTGGAAATCCACGTGAGTATGGAACCATCAACTTGTATTTTTGTTATAAGTTATGTTTATGTCATCTTTTTGCACCAACGAGGATTTGTAGTGAATAATGTAATAACATAAGATACAATTATGTTTTATGTAGTGAAAAACTTTAAGTGGTTGCTTTAATGTTTAATATATGCAATGTTTATGATATTCGATTTACGTCATTCGCCCGGCGATTCCGCTGTTGGCTGGGGTGTGACAGATACCCCTGGATTATTTAAAAATATTCACATTTTACCCTTATGACCGGTCACAGCCGATCATAAGGGTAAAATGTGAATAATTTCATATAACTTAAGGGTAAATCAAGCACGAAAAAAAATCAATGATTAAGTGTGACCAAAGTTGAAAGTTTGTTACCCTCTCAAATCATTATCTCATTAAAAAATAATGACTTTGATACTACAACATATTGACAATTAATGGTCACATAAAACAATTTATCATTTAGTTCAATACGATTTGAATTAAATAAAGTGATAAACAAGATAAAATTTATAGTTTGGATAACCATTTTAATTTCTCATTTAGCAAACCTATGGATTATTTTATTACATAATTAGGTAATAAGCTGTTAGAACCACAATTACAAAATTAATAAAAATTTTATAGAAAAAATTTATAATTATTAATCAATTATTTTCAATAAAATTAATTAAGAGATTTATGTTTTTTTAGTTATGTAAAATTATAATCATTAATTCAAATATATATGTGATTATTTTTCAAAATATATGAAACAGTTTTTATTTGTAAATTAATAAAAAGTAATAAAGATAATATACAATGAAATGTTAAATTGATTATAAAATTAAAACCAAAACAAGTAAATTGAAATTGATACAAGACAAATTAGAAAATTTTGTTAATATATATATATATATATATATATATATATATATATATATATATATATATATATATATATATATATATATATATATATATATAACAAATTACAAATGAATGATAAGTATAATAAACCAAATCAATATCTTTGACTCTTATCTATTTTTATTACAAAACATATTAAAAATAGAAATTATTTTCGTTAAACTATGTCATATACACAATATTGTTATTAATCGTAATTAGTAAATATTATTATATAAAAAGTATAATATCCTATATTAATTTAAAATATCATTTATATAACTCATTATAAAATGGCCAAAGTTATTAAACTTCAACACATTTATTAATTGAGCATTATTAATCACTTCATTACAACATTTTAAATGCATATAAAATGGCCAAAGTAGTACACATATTCAAACATTGTATAGTCCACCAGCTCACTTACTACATTTTTCGCCGCATCTGAAAAAATTAGACCAATCTTCGATAATAGCTTTTGTGACTGTTATTTAACACAATTTATTATATTTTTTAGTATTATTATTATTATTAACTTTTTTTTATTGCTTTATGATAAAAAGGGATTTAAGATTATACTTCATATTTTTTAATTATAAAAAATATTAGAACTTACTAAAATATATAACTTCATTATATTTCTTTTCAAAGTTGTGTTAAAAATGTGTCCAATATGTTGCTAGAGGTGTGCATAATTTCGGATTTCAATCTACAAAAATGAAAATTGCAGTCAACATGGCATCATTAAGGCAATAAAAATTAATGCAAGACTTCGACAAAAAAGAAAAAAAAATTGTCAAAACAAATATTTTTAGTACATCATAAAATTACGTGTGATATTAGTGTTTTCTTTTAACCAACATGTATGAGATTTTAAATTTTAAAACAATAATAAAGAGCCTCAACACCTTTGTTGATTGAACGGCAAAGAAAGGAAATGTTCTTATATATGCAATTCGATGTTAAGGGTGGATGTGGGCATGATAAAAACCATAGGAAAATTTACATACAACATCAAAAAAGTTGATCTAATAATTAGGACATACAATATTAATCTTTTTTTTTTTTTTTTTTTTAACAAATTTAGTGTACCACTTTGCAATTCCAACATCGGAAGAATAAAATGGATTATCCGAGCTAAGTGTCATCTGAACCGGTAACAAATATACAGTCTTAGTAGGAATCGACCCGACCCGTTCTCGAGGATAGTTGGGTCAAGCTCACGTGACATAAACTATTATTCTTGTATTTGTGTTAAAAAAGTGTAAATTGGGAGAAAAAACACATGGCATGAGCAACTAATCTTTTATTAGTATAGATAAATAGTCCAACAACATACCCTAAATGTAATAATTTAAAAGGGAAAGCAAATGATCACATTTTATGGTACCAAAATACACCTTTGTGGTGGCTATCTTCATCAGGCTCGATATAGATGCATTCTTTAGCCTCTCTCCACATTGCTTTAAATATTGGAGTCCTATCGATCTTATAATACTCACCCAAAACTGGAATGATTGCATCCCTTGCCTCCTTTGCATGATAATGTGGAATGTATGAAATCAAATGATGCAATACGTGAGTGTGTGTAACGTCATGGAAAACCCTATTAAGGAATCCAAAGTCCCTGTCAATTGTTGATAGGGCCCCTTTGATCCAGTTCCATTCCGTTGAATCATAATGAGGCAGCGATAGATGGGTGTGGTGCAAATACGTTATGATAACGAAAAATACATGGACTCCTACCACCGGAACTCCATAGATGCACGTTACCCAAGCAGCTCCTTTTGTTGTTACAGCAATCTTGATTGCATAAAAGACGGCAAGAAGACCAAGATCTGATAACAGGACCTGGATTCGCTCACGCTCGGTGAAAATTGGACTCATGGGATCAAAGTGGTTGGCAAACCTTCCATATTTCTTGCCAGAAATATTAGTTAAGAGGTATAAAGGAAATCCTAGAGTGAACCTAAAAACCAAAGTGAACACTCGACCAGGTGGGTTGTTAAGAAGTTTTGAGTACCACCTGACTTTAGACTTGCGTTTAGGAATGTAAACTTCATCATTATCAAGAGAATTTGTGTTGGCATGGTGATTTCGATGGCTATATTTCCATGAGAAATAAGGTGTCATGAGAGCTGAGTGGAGGATGAAGCCAACAATGTCATCAATCAGTTGGTATTCGCTAAAGGCATGATGACCACATTCATGACCGATGACCCATAAGCCAGTGAGGATGCTTGCTTGACAGAACCAATAAACCGGCCAAGCTAAGTAAGCCAAAGGAGCTGGAAGAAAAGGAATATATGTATTCGCAAGGAAGTAGAAAACGTAGGCAACAATCAGATCGTGAACAACATAGTAAGATGAACGGATGACGGATCGCTTGAAGCAATGGGCAGGGATCGCTTTCTTTAAATCACTTAATGAAAACGGCGGATCAACTGGGACACGTTCCAGGATCTTTTTACCATCAAATGGGTCGTCTGACATCCGACCACCTGCACCCATGTTGTTGATAGATATGATTAACCTGCAAATGTAAAGAGTATTGTGAGATTTATGTAAACTAAACATAGAAAGAATTAATTACAAAAACCTAAAGCTCATGGGAAAAAAAGGACCTATATAGAGACAAGTTGCGTTTGAGATCTCTTCAGCTGGTAATACACTGATACTGTTTTGGGGTCGGACTTGCTACTTATTTATAGTCAAAACTAATTAAAAAAACTTATCGCCTCACTTGACCTACTGTCTATTTACCATTATTTCATTGTTTCAGTAACTTTTACGGTTTAGGAGACGACCATTCCAATTTGGCGGCTTTAAATACTAGACGCATTAAGCATGTGTAAATATTTAAATATGTAGATTCTGAGAGGTTATGTGAGTACATATATATACCACACGCATTATGCATGTGTAAAAATTTATATATCTAAAACAAATTATTATTTATTTATAGATAATCCAAATGATTGTTTGTTGTAGAAATATTAACTATTTAATTTTATATCGTCGAAAAGCATTCATATAGACTTTAATGCATAGAATATAAGTAAAATGCATCTAGTAAATAAAATGTATTGTGCTTCTGTATTAAAACATAAAAATTTTATATAGATCAGTGTCGATAGTAAAAATAACTTTTTTCAAAACAACAAATGCAAGAATATTTGCAACAATATAATGCATCATTGGCGGCATGTATTCCGAACTTCCAACCACCACAATTTCCTAACTTTCTATTCAACTATAACACACAAGCAAGTACCTCTCAACAATTTGCCGAAAGGATGGAAGAAGAAGGAGAAGGAGAAGAAGAAGAAGGAGAAGATGATTATGACAATGATGGTTGATGTTTTTTTAGTATTATTAACAATGTTAGCTAACTACTTAATGTAATATTAAAACTTTATTTTTTTTCCGAAAATATGGTTGATAAAAGCTGTACCGACAACGTGTCGTCGCAATAGGTGAAGCTATGCCGACGACATCTATGCCGACGACGTAATAGACCTATGTCGACAGTCCTGTGTCGTCGACCCTTTGCCTGGATAGGGCTCGAATTTGTTGTCGCCA
Organism: Lactuca virosa; assembly: GCF_052849685.1. NCBI lineage: Eukaryota > Viridiplantae > Streptophyta > Magnoliopsida > Asterales > Asteraceae > Lactuca > Lactuca virosa. The sequence goes on from NC_136434.1 coordinate 266,573,604, forward strand.
TAGGGTCCAAATGTTGTAGTGTTGGTTGTTTAATTTGAACACAACAATAACAATCTATGTTGACGACACCTGTCCCGACTACTATTGTCGTCGCTGAAAGAAGGGCTACGCCAACAACAAGTCGTCGCCATAGCTTTTGCCAACATTGACCATGATTGTTTCACTTGTAAAGTTGTGTGGCCACGACAGATTCGGCGGGAACGACGATTTTTTTCGGAGTCTTCTGAAAACTTATGCCAACGACATGTCGTCGGTATAGGTTACGACAAATGAAATTTTCATTTATTTTTATTCCATGGTGCAGAAAATCAAAACGACGTAGTTTTTGTGAAAGTTATCGTGGCGACATGTCGTCGGCAGGCCATGGGATAATCCGCGTGAAATATCTATCCCGACGACTTGTCGTTGGCACCATTTTTTTTTAAATTTCAACAAAAAGAAGGAACAACGTCGTTATGTAAACCCTATACTGATAACTTGTCGTCGACATAGGTTTTTACCCCAACAGAAGACATCAACACATCATTCATTTGTAGCCGACGATATCACTATTTCTCTCTCGATCTGCAATGAAGAAAATCGAAATTGGCACTCCTCTTCACCGACAATGAGCAGCAGGTACATTCATGGTCATTGTTTTCTTCTTTGTTAGTGATTACTCATCTTTTTAACTCCAAATTTGGGTGGCTTTTCTGCTGGTTGGTTGTGACAGCCCTTCACCACCCTCGACCCTTCACCACCGTCGTTCCTTTACCACTGTCGGCCACCAACGACTCCTTCCAGCTTCTCTCCTTCGCCACAATAGGTAATGATGGATTGGTTTTTATCCTTTTTGTTTTCTTTTTTGATTTTGTGTTTTTCCAGTGACCACCAGCAACCACCAGAGGATCACTATCAAATCCAACCACCGGAATCCGGCCGTCACAGCAAGAAGAACATAACACTTTTTTTTCTCTAGTTTTAGTTGAAATTGAAATTATATGTATAGGTTTAGAAGAATTGAAATTGGTCCTTGTATGATTGTATGATTATTGTTACTTGTTTGGTCTTTGTATGATTTTTTTATTTGTTTAGGTTTATATGAAATTGAAATTGTGTCATGTATAGCATCACAACCAATGTATAATAGCAATCATAGCAACACAACCATTACAGTGAATACTAAAGTAAAAATGTTTACATCAATTTGGAATTTGTATGGAACTTGTTTGAATTACATCAAATAATTTGTATGAATATAAGCATAAAACTCTTATTGCTCCAACTCCTCAAAAATCCAGCAGGTACCTATCTACTGATTTCCTGAGAATACAAGTAGTTTGAAAGAATATCAGCATAAAGCTGGTGAGTTCATAAGCGGTAGTTTGTAATGAAAACTTGTTGATGAGCTCGTAAAAGTGTTTTGTATAGTTTCAAGAAAATCCAATATTTTCTTTAGTGAAAATGTAGTGTTCTCAATTCCATATGAAATCATGAATGTTTGTTACTGAAAATCGTAGTGATGTGCGAAAATAATAATTCGTGTGACTAGCTAATGCTAATCATGATGTATAAGTATTTCGTACGTGAAACCATTATATGTTCAGTTTTGTTTGAAAACTCTGAAAGTTCTCCAGTTGTAGTGTGTATTAGTTCTATTTAGTATAAATAAAACTAGTGAAGAGTGTCAGGTTGTAAACTAAAGATGATTTATACATAATGTGAGTCGTATAACCATGCTTGATATGACTAGAGACCTTTCCAACGTTCTTCAGGCTTCGAGTTAAATGACATTTGTACACACCAGGCGTGCCCGCCTAACTGTAGCTAACAGTTCAGGTGTGGGATTGTCAGTCCCGAATATATCTTTTCACAAATCTCACGCTCTCCCTCCAAGAGACTCTGGTTATACTATGATTGGATTTATCCCTGTACACGTATAGGTACAGTATTGAAGTAGCGCCTCACAGTATCGTACAATCTAGTTTACATGTAGTATAGTAGCGTTCTACCATAGTGAAAATTCGTATGTATACCGTATGTAGTGATAATTACAGTTATGAATACTATGATAAAATAGTGAGGTAAATTGTAAACTATTTCTGTCTTAGTGCATATGTTTAGCAGTGAAAGTTTCTGTACTTGTTATGTTTAGAAAATCCCAAACTATACCGATTATAGTTTGCATGTATAACGTAGTGAATAGCGAGTCCGGAAAACTATGCAATTTCGGTGAAAACGTCCCTTATGCTCAACACAGTAGAAAAGGGTTAAAGTATGAGAATTGCATGAGTTTTATATTAGTGAAAGCATTTATGTTTAGCTTGTATTCCCCCCGTGAAAACATTAAAAACACGGAAAATGTAGGGGTATGAACTCACAGTTTATCCTAAGATCCGAGCGTAAGGTCGGTGTGGATGCTGAGTGTCAACTGATGTTTCGTACGCAAGTGGATCCTATTAACATATGGTAACACATATATGCATTAGATGAGGACATAACACTATTTTTTATGGAAGGAAACCACCTTAGGGGCTAGGAAACACTTGAAACTAAGTGTTAGAATCACACGTGATTGAGGATGGGGAGTTTGCGGCCGTAATCAGGAGTGTACGGTCAGGGGTTTGCGGCCCAACAGGGTTTACGGCCTACGAGTTTGCGGTCCAAGCATTTACGGTCAACGGGTTTACGGCCCATGGGTTTACGGCCCATATGTTTACGGCCGTAAACACTTGGTGAAAGGTGCTATTTTCGGTGTTTCAAGGTGTTGTCTAGCCTCTTGGAAGTGTTCTAAGCCTTATGCCCAACTCAAGGAGGAGCTTAAAGGCCAATAATCGACCAAAAATGGAGTTTACGACCATTGAAGGGATTACGGCTGTAAACCCCTCTCGTGTTCGTGATTTCAGGTCGTTTCTTGGTGAAAACAAGTGATTCCTAGTAGATAACAAGCATATGGAGTAGTTACTTACTGTAAGATTCTTGGAATGAGGTTTTTAGCCACCAAGAACTAGTGAGTGTTCTTGGTGTTCTTGGTGAGAGAGAAGATCTAGAAAAAGATGAACTTTATGAGATGAAACATGGATTCATCACTAGAAAAGGGATTGAAACACCATAGAAGTGAAGAATCACTTACACTTTGAAGATCCTTGAGCAAAACTCGAATTTTGTAGAGAGAGAGTAGAGAGAGAAAGTCCTTTGAGTGCTTAAAGCTGGAAATGAAAGCCACTCACCCTTTATATAGGGGTGAGTTTACGGCCAAGATGGTGGTGGGGGGTTTACGGTCGTGAACAGGGTTTATGGTCGTAAACAGGGTTTACGGTCGTAAACTGAGTTTGCGGCCGTAAACTCCTCTCGAAGGGGGTGTTTGGCCCGGATGCTATGCTTTGACTTAGAAACCTCATTTGTTAACCCAAAACTTAATTGGACCGAGCCTAGAATATTTAATTAAGCTCAAAATAATGACGGCAAGAGCAGAAATAAATTCCAAATTGATTTATTTTTTTTATAACGATTTGAACGAAAAAGTTTCGGGTTGTCACATCATCCCCCCGTTGAAGGGAATTTCGTCCCGAAATTCGAACATAGAATACAAATCATGGATTTAGAAAGAGATGCGGATATATCTGATCCAAGTGAATTCAGGTCCCCGCTTGGCATTCCAGCGAACCTTCACTATCGGAATGCGACTTTGTTTCGTTCGTTTGATCTCTCTCTCCATGATGTCGACCGGTTCTTCCACGAAGTTGAGGTTCTCGTTGATTTCAATCTCGTCGAGAGGAATCACAAGTGTCTCATCGGACATACACTTCTTTAGGTTCGATACGTGAAAGACATGATGGATGTTGCTAAGCTCCCGTGGTAACTGGAGTTTGTATGCTACGGGACCGATCCTAGCAACGATCTCGAACGGTCCAATGTACCTCGGGTTTAGCTTTCCACGTTTTCCGAAACGTATCATGCCTTTCCAGGGTGAGACCTTCAGAAGGACGCGGTCACCAACCTGGAATTCCAAGGATTTTCGTCTCTTATCGGCGTAGCTCTTTTGTCTATCTCGGGAGGCTTTCAGTCGTTCTCGGATTTGTACGATCTTCTCAGTTGTCTCTCGGATGATCTCAGGACCAGTGAGAGTACTGTCGGGGACTTGACCCCTGGCTAGCTGCGTGTCACCCACCTCAGCCCAACACAGAGGGGATCTGCACTTACGGCCGTAGAGGGCTTCAAACGGCGCAGCCTTGATGCTGGTATGGTAGCTGTTGTTGTAGGAAAATTCAACCAAAGGAAGATGAGTGTCCCATGACGCGCCGAAGTCGATGAGGCAGGCTCTCAACATGTCTTCCAATGTCTGAATTGTTCTCTCACTCTGTCCATCTGTCTGTGGATGATAAGCCGTGCTCATATCCAGCTGAGTTCCGAGAGCCTTATGTAGTGACTGCCAGAACCTCGATGTAAACCTGCTATCTCGATCGGAGATAATGGATGCAGGTACACCATGAAGGTGAACTATTTCTCGAAGGTATATTCGGGTGAGTCTCTCCATCTTGAAGTTTTCCTTGATTGGCAGGAAGTGGGCGGATTTTGTCAACCGATCGACAATCACCCAGATGGCGCCGTGCCCACTCGGAGATCTGGGTAACTTGGTGATAAAGTCCATGGTTATCCTTTCCCACTTCCACCCAGGTATTTCCGGCTGCTGAAGTAAACCTGAGGGCTTTTGATATTCTACTTTTACCTTGGCACAAGTCAGGCACTTGCCCACGAAAGTAGCAATTTCCGCTTTCATGTTTGGCCACCAACAGAGTTGTTTGAGATCCAGATACATCTTATCCGAACCTGGGTGAACGGAGTATTTAGTCTTGTGAGCTTCGTTCATGACAACTTCTCTGTAACCACCGTGCTTTGGGGTCCAGATCCAGTTCATGAAGTAGTACACTCCATCTCCCTTGACCTCTAAGTTCTTTTCCATTCCCCACAAAGCTTCATCTGCCATGATCTCGGGTTTAAAGGCTTCCAGCTGAGCCTCTCTGATCTGCGCGGACAGGTGGGAATGGATGGTCATTGTTAGTGCCTTCACCCTACGCCCTGAATACTCTTTTCGGCTGAGGGCATCTGCTACCATATTGGCCTTGTCGAGATGGTAGCGAATTTCGCACTCGTAGTCACTGAGTAACTCTACCCATCGCCGTTGCCTCATGTTTAGCTCCTTCTGATCGAAGATGTGTTGCAAGCTCTTATGATCAGTGAAGATAGTGCACTTGGTGCCATAGAGATAGTGTCTCCAGATCTTTAACGCAAAGACCACTGCTCCCAACTCTAAATCGTGAGTTGTGTAATTGACTTCGTGTGTTTTCAACTGCCTCGAGGCATAGGCGATAACCCTTCCCTCGTTGCATGAGCACACAGCCTAGGCCCTGATTGGATGCATCACCGTAGACAACGAAGTCTTCTGTCCCTTCGGGCAGTTACAAGACAGGCGCGCTGCACAGGGCCTGCTTCAATGTTTGAAACGCAGTGTCTTGTTTGACTCCCCAACTAAAGGTTACACCTTTTTGTGTCAGGGTAGTTAAAGGCTTCGCGATTTTGGAGAAATTCTGGATAAATCAACGATAATAGTCCGCGAGACCAAAGAATTGACGGATTTTTGTGGGTGTCTTTGGTGCAGACCAATTCTCAATCTCTTTGATCTTGGAAGGGTCCACGTGTATTCCTTCCTTGCTAATCACGTGTCCAAGGAAATTTACCTTCCTGATCCAGAATTCGTACTTCGAAAATTTCGTGTATAGCTTTTCTGCCCTTAATGTTTCCAACACCTGCCTTAAGTGTTGTTTATGATCATCCTCACTCCACGAATAGACAAGTATATCATCGATGAACATAATCACGAACTTGTCTAAGAAAGGGTGGCACACCCGATTCATCAGGTCCATGAATACTGCCGGTGCGTTGGTTAGACCAAAGGGCATTACCACAAACTCGTAGTGTCCATAGCGAGTTCAGAATGCTGTTTTGGGCACATCATTCTCATGAACTCGCAACTGATGGTACCCTGATCTTAGATCTATCTTCGAAAAGTAATTGGCTCCCTGAAGATGGTCGAAGAGATCAACGATTCTGGGTAAGGGATATAGGTTCTTGATGGTCAGCTTGTTCAGTTCTCGGTAGTCAATGCACATCCGAAAGGATCCATCTTTCCTTTTCACGAATAAGATCGGAGCTCCCCAGGGTGAGGAGCTCGGCCTTATGAATCCTTTGCTGATCAGCTCATTGAGCTGGTTGGATAACTCCTGCATTTCCGTTGGCGCTAAACGGTAAGGAGACTTAGCTACAGGAGTAGCTCCGGGGATCAAGTCAATACGAAACTCGACTTGACGCTCGGGAGGTATTCCTGGGAGATCCTCGGGAAAGACATCAGGAAAGTTGCAGACTTCGGGGATGCTCTCGAGGTCTTTACCCTTTTATGTCTCATCAACAACATGAGCTAGAAACGCATGGCATTCCTTCCGCAGGTACTTCTGAGCTTTGATGCACAAAATGATACGGAGGTTTGAACTGAGCTTATCACCGTAAATCATAAGGGTTTTGCCAGAGGGAAGATTGAGACAGATAGCCTTCTCATAGCAAAGGATATTAACACGATTGGGGCTTAACCAATCCATACCGATAATGACATCGAAACTCTTAATAGATACAGGCATAAGATCGATACGAAAGGAATGATTGCCTAAGGTAAGAGTACAGCCTATGAATATGTCGTTCACGCTTTCTTTCTCTCCGTTAGCCATCTCGACGGTGAACGTTTCGGTTAAATGTTGGGATTTACATTTGATTAGGTATTTGAATGCATGACTAACAAAACCCCTCTCCGCACCAGAATCGAAAAGAATGCATGCATGAGAGTTGTCAAGGAGGAACGTACCCGTGACAACGGTAGGATCAGCGACCGTGTAACGACGTAAATTTTCAAAACAATTTTTCATTTTTCAAACAACATGATTATCATTTAAACATTCTCAAATCTCATGTTCAACAATTGTCATCAAATAAAACGTATCCCAAGATCACAAATAAAATCCTCGGCCTGTGTGTATGGATCATGTCGGCGCCTTCCCGTGATCGTCACTAGTACCTGAAACACATAACACTGTAAGCATAAATGCTTAGTGAGTTCCCCAAAATACCACATACAACACATATTAGCCACTCGAGGCTATAACTCTGTATGACCCTCTGGTCAAAGTGTCTCAGTGGGACCCTCCAGTCCCATAACTCTGTGGACCTTCCGGTCCTAACTCTGTAAACTCTGAATCATACATAGCACAGAATCACATAGATATCACATCATATAATAGCATACAACATACTCTGTCACATACTCTAATTACCACTCTAGGTAAAGTATAGTGAGAAGACTCACCTCGGGTAACTCGGTAAATCTCGAACTCAGAAATACTGATCTAGCCTCCGCCTAATCACATAAAATAATTACTCTAGTCAATACGACTCTCAAAGGCTAGGCTATTCCCTCTCTAAGTTCTCTCAGGAGGGTAAAAGACCATTTTACCGCTCCAATGGCTCAAAAGTCCAAACATTGACTGGACCCTAAAAGTCAACGAAAGTCAACGGTCAACTTTGACCAGACTCGTCGAGTGCACATAGGTGACTCGGCGAGTCCAAGCGTGTCCTATGGGTCTGTCTAAACCTCACTCGACTCGCCGAGCGAACCTTCCACTCGACGAGTCACCACTGGTCATGAATCGCGGGTCAACCCGACTCGACTCGTAGAGTCCCCTTATGGACTCGGCGAGTTCCTTCCATGGCAACACTCAAACGACCTTCTGAGGTCAGATCTGCTTCATCAACTAGTAGATCTGCCTTCTAGCACTCAAAAGTCACGTAAAGGTTCGAACTTTAGGCCCATGCATCACACTATCATCTCTATATGCCAAAATAACCCTTAATATAATAACCTAGGCCCCAAAACTCATAAAGGATTGCATAAAGCTGAAGAATAGGGACTCTCTGGACCTATCAAGGTCCAGATATGATAATATTGTCACAAGGGGACATCACACACACTAGATCTCTTACCAAAGTGAAGAGATGAAACCCTAGATTCATGAAATCTATTACTCAAATGAAGATAGACATGAATCCTTACCTCCCACAGCAGCTCTGAACGAAATGATGGAAGATTTGAGTCCCACAAGTCAGCCTAGCTTGAAATCCTTCCTTCTATTTGCTAAAACACACCAAAGAATGATGAATTAGCCCTCCTCTTGCACTACAAGCTTTCTCTCTGTTCTCTAGGGTTTCTCAGGGGTACAGTGGCCGCAAATGAAGGCCATAAAGGCCTTTAAATAGGGCACAGGCCCCAAGACTTAGGGTTTCTGCAGCCAGCACAGACTCGTCGAGTCACCTAGCCGACTCGTCGAGTCTATTCATTAATCCAATTAGCGAATCGCGATCCTACTCGACGAGTCTAGGCGCCAACTCGTCGAGTCCCTCTCTTTAACTCAAAATAAAAGGTTAAAATAAAATACCTGAGAATCCGGATGTTACAGACCGCTTCCTCCTGGCCCATCACCAGAACTCTTCATGTATTGCCTCCAGTTGTTGCCTTGGGGCAGTTTCTCCTGAAGTGCCCAACCTCTCCACATCCATAACAAGCTTGACCAGCACCTGCTCCCACAATCTGATTGGTTGGTTGGGTTGGCACCTTGCAGTATCGAGCTGTGTGTCCTTTCTTTCCACAGCTGTTGCAATTTAACTCACGGCAAGGTCTGTGATGATGGAAGTTACACTTGTTGCACAGGGGTAGTTTTCCAGCATAACCACCAGTAGGAGATTGGGTGGTTGGGACAGTAGCTGGAGCAGCAGCAGGAGCAGTAACAGCATGAACTGCCACTGTTTGTTGTTTCTTGGAGGGCTCCTGCGAAGACTGACCCTTGCGTTTGTTCCAGAATTTCTTCTTCGTCTCACCACTCTCCTTTTGCGGCTCAGCGACCGCTGCCACATCATCCAGATCGATTCCATGATCGATCAGAGTATGTGCCAGATCCTTGGCGCTTTCAAATGTAGCCGATCTAGCAGCCAAGACATTCCCCTTGGTTGGTTGTGTCAATCCCCAAATGTACCTCTCGATTTTCTTGCTTTCCGGGGTGACCATTCCCGGACAGAGGAGAGCCAGATCACAGAATCTCATGGTGTAGGCAGCGATGTCGGAACCCTTCATCTTTAAATTCCAGAGTTTGTGCTCCAACTTTTGCACTTCGCCCCTCGGGCAGTATTCCGCAAGAATGAGTTCCTTCAGTCTTTCCCAACCCATGGCATTAGCCACTGGCAGGGTTAGGTTTTTGACTCGACCATTCCACCAGGTCAAGGCTCTGTCGGAGAAGGTGCAGGCGGCGAACTTCACCTTGTTGGCTTCGGAACAGGCGCAAATTTCGAAGATGGATTCGATCTTCTCGAACCATCGAGTCAGAGCGATGACACCTCCATTCTCGTCGAAGGACTTAGGCTTTGCAGTCATGAAATCCTTGTAGGAACACTCCTTTTGATGTCCCTGACTTCCATCTTGTCCTTGAGGGTTGGTTCCACCTCCAGCCCCACCAGCATTCACTTGTGCCATTGCTGCAGTCACGACAGCTGTAACTGCTACCTGAAACATGACGGGGTCAAACTGGGAGGGTGGTGGTGGTGGCGGAGTGTTGTCGTTTCTTCTGATGGGTCTTGGTCGGGGAGGCATCTTTTTCTAGAAACAATCAGGAAGAAGAGGATGGTAAGTCCTCAGGATATATGAAACAAGATATATCTCATCCTGATAACAAAAGTGTTCTACCAAGCAATAACCACAAAAAGGTTACTAATGCAAGTAAGTTATCACTTAAGGAAGAAGAAGTAGCAACACTTGGAGTGAATCTGTATACTGAGTTTGGCTCTAGCTAAAATACTCCTATAGTATTTTATGTAGGATGATTTTGGTAAGTTTTAGGCCTGCTGTAACACCGCAGTCACTCCCAAGCACATGCTGGTCACGTATCGACTGAATATAGTTGATCAGGCTATATTCACCTTAGACATGATTACATAACTGTCCAGGTTTAACCGCAGCGTTCCAACATCCAAATACTTTTGTTCTGTTCTACTAGTGACACGAATTCTGTTATGTATGCATGCTCGTATACTTTTATAAAAATACTTATATTTTTGAAAGTATACTTTTAGTGTAGAGTACTTAGGCCCCTTAGTGTTTATAGTTGTATACCACGTAAGGTTCGGTATACTAGTTCGCTATAAACAAGGGCTCTGATACCAATCTGTCACACCCCAAAACCAGAAAGGCGGAAACGTTCTGGGGTGGAGGACGTCATGTATAGCATCACAACCAATGTATAATAGCAATCATAGCAACACAACCATTACAGTGAATACTAAAGTAAAAATGTTTACATCAATTTGGAATTTGTCTGAAACTTATTTGAATTACATCAAATAATTTGTATGAATATAAGCATAAAACTCTTATTTCTCCAACTCCTCAAAAATCCAGCAGGTACCTGTCTACTGATTTCCTGAGAATACAAGCAGTTTGAAAGAATATCAGCATAAAGCTGGTGAGTTCATAAGCGGTAGTTTGTAATGAAAACTTGTTGATGAGCTCGTAAAAGTGTTTTGTATAGTTTCAAGAAAATCCGATATTTTCTTTAGTGAAAATGTAGTGTTCTCAATTCCATATGAAATCATGAATGTTTGTTACTGAAAACCGTAGTGATGTGCGAAAATAATAATTCGTGTGACTAGCTAATGCTAATCATGATGTATAAGTATTTCGTACGTGAAACCATTATATGTTCAGTTTTGTTTGAAAACTCTGAAAGTTCTCCAGTTGTAGTGTGTATTAGTTCTATTTAGTATAAATAAAACTATTGAAGAGTGTCAGGTTGTAAACTAAAGATGATTTATACATAATGTGAGTCGTATAACCATGCTTGATATGACTAGAGACCTTTCCAACGTTCTTCAGGCGTCGAGTTAAATGACATTTGTACACACCAGGCGTGCCCGCCTAACTGTAGCTAACAGTTCAGGTGTGGGATTGTCAGTCCCGAATATATCTTTTCACAAATCTCACGCTCTCCCTCCAAGAGACTCTGGTTATACTATGATTGGATTTATCCCTGTACACGTATAGGTACAGTATTGAAGTAGCGCCTCACAGTATCGTACAATCTAGTTTACATGTAGTATAGTAGCGTTCTACCATAGTGAAAATTCGTATGTATACCGTATGTAGTGATAATTACAGTTATGAATACTATGATAAAATAGTGAGGTAAACTGTAAACTATTTCTGTCTTAGTGCATATGTTTAGCAGTGAAAGTTTATGTACTTGTTATGTTTAGAAAATCCCAAACTATGCCGATTATAGTTTGCATGTATGACGTAGTGAATAACGAGTCCAGAAAACTATGCAATTTTAGTGAAAACGTCCCTTATGCTCAACACAGTACAAAAGGGTTAAAGTATGAGAATTGCATGAGTTTTATATTAGTGAAAGCATTTATGTTTAGCTTGTATTCCCCCCTGAAAACATTAAAAACACGGAAAATGTAGGGGTATGAACTCACAGTTTGTCGTAAGATCCGAGCGTAAGGTCGGTGTGGATGCTGAGTGTCAACTGATGTTTCGTACGCAAGTGGATCCTATTAACATATGGTAACACATATATGCAGTAGATGAGGACATAACACTATTTGTTATGGAAGGAAACCACCTTAGGGGCTAGGAAACACTTGAAACTAAGTGTTAGAATCACACGTGATTGAGGATGGGGAGTTTGCGGCTGTAATCAGGAGTGTACGGTCAGGGGTTTGCGGCCCAACAGGGTTTACGGCCCACGAGTTTGCGGCCCAAGCGTTTTCGGTCCACGGGTTTACGGCTCATGGGTTTACGGCCTGTGGGTTTACGGCTCATATGTTTACGGCCGTAAACACTTGGTGAAAAGGTGCGATTTTCGATGTTTCAAGGTCATGTCTAGCCTCTTGGAAGTGTTCTAAGCCTTATGCCCAACTCAAGGAGGAGCTTAAAGGCCAATAATCGACCAAAAATGGAGTTTACGGCCATTGAAGGGATTACGGCCGTAAACCCCTCTCGTGTTCATGATTTCAGGTCGATTTCTTGGTGAAAACAAGTGATTCCTAGTAGATAACAAGCATAGGGAGTAGTTACTTACTGTAAGATGCTTGGAATGAGGTTTTTAGCCACCAAGAACTAGTGAGTGTTCTTGGTGTTCTTGGTGAGAGAGAAGATCTAGAAAAAGATGAACTTTATGAGATGAAACATGGATTCATCACTAGAAAAGGGATTGAAACACCATAGAAGTGAAGAATCACTTACACTTTGAAGATCCTTGAGCAAAACTCGAATTTTGTAGAGAGAGAGTTGAGAGAGAAAGTCCTTTGAGTGCTTAAAGCTGGAAATGAAAGCCACTCACCCTTTATATAGGGGTGAGTTTACGGCCAAGGGGGTGGTGGGGGGTTTACGGCCGTGAATAGGGTTTACGGTCGTAAACAGGGTTTACGGTCGTAAACTGAGTTTGCGGCCGTAAACTCCTCTCGAAGGGGGTGTTTGGCCCGGATGCTATGCTTTGACTTAGAAACCTCATTTTGAAACCCAAAACTTAATTGGACCGAGCCTAGAATATTTAATTAAGCTCAAAATAATGACGGCAAGAGCAGAAATAAATTCCAAATTGATTTATTTTTTTAACGATTTGAACGAAAAATTTTCGGATTGTCACAAATTGTATGTATAAAATGTTAATTTACTTGTTTAGGTTTATATGAAATTGAAATTGTGTATAAAATGTAATTTGAAATTGAAATTGTTTAGGTTTATATGAAATTGATATTATATGTATAAAATGTTAATTTACTTGTTTAGGTTTATATGAAATTGAAATTGTATGTATAAAATCTGAAATATGTATGCTTGTGCTACTTTTTTAGGTTGATATGAAATTGTATAATGTGAAATATGTATGAATTTCCCCCTATGTATGAATTTCCCCCACTATTTGATGAACTCACCATTGAAGAGGATAGAAAAGTTTATCCATCTCTTGGTCACAGAAGACCCAAGAGTAACAATTGATGATGGAATTGCATACATCAAGCAAATGTTGAACATGACAATTCCAAGAGAAAAGATTGAAGATGCGATGGACATGACTAAAGAGAATGTCATTGCATGGCAAATGTTGTAATGTAGGCAAGTTTAATATGTTTTAGTTAAGTTAGCTTAATCTTTGTTAATACGATATATATGCTATGAAAATGTAGATGTAACACAACATCCAATATTGTAGTTATTTTGAAACTCTTTTTTGATTACGTTAAAAAAAATTGACAGTGAGTAAAATAGTTAAAAAAAGATTAATTAAACAGTTTAAGATGGAAAGGAAGCAGGGGTATAATTGTCTCTTTTTTTAAAAAGTCAGGAGAGTAAGTAAAATAGTTAAAAAAAATTGACAGTGAGTGTAATCAGGGGTATTTTTGTCTTTTTTGTTTTTTTATTTTAAAACAAAAAGATTAATTAAACAGTTTAAGATGGAAGGCAAGCAGGGGTATAATTGTCTCTTTTTTAAAAAGTTAGGAGAGTAAGTAAAAAAAGTTAAAGAAAATTTTTTGACAGTGAGTGTAATCAGGGGTATTTTTGTCTTTTTTGTTTTTTATTTTAAAACAAAGAGATTAATTAAATAGTTTAAGATGGACGGCAAACAGGGGTATAATTGTCTCTTCTTTTAAAAAGTGAGGAGAGTAAGTAAAAAAGTTAAAAAAAAAAATTTGACAGTGAGTGTAATCAGGAGTATTTTTGTCTTTTTTGTTTTTTATTACCAAATATAATATGTAATAAGTATTTATAGTTTTCATTTATCATATCCAAATATATAATGTAATAAAACGCAACCTAGTTGGTCAATGACGATGAATTTAGAACATATTTATTCTGGAATATTATGGGTTTGAACCCCACTTACAACAAGTTTTTTTATTTTTTTTTATAAATTATGTTTGTTAACTATGTCACACACTAGATAATATCTTTAAGTAATTCCTTTATCATTACGTAATTTCCTTCATATATTTTCTTTTTTTTTCCGATATATCATTGATGATCCATACCCATTGACTGAATATGCATATTCATTCAATATGATTTTTCTTTGAAGCATTCTTTGGTCAATACTAACTCGTTGCTAATACAGAATAACTTCTATACAAGACATTGATACAGGTACGCATACATCACATTTGTATATGTTCTTCAACGACATAAAAAACTACACTTAATATAAGAATTTTTGATATTTGGTTTGATAATGATTTTAATTAGTATGCATATATGTTATAATCAACAGTTAACGTTGAATTGGCTTCCATGAATTGGATTTATTTATTATATTGTGTTATTCCTTTATTTACACCAACTGTTTGATAAAAAACATTAATGAACAGCTCATCTTAATTACTAAATTCATGTATGATTATTGTAGCATCAAAATGGACAAGTCTCGGATGAGATCATATAGAAACACAGAAACTTATATAAAAGGTGTTGGAGAATTTTTGAAATATGCAGTACGTAATTACAAGATTTCTAGGAATATCGATCCTTTAGATACCAAAACAAAGATAAAAATTCCATGTCCATGTATAAAGTGTGTTAACCACATATCTCGTTCAGTTGATGTGGTAGATGCTCACCTATTCAGTAATGAAAGTGATCAAACCAACACGAACTGGACTAAACATGGAGAAAAGGAGGAACCACCAAGTAATTATGTTTATACAGAGGATTTTGCCAGAGAAACATCATACGGTGTTGAATACACAAACTTCACAAGAGAAATCTAACAAATGTTTTAGAAACAATGGAGATGGTTGAAGCTACAGAAGATGATTTCATTGGGGACCCTAACTTGTTTAGAGAACTGATAGACGATGCTAAGAAGCCCTTATATAAAGGATGTCCTAACTTTACAAATTTATCTCCAATCATAAAACTACTCAACTTAAAGAATAAGTATGGAGTATCAGATAAGTGCTTTAAAGAATTATTAGTGTTGATATAAAATATGCTACCAGAAGGAAACAAAATGTACAGTAGTACATATGAGGCCGAGAAAGCATTCAAAGCAATGGGTTCAGGGTATACGAAACTCGTTTCGTGCTCAAGTTCTTGAAAATCCCGACAATCCTAACTCACACATCTAGGGTGACCTTCTATAGCCCCTCTTTACAATTGTTACACATTTGGGGGAGAATACATTTATATTTGATGTTAAATTTACAAATTTTGAAGTATCATTAAGTTATAAAGTATTTTTTTTAACTTGTGATAAGCTTTAAAAACTTGTAGATTAGTTAAGTTAAGAAACTAATGTTTTTTTATAACAATTGTAAGAGAATAAGAAAGATGCAGGTTTTACAAACCATACTCTGTGAAATAATGTAAATGTTTGTTTGTGATGAAAAATGACAAGATTATGTCTAACTAGCTATATGTAGAGTTAGTAATACCTAGATTGTAACCTGTAAATTGGTTATATATATATATATATATATATATATATATATATATATATATATATATATATATATATATATATATATATATATATATACTTATAGACTCGGTTTAGTAAGTTGCATGTTTAATAAATGGATGTATTACATACTCGGATAAATATAATGTGGGCTCAACCCTTAATTAACATGGAGTAGTAATTGTTAATGGCTCGCGAATTTGATTATTATTATATAACTAGGCGAATAGCCGCACGTTGCGCAATGTAAAATTAAGTATTTCAAATTTTGACAAATAAATATTAAAATTAATATATGTTATTGATATTTATATCATAACACCTTTCATAAACATCCAACAAATACTACGAAACCTATGTTTGTTTATCACCACACACCTCTACTGCACTGCTTCAATCCAGATTACGCAACTACAAATGCACAAAGTGACATTTATATCCATTAATATCGACTAAGTAAATAATGTGATGTACTTATTATTTGTTAAATGCATATCAATGCATCATATTAATTTTCATATTTCAGCATCGGCAAACTAAAACCACATAGGCATAGTCTGGATACCAATATCTAATTTCTATTAGAGACTAACACAAACATACCCCTGCCAAAAAAATTCTTGGTTGAGACTAAATGTATATATACAAAAAATGAAAGCTAAAATGATTACTTTCTCATGACTTGAAAAGGAGCATGACAACTCATTGGTATCGGTTGTAGCAGTACAACATTAAAATATACATGACCTGCTTTTAGTTCACATGTGATATTTTATAGGATCAAATTGGAAATCATGACGTTAATGGAAACTAAGACCAATTGACATGTAAAATAATTTATATGTAGCAATACATCTGCTAATATGACTTCAAATTTTCCAATATCTTCTAGGGTTCAATAAATCCACCTTGTGATGCTAGCGATGAATATTTCACTGTTTTCCATCTTTTTTATATCCTTAAATATTAAAATGGTTTTAAAAAAAAATCTTAAGAAAAATAAAAATTCTTACACGCATGGATACATATGGAAGTGTCAAATAGTGAAGGTAGAGATAGTTTCCATTGTTGAAGAAATGATGATGAAAACCGAATCTATTCAAAGAATTTAAAATGATCAGCAAGATTTATTTGTGTATGCATGAGTCAAATATTAATTTAGTACCCGTAGTGAATGGAATTAGGTGTATCTTTATGCAAAAGTTTCTACCTCGAATATAACATGTGACATACCGGAAGCAACCATACATTGAACAGTTGGTAAAAACAAAAAAAAATTATTGAAATTTATATGAAAAGCAATACACACATAAAAGATTTTTTTTCCTTTTTCAAAGGTCCTTAATCCCTGCAAAATATGACAAAGATGTTCCTATTATTCACCGTATTTATACTTGGTCTTGTGATGTTTGATGTTGTTCATGTTAGTTTTACATTAAAGAACCAATTAATAGTCATTATTAAAAAGTTTTTTGAGTGATATTAGTTAAATTAGGGGGTTTCAAATGCATAAGAATCAAGTAAATTAAATTAGGAGGTTTCAAATGCATAAGAATCAAGGAAAAATGTTTCCTTTATAAGATATATAGATATAGATAGATAGATAGATATATATAGATTAAAGAATGTATAGTCACTGATATTAGTACATATGGATCAACACACAAGGTATCTACGTGATTAAAATTCGTTAATGAACACTTGATTTATAACGGTATAAAGATTTATCAGATAAAAACTCAATGATTATCGTGTGAAAAGTCATTTACCTCAAATAAATGCCTTAATAGTACGTTGCCAAAAATTATATAAAATATTGGGATCGTGAGCTTCAAGTAAATTCGAACAAGAAATTTATTATAATTAGTCACTACCACAATGCGACATTGAAATACGACAAGTACACTAAATCCTTGAAGTTATTAATATTATAGAATGTCGTTTTTCAAAACGAAAAATAATTATAATAACTTAGTAAATTCCTAACAATAAATTCTAGGACTAGGATACATATGTTCACCGTTAGAACCCACCACATCCAGTCATACTATTTATCTTATATGGTTAGACCTCCTGTCTGAAGTTGCTAGCTACAACTACGTCTACTGAGACGAATTTTGGCGTTGACGTTAGTACCATTGAACATTACCTCTTGTTATAAAGAGGTGCATGACTTAATCATGCCCTATTACGGAGCCAGTGCAAAAAGTGTAGTGTCACGAGTTCGGTTATAAATCATTGTATAATCCCGGAAATTCCCAACACTGTACGCAAATCAGAATAGTATCCACTCAGGGATCAATTACCCCACGATTCGGTTAAGAATTAAGGAAAGTAAGAAGAATTTACATTACTGATCTCCCGTTGGTTTTCAAACTAACTAATATAATAATCAATAATAATGGGCATCTAAAATCTTATTAATTACTATTTCTTATATGATTTACGCGGCAGTGAAATAAAAACTCTCGAGGTGAAAAATTGTCATTTTTATGTCATGTAAAAGATGAAAATTCTCATTTTATTATACTTATCTCTTTACATAAAAATATATTATTATATATGGAGTCAAAACCTATAGATCTCACAAAAAAACTTGTTGACGTATTTTAACATGTATTCTCTGGAAATTAAGGCAGGAAATCCACGCGAGGAGTATGGAATCATTAACTTGTGTTTTTGTTATAAATTATGTTTTATGTCCTCTTTTCACGTCAATGAGGATTTGTAGTGAATCATGTAATAAAGTAAGATATAATTATGTTGTATGTAGTGAAAAACTTTAAGTGGTTGCTTTAATGTTTAATATATGTTATGTTTATGATATACGATTAACGTCACTCGCCCGACGATTCCCCCATCGACTGGGGTGTGATAAATTGGTATCAGAGCATTAGCTATAGCGAACTGTTATTTCTCTTTGGATATGTAACTATAGCCTAGGGCAAGACTTCTCTGATAAAGGCTTAGTCCTCTAGATCTATAAATACACAAATGTTAATATTAAGTAATAATACATGTCAAAACAAAGTAAGGAAGTCATACTATTAAACCATAACACATAGCAATTGATAAAATGAACTTGAAACTCGAAATTTTATATCAAGTTCTTAACTAAATATTCATAGTATATATGTCGTGCCACATCTAAACCTAGCTTGCACACCTAAGTTTTATTATGGACCGATTGCATGCATCGTTTAACTTAAGTACAATAGTTTTTATTTAAAAAGTATATGTGTATATGAAAATATGATTAAATTGTTAATTACCAAATTATATATATATATATATATATATATATATATATATATATATATATATATATATATATATATATATATATATATATATATATATATAGATGGGTACTTGGAGGAACAAGGATGGAGTCTCATGCTCACCCCCTCTTTTAGCCAGAGACCCCTACTATCCCGACCGAGAGACAAGATATCAACTGGTCGCATCAGAGGACTCCTCAGAGGAAGAAGAGCCCGTGGAGTAACCATCTGATGGTGAGGAAACGGAAGCCAAACCGGAGGAGACTGATCCTAATAAAGACGATGAGACCGTAGAAGATAGCTAGCCCATGGAGGCTGAAGTGGTTCTTCCTCCCAGGCCCACACCTCCAAGCCCTTACAAAGACATCCTGAGAAGGGTTGGGAAAACTTACCAAACAGCCAGGAAAACCACTTTTAACCACAGAGGGATTCAGAAGCCCCGACATGGTTTATCCAAGGGCATGAGGAGGGGTTTAAGAGATCCTAATTGGATCACTGCATTCGAAGAGGATACGATCTATGGTGGAAGAATCACCACCCGATACGAGGACGGGTAAAGCTCATGAGTGCGTCCTCTTCCCGGTGATTATAATGGATCTTTGGCCCTCTTATTTGACCACACCCTAAAACTGGAAAAGCAAGCAAGAGTGGTGTCAAGAGAAATCAAAGAACGTGAAAACAACACTACTCACGTAGCATGGAGAGCAGGAAGATTGGAGACCCTGCTGACCCAACATCAAAATACATTGATGGAGATCCGTGGATTACTGAACGCGGAGATTGCTGTCAGGATGCTACAAGATACCCACACAATGGAAGTCGATCTTCAAGCTCAGTCAACCCTTATCAGGGTGGGATCCAGTGAAGAGGAAATAATGGCCATTAATGGGAGGTTGGATGCGATCGGGATGCGGCTTATTGAGATCACAAGGGCATTGAATACCTACCGACGATTTGGATGAGTGGAAGGAGTCAGTCAGTGACTAGGACGGATGGGAGTATTGTATAGTCCGTCGGATACAGTGGTAGAAGAACACCTAAGATTAACTATGGAAGATTTGGCATGCAATCTTTTGTATGATCAGGTTTTGGGAATGGATGATATAGCAGGTGTATGTAACTCCTTGGAAATTTTGGGCTTTTGGGCCATTTATGTAATAGTTAGTAGAATCATAATTTCCCAAAAACCTTGAAAAAATTATTGTAATGATGGATGTAATCGTGCAATGTAAAATATAATGAAGCCTATTATGTATTATGTTGGTGTTAAATGAATGCTTGAAATTTTTTTATTGGTGATGTTTAGTGATCAATGTTATGGTTACAATGTAATATGTTAACTGATGGGTTATGGGCACTACATCATTCCTATGGTGTACATGCAAACCCTAAAGCTTTGGATCTAGTTTGTCTAATGAACATGCAATAATCATCCAAAGCCATAAACCCTAGATCTAGCATGTGATAATCGATATTAGCATAAGAATAGGGTTTAGATCTTACCTTGATTGTTATGTAGCAATAACAATCTCAATTCCTTCTTGTAATTGGCTTTAGAAAGCTTAGTGTCACAAATGTCACACCTCTAATGGCTCACAAACACCTAGAGCAAGAGGATGAAGAAGGAGAAGAGAAGAGGCACCCAAAAACGTCCAGAAACCCTAAGGAAACTCTTAGCCACGTTTTTGGTGCCCTAAGGGTCCTTAAATAGTGAGGCTATTAGGGTTATCTAACAAGGAAACCCTAATTTGACTGCTTAGGCCCTAAGCAGCCCATGGACTCCCTCATTAGAGGCCTTGGACGATTTCTAATGGGTTTCCCCATAGAATTCGTCCACTCCTTTAATATGGAGTCCATTAGCCCAATATTTAACTATCACACAATTGATAGTTCTAGTCCCCTAAGTTTAATTAATCTCTTTTAGCCACAAAATTAATTCTTAATTAATTATTGACTAATATTAATTAAACAATATGATTTCTCCTTTAATATATTATTCTCATAATATATTAATAAATCATAATTAATCCTTTCTCTCTCCATAATTCATCATATCAAGTTGCTTTGGTGAAGGCAACCCAAAAGGACCATGCACCATCGGGTCAAGTACATACCAAAATAGTTATGGACTTAGACACTAATCCAACAGTCTCCCACTTGGATAAGTCTAATAACTATTTTGCGTATGGCTTCATATCCTGATCCGCAATAGTAGCTTTCAAAAGCCGCTGTCAACTCTGATCTTATCAGAAGCGTGTCCTTTAGATAAGGGATCATATATTCCTCCATTCTTGATATCGTATACACTGAGACATGGATTTAAATCATTCTCTCTGTCTATATATTGTTTCTCGACTTCCGATTTATGACAACTGACAACAGACTACAATTGAACACATCAACTTAGTCCCGGCTTGGCCAAGCGCTTAGGTGTCATCACTAAATCATCGAGGGGCCCACATATATCGCTTTTATCCCACTTTGGGTAAAAGGAACGGATAAACTTCGATTCAATGCTCGCTTGTACTCACTCACCGAATCACACACAACAATACGTTTTATAACACTAAGTTACTGGTGCGTTTACATATTATCAATGTGTAACCAACTCGCAAGGTACAACTTACACATCTCGGTTTCAAGAATACAAGATATTATCGTCTCACCAATCACTCGTGATAAAATCCATGAAGCGATCCAAGTGAGCGTGGGTTTATTCCAATACTCTAATCTTATAGCAGCACTCATGAACCCTGCAACAAACTTTTGCTATGTCTAAAACACTTTAGACAATCTACAGTCAGATTCATGACAGTCTTCTTTCATTCCTACTTCCAAAGAATGAGTGACTGTGGAGGGTTTGAATAATCTCATTATTCGGGAAGTCAAAACATGCAAAGTGAAACACAAGAATAATACTAATCCTATATGGCCTCAAACCTTTGAGTATAAATAAAACATTTTATTTAATCACCATATTGATTACTCATTATTTGTTGTTTCGGGTAATCAACTTCTTACTTGAATTATAACAACAATTGTCCCATGCTCTTAGCATGCACACTATGTTTTCCTATGGTCCTTACTTTGTGAAATAGTATAATTGAATAACATTTTCAATCACACTCATTTCACAATTCCTAATCTATTAGTGTAAGAATACAAAATTCTCGCCACTACTAGAATATGTTAGATTCTAGCATTTTATGCAACGGTTCTTTCGTAATATCATAGCGCCAAAGTCACCAAGACTTTGTGCTCTATTGGAAATTGTTTACAAGACAATTCCATAGTTGTGAAATCTCACATTCAAAGTACATTCCTTTGAACATTCTTCTTGCATAAAAGTTTCTAATCTAGACATGATTCTCGATATCCAACTCCCAATATGGAAACATTTCCATATTTGCCATATGTCAACTCATTCTAAATAGAATCTGGTCAGCAACGGGTTTGATCAGTGAGTGAGTATGAGTCTACCAACAGAGCTTGATCATAGGCTGACAGACGGGCGTAAGAAGTGTAGCCGATTTTAAGACAGATTTCACTCAGGGACTCAGCGAGTCAGCAATGGGTGCCAGACGAAGAAGATGGTGAAATCGGAGACTTGGGACAAACAACGGAGAGGGATTGGTGCGGTATCAACGTATTTCACAAAAAAAAAGGTTTTTAGCTTTATGGATTGAGGGTTTTAACTTTCTTACTTATAGATTTTTCAAAATTTACAATATCCCTCTCAAAAATCAGAAAACACATCCCAAAGACTCTTCAAATAATTGGCACTTCTTCAGATTGTGGGCAATTCCTAGATTGTTAACATGACTAATGTTAATGGAGAAAAAAGTTTGAGGTCAACATTTTTAGAAAAGAGTTTGACATTGTAATTTCATGAGATAATAATCTACTTTTAAAGGGAGTGCCTTTCAAGTGTTTAAAAAAAAGTGTATGAGATATTAGTACTTATATCTTATGTGAAATGTGCACTTCTTATTACAAACCTTTTGCGAAGTTATTTTCTACAGTATCTTATAGTTGTTTTTGGTTAATTTATCTTTGCCTTGTACTATGCCACTTTCCTTTCTTTTTTTTAATACAAAACCTATTAAAAATATAACAAAAACAAAAACATGGAAGCATATTCAACCAATTAAAACAAATCAGCTTAAGCAGGTGCGTGATGGGTTTTTGCATATTGCCCCATAATATGGTGGCTAAAAGGTAATTTGTGCAACAAATAGTAATGCACTTTCATTTATTTGATTTTTATAGCTTCAAACTTTTTATGGAAGAAAAAAACACATAGACACACACTATTAGGTACATAGTGTCACAAACACACAAAACTAGAAAAGGTAATCTGTACAACAAATAACAACGCACTTTCATGTATTTGATTTTTATAGCTCAAATTTATTTATTGAAGAAAATAGACTCATAGACACAGACAATCAGATACACATAAGCACACACAATCATATACATACACATAAACACACACAATCATAAAAGGTAATATGTGCATCAAATAGCAATGCACTTTCATTTATTTGATTTTTATAGCTTCAATCTTTTTTATTGAACAAAATAGACACCTAGACATACACAATCAGATACATATAGGTCAAAACACACAAACATTCAAATACACATAGACACCCACACTGTCGCATACGCAGTCACATATATAATCACATACAAAGTCAAAATTATTTATACAGGGACCATTTATTTTATTTTGAAAGCTAACTGAAACATAAATGTACTTTTAAAGAGAGTGCCCTTCAAGTATGTCAAAAAAAGTTGGAAGAAAAGCATTGAAACCGATGGCAGAAAGCCAAAAATCTTCAAATCTATCAAAAGAATGAATATTGAAACCGATGCAGAAACAGAATGAAGGTTGCTACCTTACGGATGCCAAAAAGTAAATTCAGAAGAATGTTCAAATCAGAGAATTATTAAGGTATATAAGAACATAAGTAATTGGGCCATCCTTTATTATTATATTTTTTGATAAGATTACATTTTCTGATTTATTGTCTAATATTTTGCTGATTTATTGGGATAATTGAATATTTACTAATTTAAATTCCTATTTTTTAGGAACGATTTTTGGATGAAAGAATAAGTGGGACAAATAGAGTCAGGAGATCCGGTCAAGAATTGATGAGATTACAATTATATAAAGAAATTAAGAAATGAGGCAAAACAATAAAAAAATTGTCTTATTACTCAAAATCCCGATGGTGGCATCATAAGGTACTTGATATGATATTGGAACACATGAATAAGATAAGGTAACATCACACTCAATTATTTAGTTAGTCTGATTTCCAAAACGAAATCTATTCTAAAGAGGATGAACTTGTAACATCCCTAAGTTTTGACAATATTTTACTAGCTAGATATATACTATGAAGTTATTGTAAATTATTCCATCTACTAAGTTGCAAATTAATATCTATTATATATTTGGTGTAAAATTATTATTTATGTGCTTATAAAATCTACCTTCCAATAATGAGAGATTTTGAGAACCAAAATATAAAATACGTTGAATATATTAGACTACGACAAAAATATATCAAAATGTAGATAAAAGTAAAACGATCTAAAAAGTATATTTATAATTTTACAAAATATTATATATTAAACATTATCAAAGAAAATTAATTTTTTATTAAGTATATATTGCATAACAAATCGTCAACTGAAATAAAAGTATAAGACGGATGTATGTGTAACCAAATTATTTATCATGAGTGTGTGATAATAATAATTACAAGATGTATGCAAATGTAATATTCATTTTTGTGATAATAATTAACTCAGTATAGTCTAAAATATAAGACCGAGATCCATATGTGTATGTTGGTGAAAACGATTGGAATAACGATTTTAAAATTTTTAAATAATCATTTAGTAACACCTTTGGATATAAATAGTAAACTATGAACTTATTTTATTATACAAATGGCCCGTGGACGTATATAATTGGAATGTTTTCCAACATACGGTACATAAAGTAATTTAAAAAGTAAATGATATAATAATTTAAAAAGTAAAATGATATCAGCAATCGGTCACATTTTATGGTACCAAAATACACCTGTGTGTTTGTTATCTTCATCAGGCTCGATATAGATGCATTCTTTAGCCTCTCTCCACATTGCTTTAAAGATTGGAGTCCTATCGATCTTATAGTACTCACCCAAAACTGGAATGATAACATCCCTTGCCTCCTTTGCATGATAATGTGGAATGTACGAAATCAGATGATGCAATACGTGAGTGTGTGTAACGTCATGGAAAACCCTATTCAGGAATCCAAAGTCCCTGTCAATTGTTGACAATGCCCCTCTGATCCAGTTCCATTCACTTGAATCATAATGGGGCAAAGACAGATGGGTGTGGTGCAAATACGTTATGATAACGAAAAACACATGCACTCCTACCACTGGAACTCCATATATACAGGCTACCCAAGCAGCTCCTTTTGTTGTTACAGCAATCTTGATTGCATAAAAGACGGCAAGAAGACCAAGATCTGATAACAGGACCTGGATTCGCTCACGCTCGGTGAAAATTGGACTCATGGGATCAAAGTGGTTGGCAAACCTTCCATATTTCTTGCCAGAAATATTAGTTAAGAGGTATAAAGGAAATCCTAGAGTGAACCTAAAAACCAAAGTGAACAGTCGACCAGGTGGGTTGTTAAGAAGTTTTGAGTACCACCTGACTTTAGACTTGCGTTTAGGAATGTAAACTTCATCATTATCGAGCGAATTTGTGTTGGCATGGTGATTTCGATGGCTATATTTCCATGAGAAATAAGGTGTCATGAGAGCTGAGTGGAGGATGAAGCCAACAATGTCATCAATTAATTGGTATTCGCTAAATGCATGGTGACCGCATTCATGACCGATGACCCATAAGCCAGTGAGGATGCTTGCTTGACAGAACCAGTAAACTGGCCAAGCTAAGTAAGCCAAAGGAGCTGGAAGAAAAGGAATATATGTATTCGCAAGGAAGTAGAAAACGTAGGCAACAATCAGATCGTGAACAACATAGTAAGATGAACGGATGACGGATCGTTTGAAGCAATGGGCAGGGATCGCTTTCTTTAAATCACTTAATGAAAACGGCGGATCAACTGGGACACGTTCCAGGATCTTTTTACCATCAAATGGATCGTTTGACATCCTACCACCTGCACCCATGTTGTTGATAGATATGATTAACCTGCAAATGTAAAGAGTATTGTGAGATTTATGTAAACTAAACATAGAAAGAATTAATGACAAAAACCTAAAGCTCGTGGAAAATTAAAAAGAAAAACAAACCTATAGAGACAAGTTATGTTGGAGTTCTCTTCAGTAGGTGGTACTCTTCTAGGGTCGGCCTTGCTTCTTATTTATAGTCCAAGATTTGCAAAAATTTATCGGCTCACTTGTCCTACTGACTATCTACTATTATTTCATTTTTCTACAAACTTTTACTCTTTAGGAGAGACTACTATTCCAATTTGGCGGCTCTAAATACGAGACGCGTATCTTTAATATATCAATGCATTACGCATGTGTAGATATTTATATATTTAGATGTGCAGATCTTATGTGAAGATCAAATTATTATTTATTTATAGATAGTCCAAACTATTGTTAGTTGTAGAAATATTAACTATTCTTATATATGATTTGTTAGTTGGGTCTTCGTCTTCTAGTTTGAAACAATAATTGCAATCAATATATATATATATATATATATATATATATATATATATATATATATATATATATATATATATAGGTTTAGGTTACTCTATTTAAACTAATTATTGTGTTATTGTATGCATAAATGTGGGCCAATCATTTTACTTATTTTAAGAAAGTGATTAATACATATTATTAAATTAAAGATAGTTGAAAAATATCATCTAATTTCATTATAAGGGTATTTTAGACAATTGAGATAAATTTAAAAAAGGAAAATTCCATATTTTTTGGGATAATTAATTCTCTTGATTTTAAAATTCTAATTTTTTAATTACTTGAATTTTAATTATAACGTAATTTTTATAATTAAACACGATTTTATTCTGTTAGAATCATATTCTCTAGGAATTTCAGGATATATATTTGATATTCTATTAGAATGCTAACACAAACTAATAACAAATTTTTGGATACAACTTCAAATTTTTCATTACATTCTTAAAAATATGAAAACTTTATATAATAGTCTATGACAATGAAATACTCACTAATAACAAACAAAACCATGTATATTATTCTGTTAGAATGTCATTCTGTTAGAATCATATTCTCTAGGAATTTCAGGATATATATTTCTATTAGAATCATATTCTATTAGAATGCCAACACCGACTAATAACAAAATTTTGGATACAACTTCAAATTTTTCAACAGCTTTTTCATACGGTTTTTCATTCTCCCATCCAAAAGATAGAAAAACTGTTGTATCAATTTCAGCAGCTTCTGACTTGGGTGAATCTTGCCATATACCACTTTCATTTGTAGTGTTTGTAAGAACAGAAAGGCTGCTGGTGCCAACCGCCGCCAGCTCATCATGTTCTAAATCAGAATCACTATCATGCTCCCGAAACCTCTTCACAGAAGTTTTCGCCTCAATTCCATCATTAACCGAATGCTCAGCAGTTACAGCTACCTCTGAAACTCGGTGAAGATTAGTTTGCATTTGTATCCACCGATTCAAGGTCGGAAACCTGAATTAGAAGTTAAATGGCATTCAAAATCGGGTAACCAACTAACTGAATTCAGTTATATATGGAGAAAAGACAAAAGTAGCCTCTCGGATTGATCAAGTGCAAACTCAAAGAACAATCTATCAGCATCATGCTTCTGGACTGACCCTGGCCCATCAGTCAACGAGCCTGACATGGTTGATGAGTAGTCATTGCCACCATATAAAATACAATTCCCAAAAACACATGCTAAAACAGCCCTGACTGGTGACAGTTTCACAAGATGCTTTACAACATCTAACTGAAGAGGGTGCAGGGGAACTCCAGGTGTGGCTGAGGACGGACAATAAGAACTCGGCTTGGCTTCTTTTGAAGATGGGGATAAAAGTTTACCCTCTGAATCCTCTTCGTGTCCTATTTCTTCAGACTTACCCTCTTCGTGACAGCAAAAGACAATTGAATCCACTAGTTAAACAGGGATTTATATCATGAATCCGCTGAGAATCGACATACCGATCATCAATTTCAATGGAAATTAAATCAGTAAACTGAAAGAAAATGGAGAATCGAGATACCGATCATCAATACCAAAGATAGGGTTTTCTCTAAGGGGCTGAAACGAGAATCGACCAAGAAACCTCGCAACACACTTGCCATAGATACGCGAACGAGTTCGCTGAACCAACTGCCGCCTCGAGGAGATCGAATAAATTGGACTGTTGGGCTTCGATTTGATGAAGCTGATTGCGGATCACAGATAAGTCTTCGGATTCTTGTTGGATTGTGACCTACGACACAGAGAGGAAGAAAGAGGCGGATTTAGGATTTAGTTCACCTGTGTGATCCTATTACGGTGTAGGTGGATTTTAATAGGGTTAATAATAAACGGATCCCTGATTATAGGGATTATTTTTGGTAGTTATTAAACAAATTACTATATTACCCTTATTTATTTATTTAATTATTTAATTTTTTATTTAATTTTGATCGGCCCACATTTATGCATAGAATAACACAATAATTAGTTTAAACAAATGAACCTAGCTCTCTCTCTCTCTCTCTCTCTCTCTATATATATATATATATATATATATATATATATATATATATATATATATATATATATATATATATATATATATATATATATATATATATATATATATAGAGCTAGATTCAATTGTTTAAAATATTTATTGTGTTATCGTATGCATAAATGTGGGCCAATCAAAAATTAAAATATAAATAAATAATTAAATAAATAAATAAGGGTAATTGGGTAATTTTATAAACAACTTCCCCAAATACTTTCCTATAATTATGCTAGTTGATTTTAACCTAATTTATCCCCTTTTATAAACAACTTCCCCCAAATTCATCGATGAATGTGAGAAGGAAAGCACGAAGCGGCTGCAAGGTCCAATGGATGTCGATCGATTGCAGGCTAAGGAAGCGTCTCCGGGGTCGACGAGACTGAAGCAACGAAGTGAAGCCTGTCATCGTTACCAACGCCGAGGGGCAGAGGACGACGCCATCGGTTGTGGCGTACACGAAGAACGGAGATAGGTCTGCTTGGTTATCGGATGCTATTTGCTTCAAGAACACATCAGAGCTTCTGGAGGATTCAAGAACGCTTTCACCAAGAGCAATGACATTTCCAACACCATCGGTATCGTTCTCTTGTTCGTCTTCCCTGTCTGGGCTATAATCGGGTTAATATTCTGAGATGTTTTGTGCTTTATGTGTATTCGATAACATGAATCCTCCGATTGATGTGTGCATTGAAGGTTCGTTTGTATTTATGTGATGTGAGTCTTTTTTTTCTTTGATTCGAATTCGCTAAAACACCTTCTAAGGTACTAATACAATTGGAGGAGTAAGAATCCCAGCTTCATTTTGTGGCATCCTTGGATTCCGGCCTTCACATGGAGTTGTATCCACAATTGGGGTTCTCCCTAATTCACAGAGTTTAGACACTGTTGGTATGTTGTAGTCTTGGTATGTCCTATGTTTTTTCATGTAGTCTTTTAGTTTTTGTCAAACTATATGTCAGTAGAAGTCTTCAGTTTTATTGCTGTTTCTTTATATTTCATGTGTTTGATGATGAAAATCTTTCAGGAATTTTTGCTCGTGATCCTTCTGTTTTGCATCGTGTTGGGCATGTTCTTCTTAGATTGAACCTAGTGGAGCCTAGAAGAACAAGGCGCATAGTTGTGGCTGATGATTTATTTCAGTTATCTAAAGCTCCTCAACAGAAAACTGTATATATTGTTAGCAAAGTAACTGAAAAGTTATCTGGTTGTAAGTTCCTTCCCAAATTTTTATGGGAATATGGATGCTTTTGAATTGTTGAAGGAGAAGGTTTTTACCATTTTACTATTTTACCCTTTTACTCCATTAAAGAACTAATTTTGTTTGTGGTTTTAGGGAAATGCTGCATATAAAGGAAGACAATGGAATAAGGCTGTGAGCTATTACACTAAAGCTATTAAGTTGGATGAATCCAATGCTACTTTTTACTGGAACAAGCAGCTGCGTATTTAGAATTAGGATGGTATGTTTTTTTTTACTTTGAATTTAATTTATTTTTATATATAAAATTGTTATTAATTTTGTTAATGAATTGATGATGGTTATGTTTATATCATAACTTTCAACAAGCTGAGGAGGATTGTAGCAAAGCAATATCAGAAGTTGGAATGGAATGACGAATTCCAATTCTGTTCGAATCACAGAAGTTGATGCTTGAAGAACGGACCACAAAATTGAAATGGAATCAAGAATTCCAATTCTGTTGGAATGGAATGACGAATTCCAATTCTGTTGGAATCACAGAAGTTGATGCTTGAAGAACAGACCATAAAATTGAAACGGACCACATTATTCTTTTAGAATGTATTAGTCGTTGTTAGATTTTGATGTAATTATTTACAATTGTTACCCGTATTCTACAAGAAATAATGTATTTGTTGTTTTTATTCTTCAATTGATTGTTCAACAATTTGTTATTCTACTATAAGTTTTTAAATTCATGATAAAGAAATAGGTTCAAGAATATTTTTATTATTTATGATTCAAGAATATTTTTATTATTTATGATTCAAGAATATTTTTATTTTTGAATATACTCATAAACATATTCTGTCAGAATGTCCGAATTAAAAGAATTATAATTCGTAAAATCGGATTTTTAAAAATAAAAGAATCTACGATCCCTTAAAAAATGCAATTTTCCTTTATTAAATATATATCAATTGACTAAATTACCCTTGTAATTAATTAAGATGATTTTTTCAGTTATATTTAATTCAATAATATATATTAATCACTTTCTTAAAATAAGTAAATTTGATTGACCCACATTTATGAATACAATAACACAATAATTACTTTAAACAAAATAACCTAAGCTTATATATATATATATATATATATATATATATATATATATATATATATATATATATATATATATATAACAGGATCGGATGAAGGCTATTTTTACGGTGAGTACTCGTAAATACACCTTAAAAATATTTTTTAAAAAAATAATAAAAAAATACAAATCATAAAATCGAACATAGTAAGATATCAGAGAGAAAAAAAATATTGAAAAAAAAATTAAACCATTAAAATTGAAGCATTCATCATTTTTATGATCCATGATTCACATTTTATGATCAATGATTCAATTTTAACGATTAACAAAAAATAATTCCAATCTTTTTTTCTTTCCGATATACTATTATGCTCGATTTTATGATTTGTATTTTTTTTTTTAATTTTTTTTTAATTTCTTTTAATTTTTTTAAGGTATCCTCACGAGTCGTCATCGAAACCGGACTATATATATATATATATATATATATATATATATATATATATATATATATATATATATATATATATAGTAGGATCAAATGAGAACACCAAAAAGGTTGAGAACGCGAAAACAAAGTATATTCATTTGCGATTCCATGTATTCATTTGTGGAGAAATTATAAATTTTTAAGCCTTTAATTTCAATTGAAGAGAAAATACATATTTATGTTGATTGTGCGTAAAAATTTATAATTTCTCCACAAATGAATACATGGAATCACAAATGAATATATACTTGTTCTCGCGTTCTCAACCTTTTAGGTGTTCTCATTTGATCTTTTCCCTATATATATATATATATATATATATATATATATATATATATATATATATATATATATATATATATATATATATATATATATATATATATATATATATATATATATATATATATATATATATATATATAGGTTCATGTGAGACCATCATATTTTGTGAGACATGGAAACGCAAGCCTCGCCATCCATTTTTGAGATTAAAAAAATATTTTTAAAATGCAAAATAAATGAAATTTTTCGAATTTTTTTTAAATATTATTTTCTTCATTTTTTTATCCAAAAAAATATTGAAAAAATACCGTTTTTTTCAAAAAAAAAATACATGAAATATTCTAATAGAATATTATATTGTAAATATTCAAATTGAATTTTTAGAATACTAGAGTATTCTACTAAAATATTAAAATATAAATATTCAAAAAATTCTAATAAAATATTAGAATATTCAAATAAATCTAAAAATTCATGTAGAATATTAGAATATTTTAACATATCCATCAATTTTAATAGAATATTAGAATATTTTAACATTCTAAAAATTCTATTTGATTATTTACAGTGTAATATTCTATTAAAATATTTCACTCATATTTCGAAAAAAACGGTGATTTTTTTTAATTTTTTTTGGATAAATTAAATAACAAAATAATATTTAAAAAAATGTATTTTTAGACTTTCCTATTATTTTGCATTTTATAATTTTTTTTTATTTTTTTGATATTCAAGATGAGTGGCTAGGATCAGGTCCCCATGTCTCATAAAATTAGCATGGTCACAAATGAATCTCTGCCAATATATATATATATATATATATATATATATATATATATATATATATATATATATATATATATATATATATATATATATATATATATATATATACCCTACATAATAAAAGGATACTTTTATTTTGCAAAGTTTCAGTTGTTGAGGCATTTACTTTATAGTTCGTTGCATGTCATTTTCTTAGCCATTTTATGCGTTTTCTGAATATTTTTTACTATTTCATATTATCGATTGAATCGCACCCCACTTATTTTGACTATCAATCAGGATCAATTTGTATCCCTAAATATCGGAAATCTCGATCTATTCAAATTTAAAATTGATGAAGTATGCTTGATGTTCTTCAGATGGATACAATAAGAAAGTAGCTACATGTGACGATTATAGCAAATCGGAATGGAGATGCCAGATAAGTCAATTGGAAGTACTACGATGGTGATGCATGTCGTCTTTTCTTGGTCGACCATTGCCTTCATGAACTCTTTCAAATCACAATAAGCAAACCAAAGTGTTTCTCTATTTTTTTCATTTGCACATACGCAATACGTACTCGTAGATTATGCATTTTGACATGAAACCGCATCTTAGGATTTCTAATCACATTGTTGCAACACAAAGTAGGTTTTGAGATTGGGGAAAACATTAATATACAAATGTAGCAAAACAAAATCAATTCATTACAAAAGCTCTGTTCTACTTGATTTATTTTAGACTTGAGATGAATTGATGGTTTAAACTGTATCGATATAAATAAAATCTATTCATCATGTGGTTATTAAGAAAAATATCGAAGGCTTAAATTGAATCTGGTTAGTTGGTATTAATTTGTGATTATTGTAGTTGGCTCAGTATACGTGGTTTCTGCTAGTCAAAACAAAACAGAGTATCAAAACAATAAAAGTTGTATTTGCCATTGAATGAGTGCTTATGTATTTTTTTGGCTAATTATATATTATTTTTTTCCATCATTTAATGTTTGAATTTAATTCAATTACATAAGCAGTAACTTATGTCTACGCTTTTAAATTAAGGAGATGACTATAGAAGAAAACATGGTGGATGAGGAAAGTTCTGGAAGCAACTAAAACAGATGAAAAGAAAGTTGAAGTTGACAAAGATCTTGGTGCAATGCAAAAAATCTCCAACAAGAAGACTATTGATGACATCTTTGTTAAATTGGTCATAATTAATGGTACTATTTTACCTTTTTTGTAACCTTTTAAAGTGTACATTCTGCAATCGTTTTTATTTTTAATTATTTGTATTTTGAAATATTAAAATGAAAGATATCTTAAATTTTTATTAATTACCTACTTTTTATCTCTTTCAAACCAAATGTGTTATAGATTATAATTCATTAACTATCTAATTACTTTGTTGCGGTTTCATTCCTTCCAAAACCCTTTTAGATCCATTCCCGAATTGTTGCTCTTCCAAGTTGAAATATTTGTTTGGTATGTGTTGGTTATAGGACTATAATTATGTTTGTGTAGTTGTAGCAATACAAATGGTACCTATGGGAGTTACATCAGATTAACCAACTCCCACTAGGTTATATGTGTGAAGTTGTAACAACAAGGGTAGTTTAAAAACATCATTGGTAATTAGTTTAATCATCTTTAACATGTGAAATGAGATCAGTTTTTGACCTTTTATAAAATTTGGTGGTCATTATTAAACGTTGAATGGTTGTGGTTACTACAAAGAGTAACAATATTACAAACTTATTCACCATTTTGCGACGAAAAGAAATCTTGGTCACTTATATGAAAAAGAAGAGACAAAATTTTTAATGTTTTTAAAGGGAAATCGGTTTCTTAACGAAGTATGAGAGATATAATAAAATTATTTTTTAGAGATATCAAAAGATGAAGTTGATGCAATTTAAAAGTTGTGTATGTTGCACACACAATATAAGCTTAGAGTTTCCTTTGCTACAGGAAGTAGCTTAAGAGTGTGTGATGTTGATCTTTTTAACATCACATTTATCCCAATCATGTCGTCATATCTTGATGTTGATTTCATTTTTAAGGAAAATTAGGCATGGTGCTTTATTTTTTAACCAAGAATAAGTTGCTACTTTTATTTTTTTTATAGAAAAAAATAGCATGTTGTATGCTACTTTCATTTTTAAGGTAAAAAAAGAGTATGATACTTTCATTTTTAAGTTGACAATAGCATGCTACATTCATTTTTAAGGGAACAATAGCATGATACTTTCATTTCTAAGCCACAATTAACACGTTAGTTTCTTTTTTAAGTAAAAAGAGCATTCTAGTTTTCTTTTTACACCAAAAATAACATGATACCATGATTTTTAGGGACAAAATAGGATGCTACTCTCATTTTTAGGGCAAAAATGGCATCCTACTTTTATTTTTAAGGAAAAAGAGCATGGTGCGTTCATTTTTAAGCCAACAATACCATGTTACTTTCATTTTTATGGGAAGTATAACAAGCTACTCTTTTTAAGCCAAAAATAGCACGCTACTTGTTTTTTAATGAAAACTAGCATTACGCTTTTATTTTTAGGGTAAAATATCACGTGTCTTTCATTTTTAAGGTAAAAAATGTGCATGGTACTTTCATTTTAAGCCAATAATAGCATGATACTTTCACTTCTAAGCCACAAATAACAATATACTTTTAACTTTCAGGAAAAAAAATCACATTCCAGTTTTAATTTAAATCAACAATAACATAACACTTTCTAACATTTAGCATCATACTCTTATTTTGTCTTATTAAATGTCAACATTTGTGACATCCCCATTTTTCTCGGCCAGAAAAGACCGATTTAGTTTATTATTTTAAAATAAAATCATAGTAGTCTTCCAAAAGATGTTGCGGAATTTGTCCCCAAAACAAAATATAATAAAAAAAAATTATCAAAGCATTTCTTAAAGAAATGTATTTTCATTATATAACAAAACCTCGGGATGTCATGTTCTGATACAGACCAAAAGCATAAACAGTATATTATAAGCCTTACAACAGTTATTTACAACTACTGACCTATAATCCAAAAATCCCTCGTCATCATCCAACTATGCTCGGGGTCCACTACCTGTAATACAGAAAGCTGAGTAGGTCAGGCTTGGGAGCCTGGTGAGCATATAGGGTTTTCAACCCACAAATAATAAATTTATTAATTTCATCAACCAACAATAAATTTATTAATTTTATCAACCAACAATAACCTTGATTACCCGTTCCCGTTATCCTCACTTTACGTCCCTAAACACCTATCACAAGGGACCTAGCCTAAAGATCATCATTGGGATGGACACTACTGCTAAGGGGATTCCTCAGCCATACATGTCCTTAAGGCAACCATGAAGAGGATGGAGTACACCAGCAAACATATAGTTCACCAACACCTACAGGTTGCGTGCCTACTAGCGTTCCACTGGACTATCTAGAAAGGTCCGTGGTCGTCATCTATACTCCTCTAGATGACTACAACAACAACAACAACAACAACAACAACAACAATAACAACAACAACAACATCGAGGCCTGTCATCATTTTAACACACATCAACTATTTCATCTACCCATGTCTTACCCAACATATTTGTAGATAAAAATACATATGCAGTTTAAAACTTGTATAAAACATCTATTCAACACTCGTCTCAAATAAGCAAACAATATAATTACACATAACACGTATTTAATAGAAAATACTTCATATCTATGTGTAAGATGAAAGTGAGTATACACTCACATGATAAGACGATAATTGGGCAACACTTTGTCCCTTAAAACAATATTTTTCGACGAAACCGAAATGTTTTCTCAAAAACCGGGCTTCACGCGGACAGAGTTTCGACTCGAAAACTCTTTTTCTCGGGATCTTCGGGCTCTCTGGGGCTTGCTTACGATGCTAGGATAGTAGTTTAGGGTTAGGGGTATATAGTGTAACATAAAAGAAAGTAAAGGGTGAGAGAATGAAAATTTGTAACATCAATTCGGCTGGCTTCGTTCACTATTTATAGTGGAGGCTGGCCTGGTCTACGCAACGCGTTCCTCGAAGGAACACATCGTTACCGTAGACCAGGCTGGCCTGATCTCATATTCGAACTTCGGGCTGCATACTGTTAAGTCGAAACTTAGAAAAATCATAACTTCCTCATACGAAGTCAGATTTGGGCGTTCTTTCTATGCACGCTCCCGGTTTAACGAACACTACGACTTTCGTTTAGATTGCTAAGGCTAAAAGCACTTTATTGTAAATTCACTTTTTACGTCATACAACGTCGTGTCGGTTCTGTCGCGAAACTTCGACAGGTCATAACTTTTTCGTTATAACTCGGATTTCTGTATTGTTTATATCTCCGGGATCCTTATTTCAACCATTACAACTTTCTTCATAGATATTGGGTTTATCTAACATTTATTTTCGACGCTTATTTTTATCCTTAATTCATTAAATTATAATAATTATGCATAAAACACATAATAATCAAATAATACAATTTATTATTTCAAAACAAGTTACAAAGGTTGGCCTAGACTATTACATCATCGTTAATGCCAAGCCTAGAAACACGGGCGTTACAATTCTCTCCCCCTTAGGATGATCCCGTCCCCGGAATCATATATGTCACACCCCCAAACCAAGGATGGCGGAAACGTCCGGGGGTGGAGGACTTCATGTATAGTATCATAACAGCAATTGTAATAGTAATTCAAGCAAACACAACCAACATATATATAATTGAAAAAAAATTACATCATTGTATGAATTACATGTTTACGAATCAATTACAATATGTTGATAAAATATGAAATAGTAGACGCCTTAGCGTCCCATCCTCAAAAGCACTTGATTACCTGTTTAATGATTTCCTGAGAATACAAGTTGTTTGAAAAAGTGTCAACACAAAGGTTGGTGAGTTCATAAGCTTTTCGTTTGTAAAAGTAGTATTTGTGTTAGAAAAATCCAATATTTTCCTTAATGTGTAGATGTAGTCTTAAAACCCAAAGACCGAAATGTACAAGTAATTTGTCATATTTATAGTAAAACAATGCAAGTTTAAATCGACATAAACTCGTTAAATTTTAATGAAGTTCCCGTAAATTCCAATGTTTGTTAATACTTTATGTGAGTTTATTATAACCATACTATGACCAAGGTTGCCTAAAACGACGTTCTTCAGGCGTCGGAAATGTTATGACATTTGTCACCCCAGACCTATCGGTCTAACTGTTGCATGCAATTTAGGTGTGGGTTTGTCAAACCCAATATAGATCTATACACAAGTATCACGCTCTCCCTCAAGGAGACTCTGGTTACAATACAGGACTTAATGGTAATTTGAAGTAAATGTCTCACAAAGTCATTAACGGAATTACGTGTTATGAAAACTTGGTACCGTATGGCCGTACCTTGCTTAATGAAAATATCCCTTGTATAAATGTACCCTTTTTAAATGTATGTGTTATGTAATGTATCATAAATTATACCTATTATAGTTTATCAACCAAGGGTAGTACGTGGTAATGTATGTAAACTATATTCAAAATAGTTTATTTAATGTTTGAATGTATCGATTGTACTTTGATTATAATCACTTGTTATTCTTTATATTTTATATGACCAAATCCATTTGTAAACTGATGTGTGTCTAAATATTAAGATAAAATGTCATATATTGCAGTAACATATAGTCACATAAAGATATACACCTTGCTCAACATGTTACAAGGTGAAATGAAATTAACAGCAACTTTTCGTTAAAAACAGTTTCTGTTACCGTTCTTAGAAAATTTATAGAAAAATCATCACAGCTCTAAATCCAAATCCGCAAATTTTGAGAGTTTGGAATATGAGTCTAGTTTGTTCGTAAATTTTATCATGATTTTTAGTGATCTCTAACAGAGGTGAAAATGTTCATAATCACAGACTGGTCCGGGTTTGCCTCTGAAATGACAGGCCGTTTTGTAAAAATCACCATTAATTGTAGAAAAATCATTTGGAGATGTGCAAGTAGTCATTTTAAAGCTAAGAGTTTGAACTACTTGCACCTGAAACAGGTTTGAAAACTAAAATTTTTAAGTTGACCAAAACAGTCCGTGATTAACGTCCATCTTTTCTGATGCAATCTGTTAGAAAAAGTTTAATTGTGTTCTTGATGATTTTACTTGTATTCCCCCCTTAAAACTTAAGAAAAACATGTAAATGTATGGGTATGAACTCACCTTATGTGGTTTCAGTAGATGAAAGTGAGAGAGAGGAAGTGTTCAACTCAAGAACACTAAGAAGATGTCTTGATGATTCGAGAATCTAACACCGAATAAGATGGAACTTGTGTAAGATATCAATGATTTGAGTAGAATGGAGTTTAATAATTATGTGAATGATGAAGATACTTACTAATTGAAGCAAGAAATCCCTGGAGAAAGCCTTGAAGTTCTTGAAGTTGAGAGAAAAGATGAGAGAATTTTGGAGAGTGTTCTTGGTTGCTAAGTGTAGAATGAAAGAGTTTTATGGAGAATGAGGAGAGAGGATCAATCATCCAGCTCTTAGAACGTGGGAAGAGCTGGAGATTGGCTGTAAAGGTCCACTAAGGAGACAAGGGGTAGTGGGAAAGAGTGGCTGATCATAGAGTGAGGTGGTAGTGGGTTGCTTTTGCCATAAATTAAGGAAAAGCAAATATTCCCTCAATAATTAGTTCAATCACCAATTCTTTTAATATATTTTATAAAAAACCCTGGAGATTTATATATTTTGGGGCCTTAGTTTATAAAATAAAGTTTTGGGTGAAAATCCCACGTTAAAATAATGAAAAATGGAGTTAAAACGAAGTCGTAGTCGAAAAACCGATAAAAAGGGGCTGTCTGCGAGACCTCTCGGATGGAACTTCGGATGGCACTTCGGATGGAACTTCGGATGGCACTTCGGATGGCACTTCGGATGGAACTTCGGATGGCACTTCGGATGGCACTTCGGATGGAACTTCGGATGGCCTCGGCTTCGGATCAGAGGCCTCGGATGCGAGGCTTCGGTCGTGAAGCTTCAGTTTCGGATCCTTAAAGCTATTTTACTCGTTTTTACCCCGTTTCAAGCGATTTTTGACCCGGTTAAGGGTCGAGATGACCCAAATGATTACAAAAAGTTAAAGTAACTTTTGAGAGAGATTTGGGAGAGATTTCAAATAGAAAGAGATAGAGTGAAAACGATTTAGAGAGGTTTCGTTTGTGATTAATTTGAGTGTCCGGCTTCACAACGCAAGGTTTGTAAACCCCGTTAAACCGTGTTTTAGTGTCGTACACAATCCCGATGATTGTGCAATAGTGTTTTATCGCTTTGGTTCGTTGTTTAGCACTGTTAAGGCTAAGGAAAATCAAACACATGAACTTTCCAAATGATGATTTCTCATTAAAAATAGCGAATTGTATAGTGATTACATAACGTAAACCCTAACATACAAGGGTTATTGGAGTTGAC
Organism: Lactuca virosa; assembly: GCF_052849685.1. Taxonomy (NCBI): domain Eukaryota; kingdom Viridiplantae; phylum Streptophyta; class Magnoliopsida; order Asterales; family Asteraceae; genus Lactuca; species Lactuca virosa. Next base: position 266,613,599 of record NC_136434.1, read on the forward strand.
CGGTTTGACTTGTTGACTTTGTTTGACTTTGAATTGACCGAAATTTGACGGTTGTCACATCATCCCCCCGTTAGAAGGAATTTCGTCCCGAAATTTTCATTTTGACTGGGATTTCAAGAGTTTGGGAAGAGATGTGGATACTTTTGTTTCATCTGATCCTCGCGTTCCCAGGTGAATTCGGGTCCTCGTTTAGCGTTCCAACGGACCTTCACGATGGGAATACGACTTTGTTTCGTTCGTTTGATTTCCCGATCCATGATTTCGACTGGTTCCTCCACGAAATGGAGATTTTCGTTAACTTCGATTTCGTCGAGTGGTATTACGAGTGTCTCATCAGACAAACACTTCTTTAGGTTCGATACGTGAAATGTGGGATGTACTTTGTCGAGTTCCTGAGGTAATCGAAGTTTGTATGCTACTGGCCCAATCCTAGCAAGGATTTCGAATGGCCCGATGTACCTTGGATTTAGTTTCCCGCGTTTGCCGAATCGTATCATTCCTTTCCAAGGGGAAACTTTTAGTAGTACTCTATCACCCACCTGGAATTCCAACGGTTTGCGTCGTTTGTCTGCGTAACTCTTTTACCGATCGCGAGACGCTTTCAGTCTCTCTCGAATTTGAACGATCTTTTCTGTGGTTTCCCTTATGATTTCAGGGCCAGTGAGGGTGCTATTAGAGACTTGCCCTCTAGCTAGCTGTGTATCCCCCACCTCAGCCCAACACAGGGGTGATCTGCATTTGCGACCGTAAAGAGCTTCGAATGGAGCGACTTTGATGCTAGTATGATAGCTGTTATTGTAGGAGAATTCGATAAGCGGTAGATGGGTATCCCATGCTTTACCGAAGTCTATCACACAAGCTCTTAACATATCTTCCAACGTTTGAATGGTTCGTTCGCTCTGTCCGTCGGTTTGTGGGTGGTAGGCCGTACTCATGTCAAGCCTAGTTCCCAATGATTTTTGTAGAGACTGCCAAAACCGTGAGGTAAATCTACTATCTCTATCGGAGATAATGGATATCGGCACACCATGGAGTCGTACAATCTCTCTGATGTACGTTCTAGTCAGCTTCTCCATCTTGTCGGTTTCTTTTATCGGTAGGAAGTGTGCTGATTTGGTCAATCTGTCTACAATTACCCATATTGTGTCAAGCCCGCCCGATGTCTTAGGCAGCTTGGTTATGAAGTCCATGGTTATTCGTTCCCACTTCCACTCAGGTATATCCGGCTGTTGTAATAGCCCGGATGGTTTCTGGTATTCGATTTTGACCTTAGCGCAAGTCAGGCACTTGCTCACATAGGTAGCAATCTCAGCTTTCATGTTCGGCCACCAGTATAATTTCGTGAGGTCCAGATACATCTTATCCGACCCGGGATGGATGGAGTATCGAGTCTTGTGTGCTTCATTCATGACGACATCTCGGAGTCCACCGAACTTCGGTGTCCAAATCCGGTTCATGATATAACGTGCTCCATCATCCTTGACTTCTAAGTTTTTATCCATTCCCCTTAATGTCTCTCCTGCCACCTTTTCTGGTTTCAAAGCTTCCAGTTGAGCTTCCTTGATTTGTATGGTCAGGTGGGAATGGATTGTCATTGTTAAGGATTTTACTCGGCGGCCCGAGTACTCCTTCCTGCTTAGAGCATCGGCCACTACATTGGCTTTGCCCGGATGATAACGAATTTCGCACTCGTAGTCATTCAGCAACTCCACCCATCTCCTCTGTCGCATGTTGAGCTCTTTCTGATTGAGGATATGCTGAAGACTTTTGTGATCAGTGAAGATAGTGCATTTCGTGCCGTAGAGGTAGTGTCTCCAGATCTTCAAAGCGAATACCACTGCTCCTAATTCCAGGTCGTGCGTAGTATAATTAACCTCGTGCGTCTTAAGCTGTCTTGATGCATACGCGATAACCTTCCCTCTCTGCATGAGCACACATCCGAGGCCTTGATTCGAAGCATCACAGTACACTACGAAGTACTCGGTTCCCTCTGGGAGAAACAAGATCGGTGCGCTGCATAGGGCTTGTTTTAACGTTTGGAAAGCAGTTTCTTGCTTATTTTCCCACTTGAATATCACACCTTTCTGCGTCAAGGTGGTGAGTGGTTTCGCAATCTTGGAGAAGTTTTGTATAAATCTTCGGTAGTAGCCAGCAAGCCCAAGGAATTGTCGAATTTCGGTTGGCGTCTTGGGTGCTGACCAATTCTCGATTGCCTTGATCTTGGAGGGATCCACATGTATGCCTTTCTCACTTACCACATGTCCAAGGAAATCCACTTCTCTAATCCAGAATTCACACTTAGAGAACTTAGCATAAAGCTTCTCCGCTCTTAGCGTCTCTAGCACTTGGCGTAGATGTAGGCGATGCTCTTCTTCGCTTCGCGAGTAGATCAAGATATCGTCGATGAATACGATTACAAACTTGTCTAGGTAGGGTCGACACACTCTATTCATTAGGTCCATGAATACCGCAGGTGCGTTTGTTAGACCGAAGGACATCACCACAAACTCGTAGTGCCCATAGCGAGTTCTGAATGCAGTTTTGGGAATATCTTCTTCTTGAACTCGTAGCTGATGGTAGCCTGACCTTAGGTCGATCTTTGAGAAGAAATTTGCTCCTTGGAGTTGGTCGAAAAGGTCGTCGATTCGGGGCAGAGGATATCGGTTTTTGATGGTGAGTTTGTTTAGTTCCCGATAGTCGATGCACATGCGAAAGGATCCGTCCTTCTTCTTTACAAAAAGGACTGGTGCTCCCCAAGGTGAGAAGCTTGGTCTGATGAACCCTTTGTTCAAAAGCTCGGTCAACTGACTGGACAACTCCTGCATTTCTGATGGTGCGAGGCGGTATGGAGCTCTGGCTACGGGGGTAGCTCCGGGTATTAAGTCAATTCTAAAATCGACTTGTCGTGCGAGTGGTACACCAGGAAGATCTTCTGGGAACACATCCGGGAAGTTACACACTTCGGGGATGTCTTTAATGTCTTTCACGTCTTGTTTCTTGTCTACTACATGGGCTAAGAAGGCGTGGTACTCCTTCCGGAGATACTTTTGGGCTTTGATGCATGAGATGATTTGTAAATTCGCACTAGGTTTGTCACCATAGATGAGAAGGATTTCGTCATTTGGTAGATTGAGGCAAACGACCCTTTCGTAACATAGAATGTCGGCACGGTGAGGAACTAACCAATCCATCCCGATGATTACGTCGAAGCTTTTTATGGTGACTGGCATCAGGTCAATTTTAAATGTATGGTTGTCTAGAGTGAGAGTACATTCTGAGTATATATCGCTAGTGCGTTCTACTTTCCCATTTGCCATTTCTACTACATAAGTATCCTTTAGTGATTGGGGATTTTGTTCAAGTAAATGTTTATATTGGTGGCTCACGAAAATCCTCTCCGCTCCACTATCGAATAGTACGCATGCATAAGAGTTATTGAGGAGAAACGTACCGGTAACCACCGTGGGATCCTCGACTGCTTCCCCATGTCCTATTGCCAGGACTCTTCCTACTCCACCAGCATTAGGGGCTTGTGCTTTGGGGCTGTCTCTTTTGAAGTGACCTGCGTCTCCACAGTTGTAGCAGGTCCGGGTTGCCCCCGTACTGGCGACTTGGTTGATTGGTTGAGCCGGCGCTTTACAGAAACGAGCAGTGTGCCCCTTCCTGTCGCAGTTGTTACAGTGCATCTCCCTACAAGCACCATTGTGGTGAAAGTTGCACTTAGGTAGTTTCCCCGCATATGGCTTCGGTGGTGCTGGAGTGGTAGCAGTAGTGGCAGCATTAGTGGCAGCATGGACAGCAACAATTTGTTGCTTCTTAGCGGGGTCCTGTGCTGGTTGGCTCTTCTTTTCGTTCCAGAACTTCCTTTTGTTGTTTCCCCCTTTTGATTTATCAGTGGTGGTGGTTGTAGTATTATGACCGGCTCGGTGGTCAACAAGTTGTTGTGCCAGCTCCCTGGCACTGTCAAAAGTAGTTGGCCTTGAAGCCAGGACACTACTTTGCACGTGGAGAGACAGTCCCCAAAGGTATCGCTCCACCTTTTTCTCTTCCGGAGTAACCATTGTTGGGCAGAGGAGAGCCAATTCATTGAATCGGGTGGTGTAGGTTTCAAGGTCAGAGCCCGACATCCTGAGGTTCCAAAGTTCTTGTTCCAGCTTTTGAATTTCACCTCTCGGGCAGTACTCCTTCATCATCAACGTTTTTAGTTCTGCCCAGGTTATGGAGCTAGCCACTTCGAGAGTAAGTGACTTAATCCGGCAGTTCCACCAAGTAAGGGCCCGGCCGGTGAAGGTGAAGGCTGCGAACTTAACTTTGCTCGCTTCGGGGCAAGAGCACACCTGAAAGACTACTTCGGTCTTTTCAAACCATTGCATCAACGCGATGACTCCCCCGCTTCCATTGAAGTTGTCGGGTTTGCCATTTGTGAAGTCTTTGTATGAACACTCTTTTGCACGCCACGTACTGTCTCCGTGGTTAGAGTGTGTAGCTCCCGATCCCGAACCACCAGCTCCGTTGGTCCCTATCTGCGACATTGCGGCCGCTACGGCTGCTGTTACTGCAGCCTGGAACATTGCGGGATCAAACTGTGGAGGCGGCGGCGGAGGACGTGTTGCTGTGTTGCTGGAAGGTCTTGGTCTTCTTCTTGGCGGCATGGTTCTGTCATAAGTTGCAAAGTGCATACTAATTTAGTCGGGACATAACTAATATATTATATTTTAAAATGATCTTTATCGGTTACTTAATTAGTTGCAAAGTGCATACCAGTCATATGTGATTAAGATATAATAGTCCTTCGAATAGATGACCCTAACTCCAAGACCACAACCAAACAAGGACAGGAAGTGAAACAAAGATACATAAATTCTAAGTCTATAGCATCTTAGTTACATATGACCTTAGCGCATCCACTTAGCAGCTATTAATTTATAAATAAAGACCTATTTAATTATCAGATAATTTATTATAGTAACACAAAATACTCCTATAGTATTTGTAAATGTTTAGTTTTGAGTCCTTAAAGTATCCTTTGTAGTCTGTTATTAGGTTTGTTAGATTTGTTGTCCATCCTGACCATCCCCCGGTATATGCAAGTCAATTCCCGGACAGATATAGTTGATCAGGCTATATCCTTCCCAGACTTGATTTACATATACCAAGGCATACCCATAATGTACAACTCCTCTTCTTTTATTTTATGTTCTTCTAGTTATGACACTATGTGAGCATGTATGCATGTATTTATACTTTTAAATAAAAAAAAATCATTTATTTTGTAAAAGTATATTTATTTGAAAAATGCACAAATCAGAGACTATTAGTCCCAATTGTGTTTATAGTTTGTATATCTTATGTGGTTTGATATACTTAATTCACTATAAACTGCGCTCTGATACCAATCTGTCACACCCCCAAACCAAGGATGGCGGAAACGTCCGGGGGTGGAGGACTTCATGTATAGTATCATAACAGCAATTGTAATAGTAATTCAAGCAAACACAACCAACATATATATAATTGAAAAAAATACATCATTGTATGAATTACATGTTTACGAATCAATTACAATATGTTGATAAAATATGAAATAGTAGACGCCTTAGCGTCCCATCCTCAAAAGCACTTGATTACCTGTTTAATGATTTCCTGAGAATACAAGTTGTTTGAAAAAGTGTCAACACAAAGGTTGGTGAGTTCATAAGCTTTTCGTTTGTAAAAGTAGTATTTGTGTTAGAAAAATCCAATATTTTCCTTAATGTGTAGATGTAGTCTTAAAACCCAAAGACCGAAATGTACAAGTAATTTGTCATATTTATAGTAAAACAATGCAAGTTTAAATCGACATAAACTCGTTAAATTTTAATGAAGTTCCAGTAAATTCCAATGTTTGTTAATACTTTATGTGAGTTTATTATAACCATACTATGACCAAGGTTGCCTAAAACGACGTTCTTCAGGCGTCGGAAATGTTATGACATTTGTCACCCCAGACCTATCGGTCTAACTGTTGCATGCAGTTTAGGTGTGGGTTTGTCAAACCCAATATAGATCTATACACAAGTATCACGCTCTCCCTCAAGGAGACTCTGGTTACAATACAGGACTTAATGGTAATTTGAAGTAAATGTCTCACAAAGTCATTAACGGAATTACGTGTTATGAAAACTTGGTACCGTATGGCCGTACCTTGCTTAATGAAAATATCCCTTGTATAAATGTACCCTTTTTAAATGTATGTGTTATGTAATGTATCATAAATTATACATATTATAGTTTATCAACCAAGGGTAGTACGTGGTAATGTATGCAAACTATATTCAAAATAGTTTATTTAATGTTTGAATGTATCGATTGTACTTTGATTATAATCACTTGTTATTCTTTATATTTTATATGACCAAATCCATTTGTAAACTGATGTGTGTCTAAATATTAAGATAAAATGTCATATATTGCAGTAACATATAGTCACATAAAGATATACACCTTGCTCAACATGTTACAAGGTGAAATGAAATTAACAGCAACTTTTCGTTAAAAACAGTTTCTGTTACCGTTCTTAGAAAATTTATAGAAAAATCATCACAGCTCTAAATCCAAATCCGCAAATTTTGAGAGTTTGGAATATGAGTCTAGTTTGTTCGTAAATTTTATCATGATTTTTAGTGATCTCTAACAGAGGTGAAAATGTTCATAATCACAGACTGGTCCGGGTTTGCCTCTGAAATGACAGGCCGTTTTGTAAAAATCACCATTAATTGTAGAAAAATCATTTGGAGATGTGCAAGTAGTCATTTTAAAGCTAAGAGTTTGAACTACTTGCACCTGAAACAGGTTTGAAAACTAAAATTTTTAAGTTGACCAAAACAGTCCGTGATTAACGTCCATCTTTTCTGATGCAATCTGTTAGAAAAAGTTTAATTGTGTTCTTGATGATTTTACTTGTATTCCCCCCTTAAAACTTAAGAAAAACATGTAAATGTATGGGTATGAACTCACCTTATGTGGTTTCAGTAGATGAAAGTGAGAGAGAGGAAGTGTTCAACTCAAGAACACTAAGAAGATGTCTTGATGATTCGAGAATCTAACACCGAATAAGATGGAACTTGTGTAAGATATCAATGATTTGAGTAGAATGGAGTTTAATAATTATGTGAATGATGAAGATACTTACTAATTGAAGCAAGAAATCCCTGGAGAAAGCCTTGAAGTTCTTGAAGTTGAGAGAAAAGATGAGAGAATTTTGGAGAGTGTTCTTGGTTGCTAAGTGTAGAATGAAAGAGTTTTATGGAGAATGAGGAGAGAGGATCAATCATCCAGCTCTTAGAACGTGGGAAGAGCTGGAGATTGGCTGTAAAGGTCCACTAAGGAGACAAGGGGTAGTGGGAAAGAGTGGCTGATCATAGAGTGAGGTGGTAGTGGGTTGCTTTTGCCATAAATTAAGGAAAAGCAAATATTCCCTCAATAATTAGTTCAATCACCAATTCTTTTAATATATTTTATAAAAAACCCTGGAGATTTATATATTTTGGGGCCTTAGTTTATAAAATAAAGTTTTGGGTGAAAATCCCACGTTAAAATAATGAAAAATGGAGTTAAAACGAAGTCGTAGTCGAAAAACCGATAAAAAGGGGCTGTCTGCGAGACCTCTCGGATGGAACTTCGGATGGCACTTCGGATGGAACTTCGGATGGCACTTCGGATGGCACTTCGGATGGAACTTCGGATGGCACTTCGGATGGCACTTCGGATGGAACTTCGGATGGCCTCGGCTTCGGATCAGAGGCCTCAGATGCGAGGCTTCGGTCGTGAAGCTTCAGTTTCGGATCCTTAAAGCTATTTTACTCGTTTTTACCCCGTTTCAAGCGATTTTTGACCCGGTTAAGGGTCGAGATGACCCAAATGATTACAAAAAGTTAAAGTAACTTTTGAGAGAGATTTGGGAGAGATTTCAAATAGAAAGAGATAGAGTGAAAACGATTTAGAGAGGTTTCGTTTGTGATTAATTTGAGTGTCCGGCTTCACAACGCAAGGTTTGTAAACCCCGTTAAACCGTGTTTTAGTGTCGTACACAATCCCGATGATTGTGCAATAGTGTTTTATCGCTTTGGTTCGTTGTTTAGCACTGTTAAGGCTAAGGAAAATCAAACACATGAACTTTCCAAATGATGATTTCTCATTAAAAATAGCGAATTGTATAGTGATTACATAACGTAAACCCTAACATACAAGGGTTATTGGAGTTGACCGGTTTGACTTGTTGACTTTGTTTGACTTTGAATTGACCGAAATTTGACGGTTGTCACATCATCCCCCCGTTAGAAGGAATTTCGTCCCGAAATTTTCATTTTGACTGGGATTTCAAGAGTTTGGGAAGAGATGTGGATACTTTTGTTTCATCTGATCCTCGCGTTCCCAGGTGAATTCGGGTCCTCGTTTAGCGTTCCAACGGACCTTCACGATGGGAATACGACTTTGTTTCGTTCGTTTGATTTCCCGATCCATGATTTCGACTGGTTCCTCCACGAAATGGAGATTTTCGTTAACTTCGATTTCGTCGAGTGGTATTACGAGTGTCTCATCAGACAAACACTTCTTTAGGTTCGATACGTGAAATGTGGGATGTACTTTGTCGAGTTCCTGAGGTAATCGAAGTTTGTATGCTACTGGCCCAATCCTAGCAAGGATTTCGAATGGCCCGATGTACCTTGGATTTAGTTTCCCGCGTTTGCCGAATCGTATCATTCCTTTCCAAGGGGAAACTTTTAGTAGTACTCTATCACCCACCTGGAATTCCAACGGTTTGCGTCGTTTGTCTGCGTAACTCTTTTGCCGATCGCGAGACGCTTTCAGTCTCTCTCGAATTTGAACGATCTTTTCTGTGGTTTCCCTTATGATTTCAGGGCCAGTGAGGGTGCTATTAGAGACTTGCCCTCTAGCTAGCTGTGTATCCCCCACCTCAGCCCAACACAGGGGTGATCTGCATTTGCGACCGTAAAGAGCTTCGAATGGAGCGACTTTGATGCTAGTATGATAGCTGTTATTGTAGGAGAATTCGATAAGCGGTAGATGGGTATCCCATGCTTTACCGAAGTCTATCACACAAGCTCTTAACATATCTTCCAACGTTTGAATGGTTCGTTCGCTCTGTCCGTCGGTTTGTGGGTGGTAGGCCGTACTCATGTCAAGCCTAGTTCCCAATGATTTTTGTAGAGACTGCCAAAACCGTGAGGTAAATCTACTATCTCTATCGGAGATAATGGATATCGGCACACCATGGAGTCGTACAATCTCTCTGATGTACGTTCTAGTCAGCTTCTCCATCCTGTCGGTTTCTTTTATCGGTAGGAAGTGTGCTGATTTGGTCAATCTGTCTACAATTACCCATATTGTGTCAAGCCCGCCCGATGTCTTAGGCAGCTTGGTTATGAAGTCCATGGTTATTCGTTCCCACTTCCACTCAGCTATATTCGGCTGTTGTAATAGCCCGGATGGTTTCTGGTATTCGATTTTGACCTTAGCGCAAGTCAGGCACTTGCTCACATAGGTAGCAATCTCAGCTTATAAAATAAAGTATATATTCCCTCAATAATTAGTTCAATCACCAATTCTTTTAATATATTTTATAAAAAACCCTGGAGATTTATATATTTTGGGGCCTTAGTTTATAAAATAAAGTTTTGGGTGAAAATCCCACGTTAAAATAATGAAAAATGGAGTTAAAACGAAGTCGTAGTCGAAAAACCGATAAAAAGGGGCTGTCTGCGAGACCTCTCGGATGGAACTTCAGATGGCACTTCGGATGGAACTTCGGATGGCACTTCGGATGGCACTTCGGATGGAACTTCGGATGGCACTTCGGATGGCACTTCGGATGGAACTTCGGATGCCCTCGGCTTCGGATCAGAGGCCTCGGATGCGAGGCTTCGGTCCTGAAGCTTCAGTTTCGGATCCTTAAAGCTATTTTACTCGTTTTTACCCCGTTTCAAGCGATTTTTGACCCGGTTAAGGGTCGAGATGACCCAAATGATTACAAAAAGTTAAAGTAACTTTTGAGAGAGATTTGGGAGAGATTTGGGAGAGATTTCAAATAGAAAGAGATAGAGTGAAAACGATTTAGAGAAGTTTCGTTTGTGATTAATTTGAGTGTCCGGCTTCACAACGCAAGGTTTGTAAACCCCGTTAAACCGTGTTTTAGTGTCGTACACAATCCCGATGATTGTGCAATAGTGTTTTATCGCTTTGGTTCGTTGTTTAGCACTGTTAAGGCTAAGGAAAATCAAACACATGAACTTTCCAAATGATGATTTCTCATTAAAAATAGCGAATTGTATAGTGATTACATAACGTAAACCCTAACATACAAGGGTTATTGGAGTTGACCGGTTTGACTTGTTGACTTTGTTTGACTTTGAATTGACCGAAATTTGATGGTTGTCACAATATATCAGCAAAGAAATGCGGATAGCGACTCATCATGTCACTCTCCGTTTCCCAGGTGAGATTTGGCCCATTCGTTTGTTTCCATCGCACAAGCACTAAATCGACCATCTTGCGTCGCAACTTCTTAGTCTTACGGTCAACGATTGCCTTCGGTTCTTCAATTAACCTCTTGCGTTCATCCAACCTTAATTCAGAAATTGGAATTATATCGAGAACATCTCCCGTTAACTTTCTCAAATAACAGACAAGGAAAGTGTTATGAATACCATCTTGTTCTTCTGGTAGTTCAAGCTTGTAAGCTTGGTTCCCAATCCTCTGAAGAATTTTAAACGGTCCAATAAACCTTGGACTTAACTTTCCTCTTTTACCAAATCTTATAAGTCCCTTCCACGGTGAGACTTTAAGTAAAACCGAATCCCCAACTTCGAATGTTATCGGTTGTCTTTTCTTGTCAGCATAGCTCTTTTGACGATCCTGAGCTGCTAACATCCTTTCCCTAATCACTTTCAGCTTTTCAGTAGTCTGATGAACTATATCGGGTCCCATAAACTGCTTTTCTCCAGTTTCAAGCCAACATGACCGTATTCGACACTTTTGTCCATACAAAGCTTGATAAGGTGCCATCTTGATGATCGAGTGGAAACTATTATTGTAGGAAAATTCTACCAGAGGTAAATGTTCATCCTAGTTACCTTGGAATTCCAGGGTACATGCTCGTAGCATATCCTCCAATGTATGAATCGTTCATTCGCTCTGACCATCGGTTTGCGGATGGTAAGCTGTACTTAGACACAACTTTGTACCCAATTCCTCTTGTAGACTTCTCCAAAACCTTGACGTGAAACGACTATTGCGATCTGACACAATCGTCAAAGGGACACCGTGAAGTCTCACTATCTCCTTCACGTAAGCATTTTCAAGTTTATCCATAGACCATTTTTCATTGGCTGCTATGAAGTGTGCACTTTTTGTAAACCGATCAACGACCACCCAAATCATGTCGTGACCGCTCTTCGTTCTGGGCAGTTTAGTTACAAAATCCATGGTGATGTCTTCCCATTTACCCATGGGTACACGTAAAGGTTCCAAACTCCCATACAGTTTCTGATGTTGTGCCTTAACCCTCGCACGTGTCACACATTCGGCCACATACTTAGCAACATCGAGCTTCATCGTCGGCCACCAGTAGTAGGGTTTCAAATCCCTATACATTTTCGTGCTGCCGGGACGAATCGAGTACATGGTCTTCTGAGCTTCCTCCATCAGAAGATCTCTTATTTTTCCCATCTTAGGTACCCAAATCCTATCTTGGAATACCTTCAGTCCTTGACCGTTTGTACCGAACACTAACATTTTGTCACACCCCGAAACCGGAATGGCGGAATCGTTCCGGGGTGGAGGACGTCATGTTTGGCATCACAACCAATGAATAATAGGAATCATAGCAACACAACCAATACAGTGGATACATATATAAGTAAAATATTTACATCAGTTTAAAACTTGTTTTAAATACATCAAAAGTATGTAAAATATAAAAACACGACTCTTATTGCTCCGGCTCCTCTAAATCCAAGAAGTACCTGTCTACCGATTTCCTGAGAATACAAGCAGTTTGAAAGAATATCAGCATAAAGCTGGTGAGTTCATAAGCATTTTGTTTTGGTGGAAAAATGTTCTTTGAATCCTTTTGAAAAGTGTTCTTCAAGAAAATCCTATATTTTCTTATGAAAAGCGTGTTTGAAAACCCATTCCTTCCATAACCTCCAGATTCATACAAGATATGTACAATCCAAGGAGCCGTGGAATGAATATGAATATCCGTTAGTTACCTGTTAAACAATCCGTTTATGAAAAGTCGAGTTATCCCGGGAAAATCCTATATCTTCCCTAAAAGTTGATCATTGATTATCCGTTCTAAACTGAGGTGTACAAGTATCTACCATACTCATATCGATAAACGTAGTTTTCTTTTAAAAACCCTGGTTACTCCCAGTGAGGTATATTAGCCTTATTACATAAATAAAACTAATAAAAGAAAACGTGGTGAACTAAATCCTGAAGGCATTGTTAATACCCTCCAGTAATCAATCGGTTATTACTTTGAGGTTAGTTCACTTGATCCATTATTACAAAAGTAAATCTTTGCTACCTACATTGTGAGTTTCATGACCATAACTAACTGGATATGGCCCGTAACGGGGCCGATATCCTTTATGACTTTGTCACCCGTAGACCTGCCGGTCCGACTGTAGCTAGCAGCAAGGTGTGGGATTGTCAGTCCCGTATAGATCTATACACAACAGCACGCTCTCCCTACAAGAGATTCTGGTCACAAGTGCTAGTCCTACACTCTGATTCTGTGGGAGTGTTACCAAGGACGTGTCTCCAACTTAGACTAACAAATTTACAAGTAATAATACTGAAAATCCTTTTTATGATTTGCATGAACCCTTTATAAAATAATACATTTTACTACATGATTCACAAGTTCGTCACCCTAGTTTTGAAAACTGTTTTTACGAGTTGATTTCTTAATCGTTTGGTAAAAACTGTTTTCCATGTTAAAAGCATACTGAAAATATAATTATCTTAAACAAAATAATATATTTTTAGCACAAGTTTCCTTGTACTTTTTCTTGTATTCCCCCCTGAAAACATGAAAACTTGGAAAAACGTAGGGGTATGAACTCACATCGGGTAAGTGGTTTGATTGAAGGATCGATACGGAAAGCTGGATGTTCAAGTGAAGCCTTGAACACGATTTGATCCTAATTAACATGTAATGACACATAAAGGAGTGAAATGAAGGTATTTCACCACTATATGTGATGGAGAACCACTCTAGGGACTTGGAACTACTTGCACTAAGTGTTAGGACCTTAAAGGATTGCATGAGGGAGGTGAATGGCCACCTTAAAGGTGTGTGCGGCCATGGGTGTGCGGCCCAAGGGGTGTGCAGCTGTACACTCATGATGGAGGGTGCCTTTAAGGTGTGTTCAAAGTCCATAGTTGCATCGATGAAGTGTTCTAGGTCCATACTTAGTGGTAGTACAAGTTAAGGGTCTTAGAAATGGGTTTGTGGTCCTAGGGTGAGTGTGTGGTCGCACACGGGAGTGTGCTGCCACACACAAGGAGTGTGCTACCGCACAAGGGTGTGTGCGGCCATACACAGGTGTGTGCGGTCGTACACCCTACATGATGATGTCCAAAATGCCAATTCTAAGGTGTAGCAAAGCTAGGGTCATGTCTAACTCGAAGATGAAGTCAAACTCTCACTTTGGAGGGTCTTTTAGGAGTGTACGACAAACCTGATGAAGGTGTGCGGCTGTACTCCTTCCAAGAGTGAAGAACATGATGATTCAAGGCTTAGATCAATAGGTCCTTCATGAATGATAAGCTAGGTGATGGAAAACTCACGTTTTTGAGGCCTTGAGAGGGTTTGCGGTTGAAGAATCTTGGGAGAAAAGGAGTAGTGTGCTGCCAAGGAGTGAAAGGAATGAGGGGAAAGGGGTCTACCCTTTATATAGGGGTGGGTGTGTGGTCCTGGGGGGTGTGTACGGCCGTACACCCATGTGTGCGGCCGCACACTCCTCCAAAAGGGGTGTATGGTCCGGTTTTGCTACTATACGCCTTGCTGATTCATTCCTAAACTCAACCTTGACTGTACCCAAGCTTAGAACACTTAAATGGACCCTTAAACAGTGCTAGAAGTTAACAGAACCAGTTTAACATTGATTGAATTGACTAGATGTACAATGAGAAAGTTCCGGGTTGTCACATTATCCCTCCGTTAGAGGGAATTTCGTCTCGAAATTCAAGAGTAGAGTACAAATCATGGACTTGGAAATAGATGAGGGTACTTCTGCTTCAATGAATCCTCGCATTTCGAAGTGAATTCGGGTCCCCGCTTTGCATTCCAGCGGACCTTCACTATCAGAATGCGACTCTGCTTCGTACGTTTGACTTCCCGGTCCATGATTTCGTCAGGTTCTTCCACAAAGTGCAGACCTTCGTCTAGTGCGATCTCATCGATAGGAATCACAACTGTCTTGTCGGACAGACACTTCTTTAGGATCGACACGTGAAAGACGGGATGGACATTGCTGAGTTCTCGTGGTAACTGGAGTTTGTATGCTACGGGACCGATCCTAGCAAGGATCTCGAATGGTCCAATGTACCTTGGGTTTAGTTTTCTACGCTTTCCAAAACGTATCATGCCTTTCTAGGGTGAGACCTTCAGAAGGACACGGTCACCAACCTGGAATTCCAAGGGTTTTCGTCTCTTATCGGCGTAGCTCTTTTGTCTATCTCGTGAGGCTTTCAGTCGTTCTCGGATTTGTACGATCTTTTCAGTTGTCTCTTAGATGATCTCCGGACCAGTCAGAGTGCTGTCGGGGACTTGACCCTTGGCTAGCTGCGTGTCACCCACTTCAGCCCATCACAGAGGGGATCTGCACTTACGACCATAGAGGGCTTCAAATGGCGCAGCCTTGATGCTGGTATGGTAGCTGCTGTTGTAGGAAAATTTGACCAAGGGAAGATGAGTGTCCCACGACGTGCCAAAGTCGATGACACAGGCCCTCAACATATCCTCCAATGTCTGGATCATTCTCTCACTCTGTCCATCTGTCTGCGGATGATAAGCCGTGCTCATATCCAACTTAGTTCCAAGAGCCTCCTGCAGCGATTGCCAAAATCTCGAGGTGAACCTGCTATCTCGCTCGGAGATAATGGATATAGGTACTCCATGAAGGCGAACTATTTCTCGAATGTAGATCCGCGTGAGTCTCTCCATCTTGAAGTTTTCTTTGATTGGCAGGAAGTGGGCGGATTTAGTCAACCGATCGACAATTACCCAGATGGCGTCGTGCCCACTCAGAGATCTGGGTAATTTGGTGATAAAATCAATGGTGATCATTTCCCACTTCCACTCAGGTATTTCCGGCTGCTGAAGCAAACCTGAGGGCTTTTGATATTCTACTTTTACCTTGGCACAAGTCAGGCACTTGCCCACGAAGGTAGCAATTTCTTCTTTCATGTTCGGCCACCAATAGAGTTGTTTGAGATCCATATACATTTTATCTGAACCTGGGTGAACGGAGTATCTTGTCTTGTGAGCTTCGTTCATGACAACTTCTCTATAACCACCATACTTCGGGGTCCAGATACGGTCCATGAAATAGTAAACTCCGTCTCCCTTGACCTCTAAGTTCTTTTCCATTCCTCACAAGGCATCATCCTACATGTTCTCTGGTTTTAAGGATTCCAGCTGAGCCTATCGGATTTGTGTGGATAATCGGGAATGGATGGTCATAGTAAATGCCTTCACTCTACGACCTGAATAATCCTTGCGGCTGAGGGCATCTGCTACCGCATTGGTCTGTCTCATTTTTAACTCTTTCTGATCAAAGATATGTTGTAGGCTTTTATGGTCGGTGAATACAGTGCACTTGGTTCCATAGAGATAATGTCTCCAGATCTTTAACGCGAAGACCACTGCTCCCAACTCTAAATCGTGAGTTGTGTAATTGACTTCGTGTGTTTTCAACTGCCTCGAGGCATAGGCGATAGCCTTTCCCCGCTGCATGAGCACACAGCCTAGGCCCTGATTGGATGCATCACAGTAGACAATGAAGTCTTCCGTCACTTCGGGCAGGGTAAAGATAGGTGTGCTGCATAGGGTCTGCTTCAAT
This sequence comes from Lactuca virosa, assembly GCF_052849685.1. NCBI lineage: Eukaryota > Viridiplantae > Streptophyta > Magnoliopsida > Asterales > Asteraceae > Lactuca > Lactuca virosa. The sequence goes on from NC_136434.1 coordinate 266,629,735, forward strand.
GTTTCAAACACAATGTCTTGTTTTTTCCCTAACTAAAGGTTAGACCTTTCTGTGTCAGGGTGGTTAAAGGCTTAGCGATTTTGGAAAAGTTTTGGATAAACCTGCGATAATAGCCAGCGAGACCCAAGAATTGGCGGATTTCTGTGGGTGTCTTTGGTGCTGACTAATTCTCAATCGCTTTGATTTTGGAAGGGTCCACGTGTGTGCCTTCCTCGCTAACCACATGACCAAGGAAAATTGCCTTCTTGATCCAAAACTCACACTTTGAGAATTTTGCATATAGCTTCTCTGCCCTTAGTGTTTCTAGCACAGTATCAAGTGCTGTTTATGATCATTTTCGCTCCGCGAATAGACAAGTATGTCGTCAATGAACACAATCACGAACTTGTCTAGGAAAGGGCGGCACACCCGATTCATCAGATCCATGAATACCGCCAGTGCGTTGGTTAGACCAAAGGGCATTACTACAAACTCGTAGTGTCCATAGCGAGTTCAGAATGATGTCTTGGGCACATCATTTTCGTGAACCCGCAACTGGTGATATCCTGATCTTAGATTTATCTTCGAAAAGAAACTAGCTCCCTGAAGTTGATCGAAGAGGTCGTCGATTCTGGGTAAGGGATAACGGTTCTTGATGATCAGCTTGTTCAGTTCTCGGTAGTCGATGCACATCCGGAAGGATCCGTGTTTCTTTTTCACGAATAAGATCGGAGCTCCCCAGGGTGAGGAACTCGGCCTTATGAATCCTTTGCTGATCAGCTCATTGAGCTGCCTGGATAATTCTTGCATTTCTGCTGGCGCTAAACGATAGGGAGATTTAGCTACAGGAGTAGCTCCGAGGATTAAGTCGATACGAAACTCGACTTGACGCTCGGGAGGAATTCCTGGAAGGTCTTCCGGGAAGACATCAGGAAAGTTGCAGACTTCGGGGATGCTCTCGAGGTCTTTAATTTTTTGTGTCTCATCAACCACATGAGCTAGGAATGCATGACATTCCTTCCGCAGGTATTTCTGAGCTTTGATGCATGAAATGATACGAAAGTTCGAACTGGTTTTATCAATGTAAATCATGAGGGCTTCACCAAAGGGAAGATTGAGACGGATCGCTTTCTCGAAGCAAAGGATATCAGCACGATTGGGGCTTAACCAATCCATGCTGATAATGACATCGAAACTCTTAATGGATACAAGCATAAGTTCGATGGTAAAGGAATGATTGTCTAAGGTAAGAGTACAGCCTACGAATATGTCGTTCGTGCTCTCTTTCTTTCCGTTAGCCATCTCGATGGTGAATGTTTCGGTTAAAAGGTTGAGATTTACATTTGATTAGATGTTTGAATGCATGACTAAAAAAACTCCTTTCCACACCAGAATCGAAAAGAATGCATGCATAAGAGTTGTCAAGGAGGAACGTACCCGTAACAACGGTAGGATCAGCGACCGCTTCCTCATGGCCCATCGCCAGCACCCTTCCTGCATTGCCACCTGTTGTTGCCTTGGGACAATCTCTCTTGAAGTGCCCAACCTCTCCACAGCCATAACAGGCTTGACCAACACCCGCTCCAGGAGCCTGATTTATGACAACCCGAAATTTCTATCTTCTACACTTGTTCAAATCAATCAAAGTCAGACTCGTTTTGCTATCTTCTAGCACTGTTTTGAGTCAATTTGAGTGTTTAAAACCTAGTGTAATCAAGAAATGGGGCTAAGGATGAGTGAAATTGGGTTCAACACCTTGCAAATGAGCCAAACACCCCTTAATTGGGTGTGTGCGGCCGCACACATGGGTGTACGGCCGTACACCCATCCTAACCGCACACCCCCAGCTATATATATGATACTTAGTCATTTTGAACACTTTTTCCACTTCTTCAAGTCCAGAACTCGTTTTCTCTCAAGTATCATCCATATTTTCTCTTGAAATCTTAAAATTAAGTAAGTATTGCTTCCTTGAATCGTTAATACAAGGCCTTAACTAGCCTTTCCCTTTTATTTGATCCATTAGAACACCTATTTGGTGTTAAATCTCCAAGAACACACACTACCTTTTTGGACTTTAACTACACTTTTAAGCCTCTAAATCGGGTATACACTTGCAATAGCTTGATATAAGCTAAGGACCCTTGAATTTATTCATGAAAAACGCCATTTCATATGATCACTTATTGTGTACGGTCGCACACACCATGTGTACGGCCGCACACACTATGTTTAGCGGCACACACCTTTTTAAAGGTCCAAAATAGCATCAAACTTCCATTCCGACTAGGCAATGGTCAAAACACCTTCCCTAGAACATTCCTAAGGCTTGGAATCACGTTTTTGACACACTTCATAGGGAGTGTGCGGCCGCACACACACTTGGCCGCACACCCTGGCCGCACATACATAAAAACCATAGTTTTGTGGCCTTACACTCTAATATAGGGCCATACACCCCTTATGTGCAACTATAGGTGTTGGTAACACTTAATTCTAAGTGTTTTTATGTCCCTAAGGCGTGTCCCTATCACCATTAGTGGTTATAAACATTAAATGTATTCATATATGTGTAATTATATGTTAAATAGGATTCGTTTGTGCTCAAGACTCCAACTGACACCCAAGAATCCTATATCGATCTTTCATTCGTATCACTCACTGCAGGTGAGTTCATCCCCCTTAATCTATCTTTTAAATGATTTTAAATGCTTTTATGGGGGGGGGGGAATACAAGTAGAAAACATATTAGTTATATAATCAATCACATGTGATTTATAACTGTGTTTCAAACAAAGGGTTTCATATACTTCAAACTGTGTTTCAAACAAAGGATTTCTTATACTTTCAAACTGTATTATCAATCAAACTGCTTTTAAATCGTTTTATAAATTGACATCAAGTCATAAATATTTATTATTAAACTCTTCAAATGTTTTACAAAACTTCTTTTTAAACTTATATATTGTCAAATGCATGTCTATATATGTATAGTTATATAAGTAATGTTTAAAGGACTTACGACTGATAACTTGCTTAATTTCGTTTTCCTTGTTTGGATGTGGCCTAAAAGTATCGGTTATTTGTCCGAAGGTCGTTTAAATATCAATTATATATTATGTATACATATGTAGATATAAAAGTACTATCAATCAGTTCAGTACCTTTGGGTAGCAAAGGCATACCTTCATTCATTCAAACTATAGAAATTACTAGTAAACTATAATAGGTATAGTTTAGGGGAATACTATCATATACAAATACTATAACAGAGAATACTATAACAGAGAATACTATAACAGAGAACACTATAACAGAGAATACTATAACAGAGAATACTATAACAGAGAATATTATACAAAGGATACTATACAGAGAATAATATACATAGAATACTATTACTATAACAAGTATACTATAACAAGATTCAGAGATAACATATACTACTTCATGACACATCGACCATTTCGTTATGTCACATTTTGTAACCAGAATCTCCTGGAGGGAAAGCGTGAGTTTGCGTATAGATCTATACTGGATTGACTATCCTACACCTTGTTGTTCGCTACAATGGGACTTGCAAGTCTACGGGTGCCAAATGTCATTTCTTCCGACGTCTTTCATCGTCGTGTTATAGTGGGTTTAGTATGGTAACAATCTCATCACATTTTGCCTTAATTAAACCATTGGTTTTAAGGTAGTTATTACTTCAGTAGTTAATACAAATAATACTGTAGTACACATACATTTTTCCCATTATATTCAAATTGTGATCTTCTCACATAAAGGGTAATATAAAACTATATTCTGGTAACGATAGTCATATTTGGGAAAAGCTTCCACTTTTACAGAGAAACAAACATACAAAACAGTCGGGTCTTGGTAGAAGACTACTTTTTAATACTAGTAGAAAATATAGGATTTTCTAGGAGTTTTTCAAACATATACAAACATTTACATTGGACATTTACAAACATTTTCATCAAACTTATACAAACATTGACACTAAATACTTATGAGCTCACCAGCTTAAATGCTGATCTACGCTTTCAAATTAATTTGTATTCTCAGGTCACCAGTAGACAGGTACTGATGACTGGGTTTTGAGAAGACGGAGCATGTTCAAGACTCGTCTTTTATTTTGATTATTCATTTTTGGTGTCTTATTACTATTAAAGAACACACTTGTATGAAATTATACTATTAATGAAATGGATGATGTTGTTGCTTATTTACTACTTTGCATTGTTATGATACTGTACATGACATCCTCCACCCCCGAACATTTCCGCCGTTCCGGTTTTGGGGTGCGACATGATTGGTTGGTTGGACTGGTCCTTTGCAGAATCGAGCTGTGTGTCCCTTTTTGCCATAGCTGGTGCACGACATCTCCCGGCACTGTCCCTGATGATGGTAGTTGCACTTGTTGCACATAGGTAGTTTTCCAGCATAGCGACTGGGGTTCGTTGGAGTAACGGGAGCTGCTGCAGGAGTAGTAGCAGCGTGGACTGCCACTGTTTGTTCTTTCTTGGAGGTCTCCTGAGAAGACTGGCCCTTGCGTTTGTTCCAAAATTTCTTCTTCTTCCCACCACTCTCCTTTTGTGGCTCGGCGATTGCTGCTGCCTCATCCAGATCGACTCCATGATCAATCAGAGTCTGCGCCAGATCGTTGGCGCTTTCAAATGTAGTCGGTCTAGCAGCCAAGACATTTCATTTGGTTGGGGTCGTCAGTCCCCAGATGTACCTCTCTATTTTCTTGCTTTCCGGGGTGACCATTCCTGGACAGAGGAGAGCCAGATCAATGAATCTAGCGGTGTAGGAAGCGATGTCGGAACCCTTCATCTTCAAGTTCCAGAGTTCGTGCTCCAACTTTTGCACCTCGCCCTTCGGGCAGTATTCCACAAGCATGAGTTCCTTCAGTCTTTCCCAACCCATGGCATTAGCCACTGGCAGGGTTAGGGCTTTGACTTGACCATTCCACCAGGTCAAAGCTTTGTCGGTGAAGGTGCAGGCGGTGAACTTCACCTTGTTGACATCGAAACAAGCGTAAATTTTGAAGATGGATTCGATCTTCTCGAACCATCGAGTCAGGGCTATAACACCTCCATTTTCGTCGAAGGACTTGGGTTTTGCGGTCATAAAGTCCTTATAGGAACACTCCTTTTGATGTCCCTGACTTTCGTCTTGTCGTGGGGGTCGGTTCCACCTCTAGCCCCACCAGAGTTCACTTGTGCCATTTCTGAAGTTACGGCGGCAGTAACTGCTGCCTGGAACATGGCAGGATCGAATTGTGGAGGTGGTGGTGGCAGGGTGTTGTTGTTCCTTCTGATGGGTCTTCGTCGGGGAGGCATCTTGTTCTAGAAACAACCAGGAAGAAGAGGATGGTAAGTCCTCAAGATATCTGAAACAAGATATATCTCATCTTGATAATAAAAGTGTTCTACCAAGCGATAAGCAAAGAAAGGTTACTAACGCAAGTAAGTTATTGCTTAAGAAAGAAGAGGTAGCAACACTTGGAATCTATATATTGAATTTGGCTCTAGCTAAAATACTCCTATAGTATTTTATGTTGAATATTTTTGTTCTTGGTAAGTTTTAGGCTTGCTGTAACAGCACAGTCACTCCCAAGCACATGTTGGTCATGTCTCGAATGAATATAGTTGATCAGGCTATATTGACCCTAGACATGATTACATAACTGCCCAGGTTTAACCGTAGTGTCCCAACATCCAAATACGTTTGTTTCGTTCTATCTATGACTCTGGTTCTGGTACTCAGGTATACTTGTATACTTTTTATAAAAATACTTATATTCTTGAAAGTATACTTTTAGTTTAGAGCATTTTAGGCCCCTTAGTATTTATAGTTGTATACCATGTAAGGTTCGGTATACTTAGTTCGCTATAAACAAGGGCTCTGATACCAATCTGTCACACCCCGAAACCGAAATGGCGGAATCGTTCCGGGGTGGAGGACGTCATGTTTGGCATCACAACCAATGAATAATAGGAATCATAGCAACACAACCAATACAGTGGATACATATATAAGTAAAATATTTACATCAGTTTAAAACTTGTTTTAAATACAACAACAGTATGTAAAATATAAAAACGTTACTGTTATTGCTCCGGCTCCTCTAAATCCAAGAAGTACCTGTCTACTGATTTCCTGAGAATACAAGCAGTTTGAAAGAATATCAGCATAAAGCTGGTGAGTTCATAAGCATTTTGTTTTGGTGGAAAAATGTTCTTTGAATCCTTTTGAAAAGTGTTCCTCAAGAAAATCCTATATTTTCTTATGAAAAGCGTGTTTGAAAACCCATTCCTTCCATAACCTCCAGATTCATACAAGATATGTACAATCCAAGGAGCCGTGGAATGAATATGAATATCCGTTAGTTACCTGTTAAACAATTCGTTTATGAAAAGTCGAGTTATCCCGGGAAAATCCTATATCTTCCCTAAAAGTTGATCATTGATTATCCGTTCTAAACTGAGGTGTACAGGTATCTACCATACTTATATCGATAAACGTAGTTTTCTTTTAAAAACCATGGTTACTCCCAGTGAGGTATAATAGCCTTATTACATAAATAAAACTAATAAAAGAAAACGTGGTGAACTAAATCCTGAAGGCATTGTTAATACCCTCCAGTAATCAATCGGTTATTACTTTGAGGTTAGTTCACTTGATCCATTATTACAAAAGTAAATCTTTGTTACCTACATTGTGAGTTTCATGACCATAACTAACTGGATATGGCCCGTAACGGGGTCGGTATCCTTTATGACTTTGTCACCCGTAGACCTGCCATCCGACTGTAGCTACCAGCAAGGTGCGGGATTGTCAGTCCCGTATAGATCTATACACAACAGTCACGCTCTCCCTACAAGCGATTCTGGTCACAAGTGCTAGTCCTACACTCTGATTCTGTGGGATTGTTACCAAGGACGTGTCTCCAACTTAGACTAACAAATTTACAAGTAATAATACTGAAAATCGTTTTTATGATTTGCATGAATCCTTTATAAAATAATACATTTTACTACATGATTCACAAGTTCGTCACCCTAGTTTTGAAAACCGTTTCTACGAGTTGATTTCTTAATCGTTTGGTAAAAACTATCTTCCATGTTAAAAGCATACTGAAAATATAATTATCTTAAAAAAATAATATATTTTGAGCACAAGTTTCCTTGTACTTTTGCTTGTATTCCCCCCTGAAAACATGAAAACTCGGAAAAACGTAGGGGTATGAACTCACATCGGGTAGGTGGTTTGATTGAAGGATCGATACGGAAAGCTGGATGTTCAGGTGAAGCCTTGAACACGATTTGATCCTAATTAACACGTAATGACACATAAAGGAGTTAAATGAAGGTATTTCACCACTAGATGTGATGGAGATCCACTCTAGGGACTTGGAACTACTTGCACTAAGTGTTAGGACCTTAAAGGATTGCATGAGGGAGGTGTATGGCCACCTTAAAGGTGTGTGCGACCATGGGTGTGCGGCCCAAGGGGTGTGCAGCTGTACACTCATGATGGAGGGTGCCTTTGAGGTGTTTTCAAGGTCCATAGTTGCATCCATGAAGTGTTCTAGGTCCATACTTAGTGGTAGTACAAGTTAAGGGTCTTAGAAATGGGTTTGTGGTCCTAGGGTAAGTGTGTGGTCGCACACGGGAGTGTGCTGCCGCACACAAGGAGTGTGCTACTGCACAAGGGTGTGTGCGGCCGTACACAGGTGTGTGTGGTCGTACAACCTACATGATGATGTCCAAAATGCCAATTCTAAGGTGTAGCAAAGCTAGGGTCATGTCTAACTCGAAGATAGAAGTCAAACTCTCACTTTGGAGGGTCGTTTAGGAGTGTACGGACAACCTTATGAAGTTGTGCGGCCGTACTCCTTCCAAGAGTGAAGAACATGATGATTCAAGGCTTAGATCAATAGGTCCTTCATGAATGATAAGCTAGGTGATGGAAAACTCACGTTTTTGAGGCCTTGAGAGGGTTTGCGGTTGAAGAATCTTGGGAAAAGGAGTAGTGTACTGCCAAGGATTGAAAGGAATGAAGGGAAAGGTGTCTACCCTTTATATAGGGGTGGGTGTGTGGTCCTGGGGGTGTGTACGGCCGTACACCCATGTGTGCGGCCGCACACTCCTCCAAAAGGGGTGTATGGTCCGGTTTTGCTACTATACACCTTGCTGATTCATTCCTAACCTCAACCTTGACTGTACCCAAGCTTAGAACACTTAAATGGACCCTTAAACAGTGCTAGATGTTAACAGAGCCAGTTTAACATTGATTGACTTGACTAGATGTACAATGAGAAAGTTCCAGATTGTCACACGTTTTGCCCAAACGTTCTTCCTTTCGGTCATTTTTCTCTGAAGCGTCCTCCTGATCTTTCTTTATGCTTTCCACAATTGTCGAGACAACTTCAATTCTCAATGCTCTTGCCCTTTTCTTTTCAAGGTTTATCTTCCGAATGAGAGCATCAACGACAACATTTGCTTTACCAGGGTGGTAAAGTATCTCACAGTCATAGTCCTTGAGTAACTCTAGCCAGCGTCGTTGCCTCATATTCAATTCCTTCTGATTAAAGAGATATTGAAGACTCTTATGATCAGTGAAAAGTTTGCACTTTGTGCCATAGAGGTAACGCCTCCATATCTTTAGGGAAAATACTACCGCTGCCAACTCCATATCATGATTGGGTTAGTTCTTTTCATGCTCTTTCAATTGTCGAGATGCATATGCTATCACCCTATCTCTTTGAGTTAGAACACATACCAACCCGACTCCCGACGCATCGCTACGGGTCGAGAAAGAATCGGTGCTTCACATACTTTCTTCTTTAGCTTCTCGAATGCTTCCTTATGCTTCTCACTCCAAGTATAAGTAGCTCCTTTGTGGGTCAAAGCTGTCAATGGAGCAGCTATCAAAGAAAAGCCTTGGATAAACCTTCGGTAATATCCAGCTAATCCTAGAAAGCTTCGGATCTTCGTAGGACTCTTTGGTTGGTCCAACTTTGTTATAGCTTCAATCTTAGCTGGGTCGACCATAATCCCTGCTTGGTTAACCACATGAACCAAAAATTGGACTTCTTGAATCCAAAAATCACATTTGGAGAACTTTGCATATAGCTTCTCCTTTTTTAGAATTTCTAGCACTTCACGCAGATGCTTGTCATGCTCCTGCTTGCTTTTTGAATAAATCAAAATATCATCTATGAACACTATCATAGATTTATCGAGGAATGGTTTACAAACCCCGTTCATCAAATCCATGAATGTTGCTGGAGCATTGGTTAGTCCAAACGACATAACCAAAAACTCGTACTGTCCATATCTTGTTCTGAATGCATTCTTCTCAATATCCTGCTCTCTCACCTTTAGCTGATGATATCCTGACCTAAGATCGATCTTCGAGAAATAGCTCGAACCTTTCAATTGATCGAACATGTCATCAATCCTTGGCAACAGATACGTGTTCTTTATTGTTGCCTTGTTCAGCTCTCTGTAATCTATACACATTCCCATTCTCCCATCTTTCTTCTTCACGAATAACATCGGAGCTCCCCAGGGCGATGAACTAGGTCTAATGAAACCGTTGTCCAACAACTCATGAAGTTGCGTCATAAGCTCCTTCATCTCTGTCAGTTCTAATTGATATGGGGCTTTTGCTATCGGTGTTGTTCCTGGTAACGAGTCTATTCTAAACTCCACTTGTCTATCAGGGGGCAATCCAGGAAGATTTTCGGGAAAAAATTCTGGATAGTCACACACCACTGGTATACTTTGCATATCCTTTTTCTCTTTCTTAGCATCGATCACGAATGCCAAATATGAGGTGCAACCTTTAGATAAACATTTTATGGCTTTCATTAGGGAAATGATTCAAGAATTTACTCTGCGCTTATCTCTGTATACCATAAACGACTCTTTTCTAGGCGGGTTTACCCTTACTATATTTTTCTTGCACAGTATTTCGACATCATTGGTGCTAAGCCAATCCATTCCTAGAACGATGTCGAAACCATTCAACTCAATGGGTAACAGCTTCACAAGGAATTCGTTTCCGTTCAGGTCGATGACGATATTCCTAATACAATCGCTAATAGGTATGAATTTGCCACTAGCAACTTCTACAATTAGGGCATCATCAAGTTTTTCTATAGGCAATGCTAGTCTTTCACCAAATTTATGTGATATAAAGGAGTAATTCGCTCTGGAATCAAACAATAAATTGGCAGACAATCCATTTACAAGAAAGTTACCTGAAACGACATCCGCTAGATCCTTTGCGGCTTCTAATGTCATTTGGAAAGCTCTGGCTTTTGGTTTTGGTGGAAGATTGGGCTTCGCTGCCTCTTTCTTCTTCGGGCAGTCCCTCAAAATGTGCCCCTCTTCATTGCACCGATAACAGACTTTCTTATTGAAGGTGCATTCATTGGCATAATGCCCAGGCTTTCCACATTTGTAACAAGTGACTTCCTCGTTACATTTCCCAACATGTTTCTTCTTACACTTGTCACACCATTTCGCTTCGGCTCCTCCTCTGTGCATTCATTGGCATAATGCCCAGGCTTTCCACATTTGTAACAAGTGACTTCCTCGTTACATTTCCCAACATGTTTCTTCTTACACTTGTCACACCATTTCGCTTCGGCTCCTCCTCTGAATTTCCTCAAACCAGACTTCAAGAACTTGTCTTCTTTTTGGAACCTGAAGTTCCTTCAAACTTTCTCTTTTCGCCAACTTCAACCTTGCCGTCGGCTCTCCCCTTAATCATATCTTCAACAGACTTGGCAGCCCAGATAGTTGCCTCCAAAGTAAGTGCCTGACGTACTGGCACCGCATACTCCCATGGAAGTCCCTTTACGTACCTGTCAATTTTGGTCAGCTCATCTGGGACAATATGCAAAGTAAACTCCAATTTGTCTGTGAAGTTATTGGTGTATTCATCAATGGTCATACTTCCCTTCTTTAGTGTCAGAAATTGGTTTTCTAGCTCAAGCACATTTTGGGCCGAGCAGTACTTGCGCTTGAATTGCACCAAGAACTCTTCCCAAGTCAGTTGCAGTGGCTCATTAGGGCTTAGCGTCTTCCCCAGAGTGTTCCACCAGCGAACAGCGCCACCTCTAAACTGACACACTGAAAATATGTTTTGTAACTTGCCTTGACAACCACATGTCATGAAGGCCAATTCCATTTCCGAGATCCAATCCATTACTCCGACGGGATCTTCCTTTCCAATGAAAGTTGACGGCATGCAAGTCATAAAGTGTTTATACTTGCATCCATATCTCTCCACTCCATCCTCATGGTTCTTCCTCCTAACCACAAGCGGTTCAGCTTGACCAACAAATCTACTGTAATTTCCTTCCTCTGATTGATCATCATTTAATTCAGGTTGTTCAACATGTATTGAAGGTTCACTCCTATTGTTCATCAATATTTGCCTCATTTCTTCCCTTTGTTCAGCCATCATTATCTGAATCATGGCTTGTACTCCAGCCATTGTGATCGGTTCTGGTGCAACTTCTACTATAGGCACCTGTTCCATCAGTTGGGGTTGAGGTTGCTGGTTTCTTTTTGCATTTCCAGCTCCACTTCGAGTTCTTGCCATTATAATCTATACACCAAATAAGGCGAATTTAGATCTTTATTCACAATATATATTTAAATTCTCCTTATCACTCCGAAACGTTACATGCTAGTTCTAATATCTTAGTCGTACGCTTAGAATCCTGAACACATAAGGTTTTCAGATCCGGTCGACAACAGACTATAGATCCGAACAAATAATGGCATATATGGAAAACATATAGCATTTAGCACATAAGAGCATTTTAGGCATCTTTCGTAAAATATACTAGTGCTCGTGTCTAAAAATATGGTAGACACTCATCTCACGATCATCACTTAGCATTCTAAGTTTAAGTCTATAAATCCTACAAATTCCTAGTTCGTTTAAACTAATGCTCTGATACCAACTGTGACATCCCCATTTTTCTCGGCCAGAAAAGACCGATTTTGTTTATGCTTTCAAAATAAAATTAGAGTAGTCTTCCAAAATAAGTTGCGGAATTTGTCCCCAAAACAAAATATGTGTAACATCCCAAATTTCAAGACCAAAAATTTCATTTTTGATATAACAATTTAGAAAATATTTCTAAGAAAACATAATTGAGTCATATCATTTCATAAAACCATAATCTCACGTCTCAAAATCATGTCATAGAAATAGTAACAATGTCAGAGTACAATCCCAAGAAGTCTCATAGTGCGGAAATCCTGCGTGTATGTGATGTGCCGCTACTGCGCCGGCTCCTTCCCCTTCGCTGAAGAGTTACCTAAAACAAAACTGTAAGCACGAAGCTTAGTGAGCTCCCCCATCATACCACATACCATACAATCACAGGACATACATACTGCCAGGCATATCTGGGTGCCCAACCTACCCCTTCGGTCCTCTCGACCGGTGACCTTGCCTAGCATATTTGGGTGCTGGCCTACCCCTTTGGTCCTCTCGACTGGTCTCGGGGGATTATCTCACCCCTTACTACTACCACATATTATCATATAATCATAATCTGTCTAGCATAGCTGGGTACTAAACTACCCCTTCGGCCCTATCGGCCGGTAACTTGGGAAATATCTCCCCCTACTGCTATGATCACATAACATCATATCATGCTAACACATAAACATATCAAGTAGCGGTAAACACAGACAGTTATCACAAAGAAAATTGTCTGACATACACTCCTACTGGTGGGTCGGCATTGTGGCCTTAGGCCCACCGCTACTGGAAGGTAACTCACCTCGATGTCGCGTAGTGTCTGCAGAATCCTTGGTATGGAATCCTCTCGTCTCAACTCCACAATCCCTACACAACAACCCTCCTTGATTACTAATCCGTACCTACAAGCCTCCTTCACAAGGGTCAACTCAAGTCCAGGTCAAAGTCAAAGTCAACATCCAGTTGACTTGACTCGCCGAGTTGGTCCACCAACTCGTCGAGTCCCTATTCTTTCAAAATGATACAACCCCTCGACTCTACTAGTCGAGTCTAGCAAGAACTCGACGAGTTCACCTTTAACCATAGCATCGGGACCATCTTCAACCGACTCGCCGAGTTCATCCTTGAACTCGTCGAGTTCATCTTCATCATATGAATGTGTCCAGTATATGACTCGCTGAGTTCTATGAACAAATCTTCGAGTCCGTCTTTATGGGTTGGGAGATTGCCTTGGACTCGCCGAGTTTGTTCATACACTCGCCGAGTCCCATGATTTCCTGGTCCATAATCACGTCCATCTTATTGAGTCCCCTTCTAGACTCGACCAGATTCCTCAAAAACAGAAGAGGTTGGGGAACCAATACCCGAATCGCCAAGTCCTATGAACGACTCGTCGAGTCCCTTAAAGTCTATGTCTATAAACTCGATTTCTGTTGAACTCATCTCATCCAGAGAGTAGATCTGACCTCCTAGGGTTGATCTAACATGTAAAGTCATGAACTTTACGTCCATGCATGGGTCTTTAAGCTCAAAAGACCCAAAAATGAGGTCTACAAGATGGATGGGGCTCTCATGGCCATAAAGTTGGCACCTTTATGCCACGAGAACCCTCCAAGGTTCAAGATCTGAAGCCATTACTCTACATGACACTCTAAACCCGAAATGGCTTAGAAATACCCCAAAGATGTCAAGATCCAAGCCCTAAAGTAGATCTAAAAAATAAGAAGTCAAGGTTGGAGCTTTTTACCTCCAACAAGCTGGAAATGCAGCCAAATATCTGGATCTACTAACTCCCTCTTGAACCTCCAAGTCTTTCCTTCCTTCTTCAAACTTCAAATCACAAAGAATGGCACAAAAGATCTCAAGAACATTCAAAAGTTGATTAGGGTTTTGTGAATAGGGTTTGGAGGTGATGGAGGCTGGGGTGGAGGCCTCATAAAGTGTTTAAATATGGTGCAAACCCTCAAATTTAGGGTTTCACTCAGAGAGCTCCTACTCGCCGATTCAGTCTCCCGACTCGTCGAGTAGGTCACTTACCCCCCCTGATCCGAAGTCGATCCTACTCGACGAGTTGGGCCTCCAACTCGCCGAGTCCTAGTGTAAAATATGAAGTTTTGCTTGAATTTAAATACGTACCTGAAACCGGGTGTTACAACTCTCCCCCACTTATTTTAGACTTCGTCCTCGAAGTCTGCTGCTGAGTCCTGAAAAAGCTCGGGGTAGTGCTCCCTCATCTTTTCCTCCGGCTCCCAAGTCCATTCCGACCACTTGCGGTGCTGCCATTGCACCTTCACCAGCTCCACCCTCTTGTTCCTCAGATCCTTCGACTTCCTGTCGAGGATCGCCACTGGCCGCTTGATGTAGTTTAGGCTGTCATCCACCTGAATATCCTCCAAGGGCACCACTGCCGAGTCGTCCACCAGGCACTACCGTAACTGGGAGACGTGAAACGAGCTATGAATCTGACTGAGTTCGGCCGGCAGGTCCAGCCTATACGCCACCTTGCCCACCCGGGCGACAACCCTGAAAGGTCCAATGTACCTAGAGCCCAACTTGCCCCGCTTCCTGAATCGGATGACGCCTTTCCAAGGCGACATCTTCAGGAGGACCATATCCCCGACCTGGAACTCCAGGTCCAAGCGGCGCTTGTCGGTATAACTTTTCTGCCGACTCTAAGCAGTCTGAAGCCTGCTCCTAACCTGTTGAATCCTCTATGTCGTCTTGAGTACCACTTCGGTGCTCCCCATGACCCTCTTTCCGACTTCACGCCAACATATCGGGGTCCTGCACTTCCTCCCGTACAACATCTCAAAAGGAGGACAATCGATACTCGCGTGATAGTTGTTGTTGTAGGAGAACTCATCTAATGGAAGATAGGTATCCCAACTACCACCGAAGTCTAGAACACATGCCCGCAACATATCCTCCAAAGTTTGGATGGTCCTCTCGCTCTGACCATCCATCTGCGGGTGAAAAGCGGTGCTAAAGTGCAGACAAGTACCCAAATCATCACGGAATTTCTTCCAAAATCTGGAAGTGAACCGTACATCTCTATCTGAAATCACGGAGACTGGAACTCCATGTCGAGCTACTACCTCTCGAATGTAGATATAGGCCAGCTTCTCGGCTGAGATGCTCTCCTGGATCAGTATGAAACGGGTGTTGGAGATAGTGTCTAAGTCCATAACTATATTTGGTATGTACTTGACCCGACCCGGCATGGTCCATTTGGGTTGCACTTTGTCACACCTCGCTAAAGCGGAAACACGAGGCGTGGCAGTATAAAGGGTTTCATAGCAAAAGTTGAAAGACAACACCAACCATAGTATTAAAAATCATTATAATTTTACAATGGGTTTGAACAAATTTTAAAAGAAATTACAATGTAAATTGAAATACAACACATGCGAATGCTCCTAAAAGTGAAGTGTCCCTAAGTGCCACTTACTCGATGATTCCTGAAAAAGCATGTAAAACGAGCGTCAACTATAAAAATAGTTGGTGAGTACTCACAGATAAACAAAATAATATTGGTTCCATGAATTGAAATCAAAGTTTTGATAAAAGTTTCCAATAATAAAAGTATATTGTTAAAATAAGTAAATAAGTTTGTAAAAACAAAGTTCTTTGTCATCATGAGAGATAAAGTATGTTGCCCAAATAAGATGCAACATTCATATTCTCATGGAAGATAAAGTTCGTTACTCAAACGAGTAAACAAGTTTCATTGCTAAAATGAGCAATCAGTTTCGTTGCTACAAGGAACAAACAAATTCATTGCTAAAACATGTATATAAGTTTTCAGTAATAAAAGTTTGTTGTTGTAATGAGAAACAAAGTTCATTGCTATAATTAATAACAAGTTTATTGCTATAACGAGAAACGAGTTTGTATGTGTATGAGCAAACAATGAGTCTCAACCAAACCTATGACTGAAGCCCTATCAAGATCTATGCTTATCGTTCCATAGATGAATATGGTATCATGCACTCCAGCAATAGAGCGAGTGAGGAGTTGTCAATTCCTAATAGCGCTATCCATAATGACCATTGGCTCAAAGAGTTAATGATTAGAGATAAGGGAAGAGCCTTAGTACGATAAGTTCTCATGTTCCGTGTTGCATAGACATACATAGAGAGACATAGCAATAAAATAGCAATCATGTTTGATACAAATCAATTTAAATACAACATTCAAATAATAGTTTTTCGGGACATGCTTTTCCACCCCAAAACATAAAAACTGAAAATAGGGGAGTGCGTGAATACTCACAATATGCATTGAGATGATGCAAATGATGCCTTGAGCTAAGTTCCACTTGTACCACTATCGATTCCTACAATAATGGTATTCGCTAGTGAGTCTCTAATCGAAATCTAACACTAGTATACTTACTACTACAATAGAATTATGCCAATATTGTGTCAAAATTTAATATTGATAAATTACAAATATTTTTCTGTGAAAATTAAATTTCAATAAATCAATTGTTATATAACAATTTAAGTGGAAATTTCCCATTATTGAAATGATAATATTTAACAATTTAAGAGGTGTTCCAATGATTAAATATTCAAAAACTAAATTAATTTAGTTCTAAAATTTCCCAAAGTTTGCATTTCAGTTTTAATTGAAGTGAAAGACCTCAAGATAAATTTTCTTGAATTTTTGATTTGTCTAACTATTTTTCACGATTTTAGTTTCTTGAATAACCATAAAACCTTGAAAAATACTAAACAGTTAATAAAAATTACCAAACTTCAGATTTTGGTTCTAAATGTACTAAAAGACTTCTAGATAAATTTTCATGGAGTATGAATATGTATAACCATTTTTCATATATTTAATTCTCTAAATAGATACAAATTCATGAAAAATAGAAATCAGTTTCCAAAATTACCCAAACTTTTTGTATTACTGTTATTAAACATTATTAAGCTGGGAAAAATATAAAAATTGATTTATAAACTGTTTAACCCAATTTTATGATTTTTGAGCATTTATTCTAATAAAAATTGAAATAAATAGAAAACAGTTTCCAAAATTGCCCAAAATTTTTGTAACACTTTTATTATACATTTAGAAGCTGTGAAAAATATAAAAGATATTTTTTAATTAGTCTTTCTATTTTTCTTTGTTTTATCCTCTTAAATAATCATTAATTGAAGAATAATTATTAAACAGTTAAAGTAAATTACCAAAATTTTTGTACACTTCATTTTCAGAGTAAATAATCTGGGAAAAATACCAAATGTGGTTTTTATATACTGAAATCCGATTTTATGTATTTAAGTGTATTTAATCTTAGAAAATAGGAGAAAAATAGTATACAGAAGAGAAAAATCATCATAATTTTTATGTAGGCTCCTAATGTACAACAAGAGGTTCTGGTAATTTTTCATGAATTGTGGATGATCAGAAATAGTTTTTCTATTTTTAGGCCATTATAATTACAAAAATTGGGGAAAAATAGAAATGTATTATGAAAAATCTTGAAATTATTTTTCTAAGTCTTCCACCTCTGGTAAGAGGTGCGAAAATTGCTAGATGGCATTGTCACACTCTCTAAAGTGGTTTTGTGATTTATTGGAAACACAAAAAGAAAATCAAAAGACACATCAAACAGTAACAAAAATCGATGAAATTTTATGAGGTGTCATTATTCACCATAAGGGTCATCCACGAATTTTTCTAGAATTTATAGACCTCAGAAAGTATTTTATGTGATTTATGCCCTTGTTTTCTTGTAACAAATTTAATAAATCAAAGAAATGGTAAAAACTCTTGGGATTTTCCAGATATTCATATGATCTTAATGGGAATCTGGGAAAATTTTTATTTCGAACAGAAAGAACTTTTAGATATTTTTTATAAATAAAATCATTTACATGCACTATTAACAATGTACTTTAATCATCTAGCTCTTTAGCTTGGTGTTCATCACATGCATCATGGTTTGAAGACCATGCATGGACATATGTTGGTCATAGTGATGTTTTCAAAGGAAATACTTGAATGCATAAGGTATATGAACCTTCAAAACTTGTAAAAATCCGTATTTTAGTGTTTGATATAGGTTTTGGTCATTGGATTTCACCATTTACAACATGCATGTTGTTTTTGGTTGAAATCCTACCACCATCATCATCAAAACCATGAGTTTGTGTGTGTGTATGTTTATGTGTTCATGATCTTTCATTAGAATGGTGTAGAAGAACAAAGAAATGCAAGAAAATCCATCAAAACTTGAAGGAAAATGAAAGGAAATCGTGTTCTACCTTAATGAACACCATTAGATGATGAAGATTTTGAGTATCTTGAGTGTTCTTGGACATGTTGGCTGTAAAATTTCGTGGTTCATAGTGGGAGGAAGAGAGAAAATGTGTGTGAGAGTGTGAGAGAGAAATGAGAGAAAATGAGGGAATATGGAGTGTGAGAGAGAAGAAGAATCATTTTATGTTGGGAAGAGGAGAGGCATCTTGGGAGGAGGGAGTCCGACTTTGGAGTGGAGAGAGGGTCTCCCTCTCTTAAATTTTATAAAATTATAACTTTATTTTATAAAAATATCAAGTTTTTATAAAATACGCACCTTATTTTAATTTTCATTCACAAAACCTTGATTTTTTTTTTTGCATAGAAAATAAGGTTAAATACTAATGACTTAAATTTTTTTTTAAATGCATTCTCATAATTTTTATTATTATAAGATCATATTATAAGTTTCATAATTATTTTTATAGAAATTGTTAAGGTTAAAGTTTATAAATATGAGTTTTTATGGCTTTTAGGGTTTTGGAGTTGAATAAACTTTGAATATCAAAATAAATAGAATATTTGAGACTTTAAATTATCTTATGGTATTATAACTCTTTTATAGTTATAAATAATGTTTGTAATTTATTTTTATCGGTTTATTGGCATTCTATGTAGTGACTCCGAGATTCAAGCGAAATTGAGGAATCAAGTATACTAGTCCTAGTCTACAACTTTGACTTAAATTTCTATGAGACTCCGACCTAATTTCTACTACTATGTTAAGTGCATAATGTGTGTATATGATTCATGAAAAGGTGTTCGAGTCAAAGAGTGGCCCGAATAAGGATAGTCACTACCGTTCAGTAGATGCAGAATTCACATATCAATGTGAAATCTAAGCACATTATCCATTGTTTCTAATTGTTTCCAAGTTTCTAGTAGGTCATAACTTAGCTTCTAGTTACTAAGTCTAGTATGTGTCGTGCCTATATGTGCAACTAAGTTTATTCAAATCTAGAACTAACTCGAATTTTGACGGTTGTCACACACTTCACCCGAACAATTTACGGATAATCTTTTGAGAATAGTATAAGTTATGATTTATTAATATATTATAATTCTAATATATTAATATAAAATCATATTATTTAATTAGTGTTGATCTATAATTAATTTAGAATTAATTTAGAGATCAAAAGTATGACTAATTAAATATGGGCTCTTGTATTTATATAGTGTGGGCTAATGATTATTTGGAATGAGCTAGGCTTGCATGGAAAGTCCATGGATACTCCATGGAGCTTTAACCCATGGATCTCATGGAAATGAAAAGACATGGGTATTAGGGTTTACATGGATGTAACCCTAATCCACCACACTATATAAAGGAGGCTTTGGTTCTTGAAATTGCACTAGTTGATGTGTGTAAACTAAGAGGGCCGATTTCAAGAAGTTTGTGACTATTCTCTCAAGTTTCCAAGTTTGTGGTGATTTGTGACTTCCATTTGAGGCATCCACATTATTGGTGCTAGGCTCTCAAACTCCAAGCAATCAACTACTACTACAAGGTAAGTAATTCTAGTAGTTTTATTTGATTCAAGTACCCCATGCCATGCTAGTTAGGATAAGAACCTTGGAAAAATAATTATTTGCATGTATCTTAGTCAAACATAGATCCAAGGTTTCTAGGGTTGCAGGTACACCATAGGAGTGTTAGAATGCTGAACTCATCAGTGGTATCAGAGCCGGGTTTGTTTATTTGATACTTGATGCAAAAAAAAAAAAAAAAAAAAACTTGAAAATCGAAGTTTTGTTCAAAAGCTCGTATCAAAATTTCAAGTTTTGTATATGTACTTACGATTCTTGAAATTTTTGATATGAACATCCATAAACATATGAGTTTAGAAGATCATAGAAATTATGTGCTAATAATTGATTAGATTAATTCTTGATCTTTATGTGTTTTAATGGAGTCCATAACTAGTTCTTAAGTTATGGATAACCAAAAGTCACATTTATGAATAACCATTAAAAGAACACATAGGTTACAAAAAATGAAGAGTCTTCATTTTTAATAACCATTAACTCATAAGTTATGAGAAATGAAAAGTTTTGAAAGTTTACAAAACTCGCCCTCAAGTTTTGGAACATGTAAAGTCATATTAAAAACTTTAGTTCCAACCCCTAGAATTTTAAAAGTTAAAATTCAACCCTTATACTTTATAATATTATAAGTTTAATAATATTTATATATGTATAAGATCAAGTCGTCTTACCGCTAGTACGCCTCATTCACGAAGCCGGTCTATAAGGGGGGTATAAGGTTGTTGCCTATAAAATGACAACTTAATGGGTGTCCACTCTCACCCACCGCTTCCTTGATCGGTGGAGGGTCGTTAGCCGAACGGGTAGGACAAGGATTTATAAATTCTCATTAAAAGTATAATGATATTACTAAAGTAACTAAACTTTATTAAATTCCCAATCTTAGTTATTTTAGGAAAATGTGAATAAGGTGCTAATCCATGAAATTACACTTTACACTTTGTTTAACTCGTTAGTGGAGCGTGTGTGGTTAACCGACACACTAACTTGAACTCAACAAGGTAGGTAAAGGGTGACTTAATGTTTATCATAGTATCGATGGAGCGTGTGTGGTTAACTGTCACATCGATTGAGGGGTAATACATTAAGGGTACCAAGTAATTTGCATGGTTACTTCACACCTTGTTTTGTGATCCTCGGCATCCCAGTCACAAAACTTGAAGGGCACACTCGAGATTAAAACATGCCATTGAAGAAAGTTCAATGAATCTCAAAGAATCTAGGAGTTTCTAAACCAATTAAAACCTAATTAAATATTTCGTTTTTCATGGTGGAAATTGGTGAACCGTCATTCACCTACCTTCAAATATCTTATAGCTTAGATTACGGCATCTCTCTTCTAAGTTATAAAATATTGTGTTGGGTCCTAGCCTTAATATTACATTTGGGTGTTTTGTTAAGGACTATCTCTATATCTAATCTAATCTATTCCCTCTTCTTTTCAGATGTCTTCCAATAACAATGCTTCTGGCTCAAACCCTACTAGCTCCTTCTCTCTCATGAATCTTTGTGGGAGAGTCATCTTTGATGGGTCCAACTTTACAGATTGGATCAGAAACATCAGGATGGTCACTCGGTATGAGAACAAAGAATATGTTCTCGACAAGGAGCTGAAGGTACCCGAGCCAACTGCTACCCCTGAAGAGCTTGCTGAATATGAGGTACATGAAAGAGATGCTACAAAAGTGGCATGCATCATGATGGCCACCATGACAGCCGAGCTCCAAAAGTCCTATGAGGACTATTATCCTTTTGAGATGCACCAGGACTTGATAGACCGCTACCATCAAAGTGCTCGTCAAGAGCGATATGAAATAATCTCCTCCATGATAACAAAACGAATGAAGGATGGTGAACCCATCATGGGCCACATGCAGAAAATGCAAAGGTATGTGGACCGTTTACTGAAGCTGAATGTGAACTTCCCTGAGGAGTTAGTAATAGACATCATTTTGCACTCCTTGCCATCGTGTTATGATCAATTCCACATGAACAAGGAAGAAGTCACCCTCAGCAAACTTCAAGGACTCTTGAAGACCGCCGAAAGTGGTCTAAAGGGTAAGTCGGTTGTTACTACTCCTACTCCTACTCCAACTGCGGCCAATGTCTTGGCAATCGGACATGGCAAAGGGAAGAAGAGAAAGAACCCTTCTAAGGGTACCAAGGGTAAGACCCTTGAAGGCTCCTCTTCAAGCAAAACCAAGAAATGTTTTGTCACTCCTTCTGCTAACCCTAATGAGGCTGAATGCTTCTATTGCCATGAAAAGTCGCACTGGAAGCGAAACTGCCCAAAGTACCAGCAAGATTTGAAGGATGGGAAAGTAAAACCCAACCATGCAGGTATATACACTATATTGTCTAATAACTCACCTTATTCTAAGTCTTGGGTCCTTGATACAGGTTGTGGTATTCACATATGTTGTGATTTCCAGGGACTAAAAAGAAGTGAGAATGTGGAGCAGGGAAAGATAAACTTGATCATGGGAAACAGGAAAGCTTCACCTGTCACCAAGATAGGAGTTTATTCCTTAGTGCTAAATAGTGGGTTTACATTAGATTTGAATAAATGTTATTATTCGCCAGAAATGGAAAGAAATGTTATTTCCTTTCATGCATTGTATAAACAAGGTTTTACCTTTTATTTTGATAATAATAATGGTAGTATTGATGCTTTCTTTAATAATGTTCTTTATTTTAAAGCATTACCTTGTGATGGCGTGTATGAAACTGTATCGGTTGTAGATAATCTAGGAAATAATGTATTGTGTATTAACTCTTCCACTAGCTTAGATAAAGCATCCTTATGGCATTGTCGTCTTGGACATGTAAGCAAGAAACGCATAGGCCAACTCCAAAAGGATGGAGTCTTGGAGTCAATTGACCTAAAGTCAGATGATAGTTGTGAATCTTGTTTTCTTGGTAAAATGACAAAGTCACCTTTTACTGACACTTGTGCTAGCGGTGAAGGTTTGTTGGACCTCATACACACGGATGTGTGTGGACCCTTCAGAACCGCCACAAGAGATGCTAATCGGTTCTATGTGACTTTTACTGATGATTTTAGTAGATATGGATATGTCTACCTAATCAAGCATAAGTCAGAAACCTTTGAGAAATTCAAAGAGTTTAAGCAAGAAGTGGAGAATCAGTTGGGCAGGAACATTAAGATGCTTCAATCCGATTGTGGTGGTGAGTATCTTAGTACTGAGTTCCTTGACTATCTTAAGGAATGTGGGATTGTCTCACAATTGACACCTCCTAGGACACCACAGTTGAATGGTGTAGCTGAGAGGCACAATCGGACCTTGTTGGACATGGTTCGTTCCATGATGAGTCGAGCTTCACTACCAATCTCATTTTGGGGGTATGCCTTAGAGACTGCCGCCCATATCCTTAATCTAGTCCCTACAAAGAAGGTTGCCAAAACACTTCACGAGGTGTGGACTGGAAAAGTTCCCAATCTAGACCACATCAAGATTTGGGGTTGCGAGGCTTTTGTGAGACGCGAGACTCACGATAAGCTCGAACCCCGAAGCGAAAGGTGTAATTTCATCGGCTACCCACAGAAATCCTTTGGTTACATCTTCTACAGACCCAGTGATAATGTGGTCTTTGTAGCAAGAAGAGGATTCTTTCGAGAGAGAGAATTCATGAGCCAAGGAGACAGTGGGAGGCAAATTGACCTTGAGGAAATTCAAGAGTCAAGTGGTGAAGGAACCTCAAACCCTAGCCCTCAACCTGAGGAGGAAACTCCTGTTGAGCCGACTGAAGAATTTATACCTCTGAGGCGTTCCACCAGAGTTAGGAATGCACATGAGCATTATTATGGTTTTCATATTACTGCAGAAGGTGAGACACTTATCAGTGATAACACACTGGTAAATCTGGATGAGCCTAACAGCTACACGGAAGCCATGGCAGGCCCTGAGACTGCTAAATGGAAAGAGGCTATGGATAGCGAGATACAGTCCATGTATGACAATCAAGTTTGGAACTTGGTTGACAATGTACCTGATCGTAAGATAGTTGGGTGCAAATGGATCTTCAAGAAGAAGACCGACATGGATGGTAATGTACACACTTATAAGGCACGACTGGTTGCAAAGGGTTATTCTCAAACTCCGGGAGTTGATTATGATGAGACCTTTTCACCAGTGGCCAAGATTAAGTCTATTAGGGTTCTGTTAGTCATTGCTGCATTTCATGATTATGAAATATGGCAAATGGATGTCAAAACCGCTTTCCTTAATGGAAAGTTGGCTGAAGATGTTTACATGGTTTATCCAGAGGGTTTTGTCAGTACAGAGTATCCCAGTAGAGTGTGTAAGCTCTAGAAATCCATTTATGGATTAAAATAGGCACCTCGCAGATGGAATCTTTGCTTTGATGAGAAAGTCAAAGAATTTGGCTTTTCAAGGAGTGAAGATGAATCTTGTGTCTATATCAAGGCTAGTGGGAGTATAGTCAACTTTTTAGTACTGTATGTGGATGACATACTACTCATAGGAAATGACATCCCAACCCTGCAGGAAGTAAAGTCATGGCTTGGAAAGTGTTTCGCTATGAAGGACCTTGGAGAATATGCCTATATCCTAGGGATAAGGATTTTGAGAAACAGGAGTAAAAGACTAATTGGACTTAGTCAAAGCACCTATGTGGACAAAGTGTTGAAAAGGTTCAACATGCATAACTCCAAGAAAGGAGAGTTACCCATCCAGAGTAACGCCAGATTGAGTAAGACACAAAGCCCTAGTACTGAGGCTGAGATAGCAGAAATGAGTCGAATACCTTATGCTTCAGCTGTAGGATCGATCATGTATGCTATGACGTGTACTCGACCTGATGTAGCCTTTGCTTTGAGCATGGTTAGCAGGTATCAGGGGAACCCTGGCAAGGCACACTGGACTGCGGTAAAGAATATCCTCAAGTACCTACGGAGGACTAAGGACTGGGTGCTTACCCTCGGTGGCAGTGAGGACTTGAGAGTTGTAGGGTACAGTGATGCTAGCTTTCAGACTGACAGGGATAATTTCCGCACTCAGTCGGGCTGGGTCTTTACTCTAAACGGAGGGGCAATTACTTGGAAAAGTTCCAAGCAGGAGACAGTGGCTGATTCCACTTGTGAATCAGAGTATATAGCAGCAAGCGAGGCAGCAAAGGAGGCTATATGGCTAAAGAACTTCATCAGAGACCTTGGAGTTGTACCAGCTATAAAGGAGCCAATGGAGATTTTCTGTGATAGCAATAGTGTGGTTGCCTTAGCCAAGGAACCAAGAGATCATGGGAGATCCAGACACATTGACAGAAAATATCACTTCATCAGACATCGAATAGAAGAAGGAATCCTCGTGGCAAGAGGGTATCATCGGATGAGAACCCATCAGATCCCCTCACGAAGGGACTGACTCGGGCTAAGCATCTCCAGCATGCTCGGAGCATAGGGCTGAAGGATGATATTAGTTTTAGTAGTTAGATAATCTTGAAATTTGTAAAATGTAATTGGCATTTGATGATAAATAAAAGCTGTTATTTATGAGTAAAGTGTTGCTATCTCTTGTCAATCATTTACTATTATTTCTTTTTGCATGTTTTGACTTCCAGAATAATTATGTTATGGTTTATATCATATTATTCAAACTCTCCACAGTCGGTCATATGTTGGAAGTAGATATGAATCAAGACTGTCATGGGTTGGCTTGTAGAGGTCTAAGATGTTAGACAAAGCGGGGCTACAACACTTATGAGTGCTCATAAGTTCTGAGTATTGGATTCAACCCACGCTCACTTGTATCACTTCATGGAATTTATCTCGAGTGATCGTGAGACGGTAATATCATATAAGTCTTCAAACCTAGAGATATGATTTGTTGCCTATGAGTTGGTTATGCATTGATTGCACGAAAATGCATTGGTAACTCGATGTTATAAACCGTGCCTTTGTGTGTAGTTCAACAAGTAGTAGAGCAAACATATGAGTCAAAGTTTATTTGTTCCTTCTAGGATTAGAAGCGATATATGGGCCCCTCGATTATTTTGTTTTGACCTATGTACCGGGCCCGGTCAGAACTAAATTGATGTGTTCAGTTAAGTTCTATGTCAAACAAATCAGAAATCGGGAAACAAATGTTGGACAATAAGCAAGACCATGTTCCATGTATTTGTCCGGCTGATATCTAGAACAGAGGATTATATGATCACTTATCTAAAATGGCGCTTCATAGTTCAACAGAGTTTTAAGAGCTACGATTGCTGATCGGTTCCTGAAGTCATAGTTGCAACTATAGTTATTAGACTTATCCTAGTGGGAGACTGTTGGAGACAGTGTCTAAGTCCATAACTATATTTGGTATGTACTTGACCCGACCCGGCATGGTCCATTTGGGTTGCACTTCACCCGAACAATTTACGGATAATCTTTTGAGAATAGTATAAGTTATGATTTATTAATATATTATAAGTTCTAATATATTAATATAAAATCATATTATTTAATTAGTGTTGATCTATAATTAATTTAGAATTAATTTAGGGATCAAAAGTATGACTAATTAAATATGGGCTCTTGTATTTATATAGTGTGGGCTAATGCTTATTTGAAATGGACTAGGCTTGCATGGAAAGTCCATGGATACTCCATGGAGCTTTAACCCATGGATCTCATGGAAATGAAAAGACATGGGTATTAGGGTTTATATGGATGTAACCCTAATCCACCACACTATATAAAGGAGGCTTTGGTTCTTGAAATTGCACTAGTTGATGTGTGTAAACTAAGAGGGCCGATTTCAAGAAGTTTGTGACTATTCTCTCAAGTTTCCAAGTTTGTGGTGATTTGTGACTTCCATTTGAGGCATCCACATTATTGGTGCTAGGCTCTCAAACTCCAAGCAATCAACTACTACTACAAGGTAAGTAATTCTACTAGTTTTATTTGATTCAAGTACCCCGCGCCATGCTAGTTAGGATAAGAACCTTGGAAAAATAATTATTTGCATGTATCTTAGTCAAACATAGATCCAAGGTTTCTAGGGTTGCATGTACACCATATGAGTTTTAGAATGCTGAAAACTCATCAACGGGCACTCTTGGTTAACTGATCCACGATGACCCAAATTGAATCCACTCCATGTGCGGTCCTGGGAAGCTTTGTGATGAAATCCATAGTAATATATTCCCATTTCCACATAGCGATTTGCAACGGTTGCGTCTTGTCGTGAGGGCTCTGGTGCTCGGCCTTGACCTTCCTACAGGTCAGGCATCTCTCGACATAACAGGCTACATCCCGCTTCATGCCGGGCCACCAATAATGAGGACGAAGATCTCTGTACATCTTCATCGCCCCGGGATGAATGGAAAATCAGGATTTGTGCGCCTCTTTCATCAGAACCTGGTGCACACCCCTGTGGTATGGAACCCACACCCTGCGGTGTAGTGTCAATAACCCTCGATTGTCGTAATCGAAGGAGGAAACCTGGCCCACAATACGCTCACTCTTACGATGTTCCTCCTTCATAGCCTCTTGTTGGGCCTCTCGAATCCGCTCCAACAGCGGAGTCACCACGGTCATCCTCATGCAGATGTCTCTGATCGGCGCTGCCTTGTGGCTAAGCGTATCGGCCATGACATTGGCTTTCCTCGGGTGGTAGAGGATCTCACAATCGTAATCCTTCACCACATCCAGCCATCGGCGCTGTCTCATGTTCAGATTCGGCTGATCCATAAGGTACCTTAAGCTCTTATGGTCCATGTAAATGGTACAGCGGACCCCATAGAGGTAATGACGCTAAATCTTGAGGGCGAAAACCACTACCCCCAACTCCAAGTCATGCGTCGGATAGTTCGCCTCATGAGGCTTCAACTGCTTCGAAGCGTAGGCGATAACATGCCCCCTCTGCATCAACACCGCGCCCAAACCCGAGATGGACGCATCGCAATACACCACAAAATCATCCACATCCTCAGGAAGGGCTAAGATTGGCGCCTCGCACAATCTCTGTCTCAGCATCTCAAATGCGGCCTGCTGCTCAGGCCCCCAACGAAATACAACGACCTTCTTCGTCAGCCGGGTCAAGGGTACGACTATCTTGGAGAAATCCTGGATGAATCTCCAATAATAGCGGGCTAATCCCTGGAAACTCTGAATCTCAGATGGAGACTTCGGAACCTCTCATCTCATCACGGCCTCCACTTTGGCCGGGTCGACCAATATCCCGTTCTGGTTGACCAGGTGCCCCAGAAACCGCACCTCGCGCAACCAGAACTTGCATTTGGAAAAATTGGCGAACAAGATCTCCCTCCTCAGGGTATCCAAAACCTCTCGCAGATGCTCCTCATGCTGCTCCTGCGTCTTGGAGTAAACCAATATGTCATCAATGAAAACTATCACAGACCGATCTAGCATCGGTCTGCACACGCGGTTCATGAGGTCCATGAACATGGCAGGATCATTGGTGAGCCCGAAGGGCATCACCACGAACTCGTAGTGGCAATAGCGAGTCTGGAAAGCATTCTTCTGTATATCCTCATCCCCAACCCTCATCTGATGGTAGCCTGACCATAAGTCTATCTTGGAAAACCAAGATGCTCCCTGAAGCTGGTCGAACAAGTCATCTATCCTTGGGAGTGGGTAACGGTTCTTCACCGTTACCTTGTTCTGCTCCCGGTAATCTATGCACATGCGATGCGACCCGTCCTTCTTCTTGACAAACAAGATCGGGGCTCCCCAAGGCGAACTACTCGGCCTGATAAATCCCTTATCTAACAGCTCCTGCAGCTGCGTAGACAACTCCTGCATCTCGGGAGGAGCCAACCGATATGGTGCCTTGGCTATCAGAGCCACACCAGGGACTAGGTCGATCCTGAACTCCACCTGTCGCTCCGGAGGTATCCCAGGCAGCTCCTCCGAGAATACATCTGTATACTCTCGCACCACCGGTACCTCGATCACCGACGCCTTACCCGCCTCCCGGGTATCCATAACATAGGCGATATACCCGACGTAACCCTGCTGGAGGTAGCGCCTAGCCCTCGCTGCTGAACATAATGCTGGTCCGTGTTGTGGTCTCTTGCCCTGAATCACCAGTTCTCCCCCGCTTGGGGTCCTGACACGCACCAACTGCTGTGCATAGTCAATCACAACCCCATTAGAGCTCAACCAATCCATACCAATGATGACCTTGTTCCCACACAAAGGAATGGGAACCAAGTCTACCAGGTAGCGCTCCTCGAATAGCCTCATAACACAATCTCTAAAAACCGCTGACGCTCGCACTGATCGGTCATCAGAAATCTCGACCTCTAGAGGGCAATCCAACATGCCCGAAGACTCAGGGAACCTCTTGTTAAGTGCAAGAGAAACAAATGATCGAGTGGCACCTGAATCGAACAACACATGTACTGGGATACCGTTCACATGGAACGATCTCGTCACCACATCGGGTGCGGCGCGTGCCTCCTCGGTAGTCAACTGAAAGGCTCATCTCCTTGCCACTGGAGTCTCTGTCTTGCCCTGCCGTCCATCAATAATCCACAGGGTCGCTGGAGCTGGCGCCATCACTAGCGCTGCTGCTGTCAACTGGGGCAATTTGCCTTTTTATGGCCTCGCTGGTTGCAGTGGAAACACAGCAACTCCGATGTCTACAAAGTGGGCGTAGGGGCGGTACAATCCATGTTGAAGTTCCCCAACTTGACACACTTGTAGCAGCCCAATGATCCTAACCTACAAACCTCCTCATGAGTCTTGCCGCACTTTCCGCAACGGCCCCATCCATCCTGGCCCTTCGACCTAGAATCGGATCCCGTGGGCTTCTTCCCCGAAGCCCCAGTCACATGCCCCTCCTCCGCCTTCCTCTTCCTGATGTGCTCCAAGTCAGTCTCCCTCTCCATCTCCCTGGCAATCATAGAATCCAGGGTCGGGCATGCTGAGAAGCTGACATGCTCCCAGATGTCAGCTCTCAACATGCCATGGTAGCGGGTCTTCCGCATCTCCTCGTCCCCCGCATACTGGGGCACCAACAATGCCCTCTCCCGGAATTCGGAGGAGATCTCTGCCAGTGACTCAGTCGTCTGCCTCATGTCGAGAAATTCCCTGGCCAGCTGCTGAAGCTCCACAGCCGGTGCAAACTCTGCCCTAAACCTGATCACAAAGTCAGACCATGTCATAGCTATTGGATTAATGTCTAAGTCCATAACTATATTTGGTATGTACTTGACCCGACCCGGCATGGTCCATTTAGGTTGCACTTCACCGGCACAATTTATATGGATAGTCTTTTGAGAATAGTATATTTATGATTTATATTAATATATTATAAGTTCTAATATATTAATATGGAATCATATTATTTAATTAGTATTGATCAAGAATTAATTTAGAATTAATTAAGTGATCAAAAAGAACTAATTAAATATGGACTCTTATATATATGGAATGGGCCAAGTTCATTTAGGTTGGGCTAAGCTTTCATGGATGGTCCATGGAGCTTTTAACCCATGGATCCTATGTAAATGAAAGGTCATGGGTATTAGGGTTTACATGGATGTAACCCTAATCCTCCATAATATATAAAGGGGTCCTTGGCTCACAAAATTGGCACAAGTGTGTGAAAATAAGAGTGGGCCGATTTTAGTGTGCAAACATATTCTCTCAAGTTCTTCCAAGGTGTTTTGGTGATTTGTGATTCCATTTGAGGCTTCCACACTATTGGGGCTAAGCTCTTAAAGCTTGAAGACATCAAGCTACATCAAAAGGTATGTCATCTAACTAGAACTTTGTAGTATAGGTGCTTCATAATATGCTAGTTAGGTTGAAACCTTGGAATAGTTAATATTTGCATGTATAATAGAGAAAACATAGATCCAAGGTTTATAGGGTTGCATGTACACCATAGCAGTGTTAGAATGCTCAAAACCCAACAGTGGTATCAGAGCCATGGGTTGTTTTCTGTTATATTGATGCAAATGTTTTATTTTCAAGTTGAAAAAAAAAGGAAAAAAAAACATGACGTTTGTCAAATTTTAAGATAATTACTTGTTTTTGTGAAAAACTAATTATTTGTAAATTTAAATCATTTGCTATATGAGTTGAATTAGGTCAAATTTAGTAAAAGATAAAATGATATGATTATTTTATTAGTTTTAAAAGTTTGATCTAAAGAGTTTTTTGAAACCTCCATAAGTTATGGATATGAAAAGGTTTTTAAAAAAATTGATACAAAGTTTTTTATGGAGTTACAAAACTTGGTCTTAATGTTTTAAAGAATTCCATAACTTGTTCTTAAGTTATGGAACATGAAAAGTTTCATCATAAAACAAGTATTTAACTCCATAAGTTATGGAATCCAAAAGTTTTCAAGAGTTACAAAACTTGCCCTCAAGTTTTGGAATTTGGAAAAAAAATTTATGATAAAAAAAAAGAATTGAATTCTAAAACTCTTGGGTTAATAACTTAAACAATTAATTAAATGGTTTAATTTTGAATTTAATAATTGGAATTATGATGTTTTTATTGAATAATTCAATTAACTCTTATGGACTTTATTAATAGATAATTAAAGTGTTTAATTAAAAGAGAATTAATAATTCCATAATGACATGGTTTAAATTTAATTAAATTAAGAGTATAGTTTAATTAATAGATTAAATCACCAAGTATTTTAAATGTCTAAAATACACCCTTATACTATTATAATATTAAAAGTTTAATATATTATATGTATAAGAGCAAGTCGTCTTACCATTAGTAGGCCTCATTCACGAAGCTGGTCTATAAGGGGGTATAAGGTTACTGCCTATAAAATGGCAGTTTAATGGGTGTCCACTCTCACCTACCGCTTCCTTGACGGGTGGAGGGTCGTTAGCCGAACAGGTAGGACAAGGACTATAATTCTCCCTTCATTATAAGTATAATGATAAATACTAAGTAACTAAACACTTATAAATTCCCAATCTTAGTTACTTAGGAAAATGTGAATAAGGTGCTAATCCATGAAATTACACTTTGCACTTTGTTTAAGCTGTTAGTGGAGCGTGTGTGGTTAACCGGCACACTAATCTGGACTTAACAAGGTAGGCAAAGGGTAACTTAATGTTTATCATAGTATCGTTGGAGCGTGTGTGGTTAACCGGCACATCGATTGAGGGGTAAATATTAAGGGTACCAAGTATATTTGCATGGTTACTTCACACCTTGTTTTGTGATCCTCGGCATCCCAGTCACAAAACCTGAAGGGCACACTCGAGATTGAAACATGCCATTGAAAAGTTCAATGAATCTCAAAAGAATCTAGGAGTTTCAAAACCAATTAAAACATAATAATACATTTCGTTTATCTTGGTGGAAATTGGTGAATCGTCATTCACCTACCTTCAAATATTTTATAGCTTGGATTACGGCATCCCTCTTCCAAGTTATAAAATAGTTTGTTGGGTCCTAGCCTTAATATATCATATTGGGTGTTATATTAAGGACTTAAATCAACTTTACGTGAATTTCTCCCATTGTTGATGTCTGGTTTAGACAACAATGATCTTCCCAAACCAAGCTTTCCTAATGAATATGACTTCCCGAGTTTGGCTCATGGAAGTCATACTTCTCTTCCTCCACCTCCTCCAATTATTCTCCCTAACCCACAAGTTCAAGGTCACTCAAGCCCTAATGGCAAGCAAGGTCTATGTGTGATCACATCTTAGAGATGAAGTCACATATTGGCAAGCCGGGAGAGTTGGGTGTCAAAGTCTTGAGAAAGTTGGATGTTCAATCACTTTCTAAGTCACATAGTGAGTTCCTTTGGGACTACTATGAAACAGACTATGACATGAAGCTTAATGATCATATCTATTTGCTTGGTGCTGCTGAATCAACAATGATTTGGAACGATAGTAAAGCAAATTTGATTAGAAGATCAACTTCCTAAAAACTTTATGGACAGTGACAATGGTGACACTGGAAATCCAGAAAAAGCATTCTCTTCCCAATGGAAAGGGATTGGCCATAGTCAACCCGGTTGACCAAATGGTAAAGAGAAAGGCTAAGTCTGAGATAGTCCCATTACCAAAGGGTCCATATGTTTATTTTGCCAAAGGAAGGGGCGTTGATTGCAAAGCTGCCAAATTTACCTAAGGATGTTAAAGTCAATAAGTTTGACTCTACATCAGGTAGAGCCTATTATCTAACTCTGTTAAGTTCTATTCTGAGATCCTCATTACATGATGTGACTGGGTCACATGTTGATGTTTTAAGAATCAAAGAATAGAGAGAAATCTTAAAGGAAGTATATGCTGATTCTGATCGCGAAGGTGGATTTCGATCGCATCAGAATTTTGAGCAGTTGCTTAAGAAGTTATGATATATTGCTAAGGAATAGATAACAACAATTTTCCATGTGGATTGTAAGGATAAGTTTTTCCGCAAAGTTTTAAAATAAAAGAAAATTGTTTAATTTTATTTATTTGAAGTATCCTTACAATGGCATTTGTGGAAAATTGTTGCTTATATGATTCCACTGACAGCAATATTGGAAAATGGATTTGATTCTTTCATTTGTGGTAGTGTCTAAATTTACCAAATCAGGAAAGTTCCTCATCGCCCAAGTTTCAATTGGACCGAAACTTGGAATCATGCAAGTTGAAAAGTATGATGAATGAGAACTTTCAAGCATTGGAAAATCAAGACTAATTACTTGTTCACATGGATGTGTGAGTCAAGTGAAGGACTAAAGGGATCGAGTACACATTCTTGTGCACTGGTCATGTCCACCACAAAGCTCGTTAAGACTATTTTATTTACTAAAGTTTAGTAAATATGGTTATACTTACAAGTTTAAGTATAATTCTGAAACATTGGAAAAGTCTCAATGTATGGCCAAACGAATCGGAAGAATCAAATTAGGCAGAAAGATAAAAGTTTCTCACATCTGAAAAGATGGGAGAGTACTTTAGTATCATGTTTGTGATCATCTTAATGATTTAGAAATCATATCACAATTAGTCCTCTAAAGGTCATCTTAGTGCATTCTTATGACTAAGAAGAGTAGTCATGAATTGTTGAAATGGTTAGATCAGGAAGATGAGTCATACTTCGTTCCAAAACAATTCTTAGAGTCATACTCCAAGATTGTAACTTGAGTTACATATCTTAAAGAAAGGTTTAAAACACTTGCCAAATGTAAGAGTAAAAGTGTCCTACTCTTGTACATTTGAAATTGGTAAGTTGTGATGTTTTGGATAAAACAAGGACCAACTAAGGCCAATTGTGTGAAGTGTTTGTCTTGATAAAGAATCCGCACTATCTCTTGAATATTTAGCAAGATAGTCTCATATGTCAAGAGGATAGTGGGAGTCTTAAAGATCCTAAAAAGAATTTCAAGAACTAATCAAGAATAAAACCTGAGGTTCTTCACTAGCACACGACTTGAGGTTTATAACCTATCGTGTTGACATATTCTGTGCCCATTCCAGTTAAAGTTGGCTTTGCATAGGAGTTCTGAAAGTTCTCAATTGGTTGCATAACAACTTGGAAGCAATGGCAGGCCCTGTACTGCCAGGTGGCAAGAAGTTAAGATTGCATAAGTTCAGTCCATATGAGTTTGGATTTGTCATTATCCTTGTCTTGTGACTATGGTTTTGACGATTCACATGGATAAGAACACATACACCATAAAATCTAAGGGTCATAAGGTTTCTCTCCGATTCATGAAAATGATGGTGAGGAAACACTTCCACCAAGTAGATTTGAAGCAGATGGCAAAAGGTCTAAACAATTGAGACTATGATTACGGCATCCCTTTTCATAGTTCTGAAATTGTTTAGACACACAAGCATGCTATCTAAGGAAAGGTGTATGATTTTGATAAAGTTTTATCAAAGCATCTCGTATCAAAAATCTGAACTTTGGTAAGAAAGTCAATAAAGTATTGATTTCTAGAAGTCCAGCTGATTTCTGAGTACATGTCAAAGCTAGTGGGAGCATAAGTGTTATGCTAATAATCATCATGTTAGTGGGAGCATGATAATTATTGTGAGTGTTGCAAGTTAGCATTGTTAATTATGGAAAACAAAAGTTTCAATTCGTGAGGCTGCAGGGATTGAAAAAGTTGTTTTGCTATAATTAAGGGAGAGGATATACTTCATTTCAGTTCTAAACGCTTAGATTGAGATCTTAATCATCTTTAGTCAAGAATATATATATGAATTTCATGTTGGATTGGTTCAACTTAAGGAAATTCTATATATTGCGTTCTCAAAATTCGATTATGATTACGGCATCCCTCTTCATAGTCAAATTTTGAAAACATGGCAAATAAAAATATTGTAGCAAAAGACCGGTCTAGAATCATGTCTTTATGTGAGACATCATGAATCGTGTACCATTTGCTTTGGGTACAGGATCGATTGCATGTGCTATAATATTTGTCATTTCTAAATTTTTCCAAATGCCCAGAGGCATTAAGAAGGGAAAAGGTCTAGAATTGGATATGACTAAAATGATTAAGCAATTGTCGAGGACAATCTGAGGTTTACCAAAGATTGGTTGCTCAGGGACAGTTGGAAGTATAGCGCTAATTTTGGAAGGACCATATTGACATATTCTGAAAAGAGGCATCTCTTATTCAGAAGTGATAGTCAAAATGAGAATATGGAGTTGTCTCCATAGGTGGAAGTTATCTGTGTAAGATTAGAAAACTTAATGCAAGAAGCATGTCCAAAGCAATGTACTTTGAATATGAGACTTAGTTTCCATGGAGTTGATCTCCATTGGAATACCTTATAATGACTGTTGACAAGTCTTTGTGACTTTGTACATATTCATTACAGGAGGGTCAGTGCATATAAGTTTAAAATCTAAACAGATTTCGATAAATGATAGGAATTTGAAATTCTCACATTTTTCGATAAGGATTTGGGAGTGTGAAATTAGAATCATTGAAATTATGTTCAATTGGTTTATTTCACAAAGTAAGGATCATAGACAAACATAGAGTGCATACTTGGTGTATGACAAAGCTATTGTTTAAGAAAAACATAGTGTACATGCTTGGAGCATGGGACAACTAGTGTTTTTAATTCAAGTATAAAGTTGATAAAACCGAAACAATGAATAATGAGTAATCAGTATGGTGATAAATAAAAGTGTTTATTTATATTCATAGGGTTTGATACCATATTTGATTCATTTATTCTTGTGTTTCACTTTGCATGTTTTGACTTCCAGAATAACGAAGTCGCTCTTCCTGAATGATTAAGTTATTCAAACCATCCACAGTCGGTCATATGTTGGAAGTAGATATGAATCAAGATTGTCATGGGTTGGTTTGTAGAGGTCCAAGTTGGTGGACAAAGTGGTGCTACAACACTCATGAGTGCTCATAAGTTCTGAGTATTGGATTCAACCCGCGCTCATTTGAATCACTTCATGGATTTTATCACGAGTGATCATGAGACGATAATATCTTATATTCTTCAAACCTAGAGATATGAGTTGTTACTATGAGTTGGTTATACATTGATTGCACGAAAACGCATTTGGTAACTCGATGTTATAAAACGTGCCTTTGTGTATGATTCAACAAGTAGTAGAACAAGCCATATGAGTCGAAGTTTATCCATTCCTTTTACCTTCGGGATAAAAGCGATATCTGTAGGCCCCTCGATGATTTAGCGATGACACATGTGAGTGCTTGGCCAAGCCAGGACTGATTTGATTTGTTCAATCAGTCAGTCATCATAAATCGAAAATCGGGAAACAACAAATGGACAGAGAGAATGATTATAATCCATGTCTCAGTCCATATGATATCTAGAATGGAGGAATATATGATCCCTTATATAATGGACAAGTCATTGACAAGGTCAGAGTTCGACATCGGCTTTAAGAGCTACGATTGCCAGTTAGGTTTTGAAGTCATACTCAATAATAGTTTTAGACTTATCCAAGTGGGAGACTGCTGGATTAATGTCTAAGTCCATAACTATATTTGGTATGTACTTGACCCGACCTGGCATGGTCCATTTGGGTTGCACTTCACCGGCACAATTTATATGGATAGTCTTTTGAGAATAGTATATTTATGATTTATATTAACATATTATAAGTTCTAATATATTAATATAATATATTAATATGGAATCATATTATTTAAATAGTATTGATCAAGAATTAATTTAGAATTAATTAAGTAATCAAAAAGAACTAATTAAATATGGACTCTTATATATATGGAATGGGCCAAGTTCATTTAGGTTGGGCTAAGCTTTCATGGATGGTCCATGGAGCTTTTAACCCATGGATCCTATGTAAATGAAAGGTCATGGGTATTAGCGTTTACATGGATGTAACCCTAATCCTCCATAATATATAAAGGGGTCCTTGGCTCACAAAATTGGCACAAGTGTGTGAAAATAAGAGTGGGCCGATTTTAGTGTGCATACATATTCTCTCAAGTTCTTCCAAGATGTTTTGGTGATTTGTGATTCCATTTGAGGCTTCCACACTATTGGGGCTAAGCTCTTAAAGCTTGAAGACATCAAGCTACATCAAAAGGTATGTCATCTAACTAGAACTTTGTAGTATAGGTGCTTCATAATATGCTAGTTAGGATGAAACCTTGGAATAGTTAATATTTGCATGTATAATAGAGAAAACATAGATCCAAGGTTTATAGGGTTGCATGTACACCATAGGAGTGTTAGAATGCTCAAAACCCAACAATAGCCTCAATGGCTGAGGCTCCCAAGGAATCACCAACTGACTCCCACCAGTCTCTAGCTCTATCCCTCAAACATCCCGCAGCATAACGAACCTTCGACCCCTCAAGGCAGAAGCTCCTTAGTTGTGCAGACTCCATGTCTGCAATCCATCGTCTGGCAGCAATGGGGTCCTTCTCTCCATGGAAATCTGGTGCACCACTGCCCCTGAAGTCCTTGAAGGACGGTGTGCGTGATCATGACTGGCTGAGTGCCATGTCGCTCCTGAACGCCCAGAGGCGATCATCCATCAGCTCCATGATCCCTTCCTTGATCGACCCGAAAATCACCGGGGTCGACTCAAGGATGCCTCTCGTGATCTCGGACACGATGAACTTGCGTAGTCCCTCATCCAATGGCTCGGAACCTGCACCCGAACCTGATCCTGAACCGGATCCTGATCCTGAACCTCCCCCTCCATGACGTATGATCATCAGCATTCTGAAACAGAACACATAATCGTCAGAATCATACATAACTCTCGGGAAGTCTCGTGCACTCTACAGTTCCCTAATTCCATCTTATCCCCCTTGACTCGAGTATGGATCCTCTGCTTTCAGTAGTACGGGCCCATACTACCTTCCACATCTATCTGTACTTTCCATAAGGATTGCTTCGACTTCACCAAGTCCCTTCTACTGCGGCTGCTCACAACACTAATTCTCTTCCTAGGCATGCCCTAGGGTAATCTCCCCAGCCTACTCTCTGCCATCAGCCACATAATGAATCCATGTTACCTTTACCTAATTAGCTCGTGAATAGCATTACATATCACTAAGACCAGATAATTCTTCGAATGAGAGGTCCTACCCTACAACGGTTGGACTCAGAGAAGAGCTGCGCAATAGGGCTAGAGCTAACCTTCTGAAATTATTTAGTCCTCACAATTAGTATTCGTTTACTAGTTATCTAAAGTTAACTAGAACTCGTAAAGCACAAAGCTAGCAACATTCGAGCATTGAGTATCCATACCAAGCATATCCTATTAGGCCATTATTTTACTGATTATTCAACTCTAGCATATAATCCAACAAGCACATATAGCAGGCACATAAGGCATCTTCCTAGATCCTTAGCCCTAATCTAGCATGTAGTTCTCACACATAGGCAATAAGCATATAGGGCATC
Organism: Lactuca virosa; assembly: GCF_052849685.1. NCBI lineage: Eukaryota > Viridiplantae > Streptophyta > Magnoliopsida > Asterales > Asteraceae > Lactuca > Lactuca virosa. The sequence continues at coordinate 266,668,474 of NC_136434.1, forward strand.
CTTCCTAGACCCTTAGCCCTAATCTAGCATGCAGTTCTCATAATCGTAGCATATCATAACATAACATGTATGGGTATCTTGGGGAAAACTTACTTGAGCTCAGGCGGTCGCGCACATCACACACCTCGTTCTTTCTCAAAACTTCTCACTTTGTCTTTTGGAAAAACATTTTTCTTGTGAAAAATCTTTCAAATCCTCGATTTGAGTCCAGACACCCCCGAAGGTGTGTCTGAATCCCTCAAACCAAGGCTTTGATACCAACTTGTAACATCCCAAATTTCAAAACCAAAAATTTCATTTTTGATATAACAATTTAGAAAACATTTATAAGAAAACATAATTGAGTCATATCATTTCATAAAACCATAATCTCACATCTCAAAATCATGTCATAGAAATAGTAACAGTGTCAGATTACAATCCCAAGAAGTCTCATAGTGTGGAAATCCTGTGTGTGTGATGTGTCGTTACCGCGCCGACTCCTTCCCCTTCGCTGAAGAGGTACCTGAAACAAAACTGAAAACTGTAAGCATGAAGCATAGAGATTTCCCCCATCATACCACATACCATACAATCACAGGACATATATACTGCCAGACATATCTGGGTGCCCGACCTACCCCTTCGGTCCTCTCGACCGGTGACCATGCCTAGCATATCTGGGTGCTGGCCTACCCCTTTGGTCCTCTCGACCGGTCTCGGGGGATTATCTCACCCATTACTACTACCACATATGATCATATAATCATAATCTGTCTAGCATAGCTGGGTACTAAACTACCCCTTCGGCCCTATCAGCCGGTAACTTGGGAACTATCTCCCCTACTGCTATGATCACATATGTCACAACTAGGAATTCTATGCTTTTGTAACAATAATGATGATAACATTTGTAACTAAAACTTGAAAGCATGCATGATGTTTATTCAATGACAACAAAGTTCCATCAAACACTCTATACAAACACTTTAAATAGTCAACAAAGGATTGGAAACCCTAAAAATCCCGGTTTAAGTCCAATATGGACTAGGATTTTCTTATTGGGCCTAATGGACCAATAAGTCACCAATTTGACTAGTTTGGGCTTAGAACTCTTAATTGGGCTCTAATTCAACCCACCTTCATGAGATTTAACATTTTGGGCCATATTGGGCCTAAAATGGAATAAACTACTCCAATAAGCCTTATTGGGCCATGACTAATCTAATTAGCTCTAATGGGCCACAAACCTATTCTATTATGCTAAATGGGCCGTGAACCATCCAAAGGAGCCCAATGGGCCGAAAACTTTTTCTAGGAACCTCATGATTTCGAACATAGGCTAGAAGTGGGCCAAATTAATCCATGTCTCTTTTACGAAGCCCAACTCGGCCCAACATTAATAAAAAAAAGAGAATGGTGATAAGGGTGGACTTAGGAGGTGTCATCTCCCTATTGTCCATCATGTATCAATGCAAGGCTTACACTTCCCCATGCACCTATCAACTCACACCTCTCTCTTCTTCCTTCTCTTTTCTTCCTTCGACCGAGAACAAGAAGCAAACACACACATATCTTCAAACTGACACTTCAAACAGTCTCAAGAACATCCTCTTCTACATCCAAATTTTCAAAGAACTAAGGTGCATTCAATAGGATTTTCACTAGATCATCAAATCTTTGGTAACTTACCATAACTTCTAGATACATAAACTTCATTTTAAGCTAAATCATTCTTCTTAAACATTTTATTTCATGATCCATACTCTAGTACTCCATAGAACTCGAGATCTACACAAGGAGAGTTTATAAAAGCCAAAAATCACATCATCTTCTTCAATTTCTACTTCAAAACCGAGAACAACTAAGCAAGGTGAGTTCATACCCCTTGTTTTCATTTTTTACATGTTTTTGGGGGAGAACACAAGTACTATGTGTTGATCTATGTGTGTATGCTTGTTATATGTGATTTCTTTGGGTTATGTTAAGAGAACATGATATTATTTGCTAAATATCGAAATCTATGGCTAAAGTGTGAAGGATACATAAACAAATAACATAATAAACAACTTACTTCAAATATCTAAGGGTCTTCAGGCTCAAGAAGTGAAAACAAAGTCAAAATCCTTATAAGTGTCATTTTTGCAAAAATAACAAAGATTTGGGTAAAATATAATATTTTCGGTTCTATAAGGATAAAATGGTATTATTCACATAAAAATCTGACTTTTATGAAAATAACACTTTTGTAGGGGTCAAAAACATAAATTTTAGCCTATTAGGCTTTAATTTGGGCCTCCCGAGTTTTTGGGCCCAAAGTTGCGAAAAAATGAAGTGTTGAGGGACTGAAATGGAAAACTTAACAAACTATGAGTGTAAAACGTGAATAAACTATTTTTAGGGGCTGAAAATGACTTTGATGCAGAAATTGGACTAAAAATGCAAATTTTTTATTATGGGGTCAAAATTGTAAAACTTACGGAATTTGAGCCAAAAGTGTAAAATTTTTACAACTAAGGGCTGGAAATGGCAAATACAATAGTTTTGGGCTGAGATTATTATTTAAATAAAGTTTGGGTCTAAAATGTCAAGAAAAATGGTTTAAGGACCAAAAATGTCAATTTTCATAAAAGGGGACTTAAAGTGCCATTTTTATAGATAAAGGGGCTGAAATGGTCAAACTAAATGTTTTTGGGCCATATAGACAAATATTAAATTATTGGGTTAAAAATATTAAGTTTATAACGCATGGTTTTAAAAATATATATATATATATATATATATACGTATAACCAAAGCTTCGTTATAAATCAAACGTCAAAGTATTTTAACACTTCGAATAAACATTCAGCTTACAACAAATACCTACACTACGAACTTAAAATCGATAAGCTATAAATGATCCAATATATTCACACCTGTTTATTGGGCTTCCGGTGACCCAATTGCATACCCAATGGGCCTTTATCAGCTTCAACATGCTATTGGGCCTTAGTGGTCCACTTGCATTGCTAATATGGTCCTAAACTTTCATCATACGCTTAATGGGCTAGAACGTGTCTATAGCATACTCGACGGCCTGAAATAACATACAAATTTAGTAGGCCTCTGTAGTCCTCTTTTCTTTGCCTGTTAGGCTTACCTTATATTCAAGTAAACATAAATCGGGTTGTAAAACAATGTTATTCAATTTCATTTGGATTTAGTGAGAAATAATGGGTGACACCAATAAGTGTCGGTCGTAGTCTGTAGTTATAATCAGAGTCTCCTGGAGGGAAAGCGAGAGTTTGTGTATAGATCTATACAGAGGTGACTCCCCTACACCTGAGCTGTTCTCTACAGTTAGACTCGGCCAGTCTAGGGTGACAAAATCTTAATTCAAGACCGGTATTCGATAAAATGCGGTACTCAACATCTTTCTGTTCCGTAACAGCAAGATGCCGCAAAGACCAAACCGCGGAAACAACCAACCACCGACGCCACCGGAAATCAACTCAGTTGCATTTCAAGCAGCTGTATCTGCTGCAGTCACAGCAGCACTCGCGCAGATCCACAATGGGAACAATGGTGGAGGCAACAGACAGGGGGGCGGAAGTTCAAACAACGGGATGAACCAAGGACCTACCAAGACATGCTCTTACAAAGATTTCACTAACGCCAAACCACGAACCTTTAATGGCACAGGGGGAATGATAACCCTCAAGAGATCGGTGTTCGAGATATGCGGATGCCCTGAAGAAGTCAAGGTGAAGTTTGCAACATGTACATTTGTTGATCAAGCTCTCACCTGGTGGAATGGACATGTGGAGGCTATGACTCTTCTGGTGGCTAGTGCCATGCCATGGACGGAATTGAAGGAAATGCTAATGGCTGAATACTGCCCGTGTGGCGAAGTTCAGAAAATGGAGCAAGAGTTATGGAATCTCACCGTCCGAAACTCCGACATCGATGCCTACATATCAAGGTTTAGTGAACTGTCTCTATTGTGCCCTGGCATGATTACATCAGAAGGGAAGAAAATCGAACGATTCATCTGGGGATTAACCCCACCCCCCCCCCCAATTCAAGTAAACGTGATAGCCGCAAATCCTGAAACCTTTGACAGTGCCAAGAGGTTGGCCAAAAAGTTGTACGACCACAACAACAAGAAGGGCGAGAAAGCAGGGGAAACTGAAAGCAAGAAGGAGAGTGATAACAAGAAGGGAAAGAATAACAAGCGGAAGGGACGACAAGGCACCGAGTCGTCAAAGAAACAACAAACAGTGACAGTTCATGCTGCAATCACCCAAGTTCCCTCCACACCACATGCTCCAGCCTCATCCACCCCAAGTGCCCCTAAGCAGTATTCCGGAAATCTCCTAAAGTGCAACAAGTGCAATCTCCATCACAATGGTGAATGCAGGGAGATGCATTGTACCCGTTGTAACCGAAAGGGTCACACGGCAAAATACTGTAGGACCTATCCTCCCCAGTACCAGCAACAGGGAAACAACAGCAACAACCCCAACAACAACAACACCAACAACAACAACGGCAACAACGCTGGGGCTAGCCACACCTGTTATGGATGTGGAAGGACTGGGCATTTCCGTCGAAACTGCCCCAATATCAACAACAAAGGGAATGGAGGAGCAGGGAGAGTGCTAACCATGGGTCAAGGAGAAGCGATTCAGGATCCCGATGTTGTCACTGGTACGTTTCTCCTTAACAACACATATGCATGCATCCTGTTTGATACGAGGGCAGAGCGGAGTTTTGTGAGTAATAAATTCAAACATTTGCTAAAACAACAACTCCAGAAGCTTAATGAAACCTTTACGGTGGAAATGGCTAATGGGAAAACAGAATCAACAGGGGAAATCTACGTAGGATGTACCCTAACCTTAAATCACCACGCATTTCAAATAAACTTGATCCATGTAACTATTAGGAGTTTTGATGTGATTATCGGCATGGATTGGTTGAGCCCCCATCATGTCGAAATTATGTGTCGCGAGAAGGCCGTTCGCCTTCATCTCCCTAACCACGAAACCCTAATCATATACGGAGACAAACCCAGTACGAGCCTTCGTCTTATCTCATGTATTAAGTCACAGAAGTGTCTACAAAAGAAGGACTTTACGTTTCTGGATCACATCATGGATAAATCCAAGGAAGAGGTTAGTATTCGAGACATCCCAGTGGCTTGCGATTTCCCTGACATCTTTCCTGAAGATCTTCCGGGGATACCCCCAGAAAGACAAGTCGAGTTCCGAATCGACCTTGTACTAGGAGCTACACGCATCGCCAAATCGCCCTATAGGTTGGCTCCTGCGGAGATGCAAGAATTGTCAAACCAACTCAGCGAACTCTTGACCAACGGATTCATCTGACCCAGTTTCTCACCTTGGGGAGCTCCGGTCCTTTTTGTTAAGAAGAAGGACGGATCCTTTAGGATGTGCATCTATTATAGAGAGCTGAATAAGCTCACTATCAAGAATCCCTACCCACTTCCACGAATCGACGATCTATTCGACCAGCTTCAAGGAGAAAATTACTTCTCTAAGGTAGATCTGCGATCCGGCTACCATCAACTCAAGGTCCGGGAAGAGGATATCCCCAAGACTGCTTTCCGAACTCGCTATGGACATTATGAATTTGTTATAATGCCCTTCGGTCTAACGAATGCCCCTGCTGCATTTATGGACCTGATGAATCGAGTTTGCCGACCATTCCTCGACAACTTTTTCATCGTTTTCATTGACGATATCCTGATCTATCCTCGAAGCGAAGAAGAACATGGTCGACATCTCCGACAAATCTTGGAAACCCTGCGGGCAGAAAAGTTATACGCAAAACTCTCTAAGTGTGAGTTCTGGCTCCGTAGCGTAAACTTTTTAGGTCATGTTGTCAGCCAAGAAGGAATACATGTGGACCCTTCTAAGATCAAAGCTATTGAAGGATGGGCAGCCCCAACGACACCCACATAAATTCGTCAATTTCTGGGTCTCGCAGGCTATTACAGAAGATTCATTCAGAACTTCTCCAGAACAGCCAATACACTTACCATGCTTACGCAAAAGGGGGTACCATTTGAATGGACAGAAAAGCTGGAGGTTGCCTTCCGAACTCTGAAACGAGCTCTCTGTAGTGCACCAGTACTATCATTACCAGAGGGAACTGAGGACTTCGTAGTTTACTGCGATGCTTCGAATCTGGGTTTAGGCTGTGTACTCATGCAGCGTAGGAAGGTGATAGCTTATGCATACCGACAACTAAAGACACATGAAGTAAATTATACCACTCATGATCTCGAATTGGGAGCTGTGGTCTTTGCTTTGAAGATTTGGAGGCACTACCTTTATGGTACAAAGTGCACCATTTTCGCTGACCACAAGAGCCTCCAACACATTTTAAATCAAAAGGAGTTAAACATGAGGCAGCGAAGATGGGTTGAGCTGCTAAACGATTATGAGTGCGAAATCAAGTACCACCCAGGCAAGGCTAACGTGGTAGCTGATGCCTTGAGTAAAAAAGAATACTCGAATCGTCATGTGAAAACTCTTTCAATAACCATTCAATCCCATCTATTCTCGCAAATCAAAGAATCCCAGTCTGATGCCATGAAGACAGAAAACAGAACAAGCGAAGCGTTACGTTTGATGGAAAAGAACTTCGAAGTCAAGGAGGATGGAACATATTATTTCATGAACCGAATTTGGGTCCCTAAACTTGGGGGATTCAGAGAGGTAGTCATGAATGAGTCCCATAAGACACGATACTCCATCCATTCGGGTTCAGATAAAATGTATCTGGATATCAAGCAACATTATTGGTGGCCTAACATGAAGGCAGAAATTGCTACTTACGTTAGCAAGTGCTCACTTGCGCTAAAGTGAATATAGAATATCAAAAGCCCTCGGGACTATTACAACAACCGGTAATACCATGGACTTTGTGACCAAATTACCCTAGACAACTGATGGATTGGATACCATATGGGTAATAGTCGATAGGTTGACGAAATCCGCCCATTTCCTGCCAATAAAGGAGACATACAAGATGGAGCGATTGACGAGAATCTACATCAAAGATATTGTGAGACTCCATGGAGTACCAATATCTATCATCTCAGATCGAGAGAGTAGATTCACTTCACGCTTTTGGCAATCACTTCAGAAAGCTATGGGAACACAACTCGACATGAGCACTGCTTACCACCCACAAACGGATGGTCAAAGTGAGCTAACCATTCAAACGCTTGAAGATATGCTTCGAGCATGTGTGATAGACTTTGGAAGGTCGTGGGATATCCACTTGCCTTTAATTGAGTTTTCGTACAACAACAATTATCACACAAGCATCAAAGTTGCTCCTTTTGAAGCATTATATGGGCGTAAATGTAGATCACCGCTGTGTTGGGCTGAGGTAGGTGACACTCAGCTAGCAAGAGGACAGATACCAAACAATGCTTTAACTAGGCTAGAAATCATACGTGAAACGACAGAGAAGATAGTTCAAATCAGAGCTCGACTTCAAGCATCACGAGACCGACAAAAGAGTTATGCTGATAAACGGCGAAAGCCCTTGAAATTTCAAGTCGGGGATCGGGTGTTGTTAAAGGTCTCTCCCTGGAAAGGGGTGATTCGTTTCGGGAAACGGGGAAAACTAAACCCACGATACATTGGGCCATTCGAGATTCTTGCCCGAATCGGTCCAGTGGCCTATAGGCTGCAGCTACCTGTTGAGCTCAGCTGTGTACACCCCGTGTTCCATTTTCCAATTTATAGAAGTGCTTATCTGACGAAACTCTTGTCATCCCATTGGAAGAAATCAAAATCAACGAGAATCTCCTGTTCATCGAGGAACCAATTGAAATAATGGACAGGGAAGTGAAGCGTACTAAGCAAAGTCGCATTCCGATTGTGAAAGTTCGATGGAACGTAAAGCGTGGACCGGAATTCACATGGGAACGCGAAGACCAGATGAAGCAAAAGTACCCTCACCTATTCTTGCATTCTCAAATCTAGCTTCAAAAAGAATTTTGGGACGAAATTCCCTCTAACGGGGGGATGATGTCACAACTAGGAATTCTATGCTTTTATAACAATAATGATGATAAGATTTGTAACTAAAACTTGAAAGCGTGCATGATGTTTATTCAATGACAACAAAATTCCATCAAACACTCTATACAAACAGTTCAAATAGTCAACAAAGGATTGGAAACCCTAAAAATCCCGGTTTAAGTCCAATATGGACTAGGCTTTTCTTATTGGGCCTAATGGACCAATAAGTCTCCAATTTGACTAGTTTGGGCTTAGAACTCTTAATTGGGCTCTAATTCAATCCACCTTCAGGAAATTTAACATTTTGGGCCATATTGGGCCTAAAATGGAATAAACTACTCCAATAAGCCTTATTGAGCCATGACTAATCTAATTAGCCCTAATGGGCCACAAACTTCTTCTATTATGCCAAATGGGTCGTGAACCATCCAAAGGAGCCCAATGGGCCGAAAATGTTTTTTAGGAACCTCATGATTTTGAACATAGGCTAGAATTGGGCCAAATTAATCCATGTCTCTTTTACCAAGCCCAACTCGGCCCAACATTAATAAAAAAAAGAGAATGGTGATAAGGGTGGACTTAGGAGGTGCCACCTCCCTATTGTCCATTATGTATCCATGCAAGACTTACACTTCCCCATTGTAGCACCTGGTTCCTGGTATGTATTTTATTTAAGTAATTTTGCATTTTTGGCCTGGGACTCAGCGAGTTGAAGGCCCAACTCGCCGAGTAGAAGAGGGATGAGACGCGGGATTTATGTATGGGACTCGTCGAGTCGGGTCCTAGACTCGACGAGTAGGCTCTGACTGGACAAAAACCCTAATATGAGGGTTTGCGCCCTATTTAATCATATCTTTCAGCCACCACTCGTCCCTATTGCTCCCAGAAACTCTCCATAGCAAACCCTAAGTGTTTTGGTGCAAGATCTAAGGGTTTTGAGTGATTTTTGTGGGTTTTGACCACAAGGAAGAAGAAAGAGCATAGAAGAATCAAGAGGAGACTGAAGGATTCGAGTTTGGTACATCATTTGCAGTTCTTGTAAGGTATAAAGTCGATACCTTGCTTGTTCATTTGCTAGATCCTTTTTTGGGGAGATTTAGGGCTTTTATAATCCATTCTTGGTAACCAACCATGATTGCAAGCATGGTTGGGGGTCAAAATTTCGGATCTAGGACTTGGGAAGAGTCACAAGGCAGATTGGGGTTGCTTTTGCACTCAAGGAAGGTCCCATGCAATATAAGAGCCATTTTAGGGCCTTTTAGGCTCAAAAGTCCCATGCATGCACGTAAAGTTCGTAACTTTATGTGCTAGATCGAGCTTAGGGGATTGGATCTATCATTTGGACAAAAGTTATACACCAGAAATCGAAGGAATAGACTTGGGACTGTATCGACTCGGCGAGCCGTTCTTGGGACTCGGCGAGTCCGAGGCTTGACTTCCTTTTTTTTCTGTTGTGGTTCAAGAGACCCAGTTGAGTGAAAGAAATGTTTTAGAGGGTCCAGGGGAGTGACCCAAACGTATTGGGATAAGCCTTAGTCCTGGAGTTTATAGGACTCGAAGAGTGCATGAGCCAACTCGATGAGTCCAAGACAATCTCCCAACTCTTGAAGATGAACTCGACGAGTTATTCATACAACTCGGCAAGTCGAGGACAGGACGTGTTCATAGGATGAAGATGGACTCGATGAGTGTTCATACCGCTCGGCGAGTCGGAGGAGGGTTCATCCGAGGTTGTGTTAGAAGGAGAACTCGTCGAGTCGTTGCTAAACCCGAAGAGTAGAGACGTGGATGGGGGAGAGTTGAAGAGATAGGGACTCGACGAGTTGGCGGCCCAACTCGGCGAGTCGGGTCAACTGGAAGTTGACTTTGACTTTGACTTGCACTTGGTCAGGGGTAAATGATCATTTTACCCAAAAATAGATATCAGACTCTGACTAAGTGTTTTGTGGGGATTATAGCCAGAGGATTTCCGGAGCAGCAGCAGACAAAGATTCCCCGCATAGATTATCAGCAGCTACTCGTTCGAGGTGAGTTACCTTCCAGTAGTTGTGGGTCTACGACCACAATGTCGGCCCACCAGTAGGATTTGTATGTTAGATGATTGTCTTTGTGATATCATCTGCATTTGCTACTACCTGATATGTTATATGCTGGCATGTTATGTTATATGTGACAGTAGTAGGGTTCGGTTGTTAGGACCGAAGGGTAGGTCAGTCACCCCAGATATGTCTGACAGTATGTGATGATATGTTTATATGCTAGCATGATATGTTATATGTGATAGTGATAGTAGGGAGGGAATAGTCCTCAAGTTCGGTTGTTAGGACCGAAGGGTAGGTCAGACACCCCAAATATGTCTGACAGTATGTTTATGTTATGATATATGTGATAATAGTAGTAGGGGGTGGAGTAGCCCCCGAGGTTCGGTTGTTAGGACCAAAGGGTAGGTCAGCACCCTAGAATGGCTTGACATGGTTAGGTCAGCATCCCAGAATGGCTTGACATGGGTAGAATGGCCGTACTGGGTAGGTCGGGCACCCCAGAATTACCCGGCAGTATGTCTATGATGTATCTGTATGGTATGTGGTATGATGAGGGAAGTCACTAAGCTTTTTGCTTACAGTTTAAGTTTTGGTTTCAGGTACCTCTTCGTCTAAGGGGAAAGAGCCGGCAGTGTAGCAGCGCATCACACACACACACATGATTTCCACATGGAGTTTTCTGGGATTGTACTCTGATTGATTTTACTTTGACATTATGTTTTTTAGACACATTGTTATATTCTTGTTTGCAAATGATATGGCATGGGAAATGTTTTGGTAAACTATGTTGAGAATTTCTTAATTAAAAATGAAAAAAAATTGGACTTGAAAATTGGGATGTTACACCCATGCACCTATCAACTCACACCTCTCTCTTCTTCCCTCTCTTTTCTTCCTTCAACCGAGAACAAGAAGCAAACACACACACATCTTCAAACTTACACTTCAAACACTCTCAAGAACATCCTCTTCTACATCCAAATTTTCGAAGTACTAAGGTGCATTCAAGAGGATCTTTCACTAGATCATCAAATCTTTGGTAAGTTACCATAACTTCTAGATACATAAACTTCATTTTAAGCTAAATCATTATTCTTAAACATTTTATTTCATGATCCATACTCTAGTACTCCATAGAACTCGAGATCTACACAAGGAGACTTTATAAAAGCCAAAAATCACATCATCTTCTTCCATTTCTACTTCAAAACCGAGAACAACTAAGCAAGGTGAGTTCATACCCCTTGTATTCGTTTTTTACATGTTTTTGGGGGAGAACACAAGTACTATGTGTTGATCTATGTGTGTATGCTTGTTATATGTGATTTCTTTGGGTTATGTTGAGAGAACATGATATTATTTGCTAAATCTTGAAATCTATGGCTAAAGTGTGAAGGATACATAAACAAATAACATAATAAACAACTTACTTCAAAGATCTAAGGGTCTTTAGGCTCAAGAAGTGAAAACAAAGTCAAAATCCTTATAAGTGTCATTTTTTGCAAAAATAACAAAGATTTGGGTAAAATATAACATTTTTGGTTCTATAAGGATAAAATGGTATTATTCACATAAAAATCTGACTTTTATGAAAATAACACTTTTCTAGGGGTCAAAAACATAAATATTAGCCTATTGGGCTTTAATTTGGGCCTCATGAGTTTTTGGGCCCAAAGTTGCGAAAAAATGAAGTGTTGAGGGACTGAAATGGAAAACTTAACAAACTATGAGTCTAAAACATGAATAAACTCTTTTTAGGGGCTGAAAATGACTTTGATGCAAAAATTGGACTAAAAATACAAAGTTTTTGATTTTGGGGTCAAAATTGTAAAACTTACGGAATTTGAGCCAAAATTGTAAAATTTTTACAACTAAGGGCTGGAAATGGCAAATACAAAAGTTTTGGGCTGAAATTATTATTTAAAAAAAGTTTGGGTCTAAAATGTCAAGAAAAACGGTTTAAGGACCAAAAATGTTAATTTTCATAAAAGGGGACTAAAAGTGCCATGTTTATAGATACATGGGCTGAAATGGTCAAACTAAATGTTTTTGGGCCAAATAGACAAATATTAAATTATTGGGTTAAAAATATTAAGTTTATAACGCATGGTTTTAAAAATATATAGACAAAATTGCAAAAATGGTCCCTGTGGTATGCAAAATTTTGGGGTTTTAGACCAAACCACGACTTTTTTGGATTGGTGGTCCTTTTGAGCTAGTTTTATTGCGTTTTTGGTCCCTCTAAATAGTGAAATGACTGTAATACCCTTAGGTTATTTATTTTTCATTTATTTTTCATTTCTTTCATTTTTTTTAAAATCTAAATACTTATTTATTTATTTAACCAATTAAAAAAATAAAAGTCTCTCTCTCTCTCTCTCTCTCTCTCTCTCCGGGTCGTATACCCATTTCTTTCTTTCGTTCCCGATTTCAACGAACAAGAAGGGGCCCCTACCTCCGGCAATCTTGAGATAGCCACCGCACCACCTGCTAGCCTCCATTCGACCACCAAACTCCACCGTGAACCGCTACATCTCCGCCCACCATATAACCATTCCAGCCTCACCCCATCTCTTTTTCTTTTCTGTTGATTTGAGCAACTCCAAACAAACCCCAATCCTTGCTCCTTTTTTCCTCTTCGATCACCCTTGTATTGGGAAGACGGAAGCAACGAAGCTGTTGTGCAACCACTACTCGTCGCCGTTGCTGTAGTGGGCAATCCCCACCACCACCTGTCACCGCCCACGAATCCAGATGCAGGTATCCGGTGGGACGAATTTAAACCCAAAAGAAACTTGAACAGACTTACCAATGGTAGCAAGGCGATGGTGGCAGACTGCAGTGGTGGTGGGATGTAATGGAGGTCGACGGTAGCTCTGTCTGCTTCGTTTTCTTGCTGCTCGGGTGAGTTCGACGAGGGGTCAAGAGGAAGCAGCAGCTGATGACGGAGGAGCCTCACAGTAACGGAGACGTGGTGGCACTGAGAGATGATGTAGGCGAGTGGTGGAGTTCCGGTGGCTTCTGTTGCTTTGTTTACGGCTTACCCTCTACGGGGATTGGTGGTGATCGAATTCGGTGACTAGTGATGGTTGGAGTTCCCTGACAACAGCAGCTTGGTGGTGGCGGTGATGACCGAAACTCCACAGCATTAGCAACAGTGGGTAGTCGTGGGTGGCTGCCCTTAGAGGTTCTTGTTCCCTTCTTCTTTTTATGAGCAGCAGGTCTTCGAGAGGAAGAGTGTAGAAGGATAAGGTTGGATGAGAGAGAGAGAGAGGTGGGCCCCAAATTAGGTAATTATTTTATTTTTCATTTAAATTAAATAGAAAAAGCATAAAAAATATATCAGAAGGGCATAATAGTCTTTTCAGTTTACTGAGGGACCAAAAATGCAAAGAAACTAGCTCAAAAGGACCACCAATCCAAAAAAGTTGTGGTTTGGACTAAAACCACAAAATTTTGCATACCACAAGGATCATTTTTGCAATTTTGTCAAATATATACATACGTCTAACCAAAGCTTCGTTATAAATCAAACGTCAAAGTATTTTAACACTTCGAATAAACATTCAGCTTACAACAAATACCTACACTACGAACTTAAAATCGATAAGCTATATATGATCCAATATATTCACACATGTTTATTGGGCTTCCGGTGACCCAATTGCATACCCAATGGGCCTTTATCAGCTTTAACATGCTATTGGGCCTTAGTAGTCCACTTGCATTGCTAATATTGTGGTAAACTTTCATCATATGCTTAATGGGCTATAACGTGTCTGTAGCATACTCGACAGCCTGAAATAACATACAAAGTTAGTAGGCCTACGTAGTCCTCTTTTCTTTGCCTGTTAGGCTTACCTTATATTCAAGTAAACATTAATCGGGTTGTAAAACAATGTTATTCAATTTCATTTGGATTTAGTGAGAAATAACGGGTGTCACCAATAAGTGTCGGTCGTAGTCTGTAGTTATAATCAGAGTCTCCTGGAGGGAAAGTGAGAGTTTGTGTAAAGATCTATACGGGGGTGACTCCCCCACACCTGAGCTGTTCGCTACAGTTAGACTCGGCGAGTCTAGGGTGACAAGATCTTAATTCAAGACCGGTATTCGTTAAAATGCCAAGATAGGAGAATTAGTCATAATTATGCATGGTTATAACGACTCACATAGAGATCCATTACCACCTAAGTAATCATGGGAATTCATATTCATACTCTGTGACGATACAATAATACAAAACTATCATACGATTTATATCGGAAAACATCGGGTTTTCCGAGGAACAACATTATTCACTTTTACTTACAACAACTATAATACAAGAAACCATTATGAAAGGCATTTCACTTTTACATGTTTTGAAATCATTCACACGTATACTTATGGATCATCACACCTTTTTCGTAAACAATTTCTGTTACAGAAAATATCGGATTTTCTGGGTTTTACAAACAATACAAAACATTTACACATCAAACCTGCTTATGAACTCACCAACATTATATATGTTGACCGTTTTCAAAATAACTTGTGTTCTCAGGTAACCGTTAGAATGAAGAATTATCAAGCGTGTTTCTGAACGTCTTTTGTGTGATGTCAATCGATAAACAATTTATGTTTTGAATTATGTAATGTAAACAATGTACTTGATTTGAACAATGACGGTTGTAATGTATTAATGCATGGTGATGTTTATGTTATGTTTCATGTATATTCATTGTGATGATATTTCAATTTAAGTCACACGAGCCCTCGGACGTTTCCGCCGTCTGGTTCGGGGTGTGACAACATAACATCATATCATGCTAACACATAAACATATCAAGTAGAGGTAAACACAGACAGTTATCACAAAGACAATTGTCTGACATACACTCCTACTGGTGGGCCGGCATTGTGGCCTTAGGCCCACCGCTACAGGAAGGTAACTCACCTCGATGTCGCGTAGTGTCTGCAAAATCCTTGGTACAGAATCCTCTTGTCTCAACTCCCCAATCCCTACACAACAACCCTCCTTGATTACTAATATGTACCTACAAGCCTCCTTCACAAGGGTCAACTCAAGTCCAGGTCAAAGTCAAAGTCAACATCCAGTTGACTTGACTCGTCGAGTTGGTCCACCAACTCGTCGAGTCCCTATTCTTTCAAAATGATACAACCCCTCGAATCTACTCGTCGAGTCTAGCAAGAACTCGACGAGTTCACCTTTAACCATAGCATCGGGACCATCTTCAACCGACTCGCCGAGTTCATCCTTTAACTCGTCGAGTTCATCTTCATCATATTAATGTGACCAGTCTATGACTCGTCGAGTTGTACGAACAACTCGTCGAGTCCGTCTTTATGGGTTGGGAGATTGCATTGGACTCGTCGAGTTTGTTCATACACTCGCCGAGTCCCATGATTTCCAGGTGTTAGATTAGTGTCTAAGTATATAACTGTTTTGGTATGTAGTTGACCCGATTGTGAGCATGGTCCTTTTGGGTTGCCTTCACCAAAGCAACTTGATAGGATGATTTATGGACAAAGAAATTAATTATGATTTATTAATATATTATATGAATAATATATTAAAAGAGAAATCATATTTTTTAATTAATATTAGTCAAGAATTAATAAGAATTAATTTTGTGGCTAAAAGACATTAATTAAATAAAAGGGGTTAGAACTATCAATTGTGCGATAGTTGAATATTGGACTAATGGACACCATAGAGGTTGGAGTGGATGAAATCTATGGGGAAACCCATGAGAAATCGTCCAAGGCCTCTAAGGAGGGAGTCCATGGGCTGCTTAGGGCCTAAGTAGTCAGATTAAGGTTTCCTAGTTCAAAACCCTAATAGCCTCACTATATAAAGATCCCTAGTGTGACAACCCGAAACTTTTATCTCGCACACTTAGTCAATTCAATCAAATTTAAACTGGTTTTGTTGACTTGTTGCACTGTTTGAGGGTTCGTTTAAGTGATCCTAATCTTGAGTATGACCGGGGTTGAGTTTAGGAATGAGTCAGCAAGTCGTATACTGTCAAAACAAGGCCATACACACCTTTAGAGGAAGTGTACGGTCGTACACATGGGTGTGCGGCCGCACACACACCTCCTGGCAGCACACTCACTTTTTGACAACACTCACACTCCTATATAAAGGGTAGACCCCTTTCCTTACATTCCTTTAACACCTTGGCAGCACACAACACCATTTCTCTCAAGTTTCTTCAACCTAAAACCCTCCAAAGCTTCAAAAACGTGAGTAATCCATCCCTTAACTTGCTGTGCTTGAAAAACCTCTTGATCTAGGCCTTGAATCATGAAAGTCCCGTCATGTTCTTCATCTCTTTAAAGGAGTGCGGCCACACACCCACATATGGTGACCACACACTCCTAAAAGACCCTCCAAAGTGAGAGTTTGGCTTCTATCTTCGAGTTAGACATGACCATAGCCTTGCTACACCTTGGAAACGACATTTTGGACACAAAACTTAATGGGTGTACGACCACACACTCATGAGTGCGGCAGCACACTCATGTGTGCGGCAGCACACTCCTGTGTACGATAGCACACTCATGTGTGCGGCAGCACACTCCTGTGTGCGACAGCACACTCCTGTGTACGGCAGCACACTCCCTTGTGCAGCAGCACACACATTTGTGCGACCACACACACACACCATAGGACCACAAACCCATTTCTAAGACCCTAAACTTGTACTACAACCTAGTATGGACCTAAGACACTTCATGGATGCAAGTATGGACCTTGAAACACCTCAAAGACACTTTCCAACATGAGTGTACGGCTGCACACCCATGGCCGCACACACCCTTAAGGTGGCCATACACTCCCCTCATGCAATCCTTTAAGATCCTAACACTTAGTGCGAGTAGTTTCAAGTTCTTAGAGTGGTTCTCTATCACATCTAGTGGTGAAATACCATCATTTGACTCCTTTATGTGTCATTACTTGTTAATTAGGATCAAATCGTGTTCAAGGCTTCACTTGAACATCCCACATTCCGTATCGATCCTTCATTCAAATCACCCACGGTGAGTTCATACCCCTACCTTTTTCTGAGTTTTTCATGTTTTCAGGGGGGAATACAAGCAAAAGTACAAGGAAACTTGTGCTCAAAATATATTATTTTGTTTAAGATAATCATATTTCAACATGCTTTTGACACGGAAAACAGTTTTACCAAACGATTAAGAAATCAACTCGTAGAAACAGTTTTCAAAACTAGAACAATGAACTTGTGAATCATATAGTAAAATGTATAATTTTATAAAGGATTTTTGCAAATCATAAACATGATTTTCGGTATTATTACTTGTAAATTTGTTAGGCTATGTTTGAGACACGTCCTTGGTAACACTCACCACAAGAAACAGAGTGGAGGACTAGCACTCGTGACCAGAATCTCTTGTAGGGAGAGCGTGAGTGTTGTGTATAGATCTATACGGGACTGACAATCCCGCACCTCACTGCTAGCTACAGTTGGACCGGCAGGTCTGCGGGTGACAAAGTCATTAAGGATATCGGCCGTTGCGGGCCATGTCCAGTCAGTTATGGTTATGAAACTCACAACCTAGATAACATGAATTTACTTTTGTAATAATGAATCAAATGAACTAACCTCAAAGTAATAACTGATAGATTACTGGAGGGTATTAATAATAATATCTTCAGGACTTAGTTCATCACGGTTTTCTTTTATTTAGTTTTAAGACTAATATACCTCTCTGGGTGTAACCAGTGTTTTTAAAAGAAAACTGCCTTTATCGACACGAGTATGATAGATACTTGCAAACCTCAGTTTAAAACGGATAATCAACCATCAACCTTTAGGGAAAATATAGGATTTTCCCGGGATAAACCGGCAACTCAAAATGGATTGTTTTACAACCAACGGATATTCATATTCATTCCACGACTCCTTGGATTGTACATGCCGTGTATGAATCTGGAAGTCATGGAAGGAATGGGTTTTCAAACATGCTTTTCATAAGAAAATATAGGATTTTCTTGAGGAACACTTTTCAAAAGAATCAAAGAACATTTTTCCACCAAAACCAAATGCTTATGAACTCACCAGCTTTATGCTGACTTTCAAACTTCTTGTATTCTCAGGGAATTAGTAGACAGGTACTTCCAGGAGTTCAGAGAAGTCGAAGCGTTAGTGTCGTGTATTTCTATTTTACTTTTAATATGAACAAAAACTATGTATTAAACAATGTAAACCTTTTTCATATATGTATTCAATGTCTGGTTGTGTTTACTACGCTTGCTATGATACAATTATTGTGATACTACGCATGACGTCCTCCGCCCCAGAACGTTTCCGCCGTTCCGGTTTTCGGGTGTGACAGATTGGTATCAGAGCCCTTGTTTATAGCGAACTAAGTATGCCGAACCTTACATGGTATACAACTATAAACACTAAGGGGCCTAAGTGCTCTAAACTAAAAGTATATTTTCAAAATATAAAGTATTTTGTAACAAGTATACTAGTATGCATACATAACAGAACCAGAGTCATAGATAGAAACAAAAGTATTTGGATGTTGGGACACTGCGGTTAAACCTGGGCAGTTATGTAATCATGTTTAGGGTCAATATGGCCTGATCAACTATATTCATTCGAGACATGACCAACATGTGCTTGGGAGTGACTGTGGTGTTGCAGCAAGCCTAAAACTTACCTAGATACCAGAAGAGATCTAGAGCCAAACATATGGATTAAAATACTATAGGAGTATTTTAGGATGCCATAACGACCAAGCCGAAAACTTACCCAAGGATCCATTCTTCAAGAATCAATCATGTAGGTATAATACATTGGAAGTATTATTAGATTCGATGCCTATTAACTATTCCTTTACCATCACCTCGCGTAGATAGTATGGCTGGATTCCATCTCCCTGGCGACCCGTACTTTCCCAACCAAGGAGATGATGAATGACTCGAGCCAGGGCCAGAAGAGAACCATGAGATTCCTTTGAACGATGATCTCGCCGAACCATTTCCTAAAGAGACTGATTTAGAACCTGAAGCCGAGAATCTGCCTCAAGTAGCCCCGATACCAAATCCTAGCCCCCGACTTGAGTTTGAAGGCCCAACACCTATGTGGGTCGGAAGCCTGGATAGATGGAGTCACGAACAAGGCCAACCCCTCCCGTACGATGGGGATCGCCGCTTCTACAATGTGAATGAAGGAGGCTCCGCAGACAGAGCTCTTCCAATCATAGTCCGCCGAGTGGCCCGCAACGTTGAACTAAACGTGGCGGCCATTCAGTGAACTATGGAGCTTGAGGCAGACTCGAATGCCAACACAAACCGCATTCGCAATCTTGAAGTTGCTCACGGGAGAACTATGAGGGATAATGAAGCTCTGCAACAAGAGCTAGCTACCACTCGAGCTGAAGTCATAGAGCTCCGAGCACGCCAGACAGTATACGAGAGCCGCCTGCTTGACATGGAGCGCCAGCTAGCTAACTTAAGGATCCGTCCGAGGAGTACCCGTCGCCGATAGGAGAATAATCTACTCATCCTTCCTTTTTTAGCCTAAGGAATAACTTTCATATATATGTTCCGAGTAGTTCTTTTCCGTAAACATCTCTGTCTTTCTTGTTGCCAAGATGTCCTCTGTATTAGTATGATTTAGACCTACTTTTTGGTCGAGGTTTCCAAAATATATGTAATCTCGGTTTCAATATTAGTGGCAACAAGCATTTATCAGTTGAAGATTTTCATTGTCAAAAGTATACCTTAGATTGATAGCATGCAAAGTAAGCAACTTTATCAAGGTCCTATCACTGTTTTGTCCTCAAAACATGTATCATAAGATGTACTTAGACGATCATTCCTTTTCCCCATCGATTTCATATCAGTCTTCCTAAAAGCTTCGATATCCTAATCGGCACAGGATGGTTAAGCCCCAAATCGTGCTGATATCCTTTGCTTCAAGAAAACGATTCGTCTCAATCTTTCCCTCTGACGAAGTCTTCACTGGTTATAGTGATAAAATTTGTTCGAACCTCCGTATCATTTCCTGCGCCAAAGCCCAAAAGTATCTGCGAAAGGGATGTCATGCATTCCTGGCTCATGTGGTTGATGAGACACAAAAAGTTAAAGACCTCGAGAGCATCCCCGAACTCTGCAACTTTCCTGATGTCTTCCCCAAAGACACTCCAGGAATTCCTCCCGAGCGTCAAGTTGAATCCTGTGTCGACTTGATCCCCGGAGCTACCCTTACAACTAACCCTTCATATCAGCTAGAGACGACGAAAATGTGAGAGTTATCCAGCCAGCTCAATGAGCTGAGCAACCAGGAGTTCGTAAATTTATTGTATGTGACTTCTATGGTGTTCAGATCTTTTCTATTCTTGCTAAGACCACATCATGGGGATGTGGGTCGAATCAATGAGAGTCGGATAGCAAAACGAGAAATTCCAATGCATAGATGAACATTTAGGATACGTCCAGAGGCAACCATTGTTGCTCACAATCTTCTTTTCTTGACATGTAGCAGATCATGCCTCCGAAGAAACGTAACCAACCCAACAGTAAGACACCAATCCTCCAGATGGACTCAGCTACGTTCCAAGCTACTGTCACAGCAGCTGTAGCAGCCGCCCTAGCTGTTCTTAACGCTAACAACACAAATGTGGGTGGAAGTGTGAATGGCAATCCGAATCTTGGTGTTAACTAATCTCAACAACAAGTGCCTACTAGAAAGGACACACCTGATCTCCAACCTAACATCCTAAGACGAAAATTCAAAGGGAGTTGTTCAACCCAAAGACCTACTGAGAGGCAACGAATTGGGACAGTCAGTACCCCAGTCAGCCCTGCTGTTCCAACACCCACCATACCCTACTGTGGAAATCTCCCGCACTACAGCAAATGCAACTACCATCATCATGGAGTCTGCCGAGTGTTGCATTGCACCAGATGCAACAGGAAGGGAAACACCGCCCGTAATTGTAGGACCCTAATCAAGTTCATCACTCCGACTACCAATGTTGGGACAAGCCCAACCTGTTACCTCTGTGGAAGTGTAGGACATTTCAAAAGAGACTGCCCCACAGAGAGGAACAATGAGGAAACAGGAGGAGTCTGACCTCAGAGAATGAGGAAGCATCGAAGGACCCTGCCATATTTTGGTACGTTTTCAAAAACCCCGATAATTGTTCGTAAATGTGATTACTTTCTCGTCCGGATTAAATCACGAAATCTTTATAAGGTTTAAAAGCCCTAATGAACAAATTATGATAACTTAGTGAATATGATAGGGTCAGTTGTAATTATACACGGCTTGTGTACACCAAACGATCATAGAGAAATCTAGTAAGAACCATTTCATGAAAGTTCATAGTTTCAAGACATCAGAACCCTCGTGTTAGTAGTACCTGTTAATTTCGAATCAAACACAACAAACACCAGAGACATTCACCCGGAGGCATCAATGTGCTAATGAAACGATCTTTCCGGATGAACTTAACGCGCGATTATGCAACGTCGTCCTGTTTAGTCTGACCGAGTCTATGTCATACTAAACCCTTTTGTCTTAAAATCGTTCGATCTCAAAACTCCCGTCGCTCGTAACGGCAAATTAAATGCGAACCTCGAAAATTCATCTCTCTTCGAAGCCCTCTATGGCCGTAAGTACAGATCCTATCTGTGCTGGGCTGAGGTGGGTGACACGCAACTAGTCAAGAGTCAAGTCCCCGACAGCACTTTCACGAGTCCTGAAATCATCCGAAAGACGACTGAGAAGATCGTACAAAAGGGGCTACGCCGATGAGAGACAAAAACCATTAGAGTTCCAGATTGGTGGACGTGTCTCTTGCAGGTCTCACCCTGGAAAGGCCTGATACGCTTCGGAAAGCGTGGAAAGCTAAAATCAAGACACGTTGGATCATCCAAGATCCTTGCTAGGATCGGTCCGATAAGCATACAAACTCCAGTTACCCCGAGAACTCAGCAAAGTCCATCCCGTCTTCCTCGTGTCGAACCAAAATGAGTGTCCGTCCGATGAGACACCTACGAATTCCCCTCGAAAACCACAAGTTAGACGAGAGTCTACACTTTGTGTGAGAATCACCTGAACTCACGGATCGAGAAGTCAAGCGAACAAAATAACGTCGCATCCCGATAGTGAAGGTCCGCTGGAATGTTAAAGAGGAACTTGGATTCACTTGGGAGCACGAGAGTCCCATGAACCTTAAGTACCTCCATCTTTTCCAAGACCATGAGTTATATTCTTATTCTTGAATTTCGGGACGAAATTCCCTCTAACAGGGGGATGATGTGACAACCCGAAACTTTTATCTCGCACAATTAGTCAATTCAATCAAAGTTAAACTGGTTTTGTTGACTTCTTACACTGTTTGAGGGTTCGTTTAAGTGATTCTAATCTTGAGTATGACCAAGGTTGAGTTTAGGAATGAGTCAGCAAGTCGTATACTGTCAAAACAAGGCCATACACACCTTTAGAGGGAGTGTACGGTCGTACACATGGGTGTGCGGCCGCACACACACCTCCTGGCAGCACACTCACTTTTTGACAGCACTCACACTCCTATATAAAGGGTAGACCCCTTTCCTTTCATTCCTTTAACACCTTGGAAGTACACAACACCATTTCTCTCGAGTGTCTTCAACCTCAAACCCTCCAAAGCTTCAAAAACGTGAGTAATCCATCCCTTAACTTGTTGTGCTTGAAAAACCTCTTGATCTAGGCCTTGAATCATGAAAGTTCTGTCATGTTCTTCATCTCTTTGAAGGAGTGCGGCCACACACCCACATATGGTGACCACACACTCCTAAAAGACCCTCCAAAGTGAGAGTTTGGCTTCTATCTTCGAGTTAGACATGACCATAGCCTTGCTACACCTTAGAAACGACATTTTTGGACACAAAACTTAATGGGTGTACGACCACACACTCATGAGTGCGGCCGCACACTCATGTGTGCGGCAGCACACTCCTGTGTGCGGCAGCACACTCCCTTGTGCAGCAGCACACACATTTGTGCGACCACACACACACACCATAGGACCACAAACCCATTTCTAAGACCCTAAACTTGTACTACAACCTAGTATGGACCTAAGACACTTCATGGATGCAAGTATGGACCTTGAAACACCTCAAAGACACTTTCCAACATGAGTGTACGGCCGCACACCCATTGAGCCGCACACCCATGGCCGTACACACCCTTAAGGTGGCCATACACTCCCCTCATGTAATCCTTTAAGATCCTAACACTTAGTGCGAGTAGTTTCAAGTTCTTAGAGTGGTTCTCCATCACATCTAGTGGTGAAATACCATCATTTGACTCCTTTATGTTTCATTACTTGTTAATTAGGATCAAATCGTGTTCAAGGCTTCACTTGAACATCCCGCATTCCGTATCAATCCTTCAGTCAAATCACCCAATATGAGTTCATACCCCTACGTTTTTCCGAGTTTTTCATGTTTTCAGGGGGGGGGGAATACAAGCAAAAGTACAAGGAAACTTGTGCTCAAAATATATTATTTTGTTTAAGATAATCATATTTCAACATGCTTTTGACATGGAAAACAGTTTTACCAAACGATTAAGAAATCAACTCGTAGAAACAGTTTTCAAAACTAGAACAATGAACTTGTCAATCATATAGTAAAATGTATTATTTTATAAAGGATTCATGCAAATCATAAACATGATTTTCGGTATTATTACTTGTAAATTTGTTAGGCTATGTTTGAGACACGTCCTTGGTAACACTCACCACAAGAAACAGAGTGGAGGACTAGCACTCGTGACCAGAATCTCTTGTAGGGAGAGCGTGACTGTTGTGTATAGATCTATACGGGACTGACAATCCCGCACCTCACTGCTAGCTACAGTTGGACCGACAGGTCTGCGGGTGACAAAGTCATTAAGGATATCGGCCGTTGCGGGCCATGTCCAGTCAGTTATGGTTATGAAACTCACAACCTAGATGACAGGAATTTACTTTTGTAATAATGAATCAAATGAACTAACCTCAAAGTAATAACCGATAGATTACTGGAGGGTATTAATAATAATATCTTCAGGACTTAGTTCATCACGGTTTTCTTTTATTTAGTTTTAAGACTAATATACCTCTCTGGGTGTAACCAGTGTTTTTAAAAGAAAACTGCCTTTATCGACACGAGTATGGTAGATACTTGCAAACCTCAGTTTAAAACGGATAATCAACCATCAACCTTTAGGGAAAATATAGGATTTTCCCGGGATAAACCGGCAACTCAAAACGGATTGTTTTACAACCAACGGATATTCATATTCATTCCACGACTCCTTGGATTGTACATGCTGTGTATAAATCTGGAAGTCATGGAAGGAATGGGTTTTCAAACATGCTTTTCATAAGAAAATATAGGATTTTCTTGAGGAACACTTTTCAAAAGAATCAAAGAACATTTTTCCACCAAAACCAAATGCTTATGAACTCACCAGCTTTATGCTGACTTTCAAACTGCTTGTATTCTCAGGGAATTAGTAGACAGGTACTTCCAGGAGTTCGGAGAAGTCGAAGCGTTAGTGTCGTGTATTTCTATTTTACTTTTAATATGAACAAAAACTATGTATTAAACAATGTAAACCTTTTTCATATATGTATTCAATGTCTGGTTGTGTTTACTACGCTTCCTATGATACAATTGTTGTGAAACTACGCATGACGTCCTCCGCCCCAGAACGTTTCCGCCGTTCTGGTTTTGGGGTGTGACACCTAGGGCACCCAAAAACGTGGATAAACATTCCTTGGGGTTTCTTGGACGTTTTTGGTGCCTCCTTCTCCTCTCCTAAGTCATCCTCTTGCTCTTGGTGTTTGTGAGCCATTAGAGGTGTGACACTTGCGACACTAAGCTTTCAGAAGCCAATTACAAGAAGGAATAGATTGTTATTGCTACATAACAATCAAAGGTAAGACCTAAACCCTATGTTATGATAATATTGATTATTGTATGCTAGATCTAGGGTTTATAGCTTTGGATGATTATTGCATGTTCATTAGACAAACTAGATCCAAAGCTTTAGGGTTTGCATGTACACCATAGGAATGATGTAGTGCTCAAAACCCATCAGTGGTATCAGAGCCTAGGCTGTTTGTATAATGTATTTGATGTATTTCATAATTATGCAAATCTTAAAATCGCAAAATTCTGCTTTCTGGGGGTTGGACTCGCCGAGTCCATGACTGAACTTGTCGAGTCCACTGGGAACTCGACGAGTACAGTGCTGACTCGACGAGTCAGAGTCGCAGATGGCTGATTTTGCGGGATTTTGACCTATTTTGCTGTGGGATAATTACCAAAAACGTTTTTCATTAATAAAATCCGAATTTTATCAATATTTGGTGATTATCCTTACCAAAATAGAAGATAATTGTCAAAATTTAGATAATTACTTGTTTTATAAGATAAATATTAATTATTTGTAATTTTGTTTTGAATTATCTAGTAAGAAATTGAATTATGTCAAATTTAGATAATTATCAATTATTTGATTAATTTTAATTATTTGTAATTTGATCTAGCTATTTTTGAAAAGTTTCAAAACTTGCCCTCAAGTTTTGAAATTTAAATTTTTGATTAAAAGTTTAATTTTGAAATATTTAAATTCTACACCCTAATGTTTTGAAATGTTTCAAAACTTGCCCTCAAGTTTTGGAATGTAAATTTTTTATTAAAAGTTTAATTGTTGAAATTTTAAATTCTAAAACCCTAGTTTTGAAAAGTTCAAATTACACCCTTATGGTTTTATTAAGTTAATTAAAAAATTTAATTAAAAGAGAGTTAATAAATTCATAATGATATGGTTTATATTTAATTAAATTAAAAGTGTAATTTATAAAATTAAACCACCTAGTATTTTAAAAGTGTAAAAACACCCTTATATTATATATAACATTAAAAGTCTAATATTATATATGTATAACTTAAACTGCTAGTCTTACCGTTAGTAGGCCTCGTTCACGAAGCCGATCTATAAGGGGGTATAAGGTTATGGCCTATAAAATGGTCGTTTAATGGGTGTCCACTCTCACCCACCGCTTCCTTGATTGGTGAAGGGTCGTTAGCCGAACGGGTAGGATAGGGCAAACCCTCTCATCATTAAAAGTATAATAAATGTTAAAGTAACTAAATGTTTTACAAAAATTCTCAATCTTAGTTACTTTAGGCAAAAGTGAATTGATGCATTTCCATGAAATTACACTTTGTACCCTTGCTAAGACATTAGTGGAGCGTGTGTGGTTAACCGACACACTAATTGGGTTCTAAGCAAAGGTGGCGAAGGGTGACTCGATGTTTGTCATAGTTCGGTGGAGCGTGTGTAGTTAACCGGGACATCGAATAGGTGACTGTAACATTGGGGGCACCATGTATGTTTGCATGGTTATTCACACCCTGTTTTGTGATCCTCGGCATCCCAGTCACAAATCGAGGGGCATATCGAGATTTAAACATGCCATTGAAAATTTCAATGAATCTCAAAAGATCTAGGAGTTTCCAATACATTTAAAACTTAACCTTCTTTTTCGTTTTTCATGGTGGAAATTGGTAAATCGTCATTTACCTACCTTCAAATATTCTGCAAGTTGGATTACGGCATCCCTCTTCCAGTTTGTAGAATATTGTGTTGGGTCCTAGCCTTAATATCTCATTTGGGTGTTTTTATTTAGGACTCAATCAACTAAGTTGAATTTTCTCCCGTTTTATAGATGTCAAAGTCTGACAACTATGGTCTTCCTGAATCCGTTGGAAAAAATTTTCCACGTGAAGATGATGTTCCACAATTGGATTGTGGAAATGGAAATCATGCTTCACTTCCTCCACCTCCTCCAATAATTCTCCCTGACCCACGTGTTCGAAGACTTGAAAAGTTTAAGGTCACTCAAGCCCTATTGGCAATAAGACACAAAGATGGAAAGTTTGTGTGTGCACACATCTTAAAGATGAAGTCACACATTGACAGGTTAAGGATGTTGGGTGTCGATGTCTCAAAGAAGTTGGTTGTTGACTTGGTTCTTCAATCACTTCCCGAATCATCTGGTAAGTTCGTTAGAGAGTACTATATGATGGACCACGACATGACCCTTATTGATTTGACTTATTTGCTTATTGCTGCCGAATCAGAAATGATTTGGCGCACTGGTCAAGCAAATTGGTCTGATAAATCAATATCCCAACCTTCTACGGGCAATGGCAACATTGGAAGTCTAGAAAAGTTTTCTCTACGTAAGAGAAAGGCTGAGTCTGAGATAGTATCGTGTACCATTCCAGAAGAGTCCATATGTTTCTACTGCCAAAAGAAGGGGCATTGGTTACGAAGCTGCCCTGACTACCTGAGAGATCTAAGAGATGGGAGAGTCAAGATGTATGACTCTGCTTCAGGTAAATTCCACTATCTAACTCCATTAAGTTCCTATTTGGAGATTCTTAATACATAATGTGATAAGATTACATTTTGAGGTTTTGAAGGATCGAAGAAAAGAAAGGAAGCTTAAAGGAAGGAACAAGTTGAGTCTGATCGCGAAGAAATGGATTACGATCGCATGGATTCGATGATCGGATTTTTTGAGCTGCTGCTTAGAGTTATGGTAAATTGCTTAGGAATATGTAATAGCATAATTTTCATTTGCATTGTAAGGATATATTTTTCCGCAATAAAATAAATTTTGAATCATTGAAAAGTTTCAATGAATGGCAGAACGAATAAGTAGAATCAATGAAGGCAGAAAGATAAAAAGTTTCTCCAATCTAAGAAGAAGGGAGAGTACTTTCGTATCGTGTTTTATGATCGTCTTGGTAATCGTAGGAACCATATTACAATTCATCCTCTAAGGACACCTTAGTGCACTAGTTTAGCTAAGAAGAGGAATCGAGAATTGTTGTAGTGGTTAAGTCAATAAGATGTATCGTACTTCGTTCCAAAATCAAGTCTTAGAGTCATACTCCGAGATTGTGACATAATCTTAAGTAGGAATGTTCTTACACTCGCACATTTTGGTAAGTTTTGATGTCTTGAATAAGACAAAGACCAACTAGTACCAAATTGCGTGTAAGTTTTGTCTTGATATAGACACACACTAACTTTTGAATATTTGTTTTGTCAAGAAATGTTTCTTGATAAGAAAATCTAATATATCATGAGGTCAGTGGGAGTCTAAAGATCTTGAAAAGTTTCAAGAACTGATCAAGAATAAACCTACTGTTAATTACTAGCACACGACTTGAGGTTTCCAACCTATCGTGTTGACATATTCTTGTTTCTGTGCCATTCCAGTTTGGTCAACTATGCATGTGAGTTCTATGAGTTCTCAATAGGTTGCATGGGGGCAAGGCACCTTAATTAATGGAAAGTACATTGAAAGGTAGGGGTGAGCTGCTCAATAACTTGGAAGCAATGGTAGGACCCTTGATGGCAAGAAATTAAGAATGGACAAGTTCGATCCATAACAGTTTGGATTTGTCACAATTATTGTCTTACGATTATGGTTATGACAAATTCACATGGATATGAACACATACACCACAAAATCTGAGTGTCATAAGGTTTCTCTCCTTCATGAAAATTATTGTGAGGAAACACTTTCACTAAGAGAGATTTTGAAGATATCATTATTTGCATTTCTCAAATTCGATTATGATTACGGCATCCCTCTTCATAGTTCGAATTGTGGGAAATGGCAAATGGGTCTGAACATTTTAGACTTATTGTTATAAGCTCTAAAATTGTTTAAACACACATATAGGTTATCTAAGGAAAGGTGTATGAGTTTGAGAAGCTTAGATAAAGGCTTAACGAAGCGTCTCAGTTTCAGAAATCTGAACTTTTGTAAATAAGTCAATAAGTATTGGTTTCTAGAAGTCCAGCTAATTCTGAATATGTGTCAAAGCTAGTGGGAGCATAAGTGTTATGCTTGGAAAAGATATAATCATCATGTGAGTGGAGCATGATAACTATGGTAAGTATTGCGAGATAGCAATATTAATTATAGAAAACAAAAGGTTCAATTCTCAAAGTTGCAAGGGTTGTAAAGTTGTTTTTCTATAATTAAGGGAGAGAATATTATACTGCATTTCAGTTCTAAAAGCTTGGATTGATTTTTATCTAATTTAGTCATATAAAATTAAGATTGTGTTCTCAAATTCGATTATCATTACGGCACCCATCTTCATAGTTCGAATTGTGAGAACATGGCAAATAGAGATATTGTAGCAAAAGACTGGTCAAGTATCACGTCTTTATGTAAGACATTATGAATCGTATCCCATATGCTTCGGGCATAGGATCGATTGCGTATGATATAATATTCGCGTGTTCTAAAATTTTCCAAATGCCTAGGGCATTAAGAGGGAAAAAGGATTGGAACCAGATATGACTAAAGGTGATTAATCAACTGTCAAGAGGACAATCTAATGTTCGCTAAGGATTGGTCGCTTATGAGTAGTTGGAAGTATAGTAATGAAAGGACCATACTGACATTATTATTATTAGATATGATTCTTATAATAATAAGTTGTCATATGGTAAATATGGAATTGTTTCCATATTGGAAGTTGGACTTTAAGAATCTCTATGTAGATTAGAAACTTTTATGCAAGAAGGATGTTCAAAGGAATGTAATTTGAATGTGAGACGTCATGTCTATGGAATTCTCTTGCAACAATCTCCAATAGATGACTTTGTAATTTCATTGGCAAAGTCTTTGTGACTTTGGCGCTATGACATTACGAAAGAATCGTTGCATAAAATGTTAAAATCTAACATATTCTATAAGTGGCAAGAATTTGGTATTCTCATACGAATGGACCAAATCTCACCTGGGAAACGGAGAGTGACATGATGAGTCGCTACCCGCAGTTGTTTGGTGATGTGTGATTTCGGGGACGGAATCATCCTGAGGGGGGGAGAATTGTAACACTCGTGTTTCTAGCCTAGGCATTAATATTAAGGTGATAGTCTAGGTTAACCTTTGTAACTCATTTTGAAGAAATGAAAAAGGAATTATGTGAATTCTATGTGTTTTATGTGTTTTATGCTTAATTACTAGGAGTTAATTAATTAAGAATAAAAATAAGCGTCAAAATTAAATTTTAGATAAAGCCGATATCTTTTAAGAAAGTTGTAGTGGTCGTGACAAGGATTACGGATATATAAACAATGCCGAAATCCGAGTTATAACGAAGAAGTTATGACCTGTCGAAGTTTCACGACAAAACCGGCTCGGTGCTGAATGTCGTAAAAAGTGAGTTTTCGATAAACTACTTTTTAGCCTTAGTGATCTAAACGAAACTTTTAGTGTTCGTTAAACCGAGAAGTTCGATAAAAAGAACGCCCGAATCTGACTTCGTATGAGGAAGTTATGATTTTTCGAAGTTTCAGCTTAGCAGTAGACAGCTAAAAACTCGAATTTTAGATCAAGTGATTTTTAGCCGACACAACCTAAATGAGAATCGAAGGTCTCGTCATTAGTAGCACAACGGTAAAAAGTCTGACGAAAACGGACGTCGGATGAAGAAGTTATAAATTTTTAACGGATTTCCTGTCCCGGTCTGTTAAAAATAATAATATAAAAATTAAATTCAAAATTAGCCGACGAAGTCTAAACGGAAGTTGTAGAGCGTAATTTTACCTAGGCGTGCATATAAAGAACGTCAAAAACGGAGCTCGTATGCGAAAGTTATGGATTTTAGAAGTTTTTGCACAAAAACCGAGAAAATTCGCATAGTCACGATTTGCCACGTCATCCTCGCATGAACAGTACCCGCGGTCCACTAAGAATCCGACGCTTGCCCTTGGTGCATGTCGGAACCCTCGCCTGCATGCCACGATCCCCCCTACTTCGGACTAGACCTCGGTCCAATCAGGAGAGGACAGCGAGGCCTTCGCACGTGCATCCACCTGCGCACCCTCGCCTGCGGACCCCACCACCAGAACCGACTTCGGACCGAGGCTTCGGTCCAATCACAAGAAGCCAACAGCCACTTCGCACGTGTAACCCTCGTGCGAGCCATCACCTGCGAGCTTCGGATCTGCGACGCGTGGCTTCTTCTCAGCGGTTGGATTTGGAGGCTCGCCCCTATAAATAGAAGGGTGCGAGACCTCCCGGGGGTATTTTGAAAACTTGTCATTTTTAGCCCCTTTCTCCATATTTCTTTCATATTTTCATCCCCCGAAGCCCCGGTATCAATTATAAGCCCCGGAATATGCCACGAAGTGCCCGTGAAGCCCGGAAAATTTATCTTTTCGGTTTCGAAGCCCGACTTTTGCAGAGCCCGGTTTCTCAATAAAACTCCCGGTTTTATTAGAAACGAACGTTTTAGGAAACGAATTGCTGCGCGATTCTCATCAAATCATGTGAGTGTGTAGTTACTTTCAATTTACATATAGATATGAAGTATTTACCTTAAAATACGTGTTATGTGTAAATATGTTAATTGTTTATTTGAGGTGACTGTTGAATTGATGTTTTATACAACTTTTAAACTATATATGTATTTTATCTACAAATATGTTGGGTAAAACATGGGTAGACAAAATAGTCGGTGGGTGTTAAAAATGATGAGAGGCCTCGGTGTCGGTGTTGTTGTTGGTGTTATCGTTGTAGTCGTCTAGCGGAGTATAGATGACGATCACGGCCCTTTCTAGACAGTCCAGTGGTACACTAGCAAGTTCGCAACTTGTAGGTGTTGATGAACTAAATGTTCATTGGTGTACTCCAATACCCCTCATGGTTGCCTTTAGGACATGTATGGCTGAGGAGTCCCCTTAGCAGTAGTGTCCAACCCGATGATATTCCTTAGGTTAAGTCCCTTGTGTTAGGTGTTTAGGGACGTAAAGTGAGGACAACGGGAATGGGTAATCAGGGTTATTGTTGATTGGTGAACTTAATATGTTATTATTATTGTGGGTTGAAAACCCTATATGCTCACCAGACTCCCAAGCCTGACCCACTCAGTTTTTTTATGATTACAGGTAGTGGACCCCGAGCATAGTCGGAGGACGATGAGAGATTTTTTGATTATAGGCCAGTAGTTGTAAATAACTGTTGAAAGGCTTATAATGTCTTGTTTATGCTTTTAATCTGTATCGGAACATGACATCCCGAGGTTTTGATATATATATGGGAAATATATACCTTCTTAAAGAAGGGTTTTGATAAACATTATCATGTTTTATATTGGGGACCTATTCCACAATATCTTTTTAAAAGATTTATCTGATTTTATTTTAAAAAGCATAAATTAAATCGGTCTTTTCTGACCGAGAAATTAGGGGATGTCACAGTTGGTATCAGAGCATTAGTTTAAGCGAACTAAGAAATTTTAAAATTTCTAGACTTGAACTTAGAATGCTAAGTGATGATTGTGAGGTGAGTGTCTACCATATTTTAGACATGAGCACTAGTTTATTTTAGGAAAGGTGCCTAAAATGCCTTTATGTGCTAAATGCTATATGTTGCCATATATGCCATTATTTGTTCGGATCTAAGGTCTGTTGCCGACCGGATCTGGAAACCTTATTTGTGTAGGATTCTAAGCTTATGATTACGAGATTAGAACTAATATGTAAACGTTTCGGAGTGATAAGGGAATTGACATGTCTAACAAGGATAAAGACCTAAATTCGCCTTATTCAGTATATAGATTGTAATGGAAAGAACTCGAAGTGGAGCGGGAAATGCAAACAGAAACCAACAACCTCAACCTCAAGTGGTGGAACAGGTGCCTATAGTAGGAGCTGCACCCGAACCCATCACCATGGCTGGAGTACGAGATGTGATTCAGACCATGATGGCTGAACAGAGGGAGGAGTTGAGGCAAATGTTGCTGAACAACAGGGATGAACCTTCAGTTCCTGTTGAACAACGTGAACTAAATGACGATCGATCTGAAGAAGGGAACAACAGCAGATCGATT
Organism: Lactuca virosa; assembly: GCF_052849685.1. Classification (NCBI taxonomy): domain Eukaryota; kingdom Viridiplantae; phylum Streptophyta; class Magnoliopsida; order Asterales; family Asteraceae; genus Lactuca; species Lactuca virosa. The sequence continues at coordinate 266,701,509 of NC_136434.1, forward strand.
GGTCATAGTGAACCGCTTGTGGTTGGGAGGAATAACCACGAGGGTAGAGTGGAGAGAAATGGGTGCAAGTATAAGGACTTTATGACTTGCAAGCCATCGACCTTCACTGGAAAAGAAGATCCTGTCGGAGTTATGGACTGGATCTCGGAAATAGAGTTGGCTTTCATGACTTGTGATTGCCAAGGCAAGTTACAAACTACCTTTGCAGTACGCCAGTTCAGGGGTAGTGCTGCTCGTTGGTGGAACACATTGGGGAAAACCCTAAGCCCTAATGAGCCATTGCAAATGACTTGGGCAGAGTTCTTGGTGCACTTTAAGCGCAAGTTCTGCTCGGCCCAAAACGTACTTGAGTTAGAAAACCAATTTCTAACGTTGAAGAAGGAGAGTATAACCGTTGACGAGTATACGAATAACTTCATAGACAAAATGGAGTTTGCTTTGCGTATTGTCCCAGATGAGCTGGCGAAAATTGACAGGTACGCAAAGGGACTTCCATAGGAGTATGCGGTGCCAGTACGCCAGGCACTTACTTTGGAGGCAACTATATGGGCTGCCAAGTCTGTTGAAGATATGATCAAGGGGAGAGCCGCCAGCAAGGTTGAAGTTGGCGAAAAGAGAAAGTTTGAAGGAACGTCAGGTTCCAACAAAAAGAACAAATTCTCAAAGTTTGGTTCGAGAAAATTCGGAGGAGGAGCCGAAGCCAAGTGGTGTGACAGGTGCAAGAAGAAACTTGCTGGGAAGTGCAGCGTGGGAGTCACTTGTTACAAGTATGGAAAGCCAGGGCATTATGCCAATGAATGCACCTTCACTAATAACATCTGTCATGGGTGCCATGAAGAAGGGCATACTTTGAGGGATTGCCCGAAGAAGAAAGACGCAGCAAAACCCAATCTTCCACCAAAGCCGAAGGCGAGAGCCTTTCAGATGACACTCGAAGCTGCGAAAGAAGAAGCCGATGTCGCTTTAGGTACCTTTCTCGTAAACGAATTGCCTGCCCAAATTTTGTTTGATTCTGGAGCCAATTACTCCTTTATATCGCATGAATTTGGTAGAAAACTAGCTTTGCCTGTTGATAGACTAGTTAAATGCTTTATTAGTCGAAATTGCTAGTGGCAAGTTTGTACCTGTTAGCCATCGTATGAAAAACATCATCATTGACTTGGATGGGAATAAGTTCCACGAGGAATTATTGCCTATCGAGTTAAATGGTTTCGACATAGTTTTAGGAATGGATTGGCTTAGCGCCAATGATGCCGAAATAATGTGTAGGAAGAAGATAGTTAAAGTAAACCTGCCAGGGAAAGAGTCGTTTATGGTGTATGGAGACAAACGCATAGTAAATTCTGGAATCATTTCCTTAATGAAAGCCAGAAAGTGTTTGGCCAAGGGGTGTACATCATATCTAGCATTCGTGATCGATGCTCAGAAGGAAAAGAAAGAGGTGCAGAATATTCCAGTGGTGTGTGATTATCCGGAAGTCTTTCCCGAAGATCTTCCCGGATTGCCCCCTGATCGACAAGTAGAATTCTGTATCGACTTGTTACCAGGAACGACGCCGATAGCCAAAGCACCATATCGATTAGCACCAACCGAAATGAAAGAACTTATGACACAACTTCAGGAGTTATTGGACAAAGGTTTCATTCGACCTAGTTCATCACCCTAGGCAGCCCCTGTGTTATTTGTAAAGAAGAAAGACGGGAGCATGAGAATGTGCATCGATTACAGAGAGCTGAATAAAGCGACGATAAAGAACAAGTACCCGTTGCCGAGGATCGATGACTTGTTCGATCAGTTGCAAGGATCGAGCTATTTTTCGAAGATCGATCTTAGGTCGGGGTACCATCAACTAAAGGTGAGGGAGCAGGATATCGAGAAGACCGCGTTCAGAACAAGATATGGACACTATGAATTTTTGGTTATGTCGTTCGGATTAACCAATGCCCCAGCAACTTTCATGGATTTGATGAACAGCGTTTGTAAACCATACCTTGATAAATCTGTGATAGTATTCATAGAAGATATCTTGATCTATTCGAAAAGCAAGCAGGAGCATGAGAAGCATCTGCGTGAAGTGCTAGAAGTTCTGAAAAAGGAGAAGATGTACGCAAAGTTCTCCAAATGTGAATTTTGGATTCAAGAAGTCAAAATTTTGGGTCATGTGGTTAACCAAGATGGAATAATGGTTGACCCAGCAAAGATTGAAGCTGTGATGAAGTGGGAACAACCAAAAAGTCCCACGGAGATTCGAAGCTTTTTAGGATTAGCCGGATATTATCGCCGATTCATCCAAGGCTTTTCTTCGATCGCTACTCCATTAACAGCTTTGACCCACAAAGGAGCTACTTATGCTTGGAATGAGAAGCATAAGGAAACCTTTGAGAAGTTAAAGAAGAGATTGTGTGAAGCACCGATTCTTTCGTTACCTGAAGGAGTTGATGACTTCGCAGTCTATAGTGATGCCTCTAGAGTTGGGTTAGGATGTGTTCTGACCCAAAGGGATAAAGTGATAGTGTATGCATCGAGGCAGTTGAAAGAACATGAAAAGAACTACCCCACTCATGATCTGGAGTTGGCAGTGGTAGTATTCGCCTTAAAGATATGGAGGCATTATCTTTATGGTACTAAGTGTAAACTTTTCACTGATCATACGAGTCTTCAATATCTCTTTAATCAGAAGGAATTGAACATGAGGCAGCGGCGCTGGCTGGAACTACTCAAGGACTACAACTGTGAGATACTTTACCACCCTGGTAAAGCAAATGTTGTTGCTGATGCTCTCAGTCGGAAGGTAAATCTTGAAAAGAGAAGGCCAAGAGCGCTGAAGATTGAAGTTGTCTCTACAATTGTGGAAAGTATAAAGAAAGCTCAGGAGGAAGCTTTGGAGAAAAATGACCGGAAGGAGGAACGTTTGGGTAAAACGTTGGTGTTTGATACAAACGGTCAAGGATTGAAGGTATTCAAAGATAGGATTTGGGTACCTAAGACGGGAGGAGTAAGAAGTCTTCTGATGGAAGAAGCTCACAAAACCATGTACTCGATTCATCCCGGCAGTACGAAAATGTATAGGGACCTAAAACCCTATTACTGGTGGCCGACGATGAAGCTCGATGTTGCTAAGTATGTGGCTGAGTGTGTAACTTGTGCTAGGGTTAAGGCACAACATCAAAAACCGTATGGGAGTTTAGAACCTTTACCAGTACCCATGGGTAAATGGGAGGACATTACCATGGATTTTGTGACTAAACTGCCCAGAACAAGGAACAGTCACGACATGATTTGGGTGGTCGTTGATCGCTTCACTAAGAGTGCGCATTTCATAGCCGCTAACGAGAAATGGACTATGGATAAACTTGTGAATTCTTACGTGAAGGAAATTGTGAGGCTACACGGTGTTCCGTTAACGATTGTATCCGATCGTGACAGCCGTTTTACCTCAAGGTTTTGGAGGAGTCTACAAGAGGAATTGGGTACCAAGTTGTGTTTGAGTACAGCTTACCATCCACAAACTGATGGTCAGAGCGAACGAACGATTCAAACATTGGAGGATATGCTGAGAGCATGTACCCTAGAATTCCAAGGTAACTGGGATGAACACTTACCTCTAGTAGAATTTTCCTATAATAATAGTTTCCACTCAAGCATTAAGATGGCAGCTTATGACGCTTTGTATGGGGAAAAGTGTCGAACGCCATCATGTTGGCTGGAAGCTGGGGAAAAGCAGTTTATGGGACCTGAAATAGTCCATCAGACTGCTGAAAAGTTGAAAGTGATAAGGGAGAGGATGGTAGCTGCTCAAGATCGACAAAAGAGCTATGCTGACAAGAAAAACAACCGATATCCTTCGAAGTTGGAGATTCGGTTTTAATTAAAGTCTCACCGTGGAAGGGACTTATAAGATTTGGTAAAAGGGGAAAGTTGAGTCCAAGGTTTATTGGACCATTTAAAGTTCTTCAGAGGATCGGGAATCAAGCTTACAAGCTAGAATTACCGGAAGAACTGGAGGGTATTCATAACACATTTCATGTGTGTTATTTGAGGAAGTTCACGGTAGATATGCCCGACATAATTCCGATTTCTGAGTTAAGGTTGGATGAAAACAAGAGGTTGATCGAAGAACCTGAGGCAATCGTTGACCGTAAGACTATGAAGTTGCGACGCAAGATGGTTGATTAAGTTCTTGTGCGCTGGAAACATACGAATGGACCAAATCTCACCTGGGAAACGGAGAGTGATATGATGAGTCGCTACCCGCAGTTGTTTGGTGATGTGTGATTCCGGGGACGAAATCATCCTAAGGGGGACAGAATTGTAACACTCGTGTTTCTAGCCTAGGCATTAATATTAAGGTGATAGTCTAGGTTAACCTTTGTAACTCATTTTGAAGAAATGAAAAAGGAATTATGTGAATTCTATGTGTTTTATGTGTTTTATGCTTAATTACTAGGAGTTAATTAATTAAGAATAAAAATAAGCATCAAAATTAAATTTTAGATAAAGCCGATATCTATTAAGAAAGTTGTAGCGGTCGTGACAACGATTACGGATATATAAAGAATGCCGAAATCCGAGTTATAACGAAGAAGTTATGACCTGTCGAAGTTTCACGACAAAACCGGCTCGGTGCTGAATGTCGTAAAAAGTGAGTTTCCGATAAACTACTTTTTAGCCTTAGTGATCTAAACGAAACTTTTAGTGTTCGTTAAACCGAGAAGTTCGATAAAAAGAACGCCCGAATCTGACTTCGTATGAGGAAGTTATGATTTTTCGAAGTTTCAGCTTAGCAGTAGACAGCTAAAAACTCGAATTTTAGATCAAGTGATTTTTAGCCGACACAACCTAAACGAGAATCGAAGGTCTCGTCATTAGTAGCACAACGGTAAAAAGTCTGACGAAAACGGACGTCGGATGAAGAAGTTATAAATTTTTAACGGATTTCCTGTCCCGGTCTGTTAAAAATAATAATATAAAAATTAAATTCAAAATTAGCCGACGAAGTCTAAACGGAAGTTGTAGAGCGTAATTTTACCTACGCGTGCATATAAAGAACGTCAAAAACGGAGCTCGTATGCGAAAGTTATGGATTTTAGAAGTTTTTGCACAAAAACCGAGAAAATTCGCATAGTCACGATTTGCCACGTCATCCTCGCATGAACAGTACCCACGGTCCACTAAGAATCCGACGCGTGCCCTTGGTGCGTGTCCAAACCCTTGCCTGCATGCCACGATCCCCCCTACTTCGGACTAGACCTCGGTCCAATCAGGAGAGGACAGCAAGGCCTTCGCACGTGCAGCCACCTGCGCACCCTCGCCTGCGGACCCCACCACCAGAACCGACTTCGGACCGATGCTTCGGTCCAATCACAAGAAGCCAGCAGCCACTTCGCACGTGTAACCCTCGTGCGAGCCATCACCTGCGAGCTTCGGATTCGCGACGTGTGGCTTCTTCTCAGCGGTTGGATCAGGAGGCTCGCCCCTATAAATAGAAGGGTGCGAGACCTCCCGGGGGTATTTTGAAAACTTGTCATTTTTAGCCCCTTTCTCCATATTTCTTTCATATTATCATCCCCCGAAGCCCCGGTATCAATTATAAGCCCCGGAATATGCCACGAAGTGTCCGTGAAGCCCGGAAAATTTATCTTTTCGGTTTCGAAGCCCGACTTTTGCAGAGCCCGGTTTCTCAATAAAACTCTCGGTTTTATTAGAAACGAACGTTTTAGGAAACGAATTGCTGCCCGATTATCATCAAATCATGTGAGTGTGTAGTTACTTTCAATTTACACATAGATTTGAAGTATTTACCTTAAAATACGTGTTATGTGTAAATATGTTAATTGTTTATTTGAGGTGACTGTTGAATTGATGTTTTATACAACTTTTAAACTGTATATGTATTTTATCTACATATATGTTGGGTAAAACATGGGTAGACAAAATAGTCGGTGGGTGTTAAAAATGATGAGAGGCCTCGGTGTCGGTGTTGTTGTTGGTGTTATCGTTGTAGTCGTCTAGCGAAGTATAGATGACGATCACAGACCTTTCTAGACAGTCCAGTGGTACACTAGCAAGTTCGCAACTTGTAGGTGTTGATGAACTAAATGTTCATTGGTGTACTCCAATGCCCCTCATGGTTGCCTTTAGGACATGTATGGCTGAGGAGTCCCCTTAGCAGTAGTGTCCAACCCGATGATATTCCTTAGGTTAAGTCCCTTGTGTTAGGTGTTTAGGGACGTAAAGTGAGGACAACGGGAATGGGTAATCAGGGTTATTGTTGATTGGTGAACTTAATATGTTATTATTATTGTGGGTTGAAAACCATATATGCTCACCAGGCTCCCAAGCCTGACCCACTCAGTTTTTTTATGATTACAGGTAGTGGACCCCGAGCATAGTCGGAGGACGATGAGAGATTTTTTGATTATAGGCCAGTAGTTGTAAATAACTATTGAAAGGCTTATAATGTCTTGTTTATGCTTTTGATCTGTATCGGAACATGACATCCCGAGGTTTTGATATATATATGGGAAATATATACCTTCTTAAAGAAGGGTTTTGATAAACATTATCATGTTTTATATTGGGGACCTATTCCGCTATATCTTTTGAAAAGATTTCTCTGATTTTATTTTAAAAAGCATAAATTAAATCGGTCTTTTCTGGCCGAGAAATTAGGGGATGTCACAATAGGTAAACATAGTGTGCATGCTAAGAGCATGGGACAATTTTTTTTATAATTCAAGTAATAAGTTGATTACCCGAAACATTATACAATGAATAATGTGTAATCAATATGGTGATTAAATAAAAGGAGTTTTATTTATACTCAAAAGTTTGGGGCCATATTGGGTTCGATTATTCTTGTGTTTCACTTTGCATGTTTTGACTTCCTCAATAATAAGATTATTCGAACGTTCCACAGTCATTCATACTTTGGGAGTAGGTATGAAAGAAGATTGTCATGAATTGGTTTGTAGATTGCCTAAAGTGTATTAGACATAGCAAATGTTTGCTGCAACGTTCATGAGTGCTTATGAACATGATTTGAGCATTGGATTAAACCCATGCTCACTTGGATCGCTTCATGGATTATATCACGAGTGATTGGTGACACGATAATATCTTATATTCTTGAAACCGAGATGTGTGAGTTGTATCTAGCGAGTTGGTTACACATTGATAAGATGTAAACGCACCAGTAACTTGGTGTTATAAAACTTATTGTTGTGTGTGATTCGGTGAGTGAGTACAAGCGAGCATTGAGTCGAAGTTTATTCGTTCCTATTACCCAAAATGGGATAAAAGCGATATTTGTGGGCCCCTCGATGATTTAGTGATGACACCTAAGCGCTTGGCCAAGCCGAGACTAAGTTGATGTGTTCAATTGTAGTCTGTCGTCAGTCATAATAAATCGGAAATCGGGAAACAACTCATGAACAAAGAGTATGATTTGAATCCATGTCTCAGTTCATACGATATCTAGAATGGAGGAATATATGATCCCTTATCTAAAGGACATGCTTCTGATAAGATCAGAGTTGACAGCGGCTTTTGAAAGCTACGATTGCTTATCAGGTTTGAAGTCATACGCATAATAGTTGTTAGACTTATCCAAGTGGGAGACTGTTGGATTAGTGTCTAAGTCCATAACTGTTTTGGTATGTACTTGCCCCGATTGTGAGCATGGTCCTTTTGGGTTGCCTTCACCAAAGCAACTTGATAGGATGATTTGTGGAGAAAGAGATTAATTATGATTTATTAATATATTATATGAATAATATATTAAAAGAGAAATCATATTGTTTAATTAATATTAGTCACAAATTAATAAGAATTAATTTTGTGGCTAAAAGACATTAATTAAATAAAGGGGGTTAGAACTATCAATTGTGTGATAGGTGAATATTGGACTATTGGACTCCATAGAGGTTGGAGTGGATGAAATATATGGGGAAACCCATGAGAATTCGTCCAAGGCCTCTAAGGAGGGAGTCCATGGGCTGCTTAGGGCCTAAGCAGTCAGATTAAGGTTTCCTAGTTCAAAACCCTAATAGCCTCACTATATAAAGACCCCTAGGGTTTCTTAAACGTTTTTGGTGCCTCCTTCTCCTCTCCTAAGTGATCCTCTTGCTCTTGGTGTTTGTGAGCCATTAGAGGTGTGACACTTGTGACACTAAGCTTTCAGAAGCCAATTACAAGAAGGAATAGATTATTATTGCTACATAACAATCCAAGGTAAGATCTAAACCCTATGTTATGATAATATTGATTATTGTATGCTAGATCTAGGGTTTATGGCTTTGGATGATTATTGCATGTTCATTAGAGAAACTAGATCCAAAGCTTTAGGGTTTGCATGTACACCATAGGAATGATGTAGTGCTCAAAACCCATCACCAGGTCCATAATCACGTACATCTTGTTGAGTCCCCTTCTAGACTCGACCAGATTCCTCAGAAACAGAAAAGGTTGGGAAACCAATACCCGACTCGCCGAGTCCTATGAACGACTCGGCGAGTCCCTTAAAGTCCATGCCTATAAACTCGATTTCTGTTGAACTTATCTCATCCAGAGAGTAGATCTGACCTCCTAGGGTCGATATAACACGTAAAGTCACGAACTTTACATCCATGCATGGGTCTTTAAGCTCAAAAGACCCAAAAATGAGGTCTACAAGATGCATGGGGCTCTCATGGCCATAAAGTTAGCACCTTTATTCCATGAGAACCCTCCAAGGTTCAAGATCTGAAGCCATTACTCTACATGACACTCTAAACCCGAAATGGCTTAGAAATACCCCAAAGATGTCAAGATCCAAGCCCTAAAGTAGATCTAACAAATAAGAAGTCAAGGTTGGAGCTTTTTACCTCCAACAAGCTGGAAATGCAGCCAAATCTCTGGATCTACTGACTCCCTCTTGAACCTCCAAGTCTTTCCTTCCTTCTTCAAACTTCAAATCACAAAGAATGGCACAAAAGAGCTCAAGAACACTCAAAAGTTGATTAGGGTTTTGTGAATAGGGTTTGGAGGTGATGGAGGCTGGGGTGGAGGCCTCATAAAGTGTTTAAATAGGGTGCAAACCCTCAAATTTAGGGTTTCACTCAGACAGTTCCTACTCGCCGAGTCGGTCTCCCAACTCTTCGAGTAGGTCACTTACCCCCCCCCCCCCCGATCCGAAGTCGAACCTACTTGACGAGTTGGGCCTCCAACTCGCCGAGTCCCAGTGTAAAATATGAAGTTTTGCTTGAATTTAAATACGTACCTGAAACCGGGTGTTACAATATGAAAAAAAAAATATCAAAGCATTTCTTAAAGAAATGTATTTTGATTATATAACAAAACCTCGAAATGTCATGTTCTGATACCGACCAAAAGCATAAACAGTATATTATAAGCCTTACAACAGTTATTTACAACTATTGGCCTATAATCCAAAAATCCATCGTCATCATCCAACTATGCTCGGGGTCCACTACCTGTCATACAAAAAGATGAGTGGGTCAGGCTTGGGAACCTGGTGAGCATATAGGGTTTTCAACCCACAAATAATAAATTTATTAATTTCATCAACCAACAATAAATTTATTAATTTTATCAACCAACAATAACCTTGATTACCCGTTCCCGTTATCCTCACTTTACGTCCCTAAATACCTATCACAAGGGACCTAGCCTAAGGATCATCATCGGGATGGACACTACTGCTAAAGGGATTCCTCAGCCTTACATGTCCTTAAGGCAACCATGAGGGAGATGGAGTACACCAACGAACATATAGTTCACCAACACCTACAGGTTGCGAGCCTGCTAGCGTTCCACTGGACTGTCTAGAAAGGTCTGTGGTCGTCATCCATACTCCGCTAGATGACTACAACAACAACAACAACATCGAGGTCTCTCATCATTTTAACACACATCAACTATTTCATCTACCCATGTCTTACCCAACATATTTGTAGATAAAAATACATATACAGTTTCAAACTTGTATAAAACATCTATTCAACACCCATCTCAAACAAACAAACAATATAATTACACATAACACGTATTTTATAGAAAATACTTCATATATATGTGTAAGATGAAAGTGACTATACACTCACATGATAATACGATAATTGGGCAGCACTTTGTCCCTTAAAACAATCTTTTTCGACGAAACCGGAATGTTTTCCCAAAAACCAGGCTTCACGCGGACAGAGTTTCGACTCGAAAACTCTTTTTCTCGGGATCTTCGGGCTCTCCGGGGCTTGCTTACGATGCAAGAGAGTATTTTAGGGTTAGGGGTATTTAGTGTAACATAGAAGAAAGTAAAGGGTGAGAGAATGAAAATTTGTAACATCAATTCGGCTGGCTTCGTTCACTATTTATAGTGGAGGCTGGCATGGTCGACGCAGCGCATTCCTCGGACGAACGTTGCGCGTTCCGGTGGGTAAGTGGCTCCGGACGTGTCAAGATGCGAGATACTTGTCCACTGCATGCGAACGCGGGGCGTTCCCCTTTGGATAAGCTTCGAAGTTTGTGTCCAAAAATTCACAAATTCATAACTTTTGCATACAAGCTCCATTTTCGATGTACTTTATATCCATGCGTAGGTGCGATTACGCTCTACAACTTTCGTTTAGACTTCGTCGGCTAATTTTGACTTTATTTTTAACAGGACGGGACAGGAAAAGTCCGTTAAAAATTCATAACTTCTTCATCCGACGTCATTTTTATCTGTCTTTTTACCGTTTAACTACTATTAACGAGATCTTTGATTATCGTTTAGGTTGTGTTGGCTAAAAATCGTTCGATCTCATATTCGAACTTCGGGTTGCATGCTACTAAGCCGAAACTTAGAAAAATCATAACTTCCTCATATGAAGTCAGATTTGGGCGTTCTTTCTATGCACACTCTCGGTTTAACGAGCACTACGACTTTCGTTTAGATTAGTAAGGCTAAAAAGCACTTTATCGTAAATTCATTTTTTACGTCATACAACGTCGTGCCGGTTCTGTCGTGAAACTTCGACAGGTCATAACTTCTTCGTTATAACTCGGATTTCGGTATTCTTTATATCTTCGGAATCCTTATTTCAACCACTACAACTTTCTTCATAGATATCGGGTTTATCTAACATTTATTTTCGACGCTTATTTTTATCCTTAATTCATTAAATTATAATAATTAAGCATAAAACACATAATAATCAAATAATACATTTTATTATTTCAAAACAAGTTACAAAGGTTGGCCTAGACTATTACATCATCATTAATGCCTAGCCTAGAAACACGGGTGTTACAACATTGTACTCTGAAAAAGCCACATAATTATAGAAATTTCATGAACTTATGAGTTACGAAGGGTGATGACTATTGGTTGTGCTTCAATGTTCCTAGATGACTTTAACTTTTAATAGCAAACGTTTAAGGTTTTTTTAACTATTTTTTAATGTGAGAATTGGTGTAGTGGTTGCGAGTTGTTGTGCATGAACAATTGTGCAGCGTAGATAACATTCGAGTTGTGACTCATTTGGGAAAGAAAGGGATGGACTGATTTAGAAACGATGTACATGTAGCTTTGTTGGATTAACTTATGTTTTAGGATTTTTGGAAAAACATTAGGGTACTAACATATATGATTGTGGTTGTTATCTTGAGTATATCAAAATTTAACTATTGATAATTTGATCTCTGAATAAAATGTGCATTTACAATATATATATATATATATATATATATATATATATATATATATATATATATATATATATATATATATATATATATATATATATATATACCTTAATAAGCATTTAGCATGTTTTGCTGAATTTTTAGAGGTATAACCATTAATGCATTATATACAACAACTTTATACATTGTAGAAAAATCAGATCGGCTAACCATAGAAAAAGTCAAACAAAATAATACAGTTCCTCATATCTCTCGGCATCCCCAAATTGTAGATCAAAGACTGGGTCAAAGCAAAAGAACCATAAACACGGAAAGAATAAAGGAGGTTTGTTACTTCACCAACATCACTCGCTGAACACCTAGACACAAACCAACATCACTCGCTGAACACCTAGACACAAACGATCTAATGCGCCGCTCTTCCCCTTTTCCATCTCTTTCATCAACTAACGTAGCCACCACTACCACAACTCTTCTCCTTCTCTCTTCCATAGCAGACGATCTTCACCACCACTCACCTCCCGAAACCCTGGCCGCCAACCACCAAACACAGTTCGCCAAATCATTTTCCAAGTCATAATTTTTTTATGAATTGATCCCAATTTTTGCAGAGACCAATCAATAATCGTTGGATTTCCTACGATTTATGTCCTTCTTCTTCCTATTTAGATCTTCACCTAGAACGTTTTATCGATTCAGTAATTATTTTCTATGATTTCTACTACTGACTATTTATGTGTTTGATTTTTGGACAAGCTTTTATTATTAATCTTCTCCTTTTATCAACCAGGGATTTATATTGACGAAATACAGTGAATTGGCCATGGGTGGATTTTAACGAGGTATACATCAAAAATTCAATATTCGGAAGCTAATTAGTTATCTCTATGTGTATCTATGTTCGACTATGAGCAAAATTTTAATTTTGTTGAATTATAATTCTGTAATTTATTTGTATTTACACTTATACACCTCGATCCATCTTTCAGTGGTGGAGTTTCAATGTTGTTGTCATCATCATGAACAAAAGGATCTTTCAGGTATGTATCTATCTATGATTTATTCGTAGTTTAGCTTTTGTTGAATTTCCTTGCATGTATCTATCCATTTGACATCAAATATCATGAACTTTTAAATATCGATAGTTCATCATGTTTTGAAGTTATATTATCATTTGATTTCTTTTATTATTTGCGTTTTTGTTGACATTTTTAATCCTTTTTGCAGATCCAACCATAAATGATCGATCGAGCTTTTCCTTTTGACAAGTTTCTATTTTGGTTATATTGATGATTTTTTTTTCAGATCAGACCTGCACCACTAGCCAATAATGAACCCTAAACAGCAGGTCAAATAAGAAATATACCTGGTTTGTGTTTCCTTGTTCTTATCTTCCATATTAATTTTTCTCAGTCTTTCTAACTGTATATAACTATTTATGTGAGAAATAGTCTCGATTATGTGTGTATGTGTGTGTGTTTAACTCTAAATGTATGTGTTTGTGTTTTTTCCTTTGTTCGAGTAGTTTTTGATATGGGTTTTGAAAGAAAATCTACTAATTTGTATTTACATCCCTTTCCATTTTAATAGACCGGATTAGTTGCAATTGTTTTCTTTGATGCAAGTTCTCCTTAATCACATACAACCATATGTGAAATTTGGGTTAGGGTTAAATGCAAATATACCAATCTACTTTCATGGATTTGTATATTATAGCATCCTACTTTCAATGATTTGTTTTTTTGAAGTGAAGTTTATGTACTTCCATAGATTTTTTTTATTGTTTTATGTTTTCATGGTACTTCTATAATTTCTGTTTTTTTTATCATGAAATGTCAAAAACCTTACCATGCCATTTATTTAATTCTCTTTGCCTTTTGGATTTTTTTAGCTTGATGCTATTTTCACATGTATTTAGTTGGCTGATGTAAGGGAGGTTAGAGAATAAATTTCTACAAAAACCTATATAATGAAATAGAATTAGCTAAAATCCAAAGATAATTGGACAAACATGACATGTATTCGTTAAAAGGCATAAGAAATAGGGCATGCATGTATTCCTTAAAAATATTTTATTTGGGTTTTTGTTATTCAAGAAAAAGGGCCATTCTGCAACATAATTAGTGCTAACCTTGGTTTTTTGGTCCTTAGGGGCGTTTGAAATACAAAGAGGGGCTGCTAGGTTTTCTTATTTTTAAGGAGAAACTGGTCGATTAATCCAAAAACTCAAGCAAAAGAGTTGAGTCTGATGTGGTTTTAAAAAATGTTTTAGGATTAATGTTTTTATTGTTATTGTTTATCGACTTAATTAAGGTCTGGTTTTACTATTTTTTTGTTGTTGATGTCAAGTGTGATGTAGAATTGGAATTTGAGATTCCATTCCATGGAGTATTTTGTTGCCAAAAGGTTGGATGTCAGGTCCGAGGCCCCTTGTTGATCTGCTTGGGTGCTGCTGTTGATGTTAAAAATTTCTAGAGTAATGACCATTATGCCCTTGGATGTCATTTACAGCTATACAGGGTATTCTTGGTTTGAGTTTTCCATTGGAGTTGTGTAAGTCTTAGCAATGGTGGGTGCTGCTACTGCTGGTAAACACTAATTAAAGGAAAACAACAATCACATGACATTTTTCCTTGTCCCACAAAACCTATTTCCTATTTTCTTTTGTTTTCCTCTGCAGCCAAGAAATCAACAACCCTTGTCTTCTTTTTATTTTCTTATTGGTTCGAACTTGCTGTTGGTTTTTGGTGGTTCGTTCTCGGTTTTTAAGTTGATTTTAGCGGTGATGATGGAAGTTGGTGGAAGGTCATGTAATCTGTAAAGAAGAAGGTGAAACTGGTCGACCGCGGTGGTTAGTGATGGTGTGACATGGGTGGTCTTCCGGCTAGGAGTAGGTCTTGACAGAGGTGCTTGGCGATGATGATAACAGGTGGTGTTGTTGGCGATATAAGGTAGCAATAGTGGCAGGTTTTCGATGGTGCTGTAACGGTGGTTCTCCACCAACATTGATTGTTGTGGGGCAGAATTTGATGAAAAATGAAAAATTACTTGAGGCACTTGAATATTTGGAACATGCTATAAACTAAGTATTGATGTTTTACAGATTCATTGGTTAAGCCTTCGTTAACATTAAGACTTTCACAACTGCAATGATATTTGTCAGTGGCAGTAGCCGCATGTATATCTCTGTGTGTGAAATGGAGTGTATATGTAACTGTATTAGTTTTTGATATGTATCTGAAGGTGTATATATCTAAGCATGTGTCTGAGTGTATGTATATGTATATGATGATGTATCTGTATATGTATATGATGATGTATCTATCTGGTGAATGTTAATATATTTACACCGGCTTATCATATACATGTCGATATAAAGGTTTGTTGATTATGGAGATTTTATCAAACTTTCAAGTGCAAAATGAAAAAGGTAAGAATATTTCAAAATTTCAGAACAACACCAACCTCTAATTTACTGCAATGCAAGTAATTCCATCCATAGCACCCATGGATGAATAAGTGGTTCCCTCTTTAGGACAATTCCTTCTTTGAGTGATCATCATAATATGTGGAAGGAATTGAGTCCAACTGTAGAGGAATAAGTGATTATTCTTTGGGACAATATTCATTGGAATCCTGAATGAGCTACGAATCATTGATGATATATAAAAGAAATAATAATTCATTATAATACTACAAAAACTATACACTGTCATATGACAATGTATGTATCTTATTTGAAAACTTTTTAACTTAGATATAATAAATCTAAAACCAGATTTCGAATTTTTTTTGTTATTACAATTATATATAATAAGAGTGAATATATATGGACAAATAGGAACAAAAATATAATAGTAGTAAATTATATAAGTGTAATCGTACACACACGATGATGTTATAAGCAAAGTCAAAAAAGGTTTTTTTATTTGTTTTAAAATAAATTCTTTGTGTCTTGAAATGAAGAAAAAAGATAAGAATTATTTAATAAAAAATTAAATTGGTATAAAGGTTTTTTTAATGTTTAGTAGGAGCAATAGAAAACCGATTCACAACTTTTTATAATTACTTAGGATGGATGTGAAAAATGGATATTTAATTTTTTATAATCACTTTTGTTGAAATTAAAAAATGAAAGGTTTTTCTAAGTTTAAAAAAAAAAGACAGAGATGCAAATCACCATTTACCACTAGCTACATATGTAGTAAAAAAAATTAAAATCGGACATCATGGTTTTCTCACATGCATAAAGTATAAAATATTAAGAATGATATTTAAGGTATGGGATTAAATTATCAAACTTAAATTATTATTATTATTATTATTATTATTATTATTATTATTATATTTTGTATTTAGCATATTTAGGTGCTAAGTGCAATAACTATAAATGTACATCGATTAGGTTTCCTTTTTTAAGAATTTTGTTGATGAAAAACAAACAATATAATTAATATGCATATGTTGCATAAGTTTTTTATAAAAATTAATAAATTGATTGCTTTGTTTCCCTGAAAAATAAAGAAGATATGTGCGAGACAATATAGATACACATATTTTCCAAAAAAAAAACTAAGTAGAATCCGAGCTAAAGTCATTGGAATCCTTGAAAACAAGGATTAATGCAAGGTCGTTTGGTTTATTCTAATCCCGTTGAAGGGGAGCGATACGACATTCACCTACTTTGATCACATATTAGCGACCCTACATGTTTTGAACATTTGTACACTGTCAACAACGTAAAACATCCACCTATTTGCACAAAAGAACTAATTGCATCTAAAAATTATTTTCTAAAAAAACTATTGTCACCCGTCGTTTGACGCGGCTAAACGGCTACTATATATATATATATATATATATATATATATATATATATATATATATATATATATATATATATATATATTCCTTAGTTTTTATTTATATACA
Organism: Lactuca virosa; assembly: GCF_052849685.1. Taxonomy (NCBI): domain Eukaryota; kingdom Viridiplantae; phylum Streptophyta; class Magnoliopsida; order Asterales; family Asteraceae; genus Lactuca; species Lactuca virosa. The sequence continues at coordinate 266,718,123 of NC_136434.1, forward strand.
TAGAATTAAATTTTGTTGTTTATTCTTTTAGCAAATCACTTATTATACTATGTGTTATTTTAGCTATTTTAAGTTATCAAATCGTGTTTTACATGAGTAATAACCTAGTGTGTGTGTGTATATATATATATATATATATATATATATATATATATATATATATATATATATATATATATATATATATATATATATAGAGAGAGAGAGAGAGAGAGAGGAGAGAGGAGAGGAGAAAAAGAGAGAGATGAGGGTTCAATTGAGGAAAAAAAAATGTTGAAAATGGGAGAATCAATCTTATCACACTTTTGTTTTGTTGGAAAACACTTGGTCGTACCAGCATAAATGGGCAACGGATACACGTGTGTTTTCAATCGAAAAATGTTTCCTTAAACTGTGCTAATCGTTACCTTAGTATATACAAAAACATAGTTTTTTTAGTTTTTATTTTTATTTTTAAGAAGCTATTTTTATCAAAAAAAAATGATTTTAAATATATCAAAACTCATAATATTATATTCTCTATAAATAGTCATCCACATTGATATAGAAGGTTTAGGCAAAGATCCATCGATGAAACCGGTTTTGTTCTTAACAGACAAAGCAATCAACATTGCTTGACACCATGAAGAGTAATTATCTCCGGTAAGAGGCTGAGATACAAGAACATAACATGGATAATCTGAATGATGAAGGTAATATTGATGTAAACGATCGTGAATTGGAGACAGAACTGCTGCAGACGAAGTTGAATTGTTTGCACTTGAAGTAGACATGCTTTATTTTGAAGAAATCAATGAATCTGTCGTGAAAAGAAAAAAAATAATCTTCAAATCGGATCTGATTTAGAAGATGAATAAACCTGAATTGGAAAACATAGAAAATCAGAGGGGTGAAGCTTGAATCGGAAGCATTTTTGCTCTGATACCATTTTACATTAACAGATAGAGAGAGGAGACGGAAACAAAAATTTCTCATCTAATGAAAATTAAAAACTGCTATTGTATATGTACAAGAAAACTACTAGAACAAGTGGTTACAACTTTATATCTACAAAATTACTAAACTACCCTTCTGCATATTTACGATCGTCTAATAATTATAAAAGGATGAATTTGTAACATCCCCAAGTTTTGATAATATTTGACTAGATATATTTTACCATGTTAATTATATATATATATATATATATATATATATATATATATATATATATATATATATATATATTAAATTTCTCCTACCTTAGCTGCAGTTAATTTAATGGTTTTTTGGCAAAAATCGTCCTTCGTTTATTCCAAATTGTTCAAATCCAGCTTTGGGTCATTTATGTCAACACCAATATTTTGTGCGGAACAGTGAACTTCTCTGTTTTTTGGCAGAATTCGTCCTCTATCTATGTCTGCTTTTACAATCTGCAGGGCTGTTTCTTTTAGGGGTATATTTTACCATTGTGTGTCCACACGTTCACTTCTCTTTCTTTCACCGTTTTTCTCCACCAATAGGGACTTGATTTTTGTTTCAACCATGGTAACCGCCCCACCGTTCATCTACGTTTATCATCTAATGTATTTCTTTCCTTCTTCCTTTCTCATCAGGAGGATATTCATATTTCTGCTACCGATGGTGTCACCTACCCCCGTCGGCGTCAAGTGCTTCTCTCTCCTTCTGCGACCTCCTTGCACCTCCTCAGTTCCACCGGTCCGATTGCTGACTTTTCATATGTTGTTTTCCTCACCTCTGCTGATAGAAGGTCACATCGAAACTCACCTGTAGATGACACCGATCATGTTTCGATTTCTTTTTCTGGAACCTTTCTCCACCGCCTCACGTACTCTACTGCTGCTTTTAAATGTTACGACCTACTCCAGAAATAGAGAATAGATCGTTTTTTTTACAATCTCGCAAATCATCTTCTTCGTTTTCCACCACATCTCTCTGCTGCGACATTAAAAAGTAATTTAATGCATATTAAATGCTGAAGATTTAATGATACATGTGTGGAAGTGACAAATTCTGAAAATGATAATGGTTACAAGGTGGATTTGGGAGGAGACCATGGAGTGCATGCTACCTTTAATGTGGGAGATCTTTCACCTTATCTTGATGATGATGGACTTGATGAATTGAGGTCAATTCCTTTCAAATTGGGAGGGGATGATCCATGCATGGATCATGAAAGCCCAAAATGTGATGGAGTAGTGATTACTAGTGGGCTAGAAGGTGGTTTGGGCTTAATGGTTGGGTTGTGCGTGGTAACCCACAAATTGAATTAGGGTTGCATGAAGGCTAGGGCAACAGTTTTAAGGCTTCATAAGTGCTAAAAAAACATTACTCTTTGCTTCATAAAGCCTCCTACCCGTTTTTGACACTCTTTGGTGGATTAGGGTTACACTTTAATGCTTCTTATGGCTCCTTAATGAAGCATAGACGTTTTTTCTTCATCCTCAAGTGTCTTGGACGTTTTTTTTTTGTTTTATTTCAAGAGTTTCCTTAGTTTTCATTTACTAGTTTTAATGAATAATTGGTTGGTTGGCTTGTAACCACCAAATTTGTAATAAAGGCTTCATATAAAGCCACATTTATGCATGGGAAAAATAATAGAAGAATTTCTAAGAAAAAACCTTTTGTTCACTTGGAATTATTGTTATAATTCACAAATTATCTTGTTGGGACGTGTTCTTGACTTGATACGAACTCAATCCAATAGATCTTGGATTGTTTTCACCGGTATACAACTTAATAGGTCTTGAGTTGTTACTAATCTATCCATTTCTTTCCATTCACATATCATTTGTGGTTGCTATTCTCTCTTAATTTACCTAAACACTACCCCACTCACTAAATCAAGCCCATACACGTATCATAAGTGGTATCAGAGCCTAGTTCCGATTGGGTGTAACTAAGTTCTTATTCAAAAAAAAAAAATTCTGCTAAGTTTGTTTGAATTCAGTTGTTGTCCAAAAATGTTGCGCAAGCTATATGATGAAGAAGCAGAGGAAGAAGATTCCAGTCCCATCTACGACACCGATGGAGAAGGGGAATTTTGTGAAAGAATAAATTTCTTGGTTGAAGAGGAATTTATTGAAGAAATTGAAGAAGAAGCTAATTTCGTGATCGGAGATGAATTTGTTGAAGCAATTGTGGAAGAAAACAGTTTTGTTGATATGGACAAAATTGTTGAAGAAATTGTGATTTTTGTTGAACAACAAATTTCATTCCAAGAGCTTACAACCACGAGAACAAATGAGTATAAGTGCCACAAAAATTCAGGTTCTCATATCTTTTATGAATATAATTTCTTTTCTAATGATCTTAAAGAAATCCAAATTGGAAGATTCATTGATCAAGAAGGGTTATTTGTTTTTCATCTTCATGTTCATTTCAAAGTGTTGGAAATTTTTACACTTTGGAGACCATGGAATGCTTATATTTTACATTTTGAAGACCTTGACGAGAGGAGGAAGTATGGTGAGAGGTTGGATTTTACTGATTATGATCTTACCAATGTTTTTTTTGTTTTGTCTTCATTCATTGATCAAAAGGAGAAAAAATACTTGCATATTACTTTTGATAAAAAGTTTTGTGCAATTGGAGATGGAGACTTTTCATTCGTGACTAAAAAACAGCAAGACCAATTATTTTTGGATGATGGCAGAATTTTGTACCCTCCAAAAGATGATATGAAGATTTCCAAAACAAGATGTGTTCATGGTGGTAGCAATCAGTCATGAAAAGAGGCATTGCGTGGCAATTCTTATGCCAATTTTTCGTGTTGGCCACAAACAAAAGATAGTTTTATTAATTCTTCATTTGTTTTTCAAAAATACCAGGAGCGAAGCCTTGAAGTTTGTGGTGAAAGAAAGAAGAAGGATTGTATCCATCTTTTTACAAACCATCTTTCTAAGAGTAATGAAGAAAGAATTAATCAATATGAAGATCCAAGTCCCAAGTATTTACGTAGGAGGGAGCTCATGATGTTGGGACTTATATTCTTTTGGTGTGCCTTAAATTGGGAAGCCATGATATTGGGACGTGTCGCTTAACAACTTACAAATACAAATGATGTTCCATTCATTAAAATGATTGCAATTAACCATTTAAATTATTGCAGGGTTAATTTGCAGGGTCGAGTTCATGGGAATGTACGAAAGTGGTTTTTGATCCACAAATGGAAGATACGGTTAGGATTAAATTCTATGAGTTCTTTGAGTTGTTTGAAGAAGAACATGTGTATGTGGAGAAGAGACCAACTTGGAGTAAATAAAATGTCACATTCTGCAATAAAAATTTGTTTTCAAGACCTGCTGTCATGGAAGGTTTGCATGGGAGAACAACACAATTTGGTTCTTACCGAATTGAGGACAGTTCCTTTCGAACAAAGAGGGAATGATACATGTGTGGAAGTGACAAATTCTGAAAATGATAATGGTTACAAGGTGGATTTGGGAGGAGACCATGGAGTACATGCTACCTTTAATGTGGGAGATCTTTCACCTTATCTTGATGATGATGGACTTGATGAATTGAGGTCAATTCCTTTTAAAGGGGGAGGGGAAGATCCATGCATGGATCATGAAAGCCCAAAATGTGATGGAGTAGTGATTACTAGTGGGCTAGAAGGTGGTTTGGGCTTAATGGTTGGGTTGTGTGTGGTAACCCACAAATTGAATTAGGGTTGCATCAAGGCTAGGGCAACAGCTTTAAGGCTTCATAAGTGCTAAAAAAACGTTACTCTTTGCTTCATAAAGCCTCCTAGCCGTTTTTGACACTCTTTGGTGGATTAGGGTTACACTTCAATGCTTCTGATGGCTCCTTAATGCTTCTTATGGCTCCTTAATGAAGCATAGACGTTTTTTCTTCATCCTCAAGTGTCTTGGACATTTTTTTGTGTTATTTCAAGTGTTTCCTTAGTTTTCATTTACTAGTTTTAATGAATAATTGGTTGGTTGGCTTGTAACCACCACATTTGTAATAAAGGCTTCATATAAAGCCACGTTTATGCATGGGAAAAATAATAGACGAATTTCTAAGAAATTTTTTTTTGTTCACTTGGAATTATTGTTATAATTCACAAATTATCTTGTTGGGACGTGTTCTTGACTTGATACGAACTCAATCCAATAGGTCTTGGATTGTTTTCACCGGTATACAACTTAATAGGTCTTGAGTTGTTACTAATTTATCCATTTCTTTCCATTCACATATCATTTGTGGTTGCTATTCTCTCTTAATTTACCTAAACACTACCCCACTCACTAAATCAAGCCCATACATGTATCATTTAATTAATACTCTTTATATCTTCAACATGTAATATGCATTAATTACTTTCTTAAAATAACTAAAATGATTGGTCCACAATCAATCATACATACACACAATAGATAGTTAGAACACAATAACCTAACACTATATATATATATATATATATATATATATATATATATATATATATATATATATATATATATAGTTAGAACACATACATACACACAATAGATAGTTAGAACACAATAACCTAACACTATATATATATATATATATATATATATATATATATATATATATATATATATATATATATATATATATATATATATATATATATATGGGAACTGATTTTTCCACTGTAAATTTTAATCCATCCACTGAGATTTATTTGAATTGCCCATTATACCCTTCTATTAAGTTTTTAGATATTACAGGGAAAAATATTTCAGGGCTAACGACGCTCCTTCCTTATTCGATCTTGCTTTCTCATTGGCGCAGATTCTTCATCTCACTCTCAAAAGGTAAGTGATCCTCATTATCTAATTCTATTTAAACCATGTGTATGTGTATGAATTTTCAATCTCTGATTCTCAAGCATCGTTATTGATATGCGAATGAATTGTAAAAGTTTAAAGTTACGATCGATTGAACATATTGATTCTCTGTGTGCGTATGACTCTATGATTCTCATGAGTATGAATTGTGAAATTTTTTTATTGTATGAATTGTCAGTTCTCATGATTCTTTGATTTGTCTGCAGCAAGAGCTTGGTAGTCATAAACTTAGTCTTGAAAAAAAATGGTGCAAGTCACCTTACATTGTAATATTGAAGACTGGAAACTCCAATAACAATCCACATCACAGATTTGGGTGAAACTGTTTCAGTTGATTACTCTTAGCCGATGGATATAGAAGGAAAGAAACGACTTAATTCTTAACAGGAAAAGATCTTCACCTGTGCATTCATATTTGATAATGTTGTATCTTTGGTGCTCGCATGGCTTAAACATAGGATACGGGTGGGGGGAAGGAGAGATGAAATAGTCGGTGTATCTCTCATTTCCATTGATTGTAGAGACTTGGTGCTTTTTTTTGCTTCCTAGTGTCTTTCTACTTTGCAAAGTTTATAAAATTCTTGTAGGTTCAAAAAAAACTATTAGGCACAAGGATGATTTACCAAAATCATTGTGCATACTTTGTTGGATATAGGTCTGCACATGATAAAAAGTACATGAAATATACATGAAAAAAATAAAGAACAGATGCTCAAAATATGGGACAATGAACAAAGGCTCAAAATATGGGACAATTATCTAAGTTTTTAGTTTTCTATTTGCATCTCAAACTAGTCCTACTATGCTGAAAATAAAATGCAACAAATAAACCCACATACTCTTCCTAGACTGCTGCCACTAACCCCTTATTCTACACCAAACTGAGTCAAACTATAACCAATTCTTTTGCTCCAAGTTTATATTAAAAAAAACCAAGATTAACCGAACATAATTCACCAATGAAACCACTTTGAAATTCAAGACTTATAACTTTGTGCAAGGATACAACAAATTTACCAATGAAACAAGTATTTTTTGACACTCACCTCCATTTGAAGCTTACAGCAGCGAAGGAAAAAGTTGCGCTGTTGGAGATTGCATAACAAAACCACGATCTTGTAATTTGGAAACAATATTTCATGGGATATTTCTCTCTCTTCAGTATCATTTTCTTTAAATGAAGGGCATATTTGTCATTATATTAATTTTTCAGTGGAAAAAGTAAAAGCCATAGTGGAAAAATCAATACCCATATATATATATATATATATATATATATATATATATATATATATATATATATATATATATATATATATATATATATATATATATATATATATATATATATATATATATATATATATAACACGTGTGCAACAGGTTGACAATAAAAAAATTATACAATAAAAAACGTAATTTTATTTAATCATACAATTGTAAAAAAATATTTATATATAATAATTGGTGTATATTTATAAGTTTATGATCCATATGTATAAATAAAATGGTTATAAAATTTAAATAATGTTATTTAAGTAATTATTAATGAGAAAAACAATAATAATATAATAGGAAATATTTAAATTTGATATACTAAATATGACAACAATTGTTATAAATGTTAGAACTGCCAAACAAATAAGGAAATTCAACATAACGATGATAACATTCTCAATAATTTTGGGACATGTGAAAAATATTTTACGTAATTAATAGATATGTTGTGCTAAAGGATTTAATAAAATAAACTAATAATCTTAATAAAAAAAAAGTTAAAGCAATTATAAAAACTTTAATGAAACATAATCACATTTCAATCAAATAAATTTATTTTCATTTCATAACTATACATATTAGAAAGTTCCATAGACATAGCGATGATAGCATTCTCTAGTAACTATTTTTGCCAAGAATAAATATTTATATTGGAGAGCAGTAGTGAATTAAAGATTAAAACTAACATGTGTCCAACTCAAATAAGATATACAGTATATAGGTGAAATTGTTTTTTTTATCGTGTCCGACTCTATAATATCATAAGTTAAACATAGAAACATAATTTAAAAAAAATATTATATATATATATATATATATATATATATATATATATATATATATATATATATAGAGAGAGAGAGAGAGAGAGGGAGAGAAAAGACTTAACCTTATACATGAAATATAATTTTATTTCATAAACTCAGTCGTTAATCAAAATAAACAAATCAATTTAAAAAAAACAACATATATAAACCTTTATATTTAATACGATATTAATGAATTAACATTAAAAATGAAAATATTTTGTTTTTCGTAGCATACATTATAGATATTTTAGAAAGCTTCACATATCTTTGTTTTTTATCACTTAAAACTTACAAGCTACTGATTCAAGAATGCAGACTATAAAGTGAAGTCGGTGAAGACGGGATTTTCAAAAGCAAATAAAGATGACGTTCCTGATCTTGAATATCTAATTTTCAAGAGCAAAGAAGAGGTGGAGAATAATAGAAAAACAGCGCAACCGGCGAAGAGGAAGACAACAACGGAGGACGGAGGTTCGGAGAGTCGTGGAGACGGCTGCTCAGCAACAGGTTTGATTAGTGACTGAGTATGAGTCTACCAACAGAGCTTGATCATAGGCTGACAGACGGGCGTAAGAAGTGTAGCCGATTTTAAGACAGATTTCACTCAGGGACTCAGCGAGTCAGCAACGGGTGCCAGACGAAGAAGATGGTGAAATCGGAGACTTGGGACTGACAACTGAGAGGGATTGGTGCGGCATCAACATATTTCACAAAAAAAAGGTTTTTAGCTTTTTGGATTTAGGGTTTTAACTTTCTTACTTATAGATTTTTCAAAATTTTCAATATCCCTCTCAAAAATCAGAAAACACATCCAAAAGACTCTTCAAATGATTGGCACTTCTTCAGATTGTGGGCAATTCCTAGATTGTTAACATGACTAATGTTAATGGAGAAAAGAGTTTGAGGTCAACGTTTTTAGAAAAGAGTTTGACATTGTAATTTCATGAGATAATAATCTACTTTTAAAGTGAGTGCCTTTCAAGTGTTTAAAAAAAAGTGTATGAGATATTAGTACTTATATCTTATGTGAAATGTGCACTTCTTATTACAAACCTTTTGCGAAGTTATTTTCTACAGTATCTTATAGTTGTTTTTGGTTAATTTATCTTTACCTTGTACTATGCCACTTTCCTTTCTTTTTTTAATACAAAACCTATTAAAAATATAACAAAAACAAAAACATGGAAGCATATTCAACCAATTAAAACAAATCAGCTTAAGCAGGTGCGTGATGGGTTTTTGCATATTGCCCCATAATATGGTGGCCAAAAGGTAATTTGTGCAACAAATAGTAATGCACTTTCATTTATCTGATTTTTATAGCTTCAAACTTTTTATGGAAGAAAAAAACACATAGACACACACTATTAGGTACATAGTGTCACAAACACACAAAATCAGAAAAGGTAATCTGTACATCAAATAACAACGCACTTTCATGTATTTGATTTTTATAACTCAAATTTATTTATTGAAGAAAATAGACACATAGACACAGACAATCAGATACACATAAGCACACACAATCATATACATACACATAAACACACACAATCATAAAAGGTAATATGTGCATCAAATAGCAATGCACTTTCATTTATTTGATTTTTATAGCTTCAATCTTTTTTATTGAACAAAATAGACACCTAGACATACACAATCAGATACATATAGGTCAAAACACACAAATATTCAAATACACATAGACACACACACGGTCGCATACACAGTCACATATATAATCACATACATAGTCAAAATTATTTATATAGGGACCATTTATTTTATTTTGAAAGCTAACTGAAACAGAAATGTACTTTTAAAGAGAGTGCCCTTCAAGTATGTCAAAAAAAGTTGGAAGAAAAGCATTGAAACCGATGACAGAAAGACAAAAATCTTCAAATCTATTAGAAGAATGAATATTGAAACCGATGTAGAAACAGAATGAAGGTTGCTACCTTATGGATGCCAAAAAGTAAATTCAGAAGAATGTTCAAATCAGAGAGTTATTAAGGTATGTAAGTACATAAGTAATTGGGCCATCCTTTATTATTATATTTTTTTATAAGCTTACATTTTCTGATTTATTGTCTAATATTTTGCTGATTTATTGGGATAATTGAATATTTTCTAATTTAAATTCCTATTTTTTAGGAACGATTTTTGGATGAAAGAATAGGTGGGACAAATAAAGTCAGGAGATCCGGTCAAGAATTGATGAGATTGCAATTATATAAAGAAATTAAGAAATGAGGCAAAACAATAAAAAAATTGTCTTATTACTCAAAATCCCGATGGTGGCATCATAAGGTACTTGATATGATATTGGAACACATGAATAAGATAAGGTAACATCACACTCAATTATTTAGTTAGTCTGATTTCCAGAACGAAATCTATTCTAAAGAGGATGAACTTGTAACATCCCTAAGTTTTGACAATATTTTACTAGCTAGATATATATTATGAAGTTATTATAAATTATTCCATCTACTAAGTTGCAAATTAATATCTATTATATATTTGGTGTAATATTATTATTTATGTTCTTACAAAATCTACCTTCCAATAATGAGAGATTTTGAGAACCAAAATATAAAATACGTTGGATATATTAGACTACGACAAAAATATATCAAAATGTAGATAAAAGTAAAACGATCTAAAAAGTATATTTATAATTTTACAAAATATTATATATTAAACATTATCAAAGAAAATTAATTTTTTATTAAGTATATATTGCATAACAAATCGTCAACTGAAATAAAAGTATAAGACGGATGTATGTGTAACCAAATTATTTATCATGAGTGTGTGATAATAATAATTACAAGATGTATGCAAATGTAATATTCATTTTTGTGATAATAATTAACTCAGTATAGTCTAAAATATAAGACCGAGATCCATATATGTATGTTGGTGAAAACGATTGGGATAACGATTTTAAAATTTTTAAATAATCATTTAGTAACACCTTTGGATATAAATAGTAAACTATGAACTTATTTTATTATTGTGAGACCTACGTATTACATGAGTTTATTTAAAAAAATTAAATATAAAATTTTAACAATTTGAAAAGTTTGAATTTATCAGAAAAAATGAGAAATTTTTTGAATTATTAAAATTAATGAGGCTTTAATGTATTAAATACATTACATATATAAACTCTTTCTAATAAATATCTTACATATATATTACCTTACATATTAAATGTGGAATTTTAATTTAATAAAATGAAAAATACAATAAAATGAAATAGAAAATTTAAAAATTCTAGAAAATGTCATGTATCCAAATGAAGGAGAAGAGGACATGTGACAAAAAAACCTTCATTTATTATAGTAGAAATGGGCCGAGGACGTATATAATTGGAATGTTTTTCAACATACGGTACATATAGTAATTTAAAAAGTAAATGATATAATATTTAAAAAGTAAAATGATATCAGCAATCGGTCACATTTAAGGTACCAAAATACACCTGTGTGTTTGTTATCTTCATCAGGCTCGATATAGATGCATTCTTTAGCCTCTCTCCACATTGCTTTAATGATTGGAGTCCTATCGATCTTATAGTACTCATCCAAAACTGGAATGATAGCATCCCTTGCCTCCTTTGCATGATAATGTGGAATGTACGAAATCAGATGATGCAATACGTGAGTGTGTGTAACGTCATGGAAAACCCTATTCAGGAATCCAAAGTCCCTGTCAATTGTTGACAATGCCCCTCTGATCCAGTTCCATTCACTTGAATCATAATGGGGCAAAGACAGATGGGTGTGGTGCAAATACGTTATGATAACGAAAAACACATGCACTCCTACCATTGGAACTCCATATATATACAGGCTACCCAAGCAGCTCCTTTTGTTGTTACAGCAATCTTGATTGCATAAGAGACGGCAAGAAGACCAAGATCTGATAACAGGACCTGGATTCGCTCACGCTCGGTGAAAATTGGACTCATGGGATCAAAGTGGTTGGCAAACCTTCCATATTTCTTGCCAGAAATATTAGTTAAGAGGTATAAAGGAAATCCTAGAGTGAACCTAAAAACCAAAGTGAACAGTCGACCAGGTGGGTTGTTAAGAAGTTTTGAGTACCACCTGACTTTAGACTTGCGTTTAGGAATGTAAACTTCATCATTATCGAGCGAATTTGTGTTGGCATGGTGATTTCGATGGCTATATTTCCATGAGAAATAAGGTCATGTCATGAGAGCTGAGTGGAGGATGAAGCCAATAATGTCATTAATTAATTGGTATTCGCTAAAGGCATGATGACCACATTCATGACCATTTTAGCCCTGGTCAAAGTCAACATTCTAGTCATAGTCAACATTCTGGGTTGACTCAACTCGCCGAGTTCCATACTTCAGAAACCCTGAAATCGTGGTCCAACTCGTCGAGTCATCCCCCTGGCTCGCCGAGTTCCCTTGCTACTAGTAGTCGTGATAAAGCGAGTCAACTCGTCGAGTCCCTCCTCAGACTCGTCGAGTTCTACCCTATTCAAAATCACAAATCGACTCAACTCGTCGAGTTCCTCTATGGACTCGACGAGTTCCTCATTCTGTTTGGGCCATATTAATGGATTAAGCCCCTACTCTTCATATCTAAGCTTCATGCTTCTCATATACACTGAAAATGTCATTTTAAGGGTAAAGTTTCCAACTTTACCCGTTAATACCCTCACTTAAAGGTTTTAGCTCAAATCCTAACTCTTTAGAACTTAGATCTTGAACCTAAAGCCATCATTACTCTAAACCAAGTCATGTAAACTGAGATCTAGACCCTAGACACTACATGAACACGTAAAGCTTCTACCTTTCACCCCATGCATGGCCTTTTGGAGCTTAAAAGGCCAAAATGATACTTTATAGCTTGCATGGGGCTTCAATGGCCATAAAGTTTGCACCTTTATGCCATGAAAGACTTCCATGGTTCCAGATCTGATGGTATACACACTTGGGACGTCCATATCCCAAAGATCATGCTTCTTGGACCAACAACCCAATAAATTGGTAATAAAGAGATCTAAGAAGTAACTAAGCAAGTTTGGGATTGGCTTACCAAAAAATGATGAGAATGCAATGAAGTCTCTGGATCTACTAGCTTCTTCTTAAATCTCCAAGCTTCTCCTTCCTTCACAAGCTTCAAAACACACAAAGTTTCACTCAACAATGGCTCACAAGCTCACAAATGCATTAGTGTTTCTGAATCTAGGGTTTGGGACTTGGAGGCTGGAAATGAGGCCAGTATGTGGGGATTAGGATGCTTAAATAGGGTGAAAAACTCTGAAATTAGGGTTTCATTCTGGCAGCCCTACTCGTCGAGTTAAGGCTCTCAACTCGTCGAGTAGGTTACTTAAAATTCCGCGTCTCTTATGATCTCTACTCGACGAGTTTGGGGCTCCCAACTCGTCGAGTTGCTCTACAAAAATGAATAAATTATAATTAAATGCATACCAGGAACCAGACGTTACAATTCTCCCCCACTTATCTTAGACTTTGTCCTCAAAGTCTGTTGCGTCGGGAAACAACTCCGGGTAATGCTCCCTCATCTCCTCATCGGGCTCCCAAGTCCACTCCGAGCCCTTGCGGTGCTGCCACTGCACCTTCACCAGCTCCACCCTCTTTTTCCTCAACTCCTTCGTCTTCTTGTTGAGAATAGCTATTGATCTCTCGATGTAGTTCAGGCTGTCGTCAACCTGAATATCTTCTAAAGGCACAACCGCTGAGTCATCCACTAAGCACTTCCGTAGCTGAGAAAAATGGAAAGTACTGTGGATCTAGCTGAGCTCTGCTGGAAGATCCAAACGGTAAGCAACCCGGCCCAACCGAGCCAAAACCCTGAACGGACCGATGTATCTGGGGCCCAGCTTGTCCCGCTTCCTAAACCGGATGACACCTTTCCAAGGTGACACCTTCAGGAGGACCATGTCGCCCACCTGAAACTCCAAGTGTGAATGGTGCTTGTCGGCATAGCTTTTCTGCCGACTCTGAGCAGTCTGGAGCCTGCTCCGGACCTGTTGGATCCTATCGGTGGTCTTGAGTACTACCTCGGTACTCCTGATGACCCTCTATCCGACCTCTCCCCAACAGATTGGGGTCCTACACTTCCTCCCATAGAGCATCTCGAAGGGATGTCGGTCTATGCTGGCGTAGTAACTATTGTTATACGAAAATTCCGCTAACGGAAGATACGTATCCCAACTGCCACCTAAATCCAAAACACATGTGTACAACATGTCCTAGAGAGTCTGAATCGTCCTCTCGCTCTGCCCATCTGTATGAGGATGGAAAACGGTGCTGAAGTGGAGACGAGTACCCATCTCGTTCTTAAACCGCTTCCAAAATCTGGAAGTGAAACGAACATCTCGGTGTAGCACCACCGAAACGGGCACTCCATGACGTGCCACCACCTCACGAACGTAGACTTTGGCTAGCTTCTCAGTCGATATACTCTCCTGGATCGGGATGAAATGAGCGCTCTTGGTCAACCGATCCATGATGACCCATATCGAATCTACTCCACGTGCAGTCCTGGGAAGCTTGGTGATGAAATCCATGGTGATGTCCTCCCATTTCCACACGGGAATATCCAACGGTTGCATCTTGCCGTGAGGTCGCTGGTGCTCGGCCTTAACCTTCCTGCAGGTCAAGCATCGCTCCACATACCATGCTACATCCCACTTCATGCAGGGCCAACAACAATCAGGTCGTAGATCCCGATACATCTTCGTTGCCCCGAGATGGTTGGAGAACCTCGACTTGTGAGCCTGATCCATCAGAATCTGGCGTACTTCGCCCCAGTACGGAACCCAGACCCTCCCATATAGGGTCAACAACCCACGACTGTCATAATCAAATGAGACCACCTGGCCTATGATCCTCCCGCACTTCCGATGCTCCTCCTTCATACCCTCGACCTGCGCCTCTCGGATCTGCTCCAGCAACAAAGTAATCACTGTCATCCTCATACATATATCTCGAATCGGAGCCGACACTGCCTTGCGGCTCAGAGCATCGGACCCCACATTGGCCTTGCCTGGGTGGTAAATGATCTTACAATCATAATCCTTCACCACATCTAACCACCGACGTTGCCTCATGTTCAGATTTGGCTGATCCATGAGGTACCTCAAACTCTTGTGGTCCGTGAAAATGGTACAATGGACCCCATAGAGGTAATGCCTCCAAATCTTGAGGGCAAAAACTATAGCCCCCAGCTCAAAACCATGCATCGGATAGTTCGCTTTGTGAGGCTTCAGCTGCCTCGAAGCGTAAGTTATCACGTGGCCCCGCTGCATCAATACCGCACCCATGCCCATGATCGAAGCATCACAATAAAATACGAATTCATCGATGCCCTCTGGCAAAGTCAGAATCGGTGTCTCGCATAACCACTGTCTAAGAGTCTCGAAGGCTGCCTACTACTCAGGCCCCCAGCAGAATGTCACCGACTTCTTGGTCAGTCAGGTCAGAAGAACAGCGATCTTGGAGAAATCCTGTATGAATCTCCGATAGTAACCCACTATACCAAGGAAAATCTGAATCTTAGATGGAGACCTCGAAACCTCCCATTGCATCACGACATCTATCTTGGCCGGATCGACCAGAATACCCTTCTGGTTGACAAGGTGCCCCGGAAACTGCACTTCGCGCAACCAGAACTCACACTTGGAGAAATTTGTGAAAAGTCTCTCCCTCCTCAGTGTCTCCAAAACCACTCTCAGGTGCTTCTCATGCTTCTCCTGTGTCCTGGAATAAACCAAGATGTCATCGATGAAGACTACCATAGACTGCTCCAACATCGGTCAGCACACGCGGTTCATGAGGTCCATGAACGCGGAAGGAGCATTGGTGAGCCCAAACGGCATCACCACAAACTCATAGTGACCATAGCGAGTCCGAAAGGCTGACTTCGGCACGTCGTCGTCCCTAAATCGCATCTGGTGATAACCCGATCGCAGATCAATTTTGAAGAACCAAGATGCACCCTGTAGCTGGTCAAACAAATCATCGATCCTCGGGAGGGAATAAGGGTTCTTCACCATTATCTTATTCAGCTCCCGAGAATCTATACACATCCGATGTGACCCATCCTTCTTATTTACAAATAGAATCGGGGCTCCCCATGGTGAACTGCTCGGCATGATAAATCTCTTGTCTAATAGCTCCTGTAGCTGTGTCGACAATTCTTGCATCTCAGGAGGAGCCAACCGATATGGTGCCTTGGCTATCGGTGCCGCACCAAGGACTAGGTCAATCCTGAACTCAGCCTGTCTCTCCGGAGGTATCCCAGGAAAATCCTCCGGGAATACATCCGGGCACTCTCGCACGATCGGTACATCATCCACTATCGCCTTACCCTTTTCCTGGGTATCCATAACATAGGCGACATAACTTGTGCAACCCTGCTGAAGGTAGTGCCTCGCTCTCGCTGCTGAACATAGAGTTGGTCCACCCTGCGGCCTCTCGCCCTGAATCACTAACCCTCCCCCACTAGGAGTTCAAACTCTCACTAGCTGCTGCTCGCAGTCGATCATTTCCCCATTGGGGCTCAACCAGTCCATACCAACTATAAGCTTATTCCCTCGCAGGGGAATATAGACCAAATCCACGGAAAACTACTCGTCGAACAACTAAAGTGTACATCCCCGATGAACCCTCGCAACCCTAACGGTCCTATCATCTACTATCTCCACATCAAGTGGGCAATCCAGCTCCCCCGGAGCCCCTACAAATCGATTGCAGAGGCGAGCGACACAAAAGATCGGGTAGCCCCCGAATCAAACAATATCAGAGCAGATATACCATTCACAAGGAACGATCCCGTCACCACGTTGAGAGCTGCACGTGCCTCCGCTGCTGTCAACTGAAAGGCCCTACTCCTAGCCACATGTGCCTCGGCCCGGCCCTAACGGTCGTCTGTAATCCTCAACGTAGCAGGAGCGGGCGCCGCCACCTATCCTGCTGGTGCTAAACTCGGACACTATGCCTTCTTGTAAATCTTTTAAATTGCACTGAAAGCAAATCAAATATGAAATTGCGGTGGTGGTTCTGGTAGTTGTACAGTCGCTGCTCATATGATCAGTCCGGCCGCACTTGAAGCAACCCGAACTCCCTGCCTTGCACGTCCCCTCGTGCAACTTGCCGCCTTTGCCACAAAGGTTGCAGCCCTGCTGCCTCCTAGATCTGTGATCTGACACCTTGGGCTTCTTGCCCGAACCCTCCATACCAGATGCCGCATCTGGTTACTTCTTCCTTTCCATCTCTAAATCAATCTCTCTCTCTCTCTCTCTCTCTCTCTCTCTAGCTCTGGCAATCATATCCTCCACAGTCTTGCAACTGGATCGACTAATGAACTGTCGGATATCTCTCCTCAACATCTCATGATATCGGGCCTTTTATATCTCCTCGTTCGCCACGTACTGTGGAACGAGAAGGGCCCTCTTCCTGAACATAGCGGTGATCTCCGTCACCGTCTCAGTCGTCTGTCAGAGATCCTGGAACTCCCTAGCAAGCTGTTGCACCTCAATCACAGGTGCAAACTCGGACCTGAAACTGGCCGAAAAATCACTCCAGGTCATCGCATCTAGAACCGCATCATCTCCAATGGCATGTCCTACCTTCTCCCACCAGTTACGTGCTCTGTCCTTCAGGAGACAGGAAGTAAGTCGGACCTTGTCCCCCTCGGGACATCGGCTCGTACGGAAGGCGTTGGCAACATCAGCCAACCACCTGCTGCTAGCAATGGGGTCACGAGCCCCATGATAGTCTGGAGCTCCGCATGCTCTGAACTCCCTGAACATCAGCGTGCGCGACCCCATCATGGCCGCTACCTCAGTGCGGAATGCACTCAGTCTCTCATCCAAAATCTCCAAGATGCCCTCCGTGATCGTACCGAAGATCACAAGATTCTGGTCTAAAATGTTGCACGTAACCTCAGATTAAATGAACTCTCTCATCTGCTCATCTAGCTGCCCGACTCCAGAGCCCGAGCCTGATCCCTCACCAGCGCTTGAAGTGCCAACTGGTCTAGTGCATAGCATCACCATACTGAAAATACACCATAACAAACATCAGAATACATATCATCACTCGAGGGATCTCACACACTACAAGTTTCCTGGGTTCATCTCAGCCTTCCTTCATTCGAGTACGCATCCTCTGCTTTTAGTAGTACGGGCCCATACTACCTTCCACATCTATCTGTACTTTCCTCAAGAACTGCCTTGATTTTACCAAGTCCCTTCTACGGATACTGTTGTTCTTATGCTAATCTTATCCTAGGCTTGCCCTTGGGTAATCACCAACCCACTCTTCGCCATCAGCTACATAAGAATTCCCTGCTACCTACCCCTAAGTAGCTTGCGAATATTAATAGATATCAATAAGACTAGATAATTCTTCGAATGAGAGGTCCTACCCTACAACGGTTGGACTCGAACAAGAGCTGCGAAATAGAGCTAAACCTAACCTTCTGAAATTATTTAGTCCTCGCAATATGTAACATAACATATTCGTTTACTAGTTAGTTAGAGATAACTAGAACTCCAAAAATCACAAAGGAAGCAACATTCGAGCATTGAGTGAACATAATCAAACATATTCTACTCAGGCTATCATATTACTGACTAATCAGTACTAGCAAACAGTTCAATGCGCTCATACATCAGGCACATAAGGCATCTTTCCTAGATCATTAGCCTTAATCTAGCATGCAATTATCATAATAAGATCATAACATAAACTTGTATGGGTAATTTGGGAGTACTTACTTGAGCTCGACTGAGTGCATGCACCACACCCTTTTCCTCTTTTCAAAATTCTTTTTGTAAAAACGATTTTTCTTTTCAAAATTTTATACCAAGTCCATAGTTTGAGTTCAGACACACCCGAGAGTGTGCCTAAATCCCTCAAACCAAGGCTCTGATACCAACTTGAAACATCCCAAAAATACGGTCCAAAAATTTCATTTATAATTTATAAATAAAACCATAGTAACCCAAATCATCTCATAAAAACATAAGTGATAGTATCTGAAAACATCATATCAAAAAACTGTATCAAAATCACATGTCCAAATATCAGAGTAAATCATTCTAGGCTAAACGTTGTGGTGTGTGCAATGCAGTCATCCCGAGCTCTTCCCCTTACTAGCAGAAGTACCTGAAACCAAAACTGAAAACGGTAAGCACGAAGCTTAGTGCGTCTCCCCAAACTACCACATACCATACACATATCACATAATCACATAACAACATAACTTGGGCATAGCCCACTACATCGGGCCCCGCCCGACATCGAACCATAGTCCGGAATCGGGCCCCACCCAACATCGAGCAAAGCTCGGTATTGATGGGTTATGAGCATTACATCATTCCTATGGTGTACATCCAACCCTAATTACGTTGATCTAGGTTTTCTACTATGAACACAACAACATTGAATACCAAAGCATAAACCCTAGATCTAACATGCTATTATCGAAATTGACATAAGATTAGGGTTATAAACATTACCTTGATTGTTATGTAGCAATAACAATCACAATCCTTCTTGATCTTGACTTCTGAAAGCTTAGTGCCTCAAATGTTGCACCTCTAATGGAGTCAAAAACACCGTAAGCAACAAGATGAACAAGGAGAGAGGGAGGAGGCATCAAAAAATGTCCTAGGGTTTCTCTTAGAAGGTTAGGGACGTTTTTGGAGGCATAAGGAGTTCCTTTTATAGTTAGGCTTCTAGGGTTTTGAACTAGGAAACCCTAATCCAGTTGCTTAGTCCTTAAGCAGCCCAAAGACCCTTACAGAAGGCCCTTGGACGATTTCTATATGAACCCCCATATAGAATTCGTCCATGCTTCCTTTATGGATCCTAAGCCCAACTTTGTAACTATCTTATAATTACAATATCAGTCCCCTTTATTTAATTAATCTCTTTTAGCCACAAAATTAATTCTTAATTAAGTCTTGACTAATATTAATTAAACAATATGATTTCTCTTTTAATATATTATTCTTATAATATATTAATAAATCATAATTAATCCTCTTTCTCCTTAATCCATCCTATCAGTTGCTATGGTGAAGGCAACCCAAAAGGACCATGCTTATAATCGGGTGAAGTACATACCAAAATACCTATGGGCTTAGACACCTAATCCAACAGTCTCCCACTTGGATAAGTCTAATAACTATTAAGTACGACTTCAGAACCTGATCAACAATCGTAGCTTTCAAAAGCCACTGTCAACTCTGATCTTATCAGAAGTGCGTCCTTTAGATAAGGGATCATATATTCCTCCATTCTAGATATCGTATGAACTGAGACATGGATTTTAATCATACTCTCTGTTTATGTGTTGTTTCCCGATTTTTGATTTATGACGACTGACAACAAACTACAATTAAACACATCAACTTAGTTCAGGCTTGGCCAAACCCTTAGGGTGTCATCACTAAATTATCAAGGGGCCCACAAATATCGCTTTTATCCCACTTTGGGTAAAAGGAACGGATAAACTTCGACTCAAATGCTCGCTTGTATTTACTCATCAAATCACACACAACAATATGTTTTATAACACCAAGTTACTGGTGCGTTTACATATTATCAATGTGCAACCGACTTGTAAATTACAACTCACATGTCTCGGTTTCAAGAATATAAGATATTATCGTCTCACCAATCACTCGTGATAAAATCCATGAAGCGATCCAAGTGAGTGTGGGTTTAATCCAATGCTCAAATCTTAATTCATAAGTACTCATGAACGTTGTAGCAAACTTTTGCTATGTCTAATACACTTTAGACGGTCTACAAACCAATTCACGACAGTCTAGCTTCAATACCTACTTCCAAAGTATTTATCGACTGTGGATGGTTTGAATAATCTTATTATTCGGGAAGTCAAAACATGCAAAGTGAAACACAAGAAAACTCGAATCCAATATGGTCTCAAACTTGTGAGTATGAATAAAACACCTTTTATTTAGTCACCATATTGATTACACATTATTCATTGTATACTGTTTCGGATAATCAACTTATTACTTGAATTATAACAATAGTTGTCCTATGCTCTAAGCATGCACACTATGTTTACCAACAGTCCTTTATGTGAAATAGATCAATTGAAAACATTTACAATGATGCTCATTTCACCATTCCTAATCCTTATCACTAGTGTAAGAATACCAAATTCTTGCCACTATTAGAATATGTTAGATTCTAACATTTTATGCAACGATGCTTTCGTAATGTCACAGCACCAAAGCCACCAAGACTTTGCCAATGATATTATAAAGTACTCTATTGGAGATTGTTACAAGGAAATTCCATATATATGAAGTCTCACATTCAAAGTACATTCCTTTGAACATCCTTCTTGCATAAAAGTTTCTAATCTAGTCATAGATTCTTGATATCCAACTGCCTTTTATGGAAACATTTCCATATTTGCCATATGACAACTCATTCAAAATAGAATTATATCTATTCATAATAATGTCGATATGTTCCTGTTGGATTAGATGTCTAAGCCATAACTATTATTGGTATCTACTTGACCCGAGAGTAGCATGGTCCATTTGGGTTGCATATCATCAGGACAATTTGTTAGGATGGACTTTTGAGAGAAGGTTATTTATGGTTTATTAATATATTATAAGTTATAATATATTAATATGAAATCATATGTTTTAATTAGTATCGATCAAGAATTAATTTGGAATTAATTTAGTGATCAAAAGAGACTAATTAAATCTATGGGGACTAATTATGATAATTAGTTATATTTATATGTGTTGGGCTTATGATCCATGTTGGACCAAGTTTATATATGGATACATAAAGAGTTGGGCCACATGAACCATGGATCATAAAACCCATGGGTATGGATTATGGGTTATACCCTTGACCCTTGGAATCCTACATATAAATAGGTTACTCCATAGCCAAAATCACCACTTCTTTTCTTAGAGAAATATGGAGGTGTTTTGGTGCATGGAATTCTCTCTCAAGAGCCACCTTTGTCCTAGGTGTGTTGTGATTCCATTTGAGGCATTTCATACTATTGGTGCTAAGCTCTTAAGGCCAAATACATCAAGACTTCAAGCCACATAAAAGGTATGTTTCCCTAACTAGTATATTATATGGTTTATGTCAAATGCATGCTAGTTATAGGTTTAATGCCTTGGAAACCATTTGCATGTATAATAGAGAAAACATAGATCCAAGGTATTTAGAGTTGTATGTGCACCATAGGATGTTGTAGTATACTAAAACCCAACAGTGGTATCAGAGCCATGGG
Source organism: Lactuca virosa (assembly GCF_052849685.1). Lineage (NCBI taxonomy): Eukaryota > Viridiplantae > Streptophyta > Magnoliopsida > Asterales > Asteraceae > Lactuca > Lactuca virosa. The sequence goes on from NC_136434.1 coordinate 266,740,362, forward strand.
TTGTTTTTTATTATATTTGATGCAAATGTATTTTTTTTTCAAGTTGAAGGGAAAAAAAGAAAAAAAAACATGAAGTTTGTCAAATTTTATGATAATTACTTGATTTTATGAAAAACTAATTATTTATAAAATTTGAGTCACTTTACTACAAGAGTTGAATTAGGTTAATTTATTAAAAGATAGAATGATATGATTATTTTATTTGTTTTAAAAGTTTGATCTAAATGGTTTTAAGGAGTTACAAATTTTGGAACTCAAAAGTTTTTTTTAAAGTTATGATCTTAAGAGTTTTGAAACTTCCATAAGTTATGGATGTGAAATGTCTCATTTATTAACTCTTTAGGTTATGAATTCGAAGAGTCTTCAAAGGATAATTGTCAAAGTTTCATGATTTGTATTAGTTTATATGATTATCTAATTTTTTGAAAATTGTTGATGTGAATTATCTTACTTATGAGTTTAATCTAGATCATAGAAAAAATATTTGATTATTGTGTTAATTGGAATATTTGATCTTAATGGTTTTTATGAACTCCATAACTTGTCCTCAAGTTATAGAAAGTGAAGAGTTTTTCTTTTTAAAGTGTCATTAAGTCTCATAGGTTATGAAAATAGAAGAGTCACTATTTTTAATGTCATCATTAAATGATTTAATGCCTTCCATAACTTGTCCTCAAGTTATGGAACTTGAATTTTTTTTTCATTAAACCTTAATTAAACTCATAAGTTATGAAAAATCCAAGAGTTTTGAAAGGTTTCAAAACTTGTCCTCAAGTTTTGGAATTTGTAAAGTTACCCCCCATGTATACTTTAATTCCAAACTAGACCTTAGAATTTTAAAAGTTTAAAATTCAACCCTTATACTATTATTATAATTTTAATTATATAGATATGTATAAGATAAAGTCGTCTTACCATTAGTAGGCCTCATTCACGAAGCCGGTCTATAAGGGGGGTATAAGGTTACTGCCTATAAAATGGCAGTTTAATGGGTGTCCACTCTCACTCACCGCTTCCTTGACCGGTGGAGGGTCGTTAGCCGAACAGGTAGGACAAGGACTATAATTCTCCCTTCATTATAAGTATAATGATAAATACTAAGTAACTAAACACTTATAAATTCCCAATCTTAGTTACTTAGGAAAATGTGAATAAGGTGCTAATCCATGAAATTACACTTTGCACTTTGTTTAAGCTGTTAGTGGAGCGTGTGTGGTTAACCGGCACACTAACCTGGACTTAACAAGGTAGGCAAAGGGTAACTTAATGTTTATCATAGTATTGCTGGAGCGTGTGTGGTTAACCGGCACATCGATTGAGGGGTAAATATTAAGTGTACCAAGTATATTTGCATGGTTACTTCACACCTTGTTTTGTGATCCTCGGCATCCCAGTCACAAAACCTGAAGGGCACACTCGAGATTGAAACATGCCATTGAAAAGTTCAATGAATCTCAAAAGAATCTAGGAGTTTCAAAACCAATTAAAACCTAATAATACATTTCGTTTATCTTGGTGGAAATTGGTGAATCGTCATTCACCTACCTTCAAATATTTTATAGCTTGGATTACGGCATCCCTCTTCCAAGTTATAAAATAGTTTGTTGGGTCCTAGCCTTAATATATCATATTGGGCGTTATATTAAGGACTTAAATCAACTTTACGTGAATTTCTCCCATTGTTGATGTCTGGTTTAGACAACAATGATCTTCCCAAACCAAGCTTTCCTAATGAATATGACTTCCTGAGTTTGGCTCATGGAAGTCATACTTCTCTTCCTCCACCTCCTCCAATTATTCTCCCTAACCCACAAGTTCAAGGTCACTCAAGCCCTAATGGCAAGCAAGGTCTATGTGTGATCACATCTTAGAGATGAAGTCACATATTGACAAGCCGGGAGAGTTGGGTGTCAAAGTCTTGAGAAAGTTGGATGTTTAATCACTTTCTAAGTCACATAGTGAGCTCCTTTGGGACTACTATGAAACAGACCATGACATGAACCTTAATGATCATATCTATTTGCTTGGTGCTGCTGAATCAGCAATGATTTGGAACGATAGTAAAGCAAATTTGATTAGAAGATCAACTTCGAAAAAAATTATGGACAGTGACAATGGTGACACTGGAAATCCAGAAAAAGCATTCTCTTCCCAATGGAAAGGGATTGGCCATAGTCAACCCGGTTGACCAAATGGATGTGTGAGTCAAGTGAAGGACTAAAGGGATCGAGTACACATTCTTGTGCACTTGTCATGTCCACCACAAAGCTCGTTAAGACTATTTGATTTACTAAAGTTTAGTAAATATGGTTATACTTACAAGTTTAAGTATAATTCTGAAACATTGGAAAAGTCTCAATGTATGGCAGAACGAATGGGAAGAATCAAATTAGGCAGAAAGATAAAAGTTTCTCAAATCTGAAAAGATGGGAGAGTACTTTAGTATCATGTTTGTGATCATCTTAATGATTTAAAAATCATATCACAATTAGTCCTCTAAAGGTCATCTTAGTGCATTCTTATGACTAAGAAGAGGAGTCATGAATTGTTGAAATGGTTAGATCAGGAAGATGAGTCATACTTCGTTCCAAAACAATTCTTAGAGTCATACTCCAAGATTGTAACTTGAGTGACATATCTTAAAGAAAGGTTTAAAACACTTGTCAAATGTAAGAGTAAAAGTGTCCTACTCTTATACATTTGAAATTGGTAAGTTGTGATGTTTTGGATAAAATAAAGACCAACTAAGGCCAATTGTGTGAAGTGTTTGTCTTGATAAAGAATCCGCACTATCTCTTGAATATTTAGCAAGATAGTCTTATATGTCAAGAGGATAGTGGGAGTCTTAAAGATCCTAAAAAGAATTTCAAGAACTAATCAAGAATAAAACCTGAGGTTCTTCACTAGCACACGACTTGATGTTTATAACCTATCGTGTTGACATATTCTGTGCCCATTCCAGTTAAAGTTGGCTTTGCATAGGAGTTCTGAAAGTTCTCAATTGGTTGCATAACAACTTGGAAGCAATGGCAGGCCCTGTACTGCCAAGTGGCAAGAAGTTAAGATTGCATAAGTTCAGTCCATATGAGTTTGGATTTGTCATTATCCTTGTCTTGTGACTATGGTTTTGACGATTCACATGGATAAGAACACATACACCATAAAATCTAAGGGTCATAAGGTTTCTCTCCGATTCATGAAAATGATGGTGAGGAAACACTTCCACCAAGTAGATTTGAAGCAGATGGCAAAAGGTCTAAACAATTGAGACTATGATTACGGCATCCCTTTTCATAGTTCTGAAATTGTTTAGACACACATGCATGCTATCTAAGGAAAGGTGTATGATTTTGATAAAGTTTTATCAAAGCATCTCGTATCAGAAATCTGAACTTTGGTAAGAAAGTCAATAAAGTATTGATTTCTAGAAGTCCAGCTGATTTCTGAGTACATGTCAAAGCTAGTGGGAGCATAAGTCTTATGCTAATAATCATCATGTTAGTGGGAGCATGATAATTATTGTTAGTGTTGCAAGTTAGCAATGTTAATTATAGAAAACAAAAGTTTCAATTCGTGAGGCTGCAGGGATTGAAAAAGTTGTTTTGCTATAATTAAGGGAGAGGATATACCTCATTTCAGTTCTAAAGGCTTAGATTGAGACCTTAATCATCTTTAGTCAAGAATATATATATGAATTTCATGTTGGATTGGTTCAACTTAAGTAAATTATATATATTGCGTTCTCAAAATTCGATTATGATTACGACATCCCTCTTCATAGTCAAATTTTGAAAACATGGCAAATAAAAATATTGTAGCAAAAGACTGGTTTAGAATCATGTCTTTATGTGAGACATCATGAATCGTGTACCATTTGCTTTGGGTACAGGATCGATTGCATGTGCTATAATATTTATCATTTCTAAATTTTTCCAAATGCCCAGAGGCATTAAGAAGGGAAAAGGTCTAGAATTGGATATGACTAAAATGATTAAGCAATTGTCGAGGACAATCTGAGGTTTACCAAAGATTGGTTGCTCAGGGACAGTTGGAAGTATAGTGCTAATTTTGGAAGGACCATATTGACATATTCTGAAAAGAGGCATCTCTTATTCAGAAGTGATAGTCAAAATGAGAATATGGAGTTGTCTCCATAGGTGGAAGTTATCTGTGTAAGATTAGAAAACTTAATGCAAGAAGCATGTCCAAAGCAATGTACTTTGAATATGAGACTTAGTTTCCATGGAGTTGATCTCCATTGGAATACCTTATAATGACTGTTGACAAGTCTTTGTGACTTTGTACATATTCATTACAGGAGGGTCAGTGCATATAAGTTTAAAATCTAAACAGATTTCGATAAATGATAGGAATTTGAAATTCTCACATTTTTCGATAAGGATTTGGGAGTGTGAAATTAGAATCATTGAAATTATGTTCAATTGGTTTATTTCACAAAGTAAGGATCATAGACAAACATAGAGTGCATACTTGGTGTATGGCAAAGCTATTGTTTAAGAAAAACATAGTGTACATGCTTGGAGCATGGGACAACTAGTGTTTTTAATTCAAGTATAAAGTTGATAAAACCGAAACAATGAATAATGAGTAATCAGTATGGTGATAAATAAAAGCGTTTATTTATATTCACAGGGTTTGATACCATATTTGATTCATTTATTCTTGTGTTTCACTTTGCATGTTTTGACTTCCAGAATAACTAAGTCGCTCTTCCTGAATGATTAAGTTACTCAAACCATCCACAGTCGGTCATATGTTGGAAGTAGATATGAATCAAGACTGTCATGGGTTGGTTTGTAGAAGTCCAATTTGGTGGACAAAGTGGTGCTACAACACTCATGAGTGCTCATAAGTTCTAAGTATTGGATTCAACCCGCGCTCATTTGAATCACTTCATGGATTTTATCACGAGTGATCATGAGACGATAATATCTTATATTCTTCAAACCTAGAGATATGAGTTGTTACTATGAGTTGGTTATACATTGATTGCACGAAAACGCATTTGGTAACTCGATGTTATAAATCGTGCCTTTGTGTATGATTCAACAAGTAGTAGAACAAGCCATATGAGTCGAAGTTTATCCATTCCTTTTACCTTCGGGATAAAAGCGATATATGTGGGCCCCTCGATGATTTAGCGATGACACATGTGAGTGCTTGGCCAAGCCAGGACTGATTTGATTTGTTCAATCAGTCAGTCATCATAAATCGAAAATCTGAAAACAACAAATGGACAGAGAGAATGATTATAACCCATGTCTCAGTCCATATGATATCTAGAATGGAGGAATATATGATCCCTTATCTAATGGACGCGTCATTGATTTGTTCAGAGTTCAACAGCGGCTTTAAGACCTACGATTGCTAGTCGGGTTATGAAGTCGTACTTGCAATAATAGTTTTAGACTTATCCAAGTGGGAGACTGTTGAATTAGATGTCTAAGCCCATAACTATTATTGGTATGTACTTGACCCAAGAGTAGCATGGTCCATTTGGGTTGCATATCATCAGGACAATTTGTTAGGATGGACTTTTGAGAGAAGGTTATTTATGGTTTATTAATATATTATAAGTTATAATATATTAATATGAAATCATATGTTTTAATTAGTATCGATCAAGAATTAATTTGGAATTAATTTAGTGATCAAAAGAGACTAATTAAATCTATGGGGACTAATTATGATAATTAGTTATATTTATACGTGTTGGGCTAATGATCCATGTTGGACCAAGTTTATATATAGATACATAAAGAGTTGGGCCACATGAACCATGGATCATAAAACCCATGGGTATGAATTATGGGTTATACCCATGACCCTTGGAATCCTACATATAAATAGGTTACTCCATAGCCAAAATCACCACTTCTTTTCTTAGAGAAATATGGAGGTGTTTTGGTGCATGGAATTCTCTCTCAAGAGCCACCTTTGTCCTAGGTGTGTTGTGATTCCATTTGAGGCATTTCATACTATTGGTGCTAAGCTCTTAAGGCCAAATACATCAAGACTTCAAGCCACATAAAAGGTATGTTTCCCTAACTAGTATATTATATGGTTTATGTCAAATGCATGCTAGTTATAGGTTTAATGCCTTGGAAACCATTTGCATGTATAATAGAGAAAACATAGATCCAAGGTATTTAGAGTTGTATGTGCACCATAGGTTGTTGTAGTATACTAAAACCCAACAGTTCCATCCAATACTCTACTTCCAATTGCCCACAAGCGACCAATCCTTGGCGAACCTCAGATTGTTCTTGACAGTTGTTTAATTAATTTCAGTCATATTTGGTTCTGGTCCTTTTTCCCTCTTAATGCCCTAGGCATTTGGAAGATCAGAACGATCGAATATTACAGCATATGCAATCGATCCTATACCGGAAGCGTATGGGATACGATTCATGAATAACGTGATATGTTACCAGTTTCTTGCTATAATATCGTCATATATAGGATTCCCATATGTTGAATCTTTTCAACATAACATCCATATATATCTTTTGACTAAATTTGATTAAAATTTCTCGATCTAAACTTTTAGATTTGAAATGAAGTATAATATTCTCTCCTTTAATTATAGCAAAACAACTTTTCAACCCCTGCAACTTTGCAAATTGAAACTTTTGTTTTCTATAATTAATATTGCTAACTTGCAACATAATAATCATGCTCCCACTAACATGATAATTATTACTTTACTAACATAACACTTATGCTCCCACTAGCATTGACATGTACTCAGAAAACAGCTGGACTTCTAGAAATCAATACTTATTGATTTCCTTAATGAATGTTCTTATTTATGATACGAGATGCTATGATAAGCCTTTATCTAAGCTTCTCAAACTCATACACCTTTCCTCAGATAGCTCATATGTGTGTCTAAACAATTTCAGAACTTACAACAATAAGTCTTAATTGTTCAAACTAATTGCCAAATCTCACAATTCGAATTATGAAGAGGGATGCCGTAATCATAATCGAATTTGAGAATGCAATTTACAAAATCGCTATCTTCTTAAAATCTTCCTAGTGAAAGTGTTTCCTCACAATCATTTTCATGAAGCGAAGAGAAACCTTATCACCTAGATTTTATGGTGTATGTGTTCCTATCCATGTGAATTTTTCATAACCATTATCATAAGACAATGTTTGTGACAAATCCAAACTCATATGGATGGAACTAGATCATCCTTAATTTCTTGCCATAAAGGGTCCCACCATTGCTTCCAAGTCTTTGAGCGGCTCACCCCTACCTATCAATGTACTTTCCATTGATCAGGATGCCTTGCCTCTATGTAATCAATTGAGAACTCATATAACTCATATGCATAGTTGATTTAAACTGGAATGGCACAGAAACAAAAAATGTGTCAACACGATAGGTTACAAACCTCAAGTCGTGTGCTAGTGTTTAACAATAGGTTTACCCTTGATTAGTTCTTGAAACTTTTCAAGATCATTTAGACTCCCACTGACCTCTTGACATATAAGATTCTCTTTTCAAGAAACATTTCTTGACAAACAAATATCCAAGAGTTAGTATGGTTCCTTATCAAGGCAAACACTACACACAATTGGTCTTAGTTGGTCTTTGTCTTATCCAAGACATCACAACTTACCAATTTCAAACATGCAAGAGTAAGAAAAACATTTTCCTACTTCACATTTGATGAGTGTGTTAAAATTTCTTAAGATGATGTCACTCAAATAACAATTTTTGGAGTACGACTCTAAGACTTGATTTTGGAACGAAGTATGATACACCTTTTGATTTAACCATTTCAACAATTGCCGATTTATCTTCTTAGCCATACTAGTGTACTAAGGTTAGAGGATCAATTGTGATACAGTTTCATAATCACTAAGTTAATCATAAAATAGATACTTAAGTACTCTCCCTTCTTTTTCAGATTGGAGAAACTTTTATCGTTCTGCCTAATTGATTCTTGTTATTCGTTTTGCTATTCATTGAAACCTTTTCAATGATTCAGAATCATACTTAATCTTTTAAGTATAATCACATTTACTAATCTTTTAGCAAATCATGACAAATATTTTATCGTTCTTTGTGGTAGTCTCAACCTAGTGCACAACAATGCGTACTAGATCCTTCAGTCTTTTACTCGACTCACATACTTATGTGAACACGGAATTAGTCTTAATTTCCCAAATACGAAGGTTCTCATTCATCATACAATACCAGTTACATGATTCCAAATTTCTATCCAATTGAAACTTGGGCAATGAGAATCTTTCCTTATTTGGTAAATTTCTGACATTACCAAAAATAACGTAACTAAGAATCATATCCATTTCAATATTTCTAACAATAGAAACAAACAAACATCAATTTTCAATAATAACATTGCAAGGATAAATAAATAAGATAAAACTCAAAATTTCATTTATTTATAAAACGCGGAAAAACTTGTCCTTACAACGCAATTCAAATGAAAACTATGCTTATTACATATTCCTAAGCAATCTATCCTAACTCTTGAACATCATCTCAAAAATCCGATCTTCGAATTATGCGATCGAAATCCATTTCTTCGTGATCAGACTCGGCTCATTCTTCCTTTAAGCTTCCTTTCTTTTCTTCGATCCTACAAAACATCAAAATGTAATCATATCACATCATGTATTAAGAATCTACAAATAGGAACTTAATAAAGTTAGATAGTGGATTTTACCTGAAGCAGAGTCATACATCTTGACTCTCCCATCTCTTAGATCTCTCAGGTAGTTAGGGAAGCTTCGTGACCAATGCCCCTTCTCTTGGCAGTAGAAACACAGATTCTTTGGGAATGGGACAAGGGACTATCTCAGTCTTAGCCTTTCTCTTGCGTAGAGAAAACTTTTCTGGACTTCCAATATCTTCATTGTCCATAGAAGGTTGGAACATTGATTTACCAGAAAATTTTGCTTGACCAGTCCGCAAAATCATTTCTGATTCAGCAGCAATAAGCAGATAAGTCAAATCAATGAGGGTCACGTCGTGGTCCATTATATAGTACTCTCTAATGAACTCACTATATGAGTCAGGAAATGATTGAAGAACCAAGTCAACAACCAGCTTCCTAGAGATTTCGACACCCAACGTTCCCAATCTATCAATATGCAACTTCATATCCAAGACATTAGCACATACAGACTTTCCATCTTCGTGTTTGTTTGCCAATAGGGCTTGAGTGACCTTGAACTTTACAAGTCTTTGAACACGTGAGTCAGGGAGAATTATTGGAGGAGGTGGAGGAAGTGAAGTATGATTTCCATTTCCACAATCCAATCGTGGAACATCATCTTCGTGTGGAAAACCTTTTCCAAAGGATTCAGGAAGACCATAGTTGTTAGATTTTGACATCTACAAAACCGGAGAAATTCAAGTTAGTTGATAAAATCCTCAATATAGCACCCAAATGAAATATTGAGGCTAGGATCCAACACAATATTCTACAATTTGGAAGAGGGATGCCGTAATCCAAAGCGCAGAACATTTGAAGGTAGGTAAATGACGATTTACCAATTTCCACCATGAAAAACAAAAATTGAAAATTAGGATTTAAATGAATTGAAACTCTTAGATCTTTTGAGATTCATTGAACTTTTCAATGGCATGTTTAATCTCGATTATGCCCTTCATGTTTGTGCCTGGGATGCCAAGGATCACAAACAAGGTGTGGATAACCAAGCAAATATACTTGGTGCCCCCAATGTTACAGTCACCTAATCAACGTGCCGGTTGGCCACACACGCTCCATTGATCTATGACAAACATCGAGTCACCCTTTGCCCCCTTCGCTAGACTCAAATTAGTGTGTCGGTTAACAACACACGTTCCACTAACGTCTTGGCAAGGGTACAAAGTGTAATTTCATGGAATAGAATCAATGCCACATTTTTTCCTAAAGTAACTAAGATTTGGGAATTTATAAAAGGTTAGTTAATTGCATTACATTATACTTATAATGGAAGGTTGTGTCCTATCCTACCCGTTCGGCTAACGACCCTCCACTAGTCAAGAGTGCGGTGGGTAAGAGTGGATACCCATTCAATCGCCATTTTATAGACAATTTCCTTAAACACCCCTTAGAGACCAGCTTCGTGAATGAGGCTTACTAACGGTAAGACTGACTCTTTACTTATACATGTATAATATGTTAAACTTTTAAATGTTATATAGTATAAGGGTGTATTTTACACTTTTAAAATACTAGGTGGTCTAATTCAACAAATTATACTTTTAATTTAATTAAACTTAAACCATATAATTATGATTTATGAATTATCTCTTTTAAATAAACTCTTAATTAAATTAATAAACCATAAGGGTGTAAATTGAACTTTTCAAAACTTTAGGGTTTTAGAATTTAATATTTCGAAATTAGTATCTTTTAATTAAAATTAAATTCCAAAACTTGAGGACAAGTTTTGAAACTGTTGGAACAAAGTTATGTTAGGATCGATAGATTCTATGCAGGCAAACAATTAAGAACGTAATTACGAACACAAGAATGGCTTTAAAGATGTCGTATGATTAAGACTTTAACACCTCAGAAGAGCTCGATTAAGAACTTCGACTGTAGAGATGTTTAGGGTTACAAAACAATAATCAATGATAATCAAGAATGTATCTAATGCATACATGCATGCACTATTTATAGTTTAACCCTACTAGATAACCACGGATGGTCAGGCGCAATCCGGATATATAAAACAAGCCCATGACGCAACACAATAATACCCAACAATCTCCCCCTTTGCGTCAATGGAGCCGAAAGCTCAGTTGGGTTGAGCTACTGAAGACTTCTTGATTGTCTTGAACACCTTCGGTATGATGGCCAATAGATGATGACGAAAAGTAATGTACCACCAAAGCATGTCCGTGAAGTTCTTCTTGTCTGCATTAGAATTCTGCTTGCACCGATGAATGATACTGATACTGTGCTCTAAGCAGTCTATGGAGAACAAATGTTTATCAACAAGAGCGAACAGAAAACGATTGGCTTCTCCTCTTGTCAACATCACAGTAAGATGTGTAGAATCAATCTGGCCCATGCTCATTTTATTCACATCTCCTGGTTTCGTTGTTGGCTTCACAGTTGGTTTCTTATTCATCACTTTTGCTATCTCCTGATCCATTGCAGCTACTTCATGGATATAGGAAGCCAACATCCTCTTCAAATGATCCAGTATTGGCTCATATTCTTTCGGATTGGTGAGCAAAATGTTAAACAACAGAATCCAATCATGAGGATTCAAATTTGGAAGATCTGTCAGGGAAATAACCGACACCGAGTTTGCTGATCCTCGAGTGATTTTGAAACTAACATTAATGAACATTCTGACAGGCGAAGGTTTTAGTACCTTGACAATAACAATCTTCTGTGCACTCCATGTCAAGTACTGAGGCTGACCGAACTTCACATAAAAATCAATTAGTTCACGATCAATTTTCGGATGAGGGAAAGGAACTTTAACAGTCGAATCAAAACAATGAAATGTGAATGCCTTTCGTGTTATCGGCATATCGAACTGTGAATCCTTTGAATTATCACAATCAAAAGAAGCGACAGGTTCCAGCCAGTAGACGCTTGGAAACTCTATTGCCTCCTTGATGTGTGTTTCTCTTGTCCAGAGAGGAAACAAGGCCTTTTTGCAGTTTAAGGCATCTTGTTCTTCCTTGTTCCTTCTCTCCCTCTCTTCAGCCTCCCTCGCAACCCTTAAGGTTTCATCCAATTCTCTGTACCTCTTCTTTCGTTATAGGGCCTCAACAATAGTCTCTTCTTCTTCTTCATCACTGTCATCATCAATCCCCTTCTTCTTTTCTTTTTTCCTGGAACCCGAAGCTTCATTACCCTTCGGTTCGGTTTTAAGTGTGACTTTCGGTTAAGCTGTGACTTTCGATTGAGAAGTTTCAGTTTCAGTTTTCACAGTTGCCTTCGGTTGAGCACCTTCTCCCCCTTGTTTTGGAGGTATGAATCTCTCCGAAACACCCTTCATCTCATGTAACATTGCAAGGGCAGGAAGAAATTTTATAGTCAGATGATTTCGTATAGTGAGAGTAAGGATAAGATCATGATCACCAAGAAGATTGGTAAGTATATCCTTCACATCTCTAGCACAGCTTCTGAATACTGCACGCTCAGTCTTCAATAATGAGATCTCCTTTTCAGCTTGAGCCAACTGCACCTTCTGAACTTCAATTGTTGAGGCTTGGCGGGCAAGATCTTCCTTTAAAGCACTCTCCTTTGCTAAATCAGCTTGGAGGGTTGAACGATGAGAAGTTACTGAACTAAGCAGAGATGTATTCTCAGGTTGAATAGATGAACGAACCGCCTCAAACTTCGTTTGCTCCTCTTGAAGTGATTTGTATAAGGAATCCACTGAAGCATTTACCTTGGCTGCATTGGAATCAGCATGGCCTTTGAGTGATTCAAGAAATATCTGAGTACTGTGAACAAGTTCTGTAACCTCAGTAGTGGCCTGCTTGCAAGAAGAAGTGGAATCCTCAACAGCCTTCGTGGATTTGTCAATAGCCCCAGTATATTGCTCAAAAACGGTATCCATAAAAGCTTTAAGCACAACATCATTGTATGACTTGTTGGCAACAAGCAATTTATCGAGCTTATCATTAATACTCTGCACTTGTTGGCGAGTGACATGAGCCTCTTCATCATCGTCGGTAGGAAGCCGATAGGGACTGTAGTAAGTAGAGTCAAACTCATCATTATCACCACCGAGAGTGGCATCGGAATCGAATGAAGGTGAGGGTGAAAGAGGTTTAGAAGTAACTGGAGGTTCGGTTTCAGTAGTCGCCCCCGTATTAGATACGTTGACGTTTACTATTGGTTCTGAGGTAGTAGTGGTAGTTGATTGGGAAATAATAGGAGGATGTAAAGGAGTTGTAGAAATAGGAATGATACTAACTGGTGGTGGGGGTGGTGGAATAGAAGTTGTTGTTGGAGATGTGGTAGGTGGGGGAATAGGAGCAACCGAAATTGGAATAGTTGTTTTTGGTGGAGATGGAGGAGGTGTTGGAACCTTATCATTAAGAGGTTCGGTTGGAGTTCGAGATCGAGGAGGGGTGCTACCTCTCGGTGATTCATGATGCTCTTCTTCATCCTCCTCATCATTGTCTGAACTGGAAGGAGAAAGACTCTTGGATTTCTTCGCTATCTTCTTAATCTTCTTTGGCTTGGAAGAATCCCGTTTTTTAGACTTTCGCTTCCTAGACTTGGAAGGCTTAGACTTATCATCCTCGGTTGTTCCTTTCTTTGTAGTTGCCCTTTTTCCTCTGTTTTCAAGTTTCTCCATAGCATCCAAAGCAGCTTGCTGTTCAGGAGATAGTACTCTCGGTCCTTTGGGAGGAAGTTTGCGATAATCAGCCATCACCTTACTTTCGGCTGAGACACACCTGTACATCGTCTCAGGTATGGAGCCATTGTGAGGGAACTTTGTGGGATCAGAAAAGATAATTTTCTTGGTGTGAAACATAGCCACAAACGAGACTAGGGCATCCTTCATGACCGGGATCTACAAAGAATCAATTGCCCTGCGTGTGATGAGAGTCCAGAAGCGACCACACGAAAATTTCAGAGTGCCTCGTTGAAGTGTTGAGGCTTTGCACCACCTGTGACCAGATAATCGACCCATAGTCAAGATTTATCCCATTGTAAAGACCGTATAGAATGGTCAGAAAACCCTTGCTAGTTCCATCAGACCCACCACTCCTCTCCGCCAAACTCTTGATAAGAAGAGTAAGCAAGCCATTCCATTGGGGCGGCAAACACGATTTATTAAACTTTGTGACGGTGGTAAGAACATCAGTGTAGCCTATCTCGTAGAGCATCGAGAATAGTTGAGTAGTGGTGATAAAGTCAGGTGAGATCACAGACGAATCCACAGCAAGCTGTAACAGTGAACAAAATCTCCCTTTTGAAATCGAAGCCTTGTGAGAGAAGATTTGGAAGTAGATCCTCTCCTTGTTCTTGTCATATGATGCAGTAGTGTAGACTTGCGATAGGAGTGACATTGGGATGGCTTCCACCTGTGTTAGAGCGAGAACTATAGGTGAATACTTCAAGCATTCAACCACTTGTAGCATGTATGAATCGTACAGAAAAGGGTTGAGTTGAATGATCATTGTGACATCCCCTAATTTCTCGGCCAGAAAAGACCGATTTAATTTATGCTTTTTAAAATAAAATCAGAGAAATCTTTTTAAAAGATGTTGTGGAATTGGTCCCCAAAACAAAACATGATAAAAGTTTGTCAAAACCTTTCTTTAAGAAATATATAATTTCCTTTTATATCAACACCTCGGGATGTCATGTTCCGATACAGATCAAAAGCATAAACAAGACATTATAAGCCTTACAACAGTTATTTATAACTACTGCCCTATAGTCCAAAATCACTCATCACCATCATCCCACTATGCTCGGGGTCCACTACCTGTAATCATAAAAAGCTGAGTGGGTCAGGCTTGGAAGCCTGGTGAGCATATAGGGTTTTCAACCCACAATAAATAAATTTATTATACTTAAACATCAATCAATCAACCAAATTACCCCAACCCCGTTATCTTATTTATTTCTTCAGGATTTACCCTAAGATTCAACTATCACTCATTCCTAAGGATTCATCCTAAGGAATGGACACAAGGTCACACCATCACCAGGGTTTATACAACAGGGGCTAAATTCATAGCTCTTATTTATTGACAGTATTATTGACAGTATTCACCCCTATCATACATGTCAATGGGTTTTTAGAGTACTCCAAATGAACATATAGTTCATTACACCTACAGGTTGCGGGCCTGCTAGTGTTCCACAGACCGTCTAGAATAGTCCATGGTTGTCATCCCTACTCTGCTGAATGACGGGGGTCACCGTTTGGGTAAGGGCTTATCTCATATTTCACCACTCACCCTCAACTTATGATCTCCTTTCACCACTCACCCTCAACTTATGATCTCCTTTCACCACTCACCCTCAACTTATGATCAATATTACTGATCATCTCCTTTATCCAACTCACCTTTCATCACACACCCATTATTTCATCTACCCATGTTTTACCCAACATTTTTGTAGATAAAAATACATATACAGTTTAAATTATTTAAAAACATGTATAAATCGCACCTTCAACATCCAACTCAAATAAACAAACAATAAATATTCACACAACACGTATTTTATATAAAATACTTCATATGTATGTGTAAGGTGAAAGTAACTACATACTCACCTGATTTAATGAAAACTGGGCACCAATTCGTTTCCTAAAACGATCGTTTCTAATAAAACCGGGAGTTTTATTGAGAAACCGGGCTTTGCTAAGGGTCGGGCTTCAAAACCGAAAAGATAAATTTTCCGGGCTTCTCGGGAACTTCGGAACGTATTTCGGGCTTTAGAAATGATACTGGGGCTTCGGGGGAAGTCAAAATGATAAAAAAGATGAAAAATGGGTGAAAAGTGACAAATTTCGGATTCTACCCGGGAGGATTCGCACCATCCTATTTATAGATGCGAGGTTCGGAGCTCCGGCCGAAGGAAGGGACAGGCGGCAGCAGCAACGAGGCTCGGACAGGGCAGGTGGCGAGACACGCGTCGGATGCGAGGGTTGCACACGCCTGTGAGCTCGGAAGATGCCACCGATGCGAGGCGCGTCGGTATCCTAGTGGACCTCGACTTCGGACGAATCAGCAGCTGACACGAGGCGTACACGAGTCATCTCGCATCCGAGGTGACGTGGCCGAACCTAAGCCATGCGAAATTCCTCGGTTTTTACATTTTTCTCGGTTTTTTGTGCAAAAACTTCTAAAATCCATAACTTTCGCATACGGGCTCCGTTTTTGACGTTCTTTATATGCACGCGTAGGTAAAATTACGCTCTACAACTTTCGTTTAGACTTCATCGGCTAATTTTGACTTTAATTTTTGTATTATTATTTTTATCAGACAGGGACAGGAAATCCGTTAAAAATTCATAACTTCTTCATCTGACGTCCGTTTTCGTCAGAATTTTTACCGATGTGCTACTAATGACGAGACCTTCGATTCTCGTTTAGGTCGTGTTGGCTAAAAATCACTCGATCTAAAACTCGAGTTTTTAGCTGTCTACTACTAAGCTGAAACTTCGAAAAATCATAACTTCCTCATACGAAGTCAGATTTGGGCGTTCTTTTTATACCTACTCTCGGTTTAACGAACACTACGAGTTTCGTTTAGATCACTAAGGCTAAAAAGTAGTTTATCAAAAACTCACTTTTTACGACATTCGACACCGTGCCGGTTTATCGTGAAACTTCGACAGGTCATAACTTCTTCGTTATAACTCGGATTTCGGCATTCTTTATATATCTGTAATCCTTGTCACACCCACTACAAGTTTCTTAATAGATATCAGCTTTATCTAATATTTAATTTTGACGCTCATTTTTATTCTTAATTAATTAAACCCTAATAATTAAGCATAAAACACATAACTCACATAAAATTCACATAATTCCCTTTCATTTCTTCAAAATGAGTTACAAAGGTTAACCTAGACCATTATGTCAATATTAATGCCTAGCCTAGAAACACAGGCGTTACAATCATGTTCTGGTTTGGCTTGATCGAGAGCAATGAGGACGATGCAGTTTGATCGTGAGCAGATGAAGAAGTAGCCATTGTTGAGTGAAGGAAGAAGATGAACAGTTGCAAATCGCCTTTTATATTGAGAGAGTTTTGTTGATGGTAAAAGAGAAAAATGTAATTAGAAACCGTTTATATACCGTTGCCAGGAGAGAGAAAGAATCGTCATGATAATGATGAGGTCACTGAAACGTCGCCTGAAAAAGCGCGATGTAACAGGTTAGTTTCTCCCAGGTATACGTCAGCAGGCGTGGGTATAGGAACCGTTCAAATTCACGCGCCCAAAAGCTTATCCTGAATTTGTCGTTTGAAATTCAGCTTCGCTCCAAAAATTAGGATAACCCCTGTTGCTCCAAAATGTAAACGAACCAACAACAACCAGAATTGTGGAAAATCACAAAGAATTTTCGTGCAATGGTGTGACAAAAGATAAAGAAATAAAGCAAAATGTGTGTAGGATGTGAGTGATGTCTATTAGAAGACATAAAGCAGATGATTACGGGCAAGAATCGCTTCCTTCAAGGTCAAGAGAGACTTGAAGTGCTTGCGTGATTTCTCGAGAAAATATGATCGAGTGTTTGTAAAGAAACACCGAAAGGATTCTTTTAATGAATAGGCTAAGGGTAGTTTATCTTCAACCGAATGTCGATTCTTAACATAAGACCGAACGTTGGAAGAAGTACTTGTGAGACCAATGTGGTCTGTTGAACAAGTAGGTTGGATGTAATTTGCTGTGACTAAAGATGTGATAGAAATCTCAAAAACAAAAACAAACTGGATCTTTTTGGGAAGAAAAGCCTTGGTGTTAGACAATTTCATAAAAGACCACTAAAAAAATGAGATTTCATTAGGTAACCAGTAAGATCTTGAATATAATGATTCATCGTCAATTATATATTCAAAGTCACGCATGGATGTGGCTTACCCTTATTGATGTGTAAATGAGTTGTCTTTCCTATAAATAGGAAGTGAGTGACACTCATATTTAGTAAGGAACCATTTGGAGTGTTAGACTAGAGAGAGAAATTGGTACAAACCCATTTGTATATCCTTTCTAGATCTAATATGAGCTTACAAAGATTTATTTACTCCTTGTGTTCTTGAGTTTGTATGATGATTCACTAGATCTTTTCTTATTCCGCACATGCCATCGTAATCAACACCTCTACAATTGGTATCAGAGCGCGTGTTCTTGATTGGATCAAGAATTGATCCTTGATGGCGTTTTTGATTTGGTGATTCATTTTTTGATCTTTGATCTTCATGATTTAGAGAGTTTTTGGATTCTAGAAATCGAATTCATCTTTGATTCTATTCATAATTCGATTTTCTTCACTAGAATTCAAGTGATTTTTACTTTCTCTCTCTAGAAAACCCATTTAAATCACTTTCTCTCTCTAGAAATCTTTAAGTTTTTGTGATCATGGTGCGTTTGGAGTGTGATTCTTGGGTTGTAATCATTGAAGGTGTGAAATACAAGGTCAACGAATTTCAATTCTATGGATTATTGATAAGTGGGTTGATTTCATTGGATTCTATGGTTTCTTATGGAGGTTTGAAGGATGTTCATGGAAGATTGGTATCTCAACCACTTTCAAAGATTGAATGCTTGTATGATCTTTTCATTATCATTTTAGTTCGTAGTGATAACCGAAAAGAAGGAGAAGAAAGAGATTTGTTTAATAAAAGATACATTTCTCTTGTTGAAAACCCAAGTGATGTTCATGCTCTTAAGTTTGTTGAAGATGTTCTTGATGATGACCATCATGTTCTTGATGTTCTTGATGTTCAAGAAAAAGGAGTTCAAGTTGATTCTCATGATGAAAAAGTTTTTTGCTCGATTGGAGTTCAAACCGATGATATTTTGTGTTCTTGTGATTCGTTTGAAGGAATGATTTCTTATCGGAAGCCGGTGATCCTAGAAATTCACAAGTATCAAACTCCAAAAGATTTGATTCAAATTCACAAAGTTGAAGTTGTGGAAAGTGGGTTTGTTTATGAAATCAAGTCTTCAAGATGCAATAAGATGAGAAAGAAAAAGAAGAAGATGATTACTCGTAAAAACAAGCGGGTTTACTCACAAAAATCGTCAAATGTTGTGAAGCCGAAATCCGTGAAGCAAATTTGGGTTCCAAAGCAACAATCTCCAAGTGTTGCATTGAATTTGAAGTCAAAACACAAGAGTGTTGGAGGTTCTTTTGAAGATGTTCTTGGATCGATGAAGAACACGAAGAACGAGTTGTACATCACGCATAATGGGTGGTACAATGTTCAAATTGGAGATTTTCTCGTTCCGACAAAAGAACCAATATCTTCTAAATTTGATTCGTTTGTTGCAAATGGATCTCGATTCGTCAAAAAGGTATCACAAATTCTCAAATGGATTCCAAAACGTCCATGATTTCGATTCATATTTTGCGTTTTTCATTTTTGATCGATTTGCCTCATTGGATCTATTTCGTCTCAATCCCATTGTTGATCCAACAAAATTATTTTTGTTTAGATCAAAACCAAATTAAACTCATTTTTTTTAATGTGAGCCCAAATTCGATCACTGTTCATGTCCAATCTTTGAGTCCGAAATTTCATTTCCGCATACTGTTCATATAATGAGTCCAATCCGATTTCTATTCATTTTTGTTTAGCCCAATGTCCAAACGAATCAGTTCATTCGTTCTTAAAGTCAAAATCGGAGAATAGAAGTCAAAATTGGAATTTCAACATACGTTCTTGATGAACCGAAATCGAAAATTCCTTGTTTGGAGTCGAAATCATCTTCGATTGTTGCTATTGATTGATCGTTTGCAAATGTGAACAAACTGAGGGAGATCGTTAGGTCGAATCAAGATAGTTAAAAGTCAAAGTTCAATTTTGTTTCATTTGCATCTGTTTCGTTCGCTTCCAAGTATCATTTGTTGAAGTTCGTCTGTCAGTCATACAATCGAATAGACAATGATAATCAAAATTGTTTTTGGATTTTGGTTGGTAAAACCTTCAAGAATCGAATCGTATGTTGATATTTGACTGATGCTAGTAAGTCAAAATTGAAAATGGTTTGATGTCGATTGACGATTTTGGGTTTGATAGTTGAATTCGATTTAACTGAACGAAGTCGTTTGGAGTCAAAAGAAATTGTTTTGGTTCGTATACTGAAAACGTAATTTGGAAATGGAGTCGATTGTAGTCGAATGTGTTAATTGTTCAATTGAGTCAAATTTTGATTTGGAATTGAGAGTCGACACTGGAAACGAGATGGGATAATCACTGTCTTTGTTGATTAAAAGCGAAGTCATGGTTGATCGATTTCAAAGTGATGGGGTTGATGAAACGAAGTCTGGGAAATCGATGATTTTGAGTCGCTATAGATTTCGATGGTTCATTGGTCGAAATTTGTAGCAGTCATTGTTCGTTGGTTGCTTGGTATCGACTAGGAAGCAAATTTGATTTTGAGAGCGAATGAACCAAAAAGCGAAGGATTTGGTTAATGTTGATGGTCACCTGTTGATTTTGCTTGAGAACGAAATATGTTTTGGATTGGTAATCTGAATTTCGAAAGTTTGGAGTTTGGTATTGGCAACTAATAGAATGGTATTTGTGATAAAAGCAAGGATGATTTGAGTAGTCGATGGTTGTTGATGAAGGCAAAGAATTGGGTTGGGGAAATAACGAATCGAAGGACTTGGTGATACCCGGACTAACGAAAGTTTGTAATTTTTTTTGACTAACGAAAGCAAAAACATTAGTTAAAATGGTACATTGAAAAGTTTTCGTTAAAATGGAGTCTGATGTTCGTGATTGAAACTAACAAAAATTTGGGGAAGAAATATTCGCCTCTGTATCTGTTAACGAAGGTTAACGAAGTGAAGAAGAAGAAAACACAAATTTTCGAAATTGGTCCCTCAACTTTTAGCGAAGTGGCAGAAAAGGTCCAACTTCGACATTGGAGTAAAAGTTTGTGACGAATTGCAGAATTTCTCATTTAGCCCCTGCAGTTTCGAAATGATGGCAACAAATACCCAACTTCGAAATTGGGCTTATTTTCTGAGAAAATGAAGATTTTACAGTTCTGGTCCTTGCAGTTTGTGCGAATTTACATTTTCTACCCGGTTTCGCAAATGAGGAGAATTTCACATACTTGGCTGTTTTTGGCACAACGGGTCCCTGCAGAATTCAGAAAATGACACTTTTTACCCGGTTTTTGGAAAATCTTGCAACTTTCACCCAAAAAGTCAAAAAATTTCACGAATTTGGAAAATTTTTGAGGCTTTTTCGTGATTGTTTTTCTGTGCAAGATTACTGGTGATTCATTTTTGGTACACATCAAAGGGGAGTATTGTGAAGTTTATTCCTCGGGTGCTTCTCACCCTAAATGGGTTTTATAATCATTTTTTGATTATTAAAAGGGGGAGAATGATGGGTATTCGAAGCGGGTTTGTCGGATATTCATTTGCGGATTTGAAGACCGGTGTTACTTCGAGGGGGAGTTTGGTCTTGATCGCGCTAGCTCGTTGGAGACTGAAGCCGGGACATCCAATCCTAACTTTGAGGGGGAGAATGTTAGGGTGCAAAGTCACGCTTGGATGTGGCTTACCCTTATTGATGTGTAAATGAGTTGTCTTTCCTATAAATAGGAAGTGAGTGACACTCATATTTAGTAAGGAACCATTTGGAGTGTTAGACTAGAGAGAGAAATTTGTACAAACCCATTTGTATATCCTTTCTAGATCTAATATGAGCTTACAAAGATTTATTTACTCCTTGTGTTCTTGAGTTTACATGATGATTCACTAGATCTTTTCTTATTACGCACATGCCATCATAATCAACACCACTACACTCCATTCAAGAAAGCGCATTTTACATCCATTTGGAAAACTTCGAAGTTTTTATGAGCAGCATATGCTAGAAAAATTCTAACTGATTCCAACCTTGCTACAGGAGCGAAGGTTTCCTCATAATCTATCCCTTCCTCTTGGCAATATCCTTTCACCACTAACCGAGCCTTGTTGCGAATGACGTTCCCCTCGTTGTCCAATTTATTCCTGAAGACCCATTTCAAGCCAACCACTGAAGCATCCTTTGGTGTGGGAATCAGCCTCCAAACTCGATTTCGTTTGAACTCATGGAGTTCATCTTGCATTGCTTGTACCCAATCAGAATGATCAAGTGCATCATTAACTGTTTTCGGTTCGACTTTGGAGACAAACGAATTGAACATACATAATTCAACATTAGAGAATAATGCAGTTTGTTTTGCTTTCAGTTGAGAACGTGTGAGAACTCGCTCAGATGATTCACCAATGATTTGTGCTTTGGGATGATGCTTGGTCCATTTAGTTAGAGGAGGGTAATTTGGGTCATAGGCTGGATCCAACTCTGCATTTACTTCCTCTTCAAGTTCTGATTGATCACCTTCGTCAGTTGTATTCTCCTTCTCCTCCTCAAATGGCAAAGTGTATTCCTTGTCAGGTTCAGAGTTTTCCTCCTTTGTGGGAGTTGGATTCTCCCCCTCAATTGAACTATTATTGGGTGGATTTGGAGTTGGATGCTCCCTCTCGCCTGGATTTTTATGGGTTGGAGATGGAATTGGATTCCCCCCCTCGAAAGACATATCGGTTGTCTTTAGTGCTGAGGAACCCTCTCCCTTGAACATTGAGCTGTTGTTTGGAGGGTCAGTTGAGGGTTTACCACCAGTCGGTTTATGAGGTTCACGTTCCATTTCTTTGGCAGCTTCATCTATGATCTTTTTGAGATTGTCGATTTTGTTGTCTGCTGCTTTCGCCTCTGAGTGTGCAGCTTTCTCTGGTTCATCAAATAGCCGAATGTACTCTTCAAACAAGTTGGATATAGGAACCGAGACTTGTCCTGATTCAGGAAATATTTCCCCCAAGGCACTTTCGCTCCTTTGAACTTTCTTCATGTAATTATCGTCAAAGGTTACATAATATGTTTCTTCAATTTGTTTGGAGCGTTTGTTCAAAACTCTGTATGGCTTTGAAGTGAGTGAATAACTATATGCCTTTGAAGTGAGTGAATAACCAAGAAAAATTCCCTCATCTGCTTTGACGTCAAACTTTTTTCGATTCTCTTTTGAATTAAAGATGAAACACCTTGAACCGAACATGTGGAAAAATTTGACGTTGGGCTTTTGATTGTTCAAAATCTCATATGGAGTGATTGAGAATCTGTTGTTGAGTAAGGATCGGTTCTGAGTGTAGCACGCGGTTGCAACTGCATCAGCCCAGAAGTATAGCGGTAGAGAAGCGAAGCTTAGCATGGTTCTGGCTGCCTCACATAAAGAACGGTTTCGTCTTTCAACAATCCCATTCTGTTGTGGTGTGTAAGGGGCCGAAAAGTTGTGAGATATCCCCTTGTCAGCCAGAAAATCCTCAAAATCTTTATTCTTGAATTCCAGCCCATTTTCGCTTCTAATGTTTCTCACCAGCTTTCGTAGCTGCACTTCCACTTGCTTGATGAACGTTTTCAACTTGGGAGTTGCGTCTGATTTCTGTTTAAGAAAGAAAACCCAGGTGAAGCTTGAAAAATCATCTACTATGACGAGAATGAAGTTACTACCACCGAAACTTTCGATAGCCGAAGGTCCACATAAGTCAATGTGCAGAAGTTTAAGAGCTTCAACAATCTTTGTATTGATTCGTGCAGGATGGCTCTTTCTGCTTTGTTTGCCCATCTCACACGCTGCACATAGATGTTCCTTATCAAACTTGAGAAGAGGAAGGCCTCGAACGTGATCACCAAGCACCAACTTATTAATGTCTTTGAAGTTCAGGTGCGATAGGCGTCGATGCCACAGCCAGCTTTCATTAGTGTTCGCCTTTGATAGCAGGCATATTGCTGGTTTTCCTCGAATTGGGTTTAGATTTAAAGGATACATCTCTCCCTTGCGTTCAGACTTCAACATAACCTTTTTAATTTGCTTCTCAACTATTTCTGAGCCCTCATCATCAAATGAAACCTTCAAACCTGTTCCCACAACTAATTGTGACACACTGATGAGATTATGCTTCAATCCTTCCACATACGCTACTTTTCAAATCGAGAAGTCTCTGTTGGTTATCATACCATATCCTTTGATTGTGCCATACGAGTTATTGCCATACCTCACACATCCACCATCCTTTAGGGACCGAAACTCCCTCAGCTCTTCCTTCCTTCCTATCATGTGATGCGAGCAGCCACTGTCTATATACCATTCATCATCGAACTGCTCGTCACTAATCACCTGCAAATTCAAGCAGATTTAGGAACCCAAAGTTTCTTGGGTCCTGGTGAGTCTTTCACAGAAAAAGGAATTGCAGTAGAAATATCAACCAAATAAGTTCTTTTTATTAGAGTGGATTGATCTTTTCTTTTGATGGTGTACACCTTGATTTTAGTTTCATCTTCTTTAAATTTTGGTATATTCGATGGTGTGTTGTTAGATGGTTTTGGTGTTTTCTTTTGAATCCTAGGGTTAGATGACTTTTTCTTATTATTGAAATTAGAATCAGAATCAAGATTTCCCTTTCCTTTGACGTCCTTTACTGAATTCGATTTTCTTTGGGAGTTGGAAGGACCGAAACTAGACTTGGGACCGAAAGTAGACGTTCGGTTGTTAGCCTTGACGTATGGACCGAAACTAGATGTTCGGTTCTGCACACCAGTTTGGGAACCAAAAGTAGACATTCGGTTCTGAGCTTTGGAATAGTAGGAGCTTGGACTGAAATTCTCTTTTTCTTTTAGCTTTTCCTTTCCTTTGCCAATTGATTCTTTCTTAGGAGGTACGTAGTTGGGATTTTGAGATTGCCAATAACGTTTTCGCTCATTCAGATTTTTCATGTATCTTTGATTTCTTTGGCGTTTCTGTTCAGCTAACTCCTTCTGAGATTTGTGGATATTGAAGCTAGCCTTTGGCTTTTCCTTTTGAGTTTCGGTTGTCTTAGTAGGACAATCGGTGTTCTCTTTGGTTCTTCAGGGATCTCTTTTGTTCCACTTGTGCTTGGTTTGTCGAGACTCGAGGGTTTGTTGATAGGTTCTTCAGGGATCTCTTTTGTTCCACTTGTGCTTGGTTTGTCGAAAGTCGAGGGTTTGTTGATAGGTTCAGCAACATATCTTCCTTTTACCCTCCAGGAGTTTTGCTCAGATAAGCCGATGGCTTCGTCTGCGTTATCAATAGGGGCTGACCAGAAATAATCGTCGCACCCTTCAGCATTGTCTTTCTCAACCAAGATTTTCAATTCTGCTGTTTGTTTTGTAGTGACCCCTGTAACAGCATATACCTGATTTGGCACAGTTTGAACCTTATGATAAACCATTGCTTTCTCTTTGAGTTTCTGTGGCTTGTCCTTTGACAGGCGAGCGTATTCAACCGAATTTTCAGAAATGAGGGGTTTCTCATTCTCGGTTTCGCTCTTCATAAACTCAGAGCAATCAACCTCGTCTTCAACTGAGATTTCGCTCATCTTACTTTCCTCATCAAATTCAGACGAATTTCTATGTTCATTTTATGTTCTGAAATCAATTTGGCGTTAGACGAGTCAAATGATTGAATGGTTTCGGACTTAATTTTTAACCTATCATTTTCATCTATAAGATTTTTGAGCATACATTTATGTTCCTTAGAGTCGATGAAGGTTTCTATTTTGTCCAGTCCGATTTTATAAGCAATGGATGTTTCTTCTAAGGACATAATTGATTCACATTCAGCGATGACCTCATCCTCCTTAAATTCAAGGAAGGGTAAAATCATCTTATGAATCTTTTTCCCTATTTCACAACTTAAATGCAATTGAGCAATATTAGTATATAAGCGCTTAGCAATTAAACAAAAAACATTCCTTTGTTTCAAAAAATTTAAATTGTCTCGTTGCAAATAAATACTTTCATCCCTAGCCCTATTTTACTCCGTCTCCTTCAGCTCAATCCACATCCTTCTCTCCTTACTTTTTGAAGACACCCTGCTGAGTTGGTCAGTTAGGTTAGAATTCGCTAAGCGAGTTTGCATGAGACTACCACTTAAGTTAGAAAATTTAAATTTTAATTCTTTTAATTCTTCTTCATAATCTGTTACTGGAACTTTAAGTGATTCAAGGATGGATTGTACCTTTTTGATCAGCCGATCACAGTCGTTGATCTTCTCGCTCACGGGCTTGGCTGCAAAGCACTTTCGGTTGATCCACCAGCTTTGACCATCAAACATCTTCCAGCCGAACCTGCATTCTTTGCCACATAAGCTCTTCCATGAGTGGGCTTTCTCACCTCTTCATCCTCAGAATCGGTTGACCAGACTTCAACGCCACCGAACTCATCTTCATCTGCATTTTCCTGCACAATCAAGGCATTCATTGAATTGTTAGCTGCCTTCTTTTTCTTGATCTCTTCCAAATTTCGCATGTACTACGCCTCATCGTCTTCACCATCTCTTTTCTCAGCCATCTTCCTCAGCATGCAATCTTTGCCAAAGTGGTTCTTGCCATGACAGTAATTGCAGTCGAATCCAGAGTCTGCTGCAAGCTTGCTCTCCTTCTTGTCTTTATCTTTTAGAGAAGTATTCTTCGCTTCGTCCTTCACCTTCTCAGAGATGTAACTTCCCTGCCAGTTTCGGTTCTTATTGACAACAAATTTTCTTCGTGCAAACTTCTTTGGATTGGTGACCATCATAGCATATTCTTCGCTTGTAAGGTCACACTCAGACATATCCGACTCCTCTTCTTCTTCTGCAATACTTTTTCCTTTTGAGACAAGGGCCAACGATCCCACACCCGAAACTACCTTTGCCTCCTTGGTTACCACACTCTCATGGGACTTAAGTATTCCCACAAGTTTCGCTAGTGAGTAAGATTTAAACTGCTTATGTGCTTTCACTGTTGAAACCACAACCATCCATTCTGGTCTCAAACCATTCATGAATGTTACCTTTTGTTCGATCAACTTCCTTTCTATTCCATGCTTGATCATCTTACTTAGGAGATGATTGAACCGATCGAAAGTTTGTATCAGTTTTTCTTCAGGTTTCTGTTCGAAAAATCCAAATTCTGAGAGCAGCAAGGTTTGAATAGAGTGTTCTAGATCTTCATCGGTTGAGTAAAGTTCTTTCAACCTATGCCAGATTTCTTTGGCCGTCGTGCATGAACCAACTAACCGAAAAGTGTCAGATTGCAAGGTGAATCTGATCATTCTCATGGCCTTCACATTACACATCAACTTGTCCTTCTCATCCTGTGGCATCTTGTCTACGTCCGCCACCAGCTTGTTATATTCTTTTTGGGTCTTAACAGTCGTGTTCGTTCCAGAATGAACAAACGGCCCAAGCGTGATGGCTTCCCAGATGAGATAACCATTATCTTCAGATCCGACCACATAATCTTCAAAGTGATGCGCCCATACTTCATAGTCTTGAGTGTAAAGAATGGGAATCCTGGTAGTGGATCCAATGCTATTAGAGATGTTGAAGGGATTTGTTTGAGAATCTTCGTGAGACATGGTGAGCCGCTAGAATCAGACCTGTAAACTTGAGATTAGGGTTTTATCAGAAACAAGAGTTACCATCGACAGGAAGAAGACGACTTCTTTATATTCGATAAAATCGGAAACCCTAAAGAATTCTTAACACAGAAGGAATGTGTATTGATCACACCGTCTCCTGCTCTGATACCAATTGTTGGAACAAAGTTCTGTTAGGATCGATAGATTCTATGTAGGCATACAATTAAGAACGTAATTATGAACACAAAAATGGCTTTAAAGATGTCGTATGATTAAAACTTTAACACCTCAGAAGAGCTCGATTAAGAACTTCGACTGTAGAGATGTTTAGGGTTACAAAACAATAATCAATGATAATCAAGAATGTATCTAATGCATACATGCATGCACTATTTATAGTTTAACCCTACTAGATAATCACGGATGGTCAGGCCCAATCCGGATATATAAAACAAGCCCATGACGCAACACAATTTGAAAACATTAGGGTTTAACTATTTAAATTTCAAAAACTAAAACTTTTAAGTTCAAATTTAAACTATAAAACTTATAGGGTGCAATTTGAAACTTTTACAAATTACTAGGTTAAGTATTTGACTAATAATAATCCTATATTATCCATATTTAACCAAATCCATCAATTTTGATGAGGATAACCATTGCAAACTTAAAAATCGGATTTTGGCAAGAAAAAAAGTTTTGGCAATTATCCTCAACAAAATCTGGCAGAAAAATCGAAAATCCCGGCACCAGAGCCTTGGACTCGTCGAGTCCAAATGGAACTCGTCGAGTAGGACCTACTCGTCGAGTCCATTCATGGACTCGGCGAGTCTACCACTCAGAAGGTGAAATTTTTGATTTTCTTGAACTTTGGTGGTTCACTTTTGCATCTATTCACTAGAAAAACGACCTAGGCTCTAATACCACTGATGGGTTATGAGCATTACATCATTCCTATGGTGAACATGCAACTCTAATTAATTTGATCTAGGTTTTCTACTATGAACACAACAACATTGAATACCAAAGCATAAACCCTAGATCTAACATGCTATTATCGAAATTGACATAACATTAGGTTTAGAAACATTACCTTGATTGTTATGTAGCAATAACAATCACAATCCTTCTTGATCTTGACTTCTGAAAGCTTAGTGCCTCAAATGTTGCACCTCTAATGGAGTCACAAACACCATAAGCAACAAGATGAACAAGGAGAGAGGGAGGAGGCACCAAAAAAAGTCCTAGGGTTTCTCTTAGAAGGTTAGGGACTTTTTTGGAGGCATAAGGGGTTCCTTTTATAGTTAGGCTTCTAGGGTTTTGAACTAGGAAACCCTAATCCAGTTGCTTAGTCCTTAAGCAGCCCAAAGACCCTTGCAGAAGGCCCTTGGACGATTTCTATATAGACCCCCATATAGAATTCGTCCATGCTTCCTTTATGGATCCTAAGCCCAACTTTGTAATTATCTTATAATTACAATATCAGTCCCCTTTATTTAAATAATCTCTTTTAGCCACAAAATCAATTCTTAATTAATTCTTGACTAATATTAATTAAACAATATGATTTCTCTTTTAATATATTATTCTTATAATATATTAATAAATCATAATTAATCCTCTTTCTTCTTAATTCATCCTATCAGTTGCTATGGTGAAGGCAACTCAAAAGGACCATGCTCATAATCGGGTCAAGTACATACCAAAATAGTTATGGGCTTAAACACCTAATCCGACAGGTATACCTAAGCATATCAACAAATACATATAAACATAAACATCTAGCATGCATATAAAAATTCCTCAGGCTTGCCCCGACATCGAACCGAAGTCCGGAAACATTCTAACAGATACATGCAAGAATCACAAAGACATCAAGCATACAAACATTCTTCGGGCTTACCCCGGCATCGAACCGAAGTCCGGAAATATATAAACCTACATCGGGCAAGGCCCGACATCGGACCGAAGTCCGGCATATGCTAACATGCATAAACGGGCCGGCATTGGTGCCTTCGACCCGTTCCTACTGGAGGAAAAACTCACCTCGCAAAGCTGACTCTGAAATCTCGCGGTGAGGAATCTGTAACGGTTGCTCCAACGACTCCCCGACTATCATTATTACAATAATACTTAGTCAAAATCCAATAATCATTCTTAGGGTAAAATGAATATTTTACCCCTGGTCAAAATCCACATTCCGGTCAAAGTCAACATTCTGGGTTCACTCAACTCGCCGAGTTGACCCATCAACTCGTCGAGTTCCATAATACAGAAACCCTGGAACTGCGATCCAACTCGTCGAGTCATCCCCCTGACTCGCCGAGTTCCCTTGCTATTCGTAGTCGTGATAAAGTGAGTCAACCCGTCGAGTCCCTCCTCAGACTCATCGATTTCTACCCAATTCAGAATCGGGACAAATTGACTCAACTCATCGAGTTCCTCTATGTACTCGACGAGTTCCTCAGTCTGTTTGGGCCATCTTTATGGATTAAGCCCCTAATCTTCAGATCTAAGCTTCATGCTTCTCATATACACTGAAAGTGTCATTTTAAGGGTAGAGATTTCCAACTTTACCCGTTAATACCCTCACTTAATGGGTTTAGCCAAAATACTATAAACCAAGGCATGTAAACTGAGATCTGGACCCTACACACTACGTGAACACGTAAAGCTTCTACCTTTCACTCCATGCATGGCCTTTTGGAGCTTAAAATGCCAAAATGACACTCTATAGCTTGCATGGGGCTTCAATGGCCATAAAGTTTGAACCTTTATGCCATGAAAGCCTTCCATGGTTCCAGATCTGATGGTATAGACACTTGGGATGTCCATATCCCAAAGATCATGATTCTTGGACCAAAAACCCAATAAAATGGTAATAAAGATATCTAAGAAGTTACTAAGAAAGTTTGGGACTTGCTTACTAGAAAATGATGGGAATGCAATGAAGTCTCTGGATCTACTTGCTTCTTCTTGAATCCCTAAGCTTCTCCTTCCTTCACAAGCTTCAACACACACAAAGTTTCACTCAACAATGGCTCACAAGCTCACAAATGCATTAGGGTTTCTGAATCTAGGGTTTGGGACTTGGAGGCTGAAAATGAGGTCAGTATGTGGGGATTAGGATGCTTAAATAGGGTGCAGAACCCCGAAATTAGGGTTTCATTCTGGCAGTCCTACTCATCGAGTTGAGGCTCTCAACTAGTCGAGTAGGTTACTTAAAATCCCATGTCTCTTCTGATCTCTACTCGACGAGTTTGGGGCTCCCAACTCGTCGAGTTGCTCTACAAAAATGAATAAATAATAATTAAATGCATACCAGGAACCAGGCGTTACAGCTATAATTATGTTTGTGTAGTTGTAACAATACAAATGCTACCTATAGGAGTTACATCAGATCAACCAACTCCCACTCGGTTACATGTGTGAGGTTGTAACAACAAGGGTAGTTTAAAAACATCATTGGTAATTAGTTTAATCATCTTTAACATGTGAAATGAGGTCAGCGTTTGACCTTTTATAAAATTTGGTGGTCATTATTGAACGTTGAATGGTTGTGGTTACTACAAAGAGCAACAATATTACAAACTTATTCACCATTTGCGACGGAAAGAAATCTTAGTCACTTACATGAAAAAGAAGAGACAACATTTTTAATGTTTTTAAAGGGAAATCAGTTTCATAACGAAGTATGAGAGAGATAATAAAATTATTTTTAGAGATATGAAAATATGAAGTTGATGCAATTTAAAAGTTGTGTATGTTGCACACACTATATAAGCTTGGAGTTTCCTTTGCTACAGGAAGTAGCTTGAGAGTGTGTGATGTTGATCTTTTTTACATCACATTTATCCCAATCACGTAATCATATCTTGATGTTGATTTCATTTGTAATGAAAATTAGGCATGGTGCTTTATTTTTTAACCAAGAATAAGTTGCTACTTTTATTTTTTTTATAGAAAAAAATAACATGTTGTATGCTACTTTCATTTTTAAGGTAAAAAAAAGAGTATGATACTTTCATTTTTAAGTTGACGATAGCATGATACATTCATTTTTAAGGAACAATAACATGATACTTTCATTTCTAAGCCACAATTAACAAGTTAGTTTCTTTTCTAAGTAAAAATAGCATTCTACTTTTCTTTTTTGCACCAACAATAACATGATACCATGATTTTTAGGGACAAAATAGGATGCTACTCTCATTTTTAGGGCAAAAATGGCATCCTACTTTCATTTTTAAGGAAAAAGAGCATGGTGCGTTCATTTTTAAGCCAACAATAGCATGTTACTTTCATTTTTATGGGAAGTATAACAAGCTACTCTTTTAAGCCAAAAATAGCATGCTACTTGTTTTTTAATGAAAACTAGCATTATGCTTTTATTTTTAGGGTAAAATATCATGCGTCTTTCATTTTTAAGGTAAAAAATGAGCATGGAACTTTCATTTTAAGCCAATAATAGCATGATACTTTCACTTCTAAGCCACAAATAACAATATACTTTTAACTTTCAGGAAAAAATAACATTCCAGTTTTAATTTAAATCATCAATAACATGCTACTTAATAACATTTAGCATCATACTTTTATTTTGTATTATTAAATGGCAACATTGTACTCTGAAAAAAGCAAGTAATTATAGAAATTTCATGAACTAATGAGTCACGAAGGGTGATGACTCTTGGTTGTGCTTCAATGTTCCTAGATGACTTTAAATTTTAATAGCAAACGTGTGAGGTTTTTCTTAACTATTTTTGAATGTGAGAATTGGTGTAGTGGTTATGAGTTGTTGTGTATGAACAACTATGAAGGGTAGATAACATTCGAGTTGTGACTCATTTGGGAACAAATGGATGGACTGATTTAGAAACGATGTACATGTAGCTTTGTTGGATTAACTTATGTTTTAGAATTTTTAGAAAAACATTAGGGTACTACCATATATGATTGTGGTTGTTATCTTGAGTATATCAAATTTTAACTATTGATAAATTGATCTCTGATTAAAATGCCATTTACAATCTCTCTCTCTCTCTCTCTATATATATATATGTATATATATATATATATATATATATATATATATATAATTTCTTAGTTTTTATTTGTATACATAAATTTAAATTTTGTTGTTTATCCTTTTAGAAAATCACGTATTATACTATGTATTATTTTAGCTATTTTAAGTTATCAAATCGTGTTTTACATGAGTAATAACCTAGTGTGTGTATGTATGTGTGTGTGTATATATATATATATATATATATATAGAAAGAGAGAGAGAGAGAGAGAGAGAGAGGAGAGGAGAGAAAGAGAGAGATGAGGGTTCAATTGAGAAAAAAAGGTTGGAAATGGGAGAATCATTCTTATCACACTTTTGTTTTGTTGCAAAACACTTGGTCGTACCAGCATAAATGGGCAAAGGATACACGTGTGTTTTCAAACGAAAAATATTTTATTAAACTATGCTAATCATTACCTTGGTATATACAAAAACATAGTTTTTTTTTTAGTTTTTTTTTTTTTAAATTTTTAAGAAGCTATTTTTATAAAAACAAAAATGATTTTAAATATATCAAAACTCATAATTTTTTATTCTCTATAAATAGACATCCACATTGATATAGTTTTAAGATAAAATAAAATTTTTATTTTTTTATAGTTTCAGCTCTCGTTATTCATAAGTGAATAAAAATACATCATATTTTTATGACAATACATTCGTTATTCACTTATGAATAAAACGTTTGCTTAATTTTTATTACAATTTAAGTATCATCTATTTATGAATATAACACGTAATAAAGTTTTCTTACCTAAAATATATTTTTTTCATAATCTTTCGTCACATGTTATATTCATATATGAATAAATCGTGTATTAACCCATGTCATATGCAATATTCATATATGAATAAAACATTTATAAGATTTTTGTTACCGGTCATTTGTGGTTCATATATGAATAAGTAGTTTGTTATTAAAAGACAAAGTGTTTCGAAAATCCGAACTACTTATTTATATATGAATAACAAATGAAATGTAACAAAACGTATGATAAATGTGTTATTCACATATAAATATAACTTGTGAATAGATCTAATACATGTTTTATTAATATGTGAATGTAACATGTGCCGAGTGATGTACGTGTGATGAGTGCTGATGTAAAAAAGAGTTTGCTAAGAAAAAACTTTATTACAAGTTATATTCATACATGAATGATAATTAAACTATAATAAATATTAAGTGTATAACGAATCTACTGTTTATTCATATATGAATGATACTTAAACGGATTATTCATAAGTGTATAACGAATGTACTGTAATAAAAAATTTATACACTTTTATTCCCATATGAATAAAAATGTATTTTAGCTAAAACAAATTTATTACATATTATACTCATATATGAATGATACTTAAACTGTAAAAAAGTTTAAACATATATTTTATTCATGAGTAAATTAGGAATGTGATGCAATAAAAATCCGATGCATTTTTATTCACTTATGAATCACGAGAACTGAAACTATAGAAAATATTTTTTTTTATTTTATCTTTAAACTATATCAATATGGATGAATCTTTACAGAGAAAAAAAAATTATGAACTTTGATATATTTAAAATCATTTTTCGATAAAAATAACTCTTTAAAAATTAAAAAAAAACGATACTTTTGTATATATTAAGGTAATTAGTAGCATAGTTTAAAGAAAACATATTAATACTTTGAAAATACGTATGTATACAATTGCACCTTTTTGCAGTTACGACGGAACTTTTTGCTGCAAAAATAAATGATTGGCTGAGAATGATTCTCACATTCTCAACTTTTATTCTTTTTCTCAATTCAACTTATATATATATATATATATATATATATATATATATATATATATATATATATATATATATATATATATATATATATATATATATATATATGTTGAATCTATATGCCCAAGAATCACTACTGAGTGATATTGTTAATAATATATGATTCTATAGGGACACTGTAAGTCCCCAAATCTGCTTGTGTATCAATCAGATCCGTTTGATGGTGCGGAATCCCAATCAAACGGATGATGTCAGATCAAATAAAAGAGAAGGAGAAGAAGAATAATGTGAATCTCAATGTATTAATGAATAGAATGATGATCCTTTACATGAGATTCACACACACTAACACACACTTGTTCTTCTCTCTAGTTTCTCTCTCTAGAACACCTTCAAATGCACACACTTAAGCTCCTCTAGTGTTCATCCTTCACAAGCACTCCTCACCCTATATATATATATATATATGGACCTAAGGCCAAGCCCAAAATACAAATAATCCAATGCTCGGTCCAAGCTACAATTAATCCTATACTATTTTTGGCCCAAATAATAAAAACAATAAATGCTTAGAAAAGCAAAGTATAAACCATATTTTTGACCCAACAATCTCCCCCTTGGTTTATAGCTTTCTTTTTCTTTTCTTAAATGACCCAACAAGCTCCCCCTAAAAAGTAGATGGCTTTTCTTGTTAATCTTCATTTGGAGCTTTGGCCTCAACTTTAATCTTCAAATTCTTCACAACTTCAATATGAACTTGATGAATCTCCAATGAATGACTTCATCTTGAGCAGTTGGGCTTTTCTTCAGAATTTGACATTGAACGCACATTGGGTGAGGAGGCTTTTTGTACTGATTCTTGAAAGATAATGCTTTCAGTTTGAGAATCTTCAGATAGAACATCGGTGAGAACTAATCTTCAGGATCACTTCAGCAGGTTCAAGATAGCAGCAGACTGATTGAGGAGGCTTCAATGCAATCCGTCACATAATCTTCAATTTCAGCTTCACCTTGCTTCTGGGGTTGAAAGATTGAATGTCGAAAGAATAATCTTCATTTGTTGCTCCTTCGAATGAGAATTCTTCGATGATCATGGATGAAGCCTTGGCTCAGAAATCTTCGACACAAACTTTCATGAGTCTCATCTATACTTGAATTCACTTTTCAAGACAAAACAAAACTAAAAGAAAATTTTAGCACACAATATTTTTGGATTTTTCATATTTTCTGAAAAAGAAATAAAACAGAAATAACACTATTTTTTTTGGATTTTTTTATTTTCTAATTTTTGTTTGGTTTTTAAAATTTTTAATTCTCCCCTAATATTTAAATTAGAAGAAAACTATGAACAAATTTAACAAAAATAAAAATGATATCTAACTTAAGAGTGATTTGGGATCAAAGTTTTTAGACAACCTTTATCCGTTTATCAGTACCTCTCCCTTCATGAATAGATCTGGTCAATCGTCGGTATTGTGGTCCACTTAAACACAAGAGATTGTGACAAAATTAAGACATACTATAAGTGACAAGACAATGTGATCCTAAGTTCCTAGATAATATTCCTTAAGGACCATTCAGCTGACGACGACCAAAGATATTGTTGTCCACCTAAATTGAGCAGCGAGATCTACAGACAACCTAGTGATTGTTCAATTTTAAATGTACTAGAACATGTTTCCCGCTTCCTGACATACCCCAATAATCAGGAACTTCCAAGGTACTCCTTACTTTAGGTGGGCAGACAATTATTATGAGAGAAGTCAGATTTAGAATGCATATGCTATACACACAGGTCGGATCTCTTCCAATCACGCAGAAGGTGAAACATATGACTAACCGGATTTAGAGGGATTGAGAAGTAGAATGGTGCATATGCTGTGTACCAGGTCGGATGGTTAATCACGCAAAGGAGACAATATATGGCTAACAGACAGGAAGAATTGCATAGATAGAAGATACATAGAAATAGAGTTGCATATGTTGCAGTCCAGGTCGGATGTATTTCAATCACGCAGAGGAGGCAACATATGACTAACAGAAGGAAAGCAAGAAAATAATTTTCTACATACCTACTTTATCGGAATTCCCCAGTCGCCCCATCAATACCGGAATTAAGGACAAAGTCCGTACATCGAGGAAGAGTTAAACCACAGTTGTAGATACGGATAACTTTAATGTGACCGGTGGATTATCATGTATATCTCCCTGCTCAACCTATCTGAGCGTCGTATTGTCAAGCTAAAAGGATCTATCTAGGTCAAGATTTTTCAAGTCTCTAGATTCCTTAAGTTCATTAATGCCTAGTCAAGTCCATTTTAATCTCTCGTGCCTACCAGCGCATCGAACACAGAGCCTAGACAATTCAGATTCAGTCCCTTACACAGATTCTGATTGCCTGTTATCACATGATTATATCACTTCCCAAAACATCTCCCTCAAACTCATTTCATAACCAACATATTTTTGGATTTTCTAATTTTCTAATTATTTTTTTTTATTAATTTTCTAATTTTTGTTTTGTTTTTATTTCTCCCCCTAAATTTGTGCATAGGAGAGAAACGAAAGTAAATGCGCAAATTTAAACTATCCTAAAACAAAAATTAGTCTTTAAAGCGAATCAGCTTAAGAAAAACTCAGGAGTATAGAGAAGAAAACTCAAACCATAAGTCACCGATTGAATTTGCATCCAGAAGGTCTGAGAATAGCACGCATAATCTCAGAACAGATCCAAAAATTCTTCACATCGTTAAGCACTAACCCCATGAGTGATCCCTTCCTTTCTTCCCTTCCCGCAAAGGACACATACTCCCAAACAAAGTTCTGAGTGTTGTACAGTTGAGAGATGTCTCCTATCATGTGCCAGGAACAGCCACTACCAACAAACCGAAGTCTGATGATATGCCTCCATAGCTGCTCCGACACAAAGCGGGATCAGTTGGTCTTTGGAACCCAGTCCATTTTGAAACTGGGTCGACCTTTGTCATTAACGCACGGTACTCTCTCCCATGACATATCCTGTTTATCACAAACAGAAGATGAAGAAATATTAGAATCGTTAGAAGATTTGGGAGAGTGAGCCTTTGGAACCCATTTGTAGTTGGGTTTAACCCATTTCTTTTTCGATCTGATGGGTGGCTCAGTACTTGCTTTTGAACTTGAAGTCGGCCGTTGAGATGACTTTGATTTTGGCTTCACGGGAGCATCTCTTGGATTTGGCTTCTTGGCCGGCATTCCTTTCTTGCCCTTGGGATTCGGATTCTTGGCCTTGTAGGTTTGATTCTTGGCCTTCTGCGCGTTCCAGTCACCATGGTCTGAACGTGACCTTGAGGGGTTTCTTTTGGAGTATCTCCCTCTTGGAGCGTTCTGCCACCCTTGTGCATAGTAAGGAACATATGCGCGATTAGGACAATTTCTGGCAATGTGTCCAGGTGTTCCACAGTGAAAACATGTCTTTTTCTTCACTGGGAAGTTGTTTCTTCCTGCCCCTGGTGGCGTGTCCTTGCCTTGTCTCTTGCTTTTCCCACACGCACAGTTGCAGCATGCATTCTGTTTAACTTGATTTGGTGGCCTGTACTTCTCAACAACAGGTTGATCAGAAGCAACTGAGTTCGAAGCAATAGATTCAGAGCTCAAGGAGATGTTGGTTTGTTTAATGGTGTTCTCCTTGTTCTCATCCTCTGCTACTTTACCTGCATATGAAGTAGATGTGCTAGAAACAAGAACATCAGTATTTTCAAACAAATAATCAAATATGTCAAAAAAATTTAACTCAACATGATCCGATGCAAAAGCATCAAAAGCATCATAAGATGTATCATCAACTTTAATATCAGAAACAGAAGGTTGTTCATTGGAAACAGAAACATCAGGTTCAGGCTCAGGTTTGTTATCAGAAACAGAAACAGAATCTCTAGCTTCACGCTTTGCCTGATCTAATGGTTGATCTGCAGGGGAAGTAGAAATGTTAGAACTTTCAACATTAATAAGTCCGCCTGAAACGAAACCAGATGACTTGCCATAAACCATAAACGGTTCATTGGCAATCTCATCCTTGGATAGGGGTTGATACTGATATGTATGATTATCAGGAGGAGGTACACTATCATATCCTAAACCCTTTGACTGATTTCGTTTGAACTGCATGCAGTGATCGATCATGTTAGCAACTACCTCGCTTGATCCATCAAATTTTCTAAAATCAAAATTTGCAGTTTCAAATTGTCTTTTTAATGTATCAAGCTCGGTAATTAGCGCATCATTTTGTCTTTTAACATAATCAAAAAGCTCACATTTTTCACTGTATTCTGTCTGAATTCTTTTAAAGTCCTTAATTTTTGTTTCTAACTGGGCCTTTAGGGGTTTCTGCCCTTTTCTAAGTTGATATCCTTCATATCTCAGGTCCTCAACTTCTCTTTTTAATAAATCAATTTGTTCCCGAAGAAATTTAATCGTAGTTTCACAAGATTGAGAACATGAAACTTTATTGATTGGAACGTTTGAAGAACTCATTGTTTTAAAAAAAATATGCCCTTTGACTAAAAACTCAAAAGTCAACCTCAAAAGTCAAATTTAAAAAGTCAAACTCAAAAGTCAAACTTAAAAGTCAAACCGAAAAGCTAAATTTGAAAATTTAAAAGTCAAACGAGAAAGTCAAAGTTTAAAGTCAAAGGTCAAACTTTAAAGTCAAAGTCAAAATTTTAAGTAAAAAGTCAAAAATAAAAGTCAAAAATTAAAAATTAAAATTTTTGGTTGAAATTGGAATTTAAAATGAAAATAAATTGAATTTTGGGGTTAAAAGTGACAAAAATTCGAAACTGGATGCGACAGGGAGTGGTTTTGAATAAAAATTGGAAGGATTGTAACAAGGTGATTGGTAGATCAACTGGTAAGGCGCAGATGTTGATGAATCAGAGGTCCCGAGTTCGAACCCCGACACCCCCGAAATCCGTTTCAATTTTTGAAGTCCGAAGGCGAGGCTGCTGCGATGCGAGGGTGCTGCTGCGATGCGAGATGCGAGTCCGAAGTGCGAAGGCGATGACCTGGTGCGAGGATGCTGCTGACCGAGAAGGCGTGCGAACCGGAAACTGCTGCTGACCGAGCCGTCCTTCAAGCCGTTCACCGAGCCGCTACCGAATTCCGAGCCGAGGCCGCAAACTCCGGTGACCGTAAACGCCGGGAAACCCTAGCCGCCGCCGCCGCCGACCGTAAACCCTTCAAAGACTGTAAACTCTTCGCAGATTACGTGAAAAACAACGTTTTTCACCTCTTTTTGCTCCAAAACTCGATCAAAAACTCGTTTTTATCAAAAACGCGAAGAACAAACCCCCCTAATTTTCAGAGATCTATCCAAAAACACAAGAATCTTTCAAAAATAAGATCAAATATGCTCCATATTTGACAAAAATGACTGATACAATCCAAGCTCTGATACCACTTGTAAATCCCCAAATCTGCTTGTGTATCAATCAGATCCATTTGATGGTGCGGAATCCCAATCAAACGGATGATGTCAGATCAAATAGAAGAGAAGGAGAAGAAGAATAATGTGAATCTCAATGTATTAATAAATAGAATGATGATCCTTTACATGAGATTCACACACACTAACACACACTTGTTCTTGTCTCTAGTTTCTCTCTCTAGAACACCTTTAAATGAACACACTTAAGCTCCTCTAGTGTTCATCCTTCACAAGCACTCCTCACCCTATATATATGGACCTAAGGCCAAGCCCAAAATACAAATAATCCAATGCTCCGTCCAAGCTACAATTAATCATATACTATTTTTGGCCCAAATAATAAAAACAATAAATGCTTAGAAAAGCAAAGTATAAACCATATTTTTGACCCAACAGACACACATTTATCAACTTGTCATATTTTGTATATTTATTATTAATATGATTATTAATAAATAATATCAATTCTTTTATTTAATTATAAAATAATTATTGTTTTGTGAAAATAATAATTAAAAGAGGGTATAACCAGTTATTATATCATATGGTATGATTTAATAAGTCATGTACAAAGTTTTGGACACTTTGTTAAAACATGATCAAGTTAATAAGTTAACATGTCATGGTTAATAAACTAGCTCGACAATTTTTGTCCTCTTTAGAAGGTATGGCCGAAAATTTCTAAGGCATGGGAGGTTGCTTCTCAACCTCCCATCTTTGTCCCCCATGATTCTAAAAGGCTACCAATACTTTATGGTATTATAAACTAAGAGTATGTTTTGCATGGTAGTCTAAAAGGAAGGCTTTTACATTAGTTTTTGGCTAGTTCTTTTACTAGTTTTCTACTCTTTCTTTCATTTGGCTAGATGTCTCTTCTACTCTTCATTTCTCTCTCTTTTGAAGCTAGTTTGATGATTAGAAGCTCCCTTGAGTTGTCTCATTTAGTACTTATTTTATTTAAGTGTTTAAAGTTTTAAGACACTCAACAATATAAGAAGGAACTAGCATTACAAGTGCTTTATCTTGATGGTGGATACTTGTAAAGAAAATCATACACTTTGATTTTTCTATCTTCATCAACACCTGAAAACCAAGTGGGTTCAAAGGCTCCAAAGGTTGTCATTCTAAAACACTCTTTGGTTATTTTTAATATCATTCTAGACTCTATAAATGGATCCTAGATGGTTTGGTTTTTTTATAAACTCAAAAGTAAACTTGTTATTTTTAAAAACTTATGTTGCCCTTTTTATGAAAAATGAACTTGTATTTTGTATCAAAACTCATCAGTGGTATCAAAGCCATCTTTTATATGTTAGAATAATTTTTTATGTTTGATAATCTTTGGTTTTTGGAAAAAAAAACATGGATTTCTTTTGGTTAAGAAATGTCCATATTTGTCTTCTTTGGCAACTTGTTGTTTAAAATTGTTTATTTTTATATATAACCATTTTTCATGCATTTTGGTTATATAAAAGTTGCCTTAGAAAAAACAAAGAGTTGTTTGTTGTTATATTTAATATGTTGTTGTGTATAAACAAGTCATTTGGACCTTTGTCTTTTGTTTGGCTGTTATTTATTTATTTATAAGATGTAATAGATAAATAGATATTTTTTCCATTTCTTTATTTGTTGTAATAAATTAGTTAAACTAGTTGTATTTATCTTTAAATGTAAAAAGATAAAGAAATGACCAATTTAAAGATGACCTAGCCAGTTGAGACCATAACCCCAATCATGAATTTCTAGACATGACTTGTTTTATACACATTTTAATACATGAAGACTTGAAGTTCTTTTTACAAGCAAGAGTTGACTTAGCAAGAGGGAGCTTGAATACCTTTTGAATAATCTCTTAAGTCCTTTACAAAAGAGTTAATAATTCTTGTGATGGCTCATAAAAATGATTACCAGACATGACTTGGTTTATACACATTTTAATACATCAATGTGATGTTTATTTTATGATTGTTTTATGTTATGTTTGATGTATGAAAACGGTTTTTACAAGCTAAATAACATTTTATCATAAAATACTATCACTTAGAGTTTCAGTAAAAATTATTTAGAAGATAACATAATATGTTTATAAATAGATATTTATAAAAATGTTTTACCGGTAAAAATAGTTTTATTGTAAAACTTAGAAATAGACAACTTTAAAATATTTAAAATGGTTTACAAGATGTTTAAACATTATATAAATTTCATGTCTTTATAATAAATAATATGTTTTTATTAAAAAGACTAAAATCGGTTTATAGCGTTATAACGTCAAATAATAAAACTAGTAATTATTTTTTATGACGAAACTTAATATATGATATTTGTGTTTTAACATAATATGGCATGTTGATATTATGTTTTATGCATGCCAAATGAGATTGAAAACATAAGTATCATCACGCAAGTTTTGGTTTATCAAAATATGACTTTTATCATAAAATATATAAAATTGAGTTTATAAAATAAAACGAGTTTTGTGCTACAAATTCATAAAGTCGTAAGAGTTTGATTGTTAAAAGGAGATTTAAAATTTTGATTTTAGAAGTCATCCAAAACTCAAAGTCTTAAGTATAAAATGGAGTTTTATTAAGACTATTACCGGTTCTTAACCACTCTACGACAAAACCTTAAAATATCGGATTTTTGTTAATAATTGGTCATGGCTAATCGTAAATAAAATGAAGTTTTATTTGGTACCAAAAGAACCTTATAACAAGCGATATACATTTTACAAAAAGGGTACATGAATTCTTGGATGCGTGCAATATTAATGAGACCATGTTTTTATAACTATATTTGTAAAATATATATATATATATATATATATATATATATATATATATATATATATATATAACATTTTCTTAAAAATGTAAGTCATTTCCATCCTTTTGAAAAACACTTGGGCCTCATTTGTATGGTCTTAGTTGGCGATGGGTCACATAACCACTAGGATTGTTTTATAATGTGTGGTGTATTTTTGTAGTTTCTAGTGACGAAAGGGTCACCTTGTCATTAGTTAGTTGCAATACTACAAGTTGTTTCAAGTAGGAAGACTTGATCGGAATCTTGTGTGATAAAGGACGCCTAAGCATGACAGACCCGAGGCATAGATGGAATCAAACATACCAAGATGAGAAATGGTTGTTTGGGATCCAATTATCTAGGAATTACATATTTTATGCAATCGGTAATCGCTACCTACCGAGTTTCATTAAGTGGATGGGATAAAGGGTCACCTACATATTACTTGTTTCTTTACTTGGTAACTAGACTTTAGTAATGTTGGGATTAAAACCCTAATTGTGATTTGATGAACAAGATTCGGAAAATAAGAACAAACACAAATAAAGAAGATATCTCGAATGATCACTCAATTTACTCAAAACATGAGGAATAGATTACACTTTCAGAATAGACTAAATAATCTAATTCTACATTAGAAACATCACAACGTGGCTGCTACATTTTGTCTCACTCTTAACCCTAATTATAAATAATACATGACTATTTATAGGGAAAAGACAAGTCTTCGACTTTTAACCTACACTTCATCAAGGGGGCCCATTGCCATAATCCATGAAGTACTTTGAAACCCTACAATCTCCCCCTCAAAGTATGGAATGGATGACAAGGCTTCAACTTCCAAAACAAGCATCTAGCAAATAAGAAATGATCTCGCGAAGAGGAATATTTGAAGCAATCCACGCATCTTGATTCTTCAATAGTTATCAAAAACAAGTTCTAGGATATATATATATATATATATATATATATATATATATATATATATATGTATAAACCAAGCACTGAAGTAATGTTTTTAAACTTCATTTTCTAATGTAATCCCAAAGATCTTCAATAAAGCCAAACCCGCCATAAAAACCCATTTCAGAATTAAGAAACCGAATCACTTCTTGTCTTTGAAAAACTCCCCCTCCAAGTCACAATGATCTTCAAATAAGCTAATGATATAAGCCACAAAAAATTATCATGTAACAGCCCAAATTTTAAGATTTGTAACGCCACTTAATCGAGAAAATACTAGAAGTCGGAGATATAACAAGTCCTTAGAAGAGCTCGATGAAGAACTGCTACTGTAAAGGATACTTCTCTGTAAAAGCTTTAGAAGAGCTCGATGAAGAACTGCTACTGTAAAAGCTACCTTCATAATTCTACCACAAGCTTTATAAAAAATCTTCAAATTTGAAAAGTCACAAATCCAATTTCGAATGGCCATACCAAATTCTCCCCCGATTTATAATAAAAAACATGATTATAAAGCCTTCAAATGGTCATGAGAATGATCTTGAATGGATAAAAAATTACTATGCTCCTCCGCGACAAAATGATATAAACGATGAAGTAAAAAATCCGAAATAGTCGAAAAATTTGACGTTATCACGAAAAACGACTTTCCGAACCACCAAGATTTGATGGAATCCTTAATTTACTGTTCACGAAAAAATATGTTCATGAAAATCCAAAATTGTTCACCGGCCCTTAAATTTGTTAACATTTTGGAATATTAGGCTGAAACTGTCACTTTGCTAAAAGTCAGGGGACTGAAATGGTGAAACTGTATCATTTTCCCCTAAATTTTTAACCCTTTCGGAAATTGGACTAAAGCAGTCATTGTGCTGAAGTTACAGGGACCAAAACTACCATGCTGTTGAAATTATGAGGACCAAAGATATCAATTGAAGTTTTCTTCCCCATTTGTTTGATGAACGTGAGACACGTCAAAAGTTTAAGTACGAATTCCTTCATTTTGATTGCGATATCAAAACAGATCATTCGAAAAGTAAATCAAATGAGATGCCAAAAGTTCCGATTACGAAACCAAAATCAGTTCCGATTGCGAAACCTAAGTTCTGATTCCGAACAGACAGTAACTCCGATTCCGAGCAATATGTTCAATCCCGATTTTGAGTCCAACATTTCAACTCCGAGTTTTGTTCTAGTTCCGAATGCGAAATAATTCCGATTGCGAGTCCCATTACATTCGTTCCGATTGTAATTACCAAATCACGATTCCGATTCTGAGCGGCAATTCTAATTCCGAAACCATTTGCAAAGATTGATTCTGTGCAAGTTCAGATTAATTCCTTCTATTCCGATCAATACCAAACACGATTCAAGATCCGACTTTGATGCCTTATCTCCTTAGATCCGATTTCTATTCCAACGAATTGATTTTATAGTTCGGATTTCAACTTTAAACCTTTTGATCTGATTTTGACTTTCGGTTTTGACCAGCCAAATCGAGATTCAATCTTGTTCACCCGTTCGTCATCTGTTCAACATAAGTCTTCAAAATTTGCAATCAACAAACACCCAATCGATTCTCCAAAGATCGATTTCATTCACAGATAGAACAATATCATCAGACATATTCCAAGTT
This sequence comes from Lactuca virosa, assembly GCF_052849685.1. Lineage (NCBI taxonomy): Eukaryota > Viridiplantae > Streptophyta > Magnoliopsida > Asterales > Asteraceae > Lactuca > Lactuca virosa. The sequence goes on from NC_136434.1 coordinate 266,785,251, forward strand.
CAACACGAATCAAATCATCGAAAAATCTAATCGATTATATGAATAGGAATGAGAAAATCAATAAAAAAATGATCTTGGATAAAACGGGAAGGAATCGATTCATGAGAATTGATGAACACACGATAACAAACAATAACCTCAGATAATTAATAAATAATCATCAATTGTTGATTTCGACAAACCCATAATGATTGAACAGGATGAATATAATATAAAATAGGGGACGCAAACGGTGTTTTAAAGAAAATAAGGCTTAGATAGTGGATCAAGAATAGTAAAGAATCGAATCAATGGCCCAAAACAAAGGAAACTGATCTATCGACAATATATTGATTTTGGATTAAACTAATGATCAGATCCAATCGGAAAACACGAACAAGATAAGAATTGGATTAAAAAAAATTCCCAGAAGAATAGTAGAAAATACCATAAACTTCAAACTTGATTCCAAAACGCCAAAACACCAATAATCTTCAATAACTTGTGCAGAAAATCATCAAATCAAGAACCGATACTTCAAAAATCAATAGATCTTCAAAGACCCACTCTGATACCACTTGTTGGGATAAAAACCCTAATTGTGATTTGATGAAAAAGATGCGGAAAATAAGAACAAACACAAATAAAGAAGATATCTCTAATGATCACTCAATTTATTCAAAACATGAGTAATAGATTACACTTTCAGAATAGACTAAATAATCTAATTCTACATATGAAACCTCACAACGTGGCGACTACATTTTGTCTCACTCTTAACCCTAATTATGAATAATACATGACTATTTATAGGGAAAAGACAAGTCTTCGGCTTTTAACCTACACTTCATCAAGGGGGCCCATTGCCATAATCCATGAAGTACTTTGAAACCCTATAAGTAAATTAATGTTTTAGAAATAATGAAAGGTATTAATTTTCAATGACCTAATATTGAAAATTTTAAATGAAATTTTGTTAAATTCTATATATAACTGCTAATACTGTTATGCCCATGTAAAACCTTTTCTCTTGTTGAGTTTCAAGAGATAATAACATTTTATGGTTATATTTTTTATAACTGGTATAAGACCTTCAAGTTCTTCCTTAAGGATAAATAGAAATTATATATAGTGAAAAGTCTCATACCTCAACAACCTCTTCACACCAGTCAGTCTAATCATCATGCCTTGATGGAAGTATTATTGTGATGATATTGATGTGTCTCACGTCATACTAGAGTAATTAACCTTGACTTGTAGAAAGTCTTGGATAATTATGAAACACATCAACTGTCTCATAAAGTAAAGCAAATATTCAATCAGAATAGTAGAACGTGCTTCAAACCTGTTCAACCATTGAATAAAGGAAATCTAAAAGATTGTGTACTCAAATAGAGTTATAGTTTAGTTTAGGGAAAAACATCATAAACCCAGAAATGCAAAAAATATCTAAATGATTAATCTTTTTTTTTATTGTGAAGAAATTAGACACTAAAAGGGGAACTGTTCATCAAATCTCATCGAGCTGAGGAAGTCTGACTTGACCAAGACTTCGGATATCTATATGATAGAACTATTTTTTTTCCATCATTCACTTGAGTATTTTATACTTCATGTAACACCCATTGTACTGGTAAATTGTAACATCTCGATGATGAGGTACTTCTAATTTTAACCATATAATTTAATTATGTTGCATTTGTTGGATTAGTGTCTAAGTCCGTAACTATAATTAGTATGTACTTGACCCGATTTGGCATGGTCAATTTGGTTGCATGGCATCGGAACAATTTGGATAGACTTTTGTGAGAAAAGGATATTTATGATTTATTAATATATTATAAGTTCTAATATATTAATATGAAATCATATTATTTAATTAGTATTGATCAAGAATTAATTTGGAATTAATTTTGTGATCAAAAGAGACTAACTAAATATATGGGGATTGATTATGTAAATCAATCATTCTTATATATGTGGGCTTATGATCCATAGGTCTTCATGTTGGGCTAAGCCCATGGGGTAACCCATGGATACTCCATGGAGGTTAAAACCCATGGATCATGAGGAATATGGAAAGTCATGAGTTACATGGTGTAACCCTAATAGCCACAATATATTAAGACCTCATAGCTCAAGAAATCGGCCCTAAGGATTCACATGAGAGGGCTAGCCGATTTTGAGCATAAGAACTTTTCTCTCAAGTTATTCAAGTGGTTGGTGGTGTTGTGTGAGCCATTTGAGGTGTCATATTTGGGGCACTAGGCTCTTAAGCTCCATGGAATCAAGCTACAACAAAGAGGTATGTCATTCTACTAGATTCTTGTATTGTATACACTTCATATTATGCTAGTTAGGATGAAACCTTGGAATATTGATTATTTGCATGTATAATAGAGAAAACATAGATCCAAGGTTTATAGCGTTGTATGTGCACCATATGATGTTGTAGTATACTAAAACCCATCAGTGGTATCAGAGACATGGGTTGTTTTCAATTATTCTTGCTGAAAAAAGCGGAAATCGAAGTTTTTTTCTGTCTTGACAAGGGACTCGACGAGTCCATTGGGGGACACGACGAGTCCATGTACAAACTCATCCAACTCGTCGAGTTTGTTCTTGCACTCGGCGAGTTGGAGCCCCTGACAGCATATATTCGAGTTTTATGGCTGGAATTGGACTAGAATCATTACCCTAAGCTGTGCTTTAACTTATAAACCTGTTTTTGATGTGGTAATGATCATGCTAATCCAATTTCAAAGATAATTTTCATAATTTCAAGATTTGTATAAGTTCATATGTTCATGCTAATTTCTTGGAGATTGATGATTTGAATTATCTTGTTCATATGAGTTAGTTTAGATTAATAGAAAAATTATGTGATAATTTGTTTTCGATCCAAATTGATCTAAAAGTCCTTCATAATATGTGTTTTTGTAACTTGTCCTCAAGTTATATGAAAAGTCTCATTTATGATTTTTAAAACTCATAAGATTTCCATAAGTTATGAAAATGAAGAGTCTCATTTTTTTAAATGTTTTAAAGTCTTCCATAACTTGTCCTCAAGTTATGGAACTTGAAGAATTTTTTCATTAAAACTACTTTAAACCCATAAGTTATGGAAACCAAAAGTTTTTGAATTGTTCAAAACTTGCCCACAAGTTTTGGAATATGTAAAGTTACCCACCGTGTATACTTTAATTCCAAGTTAAACCCTTAGATTTTTAAAAGTTTAAAATTCAACCCTTATACTATTATAATATTATAGGTTTAATATATATATATATATATATATATATATATATATATATATATATATATATATATATATATATATATATATATATATAAGAGCAAGTCAGTCTTACCGTTAGTCGGCCTCATTCACGAAGCCGGTCTATAAGGGGGGTATAAGGTTACTGCCCATAAAATGGCAGTTTAAGGGGCGTCCACTCTCACCCATCGCTTCCTTGACTGGTGGAGGGTCGTTAGCCGAACGGGTAGAACAGGTCATTAATTCTCCCTTCATTAAAAGTGTAATGATAAATACTAAGTAACTAAACTCTTATAAATTCCTAATCTTATTTACTTAGGAAAATGTGAATTTGGTGCTAACCCATGAAATTACACTTTGTACCTTACCAAGTCGTTGGTGGAGCATGTGTGGGTAACCGGCACAGTAACATAGACTAGTAAGAGTGGCAAAGGATAACTTAATGTTTATCATAGATTGGTGGAGCGCGTGTGGGTAACCGGCACATCGATTAGGTGATAAAATAATTAAGGGTACCAAGTCAATTTGCATGGTTATTCACACCTTGTTCGTGATCCTCGGCATCCCAGTCACAAACTTGAAGGGCACAATCGAGATTTAAACATGCCATTGAAAAGTTCAATGAATCTCAAAGGATCTAGGAGTTTCAATTCACTTAAGCCCTAAAATTCTTTTTCGTTTTTCGTGGTGGAAATTGGTAAAACGTCATTTACCTACCTTCAAATATTTTATAGCTTGGATTACGGCATCCCTCTTCCATGTTATAAAATATTGTGTTGGGTCCTAGCCTTAATATTTCATATTGGATGTTATATTAAGGACTTAAATCAACTAACTTGAATTTATCCCATTATAGATGTCTGGTTCAGATAACTATGATCTTCCCAAATCTCTTGGAACAAGCTTTCCTAATGAAGATGATGTCCCGCGATTGGATCATGGAAATCATACTTTTTTTTCGTCCACCTCCTCTAATTATTCTCCCTAACCCACAAGTTCTTGAAAAGTTCAAGGTCACTCAAGCCCTATTGGCAAGCAAAGTCTGTGTGTGCTCACATCTTGGAGATGAAGTCATATATAGACAGGCTGGGAGAGTTGGGTGTCAAAGTCTTGAGGAAGTTGGTTGTTGACTAGGTTCTTCAATCACTTCCTAAGTCACATAGTGAGTTCTTTAAGGACTACTATGTGACGGACCATGACATGACCCTTAATGATCTTACCTATTTGCTTGATGCTGCTGAATCAGCAATGATTTGGAGCACTGGTAAAGCATACTTGATTGGAAGATCTACTTCCCAAACTTCCATGGACATTGACAATGGTAACATTAGAAGTCCAAAAAAGTATTCTCTTCCCAATGGAAAGGGATTGACCATAGTCAACCCGGTTGACCAAATGGTAAAGAGAAAGGCTAAGTCTGAGATAGTCCCACGTACCATTACAAAAGAGTCCATATGAAGAGGCATTGGTTGCGAAGCTGCCTTATTTACCTGGAAGTTCACTAGGATTGTAAAAGTCAAAATTTTGACTATGTTTGAGGTAAAGTCCACTATCTAACTCTATTAAATTCCTATTTGGAGATTCTTAGTACATGATGTGACTAGGTCGCGTTCTGATGTTTTGTAGAATCGAAGAAATGAAAGGGAACTTAAAAGAAGAGTAAGCTGATTCTGATCATGAATAGATGGATTTCGATCGCATGGTTCGATGATCAGAATTTTGAACTGCTACTTAAGAGTTATGACAGATTGCTTAGGAACGTAATTTTCATATGTATTTGCATTGTAAGGATAAGTTTTTCCGCAATTTTAAAATAAAAGAAAATTTTTGATTTTATTTATTTTAAGTATCCTTACAATGGGAAATGTGAAAATTGTTGTTTGTATGATAGCAATATTGGAAAATGGATTTGCTTCTTTCGTTTGTGGTAGTGTCATAATTCAACAAATAAGGAAAGATTCTCATCACCCAAGTTTCAGTTCGATAGAAACTTGGAATCATGCAACTTGTATTGTGTGGTGAATGAGAATTTTCATCTTTGGGAAATTAAGACTAATTTCTTGTTCACATGTATATGTGAGTCAAGTGAAGGACTAGGAGATCGGGTACACTTGGTTGTGCGCTGATCAGGTCCACCACAAAGAACGATAACATTATTCGTCATGATTTACTGAAGTATAGTAAATATGGTTATACTTACAAGTTTAAGTATAATTCTAAAACAATGGAAAAGTTTCAATGTAAGGCAGAATGAATAAGAAAAATCAAATTGGGCAGAAAGATAAAAGTTTCTCCAATCTGAAAAGATAGGAGAGTACTTGAGTATCTTGTTTTATGATTATCTTAGTGATTATGAAACCATATCACAAATTGATTCTCTAAGGACATCTTAGTGCATTTGTTTGGCTAAAAAGAGGAATCGTGCATTGTTGAAATGGTTAAAATAAAAAAAGATGAATCATACTTCATTCCAAAACAAGTCTTAGAGTCATACTCCAAGATTGTAACTTGAGTGACATAATCCTTAGAAGGTTTATAACACTTGTCAAATGTAGAGTAAAATGTTTTCTACTCTTGTACATTTGAAATTCGTAAGCTGTGATGTTTTGGATAAAACAAAGACCAACTAAGGCCAATTGAGTGAAGTGTTTATCTTGATAAAAATCCGCACTAACTCTTGAATATTTGTTTTGTCAAGGAATGGTTCTTGACAAGAGAATATTTTATGTCAAGAGGTCAGTGGGAGTCTTAAAGGTCTTGAAAAGTTTCAAGAACTAATCAAAAATAAAACTGTTGTTTATCACTAGCACACGACTTGAGGTTTGTAACCTATCGTGTTGACATATTCTTGTTTCTGTGCATATTCCTGTTAAAGTTGACTATACATGTGAGTTCCATGAGTTCTCAATTATTTGCATAACAACCTAGAAGAAATGGTAGGCCCTTGTGCTGCCAAGTGGCAAGAAGTTAAGATTGCACAAGTTCAGTCCATATGAGTTTGGATTTGTCATTAACCTTGTCTTGTGATTATGGTTTTGACAAATTCACATGGATAGGAACACATACACCATAAAAGTCTAAGTGTCATAAGGTTTCTCTCCGATTCATGAAAATGATGATGAGGAAACGCTTTCACTGAGTAGATTTTAAGTAGATAGCAATTGTGATATTTGCATTCTCAAAGTCGTTAATGGAGCGTGTGTGGTTAACCGGCACACTAACATGGACTTGTGAGAAATGGCAAAGGTCTAAACAATTGAGACTATGATTACGACATCCCTTTTCATAGTTCTAAAAATTGTTTAGACACACATGTGAGATATCTAAGAAAAGGTGTATGATTTTGATAAAGTTTTATCAAAGAATCTCGTATCAGAAATCTGAACTTTGGTAAGAAAGTCAATAAAGTATTGATTTCAAGAAGTCCAGCTGATTTCTGGATACATGTCAAAGCTAGTGGGAGCATAAGTGTTATGCTAATAATTATCATGTTAGTGGGAGCACGATTATTATGTTTAGTATTGCAAGTTAGCAATGTTAATTATAGAAAACAAAAGTTTCAATTTGCAAAGTTGCAGGTTTTGAAAAGTTTTTTTGCTATAATTAAGGGAGAGGAAATTATACTTCATCCCAATTCTAAAAGCTTAAATTGAGATTTTAATCAAATTTATTCAAGTATATATATGGATTTTATGTTGAAATGGTTCAACATAAGGAAATTTTGTATATGGAAATATTATTTGTGTTCTAAAATTCGATTATGATTACGGCATCCCTATTTATAATTCGAATTATGAGAACATGTCAAATAGAAAATTTATAGCAGAAGACTGGTCTAGGATCATGTCTTTATATGAGACATCATGAATCATGTCCCATATGCTTCGGGTATAGGATCGATCACATGTGCTATAATATTTATCCTTTCTAAATTTTCCAAATGCCTAGGGCATTAAGAGGGGGAAAGGTCTAGAATTGGATATGACTAAAATGATTAAGCAATTATCGAGGACAATCTGAGGTTTACCAAAGATTGGTTGCTCATGGACAGTTGGAAGTATGGTGTAAATTTTTGGAAAAGACCATATTGACATATTCTGAAGAGAGTCAACTCTTATTCAGAAGTGATAGTCAGAATGAGAATATGGAAATGTTTCATAGGTGGAAGTTATTCATTAAATCTGTGTAAGATTAGAAAACTTAATGCAAGAAGGATGTTCAAAGGAATGTACTTTGAATTTCAGACTTCGTTTCCATGGAATTGATCTCCATTGGAATACTCTGTAATGCCTATTGACAAGTCTTTGTGACTTTGTGCATAGTTATTACAAGAGGATCAATGCATACAAGTTTAGAATCTAACATATTTCGGTAAATGGCAGGAATTTGGAATTCTTACATTTAACATAAGGATTTGGGATTGTGAAATGAGAATCATTGAAATTATGTTCAATTGATCTATTCCACATAGTAAGGATCATAGACAAACATAGTGTGCATACTTGGAGTATGGCATAGCTGTTGTTTAGACAAACATAGTGTGTATGCTTGGAGCATGGCATGACTATTGTTTCAATTCAAGTATTAAGTTGATTATTCGAAACAGTATACAATGAATAATGATTAATCAATATGGATCAAAAGGTTCGGGCCCATATAGGATTAGTATTATTCTTGTGTTTCACTTTGCATATTTGACTTCCCGAATAACTAGGTTATTCAAACCGTCCACAGTCGATCATACTTTGGAAGTAGGTATTGAGTCAAGACTGTCATGAATGATTCTGTAGTTTGTTTATAGACATAGATGTAGTGTTCATGAGTGCTCCTGGAATGAGATTCAAGTATTGGATTCAACCCATGCTCATCTAATCACTTCATGGATTTTATCACGGGTGATTAATGAGACGATAATATCCTATATTCTTGAAACCTAGACGTGTGAGTTGTAACTGTAAGTTGGTTGCACATTGATAATATGAAAACGCTCCGGTAACTCGGTGTTATAAAACATATTGTTGTGTGTGATTTGATAAGTAAGTGCAAGAGAGCATTTGGGTCGAAGTTTATCCATTCCTTTTACCCTTAGAGGGATAAAAGTGATATTTGTGGGCCCCTCGATGATTTAGTGATGACAAACGTAAGTGCTCGGTTGGGCCTGGACAGATTTGATTTGTTCAATTAGTCGGTCGTCATAAATCGGAAATCGAGAAACAACAGATGGACATAGAGAATGATTAAAATCCATGTCTCAGTCTATGTCATATCTAGAATGGAGGAATATATGATCCCTTATCTAATGGACGCGTCATTGATTTGTTCTGAGTTCGACAACGGCTTTGAAGAGCTACGATTGCTAGTCAGGTTGTAGAGTCATACTTGCAATAATATTTATTAGACTTATCCAAGTGGGAGACTGTTGGATTAGTGTCTAAGTCCATGACTATAATTGGTATGTACTTGACCCGATTTAGCTTGGTCCATTTGGGTTGCATGGCATCGGAACAATTTGGATAGACTTTTGTGAGAAAAGGATATTTATGGTTTATTAATATATTATAAGTTCTAATATATTAATATGAAATCATATTATTTAATTAGTATTGATCAAGAATTAATTTGGAATTAATTTTGTGATCAAAAGAGACTAACTAAATATATGGGGATTGATTATGTAAATCAATCATTCTTATATATGTGGGCTTATGATCCATAGTTCTTCATGTTGGGCTAAACCCATAGGGTAACCCATAGATACTCCATGGAGGTTAAAACCCATGGATCATGAGGAATATGGAAAGTCATGAGTTACATGGTGTAACCCTAATAGCCACAATATATTAAGACCCCATTGCTCAAGAAATCGGCCCTAAGGATTCACATGAGAGGGCTAGCCAATTTTGAGCATAAGAACTTTTCTTTGAAGTTATTCCAAGTGGTTGGTGGTGTTGTGTGAGCCATTTGAGGTGTTACATTTGGGGCACTAGGCTCTTAAGCTCCATGGAATCAAGCTACAACAAAGAGGTATGTCATTCTACTAGATTCTTGTATTGTATATACTTCATATTATGCTAGTTAGGATGAAACCTTGGAATATTGATTATTTGCATGTATAATAGAGAAAACATAGATCCAAGGTTTATAGGGTTGTATGTGCACCATAGGATGTTGTAGTATACTAAAACCCATCAGCATTTTGGTCCCTAAGTTCAAGAAAGAGTGCAAAAGGGCCCTAGTGGCATTTTCGTAATTTATCCTTAGGGGAGTATGCTGTAACGCCCGTGTTTCTAGGCTAGGCATTAATATTGACAAAATAGTCTACGTTAACCTTTGTAACTCATTTTGAAGAAATGAAAAGGAATTATGTGAAACTTATGTGAATTAAGTTTTTTTATGCTTAATTATTAGGATTTAATTAATTAAGAATAAAAAATGAGCGTCGAAAATAAATATTAGATAACGCCGATATCTATTAAGAAACTTGTAGTGGGCGTGACAAGGATTACGGATATATAAAGAATACCGAAATCCGAGTTATAACGAAGAAGTTATGACCTGTCGAAGTTTCGCGACAAAACCGGCACGGTGCCGAATGACGTAAAAAGTGAGTTTTGGATAAACTACTTTTTAGCCTTAGTAATCTAAACGAAAGTCGTAGTGTTCGTTAAACTGAGAGTATGTACAAAAAGAACGCCTAAATCTGACTTCGTATGAGGAAGTTATGATTTTTCTAAGTTTCAGCTTAGCAGTTGACAGCTAAAAACTCGAATTTTAGATCGAGTGATTTTTAGCCGACACAACCTAAACGAGAATCGAAGGTCTCGTCAATAGTTGTACAACGGTTAAAAGACAGACGAAAACGGACGTCGGATGAAGAAGTTATGAATTTTTAACGGATTTCCTGTCTTGGTCTGTTAAAAATAATAATATAAAATTAAAATCAAAATTACCCGACGAAGTCTAAATGAAAGTTGTAGAGCGTAATTTTACCTACGCGTGCATATAAAGAACGTTAAAAATGGAGCCCGTATGCGAAAGTTATGGATTTTAGAAGTTTTTGCACAAAAATCGAGAAAAATGTCAAATCCGAGAAATTTCGCATGGTGGACTTCGGCCACGTCACCTTCGCTGCATGCGCGCCATGTGTCCGAAACTGCTGAGTCACTGAGGCCAGCTGGTGAGGCGTGTCGCCTTCCCTCGCATCCGGAGTGTGGTCCAATGTGTGTCCGACGCGTGCCTTCTTCTGAGGTGTCCGACCTTCGCATGGTGTGCCACGACTCCCCCCTCGGACCTAGACCTCGGTCCAATCAGAAGGCGACACCTGGACCCTCGCACGTGCGAGCCACCTGCCATCTCTTCGGATCTGCTGCCACCTGGTAGCTTCTCAGCCCTTGGATCAGAAGCCTCGCCCCTATAAATAGAAGGGTGCGAGATCTCCCGGTGTTACTTTGAAAAATTGCCAGTTTTCACCCCTCTTTCAACATTTCTTTCATTCCAACTTCCCCCAAAGCCCCAGTATTATACCAAACACCTGAAACACGTCCCGAAGTGCCCGAGAAGCCCGAGAAATTTATCTTTTTGGTTTTGAAGCCCAACCCTCGCAAAGCCCGATTTCTCAATAAAACTCCCGGTTTATTAGAAGCGATCGTTTTAGGAAACGAAGTGCTGCCCGGTTATCATTAAATCATGTGAGTGTGTAGTCACTTTCATCTTACACCTAGATATGAAGTATTTTCTATAAAATACGTGCTATGTGTAATTATATTAATTGTTTAATTGAGATGACTGTTGAATAAATGTTTTATACAAGTTTTAAACTGTATATGTATTTTATCTACAAATATGTTGGGTAGAACATGGGTAGATGAAATAGTCGATGTGTGTTAAAATGGTGAGAGGCCTCGATGTTGTTGTTGTTGTTGTAGTGGTCTAGCGGAGTATAGATGATGACCACAGACTTTTCTAGACAGTCCAGTGGAACACTAGCAGGTTCGCAACTTGTAGGTGTTAGTGAAGTATATGTTCATTGGCGTACTCCATCTCCCCTCATGGTTGCTTTTAGGACATGTATGGCTAAGGATTCCCCTTAGCAGTAGTGTCCATCCCGATGATATTCCTTAGGCTAGGTCCCTTATGATAGGTGTTTAGGGACGTAAAGTGAGGACAACGGGAATGGGTAATCAGGGTTATTGTTGATTGGTGAACTTAATAAGTTTATTATTATTGTGGGTTGAAAACCCTATATGCTCACCAGGCTCCCAAGCCTAACCCACTCAGCTTTTTATGTTACAGGTAGTGGACCCCGAGAATAGTCAGAGGATGATGAGAGATTTTTGGATTATAGGCCAGTAGTTGTAAATAACTGTTGTAAGGCTTATAATGTCTTGTTTATGCTTTTGCTCTGTATCGGAACATGAAATCCCTAGGTTTTTATATGAAATGAAATTATATATTTCTTAAAGAAAGGTTTTGATAAGGTTCTATCATGTTTTGTTTTGGGGACCAATTCCGCAACATCTTTTAAAAGGATTTCTCTGATTTTATTTTAAAAGCATAAATTAAATCGGTCTTTTCTGGCCGAGAAATTAGGGGATGTCACAGTTGGTATCAGAGCATTAGTTTAAGCGAACTAGGAATTTGTAGGATTTCTAGACTTAAACTTAGAATGCTAAGTGATGATTGTGAGATTAGTGTCTATCATATTTTAGACACGAGCACTAGTTTATTTTAGGAAAGATGCCTAAAATGCTTTTATGTGCTAAATGCTATATGTTTGCCATATATGCCATTAATTGTTCGGATCTATGGTCTGTTGTCGACCGAATCTGGAAACCTTATGTGTGTAGGATTCTAAGCGTACGATTACGATATTAGAACTAACATGTAAACGTTTCGGAGTGATAAGGGAATTGAAATATCTATCAACGATAAAGACATAAATTTTCCTTATTCGGTGTATATATTTTAATGTTAAGAACTCGAAGTGGAGCGAGAAATGCAAACAGAAACCAACAACCTCAACCCCAAGTGGTGGAACAGGTGCCTATAGTAGGAGCTGCACCAGAAACCATCACCATGGCTGGAGTACGAGCCATGATTCAGACCATGATGGCTGAACAAAGGGAGGAATTGAGGCAAATGTTGTTGAACAACAGGGATGAACCTTCAGTTCCTGTTGAACAACGTGAATTAAATGACGATCGATCTAAAGAAGGAAACAACAGTAGATCTGTTGGTAATAGTGAACCGCTTGTGGTTGAGAGAAATAACCACGAGGATAGAGTGGAGAGAAATGGATGCAAGTATAAGGAATTTATGACTTGCAAGCCATCAACCTTCACTGGAAAAGAAGATCTTGTCGGAGTAATGGATTGGATCTCGGAAATGTAATTGGCTTTCATGACTTGTGGCTTCCAAGGCAAGTTACAAACCACATTTGCAGTGCGTCAGTTCAGGGGCAGTGCTGCTCGTTGGTGGAACACTCTGGGGAAAACCCTAAGCCCTAATGATCCACTGCAACTAACCTGGGCAGAGGTCTTGGTGCACTTCAAGCGCAAGTACTGTTCGGCCCAAAATGTGCTTAAGCTAGAAAACTAATTTCTGACGTTGAAGAAGGGGAGTATGACCGTTGATGAATACACAAATAGCTTCATAGACAAAATGGAGTTTGCTTTGCGTATTGTCCCAGATGAGCTGACAAAAATTGACAGATACGCAAAGGGACTTCAATGGGAGTACGCGGTGCCAGTACGTCAGGCACTTACTGTTGGATAAGGTGTCTAAGTCCATAACTATTTCTGGTATGTACTTGACCCGACCCGGCATGGTCCATTTGGGTTGCATGGCACCATGCAATTGGATAAACTAAAATGAGAGAAATAACACTTATGGTTATTAATATATTATAAGTTCTAATATATTAATAATATTATTTAATTAGTTTGATCAAGAATTAATTTAGAATTAATTAAGTGATCAAAAGATAACTAATTAAATATATGGGTAGATTATGTAAATCATCCATAACTTGTATAGTGGGCTAAAAGGCTCCATGGATAATCAAGTTGGGTTAAACCCATTGAATGCTCCATGGAGGCTCCATGGGAGTTACAAACCCATGGGTCATGGAAATGAAGAGTCATGCCACATTAGGGTTTACATGGTGTAACCCTAGATGTGACACACTATATAAGCAACATGTTCTCCACCAAAATCGGCGACACATAAGAAACAAGAGGGCTAGAGCCGATTTTACAAGTGTAAGATTCTCTCAAAGTTTACTCCTTTGCATTTGGTGTTGTGTGAAGCATTTGAGGCATCACACTTGGGGTGCTAGGCTCACAAGGTTTCAAGGATCATAATCAACAACAAGGTAAGTTATTCTATCTTTCATTCAAGTTAAAAATGTTCCCCATGTATGCTAGATAGGAATATAACCTTGAAATTCAACTTTGCATGATAATTAGACAAACATAGATCCAAGGTTATTAGGGTTGCATGTACACTTAGGAAGTGTTAGAATGCTCAAAACCCATCAGTGGTATCAGAGCCAGGTTCGTTTGTTGTTTTTTTTTGTTGTGTGCAAACAGCTTGGAAAAAAAATCGTTTTTCTGTTTTCTGCTCGTATGAAAGTTTGCACATTTGTTGCTGGAAATGGACTAGAAACATTACCCTAAACTGTTTTGATGTTTTAAAGCTTGTTTTAGATGGTGTAATGTTTATGCTAATCCATTTACAATGGCAATTATTAAAATTACAAGTTTTTTTTTTAAGTGTAATTTTTGATTCTTGAAAGTGTTCATTTTCATGTTCTTGAACTTATGAAGATTAGATGATCATAGGAATTGTTTGTAACCTTCATGGTAGTTTAATTCATGATCATAATGTGTTTTAATGGAGTCCATAACTTGTCCTCAAGTTATGGAAAACCAAAAGTCTCACTTTTATTAAAGCCATTAAAAGAACACAAGAGTTATAAAAATGAAGAGTGTTCATTTTTATTACTCAATTAATTCATAAGTTATAAGAAATGAAAAGTTTTGGAAGTTTACAAAACTTGCCCTCAAGTTTTGGAACATGTAAAGTCTTGATTAAAACTTTAGTTCCAACCCTTAGAATTTTAAAAGTTAAAATTCAACCCTTATACTTTATAATATTATAAGTTACTAATATATATATGTATAACAACAAGTCGTCTTACCGCTAGTACGCCTCATTCACGAAGTCGGTCTATAAGGGGGGTATAAGGTTGTTGCCTATAAAATGGCAACTTAATGGGTGTCCACTCTCACCCACCGCTTCCTTGATCGGTGGAGGGTCGTTAGCCGAACGGGTAAGACAAGGACTTATAAATTCTCATTAAAAGTATGATGAATATTATAAAGTAACTAAATGCTTTTATTAAATTCCCAATCGTAGTTACTTTAGGAAAATGTGAATAAGGTGCTAATCCATGAAATTACACTTTACACTTTGTTTAAGTCGTTGGTGGAGCGTGTGTGGTTAACCGGCACACTAACTTGGACTTAACAAGGTAGGTAAAGGGTGACTTAAGGTTTACCATAGCAGCGGTGGAGCGTGTGTGGTTTACCGGCACATCGATTGAGTGATAAATCTTGAGGGTACCAAGTGATTTGCATGGTTACTTCACACCTCGTTTTGTGATCCTCGGTATCCCAGTCACAAAACTTGGAGGGCACACTCGAGATTGAAACATGCCTTTGAAAAGTTCATTGAATCTCAAAAGAATCTAGGAATTTCTAAGAACCAATTAAAAACCTAATATTTATATTTCGTTTTTCATGGTGGAAATTGGTGAATCCTCATTCACCTACCTTTCAAATATGTTATAGCTTGGATTACGGCATACCTCTTCTAAGTTATAATATATTGTGATTGGATCCTAGCCTTAATATTACATTTGGGTGTTTTATTAAGGACTCTCTTAATATCTAAACTAATCTTGTCCTCTTCTTTCAGATGTCTTCAAACAATGCTGCTTCTGGCTCTAATCCTAATGGCTCCTTTACCCTTATGAACTTGTGTGGGGAAGTCACTTTTGATGGATCCAACTTCAATGAATGGATCAGAAACATCAGGATGATTACCCGCTACGAGGACAAAGAATATGTCCTTGACAAGGAGCTTAACGAGATTGATGAGACCACTGCAACTCCCCAGGAGATCGCTGACTTCCGGGCACATGAAAGGGATGCTACAAAAGTGGCATGCATCATGTTGGCCACCATGACAGCGGAACTCCAAAAGTCCTATGAGGACTTCTACCCTTTTGAAATGCACCAAGATCTGATGGAAAGATACCATCAAAGTGCACGACAAGAGAGGTATGAAATCATATGCTCTATCATAACAACCATGATGAAGGACGGGGAATCCGTCACGAGCCACATGCAGAAAATGCAAAGGTATGTGGATCGGTTGATGAAGCTTAATGTGAACTTCCCTGAGGAGCTTGCAATAGATATCATTTTGCACTCCTTACCATCGTGCTATGATCAATTCCGCATGACATATCACATGAATAAGGAAGAGGTCACACTCAGCAAACTTCAGGGACTCCTCAAGACCGCAGAAACAGGTCTTAAGGGTAAGTCGGTTGTTAACACTCCTACTCCAAACTCCGCCCCGGTTTTGGCAATAGGGAAAGGTAGAGGGAAGAAGAGGAAGAGCTCTTCGAAGGGTACCAAGGCTAGGACCCTTGATGGCTCTTCTTCAAGTGGAACCAAGAAAGGTTTTGTCACTCCTTCTTCTGACCCTAAAGAGGCTGAATGCTTCTATTGCCATGAAAAGTCACATTGGAAGCGGAACTGCCCAAAGTACCAGCAAGATGTGAAGGATGGGAAAGTTAAACCCAACCATGCAGGTATTTACACTATCTTATCTAATAACTCACCCCATTCTAACTCTTGGGTCCTTGATACCGGTTGTGGTATTCATATATGTTCTGATTTGCAGGGACTAAGAAGAAGTGAGAATGTGGAGCATGGAAGAATAAACTTAATCATGGGGAATAGGAAAGCTTTACCTGTCACCAAGATTGGAGTTTATACTTTATCGCTAAGTAGTGGGTTTAGTTTAGATTTGAATAAATGTTGTTATTCGCCAGAAATGGCAAGAAATATTATTTCCTTTCATGCATTGTATAAACAAGGTTTCACCTTTTCGTTTGATAATGAAGTTGGTTCGATTAATGCTTTCTTTAATAATGTTTTTTATTTTAAAGCATTACCTTGTGATGGTATGTATGAAACTGTATATGTGGTTGATAACTTAGGAAATAATGTATTGTATATTGATTCTGTTAATGATAATAACTTGGATAAAGTATCATTATGGCATTGTCGTCTTGGACATATAAGCAAGAAACGCATAGGCCAACTCCAAAAGGATGGAGTATTGGAGTCATTTGACCTAAAGTCAGATGATAGTTGCGAATCATGCTTACTTGGAAAAATGACAAAGTCACCCTTCACAGGTTCTTGTGAGAGGGGTGAAGGTTTGTTGGATCTTATACACACGGATGTGTGTGGGCCCTTCAAACATGCCACAAGGGATGCTAATCGTTATTATTTGACTTTTACTGATGATTACAGTAGATATGGATATGTCTACTTAATCAAGCATAAGTCAGAGACTTTTGAGAGGTTTAAAGAGTTTAAACAGGAAGTCGAGAATCAATTGGGCAGGAACATTAAGATGCTTCGATCCGATCGAGGTAGTGAGTATCTTAGTTCAGAGTTCCTCGACTATCTTAGGGAATGTGGGATTGTCTCACAATTGACACCTCCCAGGACACCGCAGTTGAATGGTGTAGGTGAGAGGCATAATCGAACCTTGTTGGATATGGTTCGTTCCATGATGAGTCGAGCTTCGCTACCAATCTCATTTTGGGGGTATGCCTTAGAGACTGCCGCCCATATCCTTAATCTAGTTCCCATAAAGAAAGTTGCCAAAACTCCTTATGAGATGTGGACTGGTAAAGTACCCAAACTAGACCACATTAAGATTTGGGGTTGCGAAGCTTTCGTGAGACGCGAGACTCATGATAAGCTCGAACCTCGAAGTGAGAGGTGTATTTTCATCGGCTACCCACAGAAATCCTTTGGTTACCTCTTCTACAGACCTAGTGAGAATGTGGTCTTTGTAGCTAGGAGGGCTTTCTTTCGAGAGAGAGAGTTCATAAGCCAAGGAGACAGTGGGAGGCAAGTTGACCTTGAAGAAATTCAAGAGTCAAGTGGTGAAGGAACTTCAAACCCTAGCACTCAACTTGAGGAGGAAACTCCTGTTGAGCCAATTGACAAGTTTGTACCTCTGAGGCGTTCCACAAGGGTTAGGAATGCACCTGAGCATTACTATGGATTCCATATTACTGCGGAAGGTGATACACTTATCAGTGATGAGACGCTGATAGGTCTGGATGAACCTAACAGTTACGCGGAAGCCATGGCAGGCCCTGAGTCAGCCAAGTGGAAAGAGGCAATGGACAGTGATATACAGTCCATGTATGACAATCAAGTTTGGAACTTGGTTGAGAATGTACCAGGTCGTAAGACTGTAGGGTGCAAATGGATCTTCAAGAAGAAGACTGACATGGATGGTAATGTACACACTTATAAGGCACGACTGGTTGCAAAGGGTTTCTCACAAACTCCGGGAGTTGATTATGATGAGACCTTTTCTCCAGTGGCCAAGATTAAGTCTATTAGGGTTCTGTTAGCCATAGCCGCATTTCATGACTATGAAATATGGCAAATGGATGTCAAAACCGCTTTCCTTAATGGAAAGTTGGCTGAGGATGTTTACATGAGTCAGCCAGAGGGTTTTGTCAACACAAAGTACCCTAATAGAGTGTGTAAGCTTGAGAAATCCATTTATGGGTTAAAGCAAGCACCTCGCAGATGGAATCTTTGCTTTGATGAGAAAGTGAAGGAATTTGGCTTTTCTAGGAGTGAAGATGAATCTTGTGTATATGTCAAGGCTAGTGGAAGTATAGTTAGCTTTTTGGTATTGTATGTGGATGACATACTGTCACACCCCCAAACCAAGGATGGCGGAAACGTCCGGGGGTGGAGGACTTCATGTATAGTATCATAACAACAATTGTAATAGTAATTCAAGCAAACCCAACCAACATATATATAATTGAAAAAGTTACATCTTTGTATGAATTACATGTTTACGAATCAATTACATTATGTTGACAAAATATGAAATAGTAGACGCCTTAGCGTCCCATCCTCAAATGCACTTGGTTACCTGTTTAATGATTTCCTGAGAATACAAGTTGTTTGAAAAAGTGTCAACACAAAGGTTGGTGAGTTCATAAGCTTTTGTTTAGTATTATTAAAAGCCTTTCGTTTATAAAAGTATTACTTGTTTTAGAAAATCCAATATTTTCCTTAAAATGTATATATAGTCTTAAATCCAAAGACCGAAATGTATAAGTAACTTTTCTTACTTATAATAAATAATGTAAGTTTAAATCGACATAAACTCGTTTAATTTTAATGAAGTTCCCGTAAATTCCAATATTCATTAATACTTTATGTGAGTTTATTAAAGCCTTTTCTTGTAAAAGTATTGTTTGTTCCAAAAAATCCAATATTTTCCTTAATGTGTGAATGTAGTCTTAAAACCCAAAGACCGAAACGTACAAGTAGTGTTCGTTCCTTATAGTAAAACAATGCAAGTTTAAATCGACATAAACTCGTTTGATTTTAGTGAAATCCCCGTAAATTCTATGTTTGTTAATACCACATGTGAGTTATTATAAAAGCCTTTTCTTGTAAAAGTAGTGTTCGTTCCAGAAAATCCAATATTTTCCTTAATGTGTAAATGTAGTCTTAAAACCCAAAGACCGAAATGTACAAGTAGTGTTCGTTCCTTATAGTAAAACAATGCAAGTTTAAATCGACATAAACTCGTTTGATTTTAGTGAAATCCCCGTAAATTCTATGTTTGTTAATACCACATGTGAGTTATTATAACCATGCTATGACCTAGTTGGCCTGAAACGACATTCTTCAGGCGTTGGCAATGTTATGACATTTGTCACCCCAGACCCGTCGGTCTAGCTGTTGCATGCAGCTAAGGTGTGGGTTTGTTAGACCCAATATAGATCTATACAAAAGTATCACGCTCTCCCTCGAGGAGACTCTGGTTATAATACAGGACTTATTTGTAAATTGAATCGAATGTCTCACAGAAGTCATTAACGAATTTACGTGTAGTGTAATGAAAACTTGGTACCGTATGGCCGTACCTTGCTTAATGAAAATATCCTTTGTATAAATGTACCCTTTTTAAATGTATGTGTTATGTAATGTTTCATAAAGTCATTAACGGAATTACGTGTTATGAAAACTTGGTACCGTATGGTCGTACCTTGCTTAATGAAAATATCCTTTGTATAAATGTACCCTTTTTAAATGTATGTATTATGTAATGTATCATAAACTATACCTATTATAGTTTATCAACCAAGGGTAGTACGTAGTAATGTATGCAAACTATATTCAAAATAGTTTATTAAATGTTTGAATGTATCGGTTGTACTTTGATTATAATCACTTGTTATTCTTTATATTTTATATGTCCAAATCCATTTGTAAACTGATGTGTGTCTAAATATTAAGATAAAATGTCATATATTGCAATAACATATAATCACAAAAAGATATACACCTTGCTCAACATGTTACAAGGTGAAATGAAATTGACAGCAGCTTTTTGTTGAATACAGTTTCTGTTGCTGTTCTTAGAAAATTTATAGAAAAATCATCAAAGCTCCAAATCCAAATCCGCAAATTCTGAGAGTTTGGAATATGAGTCTAGTTTGTTTGTAAATTTTATCATGATTTTTAGTGATTTCTAACAGAGATGAAAATGTTCATAATCACAGACTGGTCCGGGTTTGCCTCTGAAATGATAGGCAGTTTTGTAAAAATCACCATAAATTGTAGAAAAATCATATGGAGATGTGCAAGTAGCCATTTTAAATCTAAGCGTTTGAACTACTTGCACCTGGAACAGTTTTGAAAACTAAAATATTTAAGCCAAAACAGTCCGTGATCGAAGTCCATCTTTTTTGATGTAATCTGTTAGAAAAAGTTTAATTGTGTTCTTGATGATTTTACTTGTATTCCCCCCCTTAAAACTTAAGAAGAACATGTAAATGTAGGGGTATGAACTCACCCTATGTGGTTTCAGTAGATGAAAGTAAGAGAGAGGAAGTGTTCAACCCAAGAACACTAAGAAGATGTCTTGATGATTCGAGAATCTAACACCGAATAAGATGGAATTTGTGTAAGATATCAATGATTTGAGTAGAATGGAGTGTAATAATTATATGAATGATGAAGATACTTACTAATTGAAGAAAGAAATCCCTGGAGAAAGCCTTGAAGTTCTTGAAGGTGAGAGAAAAGATGAGAGAATTTTGGAGAGTGTTCTTTGGTTGCTAAGTGTAGAATGAAAGAAGTTAATGAGAATGAGGAGAGATGACCAATTCTCCAGCTCTTAGAATGTGGGAAGAGCTGGAGATTGGGTGTAAAGGTCCACTAAGGTGACAAGGGGTAGTGGGAAAGAGTGGCTGATCATAGAGTGAGGTGGTGGTGGTTTGCTTTTGTCATAAAATAAGGAAAAACAAATATTCCCTCAATAATTAGTTCAACTACTAATTCTTTTAATATATTTTTATAAAAACCCTGGGGATTTATATATTTTGGCGCCTTTGTTTATAAAATAAAGTTTTGGGTGAAAATCCCACGTTAAAATAATGAAAAACGGAGTTAAAACGAAGTCGTAGTCGAAAACCGGGAAAAACAAGCTATCTGCGAGACCTCTCGCATGGGGCCGAAGGTGCGAGGCTTCGTACCAGCAGGCTCGCATGCGAGGCTTCTGTCTCGGTAGTTTCGGCTTCGGTCTGTCATGCTCGCTTCGGCTTCGGTCTCGCATGCTGAGAGGCTTCGGTCTCGCATGCTGAGAAGCTTCTAATAGGAGGGTTTTGGGTTCCTTAGGGCTATTTCACCCGTTTTTACCCCGTTTCAAGCGGTTTTTGACCCGGTTAATGCTCGAGATGACCCAAATGATTACAAAAAGTTAAATTAACTTTTGAGAGAGATTCGGGAGAGATTTGGGAGAGATTTTAATAGAGAGAGATTGAGTGAAAGAGATTGAGAGAGGTTTCGTTTGTGATCTTTTCGAGTGTCCGGCTTCGCAACGCAAGGTCCATAAACCCCCTTTAAGCCATGATTTAGTGTCCTACACAATCCCGATGATTGTGCAATAGTGTTTTATTGCTTTGGTTCGTTGTTTAGCACTGTTAAGGCTAAGGAAAATCAAACACATGAACTTTCCAAATGATGATTTCTCATTAAAATAGCGAATTGTATAGTGATTACATAACGTAAACCCTAACATACAAGGGTTATTGGAGTTGACCGGTTTGACTTTTTGACTTTGTTTGACTTTGACTTGACCGAAATTTGATGGTTGTCACATCATCCCCCCGTTAGAAGGAATTTCGTCCCGAAATTTTCATTTTGACTGGGATTTCAAGAGTTTGGGAAGAGATGTGGATACTTTTGTTTCATCTGATCCTCGCGTTCCCAGGTGAATTCGGGTTCTCGTTTAGCGTTCCAGCGGACCTTCACAATGGGAATACGACTTTGCTTTGTTCTTTTGATCTCTCGATCCATGATTTCTACCGGTTCTTCCACGAAGTGGAGACTCTCGTTGATTTCAATTTCGTCAAGAGGTATCACGAGGGTCTCGTCGGATAGATTTTGTCAATCATATTTTTGGGGTAAAAAAATAAAGTTTTATTAGTTACCTATAGCGACGACTTGTCGTCACCACAGGTTTAATCTATTACGATGACTTGTTGTCGCTATAGGTTTTTAACAAGAGCCAACGACATACCTATAGCGACACACAAGTCATAATTTGCATGTGTGAAGACTTGGAGTAATTTCTAACTGGTTCATGTGTGAAGACTTGGAGTACTTTCTAATGAAAACTGTGCTACTGGGGAAATTGGAAACTGGTACGTAGCTTCAAAGTCAAGAATATGCAGTAGGCATGTGATGCATTAAATGCATGAGGCACACAAGTCATAATTTGCAGCAACATATACGTATATGTGTGTGAATTGAAGAAGAAGGTTACAGCTCAAAGAATATATATATATATATATATATATATATATATATATATATATATATATATATATATATGTATATTCATTTTCTCTTCATTTGTTAGATACACAATAACCATAACATCATAGACTATATATATTCAATTTCATTTGTAATTTTCACTAGTTTATATTCCGCGAGTGTTACCGAAATCATTTATCAATTTTTCAGAAGTGCTTAACTTGTTTTGTTGCATTCCCAACAATTTGCTATTAATTACTTCTCCCACTTTACTTATATAAATCATCACATTCTTACCGTGACTTTTAACTTCTCCCTCACAAATGGATCCACCTGTAGATCATCAAAACCCCATAGATGACCTCGATTGGTTTCAGTACTTTGATCATCAAGATCTTTTCAGGTATATATAAACGTCACTCATTACACCATCTTACGCACAGAAAAGTGATTTTGTCGACATTGATCAAAACATGGTTTGGATTTGTAGTGATCAAAAAGAGTCTTTCATCGTGTTGGATTTGATTATCTTAAGTTTTTGGATTTTTGCAGTGGTGACATGCTCAACCATCATGATTACGAGTTGTCGGAAAAATTGCATGAAGTGCTCGATCAGAACGTTTTCACAGTACTTAACAAAGATCAAAACATCATTTCTAGAAATGAGTTTCACGATTTTGATCCCCTTGAAGATATAAGCTTATGGGATTGTTGGGAGGATGGTAATTTACCATTGGTTAGTTTCAGTGAAGACTGTAAATCCGGTGGTGAGGCTACATGTAGTTCTAGTGCTGCCACCACTGATCACGGTGGCCGGAAGGTGGCAAATAGATTGAGACCATTGGAGTTTGAAGAGATAGAGAAGTACTTTGAGATGCCGATAATCATGGCAGCAAAGGAACTAGGGATAAGTTTAACAGTGTTGAAGAAAAGATGCAGAGAGCTAAACATAAACAGATGGCCTCATAGAAAACTTAAGAGCCTTCAATCCCTCATTGAAAATGGCAAGGTAAATTATGATAATAACCTTCTATACATTACTCATGCACTTGGTAACCAAAGTAGTTTTGGTATTTTCTAAAATTTTAATTGTTAGTTTCTTTATAACTAAACATAGGTCCTAGGCATATGCCACATCAAATCAATTGATTTACTACGATCTCCTGATTTATATTTATATAAACTTAACTCATTGTAAATTTTGTGAACTCACATGAAAAATATATTGCATCTACCTTTAAAAAAAAATTAGAAGTTGGGATTAAAGGAGGAGATAGAGACGTTAGAAGGGCACAAGAAGATGATGGAGAAATTGCCAGGTATGGAATTGACAGAAAGAACAAAGAAGCTTAGGCAAGCTTGCTTCAAAGCTATTTATAAGAAGAGAGGACTTAACAATCATTAGCCATTTTGTTATAATTAGTGGATTTTAATCTACATTGTATGTGTTTTTCTCTTGATAGTTTGATACCCTTTTTAGTTTCATTTTATGTATTTGTCTATTGATTTTTAATGCAAAAATTTTTGTATAATTTGGGTATTATAGTTTGTATTATGTATTTAGCCATATTCTAGATTGCCGACACGACTACGCCGACGACTCTATACCAGAGGTCTATATAAATAGACTTATGAATTTAGTAGGAATAACTTGATTATAATCTTGTGATTTGTTCCATGTCTGATCCACTCCTAAGATTCACTTGACATGCCCCCAGTTATGTGTAATTAAAATTTTATTAGACTGTTGATCTTAATGAGTCTACCTTAAGTCCATAACCAAACAAGGAACAGGTCCTAAGGCGGACTCACCATTTCTAGGTCAATCATTTCTTAATTACACATAACTTCGAGGTACACCTAAAGAATCTTAGAGTTACCAGTTATAAATTGTTTGTAATACCAAGTAGTGAGATTCAATGAAATAAAATGCATGCCTATTTCATTGATAAACCTTTTAGTAAATATCCTTACCATTTATATACACATGTATAATTTCGCACTTTAGTGAACTATTCTTGGTGTTTCTGTTAACGTCTTGGAGACGGAGTTATGGTAGTGGGTAGAAGTAGGTTTTGTACGGGCGTTAAAATTTACACATCATGTTGCTCGTGCGAGAATAGGGGTAGAAGAGATAATTAATAGATGCCTAATCCTATAATTACTTATAGGGGTGATCCTTATTAGTTACGTCTATAATCACGTAGTGCATATCAGTTATACATAATTTGAGATATAATAGACTTTCGAATAAATGACTCTACTCTAAGTCCACAACCAAACAAGGAACAGGAAGTAGAGCAATAGTCATAGATTCTGAGTCTATAATATCTTTAATTATGTATAACCTTGGCGTATGCACTCAGTTATCATAGGCCTACTAATAGAGGTCTTTAGTTTTCACATAAGTTGGTTATAGTATCACCAAATACTCCTATAGTATTTTTAGGTGTTTAGATTCGATTCTTAAAGTATTCCCTGTAGGGTGTAGTTAGGTTTTTAGATTTGTTTCCCATTATGACTATACCCCAGTATATGCAAGTCACTCCTCGGACAGATATAGTTGATCAGGCTATATCCTTCCCAGACTTGATTTACATATACCAAGGCATACCCATAATGTACAACTCCTCTTCTTTTACTTTATGTTCTTCTAGTTATGACACTATGTGAGCATGTATGCATGTATTTATACTTTTAATAAGAAACCATTCACTTTCTAAAAGTATAGTCATTTGAAAATGTTCAATTAGAGACTTTCAGTCCCAAAGGTGTTTATAGTTTGTATATCTTATGTGGTTCGATATACTGAGTTCACTATAAACATTGCTCTGATACCAATCTGTCACACCCCCAAACCAAGGATGGCGGAAACGTCCGGGGCTGGAGGACTTCATGTATAGTATCATAACAACAATTGTAATAGTAATTCAAGCAAACCCAACCAACATATATATAATTGAAAAAGTTACATCATTGTATGAATTACATGTTTACGAATCAATTACATTATGTTGACAAAATATGAAATAGTAGACGCCTTAGCGTCCCATCCTCAAATGCACTTGGTTACCTGTTTAATGATTTCCTGAGAATACAAGTTGTTTGAAAAAGTGTCAACACAAAGGTTGGTGAGTTCATAAGCTTTTGTTTAGTATTATTAAAAGCCTTTCGTTTATAAAAGTATTACTTGTTTTAGAAAATCCAATATTTTCCTTAAAATGTATATGTAGTCTTAAATCCAAAGACCGAAATGTATAAGTAACTTTTCTTACTTATAATAAATAATGTAAGTTTAAATCGACATAAACTCGTTTAATTTTAATGAAGTTCCCGTAAATTCCAATACTCATTAATACTTTATGTGAGTTTATTAAAGCCTTTTCTTGTAAAAGTAGTGTTCGTTCCAAAAAATCCAATATTTTCCTTAATGTGTGAATGTAGTCTTAAAACCCAAAGACCGAAATGTACAAGTAGTGTTCGTTCCTTATAGTAAAACAATGCAAGTTTAAATCGACATAAACTCGTTTGATTTTAGTGAAATCCCCGTAAATTCTATGTTCGTTAATACCACATGTGAGTTATTATAACCATGTTATGACCTAGTTGGCCTGAAACGACATTCTTCAGGCGTCGGAAATGTTATGACATTTGTCACCCCAGACCTGTCGGTCTAGCTGTTGCATGCAGCTAAGGTGTGGGTTTGTCAGACCCAATATAGATCTATACACAAGTATCACGATCTCCCTCGAGGAGACTCTGGTTATAATACAGGACTTATTTGTAAATTGAATCGAATGTCTCACAGAAGTCATTAACGAATTTACGTGTAGTGTAATGAAAACTTGGTACCGTATGGCCGTACCTTGCTTAATGAAAATATCCTTTGTATAAATGTACCCTTTTTAAATGTATGTGTTATGTAATGTTTCATAAAGTCATTAACGGAATTACGTGTTATGAAAACTTGGTACCGTATGGCCGTACCTTGCTTAATGAAAATATCCTTTGTATAAATGTACCCTTTTTAAATGTATGTATTATGTAATGTATCATAAACTATACCTATTATAGTTTATCAACCAAGGGTAGTACGTAGTAATGTATGCAAACTATATTCAAAATAGTTTATTAAATGTTTGAATGTATCGGTTGTACTTTGATTATAATCACTTGTTATTCTTTATATTTTATATGTCCAAATCCATTTGTAAACTGATGTGTGTCTAAATATTAAGATAAAATGTCATATATTGCAATAACATATAATCACAAAAAGATATACATCTTGCTCAACATGTTACAAGGTGAAATGAAATTGACAACAGCTTTTTGTTGAATACAGTTTCTGTTGATGTTCTTAGCAAATTTATAGAAAAATCATCAAAGCTCCAAATCCAAATCCGCAAATTCTGAGAGTTTGGAATATGAGTCTAGTTGGTTCGTAAATTTTATCATGATTTTTAGTGATTTCTAACAGAGGTGAAAATGTTCATAATCACAGACTGGTCCGGGTTTGCCTCTGAAATGATAGGCAGTTTTGTAAAAATCACCATAAATTGTTCAAAAATCATATGGAGATGTACAAGTAGCCATTTTAAAGCTAAGAGTTTGAACTACTTGCACCTGGAACAGTTTTGAAAACTAAAATATTTAAGTTGACCAAAACAGTCCGTGATCGAAGTCCATCTTTTCTGATGTAATCTGTTAGAAAAAGTTTAATTGTGTTCTTGATGATTTTACTTGTATTCCCCCCCTTAAAACTTAAGAAGAACATGTAAATGTAGGGGTATGAACTCACCGTATGTGGTTTCAGTAGATGAAAGTAAGAGAGAGGAAGTGTTCAACCCAAGAACACTAAGAAGATGTCTTGATGATTCGAGAATCTAACACCGAATAAGATGGAATTTGTGTAAGATATCAATGATTTGAGTAGAATGGAGTGTAATAATTATATGAATGATGAAGATACTTACTAATTGAAGAAAGAAATCCCTGGAGAAAGCCTTGAAGTTCTTGAAGTTGAGAGAAAAGATGAGAGAATTTTGGAGAGTGTTCTTTGGTTGCTAAGTGTAGAATGAAAGAAGTTAATGAGAATGAGGAGAGATGACCAATTCTCCAGCTCTTAGAACGTGGGAAGAGCTGGAGATTGGGTGTAAAGGTCCACTAAGGTGACAAGGGGTAGTGGGAAAGAGTGGCTGATCATAGAGTGAGGTGTTGGTGGTTTGCTTTTGTCATAAAATAAGGAAAAACAAATATTCCCTCAATAATTAGTTCAACTACTAATTCTTTTAATATATTTTTATAAAAACCCTGGGGATTTATATATTTTGGGGCCTTAGTTTATAAAATAAAGTTTTGGGTGAAAATCCCACGTTAAAATAATGAAAAACGGAGTTAAAACGAAGTCGTAGTCGAAAACCGGGAAAAACAAGCTATCTGCGAGACCTCTCGCATGGGGCCGAAGGTGCGAGGCTTTGTACCAGCAGGCTCGCATGCGAGGCTTCTGTCTCGGTAGTTTCGGCTTCGGTCTGTCATGCTCGCTTCGGCTTCGGTCTCGCATGCTGAGAGGCTTCGGTCTCGCATGATGAGAAGCTTCTAATAGGAGGGTTTTGGGTTCCTTAGGGCTATTTCACCCGTTTTTACCCCGTTTCAAGCGGTTTTTGACCCGGTTAAGGTTCGAGATGACCCAAATGATTACAAAAAGTTAAAGTAACTTTTGAGAGAGATTCGGGAGAGATTTGGGAGAGATTTTAATAGAGAGAGATTGAGTGAAAGAGATTGAGAGAGGTTTCGTTTGTGATCTTTTCGAGTGTCCGGCTTCGCAACGCAAGGTCCATAAACCCCCTTTAAGCCATGATTTAGTGTCCTACACAATCCCAATGATTGTGCAATAGTGTTTTATCGCTTTGGTTCGTTGTTTAGCACTGTTAAGGCTAAGGAAAATCAAACACATGAACTTTCCAAATGATGATTTCTCATTAAAATAGCGAATTGTATAGTGATTACATAACGTAAACCCTAACATACAAGGGTTATTGGAGTTGACCGGTTTGACTTGTTGACTTTGTTTGACTTTGACTTGACCGAAATTTGACGGTTGTCACATCATCCCCCCGTTAGAAGGAGTTTCGTCCTGAAATTTTCATTTTGACTGGGATTTCAAGAGTTTGGGAAGAGATGTGGATACTTTTGTTTCATCTGATCCTCGCGTTCCCAGGTGAATTCGGGTTCTCGTTTAGCGTTCCAGCGGACCTTCACAATGGGAATACGACTTTGCTTTGTTCTTTTGATCTCTCGATCCATGATTTCTACCGGTTCTTCCACGAAGTGGAGACTCTCGTTGATTTCAATTTCGTCAAGAGGTATCACGAGGGTCTCGTCGGATAGATTTTGTCAATCATATTTTTGGGGTAAAAAAATAAAGTTTTATTAGTTACCTATAGCGACGACTTGTCGTCACCACAGGTTTAATCTATTACGATGACTTGTTGTCGCTATAGGTTTTTAACAAGAGCCAACGACATACCTATAGCGACACACAAGTCATAATTTGCATGTGTGAAGACTTGGAGTACTTTCTAACTGGTTCATGTGTGAAGACTTGGAGTACTTTCTAATGAAAACTGTGCTACTGGGGAAATTGGAAACTGGTACGTAGCTTCAAAGTCAAGAATATGCAGTAGGCATGTGATAGCAGAAATGAGTCGAATACCTTATGCTTCGGGTGTAGGATCGATCATGTATGCTATGACGTGTACTCGACCTGATGTAGCCTTTGCTTTGAGCATGGTTAGCAGGTATCAGGGGAACCCTGGCAAGGCACACTGGACTGCGGTAAAGAATATCCTCAAGTACCTACGGAGGACTAAGGACTGGGTCCTTAACCTCGGTGGGAGTGAAGACTTGAGAGTTGTAGGGTATAGTGATGCTAGCTTTCAGACTGATAGGGATACTTTCCGCTCTCAGTCAGGCTGGGTCTTTACCTTAAATGGAGAAGCAATTTCTTGGAAGAGTTCCAAGCAAGAGACAGTGGCTGATTCAACTTGCGAATCAGAGTATATAGCAGCTAGCGAGGCAGCAAAGGAGGCGATATGGCTGAAGAACTTCATTGGAGACCTTGGAGTTGTACCAGCTATTAAAGAGCCAATGGAAGTTTTCTGTGATAGTGAAAGTGCAGTTGCCTTAGCCAAGGAACCAAGGGATCATGGGAGATCCAGACACATCGACAGAAAATACCATTTCATCAGACATCGAATAGAAGAAGGAATCCTCGTGGCAAAGAGGGTATCATCGGATGAGAATCCAGCAGATCCCCTCACGAAAGGACTGACTCGGGTTAAGCATCTCCAGCATGCTCGGAGCATAGGGCTGAAGGATGATATTAGATTTAGTAGTTAGATAACCTTGAAATTTGTAAAGTGTAATTGACATTAGATGATGAATAAAAGGTGTTTTATTTATGAGTAAAGTGTTGCTATCTCTTTTCGATCGTTTACTATATTTTTTTTGCATGTTTTGACTTCCAGAATAATTATGTTTGGTATATCATATTATTCGAACCTCCACAGTCGGTCATATGTCGGAAGTAGGTATGAATCAAGACTGTCATGATTGGTTGCAGAGGTCTAAGTTGTTGGACATGGCTACAACACTCATGAGTGCTCATAAGTTCTGAGCATTGGACTCAACCCACGCTCACTGGAATCACTTCATGGAATTTATCTCGAGTGATCGTAAGATGGTAATATCATATAAGTCTTCAAACCTAGATATATGATTTGTTACTTATGAGTTGGTTATGCATTGATTGTACGAAAACGCATTGGTAACTCGATGTTATAAAACGTGCTCTTGTGTATAATTCAATGAGTAGTAGAACAAACATATGAGTCGAAGTTTATCTGTTCCTTCTTGGATTAGAAGCTGATATCTGGGCCCATCGATGATTTTGTTTTGACCTATGTACCGGTCCCGGTCAGAACTAAGTTGATGTGTTCAATTAAGTTCTTTGTCAAACAAATCGGAAATCGGGAAACAAACTGCTGGACAATAAGTAAGACATTGTTCCATGTATTTGTCCGGCTGATATCTAGAACAGAGGATTATATGATCACTTATCTTAAATGGCGTATCATCATCTTCTCAGTTCCGAGAGACCTTAAAAGAGCTACGATTGCCGATCGGTTCCTGAAGTATTGCAGTTATAGTTATTAGACTTATCCAAGTGGGAGACTGTTGGATAAGGTGTCTAAGTCCATAACTATTTCTGGTATGTACTTGACCCGACCCGGCATGGTCCATTTGGGATGCATGGCACCATGCAATTGGATAAACTAAAATGAGAGAAATAACACTTATGGTTTATTAATATATTATAAGTTCTAATATATTAATAATATTATTTAATTAGTTTGATCAAGAATTAATTTAGAATTAATTAAGTGATCAAAAGATAACTAATTAAATATATGGGTAGATTATGTAAATCATCCATAACTTGTATAGTGGGCTAAAAGGCTCCATGGATAATCAAGTTGGGTTAAACCCATTGAATGCTCCATGGAGGCTCCATGGGAGTTACAAACCCATGGGTCATGGAAATGAAGAGTCATGCCACATTAGGGTTTACATGGTGTAACCCTAGATGTGACACACTATATAAGCAACATGTTCTCCACCAAAATCGGCGACACATAAGAAACAAGAGGGCTAGAGCCGATTTTGCAAGTGTAAGATTCTCTCAAAGTTTACTCCTTTGCATTTGGTGTTGTGTGAAGCATTTGAGGCATCACACTTGGGGTGCTAGGCTCACAAGGTTTCAAGGATCATAATCAACAACAAGGTAAGTTATTCTATCTTTCATTCAAGTTAAAAATGTTCCCCATGTATGCTAGATAGGAATATAACCTTGGAATTCAACTTTGCATGATAATTAGACAAACATAGATCCAAGGTTATTAGGGTTGCATGTACACTTAGGAAGTGTTAGAATGCTCAAAACCCATCACTTACATTGGAGGCAGCTGTCTGGGCTGCCAAGTCTGTTGAAGATATGATTAAGGGGAGAGCCGCCAGCAAGGTTGAAGTTGGCGAAAAGAGAAAGTTTGAAGGAACTTCAGGTTCCAATAAAAGGAACAAATTCTCGAAGACTGGTTCGAGAAAATTCGGAGGAGGAGCCGAAGCCAAGTGGTGTGACAAGTGCAAGAAGAAACACGCTGGGAAATGCAGTGTGGAAGTCACTTGTTACAAATGTGGAAAGCCAGGGCATTATGCCAATGAATGCACCTTCAATAAGAACGTCTGTTTTGGGTGCAATGAAGAAGGGCATATTTTGAAGGATTGCCCGAAGAAGAAGGACGCAGCAAAAGCCAATCTTCCACAAAAGCCGAAGGCGAGAGCCTTTCAGATGACACTTGAAGCTGCGAAAGAAGAAGCCGATGTCGCTTCAGGTACCTTTCTCGTAAACGAATTGCCTGCACAAATTTTGTTTGATTCTGGAGCCAATTACTCCTTTATGTCGCATTAATTTGGTAGAAAATAGCTTTGCCTGTAGATAGACTAGTTAATGCTTTAATAGTCGAGGTTGCTAGTGGCAAGTTTAAACCTGTTAGCCATCGTATGAAAAACATCCTCATTGACTTGAATGGGAATAAGTTCCATGAGGAATTATTACCTACCGAGTTAAATGGTTTCGACATAGTTTTAGGAATGAATTGGCTTAACACCAATGATGCCGAAATATTGTGTAGAAAGAAGATAGTAAAAGTAAACCCACTAGGGAAAGAGTCGTTTATGGTGTATGGAGACAAACGCAGAGTAAACTCTAGAATCATTTCCCTAATGAAAGCCAGAAAGTGTTTAGTCAATGGATGTACATCATATCTAGCATTGGTGATCGATGCTAAGAAGGAAAAGAAGGAGGTGCAGAATATTCCGGTGGTGTGTGACTATCCGGAAGTCTTTCCCGAAGATCGTCCCGGATTGCCCCCTGATCGATAAGTAGAATTCTGTATCGACTTGTTACCACGAACGACGCCAATAGCAAAAGTGTAACACCCAAATTTTCGAATAATTTTTCACAATTTTAAAACATACTTTCATTCATAAAATAATAATAAACATAATGTATCCACTGTCATCATAAAAAAACATATCCCAGAATCATATAAACAAAAGCTCCATGAGTGTGTACAGATCATGCCGACGCCTTCCCGCGATCATCACTGGTACATGAAACACATACACAAAACTCTGTAAGCATAAATGCTTAGTGAGTTCCCAAAAATACAACATAAACACATATCAGCCACTCAAGGTTGTAACTTTGATGACCCTCTGGTCGAATATCTCTGTGGGACCCTCTTGGTCCCATAACTCTGTGGACCCACTGGTCCTAACTCTGTAAACTCTGAATCATGCATATCACATATCACATAGAATCACAACACATAAATAGCATACAAGATACACTGTCACATAGCTCTGATTACCACTCTAGGTAAAGTATAGTGAGAAGACTCACCTCGGGAATCTCGGTAAAATCTCAATATCAGAATACTGCCCTAGCCTCCACCTAGTCACAATAATAAATTTCACTAAATAAATGTCTCTTCACAATTTGGATATTCTCTCATGCAAATCCCTAGAAGGGTAAAAGACTATTCTACCCCTCTACAGGCCCAAGGCCCATTTGTTGACAAACCCTAAAAGTCAACCCAAAAGTCAACTGTCCATTTTGACCAGACTCGCCGACTGCATACGACGACTCGGCGAGTCCCATCGTCCCCACAGACTCTTCCCGTTCTAAGCCTCACTCGACTCACTGAGTCACCCCTCAACTCACCGGATCACCACTAGAGTCAGACCCCGGGGCAACCCGGTCCGACTCGTCGAGTCTACATATGGACTCGGCGAGTTTCCTTAATGGACTTGCTCATACAGCCTCCTGAGGTCAGATCTGCTTAGCCAAATCATAGATCTAACCCTTAAACACTCAAAAGTCACGTAAAGGTGCAACCTTTACGTGCATGCAACCCAATTCAAGCCTCAAATGGAGAAATAACACTAGAAACGGCAACCTAGTCTCCAATTGCTTATTTGCTTGCAAAAAGCTAGAAGGTAATGACTCTAGGGACCTCTCATGGTCCAGATCTGATGTCATAATCCCAAAGAGGACCTCATACTCACTAGATCTTTCATAAAATGAGGGTAAAAACCCTAAAATCAAGAAGTCCATCAATAAAACACGAAATGGAAAGGTTTATACCTCCAAATACGATATCACAAGATGATTAGCTCAGACCCATTCCCCTTCACACTCTAGATTTGTGCTCCTTTCTTCCTTCAAGCAAAACCACACAAAAAGATGAAGAAATAGCCTCCTCTTGCCCTCAAACTCACTATCTCAGCTCTCTAGGGTTTCTCTGGAACAAGGTGACCGCAAATAAAGGCCATAAAGGTCTTTAAATAGGCTCCCAAACCCGGGGATTAGGGTTTTGCTAATCAGCACCGACTCGGCGAGTCAGGTCCCGACTCGTCGAGTCCGTTCGCGAAAATGCGCCAATAGATCAGACTCTACTGGACGAGTTGAGGCATCAACTCGTCGAGTTCCTCAATAAAACAATAAATAAATAGTTAAATTAACATACCCGAACTCAGGATGTTACAAAAAGCACCATATCGATTAGCACCAACAGAGATGAAAGAACTTATGACACAACTTCAGGAGTTATTGGACAAAGGTTTTATTCGACCTAGTTCATCACCCTGGGGAGCCCCGGTGTTATTCGTAAAGAAGAAAGACGGGAGCATGAGAATGTGCATCGATTACAGGGAGCTGAATAAGGAAACAATAAAGAACAAGTACCCGTTGCCAAGGATTGATGACTTGTTCGATCAGTTGCAAGGTTCGAGCTATTTCTCGAAGATCGATCTGAGGTCAGGATATCATCAGCTAAAGGTAAGAGAGCAGGATATTGAGAAGACTGCGTTCAGAACAAGATATGGACACTATGAGTTCTTGGTTATGTCGTTTGGACTAACCAATGCTCCAGCAGCTTTCATGGATTTGATGAACAGGGTTTGCAAACCATACCTTGATAAATCCGTGTAGTCTCATAGATGATATCTTGATATATTCAAAAAGCAAGCAGGAGCATGACAAGCATCTGCGTGAAGTGCTAGAAGTTTTGAAAAAGGAGAAGCTGTATGCAAAGTTCTCCAAATGTGAATTTTGGATACAAGAAGTCTAATTTTTGGGTCATGTAGTTAACCAAGAAGGGATAATGGTTGACCCAGCAAAGATTGAAGCTGTAATGAAGTGGGAACAACCAAAAAGTCCTACGTAGATCCGAAGCTTTTTAGGATTAGCTGAATATTATCGCCGATTTATCCAAGGCTTTTCTTCAATCGCGACTCCATTAACATCTTTGACCCACAAAGGAGCTACTTATGCTTGGAATGAAAAGCATAAGGAAGCCTTTTAAAAGTTAAAGAAGAAATTATGTGAAGCACCGATTCTTTCGTTACCTGAAGGAGTTGATAACTTCGCAGTTTATAGTGATGCCTCTGGAGTTGGGTTAGGTTGTGTTCTGACCCAAAGGGATAAAGTGATAGCGTATGCATCGAGGCAATTAAAAGAGCATGAAACGAACTACCCCACTCATGATCTGGAGTTGGCAGCGGTAGTATTCGCCTTAAAGATATGGAGGCATTATCTTTATGGCACAAAGTGTAAACTTTTCAATGATCATAAGAGTCTTCAATATCTCTTTAATTAGAAGGAATTGGACATGAGGCGACGATGCTGGATAGAGTTACTCAAGGACTACGACTGTGAGATACTTTACCACCCTGGTAAAGAAAATGTTGTTGCTGATGCTCTTAGTCGGAAGGTAAACCTTGAAAAGAAAAGGCCAAGAGCGTTGAGAATTGAAGTTTTCTCGACAATTGTGGAAAGTATAAAGAAAGCTCAAGAGGAAGCTTTAGAGAAAAATGACCGAAAGGAAGAACGTTTGGGCAAAACGTTAGTATTCAGTACAAACAATCAAGGGTTGAAGGTATTCCAAGATAGGATTTGGGTACCTAAAACGGGAGGACTAAGAGATCTTCTGATGGAAGAAGCTCACAAGACCATGTACTCGATTCATCCCGGCAGCACAAAAATGTATAGGGATCTAAAGCCCTATTACTGGGGGCCGACAATGAAGCTCGATGTTGCTAAGTATGTGGCCGAGTATGTAACATGTGCTAGGGTTAAGGCACAACATCAGAAACCGTATGGTAGTTTAGAACCTTTACCTGTACCCATGGGTAAATGGGAAGACATCACATTGGATTTTGTGACTAAACTGCCCAGAACAAAGAACGGTCACGACATGATTTGGGTGGTCGTTGATCGCTTCACTAAGAGTGCGTATTTCATAGCAGCCAAACAGAAATGGTCTATGGATAAACTTGCGAATTCTTACGTGAAGGAAATTGTGAGGCTTCACGATGTTCCGTTAACGATTGTATCCGATCGTGACAGCTGTTTTACCTCAAGGTTGTGGAGGAGTCTACAAGAGGAATTGGGTGCCAAGTTGTGTTTGAGTACAGCTTACCATCCGCAAACCGATGGTCAGAGCGAACGAACGATTCAAACACTCGAGGATATGCTGAGAGCATGTACCCTGAAATTCCAAGGTAACTGGGATGAACACTTACCTCTAGTAGAATTTTCCTATAATAATAGTTTCCACTAGAGTATGAAAATGGCACCTTATCACGCTTTGTATGGAGAAAAGTGTCGAACGCCATCATGTTGGCTGGAAGCTGGGGAAAAGCAGTTTATGGGACCTGAAATAGTCCATCAGACTGCTGAAAAGTTGAAAGTAATTAAGGAAAGGATGTTAGCTGCTCAAGATCGTCAAAAGAGCTATGCTGACAAGAAAAGACAACCGATATCATTCGAAGTTGGAGATTCGGTTTTACTTAAAGTCTCGCCGTGGAAGGGACTTATCAGATTTGGTAAAATGGGAAAATTGAGTCCAAGGTTTATTGGACCATTTAAAGTTCTTCAGAGAATCAGGAATCAAGCTTACAAGCTAGAATTACCAGAAGAACTAAAGGGTATTCATAATACCTTTCATGTGTGTTACTTGAGAAAGTTCACGGGAGATGTGTCCGACATAATTCCAATTTCTTAATTAAGGTTGGATGAAAACAAGAGGTTAATTGAAGAACCCGAGGCAATCGTTGACTGTAAGACTAAGAAGTTGCGACGCAAGATGGTCGATTTAGTGCTTGTGCATTGGAAACATACGAATGGGCCAAATCTCACCTAGGAAACGGAGAGTGACATGATGAGTCGCTCCCCGCAGTTGTTTGCTGATGTGTGATTACGGGGACGGAATCATCCTAAGGGGGAGAGAATTGTAACGCCCGTGTTTCTAGGCTAGGCATTAATATTGACAAAATAGTCTAGGTTAACCTTTGTAACTCATTTTGAAGAAATGAAAAGGAATTATGTGAAACTTATGTGAATTAAGTGTTTTATGTTTAATTATTAGGATTTAATTAATTAAGAATAAAAAATGAGCGTCGAAAATAAATATTAGATAAAGCCGATATCTATTAAGAAACTCGTAGTGGGCGTGACAAGGATTACAGATATATAAAGAATACCGAAATCCGAGTTATAACGAAGAAATTATGACCTATCGAAGTTTCGCGACAAAACCGGAACGGTGCCGAATGACGTAAAAAGTGAGCTTTTGATAAACTAATTTTTAGCCTTGGTAATCTAAACGAAAGTCGTAGTGCTCGTTAAACCGAGAGTATGTATAAAAAGAATGCCCAAACCTGACTTCGTATGAGGAAGTTATGATTTTTCTAAGTTTCAACTTAGTAGTAGACAGCTAAAAACTCGAATTTCAGATCGAGTGATTTTTAGCCGTCACAACCTAAACAAGAATCGAAGGTCTCGTCACTAGTAGTACAATGGTAAAAAGACAGACGAAAACGGATGTCGGATGAAGAAGTAATAAATTTTTAACGGATTTCCTGTCTCGGTCTGTTAAAAATAATAATATAAAAATTAATATCAAAATTAGCCGATGAAGTCTAAACGAAAGTTGAAGAGCGTAATTTTACCTACGCGTGCATATAAAGAACGTCAAAAACGGAGCAAGCATGCAAAAGTTATGGAATTTAGAAGTTTTTGCACAAAAATCGAGAAAAAATGCTAAATCCGAGAAATTTCGCATGGTGGACTTCGGCCACGTCACCTTCGCTACATGCGCGCCACGTGTCCGAAACTGCTGAGTCACCGAGGCCAGGTGGCGAGGCGTGTCACCTTCCCTCGCATCCGAAGTGCGGTCCAATGGGTGTCCGACGCGTGCCTTCTTCTGAGGTGTC
Organism: Lactuca virosa; assembly: GCF_052849685.1. Lineage (NCBI taxonomy): Eukaryota > Viridiplantae > Streptophyta > Magnoliopsida > Asterales > Asteraceae > Lactuca > Lactuca virosa. The sequence goes on from NC_136434.1 coordinate 266,823,087, forward strand.
CGACCTTCACATGGTGTGCCACGACTCCCCCCTCGGACCTAGACCTCGGTCCAATCAGAAAGCCACACCTGGACCCTCGCACGTGCGAGCCACCTGCCCTCTCTTCGGATCTGCTGCCACCTGGTAGCTTCTCAACCCTTGGATCAGAAGCCTCGCCCCTATAAATAGAAGGGTGCGAGACCTCCCGGTGGTACTTTGAAAAATTGCCACTTTTCACCCCTCTTTCAACATTTCTTTCATTCCAACTTCCCCCAAAGCCCCGATATTATACCAAACACACGAAACACATCCCGAAGTGCCCGAGAAGCCTGAGAAATTTATCTTTTCGGTTTTGAAGCCCAACCCTCGCAGAGCCCGATTTCTCAATGAAACTCTCGGTTTTATTAGAAGCGATCGTTTTAGGAAACGAAGTGCTGCCCGATTATCATTAAATCATGTGAGTGTGTAGTCACTTTTGTCTTACACCTAGATATGAAGTATTTTCTATAAAATACGTGCTATGTGTAATTATATTAATTCTTTAATTGAGGTGACTGTTGAATAAATGTTTTATACAAGTTTTAAATTGTATATGTATTTTATCTACAAATATGTTGGGTAGAACATGGGTAGACGAAATAGTCGATGTGTGTTAAAATGGTGAGAGGCCTCGATGTTGTTGTTGTTGTTGTTGTTGTTGTTGTTGTGGTCGTCTAGCGGAGTATAGATGACGACCACAGACTTTTCTAGACAGTCCAGTGGCACACTAGCAGGTTCGCAACTTGTAGGTGTTGGTGAACTATATGTTCATTGGCATACTCCATCTCCCTCATGGTTGCCTTTAGGACATGTATGGCTAAGGAGTCCCCTTAGCAGTAGTGTCCATCCCGATGATATTCCTTAGGCTAGGTCCCTTGTGATAGGTGTTTAGGGACGTAAAGTGAGGACAACGGGAATGGGTAATCAGGGTTATTGTTGATTGGTGAACTTATTAAGTTTATTATTATTGTGGGTTGAAAACCCTATATGCTCACCAGGCTCCGAAGCCTGACCCACTGAGCTTTTTATGTTACAGGTAGTGGACCGCGAACATAGTCGGAGGATGATGAGAGATTTTTGGATTATAGGCCAGTAGTTGTAAATAACTGTTGTAAGGCTTATAATGTCTTGTTTATGCTTTTGATCTGTATTGGAACATGACATCCCGAGGTTTTGATATGAAATGAAATTATATGTTTCTTAAAGAAAGGTTTTGATAAACTTCTATCATGTTTTGTTTTGGGGACCAATTCTGCAACATCTTTTAAAAGGATTTCTCTGATTTTATTTTAAAAGCATAAATTAAATCGGTCTTTTCTGGTTGAGAAATTAGGGGATGTGACATATGCCATGCGTACGCATGTACGCTGGGCGTACATCTCGTACCTGGGGAGTACTTTCCACAGATGGAAACCCTAACTTGTTAGGGTTTAGCTCATATTTAAACCCCATTATAGCCTTATTTACCTCACTTCATCAGCCACAATCCTCTTAGAACGTTTTTGCAACCCTAATTCACCTTGTGAAGCTATTACAAGCTAAAGAGAGTGTGTGTTTTGTGCTTTGAAAAAGAGGGAAGGAAGTAGAGCTCATCTTGGAGGAGTGAAGCACTTTGGATCTAGCATTTCTACCTCCTTTTCAACCTTTTGAAGGTATAAAGCTTGCAACTTTACCCCTTCATCATATAGATCTAGAAATGGATGTTTTAATGATGTTTTTTGGTCCTATAATGTTAGATCTTGAGCATGGAATGTTCTTGATTCATTAAGTTTTATTTCAGACCTTAGTAGAGGACTTAAGTCATAAAAATGGAGTCCTAATCGTTGGTTCTGTCCCATGCATATTATTGAGAGTCTTAAGGCATTAAGATGTTGGGTTTTTATGGATTAAGAACTTATTGAGCATGCAAATTCATAAAGTTTGAAACTTTATGACTCCTAATGATATTTTGACCTTGGATCTGCAATTGGACGTATTAAGTCGTTATATTACGCACTTAATGGAAAAAGATAAAGTTTGGGGTTATGCTGAGTGTACCTGGGTATACACCCAGCATACACAGTCAACAGCCCCGATCTGGTCAACAGAGGAGTACGCCCAGCGTACGCTCACTGGTTCGACTCGGCTAGGTTGACTCGGTTGAGTTGACTCAGTTGACATATGGATTTTGACCAATTTGACCTTGACTTTGACCAAGTTTGACTTAAGGGTGTTTTGGGTATTTTGGATGGAGGTTTAGAATTTGTCCTTTGATTGGATTAGTGACGGTTAGAGCTGAGATTCGAAGTTGAGACCTCATCAGCTACTTTCCAAACTGTGAGGTGAATCTTCCTCACTGTACTTACGGGTCGAAGGCACCAAGGCCAGCCCATTGGTTTAAACATCATGTTATGTGATAGTATGTTATTGTACTATAGTGATCTGTTAGATCTTTCTGATTGTCTATCGACTGCTTATATGTTATCTATTATATGTGCATATATTTGGTTGGTGGTTGAGGCTTTACTGCTTTGTGCGTGAGCCAACAGACCAAGGGTATTCCATCCCGATGGATAACTAGACCCGACATTGGCATTCCAACCTAGGGGATTCCATCCCGAGGATGACTGGACTCTATGGTTGATTGGGCCTGGGGTATTCCAACCTAATGGTTGACTGGACCTGATATATATATATATATATATATATATATATATATATATATATATATATATATATTGGCATTCCAATCTAGGGTATTCCATCCCGAGGATGACTGGACCCTATGATTGACTGGGCTTGGGGTATTCCAACTCGATGGTTGATTAGACACGACATGTTTGATTGTATATGTTATCTGCTTGTGTGTTGGTACTTTGGGGGAACTTACTAAGCTTTGGCTTACGGTTTCAGTTTATTGTTTCAGGTACTTCAGATGATCGTGGAAAGGTAAAGGTGTGACCGTACACATCTTCTTGTTATGGTTTTTTATGATTTTGGGATACTCTGATAGTGGACAAATATTTTGGAAACATTTTACAACTATAATGTGTTTTTGAAAAGTTTAAATTTGTTGTGTTTTGGGTATTGTTACATTTTCCATTTATACCCTTAGAATAAAATTAAATTGCAAAATTGGTCCCTTGGCTCATTAAGTGAGATCACGCGTTCTTTGTCTAGTACGCTGGGCGTACTCAACATACGAAGCGCATATATGGCTGGGGTTAAACCCTAATATTTAGGGTTTGAGCCTTATTTAAACATCATTATATCTTCAAGACCTCTTCCCTCATTAGCATCCATCTCCCAAATCGTCCCTTGGTAACCCTAATCCTTTGTGTCAGCATTTTGAGCTTGAGAGAGTGTATTTTGTGATCTTGAAGTAAGAAGAAAGAATTGGAATCATCTTGGAAGCTGAAGACATCTTGGATCTTGAAGTATCTCGCCATCAAGCATCATTTGGAAATATAAAGCTTGGATCTTGATGTAACACCCCAATTTTCACTACCAAAAATTTCATTTTTAATTAAGTAGTTTATAAAATTGTTTGCTGAAAAACATCCTCGAATCATATCAATTTATAAAACCATAGTCATATGTCTCAACCATATCATCAAAATAATACGAATGTCAGAGTACAATCCCATGGATCACAAAATGCGGAAATCATATGTGTGCGATGCACTGCTACCGTGCCGGCTCCTTCCCCTTCGCTGAAGAGGTATGTGAAACAAAACTGAAAACTGTAAGCATGAAGCTTAGTGAGTTCCCCCATCATACAACATACCATAAACATATACTGCCTATTCCTCGGTATCTTTCAACCAGTATCTGACTGGCATAATCGGAAGCTGGACTTCCCTTCGGTATCTTTCAACCGGTAGTCGGGAGCTAACCTCCCCTTCGGTATCTTTCAACCGGTAGTCGGGAGCTGAACTCCCCTTCGGTATCTTCTAACCGGTAACCGAGAGCTGACCTCCCCTTCGGTATCTTTCAACCGGTAATTGGGAACTATTTCACCCCTACCACTACTATACAATAACATATCATGAACATACTACTAGGCATGCATGGGTTCTGACGACCCCTTCGGTATCTTTCAACCGGTAACTGTGGACTATTCCCCCTACTACCACTATCACATAACATCATATCATGCTAACACATAAAAAATACCAGGTAGTAGCAAACTGAGATAATTATCACAAAGACAATCATCTATCAACCAACTCCTACTAGTGGGTCGGCATTGTTGCCGTAGACCCACTTCTACTAGAAGGTTACTCACCTTAATGTCGTGCCGAAACTGAACTGTCCTCGATGTTGGGATCAACTCCTCTCAAACTCCTACAGATGACATTCTTCCTTAATTACTATCTCATACTCTTGACCCTTCAAGGGTCAACTCAGGTCAAAGTCCAAGCCAAGGTCAACACCTTGGTCAAAGTCAACTTTTGGTCAAAGTCAACTTTTGGTCAAAGTCAACATCTGGTTGACTCAACTCGCCGAGTTGGTCCACCAACTCGTCGAGTTCTATAATCCACTTACCTCCTGGAACTTTGCTCCTACTTGCCGAGTTCTCCTTTATACAGAATCGGTACCTTTTGCCTATGACTCGCCGAGTTCATCCTTGAACTCGTCGAGTCCTTCTTCATGCAAGTTGGAATGTTATTCCTTGACTCGCCGAGTCTTTCCTTGACTCGTCGAGTTCTTCTTCATATTCATTGGGACATTGCCTTGAACTCGCCGAGTTCATCCTTGAACTCGTCGAGTTCCTCGATCTTCAGGTCCATATTCAAATCCATCTTGTTGAGTCCTCTTCTATACTCAACCAGATTGATCAGAAGCAGAAAAGGTTGGGGAACCATAACCCGACTCGCCGAGTCCTATGAGCGACTCGTCGAGTCCCCCAAGGTCCAAGTCTACCAAGTCGATTTCCATCGGGTTTAATGCATCCAGAACATAGATTTGGCCTCCTAGGGTCCATATTACACGTAAAGTTACAAACTTTACGTGCATGCAAGGCATCATGAGCCAAAAACACCATTTCCAAGTCTAAAATGAAGTCTACAAGATGCATGTGACTCCCATGGCCATAAAGTTGGCACCTTTATTCCATGGGAACCCATAAAGGTTCAAGATCTGAAGTACAACTCCAAGGATACTTACAATCCCGAATATGGCTTCACTAAGACCTAGAAAAGGTAGAAAATAGCCCTAAATGGAGATCTAAGAAATGAATAGTCAAGGTATCAGCTTTATACCTCAAATGAGCTGGGAATGTGCCAAAACCTCTGGATATTCTTGCTTTCTCTTGATCTCCCAAGCTTTCTTCTTCTTCTCAAGCTTCAAATATACACAAATGGCACAAAAAGCTCAAGCACACTCAATATTCGATTAGGGTTTTGTGAAGAGAGTCTGAGGGTGATAGATGTGACAACTTGAACTTTTTTCCGTTTCCATTAACCGATTTCCGTTAATAAAATTTGAATTTTATTCAGTTCCCGTCAAACTTCTTGGTTTAGAAAATCATCTAGTTTTATATTTAAAATTTTTTTATATGAGTCGGGACCAAAACTTCACGAAATTTCGAGTTATCCTTCGATCAAAACATCGGTTTTCGGCCTAAGTGAGTTGACGGTCGTAAACCCGTGTACGGCCGTACACTCGTTTACGGCCAGCGTCGGGTGGACCCCACCACCGACCACAAAAACCCCTATAAATACGAGACCCCACCCCTCATTTACACTTTTCTGGCCGAACACTCTCTCCTTCTCTCTCTAAACTCCTGACCATACACCCCTAAAACACCCTTATCCTTCTGAAAATCATCAAGAATCTCCATTTGGAGTCATTTTGGGGCATCTAGAACACGTTTTACATCAAATCCAACACCCTTGTTCTTGAGTGTACGGCCGTACACCCTTCAAATATGCAAATCACCATTGATCGCACACCAGTTCACGGTCGTACACACTTCAAACCTTCAAGGGTCGTACACCCTTCGAGAGGCAGTTCACGGCCGTAAACAGTTCACTGCCGTAAACAGTTCACGGCCGTAAACTCCCTTCACGGCCGTAAACCCCATTCACGGCCGTAAACACTTCCTAAGTGGTGCATTAGACTGAAAACCCACTTTACTCGATTTAATCAAGTATCGGTAACGTTCCTTAACCGAAAGCAAGTGTTTTTCTAACACTTTATATGACGAAATCGCTAATTTAGATACATATATGTATTTAATTGTTATTAGGATTCCGTTAAGTGCCACACACTACAACTCGAGGGTCTTCATTCCAGTTCGTTGATTCGACGCTTGTACACAATTAACAGTGAGTTCACACCCCTATACTTTTATGATTTTAATGTTTTCAGGGGGAGAATACAAGCCAAACACAAATGATTTTATGAATTTATACAAAAAGGTCTTCAATACACTTAAAATGGATACAACCTTATGTTTTCCCACATTTTTATAAAATATTTAGAGATATTTTATCCCTTTTGTAACATGCTGAGCATAAGGGACGTTTTCAACCTATCAGTGTAAATACATAGTTTTTCAGATCAATACATAAATCAAGTACATAATAAGCATACAAACTATAATAGGTATCGTTTGGGAATTCCATACACAGTTTTACATATACAAGCATATAAACTATTAATATGGTTTAGGGAACGAACATATCTTTTATAAACTTATTCGTTATTTATAAAAAGGGTTTTCCGTATTATTACTTGTAAAGTCATTAACCTAGTTTGAGAGACACGTCTTTGGGTACAATTACATGTATTAGTGGAAGACTACCCTTATGAAACAGAGTCTCCTCGAGGGAGAGCGTGAGTTTGTGTATAGATCTATACGGGACTGACAATCCCGCACCTTGCTGTTAGCTACAGTAGGACCGGCAGGTCTACGGGTGACAAAGTTATAGAGGATATTGGAGTCCGATTCACGTCGTATCAGTTAGTATGGTCATAAAACTCGCAAATAGATAACAACGATATATTTACGTAGTAATCTAATTTACATGAACAATGCTTATTTAACATAAGTATGGAAAGATACATGGTTTTATTATAAGTAATGAAACTACTATACATACTGGTGGTAGCCAGGGTTTTCATATAGAACATATTATACATACTGGTGGTAGCCAGGGTTTTCAAACAGAACATACTATACAAAGGTTCTTGAACAAGAATACACGCATACTACGACTGGTAGTAACCAGACACACAAATTAATGTTTTTCCTATACTACAACAGGATATAGTAACAAACATTCATAGTTAATTCTATAATTCCTTAGTTTAGGCATCAGGGCTACGTATGGAGAATATTCGATAGACTGTGGAATGTGTGGTTTCTGCCTCATTTCCTGTTCCTTGTTTTGTTGTGGGCTTAGGGCAGATCCACATAGTCAACTATCTATTCGATATTGGTTTATACATGGATAGCATGAACTAAGTGGTCATAGATGGAACTGATATTATCACACTTTTACTAAATAAAATATTGGATTTTCTTGGAAACATACGAACATTTTTACAGAGTCATCAACCGGTTTTCATTACAAAAACATCGCTTATGAACTCACCAGCTTTATGCTGATACTCTTTAAAACTGCTTGTATTCTCAGGGAGTAAGTAGACAAGTACCTCCTGGAGTTTTGAGAAGACGGAGTGTATAGAGTCACGTCTTTTTCTTTTGATTATACTTTTGATGTATAAAAACAAGAATCAAACAGAAGTAAATACCTTTTCATACATGTATTCAATGTAATGGTTGTGTTAACTATGATTACTATGATGCAATTGTTGTGATACTACATATGACGTCATCCACCCCCGAACGTTTCTGCCATCCCGGTTTGGGGGTGTGACAATAGAGGCTGGAGTGGAGACCCTATAAGTTGTTTAAATAGGGTGCAAACCCTAAATTTTAGGGTTTCATCCAGACAGGCCTACTCGTCGAGTCGGGGCTTCTGACTCGACGATTAGAATTTTCCACCCGCGTCCAATCCCTCGCACCTACTCGACGAGTTGGGCCTCCAACTCGTCGAGTCCCTGTGCAAAATGAAAAAACTTGTAATAAAAATACGTACCGGGAACTGGGCGTTACACTTGGTGTGTAATTTTCTAAGATCTTGTTAGTCTAGAGTTTGTATGCATTTTTTAGTCCTATAGTTTCGTCTAATGGAGTATGAGCTACTCCAAGTCCTAGAAATGTAGATTCCTATGGTTTCAAGCTTAGAGATTAATAAAAATGAGAGCTTTGACACTCTCATTGAGCCATGCAAGAGTTTTGGGACTTTGGATAACTTTTGGACCAAGGGTTTGAGTTTTTACCCTCTAGTATGCACACAAATGGATAAAGTCAGAGACTTTATCCATTAAAACGTTCCTTTTTACCTGTATCTAAAGTTTGGTGCTTTGGCTTAACAAAATAAGAGCTTAATAGTGATTTAGAGATTCAGCTCTGGTACACTATGCATACCTGGAGGTATGTTGGGTGTACCAGGGATCGATTTCGTGTTTTGGAAGGGAACCATCTATGTTAGGCGTAGAGGGGAGTACACATGGCATACTCAGCCCAGATGGAAATCTTGACTTTTTAACCTTGACTTTGACCAGGATTTTCACCAAGTTTGACCTAGGGGTATTTTGGGTATTTTGAGCAGTAGTTTGAGAGTAGGTCATTGTTTGTTGTATAGGTGACCTGTAGAATTGGCATTTGGATCAACTTTCTTTTCTGCTATCTTTTCAGTCTGTGAGGTGAGTTGTCCTCATTGTACTAGTGGGTTGAAGGCACCAATATCGGTCCACTTGATTACGTATCTTGGTATATTGGATTGATGTTATGCTGAGTATGTGTTAGATTGGTAGAATTGTATGATTACCTGTGTTGCTGGTTATTGATTGTTATTTTATAGTTTGACATGTTATGGTTTGTTAGGTTGAGGCGATCCTGCTTTGTGCTGAAGGCCAAGTACCCGGGGCGGTCTGGATAGACTGAAGACTTGCGAGGCGGTCCAGTTAGGCCAAATGCTTGGAGAGCGGTCCAGATAGCTTGTAGGCCCTACGAGGCTGTCCAGTCAGGATGAAGGCTCATTTATGCATGCTGTTATCTGTATGGTTGTGTATGGTACCTTAGGGGAACTTACTAATCTTTGGCTTATAGTTTGGTTGTCATGGTTTCAGGCATTTCAGAGGACATGGGCAAGGAGAAGGGTTGATTGTGTACATCCTTCGTATTTTATGATATTCAATTTGGGGATACACCGATTCACGATTATAACTTCTGTAAAGTATGTTCTGTAAACATTTATGGTTTTGGATTGGTTTTGAAAATGAAAAATTTTACCTTGATTTTTGGGATGTTACAAGTTGATATCAAAGCCCTGGTTTGAGACAATTGGATGATCATTCGTGTGAATCCAGACTCGGACTAAGGATCTGTAAAAGTTTTCAAAATTGTTTTAAAAAGTAACCAAGGAATGATGAGATGTGTACAATCAGCCGGAGCAAGAAATTATACCCCAAGATACCCACACTGTTATTTGTTTATGATAGAACTGCATGTTATTAATAAGTAGGGATCTTCAAGAATTGCATTATAAATTTCCTGAATTATGATGCCTTATTCCTATAGAGTTTTCTTGCTCGAATAATGTTGCCATTTGCTTGTAGGACTCTTTCGGGTGTGAATTAACTAATACTTGAATACTTTAATTCACATTTTGTATAGGTTATATAATCTTAGAGTGAAGGGTTTGGTCCTATTGTACAGGTCTTGTCTAAGTCCAACAGTTGTAGGGTTGAATCTTTTAATCTAATATTATTTAAGTTATTTTGCATGTGATTATATTCATGAAGTAGTTAACTTGCGCCAATGGGGGTCTTCCGACAACTGATGGCAGGGTGAGGTGAGGATCCTATGATAGCCTAGGAAGTGCTTTAGTGTGGTTGCTATGTTGTTTAGCGGGCTGGGGAGCATTATTATGAGTAGGTGATTGAGAGGAATCGGGATGCTTCTCGAGGAAAGTATGGATATGTGTGAAAGGTAGTATTGGGCACATACTACTGGAAGTACGACATCCCTATTTGAATCGAAGGAAGTGGTAGGGATTATTAGGAGCTATTTGAGGGTAGATAGCATGGTTTGATAACCATGATTTGTGGTAGTTTTTCCGTATTTTTCGATCTTTTAGATATGGTTGTTCAGCTTGAGGATGGGTCTGGTGATTGTTTGGGCCTTAGTGGCCATGTCATGTTGGGTTAATTTGTGCAGATCTAGGTGAGTTATTTGATTTTGACGACTTGAGGGCCTTACTCAAGGTAGTACCAGTTGAGTCACGGGTCTCATGAAAGAAGCGATTGTTATGATCTACTCGAGGATTGAAGTCGGAGGCTGAGTGATTGGTAGATGGATTGGAATGTCACTATCTACGATGGGGGCTTTGTTCTTACAACTTTTCGTGTTCGGAAGAGAGAGAGAGAGAAAGAGAGAGAGAGAGAGCAGACCGGTGATTTTCAGAGTTGGGGATGTGGACCCAACATGGGGCTATATGGCTGCGATTGTTGGCAGGAGGATGGCAGTAAGGGAATGCATAAGAGGATTCTTGTGGTATGGTTGCCTCGAGATGAGATCATGGGTCTGCTTCTTTGGAAGATAGGAAGGTTAGGTGCAAGCTGGTGGTTTCAGGTGATCAGGGAAGTGAATCGGTAGCGATAACTTTTGTTGTCTTTGATGTATCCCGACTATGAGAATGATGCCCTTTGTATTTATAAATAATTCTAATGATGAATTAACAGTTGGGGGATTTGCAGGCGAAGAGTGTGGTACTCCATTTGTTTCTAGATAGGAGTTGGTGTTATGAATGGACTGTCGGAATTATTGCTTGTGCATCTGCATGGGAATCTTGATGTTAGAGGCAGTCATGATTTGGGAGTTCCCACGGCCCCCATCTGAGATTCGGACTCTCTTTGAGTTTTCTTGGTTTTTATCTGAAAGATCATCTTGCATGGTGTTATACATTCCAAGGGTCACGGATGATATGTATCTGGGTACGCCTGTTTGAGTTTTGGTCTATTTGCAATGTCAGTTGGTGGTAGTTCGAACCTTAAGTGGGGGAGAGCTAGATATTCTACTTGGAGAATCATCGATATATTCGAGTTATGGTTTCAGAATAATGGTTCATAGGGATTTTCGGTTTGGGTATGCGAAACTTCGGTTCATAATTTGGTCAAGACGGGGGTGCAGAGCAAGTTGCCATCAGACGTATGTGTTCAGGAATGCAAGAGTTGTCTTCGACGTAAGCATCTATTGGACAATGAGCTCGTTGTAGCCAGTGGTCCCTTTCGGGAACATCAAGGAATAAGTCAAGAGGCATTTGGTTCGCTCAGGTTGAGTATCAATTGTTGAGGGATTTGTCAGTTTGTTGTACTTATTGATATCTATAGTCTAGGATGGGCAGTTATTGATCGGTCAATCAGTTTCAGAGTTTGGTATGTTTAGTCCTTCATGGGCTTTGTCCATCAGTGTATTGGATCAATGGATTAGTTGTCAATGCACTCTCTATAGTTGGCATTTTCGTTCATCTTCAATAGTAGAGGTTCTTCGGAAGTTTAGAGCTGTATCAGTTGGAGTTCAATGGATGCATAAACATATTGCCAAGATATGTACATTGTACATTTTGGTTTCTGAGTATGGGTACCCTCAATGGTTGGTTGTGAAATTATAGTTCATAGCAGGCTCAAGTTTGGCAGATGTCCTTGGTTATTGGAAGTTCGGATGTTAGGACAGCATTGTTTAGTTTTCAGTTGTGGCTTGGGATCTACACAGAATCCAATTTTGGCATGTCGCATCGGTAGGCTTGGTATTTGGGTTGACTGGCCAGGGGTTTGTGTTAGGGTGCAAAGTCACTCTTGGATGTAGTGTTTTAGGCTTACCCTCTTGTATGTGTAAATGGGTTGAGTCTTTCCTATAAATAGGAAATGAGTGACTCCCATTATGTAAGGAACCATTTGGAGTGTTAGACTAGAGAGAGAAACTTTTTACAAACCCATTTGTATATCCTTTCTAGATGTAATATGAGCTTACACAGATTTATTTACTCCTTGTGTTCTTGATTTTACATGATGATTCACTAGATCTTTCTAATTCCGCACATGCCATCATAATCAACACCACTACAATTGGTATCAGAGCGGGTGTTCTTGATTTTATCAAGAATTGATCCTTGATGGCTTTCATGATTTGGTGATTCATTGTTTGATCTTTGATCTTCATGTTTTAGAGAGTTTTTGGATTCTAGAAATAGAATTCATCTTTGATTCTATTCATAATTCGATTTTCTTCACTAGAATTCAAGTGATTTTTGCTTTCTCTCTCTAGAAAACCCACTTGAAATCACTTTCTCTCTTTAGAAATCTTCAAGTTTTTGTGATCATGGTGAATTTGCCTTACAATTCTTGGATTGTGATCGTTGAAGATAGCAAATACAAAGTCAATAAAGATCAATATTATGGGTTGGTGTTAAACAAGTTGATATATTGGGAAACTATGGTTTCTTATGGAGGATTGAAGGATGATCATGGAAGCTTGATATTTCAACCACTTTGTGAGATCAAATGGTTGGCTGATATTACATGGTCCATATCATCACGTAGTAATGATAAGATTGGAGAAGAAAAATATTTGTTCAAAAAGAAATATGTTTCTCTTATTGAAGACCCAAATGATCTTCGTGCTCTTAAGTTTGTTGAAGTTCTTGACAATGGAGTTCAATGTGATGTTCTTGATGTTCAAGAAAAAGGAGTTCATGTTGATTCTCATGATGAAAAAGTTTTTTGCTCGATTGGAGTTCAAACCGATGATATTTTGTGTTCTTGTGATTCGTTTGAAGGAATGATTCCTTATCGGAAGCCGGTGATCCAAGAAAATCACAAGTATCAAACTCCAAAAGATTTGATTCAAAATCAAAATGTTCATGTTGTGGAAAGTGGGTTTGTTCATGAAATCAAGTCTTCAAGATGCAAAAAGATGAGAAAGAAAAAGAAGAAAAAGATTAATCGGAAGAACAAGCGGGTTTCCTCACAAAAATCGTCAAATGTTGTGAAGCTGAAATCCGTGAAGCAAATTTGGGTTCCAAAGCAACAATCTCCAAAGGTTGTATTGAATTTGAAGTCAAAACCCAAAAGTGTTGGTGGTTCTTTTGAAGATGTTCTTGGATCGTTGAAGAACACGAAGAACACGAAGAACGAGTTGTACATCTCGCATAATGGGTGGTACAATGTTCAAATTGGAGATTTTCTCGTTCCAACAAATGAACCAAGATCTTACAAATTTGATTCGTTCGTTGTAAATGGATCTTGATTCTTCAAAAAGGTATCACAAATTCTCAAATGGATTCCAAAACATCCATGATTTCAAGTCGTATTTTACGTTTTTCATTTTTGATCGATTTGCCTCATTGGATTTAATCTATTTCAACCCCATTGTTGATCCAATTATTTTTGTTTAGATCAATTCAAAATCAAAATCTTATTCTCATTATTTTTTTAACTCACTGTTCGTTCAGGCCCAATTGTTTTTGATTTAACCCAAAATCAAAACTAAACTCTTTTGAAATTACTGTTCATCGATCCAACTTTCAAGCCCGATTCATTGATTACTTTGATCCGCATCTTTCTAATCCAACAAGAATAATCCTCAATGAGTCGTCAAAAAAAAATTCATGTTTCTTGATCGATTCAGATGTGAATCAGAGTTTAATATCGACATTTTGCTGATTTCATGAGTTTAATTGATCAACGATCAAATCGAAGAGTTGACTAAAAGTCAAAATCGAAACGATGCAGTCTGAGTTTGCGATGGTGAAAACGATCTCGCAATCTGTTGAAAAGGTCTCACAGATTTGTGGTTCGCTCTATGATAACGAAATCGAAGATTGTTGCTTGTAATTTCAAATCGAGTGGATGGATATTTGCAAATCAAAACTCAATTTGTGGTTCTTAGTCGAAATCAGATGGTCGATTCGATGGGTTTTTGATGTTCAATGTGTACTCAGTTGAATTTACAAGTCAAAACATATGGTCAAGAATGAATGCGAAGGTCTGTTGATCGATGGTTGATAAATCGAATGGGTGTCTGATTGATTTTGATCGATGGTTTGGTTTGGCGTCAATGGTTTCACTATCTCATCGATTTCAGCTCACGATTTGGTTCATATGAGAATCGTGTTTACAGTCGAATGGTTACAGGTCGATGTCAAATGGGAAGCCGTGTGAGTTTATTGTCGTTAGAATTGGGAAGATGATAGAATATTTCGCAATTGGTCCCTGTTGATTCTGCAAAGTTACATCTTTCACCCAGTTTCGACAAAATGGGTGTTTTCGTTATGTTTGTGAAGTGAAGAATGCAGAAGTTTCGTCAGCAGTCCCTATAATTTCGACAATTTGGCAACAAGTATCCAATTTCAACAAAGGACTGTTTTTGCTGAGAAAATGAAGATTTTACAGTTTTGGTCCCTGCAGTTTGTCCGAATTTACGCTTTATCCCAATTTTGCAAATGGACTAGAGTTTCGCATATTAGGCTGGTTTTGGCGCAATGGGTCTCTGCAAGTTTCAGGAAGTGACGATTTTTACCCGGATTTTGGAAAATCTTGCAACTTTCACCCAAAAAGTCAAAAATTTCACAAATTGGAAATTGTTTTGAGGCTTTTTCATGATTGTTTTTCCATGCGTGATTTTTGGTGATTCATTTTTGGTACACATCAAGGGGGCGTATTGTGAAGTTTATTCCTCAGGCGCTTCTCACCCTTAATGGCTTTTAAAATCATTTTTTGATTATAAAAAGGGGGAGAATGACGGGTATTCGAAGCGAGTATGTCGAGTATTCATTTGCAGATTTGAAGACCTATGTTACTTCGAGGGGGAGTTTGGTCTTGATCGCGCTAGCTCATTGGAGACTAAAGCCGGGACATCCAATCCTAACTTTGAGGGGGAGAGTGTTAGGGTGCAAAGTCACTCTTAGATGTAGTGTTTTAGGCTTACCCTCTTGTATGTGTAAATGGGTTGAGTCTTTCCTATAAATAGGAACTGAGTGACTCCCATTATGTAAGGAACCATTTGGAGTGTTAGACTAGAGAGAGAAACTTTGTACAAACCCATTTGTATATCCTTTCTAGATCTAATATGAGGTTACACAGATTTATTTACTCCTTGTGTTCTTGATTTTACATGATGATTCACTAGATCTTTCTAATTCCGCACATGCCATCATAATCAACACCACTACAGTTTGACAGCATTTCTGATTGCTTTGGAAGTTTTATCGAGCTAATTGCGTATTGGTATGATATGTTCAGTTTCAATCAAGGTGGGAGATCTTAGTTTTGGCCATTCAGGTGGATGTTTCTGTTAGCAGGTGATGTTCCTCATTATGATTAGATCTACTGGTACCACACCCTATAGGTAAGGTTGTAAGGAAGAAGGAGTGTAGTAGATCTAGGGTGTGTTATGTGTTTCCCTTGGGGATATATGTTTGCTGAGTATGATGGCGTGAGAATACTTGGCTAGAGTTATTGGCATGGTTCTAAATTGGTTTGTAGCCCTTGAATTAAAACAAGAGTGCAACTGCCTAACTCTTTATCTGGTTGTGTGTGACCATGTTTTCATTTGATTTTGCAATGGTAGCAGCCTGTACTGTGAAAGGAATTGTGTGTGATAGAAGGATATGGCCCGTGTTGTATTCGGTTAGCACTGCGAAGGATGTTGATTGGGTTCCTGCAAGTCGGTGGGTTGATGGTTGAGTATCTTTAGGCCCCTGTGGTGTTGGTCGTGAGCCTTCAGACTAGTGATGGGATGAGCGCAAGATCGACATAGTACCGTGAGCTTATCGTTTAAAGGTTAGAAAGTGTCACGATGTATTGTGAACTAGTAGTTGTATGATTCATATAAGTAGGACCCGGTAATCATTTGTTTGAGACTCTTTGGCCTCAGATCGTTAGTCTTCTTGGCATGTTTGGGTGTTAGTGCATTGTTGGGAGTCGGGAGACTCAGTGAACAACTAGTTTTGATCTTCTAGGAAGCTAAAGGTTGTTGGGGGTAATAGTTATGCATCAGAAGTCTCTTGCAGAGTGTTGCATTATGAAAACCGTTTGCTTCCGGGCTGTTTATTAGGACTTTGGTTACCCATGTTCGGTATTAGTTATGGAATCGCGAGTCATGAAGTTCGTTGTAAATGTCCCAAGTGATTTTTCAGGTAGATGTACACCTCAGCTGTTAAAGGTGTTGGCTAAGGTGTCTAAGTCCATAACTTATTTGGTATATACTTGACCCGACCCGGCATGGTCCATTTGGGTTGCACTTCACTCAAACTGTTTATGGATAATTTTATGAGAATTGTATACTTACGATTTATTAATATATTATAAGTTATAATATATTAATATAAAGTCATGTTATTTAATTAGTTTTAATCTTGAATTAATTATGAATTAATTTAGTGATTAAAAGGAAGACTAATTAAATCATGGGCTATTATATATATATATGGTGTGGGCTAATACTCATTTGTTAATGGGCTAAGCTTATATGGAAGTCCATGGATGATCCATGGAGCTTTTAACCCATGGATCCTTGGAAAGGAAAAGACATGGGTTATTAGGGTTTCACCTTAACCATGCACACTATATAAACAAGCTCATGTTGCATGAAATACAACCCTAATGTGTGTGTAAGTGTGGTGGCCAAAATCAAGAGTTAGTATACTCTCTCATACATTTTCCAAGTTTGTGGTGATTTGTGATTTCCATTTGAGGCATTACATTATTGGTGCTTGGCTCTCAAACTCCAAGGAATCAACAATCAACAAAAGCTATGTAATTCATCTAGTTCTTTTATGGTTAAAAGTACCCCATGCCATGCTAGATAGGTTATAAACCTTGGAAAATAAAATTTTTCATGTATCTTAGAAAAACATAGATCCAAGGTTTAATAGGGTTGCATGTACACTTAGGAAGTGTTAGAATGCTCAAAACCCAACAGTGGTATCAGAGCCTAGGCTTGTTTGTTTGATACTTGATGCAAAATAGTGATAAAAAGTCGGTTTTTTGCTGTCTGACTGATGAACTCGCCGAGTCCATGGGGGGGACTCGCCGAGTTCATGTGTAAACTCATCCTACTCGCCGAGTAGGTTCGTGCACTCGACGAGTAGGAGCCTCAGAATGCAGATTTTTGACTTTTGCTGCTGGAAATGGACTAGAAACATTACCCTAAACTGTTTTGGTGTTTTAAAACTTGTTTTAGTTGGTGTAATGGTTGTTCTAATCCATTTACAATAGCTTATATCAAAATTTCATGCTTTGTATGTGTTCATATAATTCTTGAAACTTTGATGATCATGTTCATGTTCTTCTGAATTTAGAAGATGATATGAATTATTTGCTGAATTGTTTAGGATTAATTCTTGATCATTTATGTGTTTTAATGGAGTCCATAATTTGTCCTCAAATTATGGATATCCAAAGGTCACTTCTTTTAAACACACACTTAAAACACATAAGTTACATAAAATGAAGAGTCTTCATTTTTATGAACCTTTAATTCATAAGTTATGAAATGAAAAGTTTTGGATAGTTACAAAGCTTGCCCTCAAGTTTTGGAATTTGTAAAGTTTCACACACTTTAATAAACTTTAATTCCAAACCCTTAGAGTTTTAAAAGTTAAAATTCAACCCTTATACTATTTATAACATTAATGGTTAATTATTATATATATGTATAAGATCAAATCGTTTTACCGTTAGTAGGCCTCATTCACGAAGCCGATCTATAAGGGGGGTATAAGGTTGTTGCCTATAAAATGGCAACTTAATGGGTGTCCATTCTCACCCACCGCTTCCTTGATCGGTGGAGGGTCGTTAGCCGAACGGGTAGGACAATGACTTTAAATTCTCATTAAAAGTATAATGAATATTATAAAGTAACTAAACCTTTTATAAATTCCCAATCTTAGTTACTTTAGGAAAATGTGAATATGGTGCTAACCCATGAAATTCACACTTTGTACCTTACCAAGTCGTTGGTGGAGCGTGTGTGGTTAACCGACATACTAACTTGGACTAGTAAGGATCACGAAGGGTGACTTAATGTTTATCATAGATCGGTGAAGCGTGTGTGGTTAACCGACACATCGATTAGGTGATAATATTAAGGGTACCAAGTGAGTTTGCATGGTTATTCACACCTTGTTTTGTGATCCTCGGCATCCCAGTCACAAAACCTGAAGGGCACAATCGAGATTGAAACGTGCCATTGAAAAGTTCAATGAATCTCAAAAGATCTAGGAGTTTCAAATACAATTAAAACCTAATAAATTATTTCGTTTTTCATGGTGGAAATTGGTGAATCGTCATTCACCTACCTTCAAATATTTTATAGCTTGGATTATGGCATCCCTCTTCCAAGTTATAAAATATTGTGTTGGGTCCTAGCCTTAATATTTCATATTGGGTGTTATATTAAGGACTTAAATCAACTAACTTGATTTTCTCCCATTGTAGATGTCTGGTTCAGACAACTATGATCTTCCCAAATCGCTTGAAACAAGCTTTCCTCTTGAAGATGATGTCCCTCAACATCATGCTTCACTCCCTCCACCTCCTCCATTTATTATCCCTGACCCACAAGCCCGAAGACAAGAAAGGTTCAAGGTCACTCAAGCTCTACTAGAAATGAAACATAAAGATGGAAGACCTGTGTGCACTCATGTCTTAGGAATGAAGTCACACATAGACAGGTTGAGAATGTTGGGTGCTGTTATTTCAAGGAAATTCGATGTTGACTGGGTTCTTCAGTCACTTCCTGAGTCGTATGGTGAGTTTATTAAAGACTACCATATGACAGATCCTGACATAACCCTAATAGATCTTTCTTATTTGCTTATTGCTGCTGAATCAGCAATGATTTGGCGCAATGGTCAAGCAAATATTGATGGAAGGTCTAATTCTCAAACTTCCATGGACATGGACAATGGTAACATTGGAAGTCCAGAAAAGCTTTCTCGTCCCAATGGAAGGGGATCGGCCTTGGTCAACCCGGTTGACCAAAAGGTAAAGGGAAAGGCTAAGTCTGTGATTGTCTCGTGTACCATTCCCAAAGAGTCTATATGTTTTTATTGTCATGAGAAGGAACATTGGAAGCGAAGCTGCCCTGAATACCTGAAATATTTGAAAGCAAGTAGAGACAAAATGTTTGACTCGGCTTCAGGTAAGTCCACTATCTAACTTTGTTAAAATTCCTAATTGTTGATTCTTATTACATGATGTGACTAGGTTGCATCTTGATGTTTAGCAGGATCGAGCAAAAGGAAGGTTAAAATAAGAGTGTGCTGAATCTGATCACGAAGATGGATTTCTATCGCATGGTTCGAGGATCGGATTTTTGAGCTACTACTTAAAAGTTATGATAGATTGCTAGGAAATATGTAATATCATAGTTTTCATTTGAAGATGCATTGTAAGGAATATTTTTCCGCATTTTAATAAAGAAATAAAAGTTTTGTTTAGTTTATTTTATATTATATCCCCTTACAATGGCATTTATGGAAAATTGATGTTTGTATGTTTCTAGCAATTTTGGAAATATGAGTTTGATTCTCTCATATGTGGTAGTGTCTGAATTTACCAAATGAGGAAAGGTTCTCATCACCCAAGCTTCAGTTAGACAGAAACTTGGAATCATACAAGTTGTATTGTATGATGAATGGGAATTTTCATCTTTGTAAAATTGAGACTAATTCATTGATCACATGCATATGTGAGTCAATTGAAGGACTAAGGAATTAGGTACACTGGGTGTGTGCTGGTCAAGGTCCACCACAAAGATCAATTTGTCATGATTTACTAGAGATTAGTAAATATGGTTATACTTATAAGGTTAAGTATAATTCTGTAACATTGGAAAAGTTTCAATGTATGGCAGAACGGATGAGATGAATCAAATTTGGCAGAAAGATAAAAGTTTCTCAAATATAAAAAGATGGGAGAGTACTTTAGTATCATGTTTTTATGATCATCTTAATGATTATGAAACCATATCACAAATTCATACTCTAAGGACATCTTAGTGCATTGTAATGACTAAGATGAGGGGTCATGAATTCTTGGAATGGTTAAAATCAAGAAGATGGATCATACATGTTTTTATGATCATCTTAATGATTATGAAACCATATCACAAATTCATACTCTAAGGACATCTTAGTGCATTGTTATGACTAAGATGAGGGGTCATAAATTGTTGGAATGATTAAAATCAAGAAGATGGATCATACTTCGTTCCAAAACAACTCTTAGAGTCATACTCCCAGATTGTAACATTGAGTGACATAAAGTAAGGTTTAAAACACTTATCAAATGTAGTGTAAAATGTTTTCTACTCTTGTACATTTGAAATTGGTAAGTTGTGATGTCTTGGATAAGACAAAGACCAACTAAGACCAATTGTGTGAAGTGTTTATCTTAATAAGAATCTGCACTATCCCTTGAATATTTGTTTTGTCAAGGAATGGTTTTTGACTAGGGAAACTTGTACGTCAAGAGGATAGTGGGAGTCTTAAAGATCCTGAAAGGATTTCAAGATTTAATCAAGAGTAAAACCTGAGTTTTATCACTAGCACACGACTTAAGGTTTGAAACCTATTAAGTTGACATAATTCTTGTTTCTGTGTCTGTTCCTATTAAGTTGACTATGCATATGAGTTCTGTTAGTTCTAAACTGTGTGCACAACAGCTTGGAAGCATTGGTGGGCCTTGTGCTACCAGATGACAAGAAATTAAGATTGAACAAGTTCAATCCATGTAAGGCTAAATTTGTTACTAACCTTGTCTTGTGATTATGGTTTTGACAAATTCACATGGATAGGAACTCATACACCATAAAATCTAAGTGTCATAAGGTTTCTCTCCGATTCATGAAAATGATGGTGAGGAAATGCTTTCACTAAGAATATTTTAAGTAGATAGCAATTGTGATGTTTGCATTCTCAAAGTCGTTAGTGGAGCGTATGTGGTTAACCGGCACACTAACATGGACTTGTGAGAAATGGCAAAGGTCTAAACAATTAAGACTATGATTACGGCATCCCTTTTCATAGTTCTGGAAATTGTTTAGACACACATGTGAGCTATCTAAGAAAGGGTGTACGAATCTAAATTTCAGAAGTCCAGCTGATTTCTGGAAATATGTCAGAGCTAGTGGGAGCATAAGTGTTATGCTGATAATCATCATGTTAGTGGGAGCATGATTATTATGTTTAGTGTTGCAAGTTAGCAATGTTAATTATAGGAAAACAAAAGTTTCAATTCGTAAAGTTGTAGGGGTTGAAAAAGTTGTTTTGCTATAATTAAGGGAGAGGAAATTATACTTCATTCAATTCTAAAAGCTTAGATTGAGTTTTTAATCATCTTTAGTCAAGGATATATATATGAATTTTATGTTGGAATGGTTCAACATAAGGAAATTCTATATATATTGCGTCTCAAATTCGATTATGATCACGACATCCCTCTTCATAGTCGATTTTTGAAAACATGGAAAATAAAAAAATATTGTAGCAAAAGACTGATCCAGTATCAGGTCTTTATGTGAGACATCGTGAATCGTGTCCCATATGCTTCGGGTATAGGATCGGTCACATGTGCTATAATATTCATCCTTTCTAAATTTTCCAAATGCTTAGGGCATTAAGAAGGGAAAAGTCTAGAATTGGATATGACTAAAGTGATTAAGCAATTGTCGAGGACAATCTAAGGTTCACCAAAGATTGGTTGCTCAGGGACAGTTGGAAGTATAGTGTTAAATTTTGGAAGGACCATATGGATATATTCTGAAAAGAGGTAGCTCTTGTTCAGATATGATAATCAAAATAGGAATATGGAAAATTTCCATATTGGGAGTTGGATATTAAGAATCTATGAGAAAGTTAGAAACTTTTATGCAAGAAGGATGTTCAAAGCAATGTACCTTGAATATGAGAGTTCGTTTCCATAGAGTTGATCTCCTTTGGAATCCTCTGTAATGAATGATGACAAGGTTTTGGTGACCTTGTGCATAATCATTACGAGAAGATCAGTGCATATAAGTTTAAAATCTAACAGTTTTTTGGTAAATGGTAGGAATTAGGAATTCTTACATTTACAATAAGGATTTGGGATTGTGAAATGAGCATCATTGGAATCATGTTCAATTGATCTATTTCACAAAGTAAAGATCATAGACAAACATAGTGTGCATACTTGGAGTATGGCATAACTATTGTTTAGAAAAACAAAGTGTACATGCTAGGAGCATGGGACGACTGTTGTTTTTGTTCAAGTATTAAGTTGATTATTTGAAACATTATACAATGAATAATGTGTAATCAATATGGTGATAAATAAAAGGTGGTTTTATTTATATTCAAAAGGGTTCTGAGACCATATTGGATTCGATTATTATTGTGTTTCACTTTGCATGTTTTGACTTCCAGAATAGCTAGGTTATTCTTTCCGAATGACTAAGTTATTTAAACACTCCACACTCGTTCATATGTTGGAAGTAGGTATGAATTAAGACTGTCATGAATCGAGTTTGTAGATGGCTAAACGTGTTTAGACATAGCAATGGTTGCTACAACATTCATGAGTACTCATAAGTTATGAGTATTGGAATTAACCCACGCTCACTTGTATCACTTCATGGAATTTATCTCGAGTGATCGTGAGACGGTAATATCATATAAGTCTTCAAACCTAGAGATATGAGTTGTTACCTATGAGTTGGTTGTGCATTGATTGCACGTAAACGCATCAGTAACTTGATGTTATAAAACGTGCCTTTGTGTAGAATTCAACAAGTAGTAGAAACAAGTATATGAGTCGAAGTTTATCTGTTCCTTCTAGTCCTTGGAGGATTAGAAGCGATATTTGGGCCCCTCGA
This sequence comes from Lactuca virosa, assembly GCF_052849685.1. Classification (NCBI taxonomy): domain Eukaryota; kingdom Viridiplantae; phylum Streptophyta; class Magnoliopsida; order Asterales; family Asteraceae; genus Lactuca; species Lactuca virosa. The sequence goes on from NC_136434.1 coordinate 266,846,077, forward strand.
TGATTTTGTTTTGACCTATGTACCGGCCCCGGTCAGAACCTAATTGATGTGTTCAATTTAGTTCTTTGTCAAACAAATCGGAAATCGGGAAACAAACTGCTGGACAATAAGTACGACGTTGTTCCATGTATTTGTCCGGCTGATATGATGAGAACAGAGGATTATATGATCACTTATCTAAAATGGCGCTTCATAGTTCAACAGAGTTTTCGAGAGCTACGATTGTTGGTTGGTTCCTGAAGTAACATACGCAAATACAGTTATTAGACTTATCCAAGTGGGAGACTGTTGGATAAGGTGTCTAAGTCCATAACTTATTTGCTATATACTTGACCCGACCCGACATGGTCCATTTGGGTTGCACTTCACCCAAACTGTTTATGGATAATTTTATGAGAATTGTATACTTACGATTTATTAATATATTATAAGTTATAATATATTAATATAAAGTCATGTTATTTAATTAGTTTTAATCTTGAGTTAATTATGAATTAATTTAGTGATTAAAAGGAAGACTAATTAAATCATGGGCTATTATATTTATATGGTGTGGGCTAATACTCATTTGTTAATGGGCTAAGCTTATATGGAAGTCCATGGATGATCCATGGAGCTTATAACCCATGGATCCTTGGAAAGGAAAAGACATGGGTTATTAGGGTTTCACCCTAACCATGCACACTATATAAACAAGCTCATGTTGCATGAAATACAACCCTAATGTCTGTGTAAGTGTGGTGGCCAAAATCAAGAGTTAGTATACTCTCTCATACATTTTCCAAGTTTGTGGTGATTTGTGATTTCCATTTGAGGCATTCACATTATTGGTGCTTGGCTCTCAAACTCCAAGGAATCAACAATCAACAAAAGGTATGTAATTCATCTAGTTCTTTTATGGTTAAAAGTACCCCATGCCATGCTAGATAGGTTATAAACCTTGGAAAATAATATTTTGCATGTATCTTAGACAAACATAGATCCAAGGTTTAATAGGGTTGCATGTACACTTAGGAAGTGTTAGAATGCTCAAAACCCAACAAAAGGAACTGTATGCAATGTGAAAGTCTTGGACAAACCATCATTATGCTCGTGGGAGCAGTGGGTTGGTGATGACGTGTCAGAAAGTCAAGTGTGTATTTAAGGTTTTGGGGCATAATTTCCGGTTTTAAGACTGGGCGAATTTCATGATCGGTATGTTTTGAGTATTCTTTCTGCATGTTTTGTTGGTGTTTCTAGTCAGGGACTAGTATGGTTGTGGTCTTAGGGTAGAGTCTGTTATTCGAATGTCTATTTGATCCTGTTCTGTGTATAAGTTGCATGCATAAGGCAACCTGCTATGATTGAGTACTGTTTAATATGGATGGAGTAAATCTTAGGGTAGAGTAGGATTTGAGCTATGAAGTATCCTGTGAGATATGATTTGTGCTGGAACGAATTAGAGTTATCAGGTAGAGCGTTGGGGAAGGTACAGGTAGGTGTGGAAGGTAGTATTGGGCCCGTACTACTGAAAGCACATGACCTGTACCCGAACCAATGTTAGATCTGGAAGCTCTAAGTAGAACTGGTGTGGGAGGATACCCTCTTTGGACATCCTGATCATTATGTTTTATGGTATTGCAGCACAATATGGTGGTGACACGGTTTGGAGCAGAGGGATCAGGATCAGGGTCCGGATCTGGGGGGTGACACTACTGAGCACATTGATGAGAGGTTGTGGGAGCTTATCGCAGCCGAGGTTACGAGGGGCATCCTTGACGCTACCCCAATCATCTTTGGGACGGTCAAGGAGGGTATGATGGAGATCATGGAGGAAAGCTCAGGGCATTCAAAGCCGATATTGATGCGGGCCAGGTCGGGGCCTGAACTCCCTCGTTCCAGGAGTTTAAGGCGTGTGGGGTGCCGGAGTTTTTCGGGGTCAGGGACCCCATTGTTAGCCGACGTTGGGTGGCAGACATAGAGAACGCCCAGCGCACGAGTTCTTGCCCTGATGCGGCAAGAGTGGGGATTGCTTCATGTATGCTGAGGGATCGCGCCCGGGATCGGTGGGGAGAGGTGACTGGCCAGGTGGGAGCAGCCGGTGTATCAGAGATAACATGGGCCGAGTTTGTTAGGCGATTTGATTTGAAGTTTGCACCACCTATCGAGATGCAACGGCTAGTGAGGGAGTTTCATGAGCTCCAGCAGACCACCGAGACTGTGGCGGAGATCACCGCTATGTTTCGGGAACGAGCACTGTTGATCCCATAGTATGCTACTGATGAGGATATGAGGCGGACGATGTATCATTCCATGCTGAGGGATGATATCCGGGAGTTTGTGAGTTTTACAGGGTGCAAGACTCTGAATGAGATGGTGGAGAAAGCCCGTGAGCGGGAGATGGAGTTGGACTTCCGCACCAAACGGAAACCTGAGCAGGCACAGACAGCAGTAGGTCAGGCTAAAAAGCCTAAGACCTCAGATTTATCCAGTAGGGGCCAGCAGGGCCATGGACGGTTGCCAAGTGTGTGAGATCACATGGTGGAGCTTGCCGAGGGACGGGCACAATGTGTTATACCTATGGTCAGTCGGGCCACGTGAGCAGCGACTGCCCCAAGAAGGGCTTGATTTGTTTTCACTGCAACCAAACCAGCCACAAACGGGCCAATTGTCCGAGGTTGCAGGGAGGGGGAGGAGCAGTGGCGGCACCTGCGCCCGTCACCATGTGTGACAATCCGAAATTTCTAGCTTGTATAAACATTCAAATTTATCAGAGTTAGCCTTGTTTGTTAACTTTTAGCCCTAATTGGAGTCTATTCGAGTATTCTAAACTTAGTACATCAAAGGAATCGGTGTTAGGATGAATTGGTTGAAGTTCTAGTCATGAAGCAAACCGAAAACCTCCTCAAAAAGGAGTTTTCGGTCAAGATCCTTGGGTTTTCGGTCAAGGTGACCGAAAACTCCCCTATACATATATATTTCATGATCATTTTGATCATTCTTTCCGTTTACAAGTCTAGAACTCGAAAACTCTCTCAAGTATCATAAGATCTTCTCGCAAATCCTCAAAAATGTAAGTGTTTCTTTCACCTTAAATTATTGATAGATCTTCTTAACTAGCATCACCCTTCGATTTCATCCATTAACTTCATCTTTTGGGTTTAATCTTCAAGAACACCAAGAACACACACTAGTGTTTTGGTCTAAAATCAACACCATTAGCCTCTAAATCGTAAGTATTACTTTCCTATACTTAATATCTAGTTGAAACTCTTGTTTAAGGCCTTGAAATCATCATTTATCCAAGAACAATAAGTGTTTTCGGTCTAGTGCATCTCCTTAGACAGAAAACCCTCATTAATGGGTTCTTATAGCCTTAAACCTTCCTAAGACTAAGCATGAACCCTAGAAACCGATCTCATTGAGCATAACCCTTGAAAAAAACATCATTTTTACAAGATTTGATGAGTTTTCGGTTGAATCTCCTTAGACAAAGAACTCCATGACCGAAAGGTCATTTGACCGAAAACTCTTTGGACCGAAAACCTCTTTGGACCGAAAACCTCAAGAAACATGCTACTTGGACCGAAAACTCCTTTAAGTGGCTATACAACCCTTGTATGCAATCCTAAGTGATTGTAACACTTCCATTTAAGGATTTCTTAGTCTTTAAAGTGTTATTCTTTACCTGATTAGTTATTTAAACACTAATTGTATTCATATATCTGCCTTTATATGCTAAATAGGATTCGTGTGTGCTCAAGTCTTCACTTGACACTTAGCATCCTTTTTCCGATCTTACATTCGCATCACTCACTTCAGGTGAGTTCATACCCCTACACTTTTTCCGAGTTTTTCATGTTTTCAAGGTGGGGAATACAAGTAAAATTACAAGGAAACTTCTACTCAAGTATATTATTTTGTTTAAAATAATTTTATGTTCAGTGTGCTTTTAACACAGAAAATCGTTTTACCAAACGATTAAGAAATGAACTCGTAGAAACAGTTTTCAAAACTAAAGCAGGGAACTTGTAAATCTTGTCATAAAATGTGATATTTTATAAAGGATTTATACAAAAACCTAAACAGGATTTCAGTATTATTACTTGTAAATTTGTTATTTTAAGTTGGAGACACGTCCTTGGTAACACTCCACCGGATTCGAGAGTGTAGGACTAACCCTTGTAACCAGAATCTCTTGTAGGGAGAGCGTGACTATTGTGTATAGATCTATACGGGACTGACTATCCCACACCTAAAATGCTAGCTACAATTAGGCAACCATGCCTAGGGTAACAAAGTCATAAAAAGATATTGGCCCCCGTTATGAGCCACATCCAGTTTAATGTATGGTTATAAAACTCGCAACCTAGATAACAGAGATTTACTTTTGTAATAATGAAACAAGTGAACTAACCTCAAAGTAATAACCGATTTGATTACTAGAGGGCATTAGTAATACCCTTAGGATTTAGGTCACTACTTATTTATCAGTTTTATTTATGTAATAAGACTAATACATCTCACTGAGAGTAAACAGGGTTTTTCAAGGAAACTACATCTAACGATACAAGTATGGTAGATACTTGTACACCTCATTCCAGATCAGATAACCAACTATCAACTTTTATGGAAAATATAGGATTTTATGGGATAACTCAACCTTTCATAAACAGCCGGTTTAACATATAACTAATGGATAATCAAGCATCTTTCATAAGAAAATATAGCATTTTCTTGGGAAACACTTTTCAAAGGATCAAAGAAACATTTCTTTCACCAGAACTAAACGCTTATGAAGTCACCAGCTTTATGCTGATATTTAAAAACTGCTTGTATTCTCAGGGCATCAATAGACAGGTACTCTTGCCAACTTTTAGAGAAGACGGAACATTCTGAAGTCACGTCTTTTACTTTTGCTATATATACCGATATGTATAAATCATGTTTTCAAACAATGTAAATATTCTTATTATAATGTAATGGTTGTGTTCACTTCGCTTACTATGATACAACTGTTGTGATAGTACGCATGACGTCCTCCGCCCCGTGACGTTTCCGCCATCGGTTTCGGGGTGTGACAGATTGGTATCAGAGCTATTGTTTATAGTGAACTAAGTCTACCGAACCTTACATGGTATACAACTATATACACAAAGGGGCTGAAGTGCTCTGAACTAAAAGTATACTTTTAAAATACAAGTATTTTCTCAAGGAGTATACAAGTATACCTCGGTACCAGAAACAATATCATGAGTAGAACAAAACAAAAGTATTTTGGATGTTGAACACTGCAGTTAAACCTGGGCAATTATGTAATCATGTCTAAGGTCTATATAGCTTGATCAAGTATATTTATTCAAGACATGACCAACATGTGCTTGGGAGTGACTTTGGTGTTGCAACAGGCCTAAAAATTACCCAGTATCCATACAACTTAAAATACTATAGGAGTATTTTAGTCAGTGCCGAATAGATTGTAGAAATTCATTCCTAGTGTTGCTACCTATTTGTTTCTTAGAGATAACTTACTTACGCTAGTAACTTTTATTTACTTATCGCTTGGTTTCTATCAGGATGAGATATATTTTGCTTCATATATCTTGAGGACTTACCATCCTCTTCTTCCTGATTGTTTCTAGAACAAGATGCCTCCCCGAAAAAGATCGATCAGAAGAAACGACGACGCTCCACCACCACCACCACCCCCTCAGTTCGATCCCGTTATGTTCCAAGCAGCTGTTACTACTGCTGTAGCTGCTGCGATGTCACAGATGAATCCTGGCGGATCTGGTGGATAGGGAGGTGGTACGCATCCCAAAAATCATGAAGGTGGTCAGGGACACCAGAAGGAGTGTTCCTATAAGGACTTCATGAGCGCGAAGCCCACATCTTTCGACGGCAAAGGGGGGGTTATTGCCCTGACTCAATGGTTCGAAAAGATCGAGTCCATTTTCGAAATTTGTTCCTGTTCTGAGGTCAACAAAGTAAAATTCGCAACTTGCACCTTCGCCAACAGGGCACTGACCTGGTGGAATGGTCGGGTCAAATCCCTAACCCTACCAGTGGCAAATGCTATGGGTTGGGAAAGCTTAAAGGAACTCATAATAACTGAGTACTGCCCATGGGGCGAGATGCAGAAACTAGAGCACGAACTCTAGAACCTAAGGATGAAAGAATCCGACATTGCTGCCTACACTTCTAGGTTTGAAGACCTAGCACTTCTTTGCCCGAGAATGGTCATCCCGGAAAGCAAGAAGATAGAGAGATATATTTGGGGACTGACACAACCCACCAAATGTAATGTCTTGGCTGTAAGGCCAAACACCTTTGACAACGCTAAGTGTCTGGCGCAAACTCTCATAGATCACGGAGTTGATCTTGATAAAGTGGCAACCGCTCCTAAGCCAGCAAAAGGGAGTGGTGAGAAAAGAAAGTTCTGGAAACAGCGGAAGGGCCAGTCTTCGCATGAGCCCTCAAAGAAACAGCAAACAGTGGCAGTCCACGCTGCTACTACTCCTGCCGCTGCTCCTGCCACTCAAGCACCTACCAGTAAATATGCTGGTACTCTTCCTCGGTGCGACAAGTATAACTATCATCATAATCTCGGCCCATGCCGAGAAATGTCATGCACTGGCTGTGGCAAAAAGGGGCACACAGGTCGAGTTTGCAAAACACCAGTACCACCAGCCAATCAGGCATCTGGAGTAGGCGTCGGTCAAGCCTGTTATGGTTGTGGAGAAGTTGGGCACTATAGGAGAAACTGCCCCAAGGCAACAACAGCAGGTGGCACAGGGAGAGTGCTAATGATGGGTCAAGAAGAGGCAGTTTCAGACCCCACCGTTGTTTCGGGTACGTTCCTCCTCGACAACTCTTATGCATGCATTCTTTTCGATTCTGGTGCGGAGAGAAGTTTTGTTAACCATGCATTCAAACATCTTCTTAGGCATAAACCTCAACCATTAACTGAAACATTTACCGTCGAGATGGCTAACGGTGAGAAAGAGAGCACTAATGATATATATGTAGGCTGTACTCTTACCCTAAACGATCATTCTTTTCCCATCGACCTTATGCCAGTCTCCATAAAAAGCTTCGATGTCATCATCGACATGGATTGGTTGAGCCCCAATCATGCTGATATCCTTTGTTACGAAAAAGCTATCCGCCTCAATCTCTCCTCTGATGAAACTCTCATGATTTACAGCGATAAACTCAGTTCGAACCTCCGTATCATTTCATGCATCCAAGCCCAGAAACTCCTGCGAAAGGAGTGTTATGCATTCCTAGCCCATATCATTAATGAGAAGCAGGAAGTTAAAGACCTAGAGAGCATCCTCGAAGTCTGCAACTTTCCCGATGTTGTTCCCAAAAACCTCCCGGGAATCCCTCCTGAACGCCAAGTCGAGTTTCGCATCGACTTAGTCCCCGAAGCTACCCCCGTAGCTAAATCCCCATACCGATTAGCGCCGGCAGAAATGCAGGAGTTATCCAGTCAGCTTAATGAGCTGCTCTGCAAAGGATTCATCAGACCGAGTTCCTCACCCTGGGGAGCCCCGATCTTATTTATGAAAAAGAAGGATGGATCCTTTCGGATGTGCATTGACTACCGAGAGCTGAACAAGCTCACAGTCAAAAACCGTTACCCTCTTCCTCGAATCGACGACCTCTTCGATCAACTTCAAGGAGCTAGTTATTTTTCCAAAATAGACCTAAGATCAGGGTACCATCAGCTGCGAGTCCATGAGAGTGATGTTCCTAAAACAACATTTCGGACTCGGTATGGTCACTACGAATTTGTAGTAATGCCCTTTGGTCTAACCAACACACCGACAGTATTCATGGACCTGATGAATCGGGTGTGCCGTTCTTTCCTGGACAAGTTCATAATCGTGTTCATCGATGATATACTTGTCTATTCTAGAAGTGAGGAAGATCATCGACAACACTTGAGATCGGTGCTGGAAACCATAAGGACGGAGAAGCTATACGCGAAATTCTCCAAGTGCGAATTCTAGATTCGAAAAGTAACCTTCCTAGGACACATGGTAAGCGAGGAAGGCATACACGTGGACCCCTCCAAAATCAAAGCGATAGAGAACTGGTCAGCACCGAAGATGCCCACAGAAATCCATCAATTCTTGGGCCTCGCTGGCTACTATCGCAGATTTATCCAGAATTTCTCCAGAATTGCCAAACCCTTAACCACTCTGACTCATAAAGGCGTACCCTTTTGTTGGAGTGAAAAACAAGACACTGTGTTCCAAACATTGAAGCAGGCCCTGTGCAACGCACCTATCTTGTCCCTACCCGAAGTGACGGAGGACTTCTTTGTCTACTGTGATGCATCTAATCAGGGCCTAGGCTGGGTGCTCATGCAACAGGGAAAAGTCATTGCTTATGCCTCAAGACAGCTGAAAGCACACGAAGTCAACTAAACAACACACGATCTGGAATTGGGAGCAGTAGTCTTCGCACTGAAGATATGGAGACATTATCTCTACGGAACCAAGTGCACTATTTTCACTGACCATAAAAGTCTGCAGCATATCTTCGACCAGAAGGAGCTGAACATGAGACAACGGCGATGGGTTGAGCTACTCAGCGATTACGAGTGTGAAATCCGCTACCATCCCGGCAAGGCTAATGTGGTGGCAGATGCCCTCAGCCGGAAGGAATACTCAGGACGTAGAGTGAAGGCGCTGACCATGACTATCCATTCCTATTTTCCCGCGCAAATCAAGGAGGCTCAGCTGGAAGCCTTAAAACCAGATAATATGTCGAGTGAATCCTTGAGAGGAATGGAAAAGAACCTAGAGATCAAAGGAAATGGAGTCTATCATTTCATGGACCGGATCTGGACCCCGAAGTTTGGTGGTTACAGAGAGGTTGTAATGAAAGAAGCTCACAAGACTAAATACTCCGTTCACCCAGGTTCGGACAAGATGTACCTCGATCTCAAGAAACTGTATTGGTGGCCGAACATGAAAGCAGAGATCGCTACCTTCGTGGGCAAGTGCCTGACTTGCGCCAAGGTGAAGGTCGAATATCAGAAACCCTCAGGTCTACTCCACCAGCCAGAGATACCTGAGTGGAAGTGGGAGAGAATTACTATGGATTTTATCACCAAACTACCCAAGTCTCCGAGTGGGCACAACGCCATTTGGGTAATTGTTGACCAACTGACTAAATCCGCTCACTTTCAAAATGGAGAGACTCACGCGAATCTAAATCCAAGAGATAGTCCGACTACACGGTGTGCGTGTGTCCATTATCTCCGATCGAGATAGCAGGTTCACTTCGAGGTTCTTGCAGTCACTACAGAAAGCTCTTGGAACTAAGCTGGATATGAGCACAGCTTACCATCCTCAGACTGATGGATAGAGTGAGAGAACAATTCAGATATTGGAAGATATGTTGAGAGCCTGCGTCATCGATTTCGGCGCGTCATGGGATACTCATCTTCCTTTGGTTTAATTTTCCTACAACAACAGTTACCATACCAGCATTAAGGTTGCGCCTTTCGAAGCCCTCTATGGTCGCAAGTGCAGATCCCCTCTGTGCTGGGCTGAGGTGGGTGACACGCAACTAGCCAAGGGACAAGTCCCTAACAATACTCTCACTGGTCCAGAAATCATCCGTGAAACCACTGAAAATATCGTACAAATCCGAGAACGACTTAAGGCCTCACAAGATAGACAAAAGAGCTACGCCGATAAACGACGAAAACCCTTGGAGTTCCAGGTTGGAGATCGTGTCCTGCTAAAAGTCTCACCCTGGAAGGGCATGATATGCTTCGGAAAACGTGGAAAGCTAAACCCGAGGTACATAGGACCATTTGAGATCCTCGCTAGGATCGGTCCCGTAGCCTACAAACTTCGTTTACCGCAAGAACTTAGCAACATTCATCCTGTATTCCACTTTTCGAATCTTAAGAAATGCGTATCCGACGAAACCTTTACGGTTCCTCTCGACGAGATTGAAATCAACGAGAACCTGAACTTCGTGGAAGAACCAGTCGAAATCATAGATAGAGAGATCAAACGAACAAAACAAAGTCGCATCCCGATAGTGAAGGTTCGCTGGAATGCCAAGCGGGGACCTGAATTCACTTGGGAGTGCGAAGATCAGATGAAACAGAAGTATCCGCATCTCTTTGCTAATCCATGAATTGTATTCTATGTTCAAATTTCAGGACGAAATTCTCTCTAACGGGGGGATGATATGACAAACCAAAATTTCTAGCTTATATAAACATTCAAATTTATCAGAGTTAGCCTTGTTTGTTAACTTTTAGCCCTAATTAGAGTCTATTCGAGTATTCTAAACCTAGTACATCAAAGGAATCGGTGTTAGGATGAATTGGTTGAAGTTCTAGTCATGAAGCAAACCGAAAACCTCCTCAAAAAGGAGTTTTCGATCAAGATCCTTGGGTTTTCGGTCAAGGTGACCGAAAACTCCCCTATAAATATATATTTCATGATCATTTTGATCATTCTTTCCCTTTACAAGTCTAGAACTCGAAAACTCTCTCAAGTATCATAAGATCTTCTTGCAAATCCTCAAAAATGTAAGTGTTTCTTTCACCTTAAATTGTTGATAGATCTTCTTAACTAGCATCACCCTTCGATTTCATCCATTAACTTCATCTTTTGGGTTTAATCTTCAAGAACACCAAGAACACACACTAGTTTTTTGGTCCAAAATCAACTCCATTAGCCTCTAAATCGTAAGTATTACTTTCCTATACTTAATATCTAGTTGAAACTCTTGTTTAAGGCCTTGAAATCATCATTTATCCAAGAACAATAAGTGTTTTCGGTCTAGTGCATCTCCTTAGACCGAAAACCCTCATTAAGGGGTTCTTATAGCCTTAAACCTTCCTAAGACTAAGCATGAACCCTAGAAACCGATCTCATTGAGCATAACCCTTGAAAAAAACATCATTTTTACAAGATTTGATGAGTTTTCGGTTGAATCTCCTTAGACCGAGAACTCCATGACCAAAAACTCTTTGGACCGAAAACCTCTTTGGACCGAAAACCCTTTGGGCCGAAAACCTCAAGAAACATGCTACTTGGACCGAAAACTCCTTTAAGTGGCTATACAACCCTTTTATGCAATCCTAAGTGATTGTAACACTTCCATTTAAGGATTTCTTAGTCTTTAAAGTGTTATTCTTTACCTGATTAGTTATTTAAACACTAATTGTATTCATATATCTTCCTTTATATGCTAAATAGGATCCGTGTGTGCTCAAGTCTTCACTTGACACTTAGCATCCTTTTTCCGATCTTACATTCGCATCACTCACTTCAGGTGAGTTCATACCCCTACACTTTTTCCGAGTTTTTCATGTTTTCAAGGTGGGGAATACAAGTAAAATTACAAGGAAACTTCTACTCAAGTATATTATTTTGTTTAAAATAATTTTATGTTCAGTGTGCTTTTAACACAGAAAATCGTTTTACCAAACGATTAAGAAATCAACTCGTAGAAACAGTTTTCAAAACTAAAGCAGGGAACTTGTAAATCTTGTCATAAAATGTGATATTTTATAAAGGATTTATACAAAAACCTAAACAGGATTTCGGTATTATTACTTGTAAATTTGTTATTTTAAGTTGGAGACACGTCTTTGGTAACACTCCACCGGATTCGAGAGTGTAGGACTAACCCTTCTAACCAGAATCTCTTGTAGGGAGAGCGTGACTATTGTGTATAGATCTATACGGGACTAACTATCCCGCACCTAAACTGCTAGCTACAGTTAGGCAGCCATGCCTGGGGTGACAAAGTCATAAAAAGATACTGGCCCCCGTTACGTGCCACATCCAGTTTAATGTATGGTTATAAAACTCGCAACCTAGATAACAGAGATTTACTTTTGTAATAATGAAACAAGTGTACTAACCTCAAAGTAATAACCGATTTGATTACTAGAGGGCATTAGTAATACCCTTAAGATTTAGTTGACTACTTATTTATTAGTTTTATTTAAGTAATAAGACTAATACATCTCACTGAGAGTAAACAGGGTTTTTCAAGGAAACTACATCTAACGATACAAGTATGGTAGACACTTGTACACCTCATTCCAGATCAGATAACCAACTATCAACTTTTATGGAAAATATAGGATTTTCTAGGATCACTCAACCTTTCATAAACAGTCGGTTTAACATATAACTAATGGATAATCAGACATCTTTCATAAGAAAATATAGGATTTTCTTGGGAAATACTTTTCAAAGGATCAAAGAAACATTTCTTTCACCAGAACTAAACGCTTATGAACTCACCAGCTTTATGCTGATATTTTAAAACTGCTTGTATTCTCCGGGCATCAATAGACAGGTACTCTTGCCAACTTTTGGAGAAGATGGAACATTCTAAAGTCACGTCTTTAACTTTTTCTATATATACCGATATGTATAAATCATGTTTTCAAACAATGTAAATATTCTTATTATAATGTAATGGTTGTGTTCACTTCGCTTACTATGATACAACTGTTGTGATACTACGCATGACGTCCTCCGCCCCATGACGTTTCCGCCATCGGTTTCGGGGTGTGACACCATGAGGATTACAGATGGCCGCCCTGCTAAGTCGGATGCTCTAGCGGTGAAGAGCCGTGTATTTTAGTTGACTGTCGAGGAGGGTCGGGCAGCGCCAGACGTTGTGGCTGGTACGTATTCTATTTTCCTGCTCTATATTGATTTGCATTGCTTATGTATGTATTCTGCTTATGTATAGGGACCTTTTTGGTCAATGGTATGTCAGATCACGTTCTATTCGATTCGGGTGCTACCCTGTCGTTTGTATCTCTTGCGCTTAGCAAGAAGTTTCTGGATGCGTCGGGGACTTTGGATTCCCCGCTTGACGTTGAGATTGCAGATGACCGCACCGTGAGTGCTGCGAGGGTGTATCGGGATTATGTCCTGGATGTGCTTGGGGAGAGGTTCCATGTTGATCTAGTCCCGATACCGTTACGAGGGCTAAAGGTGATTGTCGGGATGGACTGGTTAGGGGCCAACGGGGCCATGATAGATTGCGAGCGCCAGTTGGTGAGGGTTCGAACCCCAAGTGGGGGAGAACTGGTTATTCATGGAGAGAGGGTCTCGCACGGGCCAACCCTCTGTTCAGCTGCGAGGGCTAGGAGATTTCTGCAGCAGGGTTGTACAGGATTTATGGCATATATCTAAGATACGAGGGTTAAGACCCCGAGCGATTTGGACAGTATACCGGTTGTACAGGAGTTTCGGGATGTCTTTCCCGAGGAGTTACCTAGAGTGCCTCCGGAGAGGCAAGTGGAGTTTCGCATTGATTTGGTGCTGGGTGCCGCTCCGATAGCCAAGGCACTGTACCGGATAGCTCCGCCCGAGATGCAGGAGCTATCTACGCAGCTTCAGGAGTTGCTAGACCGAGGGTTTATCCGTCCGAGCCGTTCCCTATGGGGAGCTCCGATCCTGTTCGTGAAAAAGAAGGACGGGTCACACAGGATGTGTATCAGTTATCGAGAGCTGAACAAACTAACGGTGAAAAACCGTTATCCGCTACCGAGGATCGATGATTTGTTCGATCAGTTGCAGGGTGCGTCTTGGTTTTCCAAGATTGATCTTCATCAGGGTACCATCAGATGAGGATTCAGGATGAGGATATACTAAAGACAACTTTCAGGACCCGGTACGGGCACTATGAGTTTGTGGTGATGCCATTTGGGCTCTCCAATGCCCCGGCAACGTTTATGGATCTTATGAATAGAGTGTGTAGAGTGATGATGGATCGGTCGGTGATCATTTTCATTGATGATATCCTGGTCCATTCTAAGACCAAGGAGCAGCATGAGCAGCATCTGAGGGAAGTATTGGAGACACTGAGAACAGAAAGGCTTTATGCCAAGTTCTCAAAGTGTGATTTCTGGATACGAGAGGTGCAGTTTTTGGGGCACATCATCAACCAAGAGGGTATTTCGGTTGATCCAGCCAAGGTTGAGGCAGTGATGCGGTGGGAAGTACCGAGGAACGCATCCGAGATTCGTAGCTTCTTGGGTCTAGCTGGATATTATCGGAGATTTATTCAGGATTTCTCCAAGATCGATGTGCCTTTGACCCATTTGACCAAGAAGAATGTGACATTTCGATGGGGCCCGGGTCAGCACTTGGCTTTTGAGACCTTGAGACAGAAGTTATGTGAGGCCCCGATTTTAGTACTACCTGAGGGACTGGATGTTGGATTTGGCGTCTAAGCCCATAACTATAATGGGTATGTACTTGACCCGATTGTAGCATGGTCCCTTTTTGGGTTGCCTTCACTAGTGCAATTTGATAGAAAGGATTTTTGAGAATAAGGTTATGAATATATTACAAGTATAATCTATTAATATTATGTAATTAGTACTGATCAAGAATTAATTTGGAATTAATTTTGTGATCAAAAGAGACTAATTAAATATATCGGGATTGATTATGTAAATCAATGATTCTTGTGATGTGGGATAATGATCCATTACTATATGGTTGGGCTAAACCAATAAGATAATCCATGGATAGTCCATGGAGGTTAACCCATGGAGCATAAGAATGTGAAAAGTCAATGAGCATTAGGGTTTACAAAGTGTAACCCTAGTGTTTGCCACATTATAAATAGTGACCCCATAAGCCAAACTCGACTACACCCTTTTTGGAGTCAAGCATCATATTCTCCTAAAACCTCCTCGTGCATTTTGGTGTTTGTGAACCAATAGAGGCATCACACTTGAGGTGCTCAAGCTTTCAAAGGTCAAGAACTCTACTATACTCAAGAGGTAAGCATCTAAACTATGTTTTATATTATATAGTTTCAATTGTATGCTAGTTAGGTAGAATGCTTTGGAAAAAGAAAATGCATGTATAATTAGAGAAAACATAGATCCAAAGCATTTAGGGTTGCATGTGCACCATAGGAGTGTTATAGTGCTCAAAACCCAACACTGGATGACTTGGTAGTCTATTGTGATGCATCGATCTCAGGGTTAGGCGCGGTACTGATGCATAGGGGGCATGTGATTGCCTATGCCTCGAGGCAGTTGAAGCCTCATGAGGCGAATTACCCCACTCATGACCTGGAATTGGGGGAAGTGGTGTTTGCCCTCAAGATTTGGAGGCACTTCTTGTATGGAGTATGGTACACTATTTATACTGATCATAAGAGTTTGAAGTATTTTATTGATCAGTAGAATGTCAACATGTGACAGAGGAGGTGGTTGGATGTGCTAAAAGATTAGTACTGTGAGATCTTATACCATCCGGGGAAGGCCAGCGTGGTGGCCGATGCTTTGAGACGCAAGACGTCGGGTTCTCTGATTGGGAATGTTTGTCTGAGGATGACGGTGGTCTCTCCACTGCCAGACATGATCAAGAAGGATCAAGTGGAGGGTTTGAAGAAAGAGAACTGGAAGATAGAGCGTATTTGGGGGCAATTTACCTTGTTTGTCCGGGATAGACGAGGCCTTTTGACACAGTGTGGCCGGGTCGGGGTACCGGTCACCGGGGGAATGAGACAAAGGATATTAGATAAGGCGCACAAGTCCAAGTTCTCTATACATCTGGGAGCTACAAAAATGTATAGAGATCTGAGACTAAGTTATTGGTGGCCCTGCATGAAGCGGGAGATCGCTTGGTTCGTGGAGTGGTGCTTGACCTGCCGGAAGGTCAAGGCCGAGCATCAGCGGCCTCATGGAAAGGTTCAGCCACTACCCATTCCCATGTGGAAGTGGGAAGAGATCACTATGGACTTCATCGCGAACTTACCGAGGACAGCGAGGGGTGTGGATGTCATATGGGTTATTGTGGATAGGTTGACGAAGAGTGACCACTTCATTCCGATCTCCAAGAGCATCTCCGCCGAGAAATTGGCGGATATTTATGTGCAAAAGGTGGTGGATAGACATGGGGTGCCAGTATCAGTAGTCTCTGACAGAGATGCTCGATTTACATCTAGATTCTCGAAGAAGTTCCATGAGGAATTGGGCACTCAGTTACATTTCAGCATGGTGTACCACCCCCAGTCAGATGGCCAAAGCGAGAGGACGATCCAGACACTCGACGATATGCTTCGGGCATGCGTGTTGGATTTTGGAGGTAGTTGGGATACATACCTCCCATTGGCAGAGTTTTCATACAACAATAGTTACCATGCCAGTATCGACCGGCCTCCGTTTGAGATGTTGTATGGTAGAAGATGTAGGACCCTAGTTTGTTGGGGTGAGGTTGGACACCAAGTCATGGGGAGTACTGAAGTGGTGCTCAAGACTACCGGGTTGATTCAGCAGGTGCGCGACCGGCTGTGAGTCGCACAGTGCCGTCAAAAAAGCTATGCTGACCAACGGCGATCGAACCTTGAGTTCCAGGTGGGGTATTTTGTGTTACTAAAGGTGTCGCCATAGAAGGGAGTCATCAGGTTTCGGAAGAGGGGCAAGTTAGGCCCCCGTATATGGGCCCGTTCAGGATTTCGGCCCGAGTGGCCAAGGTGGCTTTCCGCTTGGATCTGCCGACGAGCTTAGCCAGATACACAACACCTTCCATGTGTCTCAGCTCCAGAAGTGTGTCACAGACGAGGGCGTGGTCGTTTCTCTGGGCGACATTCAGGTGGATGAGAGCCTGAACTACATTGAGAGGCATGTTGCAATTTTGTATAGGAAGACCAAGGTTCTTCAGAACAAGGAAGTGAAGCTAGTAAAGGTGCAATGGCAGCACCGAAGGGGCTACGAATGCACATGGGAACCAGAGGATGAGATGCGAGATCACTATGCAGACTTATTCGTGTCAACAGACTTCGAGGACGAAGTCTAGTTCAAGTGAGGGAGATTTGTAACACCTTTTCCAGGTATCATTTAAATTATCTATGTTTTTAGGGTTTTGAGCTTGGACTCGTCGTGTAGAGGTCATTTATGAGGACAGGGGATTTAGATCCTACTCGACGATTCGGAAGGCCTCGACTCGACAAGTAGGTGTTGTAAAGGAAAACCCTAATTTTTAGGGTTGGCACCCTATATAAAGGACTTAATCCACCCCTTGTGGCCTCCCTTACCACTACACTACCCAGAGAAGAAACCCTAAGCCGTTCCTTGCTGTTTCCTTGTGATTGAGAGGCTGAGAGAGGATTTTTGGTGCGTTTTCTTGAAGGAGTTTGAAGGTTGAGAAGCTTGAAGCGGGAAGGAGATTGTAGATCCAGCATCTACAACATTTGGACACCCATTTGAAGGTAACAAGCTGTTACCTTGATCATTCTAGCATTAGATCCCCTTTTTCTTGGGTGTTAGGCCATTTTTAGTATATTTGTGAAGCATTTCGGGTGTTGGGTAAGATCTGGAGTTGCAACTTCAGATCTGGACTCCTCTAAGTCCTTAGAGTTATAAAGTTGTTGAATTTATCAATCTTGGTCCTTCTCTTTGGCTAAAACCCCTCCCTTAGCTTGGTTTTGGCATTTAAGAGCTTGCATGCACGGAAAGTTTGCAACTTTACGTGGAAACCATGCCTTAGGAGGCTTGATCTACAATCTAGAGCTTTGGGGTAGCTTAAAAACGTCTGAACACAAAAAGGACTGAAGGAACTCATCAAGTCCCTTAGCCAAGTTGACGAGTCGAGTAGGGTTTACCTGTTTTCGAGATTCCGAGTGATTTCTGTGAAGGATTGGGGTTTTCGGTCTGAATGGGTTTTCGGTCTTCTGGACATTGAGGAACTCGACGAGTTACACAGGTAACTCGGCGAGTTGAAGAGTTGCTCGGGTAACTCGACGAATTGTTGGATGCACTCAACGAGTTGAGGTCAACATGGATTGTTGACCTTGACTTTGACCAGGGTTGACATTGAGGATATTTATGGTAATTCGGGATTATGACAAGTTAATCACATAATGATCATAGGCAGTTGAGTTGGAGTAGCGCGTAGGATTTATCTTATCTTAGCTTGTCAGTTCAGCATTCACGAGAGGTGAGTCTCCTCACCATACCAATGGGTCTAAGGCACCAAGGCCGGCCCATTATTTGTTATGTGATATGCTAGTTGGTTATGGGATATGTGGTATGCTAGTTATTTGTGACACTTGCATGAAAGACCTCGGGGGGTTCCCGAGGCACCTATGTGTAAGACCTTGGAGGGTTTCCAAGGCATCCTTAGTAAAGACCTCGAGGGTTCCCGAGGCATTTGGGATAAGACCTCGGGGGGTTCCCGGGGCACCCAGAGTAATACCCTGGAGGGTTTCCACGTCATCCTTGGGCTAAGAACTCGGGGGGTTCCCGAGGCACCCGGAGTAAGACCCTGGAGGGTTTTCAGGGCATCCCTATATGTTGTATGCATGGCTTATGTGGTTTATGTAGCTTTTATAGCTAATATGATTAAGTGATTATGTGGATTGTGTAGGGTATGCTCTGGGGAACTCACTAATCATTAGCTTACAGTTTGTGGATTTGTTTCAGGTACATCTGAGCCTAAGGGTAAGGGCAAGGCTTGATGGCGCGACATGCACTCTTTCTCAGGTGTTTTTATACTCTGATCATTGGCATAATATTGTTATTGTTATGAATTTTGAAAATGAATGTATTGAGATTTTATGGCTTATGGAAAATGTTTTAGCTATTTAAAAATGAAAAAAAAATCTTTAGAAAGTTGGGTCGTTACAATTATGTATAACTAGGGATTGCACCCTCACGCATGATGCAACAGGAACCTTGGATAAGATTAAGGGTTATTGTCACTATAGCCCAACAAACTTATCGGTTTTGGTTTAAATGGTCATTGGATAAGATTAAGGGTTGAGCAAAGAGAAAGAGAGCAGGAACAGATGATTTAGGGTCAGATCGGAAACTGTTAGGTTAAAGAAGAGAAATAAGAAGACGACTAGTAGTGATCTTAAGACAATTGAAAACCTAGTTTGAGTTTGTGTATAACTAGGGATTGAACCCTCACGCATGATGCAACAGGAACCTTGGATAAGATTAAGGGTCATTGTCACTGTAGCCCAATGAACTTATCATTTTTGGTTTAAATGGTCCATGGATAAGATTAAGGGTTGAGCAAAGATAAAGAGAGTGGGGCCAGATGATTGAGGGTCGGATTGGAAACCGTGAGGTTGAATAAGACGAATAAGAAGACGACTAGTATTGTTCTTGCGAAAAATGGAAACCTATTTTGAGTTTGTGTATAACTAGGGATTGCACCTTCACGCATGATGTAATAGGTACCTTATTTAAGATTAAGGGTTATTGTCACTGTAGCCCAACGAACTTATCGGTTTTGGTTTAATTGGTCCTTCGTGATATTTTTTGCCTTATAAGGAAAGGAATTCATGTTTTAAGGTTTTAAAATGTGATTATGAAAAACATGAAGGGGTCACCTATTGAGCCCCTTCCTACTCAGCAGGTACCATTTGACAAGTCATTAAAATAAGGTCACCTCACTTGCCACCTGTCTGAATATTTGAAAGGTCGCCTTGTAACATCCTAACTTTCAACCTAAATTTTTCTTTTAAAAATAAATGTATTTATTCAAATTACAACTTCAAAGATATAGATAAAAATATTTTATTCAAAAACATTTATCAGAGTATTATCAAAAGTTATTATGCGCAAAAATATTGAATGGATGCAATGCCATCGAGTCGTGCCCCTCCTTTAATATAAGGAAACCTAAAAACATTTGAATCATAAACCGTAAGCACAAAATTTAGTAACTTCCCCAAAATACCACATAACCATACATAAAAACGGGTCCCGCTCTCATGTCGGGCCCCACCCATCATATAAATGGACCTCGCCCAGCATACACAACAGGTCCAGCCCAGAATACACAACGGGCCTAACCCAACATACAAAATAAGCCCAACTCAACATACAAAACGGTCCTATCCCAACATATAAAACGTGTCCAGCCAGCATACCAATGCAAAAGTCAGAAAGATAGCTAGCGACCTACCTAGTATAGTGAGAAGACTCACCTCAATCTGAAAACAATATAACCCATGCACTCGAATTGGTGATTCTAAGTCTCCTCACACTAAACATATACATAACAAAAACCTTTATTAGGGTTTTGGTATGCAACGGCTACGCTCAGCGTAGCCTAAATTACGCTCAGTGTAGCTCATTAAAACCCCGATCAACATTTCATCCTATAATTAGCATATGGTACCTTCCTACACTCAATGTAATAGATAACTTCGCAACTCAACTTTAAACCGCCATAACTTTTTCGTTTCAAATCCGATTTCGGTGGTCTTTATATCCACGCGAAGGTATTTACGAGGACCACAATTCTACCTAGTCACTTATTACTAAAAACAAACCGAACTAAAATCATAATTCATGCAAGAGGTCCAAACTTTCAGTGGTCTTTGTGTTAAACAAGTAGAAGGTTTAAATCACTTATCCAACATCATCTACATCGAATGGGGTCTAAACTCCATTCTATTTAAGCCTAAGGCCTTCACATGATTGAATTAGGCCCAGAATCCCAAAATAAAATACATCCTGAAACTCAATGTTACACACGAACGACTTATTTGACATAAAGACCTAAATAATGTTTCCTTTTGAAGTTGAGAACATATGCACTATCGCTTTCGTGTTGGGTTTGTGACTCAAACTTAATCTCCAAAACCCATCTCGTGAGTTGGTTCTTCACTGGTTCTTGAATTCTCATTTATTGGTTCGAATTTGAGTTACTGAAGTCAAATTTGAATCAGTAATCTTAAAGAAATCGACATGCTGAACTGAAAATCGATAAAAATCGAAGCTTCAAGACAAAGAAGATCTACAAATTGATTTTACATGGATATTATAGATCTAAGAACTCAATTTTGACTTTTTGCATGTCAATTTGAATCATCAATCTAAAAAAAGTGACATGTTTGAGTAAATCGATCTAAAACAAGATAAATCGAACCTTGTTCTTAAAAGAAGTGGAAAAATCGCATCATGAAACTAGTTAATGAAATAAAAGAAAAAAGTGAGAAGGATCAATAAATTTAAGGAAACCAAAATCAAATTTGATTCTTGAAGCTTTGAGAAACCGGTGCTTGACTTCTCATATATTGGTTTGAAGATTGGGGTAAAACGACGCTCTTGGGCCGTCAGAACCTTTGGCCCGACCATCTTCAAGTTCGAGTTCTAATAGGAGGGTGTAAAAGTTTTTTATTGTTCTTGAAAGCTCCAAGTTAACCCATGAAGTTCGAGTGCTTGACTTCTCCATGTTCTAATCAGAATACTACATGTTTTTGAGATCTGGGGAGGAACACATGTCAGACCTTCAAGAAATCGAACCTTCAAATCGTTAACCCCAAAACTCGATTTTGGCTGTCATTGAGTGTGTGTTATTGAGGGTTAAAAGTTTTTTAATTGTTCTTGAAAGCTCTAGGTTAACCCATGAAGAAATGGCTTTTACTAAAGCATTGACATATGTGTTGAGTAGGAAGGCACTTCAGACAACAGGTGGCCTCCATAATCTCACACAGACATGACTTGGCAATGTAAACCGATTAAAACAAGTCGATGTCCCAAATAAACACGTTAAAATGGACTTCACGCTTCTATAATGCATATATATATATATATATATATATATATATATATATATATATATATATATATATATATATATATGTATATATATATATATATATATATATATATATATATATATATATATATATATATATATATATATATATATCATGAATGACCATTTAAACTAAAACCAATAAGTTCGTTGGGCTACAATGACAATAACCCTAAGATTAAATGGAAAAAATAGCATTGTACTTTTGTTAATTTGTTAACTATAGCATCACACTTTCATTTCTTATTACTTTGAAAACTCTATCCAACTATAGAAATGTGATTCCTTTATTGGTTAAATTCAAGAATTAGTGATATACATTCATTAATTTGTTTATTATAAAATTCTAAAAAATAAATAAATAAATAAACAACCTGAACGTTTGTTATTTACAAAAAGTACATCAAGTAAAAGGAAAAGGAAATTCACAACCAGGGGCGCGGGCCTAGCTAGGTGCCCGGTGTGGCACCGGCAACACCTAGCTTTCGTGCACGTAGTAGAAAATTTTTCTGTTTTTTTAAATTTTTACCTGTTGTACCACTACGTAAAAAAATCGTGCAACAACTAAAAACATTTTGTGCAACTACGTAAAAAAATGTGTCACTTTATCGGGAATTATCAAACGAAAAAAATAATAATGAGCCCAATGTTATAATCAATTATTGTCTAATTGCCCAATCGCTCAAAGCCCTAAATAAAAAATTAGTTGGATAAATTAGCTAGCCCAATTCTAATTCTATGTAAAAAAAACCCAATCCTAATTAATTGTATTTGTATTATCGGTACAACAAAGGAAAAAAAAACATGACTACAGACTCGGCTCCTGTTCTCAGTTCGCACGTTCGTGAGTCGTGAGTCCTGACTTCCTTCGATCGGTCAGCAGACAACAACCGGCTGACCTAGTGAGTAGTGACCTTCGTTCAATCGTTCGTGACTTACACTTCACGTTCGACAAAATCGACTTCCTTCGATTTCTACTATCTTGGTTAACAAAATCGACTTCAAAGCCCTAGAATGAAGCAAGAAAGTTTTACCAATTCATTTAAGTATTTGAAATTGATATGTTTTTTTTTAAGTTATTGATTGGCTTGGGTGAAATTGATTTGTTTTATTAAAGTTATATTGTTTTCTTAGGTTGTATTGCTAATGTTTTTTTATTGAATTTGTTGTTTGATTAGGTGAAATTGCTATGTTTTATTGAATTTATTGTTTGATTAGGTGAAATTTCTATGTTTTATTGAAGTTATTGTTTTATTAGGTATAACTGTTATGCTTTTATAGGTTAAATTAAGTGGTTTTTGTACCAAAAGACAAAGACCTAATCCTAATGAAAGTGGTGAAGAATGTGGTGAAGAATGTTCCCAAATACCAATCACTAATCAATCAATCCCTTCCATTTCTAATTCTAATGCAACTCCACAAACACCAATCACCAATCAATCATTCCCTTTCGTTTCTAATGCAACTCCACAAACACCACGCTCTAATCAACCTAATGATAATGTTGACTTGAAATATCTTCCAAACGACCCGATGGATAGGCCAAAGATTACAAGTTACAAATCAAATATAAGAGATGATGTAAGAAGAGCGTATTTGCTTCAGGGACCTTGTCAAATAAGGGCACATAAGTTTCCAAAAAAAAATAGGTGATAGATTTAGAAGATTCGTTCCTTCATGGTTTGATGATTTTGATTGGTTAGAATATAGTGTGAAAAAGAATAGAGCATATTGTTTATATTGTTATGTGTGTGGAGACCTCATGAATCAAAGAGGATGGAGAGATGCATTTGTATCCCAAGGTTTTGATACTTGGAATGAAAAAGATGCATTTCAGACTCATGTGGGTAGTGTTGATCGTATTCACAACATAGCAAAAGAAAGGTGTGAATTTTTAATGAGGGAAAAACAAGCTATTAATGTAGTCTTGAGGAGGCAAACCGAAGCGGAGGACCATAAATATAAAGCTGGATTATGTGTTCCTATTATTGTTGTTAGACTTTTATTGAAAATCGGTTTACCATTTCGTGGTCATGACGAGTCGGTTAACTCGGAAAATAGAGGGCTTTACATTGAAGTGTTAAAAGCCATTCGAGAGACTAGTGATGATATTTTCAACAATACTTTAGAAAATGCTCCTAAAAACAATCAACTAATTTCCCCTAAAATTCAAAAAGAACTTGTGCAATGTTTTGCACAAGAGGTACTTTTAAGTATTCGTGAAGAGATTGATCAAGATGTATTTGCTTTACTGGTTGATGAATCTAGTGATGTTTCAAAAAAGGAACAAATGGCTATTGTTTTGCGTTATGTCGATAGTCTTGGCTTTGGGAAAGAAAGATTCATTGGACTAGTGCACGTGAAGGATACATCTTCTTTGACATTCAAAAACGACATAAATGAAGTACTTACAAGTAATAAGTTGAGTTTTAGTCAGGTAATTTATTCTTTACTTTTTTTGTTATTTCAATTTAATTTAATTCGGTTTTTATGTTTTATTATATATATATATATATATATATATATATATATATATATTGGTTTAAATTTTAATAGATAAGAGGACAAGGTTACGATGGGGCTAGCAATATGTGAGGGGAATTCAATGGTTTGAAAGCCTTGATATTACAAGAGAATGACACAGCTTTTTATGTACATTGCTTTGCACACCAACTTCAGTTAGTGGTTGTGGCTTTAGCAAAGAAGCATGATGGTGTTAGTGACTTTTTTGAGCAAATTTCGTTGGTGGTTAATGTTGTTTGTGCCTCGTGTAAAAGAAAAGACTTACTAAGAGAACAAGAAAGAGAAAGGGTGCAAAAAGGCTTGTGTAGTGGTGAACTTGAAACCGGAAAAGGGTTAAATCAAGAGACTACACTTGTTCGAGTAGGAGAAACAAGACGGGGTTCACATTTTAACACACTCACAAGTTTGATAAAGTTGTTTATGGATGTTCTTGTAGTTTTAGATTTTGTGAAATAGGAGGGAGGGTCATTGGCAAACCGTCAACAAGCGTCCGTAATCTTAGCATATTTTAAATCATATGAGTTCGTGTTTTACTTACATATGATGTATGACATTTTACGCCTCACGGGTACATTGTCAAAGCAACTTCAAAGAAAAGATCTAGACATTTTAGAAGCGGCTTCGATGGTTAGAGGGACAATGGAGGCATTACAATCTTTTAGAAACACATGGTTTTCTAGCATTTTGCCAAAAGTATCATCTTTTTGTCAAACACACAAAATTGATACTTTAGATATGGAAGAGTTGTATATTGGTGCGAGAAACTGTAAGACTACAAAGACTAATAGGTTTCATTTTGAGGTTGAAATCTTCAACACGGTGGTAGATATGCAACTTACAGAATATCAGGATCGATTTAGTAAAACAAGCACCCAATTACTAGAATACATGGGTGCTTTGAGCCCATGTGATTCATTTGCACAATTTGACAAATCAAAGTTGTTGAAGTTGGGTAGGTTATACAAGTATGACTTTGATGATTCGGATATGATAGACCTTGTAGGACAACTTGAGATATTTTATCACTCTTGCATCAAAGATGAGCGATTCACAAGTTTTAAAGAAATTTCCGACCTTTCTCGTTTGATGGTTAGCACGGGGGAAGCATCGGTCTTATCCTTTGGTTTATAAGCTTTTAAAGTTGGCTTTGATATTACCCGTAGAGACCTCAAGTGTAGAAATATGTTTTTCAAAGATGAAACTCTTGAAGACTGACTTACGTAACAAAATTGGCGATGACTTTTTGAACGACACCTTGCTTTGTAATGTCGAGACCGAAGCACTTGTAAAAGTTGAGAATGAAAAAGTAATTGAGCGGTTTCAAAAGATGTCTGCAAGAAGAGGACAAATTTAATTTGTAATAGATCGTTGTTATATTATATTTAACTAGAAAACAAAATTGTATTAGACGTTTTAATTTGTAATAGATCGCACCCAAGAAACATAAGTATACCTTGAACGAGTGTTACAAAACTCATATCCATTAGTGTCCGTAACTTCAAGCTCTTCATCTACATTTTGACCCCCTCCCTTTGTGTGATCTTAAAGTATCTCATGTTAATGGTGTATAGATAGTGCCTTATGGATTATGACTAATAGGTTATGCCTTGACACTTATGGTTTATTGTTTATGGAATACTGCTTAAGGTTAATGACATATGTCATATGGCTTATGACATAAGACATGGAGCTTATGGCTTATGGCTTATTGCTTATGGCTTATGGCTTATGGCTTATGGCTTAGGCCTTATAGTTGTAGGGTATAGTTGGTAATAGCTTATAGCTTATGGGCATATGGTGAATGCATTTGGGCTTACGACTTATAGGCATATGGAACATGCATTAGGGCTTACGTCTTATGCATTAGGTCTTAGGTCTTTGGGCTTATGTATTAGGGTTGAAACAATGTTGATTATGGTTTAGTGCTTATAACTTATGAATTTTGACATATAACTTATGGCGTAAGGATTATCGCTTATGGTTTAGGGCCTACAACATATAACTTATGACTTACGACTTATGACATATGGCTTAATATCATTGAATGTTAAACAATTATCACACTCAAAATTTTCATGTATCTATAATATAGATTTGGTCATGTTTTAAAGTTTTTCAATGTCTCTAAAATTAAAGAATGGTCACACTATATCACATTGGATATGTGGCTAAACGGTTAACAATAGTCATGGTCTAAACTAAATATGTGTCTATAAGTGTTTTAAGACCATGTTTTCTTCACTCTTTTGTGAGGATAACTTAAACAATAACAACATCAAAAAAAATGATGTGTCTAATAAACACCAAATTTCACTAAATTCAATAATCATGTGACTAATAATTCTTGTACTATCACGTTTAGATAATATGTGTGTGTCATAATATAAAATAATGACATGTTAATATACAAATAATGTGAAAATATGGAAGACAAGAGTCATGTTCATCTAAATTGTATGTGTTAACAGGACACTAATGGCTACGGTTTAAATAATTGTCTATCATTGTAGTACAAACAATAGTCACACTCAACAATATTTGTGTGCCTAAAAGATAAAATAGGTTATACTAATAACCAATCTTTGTGGTAATAAATTGAACATTGGTCATAATTACAAACACCATTGTGTCTATAAATCAAATACGGTTATTTTTAATTGATTTTCTATGTCGAAATGATAGCCATAGTTATGACTTTTATAAGTCTGAATTATCGATCATGATACGTAATACAAATATGGTCATAAGCTAATATTAAATCCATAATTTTACTAAAATGTGTGTCTTTATAATTCTTATGATCATGTTTCAATTAATTGTGTGTCTCTATATGATAGGCAATAGTCACAATAAAAGATTGTTTTTGTGACTAATTATTAGCAAATCGACACTGATGAAATTAATTACATATGGCCATTTAGTGAACATGGTCATGTTCATCATAATTGCATGTCTACAAAAGATACCCAATAGCCTTAATACACTTTGAATTGTGTGACAATTTATTAACAAAACGCCACATTGAAATAACATTTGTGTCGCCAGTTGGTGATATACAAACACTACAATTATTAAAAAAGTGTATCTACTGATGGTTTAACGCCAAGATATTGGATAACATGATTGATTGTAGCAACAACATTCTCTACCCAATTGCCACACTTTCATGATACGACAACATTTTTTATATCATAAAGACAATAAATTTTAAAGTGGTCATAAGACCCATACAATGACATTAGCATCGGTCATACCTTTAGTGGAAAAAACTTCAACGGCTACATGTCGTGTTGTAAGTGCAACGGCTATGACACGCATATAATTTTTCCCTCACTGAAATGGCTCGAACTCCGACTAACCCATTTCCATGTCTGTCACACACTGCCCAGCCGTTGGCGGAAACACCGGGCAGTGCGATGTAGGGATAATTGGATCTCGGCAACATGTACAATTAAACATAAAAGGTATATTTTAAATATTCATTTATTATTGTTTTATAAAGGATTACATTATTTTAGGCACAAACACAAACTCCTAAAATAACTATACTAAACTTCAATAGCTTCCTTGCAAACTTCCTTCATACTTAGGGGACACTCTTCCACACTCATCTTCCTGAGAATACATGTATTTTGAAAGTCAACATAATGTTGGTGAGTGCACGAGTTTTTATTTTTGAATTCCTTTAAGAATACTTTTCTTTTGTGAAAACATTTCTTATTTATTTACCTATTTTTATATCTTTTAGGGTATCTTTTATTAATCTTAAATAACTATTTTTTTTCAGGATATCCAACGATCCTAACGTAATTTAATTATGATTATCTTTTGTTAACCCTAATTTACTATCTTTTAAGTATTTCTAACGATACTAACGTATTTTAATTACCATACCAGGCGTCCCTAATGGTATTCTTAGCTCTAAGGCAATTTTTAATGTATTAATGTAAACCCCTATAATCGACGCTACGACCGTAAATGTACCCCTAATCACGACGCTTCATCGGAGTTCGAATAGTAACTTATATGGATGGTATCCTGCCAAGATTGTAGCTAGCAATCGCAGGTGGGGTTGTCACAGACCCATATAGATATATACATAACTTCCTAGCTCTCAAAAGAATAACTATTATAGGTATTGGGGATATGGCTAATTTAATCAATGCTTTTGGATGAATAACCAACTCACTAACGCATTGACCCTAGGCTTTTATCTTTTATCTTTTAATCTTTTATCATTATCATAATTACCCATATATGTGTGTATATATATACACACACACACACATCACACTATTTTTGTATATACCTCTCCCGAATATATATCATCAAATGATATATATATATATATATATATATATATATATATATATATATGTATTTGATAATTATATTTATGATCTCATAATTATATCAGATATATATAAATCGTCATATATATATATATATATATATATATATACCATAATTATGGTTATTTTAACAAGATATTTGGGCAGCGTAACAACTAAGTATAGTGCATATCCTAAATCTTGTCTAGCATAACTCCTATGTACTTAAGGTTTCTTACGGATATAGCCATTATAACATCTAGGTAATACCTACTCCTAGATTACCGAGCATCATATCCTGTAGACACAGATCATGACACAGATCATAGCTTAAGTCTGGCATAGTATCTACAGTTATACTATCCTAAGGCATCTATACATAATATTTATAAAATAAATATTTTTACAAAATCATTTATTAAGCATGTATTCCACCCCCCCCCCCCCCCCCCGTGAAAACATTTTAAAACAGTAAAATGGGGTTCGTGAGCTCACTCTAGGGTTTAAAATCGCTGATCTAGGGTAGAGACGAGATCGGAACTCTAGGGACCGCTCCATGAGGTAACACACAAACCAAAGAGAAAGAGAGGAGTGTTTTGAAGGTGTGTTGGACTGAATGGCACAACCCTCAATTTATAGTCGAGTTTTGGGGGTGCGCGTTGCGCCTTTCCTATGTGCGGCGTGCATTCGAACACTGTGGCTCCACAGGAAATTGCCACGTGTCCCCACCCTATTCAGCCGCGTCACTCACAATCTGTTCGAATTCGGTGTTAGGTGCTTGTAACACCCGGAATCCAGAAGGTCAAGAAAAGAAAGAAAAACTCCAAGTCAAGAGGTCTAATTGCCGAGTACAGGGAGGAACTCGACGAGTAGGAACGGATTTTTAAGTCGCAGATTAAGTGACCGACTCGACGAGTAGGGGGACCAACTCGACGAGTTGGTCAGGGTTTGGGAAACCCTAAATTCGGGCTTGGTACCCTATTTAGAGAACATGAGGCCTCTCACTCATCCCCCTTACTACCCTCTCAAGTCCAGAAACGGAACCCTAGCCACCCAACTTCATTTCTTGAGCTTTGTGAAGATAAAGGTTCATTTGGAGTGCACATCTTGGAGGATTGGAAGCAAGGATCAAGGAAGGAAGTGTAGATCCAGCTCTTACTTCAGTTTGGTAGCTAATAGAAGGTAACAAGTCGTTACCTTGAGCATTCATTTGATAGATCCCTTCATCTTGAGCTTCATGGCCATTCCTAGCACATTTGTGGACTACTACTTGCATGGAACACGATCTGAAGGTGCAACTTCAGATCTGGACTCTCCAAGGTCCCTAATGTATTAAAGGCTCAAGCTTTTGAGGCTTGAAGCCCTCCTCCATAGCAAAACCCTTCCTTGTAGTTTAGTTTTGGCTTTTGGGAATTGTTTACACGTAAAGGTAGCAACTTTACGTGGAAAGCATGCTCTAGGAAGTTGGATCTACCTTTGCGAGCAATTGTTTTTCTTAGAATCGTCTGAATGAGAAGTGGACTGAACGAACTCGGCGAGTTGGATAGCCATCTCGGCGAGTTGAAGAGGGTTTTACTGTGTTTGGTTACTACATGAACTCGGCGAGTCGATACGGTGACTCGACGAGTGAATAGGGTTTTCTCGATTATGGATTTTGCATGTGCTCGACGAGTTGATGGAACAACTCGCTGAGTTGACCTAGGTTTTGCTTGGTTCTGAGTTCTAAGGAACTCGGGATGACTCGACGAGTTGACTCGGTTTATCACGAGTCTGAGTAACCAGTGAACTAGGCAAGTCAGGGGTTGACTCGACGAGTGTGTTTAGGATTTCAGAGTTCTGAGTTTTTATAACTTGACGAGTTGATGAAGCAACTCGGCGAGTTGAGTTAACTCGAAGCGTTGACTTTGACCATTGACCGGTGACTTTGACTTGGACCAAGGTTGACCTAGTTTGACTGTTGAGGGTATTTTGGCCTAAGTGTTATTTTGGTATTGGTAGCTCGGGGAGCCGAAGGAGCAGCAGCTCGGGGAATTGCCAGCTAGCAGCCAGAAGAGTATCAGCAGGTCTTCAGCAGTGCGAGGTGAGTCTCTTCATTGTGTGCATGGGTCTACGGCCACAATGTCGGCCCATTATGTTTGTGTATAGTAGGAAGACTCGGGGGTTAGCCCTCGGTATTTTTATGATATATGTTCTGGATTACGATCCGATGTCGGGCGAGGCCCGATGTATGTTTCCGGACTCGGGTCCGATGTCGGGGTAATGTTTCCGGACTCGGGTCCGATGTCGGGGTAAGCCTGAGGAATGTTATACGTTGCAAAGTAGTTATACTTGTTGTCTTTGTGATACATGTATGTGCCTGGTAAGGAGGTGAGTATGGGCGAGGTCCCGTATCTCACCATTAGCTGAGTACGGACGGGGTTCCGTATCTCATTATTAGTAGAGCAGGGGCGGGGCCCGGAACAGGAGAGACATGAGTATGGGCGGGGGCCCGTATCTCACCATTAGCATGAAGTATGGACGGGGTTCCATGACTCTTCAGTAGCAGGACAGGGGCGGGGCCCAAGATAGGCGAGGCCTTAGAACAGGAATACAGTAGAGTATGGTTGCTTATTGTGCTAGTATGTTTATGTTATTGTATGTGGTTAGCGGGCGAGGCCCAGAGACAGGCGGGGCCTAAGAGAAACAGATCTGTATACCGATCGGGGCTCGATGCCAGGCGGGGCCTGATGTCGGGCGGGGCCTGATGTCGGGTGGGGCCCAATGCCAGAGCGAGTCCAATGTCGGGCAAGTCCTGATGCAGCAGGTGGGGGCCCAGTATGTGGTTATGTGTATGGTATGTGGTAGGTTGGGGAACTCACTAAGCTTCATGCTTACGGTTTTCAGTTTTGGTTTCAGGTACTTCCGCTAGCAGAGGGAAGAGCTCGAGATGACTGCATCGCACACACCATGATGTTTAGCCTGGGATGTTTTACTCTGATTTTTGATATGGAACTCTGATGACAATGTTTCGATGAAATGTTTTGATAACTTATAGTTTTATTAATTAATTAAAATGAAATTTATGGTCTTGATTTTTGGGATGTTACAAGTTGGTATCAGAACCTTGGTTTGAGGGATTCGGACGCACTCTCGGGTGTGTCTGAACTCAAACTGAAGACTTGGTATGAAAATTTTCAAAGGAAAATTATTTTATAAAAAGGGCTTTGAGAAAAAGAAAAGAATTTTTGGAAAAGAGAAAAGAACTTTGAAAAGAGAAAAAGGGTGTGGTGCATGCAATCAACCAAGCTCAAGTAAGTTCTCCCAAATTACCCATACATGTTTGTTTAGATATGATATGCTTATGAGAATTTGCATGCTAGGTTAGGACTAAAGATCTAGAACTACTAGAAAACAGCCCTTTAATGATGTGCAAACAATGACACTCGCTGATAGAGGACGCGCATTTGTGCTTGCCCTAAAAAATAATGTCAATTTTGCAAATTTTGAAGGATAGTGGACACGCATTTTTGTGTGCCCTAAAATTAGTGTCAGAAAAGAAAAAAAAGGAAATGCGGAGGGCGCCTTTCAAAAAATGTGTGTCGTCTAAATGTGTCGCTTTATAATATTTTAATGAAACACCCGTTTTTAAGGCTGGATTTCACCTACCTATTGAATCCCAAAAATTAAACCCCCCGCCTCTTCCAATTAGCAAGAAAAAGCCCTAGGGCCTTCGTCTTCTTCTTTATAGTTATCAGTCAAAAATTAAGGAACATTCTCTCCCATTTTGATTTAGATCGATAGTTCACTACAATGTTAGGTATTAGTTTTTGGATAACGCTTCTGATGATTCCGATGATGTATCAGTTAGTCGGCAACAGGAAAAATAGAAGATAGAAGAAGAAGAAGAAGAAGAAGAAGAAGAAAAAGAAGAAGAAGAAAAGCGAAAAAACGGGATTTCTTGACCTGGTGTGTTAATCCGTGATCAGGTCTTCTGAGCGAAGAGGTGATTTAAGGCTCAATTGAAGAAATATGAGCGCTTCTAAGTGGGTTTGCTCTGGCCGCCCATTCTTTTAACTTATACTGCATCACCACCTCAATTAGCTGCCTAAAGGTCAGTCACTCTCTCTTTTCCAACCCCGTTCCGCTTTCTGCCCACATCTTGCTTCGTCTTGCGGCCACATATCACCGCCTTATGTTTCACTTATATCTTTATTTTTCTTTCTATTATTGACTAATCCCATTTGCTCCAAACACGGTTGATGGTCTCGCATCTTCTCATTGTATGCTAGGGACCTGCCCCTGTGAGATCAAGCAAACAAGAACAGATTCACAACTCCATTATCTCAACTCTTCTTGCATTAATGAATTGTTTGGATTCAAAGGGACAAGTAGTTTTTATCGGGGCAACAAACCGGATCGATGCGATTGATGGAGCATTGAGAAGACCCGGTAGATTTGATCGTGAGTTTACTTTCCAATTACCTGGTTTGGATGCACTTGCTGAAATTCTAGATATTCATACAAGAAAATGGAAGCAACCACCTGTAAAAGAGTTGAAATTGGAGCTTACTGCAAGTTGTGTGGGGTATAGTGGGGCTGATTTGAAAGCTCTTTGTACTGAAGCTGCTATACGTGCTTTTCGTGAAAAATACCCTCAGGTTTAAACCGGTGATGATAAGTTTTTGATAGATGTTGAATCTGTTGAGGTTGAAAAGAATCATTTTATGGAAGCCATGTCAGCAATTACACCTGCTACACATAGAGGTTCGGTTGTGCATTCTAGACCTTTGTCGCCAGTTGTATCGCCATGTCTGCAAAGACATTTACAGAATTCCATGAGGGTTATATCTGATATCTTTCTTGTTCTTGAAATTTCATCTGAATCGAGTAAATTTTCTATGGTTGTTTCCGGTTTTGCCCTTCCTCTTGTTTACAGACCCAGGCTTCTGTTGTGTGGGATTGAGGGTGCTGGGCTGGTAATTTTTTTCTTCGGTTTTGATATTTATATTTTTTGTTATTATTTAAATGGTGGAATGATCCTTTTTTTATAGGATCATTTGGGACCTTCTATTTTACATGAACTGGAAAAGTTTCCTGTTCATGCCCTTGGACTTTCTTCTCTTTTATCTGATCTGAGTGCTAAGACACCAGAGGAAGCTTTGGTTCATGTTTTTGGTGAAGCAAGGAGAACTACACCTTCCATACTCTATTTACCTCAATTTCATCTTTGGTGGGAAAATGTCGGTACCCTTTTACAATTTCTTTAATTTTTATTGTTTATATACAAATTTATTCTAATACAGCGTGTTTGGTTCAAGAATTTAAATCTTTTTGTCATCTTATCTTGTAATCCCAATTTTGATTTCAGGCACATGATCAACTCAGAGCTGTGCTATTGACTTTATTGGCAGAATTGCCATCAGATTCCCCCATATTACTTCTTGGAACATCATTTGTTCAGCTTGATGAGCTTGATGGAGATCCCTCTTCTGTATTCCCTTCCAGTAGCATGTATGTTTGACTACTTATAAAATCACAATTGATATAACAATTCACCTTCTAAACAAGGCAAACTGCATAAACTAGCAACATACAATTGGAACTATGATGTTATTATATGTAAAGAAAATGTAAGTATGTTGCTATTATAAATATCTTTGAAGAGTTAATTATGTAACTATGTATTGAAGATATTAGGTGGATAAACCATTAATGGAGGATAGAAGTTTGTTTTTTGATCATTTGATTGAAGCTGCTTTTTCGATACCATCAGAGGGAGGGGCAAAAAAGTCAAAAAAATCGGTTGCTGTTCCTGAATTGAGTACTCTTGATGATGCCAAAGAGTACTAACCTGTGGTTTTACCTTCAACTTCTGAGGTAAATTTGTAATATATACAAAAATGTCTACATGGGGTAAATCCGTAGTATCCTTGTTTTTCTAGTAGTGAGCAATCACAGCTTTCGAATCCTCCATCCCGTGATCTTGTAAGCTGTGTTACTTGAAAAATATAATGTTTTTTTAATAATAGCAATGTAGACTGTAATTAGGCATTGTTGTGTCAGGGTGCTGGTGCTGGAACAATGTCTGGTATCCCTCTTATGGATGCCAACCCAAATAGGCTAACAGGTCAGTAGTCAGTACATACTTTACTCTTTTTACCAATACAAACAATCTACTTTATCAGTTTAACCTATATTTATTTTTGTTGAGCAGTAGCAGCAGCAACAGGAGGTGGTGGTAGTAGGGGTTGGTCCTCTTCCCGGTCTAGAAATACATTGAATTCTTTACTGTTTGCTGCCAACTAGATGATTAAAAACTGTTTGCTGAAAAACTTATTGATCCTTTACTGTTGCAGGGTGCTTATTAGATAAGGCTATTAAAGAAATATTGTCCATAAGAGTGTTTGACTAGCAACAATGGCACTTGTTTTAAAGGTGTCATTGTTCTCATTTAGTTAGTTGTTTGTGTGGGAATGCTCCAAATACTTATTGAAGGTTTTTTACATATTCATGTGTTTTAGTTGATGAGTTTCAATTCCAATAAGGTAGGTGTAGGTCACTTGTTGACCGGTTTAAGTGGTAAGTTTTTGGTGACATGGTGTCTGGTTGGTATGCATCCTGTTCTGTGTCCAACACAACAAGGATGATGATGGTGCATTTATATCTTCTTAACCTGTTACCTAATAATTATTCTCATCTTATTACATCATATTTCTTCATTTTTAACTCCTTAATTTATCAATCTAATCATTATTAACTTCATTCTTGTAAAACCAGGTGTCTATGCTATATAATGATTGGTTTTCCACTTTTCACGGTGGAAGTTGACAGAGGGTTTCTCTTTGCCAGTTTGTAACATCTTGTATTGAAGAAATAGCAATGTACTTTCCATAAAAAAATTATAAATTATATTCTTTGAAAAAATTGCTAGATTGGTAGGTTTAAAAGTAGAATGTCCTAATAAGAATTAATTTTAAAAGTAGAATGAAAATGACAAGTGATTTTGTGTTGTGTTTACAGGGTTGATGAAAGCGAACAGCTCTGGAGTTAGAAGAGGAAAAGAAAGCTCAAGTTGAAAGAGATAAGATGCTGCAAATGCAAGTGTTGTATTCTTCATTTCAATTGTTAGTATGAAACACAGAGTAGATTAGATGAATGCAAATTTTTATATTGTAAGAAATAGAATTGTATGACATTAAATTTTATACAATGGATTGTATTTTTTGTATATGATATTTTATTTCTATTATGAGACATTAAATGCAAATTTAATTTAAAAATTAATAAATATATAAATATATTTTTTTTAAACATTTAAATTTACGATACGCAAAAATGTGTGTCATCTTCATTTATGACATGGCCTTTCTTGACAGGGGTTTTAATGATACGCATTGTGTGTCATAAATGCGCGTCATCTGTAGACGACGCACAAAAGCGTGTCGTCTCTCGTTATGACAGGGCCTTCCTTGACGCGCATTTACGCGTCGTCTGAGCGTTTTACGACACGCATTGCGCGTCGTAAAAGGCTGTTTTTCTAGTAGTGTAGGAGGATGCCTTATGTGCCTGTTATATGTGTATGAACTTAGAATCGCATGCTAGTATAGATTCCTGATATGTGGACAGAATTGCTTGATTATGTTTCTAGTTAGATTTTTTGTCGGTCTGAAAGCTGCTTGGTGGGACTTTGAGTGATGGGAGGTAACTACTAGGTGAATACGTAAGACACATGTGACCAGGGTTGAATAATCTCAGAGTATTGGATTTGACCCTATTGCGCAGCTCTCGTATGAGTCTAACTGTTGTAGGGATGAGTCCTTTACTCGAAGGATTATCCGAGCCTCATCACATGTGATGGTATTCACGTAGTGGTTAATTGGCATTGCGAGGAGTTCTTTAGCAGCTGAGGACTGGGTTAGCTTATAGATTTCCCTAGGGTAAGCCTAGGATGAGATTAGTGCTGGGAGCAATAGTAGTAGTGCAAGGGACTTGGTGGAGTCAAGGCAATCCTTGAGGAAAGTACGGATAGATGTGGAAGGTAGTAGGGTCCCATACTACTGAAAGCAGAGGATCTGTACTCGAATCAAAGAGGGCTGAGATAAAACCAGGGAACTTGTAGTGCGTGTGTGATCCCTCAGAAGTGATGAGTATTCTGATGGTTATTATGATATGTTGTAGAATGGTGACGCTACGGGGTAGACCAGTTGGCGATTCAGGCGCTGGTGAGGGATCAGGCTCGGGCTCAGGAGCCGAGCAGCTCGGGGAGCAGATGAGAGAGTTTATTTCAGCAGAGATTACGTGTAGTATTTTAGACCAGACTCCTTTGATCTTCGGTACGGTCAAGGAGGGCATACTAGATATTTTGGATGAGAAGCTAGGAGCTTTCCGTACTGAGGTGATAGTGATGATAGGGGCGCGTACCCTGACATTCCAAGAGTTCAGAGCTTGTGGAGCTCCAGATTACCATGGGGCTCGGGACCCCATCGCTAGCAGTAGGTGGTTGGCTGATGTTGCCAACGTTTTCCGTACGAGCCGATGTCTCGAGGGGGACAAGGTCCGACTTGCCTCAGGTCTTCTGAAGGATAGAGCATGGGATTGGTGGGAGGAGGTTGGATATGCCATTGGGGATGATGTCGCGTTGGAAGCGATGACATGGAGTGATTTCTCGGCCACGTTCAAGGCCGAGTTTGCACCGGTGATTAAGGTATAGCAGTTAGCACGGGAGTTCCAGGACCTCCGTCAGACTACAGAGACAGTGGCGGAGATTACCGCCAAGTTCAGGGAGAGGGCTCTTCTGGTTCCGCATTATGTTGCGGACGAGGAGATGAAGAAGGCTCGATATCACGAGATGATGAGGGATGACATCAGGTAGTTTGTGAGCAGGTCCAACTGCAAGACACTGGAGGATACGATTGCTCGATCCAGGGAGAGGGAGATCAACCTAAAGCACCTCACAAAGAGGAAGCCGGATGAGATTCAGGTAGCCACGGGTTCAGGTAAGAGACCCAAGGGGTCAGACTCGAGATCGAGGGACTATAAGAGTCGCAGTCGATATGGCAAGTGTGGCAGGACGCATGAGGGTGCGTGCAGGAGTTGTATTGGTGGTGATTCTGGCTGCTTCAAGTGCGGCCGGACTGGTCATTTTAGCAGAGACTGTACAACTACCATCACCCAGGGATCAGACCTGATCTCTTTCCATTGCAGTCAGCAGGGCCACAAGAAGGCCTAGTGTCCGAGTTTGGTTACCACGGGACAGGTGTTGGCACCTGCCCCTGCGACGGTGAGGAGCAGGGATTTCCAGCTGACCACAAAGGAGGCACGAGCAGCTTCCGATGTTGCAGGTACGTATCTTTTGCTTTTCTATCAGCTTTTATTTATGATTTTGTTGTTGTGGTACTGCATCGATATGGAGTTATATGTCATTTGCATACCTTGGATGTCAGAATAGTAGTTAGAGGTCATTCCCTTTTAGAGAAGGTTATCAGGATGCAGTAATTGTAGCAAGCGTGACTAGAACTCGGGATATGTGTCGCTAGTATTTCAAGAGAGGTATTGATTGGTACTGGACAGTTAGATCACTAGCAGTGTGAGCGTCAGATTGCGAGCGGATCGATCGTTGGACGGTGAGTTGGATGGGGAAACCATTCCAAGGCTGTGAGCTATAAGGAGTTAGCTGAATCGAAGTGGGGGAGAACCATCTGAGTATTCAAGAGCAGAAGTAAGTGTGAGTCAGGATAAGTTTGCATCTGGTTTGGTAGGGAAACAGCCTGATTGACCATGTGGATAGAGGAGTGCAGGAATTGGAGGTTTGGGAAACTTCCCGTTGTAGGGTCCGTGTATGCACGACAGCAGATAGTTGGTTAGTTGATTGAGAGGTTCAGGCAGGGACAAAGATAAGAGAATTTGTGCGTGGAGTAGTTAGTTGACTGAGAGGTTCTAAGCCACTCACAACAGGATTAAATAATCCTAGAGTAAGTGATTTGACTCTGTTGCGCAGCTCTCATATGAGTCTAACCGTTGCAGGGATGAGTCTTTACTCGAAGGATTATCTGATCCATTCGCTGGGTTGGGTGTTCAGCACTGGGATATAGTAAGAGAAAGCATTCAGTGAGTATCAGTGAAGTGACCAGCACTGGGAGTGGCTGGAGATGTAGTTACAACGAAGGGTCAGTCCTTCACAGAGATAGGAAAGGTTGTTGCTTAAGTTCAGTTGCCTTGGGAAGGCCGTGGATTACGCAGGGTTGAGGGTGAACCCTTGGATGGAAAGCGTAATTACTCGGGGAGATCGGAAGGATTGTTGGTTTGGTCAAGAGCCATGTTCTCAGAATTGTTAGTGATTAGAAGTGCTCTCGAGGTTTTTACCTCCAAGGATTTGCTTAGGCGGAAGACCGGATGGAAGGCCAACGGAAGCGGCCCTCCCAGGATTGGACGAGCAGGCGAAGCATGCATCGTATAGGTATGCTATGAGAGGTTTCAGGGTAGTAGATGTGGCGGACTTCGAGGACGAAGTCTAGTTTAAGTGGGGGAGATTTGTAACACCCGGAATCCAAAAGGTCAACAAAAAGAAAGAAAAACTCTAAGTCAAGAGGTCTACTCGCCGAGTCCAGGGAGGAACTCGACGAGTAGGAGCGGATTTTTAAGTCGCGGATTAAGTGACCGACTCGAAGAGTTGGTCAGGGTTTGGGAAACCCTAAATT
This sequence comes from Lactuca virosa, assembly GCF_052849685.1. Taxonomy (NCBI): domain Eukaryota; kingdom Viridiplantae; phylum Streptophyta; class Magnoliopsida; order Asterales; family Asteraceae; genus Lactuca; species Lactuca virosa. The sequence goes on from NC_136434.1 coordinate 266,885,182, forward strand.
CAGGTCTGGTACCCTATTTAAAGAACATGAGGCCTCTCACTCAGCCCCTTACTACCCTAAATTCAGGGTATTTTGGCCTAAGTGTTATTTTGGTATTGGTAGCTCGGGGAGCCGAAGGAGCAACAGTTCGGGGAATTACCAGCTAGCAGCCAGAAGAGTATCACCAGGTCTTCAGCAGTGCGAGGTGAGTCTCCTCATTGTGTGCATGGGTCTACGGCCACAATGCCGGCCCATTATGTTTGTGTATAGTAGGAAGACCCGGGGGTTAGCCCTAGGCATTTTTATGATATATGTTCCGGATTACGATCCGATGCCGGGCGAGGCCCGAGGTATGTTAGTATGCTAGAGGTCTTTGTGATTCTTGCATGTGCTGGTAGAATGTTTCCGGACTCGGGTCCGATGATGGGGTAAGCCCGAGGAATGTTATACGTTGCATAGTAGTTATACTTGTTGTCTTTGTGATACATGTATGTGCCTGGTAGGGAGGTGAGTGTGGGCGAGGTCCCGTATCTCACCACTAGCTGAGTACGGACGGGGTTCCGTATCTCATTATTAGTATAGCAGGGGCGGGTCTCGGGACAGGAGAAAGGTGAGTTTGGGTGGGGGCCCGTATCTCACCATTAGCAGGAGTATGGATGGGGTTCCATGACTCTTCAGTAGCAGGACAGGGGCGGGGCCCAAGATAGGCGAGGCCTTAGAACAGGAATACAATAGAGTATGGTTGCTTATTGTGATAGTATGTTTATGTTATTGTATGTGGTTAGCGGGCGAGGCCCAGAGACAGGCAGGGCCTAAGAGAAACATATATGTATACCGAGCGGGGCTCGATGCCAGGTGGGGCCTGATGTCGGGCGGGGCCCGATGCCGGAGCGAGTCTAATGCCGGGCAAGTCCCGATGAAGCGGGCGGGGCCCCGGTATGTGGTTATGTGTATGGTATGTGGTAGGTTGGGGAACTCACTAAGCTTTGTGCTTACAGTTTTCAGTTTTGGTTTCAGGTACTTCCGGTAGCGGAGGGAAGAGCTCGGGATGACTGCATCGCACACACCATGATGTTTAGCCTGGGATGTTTTACTCTGATTTTTAATATGGAACTCTTATGACAATGTTTCGATGAAATGTTTTGATAACTTATAGTTTTATTAATTAATTAAAATGAAATTTTTGGTCTTGATTTTTGGGATGTTACAGTGCTCGGCGCATGGTGGCGCGTACTTGACGTGCAAGTAAAGATTTTTCAAAAATCATTACTTCCTCGTGTGTGCTCTACTCTAGACCCTCTATATGACAATCTCAATGGATACTACAACTTTCCTTTTGGTTGTTTTGGTCGGTTTTGACTTTCATTTTTTAGTCCAACATGGGTTAGAATTATTGATTTTATAAAAATCATAACTTACTCATATGGATCCCATTTTCGAAAAACTTTTTCCTAAAGTTTATATCTCGAGGAGTACTATGAAACTCCTTTTTGCACTTTTAGTCAAAACTCAACCAATCTCTAAGTACCGTTTCGACGTAATTAATTTTAACTACGCGGTTGATTTCTATTTTTATAAAATCCATAACTCTCTCTTTCGGAGTCGGATTTTTAAGAATCTTATATCCTTGATATCACCTTAACGAGCATTATCTAAGTATGTTAACTGAAGCAGGAAACGTCAACGCTTTTTGATTGCTAATGTTTAGAGCCTAATGGACGATTTTTAGCAAATAAATGTAACAACATATATGATTCTTACTATCTTAAAACTAGAATATTTCAGTGCTTTCTATTACATTTATTTTCCTATTATTTCCTAAAGGTGACTAATGACGAATTTCTCAGGGTTGTCGTAGTCTCCCCTTGTTTAGGAAATTTTGTCCCAAAATTTTACCTTGTCAATGGATTTTTTTTAGAACAAGTGACGGTACTTGTTCTTCATTTAGTCTTCTTTTTCCCATGTATACTCTAGTCCTCGCTTAGAGTTCCATCGTACCTTAACTATGGGAATCTGACTCTGCTTGAGTCGTTTGACCTCTCTATCGATTATTTCGACATGTTCTTCGATGAAGTTCAGTTTAGGGTTAACTTGAATTTCATCAAGTGGAATGACGAGCGTATCATCAAAAAGGCATTTCTTAAGATTTGACACGTGAAAGACGTCGTGCATGTTATTAAGCTCTAGAGGTAATCTGAGTCGATACGCAACTGGACATATCCTTTCAAGGATATCAAATGGTCCTATGTATCTTGGGTTTAGTTTACCTCGCCTTTCGAACCTTATAACTCCTTTCCAAGGAGATACTTTGAGCATCACCATGTCTCCTACTTGGAATTCTTGGGGTTTATGCGTCACATCGGCGTAGTTCTTTTTGTCGATCACGTGTTGCCTTCATGTGTTCTCTTATCTGCATTATCTTCTATGCCGTATCATGGATGATCTCCGGGTCTGTTCGTAAGGTATCCCCTATGAACTTCTTAGCTCGTTGGGTGTCGCCAACTTCCGTCCAACAAATGAGAGAATGACATTTCCGACCATATAGTGCTTCAAATCGCGCTGCTTTGATGCTCGTATGATAGCTATTATTGGATGAAAACTCAACCAGGGGTAGGTGAGCATCCCATGCATTCCCAAAATCTATCACACATGCTCTGAGCATGTCTTCCAGTGTTTGAAGGGTCCTTTCAATATGACCATCGGTTTAAGGTTGATAAGCTGTACTCATATCTAGACGCGTACCAAGGGATTTCTGCAAGATCAGCCAGAAATGAGAGGTAAACCTACTATATCTGTCAGAGATAATGGACAAGGGTACCCCCATGTAATCTGAAAATCTCTTTAAGGTACGTTCTGGTCAGCTTCTCCATCTTGTTCGTCTCTTTTATCGGTATGAAGTGGGCAGACTTGGTTAATCTATCAACAACTACACATATAGTGTCATAACATACAATAGTCTTTGGCAACTTGGTGACAAAGTCCATTACAATCTGCTCCCACTTCCACTCGGGAATATCTAGTTGCTGTAATAATCCTGAGAGTCGTTGATGTTCTACCTTAACCTTTGAACATGTTAGGCACTTGCTGACGTAGGTCGCAATTTTAGCCTTCATGTTCGGCCACCAATAATGGGCCTTCAGGTCTAGATACATTTTGTCCACTCCAGGATAAATGGAATACCTAGTCTTATGAGCTTCATCTAAGACTAGTTCCTTGACTCCTCCTTATTTTGGAACCTATACTCGGTTCATGAAATATCTTGTTCCATCATCCTTTACTTCGAGCTGTATTTCCCTACCTCTGAGGCTTTCTTCTTTAATGTTTCCTTCCGTAAAAGACTCGAGCTAAGCACTTCTAAACTGTGAGATTAGATTCGACTGAACAGTCATTGTAAGGGCTTTCACTCTACGAGGTTTCACTCGTTCCTTACGGCTCAAAGCGTCAGCTACGACATTAGCCTTTCCTGGGTGGTAGCGAATCTCACAATGATAGTCGTTCAACAACTCTAACCATCTTCTTTTCCTCCTATTGAGTTGCTTCTGATTGAAGATGTGTTGCAGAATCTTGTGATCCGTGTATACCACACACTTTGTTCTGTAGAGGTAATGACGCCAGATCTTCATGGCAAAAACTTCCGCTCCCAACTCTAGGTCGTAGGTGGTGTAGTTGTTCTCATGCACCTTAAGTTGTCTTGAGGCGTAGGCTATGACCTTATCCCTTTGCATTAATACTATGAAGTCATCATTGTTTTCTGGAAGATATAGTATCGGTGCCCTACACATCATGTCTTTCAGTTTTTGGAAAGTTGCTTCATGCTTGTCTTCCCAATTGAATTTTACTTCCTTTTGGGTTAACATTGTGAAGGGTTTGGCTATTCGAGAGAAATTCTCTATAAATCTCTGGTAGTATCTGACCAGTCCTAGAAATTGACGCACTTTTGTTGGTGTCTTGGGTGTTTCCCGCTTCTATCTTGGAAGGGTCGACATGAATTCCTTTACTGCTCACCACATTCCAAGAAAGTTTACTTCTCTTAACCAAAATTCACATTTATAGAGTTTGGCATACAACTTTTCTTTCCTTAACTGCTCTAGGATCACTCGAAGGTGTTGCCCATGCTCTTCCTTGGTTCGTGAGTATACCAGAATATCGTCGATGAATACAATCACGAATTTATCCAAGTAGGGTTTACACACTCGATTCATAAGATCCATAAAGATCGTCGGGGCATTGGTCATTTTGAAAGGAATGACCAAGAACTCGTAATGAACATAGCGTGTTCTAAATGTAGTCTTTGGAATTTCCCATCCATGACTCGAAGTTGATGATATCCTCATCTCAAGTCGATCTTAGAGAAGTAACTGGGTCCTTGAAATTGAGCAAAGAGATCGTCTATTCGGGGTAGAGGATATCTATTCTTAATGGTCAACTTATTTATCTCTCTATAGTCTATGCACATTCGGAAAGATCTGTCCTTATTTTTGACAAATAAAATGGGTGCTCCCCAAGGCGAAAAGCTTGGTCTGATGAAACCCATGTCAAGAAGTTCTTGTAGTTGGCTGGAGAGCTCTTGCATCTCCGAGGGTGCCAATCTATAGGGAGACTTTGCTACTTGGGCAACTCCTGGGACTAGATAAATCCTAAACTCTACTTGACGAATTGGCAGTAGACCAGGTAGATCTTCAGGGAATACATCAAGGAATTTGCACACCTAAGGTACTTCCTCGATCTTTTTCTTCTTATTTTTTTTCCTATCGACAATATGAACTAAGAAGGAGAAATACTTTTTCTGCAAGTATTTCCTAGCCTTCATGCACGAGATGATCCTAAGGTTTCTACTAGTCTTGTTGCTGAAGATGATCACGGATTCTCTATTGGGTAAGGGTAGACTTAGGGCCTTCTCAAAGCAAAACACCTCTGCGTGGTTAGCGGATAACCAGTCCATGCCGATAATGACGTCGAAACTTCCAATGACCATTGGCATAAGATCGACGAGAAAGGGATGAGAATTTGGAGTTAAGGTACAATTCCTAAGTATTTCCCTAATACTACCGACTTAGCCATTAACCATTTCCACTCTATAGGCTTCCTTAAGTTTACTAGAGGGGTGATCGAATAACCTCCTAAATTCGGGTGTAATATAGCTTCTATCGGCGCCGATATCAAAAAGAATATTTGCATACAAATTATTGATTAGGAATATACTCGTCACTGCCGTCAGATCTTCGATGGCTCCCCTCACTCCGATAACAAATGCCCTGCCTCTAGCAGCACCTCCCTGACCTTTTAATTTTGGACAATCCCTTCTGAGGTGTCTAATTTCCTTGCACTCATAGCATGCTCGGTTATCTCTATTGGATGGGGTTCTACACTTGTTTGCAAGATGACCTCTCTTGCCGCAGTTGGTACAGGCCCAACATTCTCCATGGTGATGATACCCACATTCCTTGCACTTAGGACTACCTCCTGAAGTAGTCCCTACCGAGGGTGTTGCAATTGTAAACACTCGAATCACTTCCTTCTTCTTCTCTGATGACTGCCTAGCCTTCCCTTTGGCCTCCTTTCCAAATTTCCTTTTTCTACCCTCTGCCTTGGGAAGGTTAGCCTTTTGAACCATCGTTCCTCGACGAACCTCTTGATGGGTCACACTAAAGGCTAATCTCTTGGCGCTATCAAAGGAAGTAGGTTTTGAGGCCGTGACTAAGCCTTGAATAGGCTGAGGCAAACCCCAAATATACTTCTCTATCTTCTTCTCCTCCGGAGTAACCATCCCGGGACACATGGTGGCTACGTCATTGAAGCAATTTGTATAGGTGGCAATATCATCTTCCTGCATCATCAGATTCCGCAACTCCTGCTCCAGTCAGCCCAACAACTCCCTAGTCAGCCCAACAACTCCCTCATTTCCATAGAAGGGTTTTCGATTACAGCTCATAAAATCCTTATATGAACATACTCTAGTGGGAACTCGATTGTCTCCTTGCGAACTCTCACCTCCATTGCCTCCTGATCCTACATTCCTAGGGGTTTCTAGAATTTCTATGGCATCAGCTACACGTTGGGCGACCAATGCCTCAATTACGGCTGAGCTCATTGGTTCAGGATTCCTTTCAGATGTTCTTGGGTTACGTCTAGTGTGAGGCATGATTCTAAATTTAAGGTACGGGTTAGTTGTTATTTTATCTTGCTAAGTTAGAAGGGTTAACTTATTTAAAGCAATCAAAACAAACAAATAACACAAAAACATTTAGATCATACAAACTTTTATGGATTTTCATTAACTTTTTAGATCAGTTTATCATTACCAAAAGAGTGTATACAAGTTTAGTTTGAACAGGAATAGGATCTATTCTACACAAAAGAAGTAGCGAATTCGTATATCGGCTACGCTGTTATTCCATCCCACAAACCCAAAAATATCATAGTTCCTAGCTACCCAAGGCTAGAACTATCTACCACAACCTAGAGTAAACTACCAACCAAATCACTACATGGGCTATTTGCTGATGGAGGTACCTGATCATTGCCTCCAGAGCGGTTGCTCCTATCTCTGACACCAACAATCTCAACTCCGCCTCTCTCACGCGCTGATCGAGACTCTCAATCTCGATCTTATGATGCTACACTAGAGAATGGGTCTCCTCTAGGTGATCATAAGCGCGAAGGATTCTCATCTCATCAAAATCCATCTTCTCCTCTAAACCTCTGACGGCATCGGTTAACCTCCTAACCTCCCTCTGCAACGAGTCGTGATCCTCCTCTAACTGATGTATGCGATCCTCGTGTCATGCCACATGCAGAACTAACACTAAAATCGCTCGATATGTGGGATCCTCAGGGATAGGCTTGCGTATTGGAGCCTGTGACGACTCTCCATTCTCATAGTGGCCAATGATGTCCTCCTGGATCCACTCGTCTACTTGGGGCGTCCATTTATGGGTAGGGCAAGGTTTCTTGGATGAATTTGGGGATGATGGGGGTGAGGCTGCTCTCTTTTGGGATGGAATATGAATGGAGTTTCTGAGGGTGTAGATCACTCGGGGTCCTGAGGCATACACACTGGAATGTTGGTCTGAGGCTAGAGACTCTGATGATGGCTTTGACTCAAGAGTGTCATCCTCCTAAGTCTCGGGATGTCCATCATTGTGGGATGACGAGTCGGGATATGAAGAGCTTTCACCTGGATCTCCTCCTGCCTGCTCGTCGTGCGGATCCTCCTCCAGTGGCTCCTCATCCTCATAGGGCTCCTCATCCTCTATAAACTTCATATCAGTGGGGGTAGGTGGCCTCGGTATCCATGGATCGTACTCTTCCTCCTCCGCTACTAGGGAGTGCGGAACCACATGATCTCCATATGGGGAAGGATGAGAAAACCAATACTGATATCCACCATGGATGACCTCCCGATGATCATGCCTGCTCCGACCGTCCGGATCTACTGTGATTTTCTCCTAAGTGTTTTTCGGGTAAGCGTTGCCTAGATCATCATTGTTGAGCTATGAACGAAACTCTCTGAGTAGTAAGTCGGACTTGATCCTAATATCTCTACGACGTAAATCCTTAACTTCTCTCGGTGTATTACTTTATATGTCTCAAGTCTTCGGGGGAGTCGATTAGTGCTACTGATCCAATCATCTTCAAGTCGTAGACTTCGTCCTAATTTCCTAACTAGTCATACTAACTATCGATCCATATATCCTTAAGCGTTTAGATTGTCAACTATGGTACCAAGTTTGAGCGTGTATCGGTCGGACCATCATAAAACTTAGTTGCACATTCTAGGTCTAGTTGTTGGTCGGCCTCAGTACTAACTAAACCTAGGATTCGTTTTTGACCTAAAATCTTAAGTTGTGATTTGAATGGATAATCTTTTTGGATACGAGGGTGTATTTATAAGAGTTTACACAACTCTTTATTTAATTAATGTTTGATTGGGGTATTTTATTTAATCCTATCTTTGTGTACTTTTAAACTACAAGGATCACCCAGTTAGGAAAAGTCGAAGGGCAGGGCCATTTTGGCATATAACTATTCTGAAATCCAGCAACCCTATCGACAAGTTTTTCCAGTCTAGACATCTCACCAATAGTATTTTATCCGTACAATTATTATTATTAATACTTTTATTAGGTTTTACTAATTCAGAGTTTTTACCCCCTAGGCTATAGTCGTATTTCCTAAGGAATTACTAGTTCGCTATAACCTGAGGCTCTGATACCAATATGTCACGCCCTGCACAGCCGTTGACGGAAACACCGGGCAGTGTGACGTAGGGATAATTGGATCTCGGCAATAGGCACAATAAAAAACAAAGATATATTTTAAACATTTATTTATTATTGATTTTTGAAGTATTACATTGTTTTAGGGACAAACACAAACTCCTAAAATAACTATACTAAACTTCAACAACTTCCTTGCAAACTTCCTTCATACTTGGGGGACACTCTTTCACACTCATCTTCCTGAGAATATATGTATTTTGAAAGTCAACATAATGTTGGTAAGTGCATGAGTTTTTATTTTTGAATTCCTTTAATAATACTTTTCTTTTGTGAAAACATTTCTTATTTATGTACCTATCTTTCTTTCTTTTATGGAATCTTTTATTAATCTTAAATAGCTATCTTTTTTTCAGGATATCCAACGATCCTAACGTAATTTAATTAGGATTATCTTTTGTTAACCCTAATTTACTATCTTTTAAGGATTTCTAACGATACTAACGTATTTTAATTACCATACCAGACGTCCCTAATGGTAAACTAAGCTATAAGGCAATTTTTAATGCAATAAAGTGAGCCCCTATAATCGACGCTACGACCGTAAAGGTACCCCTAATCATGACGCTTCATCGTACTTCGAATAGTAACTTATATGGAAGGTATTCTGTCGGGATTGTAGCTAGCAATTGCAGGTAGGGTTGTCATGGCCCCTTATAGATCTATACATAACTTTCTATCTCTCGCAAGATTAGCGATTATAGGTATTGGGGATATGCCGAATTTAATCAACGCTTTTGGATGAATAACCGACTCACTAACACATTAACCCTAGGATTTTATCTTTTATGTTTTAATCATTTATATTTATCATAATTACCCATATATATATATATATATATATATATATATATATATATATATATATATATATATATATATATGTATATATATATACACACACACACATCACACTATGTTTGTATATACCTCTCCCGGGTATATATCATCAAATGGTTTTTGTATATATATATATATATATATATATATATATATATATATATATATATATATATATATATATATATGTATATATATTTGATAATTTTATTTATGATCTCATAATTATCTGATATATATAAATCGTCATATATATACCCTAATTATGGTTATTTTAATAGGATATTTGGGCAACGTAGCAACTAAGTACAATGCATATCCTAAATCTTGTCTAGCGTAACTCCTAGGTACTTAAGGTTTCCTAGGGATTTGACCATTATAACATCTAGGTAATACCTACTCCCAGATTATCGAGGACATATCCTTTAGACACAAATCATAGCTTAAATCTAGGCATAGTATCTACAATTATACTATCCTAAGGCATCTTTCTTATTATAAAATGACATAATATTTTTACAAAATCATTTGGTAAGCATGTATTTGTTGGAAAAGGTGTCTAAGCCCATAACTATAATTGGTATGTACGTTACCCGATAGTAGCATGGTCCATTTGGGTTGCATTCATCAAAGCAATATGTTAGGAAGTATATTTGAGTAAGAGGTTAATTATGATTTATTAATATATTATAAGTATAATATATTAATTGAGGAAGCATATTATTTAATTAATATTGATCAAGAATTAATTTAAGGATTAATTTAGTGATCAAAAGAGACTAATTAAATTGATACATATGGATTGGGCTAATGATCCATGGTTTGATTTGTGATGGGCTTATGGGTTAATCCATGAAGTATTTATCCAAATCAAATGGGTGGATCATAAGCTTATGGGTATGGATTAGGGTTACACATGACCCTTGATATTCTACACACAGACACAGACATATATATATATATATATATATATATATATATATATATATATATATATATATATATATATATATATATATATTCATTAGCTAAAATTGGTTACACCTTGCATTCCAAGAAGTAGAATCCGATTTCTAGTCTCCATAACATCTCTCATATTCATCCTAATTGTTCTTGGTGTTTTATGATTCCATTTAAGGCATCACACTTGGGGTGCTAAGCTTTATTGAGGCCAAGTTATTCAAGCTACTACACATGGTAATAATCTAACTAGTTTTTATGATTCAAATATCACCTTGCATGCTAGTTTAGGCTTCATGCTTTGGAAAATGTTTATTGCATGTATAATTAGAGAAAACTTAGATCCAAAGCATTAGGGTTGTATGTGCACCATAGGAATGTTAGAGTACATAAAACCCAACAGTATTTCCCCCTAAAAACATTTTAAAACAGTAAAATAGGGGTCGTGAACTCACTCTGGGGTTTGAAACTGATGATGTAGGGTAGAGACGGGCTTAGAACTCCGGGGACCGCTCCACGAGGTAACACTCGAACCAGAGAGAAAGAGAAGAGTGTTTTGAAGGTGTGTTGAACTGAATGGAACATCCCTCTATTTATAGTTGAGTTTTGGGGGTTCATGTCGTGCCCTTCTTATGCACGGCGTGCATTCGAACATCGTGGCTCCACAAGAAGTTGACACGTGTACCCACCCTACTCAGTCACGTCGCTCGCAATCTGTACGAATCCAGTGTCAGGTGCACGACACGCGGTGGTGCACACTTAACGCACAAGTAAATATTTTTCAAAAACCATTACTTCCTCGTGTGTGCTCTAATCTAGACCCTCTTTATATCTATGTGATGCTCTCAACGGGTACTATTTACGTCTATGTGACACACAAGTAAAGATTTTTCAAAAATCATTACTTCCTCGTCTGTGCTCTAATCTAGACCCTCGGAGATGATGTCGGACCACCAAGAGCACATGAATCGGATAACGATGAGCGATATTATCCTTTTGTTTTTATGATGCTTTATTTATTTTTGTTTGTTTTGAAATTTAATTTTTATATTTAGTATATTTGGTGTTATTTTTTTGTAGCCGAAAGATTTCTTTGTATCATTTTTGGTTGTGTTTTTGAATCTCACCGAATTTTCGTCTCTATAGTATGTTGGTATTAAGTTCGGCGGTTAGGCCGAGAGAGTTTGCGAGAGTATATCGAAAGGTCTGATGAATTTTTAATGAGGGGTGCAATTTAAGTGATGGAAATTTTTTAGGGTATTTTGAGATATACATGTTCATTTCTAGGAAAAAACATTTACAAGATAGAGTGTTACACCAAAATAATTCATAATCGATTATTTTGCGCAATGTTTTCATATCAGACTTTGAAAACCACGACACGACACCTATACAAACTGCACCGCAAGTCTGTATTTCAGTCCTGAGATTTCCAGCAAAAGTATGTAACCGCGTCGCAACCTTACTATACCATGACGTGGGCATGGTGTCATGCCATTTCCTCATTGTTTAGAGCAATGTTGAGTTTGCCATTTTGGTACATTTAATAGGCATTATATATAGCAATTTCATAGTTCCATATTTCAGTTACATGTACGAGTTGCCGAAATCACCCATAATCTTCATATTCGGTCTCACCACTACTATCGAGGGGAGTGTGTTCATTTTTCTCCCTTTTAGCTTTTTGTGTGCTTAATTTTTATTTAAGCAAACAATGGGGTCGAATAAGGAAAAGCATGCTAGATAAAAATGGGATCAAATTAAAAATTAATATTTTTTGGTATTATTGCATTAGAATTGTATTTTATATTGTTATGTGGGATAATTTTAAATGGATTTTGAGGTTATATTTATCTAAAATGTTCTAGTATATATGTGGTTTCCTAGTTTTAGTGAAATCATGAGCCAAAAAATGCAAACTTGTGTAGTTTGAGGGATATACAAATTTTGCGTTGTAGATAAACACCTCAAAAGCCTATAAGTTAGAAAATATTCTCGAAAAATACTTTTTTGTTGTTAATATTCAGTTGAGTCTTTGCTAAACTAGAGTGAGTCAAGTTTCCAAGTTTTATTTTTCTTGAGTCTTAATTTTTGAGTCATAGTTAAAATAGAAAATAACTAACAGCTCAAGAGTGGAGTCAATCTGTGACCTTTGAATCTCAGTCAGTAACCCTTGCAGGATATTTTACATCTATCCACCTCGCATATAATAACTCGGATCAGATCGACAAAAATGTTGTTATATATATATATATATATATATATATATATATATATATATATATATATATATATATATATATATATATATATATATATATATATATATATATCCAGAGAAGGCCCAGGGGTACCATATAGTTATGCCAAAATACAGTCATAGGATTATTTACAATAACAAATAATTTAATTTGAAACGTTAATATATACCGAGTCAATGATAACAACCCTAACAACGCCAAACTTTGGCTAAAAGGCGAGCAACATAACGACTAATGGTAAAACATTTCAAATTAAATTACATGTTATCAACCTAGACTTTTGTATTTCAAATAACTATATGGTACCTACGGTTCTTACAAAATTAATAAAGTCATAATCTCATGAAATTATTTAACACTTAAAAGGTTTTAGCCTTTCATTAAGCTAATATAAACAATAATAAAGTATAAGTAATGAAAACTTACAAGAGTGAAGGGAAACACAATTAACGAAAGAAGGATGCACCAGGAATACTTTAAAACTTATTTTATAACTTCAGAATATTTTACAAGAGGGAGAGAGTAGATAGGAAGAAATCTTCTGGCTCTTCATACATAAACATAACAACCTATATATAGGCCCGGACTTCAAACCAAGTTTAAAATGATTCGGAAATGATTCGGAACATGGCGTTAGATTATGCATTTTCTATTGAACCTACATATATATATATATATATATATATATATATATATATATATATATATATATATATATATATATAAACTATAAAATATTACAAGATAATAATTGAGTACACTGTATAACAGCTGGTTAAACAAATGTCTTTATTATTGTAACTTTATTAGAGCAAATAGAGAATATTGACAGATGTAGAAATTTCCACCATATAGTCCTTATGCTTTTGTCTTCTTCTTTTGTAGCTTTTCCAATATCATGTCTTCAATAGTGGCAAAAGCATCTTCTACAGTGAAGTCATCCATAATGTCATTGGTATCATCGATTGGTTGAGGTTCTCCTGCTAGACAATTTTCATCATTGCTTGTGGATAACATGGAGCTGTCTGATGGTTGTTTATTGAGGTTTTGAAGCAGGTCTTCTTTCATCTGACGAAAATAAGTCTTGATAATTTCATCTTTTGATGGGGAAGAATTTCCTTGAGCTTTAATGGAATTTAGAACTTTTTCATAAGGATTAAAATTGTTTGATTGTTCCTTATGAGATAAAAATTCTTTTTGAGATTTATATTTCAAAATTGCCTGATTGATATTATTAATCGTTTGTTTGGAGTTTATCTCATTTGAGGTTGGATCCTTTTGCAACATTTTTGCCCAAAATTTTGTAAGATATGATCTTTGTAAAGATGGGAACTTATTAGGACTGTAATCAACTTCTGGGATCCATTTCCAAATCCAAGGAATGGAAAATTCTATGAAAAAATGTAGAGTAGGTATTACTTCTCTTCCTCCATTGGAGTGCTCAAGAGCCTCCCTGTATTTTGGAGCCACATGAACCCATTCAACGTATAAAGATTTGAACGGTTCAGGGAGAATTTGAACACTTGGGCCATATGATGACCACCATTGTGTAAACCAATTTGGCAACTTTTGTTTATAAACTTGGTCACAAATTTTGAAAAACCAAGAATGTTTCTTCTTTGGATTTTCATAAAGAAAAGCTTTATAAAAGCTATTGATATAATCCTAGAAATTGTATTTTATTAAGATCTTTTGTTCAGGGTGGAGAAATTCTCTTTCCCTGAGGGTGCTTAAACCCCATTCCTCTGCAGATATAATCCTTTTGAATATTACTTTGCTGAAGTTATAAACTTTCTTGTCTGCTGAAGAGGAGAAATGTGAAATTTCACATGTACCTGTAGAAATTAGTATATTTTCATAATAATTTCGTGATTTGTAAGAACATGCTGCGTATGACGCAGTATCCAGATATCTGGAGAATAAATTCCATGGATCATTATTATCCTCAAAATATAACATGATATCCTTCTCTTCTAAAAGAATTATTAAATCTTTATGAGGAGTTAAAATATATTCTGAGGAATCATTATTATCTTCTTCAGAAACTATTTTTGAGAAAGAAGGATTATTATCCTTTTGTTGTTTCAAGAACTGTTGAAAAGCCGAGTATAACGGATCCCCAGGTTTGGGCATATTAGATGATGATTGGGAGGCAATATTTTCTGCTATTAGCAAATTTTTCCCTTGTTGTATAAGAGGATATGATCCTCTTCCAGTATTTACAGTAATTACAGTAAATTGTTGATTGTAAAGATCATCTTGAAATTTTAAAACACATTTTACTATTGCCAGGATTTCTTTGGCAGTAGTAGCATAATTCTTTTGAGAATCAGACCAATTTTCCTGAATGAAATCTAACTAAATATACTTGTTTATTATTTGGATTAATTTGTTTTAAGACCCCTCCATAACCTATATCGGAGGCATCGGTTTCAATAATTTTTTTCCAATTTGGATTTGCTAAAGACAAACAAGGTAACGATTTTACCTTTTCTTTTATTCTTTGGACTGCTTGAGTATGAAGATCAATCCATGGAACAAGTTTCTTTTTTAGTCTATCATATAAGATAGCTGTATCTTTAACTAAATCTTTATAAAAAGAAGATATATAATTTAAACTTCCTAAAAATCTTTGTAATTGAGTTTTATCAATAATTTTGTCAGGGAATTTAAAAGCAAACTCTATACTTCTATTTATTGGAATTATTTTTCCTTTCTCTATATTGTGGCCAAGAAATCTAATTTTGGATTGAAATAAAACCATTTTGGGTTGGGATATGACTAAACCATTTTTTTCTATAATTTGTTGAAAAAGATTTAAATGTCCAAAATGATCTTCGATGTTTTTAGAAAAAACTAAGATATCATCGATGTAAACTATCATGCAATTGCTATGAGGATAAAAAATATCATTCATAATATTCTGAAATTCAGAAGGTGCATTTTTTAAACCAAATGGCATAACATTCCATTCATATTGACCAAAAGGAACATTAAAAGCAGTCTTATATCGATCTTTTTCATCAATTTGAATTTGCCAATATCCTGATTTTAAATCAAATTTTGAAAATATGATTGCAGTATTTAATCTGTCTATTAAATCTTTTTTATTTGGAATTGGATACCTAATCCACTTTAAAACTTTATTTAAAGGCTTATAATTTATTACTAGTCTGGGAATTCCTCTTTCTTGTTCTGAATGTTTATTAACATAAAAAGCAGTGCAAGACCAAGCTGATTTAGAGGGTCTAATTAAATTTTTACTTAGTAAAGAGGATATTTCTCTTTTACAAAGGTCTAAATAGTGATGATTCATTTGACAAGGGCGAGCCTTGGTTGGAATATTTCTTTCATTAAAGTTGTCTTCATATGGAAGAGGGATTATATGTTTCTTTCTTTCCCAAAAAGCATTAGGATGATCGGAACATATTTTTAAGATAAATTTATTTCTTAAATTATTAATTTTTTCTTGTAACTTTGGATTTTGTAATTTTTCATCTATGTTTATTATTAAAATTTCTTCTTTTAAAAAGTTTATTTGTTTCGTTTTCAAATCTATAAGATCTATCCAACGAGTAAAAGGTTTTGTAATAAATTCAAAAAATACTTCATAATTTTGAAAATTGTCTAAGATCCCCTTTTCATTAACTCCAAATGGCAATATTTTTTATAAAAATGGAGTGCCTAAAATAATTTCATCTACAACAAGGGAAAAATTTGCTAATAGCAGAAAATATTGCCTCCCAATCATCATCTAATATGCCCAAACCTGGGGATCCGTTATACTCGGCTTTTCAACAGTTCTTGAAACAACAAAAGGATAATAATCCTTCTTTCTCAAAAATAGTTTCTGAAGAAGATAATAATGATTCCTCAGAATATATTTTAACTCCTCATAAAGATTTAATAATTCTTTTAGAAGAGAAGGATATCATGTTATATTTTGAGGATAATAATGATCCATGGAATTTATTCTCCAGATATCTGGATACTGCGTCATACGCAGCATGTTCTTACAAATCACGAAATTATTATGAAAATATACTAATTTCTACAGGTACATGTGAAATTTCACATTTCTCCTCTTCAGCAGACAAGAAAGTTTATAACTTCAGCAAAGTAATATTCAAAAGGATTATATCTGCAGAGGAATGGGGTTTAAGCACCCTCAGGGAAAGAGAATTTCTCCACCCTGAACAAAAGATCTTAATAAAATACAATTTCTAGGATTATATCAATAGCTTTTATAAAGCTTTTCTTTATGAAAATCCAAAGAAGAAACATTCTTGGTTTTTCAAAATTTGTGACCAAGTTTATAAACAAAAGTTGCCAAATTGGTTTACACAATGGTGGTCATCATATGGCCCAAGTGTTCAAATTCTCCCTGAACCGTTCAAATCTTTATACGTTGAATGGGTTCATGTGGCTCCAAAATACAGGGAGGCTCTTGAGCACTCCAATGGAGGAAGAGAAGTAATACCTACTCTACATTTTTTCATAGAATTTTCCATTCCTTGGATTTGGAAATGGATCCCAGAAGTTGATTACAGTCCTAATAAGTTCCCATCTTTACAAAGATCATATCTTACAAAATTTTGGGCAAAAATGTTGCAAAAGGATCCAACCTCAAATGAGATAAACTCCAAACAAACGATTAATAATATCAATCAGGCAATTTTGAAATATAAATCTCAAAAAGAATTTTTATCTCATAAGGAACAATCAAACAATTTTAATCCTTATGAAAAAGTTCTAAATTCCATTAAAGCTCAAGGAAATTCTTCCCCATCAAAAGATGAAATTATCAAGACTTATTTTCGTCAGATGAAAGAAGACCTGCTTCAAAACCTCAATAAACAACCATCAGACAGCTCCATGTTATCCACAAGCAATGATGAAAATTGTCTAGCAGGAGAACCTCAACCAATCGATGATACCAATGACATTATGGATGACTTCACTGTAGAAGATGCTTTTGCCACTATTGAAGACATGATATTGGAAAAGCTACAAAAGAAGAAGACAAAAGCATAAGGACTATATGGTGGAAATTTCTACATCTGTCAATATTCTCTATTTGCTCTAATAAAGCTACAATAATAAAGACATTTGTTTAACCAGCTGTTATACAGTGTACTCAATTATTATCTTGTAATATTTTATAGTTTATATATATATATATATATATATATATATATATATATATATATATATATATATATATATATATATATATATGTAGGTTCAATAGAAAATGCATAATCTAACGCCATGTTCCGAATCATTTCCCAATTCGGGGTCGTGATCAAGGATTGGGTATTAGCATATTTAAAGCCCTTGAGTAATTGAGATCTGGACTAATTTGGAGGTGGAGGATGTAATTTAGATGATCTGGGTGTCCGGTTTGTGTTTTAAAGTCGAAGGGTATTTTGGTAATATGCCGGCTCAGGCTTTTATGGAAATTGGATTTTGTTCGGGAAATTGTAAGGCAAGTATGAGTTGATTAAAGCATAGAGCTTCTCGTTACCTTTTAATGGATATAAGGATCATCGAAATCGGACTTATAATGACGAATTTATGGCCTTCGGAGTATATTAGGGTTTAAGGGAAACCCTAGTACACGGGGCGTAGCTAGGGAGTACACAGGGTGTACTGGTGCGAGGGTCTATACACGAGGAATATATTGGTGTACGCTTAGCGTACTGCGATGGACTGATCGTGGATGCAAGACCTCGTATGCTGGGCGTACGAGGAGTTAATGGAAATCCTAATTTTGGGTGTTGTACCTTATATAAGCACTTTAAGTCTTTAGGGCTGACCTCTTTACCAGCCTCCAAGCCCCCAAAACCCTAGATATCGTCCCTTAGCCTCCATTGTTGTGTTTTAAGCTCATTGTGAGAATTTTGGTGTGTTTTGGTTCATATTCAAGAAGAAGGAGTTTGGTGCAAGGTTGTGGATCAAGGAAGATCTTGTGGATCCTGATTCTCTACTTCATTTCCAGCTTATTTGAGGTAAAAAGTTATGATGTAACACCCGCTTTTCGAGGCTAAGCATTAATTTGATAATGTAATAATCAAGGTCAACCACTGTAACCTATTTTAAAGTAATAAAGATTAATTACTTGAATATTATGTGAATTATGTGATTTTATGTGATTATATACTTGTTTGTAAAGATATAATAAAAATAAGTGTCAAAAATAAAATATTAGATAAGCCCCATATCTATGAAAAAGTTGTAGTGGTCGTGACAAGGATTCTGGGGATATAACGAACGCCGAAATCCGAGTTATAACGAAGAAGTTATGGTATGTCGAAGTTTCGCGACAAAATTGGCACGACACTGCGTGACGTAAAAAGTGATTTTATGATACAATGCTTTTTATCCTTAGCGATCTAAATGAAAGTCGTAGCATACGTTAAACCACGACCGTGCATAAAGAGAACTCCCAAATCTGACTTCGTATGAGGAAGTTATGAATTTTCTAAGATTTGGCTTACCAGTATGCAACCCGGAGTTTGAATATTAGATCGACCAATTTTCGGCCGACACAACCTAAACGATAATCGAAGGTCTCATTAATAGTAGTTCAACGGTACAAAGACAGACGAAAACGGACGTCGGATGAAGAAGTTATGGATTTTTAACGAAAACAGACTCTGTCAAAATTGGCCGACAGAGTCTAAACAAAAGTTGTAGAGTACGGTCCCACCTACGCGTGGATATAAAGAACGCCTAAAACGGAGCTCGTATGCGAAATTTGAAAATCTTAGAAGTTGGAGGTGTAAATTGCGAAGCTGGATGCGACGCTACGCCCCGCGTAGACCTTCAGACGCCTCGCGTACGAGTACGCCCCGCGTTGACCGAAGTACGCTCAGCGGTCTCTTTTCTTCTGCGGTCCAAAGCTAGCCATGTCGACCCACCAAAACTTCGACACCTGCCTCTACGCACAGCGTACCACCGAGGGTACGTCCAGCGTAATGCGAGGCCTCGCCTCTATCAAATGGATACGAGAGCTACCGAATTTCTCACAACTTTCACCATTTCTTTCTCTTTCTACTCTCTCTCTCTAGCCTCCCTAAACCACCCCGAATCCTCCAAAACTTCCCTAGCGCTAGAAGAAAGCCCCGGAGTTCCTGAAGACTCCGAGAAAAAGAGTTTTTCGGTTTAGAAACTCTGCCCCCGCAGAGCCCGGGTTTCAAGGAAACCTCGCGGTTTCGTCAAAGGAGATTATTTTAAGAAGCGAAGCATTGTCCGAATCACCACCTTTTAGGAAACTTCTTTGTTTTTCAGATCTAAACCGTATATGTATTTTGTTTTCAGATCTGAACATTTTCTTCAAATCTAGACTGTAGATGTATTTTGTTTTTAGAACTGAACATTTTCTTCAGATCTAGACTGTAGATGTATTTTGTTTTCAGATCTGAACCTTTTCTTCAGATCTAAAACTATAGATGTATTTTGTATCTACAAATATGTTGGGTAGAACATGGGTAGATAAATGATGAGGGATGAAATATGATATAGATGAATATTGGTAGCTATGCCACAACCTGTAGATGTTTTCGAACTACGATGTGCTCTAAACATCCTAGCAGCTGCGCAAAAGGATAATATCGGCAGATGCACCTAATAGAGAACGTCATAATCCTGGCAGCTGCGCCTAAATGATAATATTGGCAGTTGCGCCTAATAGATAACATTGGCAGCTACGCCATAGGCAAAGATGGACTTCGTGCCTATTAGTTAGGAGAATCCTTAGGAATAAAAAAGTGAATGATAGATGATTCTTAGGATAAATCCTTAAGAGTAAAGAAGATAATGGGGATGGGTAATTGGGTCGATTGTTTGATGTTTAAACATAATAACTATATTATTGTGGGTTAAAAACCCTATGTACTCACCAGGTTTCCCAACCTGACCCACTCAGTTTATTTGTATCACAGGTGACGATATAAAGCTACACTACACCGAGAGATTAAAGAGATGTAGATCACTAGTGTAAATGAATGTAAGTTCTATTTATGCTTATGTTTCTATATTGACGTTGACATCCCAAAGTTTTAAAATGAATAAAATACATTTCTTCGAAAATGCTTTGATAACATATTTATCATGTTTTTCTGGGAACAAAATTCTGTTGGATTAATGTCTAAGTCCATAACTATATTTGGTATGTATTTGACCTGACCCGGCATGGTCCATTTGGGTTGCACTTCACCGGCACAATTTATATGGATAGTCTTTTGAGAATAGTATATTTATGATTTATATTAATATATTATAAGTTCTAATATATTAATATGGAATCATATTATTTAATTAGTATTGATCAAGATTTTAATTTAGAATTAATTAAGTGATCAAAAAGAACTAATTAAATATGGACTCTTATATATATGGAATGGGCCAAGTTCATTTAGGTTGGGCTAAGCTTTCATGGATGGTCCATGGAGCTTTTAACCCATGGATCCTATGTAAATGAAAGGTCATGGGTATTAGGGTTTACATGGATGTAACCCTAATCCTCCATAATATATAAAGGGGTCCTTGGCTCACAAAATTGGCACAAGTGTGTGAAAATAAGAGTGGGCCGATTTTAGTGTGCATACATATTCTCTCAAGTTCTTCCAAGGTGTTTTGGTGATTTGTGATTCCATTTGAGGCTGCCACACTATTGGGGCTAAGCTCTTAAAGCTTTAAGACATCAATCTACATCAAAAGGTATGTCATCTAACTAGAACTTCGTAGAATAGGTGCTTCATAATATGCTCGTTAGGATGAAACCTTGGAATAGTTAATATTTGCATGTATAAAAGAGAAAACATAGATCCAAGGTTTATAGGGTTTCATGTACACCATAGGAGTGTTAGAATGCTCAAAACCCAACAGTGGTATCAGAGCCAGGTTGTTTTCTGTTATATTGATGCAATGTTTTATTTTCAAGTTGAAAAAAAAGGAAAAAAAAACATGACGTTTGTCCAATTTTAAGATAATTACTTGTTTTTGTGAAAAACTAATTATTTGTAAAATTTGAATCATTTGCTATATGAGTTGAATTAGGTCAAATTTAGTAAAAGATAAAATGATATGATTATTTTATTAGTTTTAAAAGTTTGATCTAAAGAGTTTTTTGAAACCTCCATAAGTTATGGATATGAAAAGGTTTTTAAAAAAAATTGATTCAAAGTTTTTTTATGGAGTTACAAAACTTGGTCTTAATGTTTTAAAGAATTCCATAACTTGTTCTTAAGTTATGGAACATGAAAAGTTTCATCAAAAACAAGTATTTAACTCCATAAGTTATGGAATCCAAAAGTTTTCAAGAGTTACAAAACTTGCCCTCAAGTTTTGGAATTTGGAAAAAGTTTTTTTATGATAAAAAAAAAGAATTGAATTCTAAAACTCTTGGGTTCATAACTTAAACAATTAATTAAATGGTTTTAATTTTGAATTTAATAATTGGAATTATGATGTTTTTATTCAATAATTCAATTAACTCTTATGGACTTTATTAATAGATAATTAAAGTGTTTAATTAAAAGAGAATTAATAATTCCATAATGACATGGTTTAAATTTAATTAAATTAAGAGTATAGTTTAATTAATAGATTAAACCACCAAGTATTTTAAATGTCTAAAATACACCCTTATACTATTATAATATTAAAAGTTTAATATATTATATGTATAAGAGCAAGTCGTCTTACCATTAGTAGGCCTCACTCACGAAGCCGGTCTATAAGGGGGGTATAAGGTTACTGCCTATAAAATGGCAGTTTAATGGGTGTCCACTCTCACCCACCGCTTCCTTGACTGGTGGATGGTCGTTAGCCGAACAGGTAGGACAAGGACTATAATTATCCATTCATTATAAGTATAATGATAAATACTAAGTAACTAAACACTTATAAATTCCCAATCTTAGTTACTTAGGAAAATGTGAATAAGGTGCTAATCCATGAAATTACACTTTGCACTTTGTTTAAGCTGTTAGTGGAGCGTGTGTGGTTAACCGACACACTAACCTGGACTTAACAAGGTAGGCAAAGGGTAACTTAATGTTTATCATAGTATCGTTGGAGCGTGTGTGGTTAACCGGCACATCGATTAAGGGGTAAATATTAAGGGTACCAAGTATATTTGCATGGTTACTTCACACCTTGTTTTGTGATCCTCGGCATCCAAGTCATAAAACCTGAAGGGCACACTCGAGATTGAAACATGCCATTGAAAAGTTCAATGAATCTCAAAAGAATCTAGGAGTTTCAAAACCAATTAAAACCTAATAATACATTTCGTTTATCTTGGTGGAAATTGGTGAATCGTCATTCACCTACCTTCAAATATTTTATAGCTTGGATTACGACATCCCTCTTCCAAGTTATAAAATAGTTTGTTGGGTCCTAGCCTTAATATATCATATTGGGTGTTATATTAAGGACTTAAATCAACTTTACGTGAATTTATCCCATTGTTGATGTCTGGTTTAGACAACAATGATCTTCCCAAACCAAGCTTTCCTAATGAATATGACTTCCCGAGTTTGGCTCATGGAAGTCATACTTCTCTTCCTCCACCTCCTCCAATTATTCTCCCTAACCCACAAGTTCAAGGTCACTCAAGCCCTAATGGCAAGCAAGGTCTATGTGTGATCACATCTTAGAGATGAAGTCACATATTGACAATCCGGGAGAGTTAGGTGTCAAAGTCTTGAGAAAGTTGGATGTTCAATCACTTTCTAAGTCACATAGTGAGTTCCTTTGGGACTACTATGAAACAGACTATGACATGAACCTTAATGATCATATCTATTTGCTTGGTGCTGCTGAATCAGCAATGATTTGGAACGATAGTAAAGCAAATTTGATTAGAAGATCAACTTCCCAAAACCTTTATGGACAGTGACAATGGTGACACTGGAAATCCAGAGAAAGCATTCTCTTCCCAATGGAAAGGGATTGGTCATAGTCAACCCGGTTGACCAAATGGTAAAGAGAAAGGCTAAGTCTGAGATAGTCCCATTACCAAAGGGTCCATATGTTTATTTTGCCAAAGGAAGGGGCGTTGATTGCAAAGCTGCCAAATTTACCTAAGGATGTTAAAGTCAATAAGTTTGACTCTACATCAGGTAGAGCCCATTATCTAACTCTGTTAAGTTCTATTCTGAGATCCTCATTACATGATGTGACTGGGTCACATGTTGATGTTTTAAGAATCAAAGAATAGAGAGAAATATTAAAGGAAGTATATGCTGATTCTGATCGCGAAGGTTGATTTCGATCGCATCAGAATTTTGAGCAGTTGCTTAAGAAGTTATGATATATTGCTAAAGAATAGATAACAACAATTTTACATGTGGATTGTAAAGATAAGTTTTCCCGCAAAGTTTTAAAATAAAAGAAAAATTTTTAATTTTATTTATTTGAAGTATCCTTACAATGGCATTTGTGGAAAATTGTTGCTTATATGATTCCACTGACAACAATATTGGAAAATGGATTTGATTCTTTCATTTGTGGTAGTGTCTAAATTTACCAAATCAGGAAAGTTCCTCATCACCCAAGCTTCAATTGGACCGAAACTTGGAATCATGCAAGTTGAATAGTATGATGAATGAGAACTTTCAAGCATTGGAAAATCAAGACTAATTACTTGTTCACATGGATGTGTGAGTCAAGTGAAGGACTAAAGGGATCGAGTACACATTCTTGTGCACTGGTCATGTTCACCACAAAGCTCGTTAAGACTATTTGATTTACTAAAGTTTAGTAAATATGGTTATACTTACAATTTTAAGTATAATTCTGAAACATTGGAAAAGTCTCAATGTATGGCAGAACGAATGGGAAGAATCAAATTAGGCAGAAAGATAAAAGTTTCTCAAATCTGAAAAGATGGGAGAGTACTTTAGTATCATGTTTGTGATCATCTTAATGATTTAGAAATCATATCACAATTAGTCCTCTAAAGGTCATCTTAGTGCATTCTTATGACTAAGAAGAGGAGTCATGAATTGTTGAAATGGTTAGATCAGGAAGACGAGTCATAGTTCGTTCCAAAACAATTCTTAGAGTCATACTCCAAGATTGTAACTTGAGTGACATATCTTAAAGAAAGGTTTAAAACACTTGTCAAATGTAAGAGTAAAAGTGTCCTACTCTTGTACATTTGAAATTGGTAAGTTGTGATGTTTTGGATAAAACAAAGACCAACTAAGGCCAATTGTGTGAAGTGTTTGTCTTGATAAAGAATCCGCACTATCTCTTGAATATTTGGCAAGATAGTCTTATATGTCAAGAGGACAGTGGGAGTCTTAAAGATCCTAAAAAGAATTTCAAGAACTAATCAAGAATAAAACCTGAGGTTCTTCACTAGCACACGACTTGAGGTTTATAACCTATCGTGTTGACATATTCTGTGCCCATTCCAGTTAAAGTTGGCTTTGCATAGGAGTTCCGAAAGTTCTCAATTAGTTGCATAACAACTTGGAAGCAATGACAGGCCCTGTACTGCTAGGTGGCAAGAAGTTAAGATTGCATAAGTTCAGTCCATATGAGTTTGGATTTGTCATTATCCTTGTCTTGTGACTATGGTTTTGATGATTCACATGGATAAGAACACATACACCATAAAATCTAAGGGTCATAAGGTTTCTCTCCGATTCATGAAAATGATGGTGAAGAAACACTTCCACCAAGTAGATTTGAAGCAGATGGCAAAAGGTCTAAACAATTGAGACTATGATTACGACATCCCTTTTCATAGTTCTGAAATTGTTTAGACACACATGCATGCTATCTAAGGAAAGGTGTATGATATTGATAAAGTTTTATCAAAGCATCTCGTATCAGAAATCTGAACTTTGGTAAGAAAGTCAATAAAGTATTGATTTCTAGAAGTCCAGTTGATTTCTGAGTACATGTCAAAGCTAGTGGGAGCATAAGTGTTATGCTAATAATCATCATGTTAGTGGGAGCATGATAATTATTGTTAGTGTTGCAAGTTAGCAATGTTAATTATAGAAAACAAAAGTTTCAATTCGTGAGGCTGCAGGGATTGAAAAAGTTGTTTTGCTATAATTAAGGGAGAGGATATACTTCATTTCAGTTCTAAAGGCTTAGATTGAGACCTTAATCATCTTTAGTCAAGAATATATATATATATATATATATATATATATATATATATATATATATATATATATATATATATATATATATATATATATATATATATATATGAATTTCATGTTGGATTGGTTCAACTTAAGGAAATTCTATATATTGTGTTCTCAAAATTCGATTATGATTACGGCATCCCTCTTCATAGTCAAATTTTGAAAACATGGCAAATAAAAATATTGTAGCAAAAGACTGGTCTAGAATCATGTCTTTATGTGAGACATCATGAATCGTGTACCATTTGCTTTGGGTACAGGATCGATTGCATGTGCTATAATATTTGTCATTTCTAAATTTTTCCAAATGCCCAGAGGCATTAAGAAGGGAAAAGGTCTAGAATTGGATATGACTAAAATGATTAAGCAATTGTCAAGGACAATCTGAGGTTTACCAAAGATTGGTTGCTCAGGGACAGTTGGAAGTATAGTGCTAATTTTGGAAGGACCATATTGACATATTCTGAAAAGAGGCATCTCTTATTCAGAAGTGATAGTCAAAATGAGAATATGGAGTTGTCTCCATAGGTGGAAGTTATCTGTGTAAGATTAGAAAACTTAATGCAAGAAGCATGTCCAAAGCAATGTACTTTGAATATGAGACTTAGTTTCCATGGAGTTGATCTCTATTGGAATACCTTATAATGACTGTTGACAAGTCTTTGTGACTTTGTACATATTCATTACAGGAGGGTCAGTGCATATAAGTTTAAAATCTAAACAGATTTCGATAAATGATAGGAATTTGAAATTCTCACATTTTTCGATAAGGATTTGGGAGTGTGAAATTAGAATCATTGAAATTATGTTCAATTGGTTTATTTCACAAAGTAAGGATCATAGACAAACATAGAGTGCATACTTGGTGTATGGCAAAGCTATTGTTTAAGAAAAATATAGTGTACATGCTTGGAGCATGGGACAACTAGTGTTTTTAATTCAAGTATAAAGTTGATAAAACCGAAACAATGAATAATGAGTAATCAGTATGGTGATAAATAAAAGTGTTTATTTATATTCATAGGGTTTGATACCATATTTGATTCATTTATTCTTGTGTTTCACTTTGCATGTTTTGACTTCCAGAATAATTAAGTCGCTCTTCCTGAATGATTAAGTTATTCAAACCATCCACAGTCGGTCATATGTTGGAAGTAGATATGAATCAAGACTGTCATGGGTTGGTTTGTAGAGGTCCAAGTTGGTGGACAAAGTTGTGCTACAACACTCATGAGTGCTCATAAGTTCTGAGTATTGGATTCAACCCGCGCTCATTTGAATCACTTCATGGATTTTATCACGAGTGATCATGAGACGATAATATCTTATATTCTTCAAACCTAGAGATATGAGTTGTTACTATGAGTTGGTTATACATTGATTGCACGAAAACGCATTTGGTAACTCGATGTTATAAAACGTGCCTTTGTGTATGATTCAACAAGTAGTAGAACAAGCCATATGAGTCGAAGTTTATCCATTCCTTTTACCTTCAGGATAAAAGCGATATCTGTGGGCCCCTCGATGATTTAGCGATGACACATGTGAGTGCTTGGCCAAGCCAGCACTGATTTGATTTGTTCAATCAGTCAGTCATCATAAATCGAAAATCGGGAAACAACAAATGGACAGAGAGAATGATTATAATCCATTTCTCAGTCCATATGATATCTAGAATGGAGGAATATATGATCCCTTATCTAATGGACAAGTCATTGACAAGGTCAGAGTTCGACAGCGGCTTTAAGAGCTACGATTGCCAGTTAGGTTTTGAAGTCATACTCAATAATAGTTTTAGACTTATCCAAGTGGGAGACTGTTGGATTAATGTCTAAGTCCATAACTATATTTGGTATGTACTTGACCCGACCCGTCATGGTCCATTTGGGTTGCACTTCACCGGCACAATTTATATGGATAGTCTTTTGAGAATAGTATATTTATGATTTATATTAATATATTATAAGTTCTAATATATTAATATGGAATCATATTATTTAATTAGTATTGATCAAGAATTAATTTAGAATTAATTAAGTGATCAAAAAGAACTAATTAAATATGGACTCTTATATATATGGAATGGGCCAAGTTCATTTAGGTTGGGCTAAGCTTTCATGGATGGTCCATGGAGCTTTTAACCCATGGATCCTATGTAAATGAAAGGTCATGGGTATTAGGGTTTACATGGATGTAACCCTAATCCTCCATAATATATAAAGGGGTCCTTGGCTCATAAAATTGGCACAAGTGTGTGAAAATAAGAGTGGGCCGATTTTAGTGTGCATACATATTCTCTCAAGTTCTTCCAAAGTGTTTTGGTGATTTCTGATTCCATTTGAGGCTTCCACACTATTGGGGCTAAGCTCTTAAAGCTTGAAGACATCAAGCTACATCAAAAGGTATGTCATCTAACTAGAACTTTGTAGTATAGGTGCTTCATAATATGCTAGTTAGGATGAAACCTTGGAATAGTTAATATTTGCATGTATAATAGAGAAAACATAGATCCAAGGTTTATAGGGTTGCATGTACACCATAGGAGTGTTAGAATTCTCAAAACCCAACAAATTCCACAACGCTTTTCTTTAATAGTATACTCTAATTTTAAAAATGAAGCATAAACAATTCGGTCTTTTCTGGACGTGAAAATGGGGATGTCACAATGACCTTGCTCATTAGAAGCTTAGGTCTAGTTGATATGGGTTTTGGACCCTTTTTGGCCCCATGAATGAGATCTAGTGGTTGGTCACCACTCCAAGAGCTATGAGATGCCACTCTTGGTGTTTCTGAGGTTCAAAGTCCATAAATTTGGCACCTTTAGGGTTTAGGATCACCCATGCATGAGTTTATGTCCAAGTAAAGTGTTATATCTTGAAGTTTAGTCCTTTTAGGGCATGCAAAGTCACCAAGTCAGTGACTTTATGGTTCTAGACATTTATTGTGAATCAGATATGTGGTTTTGACATCTGGTTTTAAGCATTAAGTGCTTAAAGAAGGTTTTGCTTAATGGGTGAGTACGTTGGGCATACAAGTATGTACGCATGGTGTACAAACCATTTAGTGTGTACGCTTAGCGTACAACTGAGTATGCCCCACGTACACAACATGATTGGGCTTCGGTCTTTGGGATTCAGTTTGGGCTATCTTTTGGGCTTAGTTGTTTTGGGCCCCGTTGGGCCATCAGGTTTTGGGCTGATAATTATTTCGAGAAGGCCTACAATGGGATTTGGTCCCAATTTGGAAAATTGGGCCATGTTTGGGCCTTATGTGATTATTTGGTAATTGAGCCTTTTGGATTAGTGGTTTGGACCTAGTCTTGGTCCAAACTAGGAAAAGGGTTAATGGTCATTTACCCTATTTATGGTCTGATAGTGGTGGATTGGAATCCAATTATCAATTAGGTGTTATTTTGTATTGATAGCTCGGGGATTTGTCAGACCAGCAGACATGGATTTATTAGGGTGATTCGGCAGTGCGTGGTTGAGTCTCCTCACTGAGTTTAGTGGGTCGAAGGCACCAATGTCGACCCATGGTTTATATGTTAGGATGCTAGATGTCTGTGTGACTTTTGCATGTGTTATGTGCTGGCTTGATTACCGGGCCAGACAAAACTAGCATTATTACCACTAGATTTTAGTCTAATATTTATTGCGACTATTTATGAGAGATATTGTTTTATAAGTGTTAAACAATACTTTCCAACCACTATGTACAGATAGGGGCCAGACATGAATCACCGGAGGGCAGGACCATTTTGGCATTATAGCACTTCTCAAATCCAGCAACCCTATGCGGCCCTTCAAACCAGATTCCTCGTACCGCGACTAGTTAAAGAATATTATAATAACACTTTGTATATTATATTTTATAATATATATAGTTTATAAGTTCATAATAACGATTATAAATTTAAACATAATCTGTACTTAAAGTAGGGTAAGCATAACTCACTTACCAGGAGGTTTGGCTAGGAACCAGGCTCTGCGGGGGCAGAACTTCCGAGCCGAAAGCTCTTCTTCTCGGAGCCTTCTGGTGCTACGGGAATTGCTTCTAAGACCTAGGAGGTGTTAGAAAAAAGCTTAGAAGCTTTGGGAGTAATTGGGAGAAGAGAAGTGGACAGGTGTGAAAAAAATGGGAGATTTGCGCCTCTATTTATAGGCTGAGTTCGGTGCGAACGCAAGGCGTTAAAGAGCCGAACGCAGGGCGTTCATGAACACTAGGCATTCCATAGCTGAATGACGGGCGTTCTTGGCCAGGTGTCACCATCTGGTGACAAGCCGTAGTGAGGAAGCAATGGCTCAGATCGTGCCACGTGTTGCCTCCTGGTCATTCCAAAAACTAATTATCTTCTAACATCCGTAACTTTTGCATACGAGCTCTATTTTTGACGTTTTTTTTATCCACGCGTAGGTAGCGACGGGATTTACAACTTTCCTTTTGACCCTTTCGACTAGTTCTTAACCAATTTTAAATTTAACAGTATGAGAAGATTACACTGCTAACGACTGTGTAAAAATTCATAACTTCTACATACACACTTCATTTTCTACTGTCTTTTTATCGTTGAACTCTTATTAATGATATTTTCAATTCTCATTTAAGTTGTTTTGGCTAAAAATCGATCGATCTAAAATTTGATTTCCAGGTTGTGCATTGTTATGCTAAATCTTAGAAAAATCATAACTTCCTCATACGAAGTCAGATTTGGACGTTTTTTTTATACACGCTCTCGGTTTAACGTATACTAAGACTTTAATTTAGATCTCTAAGGCTAAAAAGTATGTTATCGTAAACTCATGTTTTATGATTCCCGATGTCGTGCCGATTTTGCCGTAAAACTTCGACAGGTCATAACTTCTTCGTTATAACTCGGATTTTAGCGTTCTTTATATGTACGGAACCCTTGTGACATATACTATAACTTAGTTAAGATTATTTATTCTATATAATATTCTATCAAAAAGTCATTTTTGACGCTTATTGTCTCTAAATTGACTATCCCGAATCTGTGGGCATTACACTAACCGTTGTAGGGATGAGTCTATTACTTGAAGGTTTATCTAAGCTTTGTTGCATTTTATTGTGTTCATGAGGTAGCTAATTGATATTATGAGGAGTTCTTCAGCAGCTGATGGCAGGGTGAGGTCGGGAACCTAGGAAAGCCTAGAGATTGCTTCTGTGGGTTTCGTTGAGCTGGTTAGCGAGTGTTTGGTGTATAGATTTAAGAAGGTGACTTCGAGGATTCGGGAGGATTCTTGAGGAAAGTATGGATAGGTGTGGAAGGTAGTATTGGGCCCGTACTACTGAAAGCACAAGAGCCATACTCGAATAGGGGAGAGTCTTGGAGAATCTAGGAAGCCTGTGAGATGAGGATTCTTGGGGATGTTGTGGTCTTTTGCATGTGGTTTTTGGTATGTTGTTGAGCACTCAGCAATAGGGTTCATGTTCTGGATTCGGCTCAGGTGCAGGTACTGAGTCGATCGATGCGCGGATATGGGAGTTCATCTCATCGAAGATTACCCGTTGTATTTTGGAATGGACCCCGGTGATCTATGGTTCAGTCAAAGAAGCGATTTTGGAACTTGTGGATGGTAGTCTTGGGGATTTTGGGCCGATATTGTATCGGGGTGGTTGGGGGCTCATATGGAGCCTAAAGCTAGTAGATTCCTTGAATCTTTCAGGAAGGATGATCCTATTGCTAGTTCTCGTCATTTGGGATCAAATATGGGTTATGCGTCGTGTCCTCAGGTGGTTCGACTCCATGATTGGATTTCCGCGGAGGTTTCGCGAGTCTTACACAAAGACTTACCCGATGTCATTGATAGATTAGTCGCCAGGTTCGAGGGTCAGACCTCGGTTATTCAGACAGTTAATAGGATGGTCGGGGTAACCCAGGAGGAGGGGGTCAGGATTCCAGCAGATGCTTCTGCGGGTGTGTTATCTTTTGATTTCTTCTCGTTTATTTTCAGGAATTATATTGCTTTGGAATTTTGTTTGGGTCTGGGTAAGCATTATCTCTGTTTTGGTTTTCAGCTATTGTCTGGGTTGCATCGTTAAGGGTTGTCATATGCCTTTTTGCAAGCCAAGAATCGCTAGTGGGTCGTATTTTGATGAGCGGGTTCCAGAGTGTTCGGTTGCTGATCCGGGTCTTTGTCGGGATCAATTCATGGGTATTGTTTGAAGGGTCTATGGTCAGGATTAGGGGGTTAGTTCTCCAGTGAAGATGGGGTTCAGTTGTTTTATCTTTTGATCGGGTGGGGTAAGCGGTCGTCTATGGAAGAACTTTAGGGTTCAAACACTACGATTGCTAGGGGAGGAGTGGTAGTAGGAGGATGGTGGTGTCAGTTGCATGAGTTGTATGATCATTAGAAGTGTCAGGGGAGTTTTATATTCGTATGGGTTGTAGATGGTTAGAATTCAATGATTCGTTAAGGATGGAAGTTGGGGTGAAGATTCGCCAGTTCAGAATAAGGGTTGTGGTTTTTTGTCGCCAGCATAAGAACGCAAGGATTTGGTATGGTATCATGGGAGGTGATTTGGATTATCAGACTTGTTAATATTTCGAGAGTATTCTTCAGGATTTCAGGGGTAGGCGAGCATCGAGTTTGGCTAGTAATGGAACGCTAGTATTGGTAAGCGAATGTCATAGTCGGTTCATGTTGTATGAAGATAAGATGGGTTGGGAATCAATCAAAATTTATGAGATTGGAGAGATTCGATGAGTTCAAGTGGGGGAGAATCGATCGGAATTTCCAAAAGTTGGATCAGGTGTGAAACTAGGGTATGTTTCGCATCCCCATCAGGAAGAGATACGACCCTAGTGGTCGTCTGGATTGAAGTTGTGAAAGTTGGGAGTTCAGGAAACTTCCATCAACTATTCGGCGCTTTCTTTTTTATGCATAGCAGGCTATGGATGGATCCGTGTCGAGGGTTGTGTTAGAGTCTTGTTGCATGTTATTGTTTGATGAAGGCTTTGGGGTTCGAAGCATGACCCGAACACTTGATTGGATGCAGTTGGGTGTAGGTTTAGGCTCAGTATGTGTGCAGTTGTGATGGTTTGGGTGTGGTAAGACCATGGGTGATAACCATTGTTGGTTAGGAGTGTTGTAAGACAGTGATGGGATCGTAGCATTCACTAGTTTGAGGTAGACTATCGTTGAAGGTGTTCGTGAGTGTAAAGGGGGATCAGTTCGTGCTTTGGGCACGACAGACATGATAGTCGATGAGTATTTCTCTATTTTAGGACCATTGGGGTCCGGGAAGGGTGGAGTCGGGCCTGTGTATCTCTAGATCGGTGGGGCCCATGGGTGAGGCCCACTTCGTGGTATAGTTTGGGTAAGACCCGTGGGTGAGGCCTGTATGTAAAAAGCAATACAGGTGGGACCTGGCAGAGACCATTGGGTCAAGGTATTGGATCTTGGGTTTCAGGATTGAGTGTGTGGTCAGCAAGTGGTGCAGAGGGATGTTTAGGCTGGGTGGCCTTGTCATTTGGACTCTTGGGAACCTGGTGGCTGGACTAGGAGCGAGACTGGTAGTCACAACAATGGTTTGGGAATCTCTATATCCCGGTTTACTAGGGGGTTGCTGTGAATCAGAAGGTTTTGGGTGAAATGCAATGTAGATCTTTGGATTTGGGATTATGAGTTAAGTACTCTTGGTGGGAACTCGCATGGGAAATCGCGAGTGTTTATGTGTAGGATCTTTATTTCAGTAAGAATCAAATTAAGAAATCTTTATGCCGAGGGAATCAGTTGAAGGGTTCAGGGGTAAAGAATGGATTTGGTTTTGATGATAGATCAGGCCTTTGTGGTTGTGATTTGGATTGGTTCTATATGTGAGGGGCATCAAGATAAGTCAAGGCGGTATTAGTGATTTGGAACTCGTGTATGGAGTCTCTTGTTATTTGGAGAATATGTTAGGTCACTTGCAGCTTGGTTAAATAATCTCAGAGTAAATGATTTGGCCCTGTTGTGCAACTCTCGTCTGAGTCTAACCGTTATAGAGATGAGTCTTCTACTCGAAGTATTATCTGAGCCTTCTGTCAAGTATAAGTGTTTTGCAGCAATAAATGGTCAGTAATTTTGTTCCCTATAGAGGCATCAAGGCAATCAAGGGTTGGATCCGTTTTGTTTAAGTCTGGACTTCAATGAGAACTTGACCTAGTAGCGGTCCAGTATGGTTGGTCTGTCGGGGAGTCAGGCCAATTCGAGATTTCAGGTTTTGTCGAAAGTAGAGGTGGTTTTCTACATGGGATTAAGGATTCATTTATCACCGGGTTGGAGGGCCATGTTAGGGTTGCTTTCGGTTTCCTTGAGAAGGCTGTAGTATGCTCGGGGTTGTGGCCATGTCGCTTAGGTTGTCTGCCATGCTGGGGATGGTAAGGAATGATTTCGAGGATGAAATCTAATTTAAGTGGGGGATAGTTGTAATGCGTTGTTCTGAATCGTTTCCCAATTTGGGGTGGTGATCAAGGATTGGGTATTAGCAGACTTAGGACCCTTGAGGAATTAAGATCTGGACTCATTATGAGGTGGAGGATGTAATTTAGATTATCCGGGTGTCCGGTTTGTGTTTTAGAGCCAAAGGGTATTTTTGTAATATGTCAGCTCGGGCTTTTATGGAAATTGGATTTTGGTCGGGAAATTGTAAGGCAAGTATCAATTGATTAAAGCATAGAGATTCTCCTTACCTTTTCATGGATATAAGGATCGTCGAAATCGGACTTATAATGAGGAAGTTATGGCCTTCGAAGTATATTAGGGTTTAAGGGAAACCCTAGTACGCGGGGCGTAGCTAGGGAGTACGTAGGGTGTACCGGTGCGAGGGTCTGTACGCGAGGCGTACACTGGTGTACGCCTATCGTATTGCGAGGGGCTGATCGTGGATGCAAGACCTCGTACGCTGGGCGTACGAGGATTACGCGGGGCGTACGAGGAGTTACTGGAAACCCTAATTTATGGTGTTGTACCCTATATAAGCACTTTAAGTCTTTAGGGTGACCTCTTTACCAGCCTCCAAGCCCCCAAAACCTTAAAAATCGTGCCTTAGCCTCCATTGTTGTTTTTGAGCTCATTGTGTGAATCTTGGTGTGTTTTGGTTCATATTCAAGAAGAAGGAGTATGGTGCAAGGTTGTGGATCAAGGAAGAGCTTGTGGATCCTAATTCTCTACTTTATTTCTAGCTTGTTTGAGGTAAAAAGCTATGACCTTGCTCATTATAAGCTTAGATCTAATTGATATGGGTTTTGGACCCTTTTTGGCCCCCATGAATGAGATCTAGTGGTTTGTCACCACTCCAGGAGCTATGAGATGCCACTCTTGGTGTTTTTGAGGTTCAAAGTCCATAAAGTTGGCACCTTTAGGGTTTAGAATCACCCATGCATGAGTTTATGTCCAGTAAAGTGCTATATCTTGAAGTTGAGTCCTTTTGGGGCATGCAAAGTCACCAAGTCAGTGACTTTATGGTTCTAGATGTTTATTGGGAATTAAATCTGTGGTTTGGACTTCTGGTTTTATGCATTAAGTGCTTAAAGAAGGTTTTGGCTTAATAGGTGAGTACGTTAGGCGTACAAGTATGTACGCACGACGTACAAGCCATTTAGCGTGTACGCTTAACATATAGCTGAGTACGCCCCGCGTACTCAGCATGATTGGGCTTCGTTGTTTGGGCCATCTTTTGCGCTTAGTTGTTTTGGGCCCTATTGGGCCATCAGGTTTTGGGCTGATAATTATTTTGAGAAGGCCTACAATGGGATTTGGGCGCAATTTGGAACATTAGGCCATGTTAGGGCCTTGTGTGATTATTTGGTAATTGGTCCTTTTGAATTAGAGGTTTGGGCCTAAGTCTTGGTCCAAACTAGGAGAAGGTGTTAAAATGGTCATTTACCCTATTTATGGTCTGATAGTGATGGATTGGAATCCAATTATTAATTGGGTATTATCTTGTATTGATAGCTCAGGGATTTGTCGGACTGACAGGGATTTACCACGGTGATTCGGTAGTGCAATGTGAGTATCCTCACTGAGTTTAGCGGGTAGAAGGCACCAATGTCGGCCCATGGTTTATATGTTAGGATGCTAGATGTTTGTGTGACTCTTGCATGTGTTATGTGATGACATGATTACCGGGCAAGGCCCGATGCCAGATGGGGCCTGATGAGTATATTGTATGCTAGTTATCAGTATGTGTTTTTATGTTACCGGGAAAGGCCCGATGTCGGGCCGGGCTCGATAACTGTAATGTATGTTATTGTCTTTGTGATTATCGTATGTGTTAGTATGATTATATGTTTATATGGTTATATGTATCGGGCGGGGACCGATGTCAGGTAGGGCCCGATGTCAGGCGGAGCCTGGTGATTAACATATTTGTAAACCGAGCGGGGCTTGATGTCGGGCAGGGCCCGAAGCCGAGTGAGACTCGATACCGGGCGGGGGCCCAGTATGTGATTTATTTTGTTGGTATGTGGTATCTTGGGGAACTCACTAAGCTTGTGCTTATGGTTTTCAATTTATGTTTCAGATACTCCGATTTTTCAAATGGAAGAGCCCGGGATGATTGCAGAACACACACCACCTCGCTACACATTTTCTTGATTTACTCTGATAAGAAATTGTGATTGATACAATTGTTTATTTGGATTTATATAATGATGTTTTGGAAATACTGGTTTTATTAATTTAAAAGATAAAAAATTTTGGGTCTTATTTTTGGTACGTTACACATAACTAGGGCAACATACGTTGGAACCAATGATCAAGTGACACATGTTCATTTTTCTTTATTCATAAGTAATGTATCGTAGAAGTTATTTATATAGTTTACTCTAACATGATGTGTTGTCATGTTTTCATAGGTTCCAACATGTGTTGCATTAATCAAGTGTTTTCCACAGAACCCTCATCTCTCTCTCTCTCTCTCTCTGTGTGTGTGTGTGTGTGTGTGTGTGTGTGTGTGTGTGTGTGTGTGTGTGTGTGTGTATATATATATATATATATATATATATATATATATATATATATATATATATATCACAACAAAAATTGTAGCCTTTAGCGGCGACATAAGTCGTCGCAATTGATGACCTTTTGTCGTCGCTAATACCTTTAGCGACGACATGTCGTCTCTAAAGGGTCGTCGCAATTACCTCGTAGCTAATACTCGTTTGTCGTCGTAAATGATGTCGTCTCTAATAAGTGTCGTCTCTAATACTCCTGTGTCGTCGCTATAGACGTCGTCTCTATTGAGATTCCGACCACCGCCGGAGTTCTTCCGGCAATCCTTCACCGGAGTTATGTGTCATCGCAATTAGTGCACGTCGTCCCTAAAGGTGTCGCTGGTAATGTTTTTTTTTTTTTGTAATAGGTGGAATCTAAATTTTTGTTCGAGATGTAAATTTTAAATGGCCCATGTTTAATGTTTATAGTTTTTTTAATAGTTTGTATTGATTGCATTATTATCTCTTAGATAGAAAATTATAAAAAATCAAGATACACATACATATACATTTTTCCATGTTTTTAGTTTTAATATCAACTTATTTCTATTTTTTATTTTTCCAATACACATACACATACATATACATATTTCCAATTATAACATCATATACATACAATATACACACATACATTTCACATACAAATACACATACATAGACACTTTTACATACATATACAAACATATACATACAATTTTACATACATATCCACACATATTCATACATATTTATATAAATATACACATATACATATACATTTCATATACAAATACATACATTCCATAAACATACATATTTTTCACATAAATTTTTTCATATATCTACACCTATATACATAGATTTTTCACATATACATACATTTCACATATAATTACTCTTATACACACATTTTTTCATGCATACACATACATTTCATATAAAAATACACATATACATACACATTTCAGATACAAATACATTTATACACACATTTTTTTCATATACACATATACATTTCATATACAAATACACATACAAATACAAGTACACATACACAACATTTCATATACCACATTAAAAACAGAAAAATAAAATAAAATAAACCTGGAAAATCGCTATGGTGTGGTTATATTTCTCGTTGTCGCCGGAGAAAAAGTGATGTCGCCGGAGATGAGGTGGTTTCACCGGAGAAGAAGCTGTCAAACCACCAAAATACCAAATTACCATACAAGTTTGTTACAGAAAACAAATTGAAAGAGAAACGAGGAAAAGGAGCACATACCTTCGCTGCAGATGCCGGAGAAAAGCAAGTTTTCTCGCCGGAAAACTTATCACAGCCGGAAAAACGGGCTAATCTAGTGGGGGAGAGGAGGAGTAAAGTGGAAAGGAGAAAGGAGAGGTTTTTGTGGTGGTGGTTGCCTGAAAAATCGAATGGAGGAGGTGTTGTGGTGGTAAATCGCCGGAAAATCGCCGAGAGTAGGATTAGGAATGAAATGGGGCTGTCACCTGTTCTCAGACACGATGCTGGAGTAAAATGGGCGATCCCTTTAGCGGCAACGGTATTTGCGGCGACGGGTTAGGAATTTGGGCGACATGTTGGAGGGAACGGGTCCCGCGTCTTTTTTGGTGACTAGTAGCGACGACGACCGCGTCTCTATTAGGGTCGCCGCTATTTCATTCGTACGGAGGAACCATGTCCATTCGATCAGTTGAAAAGTGAACGGTCAAGATTGATTCTAGACGAAAGCACACGGATCGTCGACGTGTGTTATTAGAGACGACACATTAGCAGCGAGAGGAAGCTTTTAGCGAAGCCACATGCGCGTGTTGTCACATGTCATCGCTAATAAGTCATGTCGTCTCTAATACTGTCGCCTCTAATACTTATATTTCTTGTTGTGTGTCTATATATATATATATATATATATATATATATATATATATATATATATATATATATATATATATATATATATATATATATATATATATATATATATATAGGAAAGCTCTCGAGTATATTATACGAAGAGACTAGGAAACTACGCAAACCAAAAAAAAAGTCTAATTAGTCAAAATCCTGATGGTGACGTCATAAGATTGATGGATACTTGATATGATATTGGAACGCCAGAATGAGATAGGGTAACATTACACTCGGTTATTTAGTTAGTCGACAACGAAATCTATTCTAAAAAGGATGAATTTGTAACGTCCCCAAGTTTTGATAATATTTGACTAGATATATTTTACCATGTTAATTATAAATTATTACATCTAATTATGTCGTAAATTTAAATCTATTATACATTTGGTGTCATATTTTGTGCTTATAAAATCTACCTTCCAACAATGAGAAATTTTGAGACCCATAATATAAAATATGTTGAATATAAGTTGGTTGCGAATATAGATAAAAATGAAACGATATCAAAAATATGTTTATATTTACCAAATATTATATATTAAACTTTATCATAGAGAATTAATTTGTTATTAAGTATATATTTCATAACAAATCGTCAAATGAAATAAAAGTATAAAACGGATGTGTGTAAACAAATTATTTATCATGAGTGCGTGATATCCGTGATAATAATAATTCGAAGATGTATTATAATATGGGCTAATGTCATAAAAACTCTCAAATTTTCAAGAAATGTTCGGTTATATCCTAAGTCCATTTTTATGTCCATAAAAACCACACATTTGGGCAAAAAATGTCATATTTGTCCTCTTTTCCGATTTTACCCTTCTATGGCATTAGGGGACGTTTGGTTACAGACAACCCATTTGAGAAAGGCAATAAAACCTACTTTCAAGGCGTATTGTGCTTGTGAATGCTGTTAATCTAAATTTTCATAAATGTTTAGAGCTACATTGGGTTTTTTTCAATGAAGACGATGATTACGGTTGGGGTTGTATTACTGATTTTGTGTATTGTTGCTGCTATGATTCAGCTTCCTTCCCAATATATTTTAGCATTACTTGAGTTTGAAAAAGAAATCAAGCATGACCCAATTGGGTTTGTTCTTATTTCCTGGAATGAAGAGTTAATCGACTTCAGTTGCTGCCCATCTTCCTTGAATGGAATCATGTGCAATAATGGTAATTTTGTTGGTGTGGTCCTCGATCCTCTGTCTCTATCATCTGTCATCGATTTGAATGTATTCACAAATCTCACAAAATCGGTAACCTTTTCGACATCCAACAACTCCATTATCGGAAAATTCCTAAACAAATTAGGTGAATATGTCTATAATCTCTTCAATTCGTCTCTCCCACCTGATATCGGTAAGGTCAATAGTTTAATGAATATGTCTTTAGTCGGAAACAGCTTCTTAGGGTCCATTCCCGATTGGATTTCAAAACTGGGCAACCTAAAATCTCTTGATTTAAGTTGGAACCTAATCTCGGGACCAATTTCACCATCCATTACAACGCTAAACAACCTTGTTTATCCAAATCTCTCCATGAACACGCTCACAAAGAAAATCCCAAAAGGTTTTCAGGACATGATAGCACTTGAAGTTCTTGATCTCCATGGAAATATGCTCGAAGGTGATTTCGATCTTGAATTCATGCTTTTTACAACTTCCATTCATGTTGATCTTAGTGGAAATTCTTATCTTCTTAAAATCAAGATGGGAAGTTCTTACCTGGGATTTCTGAAACTGTAAAATACTTTAAGCTTAGCCGAAATCTGTTAACTGGATATTTAGTTTTTGGTGGTTTGTGAAAGTTTGAGAGCTTAGTTATGTCGGATTTGAGCTACAATCAAATATTCGGATTTGAGCTTAGTCTATAACCAAACATCCCCTAATGCCATAGAAGGGTAAAATCGGAAAAGAGGGCAAATATGATAATTTTTGCCTAAATGTGTGGTTTTTATGGACATAAAAATGGACTTAGGATATAACCGAACATTTCTTGAAAATTTGAGGGTTTTTATGACATTAGCCCTTGTAATATTCATTTTGTGATAAGAGAAATTAAATATTTTCTAACTTTTTATTTTTTATTCTTACGAATCTTTCTATCCATTTAAATGATAACATTTGTCACATTAATATACTAAAATATCAATAAATGAGCATTAAATCTTATACATGTCAGTACCATTTAATTGGATAGAATGATTTGTGGGGAAAAAAAATATGAAGATATTTAATTTCTCTTGTAATAATAATTAACTCGTACAGTCTATAATATAAGACAGGGGATCCATATGCGAATGTTGGTGAAAACGATTGGTAATTAACTCGTACAGTCTACAATATAAGACGGGGATCCATATGTGAATGTTGGTGAAAACGATTGGGATCATTTTAAAATTTTTGATTAATCATTTAATCAAACCTTTGGATATAAATAGTAAACTATGAACTTATTTTATTATACAAACGGTCGGTGGACATAGATAATTGGAATGTTTTCCAACATACGGTACATATAATAATTTCAAAAGTAAATGATATCAGAAATTGGTCACATTTTATGGTACCAAAATACACCTTTGTGTTTGTTGTCTTCATCAGGTTCGATATAGATGCATTCTTTAGCCTCTCTCCACATTGCTTTAAAGATTGGAGTCCTATCGATCTTATAGTACTCACCCAAAACTGGAATGATAGCATCCCTTGCCTCCTTTGCATGATAATGTGGAATGTACGAAATCAGATGATGCAATACGTGAGTGTGTGTAACGTCATGGAAAACCCTATTCAGGAATCCAAAGTCCCTGTCAATTGTTGACAATGCCCCTCTGATCCAGTTCCATTCACTTGAATCATAATGGGGCAAAGACAGATGGGTGTGGTGCAAATACGTTATGATAACGAAAAACACATGCACTCCTACCACTGGAACTCCATATATACAGGCTACCCAAGCAGCTCCTTTTGTTGTTACAGCAATCTTGATTGCATAAAAGACGGCAAGAAGACCAAGATCTGATAACAGGACCTGGATTCGCTCACGCTCGGTGAAAATTGGACTCATGGGATCAAAGTGGTTGGCAAACCTTCCATATTTCTTGCCAGAAATATTAGTTAAGAGGTATAAAGGAAATCCTAGGGTGAACCTAAAAACCAAAGTGAACAGTCGACCAGGTGGGTTGTTAAGAAGTTTTGAGTACCACCTGACTTTAGACTTGCGTTTAGGAATGTAAACTTCATCATTATCGAGCGAATTTGTGTTGGCATGGTGATTTCGATGGCTATATTTCCATGAGAAATAAGGTGTCATGAGAGCTGAGTGGAGGATGAAGCCAACAATGTCATCAATTAATTGGTATTCGCTAAATGCATGGTGACCGCATTCATGACCGATGACCCATAAGCCAGTGAGGATGCTTGCTTGACAGAACCAGTAAACTGGCCAAGCTAAGTAAGCCAAAGGAGCTGGAAGAAAAGGAATATATGTATTCGCAAGGAAGTAGAAAACGTAGGCAACAATCAGATCGTGAACAACATAGTAAGATGAACGGATAACGGATCGTTTGAAGCAATGGGCAGGGATCGCTTTCTTTAAATCACTTAATGAAAACGGCGGATCAACTGGGACACGTTCCAGGATCTTTTTACCATCAAATGGATCGTTTGACATCCTACCACCTGCACCCATGTTGTTGATAGATATGATTAACCTGCAAATGTAAAGAGTATTGTGAGATTTATGTAAACTAAACATAGAAAGAATTAATGACAAAATCCTAAAGCTCGTTAGAAATTAAAAAGAAAAACCTACAGAGACAAGTTATGCTGGAGTTCTCTTCAGTAGGTGATACTCTTCCAGGGTCGGCCTTGCTTCTTATTTATAGTCCAAGATTTGCAAAAAGTTATTGGCTCACTTGTCCTACTGACTATCTACCATTATTTCATTTTATCTACAAACTTTTACACTTTAGGAGAGACCACCATTCCAATTTGGCGGCTCTAAATACGAGACGCATATTTTTAATCTATCAATGCATTATGCATGTTGTGAAGATCAAATTATTATTTATTTATACATGGTCCAAACTATTGTTAGTTGTATAAATATTAACCATTTTTATATATGATTTGTTAGTTGGGTCTTCGTCTTCTGCTTTGAAACAATTATTGCAATCAATCAATATATATTTAAATTATTGAGTGTATGTGTATCTGATTGAAAAGGGCCGATTAACCCCATTAATCATGCAATATCTTAATTTCCTATTCTAATGCTTTAGACGTGACTTATTTTGATATATATTTTATTTAAGTGTCAAATTATATTATCACTAGTTTTAGGTTATTGTATTCTAACTAATTATTGTATGGATGTAAGATGGATATGGAC
The DNA here is from genome assembly GCF_052849685.1 of Lactuca virosa. NCBI lineage: Eukaryota > Viridiplantae > Streptophyta > Magnoliopsida > Asterales > Asteraceae > Lactuca > Lactuca virosa. Next base: position 266,927,987 of record NC_136434.1, read on the forward strand.
CAATCATTTTACTTATTTTAAGAAAATGATTTACCTATATTATTAAATAAAAAAATATAATAATGTCATTTAATTAAAAAAAGGGTAATATTGTACATTTGTATTGCCTTAAAATTAGGAAACATAATTTTTAAAAAGGAAATTTTCGGATTTAAACGGATCTTTGATTATCTTAATTTTGAATTTTGATTTTTTTAAAATTAATTTAGTTTAAATATTTCTAACATAATTTTTAATCATACCCAGTTTTATTCTGTCAGAAAGATATTGTTTTTATAATGATATTCTATGCAAAAGCAAGCCATAAACTAATAAAGATTCTTACTTCTCAATGAATAACAAATTTTTAGATACAAGTTAAATTTTTCTATCACATCCTTGAAAAAATAATAAACTTTATATTTTATTCTATTGGCATATACTATTACATATACTCTTATCATTCTATTATATATTATTCTACCAGAATATTACAATAAATAGTGCATTTTTTGGAAGATCAGTGACCACTGACGATTGTTCATCTCCATCTCACACATTCATCCAACCTTCAGGCCATCATCATGTCTCTCATGCATTTTATAAGAATAATTATCATGAAATTGAATTATGTAAGAATAAAATTATGTGAGAATACTTTTATACAACAAAAATAAAACAAACTTTAGTAATTCTAAGAGAACTCATACCACATGTTAGAACCAAGTAACACAAATAACAAACTCGGAAATTATTTTTGTGTTCTTCAAGAATTTGAACATCAAGTTCTCTTTCAGACATTTCTACAAACACCTAGTGTGCAATATTCTCATAAAATTATTTTAGTGTTCTTCAAGAGTTCTGAACCGCCATGATTTGTTGGAATCACATAATTACTGTTCACGAGAAACCTTTCCACGAAAAAATAAAATAAGAAGATGAAAATACTTGCAAAATCAGAACATGAAAATTCGAGAAATCTTACCATGTATCATCTTATTTCGATCCGGGGAGAAAACTTTCAAGAGGTAGAGTGGAGGTCGTCGTCGGCTTCTACCAGCTTCTACACCAGCTTCTACCAGTCGGAGAAATCTAATGATCAAAATCAGATTTTACATATTCACAAAATCAGATATTCTGATTTTTTACATATAAATTCGGATTTCACCTACATGTAATCTAATTTTATCAATACATGGTCTAATTTCCTATAGAGAGAATCAAATTTCAATCACAAATAATCAGATTTCATACAAGTTAACTGGATTCAGAAAAAAAAACAAAAAAGAAAACAAAAAAGAAAAAACGTTACCTGTGTTGTGGAGGTCGTTGCCGGCTGTTAAAGAGGCGTCTCCGATGTGCTCCTTTAAAGGTCGCCGCCACCTGTTGAAGAAAGCGATACATAGTTGAGGAGGTGAGGTATGATGGAGCGGAATCAAGAACGTGATGAAGATGTCTGGTGAAAGGGTCAATGGAATATTGGGTTTTAAAACTGATATTCCTAAATTAAATGGATATTATTAATTGATTTATATATTTACCATAATTAATTAAATGTAAGATTACATATTTACCCTTTTGAAATGATTGGCCTACATTGATTTCTACATCCATACAATAAATACTTAGAATACATGAACCTAGCTCATCACTTCGATATGTGTATAAAGTGATGTCCCCTGGAAGACATGACTTCATTTTTTATATATTTTATGTTATCTTTATGCTAATGTGTTCATTTATTTTTGTAGGTAATTAAAAAATGATTAATTATCACAACTAAAATTTTCTTATTGTACTTTGATTTAGATTTATTGCTAACATGATGAGTGAACCAAATCAAGGTAGCAATTGTTGTGAATCATAAAGTAAGGTTGCTTGCATTATGAGAAGAAGAAGAAGGACAAACCTTTTCCATGATGGATGTAATGTTACATCCCTCGATGTCAGACAGCCACCTCATGGCTATGGTCGGATCCTGCACTCCATCAAATGACGGGGGCTTGGTATTGTCGATGTCCCGATACTGAAAGGCTCTCCCAGCACCAACAACGGTTAAGGTGGCTGCAACAGCAGCAGCCTCAGACAATGCAGCATATCGCTCATCAAAGTACTCCACCATAGCGATCTTAATAGACCCAAACATCTCCAACATCTGTGCCCAAAAGAGGGAAACAACCTCCTCCTGAACGATCTCCCTGACCTGATCATCTGACAAAGCTGGCTTATCCTGGCTACCAGCTCCTGATCCCGATCTGGATCGTGTCTTAAATCATCTCGTCATCACCATACTGAAAATGAACCAGGGAGATATCAGATAAAACACATATCATACCAGGGGAACCAACTCCCAACAAAGCCCTAGGGGTTATGACTTCCCTATTACGCGTACGGGTCCTACGCTTTCAGTAGTACAGGCATATACTGTCTTCCACACCTACCCGTAATTGTCTCAAGGATCATCATAACAACCCTAACAATACACACTAGGATACGCATACTCTCAATCCTCACTCCCTAGAGGAAAGCTAAACACCACAGAACTGGTCGGCTGACCCCACGCAACTCATCCATGAAACTTCCACCAACCCTGCAGCGCTCATATATGCCAATCATAAATAACATTGGACCCTATAGACAGTCAAATATCTAATCCTACCCTAAGCCCTTCATCAAACAAGAAAAGGAAATAAGGCCAAACCAAACATTCTCAGGCTATAGAATCTTAGTTATGTACAACTATGATGGATACAATAAGCAACTATAGTAATTATGTCAATTCCATATAAAGAAGAACCCTAGACTATCATGCATCATATATTCAGGAAATTCTATCATGCAATTCCTGAAGATCCCTAGCCTATCACTAGCATGTTTTTCTAACATATCACAATATCAAATAACAATGTGGTAATTTAGGGTCTACTTACTGGCTCCGGCAGATCGTACACATCGTATCCTCCTTGATTATTTTGAAAACAATTTGGAAATCATTTTTTTTAAATCTTTTTCCTTAGTTTGAGACTGGATTCACACGATTGTTCCTCTAATTCACTCAAACCAAGACTCTGATACCATTTGTAACATCCCCCTCTGGCATGTATCACAATATTGTCCACTTTGGGCTCCCGGAGCGAAAACTTCCTAGGGGGTCACCCATCCCTGAATTTCTCTCGCCCGGGCACACTTAACTGCAGAGTTCTTACGCGATCTGCTGCCCTCACAACTTTAAAACGCATTGTGATAGAGAAGGTATCCACACCCCTTATAAGGAATGCTTAGTTCCGCTTCCCAGTCGATATGAGATCAGGTGCAGGTAAATTGCCCACCTTCACCCCATTATAGGTTTCGACGTCCCCGTCGAATACAACGTCCCGTGCCCCAGTTCTGATACCAACTTGTAACGCTCATAAAAATCACAAGAATTTTAAACTTTTTAAAACCAACTAATTTCACAAATTGTTTACAATCATAGTTTTCAAAACATGTTCAACATCAGAGTCTCCCAAAATCATAAGTAAAAAACGTGATGATATGTACGGCCACGCCTTCGCCTTCCCGCAATCAACCCAAGTACCTGAAACATAACCCAAAACTTTAAGCCAACGCTTAGTGAGTTCCCCTAAAGTACCGACACATAACATAAGCATAATACAAACAACATGCATACAAAGCCTTCAGCCTGACTAGAACTCCCCACCGGCCTACAGTCTATCTGGTCCGCTCACAGAACCTTCAACATGACTGGCATGCCTCACGGGTCCTTTAGCCTATCTGGAACGTTCTTCGGGCCTTCGGCCTGACTGGTACGCCCCTCAGGTATGCAGTCTATACGGGACGCCCTGGGTCTCTTAGCCTTCAGTCTACACTAGTCCGCCTCAACCCAACCACACATAAACCATGTCGACAGATACATAACAAATAAGCATACATATAACCAGTCAACAGAGAATCAGACAGATCTTACAGATCACTAAGCATAGAATCATCCTATATATCAGGATACAGATCTAACAGATCACTACACCATACCAACATATGATAAACCAGTATAATAATCCAATAGGCCGACCTTGGTTCCTTTGACCCGAAAGTACATTGAGGAAAACTCACCTCACAAACTGAACAGAAGTTGATGAGGTCTCGACTCCGAATCTTAGCTCTCTAATTGACACCTATTCCCACCAAATGACCAATTTCCATCAAAATCCCAAAATACCCTCAATGTCAAACTTGGTCGAAGTCAAAGTAAATTGGTCAAACCAACTAGGTCAACTGAGTCAACTCAGCCGAGTCAACCCAACCGAGTCAACTCAGGATGCGTATGCGGGGTGTACTCTGGAGGTGCGCTGGCCGTACACGAAGCCTCGCAGTTTGACCACCATCGGGGTGGCTGACCTCTTACGCAGGGCGTACTCTGTTGGATTAATGTCTAAGTCCATAACTATATTTGGTATGTACTTGACCCGACCCGACATGGTCCATTTGGGTTGCACTTCACCGGCACAATTTATATGGATAGTCTTTTGAGAATAGTATATTTATGATTTATATCAATATATTATAAGTTCTAATATATTAATATGGAATCATATTATTTAATTAGTAGTGATCAAGAATTAATTTAGAATTAATTAAGTGATCAAAAAGAACTAATTAAATATGGACTCTTATATATATGGAATGGGCCAAGTTCATTTAGGTTGGGCTAAGCTTTCATGGATGGTCCATGGAGCTTTTAACCCATGGATCCTATGTAAATGAAAGGTCATGGGTATTAGGGTTTACATGGATGTAACCCTAATCCTCCATAATATATAAAGGGGTCCTTTGCTCACAAAATTGGAACAAGTGTGTGAAAATAAGAGTGGGCTGATTTTAGTGTGCATACATATTCTCTCAAGTTCTTCCAAGGTGTTTTGGTGATTTGTGATTCCATTTGAGGCTACCACACTATTGGGGCTAAGCTCTTAAAGCTTGTAGACATCAAGCTACATCAAAAGGTATGTCATCTAACTAGAACTTTGTAGAATAGGTGCTTCATAATATGCTAGTTAGGATGAAACCTTGGAATAGTTAATATTTGCATGTATAATAGAGAAAACATAGATCCAAGGTTTATAGGGTTGCATGTACACCATAGGAGTGTTAGAATGCTCAAAACCCAACAGTGGTATCAGAGCCAGGTTGTTTTCTGTTATATTGATGCAAATGTTTTATTTTCAAGTTGGAAAAAAAGGGAAAAAAACATGACGTTTGTCAAATTTTAAGATAATTACTTGTTTTGTGAAAAACGAATTATTTGTAAAATTTGAATCATTTGTTATATGAGTTGAATTAGGTCAAATTTAGTAAAAGATAAAATGATATGATTATTTTATTAGTTTTAAAAGTTTGATCTAAATGTTTTAAGGAGTTACATATTTTGTCATAAAATTTTGGAGCTCAAAAGTTTTTTTTAAAGTTGTGATCTTAAGGGTTTTTGAAACTTCCATATGTTATGGATATGAAAGTTTAAAAAAAGAAAAAAAAAATTCGATTCAAAGTTTTTATGGAGTGACAAAATTTGGTATTAATGTTTTAAAGAATTTCATAACTTGTTTTTAAGTTATGGAACATGGAAAGTTTCATCATAAAACACCATTAATTCCATAAGTTATGGAATCCAAAGCTTTTCAAGAATTACAAAACTTGCCCTCAAGTTTTGGAATTTGAGAAAAGTTTTTTATGAAAAAAAAGAATTGAATTCTAAAACTCTTGGGTTCATAACTTAAACAATTAATTAAATGGTTTTAATTTTGAGTTTAATAATTGGAATTATGATGTTTTGTTGAATATTTCAAATTAACTCTTATGGACTTTATTAATAGTTAATTAAAGCGTTTAATTAAAAGAGTATTATTAATCCATAAATATATGGTTTGAGTTTAATTAAATTAAAAGTCTAGTTAATTAATAGATTAAACCACCAAGTATTAAATGTCTAAAATACACCCTTATACTATTATAATATTAAAAGTTTAATATATTATATGTATAAGAGCAAGTCGTCTTACCATTAGTATGTCTCATTCACGAAGCCGGTCTATAAGGGGGGTATAAGGTTACTGCCTATAAAATAGAAGTTTAATGGGTGTCCACTCTCACTCACCGCTTCCTTGACCGGTGGAGGGTCGTTAGCCGAACATGTAGGACAAGGACTATAATTTTCCCTTCATTATAAGTATAATGATAAATACTAAGTAACTAAACACTTATAAATTCCCAATCCTAGTTACTTAGGAAAATGTGAATAAGGTGCTAATCCATGAAATTACACTTTGCACTTTGTTTAAGCTGTTAGTGGAGCATGTGTGGTTAACCGGCACTCTAACCTGGACTTAACAAGGTAGGCAAAGGGTAACTTAATGTTTATCATAGTATCGTTGGAGCGTGTGTGGTTAACCGGCACATCGATTGAGGGGTAAGTATTAAGGGTACCAAGTATATTTGCATGGTTACTTCACACCTTGTTTTGTGATCCTCGGCATCCCAGTCACAAAACCTGAAGGGCACACTCGAGATTGAAACATGCCATTGAAAAGTTCAATGAATCTCAAAAGAATCTAGGAGTTTCAAAACCAATTAAAACCTAATAATACATTTCGTTTATCTTGGTGGAAATTGGTGAATCGTCATTCACCTACCTTCAAATATTTTATAGCTTGGATTACGGCATCCCTCTTCCAAGTTATAAAATAGTTTGTTGGGTCCTAGCCTTAATATATCATATTGGGTGTTATATTAAGGACTTAAATAATATATAAAGGGGTCCTTGGCTCACAAAATTGGCACAAGTATGTGAAAATAAGAGTGGGCCGATTTTAGTGTGCATACATATTCTCTCAAGTTCTTCCAAGGTGTTTTGGTGATTTGTAATTCCATTTGAGGCTACCACACTATTGGGGCTAAGCTCTTAAAGCTTGAAGACATCAAGCTACATCAAAAGGTATGTCATCTAACTAGAACTTTGTAGAATAGGTGCTTCATAATATGCTAGTTAGGATGAAACCTTGGAATAGTTAATATTTGCATGTATAATAGAGAAAACATAGATCCAAGGTTTATAGGGTTGCATGTACACCATAGGAGTGTTAGAATGCTCAAAACCCAACAATGGTATCAGAGCCAGGTTGTTTTCTGTTATATTGATGAAAATGTTTTATTTTCAAGTTGAAAAAAAAAAACATGACGTTTGTCCAATTTTAAGATAATTACTTGTTTTTGTGAAAAACTAATTATTTGTAAAATTTGAATCATTTGCTATATGAGTTGAATTAGGTCAAATTTAGTAAAAGATAAAATGATATGATTATTTTATTAGTTTTAAAAGTTTGATCTAAAGAGTTTTTTGAAACCTCCATAAGTTATGGATATGAAAAGGTTTTTAAAAAAAATTGATTCAAAGTTTTTTTATGGAGTTACAAAACTTGGTCTTAATGTTTTAAAGAATTCCATAACTTGTTCTTAAGTTATGGAACATGAAAAGTTTCATCAAAAACAAGTATTTAACTCCATAAGTTATGGAATCCAAAAGTTTTCAAGAGTTACAAAACTTGCCCTCAAGTTTTGGAATTTGGAAAAAGTTTTTTTATGATAAAAAAAAAAGAATTGAATTCTAAAACTCTTGGGTTCATAACTTAAACAATTAATTAAATGGTTTTAATTTTGAATTTAATAATTGGAATTATGATGTTTTTATTCAATAATTCAATTAACTCTTATGGACTTTATTAATAGATAATTAAAGTGTTTAATTAAAAGAGAATTAATAATTCCATAATGACATGGTTTAAATTTAATTAAATTAAGAGTATAGTTTAATTAATAGATTAAACCACCAAGTATTTTAAATGTCTAAAATACACCCTTATACTATTATAATGTTAAAAGTTTAATATATTATATGTATAAGAGCAAATCGTCTTACCATTAGTAGGCCTCATTCACGAAGCCGGTCTATAAGGGGGTATAAGGTTACTGCCTATAAAATGGCAGTTTAATGGGAGTCCACTCTCACCCACCGCTTCCTTGACTGGTGGATGGTCGTTAGCCGAACAGGTAGGACAAGGACTATAATTCTCCATTCATTATAAGTATAATGATAAATACTAAGTAACTAAACACTTATAAATTCCCAATCTTAGTTACTTAGGAAAATGTGAATAAGGTGCTAATCCATGAAATTACACTTTGCACTTTGTTTAAGCTGTTAGTGGAGCGTGTGTGGTTAACCGGCACACTAACCTGGACTTAACAAGGTAGGCAAAGGGTAACTTAATGTTTATCATAGTATCGTTGGAGCGTGTGTGGTTAACCGGCACATCGATTGAGGGGTAAATATTAAGGGTACCAAGTATATTTGCATGGTTACTTCACACCTTGTTTTGTGATCCTCGGCATCCCAGTCACAAAACCTGAAGGGCACACTCGAGATTGAAACATGTCATTGAAAAGTTCAATGAATCTCAAAAGAATCTAGGAGTTTCAAAACCAATTAAAACCTAATAATACATTTCGTTTATCTTGGTGGAAATTGGTGAATCGTCATTCACCTACCTTCAAATATTTTATAGCTTGGATTACGGCATCCCTCTTCCAAGTTATAAAATAGTTTGTTGGGTCCTAGCCTTAATATATCATATTGTGTGTTATATTAAGGACTTAAATAATATATAAAGGGGTCCTTGACTCACAAAATTGGCACAAGTGTGTGAAAATAAGAGTGGGCCGATTTTAGTGTGCATACATATTCTCTCAAGTTCTTCCAAGGTGTTTTGGTGATTTGTGATTCCATTTGAGGCTACCACACTATTGGGGCTAAGCTCTTAAAGCTTGAAGACATCAAGCTACATCAAAAGGTATGTCATCTAACTAGAACTTTGTAGTATAGTTGCTTTATAATATGCTAGTTAGGATGAAACCTTGGAATAGTTAATATTTGCATGTATAATAGAGAAAACATAGATCCAAGGTTTATAGGGTTGCATGTACACCATAGGAGTGTTAGAATGCTCAAAACCCAACAGTGGTATCAGAGCCAGGTTGTTTTCTGTTATATTGATGCAAATGTTTTATTTTCAAGTTGGAAAAAAAGGGAAAAAAAACATGACGTTTGTCAAATTTTAAGATAATTACTTGTTTTGTGAAAAACGAATTATTTGTAAAATTTGAATCATTTGTTATATGAGTTGAATTAGGTCAAATTTAGTAAAAGATAAAATGATATGATTATTTTATTAGTTTTAAAAGTTTGATCTAAATGTTTTAAGGAGTTACATATTTTTTCATAAAATTTTGGAGCTCAAAAGTTTTTTTTAAAGTTGTGATCTTAAGGGTTTTTGAAACTTCCATAAGTTATGGATATGAAAGTTTAAAAAAAAAAAAAAAAAATTCGATTCAAAGTTTTTATGGAGTGACAAAATTTGGTGTTAATGTTTTAAAGAATTTCATAACTTGTTCTTAAGTTATGGAACATGGAAAGTTTCATCATAAAACACCATTAATTCCATAAGTTATGGAATCCAAAGGTTTTCAAGAATTACAAAACTTGCCCTCAAGTTTTGGAATTTGAGAAAAGTTTTTTATGAAAAAAAAGAATTGAATTCTAAAACTCTTGGGTTCATAACTTAAACAATTAATTAAATGGTTTTAATTTTGAGTTTAATAATTGGAATTATGATGTTTTGTTGAATATTTCAAATTAACTCTTATGGACTTTATTAATAGTTAATTAAAGCGTTTAATTAAAAGAGTATTATTAATCCATAAATATATGGTTTGAGTTTAATTAAATTAAAAGTCTAGTTTAATTAATAGATTAAACCACCAAGTATTTTAAATGTCTAAAATACACCCTTATACTATTATAATATTAAAAGTTTAATATATTATATGTATAAGAGCAAGTCGTCTTACCATTAGTAGGTCTCATTCACGAAGCCGGTCTATAAGGGGGATATAAGGTTATTGCCTATAAAATGGAAGTTTAATGGGTGTCCACTCTCACTCACCGCTTCCTTGACCGGTGGAGGGTCGTTAGCCGAACAGGTAGGACAAGGACTATAATTTTCCCTTCATCATAAGTATAATGATAAATACTAAGTAACTAAACACTTATAAATTCCCAATCCTAGTTACTTAGGAAAATGTGAATAAGGTGCTAATCCATGAAATTACACTTTGCACTTTGTTTAAGCTGTTAGTGGAGCGTGTGTGGTTAACCGGCACTCTAACCTGGACTTAACAAGGTAGGCAAAGGGTAACTTAATGTTTATCATAGTATCGTTGGAGCGTGTGTGGTTAACCGACACATCGATTGAGGGGTAAATATTAAGGGTACCAAGTATATTTGCATGGTTACTTCACACCTTGTTTTGTGATCCTCGGCATCCCAGTCACAAAACCTGAAGGGCACACTCGAGATTGAAACATGCTATTGAAAAGTTCAATGAATCTCAAAAGAATCTAGGAGTTTCAAAACCAATTAAAACCTAATAATACATTTCGTTTATCTTGGTGGAAATTGGTGAATCGTCATTCACCTACCTTCAAATATTTTATAGCTTGGATTACGGCATCCCTCTTCCAAGTTATAAAATAGTTTGTTGGGTCCTAGCTTTAATATATCATATTGGGTGTTATATTAAGGACTTAAATAATATATAAAGGGGTCCTTGACTCACAAAATTGGCACAAGTGTGTGAAAATAAGAGTGGGCCGATTTTAGTGTGCATACATATTCTCTCAAGTTCTTCCAAGGTGTTTTGGTGATTTGTGATTCCATTTGAGGCTACCACACTATTGGGGCTAAGCTCTTAAAGCTTGAAGACATCAAGCTACATCAAAAGGTATGTCATCTAACTAGAACTTTGTAGAATAGGTGCTTCATAATATGCTAGTTAGGATGAAACCTTGGAATAGTTAATATTTGCATGTATAATAGAGAAAACATAGATCCAAGGTTTATAGGGTTGCATGTACACCATAGGAGTGTTAGAATGCTCAAAACCCAATAGTGGTATCAGAGCCAGGTTGTTTTCTGTTATATTGATGCAAATGTTTTATTTTCAAGTTGAAAAAAAAAGGAAAAAAAACATGACGTTTGTCAAATTTTAAGATAATTACTAGTTTTTGTGAAAAACTAATTATTTGTAAAATTTGAATCATTTGCTATATGAGTTGAATTAGGTCAAATTTAGTAAAAGATAAAATGATATGATTATTTTATTAGTTTTAAAAGTTTGATCTAAAGAGTTTTTTGAAACCTCCATAAGTTATGGATATGAAAAGGTTTTTAAAAAAAATTGATTCAAAGTTTTTTTATGGAGTTACAAAACTTGGTCTTAATGTTTTAAAGAATTCCATAACTTGTTCTTAAGTTATGGAACATGAAAAGTTTCATAAAAAACAAGTATTTAACTCCATAAGTTATGGAATCCAAAAGTTTTCAAGAGTTACAAAACTTGCCCTCAAGTTTTGGAATTTGGAAAAAGTTTTTTTATGATAAAAAAAAAGAATTGAATTCTAAAACTCTTGGGTTCATAACTTAAACAATTAATTAAATGGTTTTAATTTTGAATTTAATAATTGGAATTATGATGTTTTTATTCAATAATTCAATTAACTCTTATGGACTTTATTAATAGATAATTAAAGTGTTTAATTAAAAGAGAATTAATAATTCCATAATGACATGGTTTAAATTTAATTAAATTAAGAGTATAGTTTAATTAATAGATTAAACCACCAAGTATTTTAAATGTCTAAAATACACCCTTATACTATTATAATATTAAAAGTTTAATATATTATATGTATAAGAGCAAGTCGTCTTACCATTAGTAGGTCTCACTCACGAAGCCGGTCTATAAGGGGGGTATAAGGTTACTGCCTATAAAATGGCAGTTTAATGGGTGTCCACTCTCACCCACCGCTTCCTTGACTGGTGGATGGTCGTTAGCCGAACAGGTAGGACAAGGACTATAATTCTCCATTCATTATAAGTATAATGATAAATACTAAGTAACTAAACACTTATAAATTCTCAATCTTAGTTACTTAGGAAAATGTGAATAAGGTGCTAATCCATGAAATTACACTTTGCACTTTGTTTAAGCTGTTAGTGGAGCGTGTGTGGTTAACCGGCACACTAACCTGGACTTAACAAGTTAGGCAAAGGGTAACTTAATGTTTATCATAGTATCGTTGGAGCGTGTGTGGTTAACCGGCACATCGATTGAGGGGTAAATATTAAGGGTACCAAGTATATTTGCATGGTTACTTCACACCTTGTTTTGTGATCCTCGGCATCCCAGTTACAAAACCTGAAGGGCACACTCGAGATTGAAACATGCCATTGAAAAGTTCAATGAATCTCAAAAGAATCTAGGAGTTTCAAAACCAATTAAAACCTAATAATACATTTCGTTTATCTTGGTGGAAATTGGTGAATCGTCATTCACCTACCTTCAAATATTTTATAGCTTGGATTACGACATCCCTCTTCCAAGTTATAAAATAGTTTGTTGGGTCCTAGCCTTAATATATCATATTGGGTGTTATATTAAGGACTTAAATCAACTTTACGTGAATTTATCCCATTGTTGATGTCTGGTTTAGACAACAATGATCTTCCCAAACCAAGCTTTCCTAATGAATATGACTTCCCGAGTTATGATATATTGCTAAGGAATAGATAACAACAATTTTCCATGTGGATTGTAAGGATAAGTTTTTCCGCAAAGTTTTAAAATAAAAGAAAATTGTTTAATTTTATTTATTTGAAGTATCCTTACAATGGCATTTGTGGAAAATTGTTGCTTATATGATTCCACTGACATCAATATTGGAAAATGGATTTGATTCTTTCATTTGTGGTAGTGTCTAAATTTACCAAATCAGGAAAGTTCCTCATCGCCCAAGTTTCAATTGGACCGAAACTTGGAATCATGCAAGTTGAATAGTATGATGAATGAGAACTTTCGAGTATTGGAAAATCAAGACTAATTACTTGTTCACATGGATGTGTGAGTCAAGTGAAGGACTAAAGGGATCGAGTACACATTCTTGTGCACTGGTCATGTCCACCACAAATCTCGTTAAGACTATTTGATTTACTAAAGTTTAGTAAATATGGTTATACTTATAAGTTTAAGTATAATTCTGAAACATTGGAAGAGTCTCAATGTATGGCAGAACGAATGGGAAGAATCAAATTAGGCAGAAAGATAAAAGTTTCTCAAATCTGAAAAGATGGGAGAGTACTTTAGTATCATGTTTGTGATCATCTTAATGATTTAGAAATCATATCACAATTAGTCCTCTAAAGGTCATCTTAGTGCATTCTTATGACTAAGAAGAGGAGTCATGAATTGTTGAAATGGTTAGATCAGGAAGATGAGTCATACTCCGTTCCAAAACAATTCTTAGAGTCATACTCCAAGATTGTAACTTGAGTGACATATCTTAAAGAAAGGTTTAAAACACTTGTCAAATGTAAGAGTAAAACTGTCCTACTCTTGTACATTTGAAATTGGTAAGTTGTGATGTTTTGGATAAAACAAAGACCAACTAAGGCCACTTGTGTGAAGTGTTTGTCTTGATAAAGAATCCGCACTATTTCTTGAATATTTGGCAAGATAGTCTTATATGTCAAGAGGATAGTGGGAGTCTTAAAGATACTAAAAAGAATTTCAAGAACTAATCAAGAATAAAACCTGAGGTTCTTCACTAGCACACGACTTGAGGTTTATAACCTATCGTGTTGACATATTCTGTGCCCATTCCAGTTAAAGTTGGCTTTGCATAGGAGTTCTGAAAGTTCTCAATTGGTTGCATAACAACTTGGAAGCAATGGCAGGCCTTGTACTGCCAGGTGGCAAGAAGTTAAGATTGCATAAGTTCAGTCCATATGAGTTTGGATTTGTCATTATCCTTGTCTTATGACTATGGTTTTGACGATTCACATGGATAAGAACACATACACCATAAAATCTAAGGGTCATAAGGTTTCTCTCCGATTCATGAAAATGATGGTGAGGAAACACTTCCACCAAGTAGATTTGAAGCAGATGGCAAAAGGTCTAAACAATTGAGACTATGATTACGGCATACCTTTTCATAGTTCTGAAATTGTTTAGACACACATGCATGCTATCTAAGGAAAGGTGTATGATTTTGATAAAGTTTTATCAAAGCATCTCGTATCAGAAATCTGAACTTTGGTAAGAAAGTCAATAAAGTATTGATTTCTAGAAGTCCAGCTGATTTCTGAGTACATGTCAAAGCTAGTGGGAGCATAAGTGTTATGCTAATAATCATCATGTTAGTGGGAGCATGATAATTATTGTTAGTGTTGCAAGTTATCAATGTTAATTATAGAAAACAAAAGTTTCAATTCGTGAGGCTGCAGGGATTGAAAAAGTTGTTTTGCTATAATTAAGGGAGAGGATATACTTCATTTCAGTTCTAAAGGCTTAGATTGAGACCTTAATCATCTTTAGTCAAGAATATATATATGAATTTCATGTTGGATTGGTTCAACTTAAGGAAATTCTATATATTGCGTTCTCAAAATTCGATTATGATTACGGCATCCCTCTTCATAGTCAAATTTTGATAACATGGAAAATAAAAATATTATAGCAAAAGACTGGTCTACAATCATGTCTTTATGTGACACATCATGAATCGTGTACCATTTGCTTTGGGTACAGGATCGATTGCATGTGCTATAATATTTGTCATTTCTAAATTTTTCCAAATGCCCAGAGGCATTAAGAAGGGAAAAGGTCTAGAACTGGATATGACTAAAATGATTAAGCAATTGTCGAGGACAATCTGAGGTTTACCAAAGATTGGTTGCTCAGGGACAGTTGGAAGTATAGTGCTAATTTTGGAAGGACCATATTGACATATTCTGAAAAGAGGCATCTCTTATTCAGAAGTGATAGTCAAAATGAGAATATGGAGTTGTCTCCATAGGTGGAAGTTATATGTGTAAGATTAGAAAACTTAATGCAAGAAGCATGTCCAAAGCAATGTACTTTGAATATGAGACTTAGTTTCCATGGAGTTGATCTCCATTGGAATACCTTATAATGACTGTTGACAAGTCTTTGTGACTTTGTACATATTCATTACAGGAGGGTCAGTGCATATAAGTTTAAAATCTAAACAGATTTCGATAAATGATAGGAATTTGAAATTCTCACATTTTTTTATAAGGATTTGGGAAAGCTATTGTTTAAGAAAAACATAGTGTGCATATTTGAATTTGAAATTATGTTCAATTGGTTTATTTCACAAAGTAAGGATCATAGACAAACATAGAGTGCATACTTGGTGTATGGCAAAGCTATTGTTTAAGAAAAACATAGTGTACATGCTTGGAGCATGGGACAACTAGTGTTTTTAATTCAAGTATAAAGTTGATAAAACCGAAACAATGAATAATGAGTAATCAGTATGGTGATAAATAAAAGTGTTTATTTATATTCATAGGGTTTGATACCATATTTGATTCATTTATTCTTGTGTTTCACTTTGCATGTTTTGACTTCCAGAATAACTAAGTCGCTCTTCCTGAATGATTAAGTTATTCAAACCATCCACAGTCGGTCATATATTAGAAGTAGATATAAATCAAGACTGTCATGGGTTGGTTTGTAGAGGTCCAAGTTGGTGGACAAAGTGGTGCTACAACACTCATGAGTGCTCATAAGTTCTGAGTATTGGATTCAACTCGCGCTCATTTGAATCACCTCATGGATTTTATCACGAGTGATCATGAGACGATAATATCTTATATTCTTCAAACCTAGAGATATGAGTTGTTACTATGAGTTGGTTATACATTGATTGCACGAAAACGCATTTGGTAACTCGATGTTATAAAACGTGCCTTTGTGTATGATTCAACAAGTAGTAGAACAAGCCATATGAGTCGAAGTTTATCCATTCCTTTTACCTTCGGGATAAAAGCGATATCTGTGGGCCCCTCGATGATTTAGCGATGACACATGTGAGTGCTTGGCCAAGCCAGGACTGATTTGATTTGTTCAATCAGTCAGTCATCATAAATCGGAAATCGAGAAACAACAAATGGACAGAGAGAATGATTATAATCCATGTCTCAGTCCATATGATATCTAGAATGGAGGAATATATGATCCCTTATCTAATGGACAAGTCATTCACAAGGTCAGAGTTCGACAGCAGCTTTAAGAGCTACGATTGCCAATTAGGTTTTGAAGTCATACTCAATAATAGTTTTAGACTTATCCAAGTGGGAGACTGTTGGGTTAATGTCTAAGTCCATAACTATATTTGGTATGTACTTGACCCGACCCGGCATGGTCCATTTGGGTTGCACTTCACCGGCACAATTTATATGGATAGTCTTTTGAGAATAGTATATTTATGATTTATATTAATATATTATAAGTTCTAATATATTAATATGGAATCATATTATTTAATTAGTATTGATCAAGAATTAATTTAGAATTAATTAAGTGATCAAAAAGAACTAATTAAATATGGACTCTTATATATATGGAATGGGCCAAGTTCATTTAGGTTGGGCTAAGCTTTCATGGATGGTCCATGGAGCTTTTAACCCATGCATCCTATGTAAATGAAAGGTCATGGGTATTAGGGTTTACATGGATGTAACCCTAATCCTCCATAATATACAAAGGGGTCCTTGGCTCACAAAATTGGAACAAGTGTGTGAAAATAAGAGTGGGCCGAGTTTAGTGTGCATACATATTCTCTCAAGTTCTTCCAAGGTGTTTTGGTGATTTGTGTTCCATTTGAGGCTTCCATACTATTGGGGCTAAGCTCTTAAAGCTTGAAGACATCAAGCTACATCAAAAGGTATGTCATCTAACTAGAACTTTGTAGTATAGGTGCTTCATAATATGCTAGTTAGGATGAAACCTTGGAATAGTTAATATTTGCATGTATAATAGAGAAAACATAGATCCAAGGTTTATAGGGTTGCATGTACACCATAGGAGTGTTAGAATGCTCAAAACCCAACATACTCCAAGTACGCGGGGGGCACCCTCGCAAACCCAAAAATTCCATTAAGAGCCTAATGGCTTAAGCTCTTATGTCTAAACTTCAGATCCATGGCTAAAATAATCTTAAGAATCATAAAGTCTCCAACTTTATGACTTAGCATGACCAATAAGTGCTTAACTCAAGGTCTTATTCCAATAAGACCTTCTAAATGATGCATGAAGCAAGACTAACCATTCGGAACCCATTTTTATGACTTAAGACCCCTCCTAGGGTCTGAAAGGACAGCTTAATGGTCAAGAACATGCCATGTTCAAGATCTAACATTTTTGGGACCAAAAACTCCATAAAGACATCCAAATCTAGATCTATATGCTAGAGGGGTAAAGTTGCAAGCTTTATACCTTAGGAAGGTTGCAAATGATCTAGAAATCCCAAATCCTAATGTTACTATCCTTCAATATGAGCTTGGCTTCCTTCCTTCTTCTAAGGCACCAAAATACACACTCTACGCTTGAAAAGGCTCCTCAAGGTGAAACTAGGGTTGCAAGGACGTATCAGAGGGATGGAGTCATAAAAGGTGGATGAAAAGAGGTCATAAGAGTGCTTAAATACGAGTCACGCCCTAAAAATTAGGGTTTCCATATCTGGCAAGTACGCCCAACGTACACTGATGTACGCCCCGCGTACTAGGGTGCGGCCTACTACGCTCAGCATAAACCATGTACGCATGGTGTACTCTGTGACATCCCCTAATTTCTCGGCCAGAAAAGACCGATTTATTTTATGCTTTTTAAAATAAAATCAGAGAAATCCTTTTAAAAGACGTTGCGGAATTTGTTCCCAAAACAAAACATGATAAAAGTTTATCAAAACCTTTCTTTAAGAAATGTATGTTTTCATTTCATATCAAACCTCGGGATGTCATGTTCCGATACAGATCAAAAGCATAAATAAGACATTATAAGCCTTACAACAATTATTTACAACTACTGGCCTATAATCCAAATATCACTCATCATCATCCGACTATGCTCGGGGTCCACTACCTATAATATAAAAAGCTGAGTGGGTCAGGCTTCGGAGCCTGGTGAGCATATAGGGTTTTCAACCCATAATAAATAATAAACTTATTAAGTTCTCAATCAACAATAAATCTATTAATTTCATCAACCAAAAATAACCCTTAGTACCCATTCCCATTATCCTCACTTTACGTCCCTAAACAACTATCACAAGGGACCTAGCCTAAGGATTTTCACTAGGGGTGACAACATTGCTTCGGGGGTTCCTCAGCAATTTATGTCAAATAGGCACGATGTCACATCGTCGCCATGTGCTAAGTCCATAGCTCTTATTTATCGACAGTATTTCCCACGGAAATCCCCCCCGCAATACATGTCAATGGGTTTTCCATGTGCTAAGTCCATAGCTCTTATTTATCGACAGTATTTCCCACGGGAATCCCCCCCCCCCCGCAATACATGTCAATGGGTTTTTAGAGTACAGCTGATGAACATATAGTTCACACACCTACAGGTTGCAAGCCTGCTAGTGTTCCACAGACCGTCTAGAATAGTCCATGGTTGTCATCCATACTCTGCTGAATGACGGGGGCCAACGTTTGGGTAAGGGCTTTTCTCATATTTCACCACTCACCCTCAACTCATTATCTCATTTCACCACTCACCCTCAACTCATGATCTATATCACTGATCATCTTATTTATCCAACTCACCTTTCATCACACACCCACTATTTCATCTACCCATGTTTTACCCAACATTTTTGTAGATAAAAATACATATATACATTTTAAATTATTTAAAAACATGTATAAATCATTCTTTCAATATCCATCTCAAATAAACAAACAATATATAATCACACAGCACGTATTTTATATAAAATACTTCATATCTATGTGTAAGGTGAAAGTAACTACACACTCACCTGATTAAATGAAAATCGGGCAGCACTTCGTTTCCTAAAACGATCGTTTCTAATAAAACCGGGAGTTTTATTTAGAAACCGGGCTCTGTGAGGGTCGGGCTTCAAAACCGAAAAGATAAAATTTTCCGGGCCTTCGGGCACTTCGGGGCGTGTTCCGGGCGTTGGAATTAATCCCGGGGCTTTGGGGGAAGTGGAAATAGCTAAAATGTTGAAAAAGGGGTGAAAATTGCCAATTTTCCAAAAGTAGCCGGAAGATCTCGCAACCCTTCTATTTATAGGGTGAGATCCGAAGTCGGCCGAGAGAAGGGAGTCAGCAGCGAGGGCAGGTGGCATCAGGAGGCGAAGGCACGTGGTCGGATCCGGAGGAGGACACGCATCGGACACGTCTCGCATGCGAGGGCTCGCCACCGAGGCACACGCGTCGGATCCTTATTGGACCACTTCGGACTCGTCAGCAGATCGGAACAAGGGGCGACACGCGGCCTGCTTAGGTTGGGCCTCCCTTCGGTCGAATCAGCAGCGAGCACGTGGCTACTGTTCATGCGAGGTGACTCATCAATTTCGGACACGTGGCATGCTTTGAGCGAGGGTGACGTGGCCGAAGTCCACGTATGCGAAATTTCTCGGTTTTGGCAATTTTTCTCGATTTTCGCGCCAAAACTTTTAAAATCCATAACTTTCGCATACAAGCTCCGTTTTTGACGTTCTTTATATGCACGCGTAGGTAAAATTACGCTCTACAACTTTCGTTTAGACTTCGTCGGCTAATTTTGACTTTACTTTTTATATTATTATTTTTAACAGACCGGGACAGGAAATCCGTTAAAAATTCATAACTTCTTCATCTGACGTCCGTTTTCGTCTGTCTTTTTACCGTTGTGCTACTATTGACGAGACCTTCAATTCTCGTTTAGGTTGTGTTGGCTAAAAATCACTCGATCTAAAATTCGAGTTTTTAGCTGTCTACTGCTAAGCTGAAACTTCGAAAAATCATAACTTCCTCATACGAAGTCAGATTTGGGCGTTCTTTTTATACATACTCTCGTTTTAACGAATACTACGACTTTCGTTTAAATCACTAAGGCTAAAAAGTAGTTTATCAAAAACTCACTTTTTACGACATTCGGCACCATGCCGGTTTTGTCGCGAAACTTCGACAGGTCATAACTTCTTCGTTATAACTCGGATTTCGGCATTCTTTATATATCCGTAATCCTTGTCACGACCACTACAACTTTCTTAATAAATATCGGCTTTATCTAATATTTATTTTTGACGCTCATTTTTACTCTTAATTAATTAAACCCTAATAATTAAGCATAAAACACATAATTTTCACATAATATTCACATAATTCCTTTTCATTTCTTCTAAATGAGTTACAAAGGTTAACCTAGACTATTATGTCAACATTAATGCCTAGCCTAGAAACATGGGCATTACAATTCTCTCCCCCCTTAGGATGATTTCGTCCCCGGAATCACACATCGACAAACAACTACGGGTAGCGACTCATCATGTCACTCTCCGTTTCCCAAGTGAGATTTGGCCCATTCATATGTTTCCAACGCACAAGCACTAAATCGACAATCTTGCGTTACAACTTCTTAGTCTTACGGTCAACGATTGCCTCAGGTTCTTCAATTAACCTCTTGTTTTCATCCAACCTTAATTCATAAATCGAAATGATGTCGGGCACATCTCCCGTGAACTTTCTTAATTAACACACATGAAAGGTAATATGAATACCCTCTAGTTCTTTTGGTAATTCTAGGTTGTAAGCTTGATTCCCGATCCTCTGAAGAACTTTAAATGGTCCAACAAACCTTGGACTCAACTTTCCCCTTCTACCAAACCTTATAAGTCCTTTCCACGGCGAGACTTTAAGTAAAACCGAATCTCCAACTTCGAATGATATCGGTTGTCTTTCCTTGTCAGCATAGCTCTTTTGACGATCTTGAGCAGCTAACATCCTTTCCCTAATCATTTTCAACTTTTTAGCAGTCTGATGGACTATTTCAAGTCTCATAAACTGCTTTTCCCCAGCTTCCAGCCAATATGACGGCATTTGACACTTTTCCCCATACAAAGCGCGATAAGGTGCCATCTTGATGCTTGAGTGGAAACTATTATTATAGAAAAATTCTACTAAAGGTAAATGTTCATCCCAGTTACCTTGGAATTCCAGGGTAGATGCTTTTAGCATATCCTCCAATGTTTGAATTGTTCGTTCGCTCTGACCATCGGTTTGCGGATGGTAAGCTGTATTCAAACACAACTTGGTATCCAATCCCTCTTATAGACTCCTCCAAAACCTTGAGGTAAAACGGCTGTCACGATCGGATACAATCGTTAGCGGAACACCGTGAAGCCTCACAATTTCCTTCACGTAAGAATTCGCAAGTTTATCCATAGACCATTTCTCGTTGGCTTCTATGAAATGCGCACTCTTAGTGAAGCAATCAACGACCACCCAAATCATGTCGTGACTGTTCCTTGTTCTGGGCAGTTTAGTCACAAAATCCATGGTGATGTCTTCCCATTTGCCCATGGGTACAGGCAAAGGTTCTAAACTCCCATACGGTTTCTGATGTTGTGCCTTAACCCTAGCACAAGTTACACACTCGACCACATACTTAGCAACATCGAGCTTCATCGTCGGCCACCAGTAATAGGGTTTTAGATCCCTATACATTATTGTACCACCGGGATGAATCGAGTACATGGTCTTGTGAGCTTCTTCCATCAGAAGATCTCTTACTCCTCCCATC
The DNA here is from genome assembly GCF_052849685.1 of Lactuca virosa. NCBI lineage: Eukaryota > Viridiplantae > Streptophyta > Magnoliopsida > Asterales > Asteraceae > Lactuca > Lactuca virosa. The sequence continues at coordinate 266,949,757 of NC_136434.1, forward strand.
TTAGGTACCCAAATCCTATCTTTGAATACCTTCAGTCCTTGACCGTTTGTATCAAACACCAACGTTTTACCCAAACGTTCTTCCTTTCGGTCATTTTTCTCTAAAGCTTCCTCTTGAGCTTTCTCTATACCTTCCACAATGGTCGAGACAACTTCAATTCTCAACGCTCTTGGCCTTTTCTTTTCAAGATTTACCTTCCGACTGAGAGCATCAGCAACAACATCTGCTTTACCAGGGTGGTAAAGTATCTCACAGTCGTAGTCCTTGAGTAACTCTAGCCAGCGTCGTTGCCTCATGTTCAATTCCTTCTGATTAACGAGATATTGAAGACTCTTATGATCAGTGAAATTTTGCATTTAATGTCATAAAGATAGTGCCTCCATATCTTTAAGGCGAATACTACCGCTGCCAACTCCAGACCATGAGTGGGGTAGTTCTTTTAATGCTTCTTCAATTGCCTCGATGCATATGCTATCACTTTATCCCTTTGGGTCAGAACACAACCTAACCCAACTCCAGAGGCATCACTATAAACTGTGAAGTCATCAACTCCTTCAGGTAACGAAAGAATCGGTGCTTCACACAACTTCTTCTTTAATTTCTCAAAAATTCCTTATGCTTCTCATTCCAAGTATGAACAGCTCCTTTGTGGGTCAAAGCTGTCAATGGAGTCGCGATCGAAGAAAAGCCTTGGATAAACCTTCGTTAATATCCAGCTAATCCTAAAAAGCTTTAGATCTTCGTAGGACTTTCAATCGTAACCTTCAAGTTACAAAATAAATCCTTATTGAGGACTCCTTCTTCTTCTTAGAATAAGTACTTTCCATCATTCATTGTAACAGACCGATGGGTCATGTTCTAATGATCTCTCATTGTATACTGCCCTACTTAGACTCAGAACTCCTAGGGACAAATTTCGGAACAAACTATACCTTCCTTCATGTTCTAATGTGATACAATCACAGTTCAACATGTATTATTTCTAACTACCAACTTCTTTAACAATAGTGCGATACTTCTATTGATCGCTTTGATCATCTTTCACTTCAATCTTCTGGCTTAAGTCAAATGCTACATCGAACTTGGTTCTCTGAACCACATAATAAACTCATTGTAGTCGGACTTGATTCGATATGACCTCTAGGGTCAGAATAACAATCATCTTCTTAGTCATTACCGAAACGATGGTAACGACAGACTAGAACAAGACGGAATCAATTACTAGCTCCTTGGTAACCTTGTGACTTTCCTTGATCCACGTACGAGTCCTGTGCTTCCGGTAGTATAGGCCTCTACTACCATTCACACCTACTCATACTCGTCCCAAGTATTGTCTCGCAGTTCTCCAAATCACCATACAAGAATTTCACATAATCATTCAATTCATCAAATGACAAAACCAAGGTTTATATTATTTCCTTGAAACGATTACATAGAGGTTCAAGTTTACCCTATACTATGCCTCTAATAGGCTAAACCACTTGTTACTATTCACATTACTACTTCATAACTTGATCTTCGGGTATCAAGTCTTTACTTCTAATTTCTAGCGTTGTTATTTGCTTCGTCAATGATATTCTGAAATTCCCTTGGCGTTGGCGGTGCACTTGGCCTTGTTACTTCATTTTTCTTCGAACAGTCCTTAGAAATATGGCCTTCTTCCTTACATACGTAACACACCCCCTTGGGAATCGTACACTCATTGGCGTAATGCCCAATTTCTCCACACCTAAAGCAATTCACCTTTTTGACACAATTCCCAGAGTGTTTATTTTTGCACTTCCCGCACCATTTTCCTTTACCTCCTCTTTTGCCAGACTTTGAGAATATGTTGCTCTTGTTGTGTCTTGAAGACCCCTCAAATTTCCTCTTCTTTCCAACTTCAACCTTGTTGGCGGTCCTGTCATTGATCATCTCTTCAATAGACTTAGCAACCCAGATAGTTGCCTCAAGAACAGATGCCTGACGTACTGGCACAGTAACTTCATCCTTACTTTGTTGAAGTAAACATTTTGTTTCTTCAATCTGTTGATCCAACATCGTACGCACCATTGCCTGCACCCCAGCCATAGTCATTGGCTCAGGCTGTGGATTATCGTTTCCGAATCCACTTTGAGTACTCGCCATTTCGATCTATACACCAATTGTAGGTGATTTTAGATCTTTATTTCGATAGACGTTAAATCTTCGTCATTACTCCGAAACGTTTATATGTTAGTTCTAATATCGTAGTCATACGTTTAGAATCCTACACACATAAGGTTTCCAGATCCGGTCGGCAACAGACCATAGATCCGAACAAATAATGGCATATATGGCAAACATATAGCATTTAGCACGTAAAAGCATTTTAGGCATCTTTCCTAAAATAAACTAGTGCTCGTGTCTAAAATATGGTAGACACTCATCTCACAATCATCACTTGGCATTCTAAGTTTAAGTCTAGAAATCCTACAATTTCTTAGTTCGCTTAAACTAATGCTCTGATACCAACTGTGACATCCCCTAATTTCTCGGCCAGAAAAGACCGATTTATTTTATGCTTTTTAAAATAAAATCAGAGAAATCCTTTTAAAAGACGTTGCGGAATTTGTTCCCAAAACAAAACATGATAAAAGTTTATCAAAACCTTTCTTTAAGAAATGTATATTTTCATTTCATATCAAACCTCGGGATGTCATGTTCCGATACAGATCAAAAGCATAAACAAGACATTATAAGCCTTACAACAGTTATTTACAACTACTGGCCTATAATCCAAATATCACTCATCATCATCCGACTATGCTCGGGGTCCACTACCTGTAATATAAAAAGCTGAGTGGGTCAGGCTTGGGAGCCTGGTGAGCATATAGGGTTTTCAACCCATAATAAATAATAAACTTATTAAGTTCTCAATCAACAATAAATTTATTAATTTCATCAACCAAAAATAACCCTAAGTACTCATTCCCATTATCCTCACTTTACGTCCCTAAACAACTATCATAAGGGACTTAGCCTAAGGATTTTCACTAGGGGTGACAACATTGCTTCGGGGGTTCCTCAGCAATTTATGTCAAATAAGGCAAACATCGGGGTGACAACACTGCTTTCCCTCAGCAATTTATGTCAAATAGGCACGATGTCACATCGTCGCCATGTGCTAAGTCCATAGCTCTTATTTATCGACAGTATTTCCCACGGAAATCCCCCCCGCAATACATGTCAATGGGTTTTCCATGTGCTAAGTCCATAGCTCTTATTTATCGACAGTATTTCCCACGGGAATCCCCCCCCCCCCCCCGCAATACATGTCAATGGGTTTTTAGAGTACAGCTGATGAACATATAGTTCACACACCTACAGGTTGCAAGCCTGCTAGTGTTCCACAGACCCTCTAGAATAGTCCATGGTTGTCATCCATACTCTGCTGAATGACGGGGGCCAACGTTTGGGTAAGGGCTTTTCTCATATTTCACCACTCACCCTCAACTCATTATCTCATTTCACCACTCACCCTCAACTCATGATCTATATCACTGATCATCTCATTTATCCAACTCACCTTTCATCACACACCCACTATTTCATCTACCCATGTTTTACCCAACATTTTTGTAGATAAAAATACATATATACAGTTTAAATTATTTAAAAACATGTATAAATCATTCTTTCAATATCCATCTCAAATAAACAAACAATATATAATCACACAGCACGTATTTTATATAAAATACTTCATATCTATGTGTAAGGTGAAAGTAACTACACACTCACCTGATTTAATGAAAATCGGGCAGCACTTCGTTTCCTAAAATGATCGTTTCTAATAAAACCAGGAGTTTTATTGAGAAACCGGGCTCTGCGAGGGTCGGGCGTCAATTTTGAAAAAATAAGTAAATAACAATAAAACATTTGAATCATTATTAATTTTGTGAGGATATAGTTAATATTTAATTTAAAAGTTCAATTTTAATACAAAACGTTTTTGAACAAAAAACATTAATTTCCTTCTATTTTTAATCCAAAACATCAAATAAATAAGAACATTTCTGATTGATAAATAAACACCAAGAAAACAAAGATTTAATCTTGTTTATAATCAACAATGTACATTTATACAAAAAAGAACAATGTACATCCATAACAACATTTTCTTTTTTAAACTATTTATGTAAAGATATAACCGCATCTAGAAACTAAATTATGAAAGAATTATTCGCATTCATCAGTTGGCACGGGTGAACAACTTATATATATATATATATATATATATATATATATATATATATATATATTTTCTACTCTTTAAACAGACATTCATGTAGATGTAAAAAAATTGAAATTTTAGCGCAGATTCACGTTGTGAGTCCTGAAATTGAAGTATATATGCAGTTCATATTTATAGTGTGAATCTGACCAGCAAAGTGAAAAAAAAATTAAAAAAAAAACTATTTTTATTTCGATATGAATGTCTATTTATAGATGACAATAAATTAAGAATTTTGGATTATTTGCTTTTTCTTTTTGGATATAAAATAAACCTAAATATTGAAAAAAAAAACAATACAATTTATATTCACTTTAGATTCACAAAATGAATCCAAAAAATTGAATTATATGCGGTTCTAATTCATAGTGTGAATAAATTCTCTTGTAAATTTTAAAGTAAATTACACGATTCGTCCCTGATCCAAATTTCAAATTACACATTTAGTCCCTAATTTCAAAAATTAACTCGGATCGTCCCTCATATGATTAAAAGTTGCATGTTTCGTCCCTGACAGACATAAAATGACTATATTGCCCTTTTCTATTCCTTTTTTCAGTTTTTTAACATTTATTTTGCAATTTATACATTAAAACAATGAAATATTGTGATTAATATTTTAGTGGGACCCACCAGCTCTCACATTCACCTGTCCATCACCCTCCACCCCCTTCTTCATCAAATACTTTTCCCGGCAGCACCACCAGCCACATTTCCGACACCACGCTCAACTCTGGTTGTTAAATCTCAACCATCAAAGACTACTCCCTCCTATTTTCTGAACATGACATACACAAACAAACACACAATAAATTTGTTTTCCAATAAAAACCCAAAATGCACATTTCATCTAAAATCTAAGCTTGATTAGTGCCATTAATGGAATCTAGTTTCTTCCCGTCTTGCCATTGACAGTGAACATGATATGGTTGATACCAAGTGGCTTAAATCCATTTATTTATAATTATTTCCATTGACAGCAACCATTCATATGGAAGAAAATGGGTAAACCATAAATCAAGAACTCGAGTTGTTGAAACAGAGAGAATGAGAAGTTACTTAGAAAATCGATTTTAGGCTTACATAGATCGTTCATTACAGAAGCAGATATTGATTTTAGAAAATCAATCCACAATCACCATATTGACCACAGATTCTGCGTTGGGTTGTGGGTTCGATTTTTCCTACAGTAACTGTAGGGGTTTTAACGATGATACTCGGTGGTGGAGGAGTTATTGGACAAGTTGTTTCAGGGTTTTTTTGTGATGGTGGAGACTGTGGTTGGGTCTTTCTTTAGAGACTAGTGTGATGGTGATTGAGGATTTGGTGGTTCCATCGACGATGGTTATGGAGTCGTTGATGGTTCTGATGGGTTTTATACAAACAATCATATGTGTGCATGCAACCCTAATTGGATCTATGTTTTCACTATTAGACATACAACTTTATGAACATAAAAAAAACCTGTCATGCTTCTACAATTTTCGAAATTCACATAGAAGAATAGAATACATACCTTTTGTTGTTATGTAGTAATAACAACTTGTTTCTTGAATCTCCTTAGCTTTGAAAGCAAGTACCACAAGTGTAGTACCTCTAATGGCTCACAAACACACTTGAGTGAAAGGATGAATATGAGAGAGGGGATAGAGGGTAACAAGCTCACAAAATCGGCTCTGCTAGGGTTTCTCTAAGGGGTTCCGATTTTGAGTGCCTTAGGGTGCTATTTATAGTTGAAGTCAACTAGGGTTTCAAGGTGGAAACCCTAATCCCTTAGCTTAGAGCCTAAGCAACCCATGGACTCCTGTCCTTAAGCCCTTGGACGAAAACTCCTAGATCCTTCTAGGATTTTCGGCCAAGCCTTAATAAAGGTGATCCAATGGCCCAAAGTCTCAACTATCAAATAATTACAAAACAGCCCCTGCACTTTTAATTAATTCCTTTAATCCCAAAATTAATTCCTAATTAATTTATGATTAAATATTAATTAATAATATGATTCCAAATTAATATATTACTCATATAATATATTAACAAATCATATTAATACCCTAATTTATTATTCTTAACAATAAATCAGCCTCTCTCCTCAACAGTCATCCTGTCTAATCACCAGTGTGAAGGCAACCCAAAAGGACCATGCTATAACCGGGTTAAGTACATACCAAATGTAGTTATGGACTTAGACACTAATCCAACAGTCTCCCACTTGGATAAGTCTAATAAATACAAATGCAAGTACGACTTCAGGATCCGATTAGCAATTGTAGCTTTCATATGCCGCTGTCGAACTCTGATCTTATCAGTAACCTGTCCTTTAGATAAGGGATCGCATAGTCCTCCGTTCTCAAGATATCATGCGGACAATCACATGGAACATAGTCATACTTATTGCCCAACAGTTTGTTTCTCGATCTCTGATTTGTCAGACATAGAACTTAATTGAACACATCAATTCAGTCCTGACCAGGCCCGGCACATAAATCAAACCAAATCATCGAGGGGCCCATATATCACTTTTACCCTCTTAGGATAAAAGGAATAGATAAACTTCGACTTATATGCATTTACCATTCACTCATCAAATCATGCACAACAATGTGTTTTATAACATCAAGTTACTGATGCGTTTACGCATTATTAATGCACAACCAACTTGCAAACAATAAACCATATATCTAGGTTTTAATACCATATGATATTATCGTCTTGCAATCACTCGTGATAAATTCCATGAAGTGATACCAGCAAGCGTGGGTATAATCCAATGCTCAAATCTTATTCATAAGCACTCATGAACGTTGCAGCGTACTTTTGCTATGTCTAATACACTTTAGACATTCTACAAACAAATTCATGACAGCCTTCATTTATACCTACTTCCAAAGTATAAGCGACTGTGGACTGTTCGAATAATCTTATTATTCATGAAGTTAAAACATGCAAAGTGAAACAATAGGTAAATAATTAACATAAGATAGTAACTTTACTCCTTTATTTAATCATCAAATGTCAATTACAATTTAACTATTACACGCTTCGAAACTAATAATAATCTAAACTAATATCGTCCTTCAGCCCAATGCTCTTTGCGTGCTACAAGTGCTTAACCCTACTCAGTCCCTTCGTAAGGGGGTCTGCTGGGTTATCCTCTGATGATAACCTCTTCACTACGAGGAGTCCCTCTTCCACCCGATGTCGAATAAAATGATAATCTAAACTAATATCGTCCTTCAGCCCAATGCTCTTTGCGTGCTACAAGTGCTTAACCCTACTCAGTCCCTTCGTAAGGGGGTCTGCTGGGTTATCCTCTGATGATAACCTCTTCACTACGAGGAGTCCCTCTTCCACCCGATGTCGAATAAAATGATATTTCTTGTCGATATGTCGAGATCTGCCATGATCCCTCGGTTCCTTGGTCAAGGCAACCGCTCCTTCATTATCGCAGAATATCTCCAAAGGCTCCTTTATGGCTGGCATAACTCCAAAGTCTCGGATGAAGTTCTTCAACCATATCGCCTCCTTTGAGGCTTCACTTGCCGCTATGTACTCTGATTTGCACGTTGAATCAGCTACAGTCTCCTGCTTGGAACTTTTCCAAGTCACTGCTCCTCCATTTAGGGTAAAGACCCAGACCGACAGAGAACGGTAGTTGTCTCGGTCGGTCTGAAAACTGGCGTCACAATACCCTCATACCCTTAAGTCATCACTCCCATCGAGGACTAGAAACCATTCCTTGGTCCTCCGAAGGTACTTAAGAATATTCTTGACTGCGGTCCAATGCGCTCTACCAGGGTTCCCTTGATATCTGTTGACCATGCTCAAAGTGAAGGCCACATCAGGGCGAGTGCAGTTCATAGCATACATGATCGAGCCAACTGCGGAAGCGTAAGGTACTCAACTCATTTCTGCTATCTCGGCCTCGGTACTCGGACTTTGAGTCTTATTCAACTTGGTATTTGTCACACCCCCAAACCAGACGGCGGAAACGTCCGGGGGTGGAGGACTTCATTTCTAGTATCACAACGCATGCATCATAGTAATCAAAGTACAAACAACCATTGTATTTAAAAAGTATAAGTAATTACATGTGTTCAATCATTGTATATTGAAACCAAAATAGTTATAAAAGAAGAAGATATGACTCAAAATAGCTCCGTCTTCTCAAAAATCTCGGGGAGTACCTGTTTATTATTTCCCTGAGAATACAAGTAATTTGAAAAGAGAGTATCAAGATAAAGTTGAGTGATTGCATAAGTATTTATGTTTGATAGGATGTCTCTGTATCTTGAATATGTAAACTGCTCCAGAAAATCCTATATTTTCTGCTGTATATGAAAAGTAGTTTTATTCCCATCAAATTGTTCTATTTGTAAATCAATGTTCTGTATTTGTATTCCTTTATGTAAAACTTGTAACTGAGAGTGTGCCTGGTTTCACCAGCTGTTGTTGAAAACTGTAATGTACTATTGTAGTTTGTATTTTGTAAACTGGTAATTTGAAGATGTACTTACGTTTAGTTTGATTATACACTAACGTATTGTTAATATTGTTTTAATGAGTTATTATAACCATACTGAGACTAGATGGCCTGAAACAAAAGCTTTGTAGGCGTTTAAACTGTTGATAACAATTATCACTCATTGGCATGTATGCCTGACTGTAGCTAGCAGCCTGAGTGAGGGGTTGTCAATCCCAATATAGATCTACACACAACTTGTTTCGATCCCCTGACTGGAGACTCTGGTTATAATATCAAGACTTTAACTATGCTGTTTAAATAAATTAAACAACCTGAATTGAATGACTCATAAAAAGCATATAAACGTTACATGTATAATAGTTATGAAAACCCAATCATCCTGAAATAATGATTGATTGTATATATTCATGAATTCGTATTCTTAACATGTATTTGAAAATTGTATACCCTTGATTTGTTTTGAACCAAACCTTTGTTTCTTGTAAAACGGTGTATTCTAGTATACTTGAATCATGAATTATTGTTCTATGTATCCTAAATTATACCTATTATAATTTATATGTACTTTTTGAATTGGTATTTAACTGTTTTTCAATGTTACCACTTGTTCAACATGTTACAAAGGGTATTTAAACTAATGAAATAACTTTTATATTTATATGCATATACAATTATATATAAGTAAAATTTAAACGACATTCGGACAAATAACTGGTACTATAAGCCCACATCCAAACAAGGAAAAGGACCCATAATGAGTTATTAGTCCTAAGCCTTTTAAATCTTATTTATATAAATATATCTATACAAATATGAATTTTGGGGAAAAATATAAGTTTATAAAAGAGTTTATTATTTTGAGTATTTTTGATGACTTAATGTCATTTTATCACGATTTGAAATCATTTCTTTGTAACACAAAGTTCTTGTGTTAGACTTGTATCCCCCCCCCCCCTCTTAAAACAGTAAAAATTATGAAAATACGGGGGTATGAACTCACTTGATAGGTGGTGATTTGGACAGCGTTTCGTTTTCTGGAAAGGAGTTTATTTGAAGAAAAACCGGCTTTATTTGGACAGAGTTTCGACTGGAGAAGGTTATTTTTTTCTCGGGAATCTCGGGGCTTCGAGGTTTGCTTAGGGTTTTAGACTTGATATCGGGGCTTTGGGGGTTGTAGGTGAGGTTGTGGGAGTGAAAGATATGAAAGTGTGTGAAATTTGGGGTGAAAATGTGCTTAAAACCGGAGAGTCTCGCATGCCTTATATAGGCCGAAGCCTCGAATCCGAAGCAAGGAGAAGGAGACGCGTGTCTCGGACAGGTGGCGAGGGGGAGGCTTCTCTTCGGACAGCTGGCGAGGCGCGTCGGAACATGAGTGGGCCACGACTTCGGTCGAATCAGAAGAGGACATGGGTCCGAGCTCGGAGGCTTCACCGTGCGAAGGGTGTGTCGGATGCACAATGGACCGCGGCTTCGGTCCAATCAGAAGCTGACACGAAGCGACACACGGCAGCCTAGCATGCGAGGGGATGTGGCCGAATATGCACCATGCGATTTTTCCCGGTTTTCAACATTTTTCGATTTTTGTGCCCAAAACTTGTGAAATTCATAACTTTCGCATACGAGCTCCATTTTCGATGTTCTTTATATGCACGCGTAGGTAAAATTATACTATACGAATTTTGTTTAGACTTTGTCGGCTAATTTTGAATTTATTTTTAATATTATTATTTTTAACAGACCGGGACAGGAAAATCCGTTAAAAATTCATAACTTCTTCATCCGACGTCCGTTTTTGTCTGTCTTTTTACCGTTGTACTACTATTGACGAGACCTTCAATTCTCCTTTAGGTTGTGTCGGCTAAAAATCACTCGATCTTTATTTCGAGTTTTTAGCTGTATACTGCTATACTGAAACTTAGAAAAATCATAACTTCCTCATACTAAGTCAGATTTTGATGTTCTTTTTATGAAAGTTCTCGGTTTAACATAATGTACAACTTTCATTTAGATTGTTATGTCTAAAAAGCCTTTGATTGAAAATTCACTTTTATACTGAACAGTGTTTTGCCGGTTTTGTCGCGGATCTTCGATTGGTCATAACTTTTTCGTTATAACTCGGATTTTAGTGTTCTTTATATTTTTGGAAACCTTGTTAAAATCTCTACTACTTTGTTCATCCCAATCGAGATTTTTTAATACTTTATTTTTTAGGGTCAATTATGTAAATGTACACAGTATGCTAAAATTTCTCTTTATTATTCTAAAAAGAATTACAAATTGACCTATATTATTACATATGTTTGAAATAACGGTTTGTTACATTATCCCCCTGTTAGAGAGAATTTCGTCCCGAAATTAGCATTATTGATAGACTAGGGAAAAAGATGTGGATATTTCTATTGCATTTGATCCTCCCGCTCCCAAGTGAATTCAGGTCCCCGTTTTGCATTCCAGCGAACCTTCACTATCGGTATACGGCTTTGTTTGGTTTTCTTAACTTCCCTGTCTAGAATCTCTAAGGGTTCTTCCACAAAATTGAGGCTCTCGTTTAACTCGATTTCCTCGAGTGGGATCACAAGAGTCTCGTCGGATAGACACTTTTTCAAGTTCGAAACGTGGAAGGTAGGATGAATGTTACTTAGTTCTTGGGGTAGTCAAAGTTTGTAAGCTACAGGACCGATTCTGGCAAGAACCTCGAATGGTCCTATGTACCTTGGATTCAGTTTGTCACGCTTTCCAAAGCGTATCATGCGCTTCCAGGGTGAGACGTTTAACAAGACGCGGTCACCAACCTGGAATTCCAAGGGTTTTCTTCTTTTGTCATCGTAGATTTTCTGTCTATCTCTGGAAGCTTTAAGTTGCTCCCGAATTTGTACGATTTTCTCTGTGGTTTCTCGAATAATTTTCGGACCAGTGAGAGTACTGTCAGGAGTTTGACCTCTAGCTAGCTGCGTGTCACCCACTTCAGCCCGGCACAGAGGGGATCTGCACTTGCGGCTATAGAGGGCTTCGAATGGAGCAGCCTTTATGCTAGTGTGATAACCGTTGTTATAAGAGAATTCAGCAAGGGGTAAATGAATATATCATGCCTTTCCAAAGTCTATCACGCAAGCTCGCAACATGTCTTCTAATGTTTGAATCGTCCTCTCACTTTGTCCGTCGGTTTGTGGATGGTAAGCTGTACTCATGTCCAGCCTAGTTCCCAGAGAGTTTTGTAAAGACTGCCAGAAACGATAGGTGAATCTACTATCTCGGTCTGAAATAATAGATATTGGCACACCATGCAGTCTAACAATCTCCTTAAGGTAAGTTCTTGTTAGCTTCTCCATCTTGTCGGTTTCTTTTATTGGCAAGAAGTGTGCGGATTTGGTTAATCTATCGACGATTACCCAAATAGTATCATAACCACCCGTTGTCTTGGGTAACTTAGTTATGAAACCCATTGTAATCCGCTCCCACTTCCATTCAGGGATTTCAGGTTGTTATAATAAACCTGAAGGTTTCTGGTACTCTACCTTGACTTTGGCACAAGTAAGGCACTTGCCCACAAAGGTAGCAATTTCGGCCTTCATGTTAGGCCATCAGTATAGTTTCTTGAGGTCTAGATACATCTTGTCTGAACCTGGATGAATGGAGTATCGGGTTTTGTGTGCTTCATTCATAACCACGTCTCTGTAACCACCGAACTTTGGTGTCCAGATCCGGTTCATGAAATAATAGACTCCATCATCCCTGACTTCGAAGTTCTTATCCATTCCTCTCAGGGTTTCACCTGCCACGTTTTCGGGTTTCAAGGCTTCAAGTTGAGCTTCTTTGATCTGTTTGGACAGATGTAAATGGATTTTCATGGTCAACGACTTTACCCGGCGTCCCGAATATTCTTTTCTGCTAAGGGCGTCAGCTACTACGTTAGCTTTACCAGGGTGATAAAGAATCTCGCAATCGTAGTCGTTCAGTAGCTCCACCCACCGTCGTTGTCTCATGTTCAGCTCGTTCTGATCGAAGATATGCTGGAGACTTTTATGGTCCGTGAATATTGTGCATTTCGTGCCATATAAGTAATGTCTCCAGATCTTCAGAGCAAACACCACCACTCCTAGCTCAAGGTCATGTGTTGTATAGTTGACCTCATGCGTCTTAAACTGTCTTGAGGCATAGGAGATAACCTTTCCTCTTTGCATAAGAACACACCCAAGCCCTTGATTTGAAGCATCACAGTACACTACAAAGTCCTCTGTCCCTTCGTGTAACATCCATAAATCTTACGCCAAATTTAAACTTTTCAAGCATAAATAAAACCAATAGCAATTGTTTACAAAAGTGTTTTCAATTCATTATTCAATCAGAGTGTCCCAAAAGCCAGATCATAAGGATGAGGAGCGGTACAGTCACGCCTTCGCCTTGCCATGAACTCCTGAAGTACCTGAAACAATAAACTGAAAACTGTAAGCCCGAGGGCTTAGTGAGCTACCCGCAAAATACCAATACCACACTGATAATACCATGTCCGAAATAATCAATCAATCAACATGCATACTGGGCCATCGGCCTGAATGGACCGCCCTACAGGTCCTACAGTCCAACTGAATCTATATCGAGCCTTCGGCATGACTGGACCACCACGTGGGCCTACAGTCTCCCCGGACCGCTCATAGGGTGTGTTGGCCTTCAGCACAGAGAAGGACCGCCTAAACCCAAGCAACAAGCTACTAATCATGTACGCATAACTAACATATACTGGCATATACAATCATCAAACATATCTATCTCACTGATCACCAAACATAGCAATCACTCATAACTAGAGCACTGACCTAACAGGTCACTAACATATTAATCCCTACGGATCATAAGAGCATAACATACTGTCTATCCTGATTCCGATCTAACATATCATATCCACATGTAGCATGCCATAACGATAACAACTAAAAGGGCCGGCCTTGGTGCCTTAGACCCTATCGATATAGTGAGGATAACTCACCTCGCAGATGTCGACTCGGTAGATAAGTCCCAACCGGATCACTTGCCAAAGACTCCCCCACCTATCACCATAGTACGAAAATACTCATAAGTCCTTAACCTCACAAGGTACTCCATAACCGACTAGTCAACCCTTGGTCAAAGTCAAAGTCCTCAGTCAAGGTCAACAGTCCATGTTGACCTTAACTCGCCGAGTACCCTCAGCTACTCGCCGAGTTCCTTGAAGTTCTTCCCCACTCGCCGAGTCACCGGGGTGACTCGTCGAGTTCCTACGATTTTCAATCGAAACCCTAAGGCCACCCGCCGAGTTTCCCTCTTTCCACACGACGGATACACACACTTTCATAACTTGGGGAAAACTCATCTGACTCGTCGAGTTGTTCATACAACTCGTCGAGTCTATGGCAATCTTCATCGGACTCGCCGAGTTGCTCATCCAACTCGTCGAGTTCAAGGCCATCTTCATACGACTCGCCGAGTCAACCCTGCGACTCGGCGAGTTCCTTCAGCCCTTAAGCCATACAGACTCATTTAAGCCATGCAATGGCTCCAAATTACAGATCCAAGCTTCTAAGGCATGCTTTTCACGTAAAGTTGCAAACTTTACGTGTATGCATGGCTAAAAAGGCTCTTAATGGCAATTCTAAGTTCTTAATGGGGTTTCATGCACAAGGAAGGTCTCAATCACCCCCAAACCCGCAACTTTATGACTTTAGGACTTAGGAAGGGTCCAGATCTGAAGTTACAACTTCAGGTCTAGCCCATAGCTCCCCATATCAACTCAAAATCCATAAAACCCTAAAACTCAACCAAAAGAAAAGAGATCTAGAAGGAAAGGGAAGTAAAGATTGCAACTTGATACCTCCAAAAGATGCTAGCTGAGGTAAGTTCTGCTTCCCACACCTTCCTTGCTTCAACTCCTTTGCTCTTCAAGCTTTTCCCTCCTAGCCAACCTTTTTTCCAAGGCTTAAATCACACCAAGAAGAGTACCACACGAATTAGGGTTTCACTGAGCTCTCAAAGACTGTAAGGAGGCCAAAGGAGGCTGAGGCTCCTTTAAATAGGGTGCAAAACCCCGAGATTTAGGGTTTCATCTGCCAGCTCCTACTCGTCGAGTCCCTTCATGGACTCGGCGAGTAGGTCACTAAACACGCGATCCCACCCCGCTGCTACTTGACGAGTAGGGCAACCAACTCGTCGAGTAGGACATAAAACCAAATAACCTTTTATTTAAATCCATACCTGAGAATCGGGGCATTACACTTCGGGTAGAGACAAGATCGGTGCAGTGCACAAGGCTTGTTTGAGCGTTTGGAATGTTGTTTCTTGCTTCTCTCCCCAACTAAAACTTACACCCTTTTGCGTCAGGGCGGTAAGCGGTTTAGCGATTCGGGAGAAATTTTGGATAAATCTGCGATAATAGCCAGCTAGACCTAAGAATTGACGGATTTCTGTAGATGTTTTGGGTGCTGACCAGTTTTTCAATTGCCTTTATTTTGGAAGGGTCGACGTGTATTCCTTCTGAGCTGACCACGTGACCTAGGAATTCAACCTTCCTGATCCAAAACTCGCACTTTGAGAACTTCACATAGAGTTTTTCTGTTCTAAGGGTTTGTAATACTTGACGGAGATGTTGTCCATGTTCCTCTTTGCTTCTTGAGTAGATAAGGATGTCGTCAATGAAGACTATGACGAATTTGTCCAAGAATGGACGACACACTTTGTTCATTAGATCCATGAACACAGCAGGTGCATTCGTCAATCCGAATGGCATCACTACAAACTCGTAATGACCATAACGAGTTCTGAACGCGGTCTCGGGAATGTCTTCCTCCAAAATTCGTAACTGGTGATACCCGGATCTTAAGTCTATTTTCGAGAAGTAGTTCGCACCTTGAAGTTGGTCGAACAGATCGTCAATGCGAGGCAGAGGATATCGATTCTTGATGGTAAGTGTATTCAGCTCGCGGTAGTCTATGCACATGCGGAATGATCCATCCTTCTTCTTTACGAACAAAATCGGTGCTCCCCAAGGTGAGAAGCTTGGTCTTATGAAACCTTTGCTTAGGAGTTCGTTAAGCTGGCTGGATAATTCCTGCATTTCAGAAGGTGCAAGACGATAGGGGGATTTAGCTACAGGGGTAGCTCCAAGGATTAAGTCGATTCGGAATTCGACTTGTCGTTCGGGAGGCACTCCTGGAAGATCGTCGGGAAAAATATCGGGAAAGTTGCAAACCTCAGGAACGCTCGCGATATCTTACTTCTTGCTTTTTGTCTACCACGTGAGCTAAGAAAGCACAGTACTCTTTGCGAAGGTACTTCTGTGCCTTGATGCAAGAAATGATTTGAAGGTTCGTTCCGGGTTTGTCGTCGTAGATAATAAGAGTTTCATTAGTTGGCAAGTTCAAGCGAATAGCTCTTTCATAGCATAGGATGTCGGCATGGTTAGGGCACAACCAATCCATACCTATTATGACGTCAAAACTTTTGATAGAGACCGGCATAAGGTCTATTGGGAAAGACAAGTCATTCAAGGTAAGTGTACATCCTATGTATATATCGTTGGTGGATTCGGATTTCCCGTTAGCCATTTCGACTGTGAAAGTTTCATTTAGTGGTTGGGAGTTTTGATTTAGTAAGTGTTTAAAATTATGGCTCACGAAGCTCCTCTCAGCACCACAATCAAACCCTAAAACTCAACCAAAAGAAAAGAGATCTAGAAGGAAAGGGAAGTAAAGATTGCAACTTGATACCTCCAGAAGATGCTAGCTGAGGTAAGTTCTGCTTCCCACACCATCCTTGCTTCAACTCCTTTGCTCTTCACGCTTTTCCCTCCTAGCCAACCTTCTTTCCAAGGCTTAAATCACACCAAGAAGAGTACCACACAAATTAGGGTTTCACTGAGCTCTCAAAGACTGTAAGGAGGCCAAAGGAGGCTGAGGCTCCTTTAAATAGGGTGCAAAACCCCGGGATTTAGGGTTTCATCTGCCAGCTCCTACTCGTCGAGTCCCTTCATGGACTCGGCGAGTAGGTCACTAAACACGCGATCCCACCCCGCTTCTACTCGACGAGTAGGGCAACCAACTCGTCGAGTAGGACATAAAACCAAATAACCTTTTATTTAAATCCATACCTGAGAATCGGGGCGTTACAATTCTCCCCCACTTAAACTAGACTTCGCCCTCGAAGTCCCTTGGGATAAACAATGCCGGGTAATGCTCACGCATCTCCGCCTCCGGCTCCCATGTCCACTCGGATCCCCTCCGATGTTCCCACTGCACCTTCACCAAAGGTATTTCCTTGTTCCGAAGGATCTTCTTCTTCCTTTCCAAAATGGCCACCGGCCTCTCCACATAATTCAGGGGCTCGTCGACCTGAATGTCGTCCAGTGATACCATTGCCTCCTGGTCCATGATACACTTCCGCAATTGCGAAACATGGAACGTGCTATGAATCCGGCTAAGCTCTTCCGGAAGCTCCAGCCTATACGCCACCATGCCAACCCTGGCAACGATCCTGAACGGCCCAATAAAATGGGGACCCAGTTTTCCCCTCTTCCTGAAACGGATCACACCCTTCCAGGGTGAGACTTTCAGGAGTACCATGTCACCCACCTGAAATTCCAACTCAGATCGGCGTCTGTCGGCATAGCTCTTCTGCCGACTCTGAGGGGTCTGCAAACGCTGTCTAACCTGCTGTATCTTTTCGGTAGTCTGCAGAACTACCTCTGTCCGCCCCATAACCCTATGCCCAATCTCACCCCAGCAGACTGGGGTTCTACACTTCCGACCATACAACAATTCGAAAGGCGGGGCGCCAATATTGGAATGATAGCTGTTGTTATAGGCGAACTCTGCAAGCGGTAGGTGGGAATCCCAACTCCCACCAAAGTCAATAACACACGCCCTCAACATATCCTTGAGGGTTTGGATGGTCCGCTCACTCTGCCCATCTGTCTGCGGATGGAAAGTTGTACTAAAATGCAGTCGCGTACCCAGTTCCTGATGGAACTTCTGCCAAAAACGGGAAGTAAACCTGACATCCCTATCGGAAATAATGGAAACTGGAACCCCATGGTGAGAGACAATCTCGCTGACATACATGTCGGCCAATTTCTCAGCCGACGAACTCTCCCGCATGGCCAAGAAATGGGCACTCTTGGTCAACCGATCCACAATGACCCATATAGCATCAAACCCCTTCGCCGTCCTCGGCAACTTTGTAATGAAAATCCATCGTGATCTGCTCCCATTTCCACATGGGAATCTCCAGAGGCTGCAACTTGCCATGTGGCCTCTGATGCTCGGCCTTGACCATCCTACAGGTCAAGCACCTCTCAACATACTCAACGATTTCTCGCTTCATGCACGGCCACTAGTAGCTCAAACTCAGATCCCGGTACATCTTGGTGGCCCCGGGTGTATAGAAAAGTGAGACTTATGAGCCTCCTCCATCACTGTCTGCCGGATTCCTCCGGTCATCGGAACCCAAACCCGACCGTGTCGGGTCAATAACCCGCGGCTATCCTGAACAAACCGAATGTTCTCGCCCTTAATCCGCTCCATCTTCCAGTTCTCTGGTCTCATGCCCTCGACTTGAGCATCCCTAATCAAGCTCACAAGCGGGGAATCCACCGCTATCCTCATACACCTTGCCGGGGTAGAAGACCCAGCTGACTTGCGGCTCAAAGCGTCCGCAACTACATTCGCTTTACCAGGATGGTAAAGGATCTCACAATCATAGTCCTTGACTACATCCAGCCACCTGCGCTGCCTCATATTCAGTTTTGGCTGATCCATAATGTGCCTCAAACTCTTGTGATCCGTGTATATAGTACATCGGACCCCGTACAGATAATGCCTCCAAATCTTGAGAGCGAAAACCACCGCTCCCAACTCAAGATCGTGCGTGGGGTATCTCGTCTCATGCGGCTTCAGCTGCCGCGATGCATAGGCTATCACCTATCCCCTCTGCATGAGGACCGCCCCCAGACCTGTGATGGATGCATCACAAAATACCACAAAATCCTCGACTCCCTCGGGGAGCGTCAACACTGGCGCCTCACACAAGTATCGTCGGAGGGTCTCAAACGCCCTCTGGTGCTCAGGGCCCCACCGGAAATCCACCCCCTTCCTCGTAAGATGAGTGAGGGGTACTGCGATCTTGGAGAAATCTCGAATAAATCTCCGATAGTACCCTGCTAAACCCAAGAAACTCCTGATGTTTGAGGGAGATTTCGGAGTCTCCCACTGCATAACCGCCTCCACCTTGGCCTGATCGACCAAAATCCCCTCCTCGTTAACAAGATGTCCGAGGAACTGGACCTCTCGTAACCAAAACTCACACTTCGAGAACTTGGCATACAGCCGTTCTCGCCGCAGAACCTCCAACAGCTCCCTGAGATGCTCCTCATGCTGCTCTCGGGTCTTGGAATACACCAATATATCGTCTATGAACAAAATGACCGAGTGATCGAACATCGGTCTGCAGACCCGGTTCATCAAATCCATGAACACTGTCGGTGTGTTGGTGAGCCCAAACGGCATCACCACGAACTCGTAATGACCATAACGAGTCTTCTCCACGTCTTCCTCCCTCACCTTGACCTGGTGATATCCGGACCTCAAATCTATCTTGGAAAACCAAGATGCACCCTGCAGTTGATTGAAAAGATCATCTATCCTCGGGAGTGGATAACGGTTCTTCACCGTTAACTTATTCAACTCCCTATAGTCAATGCACATCCTGTGCGACTCGTCCTTCTTCCTGACGAAAAGGATCGGTGCTCCCCATGGGGAACTACTCGGACGAATAAACTGCTTACCCAGTAGCTCCTGCAACTGAGATGACAACTCCAGCATCTCTGGCGGTGCCAGTCGGTACGGCGCCTTAGCGATAGGGGCCGCACCCAACACTAGATCAATCCTAAACTCAACCTGCCTCTCCGGAGGCACTCCGGGTAACTCCTCCGAAAACACGTCGGCAAACTCTCTAACTACTGGGACCTCCGAAACCGAGGGCTGATCCCTAACCCGCGTATCTACCACATACGCCAAATAACCGGCACACCCGTGCTGAATATACTGTCGAGCCCTGGCCGCCGAACAAAACCTTGATCCCATCCTGGTGCCCTCGCCATATACCACCAGTTCTCCCCCACTTGGGGTTCGAACTACCACTCGCTGTCCCTCACAGTCGATCATGGCGCCAAATCGACTGAGCCAATCCATCCCTACGATCACGCACACTTCCCCCATGGGAATAGGAATCAAATCTATCGGGAAGGGCACCCCGAAAATCTCCAACTCGCATTCCCGGTAGACCAAAGAAGCAGAAACCCCGTGCTCGTTGGCGATCGAAACTCGCAACAGACACTCAAGCTCATCTACCGGCACACTAAACCCTCTACTGAAAGTCTGAGATACGAACGACCGACTCGCCCCCGAGTCAAATAAAACCAAAGCAGGCAAAGAATTCACTAAAAACGTACCTATTCACAGGTACAACCAATGAGCATAACACAAATACAATAACTGAGATAGAGAAAAGAAACGTACCAGCAACCACATCCGGTGCTGCCTTGGCCTCCTCGGCCGTGAGCTGGAACGCGCGACCCTGAGCCTTCGGAGGCTCCACCTTGACTGGCCTTCCATCCCCAATCCTCATAGTAGCTGACGCGGGACCCTGCGCCGGCTTGGCGGCGAGCTGCGGACAGTTGGTCTTCACATGACCAACCTGATGACAATGGTAACAAATCCTTGTATCTGCTGGAGGGGCGGACTGACGGCAGTCCCTGGCATACTGCCCCTCCTTGCCACATTTGTGGCACCCACCTCCTGCTCGACAAACCCCCGAATGACCCTTGCCACACTTTCCACAAGTGCGGCTCTGCTGATTCCCAGTCCGAGTATCAGCGGTCTTAGACCGCTTAGGCGTCGGCTGAGACTGTGTCGGTGCCTGACGCTACTCCTTCAACTGTAGCTTTATCTCCAACTCACGTCGCCTCACGGCTTCCTGAAGATCTAGGAGGGTATCACACCGCTGTGTAGACACAAACTGTCGAATATCAGTCTTGAGCATACTCAGATAACGATTCATCTGGGACTGCTCTGAAGCAAACTTCGGGCAAAACATAGCCCTCTCCGTGAACATACGGGTAATCTCCATCACAGACTCCCCATCCTGTCTCAATGTCAAAAACTCATGAGCAAGCCGCTCCCGCTCAACGAGCGGAACGTAGCGGGTGCGGAACATATCCCTGAACTGCTCCCAAGTAACAACAGCTCGCTGATCATCCGTGTACGACCCTGTAGTCAATCTCCACCAGTCCTTTGCCCCAAGCCACAGCAGGTTCAGGGCACACCTGACCTTCTGGTCAGCAGGACATGAACACGTGAAGAAACATCCCTCCACGTCAGATAACCACCTCATAGCCCTGATCGCATCCTGTGTACCATCAAATGTCGGGGGCTTCGTATTATCGAAGTCCCAGTACTGGAAAGCCCTGCTGGCTCCTCCTCCAACCCCTGCTGCAGTTACAGCCGAAGTGGCTGCAGCGGCAGCTGTCTCTGCTAGAGCTGCATATCGCTCATCAAAGTACTCGACCATCACGGTCTTAATCGACCCAAACATCTCTAGCAGCTACGCGCGGAACGCTGCAGCAATCTCGTCGTACATAATCTCCCGGATCATGGCATCCAACTCCTCGGTCCCTATCTGTACCACGGGCTCAGGTGCTATCGGCACCTCTGAGCCCCTGTCTCCTGATCCCGATCCGGATCCAGAAGCAACACGTCTCGTCACCACCATACTGAAATATATATACTCAAACATCAGATAAATAACATAGTATCGGGAGACCAAAACCCACAAACCCCAAGGGTTGTGACTTCCTTGCTACGCGTATGGGTCCTGTGCTTTCAGTAGTACGGGCCCATACTACCTTCCACACCTACCCATATTTGTCTCAAGTATCACCACAACACCCTAACACTAGCATCAACATAAAATGCGCTCAACCCTCACCCCTAGAGGAATATCAACTATCTCGCAACGGGTCTTACCGCTTCTCACAACTCACACCTCCATGAAACTTTCATCATCCCCTGCAGCGCTAGTGTATGCTAACTGCACATAACGCTGGACCCAATAGACTTTCGAATGTCCAATCCCACCCGAAGGCCAAATCAACATTTTCAGGCTATGAGGTCTTTATTTTGCACAGCCGTGATGCATACACTAAACATCTACAGTTATGATGTCAATTCCATATACAAGAAACCTTAGGCTAATGGGCATCATATAATCAGGCAAGTCTATCATGCGATTCCTGAAGATCCCTAGCCTAGCACTAGCATGCTGTTCTAACATATCAAAATATCCAATAACTGTATGGTATTTTTAGGGTTTACTTACAGGCTCCGGCTGATCGTACCCTCTGCATCCTCCATCCTTTACTTTGAAAACCATTTTAAAAAATTTACTTTCCGAAAATCTCCTTGATTTGAGACTGGATTCACATGAGTGTTCCTCCAATTCGCTCAAACCAAGGCTCTGATACCAACTTGTAACATCCATAAATTTTACGCCAAATTTAAACTTTTCAAGCATAAATAAAACCAATAGCAATTGTTTACAAAAGTGTTTTCAATTCATTATTCAATCAGAGTGTCCCAAAAGCCAGATCATAAAGATGACGAGGGGTACGGTCACGCCTTCGCCTTGCCATGAACTCCTGAAGTACCTGAAACAATAACCTGAAAACTGTAAGCCCGAGGGCTTAGTGAGCTACCCCCAAAATACCAATACCACACTGATAATACCATGTCCGAAATAATCAATCAATCAACATGCATACTGGGCCATCGGCCTGACTGGACCGCCCTACAGGGCCTACAGTCCAACTGAATCTATATCGAGCCTTCGGCATGACTGGACCACCACGTGGGCCTACAGTCTCCCCGGACCGCTCATAGGGTGTGTTGGCCTTCAGCACAGAGCAGGACCGCCTCAACCCAAGCAACAAGCTACTAATCTTGTACGCATAACTAACATATACTGGCATATACAATCATCAAACATATCTATCTCACTGATCACCAAACATAGCAATCACTCATAACTAGAGCACTGACCTAACAGGTCACTAACATATTAATCCCTACGGATCATAAGAGCATAACATACTGTCTATCCTGATTCCGATCTAACAGATCATATCCACATGTAGCATGCCATAACGATAACAACTAAAAGGGCCGGCCTTGGTGCCTTAGACCCTATCGATATAGTGAGGATAACTCACCTCGCACATGTCGACTCGGTAGATAAGTCCCAACTCTCGGATCACTTGCCAAAGACTCCCCCACCTATCACCATAGTACGAAAATACTCATAAGTCCTTAACCTCACAAGGTACTCCATAACCGACTAGTCAACCCTTGGTCAAAGTTAAAGTCCTCAGTCAAGGTCAACAGTCCATGTTGACCTTAACTCGCCGAGTACCCTCAGCTACTCACCGAGTTCCTTGAAGTTCTTCCCCACTCACCGAGTCACCGGGGTGACTCGTCGAGTTCCTACGATTTTCAATCGAAACCCTAAGGCCACCCGCCGAGTTTCCTTCTTGCAACACGACGGATACACACACTTTCATAACTTGGGGAAAACTCATCCGACTCGCCGAGTTGTTCATACAACTCGTCGAGTCTATGGCAATCTTCATCGGACTCGCCGAGTTGCTCATCCAACTCGTCGAGTTCAAGGCCATCTTCATACGACTCGCCGAGTCAACCCTACGACTCGGCGAGTTCCTTCAGCCCTTAAGCCATACAGACTCATTTAAGCCATGCAATGGCTCCAAATTACAGATCCAAGCTTCTAGGGCATGCTTTTCACGTAAAGTTGCAAACTTTACGTGTATGCATGGCTAAAAAGGCTCTTAATGGCAATTCTAAGTTCTTAACGGGGTTTCATGCACAAGGAAGGTCTCAATCACCCCCAAACCCGCAACTTTATGACTTTAGGACTTAGGAAGGGTCCAGATCTGAAGTTACAACTTCAGGTCTAGCCCATAGCTCCCCATATCAACTCAAAATCCATAAAACCCTAAAACTCAACCAAAAGAAAAGAGATCTAGAAGGAAAGGGAAGTAAATATTGCAACTTGATACCTCCAGAAGATGCTAGCTGAGGTAAGTTCTCCTGCCCACACCTTCCTTGCTTCAACTCCTTTGCTCTTCAAGCTTTTCCCTCCTAGCCAACCTTTTTTCCAAGGCTTAAATCACACCAAGAAGAGTACCACACGAATTAGGGTTTCACTGAGCTCTCAAAGACTGTAAGGAGGCCAAAGGAGGCTGAGGCTCCTTTAAATAGGGTGCAAAACCCCGAGATTTAGGGTTTCATCTGCCAGCTCCTACTCGTCGAGTCCCTTCATGGACTCGGTGAGTAGGTCACTAAACACGCGATCCCACCCCGCTGCTACTCGACGAGTAGGGCAAGCAACTTGTCGAGTAGGACATAAAACCAAATAACCTTTTATTTAAATCCATACCTGAGAATCGGGGCATTACACTTCGGGTAGAGACAAGATCAGTGCACTGCACAAGGCTTGTTTGAGCGTTTGGAATGTTGTTTCTTGCTTCTCTCCCCAACTAAAACTTACACCCTTTTGCGTCAGGGCGGTAAGCGGTTTAGCGATTCGGGAGAAATTTTGGATAAATCTGCGATAATAGCCAGCTAGACCTAAGAATTGACGGATTTATGTAGATGTTTTGGGTGCTGACCAGTTTTCAATTGCCTTTATTTTGGAAGGGTCGACGTGTATTCCTTCTGAACTGACCACGTGACCTAGGAATTCAACCTTCCTGATCCAAAACTCGCACTTTGAGAACTTCACATAGAGTTTTTCTGTTCTAAGGGTTTGTAGTACTTGACGGAGATGTTGTCCATGTTCCTCTTTGCTTCTTGAGTAGATAAGGATGTCGTCAATGAAGACTATGACGAATTTGTCCAAGAATGGACGACACACTTTGTTCATTAGATCCATGAACACAGCAGGTGCATTCGTCAATCCGAATGGCATCACTACAAACTCGTAATGACCATAACGAGTTCTGAACGCGGTCTCGGGAATGTCTTCCTCCAAAATTCGTAACTGGTGATACCCGGATCTTAAGTCTATTTTCGAGAAGTAGTTCGCACCTTGAAGTTGGTCGAACAGATCGTCAATGTGAGGCAGAGGATATCGATTCTTGATGGTAAGTGTATTCAGCTCGCGGTAGTCTATGCGCATGCGGAATGATCCATCCTTCTTCTTTACGAACAAAATCGGTGCTCCCCAAAGTGAGAAGCTTGGTCTTATGAAACCTTTGCTTAGGAGTTCGTTAAGCTGGCTGGATAATTCCTGCATTTCAGAAGGTGCAAGACGATAGGGGGATTTAGCTACAGGGGTAGCTCCAAGGATTAAGTCGATTCGGAATTCGACTTGTCGTTCGGGAGGCACTCCTGGAAGATCGTCGGGAAAAATATCGGGAAAGTTGCAGACCTCAGGAACGCTCGCGATATCTTTTACTTCTTGCTTTTTGTCTACCATGTGAGCTAAGAAAGCACAGTACTCTTTGCGAAGGTACTTCTGTGCCTTGATGCAAGAAATGATTTGAAGGTTCGTTCCGGGTTTGTCGTCGTAGATAATAAGAGTTTCATTAGTTGGCAAGTTCAAGCGAATAGCTCTTTCATAGCATAGGATGTCGGCATGGTTAGGGCACAACCAATCCATACCTATTATGACGTCAAAACTTTTGATAGAGACCGGCATAAGGTCTATTGGGAAAGACAAGTCATTCAAGGTAAGTGTACATCCTATGTATATATCGTTGGTGGATTCGGATTTCCCGTTAGCCATTTCGACTGTGAAAGTTTCATTTAGTGGTTGGGAGTTTTGATTTAGTAAGTGTTTAAAATTATGGCTCACGAAGCTCCTCTCAGCACCACAATCAAATAGAATGCATGCATAAGTATTGTTGAGAAGGAACGTACCCGTGACCACCGCAGGGTGTGCCACCGCTTCTTTGTGACCTAGTGCTAGAATCCTCCCGACTCCACCGGCATTTCCAGCTTTTAGACAATCTTTCTTGAAATGCCCCACATCACCGTATTGGTAGCATGCTTAACCTACTCCAGTGGTAGGTACTTGGTTAAGTGGTTGAGCTGGTGATCTACAGAATCGGGCAGTATGCCCTTTTCTGTTGCAGTTACGGCACTGCATTTCTCGGCAATTTCCGTTGTGGTGAAAATTGCACTTGTTGCATTTAGGGAGGTTACCAGCATAGGGCTTAGTTGGTGCAGGGTTAACAGGAACAGCAGCAGGTATGGTAGCAGGTATAGTAGCAGCATGGACTGCCACTACTTGTTGCTTCTTTGACGGTTCCAGAGGAGATTTGCCCTTCCTCTTGTTCTAACCCTTCTTCTTTCTTTTGTTGTTGTTCTCCTTAGGTTGTTCTGGGGCAGCAACCACAGAATTTTGACGATTTCCGTGGTCAATAAGTGACTGTGCCAACTCCTTGGCACTGTCAAAGGTAACAGGCCTAGAAGCAATGACACTTGCCTGTATCTGGGGCAACAGTCCCCAAATATACCTTTCAATCTTTTTGCTCTCCAGAGCAACCATTTCTGGACACAGAATCGCCAAGTCACAGAATCGATTCGTGTAAGTTGTTATGTCTGCACCGACCATCGTAAGGCCCCAAAGCTCTTGCTCAAGTTTTTGAATTTCCCCTCGCGGACAGTATTCTCGCATCAGCATGGTTATTAAGTTCTCCCAGCTTATAGTATTAGCCACTACCAAAGTCAGTGACTTAACATGGTCGTTCCACCATGTTAGGGCCCTATCTGAAAAAGTACAAGCAGCAAGTTTAACTTTGCTACCCTCCGGAAAGGAGCAAATTTCAAAGATTGCTTCTGTCTTCTCAATCCATTGCCTTAAAACCATCACTCCTCCAGTTCCATTAAAGGTCCTGGGTTTGGCGTACGAGAAGTCTTTATAAGTGCACTCTCGCGAGTGCTCATGACTCTCGCCATGGTTAGAAGGGTGTGCACCAGCTCCCGACCCACTAGCACCATGAGTATTGATATGAGACATGGCAGCCGCTACAGCCGCCGTGACCGCTGCTTGAAACATAGCAGCGTCGAATTGAGGAGGTGGTGGTGGAGGTGGCGTCGGTGCTTCATTGACATTGTTACGTCTTGGATTTCTACGAGGAGGCATCTTTTTCTATAAAAGTTAAAAGATAAAAAGATGGTAAGATATCAAGAATGAATATGAATTTGATATCTCTGAACTAAACACTTAATTCAATATGAATCTTGTAAAGAATTGGAAATAGAAGTCCACTGCAAGTACAACTTGCAACAGGATGATATGAATTTGAATGGTTATTTTTCAAAGAGTATGAAAATACATGTCGATTGTATTGGTATATTAAGTACATATAATCTGGAAACTTGACCTTAAAGCAGGTCTATAATATACCACATTACTGAGAAAGCGTCGACATCAAACCGACCTACCGAAAATAAAATTTCCGCGGTCGTATTGAAAAACATGAAAAATAACACTGGAACATATTTGTAGACCAAAACTTTGAAATGGGATTGTTTATGAAAATTGTAATAACTCTTGTTGAAGTAAAGTGCTTATTATTTTATTGATACACGGTTTTGTACATATCGTGAAAAGTAGTATATACATTCGATATATTAAAATAGAGAGTAGAAGTAGTGTAAACACTACTTGCGACGGTTGCTACGACGGTTGCTGGTTCCTGCTTCATCCTGTGCTTTCCAGCGCCTTTCTTGTGCAGCTTGATGCTCTCTCAATTCTCTTATCTCAGATTGAGCAGCATTGAGTTGCCTTTGAAGGGCTTCTGTATGATGTTGGGTGTCGTCCTGCATTTCATCAAGACGAAGGATATCTACAGTGTTAACCTGCGCAACCGTATTTACTTGTAGGATACGATTGATCGAAATCCTTGCTTGATCGGCTTGACGGGCTATTCGATTTACTATAACCGGAAGAGCTCTATCGGCTGTTCCTCCTCTAGAGACATTATAGAAACCTCTTGCCATCCCGTAAGGAGGGCGTTGGCCATCTTGCCGACTCCAGTGGTTTATATACTGGCCCCATTCTGGTATAGGTTCTGCTTCACCTTGTCTTAGGGGATGTTCCCCAGGATTGCAGACTTGTGGTTTTGTGTCGGTACCACTTGATTCACTATCTTCAAAAGGTTCTTCATCTGAATCTGAATTTCAACCCACATTTTGTTGATTGTAGGGGTCCCCAGGTAAATTGTGTTCAGCCATATTGTCTGTATTAGAAGTAAGGATAGTAAAATACTCCCATAGTATTTTAATCTTTGTGTTCTGTTCTATAGTTCTTCCAAATATGTATGGTTGGTAAGTTTTAGACATGTTGCAACACTACTATCACTCCCAAACACATGTTGGTCATATCTCAAATCAATATAGTTGATCAGGATATATTAATCCCGGATATGATTATATAACTGCCCAGGTTTGACTATAATGTTCAACATTCAAATACTTTTAAGTTCTTATGATTTTGATATTGTACTTGTAGGTATGAGTGTTAGTATACTTCTTGTAAAAATACTTAAAGTTTTTAAAAAGTATACTTGTAGTCAGAGCTCTTAGCCCCGATGTATTTATAGTTTGTATATCTTTTATGGATTGATATACTGAGTTCACTATAAACAATGCTCTGATACCAATCTGTCACACCCCCAAACCAGATGGCAGAAACGTCCGGGGGTGGAGGACTTCATTTTATCACAACACATGCATCATGGTAATCAAAGTACAAACAACCATTGTATTTAAAAAGTATAAGTATTTACATGTGTTCAATCATTGTATATTGAAACCAAAATAGTTATAAAAGAAGAAGATATGACTCAAAATAGCTCCATCTTCTAAAACAGCTCGGGGAGTACCTGTTTATTATTTCCCTGAGAATACAAGTAATTTGAAAAGAGAGTATCAACATAAAGTTGAGTGAGTGCATAAGTATTTATGTTTGAAATGATGTCTCTGTATCTTGACTATGTAAATTGTTCCAGAAAATCCTATATTTTCTGCTGTATATGAAAAAGTAGTTTTATTCCCATCAAATTGTTCTATTTGTAAATCAATGTTCTGTATTTGTATTCCTTTATGTAAAACTTGTAACTGAGAGTGTGCCTGGTTTTACCAGCTGGTGTTGAAAACTGTAATGTACTATTGTAGTTTGTATTTTGCAAACTGGTACTTTGAAGATGTACTTACGTTTAGTTTGATTATACACTAACGTATTGTTAATATCTTTTTAATGAGTTATTATAACCATACTGAGACTAGATGGCCTGAAACAAACGCTTTGTAGGCATTTAAACTGTTGAGAACAATTGTCACTCATTGGCGTGTATGCCTGACTGTAGCTAGCAGCCTAAGTGAGGGGTTGTCAATCCCAATATAGATCTACACACAATTTGTTTCGATCCCCTGACTGGAGAGTCTGGTTATAATATCAAGACTTTAACTATGTTGTTTAAATGAATTAAACAACCTGAATTGAATGACTCATAAAAAGCATATAAACGTTACATGTATAATAGTTATGAAAACCCAATCATCCTAAAATAATGATTGATTGTATATTCATGAAATTAGTATTCTTAACATGTATTTGAAAATTGTATACCCTTGATTTGTTTTGAACCAAACCTTTGTTTCTTGTAAAACGGTGTATTCTAGTATACTTGAATCATCAATTATAGTTTTATGTATCCTAAATTATACCTATTATAATTTATATGTACTTTTGGAATTGGTATTTAAATGTTTTTGAATGTAACCCCTTGCTCAACATGTTACAAAGGGTATTTAAACTGATGAAATAACTTTTATATTTATATACATATACAATTATATATAAGTAAAATTTAAACGACATTCGGACAAATAACCGGTACTATAAGCCCACATCCAAACAAGGAAAAGGACCCAGAATGAGTTATTAGTCCTAAGCCTTTTAAATCTTATTTATATAAATATATCTACACAAATATGAATTTTGGGGAAAAATATAAGTTTATCAAAAGAGTTTAATATTTTGAGTATTTTTGATGACTTAATGTCATTTTATCACGATTTGAAATCATTTGTTTGTAACACAAAGTTCTTGTGTTAGACTTGTATTCCCCCCCCCCCCCTTAAAACAGTAAAAATTATGAAAATACGGGGGTATGAACTCACTTGATAGGTGGTGATTTGGACAGCGTTTCGTTTTCTGGAAAGGAGTTTATTTGAAGAAAACCCGGCTTTATTTGGACAGAGTTTCAACTGGAGAAGGTTGTTTTTTTATCGGGAATCTCAGGTCTTCGAGGCTTGCTTAGGGTTTTAGACTTGATATCGGGGCTTTGGGGGTTGTAGGTGAGGTTGTGGGAGTGAAAGATATGAAAGTGTGTGAAATTTGGGGTGAAAATGTGCTTAAAACCGGAGAGTCTCGCATGCCTTATATAGGTCGAAGCCTCGGATCCGAAGCAAGGAGAAGGAGACGCGTGTCTCGGAAAAGTGGTGAGGGGGAGGCTTCGCCTCAGACAGCTGGCGAGGCGCGTCGGAACATGAGTGGGTCGCGACTTCGGTCGAATCAGAAGAGGACACGGGTCCGAGCTCGGAGGCTTCACCGTGCGAAGAGTGTGTCGGATGCGCACTGGACCGCGGCTTCGGTCCAATCAGAAGCTGAAACGAAGCGACACACGGAAGCCTCGCATGCGAAGGCACGTGGCCGAATATGCACCATGCGATTTTTCTCGGTTTTCAAGATTTTTCGATTTTTGTGCCCAAAACTTGCGAAATTCATAACTTTCGCATACGAGCTCCATTTTCGACGTTCTTTATATGCACGCGTAGGTAAAATTATACTCTACGAATTTTGTTTAGACTTTCGGCTAATTTTGACTTTATTTTTAATATTATTATTTTTAACAGACCGGGACAGGAAATCCGTTAAAAATTCATAACTTCTTCATCCGACGTCCGTTTTTGTCTGTCTTTATACCGTTGTACTACTATTGACGAGACCTTAAATTCTCGTTTAGGTTGTGTCGGCTAAAAATCACTTAATCTTTATTTCGAGTTTTTAGTTGTATACTCCTATACTGAAACTTAGAAAAATCATAACTTCCTCATACGAAGTCAGATTTTTATGTTCTTTTTATGAAAGTTCTCGGTTTAACATAATCTATAACTTTCATTTAGATTGTTATGGCTAAAAAGCCTTTGATTGAAAATTCACTTTTTATACTGAACAGTGTTTTGCCGGTTTTGTCGCGGATCTTCGATTGGTCATAACTTCTTCGTTATAACTCGGATTTTAGTGTTCTTTATATTTTTGGAAACCTTGTTACAACTTCTACCACTTTGTTCATCCCAATCGAGATTGTTTAATACTTTATTTTTGAGGGTCAATTATGTAAATGTACACAGTATGCTAAAATTTCTCTTTATTATTCTAAAAAGAATTACAAATTGACCTATATTATTACATAGGTTTGAAATAACGGTTTGTTACAGTATTGCTTTGGATTGGTAACTCCCTTTCTTGGAATTCTCCATACTAAAACGTTTTAGTACCTTGTCCAAGTAAGTATTCTGACTAAGTCCTATTAGTCTTTTACTCCTGTTTCTCACTATCCTTATTCCCAGAATATAGGCAGCCTCTCTGAGATCCTTCATAGCGAAACACTTCCCAAGCCAGGACTTGACTTCCTGCAGGGTTGGGATGTCGTTTCCTATGAGCAGTATGTCATCGACATACAATACGAGGAAGCTAACTATACTCCCACTGGCTTTGACATATACACATGAATCATCCTCGCTTCACAGGAAACCAAACTCTTTGACTTTCTCGTCGAAAAAAAGATTCCATCTGCGAGATGCTTGTTTTAATCCATAAATGGATTTCTCAAGCTTGCACACTCTATTAGGATGCTTCGCATCGACAAAACCCTCTGGCTGATTCATGTATACATCCTCAGCCAACTTCCCGTTAAGGAAAGCTGTTTTGATGTCCATCTGCCATATTTCTTAATCATGAAACACAGCTATGGCTGGCATCACCCTAATAGACTTTATCTTCGCAACTGGTGAGAAGGTCTCATCATAGTCAACTCCGGGAGTTTGAGTAAAGCCCTTCGCAACCAATCGTGCCTTATAAGTGTGCACTTTCCCATCCATGTCGGTCTTCTTCTTGAAGATCCACTTGCACCCGACCGTCTTACGACCTGGCACATTTTCAACCAAATTCCATACTTGGTTGTCATACATGGACTGGATCTCGCTGTCCATCGCCTCTTTCCATATTGCAGACTCCGGGCCTGCCATGGCTTCCTTGTAGCTGTTAGGTTCGTCCAAATTTATCAGTGTACTGTCACTAATAAACGTATCACCTTCACTTGTTATATGAAAACCATACAACACAGGTGGAACACTAACTCTACCGGAACGTCTAAGAGGTAAGGACTCGTCAATTGGATTAGCAGGGGTTTCCTCCTCAAGTTGAGTGCCAGTGTTAGAGGTTCCTTCATCGTTCGACTCTTGAAGTTCTTCAAGATTAATTTGCCTCCCACTGTCCCCTTGGCTTATAAGTTTTCGCTCTTAGAAAACCCCTCTCCTCGCAACAAAGACAACATTGTCACTCGGTCTATAGAAGAGATATCCAAAGGACTTCTGCGGATAGCCGATGAAAATACACCGCTCACTACGAGGTTCGAGTTTGTCGTGAGTCTCTCGTCTTACGAAAGCCTCGCAATTCCAAACCTTGATATGTGCCAACAAGGGAGCTTTCCCTGTCCACATCTCGTGAGGTGTTTTGGCAACCTTCTTCGTAGGGACTAAGTTAAGTATATGGGCGGCAGTCTCTAAGGCATACCCCTAGAATGAGATAGGTAGCGAAGCACGACTCATCATGGAACGAACCATGTCTAGCAAGGTTCGATTACACCTCTCAGCCACACCATTCCACTGCGGTGTCCTAGGTGGCGTCAATTGCGAAACGATTCTGCATTCCTTGAGCTAGTCGTGGAATTCAAGACTTAGGTACTCTCCACCTCGATCGGATCGAAGCATCTTGATTTTCCTACCCAGCTGATTCTCCACTTCTTGCTTAAACTCTTTGAACTTTTCAAAGGTTTCTGACTTGTGCTTGATTAAGTAGATATACCCATATCTGCTATAATCATCGGTGAAAGTCACATAGAAGCGGCTCGCATCCCTTGTGGTGGATCTAAAGGGTCCACACACATCGGTGTGTATGAGATCCAATAAACCCTCACCCCTCTCACTAGAACCAGTGAAGGGTGACTTGGTTATCTTTCCAAGTAAACAAGACTCGCACACGTCATCGTCCCTAAGGTCGAATGACTCCAACACTCCATCCTTTTGGAGTTGGGCTATGCGTTTCTTGTTCACATGTCTAAGACAACAATGCCACAAGCATGCTTTATCCAAACTATTGGAAGAATCGATACACAACACATCATTTCCTAGATTGTCTACAACCATCACAGTTTCATATATTCCATTACAAGGCAATGCTTCAAAATAGAAAACACCATTAAGATAAGCATTAATAGAACCCTTTTCATTATCAAATGAATATCTAAATCCTTGTCTATACAAACCATGAAAAGAAATGATGTTTCTTGCCATTTCAGGAAAATAGCAACAATTATTCAAATCTAGTCCTAATCCATTACTAAGCACTAAAGGATAAACTCCAATCTTGGTGACAGGCGACGCTCTTCTGTTCCCCATGATCAAGTTTATCTTCCCATGCTCCACATCCCTATTTCTTCTTAGGCCCTGCAAATCAGAACAAATATGAAAACC
Organism: Lactuca virosa; assembly: GCF_052849685.1. NCBI lineage: Eukaryota > Viridiplantae > Streptophyta > Magnoliopsida > Asterales > Asteraceae > Lactuca > Lactuca virosa. The sequence goes on from NC_136434.1 coordinate 266,983,418, forward strand.
ACACCCTGTATCAAGAACCCAAGAAATAGCATGTGATGAATCATTAGATTGAATAGTGTAAATACCTGCGAAGGACGGCTTGATCTTCCCATCCTTGATATCTTGCAAATACTTCGGGCAGCTTCGTTTCCAATGCTCTTTGTCGTGGCAGTGATAGCACTCTGTATCCTTTGGGTTGGAGGTGGGTGCAGCGGAACCAGCCTTGATTCCACTAGAAGAGGTGCCATCATGGGACTTTCCCTTGTGGTGGCTCTTTGAAGGAGCCTTCCTCTTCTTACCCTTCCCTTGCCCAATAGCCAAGAGTGGCGCAGCAGTAGGAGTAGGAGTTTGTGCAACGACTTTGTCTTTGAGGTTGCTCTCAGCAGTCCTCAACAGCCCTTGAAGTTTACTCAACGTGACCTCCTCTTTGTTCATGTGGTAGGTCATGTGAAACTGATTGAAGCAGGGTGGCAGTGAATGAAGAATGATGTCAATCGCCAGCTCTTCATCGAAGTTAACATTTAACTTCAGCAGGCGGTCGACATACCTTTGCATTTTCTGCAGATGAGCAGTGACAGACTCTCCGTCCCTCATCTTGGTCGTGATCATCGAAGTGATGATCTCGTACCTCTCCTACCTCGCACTCTGGTGGTACCTTTCAAGCAAATCCTGATGCATTTCGTAGGGATAGAAGTCCTCGTAGGACTTTTGGAGTTCAGCAGTCATGGTCGCTAGCATGATGCAATGGACTTTCGTGGCATCACGCTCATAGGCCTTAAAGGCAGCGATCTCCTCGGGAGTAGCAGTGCTCATTTCCACCTCTCTCAGCTCCTTGTCGAGGACATACTCCTTGTCCTCGTAGCGGGTGACCATCCTTATGTTACGGATCCAATCATTAAAATTGTTTCCGTCGAAGATCACCCTCCCACATAAATTCATGAGTCGGAGGTGTTTGAGTTCGACATCTGAAAAGGAAAAGAGACAAAGTTTGATTAGAAAAGAACCCCCAATTAAACACCCAAATGAGAAATTAGGGCTAGGATCCAACAACATTATTTGCAATTTAGAATAGGGATGTCGTAATCTAAACAGCAAATAATTTGAAGGTAAGTGAATGACGATTCACTAATTTCCACCATGAAAAACGAAAGCAATTAAGTTTTAAATATATTGAAAACTCCTAGATCTTTTGAGATTCATTGAACTTTTCAATGGCATGTTTAAATCTCGATATGCCCCTCAAGTTTGTGACTGGGATACCGAGGATCACAAACAGGGTGTGAATAACCATGCAAATGTACATGGTGCCCTCAATGTTACAGTCACCTAATCAATGTGCCGGTTAGCCACACACACTCCATTGATCTATGACAAACATTGAGTCACCCTTTGCCACCTTTTCTAAGACCCAAATTAGTATGTCGGTTAACCACACACGCTCCACTAACGTCTCGGCAAGGGTACAAAGTGTAATTTCATGGAATAGCATCAAATTCGCATTTTGCCTAAAGTAACTAAGATTGGGAATTTTATGAAAACATTTAGTTACTTTATTAGTCATTATACTTTTAATGAGGAATTATTTTGCCCTATCCTACCCGTTCGGTTAACGACCCTCCACCAATCAAGGAAGCGGTGGGTGAGAGTGGACACCCATTAAACGGCCATTTTATAGGCCATAACCTTAAACCCCCCCCCCCCTTTATAGATTGGCTTCGTGAATGAGGCTTACTAACAGTAAGACTAGCTTAATCTTATACATATATATAATTATTAATCTTATAATATTATAATAGTATAAGGGTGTATTTTAAACATTTCAAAATACTAGGGTTTTAATCAAATTTAAAATTTCTGAAAATTAAAACCTTTTAATTTAAAATTTTAAATATTAAAACTTTGATTTAATAATTATCACAAAATTAAACAATTAATTTGAATTATTGAATCCTGGAGGATTATCTATTAAATTAAACAATTACTTTAACCTAATCCCTTAATCCCCTAAAACTCGAAAATTGGGATGGGATAATTCATAAAATCTTTAATTACCATATTAAACAATTAAAGGGATAATTACAAGATATGGCATTATCCAAATCCCTAAAATTTAGGAATCTTATCTTGGGGAGGAGGCAATTTCGAAAACCCTAGGGTTAGACAACCCTAAACTCGAAATCTTGGGGGCTAAAGAAAGGGTTTGGGAAACCCTAACAAAAATTTCGAAAACTAGGGTTTAGGAACCCTAATTTCGAAAATCAAGCCCTTAGGGTTTATTTTCCATAAACCCTAATTTGTCATATTCATACTCTTGTATCAAATCTAATTGAAAAACAAAACCAAAAGATCTTATACCACTGATGGGTTTTATACAAACAATCATATGTGTGCATGCAACCCTAATTGGATCTATGTTTTCACTATTAGACATACAACTTTATGAACAAAAAAAAACTTGGCATGCTTCTATAATTTTCTAAATTCACATAGAAGAATAGAATACATACCTTTTGTTGTTATGTAGTAATAACAACTTGTTTCTTGAATCTCCTTAGCTTTGAAAGCAAGTACCACAAGTGTAGTACCTCTAATGGCTCACAAACACACTTGAGTGAAAGGATGAATATGAGAGAGAGTATGGAGGGTAACAAGCTCACAAAATCGGCTCTGTTAGGGTTTCTCTAAGGGGTTCCGATTTTGAGTGCCTTAGGGTGCTATTTATAGTTGAAGTCAACTAGGGTTTCAAGGTGGAAACCCTAATCCCTTAGCTTAGGGCCTAAGCAACCCATGGACTCCTTTCCTTAAGCCCTGACGAAAACTCCTAGATCCTTCTAGGATTTTCGGCCAAGCCTTAATAAAGGTGATCCAATGGCCCAAAGTCTCAACTATCAAATAATTACAAAACAGCCCCTGCACTTTTAATTAATTCCTTTAATCCCAAAATTAATTCCTAATTAGTTTCTGATTAAATATTAATTAATAATATGATTCCAAATTAATATATTACTCATATAATATATTAACAAATCATATTAATACCCTAATTGATTATTCTTAACAATAAATCAGCCTCTCTCCTCAACAGTCATCTTGTCTAGTCACCAGTGTGAAGGCAACCCAAAAGGACCATGCTATAACCGGGTTAAGTACATATCAAATGTAGTTATGGACTTAGACACTAATCCAACATGTTCCATCGGAGACGGGATGATGACGATCCTCCAGATCCAGAAATCCTCTACAAACATCTCGCCAAAGATTATGATGATGGTGATGGTGGTTCCACCAGACACTGTTGGTGGTTCTTCTTCACGAGGATTGAAAAAAGTATGAGAATGTTGAGGGTGGATAAGAGTAGAGGGTAAGGAGCAGTAGGGGTACTATTTTTAATAAAAGAAATCAAAAATAATAAACAAATAATAAATAAATAGAAAAGGGTATTATAGTCAGTTCATGTCTGTCAAGGACGAAACGTGCAACTTTTAATTATATGAGGGATGATCCGAGTTAATTTTTGAAATTAGGGACTAAATGTGCAATTTGGCACTTGGACCAGGGACGAATCGTGTAATTTACTCTAAATTTTATAAAACTAATTTATTAGTAATCAAAACGTTAAACTATTATAAAATTACAAAGAAATATACTTTGATTCACAAGTAAATTTCATTAAATTAATTTGTGAATGATCAAAATGTTGAAATAATAAGTCATTCACATTGTGAATGCTAAAAATAAAATTATATGTAGTTTAGATTCATAGTATGAATATGTTCACAGTGTGAATCAGATTCACACAGTGAATCTCATTCATATTGCAAATCTGATTCACACTGTGAATATGACTTACAAAGTAAAAAAAAAAACTATTTTTTTACATCAATATCAATGTCTATTTAAAATGTATCAAAAGTGATGAATTTTGATATATTTATTTTATTTTTTTCGATAAGAAATAAACGTAAATATTATAAGAAAAACAAAAAAATAAAGTGGGTTTTTTCGGAATAAAAAGTATATTTTTTATATATCCTTATGGATATGTTTATGGAAAGAAGATAAAAAAAATATGAATTTTGGTATATTCAATTTTTTTATAAAAAAAATCTTAAAAAAAACGATAAAAAAAGTGGGCTTTTTTGCTTTGATCCGGTACATTTGCATCTAACATTTAAATGTACAACCATTTTCTTGGCCTTTGATCAACTGTTCTCTAAATGCCAATATTGGTTCATTGGTTCTATGGTTTAAAATGGTTTCATGTTGAGAAAAAATCTTAGCCATTAATCATTTATATATATATATATATATATATATATATATATATATATATATATATATATATATATATATATATATATATATATATATATATATATATATATATATATATATATTAGGGGTGTGCAATAAACCGCACAAACCGCATAAACCGCCCGCACCGCACCAAACCGCACCGCATAACGCGGTTTAAAACACTCGCGGTGCGTTTTGCGGTTTGTATTTTTATTAAACCGCATTATGCGGTGCGGTTTGCGGTTTACGATTACAAAATTGCGGTTTAAACCGCACCGCATTGATAAAATCAATTAATGATTATATATATATATATATATATATATATATATATATATATATATATATATATATATATATATATATTAGAAAATATTTTGCCATGTCCTAAATTAGTGATATTATCTTAAGTTTTAAAATGTAATATCAAGTAATCCAAAATTTAACGCAGTTACCATATTTTTTTGTCTCAAATTCATTTTCAACTAAGATTCAGTGACCATTATTTTATGGTCACTATGTTTTCTTAACTAATGTATATTCATAAGTAGTTAATGACCATAATTATTTGACCACCAAATTTCTTAATGACCACTTAGTGAGCCGTTAGTGATGACAATGATAGTATTATCATTGAATTTAAAGTTAATAATTAATCAAACCGCAAAACCGCATGTAAACCGCATAAACCGCCCGCACCAAACCGCACCGCATAATGCGGTTTTGAACGTTCGCGGTGCGGTTTGCACTTTCTAAATAACTTAAACCGCATATGTGGTGCGGTTTGCGGTTTTGGCTTTAAACCGCACCAAATCGCACCGCGCACACCCCTAATATATATATATATATATATATATATATATATATATATATATATATATATATATATATATATAGGTTCAAACGAGAACAAATATATGTTTTGAGAACTTGAGAACAAATCTTAGCCATTAATCCTTTAAAGAAAAGGTGTGTTCTATTTTTTATTAGTTAGGGGTATTTTTGTCAATTGTATTTTTATATACATAAGCGGGTAAAGAGTACATGTGTTGAGCTACCAAAGAAGTAATAACCCCTAAAGAAGCTAGAGCAAGGCCTAATTGAAAATGAAGTGAATTATTAATTGTGTCATAAAGACCCTTATGCCCACGTCCCAATCTCCCTCCCGGAGGGATATGTGCATCTAAAAGATCTTCCATACCCCTCTTAATCCCAAGAAACTCCTGATCTCCGAGGCAGACTTCGGAACCTCCCACTGCATCATGGCCTCAATCTTGGCCGGATCGACCAAAATCTCATTCTGGTTAACGAGATGCCCCAAGAAATAGACATCTCGTAACCAAAACTCACACTTCGAGAACTTGGCATACAACCATTCTCGCCTCAAAACTCCCAAAATCTCTCGAAGGTGCTCATCATGCTGCTCCCTGGTCTTCGAATACACTAAGATATCATCAATAAAAACAAGATTGATCGATCGAGCATCGTCCTACATACCCGATTCATCAAATCCATAAATGTTGCAGGCGCATTGGTGAGACCAAACGGCATCACTACGAACTCATAATGACCATAACGAGTCCGAAACGTGGACCTCTCCACGTCCTCCTCTCTAACCCTCATCTGATGATACCTGATGCGTAATTTATATACTAGTTTTAACCAACTAGTTTAACTAACTATTACGCCTAAGGCAGTGTGCCTAATTGAAAATAGAATAGCACAAATAATCGGGTATCGAACACATGGGACGGGAATAATGCTTAATTTTATCTACTAAAGTTAACTAAATTACTATTAATTAAAAAATGGGTTTTTCTCTAGTTTCGTAAGACTAAAAACTTAAACACTTTTAACCAATCAAGAAAGTTGGGTCCGCTTAGTTTTTCTTTTTCGAGGATGGATCGAATGGTGAGTGATGAGGTTGTTACAGTTGGGGTAGTCATATACAAAATAATAAGATTCATTTTAATATCTTTGATATAATTTATTTTAAAGTTAATTAACCTTTAAATTAAATTTGAAAAGCTAAGATCCACATCACCCAAAATAACTTGAGGCGGTGACTCACAACACAAGTGATTTTGTTGATCGGTAGGTTGCGATAACCAATTACAACTCTTATGTAATTATTAGATTAATGGGATCCAAAAAAAACATTTCTTTGTTTTTAATGGTATGTTGATCCCATCTATGCCTCAAGACTCTTATGATTATGTGACCTTTATCACATAAGAACTTATCAAATCATCCACTTAAAAAAACTTATGAATTATATTTCACAAATGGTTAGGTAACATTTATCCTATTAGTACATAAACAACTCTTTGTTTTCTCTAAGACAATTTTTCTATAACCAAAATGCATGGAAAAAAAGTTATATAAAAATAAACACTTTTAAACTACAAGTTGCCAAAGAAAACAAATATGGACATTTCTTTAGCCAAAAAGAAATCAATGCTTGTTTTTCAAAAACCAAAGATTATCGAACATAAAAAATCATGCTAACATATAAAAGATAGCTCTGATACCACTGATGGGTTTTGATACAAAAATAAGAGAGTTTTTCATAAAAACCGGGCAACAGAAACTTTAAAATTTTCTATAAATTTTCAAGTTTATTTCAAAACAAAACCACAAATGATCCTTTTAAATACGTTAGAATGATATTAAAACCAACCATATGGTGTTTTAGAATGATGGCCTTTGGAGTCTTTGAACCCTCTTAGTTTTGGGGTGTTGATGAAGATGGAAATATCAAAGAGGGTGATCTTCTCTATAAGTATCCACCACCAAGATTAAGGTACCAAGAAATGATAGTTTCCTTCTTGTAAGCTTTGTTCTTTAAGCCTTTAAGTGCTTAAAAAACTAATCTGTAACACCCCAAAAATACAGATAAAATTTTTGTTTTTAAATTCATTCAATTCATAAGAAACTAATACCAAAATATTCAAAAAAGTCACATTGTATCATACTATCAAAGTACAAATCCCAAAATCACTAAGTGCGGAAAAACATGGAGTGATGCGGTGCGATCAAGTCGGGCCCTTCCCCTACGAACAGGAAGTACCTGAAACAGAAACTGAAAACTGTAAGCACAAAGCTTAGTGAGTTCCCCCCAACATACCACATACTAAACAAACATACTGCCAAGCATATATGGGTGATGGCCTACCCCTTCGGTCTATTTCAACCGGATACTACCAACAATATATAGGTGTTGGCCTACCCCTTCGGTCTATCTCAACTAGACCTGTCGAAAAAACCCGAAACCCGTTCTACCCACCCGACCCGTTTCGAATTCGGGTAGAATGGGTCGGGTAGAACGGGTAACAGGTATGAACATTCGGGTAATAGGTTAACCCGATAATAATATAGGTCGGGTTTTAGGTATGAATATTTATTTTTGGGTATACCCGAATACCCGAATTCGTTTTTTTAAATAATACCAAATATACAATGCAGTCACGTACGACACTTCAAATAAAACAAAACCCTTCGTTTCCTTCTTATGAACGACGGCTCGACAGTCGTCGCAAACTTGCAAAGGGAATACGACGTTGAAGCTGAAGTCCTGAATCGTCATCATAATTCTCAGTCTCTCACTATCGCACAGCATCGCAATTCGCAGTTTCTCAGTTTACCCTTAACCCTCATCGACTCCTCCATTTGTATAGGATTGGGAGAAGTTGGTATGTCTAATTAGAGCTCGGATTGGATATGGAAATGAATATGGCAACGTGAAGATGCAAGACTTTTTTTTGTTATGTTTAGACTTTTATGTTTTGAGTTGGGTTATGACTTATGAATTTTACTCTTTTTGTTATGTTTAGACTTTTATGTTTTGAGTTAGGATATGACTTATGAATTTTACTCTTTTGTTATGTTTAAACTTTTATTGTTTAGTTGGGTTGGGTTTAGACTTTTTTTGTTGTGTTTAGACTTTAATTATTTAGACTTTTTTTGTTGTGTTTACTATTATTCCATGCTAATCATATTCATGGTTTTTTTTATTTTATCAAAATTTGGAATGGAATTAAAAAAGTACATAACATACTATAATGATTTGTATTGTTATTATATGCGTACATGTTAATTGTATGGAGTATTTTCCTACCAAATTCTTTATTAAACCAACCAACATGTAAAAATAAAAAAATATTAAAAAAAAATTATCAATGAGTGTCATTTAAGAAATTTTCGGGTATACCCGATAATTACCCGACCTGACCTCAAACCCGAATACCCGAAAACCCAAATTACAATATAGGTCGGGTATCGGGTATTATTTTCTTAAGGAAATACCCGTTCTACCCGAAACCCGAAAATTTTACCCGTTTGACACCCCTAATCTCAACCGGATACTGCCAAGCATATCTAGGTGCTGGCCTACCCCTTCGATCTATTTCAACTGGATATTGGGTCTATTTCGCCCCTACTACTACCACATAATATCATAACAGTAATCACCGAGTCATCAAGCAAATACATACATGACTGAAAATTATCACAAAGACAATCATCATGCTATAACATAACTAGTGGGCCGGCCTTGGTGCCTTCGACCCACGGCTACAGCGAAGGAAGAATCACCTCCGACTGTGGGTATCAAATCGCACTCAGCAGATAACTCGCGAACACCTCTCCCTATCGCACAACATTAAACCCTAATTAGAAGTTAGGTCACAATCTAACCCAAAGGTCCAAAATCCTAGTCCTTGACTTAAGGCAAAAGGGCTCCTTTACCTTTGCCTTATTGGGCCTCCTTCTCTCCAAGGCCCAAAACCACAAAACCCAAAAAGGCATCCAAGCCCACCATATGGCCTTTAAGACCCACTATGGCCCAAGGACCCCAGACATGGCCTTATGCCCAAAAAGGACTTGCTACACTCAGGTGGGCCCGAGTGTTGGGTTTTTATTCAAAAATCCGGTTTCACAACTGGTAAAATGACAACGGAAGCTTTAAAAATGTTGAATAAAACTAAAACTATTTTACCCATCAATGATTATTTTGCAAGAGTTAGAAAGATTAAAACAACCATAGAATGGAAAGCATAACAACCTTTGAAGACTTTAATCCTCATGGGAGGTTGGAAGTTCATGAAGTGTGGCATGAAACTCTAAAACAAGACTTCTCTAGAAGTATCCAAAAAGCAAGAGTAGAACCATCAAAATATGCTAGTATACATTTGTGATTTGTTGTTCATAAGCCTTTGAAATATATACCAAATATATGTTCAAAGGTGAAGCAACAAAGGGACTTTGTCTAACATCAAAATGCAAGAGAATGGAGGAGAAGAAGAGCTTATGAAGCTCGAAATTTGGCAGCCCCATAGAGAGCAAGGTGCTCTAGGATTTTGGCTCCAAAGAAGAACAAAATGAGGCTTGCAATAACTTTAATCTAACCTTCCATGCCCTCCCTTATATAATGGCCAAAAAGCAAGAAGAGACCATAAAGCCAAAAGGCGAAAGGAGACACAAAAATAAAGCATGGGACAACACTCTTCCAAGCATGGCATGCACCATTAAACAATTCAAAAGAAGACCATGCCTGGTTTCCTTTCAATTTTCGAAAAAGGCATGTCACAAAGAAGACAAAAGTTGTCTCATGGCTAGTTTATATATACATACATGTTATCTTTATAAAAATCAATCAATTTTATAGAGAATTCCTAACATATATATATATATATATATATATATATATATATATATATATATATATATATATCTTATTTTATATAAAACTATCTTTTATATAAATTGTAGATATAAATATAAATATATAAATATCTTATTTTTATATAAAACTACCTTTTATATAAATTGAACTACTTTATTAAGATATATTAATATAACTTATAAATAATCATACTTTATGATATATTTCATAAGTTGTTATTTTTCCAATAAATATTATTTCCACAAATAATAAATTCCCAATAAGTAAAATATTATTTCCATGAAATAATAATTTTCCAATTAAATACAAGTGTTGATATATTTATTAATAATCAATTAACGGTAACTTGCTATATGGTGTGACCTTATAGGATCATATATTATTAGCAATATCATTCTATAATGACTCTTGGGCATACAAGATCTTTCAATCTCCCACTTGCACAAGACTCATCATAGATTGATATAGACAGTGGTGAACGTCTAGCAACATTTCACTGCCCCCAATCACATTTGACGAAGAATGTCATTCATCAATATCCAATTCCCAAAATCTCTAAGCTTCAATTGATGTATTAAGGTAAATCAATTATCCCTTTGTTACAGACATCATGTTGAACATGAGCCTTGGATCGCAATCAATCTCATTTATAATTCAACTTTGGGTAACGTGTGTTAGATGTCTAACTCTCAACACATAAGAGGAACAAATCCCATCTTGACTACATAAGCCTCTTGCATAGTTCACACCATACCCGAAAATGACTTTTATAACTGTCCGGTTAAGGAACAGTATTTGGTCATATCAAAGCACAACACTCCCTACACTTAAGTCCCACTATGTGTCTCATGTATTAAGGATACAAAGATAATACCTTTTAATCAAGTGTCACTCACGACTGCGATCTATGAGTTGATCATGATGCGGATCCGTTCAGTACTAGTTCTCTAACAAGTACCTATGAAACTTGGTTACAACCACTTGCCTACTTTCATCTAGTGAGAGGCAACCAATCCATTTCATATTAGTCTTACTTCATAATTGTTCCCACAATCATGACCGACTATGAACCTTTAGAATAATAAGATTATTCATAGATTAAACTTGTTAATATAGAACACAACAAGTATTAATGTAATGATCATATCCCAGTATATCAAAACATTATTTAATAGTTGTAGTTACAATGTTCCAATATCCAAATACTAAATTCAAATCAAAATCCTATTACTAGTATAATGAAGTCCTATAGCTGAAGTATGACTAATCATGCTTAGCCCATATATGGACTTTATTAATGGGTCCGACTAATTTTAATTTGTATGAATTTTGCGAATACAATCATCTCCATATTTGACATTACTCTAAGTATAGTTAAAATTTTTGGAGAATATAATTGGTGCTCTTATGTGACATAGAGTTTCTTAGATTGATTAAGTACACTCTATTACTCACAAAAGATTTCTAGGTTATCCCTGAATGGAAGAATTCAACCTAGTTTTTCAATGATCTAGTTCATCCAATTATATTTGATTTCAACTTTTGAAAAGTAGTGTATTCTTATTTATTAGATTGTGCTATTTTGTTTTTCTTGGACCTCATGTGACAATGTCAAGAATCTTCCAACGGAATCTTTTATCTTGACCTCTTTCAAGATATTGTCATTTCATGCAAAAAGAATTTTTTAAAACCTTTAACATTCATCTTTATCTATCTCTTATAGATTTTACATTCCAAGAATGTATCTTGTCATTCCTAAGTCTTTCATTCTAGAAATACTTTTCAAGTCAAGGTGAAAACCACCTTGCATAGTCGGAATGTCATTTCAAATGATTAAGTATGTCTCTTTTATACAAGATTAGGAATATCACTATCCTCCCACTAGTTCTTAGTAAACACACACACGTTCTTGTTCATTTTGATATAAAAGCATATCTTGTATCTTTATATTAAAATGTCTATTCCAACCTTGAGATGTTTGCTTTATATCCACAAGTGGATCTTAAGCCTTGCACGTTTGGTTAGGATAACATGGATTAAGAAAACCTCCAAGCTAAGCTATATAGACATCTTCTAGTAGATGTTTGTTAAAAAAAGCGGTCTTTCTTGAAATCTATTTGTTATATCTCATATTAATAATATGAAGTTATAGTAAATAATATCCTTGTTGATCTAGTCATAGCTACTTGTGAAAAGGTTTGATCATAGTCAATGTCATGAGTATGATAAGGACCAATAGTCAATGACATGTGTATGAGAAAATCCTTATATAACAAGTATTACTAAATGTGTATATATATCCATGTATATATTCTTTCTAGAAGAATCTATTACTCCTTCTAGCCTTGCTATAGAGAGGAAGATTAAGCAAGCCCATACTTGATTATTAAACATGGATTACATCTCAATGTTCATGACTCTAAGTCATTTGTCAGAATCAAGATCTGATATAACATTTTGGTAGTTGATGGTTTAACTAGAAACCTTCAAGAACTCATCAATAAGAGATTCCACATTTCTCAAGTCATAGATGATTTCGACCATTATTGTGAACAATTTGTGTTTATGAATAGCTACTATTCATGTTCAATAATTCCTTGTTGAAACTAGTGCCAACAATTGTTACATTCGGCTATGGTTCTTGAGCTGCTTCAAGTTCCACGTACCTCCCACTTGCTTTGTCATTAGAAGCTTGCTTTCTGCTAACTCAGCTTTCAGAGGAATAAATGAACTTATTCTTGGTGGGTTTGTATATAATAATCTAAATTCCCTTTTAGGATATTCTACAATTATGTAATTAGTTGGTGTTTGTATTCTAGATACAATTAATAGTGATTGAAGTATAATCCCAAAAAGGTTAAAATGAGGACATTTCTACCGATTAGAAAGTAAACTGTATCAATTAAAGTTTAATTCACCCTTTATCATCACGAAGGCTTTAGATGGTACTACTGGGTTGTATCTTGTGCTTAATCATAGACATTCATTAGAAAAGAAGTCATACACCAAAGTGTATAGTTCCTTAATAATTATTTTCTCTATACTTTAGTGAAAATATTATTAGTAATCTTTTATATATAAATAAGATTCACATATGTCAAATAAACTATATTATTTGCCTTCAAATATCCCTTTCTTGAAGTTGGAATATGTTGATTTCATTTATACAATAAAGATAACAATGTCATGGATAAGTTTGATTTAAAACAAGTTTAAGTCAAAAGTGCTTGCATATAGAACTTAATTTTATTTATAAAATGTTGATATTTACTTTATAATTCTATTAAGAGATCTAGTCTCAGAAATAGAAGTCAACCATTTCAGAATATGAGTATTATCGTCATGAAAAACGATCTACTAAATAATCAAACATTTAAACAAATAACTGAGACATAAATATTTAGACATGCTAAATTTAAAACATACATTGTTCCAAAACAAACATTGTTTTATATTACAAGCAATTTATGTTCTAAGCATAAATAATAAACTAAACTTCGAGAGTGTAGTTCCAACTTGCTTGTGCTCAGCTAGTTACTCTTCTGTAAATATTTGCAATCAAGTTACAAATATTAGATTAACATTTAAGTACCAAGTACTTGAGTGTTACACGAAAAGTATGAGTTCTATCGAGTAGATACCTGAAGTACTAGTCTCTTTCAGACTTTCTTTCTAGATAAGAGGAGCAGTTCCTCTACCAGTGTCCAATTTCTTCTCAAAAGAAACAAGATCCATCTATGTGGGCCTTATTGTATTTCTTGGGCTTAAAGGTGTTTATTCCATGAAACATGGGCCTTTTAGATCACACAAGGTGACTCTTTTAGTCTTGCACTATTCCAACAAAATATCACTATATTTTTTGGAATATTGTTTAACTTGTTATATTATTAAATATATATATCTAAATTATCCAAAACTTCCTAGAAGTCATGAATAGTTGTTCCTAGTATGATGTTAGAAGCATCTTGAGCATCACTGTGATGCATTTACTAGGTATCATATTCGGGTCTATTGCTCAAAGCAATTTGTTTAAGAATAGGTCCTTTAAGTGTATATAATTCCACATCTCTCACGAGATTGTCTCTTAAGACATGAACCCATTCATTGAAGTGTATCTATTGAATGTTATTGTTGCATTAAGTCATTTAAAGAGAAATGACATTTCATGGTTATGAGAGTGGATTATATATCTGCAAAATTTTAAAAAAATTCATTTAGTATTTTCAATATTTAATCTTTAATAATTAATAGCCCTTTTAGTTTCTAAAAACATTAACTATCAAAGTCTAGGATCCAAGTTGCAAAACAAATAAATGGTTAGGTATCCTTTATCACATTCATCCGAATTCAACCCGGTAGATATCGATTATCAATTATATCTTATCATATAATTCCTAGATTTATGGATCGCTAATAACAAATTTAATTAGACATGTTTGATCCCATCTATGCATCAGAACTCTCTTGCTTAGGTGTCCTTTATCACAAGAGATTTCCGATCAAATCATCCAATTTGAAAAACTTGTGTAATCAGCCTATAACTTGATTATAGAAATCGTGAAAACACCCCGGCCATCAAAAGATAACACCAAGCGGTTAGGTATCTTTTATCCCACCAGTGCATACAACAGACGTGCGAGTGTTGTTTAAAAATGATTGCATAGATTTGAGGTTTGTAAGGGGTCTTTGATGTTTTTATAATTCTAGTTTAAAAAACATGTTATATCATGGTTATTGCATGCATTCAATAAACCATGGTATACCTTTTAAAAATCTTATTTTTATGAAAAAATCACATTTTAACAATGTTCCTTTTATATAACCTGGTTTTATAAAATTGATGCTGTAACAACCCGATATTTTTAAGTCAATGTAACATTCAAAAAGTCAAATGTAATAAACTGTTTGGAATCAACGAAAATAGCATCAAAAATGAAGTGTTCAAAAATCTAAATTGGGATACTCAAAGTGTTAGACATCGTGCCAAGGTTTCCAAAAACATAAAGAACACTCAAATCCGAGTTATAACGAAGAAGTTATGACCAATCGAAAATCCACGACACACCCGGTAAAACACTGCTAAACGTAAAAAGTGAAACTTCGATAAAATACTTTTTAGCCTTAGGTATCTAAACAAAAGTCATGGATTTCGTTAAACCGTGAGCATACATAAAGAGAACGCCCAAATCTGACTTCGTATGAGGAAGTTATGATTTTTCTAAGTTTCGGAACAGCGGTAGACAGCTAAAAATTCGGAATAAAGATCGAGCAATTTTTAGCCAACGCAACCTAAACGAGAGTTCAAGGTCTCTACAATAGTAGCACAATGGTAAAAAGACAGACGAAAACGGACGTCGGATAAAGAAGTTATGGATTTTTAACGGAATTATCGTGTCCCGGCCTATTAAATAAAATATAATTAAAAATAAAATCAAAATTTGCCGACGAAGTCTAAATGAAAGTTGTAGAGTATTTTCTCACCTTCGCGTGGATATAAAGAACGTCAAAAACGGAGCTCGTATGCGAAAGTTACGTATTTTTGAAGTTTTTGGCACGCATTACGAAGCTTATCCGAAGGAGTACGCCTAGCGTACTGAATGGAGGGCCTCGGATCGGCCACGTCGCCACTACCACTCTACTGCCATCCCATCCGAAGACCGGAGACCGTGACATCATCGCTGACGTACGCCCCGCGTACTTCGGAGTACGCCCAGCGTACGAGGGCAGTGTTCCTCACCTATAAATAGGATGCGAGACCTCCGACTTTCCTTGCCCATTTCCTCCTTCTCTCTCATTCTTACTCCACATTTAGCATCCCGAGACGATCCCGACTTCCCGGTTTCATACCTCAGCCCCGACGAAGGTCCGAAGCCCCGAGATTCCCGAGAATCTCACCACTTTCCGGTCGAGGTGCCGCCCGAGGAAAAATCTCGTTTTCTTCGAATCATCACACTTTCCAGGTGAGTTCATACCCCTACTTTTCACGTATTTTCATGTTTTAGGGGGGGAATACAAGTGCAACACGAGAAAAACTTATCGTTTATACGGATTCACATACATCACCTACATTTTTTATAAATGTTAAAATAACTTTGATATCAACGTTATACTTTACATGCAAAGTTAGTATTACATCGAGTTTTTATCGCCAAATGGAACACACTTTCAGAAAAACTATAATGGGTATAGTTTGCAGGTTATTCATTACATCTTTACGTAAACATTGTGAAAATGAAATACTTTCATCTACACGAAATATAGACTTTTCTTTTCATAAATCTATTAAATACTAAGAGTTGTGAGACATTCAGCTTCAACGTACTCTCAAGTACGTATTTCAAGTCTTGTATTATAAACCATAATCTCTTGGAGGGAGAGCGTGATACTTGTGTATAGATCTATACGGGATTGACAATCCCGCACCTAAACTGTTAGCTACAGTTAGACCGGCAGGTCTGGGGTGACAAACGTCATAACACTACAACGCCTGAAGAACGTTGTTACAGGCAGTCTGGGTCAATAGCATGGTTATAAAACTCACACGGGAGTATTAATATAAGTTTCATTTACGAGACTTTTTGATGCATACACATTATTTGAGTATAAATACACTTTCACCATTTAAACACGAAGGATACTATTTCAATACCAGCCTTTAGAACTTTTTCAGACTACATGTAGAAAATATTGGATTTTCTGGAAAACACGTTCAGTTATTTTTACTAAAGGACATACAAATTTTTCAGTACAAAACTCTTATGAACTCACCAACTTAATTGTTGACACTTTTTCAAAACTACTTGTATTTCTCAGGGAATTAGTAATACAGGTAACCATCAGCTTTTGGAGAATGAACGCTAAGGCGTCTATTATCAAAACATTTTAAATCATCATATTTGTAATATTCCTTTGAAACATGTACTACACGCAACAATGTAAGTTTTTATTATATTTATGATGGTTGTGTTTACTTCTTTACAATATTCAACTGTTATGATACTACGTGAAGTCACCCACCCCCGAATGTTTCCGCCATTCTGGTTTGGGGTGTGACAGATTGGTATCAGAGCATTGTTTATAGTGAATTAAGTATATCGAACCACATAAGATATACAAACTATAAATGCAAAGGGACCAAAAACCCTCTGACAAAATGTTTTCATAAACGATACTTTTAATAAATTAAAGTGATATACATTTTTTTATATATATATATAAAAGTATAAGTACACGCATGCATCGGTCTCGTATTATAGCAAAATTTTATAAAAAGTATTAAGGCAAGTTGCGACACTACGACTACGCTTCGGGGTA
Organism: Lactuca virosa; assembly: GCF_052849685.1. Lineage (NCBI taxonomy): Eukaryota > Viridiplantae > Streptophyta > Magnoliopsida > Asterales > Asteraceae > Lactuca > Lactuca virosa. The sequence goes on from NC_136434.1 coordinate 267,000,690, forward strand.
TGTAATCAAATCAAGAATAAATATAGTCTGATCAACTATATTCATCCTGGATGTGACCAACGTATGTCGAAGAATGGTCGTAGTAAGCAGCAAGTTGAAAACTTACCGAATTAAATACTAGAATCGAACTCACAAATTTGAAATACTATAGGAGTATTTTGTAAAAAAACTAAAAGAACTGTTATAATCATGTGAATCTCAGTATTTAATTAGAAATAGGAATCGTCGAATAAAATTTACCCTTATCGAAAATTTCCCTTCTTACTCCCGAGTTTTATATAATTCTCTTACCCCTATTCTCGATCAGACGAAATGTCAGGTTTTCACATTCCCGGGGATCCCTACTACCCTAACCAGGGTAATGGAGGCTGGATTGAGGACGACCCAGAAGAGGATTCCGAAGAGGAAATTCCCGAGGAAGAACCCGAAGAAGAATCCGAAGAGGATCCTGAGGAAGACCCAGACGAAGATACAGAAGAGGAAGGAGATGGTGGAAGCACAGACTCGGAGCCTGAGATCTACAATCCTCCTCGAGGAGCAGCAAATCCCCCAAGGAACTTTCAGGGCCCGGCGCCCCGCTGGGCTGTGGATCTGAAGCGATGGAGCAAGGAACAAGGGCAACGCCCACCATACGGCATGGCACGAGGCTTTTATAACCTCCGCAACGGGGGTTCGGCTGACAGGGCACTCCCTGTCATGGTCCGACGCATTGCCAACCAAGGCGAGCAAGCAAGAGCAAATGCCAACCAACTCTTGGACATTGGGGCCACCACTGTTGTCACCGCGGTACGTCTTTGTCGTCTGGACGAAGAGCATGAGCGAACAATAGAGCACACCTTTTCCCTGCAGAAGGACATCACTGTTACAAGAACCGAAGTGAGGGAGCTCCGTAGGAGCCAAGCCGCAATGGAGAGGCGCGTCATCGAGGCTGAACATCAAGTAGCCCGAGCTAAGGCTTCCACAACCACATACCATGGTCCACAGCGTGCCACCCGCTCAGAGTAGAGCGCGTACTTCCGGCACTATGTATATACCTATCAAATAAGTGTTGGTGCTACTCTTTCCTTTCAAAATGTAAACCCATCGGATTGTGAGAACACAGTTCGGGGGTCGGAATGCGGTCAAATTTTCCCATTTTTCATTGATGTACCCTAGACCTATATAAGGTCAAATTTTCCTGATCATTGTATCATATACTAATATCAATGAAATTGACACGCGTTTATTATTTCCTTGAGTATTCCATTTAATTCTTAAAAGAATCATACACTTATTTTTGAAAGTTTCCATTAACATACAAAAACCAGAAATGATCAAAACCAAAACTTATAATACTAAAACCTTCCATAATCATTTCTAATGACTTATCAAGAATTCGTCTCTTAACTTGTGGCAGAATCATGCCACCAAGAAGAAATCCTCGACGCTTCAATAATACAGGAGCACAAACACCCCCTCCACCACCCCCTCCGTCGATGGATGCTGCTACCTTTCAGGCTGCGGTAACAGCTGCCGTAACCGCATCAATGGCGCAAATGAGTAACAACGGATCAGGAAGAGGAATAAACAGCTCTACAAATGGCCAAAACCAGGGTCGTTCCGGGGAATGTACTTACAAAGACTTCTCCAACAGCAAACCCATCCCCTTTAATGGAACCGGGGGAGTGATGGCTCTATCCCAATGGATAGAGAAAACGGAAGCCGTGTTCGAGATATGCTCATGCCCCGAAGAGAGCAAAGTAAAATTTGCCGCCTGTACTTTCTCCGAACGAGCCCTAACGTGGTGGAATGGCCACGTCAAGTCACTAACCCTGGTGGTGGCAAACTCCATGGGTTGGGAGAACCTGAAGCAAATGCTACTGCAAGAGTACTGCCCAAGGGGCAAGATCCAGAAACTTGAACAGGAACTTTGGGAATTAACTATGGTAGGCTCGGACATCACAACCTATACGAATAGGTTCAGTGATTTGACAATACTTTGCCCAGGGATGATGGCCCTAGAAAGCAAGAAGGTGGAAAGGTATATCTGGGGGCTGTCGCCCCAGCTTCGAGGAAGTGTGCTAGCTTCCAAACCCACGACGTTCGACAGTGCCAAACAACTGGCACAGTCCCTCGTCGATCATGGGGTCTGCCAAGATGTCACGACCATCGTCCCGGAACCAACCAAAGGAAGCAACAACAATAATAGCAATGCCAACAACAACAACAACAAGAAGAAGTTTTGGAACAAAAGGAAAGGTCAAACTTCGCAAGAACCTTCAAAGAAACAAATAGTGGCGGTCCATGCCGCTACTGCCCCCACTGCTGTTCCCGCTACCCCTGCACCGACAAAACAATATGTTGGGAACCTACCAAAGTGCAACAAATGCAATTACCATCACCACGGTAATTGCCGGGAGATGCACTGTAGAAACTGCGACAGAAAAGGGCACACTGCCCATTTCTGTAAGGCACCGGCGCGACCAATCACCCAAGTTCCTGGTGCTGGAGTGAGCCAGGCATGTTATGGGTGTGGGGAAACTGGGCACTACAAGAGGGATTGCCCTAAGGCAAAGAATGTTGGCGGTGTAGGAAGAGTGTTGGCAATAGGGCAGAACGAGGCAATAGCCGATCCCACAATGGTTACGGGTACGTTTCTCCTCAACAACATTTATGCATGCATACTCTTTGACTGTGGTGCGGAGAGAAGTTTCGTGAGTCATAAATTCAAACATTTACTTAATCAAAAACCCCAAGCACTCAATAAAATATTCACAGTAGAAATGGCAAACGGTAAAACGGAAAGCGCAAACGATATGTACATAGGCTGTATGTTAAATTTAAATGAACACTCGTTCCAAATCGATCTTATGTCGATTACTATAAGAAGTTTTGATGTCATCATCGGTATGGACTGGTTAAGCCTTCACCATGCCGATATACTTTGTCACGAAAGGGCCGTTCGCCTCAATCTGCCAAGCGGCAAAACTCTTATCATTTATGGGGACAAACCCAGTACAAATTTACAAATCATCTCTTGCGTCAAAGCCCGAAAATACCTTCGCAAAGAATATTATGCCTTCCTAGCCCATGTGGTGGACAAGAAACGAGAAGTGAAAGGCATTAAAGACATTCTGGAAGTCTGCAATTTCCCAGATGTTTTCCCAGAAGATCTTCTAGGAGTCCCACCAGAACGTCAAGTCGAGTTCAGGATCGACTTGATTGCCGGAGCAACCCCAATAGCAAAATCGTCATACCGTCTAGCACCGGCTGAAATGCAGGAGTTATCCAGCCAGCTGAACGAACTTCTAAGCAAAGGATTCATCAGACCAAGCTTCTCACCTTGGGGAGCACCAGTTCTGTTCGTAAAGAAGAAGGACGGATCTTTTCGCATGTGCATCGATTACCGAGAGCTGAACAAACTCACGATCAAGAACCGATATCCCTTACCGCGCATAGACGATCTATTCGACCAACTACAAGGAGCGAGCTACTTCTCAAAGATCGATTTAAGATCTGGTTATCACCAGCTGCGAGTCCTGGAAGGAGACATTCCCAAAACGGCATTCCGAACTCGCTATGGTCACTACGAGTTTGTAGTGATGCCCTTTGGATTAACAAATGCACCGGCGGTGTTCATGGACTTGATGAACCGAGTATGTCGTCCTTTCCTGGACAAATTTGTGATCGTATTCATAGATGATATACTCATCTATTCAAGGAACAAGGAGGAGCATAGCCAACACCTCCGACAGGTCTTGGAAACATTAAGGACAGAGAAGCTTTACGCAAAATTCTCAAAGTGCGAATTTTGGATTCGGAAAGTAGATTTCCTAGGTCACGTGGTCAGCAAGAAGGGGATACACGTGGACCCTTCCAAAATCAAGGCAATCGAGAACTGGACAACTCCAAGGACTCCAACGGAAATCCGGCAATTCTTGGGCCTTGCTGGGTATTACCGAAGGTTCATACAAAACTTTTCGAGGATCGCTAAACCACTTACCACCCTGACTCAGAACGGTGTAACCTTCAATTGGGGAGAAAAACAAGACACTGCGTTCCAAACACTGAAGCGAGCTCTGTGCAGTGCACCTATATTATCCTTGCCAGAAGGAACGGAAGATTTTGTGGTCTACTGTGATGCGTCAAACCAGGGACTTGGATGTGTCCTAATGCAACGAGGGAAGGTCATCGCTTACGCCTCGAGACAACTCAAGACGCACGAGGTCAACTATACCACGCACGATCTCGAACTAGGAGCAGTCGTTTTCGCTCTAAAGATCTGGAGGCACTATCTCTACGGCACGAAATGCACAATCTTTACCGATCATAAAAGCCTTCAACACATCCACAATCAAAAGGAACTCAACATGAGACAAAGACGGTGGGTAGAACTACTAAACGATTATGAATGCGAAATTCTTTATCATCCCGAGAAAGCTAACGTAGTAGCTGATGCCCTCAGCCGGAAGGAATACTCGGGCTGCCGAGTGAAATCCTTAACCATGACTATCCATTCACACATGCCCACACAAATCAAGGAAGCCCAAATAGAAGCCTTGAAATCCGAAAATGTGGCAAGTGAAGCCTTAAGAGGAATGGATAAAAATTTTGAAGTCAAGGAGGACGGAGTTCGTTACTTCGCGAATCGGATCTGGACGCCGAAGTTTGGCGGATTTAGAGATATGGTCATGGATGAAGCCCATAAGACACGATACTCCATACATCCCGGTTCAGATAAGATGTATCTGGACCTCAAGAAACTGTATTGGTGGCCGAACATGAAAGCCGAAATTGCTACCTATGTAGGCAAATGTCTGACTTGCGCCAAGGTCAAGGTGGAACACCAAAAGCCATCGGGATTGTTGCAATAACCGGAAGTACCTGAATGGAAGTGGGAGCGGATAACCATGGACTTCATAACCAAGTTACCCAAGACGACAAGTGGACTCGACACCATCTGGGTGATCGTCGACAGATTAACCAAATCCGCGCACTTCCTACCACTCAAAGAAACGGATAAACTGGAAAAGCTAACCAGAACATACATCAGAGGGATTTTACGACTGCATGGTGTATCAATATCCATTATCTCGGACCGGGATAGTAGATTCACCTCGAGGTTCTGGCATTCGCTACAAAAGTCTCTAGGAACAAGGTTAGACATGAATACCGCTTATCACCCACAGACCGACGGCCAGAGTGAGAGAACCATACAAACCTTAGAAGATATGCTAAGAGCTTGTGTGATCGATTTTGGTAAGGCGTGGGACACCCATTTACCATTGGTCGAATTCTCGTACAACAATAGCTATCACACTAGCATCAAAGTTGCCCCATTCGAAGCCCTCTACGGTCGTAAGTGCAGATCACCTCTGTGCTGGGCTGAAGTGGGTGACACACAACTAGCAAGAGGACAAGCAACCGACAGCACTCTCACTAGACCAGAAATCATAAGGGAAACTACGGAGAAGATTGTTCAAATCCGGGAGCGACTGAAGGCTTCAAGAGACAGACAAAAGAGTTATGCGGATAAAAGACGGAAACCCTTGGAATTCCAGGTTGGGGACCGGGTACTACTAAAAGTCTCACCCTGGAAGGGATTAATACGTTTCGGAAAGCGTGGGAAACTAAACCCAAGGTATATCGGACCATTCGAGATCCTTGCCAGGATCGGCCCGGTAGCATACAAACTTCGATTACCGCAGGAACTCAAAAACGTACACCCTACCTTTCACGTATCAAACCTAAAGAAGTGCTTGTCCGATGAGACCCTCGTTATCCCTCTGGACGAAATTGAAATCAACGAGAATCTCCAATTCGTAGAAGAACCAGTAGAGATCATGGATCGGGAAATTAAAAGGACTAAACAAAGCCGCATACCCATTGTGAAGGTCCGTTGGAACGCCAAGCCAGGACCTGAATACACCTGGGAACGCGAGGATCAGATGAGACAAAAGTACCCACATCTTTTTCCTAATCCATAAACTCTGTCTTAGATTAAATTTCGGGAGGAAATTCCCTCTAACAGAGGGATGATGTAACAACTCGATATTTTTAAGTCAATGTAACATTCAAAAAGTCAAATGTAATAAACTGTTTGGAATCAACGAAAATAGCATCAAAAATGAAGTGTTCAAAAATCTAAATTGGGATACTCAAAGTGTTAGACATCGTGCCAAGGTTTCCAAAAACATAAAGAACACTCAAATCTGAGTTATAACGAAGAAGTTATGACCAATCGAAAATCCACGACACACCCGGTAAAACACTGCTAAACGTAAAAAGTGAAACTTCGATAAAATACTTTTTAGCCTTAGGTATCTAAACGAAAGTCATAGATTTCGTTAAACCGTGAGCATACATAAAGAGAACGCCCAAATCTGACTTCGTATGAGGAAGTTATGATTTTTCTAAGTTTCGGAACAGCGGTAGACAGCTAAAAATTCGGAATAAAGATCGAGCGATTTTTAGCCGACGCAACCTAAACGAGAGTTCAAGGTCTCTACAATAGTAGCACAATGGTAAAAAGACAGACGAAAACGGACGTCGGATAAAGAAGTTATGGATTTTTAACGGAATTATCGTGTCCCGGCCTATTAAATAAAATATAATTAAAAATAAAGTCAAAATTTGCCGACGAAGTCTTAATGAAAGTTGTAGAGTATTTTCTCACCTTCGCGTGGATATAAAGAACGTCAAAAACGGAGCTCGTATGCGAAAGTTACGCATTTTTGAAGTTTTTGGCACGCATTACGAAGCTTATCCGAAGGAGTACGCCCAGCGTACTGAATGGAGGGCCTCGGATCGGCCACGTCGCCCCTACCACTCTACTGCCATCCCATCCGAAGACCGGAGACCGTGACATCATCGCTGACGTACGCCCCGCGTACGAGGGTACGCCCAGCGTACGAGGTACGCCCCGCGTACTTCGGAGTACGCCCAGCGTACGAGGGCAGTGTTCCTCACCTATAAATAGGATGCGAGACCTCCGACTTTCCTTGCCCATTTCCTCCTTCTCTCTCATTCTTACTCCACATTTAGCATCCCGAGACGATCCCGACTTCCCGGTTTCATACCTCAGCCCCGACGAAGGTCCGAAGCCCCGAGATTCCCGAGAATCTCACCACTTTCTGGTCGAGGTGCCGCCTGAGGAAAAATCTCATTTTCTTCGAATCATCACACTTTCCAGGTGAGTTCATACCCCTACTTTTCACGTCTTTTCATGTTTTAGGGGGGGAATACAAGTGCAATACGAGAAAAACTTATCGTTTTATACGGATTCACATACATCACCTACATTTTTTATAAATGTTAAAATAACTTTGATATCAACGTTATACTTTACATGCAAAGTTAGTATTACATCGAGTTTTTATCGCCAAATGGAACACACTTTCGGAAAAACTATAATGGGTATAGTTTGCAGGTTATTCATTACATCTTTACGTAAACATTGTGAAAATGAAATACTTTCATCTACACGAAATATAGACTTTTCTTTTCGTAAATCTATTAAATACTAAGAGTTGTGGGACATTCAGCTTCAACGTACTCTCAAGTACGTATTTCAAGTCCTGTATTATAAACCATAATCTCTTGGAGGGAGAGTGTGATACTTGTGTATAGATCTATACGGGATTGACAATCCCGCACCTAAACTGTTAGCTACAGTTAGACCGGCAGGTCTGGGGTGACAAACGTCATAACACTACAACGCCTGAAGAACGTTTTTACAGGCAGTCTGGGTCAATAGCATGGTTATAAAACTCACACGGGAGTATTAATATAAGTTTCATTTACGAGACTTTTTGATGCATACACATTATTTGAGTATAAATACACTTTCACCATTTGAACACGAAGGATACTATTTCAATACCAGCCTTTAGAACTTTTTCAGACTACATGTAGAAAATATTGGATTTTCTGGAAAACACGTTCAGTTATTTTTACTAAAGGACATACAAATTTTTCAGTACAAAACTCTTATGAACTCACCAACTTAATTGTTGACACTTTTTCAAAACTACTTGTATTTCTCAGGGAATTAGTAATACAGGTAACCATCAGCTTTTGGAGAATGAACGCTAAGGCGTCTATTATCAAAACATTTTAAATCATCATATTTGTAATATTCTTTTGAAACATGTACTACACGCAACAATGTAAGTTTTTATTATATTTATGATGGTTGTGTTTACTTCTTTACAATATTCAACTGTTATGATACTACGTGAAGTCACCCACCCCCGAATGTTTCCGCCATTCTGGTTTGGGGGTGTGACAGATGCGATCAAATTTTAATAGCTAGTATTAAGTCGATGCTTGAGCGTTTTAGAACATTTGTAAACCTTTTAATAAAACTTTCTTTTATAAAATAAGGTTTGGAGTTTGATAAGTTTATAAATCTCAATTTTAAATTTTTACAATTTTAATCCCGAAATTTTACCGGTTACTAGTTTTAACGATAAAGCTTGTTTTATTGTAAAACTATTTTTAGCATCTTATGTTAAAATGTAAATTTCATTAAAACAAAACTCCTTGTGATGTTTATTTATGTTCAAATATTATTTTGCATTTGAAAAACTAATTTATCAACCATAACATAATAATAATAACATAAACATAAAACAACACAAGCATGCATAACAATTATAACATATGTGCATAAATCAAGCCATTAACTAGTAATAATTTTGTGAGCCATCACAAAATTATCAAGTCCATTCCTAAAGGGACATAAGGGACCTTTATATTGTAAAGTCTTCATGTGCTCCCACTTGCTTCAACACCTTGTAGCAAGTTTATAAAAATAATTTTATAAAGTTTGAGAAACTTTAATAAAATCAACTTTATAAACTTTTGATCTTCAAAATGGCCACCATCTTCATTCTTGTTACATTTTTATAAAAATAAATTATTTCTAAAACTAATCTATTACTTACAAAAATAAACAAAAGAAAACTATATATTTAATTATTACATACCATATGAATAAATAAATAATTACAACTATTTTAAATAAATCAACACATGCAACAACACAAAGGTCCATGGCTAGTTTATGCACATCATACATATTTATATACTCAAAAATATATAAAATAACTCTTTGTTTTTCTAAGACAAATTTTATAACTAAAAAGATGCATGTAAACTTTTGGTCAAAAATAACAATTATAAACATTTTAAAGTTGTCATAGAAAATATGTGTGGATTTTTCTTGCAAAGAGAAAACCATCCATGTTTTCCAAAAACAAATATTTCATCAACGAAACAAATAATCTAACTAATCTTGCAAAAATCACTCTGATACTAATTATTGGGTTTTTATTCAAAAATCTGGTTTCACAACCGGTAAAATGACAACGGAAGCTTTAAAAATGTTGAATAAAACCAAAACTATTTTACCTACCATGGATCATTTTGCAAGAGTTAGAAAGATTAAAACAACCATAGAAGAGAAAGCATAACAACCTTTGAAGACTCTGATCCTCATGGGAGGTTGGAAGTTGATAAAGTGTGGCATGAAACTCTAAAACAAGAGTTCTCTAAAAGTATCCACCAAGCAAGAGTAGAACCATCAAAATATTCTAGTATACACTTGTGATTTGTTGTTCATAAGCCATTGAAATATATACCAAATATATGTTCAAAGGTGAAGCAACAAAGGGACTTTGTCTAGCATCAAAATGCAAGAGAATGGAGGAGAAGAGGAGCTTATGAAGCTTGAAATTTGGCAGCCCCATAGAGAGCAAGGTGCTCTCGGATTTTGGCTCCAAAGAAGAACAAAATGAGGCTTGCAAGAACTTTAATCTAACTTTCCATGCCCTCCCTTATATAATGGCCAAAAAGCAAGAAGATACCATAAAGCCAAAAGGTGAAAGGAGACACAAAAGCAAAGCAAGGAACAACACCATTCCAAGCATGGCATGCACCATTAAACAATTCAAAAGAAGACCATGATTGGTCTCCTTTCAATTTTCGAAAAAGGCATGTCACAAAGAAGACAAAAGTTGTCTCATGGCTAGTTTATATATACATACATGTTATCTTTATAAAAATCAATCATTTTTATAAAGAATTCCCAACATATATATATATATATATATATATATATATATATATATATATATATATATCTTATTTTATATAAAACTATCTTTTATATAAATTGTAGATATAAATATGAATATATAAATATCTTATTTTTATAGAAAACTACATTCTATATAAATTGAACTAGTTTATTAAGATATATAAATATAACTTATAAATAATCAGACTTTATGATATATTTCATAAGTTGTTATTTCTCCAATAAATATTATTTTCACAAAAATAAATTCCCACTTAGTAAAATATTATTTCCATGAAATAATAATTTTTCAATTAAATACAAGTGTTGATATATTTATTAATAATCAAACTATACTAATAAATAATCAATTGACAGTAACTTGCTATATGGTGTGACCCTATAGGATCATATATTATTAGCAATATCATTCTATAATGACTCTTGGGCATACAAGATCTTTCAAGGCCCAACTTTCTCAAGTCTAAAGCCCAACACCAAACGAGCCCAAAATCTTCCAAGCCCACAGATCGTGTACGCGTGGCATACTTGGCTTGTACACCCAGTGTACGTTGGTGTTGACCAAGATCGAGGTGTTGACCCAGTACGTGCAACATACACTTGAGTACGCACGGCGTACTGGTCTGCCAACCCATACTTAGCTTCATGTCTTAATCCCTTAAGACCTTACGTCCAAAACATAGATCCAGACCCCTAGAAACGACCTAAGCCATAAAGTTGCAAACCTTATGCTTTTGCATGCAAGGATGGGGCTCAAAACATGAATCAAGTCCATAAGCACCCATGGTTGGTCCCTAACACTTGCATGGTTGAGGCTTAACCATCAAGATCTGATTTTATGTCTCAAAACACCTTCTATAGCTCAAAAGGACAGCTTATATGGTATGAAGTTCCTTAACTCCAACAATCCAAACTACGGGACCAAAAGATGACATTTTCCACCCTAAAACTAGATCTAAGCATGCAATCGTCAAGGTTTGAGCTTTATACCTTCAATGGATCAGAAATGGTGCCAAACTTCTGGATCTACAAGCTCTTCCCAGGTCCTTGCTTCTTCTCAAGCTTCCTTCTTCTTCAAAGGCTCTAAAGAACACCAAAAATAACTCAAGAAGCTCACAAATGCACTAAGGTGGCTTAGGGTTCGAGATTTGCACTTCAACGGCAATAGAGGCTGAAAAGCTAAGGGACTTGGGGGACTTAAGGTCCTTAAATAGGGTGCAAACCCTAAAAACTAGGGCTTTCTTCATACATTAGTACGCCATGCGTACACCACGTACGCCCAGCATACGTGGTTAAGATTCGCGACCAAACTGTGGCTAGTACGCTAAGTGTACTCAATGAGTACGCCCCGCATACTAACCAAGGGACTAAAATGAAAGAGATTTTACATTAGGGACTTAAAGGTAACTTACCAAAACTTGGATGTTACATAATCACTAAAGGAAGACACAAAGGGAAGCACCAACACAAACAACCAACTTCAAAAGGAAGAGAGTGAAATGGTGAGAGGAAGCTATGGCTTCTATGAGAGAAATGCAAGACCAAAAGCTAGCAACTTTTGTCCATAAGACTTTCTTATATATCCCATGCATGAAAAAAGGTTATACCTTATTTTAATCTAATGTAATACACTAGATGAGAGGCATGGGAAACAAAGCATGGAGGTTGACAAGCAACCTCAATACCCTCTCGAAAGTTACGATTTTGGGGGCTTAGGAAGAGACAGAATGTTAGGCTAGTTTGCCTAAGTAAGTCAAGTATCTAGTTAAGTCATGGTTAGCCAAAGTACCCAAGACATTTGTACATGACTTATTAATCATACCATATGATGCAATAACTAGTTTGTCTTTCCTTTCATTATTATGGGAAATTGTCAGAAAAGTCCCAATATTTTCGGAAAAGTTTCACTTTATTCCGCAAAAAAAATTGAACATAAAAGTCTCGATTATTTCATTTTGGCTCAAATTAACAAAAGTCCTTTTTTTCTTTTAACATGAAAGGGAAATCAAAAGTCCTTTTTACCCTAATTTACGAAAAAATCTCAAACTAAAATTTGTTTACGAAAAAGCATGAATTACCGGTAAAAATGACGATTTGACCCCTTTTTCCCGGTTTACCGGTTTCATTACTTACCAGTTTCATTAAAGTCCCATTATTTTATCCTAATTTTTGAATAAGTCTCAAACTAAAATTTAGTGATGATTTGGCCCTTTTCTCCATGTAACATTCATTTTATCAATTTCATTGCTGACTTAGACACCTAGTCATTAAATTAATTGATAAGATGGATATGATGGGTTATATAAGGCTACATTTACTGTAAAATTTGATATCCATCTTATCGGCTCATTTATGACTATGTATCTAGGTCAGCAATGAAACCAATAAAATGTGTGTTTTTAGGAAAAAAAATGGCAGAAAATGAGTTGATGTCTGATGAGATGAATATATTGGGTTACATAAGATTAGATAGATAATTTGAAATTTATTATAAACGTAAAAAATGATGCAGATGTTGCTAGTTTATGTAATTATTGCAATCTTCATTGGATGCATTTATATTCCAAAAAAAATTATAATACATCAGGATATCAAGTTTTATGGTAAACATAACATTATATAACCCAACATATCCATCTCACCAACTCATTTAATGACTAGGCATCCAGGTCAGCAACAAAACCGGTAAAATGTATGTTACATGGAGAAAATGACCAAATCATCACTAAATTTTAGTTTGTGAGTTATTCGTAAATTATGGTAAATTAATGGGACTTTAATGAAACAGATAAGTAATGAACCGGTAAACCGAGAAAAATGGGTCAAATCGTCATTTTTACTGGTAATTCATGCTTTTTCGTAAATAAATTTTAGTTTGGAACTTTTCGTAAATTTTAGTAAAATTTTAGGATTTTTCTGGAGATTTCCCAATAGAAAATGAAATGTTATCGTGTAAAATCAAATAATCGTGACTTTTCTGTTCAAAAAAAAAATGGGACTCAAGTGAAACTTTTCCGAAAATATTATAACTTTTCTGACAATTTCCCTATTATTATTTTCATAAAACAATATTTTTTCTCTAATTAAATACAAGAGTTGAATTTATTTATTAATAATAAAATGTTTAATAAATATTCAATAAGTACCAACCTGATTGACCCTATAAGATAATATGTTATTAACAATATCACTCGATTATGATTCTTGAGAATATAAATCCAACAAATATTGCATTGAGTTTGCACACATAGGATTACCTCAACAAGCTACTTTCATTCTACAATACGAAATGATTTTAGAGGTCATCTCGATACACCAATACTATGAAGTTTGCTACAAGTGGAGATACCATTGTTTCTGGTACAGAAGTTCCTATAAAAATGGGAATGCTCTACCTTTGAGTGCGGTTTGAACTATTAATTTACGTAATTAGAAGTAACCAATTAGGTTTACGACGAAACCTAGAAATCGATCACTGATCCAATTTGAGTACCTCTACAGGATAGACATCAACAGAAAACTGAAAAGTAACGGCAGCAAGTGATTGAGTTCAGTAGTTCCTCATATAAAATTATTGACTCTAGAGATATAGTAATATGGAGAAGACAAAATTGTTTCAAGCACCGACAGAACCGGAAGCGCCCCTTCTTTCAAAGAGATGAGGACTGATTATTCACATTTCATTTGATGGTCAGAGGCGAATTGAAAGCTAAGCAGTGGTAATTCTAAATTCTTTTCAATCAGATTATAAGTCAACTAATTTAACATTATAAGTCAACTAATTTGACAGGCAGATAATTTTATATTTTGTATGTTTAAGGACATTTCATATTATATTTGTTCTTTTTTTTCGTCATTTATATCTTTGTTTGCAAATTCTCTATAGATTAAATGTGGGTTGATATTCTTTATTTTTTGTGACTATAAATGATGAACACGCAGAACTTATTATTTTCTGTCAATATGTTGCTATTAAATGTATTTTTGTCCAGTCGGTAAAATTTGTTTCTAAATAGTAGTGTCCAGATGCAAAAATTAACAAATGAATAAATAAGATAAAAAAAAATTATGCACAACTCTACATTTAAAATTGTTTTGTATATATAAACACAGCCATGCGATGGTGATATTTGTTATGTTTTGAATGTTTTTCTTTAGTACATGGAAAACATATATTAATATGATATAGATTTTTTCAACTTTTTTATTCTATTGATGACATGCCAATATCAAAAAATCAAATCAACAATTATCACCAACTGCTCATAAATATGTATAATAAAGTCGATATCTTTTTTTACAACAAAATTTAACACCTAAGCAAAAAGGTCTCTTCTAGTATTGTGTATCTGTGAGTAAATGAATAATAATATATTGGAGACCCCACATGTCACTTATCGCGTACTTCCCTTTTGGGAAGTAAATCTGCTCTCCTAAGTCTCAAATTCAACTTCATGCCTACATTTAACACACAAATCATCAGCAGTTATATAGAATTTAGGAGGGCATTCACGTCTTTTGCACCGAGTCCAATGCATCCCTAAAAGTAGGTCAATAGTAATTTAGAACATACCAATTGAATTTCGGGAGAAAAACTTCAAAATCTCATCAATAATTATTACCTATATATACATATCATAACAAACAAAAACAAAGAAATATTAATGTTAGACAAATTACAGTGGTCTAGAAGAAATAATTTAAAAAAAACTTACAGGAAACGATAAATACAAAACAGTAGTCCACTCGTCCCATGTCAAAGGTACAACCTGAAATGGAAAATGAAGTTTAAAACTTACTGACAACATATTATTATTTATTATTTAGAAAAAAAAAATAATAATAATAATAATAATAAGACTTACAGAAAAGAGAAGCGAAAGTGGTTGAACATATAAAATGAGGCAGTGAAGTAACATAGTCACCCCAATAGAACCAACAAGCCATAAATTACTCCAAGGAGGTATAACCCTGAAATTATTATTACTCATTATTTTTTAAAATCCTCTCAAAAAAGAATTCAACCAACCGTGTACAAAAAAGATACTTGACAAAATGACGGAATAGCAAATGAGGGAAAATTCATAAAAATTAGCTTCTTTTTTTTAGTATGATGTAAGTGGATAAACACGTCTGAATGAGTAAATGACGATTGTATCCCTCTGTTAATGAAAAACTGTCTCTTTGTTTGTGTGACAAGAGGTTCTGTTCATATAAAGTCAAAAGAAACACACATATATCTCAGTCCTTAAGTCAAAAAAAGACAGCTCCTGGCTAAAAGTAAAAAAGCATAAAGCAAATCCAAAAGGGTAGGATATGGATTATGGAGTCAAATCAATCAATGTAAATAAAAGTAGGTATTCCTAAAGTAGAAAGAAATAACGACCCCGTTTTGATTTGGCAAAAGAAGTAATACTGACATTAGGGATTGATTTTCGCTGAGATTGTTTAAAGCATTGAACATTTCAACAACAACAAGCACTGTCATTGCAACAGTTGAGGGGTGTCGATCACTGAATATACTGCAAGGATATGTTGTCTGACGTGTCAAACAGCTGTCAAAATTCATCTGCATAAATAATTATAAAACAAACAAAATGCATTCATTTTAAAAAACTCCCAAAACCAAACATATATATGTACCAAACTTAATCCTTCAATCATTATAATAATCACAATAATAAAAATAATAATCATAATAATACTAACCAAATATAATAATATATATTGTAGTGTCACACTATCACTACAATAGCAATAATAATGAAAATAATAATACTAATATTGTTATCATAATCAAGGCTAAATGTAAAAAATAACAAGCTATTTACATTTAGTATTTGTGTATTAAGCAATTATAGCATCTTCCTTTCATTTCTTTATATTACAGCATTCTACTTACTAAGGCATCATATTGAAAAATCTTCCCAAGTAGAGCATATTAGTTTGAATTTTTTTCTTATTGTGTATTATTATTGTTTAACATTTGTATGAAAGTTGTAAAGAAATCAATGACTTGACCCTTATTATTATTATTATTATTATAGGAAGAATGAATAGTTAATGTAAGAAAGGATTTACCAGTTCAGTATAAGGTATCTTTGGACCCGTATCCGAGTAAATAAACCACCATATGAAACCCGCCACAGTTGCAAGTCCAACATAAGCTGCATAAAAAATTCAAAATTACAAAAATAAAAATACCTTTTTTTTATTAATTCGACATAACAAAAATTAAAAATGAATACCTCCAATCACTAAATAACGGAAGAATAGCCACCCAGTGACAACAGCTTCATTAACCTGTGATTCAAAAAGTTGCACATGATTTTTAAAATCAAATGTTAATGTTATGTAATAATATTAGTATATAATAAAAAAAAATAAGTTAATAATGAGAAAGAGAAAGAGAAAATACCTTTCGAGGTTTAGCCTTCATAACATCTGAATCTTGCTTATTGAAGCCAATAGCTGTAGCTGGTAATCCATCAGTAACCAGATTAACCCAAAGTAGTTGCACCTGGAACAAGTGATGGAGAAGTGGTAAGATTTAAATGAAAATGGTAGGACTAGGGAGGGGTAAAAATGTAATTTCACATAGTTGGATTGGAAGAAGCTTACAGGGACAAGAGTATCAGGTATCCCAAGTACAGCTGCAACAAAGATACAAACTACCTCTCCAATGTTTGAAGAAATCATATATCTAATGAACTGCTTTGTGTTATTGTATATAGCTCTTCCCTCTGCAACAGCCTATCAATAACAAATTAATTAATTAATTAAAAACAACTCTTTTGCTTTTGCAAATCTTTATTATTCAATCGATAATGACAAGAAACTTACTGCAACTATTGTAGCAAAATTGTCATCAGCCAAAACCATGTCTGAAGCACTCTGATAATAACAAGTGATGATTATTAATTTATTAGTATATTATAACCATAAAAAAGTCAACATATATAAGAAAGAGTTGACTAGTCAAAAAGTCAGAAGAAGATAGATACCTTTGCAACTGCTGTGCCTGAGCCCATGGCAATTCCTATATCTGCCTTCTTTAATGCAGGTGCATCATTCACCCCATCTCCAGTCATGGCAACCTTCAAACAAAAATTCATTTACCAATTCTCAAAATGATTTTTTTTTATTTTATAAATTCTACTTAAAATAGAAATTCTGCATTAATCTTACCACTTCATTTTGGTGTTGTAGTGCTTCCACCAGCATCTTTTTATGAGATGGTTCAACCCTGAAGGATTGCAACAAATCAAATTCATTTTCCTTATGAAAGAAATCATACATTAATAAAAGAATTTAACCCTTTTGCAGATATAAATAATTAAATAATAATATGTATGAAGAAGTGAAGATACCTGGTGAAAAGTATCATATGTTGGAGTGCAGATGTCTTTTGAGAAGCTGGAAGCTCTTCAAACTCAGAAGCAGTGAAAGATCTTCCCACAAAATCATCCAAGTGATCAAAAGCACCTATCTTTCTGCATAATGATTCTGCAGTAGTCTGGAATTTTCATCTCCAATTAGAATAATAATAACAAAAACTGATTTTGAATGCACAGAAAGTTAGTTAGTTAGTTAGTTAGTTATTTACCTTGTTATCCCCTGTAACAACCATAACACGTATGCCAGCTGTCATGCATGAGAGAATAGCATTTCTGACTTCCTCTCTAGGTGGATCCAGCATTCCAACCTTAAAGTAAACAAAAAAGGAAAAATGAAAATAAAATAATTTGAGATTGAGAATTGGGATATGAGAATGGGATAGAAAGCATACATACCAACCCAATAAATGTAAGATCTTTCTCATCATGTAAGGTAATATTTTGGTGACCTGTAGGCATCCTTTTTAAGGCAAGTGCAAGACATCTTAGTGTATCTTTTCCTGCAAAACTGAAACACAAAAAAGTAAAAAATCAACTCATGTAAAATTTAATATTGTTGGAAATAGAAAATGATATCACCTGGAAAATCTAGATTCCAGCTCAGCTCTGATATTTGGAGTTAGAGGAACAGTAGAACCATCATTGTTACAAAGGATACTTGTGCATTTAGAGAGTACACTCTCAGGGGCACCTTTGGAAAACATAATTTCAATCTGTTTTCTACTACAAAGAACACTCATCATCTTTCGATCACGAGAAAATTCCAAAAGAGATATCTGCATCCAAAAAAAAAATCAATAAAAGAAAAAACATGATTATGGTTATGATTATGATCATAAAAACCAAACCTTTTTGAACTGATTTTCCCAATAATGATTACAGTAAGATGCTCTTTCATGCTTTGTCAACATATTCAGGGCAGAAGGCATAGAATCAAAACCTGGAAGACCAACCTGATAAGATTTTCAAAAAAGTCAAATAACAAGTTTGACTAATGTTGAAATTTTATAAAATAAAAGAATCAAATGAATCAACCTTTTCTGCTAATATACGAAGAGCCACTTCAGTTGACTCCCCAATTTTTTCATAGTTTCTTTTGTCTGGATTGTATTGTATAACAGACTCATTGCAGAGAGCTGAACACATGGCAATGTGAAGAAGACAAGGAAATTGAGCAGGAAAATCAAGCTGCAAAAAAAAATGTTATTTATATTATAGGAAAGTTTAAGTTAAAACTTAAAACTTAAAACTGAAGTAGATTTTTTAGCAAAAATAAACCTGCATCCCTGAGTGATCATAAATAGAACCCTCTGGTGCATAGGTAGTACCACTAACACTGTACTCTGAAGCTGCAACTCCATGATTTACAGAATGAAGCACGCAAAGCTAGGAATAAAAAAAGATTAATAAACAATACAAGTATGATTATTATTGATTAGAAACTAGTGTAAACTTTCAGCATTTTTTAAAGTAAAGTTTTGAAATAAATACAAGCAAAATGAAAATGATGAATAAGTAAGTAATTTAATCTATGATAACAAAAAACATGGAGAACATAAAAAACGTAATTATCAATCATAAATTTGCAAATGGTTATTTTTAAACAATATTGATTGTTTTGTTCGTAAGTCTATCATCGTTATTTTTAATTAATATGTATTTGCAGTGTTCTTTGACTCAAGATTAATGATAAGATAATCATATTGGATGATGAAATATAATAAGACTGAAAAAAACGAAGACAATCATAAATGACAATATCATTGTTTTATTTAAAATCAGAAAGTAAGATAACATCATTGATGTCTTTTGTGTTAAAAAGATATTTGTAATCAGTTTGTGTTTAGAAAAGCATGAAAGACACCTGTTACACCAAGTATTTGTTCTTAAAAATTAC
Organism: Lactuca virosa; assembly: GCF_052849685.1. Taxonomy (NCBI): domain Eukaryota; kingdom Viridiplantae; phylum Streptophyta; class Magnoliopsida; order Asterales; family Asteraceae; genus Lactuca; species Lactuca virosa. The sequence goes on from NC_136434.1 coordinate 267,020,065, forward strand.
AGGATTAGACCCTATAACAATAAATAATTTCATTACATTTATATGAAAAAAAAAAAGGGAAACTTGTTGTGTATAGTGCCATAAATATAAGAAGTTAAAACATGCCAAAAAGACAAGTGGATATTAAATAATTTTAAAAGAGAGAGAGAGAGAGAGAGAGAGAGAGAGAGAGAATGACAAGTGTCTGATTGCATGAGAAGATGACATGTGGCAAAAAGGATCACCTTTGAAACTGACATCATATTGGTGGTGAGAGTACCAGTTTTATCACTGCAAATGACTGTAGTACAACCCAATGTCTCAACAGAAGGCAATGATCTCACAATAGCATTCAAACGAGCCATTCTTTTAGTTCCAAGAGCCAAACACCTGTCATTATTATTTTATTTTATATATATAATAATAATGAGGTAATATCAATAATAAATTACAATTTACAAATCACAAATCACTCACGTTGTAACAACAGCTGGAAGGCCTTCAGGAATTGCAGCAACAGCCAAGGCAACTGCAATCTAGTGAAGTAAGATAAATTAAATTAGTAATACCGATACACTCACTGAGCATGAAATTTTTCATTTTTATAAAATAATAATATTTAGTTTACCTTGAAGTAGTGAACAGCACCTTGAAAGAAGCCTCCATGGATAGGGTCACGAAAATGTCCAATATTCACAATCCACACCAGTATACAGATACCTGCTATAACTTTTGCTAAGAAAGTACCAAATTCATCAAGCTTCCTTTTCAATGGTGTTGCTTCCTGCATCCATCAAAACTCAATTAGGGTTTAAATTTTTAAAATATAATGATATATATATATATATATATATATATATATATATATATATGTATACATGAAACTTACATCTTCAGTTTTCAACATGGAATCACGTATGCTGCCCATTGCAGTATTAGAACCAACACCAACAACAACAGCTCTTGCTCTACCAGCAACCACCACTGTTCCCTGCTCATCATCCCATATCTTCAATTCATTAATTCTATTTTATTAAATAATTCAAAATAATTTTTAAAGTTTAAAACTCATACCGAGAATAGGATATTGGTTTTGTCTTGATACACTGCATTGCTTGTTACCATGGACTCCAGCTCCTTTTCCACTGATGAACTCTCACCTGTTATCAAAAACACAAAATTATCATCATCATCATCATTATTAGGTTACAAAATGTAAAAGACAATACCTGTAAGAATGGCTTGATCAACACGTAAATGGTCACTTAAAAGCTCAATCATTCTCAGGTCAGCTGGAATTTTGCAACCCACTATTCATTGGAGAATCCCACAAAAAAAATAATAAGAAAAAAGAAATTATTGTCCATTGATGGTATTATATGTTATATAGATAGGGAAGATATATATGTAAAGATTATAAAACCTACCACTAACTTCAACAATATCCCCAGGAACTAGTTCTGTTGCAGGTAGGATGGAGAAGCATCCTGCAAAGCATTCACAGATGAGAAAATATAGAACACAATATTTTAATTCTTATCTTGGATAATAAATAAGTTTGAATCCAAAATACAAAGTAATTAATTAATTTTAAATGTTAATTGATACCATCAAATGTTTACCATTACGCATGACTGTTGCAACATCTGCTTGATAGGCCCGCAATTCCTGCAACATGAAATAGGAACAAATTAATAAAATTATAAAGAATGTTTGTGTATATTAAAGTAAAAAAAAAAGGTTTAATAAGATCAAGAATTCAAGACAATAAAAGCAAGACACAATCACACAAGGAACATTGAATAAAACTAGAGTTAGATGATAAGATTACCTCCAAAGCCTTTTCAGCATTTGTTTCTGTAATTACTCCTACAGCAGCATTTGCAGCCAATATCATGAGTATAACCTGCAATCCATCATAATAAAATGTAAATCATGTCAGTTGTAGTTTCTACATACAACATAATCTTTCAAGTCAAATCCACTATAATCACATAGTATTCTCATAGGCTATAGCAATATAAAGTTATAAGGTAGTGTTTATCAAGTAATCAAAGTTGGAATTGAATGAAGCATTTCAAATAAATGGAAAAAACTGAATCTTACAGAAGGCTCCAGAAAAGCAGTTAAGCCTGTTTCTCCATTGACCAGTGCCAAAAGAAAAGAAACAACAGCTGCAGCAATCAATATCTTAACAAGCAAGTCATCAAATTGCTTCAATACCAATTTCCAGAAAGGAGTGCCTGTATACATACAGTGAGATGCAATTAAATGTAGTGAAATTCAAGTGATTTGATTAAATCAAAAATGAAGGTGAGCTATACTTACTTTCTTCTTGAGGCAACACTGCAAAGAAAAAAAAAACAACTTATTAGAAAAAGAGAATACAGCCTATATTTATAGCTGACAGAATACTTATTAAGCCAAAAGAAAGCAATGTATCAAGTTACTTATAGCATAAGTACACAGTAAATTATGAAACATGAAAGCTTGCTTTCACCATGTAACACCTTCTTCAGATGGTATACAATCAAAATAGAGGAAGATTAATCAAATAGCAAGAAATCTAAGCTATGTATTCTTTATTCTTTAATTTGTATCCATTGCTTCCATGTCGATTTCCTCTCATTTTAACCATGGAATCTTGCTCCATTTTATGAAAAACTTACAAACAATATGATATACTTCTTCCTAAGTCACTCACCAATCCATTTGATCAGACTTTACTAGCCTAAAATAATAAAAATAGAGTGCATACCATTACTGCCATAAATCCGAGCATGACTTGTCACCTACAAGTAATAATAATAAACAAATAAAAAAGAATCTTTAGTGAAAAGCCAAATCAAACTATAACTGGAACAGAAGTTTGGGAAAATGACCAGTGACTACCATTACATACCTGGATATCAGTGAGACCTTTTGTGGGATTTACTCCAAAAAAATCCAGGACCTGCATACAGAAACAGATACATTGCATAAACAGGTAGAGAAACAAGACTACACATTGTGCTTTGAGATGGAAATTAGAGGTCATTTAGCTCATCGTATTAGAATGGCAATAAAAGAGAAGTTAATTATCACTATGAAGGTAACATTCAACTACTGTTTCTAGATTCAGCACTAAGTTAGAAGGAATGCTCGATTATTACTGCCAACAATGAACATTCTTGGATCATCCACCCACTCCATCCCAAGAAAAAAAAAAAAAAGTCACATACATTTCCATATGAGTTATAAAGGAAAAACCTCAACTTGGCTGGAAGACAATGCTAGGATTTGGGAGAATGGAATCATAAAGTTCACAAATTGTGCCCTAAAAAATTGAGTAATACCTCAGGAACAGATCTGGCGAATGCGTCCTCCATTGGAGAGAGGACTGGCCTGGTGATCGAATCGAGTGTGGTGGATTTTCAGGAAGAAGATTGTTTGTGTTTATTGTTTGTAAAGATCTAGCAGCAACTTGAAGAGATTGATGTTTCAAGTAAGGGAAGTAGTGATCCAGATCACAGCTAGGGTTTTTGTAGTTCCGACGAACAGAACGCCGACGTAGGATTTACGTTAATTGGCTGACTCGGCCCGGGTCCGCTCGTTTGCTAAAGCCCTAAAATGTCTGACTGTCAACAATCACTGACCTAGCTCCTTACTCGGTCCATGATTGAAAGAGAGCTGACCGAGTCCGTCCTGCATCTTTCTCATTCATGCCCTTCGCGTTGCTTCTTTCGTACTATGTCAAGACGCAGGTTCCTTTAATCGATCGCATAACCAGGATCGACAAACTGCGTACACGACCTGGAACGTGAAATGTGTCTCGATCCCGATTTTGTATGGGGTTTGGCAAAAAAAAAAAAAAAAAAAAAATTTAAAATTATTGCATATCACCTTATAACTTATTAGTTTATAAGTTAATTAGGTAACTAGTTTATAAGTTAATTAGGTAACTAGTTTATAACTCAAGGTTGCAAAATTAATTACACTTTTATACTAAAATGTTGTAATTATTAATCAAATAATATAAATAAAATTAACAAAGTTTTATTAATAATAATAAGAAAACATGTTATGAGGAATAAAATTTTACAAACAACTTATAAATTTCTAAAAACTTCTTTATAAACAACATTAGAAGTTTTATTTGTAAGTCTATCATCCTTATCTAAAATTAACAATTTTAATCATTCTCTATTTTAAACTCTAGATAGGGTCAATTATATAATTGACCATGTGTAAAAATCGGATCTTTCAAAAACAAACCAACCTTAGATAAAGACTGTCATTGGCTCATGTTAATTGTCATTGCAAAACAAACAACTAATGGAAATTGTCTTCTTTGGAATTTGAATAGGATTTTTTTTTCAGATGGTGTTAAGGTCATTATTGGAATAAAGGTCCGATTTCCAATATTACTTCCAGTTATGATAACTGCCTTAATAACACGTTTGCCCAAAGATATCACATGTAGTCTAGTGTCATTACATAAACCATTTTTTTATCAATGTTTCTCAGTAACATAACTGGAACCCCGACTTTCAAAACTAACTTATGATTAGGCAGACCCGAGACTTTAAGACCATTTAAAACATCAGGTGAGTATAAATTGGCATCAAAGTGATCATGGACAAACTCAGATTCACATAGTTTATCTGAACTTAGATATTCAACTTCATCTCCTGGAAATAATGCTACCAAACGATCATTTATTTTTCCGACAACTTCATTTTTTGGAGCATGTATTGCTCTTTCTTGAAAATATTCTGGATTGCTAGAAGCTTCAAGAATTAAAGGATATACAAACTCGATTAATGAACATATAGTATCATAAGGATCATTAATTAGAAGATCATTCGGAATATCAGTAATTGCTTCGTCATCATTAGAAGTAAGTGTAGGGTAACTTATGAAAAAATGACTTATTAGAGGTCCCCCACCGGAAAAAGTTATTTTCGTCCAAACACTTTTTTAACTTATAGTGGTGTGGAACCTAATAAGTTGTTTTAAAAAGCTTAGCCAAACACCCCCTCAATTGGGATCGAGAATTGATCGACTCTGGAACACAAATTAGTCAAATTGGGATCGTAAACTGGTACGATTGGAACTCAAATTGGTCGCCAACTGATTTAATTGAAATCTGATTTTCTTCTTTGTGATGTGAGGTCAGGTCGGGTAATTATCGGGTATACCCGAAAATTTCTTAAGTGTCAATTTTTGATTTTTTTTTAATTAAAGAGTTTCAAGTGTGTTTGAAGAATTAATGGTGTATTAATATGTGATAACCCGGAACTTCCATCTAGTCAAGTCAACCCATGTTAAACTCGTTTCGGTGGTCTTTTAACACTGTTTAAGGGTTCGTTTAAGTGTTCTAAGCTTAAGTACAATCAAGGTTGGGATTAGGGATGAGTTATCAAGTCGTAAGGTAACAAAATCAGGCCATGCACTCTCTTAGGAGGAGTGTATGGCCGTACACATGGGTGTACGGCCGTACACATGGGTGTACGGCCGTACACCCCACCCCATGGGCGCACACTCAAGGTGGTGGGTCACCCACCCCTATATATATGAGTAGACCCCCTTCTTTCACTCCTTTCTCTCCTTGGCCGCACACTACTCCTTCTCTCTCGAGTATTCTTCAACCGTGAACCCTTCAAAGCTTCAAGAACGTGAGTAATTCATCCTCTAACTTGTTATTGTCACACCCCAAAATCGGAACGGCGGAAACGTTCTGGGGCGGAGGACGTCATGTACAGTATCACAACACAGAAATATAGTAAACAAGCAACAACATCATCCATTGCATTAATAGTGTATTTAAATACAAACGTGTTCTGTACAGTTATAAGACACCAAAAATATAAATCAAAATAAGATGGGTCTTGAAAAGTGCTCCATCTTCTCAAAAGCTGGCCTCGGTACCTGCCTACTGCCGACCTGAGAATACAAGTTATTTTGAAAAGAGTTTATCAGCATTAAAGCTGGTGAGTTCATAAGCATTTTAGTGTCATTGTTTGTATGAAAATGTTTGTACGTGTTTGGTGTGTAAGTTTGTAAAAATGTTTGTAGTAATTGTTTGTAACTCCTTGAAAATCCTATATTTTCTATTTATAAGTAGTCTTCTACCAAAACGTCAAGTACTGCATGCTTGTTCTTTGTAAAAGTGAGTATTTCTCCCAATGTGACTATCATTTGATAAAATATAGTTCTTGTATTACTGTTTATGTGAGAAAATCACAAAGTAGATGTAATGGGAAAATAACGAAGTACTGTAGTATTATATTGTAGTGACCACTGTTGTACTAACTACCTTAAACCAATCGTTAATTAAGGTATAATGTGATATAATTGTAACCATACTTGATCGACCTTAGAAAAACACGACGCTCGAAGACGTCGAGATGGTATGACATTCATCACCCGAAGACCTGCAGGTCCCACTGTAGCTAGCAGCAAGGTGTAGGACGGTCAGTCCAGTATAGATCTATACACGAATTCACGCTCTTCCTTCAGAAGACTCTGGTTACAAGTCGAGCCATGACAGAGTTGTCATGCCCCGAGGTAGTGCCTCACATTTTAGTTATAGTGTGTATGTATTTCTTGTACTAGTGTAGTGTATGTTCTCTCCTGATCCTCATCATAGTGTGTTCTTTAGTATAGAGTTTAGTGTGTATGAATAGTATGTATTAGTGTATGTTCTTTCTTTCTAGTGTGTAGTATGTTCAATTATATAGTGGAGTGTATGTATTGTTTACAGTATGTATTGACTCATGTATGAACTGACTCCTTGTATGTTTCATAGTATTAGAGATAGTGAGTAGTATACTCCTAAACTATACTTATTATAGTTTACTAGTAATGTTATATAAGTAACTTAGCATATGCACCTTTGTTACCCAAAGGGTTAGAATTGAAGTAAAAGCTTTATATCTACACATATATACATGATATATAACTAAGGATCAAACGACAGTCGGACAAACAACAGGGTACTCTAAGTCCACAACCAAACAAGGAACAGGAAATAAAGTGAGTTATCAGTCCTAAGTCCTTCAAACCTTACTTATATAACTATATACACATTAGACATGGTTTGGCAACATATAAGTTTAAAGAGTTGAAAGTAAAGATTTGATAATCAAGAATAAGTTTTATAAACAGTTTAACATGTAAAAGAGTTTGATAACCATTCTGAAGTAGTTTTGTTGATAAAGCAGTTAAAAGTATAGAAAATCCATTTGTTTGCAAGTTATAAATCACATGTGATTGATATTATAACTAGTTTGATTCAACTGGTATCCCCCCCATAAAATCATTTAAAAACATTTAAAAGGTTGATTAAGGGGGGTATGAAGTGAGTAACTCCAATGGAAGGTCGATATAGGATTGTCGGGTGTCAATTGAAGTCTTGAGCACAAACGAATCCTATTTTCATGTAATAGCACATATATGAATACACTTAGGGTATATAACCACTAATATCCACTTGGACACGCCTTAGGGACATGAAAGCACTTAGAATTAAGTGTTACAAACACCCCTTGAAGTCCCTAAATGAGTGTAGGGCCTTAGATTTGAGTGTAAGGCCACCAAACTCAACTTTTGTGAGTGTGCGGCCAGGCCTGTGTGCGCCCAGAGTGTGCGGCCAGGCCTGTGTGCGGTCGTACACTCCCACCTAAAAGTGCCCAAATCGATTTTCCAAAGCTTGGGGATGATCCTAAGAAGGTGTTTTGGCCGTTGTTATGCTTAAAGGAGTGTTTAAGTCCATTTTAGGACCAAAAGATGTGTGTGCGGTCACACATGATGTGTGTGCGGCCGTACACACATGAAGATCATCTTAGAACGATGCTTCCATGGATCAAACTCGAGGAAAATGCTTTCTAAGGTGTTGTAGTAATGATCTAAGGATGTTTACTTACTTGTATTGCCGATTGGAGAAGAAAACTTGAAGAACTCTAGAGAGAAAATGTTCCAGCTTTGAAGGAGTGGGAAAAGGGTGTAAGGTTGACTTAGGGGCCTTTATATAGGCTGGAGTGTGAGGCTAGGAGGGTGTGCGGTCAGCTGTGTGCGGCTGGCTGGCCGCACACTCGGGTGTGCGGCCGCACACACCTTGTTTGGTGTGTTTGGCCCGATTTTGTAATGCTACATACATTCTAACCCTTCCTAAGACTCATATCTTGATTATACTAAGCCTAATGCACTTATATAGACCCAAAACTTCATTACAAAATAGCGAAAACGAGGCTAACTTTGATAAAAATGAAGAATGTATAAGTTAGAAATTTCGGGTTGTCACGGTTATCATTGAAATACCACTCTATCTAAGCCTTGATTCTACAAGATTCGTCATGTTCTTCATGTATTGAAGAGAGTACGGTCGTACACCTTCATAAGGTGGGTCGTACACTCCTTAAAGGCTCTCTAAAGTGAGAGTTTGACCCCTATCTTCTAGTTGGACATAACCCTAGCCTTGTTGCGCCTTAAACTTGACATTTTGGGCATGAACAAGAAGGGTGTACGGCCTCACACCCCTATGTACGGCCGTACACACCTCTTAAGGCCGTGAACCCACTTTGATGATCCTTAATGGCCTCAAACTTGCACCACAACCAAGCATGGACCTAGAACACTTCATGGATGCTAGTATAAGCCTTGGAAACACCTCAAGAACACATCCCATCATAAGTGTACGGCTGTACACTCATGGGCCATACACCCATGGTCGTACACACCTATAGGGTGGTCGTACACCTCTCCCACTCAATCCCATAAGGTTCTAACACTTAGTGCAAGAGGTTCCAAGTCCCTAGAGTGGTTTCTTATCGCGTCTAGTAGTGAAATACCCTAATTTGGTTGCTATATGTATTATTACATGTTGAATAGGATCCAATCGTGTTCCAGGTTTCACTTGACACTCAGCCTCCCGTATCGATCCTTCAATCAAACCACTTGCTCGAGGTGAGTTCATACCCCTACGTTTTTTTTGAGTTTTTCATGTTTTCAGGGGGGGGGGGAATACAAGCAAAAGCACAAGCAATCTTGTGCCCAAAATATATTATTTGTTTAAGATAATTATATTTTCAATATACTTCGAATATGGAAATCAGTTTTTCCAAATGGGTTAAGAAATCAACTTGTAAAAGCAGTTTTCAAAACTAAGAAAATGAACTTATGAATCATGAAGTAAAAGATATTATTTTAAAGGATTCATGTTAATAACAGAAAGGTTTTTCCTGTAATATTATTCGTAAAGTCGTTAATCTAGTTGGAGACACGTCCTTGGGCGCTTACAAACTTAACTAAGTGTGAGGACTACCCCTTATGAACCAGAATCTCCTGGAGGGAGAGAGTGATTTTTGTGTATAGATCTATACGGGAGTAACTATCCCGCACCTTTCTGCTAGCTACAGTAGGACCGGCAGGTCTACGGGTGACAAAGTCATAAAGGATACTGGTGCCCGACTTGCGCCATATCAAGTTAATGTATGGTCATAAAGCTCGCAATGTAGATAACAACGATGTATTTACGTAATAATAGATCAAACGAACTAACTTCAGAGTTAATAACCAAGTGATTACTGTAGGGTATTAACAATACCTTCAGGATTTAGATCACCACGTTTTCAATTAGTTTTATTTATGTAATAAGACTAATATACCTCACTGGGAGTAACCAGGGTTTTTCAAAAGAAACTATGCTTTAACGATATAAGTATGGTAGATACTTGTACTCTTCAGTTTAGAACGGATAACCAACAACCTACTTTTAGGGAAAATATAGGATTTTCCCAGGAATAACACGGTATTTTATAAACTGATGGTTTATCATTCAACTAACGGATATTCATGTTCATTCCATGACTCATTGGATTGTGCGTATCTAATATGAACCGGGAAGTCATGGAAGGAATGGTTTTTAATCATGTTTTTCATAAGAAAATATGGGATTTTCTTGAAGAACGCTTTTAAAAAGGATCAAAGAATATTTTTCTCCAAAACTAAATGCTTATGAACTCACCAGCTTTATGCTGATACTCTTTCAAAACTGCTTGTATTCTCAGGAAATTAGTAGTCATGTACTTCCAGGAGTTTGGAGAAGGCGGAGCGTTAGAGTCACGTCTTTCTATTTTACTCTTGATATAAACAAAACTATGTTTTAAGTCAATGTAAACCTTTTTCATATATGTATTCAATGTTTGGTTGTGTTTACTATGATTGCTATGATACAATTGTGGTGATACTACACGTGACGTCCTCCGCACCCAAACGTTTCCGCCGTTCCGGTTTGGGGGTGTGACAGATTGGTATCAGAGTTATTGTTTATAGTGAACTAAGTATACCAAACCTTACATGGTATACAACTATAAACACTAAGGGGCCGAAGTGCTCTGAACTAAGTATATACTTTTAAAAACACAAGTATTATTATAACAAAGTATATAAGTATACCCGAGTACCAGAATCCGTGTCATTAGTAGAACAAAACAAAAGTATTTGGATGTTGGACATTGCAGTTAAACCTGGACAGTTATGTAATCATATCTGAAATCAATATAGCCTGATCAACTATATTCATTTCAGATATGACCAACATGTGTTTGGGAGTGATCGTAGTGTTGCAACAAGTCTAAAACTTACCTAGATACCAGAAGAGTTCCAGAACCAAACACAGAGGTTAAAATACTGTAGGAGTATTTTAGGATGCTATAACGATCGAACCGGAAACTTACAAAAAAATTCATAATACAATGGAAGTATTATTAGATTCGACGCCTATTAACTATCCCTTTTTGTAACATCCCATTTTAAATAGAGTAATTAAATAATAAACTCGAAACCTTGGAAAGTAATTATTATTATTATTTTATATTATTATAGCCCAAAAGCAAGTAATAATTATCGGATGTTAGAAGTCGGGGGTTAAAAGTGTAAGTTTTGGATTAGTTTTGTAAATATTTGTGAAGGCAGGGACTAAATGGTAATTATTGGGACTTCATTTGAAAAGAATTTGTAGAGGAGGGGCTTTTTTAGTAAAATCCGGACCTGAATTGTAAAGGACTTAATGCTGAGGGTTTATATGGTAAATATAGGGTCTATTTCGAAATAAATGGGAGCTGGAGGGACCATTTTGGTCATTATGGCAAACTCGTATAAGGAACCGGTATATAAAGGTTATGAAACCCTAACCCTAGAGACCCATTGCAGCCGCCAACTCTCTACCACCTTATACCTCCCATCTCCGGCGTCACCTCCTTCCTCCACTTCCGGCGTCGCACCGCCACTGTTGAGACCGTGAACCACTGATGCCACCTCCACAAATTTGTTGTTGCCTCTATCTCCGGTCCAATGCCACCACAAGTCGCCACTGGTGAACCGAGGAAGCGGAAGACGGACGTCGGGGCAGGTGTGGATTTCTTTCCCAGCTAACGACGTTGCTGCCGGAGTGTGCCGACGGCCTCCCAGCACCGTTGCTATTCCAGCGGTCGTCAAGGGCGCAAGCAGGCGTCTTCTCTCCGCCCTGTCGTTGCTGCTATCGTCAGGGGGGGGGGGTTATGTCGCCGTCACCGCCTCGCTGCTAGTCCTTTCCGTCAAGGGTTGCGCCTGTCGCCACCCTTTCGCCTCCTCTTTAGTCTCGTCGTCAGCCGCGACATGCCACCGCAATATGTCGCCGTTAAGACTTCGATGCCGCCTGTCCGGGTTTCTGCCGTCACCAACCGCCACCGGAAGTGTGGCTGGGTCCTTGTGCAATTGAGAAATGTGTGTGTGGGTGAAACATCCCAAAAACACAACCCAAAAATTTTTGTTTGAAAACTTTACTAAACCATAATATTAAATATTAAAAGATAAAACCATGAATCATGTATCTCAAAATGTCATAATAACTTTATCAAATCGAAACTAGTGTCAAGATCATATCAAAATATCAGAGTCTATCTCCCAGGCTAAAACTGTGGTGTGTGCCATGCCATCATCCCGAGCCCTTCCCTTTGCTAGCTGAAGTACCTGAAACCAAAACTGAAACTATAAGCACGAAGCTTAGTGAGCTCCCCCAAACTACCACATACCATACAATAACATATAAAACACATACTGGGCCTCGCCCACTGCATCAGACCGAAGTCCGGAACTGACTAGGGCCTTGCCCACTGCATCGGACCGGAGTCCGAAAATAACTAGGGCCTCGCCCACTGCATCGGACTGTCACACCCCAAAACCAGAATGGCGGAAACGTTCTGGGGTGGAGGACATCATGTATAGCATCACAACCAATGTATAATAGCAATCATAGCAACGCAACCATTACAGTGAATACTTAAATAAAAATGTTTCCGTCAAGGGTTGCGCCTGTCGCCACCCTTTCGCCTCCTCTTTAGTCTCGTCGTCAGCCGCGACATGCCACCGCAAGATGTCGCCGTCAAGACTTCGATGCCGCCTCTCCGGGTTTCTGCCGTCGCCAACCGCCACCGGAAGGGTGGCTGGTTCCTTGTGCAATTGAGAAATGTGTGTGTGGGTGAAACATCCCAAAAACACAACCCAAAAATTTTTGTTTGAAAACTTTACTAAACCATAATATCAAATATTAAAAGATAAAACCATGAATCATGTATCTCAAAATGTCATAATAACTTTATCAAATCGAAACTAGTGTCAAGATCATATCAAAATATCAGAGTCTATCTCCCAGGCTAAAATTGTGGTGTGTGCCATGCCATCATCCCGAGCCCTTCCCTTTGCTAGCTGAAGTACCTGAAACCAAAACTGAAACTGTAAGCACGAAGCTTAGTGAGCTCCCCCAAACTACCACATACCATACAATAACATATAAAACACATACTGGGCCTCGTCCACTGCATCGGACCGAAGTCCGAAACTGACTAGGGCCTTGCCCGCTGCATCGGACCGAAGTCCGGAACTGACTAGGGTCATGCCCACTGCATCGGACCGGAGTCCGGAACTGACTAGGGCCATGCCCACTGCATCGGACCGGAGTCCGGAAATAACTAGGGCCTCGCCCACTGCATCAGACTGTCACACCCCAAAACCAGAATGGCGGAAACGTTCTGGGGTGGAGGACATCATGTATAGCATCACAACGAATGTATAATAGCAATCATAGCAACACAACCATTACAGTGAATACTTAAATAAAAATGTTTACATCAATTTAGAACTTGTCTGAAACTTTTTTTATTACATCAAATAGTATGCAAAATAAAATCATGAAACTCTGATTGCTCCAACTCCTCAAATATCCAGCAGGTACCTGTCTACTGATTTCCTGAGAATACAAGCAGTTTGAAAAATATCAGCATAAAGCTGGTGAGTTCATAAGCGGTAGTTTGTAATGAAAACTTGTTGATGAGTTTGTAAAAGTGTTTGTATAGTTTCAAGAAAATCCGATATCTTCTTTAGTGAGAATGTAGTGTTTTCAATGCTGTATAAAACCATGAATGTTTGTTACTAAAAATTGTAGTGATGTGCGAAAATAATACTTCATGTGACTAGCTAATGCTAATCATGATGTATAAGTATTTCGTACGTGAAACCATCGTATGTTCAGTGCTGTTTGAAAACCCTGAAAGTTCTCCAGTTGTAGTGCGTATTAGTTCTATTTAGTATAAATAAAACTGTTGAAGAGTGTCCGGTTGTAAACTAAATGTGATTTATACATAATGTGAGTCGTATAACGATGCTTGATATGACTAGAGACCTTTCCAACGTTCTTCAGGCGTTGAGTTAAATGACATTTGTCACCCCAGGCATGCCTGCCTAACTGTAGCTAGCAGTTCAGGTGTGGGATTGTCAGTCCCGCATAGATCTATTCACAAATCTCACGCTCTCCCTCCAGGAGACTCTGGTTATACTATGATAGGATTTATCCCTGTACACCTAAGGGTGCAGTATTGAAGTAGCATCTCACAGTATCGTACAATCTAGTTTACATATAGTGTTGTAGCATTTTACCGTAGTGAAAATCCGTATGTATACCATATGTAGTGATAATTACAGTTATGAATACCATGATAATGTAGTGATGTAAACTGTAATATATTTCAGTCTTAGTGCATATGTTTAGTAGTGAAAGTTTTTGTACTTGTTATGTTTAGAAAATCCCAAACTATACCGATTATAGTTTGCATGTATAGCGTAGTGGATATCGAGTCCGGAAAACTATGCAATTTTAGTGAAAACGTCCCTTATGCTCAACACAGTACAAAAGGGTTAAAGTATGAGAATTGCATGAGTTTTATACTTGTTAAAAGCTCTTTGTATTAATTTACAAAGCATTTGTGGTTTAGCTTGTATTCCCCCCTGAAAACGTTTTAAAAACCAATAAAAGTGTAGGGGTATGAACTCACAGTTGGTTGGATGTAAAGGATTGAACTGGATGATCCTTGAGTTGGTGTACGTTGCACTTAACGGAATCCTAATATCAAATAAATACATATATGTATCTAAATTAGCGATTTCGTCAGATAAAGTGTTAGATATACACTTGTTTTTGGTTAAGGAATGTTACCGGGACTTGGTTGAATTGAGAAAACAGGCTTTTCCCCACGAAAGAGCTGTTTACGGTCGTGAATGGAGCTTACGGTCGACAGACCGTGAATAGGATTTACGGTCGACAGGCAGTTTACGGTCTATGAAGATTGATGTGTTTACGGTCGCAACAGGTTTACGGTCTATGAAGATTGATGTGTTTACGGTCGCAACGGGTTTACGGTCTATGAAGATTGACCGTAAACTCAAGAACAAGGGTGCTTGTTTTCGACGAAAAAGTGTTCCAGAGGCTCCCAAACGGCCCCAAATGACGATTTCCGGCGTTTTTCGGGTGAAAGGAGGGCTTTATGGTGTTTACGGTCAAGAGGTTTAGAGAGAGAAAATGGGTGTTTCCGGTCAAGAAGGTTCAAATGAGGGTGGGGGTCCAGTATTTATAGGCTGGGGGTTTGGTCGGTGGTGGGGTCCACCTGGCACCGACCGTAAATGGGTTTACGGTCGTAAACTCGTCCTGACCGTGAACTCGGTGATTTTCGAGGAAGTTTCAAGTTTTTCGCGTGATTCCCGGTTTATTCCGAATCGTATAAAATACATATTATTTATTTAAAACGTAAAGTCCTTCCCAAACTAAGAAATTTGACGGAATTTAATGAAAACCCAAATTTTATTAACGGAAACTGGGTAAGGATAACGGAAAAAGTTTCGGGTTGTCACACGGACCGAAGTCCGGAACTAACTAGGGCCTTGCCCACTGCATCGGACCGAAGTCCGGAACTGCATCGGACCGAATCCCGGAACTGACTGAACATAGCATAACATAATCATAGCATATAATATGAACACATATACTGCATACTGCATCGGACCATAGTCCGAAACACTTAAACATACCATGCCTGTATCACAAAGACACCAAGCATACTGAACTACTGCATCGGACCGTAGTCCGAAACTACTGCTAACTAAACGGGCCGGCATTGTGGCCGTAGACCCGTTCCTACTGGAAGGAAAACTCACCTCGCAAGGCTGGCTGCTGAAGTCCTGCTCGGGAACTGTCTGACTGCTGCTCCGGTAACTCCCTGGCTACAATTCCCAAAATCCACTTAATCAGACACTGATAACTAATCTTAGGGTGAAATGACTATTTTACCCCCTGGTCAAAGTCAACAATCCGTTGACCTGACTCACCGAGTTGGGCCGCCAACTCGTCGAGTCCCTATCTTTCCTTCTACTCCCTTTCCCGACTCTACTTGTCGAGTTTAGCGAAGACTCGACGAGTTCTCCTTCTATAATAACCTCGAGTCAACCTTTATCTGACTCGCCGAGTTGTATGAACAACTCGTCGAGTCCTCCTTCATCATATGAACACGTCCAATCTATGACTCGCCGAGTTGTATGAACAACTCGTCGAGTTTGTTCTTGCGGGAAGAAGATTGTCTTGGACTCGCCGAGTCAGGGCGTAGACTCACCGAGTCCCTCTACACTCAGATTCATGCCATAACTCACTGAGTCTTTACTCCACTCGCTAAACAGACTCGCTTCTACTGAACAGGGAATCTAAGACTCGCGTCCTGACTCGCCGAGTCCGAAGAACGACTTGCCGAGTCCCTTGCATGCAGATTCTATTCAGTCGATTCTAATCAGTTTCAGTGCATCCAATTCATAGATCTAGGCTTATGGGACAATCTGAACACGTAAAGTTGCTAACTTTACGTGTATCTATGATGCAATGAAGCAATAACACTCAAACTTGGCTATAATGGAGGTTACTTGTCTAGAACAAGGCCATGGCTGCCAAAAGGTGGCCTTCTTGAGCTCCTGGACTCAAGAGAGGCTAGATCTGAGATATGGCTTGATTACAAAGCTTCATCACTAGGGATTTGGGGTTTTTGAGCTCAAAACCATCAACTTGGGGACAAACTAGATATAGCAATATAATAACCAAGATGAAAGCTTAATTACCAGAAACGATGGCCAAAGAGGAGTATAATCTGGATCTACTTCTTCTTCCTTGAGTTCTCCTACCTTCTCCTTCTTCTTCTTGCTCAACAATGCACCAAGATTCCTTCACAAGGGCAAAAATCACTCACACACACTTCAAGGAGGCTAGGGTTTCGGGAATAAGTCTCTGAGAGGTGAAGGGGGCTGGTTAGGGGCTATAATGGGGTTTAAATAGGGTACACTCCCTAAAATTAGGGATTTGTCCAGACTGGCGGACTCGCCGAGTCCGGAATATGGACTCGTTGAGTCGCCACGCCAACTCCACGTGCTAACCCGCTGCTACTCGACGAGTTAGGGCCACTGACTCGTCGAGTAGCTTCTAAAATAAGAAGAAAATAATTTTTTAAATGCATACCAGGAACGAGGCGTTACAACTCTGTTGGATTAATGTCTAAGTCCATAACTATAATTGGTAAGACTTGACCCGACCCGACATGGTCCATTTGGGTTGCATGGCATCATGCATTTGGATAGACTATAATGAGAGAAATAACACTTAAGGTTGGTTAATATATTATAAGTTCTGATATATTAATAAGGTTATTTAATTAGTATTGATCAATAATTAATTTGGAATTAATTAAGTGATCAAAAGGAGACTAATTAAATATATGGGTTGATTGTGTAAATCATTCATTCTTATATATGTGGGCTTGTGATCCAAGATTCCTTATGTTGGACTAAGTCCATGGGGTGACCCATGGATACTCCATGGAGGTTAAAATCCATGGAGCATAAGGAATGGGTAAAGTTATGAGTTACATGGTGTAACCCTAATAGCCACCATATAAAAGAATCCCATGGCTCAAGAAATCGTGCACTAATGTGTGAGTGTGAGGGCTAGACGATTTCAAGGAGTGTTCAAGTTTCTCTCAAGTTATTCCAAGTGTATTTGGTGTTGTGTGAACCATTTGAGGTGTCACACTTGGGGCACTAGGCACTCAAGCTTCATGAAGACATTCTACATCAAAGAGGTATGTATTCTATCTTGTTATATTTATTATTTTGTATGATAGATTAGGATAATACCTTGGATGTTCATAATTGTATGTATAATAGAGAAAACATAGATCCAAGGTATTTAGGGTTGCATGTACACTTAGGAGTGTTAGAATGCTCATAACCCAACAGTGGTATCAGAGCCAGGTTTGTTTTCTTGTTATACTTGCAAAAGTAGCTGAAAAATCGAGTTGGATGCATATATTCGATTGTTTTGGCTGGAATTGGACTAGGAACATTACCCTAAGATGTTTTTGGACTTATAAACTTGTTTTTAATGTGGTAATGTTCATGCTAATCCAATTTCTAAGATAATTGTCATAATTTCAAGATTTGTATTAGTTTGTATGTTCATGCTAATTTCTTGAAGATTGATGATTTGAATTATCTTGTTCTTATGAGGTTCTTAGATTAATAGAAATAGTTGTTTTCAATCCATTTTAATCTAAGAGTTGATTCCAAAGTGTGTTTTTGTAACTTGTCCTCAAGTTATATGAAAAGTCACATTTAAGAATCATAAAACTCATAAAAGTTGGCAAAGGTTACAAAATGAAGAGTCTAGTTCTAATTAAATGGTTTTATGACTCCATAACTTGTCCTCAAGTTATGGAGGTTCAAGAGTCTCTTCATTAAATTAAAAAAAAAAGTGTAACCTTAATTAGTTCCATAAGTTACAATAAAAAAAAAGTTATTTTTTTTTATTAATTAGTTTAAAGTCTTCCATAACTTGTCCTCAAGTTATGGAACTTGAAGAGTTTTTTTTTAATTTTTTTTTAATTAAAACTACTTTAAACTCATAAGTTATGGAATTAATTAGTTTTGAATAGTTTCAAAACTTGCCCTCAAGTTTTGGAATTTGAAAAGTTTTCACTTATGAATACTTTAATTCCAAGTTAGCCCTTAGAATTTTAAAAGTTAAAATTCAACCCTTATACTTTATAATATTATAAGTTAATAATATTTATATATATATGTATAAGAGTAAAGTCAGTCTTACCGTTAGTAGGCCTCATTCACGAAGCCGGTCTATAAGGGGGGTATAAGGTTACTGCCTATAAAATGGCAGTTTAATGGGTGTCCACTCTCACCCACCGCTTCCTTGACTGGTGGAGGGTCGTTAGCCGAACGGGTAGGACAAGGACTATAATTCTCCTTTCATTAAAAGTATTAATGATAAATACTAAGTAACTAAACTCTTATTAATACCCAATCTTAGTTACTTAGGAAAATGTGAATTTGGTGTTAACCCATGAAATTACACTTTGCACTTTGCTGAAGTCGTTAGTGGAGTGTGTGTGGTTAACCGGCACACTAACCTGGACTTAACAAGGTAGGCAAAGGGTAACTTAATATTTATCATAGTATCGGTGGAGCGTGTGTGGTTAACCGGCACACTGATTAAGGGGTAAATATTAAGGGTCCAAGTATATTTGCATGGTTATTCACACCTTGTTTTGTGATCCTCGGCATCCCAGTCACAAAACCTGAAGGGCACACTCGAGATTGAAACATGCCTTTGAACAGTTCAATGAATCTCAAAGATCTAGGACTTTCAAATCCAATTAAAACCTAATAAATTATTTCGTTTTTCATGGTGGAAATTGGTGAATCGTCATTCACCTACCTTCAATATTTTATAGCTTGGATTACGACATCCCTCTTCTAAGTTATAAAATAGTTTGTTGGGTCCTAGCCTTAATATTTCATATTGGGTGTCATATTAAGGACTTTAAATCAACTACCTTGAATATCTCCCAAAAAGATGTCTGGTCTAGACATTTATGATCTTCCCAAATCTCTTGAAACAAGCTTTCCTAAATGAAGATGATGTCCCATGGATATCATACTTCTTTCACCTCCTCCAATTATTCTCCCTAACCCACAAGTTCCTAAAAAGTTTAAGGTCACTCAAGCCCTATTGGCAAGGCAAGGTCTAGGTGTGATCACATCTTGGAGATGTAGTCACATATTGACAAGCCGGGAGAGTTGGGTGTCAAAGTCTTGAGAAAGTTGGTGGCTCAACTACTTTCTAAGTCACATAGTGAGTTCTTTTGGGAATCCTATGAAACAGACTAAGACAAGACCCTTAATGATCTTATCTATTTGCTAAGATCAACTTCCTAAAACGCTATGGACATTGACAATGATGACATTGGATATCCAGTAAAGCTCTCTCTTCCCAATGGAAAGGGATCGGCCATAGTCAACTCGGTTGACCCAATGGTAAAGAGAGAGGCGAAGTCTGAGATAGTCCCATTATCAAGGGTCCATAGGTAACTATTGCCAAAGGAAGGGGCATTGGTTACGAAGCTGCCAAATTTACCTAAGGATGTTAAAGTCAATAAGTTTGGCTCTACTTCAGGTAAAGTCCATTGTCTAACTCTATTAAGTACATGCTGATTCTGATCGCGAAGATGGATTTCAATCGCATGGTTCGGTGATCAGAATTTTGGGCTATTACTTAAGAGTTATGATATTTATATTGCTTAGGAATAGATAACAACAAGGTTTTCATATGGATTGTAAGGATAAGATTTTCCGCAAAGTTTTAAAATAAAAGAAAAAGGTTTTGATTTTATTTATTTTAAGTATCCTTACAATGGCATTTGTGAAAAGTTGTTGCTTATAAGATTCCATTGATAGCAATATTGGAAAAATGGATTTGATTCTTTCGGTTGTGGTAGTGTCTAATATTACCAAATAAGGAAAGATTCTCATCACCCAAGGTTCAATTGGACCGAAACTTGGAATCATGCAAGTTATACAGTATGATGAATGAGAACTTTCAGCTTGGAAAATTAAGACTAATCCCTTATGTGAATGAGGAAAGGACTAAGGGATCGAGTACACATTCTTGTGCACTGGTCAAGTCCACCACAAAAGATCAAGAAGACTATTCGTCATGATTTACTTAAGTTCAGTAAATATGGTTATACTTATAAGTTTAAGTATAAGTCTGTAGCATTGGAGAAGTTTCAATGTGAGACAGGACGAATAAGAAGAATCAAAGTATGGCAGAAAGATAAAAGTTTCTCAAATCTGAAAAGATGGGAGAGTACTTTAGTATCATGTTTATGATCATCTTAATGATTAAGATACCATATCACAATTGGTCCTCTAAAGTCATCTTAGTGCATTCTTATGACTAAGAAGAGGAGTCATGAATTGTTGAAATGGTTAAATCAAAAAGATGAGTCATACTTCGTTCCAAAACAATTCTTAGAGTCATACTCCAAGATTGTAACTTGAGTGACATATCTTAAAGAGGGTTTGTTAACACTAGTCAAATGTAAGAGTAAAAGGTTATCTACTCTTGTACATTTGAAATTGGTAAGTTGTGATGTTTTGGATAAAACAGAGACCAACTTAGGCCAATTGTGTAAAGTGTTAGTCTTGATAAAGAATCCACACTATCTCTTGAATATTTGACAAGGGAGTCTTATATGTCAAGAGGACAGTGGGAGTCTTAAAGCTCTTGAAAGTTTCAAGACTTAATCAAGAATAAAACCTAAAGTCCTTCACTAGCACACGACTTGAGGTTTATAACCTATCGTGTTGAAATTTTTGTGCCTATTCAAGTTGGCTTTGCATAGGAGTTCTGAGAGTTCTCAATTGGTTGCACAACTACTTGGAAGCAATGGCAGGCACCTGAGCTGCCAAATGGCAAGAATTTAAGATTGCACAAGTTTAATCAATATGAGTTTGGATTTGTCACTAACCTTGTCTCGTGATTATGGTTTTGACAAATTCACATGGATAAGAACACATACACTATTAAATCTAAGTGTCATAAGGTTTCTCTCCGATTCATGAAAATGATGGTGAGGAAACACTTTCACTAAGTAGATTTTAGCTAGATAGCAATTGTGATATTTGCATTCTCAAAGTCGTTAGTGGAGCGTGTGTGGTTTACCGGCACACTAACATGGACTTGTAAGAAGTGGCAAAGGTCTAAACAATTGAGACTATGATTACGGCATCCCTTTTCATAGTTCTAAAATTGTTTAGACACACATGTGAGCTATCTAAGAGAGGTGTATGATTTTGATAAAGTTTTATCAAAACAATCTAGTATCAGAAATATGAACTTTGGTAAGAAAGTCAGCTGATTTCTGAGTACATGTCAAAGCTAGTGGGAGCATAAGTGTTATGCTAATAATCATCATGTTAGTGGGAGCATGATAATTATGACAAAGGTTGCAAGTTAGCAATGTTAATTATAGAAAACAAAAGTTTCAATTCGTGAGGTTGCAGGGGTTGAAAAAGTTGTTTTGCTATAATTAAGGGAGATGAAATTATACTTCATTTCAATTCTAAAAGCTTAGATTGAGATTTTAATCGTATTTAATCAAGGATATATATATATATATATGAATTTCATGTTGGAATGACTCAACATAAGGAAATTCTATATATGGGTCCATTATTTGCGTTCTAAAATTCGATTATGATTACGACATCCCTTTTCATAATCTGAATTTTGAGAAC
Source organism: Lactuca virosa (assembly GCF_052849685.1). NCBI lineage: Eukaryota > Viridiplantae > Streptophyta > Magnoliopsida > Asterales > Asteraceae > Lactuca > Lactuca virosa. The sequence goes on from NC_136434.1 coordinate 267,042,019, forward strand.
TTGGCAAATTGAAATGGAAATATTATAGCAAAAGACTGGTTTAGTCTTTATGTGAGACATCATGAATCGTGTCCCATATGCTTCGGATATAGGATCGATTACATGTGCTATATTCATCCTTTCTAAAATTTTCGAAATGCCTGGGGCATTATGAAGGGAAAAGGTCTAGAATTGGATATGACTAAAATGATTAAGCAATTGTCGAGGACAATCTAAGGTTTACCAAAGATTGATTGCTCAAGGACAGTTGGAAGTATAATGTTAATTCTGGAAGGACCATATTGACATAATCTGTAAGGAGGCAACTCTTGTTCAGAAGTGATAGTCAAAATGGAATATGGAAATGTTTCAAAGTTAGAAATTATTCAATCTGTGTAAGATTAGGAAACTTAATGAAAGAAGGATGTTTCCAAGGAGCTGATCTCCTTTGGAATGCTCTGTAATGATTGTTGTCAAGTCTTTCTGACTTCGTGCATAATCATTAAGAGGATCAATGCATATAAGTTTAGAATCTAACAGATTTCAGTAAATGGCATGAATTTGGAATTCTTGCATTTGCAGTAAGGATTTGGGACTGTGAAAAGAGGATCATTGGAGTGATGTTCAATTGATCTATTTTACAAAGTAAATATCATAGACAAACATAGTATGCATACTTGGTGTATGGCATGACTAGTGTTTAGAAAACATAGTGTACATGCTTGGAGCATGGGACAACTATTGTTTTAAATTCAAGTATAAAGTTCATAAAACCGAAACAATGAATAATGAGTAATCAGTATGGTGATAAATAAAAGTGCTTATTTATATTCATAGGGTTTGATACCATATTTGATTCATTTATTCTTTTGTTTCACTTTGCATGTTTTGACTTCCAGAATAACTAAGTCGCTCTTCCTGAATGATTAAGTTATTCAAACCATCCACAGTCGGTCATATGTTGGAAGTAGATATGAATCAAGACTGTCATGGGTTGGATTGTAGAGGTCCAAGTTGGTGGACAAAAGTGGTGCTATAACACTCATGAGTGCTCATAAGTTCTGAGTATTGGATTCAACCCGCGCTCATTTGAATCACTTCATGGATTTTATCACGAGTGATCATGAGACGATAATATCTTATATTCTTCAAACCTAGAGATATGAGTTGTTACTATGAGTTGGTTATACATTGATTGCACGAAAACGCATTGGTAACTCGATGTTATAAAACGTGCCTTTGTGTATGATTCAACAAGTAGTAGAACAAGCCATATGAGTCGAAGTTTATCCATTCCTTTTACCTTCAGGATAAAAGCGATATATTTGGGCCCCTCGATGATTTAAAGATGATACATGTGAGTGCTTGGCCAAGCCAGGACTGATTTGATTTGTTCAATCAGTCAGTCATCATGAATCGGAAATCGGGAAACAACAAATGGATAGAGAGAATGATTGATAATCCATGTCTCAGTCCATATGATATCTAGAATGGAGGAATATATGATCCCTTGTCTAATGGACAAGTCATTGACAAAGGTCAGAGTTCATCGACAAGGTCAGAGTTCGACAGAAGCTTTTGAGAGCTACGATTGCTGATCGGTTCCTGAAGTCACACGCAATAATAGTTTTAGACTTATCCAAGTGGGAGACTGTTGGATTAATGTCTAAGTCCATAACTATAATTGTTAAGACTTGACCCGACCCGGCATGGTCCATTTGGGTTGCATGGCATCATGCATTTGAATAGACTATAATGAGAGAAATAACACTTAAGGTTGGTTAATATATTATAAGTTCTAATATATTAATAAGGTTATTTAATTAGTATTGATCAAGAATTAATTTGGAATTAATTAAGTGATCAAAAGGAGACTAATTAAATTATGGGTTGATTGTGTAAATCATTCATTCTTATATATGTGGGCTTGTGATCCAAGATTCCTTATGTTGGACTAAGTCCATGGGGTGACCCATGGATACTCCATGGAGGTTAAAATCCATGGAGCATAAGGAATGGGTAAAGTTATGAGTTACATGGTGTAACCCTAATAGCCACCATATAAAAGAATCCCATGGCTCAAGAAATCGTGCACTAATGTGTGAGTGTGAGGGCTAGACGATTTCAAGGAGTGTTCAAGTTTCTCTCAAGTTATTCCAAGTGTATTTGGTGTTGTGTGAACCATTTGAGGTGTCACACTTGGGGCACTAGGCACTCAAGCTTCATGAAGACATTCTACATCAAAGAGGTATGTATTCTATCTTGTTATATTTATTATTTTGTATGCTAGATTAGGATAATACCTTGGATGTTCATAATTGTATGTATAATAGAGAAAACATAGATCCAAGGTATTTAGGGTTGCATGTACACTTAGGAGTGTTAGAATGCTCATAACCCAACAAACTCTCCCCCACTTATCTCAGACTTCGTCCTCGAAGTCTGCTGCTACTGAATCTGAAAATAACTACGGATAATGCTCCCTCATCTCCTCCTTGGTCTCCCATGTCCATTCTGAACCCTTCCGATGCTGCCACTGCACCTTCACTAGCTGAACCACCTTGTTCCTTAATGTCTTCGACTTCTAATCCAAGATCGCAACTGGTCTCTCAATGTAATTCAGGCTGCTATCAACTTGAATATCCTCCAACGATACAACTGCTGACTCATCCACCAAACACTTCTGCAACTGAGACATATGGAAAGTGTTGTGGATCTGGCTAAGCTCTGCTGGAAGATCTAACCGATAAGCAACCCGACCCACCCAGGCTAAAACCCTAAAGGGACCAATGAACCTGGGGCCCAGCTTGCCCCTCTTCCGGAACCTGATGACACCCTTCTAGGGTGACACTTTCAGGAGGACCATATCGCCTACCTGAAACTCCAAATCAGAACGCCTCCTATCGGCGTAACTCTTCTGCCGACTCTGAGCTGTCTGGATCCGACTACGAACCTGCTGTATCAACTCTGTGGTCTTAAGCACCACCTCAGTGCTCCCCATGACTCTCTGACCGACTTCACCCCAACAGATTGGGGTTCTACACTTCCTCCCGTAGAGCATCTCAAAGGGAGGTCGGTCTATATTGGAGTGGTAATTGTTGTTATACGAAAATTCCGCTATTGGAAGGTACGTATCCCAACTGCCACCAAAGTCTAGGACACATGCCCGAAGCATGTCCTCGAGAGTCTGAATCGTCCTCTCGCTCTGACCGTCCGTCTGAGGGTGGAAAGCGGTGCTGAAAAGGAGACGAGTTCCCATCTCGTCATGGAACCGCTTCCAAAACCTGGAAGTGAACCGGACGTCTCGGTCTGATACTACTGAAACAGGCACTCCATGACGTGCCACAACCTCTCGTACATAAATATCAGCTAACTTCTCGGCCGATATGCTCTCCTGAATCGGTACGAAATACACGCTCTTGGTCAACCGATCCACTATGACCCAAATCGAATCAACTCCACATGCAGTCCTGAGAAGCTTAGTAACAAAATCCTTGGTGATATTCTCCTATTTCCACACGGGAATGTCTAATGGCTGCATCTTGTCGTGGGGTCTCTGGTGCTCTGCCTTGACCTTCCTGCAGGTCAGGCATCTCTCCATGTACCAAGCTACGTCCCGCTTCATGCAGGGCCACCAATAATCGGGTTGAAGATCTCTATACATCTTTGTCGCCCCTGGGTGGATGGAGAACCGAGACTTGTGGGCCTCATCCATCAACACCTGCCGTACTCCTCCCCAATATGGCACCCAAACTCTCCCATGAAGGGTTAACAATCCTCGACTATCATAATCGAAAGAAGCTACTCGGCCCACGATCCTCTCGCACTTATGTCTTTCCTCCTTTAGGCCCTCAACATGTGCCTCTCTAATATGCTCCAATAATGGAGTAATCACTGTCATCCTCAGACATATATCTCTGATCGGGGCCGTCATCGCCTTGCGGCTCAGGGCGTCGGCCACTACGTTGGCCTTGCCCGGATGGTAAAGGATCTCACAGTCATAATCCTTTACCACATCTAACCATCGACGCTGCCTCATGTTCAGATTCGGCTGATCCATGAGGTACCTCAAACTCTTGTGATCCATGTAGATGGTACAACGGACCCCATAGAGGTAATGTCTCCAAATCTTGAGGGCGAACACCACTGCCCCCAGCTCTAAATCGTGCGTCGGATAGTTAGCGTCGTGAGACTTCAACTGTCTAGAGGCATAAGATATCACATGCCCTCGCTGCATCAACACTGCTCCCATACCTGTGATCGAAGCATCACAGTAGACCGCGAAGTCATCCACTCCCTCTGGTAGGGTAAGAATCGGTGCCTCACACAATCTCTGCCTGAGGGTCTCAAATGCTGTCTGCTGCTTAGGCCCCGAGCGAAATGCCACCGACTTCTTGGTCAGTCGAGTGAGCAGAACTGCTATCTTGGAGAAATCCTGGATGAATCTCCTGTAATACCCTGCCAAACCTAGGAAGCTCCGAATCTCAGATGGAGACCTCGGGACCTCCCACTGCATCATGGCCTCTATCTTGGCCGGATCTACTAGTATACCCTTCTGGTTGAGGAGGTGTCTAAGGAACTGCACCTCGTGCAACCAGAACTCACACTTGCAGAACTTTGCGAAAAGTTTCTCCCTCCTCAGTGTCTCTAGCACCTCCCTCAGGTGCTCCTCGTGCTGCTCCTGAGTCTTGGAATAGACCAAGATGTCATCGATGAACACTATCACAAACCGATCTAACATCGGTCTGCATACGCGGTTCATGAGATCCATGAATGCGGCTGGTGCGTTGGTGAGCCCAAATGGCATCACCACGAACTCATAATGACCATAGCGGGTCCTAAAAGCAGTCTTCTATACGTCCTCGCCTCTGACCCGCATCTGATGATAACCGAAGCGCAAATCAATCTTGGAGAACCAAGATGCTCCCTGGAGCTGATCAAACAAGTCATCTATCCTCGGAAGTGGGTAACGGTTCTTCACCGTCACCTTGTTCAACTCCCGGTAATCTATACACATACGGTGTGACCCGTCCTTCTTCTTCACAAATAGGATCGGGGCCCCCCATGGTGAACTGCTCGGTCTGATAAACCCCTTGTCTAGCAGCTCCTGTAGCTGCGTAGACAACTCCTGCATCTCGGGAGGAGCCAATCGGTATGGTGCCTAGGCTATTGGAGCCGCACCAGGAACCAGGTCTACCGGTACATCGTCAACTGTCGCCTTGCCCTTCTCCCGGGCATCTAAAACATAGGCGACATACCCCGCGCAACCCTGCTGAAAGTAGCGCCTCGCTCTCGCTGCTGAACACAGAGTCGGTCCGTACTACGGCCTCTCGCCCTGAATCACTAACTCTCCCCCACTAGGAGTGCGAACCCTCACTAACTGCAGTTCACAATCAATCACTGCCCCATTGGGGCTCAACCAGTCCATACCCACTATGACCTTATTCCCTCGCAGGGGAATAGGAACCAGATCTGCTAAAAACTGCTTATCAAATAACCACAGCGAACACCCGCTATGCACTCTCGCGACCCTGACGGTCCTGTCATCAGCTATCTCAACCTCAAGTGGGCAATCCAGCTCCCCTGGAGCTCTGCTAAACTGCTTGCTAAGCGCAAGCGAAACAAATGATTGGGTAGCCCCCGAGTCAAACAATAATGTAGCTGAGATGCCGTTCACGAAGAACGACCCTATACACAAACACATAACCATAAGAAACAATCAATACTAAAACAGAGATAAGAGGAAAATACATACCCGTCACCACATCAGGAGTCGCCCGCGCCTCCTCTGCTGTCATTTGGAAAGCTCTACTCTTCGCCACTGGCGCCTCAGCCGGTCGTTTGTAATCCTCAAAGTAGTAGGGGCAGGTGCTGCCACCTTCCTTGCTGCTGCTAAACTCGAGCATTGGGACTTTTTATGTCCCCTCTGATTGCAATGGAAGCAAATCAGATCAGCTGCTGTGGTGGTGGCGGCTGTACAATCTCTACTCATATGCCCGGTCCGACCGCACTTGTAGCAGCCGGAGATCCCTGCCTTGCACGCCCCATCGTGCAATCTCCCACACTTGCCACACCTACTGTGGCTCTGCTGTCCTCTGGATCTGAGATCCGATACCTTGGGCCTTTTGCCCGAACTCCCTGTGCCAGATGCCACCTCTGGCTTTCTCTTCTTTTCCTTTTCCAAATCTATCTCTCTCTCACGAGCCCTCGCAATCATTTCATCCAGCGTTTTACAGCTGGACCGTCTCACAAACTGTCTGATATCACTCCTCAACATCTCATGATAACGAGCCTTCTTCGTCTCCTCATCAGCCGCATACTGAGGAACGAGAAGAGCCCTCTCCCTGAACTTGGCGGTAATCTCCGCCACAGTCTCAGTAGTCTGAGTAAGATCCTGAAACTCCCTCGCTAATTGCTGCACCTCGATAACAGGTGCAAACTCGACTCTGAATCTGGTCGTAAAATCCGCCCAGGTCATAGCATCAAGGGTTGCATCATCCCCAATGACATGTCCGACCTCCTCCCACCAATCACGTGCCCTGTCCTTTAGAAGACAGGATGCAAGTCGGACATTGTCCCCCTCGGGACATCTGCTAGTGCGGAAAGCGTTGGCAACATCAGCCAACCATCTGGTACTCGCAATGGGGTCTCGGGCCCCATGGTAGTAAGGAGCTCCACAAGCTCTGAACTCCCTGAACGTCAATGTGTGCGATCCCATAATGGCCGCTATCTCAGTACGGAATGCGCCCGGCTTCTCATCCAGAAGCTCTAGGATACCCTCATTGACCGATTCAAAAATCACAGGAGTCTGGTCTAGTATGCTGTGTGTGACCTCTGAAGAGATGAACTCTCTGGTCTGCTCATCCAAATGCTCGGATCCCGAGCCTGAACCTGATCCCTCTCCGGCACCTGAACTGCCGACTGCTGGTCTAGGGCGTAAAACCACCATTCTGAAACACACAATGACAATCATCAGAAACACTGATATATCTCGAGGGATCGCTACCACTACAAGTTTCCTGGTCTCATCTTAGCCTTCCTTGATTCGAGTACGGATCCTCTGCTTTCAATAGTACGGGCCCATACTACCTTCCACATCTATCCGTACTTTCCTCAAGAACTGCCTTGACTCCACCAAGTCCCTTCTACTGCTACTGATCTCTGCTATTCTCATCCTAGGCTTGCCCTAGGGTAATCACTGACCCACTCCCCACCATCAGCTGCGTAAGAAGTCCCTGCTTTCTACCCCTAACTAATTCGTAAATACTGTTGGATTAATGTCTAAGTCCATAACTATAATTGGTAAGACTTGACCCGACCCGGCATGGTCCATTTGGGTTGCATGGCATCATGCATTTGGATAGACTATAATGAGAGAAATAACACTTAAGGTTTGTTAATATATTATAAGTTATAATATATTAATAAGATTATTTGATTAGTATTGATCAAGAATTAATCTAGAATTAATTAAGTGATCAAAAGAAGACTAATTAAATATATGGGTTGATTGTGTAAATCATCCATACTTGTATAGTGGGCTAATGCTCTATGGATTGTCAAGTTGGGCTAAAACCCATAAGATGCTCCATGGATGCTCCATGGTATGTTTGAACCCATGGATCCAAGGAAATGGAAAGCCATGACAATTAGGGTTTACCCTAATTGTCACTAACTATATAAGCATCTTATTGTTGACAAAATCGGCCACTAGGGTGAACATGAGGGCTAGCCGATTTTCATGAAGTGTGTATGTTCTCTCAAGTTATTCCAAGTGTATTTGGTGTTGTGTGAACCATTTGAGGTGTCACACTTGGGGCACTAGGCACTCAATCTTCATGAAGTCATTCTACATCAAAGAGGTATGTATTCTAACTTGTTATATTTCATATGAATCAAAGTTTTGTATGCTAGTTAGTATAATACCTTGGATATTCATATTTGTATGTATAATAGAGAAAACATAGATCCAAGGTATTTAGGGTTGCATGTACACTTAGGAGTGTTAGAATGCTCAAAACCCAACAGTGGTATCAGAGCCTAGGCTTGTTTTCTTGTTATACTTGCAAAATCTGCTTAAAAATCGAAGTTTTTTTGCTGTCTGAACAGCAGAGTCGCCGAGTCCATAAAGGGACTTGACGAGTCCATGCCTTAAAAGTGTTCAAAACGATCCAACTCGTTGAGTTGGTTCATGCACTCGACGAGTTGGACCCCCTGACAGCATATCTTCGAGTTTTTTGGCTAGAAATGGACTAGGAACATTACCATAAGCTGTTTTTGACCCTATAAACTTGTTTTTGATATGGTAATGTTCATGCTAATCCAATTTCAAAGATAATTGTCAATAGATTCATGTTTTGGATCCTAGCCTTAATATTTCATATTGGGTGTTATATTAAGGACTTTAAATCAACTAACTTGAATTTCTCCCTTATAGATGTCTCCTTCAGACAACTATGGTCTTCCCAAATCTTTAGGAACAAGCTATCCTAATGAAGATGATATCCTAAATGGCAATCAAGGTGAAAGATCAATCCCTTTATTGTGCATTAGTGGGACTGGAAATCATACTTCACTTCCTCCACCTCCTCCAATAAATATCCCTATCCCACAAGTTTCAAGACTTGATAAGTTCTAAGTCACTCAATCCCTATTGGCAAAGAAAGTCTATATGTGCTTGGGTCTTGGAGATTAAGTCACATATTGAAAAGCCGGGAGAGTCGGGTGTCGAAGTCTCGAGGTAGCTGGCTGTTGACTTGGTTCTTCAGTCACTCCCTGATGATAGATCACGACATGACCCTTTAATGATCTTATCTATTTGCTTGGTGCTGCTGAATCAGCAATGATTTGGAACACTGGTAAAACAAATTTGATTAGAAGATCGACTTCCCAAGACTTCATGGACATTGACAATGGTGACACTGGAAATCCAGAAAAACTTTCTCTTCCCAATGGAAAGGGATCGGCCATGGTCAACTCGGTTGACCAAATGGTAAAGAGAAAGGCTAAGTCTGAGATAGTACCATGTACCATTCCCAAAGAGTCCATATGTGCCTAGTGCCAAAGGAAAGGGGCATTGGTTGCGAAGCTTCCGAATTTGTCTGAAACCTCATAAGGATGGTAAAGTCAAAAGTTTGACTCTACTTCAGGTAAAGTCCGTTATCTAACTCTATTAAGTCTCTTTTGGTGATTCTTAATACATGGTGTAATGTAATTACATTTTGATGTTTTTTGAAGAATCAAAGGAAGGTTAAAGAAAAAGTGTGTTGATTCTGATCGCATGGTTCGATGACCAGAATTTTGAGCCACTGCATAAGAGTTATGAGATATTGCTTAGGAGTAGATAACAACAAAGTTTTATATGAATTTGCATTGTAAGGATAAGTTTTTCCGCAAGTTTTAAAATAACAGAAAAGTTTTGATTTTATTTATTTTTAAGTATCCTTACAATGGCATTTGTGAAAAAATTGTTGTCTATATGATTCCATTGATAGCAATATTGGAAAATGGATTTGATTCTTTCGTTTGTGGTAGTGTCATAATTTATCAAATAAGGAAATATTCTCATCACTCAAGTTTCAATTGGATAGAAATTTGGAATCATGCAACTTGTATTGTATGATGAATGAGAATTTTCATCTTTCGGAAATTAAGATCAATTACTTGTTCACATGTATATGTGAGTCAAGTGAAGGACTAACGGATCGAGTACATTAGGTTGTATGCTGGTCAGGTCCGCCATAAAGGTTGAGAAGATTATTCGTTATGATTTACTAAAGTTTAGTACATATGATTATGCTTACAAGTTTAAGTGTAATTCTGAAACATTGGAAAAGTTTCAATATATGGCAGAATGAATAAGAAGAATCAAATAAGGCAGAAAGATAAAAGCTTCTCTAATCTGAAGAGATGGGAGAGTACTTGAGTGTCTTGTTTTATGATTATCTTAGTGATTATGGAACCATATCACAATTGATCCTCTAAGGACACCTTAGTGCATTTGTTGGCTAAGGAGAGGAATCGTGAATTGTGGGAATGGTTAAATCAAAGATAAATCATACTTCATTCCAAAATAAAATCTTAGAGTCATACTCCAAGATTGAGCCTTGAGTGACATAATCTTAAGAAAGGTTTAACACACTTCTCAAATGTAGAGTAAAATGTTTTCTTACTCTTGTACATTTGAAATTGGTAAGTTGTGATGTTTTGGATAAAACAAAGACCAACTAAGGCCAATTGTGTGAAGTGTTTGTAAAAGAATCCGCATTATCTCTTGAATATTGGGCAAGAGAGTCTTATATGTCAAGAGGACAGTGGGAGTCTTGAGATAGTTTCAAGAACTAATCAAGAGTATTGCTAATCACTAGCCCACGACTTGAGGTTTGTAACCTATCGTGTTGACATATTCTTATTTCTGTGTCTATTCCAGTTAAAAGTTGACTATGCTTGTGAGTTCTATGAGTTCTTAATTGTTTGCATAACAACCTGGAAGCAATGGTAGGCCCTTGTGCTGCCGGGTGGCAAGAAATTAAGATTGAACAAGTTCAGTCCATATGTGTTTGAATTTACCACTAACCTTGTCTTGTGATTATGGTTATGACAAATTCACATGGATAGGAACACTTACACCATAAAATCTAAGTGTCATAAGGTTTCTCTCCGACTCATGAAAATGATGGTGAGGAAACTCTTTCACTAAGTAGATTTTAAGTAGATAGCAATTGTGAGAATGACAAAAAAGTCTAAACATTATGATTACGGCATCCCTCTTCATAATTGTTTAGACACACAAGTGAGCTATCTAAGGAAATATGTATGATTTTGATAAAGTCTTATCAAAGCAATTGCGTATCAGAAATCTGAACTTTGGTAAGAAAGTCAATAAAGTGTTGATTTCTAAAAGTCCAGCTGATCTCTGGATACATGTTAGAGCTAGTGGGAGCATAAGTGTTATGCTAGTAAGATAATAATCATGATGCTAGTGGGAGCATGATTATTATGTTAAGTGTTGCAAGTTAGCAATATTAATTATAGAAAAAAAAAGTTTCAATTCACCTTAAAAAAGTTGTTTTGCTATAATTAAGGGAGAGGATTTTATACTTCATTCCAATTCTACAAGCTTAGATTTAGATTTTAATCTACTTTAGTCAAGGATATATAAGAATGTTATGTTGGAATGGTTCAACATAAGGAAATTCTATATATGTTGCGTTCTCAAAATTCGATTATGATTACGGCATACCTCTTCATAGTTCGAATTGTGAGAATGTGGCAAATAAAAATTTATAGCATGAATCGTGTCCTATATGCTTCGGGTATAGGATCGATTACACGAGCTATAATAGTTATCCTTTCTAAATTTTCCTAATGCTTAGGGCATTAAGAGGGGAAAAGGGATTAGAACTGGATATGACTAAAATGATTAAGCAATTGTCGAGGACAATTTGAGGTTTACCAAAGATTGGTTACTCATGGACAATTAGAAGTATAGAGTAAGGACCATATTGACATATTTTGAAAAGAGGCAACTCTTGTTCAGAAGTGATGGTCAAAATGGTAATATGGAATTGTTTCCATAGGTGGAAGTTATTCTTTGAATCTGTGTAAGATTAAAGTACTTAATACAAGAAGGATGTTCAAAGGAATGTACTTTGAATTTGAGACTTTATTTCCATGGAATTGATCTCCATTGGAATTCTTTGTAATGTTTGTTGCCAAGTCTTTGTGACTTTTGGGTATAGTCATTACAAGAGGATCATTGCATATAAGTTTAGAGTCTAACAGATTACAGTAAATGGCAAGAGTTTGGTATTCTTACATTTACAAAAAGGGATTGGGATTGTGAAATGAGCATCGTTGGAGTCGTGTTCAATTGATCTATTTCACAAAAGACCATAAGTAAACATAGTATGCATGCTTGGTGCATGGCATGACTATTGTTTCAATTCAAGTATTAAGTTGATTAATCGAAACATGAATAATGAGTAATCAATATGGTGCTTAGATAAAAGGGTTTTTTATTTACACTCAAAGTGTTGAGACCATACAAGATTAGTATTATTTTTGTTTTTCACTTTGTATGTTTTGACTTCCAGAATAACTAGGTCATTCTTCCCGACTGATTAAGTTATTCAAACCATCCACAGTCGGTCATATGTTGGAAGTAGATATGAATCATGACTGTCATGAATTTGGCTTGTATGATTTGTCTAATGTGCATTAGACATATCAATGGTTGCTACAACATTCATGAGTGCTCATAAGTTCTGAGTATTGGATTCAACCCACACTCATTTGAATCACTTCATGGATTTTATCACGAGTGAATCATGAGACGATAATATCTTATATTCTTCAAACCTAGAGATATGAGTTGTTGACTATGAGTTGGTTATACATTGATTGCACGTAAATGCATTGGTAACTCGATGTTATAAAACGTGCCTTTGTGTATGCTTCAACAAGTAGTCAGTACAAGCATATGAGTCGAAGTTTATGCATTCCTTTTACCCTCAAAGGGATAAAAGCGATATCTGTGGGCCCCTCGATGATTTAGTGATGACAAAATGTAAGTGCTCGGCCGGGCCTGGACTGATTTGATTTGTTCAATTAGTCAGTCGTCATAAATCAGAAATCGGGAAACAACAAATGGACAGAGAGAATGATTATAATCCATGTCTCAGTCCATATGATATCTAGAATGGAGGAATATATGATCACTTATCTAATGGACAAGTCATTGACAAAGGTCAGAGATCATCGGCAAGGTCAGAGTTCGACGGAAGCTTTTGAGAGCTACGATTGCTGGTCGGTTCTTGAAGTCATACGCAGTAATAGTTTTAGACTTATCCAAGTGGGAGACTGTTGGATTAATGTCTAAGTCCATAACTATAATTGGTAAGACTTGACCCGACCCGACATGGTCCATTTGGGTTGCATGGCATCATGCATTTGGATAGATTATAATGAGAGAAATAACACTTAAGGTTTGTTAATATATTATAAGTTATAATATATTAATAAGATTATTTGATTAGTATTGATCAAGAATTAATCTAGAATTAATTAAGTGATCAAAAGAAGACTAATTAAATATATGGGTTGATTGTGTAAATCATCCATACTTGTATAGTGGGCTAATGCTCTATGGATTGTCAAGTTGGGCTAAAACCCATAAGATGCTCCATGGATGCTCCATGGTATGTTTGAACCCATTGATCCAAGGAAATGGAAAGCCATGACAATTAGGGTTTACCCTAATTGTCACTAACTATATAAGCATCTTATTGTTGACAAAATCGGCCACTAGGGTGAACATGAGGGCTAGCCGATTTTCATGAAGTGTGTATGTTCTCTCAAGTTATTCCAAGTGTATTTGGTGTTGTGTGAACCATTTGAGGTGTCACACTTGGGGCACTAGGCACTCAATCTTCATGAAGTCATTCTACATCAAAGAGGTATGTATTCTAACTTGTTATATTTCATATGAATCAAAGTTTTGTATGCTAGTTAGTATAATACCTTGGATATTCATATTTGTATGTATAATAGAGAAAACATAGATCCAAGGTATTTAGGGTTGCATGTACACTTAGGAGTGTTAGAATGCTCAAAACCCAACAGTGGTATCAGAGCCTAGGCTTGTTTTCTTGTTATACTTGCAAAATCTGCTTAAAAATCGAAGTTTTTTGCTGTCTGAACAGCAGAGTCGCCGAGTCCATAAAGGGACTCGACGAGTCCATGCCTTAAAAGTGTTCAAAACGATCCAACTCGTCGAGTTGGTTCATGCACTCGACGAGTTGGACCCCCTGATAGCATATCTTCGAGTTTTTTGGCTAGAAATGGACTAGGAACATTACCATAAGCTGTTTTGACCCTATAAACTTGTTTTTGATATGGTAATGTTCATGCTAATCCAATTTCAAAGATAATTGTCAATAGATTCATGTTTTGTGTTAGTTTAAAAGTTATGCTAGTTACATGAAAAAGTTTGATGTGAATTATCTTTTTTCATATGAGTTGCTTAGATTAATAGAAAAAGTTAATTGATTATGTGTCTTTTGGTTGACTATTGGGCTTTTGGAGTGTGAGCTGGACTTTGGGCTTGGAACCCAATTATTAATTGGGTATTGTTTGATGTTGGCAGTCCGGGAATCTGTCAACCAGCAGCTGGAGTTTTATCCACAGGACTTCGGCAGTGTCAGGTGAGTCATCCTCACTATACTCAAGGGTCTAAGGCACCAAGGCCGACCCTTTGGATTATTATCTGGTTATGTTATGATAGCATGATCTGTTAGATCGATATCCTAGAGGGTAGGATAATATTATATGATATGTGGTATGATCTGTTAGATCGACATCCTGGTAGATAGGATGGTGTTATGTGCTATGTAGTATGATCTGTTAGATCAAGTGTTATCTATAGACTGTTATGTGATTATTTGTTATATGTGCACATGTTTATTTGGCGGTTGAGGCTTATCTGCTTTGTGCGAAAGCCAATAGACCTGGGCATTCCAACCTGTTGGTTGTGGGCCGTGAGTATTCCATCCCGAGGATGACTGGACTCATAGTATGTGGACATTCCAACCTGTTGGTTGTGGGCCTGAGGTATTCCATCCCGAGGATGATTGGACCCATAGTATGTTGGCATTCCAACCGGATGGTTGAGGGCCTAGGGTATTCCAACCCGATGGTTGACTGGACTCATAGTATGCTGTTTATGATTATATGTGTATTGTTGTGGGTATGGGTATTTTGGGGGAACTCACTAAGCTTTCGGGCTTACAGTTTCAGTTTATTGTTTCAGGTACATCAGGGGATTGTGGCAAGGCAAAGGCGTGATCGTACAGCTCCTTACATTTTCATGATTGATTCTGGGGATACTCTGATGTTTAAACTATTTTGAAAACAAACTGTAATAACTTAATGGTTTTAAATGTTCTAAAAAGTTTTAAACTGGCTTGAATTTTTTGGGGTGTTACAAGTTGGTATCAAAGCCTTGGTTTGAGTGAATTAGAGGAACACTCGTGTGACTCCAGTCTCAAATCAAGGAAAAGAATTTTCAAAATGATTTTCAAAATAAGTAAAGGAGGATGCAGGGTGTACGATCAGCCAGAGCCAGTAAGTTGACCCCAAAATACCATACAATTATTTGATTATGTGATATGTTAGAACAGCATGCTAGTGCTAGGATAGGGATCTTCAGGAATTGCATGATAGAATTGCCTGATTACATGATGCCTGCTAGCCTAGGGTTTCCTTTATATGAGATTGACATCATTACTGTAGTTGCTTAGTGTATGCATCACGGTTATACATAATTAAGATCTTATAGCCTGAGAATGTTTGATTTGGCCTTATGTTCTGTTCTTGTTTGATTGGGGGCTTAGGTTAGGATTGGATATTCGAAAGTCTATAGGGTCCAGTGTTATGTATGGCTAGAATACACTAGTACTTCAGGGTTGGTGGAAGTTTCATGGATGGGTGGGTTGTGTGAGACCGGTAGGTCATTTGTGAGACAGTTAGCCTTCCTCTAGGAGTGAGGTTGAGCGACCACCAGGTGTATGTATAGTGTTAGGATGTTGTGGTGATACTTAAGACAAATATGGGTAGGTGTGGAAGGTAGTAGGGGACCATACTACTGAAAGCACAGGACCCATACGCGTAGCAAGGAAGTCACAACCCCTAGTGTTGGGTTAGGAGTTGGTTCCCTGTCTCTATATGGTTTATCAGTGATCCTTCTGGTGTTTTACCAGAATGATGGTTACGAGACGTCTTGAGATCGGATCCAGGTTAGGATCGGGAGCTGGCAGCCAAGATAGGCCATCATTGTCAGAGGACCGTGTTAGTGAGATCATTCGGGAGGAGGTGATCGAGTTTGTCTGGGGACAGTTTCCGGGGATGTTTCGGTCTATTAAGACCGCCATGGTTGAGTATTTCGACGAGCGCTATGCAGCCATTGCCGAGACGGTTGCCGCGGCAGCTATATTAGCTGTAACGCCGGTAAGGGGAAGAGCTGGTCGAGCTTTTCAGTACCGGGACTTGTTACTGGGATATATTCTGATGAGCAGAGGGCTGTAGTTACCTCGGATCAGGGAGATGTTCTGTACTTGTTACATTTTGCGGGTTAGGCGGGAGAGTCTAGCAAATGCGTTTCTAGATTTGAGGCTTCGGGGGTTTTGCTCGAGGCCGGAATGTGAGTCGCGGGGGCTCCGGAAAGGAGTAATGATTATGTTCAGCTGGAGTTATACAGCTGGAATTAGAATGGTTAGTTGATAGGATTGGAATGTTGTTTTCTAGGGCAAGGAATGTGCCCTTTCAGTTTACGAGCTCGAAGGATTGAGCAGGCTTGTGACCCCAGGATCAGGTTGTATTCTAGCTCGGGGTTAGTTGGTCGTCGGGATTAGCAACAGTAGTTTAGCGTTGGTAAGTGCGGGTGGGTTGATGGGGGCATAAGTATTTATGAGGTCCATTTCGCCTTGGATCTCTTGTATCGGACGGTAAGGATTGATTGTGCGATCTATTACACTTTCGGGATTGAAGACTATGTCTTGGGGGTAGTTTGTAGCTCGGTCTAGGGCAGAGGTTGTTTTAGCTACTGCAGTTTAGCTATGGACGATTGAGCTGGTGAGTGAGTCAGGGTGCGAACCCTGAATGATATGATTTCTAGAGCCGAGAGCGGGAGAATTGTTGGAAAATTTTAGGAAGAAGGGTATCATGTGGGAGGTCTACGGACAGGGTCCCCAAGGATGGTTATTCAGCATTGTCAGGATTAAGTGGTTTTAGTAACCGTTATTGGTTGGCGAATGAAAGGGCCAAAGGAAGTAGCTCGTTGCTGAGGTATTAGTTGGAGTATCTGTCTTTTGGACTTCAAGATTTGAGTGTGGGATCATTCAAGCATTAGGGATTGTCGGTTTCACTGGGATTCAAGAAGTGTTCATCTAGTTATTAGACACGTGTGATCATTTGGGGTTGGCTAGTAAAGGAGTACTAGTTGGAAAGGTCTGGTTGTCATCAGATCGATCGTTGGAACGTGAGAAGGATTGGGAATTCTTAAATTTTCATGTATTGTGAAGACTTAGTTGAATCTAAGTGGGGGAGAATCGTCCCAGAATGCAGAAGCAGGATCGGCTTTGAAACTGGGATATGTTTCGCATCGTTTTCAGGAAGGAAGACAAACCTAGTGGCTGTTTGGTTAGAGTGTTGTGTGAGTTGGGAGTTTGGTAAGACTCCCCAGCATGGGAATCGCGTCTTCTCGGTGCTTGATAGCAGAATTTGGGGATCAGGATGGGATTCTAGCCATAAATTAAGTTTAGTTGTGTGTTAGGTCGAGTGCGTGTTCGACCGATATGGAAAGTGTTGCAAGACTGCAGGGGGTAGCCGTAGCATTCACTAGCGATCAGGTAGTATGGGAAGTGTTGTAAGTCTGCGGGTGTAGCCGTAGCATTCACCAGGTTGGCAGATAGTGTGATAACTGTTGTAAGACCGCGGGTGTCGTCGTAGCATTCACCATGTTAGCAGATAGTGCTAGAGTGATGCAAGTCTGTGGGTGTAGCCGCATCATTTACTGGGTTGGTTGGTAGCATGAGTGGGTTGTTAGGACGTGGAAGGGACAGTAGTAACCACCAGTTCGGGTGTAGCAGTGAGGATATGAAAATCCACGGATGGGTTTATGGGTTTTCCCAGAGGGATTAGACCTGATTAAACCAGTGGTAAGACTGTAGGAACGTCACTACAGTTATGAGATCAAGGAAGCAATGGATTGCTTAAGGTTGCTTGTGATGTAAGGCTACCATTGTTCATGTAGCAATTGCTTTTAGCCGTGGATTTGGTAACGACGGGATACGACGCATGGATCCGATCGGTTGGATCAGGTGATTGTTAGAGTCGCAGTTGCATGATAACTAGTGGCAACTAGTTCCAGGGAAGGATTTCGTTCGGAAGTCGTGTGAGGCAACTATGTGGGAGACCTTTAGCTCCGCGATCGGGCCGGAACCTGGTATTTCAGAGGAGTGCTACTTGGTTGTGGCGAATCATAGGATTTTTTGGATGAGATGGAAGGATAGGTCCTTGGATTTCAAGTTATGGGTTAGACCCGAGTTATGTATATAGTGGTATTCCAATCTAGGGTATTCCATCATGAGGATGACCGGACCCTACGATTGAGTGGATCTGACGTGTTTGGTATTCCAACCTGAGGGTTGATTGGACCAAACATGTGTGTGATACGAGGGTATTCCATCCTAGGGATGACTGAACCCGTCGTAGGCATGCCTGGTATTCCAGCCCGAGGCTGATTGGACCAGGTATGAGTGTGTGTGCTTATGAACCGGTTATTATAGGTATGTGGTTTGGGAACTAAAGGAAGCATTGTCTTGTTGATCCAAAAAGGGGTTCATCTCCCAGTACATCCTGTTGTTCATTATATAACTAGAAATTGGTTATCAAGGTGAATTTCTCTTGAAGCAGTACCTAATCTCTTGTCAAGAAGAGAGTTACAGGTAGCAGTGTGGGATTTGTGATTCCGCTTTCGGGTGAAAACCCCCAGGTTATTAGCAGTCGAGTACCTAGTTGGGAGGTAAGTGCAATGAACTCGACAATGATCCAATGTGGGAGGTCTGACAGGAAGCCAGACCATCTCGAGACTCCAGAGTTCGGATTGAGTAAATGTGATCATATTGTAAGGGATTCGTTTATTTTCAAGGTTTTAGAACCCTACAAGGGTTGGTTACGATTGCCTTGGAAAGGCTAGAGTTATGCTTGAGATTATAGCCATGTAGTTCGAGTTGTTTGGCGTGTAAGGGACGATAAGAAACGATTTCGAGGACGAAATCAAATTTAAGTGGGGGAGAGTTATAACATCCCGTTTTAAATAGAGTAATTAAATAATAAACTCGGAACCTTATTATTATTTTATATTATTATAGCCCAAAAGCAAGTAATAATTATCGGATGTTAGAAGTCAGGGGTTAAAAGTGTAAGTTTCGGATTAGTTTTGTAAATATTTGTGAAGGCAGGGACTAAATGGTAATTATTGGGACTTTATTTTGAAAAGAATTTGTAGAGGAGGGGCTGTTTTAGTAAAATCCGGACCTGAATTGTAAAGGACTTAATGCTGAGGGTTTATATGGTAAATATAGGGTCTATTTCGAAATAAATGGGAGCTGGAGGGACCATTTTGGTCATTATGGCAAACTCGTATAAGGAACCGGTATATAAAGGTTATGAAACCCTAACCCTAGAGACCCATTGCAGTCACCAACTCTCTACCACCTTATACCTCCCATCTCCGGCGTCACCTCCTTCCTCCACTTCTGGCGTCGCACCGCCACTGTTGAGACCGTGAACCACCGAAGCCACCTCCACAAATTTGTTGTTGCCTCTATCTCCGGTCCAATGCCACCACAAGTCGCCGCTGGTGAACCGAGGAAGCAGAAGACCGACGTCGGGGCAGGTGTGACTTTCTTTCCCAGCTAACGACGTTGCTGCCGGAGTGTGCCGACGGCCTCCCAGCACCGTTGCTATTCCAGTGGTCGTCAAGGGCGCACGTAGGCGTCTTCTCTCCGCCCTACCGTTGCTGCTATCATCGGGGGTTTATGTCATCGTCTGTCACACCCCCAAACCAGAACGACGGTAACGTTCGGGGGCGGAGGACGTCATATTCAGTATCATAACAATTGAATAGTAAAGAAAGTACACACCACCATAACATATATATTTGAAAAGTTTACATGATTGTAAGTGTTACATGTTTAAATATCAAATACACTGTGGGGTTCCAAAATATGTTACTAACGCCAGCGCGTTAGTCTTCAAAAGTAGTTGCTACCTGGCTTAGCGATTTCCTGAGAATACAAGTTATTTCAAAGAAGAAGTGTCAACATTTAAGTTGGTGAGTTCATAAGTATATATTTGTATGCCATTCGAAAGTTCGTGTTTGTTTTCCAGAAAATCCGATATTTTCTTATGAGTGTATGAAATGAGTATGAATGATTGTTGTATAAATTGTATGTATTTGAACCAGGAAAATCCTATATTTTCCTAAAAGTGAGGTGTAGTCTTATATGTACCAAGACCATGAGTGTAAGTAAATATGCCATACTTAAACTGGGAATATATAGTTTTATTAGTAAACAAAACTATAAGAAGTTTGTAATTTCGCGTAAAGATAATTGTAATATTACTTTTCCCGCAAAAACATAAATACCATAATAATTGTCTATCCTGTGAGTTTTCATAACCGTACTATGATGGGTTTGCCTGTGGCGACGTTCTTCAGGCGTCGAAGCGATATGATATTTGTCACCCTGCGGACTGTAGCTAACAGTTAGGGCGCGGGATCATCAGTCCCGTATAGATCTATACACACGTATCACGTTCTCACAACAGAGACTCTGGTTATAAAACAGGGCTTTCTAGTGGTACCTTGACAGGTATGGTGAAGACGATTGACTCACATATTCTCAATTAAGTCACGTATTTGGAAAGATATATGAATGATTTCTGAAATGATTACCCTTTCTACAGTGTTAACAAAGGCATAATAATGAGTTGCCTTTTCTTATATAAACATGATGTTATAGTTGAAATGGTTACTCTTGGTATGATGTAGTATGCAGATATATAAATAAAACATATTTCTATTTATAAAACATATTGTACCCTATGAGGGTAAAGTTGCGATGTATGATGTTTTGCATGATAATAATTTCATAAGATAGTTAAAACAACAGTATGAAAAATATAGCAAAAGATTTGTGTTTCACACGAGTTTAACCGTGTGTTTACTTGTATATCCCCCCTTAAAAGCATTTAAAAGCATTTAAAAAGCATTTGAAAACTTAGTGATAGGGGTATGAACTCACTTGGTTGAAGTGGTAGCTTGAAGAAGGTGAGACAAAGATCGAGCATAACTTCGACTGGAGAAAGCTGATTTCTCGGGATTCTCGGGAATCTCAGGAATCTCGGGAATCTCGGGAGCGTAACACTTACTTCGAGACTTGGATGTGCAAACTGGGATGGCTTCGAGGGGTTAAACGCAGAGCATAAGCACGAGGAAGAGAGGAATTGAGCATTAAACCCGGAACCCCTTGGGTTCTATTTATAGGCTGAATTTGGGGTCTCACGTCGTGAGCATGGGCTTGCTCACGTCGTGAGTTTTGATCTTATCCACTTCCAAGGACGCGACGTCTGCTACCAACTCTGGAACCCATCAATCACATACTCACATCGTGAGCTGCCTGACAGCCTCGAATTTTGTGTCCCGAACTTGTAAAATCCATAACGTTCGCGTACGAGCTCCGATTTCGACGTTCTTTATATGCATGTGTAGGTGAGATTATGCTCTACAACTCTCATTTAGAATTCGTCGGCAAATTTTCACTTTATTTTTAATATTATATTTTTAACAGGCCGGGACAGGAAAAGTCCGTTAAAAATCCATAACTTCTTCATCCGATGTCCGTTTTCGTCAGACTTTTTACCGTTGCGTTACTATTGTTGAGATCTTCGATTCTCGTTTAGGTCATGATGGCAAAAAGTCGCTCGATCTCTAATTCGAGTTTTTAGCTGTCTACTGCTATGTCTGAAACTTCGAAAAATCATAACTTCCTCATACGAAGTCCGATTTGGGCGTTCTCTTTATGTACGTTTTCGGTTTAATGATATCTACGACTTTCATTTAGATACCTCAGGCTGAAAAGTATTTTATTGAAATTTCGTATTTTACGCTTAACAGTGTCTTGCCGGTTTTGTTGCGGATTTTCGATTGGTCATAACTTCTTCGTTATAACTCGGATTTTTGTGTTCTTTATATTTTTGAAAAGCTTGATACGATATCTACCACTTAGTACATTTACATTGAGGTTTTTGAACATTTCATTTATGACGTTATTCCTATTATATTAAGATAGGTTACCAAACTTGACTTTGGATCGTTATATTGATTCGAAATATTGGGTTGTTACATCATCCCCCCGTTAGAGGGAATTTCGTCCCGAAATTAATTACAAGGCAAAAGTTTATGGACTAGGGAAAGGATGCGGGTACTTTTGTTGCATCTGATCTTCTCGCTCTCACGTGGATTCGGGTCCCCGCTTAGCATTCCAGCGAACCTTCACGATTGGTATGCGACTCTGCTTAGTTCGTTTGATTTCCCTATCCATGATTTCGACAGGTTCCTCCACAAAGTTAAGATTTTTGTTCAAGTAAGGTCGTTTCTTTTTGAAGTTCATGGTTGAATTCTTACCTGGTCCGCTTATCACCGCCTTGTGTATACAAGTTGCATACCCATTTGCAGCGATAGGTTAACCGTAATCATTCCTAGCCTCTGCGTTTGAACTTGACTCGTCGTACGTGTGCTAATAGTCTGTCGGTAACACTTCGGGAAGGTTGCAAAGGATATAGTACTCCTCACAAGAGGGCTATGGGATTTTGAAACTAGAAATGATTTGGGAGTTGTCTCGGGTTTGTCCTTATAAATCGATAGAGTTTCGTTAGCCAACGGTGAAAGTGAAGGGTCTTTTCATAGCACATGCAATTGGCATGGTGAAGACCAAGCCAATCCATTTCTAGCTGCTATTTGGGAACTTCTTATCGTAACAGGTGTTAAGTCGATTGGGAAAAATGTTCGTTAGCGCGATGGTGCAGTCTATGTGTATGTTTTCAGTGCTTTTTGTTTATCCTTGCTATTACTCTTATGAATGTTTCATTTAATGGTTGGGGTGCTTGTTTGAATAGATTTTAAAATTTGTGACTCACGAAACTCCTCTTCGCTCCACTATAAAATAAAATGCATGCTAATGTGTTATCAAGGAAAAACGTACCCGGAATAACCGTGGGGTCTGCAATGGCCTCCTCTTGGCCCATTGCGAATACTCGGCCTCCTCCACCAGCATTCCTATTGTTTGCCTTCGGGCAGTCCCTTCGGAAGTCCCCCGTTGCTCCGCACTCATAACAAGTACGGTCTATTCCGACATTCGCAGCTGGATCGGCTGGTTCCTTGCAGAAGCGGATGGTGTGTCCCTTCCTGTTGCACCTAGTGCAATGCATTTCACGGCAGGGTCCGTGGTGATGGAAGTTGCAACTATTACACTTAGGCAGGTTTCCGGAGTACGGTTTTGTTGGTGTGGGGGCGGTAGGGACAGTAACAACGTGAGCCGTCACTATCTGTTGTTTGTTGAGGTTATCTTGCAGGGCTTGCCCCTTTCTCTTGTTCCACGGTTTCCTTTGGCCCTGTATGTCCTTTGGTGGGTCGGCAGTAACTGCGGTAGTATCCTTTTTGATCCCGTGATCGATCAAACGTTGTGCCAGGCGCTTTGCGCTGTTGAATGTTATTGGGTTGGAGGCCAAGACATGTCCTTGAATCTGGGGTGACAACCCCCAAATGTATCTTTCCACTTTCTTCGGCTCCGGGTTGACCATTCCCGGGCAAAGGGCTGACAAATCACTGAACCTGGCCGTATAGGCGGCTAGGTCAGAACCAACCATTTTCAGGTTCCATAGCTCCTGCTCCAGTTTTTGAATTTCGCCCCTCGGGCAGTATTCTTCCAACAGTAGGACCTTCAAGTCCTCCCAGCTCATGGCGTTGACGACTGGAAGAGACACAGATTTCACATGGCCCTTCCACCACGTGAGGGCTCGGTCTGTGAAGGTACAAGCAGCAAACTTGACCTTGCTTGTTTCTTGGCATGAACAGATTTCAAAGACCGTCTCGGTCTTTTCAAACCATTGCATAAGAGCAATAACTCCTCCAGTGCCGTTGAACATTTTTGGCTTGGCGTTTGAGAATTCTTTGTAGGTGCATTCCCTAACATGACCATGACCAGTGCCATGGTTCTGATGGTTGGTACTACTCCCGCTCCCTCCTGCTCCATTAGAGTTTATTTGGGATAGCGCAGCTGCTACTGCTGCGGTGATGGCAGCCTGTACCATAGCGGGATCGTAAGTTGGAGGTGGTGGTGGCGGTGTTGGTGTCGTATTTCGGCGTGCTGACCTACGAGGAGGCATCTGGCTGCCGAAGAAATAACAATGAAGACAATAAGTCTCACATGATTGAAAGTCATGTGTTAATGATTTAGCTATTTCCAACATTTCATGAATTAGGTTCGACCTAAACAAGGTTCTCGATTTTGATTCATAATTAGAGTTTATAGATAAACTTATGAATTCGAGTGGTATGCAAGGAATTAACACACAAAAGAAGTACTTCCCTATATATTAAACATATATTGGGTTACATTTTGGAGTCAAGAAATTTTTTGACCTTTCTAAAGGTCTCCGATTACAAAAGTTAGAGAAAAGTAAGGCTTTTAGCCGAGATCCTATTCTATAACAAAATTTTGGGAGTCGTGCAAGTACTACCTGGAGTACATACTAAGGTTATTCCATAACCCAACAGAAAGAGCGAGTAGAGTATCCTCTACTGGCGACGGGAACTGTTCTGCTGAGCCTTTTGACCTTCCAACTGACGTTCCATCTCGAGCAAACCCATTTCATACCTTGCCTGACGTGCTCTAAGTTCCATGACTTCAGTTTGAGTTTCAATAAGCTCTCTCTGCAGAGCTGCATTCTGGTTCTGAGTCCTTTCACGAGCAGACTCTAGCTGACGAATACGGACTGTGTTGACTCCAGTGTCAGCATCAACCTGCAGGATTTGGTGGATAGCCGCTCTACCCTGCTCATCAGTACGAGCAACCCTACGGACTAGAATAGGCAAGATTCTGTCCGCTGAGCCTCCCTCGCTCAAGTCATAGAAGCTTCGATCTCCGTTGTAAGGTAACGACTGACCTTGCTCGTGACTCCATCTGTTCAAGTTTGTTGCCCACAGAGGTGTGGGGCCTTGAAATACCGGACGAGGGTTAGGATTTGGGTTTGGGTTTTGAGCTACTGGGGGTAGGTTGTTGACTTCTGGCTCTGAGTCAGAACCATCAGAAAAGCCTTCAGCTTGGTGATCATCCAAAGGGATTGGGTGATCATCTTCTGGCTCTTCTTCAAGCCATCCTGCATTGCCGTTGTTGGGATAGTATGGATCTCCGGGGAGATGGAATCCAACCATTGCGTCTGTGCGAGAATAGGGATATGAGAATTGTCTAGAAATTAAAACATGTAAATCTGAACATGTAGGTTAAACTATTGCATTAACAAAATACTCCTATAGTATTCCAAATGTTATGTTTGATTCTAAAGGTTTATGTTTGGTAAGTTTTAGACTTGTTGTCCACTGCAGCTACTCCCTGGCATACGTTAGTCGGCTCTCGGACAAATATAGTTGATCAGACTATATTCATCCGAGTTCCAATTACATATCTCAAGGCATAACTGTAGTGCACAACTCATCTATAATACTTCTATATTGTTTTCATCATGATACTGACCCTGTTAGATAATGTATGCATGTATACTTTATAAAAATTTCATTTTAAAAGTATAAATCTCACTCAGAGTGTTTTTGTCCAGATGCGTTTATAGTTGTATATCAAAGAAAAATGGTTTTGATATACTTAGTTCACTATAAACAATGCTCTGATACCAATCTGTCACACCCCCAAACCAGAACGGCGGAAACGTTCGAGGGCGGAGGACGTCATATTCAGTATCATAACAATTGAATAGTAAAGAAAGTACACACCACCATAACATATATATTTGAAAAGTTTACATGATTGTAAGTGTTACATGTTTAAATATCAAATACACTGTGGGGTTCCAAAATATGTTACTAACGCCAGCGCGTTAGTCTTCAAAAGTAGTTGCTACCTGGCTTAGCGATTTCCTGAGAATACAAGTTATTTCAAAGAAGAAGTGTCAACATTTAAGTTGGTGAGTTCATAAGTATATATTTGTATGCCATTCGAAAGTTCGTGTTTGTTTTCCAGAAAATCCGATATTTTCTTATGAGTGTATGAAATGAGTATGAATGATTGTTGTATAAATTGTATGTATTTGAACCAGGAAAATCCTATATTTTCCTAAAAGTAAGGTGTAGTCTTATATGTACCAAGACCATGAGTGTAAGTAAATATGCCATACTTAAACTGGGAATGTATAGTTTTATTAGTAAACAAAACTATAAGAAGTTTGTAATTTCGCGTAAAGATAATTGTAATATTACTTTTCCCGCAAAAACATAAATACCATAATAATTGTCTATCCTGTGAGTTTTCATAACCGTACTATGATGGGTTTGCCTGTGGCGACGTTCTTCAGGCGTCGAAGCGATATGATATTTGTCACCCTGCGGACTGTAGCTAACAGTTAGGGCGCGGGATCATCAGTCCCGTATAGATCTATACACACGTATCACGTTCTCACAACAGAGACTCTGGTTATAAAACAGGGCTTTCTAGTGGTACCTTGACAGGTATGGTGAAGACGATTGACTCACATATTCTCAATTAAGTCACGTATTTGGAAAGATATATGAATGATTTCTGAAATGATTACCCTTTCTACAGTGTTAACAAAGGCATAATAATGAGTTGCCTTTTCTTATATAAACATGATGTTATAGTTGAAATGGTTACTCTTGGTATGATGTAGTATGCAGATATATAAATAAAACATATTTCTATTTATAAAACATATTGTACCCTATGAGGGTAAAGTTGCGATGTATGATGTTTTGCATGATAATAATTTCATAAGATAGTTAAAACAACAGTATGAAAAATATAGCAAAAGATTTGTGTTTCACACGAGTTTAACCGTGTGTTTACTTGTATATCCCCCCTTAAAAGCATTTAAAAGCATTTAAAAAGCATTTGAAAACTTAGTGATAGGGGTATGAACTCACTTGGTTGAAGTGGTAGTTTGAAGAAGGTGAGACAAAGATCGAGCATAACTTCGACTGGAGAAAGCTGATTTCTCGGGATTCTCGGGATTCTCGGGAATCTCGGGAATCTCGGGAGCGTAACACTTACTTTGAGACTTGGATGTGCAAACTGGGATGGCTTCGAGGGGTTAAACGCAGAGCATAAGCACGAGGAAGAGAGGAATTGAGCATTAAACCCAGAACCCCTTGGGTTCTATTTATAAACTGAATTTGGGGTCTCACGTCGTGAGCATGGGCTTGCTCACGTCGTGAGTTTTGATCTTATCCACTTCCAAGGACACGACGTCTGCTACCAACTCTGGAACCCATCAATCACAGACTCACGTCGTGAGCTTCTGGCTCACGCCGTGAGCTGTCTGACAGCCTCAGATTTTGTGTCCCGAACTTGTAAAATCCGTAACGTTCGCGTACGAGCTCCGATTTTGACATTCTTTATATGCACGCGTAGGTGAGATTATGCTCTACAACTCTCATTTAGAATTCGTCGGCAAATTTTCACTTTATTTTTAATATTATATTTTTAATAGGCCGGGACAGGAAAAGTCCGTTAAAAATCCATAACTTCTTCATCCGATGTCCGTTTTCGTCAGACTTTTTATCGTTGCGTTACTATTGTTGAGATCTTCGATTCTCGTTTAGGTCATGATGGCAAAAAGTCGCTCGATCTCTAATTCGAGTTTTTAGCTGTCTACTGCTATGTCTGAAACTTCGAAAAATCATAACTTCCTCATACGAAGTCCGATTTGGGTGTTCTCTTTATGTACGTTTTCGGTTTAATGATATCTACGACTTCCATTTAGATACCTCAGGCTGAAAAGTATTTTATTGAAATTTCGTATTTTACGCTTAACAGTGTCTTGCCGGTTTTGTTGCGGATTTTCGATTGGTCATAACTTCTTCGTTATAACTCGGATTTTTGTGTTATTTATATTTTTGAAAACCTTGATACGATATCTACCACTTAGTACATTTACATTGAGGATTTTGAACATTTCATTTATGACGTTATTCCTATTATATTAAGATAGGTTACCAAACTTGACTTTGGATCGTTATATTGATTCGAAATATCGGGTTGTTACATCGTCGCCGGCTCGCTGCTAGTCCTTTCCGTCAAGGGCTGCGCCTGTCGCCACCCTTTCGCCTCCTCTTTAGTCTCGTCGTCAGCCGCGACATGTCACCGCAAGATGTCGCCGTCAAGACGTCGATGCCGTCTCTCCGGGTTTCTGCCGTCGCCAACCGCCACCGGAAGGGTGGCTGGGTCCTTGTGTAATTGAGAAATGTGTGTGTGGGTGTTTTAGGGGTGTTTTGATGGCCAGAAAACGAAGAAGACGACCACCATGGCCGCCAGCCATGGTGGTTGCCGCCATGCGCCACCGCCGGCCGCCATTAGGTGGATGTGTATGTGTGATTAGCTTAGTGGGTGTGTGTGTGTTAATTGATAATTTTATTGTAATATGTAATTAGGAATTGAGATAATAAAAGAAATTGAAAACCACCACCTTAGGGTGGTGGCTGCCGCCACCGGCCGCCGTGTCGGGTGGCGGTGTGCCTTGTTGGATAGTAACTAGTTTGGGGTGTTTGGACAAAGGACTAAAACCATAGTGGGCCTTGTGAGCCCTAATGGGCCCAATGAAGCTTAATGGACCTAGAAGCCCAACAAATTGATAAATGGGATATTTGGGTTGGAAACCCTAATTAGGGTTTGGAAAACCCTAATGCCAATAAAACCCTAATTTTGAGAATTAATCGGGACACACACGAGAATTATTTAATAACTTGAAATATTAAATAATAATAATTGGCAATTAACCTAAGTCAATATTAGACTTAATGGATTAAGTCCTTAATGGGTTAAGTAAGAAACACTTAACCCTAATCACCATTTCATGTGAAAACCCTAATGTTGGGATTATGGGCTTGGACTTATCGGGACCCATATTTGGGTCATTGGAATGGAATTGTGTATTAAGCCCAATCACACTATATGACTTATTTAGTAAAGTGAGGTACTTAATGGATTAAGTCTGTGACAACCGTCAAATTTCGGTCAAGTCAAAGTCAAACAAAGTCAACAAGTCAAACCGGTCAACTCCAATAACCCTTGTATGTTAGGGTTTACGTTATGTAATCACTATACAATTCGCTATTTTAATGAGAAATCATCATTTGGAAAGTTTATGTGTTTGATTTTCCTTAGCCTTAACAGTGCTAAACAACGAACCAAAGCGATAAAACACTATTGCACAATCATCGGGATTGTGTACGACACTAAAACACGGTTTAACGGGGTTTACGAACCTTGCGTTGTGAAGTCGGACACTCAAATTAATCACAAACGAAACCTCTCTAAATCATTTTCACTCTATCTCTTTCTATTTGAAATCTCTCCCAAATCTCTCCCAAATCTCTCTCAAAAGTTACTTTAACTTTTTGTAATCATTTGGGTCATATCGACCCTTAACCGGGTCAAAAATCGCTTGAAACGAGGTAAAAACGGGTAAAATAGCCTTAAGGACCTGGAACTGAAGCTTCAGGACCGAAGCCTCTCATCCGAGGCCTCGGATCCGAAGCCTCTCATCAGGACCGAAGCTGAAGCCTCTCAGGAGACCGAATCCGAAGCCATCAGACAGCAGCCTCGCATGCGAGGGTCCGAATCCGGCCTCCATGCGAGAGGTCTCGCAGACGGCCCTTTTTTACCGATTTTTCGACTACGACTTCGTTTTAACTCCGTTTTTCATTATTTTAACGTGGCATTTTCACCCAAAACTTTATTTTATAAACTAAGGCCCCAAAATATATAAATCTCCAGGGTTTTATAAAAATATATTAAAAGAATTAGTGGTTGAACTAATTATTGAGGGAATATTTGCTTTTCCTTAATTTATGGCAAAAGCAAACCACCACCACCTCACTCTATGATCAGCCACTCTTTCCCACTACCCCTTGTCTCCTTAGTGGACCTTTACACCCAATCTCCAGCTCTTCCCACGTTCTAAGAGCTGGAGGATTGATCCTCTCTCCTCATTCTCCATAAAGTTCTTTCATTCTACACTTAGCAACCAAAGGACACTCTCCAAAATTCTCTCATCTTTTCTCTCAACTTCAAGAACTTCAAGGCTTTCTTCAGGGATTTCTTTCTTCAATTAGTAAGTATCTTCATCATTCATATAATTATTACACTCCATTCTACTCAAATCATTGATATCTTACACAAATTCCATCTTATTCGATGTTAGATTCTCGAATCATCAAGACATCTTCTTAGTGTCCTTGGGTTGAACACTTCCTCTCTCTCACTTTCATCTACTGAAACCACATAGGGTGAGTTCATACCCCTACATTTACATGTTTTTCTTAAGTTTTAACGGGGGAATACAAGTAAAATCATCAAGAACACAATTAAACTTTTTCTATCAGATTACATCAGAAAAGATGAACTTCGATCACAGACTGTTTTGGTCAACTTAAATATTTTAGTTTTCAAAACTGTTCCAGGTGCTAGTAGTTCAAACTCTTAGCTTTAAAATGGCTACTTGCACATCTCCGTATGATTTTTCTACAATTTATGGTGATTTTTACAAAACTGCCTATCATTTCAAAGGCAAACCCGGACCAGTCTGTGATTATGAACATTTTCACCTCTGTTAGAGATCACTAAAAATCATGATAAAATTTACGAACAAACTAGACTCATATTCAAAACTCTCAGAATTTGCGGATTTGGATTTATAGTTTTGGTGATTTTTCTATAAATTTTCTAAGAACAGTAACAGAAACTGTATACAACAAAAAGTTGCTGTCAATTTCATTTCACCTTGTAACATGTTGAGCAAGGTGTATATCTTTATGTGATTATATGTTATTGCAATATATGACATTTTATCTTAATATTTAGACACACATCAGTTTACAAATGGATTTGGACATATAAAATATAAAGAATAACAAGTGATTATAATCAAAGTACAACCGATACATTCAAACATTTAATAAACTATTTTGAATATAGTTTGCATACATTACTACGTACTACCCTTGGTTGATAAACTATAATAGGTATAGTTTATGATACATTACATAACACATACATTTAAAAAGGGTACATTTATACAAAAGATATTTTCATTAAGCAAGGTACGGCCATACGGTACTAAGTTTTCATAACACGTAATTCCGTTAATGACTTTGTGAGACATTTACTTCAAACTACCATTAAGTCCTGTATTGTAACCAGAGTCTCCTTGAGGGAGAGCGTGATAGTTGTGTATAGATCTATATTGGGTTTGACAAACCCACACCTAAACTGCATGCAACAGTTAGACCGATAGGTCTGGGGTGACAAATGTCATAACATTTCCGACGCCTGAAGAACGTCGTTTTAGGCAACCTTGGTCATAGTATGGTTATAATAAACTCACATAAAGTATTAATAAACATTGGAATTTACGGGAACTTCATTAAAATTTAACGAGTTTATGTCGATTTAAACTTGCATTGTTTTACTATAAATATGACAAATTACTTGTACATTTCGGTCTTTGGGTTTTAAGACTACATTTACACATTAAGGAAAATATTGGATTTTCTAACACAAATACTACTTTTACAAACGAAAGGCTTTTAATAATACCAAACAAAAGCTTATGAACTCACCAACCTTTGTGTTGACACTTTTTCAAACAACTTGTATTCTCAGGAAATCATTAAACAGGTAACCAAGTGCTTTTGAGGATGGGGCGCTAAGGCGTCTACTATTTCATATTTTGTCAACATATTGTAATTGATTCGTAAACATGTAATTCATACAATGATGTCACTTTTTCAATTATATATATGTTGGTTGTGTTTGCTTCAATTACTATTACAATTGTTGTTATGATACTATACATGAAGTCCTCCACCCCCGGACGTTTCCGCCATCCTTGGTTTGGGGGTGTGACAAAGTCCTTAATGGGTTAAGTGAGAAGCACTTAACCCTAATTGTCATTTTATGTGAAACCCTAATTTCACTTGGACTTTGTGTGGGCCTTTCTATCGGGCTTTGGCAATTGGACTATTAATGGGCTTTCCAAGAATAAGCAAATGGACTAAATAATCATATGAGGTTTAGTACAAGGCCCATGTGAGACTCTTGGGCCCAATTTGGAAAATTGGGCCACAGATGGGCCATAACTGGGCCTGTATGATTATGTGATATTGGGCCATGGGAATACAAATAGTTTGAACTAGAATAATTGAACGAGCCATGGTGGCTGCCGCCATGCGCCACCGTCGGCCGCCATTAGGTGGATGTGTGTGTGTGTGATTAGCTTAGTGGGTGTGTATGTGTTAATTGATAATTTTATTGTAAGATGTAATTAGGAATTGAGATAATAAAAGAAATTGAAAACCACCACCTTAGGGTGGTAGCTTCCGCCACCGACCGCCGTGTCGGGTGGCGGTGTGCCTTGTCGGATAGTAACTAGTTTGGGGTGTTTGGACAAAGGACTAAAACCCTAGTGGGCCTTGTGAGCCCTAATGGGCCCAATGAAGCTTAATGGACCTAGAAGCCCAACAAACTGATAAATGGGCTAGTATTTGGGTTGGAAACCCTAATGCCAATAAAACCCTAATTTTAAGAATTAATCGGGACACACACTGGAATTATTTAATAACTTGAAATATTAAATAATAATTATTGGCATTTAACCTAAGTCAATATTAGACTTAATGGATTAAGTCCTTAATGGGTTAAGTAAGAAACACTTAACCCTAATCATCATTTCATGTGAAAACCCTAATGTTGGGATTATGGGCTTGGACTTATCGAGACCCATATTTTGGTCATTGGAATGGAATTGTGTATTAAGCCCAATCACACCATATGACTTATTTAGTAAAGTGAGGGACTTAATGGATTAAGTCCTTAATGGGTTAAGTGAGAAACACTTAACCCTAATTGTCATTTTATGTGAAACCCTAATTTCACTTGGACTTTATGTGGGCCTTTCTATCGGGCTTTGGCGATTGAACTATTAATGGGCTTTCCAAGAATAAGCTAATGGACTAAATAATCATATGAGGTTTAGTACAAGGCCCATGTGAGAGTCTTGGGCCCAATTTGGAAAATTGGGCCATAGATGGGCCATAATTGGGCCTGTATGATTATGTGATATTGGGCCATGGGAATACAAATAGTTTGGACTAGAATAATTAAATGGGCCTTAAGATAAGACCATGTAGAGGTCTGGGCCCAATTTGAAAAATTGGGCCATATATTGGGCTTTAGCCCATTGGTTGACTATTGGGCTTTTGGAGTGTGAGCTGGACTTTGGGCTTGGAACCCAATTATTAATTGGGTATTGTTTGATGTTGGCAGTCCGGGAATCTGTCAACCAGCAGCTAGAGTTTTATCCGCGGGACTTCAGCAGTGTCAGGTGAGTTATCCTCACTATACTCAAGGGTCTAAGGCACCAAGGCCGGCCCTTTGGATTATTATCTGGTTATGTTATGCTAGCATGATCTGTTAGATAGGTATCCTAAAGGGTAGGATAATATTATATGATATGTGGTATGATCTGTTAGATCGACATCCTGGTAGATAGGATGGTGTTATGTGCTATGTAGTATGATCCGTTAGATCAAGTATTGTCTATAGACTGTTATGTGATTATTTGTTATATGTGCACATGTTTATTTGGTGGTTGAGGCTTATCTGCTTTGTGCGAAAGCCAATAGACCTGGGCATTCCAACCTGTTGGTTCTGGGCCGTGAGTATTCCATCCCGAGGATGAATAGACTCATAGTATGTGGGCATTCCAACCTGTTGGTTGTGGGCCTGGGGTATTCCATCCCAAGGATGATTGGACCCATAGCATGTTGGCATTCCAACCGGATGGTTGAGGGCCTGGGGTATTCCAACCCGATGGTTGACTGGACCCATAGTATGTTGTTTATGATTATATGTGTATTGTTGTGGGTATGGGTATTTTGGGGGAACTCACTAAGCTTTCGGGCTTACAGTTTCAGTTTATTGTTTCAGGTACATCAGGGGATTGTGGCAAGGCAAAGGCATGATCATACAGCTCCCTACATTTTCATGATTGATTCTGGGGATACTCTGATGTTTAAACTATTTTGAAAACAAACTGTAATAACTTAATGGTTTTAAATGTTCTAAAAAGTTTTAAATTGGCTTGAATTTTTTGGGGTGTTACACTTTTACCACTATCTCGCGTAGATAGCATGGCTGGATTCCATCTCCCTGGCGACCCGTACTTTCCCAACCAAGGAGATGACGGATGGATCGAGCCAGATCCAGAAGAAAACCATGAAATTCCTTTGGACGATGACTTCGCCGAACCATTTCCTAAAGAGACTGACTTAGAACCCGAAGTCGAGAACCTACCTCAAGTAGCCTCAATACCAAATCCTAACCATCGAGTTGAATTCCAAGGCCCAACGCCTATGTGGGACGGGAGTTTGAATAGGTGGAGCCACGAGCAAGACCAACCCCTTCCATACAACGGAAATCGCAACTTCTACAATCTGAGCGAAGGAGGCCCTACAGACAGGGCCTTTCCAATTCTGATACACCGAGTGGCTCGCAATGTGGAGTTAGGTATGACAACCCTTCAGCGAACTATGGAACTCGAAGCAAATTCGAACTCCAGTTCGGATCGCATTCGACGCCTTGAAATTGCTCATGGGAGAGCTGCGAGGGACAATGAAGCTCTGCAGCGAGAGTTAGCTACAACCCGAGCTGAAGTCATAGAGCTCCGAGCACGCCAGTCAGAGTACGAGAGACGCCTACTTGGGGTGGAGCGTCAGCTGGCCGAATTAAGGTTTCATTTTAGGAGTGCCTGTCGTTAATAGGAAATACTCTACTCATCTTTCCTTTTGGTTTAAGGAATAACTTTCATATTTATGTTCTAAGTAGCTCTTTTTCCGTAAACAATTCTGTCTTGCAAGTACTGTCTTACTAGTCCTTTGCGTTGTCAAGATTCTCTTTCTGTTGGTATGACTTAGACCTACTCTTAGGTCAAAGTTTCCGAATTATGTGTAACCTAAGTTCCAACTATAGTGGCAACAATCCTATTCCAGTTAAGGATTATCATTATCAAAAGTATACCTTAGATCGGTAGCATGCAAACTAAGCAACTTTATCAAAGTCATACCACTGTTTCATCTTTGAAGCATATAACATAGGCTGTACTCTTACCCTAGACGATCATTCCTTTTCCCCAAAAAGCTTCGATGTCATAATCGACATGAGATGGTTGAGCCCAATCGTACTGATATCCTTTGCTTCGAGAAAGCTATTCGTCTCAATCTTCCCTCTGACAAAGCCTTCACTATTTACAATAATAAACTTAGTTCGAATCTTCGTATCATTACATGCGTCAAAGCCCAGAAGTATCGGCGGAAGGAATGCCATGCATTCCTGGCTCATGTTGTTAACGAAACCCAAGTAGTTAAAGACCTGGAGAGCATCTCCGAAGTCTGCAATTTTCCTGATGTCTTCCCCGAAGACATTCCAGGGATTCCTCTCGAGCGCCAGGTCGAGTTACGTATCGACTTAATCCCCGGAGCTACTCTTATAGCTAAATCTTCATATTGTCTAGCACCAGCGAAAATGTAAGAGTTATCCAGCCAGCTTAACGAGCTGAGCAGCAAAGAATTCGTAAGTTTATTGTATGTGAACTTTATTGTGTTCAAATCTTTTCGAAAGTGAGAAATCGATATCCACAAATCGAAAGTAACCTAATTCGGATGATACTCGGTCTTTAACCATTCTAGAAACTTACTTCTATTCTTGCTAGGACCACATCATGGGGATGTGGGTCGAATCAATGAGAACCAAATAGCAAAATGGGAATTTTTCATGCATATATATATATATATATATATATATATATATATATATATATATATATATATATATATATATATATATATATATATATATATATATATATATATATATACATTTAGGATACATCCAGAGGCAACCATTGTTGCTCACAAGCTTCTTTTTTTGACATGTAGCAAATCATGCCTCCGAAGAAACGTAACCAACCCACCAGTAAGACACTAATCCTTCAGATAGATTCAGCTACGTTCCAAGCTACTGTCACATCAGCCGTAGCAGCCGCCATAGCTGTCCTTAACACTAACAACGCAAATGTGGGTGGAAGTGTTAATGACAATCCAAATCTTGGTAATAACCAATTTCAACATCAAGTGCCTACTAGAAAGGACACACCTGATTTCAAACCTAATATCCTGAAACGAAAGGTCGAGAATGAGAAAGGGAGTTGTTCAACCCAAGGACCTACTGAAAGGCAACGAACGGAGGTAGTCAATGCCCCAGTCAGCCCTGCTGTTCCAACACCAACCACACCCTACTCGGGAAACCTCCCGTACTACAGCAAATGCAACTACCATCATTATGGAGTCTGCCGAGTGTTGCATTGCACTAGATGCAACAGGAAGGGACACACCGCCCGCATCTGTAGGACCCCAGTCGAGTTCATTACTCCGACTAGTCCAACATGTCACCTATGTGGTGGAGTAGGACATTTCAAGAGATACTGTCCAACAGAGAAGAACGACGAAGAAGCAGAAGAAGTTTGACCCCAGAGAATGGGGAAGCATCAAGGAACCCTGCTATATTTTGGTACGCTTTCGAAACCCCAATAATTGTTCATAATTGTGATTACTTTCTCGTCCAAATTAAATCACAACATTCCTACAAAAATTTGAATCCCTAATGGGTAGACTATGATGACCGAGTGTATACGTTAGACTCAGTGATAGCTATACATGACTTGTGTACACCAAGCGATTATAGAGAGACCTGGTAAGAACCATTTCATAAAAAGTTCATAATTTCAAAGTATCAGAACCCTCGTATTAGTAGTACCCGCCAATTTTGAATCAAAAACAGAAAAACACCAGAAGCATCATTCCAGAGTCACCTAGGTCCTAACAAAACGATCTATCCAAACTAACTTAACGCGCGATTCTACAACGTCATCCTGCTTAGTCCGACTGATTCTACGTCACACCGAACCCGCTTGTCCCTACAGAGACCCTTTTGTCTTAAATCGCTCAATCACAAAACCCTCGTCACTCGTAACGGCAAACTGGAGGCTAACTTCAGAAATTTGTTTCTCTTCGAAACCCGAAAGTATTCATGCGAAGAGTATGAATCAGAACAACAGATACGTCAGTGAAAATCCGCCGAAACATCCAACGAGAGTCCGAATTCAAAATGGAGAGACTCACCCGAATATACCTTCGAGAAGTAGTCTGCTTTCATGAAGTACCTGTATCCATTATCTCTGATCGAGATAGCAGGTTTACCTCAAGATTCTGACAGTCACTACAGAAGGATCTTGGAACTAAAGTTGATATGAGCACCGCTTATCATACACAGACAGATGGATAGAGTGAGAGGACAATCCAGACATTGTAAGATATGTTGAGAGCCTGCGTCATCGACTTTGGCACGTCGTGGGACACTCATCTACTTTTAGTCAAATTTTCGTACAACAACAGCTACCATACCAGTATCAAGGCTGCGCCGTGTGAAGCTCCCTATGGCCGTAAGTGCAGATCCCCTATGTGCTGGGCTAAGGTGGGTGACACGCAACTAGTCAAGGGTCAACTCCCCAACAACACTCTCACGGGTCCTGAAATCATCCGAGAGACGACTGCAAAGATCGTACAAATCCGAGGACGGTTAAAAACATCTAGAGATAGACAAAAGAGCCACGCCGATAAGAGACGAAAACCTTTGGAGTTTCAGCTTGGTGACCGTGTCCTTTTGAAGGTCTTACCCTGGAAATGGAATGATACGCTTCAAAAAGCGTGGAAAGCTAAATCCAAGGTATATTGGACCGTTCGAGATCCTTGCTAGGATCGGTCCTGTAGCGTACAAACTCCAATTACCTCAAGAACTTAGCAACGTACATCCAGTGTTCCACGTGTCGAACCTAAAGAAGTTTCTGTCCGATGAGACACTTGTGATTCCCCTCGATGATATCGAACTAGACGAGAGTCTACACTTCGTGGAGAAATCATTTGAAATCATGGATCAAAGAGTCAAGCGAACGAAAGAACGTCGCATCCCGATAGTGAAGGTTTTCTGGAATGCCAAGCGGAGATCTAAACTCACTTGGGAGCACGAGAATTCAATGAAACAGAAGTACCCTCATCTTCTCCAAGTCCATGATTTATACCTCTATTCTTGAATTTCGGGATGAAATTCCCTCTAACGGGGGGATGATGTGACAACCCGGAACTTCCATCTAGTCAAGTCAACCCATGTTAAACTCGTTTCTGTGGTCTTTTAACACTGTTTAAGGGTTCTTTTAAGTGTTCTAAGATTAAGTACAATCAAGGTTGGGATTAGGGATGAGTTATCAAGTCGTAAGGTAACAAAATCAGGCCATACACTCTCTTAGGAGGAGTGTACGACCGTACACCCCACCCCATGGCCGCACACTCAAGGTGGTGGGTCACCCACCCCTATATATATATGAGTAGACCCCCTTCTTTCACTCCTTTCTCTCCTTGGCCGCACACTACTCCTTATCTCTCAAGTATTCTTCAACCGTGAACCCTTCAAAGCTTCAAGAACGTGAGTAATTCATCTTTTAACTTTTTATTGTAACACCCGTAGATCCGGGCTAGTCAATTTAAAGACAATAAGCGTCAAAAATGACTTTTTATGGAAGATTATTTAGAAGGAATAATCTTAACCAAGTAGTAGTATATGTTACAAGGGTTCCGTACATATAAAGAATGCCGAAATCCGAGTTATAACGAAGAAGTTATGGCTCGTCGAAGTTTTACGGCAAAACCGGCACGACACTACGCGACGTAAATAATGAATTTATGATAGAGGACTTTTTGGACTTAGTGATCTAAACAAAAGTTGTAGTATACGTTAAACTGAGAGCGTGCATAAAAAGAATGCCCAAATCTGACTTCATATGAGGAAGTTATGATTTTTCTAAGATTTGGCTTAGCAGTGCACAGTCCGAAACTCGAATTTAAGATCGAGCAGTTTTTGGCCAACGCGACCTAAATGAGAGTTGAAGATCTCATTAATAGGAACTCAACGATAAAAAGACAGACGAAAACAAAGT
Source organism: Lactuca virosa (assembly GCF_052849685.1). Taxonomy (NCBI): domain Eukaryota; kingdom Viridiplantae; phylum Streptophyta; class Magnoliopsida; order Asterales; family Asteraceae; genus Lactuca; species Lactuca virosa. Next base: position 267,080,971 of record NC_136434.1, read on the forward strand.
CTGTATGAAGAAGTTACAAATTTTACGCGGACATTTAACAGTGTAATATTTTCATACTATTAAATTTAAAATCGGTTGAGAATTAGCCGATGGAGTCAAAAGGAAAGTTATAGATATTTTCTTTACCTATGCGTGGATATAAAGAACATCAAAAACGGAGTTCGTATGCGAAAATTATGAATTTTTAAAGATTGGCTGTTTTACCTGCGTCCGGCGCCACGTGTCAGCACCAGACTTCGCCTTGGAGCCTACGCAAGGCTCACGCCGTGAGCACCCTTTCTCACGACATGAATCGGCCTAGACAACCTATAAATAGAGGCGTAAATCACCCCCAAAACTCACACCTTTCATACTCTTTCTCTCCCATTACCCCCAAACCCTCTTCCCCCTTCCCTAGCACCTCCTAGGTGTTAGAGGCGAGTCCCGGAGCGCCGGAAGGCTTCGAGAAGAAGAGCTTTCGGCTCAGAAGTTCTGCCCATACAGATCCCGACTCCTAGCCAAACCCCTGGTAAGTGAGATATGCTTACCCTACCTTAAGTATAGCTTATGTTTAAGTATAGTAATGTTATTAGGACCTTATAATGAGTATTTGGGCTATTATTATGGGCTATATAAGTGTCGTTATAATACCTTTTTAACTACTTGCGGTACAGGGAATCTGGTTTAAAGGGCCGCATAGGGTTGTTGGATTTCAGAAGTGCTATATGCCAAAATGGTCCTGCCCTCCGGTGTTTTATGTCTGGCCCCTGTCTGTACATAGTAGGTGAAGAGTATTGTTTAACGCTTATATAATAGTAATAATAGCTAGACTATTAATTAGTCTCGGAGAATATTAGACTAAACTCTATTGGTAATGATACTAGGTTCTGTCAAAGAATGTGTTTGAAGTAAACGAAGTGCTGTCCGATAACCAAGTCACCACCTTATCACGTGAGTGCATAGTTACTTTCATCTTACACATAGATATGAAGTATTTTATATAAACTACGTGCTATGTGTGCATAATATCTGTATACTTGCTATCTATGTTGGATGAATGATTTTATACATGTTTTAACTGATTTAAACTGTATATGTATTTTATATCTACAAAATATGTTGGGTAAAACATGGGTAGATGAAATATGAGTTGGATAATGAGATGAGAGGTGGTATAGACCATGAGATAAGGGTGAGAGGTGAAAAATGAGAGAAGCCTTTTACCCAAGTGTTGGCCCCGTCATTCAGCAGAATATGGATGACAACCACAGACTATTCTAGACAGTCCAGTGGAACACTAGCAGGCTCGCAACCTGTAGGTGTTGTGAACGATGTGTTCACCCGGTGTACTCTAAACCTTGGCGACCATGCAAAGTTGGTGCCTAAACCTTGGCGACCATGCAGACTTGGTGCCTAAACCTTGGCGATCATGCAGACTTGGTGCCTAAAGCATGGTGACCATGCAAACTTGGTGCCTTAACCCTGGCCACTATGCAGACTTAGTGCCTGTTGTGTAAACCGTGGCAACGATGGACTTCGTGCCGATTCCTTAGGACGATCCTTAGGAATGAATGAACGAGGAATAACTGATTCTTAGGGTAGATCCTTAAGAGTAAAGAAGATAATGGGGATGGGTAATTGGGTTGATTGTTTGATGTTTAAACATAATAATTATATTATTGTGGGTTGAAAACCCTATGTACTCACCAGGTTTCCCAACCTGACCCACTCAGTTTATTTGAATCACAGGTGTCGATATGAAGTTACATTACACTGAGAGATTAAGGAGATATAAATCACTAGTGATAATGAATGAAAGTTCTGTTTATGCTTATGTTTCTGTATTGACGATGACATCCCAATGTTTTAAAATGAATAAAATACATTTCTTCGGAAATTCTTTGATAACTTATTTATCATGTTTTTTTTCTGGGAACAAATTCCGCAACATTTTTATTAAAAAGGGTACTCTGATTTTTATAAAGCATAAACAAAAATCGGTCTTTTCTGGCCGTGAAAATGGGGATGTCACAGTTATCATTGAAAGACCACTCTATCTAAGCCTTGATTCTAGAAAATTCATCATGTTCTTCATGTCTTGAAGAGAGTACGGCCGTACACCTTCATAAGGTGGGCCGTACACTCCTTAAAGGCTCTCCAAAGTGAGAGTTTGACCCCTATCTTCTAGTTGGACATGACCCTAGCCTTGTTGCACCTTAAAGTTGACATTTTGGGCATGAGCAAGAAGGGTGTACGGCCGCACACCCCTATGTACGGCCGTACACACCTCTTAAGGCCGTGAACCCACTTTGATGATCCTTAATGGCCTCAAACTTTCACCACAACCAAGCATGGACCTAGAACACTTCATGGATGCTAGTATTAGCCTTGGAAACACCTCAAGAACACATCCCATCATGAGTGTACAGACGTACACTCATGGGCCGTACACCCATGGCCGTACACACCTATAGGGTGGTCGTACACCTCCCTCACTCAATCCCATAAGGTTCTAACACTTAGTGCAAGAGGTTCCAAGTCCCTAGAGTGGTTTCTTATCGTGTCTAGTAGTGAAATACCCTAATTTGGTTCCTATATGTATTATTACATGTTGAATAGGATCCAATTGTGTTCCAGGTTTCACTTGACACTCAGCCTCCCGTATCGATCCTTCAATCAAACCACTTGCTCGAGGTGAGTTCATACCCCTACGTTTTTCTGAGTTTTTCATGTTCTCAGGGGGGGGGGGGAATACAAGCAAAAGCACAAGAAATCTTGTGCCCAAAATATATTATTTGTTTAAGATAATTATATTTTCAATATACTTCGAATATGGAAATTATTTTTACCAAATGGGTTAAGAAATCAACTTGCAAAAGCAGTTTTCAAAACTAAGGAAATGAACTTATGAATCATGAAGTAAAAGATATTATTTTATAAAGGATTCATGTTAATAACAAAAAGGTTTTTCCTGTAATATTATCCGTAAAGTCGTTAATCTAGTTGGAGACACGTCCTTGGGCGCTTACAAACTTAACTAAGTGTGAGGACTACCCCTTATGAACTAGAATCTCCTGGAGGGAGAGCGTGATTTTTGTGTATAGATCTATACGGGACTGACTATCCCGCACCTTGCTGCTAGCTACAGTAGGACCGACAGGTCTACGGGTGACAAAGTCATAAAGGATACTGGCGCCCGACTCACGCCATATCAAGTTAATATATGGTCATAAAGCTCGCAATATAGATAACAACGATGTATTTACGTAATAATAGATCGAACGAACTAACTTCAGAGTTAATAACCAAGTGACTACGGGAGGGTATTAACAATACCTTCAGGATTTAGATCACCACGTTTTCAATTAGTTTTATTTATGTAATAAGACTAATATACCTCACTAGGAGTAACCAGGGTTTTTCAAAAGAAACTATGCTTTAACGATATAAGTATGGTAGATACTTGTACTCTTCAGTTTAGAACGGATAACCAACAACCTACCTTTAGGGAAAATATAGGATTTTCCCAGGAATAACACGGTATTTTATAAGGTGATGGTTTATCATTCAACTAACGGATATTCATGTTCATTCCATGACTCCTTGGATTGTGCGTATCTAGTATGAACCGGGAAGTCATGGAAGGAATGGGTTTTAATCATGCTTTTCATAAGAAAATATGGGATTTTCTTGAAGAACACTTTTCAAAAGGATCAAAGAATATTTTTCTCCAAAACTAAATGCTTATGAACTCACCAGGTTTATGCTGATACTCTTTCAAAACTGCTTGTAATCTCAGGAAAGTAGTAGACAGGTACTTCCAGGAGTTTGGAGAAGGCGGAGCGTTAGAGTCACGTCTTTCTATTTTACTCTTGATATAAACAAAACTATGTTTTAAGTCAATGTAAACCTTTTTCATATATGTATTCAATGTTTGGTTGTGTTTATTATGATTGATATGATACAATTGTGGTGATACTATACATGACCTCCTCCGCCCCCAAACGTTTCCGCCTTTCCGGTTTGGGGGTGTGACATAATATAGACTACAACAGATCATCATTTTATTAAATAAATAAATAAATAAATAATACAACACACACTTCTTATCGATGTTTGATTTTATTTTGTTTACCTTGTATCTTATGTTTATAAATTTGATATTTCAAATAATAAAACTTAATGAATCAAAAAGAAGATGATAATAAGTCAAAATCTGAAAGTTAAGAGGGTCAAATGTGGGAAATGAGATAGTTAAAGGATCGATTTTGCCAATAAATACATCTCTAGAAATTTATGTGGTGATGTTGTGATGTTTGATACGAATAATGATACCAAACAAAATAATTTCAGTATCTATCCTAGGACATTTGTTGTTTTACCAAAAAAAAGGACATATAATAATAACATCAATAATATCATCATGGTTGAACGAACGAAATATATAAGTCATAACCCAACTAAACAATAAAAGTTTAAACACAACCCAACTAAACAATCATACTATACTATAAACACTACTAGAAAAAAAGGCCTTTAATGACACGCAATTTATAACGCGCACGAGTTTACGATACGCAAAAGTGTGTGACCTCAAAATAATGTCATATCTCAATGTCATCTCTCCAAAATTTTGAAGGATTTAGGACGCACATTTTTGCGTGCCCTAAAATTTGTGTCAGAAAAAAGTAAAAATAAAAACACGGAGGGCACCCATCATAAAAGGCGTGTCGTATAAGTATGTCGCTTTATAATTCTTGAACGCGCCTCCGGACTATTTATTTTATCAAAAAATCGAAGGGATCATTCTAGGGTTCTTTTCAAGATGGGAGTGCTCCCTGCAACGTTGGCTACCTTGGCTCACCTCATCTACCAACGATCTCGACTCATCTCTTTGCACCGGCGAGCTTGGGCTAACCTTACCTCGACGGAGACCGCCACAGATGCTCAAGTTTACAAGCCTTAGGTCTGGTTTAATGACCATCAGATCTTCTTTGTGATCTATATCGCACAACAAGCCTCCCTCTCAATAACGTTGTCTTCCTTGTGTTGATCAGAAGTCGCAGGGCTTGATTCCGATATTTCAACGACTATTAGATCTTATTTCACCCCTCTCTCTACGCATACGGTACATTCCTCTCTGAATCCTCTCTTTGATGTCGATATCTCTATCTAGCCGAGAGAACAAAAGAGAAACATAACTGATTTTTTGTTGCGCCTTCTGTAATTTCACCTCTCTCTATGCGCCTTCTGTAAATTCCTCTCTGAATCCTCTCTTTGATGTCGATATCTCTATCTAGCCGAGAGAGCAAAGGAGAAACATAACTGATTTTTTTGTTGCTCCTTACTGCAGGCAATCAGGTTAATTGTCAAAGCCGACACATACCCTCTCAAAAGACCGTTTACCCATCCCTCCATCCTGTTTGACGCCAAAGAAGCAGCTGATATTGACCTTGATACTCTCTTTAACCTTGCCCTTTCAGGTATTGATATGAATAAATGGGTACATAGTGCACACCAACTGTTTGATTTTTTGCCTCTTAGAACAAATATAATGAAATTGTTCACCTCGGTGTTTCAGTTATTGAAGGTTGCAGTCAGGTGCTTCAACCGATGGTTTGTCGTTTTCTCAACTATTGCTAGTGTGAAGATCATGTGGCCAAGAACAGAAGAGGAACACAAACGTCAAAAAAAAACTGTGGTTTTGTGGCTTTTATGAATCGTGCAGATGGACAAGCTGCAAAAGATGAAATGCAAGGTTAAATAAATTAAACCCTTTTAACTCTTAGTTTGTTTATATTTATACGTATATTAAGAAAATTAATGATGTTATTTATTGTTGCAGGGGTGATTGTTTATGATTATGAATTGAATATTGGGTGGGGAAAATCGGTTTCCCTAACTTCTCAATCACTCCCTGCTCCTCCTCCAGGACAAATGGCCATCAGGAGTAAAGAGGTATGTAATGTTTTCATATTTTATAAATTTAGTATTAGTGTAAAATGTAAATACATGTTTTAATGGTTGAAAACAGTATCTGATTAGAATATTCTTTTTGTTTTTGGTTTTGTTTTGCAGGGTGCCACTGTAATCTTGTCTGGTCCATCTGGTCCTCCTCTTACTTCTGTCCCAAGTCAGAATTCTGAGTTGGTAGGTTGACTTTTATATGTTTGTGTCATTCTTTTCATCATGTGTTTATGTATTGACATTTTTAACCTTGGTGCTTAGGTTATTATTCCCAATGTACCAGATGATAAAGGTCTTACTGGAAGTAGCTCAGATTTGAGATACGATTATGGAAAGTTGTATGCATTGGATGGAGCTACCCATGCGACATGTGAAGTATTGGCTGCATACTTGTTGAATAATTTACGGTTTGTTTTCTTTACCAGAGCATATGGTTCAGAGAGCCAAGTAATTTTGGTAAAAAAAAGTTCAATATAATTATTGAAATATGATTTTGTTCTTTCTACACAATCTTAATTTAAAAATAGCTACAACTAATTAATTAACTCATGCACTTACAAGCAAATAAAGACAACAGCTCACTGGGAAGTCGACGTCGATGTTGATCTTTTTCACGCAAGTTCTGGTGCTAATAGACTCGTCGGTGGACTTTTCAAGGGGAAAACACTTGTCTATTCAGATCTTAAACATGTTGTTTTAAGAATCTCGCCAAAATATACATCTGAAGAAGTAGATAGTGCGATTTTGGTTTCTTCCCACATAGACACTGTCTTCTCAGAGTAAGTTTCTTCCATTTATGATTTACCTCTTATTCTTTTAATCAACTTCAAAATGAAAATGGAGTCTTATTTTTATAAAGGGAAGGAGCTAGTGACTGTAGTTCTTGTGTGGCTGTTATGTTAGAGCTTGCTTGAGGAATCTCCCAATGGGCTCATGGTTTCAAGAACTCTGTTATTTTCTTGTTTAACATTGGGGAAGAAGAAGGCTTAAATGGAGCCCATAGCTTTATTACTCAGGTGTTTCTCTCTTACCCTTATTTTTAATCACGTGTTTAAGTTATAACTTAACTTATAAAATCTTTACAGCATCCATGGAGTTGTAGCATACATATGGCTATAGACTTGGAAGCCATGGGCGATGGTGGAGCATCTGCTATTTTTCAGGTCTTGTTTAATGAGATTCTTTTTTAAAAAATTTTAATTTTCTTAATTAATTTATCAATTGTCACTTAATTTTGACAGGCGGGTCCGAACCCATGGGCGATTGAGAACTATGCATTGGTAGCAAAATACCCCTCTGGTCAAATTCTTGCTCAGGTGATATTCCTTTTTTAAACTATATAAAATGTTAGTTTTCTTTTTATTTATTTTATCTCAAATTCATGATTTTTATGTTGGATTTTTATTTAGTGGTGCAGGATCTTTTTACATTAGGTGTCATACAATCTGCTACTGATTTTCAAGTTTACAAAGAGGTTGCTGGTCTTTCAGGTATTGACTTTGCTTATCCAGACAATACAGCTGTATATCACAGAAAGGTATTCTTGAATTTCAAATCATTATTATTATAAATAACTTCTCAAATATTATATCAAATTAAAAGTAATAAACTTTTGCAGAATGACAAGTTGAAACTTTTAAAACCGGGTTCCCTTCAACACCTTGGAGAAAACATGCTTGCTTTTCTTCTTCACTCTGCTTCATCTTCTCAACTCACTAAAATGGCATCCAATGACAGAAATCAACATGATCCCGCCATATATTTTGATATTTTGGTACATTTAATTTAACTTTAATCAATATTCAATAGTAATTGATTAAATTTTTATATATTAAATTTGATGTGATGATTCAGTGAACATACATGGTTGTATTTAAACAAAGTTTAGCCAACATGTTATGCAACTCAGTAATAATGCAATCCATGATGATATGGGGTACATCAGTTATGATGGGTGGCTCAACATCTGGAATCTCATTATCCTTATCATTTTTTATCATCCTGCTTATGTGGATATTCTCTTTAAGTTTCTCAATTGGTGTTGCCTTCATTCTACCCTTCATATCATCATCTCCAGTTCCCTTCAATTCAAATCCATGGGTAGTTGGAGGTTTATTCATTTCCCCTGCTTTCCTCGGGGCTTTGACTGGTCAACATATTGGTTATCTTATATTACAAAAATACATATCCAACAAAATTGGGCCAAATTAGAAGCTGAAAGGTGGTTATATAAAAGTGGTTTATTGCAATGGCTTATTATTCTTGTTGTGGGGCATTATTTTAAAGTTGGATCTTCCTATTTTGCCATTCTATGGCTTGTGTCCCCAGCTTTTGCTTGTAAGTGCATGAGTTAATTAATTAGCTGTAGCTATTTTTAAGTTAAGGTTGTTGCAGCCAGGGTGCAGAAAAATACTTCAGAAGATCAAAATTAAAGTGGCCAGATGGTGCGGTTTCTAGGGAGAGTATTAGAGCAGTGCGGTCTCTTTAATGTCGATATCTTCAAGTCGTCTTCACCATCAGACCACATTAGTTCTCCCCTTGTTAAACGTGTGGCTCGAAATGCTTCTCCCCCATGGTGCCAAGATGATAAAGATGGTCATTATGTGTTTGCACTTGGATATAATCTAACTTCCTGATGTAACTACCCTTCACCACCATCAAAGAAACTTCTTTTTATTGATTGCATAGTTGCTACTAATAGAATACAAATCAATAGGAAACAATAGTTTTTTACTCTTTATTTATAGACACTCATAAAACTTATGTTTGTTGACTTGTATTTTTGGATATATATATATATATATATATATATATATATATATATATATATATATATATGTTTGATACTAACTAATTCTTTTCTTCCTTTGTTTGATTGCGTGACTGGCAGATAAGATTTGGTTGGATTAGCTTTTTCCAGCATCCTACTTGAACAACATCCTGATCTCATCATTGTAGACTTCACTGTACCTAATGCTGTAAATGGTAAATGTGTAATTTTATGATATACAGAGATATCAAATCATTTACATGTTATCATATTGGTTTATTGAATTCACCATGTTATGTTATGTTATGCAGAGGAGCATCTTAATGTATCATCTCACATCTCCTGATGGAACGTAAGCTTTTTATTTTTGATTCATATTATAATCAACTAATTGATTTTGAATATTTCTCTATGAAAAATCTTAATTTATTGTTATTATTATTTGTAGAGTTTCATTCCAGTTTCAGCACAATGTTTGTGGGAGATCAATTTATGCAGAGGGTGCTATTGATGCTGCACTTTTTCTCGCTAAGAAGGTGCTAATTTTTATTTTTTTTAATAATCTTCATACCTTTAACTAATGTTAATTGCTAAAAAAAAAATTACAAAAAGTTTGTAACAAAATAATGGTAATTGATCCGGTAACTAGTATTCATGCTTTGTAAGTTTGACTCGGTCAAACTTGAGATTGGATCATTGGGTCTTGGAGGAAGAAAGGTGACAATTAAAGATCCGGTAACTAGTATTCGTGCTTTGTAAGTTATAATCTATCTAAATTTTTTTTAAAGTATTTAATAAAATGTAATAATATTGTGTCTCCTAATAATTTCTCCAGCCTTTGCTAATCCAATGTCGCTTGTTTAATGAGGGTTTTGCTGTAAAAGGCACTCTTCTTGTCAATGAGAGGGTAAAATTTATGATATTTCTTGCAACACTTATGCCATGATGACTCCTTGTCCAAAGTTGGTATTTATTCTAATTACAACACTTTGCTTTTTGAGATGCTTAATAATGAAAATTGAAATATACCATTTGATTAATTTAGGTGAAAGTATGTTGCATGTGATGTCTTGTTACTTGTTAGTTTACATTGAATCCTTTGTTTGAACTTGAGGAACAATTTTGCTGGTAATTCATTATAGAATTACATTTAGGGGGGATTCTCATTAATTTAATCATACATGAAAGAAGGTCATACATACATAGAATAGAATAGAAAGTGTTGCTTTTTTTTGTTTTAGAAAGAAGGTCATACATACATACATAGAACTGTTTTGTTTTATCTTATTCTTAATGTATAAATGGTTTTAGAAAGAAGGTCATACATATATACATAGAATAGAAAGTGTTGCTTGTTTTTTTTGGGGAAAGTAGAACTATTTCACTCTTTCATATTAACTTTTATAATCTACATGTGTATTAAATTTTAATATTTTATATATGGGTTGTGTTGAAGCTTGGATTCTTGGAAAAAGGTATGTTACTACATGTGTATTAAATTTTAATATTTTATAACATAGATTGATGATGCTTGAAGCCTTTCTGAATACTAATGTGTTGATGATGAAAATAGGTATCATGTGGAAACAGAAGCATAACAATAAGAAGTAGAAACAAGAAGGTGTTCCTCAATAGCAATGTAGTATTAGGTTATATAGTTAGGGAAAACCTCTTAATAACAATGTACAATCGGATCCCCTTAATACCAATGTATTACAATTTTTTGACATGATGTTATGGATGAATGATTGTTTTGGTATATATTTGTTTTCATATTTTTGTATTATGCGTAAATGAGAATCGTAAAGACGCGTCGTAAATGTATATCGTAAATGGTTGCTGAAGTTTATGACACACAAATGCGTGTCATATTCATTTATGACAGGGGATTTAATGATACGCAATGCGTGTCCTAAACGTGCGTCGTAAGGTTACGACACGCAAATGCGTGTCGTCTTCCTTTATGACAGGGGCTTCCTTGATACGCATTGCGCGTCGTAAATGCGTATCATAAATGCGCGTCGACGCGCAAAAGCATGTCGTCTCTCGTTATGACAGGTCCTTCCTTGACATGCATTTGCGCGTCGTCTGAGCGTTTTACGAAACGCATTGCGCGTCGTAAAAGGTTGTTTTTCTAGTAGTGAAAGGAAGCATTTTTCCTTTCACAACATTCATTTGAAACTCTCATGCATATTTCCTTTCACCACATTCATTTGAAACTCCCATGACTTTTCAATTTCTTTCTAATAATGATTATAAGTTGGTTAATAAGGTTAAATAAATATCAAACCTAAAGTGTAATCATATATAAACTAAATTTCAATATTAAAAAATATCTTTACTTCTACATATAAAGCTATGTTTTTTAACTTTTAACATATGATACTTAATTTAATTTTAATATATTGTTGGATGTAAACCATTATCATTTTAAAACTATAAATTTTGAACAATTTGTATAAAATACTTAAATTATTAATTTAAATATCATATCACATGGTGGACTTAAGTATAAATTTTAGTTTAACTTAAACAACCCAAAAAATATTTTGTAAATAATTAAAAGTGATAAATTGTAATGTCTTTCTAATCATGATTATAATTTGGTTAATAAGGTTAAATAAATATCAAACCTAAAGTGTAACCATAAATAAACTAAATTTCAATATTAAAATAATATCTTTACTTCTACTTATAAAGTTATGACTTTAACTTTTAACATATTATACTTAATTTATTAAATTCAATATGTTATTTTATGTAACCATTATGAGTTTAAAGTTAGAACTTTTGAACGGTTTGGACAAAATACTTAAATTGTTAATTTAAATATAATATTACAGTGTCAACTTAAATATAAATTCTAGTTCCATTTAAAAAACCCAATGAATATTTTGTGAATAGTTAAAAATGATAAATTGTAGTGCTAAATGCAAAATTAAATTGTAATCTCAATTTAACAAGAATATTTCCTAAATATATTTTCATAATCATTAAAAGTTTTCAAATAAGTAGCTTAAAATAACTTATAATAACAATAGTTAAAAATAACTCTATATAAATGATTATATTGTTACCTTTAAAATCAAAAAAACAATGTTTGATGTTTTAAATAATTATAATGATAGAAATTAAAACGTTAAACAAATGAATTTTAAAAAATTAATTAGCAATAACAACAACTATAAATAACATTAAACCATATATTATATTTAATTTTATTCATGAGTAACTCGCATGTAGAAGTCATTCAAACGATTGAGATTATGCAGTTATAATAGATGTATATATTATCATATAATTCAAAATAGTCAATATATTATATCAATTTAGTATACAAATTATTATATCAAATTTAACAACAATGTTATTGTTATATTTAAAAAAACATATATTTGTAAAGATTTCAACTACATAGGTCTTTCTGCGCAACGCGCAGGCATTCGCCTAGTAAAAGTCTAAACATAACAAAAGAGTAAAATTCATAAGTCATAACCCAATTCAAAACATAACCAAGTGTCAAATCACCTTCAAATGATTCTTAGTTTCACAAAAATATTCATCAATCTTGCATCTTCACGTTGCCACATTCATTTCCATATCCAATCTGAGCTCTAATTAGACGTACCAACTTCTTCCAATCCTATACAAATAGTATTAGCATTAAAAGGACAAAACATAACATGTCAAAATATTACAAAATATTAAAGATAAACAACTACCTTTATCAATTTCTTGTAGGTTTTCCCAATCTTGTTCAAAATCGATGAATTCTAATGTAATCATTATATAATTCATACGTAGAATCCATAATATATTTATTTTTCTCCTCCATCTTTTCTTTTCCATAACGATCCTCAAGTAGTATAACCAAATACTTTACTTTGTTCCTCGGGTCAAGAATCAAAGCAAAGTAGAGCAATAAATTCATTTTTCTATATCACCAAAATACTTATCAAACTTTACTCTCATTGCCAATGCAATATCACAAAGGCTAGCATCGGAAATAGCATCATCCAAGAGTATACGAATGGAATAAATATCTTCAATGCACGTGTTTGATGTCACATATGGTGTCCCGGAAATCCTTTCAGTAACATCACAAAATGGTTTTAAAAAATGACACAAATGCCTAACATGTTGCCAATCGCTCGGTGAAGGAATCGATAAACGCCCCTTTTCAATGTCGGAACGAAACTCATATTCCTCTAGATCGTATCTCTCAAAAGTTTTTTCATAAGCTTGGGCAATATTCAACATACGATAAGTAGAGTTCCAGCTTGTTGGAACATCTCTTACCAAGTGTTTCATTGTACCCGGATTAACAAGCTTAGCAAACTTGATGAATTTGCCAATTCTTGAAGGTGATTTCCTAATCCACTTTACTGCCCATCTAATTATCTCAACCGACTTATCAACCTTTTTAATACCATCTTGCACCACCAAGTTTAAAATGCGGGCAACACATCTCATGTGTGTCCATTTCCCATTTAAGAGACACTTGTTGGAATTTTCAAAGATTTTTTTAAAAAACTCAATTGCCACGTCATTAGCACTTGCGTTGTTAACGGAAATTGTGAAAACATTTTTTATTCCCCAATCTATTAAGCATTTCTCAACCACTAATCCAATATCAACCCCACGATGACTCTCTTGAGGACAAAAACTCAACACTTTTTTTTTTCAATTTCCATTCATTGTCTACAAAGTGGGCGATGAGACACATATAACTTGATTGTTGTGTAGAAGTCCAAGTATCGATGGTCAAACAAATTCTACCAACATTTTTTTAATAAAATCTCGAAGTTTTTCTTTTTCTTCTTGAAACAATTGGTAGGTATTGGTTGTACTTGTACTTCTACATGGAATTTTAAACATTGGTTGAGTAATACTATTGTAATATTTAAAGCCCGCACCTTCCACAAAACTAAATGGAAGTTCATCAACTACTAACATGTGTGCCAAAGCCTTCCTACTCTCTTTTTGATCAAATTTCCAAGATGTTAATTTGTTTTCATCACCAAAAGCTATTTGTGTTTGACCGGCATTTACTTTAGCCAAATAAGGCACACATTTGTTTAAATGAGTTAAAAGATTTTTGGTACCATACCCTTTGCCTAAACACCTCTATCGCCCGGAACCACAATGCGTACATTTCGATCTTTCAACTCCCTCTTTGTCAGTAAATCTTTCAAATTCACCCCAAACTTTGGATCTTGGTTTGTACTTTTTTGGTTGTGTCTCATTTACTACCGGAACTGAATCATTGGTTGGGCTTTCAAGGTTAATCGTCTCATCTTCAATATACTCATTCGTTTCAGACATCTACAAGTATATAAAAAAAGTTAATAAAATATAAACAAAAATAGTTAACAAAAAGAAAACAGACAATATCTAAATTCTAAATCATTTGACAGCTTTATACATCAAACATCTATACAAAGGAATTCAATTCCATTCCATTTCTTGTAACAGAAAGCAAAACAAATTTCAACTTATTTCCAGAACATATAGATCAAACATTTGAGAGTTTTATACATCAAACATTTATACATCAAACATCTATATTTTTTATTTTTCTGCAGCAAATCAACTAATATTTTTTATTTTTATAAACAGATTCAACAAACTAGACAACAAAGAAATCAAAACGAACATATTTTTTTGCATAGTTATTCCTAAGCTAAACAGAGTGTGAATCAAACCAACATATTTTAAACTGTGATTAACAACAACACAACAAAGAAATCAAAGAGGATGCAAAATTTTTAACCTGTGATTGTGATTGCATACTCGAACCGTCTTTTGATCGATCAAGGTTCAAGGAGTCTGGGAATTTTCAGTGTGATCAGATGGAGAGGGAAGCGCCACAGGTGGAAGCAATTAGCGGTTGTCGACAGGTCATAACTTCTTCGTTATAAGTCGGATTTCGGTGTTCTTTATATCTCCGAAATCCTTTTCACGACCACTACAACTTTGTTCATAGATATTGGGTCTTTATATTATTTTATTTTTGACGCTTATTTTTATTCTTAATTTATCACATCGTTAATAGCAAGTTTAATGCACATAGAATCACATAAATCACATGATACTCAAATAATTCCTCTTTATTACTTCAAAATAGGTTACAATTGTTGATCCTAACTATTACATCATCTTACTAATGCTTACCTAGAAACACGGGCGTTACAACACGAGCCCATCCATCTGCTTTCTCCCTACTAAAAATGTTTTTCATTGTATGCATGTTCCATTGCGGCTGCGACTGACCATTCCTTCTTACTCACCCGAATGAGTTGTTCTGGGTTGTGGTTTATGGTTCCAATGTCATCGGATTAAAAATTATTCAGATAATACCAAGATCAACTCTGACCATGCTGATTAACTATGATCAGGTTCTATGGTTCTGTCCATTCTTTTTATTTTTAGGATAGTTCATCCCAAGTTCATTTTAGTCTTATCTTACTTAAGGACAAGTAAGGTTCAAACTTAGGGTGATTTGATAGTTTCATTTTATTTACTTCTTTTAATAATTTATTTTAGCATATTTCGTTCATAATTTAGCTAATCTTCATGCATATTTTCCTTTTTGTTATTTTATGAATATTTCGGGTTCTTTCTAGTTTCTTGAGCGTAATTGCATATTTGAAGGAGACCAACGGAGTGGGATCTTTGGGAGGCAAATGGACTTGGAGTATAATGAAGAATCATGAGCTAAAAGAGTTATGGAGATGATACAATCCTTGGGGCTGTTGATATTTGGATGGAGCATTGAAGAAGATGGACTTGTGCTTAAAAGAAAAATGAAGGAACATTTGTGCATTCAAGATTAACATGATCGGGAGAGTACACGAGATTTAGATGATTTGGAGAAGACAAATTGGGTTTAATTTAAGAAAACTTAAAGATTTGTAGGCTACTAGCTGATGGGAAGCAATCTAGGCGAGTGGGCAAAGGCCTCACACCCCCAAACCGGAACGACGGAATCGTTCGGGGGCGGAGGACGTCATATGTAGTATCATAACACATGCATCATAGTAATCAAAGTAACAAACAACCATTTCATTAATATTAAAGTGTTTACAAAGTATGTGATTCACCAAAGATTGACTCCAAAAGTAAATAACAAAACAAGACATGAAGCTACTATACTTCATCTTCTGAATCCCAGTGCGCGTACCTGTCTACTAGTTTCCTGAGAATACAAGTTATTTTGAAAGATTAGATCAGCATTTAAGTTGGTGAGTTCATAAGTATTTTAGTTATGAAAAGTAAACTGTAAGTTCTTTAGAAAAGTTCGCCTGTTCCTCCAGAAAATCCTATATTTCCTGATGTGATGATTGATAAGTAAAAATGACTCTACAATTCCTTCTATGAGTACTAATGTATACAAGCTATATATAATTTAGAGTAAATAGACAATCGATTGGGTGAATCTGCCCTAAGCCCACAACCAAACAAGGAACAACGAATGAGATGGAAGTCACACATCCCATTGTTTGTTAGATCTTCATTTTATATAACCCGGGCGTATTCATTTGGTACTTACGGAGTTAACTGTAATAGTTCTTTATATTTGATGAAAACATTATTTAAGAAAATCATATATTTCCTTTAGTAAAAATGGTAACCACAATAGTTCCTTCTATAATCACTTAGTTTATACTAGCTATATATAATCTAATATCGAACGGACAGTTAAATGTGTGAATCTGCCCTAAGCCCACAACCAACCAAGGAAGAGGAAGTAAGGCAGAAAACACACATCCAATTGCCTGTCAGATATTAATTATATATAACCCTGATGTATAAACTAAGGTATTTTAGAATTAACCACTAAAGGTCCTTTAAGTTATACTGGTTTAATAATGCGTATCAAACCCTTTTACGGATGAGTTTCTAGTTTAGCCTACTTAATGTTCTATCTAAAAAGTATGTTTTTATACTAGAAAATGGTATACTGAATTTGTATGCTATGACATGGCCCATACCTGTTACTCCCTATGATTACTTGGTGTATACAGGATATATATATATATATATATATATATATATATATATATATATATATATATATATATATATATATATATATATATATATATATATATATATATAGCTAAGATCGAATAGATAGTAGACTGTGTGAATCTGCTCTAAGCCCACAACCAAACAAGGAACAGGAAATGAAGCGGAAAGCACACATCCAACTGCTTGTCGGATCCATTTAATATATATCCCTAATGTATCCACTAAGGAATCATAAAGTTAGCATTATAGGTCCCCTTCTAACTGAATGTACCAACACCCGACTGTTCTGTTTGTTTGTCTTTTTGTAATAATGTATGTTTTCCCAAGTTTAAGGCTATCTTTACTAGAAAATAGTTTGCATTACCTTTTATGTGAGAATATCACTATATGAATGTAATGCGAAAATGAAAGTATTTAGTAATGTTGTATAAAGTAACTACTGAAGCACTAACTACCTTAAAACCAATTTGTTTAATTAAGGTAAAATGTGATGAGGTTATAACCATGCTTGATTTGACTAGTATGAAACACGACGCTCCAAAGACGTCGAAAATGGTCTGACATTTGTCACCCGTAGACCAGCAGGTCCCACTGTAGCTAGCAGCAAGGTGTGGGATGTCAATCCCATATACATCTATACACACACTCACGCTCTCCTTCCAGGAGACTCTGGTTACAAAACGCGACATAACAAGTATATTAATAAGCCGTGAAGTAGTGGTTTCACATTATTGTTATCTTGTTCTTGTAAAAGTATGTATGTTCCTTTCTGTTCTTGTTATAGTATGTTCCTTTCTGTTCTTGTTATAGTATGATCTAAACCCCTAAACTATACCTATTATAGTTTACTAGTATGTTTGTTTTGAACTGTTACTGACTTGAAGAAAAGACTCAATTATCTACTGAATTAAGCATGTACCTTAAAAACGGAGTTTTATAAACAACAAACTAACATCTTTTTAAAAGAATTGTTGAATTTATTTGATCACTTACAAAAGCATAAGAAATCTTTTAATGTGATGGTTATCACAGGTAAATATTTACACAATATCACTGTGTTTAACTTGTATTCCCCCCTTAAAAGCATTTAAAACATTTAAAAGATTGATTACAGGGGTATGAACTCACCTTATGTGGGTGATTCAAATGAAGATTCGAATAAGGATGATAAGTTCCACGAATGAAGTCCCGAGGCACAAACGAGTCCTAAATGACATATATTGCTACATATATGTATATAATTAGTGTATATAACAACTAACATGTAAGGGAAACAACTTTAGGAACTAGGAAACTCTTGCAATGAAGTGTTACAATCACATATGATTGAATGAAGGGAGTTCACGACCACACAAGGAAGTGTTCACGACCTTAGAAGGGTTCACGGCCAAGAACACATGATGTGTTCACGGCCATGGATGAAGGGTTCACAGCCAAACCATGATCATATGAAGGGTTCACGGCGCAATGAATGGTTCACGGTCGTGAACTCTTGAAGAATCATGAAAAAGAGGTGTTTGTTTCATGGGGATGCTAGTGTTTCTAATGGACAAAAAGAAGATGAATGAGATACTTACTTATTGGAAGCCTTTAAGGTGTTCACGGCCCAAGAACTAGTATGTGTTATTGGTGTTCTTGGTATATGATACTTGAGAGAGAAAGGGGTTGTTTGCGGCCAAGAAAAGAAGAAATGAGTAATAAATGAAAGAAAGGCACTTATATGGGAGGGGTTCACGGCCCCACTTGGGTTCACGGCCGTGAACACCCTTTGATGGGTTTTCTGGTTCGATTTCATTCCTCTAATCCTAAGCTAACACTTCTCAACATCCAATCCTTAAGTGTACTTAAGTGTACTAGGCTTAGAACTCATTAAAACGACCCTTTACAAGGCTAAAAGGTAACAGAAACAAGTCTCACTTTTGATTGATTGAATTGACTTTACAAGATAGAAATTTACGGGTTGTCACATCATCTCCCCGTTAGATGGAACTTCGTCCGAAATTAGCTTTCTTAGCAGTACTCCTGGGGTCGTGCTGCTCTAAATGGCAGAATACCCACTCGTAGACCTGAGCAACTCTGCCCTGAAGGTCATGATAGAATTTTATACTTGGTCCATCTATCATCACCTCGTGTATACAAGTCGTATATAATTAAGATTAGTAAGACGGTCGGATGTGCGACTCAACCCCAGGTCCACAACCAAACAAGGAACAAGAGATAGGGCGGAAACACACATACTAAATCAGCATAATCATAATTATATAACACCCTCGCGTATACACTTAATAGTGATAGGTGGGTTGTATTCGTCCTTAGCCTCTGTGCTTGAGCTTGATCTGTTGGACGAGTGGTAGTTCGGAAAGGTCTGTTGAGTATACGATGGTAAGGTTTCGGAGGGCAAGGTACTCCTCGCATAAGTACTTCGGGGTTTAGAAGACAAGAGACAATACTGAGGTCTGGGTCGGGTTGTCGTTACGAATGACGAAGGTTTCATTAATTTGTCGATTAAGGCGATGGGTTTTCGAAACACATGAACTTGGTATGGAGAGGAACACGCCAATCCATGACGAATGATGACAATGAACTCTTTATAGAAACAAATGTTAGGCCGATTTGAAAGAAACGTTTGTTATACGATGGTGTATCCCAAGTGTGCTCGACAATGTATTTTGTGAAGACTTTCTAGTGCTTTCAGTTTTCTCCTTGATATTACCACTGCCACAAATCATAACGCGATGAGCGAGTACTAACAGTGAAAGTGCTTTGATAACTAGTGTCGATACTTTATATTATGATCCTCCTTGGTACCTCTATGATCGCCTGGCATATACAAGTTACGTATAATTAAGATGAATAAGACGGTAGACTGAGTGACTCTGCCCTAAATCCACAACCAAACAAGAACATGAATTAAGGCGGAATCACTCACTCTAAGTCTGCAAAATCTTAGCTATGCACAACCCTGATGTACATACTAAGCCATCATAGCTTACCTGTACGGATCTTTAGTTCTCTTATGTATGTTGTGACTTGTTCAGACGAGTGAGTTATTATAATTACTTTTAATATCCCCAGTTTTAATCTTATATTAAATATAAATTAAAATTTTAAAGTAATTGTTTTATTTCGAAGACGTACCGCTGTTTGCTGGTGATTCCGGGGCAGCTTCTCCTGCGGTGATCATTAGAATTCGTCCATTCGCGCCTGATTTCTTCGTTATTGGGCAGTCCCTCTTGTAGTGCCCTGTCTCACCACAACCATAGCAGGCCTGGTTTACTTCTACTCCGGGGACTTGGGAGATCGGTTGTACCGACGCCCTGCAGAAACGGGCAGTGTGCCCCTTCCTGCGGCAATTCAGGCACTGCATCTCTCGGCAAGCTCCGGTATGGTGGTAGTTACACTTACCACACTTTGGGAGAGTTCCAGTATTTCGACTGACAGATGCTGGAGTGGCAGGTGTTGTGGCGGCGTATACAGTAACCATTTGTTGCTCCTGCGGGGGTTCCTATGTTGTTCGCTCCTTTCTCTTTTTCCCAGACTTTCGTTTATAGCCCCCTCCTCTGATGGCTCAGGTACGGGGACCACCACGTCATGGCGGAATCCATGGTCAATGAGTCGCTGGGCCAGGCGTTTGACGCTATCGAAGGTTGTTGGATTAGAAGTACATCCCCCTGAATCGGGGTAGATAACCCCCAGATTTACTTTTCTATCTTCTTACTCCCCGGGGTAACCATCCCGGGGCATAGTGCTGCCAGGTCGCTAAACCTGTCAGTCTAGCCCACTATGTCTGAGCTGACCATGGTATGATCCCATAGCTCTTGTTCCAGCTTTTGAACTTCGCCTCTTCGGCAGTATTCTTCTAATATCATCTCTTTTAGGTTGTCCCAACCTACCGAGTTAGCCACTGATAGGGTCAGTGACTTAACATGGCTATTCCACCATGTTAGGGCTCTGTCGAAGAAGGTGCAGGCAGCAAACTTCACTTTGCTCCCTTCTGGGCACAGACAGATTTCGAAGACCGAATCTGTTTTCTCAAACCATCGCCTCAAAGCAATGACTCCCCCATTTCCATTAAAGGATTTGGGTTTGCAGTTCATGAATTCTTTATACGAACACTCCCGTGGGTGTCCGTGGGTAACTCCGATGTTAGTTAAGTGGGTACCGCTACCAGATCCACTGGTACTACTTGCGCGAATGTGAGTTATAGCAGTTGTTACTGCGGCTGTTATCGCTGCTTCGAGAGCAGCAGGATCGAATTGTGGTGATGGATTCTCTGTTGTGATATTGGCTACACGCCTTACAGGTCTACCACGAGGCATCTTTTGCTAAAAAGAATACAAATATGAGACGAAAATAAGTCTATAGCATTGGTTATAAACCGAAAGCTGAATGAAAAAGTTATCCTAGTTTTGAGTGTATCTGGTTCTGACTTTCATAGGGTTCTGGAAAACAGTTCATAATGGGAGTCTATATAAAATAAACTTTATGAATCAGAAGTGGCTATCCTCGAATGAATCTCTGTGAATTGAATATCCATTACTGGCTGCACGAAAAAGAAATAATCCTAACACATAGTGTGAGTAGTGTATTCACTAGCTCACTAAGTCAATTAAGGTTATTATTTATTAGTGTGACGCACAGGACGTTTTGGTTTCTTCGGCTGATCCCTCCTTGGAAAACTCCTCTTAAATCTCTTTTTTTTTCTCCTTGACTCCTCTGCTGACTACTATGATGGAGTGGTTACATCTATCTGGGTTTGTCGTGCGAGAATGGAAGTGTCTAATGAATCTATGAGATTAAGTGGAACATTATGGGGTGATCCTTACCGGGTCCTCCTATAATTGCGCAATGTATACAAGTTGTATATAATTTAAGATCAAATAGACCTTCGAATAAGTGATCCCACTCTAAAACCACAACCAAACAAGGAACAGGAAGTAGAGCATAGATCACAAATTCTAAGTCTATAAAATCTAAATTATATAAAACCTTGGGAGTATACACTCCGGAATTATAGTGTAACATCCAAAATTCTGGTATGTCTTGAAACCCTAAGGAATGATAATTTTTGCATAAATGGTCCCTTAAGTACGCTGGGCGTACTTAAGTGTACGCTTAGCATACTGCATGGAAATGGCCGCGGAGGAATCAGGGTACGCGGGGCATACCTTGAGTTACGCGGGGCGTATGCGCCAGGGACGCAAACCCTAAATTTTCGGACTTGAGGCCTATTTAAACACCTTTAAGTCCCTTGGACTAAACCCTAGAGAGCCTCCACAGCCTTAGAGCGTCCATATACTCCTGGAAACCTTGTGAGATCATTCTTGAACCTTATAGAGTGTATTTGTGGCCTTTTAGTGTGTACTGTAAGAAGAAGGGGTGGTCAAGCAAGCTTGGATCAAGTGGGTGCTTCAAGATCCTGCACCAAAATCATCTTACAAAGCTTCTGGAGTTAAAAAGCTTGCATCTTTCCTTTCTAATCTCTAGATAAAGCTAGGGTTTTGGTGGTTTGTCCCTTTGATGAACTTTGGACCTCTTTTGTTGAGCTAAGCCTCCCCATTTGTTATGAAAGGCAGATCTGAGGTCCCC
The DNA here is from genome assembly GCF_052849685.1 of Lactuca virosa. Lineage (NCBI taxonomy): Eukaryota > Viridiplantae > Streptophyta > Magnoliopsida > Asterales > Asteraceae > Lactuca > Lactuca virosa. The sequence continues at coordinate 267,103,310 of NC_136434.1, forward strand.
TAGTCATTTAGAAGCATAAAAATGGAAGCTTGATGAGAGATTTGACCTCATGAATGGGTAAAAGACCTTGGAAAGATCTTAATGGAGTAGTTGGGTGTGTGTGAGGCATGCAAGGGCATAAAGTTGCCAACTTTATGCCTTAGGACATCTTTTCAGACTTAGATCTAGCTTCTGGACGTGAAGGATTCGAGCATTAAGCACTTAATGGAAAAAGTGCTTAAAATGGTTGTACGTTGGGCGTAACTGGCTTTACGCAATGCGTAGTCCCTAAACCTTCAGTACGCTGCGCGTACCAGGGTGGTACGCTGGGCGTACGCAGCTCAGTTAGACCCTAAGTTGTTTTGGGCATTGAGCTTCATTTGGTTGTTGGGCTTGATTGGATTCTGTGAGTTAGAGGCCTTTTTCATCTGTTTGGGCTGTGGACTTATCGATTGGGCCTTATTGGGCCAAGGGGTCCATTAAGGATATTGGACTTGGACTTTGGGGCCCATTTGCAAGATAAGGGTAATTAGGCTTTGGGGGTAGAGTTTGAAGGTTGGGCCTTTCCTTGGGTAATTTAGGGTCTTATCATTAATTATATTATTATTGTTTTTATTCAGTTCGGGAGGTTGCAGATTATTAGGAGGTCAATATTCGTATTCATCGGACGAAGGTGAGTCTTCTCACCATACCTATGGGTCTACGGCACCAAGGCCGGCCCATTATGTGAACATGTTATGTGCGTGCTATTCATTTATGAATTGATATGTTATGTGGTATTATGTTGGTATGGAAGACCCTGGGGGGGGGGGGGCCCATGGCATTGGATATAAGACCATGTGGGGTAGCTCATGGCATTCCTAGGTAAAGACCATGTGGGGTAGCCCATGGCATTGGATGTAAGACCATGTGGGGTAGCCCATGGCAGTCCTAGGTCAAGACCATGTGGGGTAGCCCATGGCATTCTTACTTGTTTATGTATGTATGGCTTATGTGGTATCTGTAGCTTTATAGCTACTATGATATGTGTTAGGTGGATTGTATGTGGGGTATGCTCTGGGGAACTCACTAAGCATTTCGCTTACAGGTTGTTGATTTGTTTCAGGTACTTATGAGCCCAAGGGCAAGGGCAAGGCGTGATGACGTGGCATGCACTCTATCTCTCTTTTAGTGTGTTTGGGACCCTCTGATGTTTCAAAAAGGAAACAATGATGTAATAAATGTTGATTTGAAAACAAATGCTTTGGGAATTTATGATTTATGAGATTGGCTTCGATTAACCGAAAATGAAAATTTTCTTTGTAAAAATGGGTTGTTACATATAGACCTACCAGAAGGGTCTTTTAAATTTTCACATAAGTTATTTATAGTGCCTAAAATACTCCTATAGTATTTTAATGTAATGAACTTGGTATGTTTTAAACTTGTTGTTGTCTTATAGTATCATAAAATACTCCCATAGTATTTTTAACTTTATGTTCTGATCTAGAAATCCTCCGTATATAGAGTTAGGTAAGTTTTAAGACTGTTGCAACACCACATTACTCCCAAACACATGTTGGTAATATCTCAAATGAATATAGTTGATCAGGCTATATTGATCCCAAATATGATTACATAACTGTCCAGGTTTTACCGCAATGTCCAACCTTTAAATACTTCTGTTATGTTCTTCTTGTGATACTTGTTCTAGTATGTATATATGTATTCAGGTACGTATACATTTATAAGAATATTGTTATATTTTAAATATATACTTTTAGTCAGAGCACTTCGGTCCCATTGCATTTATATTTGTATATCTTTTATAGGTTGATATACTTAGTTCACTATAAACAATGCTCTGATACCAATCTGTCACACCCCCAAATCGGAAAGTGTGGAAGCGTTCGGGGGTGGAGGACGTCATATGTAGTATCACAACACATGCATCATAGTAATCAAAGTAACAAACAACCATTACATTAATATTAAAGAGTTTACAAATTATGTGATTCACAAAAGATTGACTCCAAAAGTAAATAACAAAACAAGACATGAAGCTACTATACTCCATCTTGTGAATCCCAATGCGCGTACCTGTCTACTATTTTCCTGAGAATACAAGTTATTTTCAAAGAGTAGATCAGCATTTAAGTTGGTGAGTTCATAAGTATTTTAGTTATGAAAAGTAAACTATAAGTTCTTTAGAAAAGTTCGCCTGTTCCTCCAGAAAATCCTATATTTCCTGATGTGATGATTGATAAGTAAAAATGACTCTACAATTCCTTCTATGAGTACTAATGTATACAAGCTATATATAATTTAGAGTAAATAGACAATCGATTGGGTGAATCTGCCCTAAGCCCACAACCAAACAAGGAACAACGAATGAGATGGAAGTCACACATCCCATTGTTTGTTAGATCTTCATTTTATATAACCCGGGCGTATTCATTTGGTACTTACGGAGTTAACTGTAATAGTTCTTTATATTTGATGAAAACATTATTTAAGAAAATCATATATTTCCTTTAGTAAAAATGGTAACCACAATAGTTCCTTCTATAATCACTTAGTTTATACTAGCTATATATAATCTAATATCGAACGGACAGTTAAATGTGTGAATCTGCCCTAAGCCCACAACCAACCAAGGAATAGGAAGTAAGGCAGAAAACACACATCCAATTGCCTGTCAGATATTAATTATATATAACCTTGATGTATAAACGAAGGTATTATAGAATTAACCAGTAAAGGTCCTTTAAGTTATACTGGTTTAATAATGTGTATCAAACCCTTTTACGGATGAGTTTCTAGTTTAGCCTACTTAATGTTCTATCTGAAAAGTATGTTTTTGTACTAGAAAACGGTATACTGAATTTGTATGCTATGACATGGCCCATACCTGTTACTCCCTATGATTACTTGGTGTATACAGGATATATATATATATATATATATATATATATATATATATATATATATATATATATATATATATATATATATATATATATATATATATATATATATATATATATATATATATATATATATATATATATATATAGCTAAGATCGAATAGATAGTAGACTGTGTGAATCTGCTCTAAGCCCACAACCAAACAAGGAACAGGAAATGAAGCGGAAAGCACACATCCTACTGCCTGTCGGATCCTATTAATATATATCCCTAATGTATCCACTAAGGAATCATAAAGTTAGCATTATAGGCCCTCTTCTAACTGAATGTACCAAGACCCGACTGTTCTGTTTGTTTGTTTTTTTCTTAATAATGTATGTTTTCCCAAGTTTAAGGCTATCTTTACTAGAAAATAGTTTGCATTACCTTTTATGTGAGAATATCACTATATGAATGTAATGGGAAAATGAAAGTATTCAGTAATGTTCTATAAAGTAACTACTGAAGCGCTAACTACCTTAAAACCAATTTGTTTAATTAAGGTAAAATGTGATGAGGTTATAACCATGCTTGATTTGACTAGTATGAAACACGACGCTCCAAAGACGTCAATAATGGTATGACATTTATCACCCATAGACCTGCAGGTCCCACTGTAGCTAGCAGCAAGGTGTGGGATGTCAATCCCATATACATCTATACACAAACTCACGCTCTCCCTCCAGAGACTCTGGTTACAAAACGCGACATAACAAGTATATTGATAAGCCGTGAAGTAGTGGTTTCACATTATTGTTATATTGTTCTTGTAAAAGTATGTATGTTCCTTTCTGTTCTTGTTATAGTATGTTCCTTTCTGTTCTTGTTATAGTATGATCTGAACCCCAAAACTATACCTATTATAGTTTACTAGTATGTTTGTTTTGAACTGTTACTGACTTGAAGAAAATACTCAATTATCTACTGAATTAAGCATGTACCTTAAAAACGGAGTTTTATAAACAACAAACTAACATCTTTTTAAAAGAGTTGTTGAATTTATTTGATCACTTACAAAAGCATAAGAAATCTTTTAATGTGATGGTTATCACAGGTAAATATTTACACAATATCACTGTGTTTAACTTGTATTTCCCCCTTAAAAGCATTTAAAACATTTAAAAGATTGATTATAGGGGTATGAACTCACCTTATGTGGGTGATTCAAATAAGGATGATAAGTTCCACGAATGAAGTCCCGAGGCACAAACGAATCCTAAATGACATATATTGATACATATATGTATATAATTAGTGTATATAACAACTAACATGTAAGGGAAACAACCTTAGGAACTAGTAAACTCTTGCAATGAAGTGTTATAATCACATATGATTGAATGAAGGGAGTTCACAGCCACACAAGGAAGTGTTCACGGCCTTAGAAGGGTTCACGGCCAAACCATGATCATATGAAGGGTTCACGGCCCAATGAAGGGTTCACGGCCGTGAACTCTTGAAGAATCATGCCAAAGAGGTGTTTGTTTCATGGGGATGCTAGTGTTTCTAATGGACAAAAAGAAGATGAATGGGATACTTACTTATTGGAAGCCTTTAAGGTGTTCACGGCCCAAGAACTAGTATGTGTTCTTGGTGTTCTTGGTATATGATACTTGAGAGAGAAAGGGGTTGTTTGTGGCCAAGAAAAGAAGAAATGAGGAATAAATGAAAGAAAGGTACTTATATGGGAGGGGTTCACGGCCACACTTGGGTTCACGGCCGTGAACACCCTTTGATGGGTTTTCTGGTTCGATTTCATTCCTCTAATCCTAAGCTAACACTTCTCAACATCCAATCCTTAAGTGTACTTAAGTGTACTAGGCTTAGAACTCATTAAAATGACCCTTGACAAGGCTAAAAGGTAACAGAAACAAGTCTCACTTTTGATTGATTGAATTGACTTTACAAGATAGAAATTTACGGGTTGTCACAGTGCAGGCTTAAGAAATGAAATTGGCCCATTCATGACCATGTCACGTGACCCACGTTAGAAAATAGGCTAAAACCTACGCGGCCTGCGTGGCTTCCGGCATGGGCATTTTCATGATTTTGCTTTTAGTTTCTATTTGAGGAAGTTTGGTGGGAGTCTTTTGACACTTCTTTACATCCGAATTTGAGGCTTTTCTCTGTAGAATTTGAAGGGCTTGGGGAGCTTGAAGACTTGAAGAAACATCATTTTTTACTCCTTGATTCTAGCTAAATGTTTGGTACAATCTATCTTTATTTTGTTTTCTTGAGTTTAGCCATGCTAGGCTAAACTAATATTGGTTGATTGTGGTGAAATCACTTGAATGTTGAAGAACTCCATGAACTTGTTCTTGAATCTTTATGAGAATGTTTTATGTTTTAACATCGTCTTGCTACTTGTATATTTTTATTCATGAGTTTAAATATCTTTATAGTGATTAGCTGGCTAATTTATTGATTAATTAATGGATCCTCAAATTAGCAAGCAACAAATGGTTATTGTGTTAGTTTTTACTTCACACAATCACAAAAACATTTTCTCCAATACGGTAGTGAAAGCATTTGACTCCTCTTGTATTTAGTGACTTTTTGGTTCTTAATGCTAGTTTATTTTCACTAATTACATGCTTAATGGAAATTATGACTTTAACTAAGGGAATAGGTTATGAGCATCTCTAACTATTTTAATAAGTAAGAAAAAAGTCTAGGCAATCTCAAGCTTCTTGGATTACTAAATCCAAACTAGAGCATCTCTAACTATTTTAATAACTAAGAAAAGTCTAGGTAACTCTAATTTTCTTTTAAACATCTTAAAAGTCCAAAACCACCATTTTTATTTTATTTTAGTTTACAAGTGTTTGTACAACAAGATTTTTATAGAAGTACCAAATTGAACCAATATCCATGCATGCGATCCCTTTACCACTATACACTATTTCAGTGTACAAGATGTAGGGTTATTTATTTTGTTGGCCTTGAAAACCAGCATCCTTAGTTTGACTTTGGATTCTGTAGTTGTGTTGATTATGATGGCATGTGCGGAATTAAGAATGATTTAGTGAATCATCAAGTAAAATCAAGAACATGAACACAAGATGTAAAATAATTCTTTTAAGCTCTCATTAGTTTCATAGAAAGAGTACAAAATGGGTTTGCAATTTTCTCTCTCTTAACTAATCTCTCAAAATGTTCATTAGATAAAATGAGTGTCACTCACTTCCTTATAAAGGAAAGACAACTCATTATGCACAATCAAAGGAGTAAGCCCTCATAACATCCAAGAGTGACTTTGTACCCTTACATTCTCCCCCTCAAAGTTAGGATTGGATGTCCCACTTCAATCTCCAACGATCACGCGCGATCAAAACCAAACTCCCCCTCGAAGTAAACATCGGTCTTCAAATCCGCAAATGAAAGATCCGCTTCGAATACCTATCATTCTCCCCCTTTTATAATAAAAAAATGATTATAAAACCCATTAAGGGTGAGAAGCGCTCGAGGAATGAACTTTACAAAACACCCCCTTGATGTGTGCCAAAAATGAAACACCAAAAATCTTGCACGAAAAAACAATCACGAAAAAGCCACAAAAAATTTCCAATTTATGAAAATTTTTGACTTTTTGGGTGAAAGTTGCAAAATTTTTCAAAAAGCGGGTAGAAATTGTCACTTTCTGAAACTTGCAGGGACCCATTGCGCCAAAACCAGCCTAATATGCAAAACTCTATCCCATTTGCGAAACTGGGCATAAAGAGTAAATTCACACAAACTGAAGGGCCCTGAAATGCATTTTCTTCAATTTTTTAGAAAATCAGTCCATTTCGAAACTGGGCAAAAACTGCCAAATTTCCGAAACTCCAGGGACTGATTTTGAAAGTTCTGCCTTTTGTCCTCCAAAATGTCGAAAAATATACTGGACAAAAACTGCCAAACATTCGAAAGTATAGGGACTGTTATGAAACTCTTCCTCATTTGTTCAAAACTAACGAAAAATTGTCCAACTTACGAAAGTTTTAAAATGTGTCAAACTGTCGAAACTTTAAGGACCATTTACGAAACTTTTAAGCTTTCTTCTTCCCCAACTCATTTTAACGAAAAAATTCACAGGTAACGAAAATCACTTTTCGTTAATCAGCAACGACAAATTTCCTTCCCTTCGTACGAAATCCTCAGCACCATTTTAACGAAATTTTGCCAACACCATTTTAGCGAAACTCTTCCTTCTTCACTTCGTTAATCAGGTAACAAACACCATTTTCACGAAATTTGTATGTCTTCTTCAATTCGTCAAAATCAAATACCACACCCATTTAACCAGATCTTTCGTTCTCATCATACAAAATCAACTTCCCAGTCGACTCCAAATCTTCGAAATTAGAGCCATATCGATTTTACTTCTCAGTCATATCAATCAACAAACTTCCAATAGCTAGCAAACCTTCGATTATCACTCATCATTCAAAATCGAAATCCAGCCAACATACTAAACAAGTGAGCAATTCGTGATTCAAGTAACGAAGCACATCCCTTTGATTTTTCGTTTTAAAAAAAATCGTTAACAAGGCTGTCGACTTCCCCGATTTACCAGATGCGAACAAATCACCAGTCAAACGAATTCACATCCACCTCACTTCGTTACCAGTTCTCAATACACAGTGAAATCAAAAGCATTCGCCCTTATAACTCCAACTCCAATTGATTTTGACCCTCAACCCGTTGAAATCGACTCTAATTTGATATCAGATGTGCAAGAACGAAATCAATCAAACTAATTTTGAGTTCAAAAAGTCAACTACAAATCGATTTCGTCGCGTTTGATTCATCAAACATTCGTTCGACTCCCATAACATCTAACATCAGATTTCGACTCATATTTCCATATCAACAAGCACCCAAACCAAATTTTGACAACCTTCTATCATTCTCAAAACGAGTCCAAGAACAGAGGACATAGGTCGCTTTGTTGGGTCTTGATGTTGCGTCTTGGGCTTGGTCCTTAGCCGAGTTTTGTTATCCGGTTTGGGCCTATCCAACCGTGATTATTTTATTAGGGTTTAGTATTTAAGGTGCATGCATGCATCCTTCATTGTTAGCGCTTTGATTATTATTCCAAGTATTGTACTACAAACCCTAGCTCGCCTCTACAGTGGAAGTTCTTTGTCGAGCTCTGCTGAGGCGTGACTACATTTGAATCATTAAGCATTACTTGATTCTATATCTTGCTTATTGTGTTTGTTTTGCTTATTTTGTTTAACCTGTTGAAAGATCTAATCGATCTAAGAGTTTTTCAACTCATCAATTGGTATTAGAGCAGGAGACTGTGTAATTCATACACATCTCTTCTGTTGAAGAAGATCTTAGGGTTTTCCGCTTTCATTGATATTGTTAGAGCCGTCATCTGCTATTGACGTAGTTCTTTAAATATTCGATCTTGCCCTAACGTTATTTACAAGTCTGATCTTAAGCAGGTTTTATAACAAACATCGTCATGTCCATGGATGATTCTCAATCAAACCCAATCAATATCTCCAACAGCATAGGATCGACGACAAGGATTCCTATATTGTATACTCAGGATTATGAGGTCTGGACGCATCACTTTGAAGACTACGTGATTGGCTTAGAAGACAATGGATATTTGATCTGGGAGGCGATTACTGTGGGACCATTCGCTCACTCAAGCACTTCAAAAATTGTTAAAACTCAAAAGGAGTACAATCAAATTGTCAATGATGATAAAGACATTCCCCAAGATGAGAAGGAAAAGTTTCAGTGCAACATCTAAGCCTTGAGAATGATTAGGTTTGCCTTACAATCGGACACGTTTCGGTTGGTAAGCTCATGCACAACGGCAAAAGAAATATGGGACAGATTGAAGGAATTGTATTCTACAGATGAAGATCTTGAGCATGCAATTCAAACATTGTTGCTCTCAGAATTTGGTGACTTCAAGCAGAAGGCCGAAGAGAAGCTTATTCCAGCCTTCGATCGCTTCAATCATCTCCTTGGTAAGATGATAAAGCATGGGATTGAAAGGAAAGTCATTGAACAGAAGGTGACATTCATGAATGGCCCTAGACCAGAATGGATGGTTGTGGTGTCTACTATGAAGGCACATGAACAATTCAAGGCTTACTCTCTGGCAAAACTGGTGGGAATATTAAAGTCACATGAGAGTGCTGTGACTAAAGAAACGAACGTGGTTTCTGGCATGGGTTCCTTGGCCTTAATCTCCAAAGGAAAGAATGCTGCTGAAGAAGAAGAAGATTTGGATCTTTCTGAATATGATCTAACAAGTGAAGAGTATGCTCTAATGGTGTTAAATCCCATGAAGTTCATCAAAATAAGGTTCCCATCAAATAAGAACCGAAACTGGCAAGGTAGCTACAATGCCGAGAAAGCAAAGGAGGAACCGAAGAGTGTTTCTCAGACCGAAGAACCAAAGAAGGAAGTAAAACTTGGAGGTGACTCGGGCATTAACTGTCACTACTGTGGAGGCAAAAACCACTTCGCCAAAGACTGTATGCTGAGAAAGATGTCTGAAAAGAATGAATATGAGGACGAGGAAGCGAACCTCACACGACGATTGGAAGAAATCAAGAAGAAGAAAGCTGGATCTAACAACACTATGAATGCTCTTATTGTGCAGGGAAATGTTGCTGACGATGAATTTGGAGGTGTTGAAGTTTGGTCTACTGATTCAGAAGATGAAGAAGTGAGGAAGTGTTAGGTCCTGAAAAGGATCTTTACCAATTATCAAACAACAAACAATCACAATAGAAGAAGAATAAGAAAATAAATCGAGCTTGCACACGTTTATATTCAGAAAAACGTCAGGTACAACTCGATGGAACACTCTGTAAACACTATGGCATCAACAACTACATATAGACCTACACCTCCACTATATATACTAGACTGGACCGCAAACAGGGTTTACGGCCGTAAACACACTTCCTGACCGTAAACACATTACAACCCACAAAAATGCATTAACGACTCATACTGAACTAATACAATGAAAGCCTAGACCAAACCATTTACTGGACCCTTCAATCTCCCCCTTGGTTTCGTTCTAGCTTGGACTCAGCTTTTGTCGACCACCAGCACATCAGATTTTCCCATAGCTTCGTTCCATATTTCTTTCTCGATAATCTCAGCAACCATTGAAGTGTACTCCTTTGCAACGGGCTCAAAAATGTCTTCAGCCACCTTGATCTGATGAATGGAGAGCTGATGAATATCCTACTTGCCAAATTGAAGCAAATCCCTCTTGTCATACAAGCGGATACAATCGTCTTTAAGCTTGATGACAGCAGCAGCTGTGGATTCATCAAACACCCAATATTGCATGGATGTGAGAGATCCATCTGGATAATTTTGAAGAACGGGAATCTGCTTAACTTGAGCAGTAGCGGGCCACATCACTGTCCGAAGAGGCTGACTTGTTTTGGGATCAATGACGCTAGGGTAAATCTTGATAATAGACTCTGCAGTCTTCATAGACGGGAAGCCCTTAGCTACTTGATCTTCCAAAAATGATTTGAACTGAGTCGCCCTGGGATTGTTTGATGGATTTGAGAAAGGAGCTTTAGACAGCTCCGTAAGATCAATCCTAGTAAAGGAATGAAAATCGTGAGCATCTTTGTATAATTCAGTATTGCCGCTCTTTCTTCTCACCATCTACATATTCATAGTGTCATGGAATCCCCACGAAATGATTCCTGATCTATCACCATAAACGTCTTTGAAGCGATGTTCTCCCAGATCCGTAAATGTGATCTGTGGTTGATCCCAGGGGGCATGATGATCAGCGCTCCTTTTGAATAGAAATTGACCCTTTTCAGTTGACTTGGCCAATTTAGAGCGTTTCAATGCCATTACACTTGGAGCCTGAGCCGGTTCTTTTTCAAAACGGTCAACAATGGTGGTCGTTCTTGTAGATTGTGGAACTATGGGAGTATCTTGATCAGGAAGATAGATCTTTGGCTCATCAACAGATGACTTGAATTTGTCGCCAAAATCTTCTTCCAGCTTCTTCTTAAGATTGTAGTAGCTGGCGGTCAACAAGCCGAAATGTGTCTGAAAATCAGTAATTTGTTTCGACTTCAGAGCTTTATCTTCAATAAGTTCGGCGACTTGAATATTGAGCTTTGCATTTTCTGACTGCAGGTCTGCAACCTTGATATCCAACTCTATATTTTTGTGATCTAAATCAATATTTTTCTGATTTAGAACATTAATATCCTTCTTAAGTCCAAGTATTGAAGGATTCTCTTCTCCTGAGCTGCCACCCCCAATAGAAATTCCTTTGCCACGTGAGGGAGGCGTTGTGAATTGTTCTCCGGCCAAATGTCTGGCTAGCCTCAAAGAAGCAGCATCATGCTCTGGCCTGGGAGGAGAGAAATCTGTGGGGAAGGAAGAGCCACCAGCTTCAAAGAAGGTACTAGGACCTTCACTGATAGGTTCAGATGAAACGATAACAGGAGTTGTTGTTGGTGGAGTTGTAAAACTTTGAAGTATACCCGAGTCAGGAATTCCCTGTCTAGGGTCAAGTCTTCGTCTTTTTGTTGGAGGTTGAGAGGCCTGTGTGGTTGGGTGATCACTTTCCAATGGCTTGGATGTAGGTAAAACAACATCAAGGGTTGGAAACCCTGACACTGTCACCATAGGAATTGCTATTTCCGCCGTTGGATTGGTAGGAGGAGGCGTGGCTTTGAGAACGTCTTTATTTTCCCTTATCTCCGTTGCTGGGTGAGCAACTTCATTGATGTTGTCAAGCAGCGTGTTGAGGTTTACACCGGTCATGAAATCCTTATTACTACCGAAGTTGAGAGGGATCTCACCGTTATCGAAACCGGTAAGATCAAGGTTTTCATACATCTCGGATTCTGTTCTACCCCTTGGAGACTCCTCATCATAATTACTTTGAATGTGAACAGATGTCAGCTCATGTTCTTCAGCTACTTGAGCATGAGTAGCAGGAGTTTCTTCTCCTTCAGCACGATCGGACATAGTAATGACATCATCTTTCGAAATAACTCTCTCGGAAGAAGTAGGCTCAGATGACACCTTGTCAGACGTTCCATGAGATTCGGAAGATTCATTTATTTCAGCAAATTTTCCGAACTTCACAAGAGGATGTAATCCTTGGAAGACGACTTTGCCCTTTCGATTCTGCTTAATGAGACCAATCGTGTGTGGGCCTAATGACTTTATATCTAGCTTGTCTCCTTCTTTGACCATCTCAGGAAATTGAGTGTCAATAAACATCTGAATAAACCTAGGGTACAGCAAGAATGCATCTCTGGTCTCCCGGCTTATAGCGTTGATGTTTACCAAGAACTCATCCAATATGAATTTTGAGAAGTTGAATTTGATGCCAGCAGCCAGTGAAACAATTGCTCCTGTGTTCCTGAGCGAGATTTCATCAGCACCTGATCTCCTGCCCGAGATACAGCTCACGAACACATGTGCCAAAAATCTCCAGTAGGGTGGTAGAAGCTTTTTCACCGTGGGAGGGTAGATGCCTTCATACCCCATCTTCTTGAGAATCTTTTGTACATCATCAATCCCAATTTCAGTAGGACAATCAGGTTGATCATTGATCAGCAATGTTTCTCTGATGAACTGCTCAGTGATTTTGATCTTGCATCCTTTCACAATAGCTTCAATGGAAACTGCTCCTTTGTCTGATTTCGTCTTAGCAGTCTGCCAGAACTCCTTCACATTTTTCTGATAGATGACTGGATTCACAGTGATGGCAAAGGCCAGGCAGCATTCTCTCAGTCTGTATATCATTGACCTGAAATCTCCATGAGCAGTAGGAGGGTCATCCAGCACAATTGCCAGGTTATGCATGTCAGCAAACTTAAGAATTGCCATTGATCTGCACTAAACCAGGCCAAGTAAGAAAACAAAGTATTTAAACAATTAAAGCTTTAAGTTTTCTTAATTAAACAATTTTATTTTGGCCTTAAAAAAAATGGAGTTTACGGTCAAACATGGTCAAAAATAAAGTTTACGGTCAATGTTGGTCAAACATGAGTTTACGGTCCAAATTGGGTTTACGGCCGTAAACCCATCGTACTGGTCACCTGACCGTAAACGGAGTTTACGGTCGTAAACTCAAAGGGAGTTTACGGTCATAAACTCAAAGGGAGTTTACGGTCGTAAACATCCAGACCGTAAGCCCAGACTGTTTACGATCGTAAGCTCAAACCGTAAACCCTCCCCAAACCGTAAACGCCGACGAACACAGAATCCTCGATTAATCCTCCAGTTTCAGTCGAATCGATGAACAGAACACATATCCTCAGTCGGTTTTAGCATACCTTCGATGTGGACTAACTGATTTTTCAAAATCTCGCAAAACATTTTCGAGGATGAGAGAGAGTAGAGAGTGTTTGCGGCTGTAAAGGGAGAAATGGGATGTGGAAAGGGTTTACAGCAGTAAACTCCTCCTTTTATACCTCCCTTGACTTTTACCTGTCTCTCACGCAGTGTAAGGCACAGTCCAAATCCCGATTAAATTTTTCAAAAATAAAACTTTTTGAGGATATTAAAATAAAAGTAAAATTAAAATTAAACTAAAAATAAAATAAACTAATTTCTAAAATTTAAGAATTAAAAGATTTAAAAATTAAATTTTTGACAATTATAAAAATAAAATAAAAATAAAATAAAGGTAAAATAAGAATAAACACAGATAAAATTTATCTCAAAATTCACTGAAAATTATCTTGTGATACTGGGATCAAAGTTGTTAGACAGCCTTAATCCACTTGTCGGTACCTTTTATCTTCACGTCTTTGTCTGGTCGATCGCCGGTATTGTGGTCCACTTAAACACGAAAAATTGTGACAAAATTAGGACATACTATTAGTTATAAGACAAAGTGATCCTAAGTTCCTAGATATTATTTCTTAAGTACCATTCAGCTGACGACAACCAGGGATATTGTTGTCCACCTAAATTGAGCAGCGAGATCTATAGACAATCTGTAAGTGTTCAATTTTAAATGTACTAGAACATGTTTCCCGCTTCCTGACATACCCCAATAATCAGGAACTTCCAAAGTACTCCTTACTTTAGGTGAGCAGACAATTATTATGAGATAAGTCAGATTTAGAATGTATATGCTATACACCCAGGTCGGATCTCTTCCAATCTCGCAGAGGGTGAAACATATGACTAACCAGATTTAGAGGGATTGAGAAGTAGAATGGTGTATATACTGTGTACCAGGTCGGATGTATTTCAATCACGCAAAGGAGACAGCATATGACTAACAGACAGGAAGAATTGCATAGATAGAAGATGCAGAGAAATAGAATTGCATATGTTACAGTCCAGGTCGGATGTATTTCAATCACGCAGAGGAGGCAACATATGACTAACAGAAAGAAAGCAAGAAAATAATTTCCTACAGACCTACTTTATCGGAATTCCCCAGTCGCCCCATCAATACCGAAATTAAGGACAGAATCCGCACATCGAGGAAAAGTTAATCCACAGTTCTAAGTACAGGTTCTTTAATGTGACCAGTAGATTCCCATATATATCTCCCTGCTCAATCTATCCAAGCGTCGTATTGTCAGGCTAAACGGATCTAACTAGGTCAAGATTTGTCAAGTCTATGAATTCTTTAAGTTCAACTCTGCCTAGTCAAGTCCATTTAGAATCTTCCGTGCCTACTAGCGCATCAAACCCATAGCATAGACAATTCAATTTTGGGTACGTTACGCAGACTCAGATTGCCTGTTATCACTTGATAATATCACTTCCCAATACTATATCAACAAGCAAAACTGTAAGCGACAATATTATTTTTTTGATTTTGTCTGAATTTTTTAATGTTTTTGGATTTTTGAATTTTTTTTTTTTTTTTGAAAAAAAATAAAACAGAAACAGGTTGTTTTTGAATTTCTTTAATTTTTCAATTTTTGTTTGGTTTTTGGATTTTTTTAAATTTTTAAATTTTTGTTTGGTTTTTGTTTATTTCTCCCCCTAAATTTGTGCATGGGTGAGAATGAAATGACTAAAATGCGCAAATTTTAAATGAACCTAAGCTAAAAAATTTAATCCTCAAAACGAATCATTTTCAAAAATCCCACAAGCACATCGAATCGAGCTTTGTTAAAAGGCTTGGTGAACAAATCCGCCACATTATTGGCAGTGGGAACCTGTTCTAGCCGGATGAGCGAGCGCTCATAACAATCTCTGATAAAATGAATTTTGATATCAATGTGCTTGGTTTTGGAATGTGGGACAGGATTTTTAGTAATTTGAATTGCGGCCTCATTATCATAGTGAATTGGGGTTTCTAGATAATTCAAACCATAGTCCAACAGCTGATGTTGGATCCAGATAACTTGAGAACAGTAGGCAGATGCAGCAACGTATTCTGCTTCTGCTGTTGAGGTAGAGACGGTATGTTGTTTCTTGCACTGCCACGACACCAGCCTATCTCCAAGGAATTGGCACCCTCCTGATGTTGATTTCCTGTCAAGCTCACAGCCTCCATAATTACTGTCAACAAAAGCATATAAATCAAATTCAGAATACTTCGGATACCAAAGACCCAATTTTAGGTTGCCTTTGATATACCGAAAAATCCTTTTGACAGCAATAAGATGTGAAAGTTTAGGATTAGCCTGATAGCGAGCGCATTGACAAACTGCAAACATGATGTCGGGACGACTTGCAGTAAGATACATCAACGATCCGATCATCGATCTGTAGTGTGTCTGATCTACGGATCCGCCATCAATATCTGGATTTAGCAGGGGTCTTTCAGCCATTGGTGTCGATGCAGGTTTTGCGTCTTCAAACCCGAACTTCTCAAGAATATCCTCCACATACTTAGCTTGATGTAGCAGGATTCCGGTTGAATTTTGTTTGACCTGAAGCCCCAGAAACATGGTCATCTCTCCCAGTGAACTCATCTCAAACCGCTTTTTCATCACGCCTTCAAACTCTTTGAAAAGCTGTGGACTGGTAGACCCGAAGATAATGTCGTCAACGTAGATCTGGACTAGTATCTGATCATTACCAACATGCTTGATGAATAAAGTTTGATCAATAGTGTCGCGAGAGTATCCATGCTCGAGCAAGTGCTTTGTTAGAGTCGCATACCATGCTCGAGGAGCTTGATGTAACCCATACAACGCCTTGTCCAAATTGTAGACATAATTAGGAAACTTTGAGTAACGAACCCAGGGGGGTTGGTCAACATAAATTTCTTCCTTCACCTTGCCATACAAGAAGACAGTCTTGACATCCATTTGGTAGACCGTGAAATTCATGTAGGAAGCATATGCGAGAAAGATACGAATAGCCTCCAATCGAGCCACGGGAGCATAAACCTCAGTATAATCAAGACCCTCAACTTGTCGAAACCCGCGAACCACCAACCTTGCTTTATTGCGCACTATTACACCAGAATCGTCCTGCTTGTTACGATAGACCCAACGCGTGTCAAGAGACCTTTTGCCCTTCGGTAACTCAACCAATTTCCAAACCCCGAGCTTTTCAAACTGATTTAGCTCTTCATGCATCGCATCTACCCAGCTGAGCTCATTCAAAGCCATGTCAACGTTCTTGGGCTCTATTTGAGATATAAAGCAAGAATAGAGACATGCATTGACATCTCCACTCTGACTTCTAGTTTTAACTCTGTCACCCAGCTGGCCAATGACGTTATCGATCGGATGATCGCGTTGAATTCTTGAAGGTATGTCTTGGTTGATATCATTGAGTGAAACAGGAAGAGTGTGGATGTTGAAACCTCCATCATTTGCTGATTGATCCACATTGGATGAATCTGCTACAAACTCATTAGCAATTTCTTCAGGAAAGAGTAGTTCCATAAAAGTTGGATTGACAGCGGAAGCATCTCTAGACATGAACTCTCTTTCAATAGGGGTAAGAGGTGTAGCATCAGCATCAGGAGTTCCATTTTGAACTTTAGACTCTGGACTATCAAGTCGATCAGATGACTCCCCCTCAGGTGGAGCAGAGGACTCCCCCTCAACCGTTGGAGGTCTGTAGACAACTTCTTCATCTTCGTCTTCAGAAACAATCTTCGAGCCAGAAGAGGATCCATTTGAGCCATCTGAAGACACATTTAAGGATTTGAAAAGCGATGTGTAATCAAATAACCAGTCAGGACCCACTCGAGTGTCTGTTTCATTCTCCTCCAACCAACGCACGTCATAGGATTCGACAATCTGCTTACTCTTCTTGTTTGTAAACCCTATACGCGGTGCGCGCATCATATCCTATAAAGTAACAATCATCGGCTTTGGCATTGAATTTAGGGTTGGATTCCAGGTGAAGAAGGGTGCAAGGGCAGCCAAATACACGGAAATGGCTGACTGAAGGCTTGTGTCCATAGAGAATCTCGTACGGTGTTTTCATCTGAGCTTTGTTGATTAGAACACGATTTTGCACGTAGCAAGCAGTGTTAATCGCCTCGGCCCAAAAGAAAACAGGTAATTTTGAATCACAAAGCATTGTCCTTGCAACGTCTTTTAAAGTTCTATTTCTCCTTTTAGCAACACCATTTTGTTGAGGCGTGTGAGCAGAGCTGTATTGACGCACGATCCCCTTTTCTGCGCAAAAATGGTCAAGAACCGCATTCTTGAACTCAGTTCCATTGTCAGTACGAAGCGCCTTCACCTGGTTGTTGGTTTGATTCTCAATCATCACAATGAACTTCTTTATCAGATCAGCAACCCCCGCTTTGTTGGATAAGAAGAAGACCCACGTAAAACGAGAGAAATCATCAATCACAACTAGACAGTACGAGCTTCTGTTGATGCTCAGGACGTTGACCGGACCAAATAAGTCCATATGCAATAATTGGAGCACCTGACTGATTGAGTTGACTTGCTTAGGCAGGTGTGGTTTTCTATGATGTTTTCCTTGGGCACAGGACACACACTTCTCAAATGTAATAAAGTCTCTGACAGGTAAGCCTCGGACCATCTCATTCTTAGCAAGGCGATTCAGGTTTTTCGCGTTAGCATGACCGAGTCGTCGGTGCCACATCATTGCGTTTTGTTCGGAGACTTTTGAAAATAGGCAAGTGACTTGTTCAGGTATGTTACTGTTCATGTCAATAATGTAAGCATTCCCATCCCGCTTTGATTTGACGAGAATCCACTCTTCCGGGATGACAATGCCTGGCTTGAGAATCATGCATTCTTTATCGGTAAAATGGGTAGAATAGCCTTTGTCGCAAATTTGGGAAACACTCAACAAGCTATGCTTTAACTCGGGAGCAAAGTTGACATTTTCAAAGCTTAGCACTCCATTTGTAACGGTTCCTCTCTGAGTGATCTTGCCACCATCTCCGCTCGCGAAGGAAACATACCCCCCATTAAAAGATTGAATGTCGCTCAATTGGGAGATGTCTCCTGTCATATGTCGGGAGCAGCCGCTGTCGACGTACCAAGGATGAACGACATTCCTCCGCAACTATCCCTGCAAAATGAGCGGGATCATTTAGATTTGGGAACCCAAGTCATCACTGTCCTGGCTTTCCTTTTCGCTTTCTCTGATTTATCTTTTAATGATTTCAAATTAGGATCCTCATTCCTAACCACTTCAGAGGATGGAGATGATGGATTTGAGCTTTGTTAGTAAAAACCTTTTTATTTCTGAGCCAAGGCTTCATCCGTGATCATCGAAGAATTCTCATTCGAAGGAGCAAGAAATGAAGATTATTCTTTCGACATTCAATCTTTCAACCCCAGAAGCAAGGTGAAGCAGCAATTGAAGATTATATGACAGATTCCATTGAAGCCTCCTCAATCAATTTGCTGCAATCTTGAACCTGCTGAAGTGATCTAGAAGATTAGTTCTCTCTGATGTTCTCTCTGAAGATTCTCAAGCTGAAAGCGCTATCTTTCAAGAATCAGTACATCAAGCCTCCTCACCCGACGTGCGTTCAAAGTCAAATTCTGAAGAAAAGCCCAACTGCTCAAGATGAAGTCATTCATTGAAGATTCATACATTCATCTTGAAGTCATGAAGATATCGAAGATTAAAGCTGAATCCAAAGCTCCCAATGAAGACTAACAAGAAAAGCCAGATACTTTTTAGGGGGAGCTTGTTGGGTCAATTAAGAAAAGAAAGCTATAAACCAAGGGGGAGATTGTTGGGTCAAAAATATGGTTTATACTTTACTTTTCTAGGAAAATGTATTTTTGTGTCTTGGACCGTAAACAGCTTGGTGTTTACGGTCGTATACGTGCTTACGGTTGTGTTTACGGCTGTAAACAGGTTTACGACCGTAAACCCATTTACGGCCCATGTTCACCAAGCCCATGTTTCTTATGTATAAATATAGGTGTAAGGGGTGAGGAGTAGATTGATGAACACATAGAATAGAGGAGCTTAAGTGTGTGCATTTGAAGGTGTTCTAGAGAGAGAGAAAAGAGAGTGTGTGTTAGTGTGTGTGAATCTTGTATCCGGATCTTCATTCATATCAATACATACAAGATTCATCATCTTCTTCTTCTCCTTCTCTTCTATTTGATCTGACATCATCCGTTTGATTGGGATTCCGCACCATCAAATGGATCTGATTGATACACAAGCATATTTAGGGACTTACAGGAAGCCTACTCATGGCAGGGCTTTGTTGGTGAAAGAAGAGGATGTTGCAGGAAAGTGTCTAATGGTGACTTCTGGGGTGTCACACATGAGAGGCTATACCACTGATGGGGGACTGGATGAAGCGAAGGAGAGAGAAGACAGGTGTTTTGCAACGAAACATGTCAGTCAGCAGATCAACGAATGCGACGAGTTGATCAAGAAGGTACAATCTATTCTTGTTTCCATGAAAATTCCCATCACTAACTATGAAAAAGAACTAAATGGATTAAAATCTAAATTTTCTAGTATAAGTGGTAGTTTAACTCAAACTCGCGTCACAAACTCTAACCTAACTGATCAAATCAGCAGGGTATCATCGAAGAGTGAGGAGAGGCATATGTGGATTGAGCAGAAGGAGAAAGAGTTGATTAGGTCTAGGGATGAAACAATTTATTTGCAAAGAGATAATTTAAAGCTTTTAAAACAACGAAATGTTTTTTGTTTAATTACTAAAAGATTATATTCCAATATTACTCAATTGCATCTTGATTGTGAAATAGGGAAGAAGATACATCGTATGATTTTACCCTTCCTTGAGTTAAAGGAGGATGAAATCGATGCCGATGCATATAACTGTGAAAACGTTGTTTCTTCTGATGATATTTCTCCCGCTTAAAAAAATCGTCTTGACAAAATAGAGTCCTTCATAAAGTCAAAAGACCATAAGGACATGCTCAAAAATTTGTTGGATGAAAATGACAAATTGAAAATCCAAACCGAAACTGTACAGAAATTTGACTCTTTGAATGCCAAGTTGAGCTCAGAAAATAAAATTGATGTTGGAAACACTTCTGAATTCGATGACGATGATGATATGAGTGTCATTTCTATGGAAGATGAGGTTGAATGTTCCGAATTTGTCAAGAGCGAACCCGAAACCAACAAAAATCTTATTTCTGAGAACTCCGTTGCGTTCGCTCGTTTATCCAAAGACAAGACCAAAGTCCTTAAGGAAAAAGTTGTTGTATATCAAAAGGTCCAAACGACTCCAAATCAATTTTACAAAGTTCATGGAGTTACTCAGCAACAGACAGCCGAACTGACAGCAATAGTGGCAGAAGATAATGCTGATGGCTGTGATGAGTATTTCTGGTCAGCACCAATTGATAATGTCGATGAAACAGTAGTTTTATCTCAGAAAACATCATGGAGAGTAAAAGGAAGATATGTGGAAGAACCTCTTAATGATCCTACACGCTTTAATGAGCCCAGCACAAGTGGTACCAAAATTCCTTCAGACGAACCGGTCATGGTATCTAGCGTAACCTCTTCACTTAAGAGCGAGCCTCATGTTCAAAAACCGGAGAAAAAGGCCAACATCCACAAAAATCCAAAACAGGTGAAAGATCGAAAACATCAACGAAATTTGAGGTATAAGAAGAATCTTACTGAAAGGAAACAGTTCTGGCGATCTCAAAATCCTAATTATGTTCGCTATGAAAAGCCTTCTAAGCCAAAGGAGGTAGGAAAAGCTAACTCCACTTCTCATGCTCAACATGATGAAAACAACCGAAAGAAGAGTTTCGGTCCTCAGAGTCAAAACAACCGAAAACAAAGTTTCGGTCCACAAAGGCACAACAACCGAACAAGATGTTTCGGTTCTCAAGATGAGAGAAACCAAAAGTGTGGTTTCGGTCCAAAACCAACCAATGAGAGGAACCAAAGGGAAAGTAGTTTCGGTTCTCAACCATGCAAGAGCTATGACCAAAAGCTTAACTCTAATCCCAAATCTCATATCTCTCGTTCTCACTATGCCTCACAGAATAATCAAAAGGGAAAAGGAAAGCTCTCTCCTGAAAACGCAAAGAAGACGTCATCTAAAACCGAATTTGAGAACCGAAAGTCTGCCAACGTCAAATTTTCAAATTCAAAAACACCACCTAAAGTGCTCAACCCAAACAACATCAAAGTTTTCACAATAAAAAGAAAAGATGAAACAACTTTAATAAAAAGAACCTTTTTAGTTGATGTTTCTCTTACAATTCCATGTTCTGTAAAAAGCTCACGAGGACCCAAGACACTTTGGGTTCCTAAATCTGCTTAATTTTTGCAGGCTATACGTGACGAGCAGTTTGACGATGAATGGTACATAGACAGTGGTTGCTCGTGTCACATGACAGGAAAAAGGGAAGAGCTGAGAGAATTTCGGTGTCTTGCAAATGGTGGAAGTGTCAAGTATGGCAATAATTCTTTTGGCACGATCAAAGGTTATGGTATGATCACTAATGGCGATTTCTCGATACGAAAAGTGGCATACGTTGAAGGTTTACAACACAACCTTATCAGTGTTTCTCAACTGGTGGTTGCTACCGGCTTAAAAGTTTCATTCGATGACGATGGCTCAGAGATTATAGAAAAGAAGACGAACAACATTCTGTTGAAATCGAAGCGAAAAGGAGAGATGTATCCTCTGAATCTCAATCCCATACGAGGGAAACCAGCAATCTGCTTACTAACGAAGGATCATTCAAACGAAAGTTGGCTTTGGCACCGAAGACTCTCCCATCTCAATTTTAAAGACATCAACAAACTGGTACTTGGGGATCATGTTCGAGGTCTTCCTGTTCTGAAGTTCGATAAAGAACATCTATGCGTTGCATGTGAAATGGGAAAGCAAAGTCGACAGAGTCATCCTTCTCGAATCAACACAAAAATTATTGAACCACTTGAATTACTTCACATTGATTTATGTTGTTCGTCTTCAATCGAAAGTACTGGTGGTAACAAGTATATACTTGTCATAGTGGATGACTTCTCTCGGTTTACTTGGGTATTCTTTTTGAAGCAGAAATTAGAGGCCACTGCCAAACTTAAACTTTTTATCAAGCAGGTAGAAGTTCAACTACGAAAGGTAGTTCGCAACATAAGAAGCGACAATGGGTTGGAGTTCAAGAACAAAGACTTTAAAGATTTTCTTGCAGAGAAGGGAACAACTCATAATTTCTCGGCTCCGTATACTCCACAACAGAACAGAATTGTCGAAAGGCGAAACCGATCTTTATGTGAAGCAGCCCGAACCATGTTGAGCTTTGCCTCTCTACCTCTCTACTTCTGGGCTGATGCCATTGCAGCTGCATGTTTTACACATAACAGATCTTATCTCAACAAACGTTTTTCCATCACTCCCTATGAGGTCTTGAACAACCGAAAGCCAAATGTAAAGTTTTTCCATGTGTTCGGTTCAAGATGCTTCATCTTCAATTCAAAGGAGCACCAAAATAAGTTTGATGTGAAAGCAGATGAAGGAATCTTTCTGGGTTATTCCTTAACCTCCAAAGCATATAGGGTTCTCAACAAGCGTTCAAAGAAAATAGAGGGAACCTATTATGTTACCTTCGACGATAACTACGTCAAGAAACTCAAGACAACCGAAGGCTCTGTGGAGGAAATATTTCCAATCTCTGGTCAAGTTACGATACCCATTTCAAACCTCTTTGAGCAGTACATGCTGCTATTTGATGAGCCAGAAAAGGCTATTCTCTCTGAATCTGAAGCTGCAGACAACAAGGTAGATAACTTGAAGAAGATAATCGATGAAGCTGTGAAGAAAATGGCAGAAGAACAACTGGTAACAACTGACAAGCCAGACACAAGTGAACCTCCAAAAGATAGTTCTCATATTCAGGGGGAGGGTTCGTCTGTTCCACCTAACCAAGATTCAACATTTCAGGGGGAGAGCTCTTCATCATTCATTCCAACCGAAAGCCAAGTCCAGGGGGAGAATTTTGAGCCTGCAACTGAGGAAGTATCATCATTCGAGGGGGAGAATGCGAATATAAATGATGATGATATTCAGTCAGAATTTGAAGAAGAAGTGAATGCTGAACTGGATCCCTCATACGATCCCAATTACCCTCCACTCATCAAATGGACCAAAGATCATCCACAAACACAAATTATTGGTGATTCGACAGAAAAGGTTCTCACACGATCACAACTGAAAGCGAAATGAACTGCACCTTTCTCTAAAGTAGAATTTTGCATGTTTAATTCGTTCGTCTCCAAAGTCGAACCAAAGACGATCAAGACGGCACTCGATCATTCTGATTGGGTACAGGCAATGCAGGACGAACTCAATGAGTTCGAGCGAAATAAAGTGTGGAGACTGATTCCAACACCAAAGGATGCTTCCGTGGTTGAATTAAAGTGGGTTTTCAGGAACAAGATGGATAAGGAAGGAAATGTGATACGCAACAAGGCAAGATTGGTTGTGAAAGGTTACTGTCAAGAAGAGGGCATAGACTATGAAGAGACCTTCGCTCCAGTAGCAAGGCTAGAATCGGTTCGTATTTTTCTCTCCTATGCTGCACACAAGAACATTGAAGTATTCCAAATGGATGTGAAGTGTGCCTTCTTAAATGGAAAACTGGAAGAGACGGTGTATGTAGAGCAACCACCGGGTTTCGTGAACGAGAAGTATCCAGATCACTGTTACATTCTGGACAAGGCGGTCTATGGTCTCAAACAAGCACCAAGGGTCTGGTATGAAACTCTAACTAGATTTCTGAAAATGTCTAAGTTTAAACAAGGTTCGGTTGACCCAACCTTCTTTCGTAAGAAAGAAGGTGACCACCTTATGATCGTTCAGATTTACGTTGATGATATCATCTTCGGTTCCACAAATCCTAGCTTAATAGTTGAATTCAGGAAGTTCATGGAAACTAAATTTGAAATGAGCTCAATAGGTCCTATTAACTTTTTCCTTGGCCTGAATATAAGACAGGGACCCGAAGGCATTTTCATTAATCAAGAGGCTTACACAAAGACATTGCTTGCCAAGTTTGGAATGATTGGAGATTCGAAAGTAAAGGTTCCTATGGCTTTTGGCACAAAGCTAACACCTTCTCTGGACAGACCGGCTGCTGACATGACTCTTTATCGACAGATGATAGGGTCTCTAATGTATCTAACTGCAAGTTGACCAGAAATAATGTTCTTTGTTTGTTATTGTGCCAGGTTTCAAGCTAATCCACGCGAACCTCACCTGCTAGCTGTGAAGAACATCTTTCGGTATCTGAAGCGAACCTCTTCTCTCGGGTTGTGGTACCCAGCCAAATCAGGGTTCTTTGTCCAAGCATTCTTAGATGCTGATCTTGGTGGATGTGGACTGGACCGAAAGAGTACCACTGGAGGATGCCAATTTCTAGACGGCACACTCGTAAGCTGAAAATCCAAGAAACAAACTTGGGTGTCTCTCTCTACTGCCGAAGCAGAGTATATAGCCGCAACATCATGCACATCTCAGGTCATTTGGATACAAAGTCAACTTCGAGACTTCGGCCTGAACATGAAGAAAATCCCACTATATTGTGACTTAGAGAGTGAAATTAGGATTTGTCATAACCCAGTGCAACACTCAAAGACGAAACACATAGCACTGAGGTATCACTTTATCAAAGATCATGTGGAAGATGGTAACGTTGAAATTCATTTCGTAAGAACCACTAATCAGTTGGCTGACATCTTCACTAAGGCCTTGCCTGAAGCAAGTTTTAATAAAATCCTACAAGGCTTAGGAATGATGGAAGTTGAATCTGTACCGAAATCTCTTTTGTCTCAATAAAAGTTGGAAGCGAAATAGAGCGAACGCTAGGTCCATTTCGGGTTCGGTTTTTCCGGGAACCGAAATGAACCGAACACTCGGCCTATTTCGGGTTTGGTCTCTCCGGGCTCGGTTCGCCTCTCATCTCTGAATGATGGTTTCAGTTGTATAGTATATGTTTTTCCATTTACTTTCATAAAATCCAAAATATTTTTCTTTCTGTTTTTAATTCTTTTTCAGAAAATTTCATAAAATCCAAAAATATTTTCCTTCATTTTATTGCAATTTGCTTCTCTCAATATAATTTGTATATAAGGTTTATCCTCAATGTTGGAGCCGGGGCAGGTATAATTCTTTATCTATGTACTAGCTAAGTGTCCCTAGAAGCAAGCTGCTGCATTTTGACCCAAGCCTCGAACGATTTTGAGTGAAGCCTTAATGACTTGATATATACAAATCTTGTCTTCCCAATCAGGCTGTCAAATTCACTCTAATCATGAGCTGCCTTACTCTTCTCAAATTGAGTTAAGAGTTTTTTTGCTTAGTCTATCTTTTATGGTAGAGGTACATTCGGTTCTCTTAACCACCTTATTTTTCTCTATCACGGTTCGTTTCACAATTGTCACCCTTGAGATTCTCAGCAATAACCACTGAGGTTTATGGTTACACAATTTCTGTGTTGATGATCTTAGTTTCGTCCACCACGAGCTAAGTGAAACCCAAAATCCCACACCTTCAATGAATTAACGGTGAACACTCCAATGTTCTAGCTATTACGTGTCACCTTATGAAATCTCATTTTTCTGTTGTGTGATCTTTATGAAACTGTCCACCACCAGGACGTTTCTCCCCATAAGATTCAAGTTTTTTTTTTAGATTTCTATTTAACACATTATCAACAAGTCACTGAATATGTTCCAAACCTACTTGTTTAACAGGCCACATCGGTCTCACAAGTACTTCGTTCTATTTCGATCTTATATCAAGTATCGGAATCCAGAATTGAAGCGAAAGCCACCCTTAATAGCCTTATTTATAAAAGATGCCTTTCAATGCTTCTCAACAAGTACTTGATCGTAATTAAACGGGAATCCAAACAAGCACTTTAAAGTCTCTCTTGACTTTGAAGGAAGAGATTCGTGCCCGGGATCCACTGCTTTATGTATTAATTGACATCACAAATTCCCAAAAATAGTTTGCTTTATTTCTTTATCTTTTACACTATTTTGCACGAAAATCTTGCATTTTCCAAAAGTCTTGTTCGGTTCTTAACAATGTAATGCAGTTGTTTTCAAACGAAGGGATGTGTCGGTTTAAAGCCCTTAGCTCTTATGGAAATAAAAATTCAAGTGGTGACTCAGCAAGAAGTCTAATCGATTGGTGATTTGAAAAGAAGATAAGTATGGAAGGCGCGAGAATTTGAATCGTTATCTCATCAGGCGTCATCAGCTGTCATATCGGAGTTGCAAGTTGTCAAATCACGCCTTTTTAGGCGTCGTTTCCTAAATTAAAGGAATCATTGCTCCTGATTTTTCTCTCTCTTCAAAATCGTATATAAGGAATTGATTTTTGTGGAATTCTTCTCTACCCCTCTTCATCTCTCTCAAAGCAAAAGAAGGCGATTTAGTTTTCACTGTTCATCTTCTTCTTCATCAAGCTTCAACAATGGCAGAATCTTCCTCTGTTCAAGAAACCATTGCACGCTCCACTCTTCTCGCAATCAAGCCCAATCAGAACTTGTTGATCGATCTTACACCGTTCCTCTACGATACTTACATGCATCAAGTGGTGGAATGTCTAAAGTATTCCCCACTCATTCAAGCTCTATCAACGCTGGAAGTCGTTCCAATGGCTTGTCTCTCTCAAATCTATTCCACTACTACTTACGACAAAGGTGCAGACAAGATTTACTTCGACATTCTCAATCAGAAAGCTTTAATTTCCAAGAGCCGCTTTTGCTCGTTGCTAGGGCTCCCTTCTGACGATTCCATGGTGAACCCTGATTCCATCTCTACAGGTCAGCTTTTCTCAATGTTCTACAACATGGGGTATACTGAAACCCTAACAACTGTGACCAAGTTTAAGAAATCATGCCTTCCTCCTCAATGGAATGGCCTCTTCACCCTTCTTTTCAAAGGGCTTTCCGAAAGAAGTGCAGGATCTGATGGTGCTAGCAAGTCTTTCATGACTCTGCTTTATGGGTTGTACCATGGTGTCAACCTTGACTATGGTTCAGTTTTGTGGCTTCAACTTGTCCAAAGTTTGTCATTTGCTTCTCGCCACACAGAAATTTCATGTGCCCGGTTCTGGACCATTATCACTCAATGGGTTATGGCGCGTTATCATGTTCCTATCATGGCAGACTCACTGCTCTCCTCCGTTGCTACATTTCATACCACGAACATCATTGTCACTCATCCGTCGAAGTTTCTCTTTGTTGGCACAATTCCTGAGTCAATGTACGCTTGTGTGTCCCCTGAGAGCAAGGTTATTCAGGAATACAAGAAGCTCCCCCCTTCTGGTCCAAGGGAACTTACTCCTGAAATGATAAAATCTATTGAGGAAGCAGACAAACCAGCTAAGCGAGGCAAGAAGCAAGAAGCGAAAAAGGGGGATAAAGGAGGTCAAGTATCAAGGGTTCAGACTCCTAAGAAGCGAAAGTCTGAGAAGGCAGCACCTTCCCAGCCCAAGCAGAAGAAAGCCAAGAAACCTGCTCGAAAGCTTATTCTTCAATAATCAACCGATTCTGACTCCGACTACGTGCCTACTGGTCATAAACACACCATTCCTAGCGAATCTGAAAGAGAAAGCTCAGATGATGAAGGTTCATTTCGTGGTGATACACCACCTCGTTTGCCTACACCAGAGGTACATGTTCGCTCCCATACACCTTCTCCTCCACCTGTTTCTATTCCTATTTCCCTCCCTCCCATTTTCCCTATCATCACATCATAACCTTCCTCTACCATTCCCATTCCTACACCTATTTTCTCTGAAGCTACAACTACAACCACCACTGGAGTTCGGACCAACATATCTGATACGGGGGCTCGTTCTTCAGCACCCGAAACCCCTGTTACTACCAAACCTCCATCACCTACCCAATCGACAGAAACCAATACTGTTCTTGGCGGTGAGGACTTGGAGTTTGATTCTACTTACTTCAGTCCTTATCGTGTCCAAAGCGATGATGATGAAGACGCTCCTTTTACCAAGCGACATCTCAAGGTTGTGACTGATAAAATTGATCAGTTACTGTCTTCGTCCTCTGCTGGTGCTTACTCAGAAACAGCCCTCAAAGCTTTGTTCTCGTCTGTGGTAAAAGAACATGCTTCCTCAATCTCCAATGCTGCACAGGCTATTGATGCTTCTACCTCCCAATGCCAGAAGGCTTCGCTTGTTGTTGAAGCCTCAACAAAAGACTGCAAGGAAGCGACCGCAAAAGTCAAAAAACTAATTTCTGAAGCTCAACTATTTTTAGATTCCTTGCAGGAAGCAGCTCAGAAAAACGCCCAGACAGGTGCCTCTGTTGACAATCTCACGCGTTCATTGGAAGCTGAGAAGAAACATCTTGAAGTGGCTCGAAAAGCTATTGAAGCTGCTAACAAAGAGCTTCATACTAATGTTGACAATCGCCTAACTCAGCTTGAGGCCGAGCTTGCCGTAGAAAATCGAGTGATGGATGAGCTTGACAAGCGAACTTCCCAGCTCAAGATCCAGAATTTAAAGCTCCAAAACGCGACAAAAGAGCTTGATGATTTGAAGTCTGAACGAGAGGTTATTCGAAGCTCCGTGGGTGATGTCCATTCCATTCTGTTGCATCTTCTTGACGCCCATGACTCCATTTTGAATATCTCCATTCGACGCCATTTAGCTGAAAAGCTAAGACCTGCTTTGGATATCCTAAGTAGGATTGAGGGTGTTCCGGAGACTACTGTGGATCCGAAACAAGGGGGAGAAAAGGTTACACAAGGCAAAGCTGGCAAGGCTCATTCTCAACCCCCACCATAACCAAAATCAACTGCTGAACCGAAGGATAATGTAGCTTCGGTCAGTAAGAGGGATAAGAAGAAGAAGAAGATTGGAGAAGATGAGGAAGATGATGATGATGATATTGAAGACATCATAAAAGTGACTCCTTCTAAGCTTAGTCAGAAAATCAAGTCTACTGATAAAGAACTTATGGAGAAACTTCAGAAAGAAAAAGATCTTCTTGAGAAATAGTTGAAAGAAAATGCACTCCTAGAGAAAAAGAAGTCCATGTTTCCAGAATGGACCATTGAATCACTCCAAAGGGAAGTCATCGATGAACCGAGCACTCACTGGCTCAAACCTGTTATGTCGTTCGGTCTTGAGAACTCGAAGGATGCTCAATTCGATATGTCAATCACCCGAAAGGCATTTATCTTCCATTGCTTTGACTCAACGGCTGTCGTTCCCTCACCAGACCCGAAGGTAGATCGGGATTTAATGGAATTTTATCTAGAGTTTGCTCAGCCACAATACTTGACCTGGAGCACACAGAAGATCACAACGGTCAAGTTATTGAAGCCCTCTTCGGCTGGGAAATTTGTTAATGTTAAATTTAAAGTGACCTGAGGCTTGGATAGTTCGGTCCATACCATTTCCCTGGCTGATCTACCGAACTTGAACCCGCACGACTGGATACTCCTCAACAATATTTTGATGTCCAATCCTCAGGAGTATCATCCGATCATTGATCACGTCAAGCGAATGCTTGTTTGCTACATTCACGAAGTAGCAAAGATGGATCAAGAAATCGCATCTGCCATTCACAAGCGAACTAAGATAAAACCAATTGGGAGAACTGGCAATGTGAATGCGATGGTCAAGGGCAAAATCGATCCAAAATTTCATACTGTGATGTTCATTAGGGGTGAAGGTCAAAAGTGCCTGTTCGCTCTTATTGACAAGCACCTGTTCTCAACTGCTTGCTTGGAGCACATTTTGGAGATCATTCACAGGTGTAATCAGAACAGTGAAGCTGACAAGAAGTTGTTCACCGATATGCTTCGTTGGTACATTCAGTTTCGGCAGACACTTCTTGTGATCATCCCTCGGCTGTTCAAGGTTGTGAAGAAGGTCAAGGTCACTCAACCGAAGTAGTCTCTCGCCTCAATTGACGCAAAGGGGGAGATTGTTGGGTCTTGATGTTGCATCTTGGGCTCGGTCCTTAGCCCAGTTTTGTTATCCGGTTTGGGCCTATCCAACCGTGATTATTTTATTAGGGTTTAGTATTTAAGGTGCATGCATGCATCCTTCATTTTTAGTGCTTTGATTATTATTCCAAGTATTGTACTACAAACCCTAGCTCGCCTCTACAGTGGAAGTTCTTTGTCGAGCTCTGCTGAGGCGTGACTACATTTGAATCATTAAGCATTACTTGATTCTATATCTTGCTTATTGTGTTTGTTTTGCTTATTTTGTTTAACCTGTTGAAAGATCTAATCGATCTAAGAGTTTTTCAACTCATCACGCTTCAATTTCAGTTTTAGCCATCGACACCGACTTCAACCACAACCTTACTCTTCGAAATCAAAATAACCATATATCCATTCGTTATCAAACATGAACATCATACTTGTTTTGAAATCAAATACAAATCAGGTTTATCTTCCTTTTCAATCAATTTCAGTTCGGATTTGTCAAAAACATTGATTTTGACTTCAGAAAGTCAACTTGAACCAAATCAACAATATCGATAGCAAATTAGATTTCATGAAATTTCTTGACTTGAATCAAATCAGCAACTATTAAAACGATTCAGTGAAATCGATAGAACTAAAACGAAAATAAATTGATTATAAACAGATATGTGAACGAAGAAACGATGAGGAACAGATGCAAAGGTACAACCACATAAAGCTGGTGTACAAGTAGACTGACGAACAACACATACGTCATTTGAGTGATATGAATCAATGGGCTTCATATATTGAAAAACAGATGCAATAATATTTCGACATATCGTTTGAAGAAATCGGATGGGCTTATTAGATGAACAGTTCTCGACTTTAGATTTGGGCTCAACATATAATTGAACAATAAACTTCGAAATGTTGGGCTACTCATACAATTGTATGATCGGTGATGAAAATTTCGAAATAATAATTGGTTTTGATTTTGAGTTGATCTAAAAAATAATTGGATCAATCAACGGGGTTGAAACGGATTAGATCCAATGAAGCAAATCGATCAAAAATGAAAAACGCAACGTACGAATCGAAATTATGAACGTTTTGAAATCCATTTGAGAATTTGAGTTACCTTTTTGACGAATCGAGTTCCATTTTCAATGAACGAATCAAATTTAGAAGATCTTGGTTCTTTTGTTGGAACGAGAAAATCTCCAATTTGAACATTGTACCACCCACTATGCGAGATGTACAACTCGTTCTTCGTGTTCTTCAACGATCCAAGAACATCTTCAAAAGAACCACCAACACTTTTGGGTTTTGACTTCAAATTCAATGCAACATTTGGAGATTGTTGCTTCAGAACCCAAATTTGCTTCACAGATTTCGGATTCACAACAACATTCGACGATTTTTGTGAATAAACCCACTTGTTCTTTCGTTTAATCTTCTTCTTCTTTTTCTTTCTCATCTTTTTGCATCTTGAAGACTTGATTTCATGAACAAACCCACTTTCCACAACTTCAACTTTGTGAGTTTGAATCAAATCTTTTGGAGTTTGATACTTGTGATTTTCTTAGATCACCGACTTCCGATAAGGAATCATTCCTTCAAACGAATCACAAGAACACAAAATATCATCGGTTTGAACTCCAATCGAGCAAAAAACTTTTTGATCATGATAATCAACTTGAACTCCTTTTTCTTGAACATCAAGAACATCACATTGAACTCCTTTTTCTTGAACATTAAGAACATGATGATCATCATCAAGAACATCTTCAACAAACTTAAGAGCATGAGGATCACTTGGGTTTTCAACAAGAGAAATGTATCTTTTATTAAACAAATCTCTTTCTTCTCCTTCTTTTCGGTTATCACTACGAACTAACATGATAATGAAAAGATCATACAAGCATTCAATCTTTGAAAGTGGTTGAAATACCAATCTTCCATGAACATCCTTCAAACCTCCATAAGAAACCATAGAATCCAATGAAATCAACCCACTTAACAATAACCCATAAAATTCAAATTCGTTGACCTTGTATTTCACACCTTCAACGATTACAACCCAAGAATCATACTCCAAAAGCACCATGATCACAAAAACTTGAAGATTTCTAGAGAGAGTAAGTGATTTTGAATGGGTTTTCTAGAGAGAGAAAGTAAAAATCACTTGAATTCTAGTGAATAAAATCGAATTATGAATAGAACCAAAGATGAATTCGATTTCTAGAATCCAAAAACTCTCTAAATCATGAAGATCAAAGATCAAAAAAATGAATCACCAAATTATGGAAGCCATCAAGGATCAATTCTTGATCAAATCAAGAACACTCGCTCTGATACCAATTGTAGTTGTGTTGATTATGATGGCATGTGCGGAATTAAGAATGATTTAGTGAATCATCAAGTAAAATCAAGAACATGAACACAAGATGTAAAATAATTCTTTTAAGCTCTCATTAGTTTCATAGAAAGAGTACAAAATGGGTTTGTAATTTTCTCTCTCTTAACTAATCTCTCAAAATGTTCATTAGATAAAATGAGTGTCACTCACTTCCTTATAAAGGAAAGACAACTCATTATGCACAATCAAAGGAGTAAGCCCTCATAACATCCAAGAGTGACTTTGCACCCTTACAGATTTACACGAGTGTTCATCCAAATCCTTTTTAAACTAGGGCTCTAATACCAACTTGCAACGTCCTGATTTTCAAAATAAAGTTTTCATTTTTAATTTAGAATAAACATCCTTTTTCATAAAGTTATAATCAAGTCAAAACAATTTGTTCATAAACCACAATCCAAAATCAAATTTATAGAGGAAAGCATTGTGGAATCTCAAATCATAAAATTGATGATGTGTGTGCACAGTCCCGCCTTTGCAATCCGATAAGTTCAGAAAAACATTTAATCCATAACTATAAGAATAAAGCGTAGTGGGTTCCCCAAAATACAATATACATATAAACATGGCCTTCAGCATGAAGTTGGTCTGCCCCCTTGGCCTTCAGCAGAAAGCTGGTCCGCCCTGACCTTCAGCATATAGTTGTTGGAAAGAGTGTCCAATGTAATTAACTATTGGTAATATTCCTAATGATGACAAGGTCCTCTTGGGTTTCCCTCAAAACTCAAATCAAGTAGAATGAATAAATGAGTAATTAGTTTATTAATTATTAGTGTTTAATAACTAATTATAAACTAATTGGAAAATGTTTTGGGAATTAATTAATTAAATGATTGAATATCAATTAATCGATAGTTGATTAATCAGGAATATTCCAGAACTCTTATAAGAGTAAGGGGTGGACGAAATCTCTCTTGGATAAGAGGGGATTTCAAAATTGGTATTCCATCCCACATGGGTTGGAGTACAAAACCTAGGAGTGGATCCAAAGTTATAAATAGGGTCTTAGGGATTTCATTCTTCCTTACTCATTTTGGCTTGACTCTTCGTCATCCTTCTCTCTCCCTATTGTGGAAAAACTCTTAGTGAGATTGTTCTACCTCCTAGTCATTTTGATTCTACTCTTTGAGTTCATTGGGTATGAACCAAGAAAGGGATTCTGGTTTGGATCCTTTCATCCAAACAAGGTGGCACGCACAAGGTATTAATCTCGAAGGTCTCTAGCTGCAAAAGAGGTATGTAGTTCTTCTTTCTTGTTTATGTTGTCATATGGTAGTCATAATTAGTATGAAACTTAGATCTTTAGGTTGCATCAACACATATGATGTTGATATGTTTTCGTTGCCATGATCAATGTGTTTTGTTGCATAGAAACCTTAACAATAGTTGGTCCACCCCTTTTGCCTTTAGCACAAAGCTGGTCCGACCTTTTTGGCCTTCAATCTAAAATTCGTCCGTCCTGGCCTTCAACACATAGTTGGTTTGCCCCAAGTATCTTGTCCTACAACAAATAGCTGGACCGCCCTCAACTCAACACATAATATGTCGACATACATATCAAACATATACACAAGCAATCCAACACCATAAGCAACTAACTAACTGGTCTACCTGCCTAACAATATGTCAAACATAAACACATCCTATCCTACAGAGGATACATACTGTAATATAGAGTATAGTGAGGAATCTCACACGATCTAAACGACAGAAGCTTCTAAACGACAGAAGCTTAACAGTAATCTCAGCAACCGAACAACTAACACAAGCCACCTAATGCCAAACTGAGATCAGTCCTTAAAATTCTACCAAGTTTGACCAAAAGTCAAACTGGTCAAAGAAAATATCTAAACTTTAATACCAAAAAATGACTTAGATGACCATATAACTTGCATGAGTTAATGGACAAGCACAATATGTCAACCTTCCAAGTCCAAAAGATCCAAAAGCATGCATAAGTGATCAAAAGATATTGGAGTCATCTCAACTTCCGTCGCGTCACACAAGCCAAAAACCTCGTTTGCTAAATATTAGATGGGAAAATGTTGTTCCCTCATATTATATTTCCATTCCATACCATACTTATTAAATTTAATAACTCAAGATATTATGTTTACATAATAAAATATAAAATAATTACACCATTGTAATAATCTCGATGATATTAAATATGCCTGATTAAAAAGTTATTGTAAACTTTATATATAGTTTTATGAAAAAAAAATGATATCGAATATATATAAGAAGTGTTTTGTTTTTTTATTATGTTTGATATAAACCTTATATGTTAAATATGTATGTGAGCCTTTTTCTTGTGAGATTCATCTTAAAAAGAGACCAAGAAAGAAGGATGGATACAAAGGGAAAATGAGCCTTTTCCTTGTGAGATCCATACATAAATTTACAAACACCTTTAGCATCAAAAATACCCATCAACACACACACACACACACACAAAATACAACAATTTCAAGATGAATCGACAGCCATTTCATTGTCACCTTTTTCCAATTCCATTCCCATAACACCATCCTTCTCATTCTTCTCCACTTTCTCAATCTTTAGTCTCTGCCACATCAGTTCATTCAATATTAGTGTTTGACTTTGACTGATGTCAACGGAAAAAAGAAAAAGTATTTTATAAAAAGGAAAACAAAATTAATTGAAAAAAGAAGAAAATCAAAACCTTGGTTTGTATAGAACAATCGTTAGCCATTCGGGCAAACATATTTGTATAAAGTTTAGCATCTCTTTTGTTACTCTCAGCTTCAAGTTGCTTTAAAGTCTTGTGAATAGACTTTACCTCCCTACAAAATAACAAAAACCAAAATGAAATTTTAAAATTACCAAAATGACCTCCAAATTTGATAGTTTTACCTGTTTTGTGGATCGGCTTCCAAGGCCTTCTTGATGTCTAATTCAGCCAATTCATAATCATAAGTTTCCATGTAAGCTTGTGCCCTTCTGTATAAAGCTTTCACATTGTAAAACTCAACATCCCGCACCTGTTGGAAACAACCTTGTATAATAACAATAACAATAATAATAATAATAATTAAAACTTGGAATCTTTTTTAAAAGGATGATAAAAAAAAAAGTTATAATGGTTTTATGATTGATTACCTTTGAACATAAGATGATTGCATTTTTGTGATCATTTAGTTTGAGGCTACAAGCAGCAGCATTCAACCAGCATGAAACTCTTAATGATTTCACAACCTTTTCATCATAATCCCCAAACTGCCCTTCTTCACTAACATAATCCACTGCCTAAAAACACCACATGTATATCATATCAATCATTTATATTTATATAAAAAAAAATAATAATAACGATAGTTTTACCTTGTCGTATTTTTTAGCTGCTCTTTGATATTTACCATTTTTATAAAGAATATTTCCTTCTTCTTTCTTCCTCCCAGCTGCTTCGATTCTTTCATCAACATCCATCTCCCATGGACCCTTTTCCTGCCAAATGACCATTTTACCCTTATATACATATATGGAATCAACCTTATGGTAAACTATGAATTATAACTTACCTTTTCAAACTCGATCATTTCGACTTCATAAACTAAATTTGAAAAAGGAGGAATTACAGCCAAATCACAGTTTATTTCTTGGCTTCCATATCCATATTCATGATTGATGCTTAATATTGCTTGCTCCCCCTTCTTCATTGTTGCCACACCTCGGTCTAATCCTCCAATCACTTGTTCTGCAATGACAATGTGGAGGGTATTTTCGTCTTTTGCACAAATAAAAAAAAAACTGTCGTGTAACTGACTAACCTTCATCTGTAATGAAGTTTAATGGAGTGTCTCCATCAAAACCCTTTTTCTCAAACACAGTTCCATCTTCTAGCTTAGCTGTATACCTAACTACAAAAAATAAAGAAAATACAATGGCTAAAATAAATATAATATTTTAAGCGTTTGATATAAAAATAAACAAAAAGTATCAAAAAATCAATATTTGCAAAATGATTATATACTTACTAAGAACAGAAGCACCTTCATTTGGAATGAGAGCACCTTCACCCTCTTTCAGTATTTTCTTAATTACCTTTGAATCATTTGTTATATCAACTACAGATTTGAAAGATACCAATTCTAATGCAACATGAAGCATAGAATTTGGTGGAATTGGAGAGAAACCATTGGGTAGTGATGTAATTGTAGCCCCTTCTTCACCAAAGGCATCTGTGGTTCATAAAAAGTTACATTATTTATCAATTTTCATTTTTCAATTATATATATATTTATAGAACCTTACACTGTGGTTGAACAATTAAATCGGCTTTCTCTTCTCTTGTCATGGTCTTAATTGCTTTTGGAAGTGCCGAACATAAATGACCTAGTAAGACAGTATAATATTATTTTAAAGAAATTTGGTTACATGAAAATAAACCAATTACATAATTATTTATTTAATTACCATCTTTCAAGTAAAACTCAACACCCTCTTTTGGTGATTCAGTAGTTATAACACCATCAGGCAGCATTACTACATACTTCACTGCATTAACCAACATCAATGACTGATTATATGTATTTTCACATCACTTGTTGTTAGTTAACAAACTCTTCTTAATATAATCTGGAAAAAGAAGAAGTGCAAAAGACTACCTTTAACCTCATCCAAATCGCCAGGTTGTCCTGTTTCTTCCCCCTTCTTCACTACTCTCTTAAGAATGCCACCATCTTTACAGACATCTAATACTGTGATCCATGAGAGAAGCTCTACCTCAAACTGAATGATGGAATTTGGAGGCACACCATTTGTGCCTGAAACTCCAAATCCCAATTGGGGAGGTAATGTGAACAATGCTATTTCCCCTTTCTTCATTGTAAGTACTGCTTCATCAAAACCAGAACATATCTGACCTGATTGGTAATGTCAAACCAAAGAGACAAGAGATGAAAGAATAAAGATCACATAACATTGTTACAGAAAAGGGAAAAAACAATGGTGAACAACAACTAACCTTGGCCAATTTTGAAGGAGAAGGGTTCCCCTTTTTCTCTAGTGGAGATAAATGTTGTCCCATCAACCAAACTCCCCACGTAATGAACTGGATCCATTCAAACAATTGATTATTAGCTTAAACATAATATTCAATTGGGAGACTGATAGTCAATTTGGTAGCAATAGTATTATATGTTGCATAAAGCTTCTTTGTTTCTACGAGAAATCATAAATGACAAATGCACCACCTGCTTTGGCATTTCAAATCCAAATGTGGCTCTAGTGATGGGAGGGAGGTGGTAATAGAATAATTTTGTTCTCGATTATGAATAGAGAGTAGAAAGTAAGTTTACCGGTGGGTTCATCGCCGAATTCAGGGGTTTGGAAACCAGCACCACGGCGGAGGAGCTTCTTTTTTAGGCCAGTGGAGTTGAAAACACGCTCTTGACCGACTCTGAGAGGCGGAGCCGATTCGATCACCTCTCCTGGTTCTTCATCACTGTCGATGTCTTCGGGCTCCGCCATGCTTGATATTTTTAGTCTTTTCGTATCTTCCGCCATTACAGAATATACTCTTGATAGATATGTGTTTTCTTCGACTCTCAGAGTCTCAGATATTTATTTTGGCTGTTTGTTTTTAAGAGAGGTAAATGTACTCTTTTTACGCATCTACAAATAGGGAAAATGATAGGTGACATATTAAAGTTTTGTCTAATTTAATCATTAAAGTTATTATTATTATTATTTTATTTTTATTTATTATTATTATTATTATTATTATTATTTTTGTATATACTAAATTTCATTTTTACCTTCTAATTAAACCACTTTTCAAAAAATGAAAAAATCAGACAGTTTCACCGGCTACCTTTGCTTAGATGGATTATTTCAATTTTATAAAAAAAAAATCAAAAAATCATATACATTTTATGTACGTGGCTTTTCCTTTTCCCCAAATTTAAAACTCATTCCGCCTCTTTTTCCTCCTTAGGAGTTTGAAGAACCATCACCACTGTTACTTCTTCTCCGGTCCCAGAACCAACCCTAGACACATCCTTCATCTCTGATATTTTGAGCTTCTACGTCTGCCACTGATTGAGTTCCTACGTGGCATGTCATTGATCGAAGCTTCAATTTATGTAAATTTTTTGCTGAAAAGGTGTTTCAGTCGTTCTCCATTGTGCCTCTCTGTGAACTCCTTCTATACTTCAAGTTCTTCGGTCTCACAAAAAGGTATATCAATTTCCGCTTTTTATTATGATTTTAGATTAGATAATGGATTTTGTTCTTGATTTAGACTTTTTCACGATTTCCCGACTTCAAATTTTGGGTTTTGTTTTGATTTTGATTCCGATTTTTGCATCTGGGAATTCGTTTTGTTCCAATTTTGATTTCGATTTTTGCATCCGCGAATTCGTTTTCTTTTATATTTGTTGCACAAACTTCGTTTTTTGCATCTATGTTTCTTTGATTTGGATAATATTCATTTTTTTCATCTGTGTTCTTTGACCTTTAAAGGAAAAAATAAGAATCAGGCTTCATTTCATGTTATGATCCCCACATCGGCCAAAAGTACTATAAGTTCGTGGCTTATAAGTCTAGGTGTCCCCTCCTCCTGCTGGCTTTTGGGAGCGAGTTTTACACTTGGGGTTATGGCATGATACGAGCCTAGTATAGGATGGTTCGTATCAATTGGTATCAGAGCCGTCCCCATCTTTCGAGGTGCCAACACTTGGAGTGGTGGCCTACGGAGTGGTGGCTTGGACCCGAAAAGAGGGGTGCCAACCATGACCAACGTAGCTGTGACCAACAATGACTCGAAGTGGTGGCTTGGACCGAAAGGGGGTGTCAATCGTGACTAACGAGGACGTTGACTCTTCAAAGCGTGGGGTATTGTTATGATCCCACATCGGCCAAAAGTACTATAAATGTGTGGCTTATAAGTCTAGGTGTCCCCTCCTCAGCTGGCTTTTGGGAGCGAGTTCTACACTTGGGCTTATGGCATGATACGGGCCTAGTATGTGATGGGTTCATATCATTTTACAATATGAATCGTTGAATGCTTTGATTTTTATTTTGCAGATTAAGTAAAGAATTTGGTATCCAATTTGTGTTCACGTTCAAAAACCCATATGAACGATTGGTTTATGATTTGCAATTTCTGGAACTACTGACTGGAGAGACTGATGTTGCAGATCAGAAGACTTGGAGACAGATTTTTGGGTGGGTGTTTATTTCTAGTTTCTGATTACGATTGCCGATTTTAGGGAAGTGTTAGACGAGGTCATTACTAGAGACACTAAAGGCAGGGGTGAGATTAGGTGGTATGGGTTGTAGAGCATAATGGATTCCATGAACTCCATTTGGTGAACTTGTCATGTCGATCTCTATTTGATTACTTTCTCTGTGCGTGATTGTTCTTTGTTTCATGTCATGCAACATCAGTCTCGAAATTTTGTTAGTGGTGGTGGTGGTTGGAGGTAGGTTACAGGAAGATGAATAGTGGTGGTTGTGATTCTAAAAGAATAAAGATAAACTGATGTGGATTAACAACATGGTTCCCAAAAAATAAAAATAAAAACTAATAATTAATTACACATTGGAATATTTGATTTTTTAATTTTTAAAATATTCAAAAAAAAAGCCACCTAAGCAAGGGTAACAAGTGAAACCGTCTAATTTTTTGAAAAATGGTGTAATTAGAAGGTAAAAATGGAGTTTAGTGGTCTAATGTATCAAAAAGAAAAAACTTTAGTGACCAAATTAGACAATTGCTAAAACTTTGATGTGCTACGGTGTCATTTTCCCCTATAAAAATAGAGGACTAGAACGTTGAAAAAAAATACTTTTGTTCTTTTTTTTTCTTTTTGAATCTGTAGTTTTTTAGTGTTTTTTTACAGCATCTCAATAGTAGATTTTTGGCAATTTTTATTTTTATTGTTATTTTTTTACTGAATATATGCTTGGAAACATATCTTAAATTCAAGAAATTATATAATCATAACCATCTTGAATGAATGTGGTTGAAGATAAAATTTTATATGTTAATAAAGACGATCATATAATAGAATAAAGTACTGATGGAGCAGTGACATCTCTCTATATTAATAAAAGAATAGTTTTTTTTTTCATGTATCACCCTTATAGGTTCTCATAATTAAAGTACTGATGGAGCAGTGACATCTCTCTATATTAATGCTACTTGTCAACCTATTGATTATCCATTTCAAATTTCAAATTTTAAATTTCTCATTCTAATTATATTAAATTAATAACATTATAATAAAAAAATAAAATAAAATTAATACAGATTATAAGGTGATATAATTTCACGTATTTATTTGAACCAACGATTATAATTTTATATAACTAAAAAAAATCTTTTAATTAATAATTTATATAAAGTAATTAATTAATAATTTTGAGTTTTTATTATGAAAGTTTAATTAATTTTATAATCGTGGTTCACACGAGTTATAAACTAGTATAAATATATAATCATAAAAGAGATTATCTATTGAAGATTTCAACATTTCAATATTTCAAAATCTCCGCATTTCGTTAGATTTCAACATTTCAACATAATATTTTAAACACAAACTTTAAGAAATTTATATAAAAACTCAAAATATTATAGGTTATTCCAACAAATTATGGTCCCTGCTATTAGGTTTCAAAATTTTAAAAATAAGTTAGAGCCTTTTTTCTTACCAAAAATAGATTAAAAAAACAAACAAAACACATATCAATAATGTTAGATCCCACAGCCTCATCTCGCTCCTTGCTTGTAGCTCACTCCTTTCCTTCAAAAAGATCCATCAAAACACTTGATATTAGCACAAACACTTTCTCTCTTGGCCTCAATGGCCGCCTAGGGTTTCACACAGGAGAGTTGAACAGTAGATGAGCCGCAAATGAGGCTATTAGTGCCTTTAAATAGGCCACATGCCCGAAGGTTTAGGGTTTCCTTCAGCAGCGCTGACTCGGCGAGTCGACCCACAGACTCGTCGAGTCAGCTCATTAATCCACGTCACCAATTGCGACTCTACTCGACGAGTTGAGGCACCAACTCGTCGAGTCACCCAGGCAACTTGTTATTACATATAGAAACGTTATACCTTGGAACCAAGATGTTACATGAATCAACCAGCTAACAAAATCATACACGTGTATGTACTATTCTATTGCCCCTTCAATTATATGTCAATCTAAATGAATCTTTAAGCAATGCATACAACTACTCATCTCAACTCAACTTCATCATGCAACACAAATCATCAAGTACCATGTTACCACCAACCAATAATATCAATGGAACATACTCAACTAATCATGCCATTATTCCAAAGTCAATAATAGCAACCAACTTTGTGAAGAGATCTCATCTATATTCCACCTTAAAAAATACTAGTTATTATAGTGAAAAAGTGGATGGAAAGGGCAAGGCTTACCCTTCACTGACTAAGCTTAATGCCAGGTTTACCAAAAAAGACTCTGTAAGGCCTAATTTGTTAAGAATGGAAGTGAGATGTACATACAGAGGCTGCACATTCAACTCAAAGTTTGGAGTTGTCAAAACCATTTGCTCAACTTCAATCACACGTTCTCTGTATTCATCAAACCAATCCTTTTCAAAAGTTGCACATTAGATAAAAAGAATCATACAAAGTGCTAAAGGGGCGTTTGGTTGATTGGTTCACAGGAAGGAGTTGAAAGTATAACAACTCGCCATGGGGAGTACATAGCAGAGCACATTGAAATCTTGCTTGTGGAAAATTTTAGAGGATACTTTAAATACATCATTCAGAAAGGCAAGGTGTCCCCTCATACTTAGCAGCAAGGAAAAGAGTAGCAATAGCAATAAACTGCTGGATAATAATTGTATAAGTGATAACAACAAAATGTATAAAGATTATATATCAAATT
The DNA here is from genome assembly GCF_052849685.1 of Lactuca virosa. Taxonomy (NCBI): domain Eukaryota; kingdom Viridiplantae; phylum Streptophyta; class Magnoliopsida; order Asterales; family Asteraceae; genus Lactuca; species Lactuca virosa. The sequence continues at coordinate 267,145,872 of NC_136434.1, forward strand.
ATTGTAATTTAAAAAGAGAATGCATCAAGAAAAAACTTCTAATATAAGTGAACATGATTTAGCATGGGAATATTTACTTATTCACCAAAGAGAAATTGTAGCTTACAAATCTGAAGAAACGCACAACATTTTAGTATACATTTTTGAAATTAGATAATATAATAAGTGTACGACGACATTATTATAATAAAGATGGAATGTTTACTTTAGATATTGTTGCTAGTATTAAGATAATCAACCATATATGCGTTAGTGTATTTCCAAAGCGATGTGTGTTGATCCTATTTCAAAGAAGTCACTTGTAAAGAATACAAGTAGTAGTAGTGCGATAGGAATATCCAAGGTCATTGGATATGACAAGCATGAGTTTCTTTAAAGTTAAAGAGGATCCATGGATTGCTTAGACAAGGCCAACTTAGGCTTGATTAGTGACAAGTAGCATCAAATAATGGCTTAAACTCAAGTGGGGGAGAACCGACCCTTAAGATAGAGGTGTGAAGAGTAGTTCGACTTTCGACATCGAGGTCTAGGAGAGATTGCGTCACAAGTAGGTAGAAGTTGTTTTGGTGTTGTCGAAGAAGAGAGTCTTAAGTATTTCTCAAGGAATAGTTAAGATCTCTTTCCAGGCATTAAGTAGGATTTAGAAATTAGCCAGACTCCTAGCTACGACTCAAATAGCCATCTAGGTTCATTCCTTCACGGATAAAGGATATATCCTTGTAACAAAGCATCATGAACATAATGGCCGGCTTGGTTTACCATAGAAAGCATCAAGTGCTCAAGGGATACACCAAACTTAGGAATTTGATTTCAACCATAGTAAGAAATTAGTTAACCCATGCCAAAGGATTTTAGTAGTAGGATCGACATTAAAGGATAAAATGTTTTCATAAGTACGATTAGAAACCCATAAGAGTATACCATTCAAAAAGGACTATTCCAACTAAGAATATGGTAATTCTTCAGTGTTAATTTAGGCTTCAGGGTAAACTACGCATTTAGTTTAGTCATTCCTTTAGTCTATAACCATAACGGTTAATATAAAACTAGGATCGAATGTCAACATTCATAAGCTAACATAGGGATATATTTAGACTTTAGCACTCGTACAATATATATTAAGGACCTCTAAATCAATTATAATCTCAAAAGTTAAAAAAAAAACAAAGTTCTATTGTGATAAGTAGATATGAAGGAAGGAGGATGACTAGGTTCCTTTAGGACAATCAAATAATGGTTGTGAGTCTTTAAGACCACCGAAGGGTTGATTGTGAGTCTTCAAGCCTGGGGGTGATGAAAAGAGCGATTTGAATTCGATTGAGGAAGTTATGATTTTTAGTAGTTTCAGTGTAACAGTGTGCAACACAAAAACCGAGTTTGAGATTGGTCGATTGTTAGGAAAAATATTCTAAACGATAGTTGAAGATATCGTTAATAGGAGTCCATCGATATAAAGACAGTCGAGAACGGATGTCGTATAAAAAAGATATGAATTTTAAACGAAGATTAGCAGTCTAAGCCTTCTAAAATATAACTTTAAAAATAAAATGAGAATTAGCAGACGGAGTCTAAACGAAAGTTGTAGATATCGCCGATAGCTACACGTGGAAAAAAAGAACATCGAAAACAAATCTCATATGAAAGAAGTTATGGAATTTACAAAATCTGCATTTTGTGCGACGTGCAGTGCATGTCGGGTGCACAGCGCGCGCTTCTAGAAGCAACATTTGGGCCACCAGAAAAGTGATATGTGGTACCCTAAAGACTAGCCATGTGTGCGGCATGACAGGTGCACGGTGCACACCCCCAAATCCGCGTGTAAATACCGTCTTTATCTTATTTGTTTCCCACACCTTTTCTAATCTTCTCTCTCGAAATTCTCTGCATATTGGCACAATTTCCCTTATTTTTGGTATTCGGCGAAGCCCTGAGGTCCCTAGAAGCCTGATAACTAGTAGCTCTTGAGTCGAAGTTCTGCCATTATAATCTTCCGGTTTCCCTAAAAACTCTCTATAAGTTAGGCTATACTTACTATGCTTTAAGTGTACCTTATATTTATATTCATAGTGTTTATTAGGGACCTATAAATGCTAGATTTGTCAACAATTCCAGTTATAATATTGATTGATCTACTTACAGGAGTTGTGTCTAGAATGATCATGTTGGCTTGGTTGTTGGATTTCAGAAAGACTATACCCGAAATGGTCCTACCTCCCGACTGTCCGCCTGGCTGATCCTTAGTTAATAGAACTCTTGCTATTCATTGGGATTAGAAAAAAATCTAGCTTCCATTGTGAGATCGTCATAGAAATTAATAGGTTAAAGTATTATAGGTTAATACTTGTTCGGTGTGTTATCCGCCAGTAGAATTACCCAGAAAGTTCTCAATCTTCCGAGTAATTGTCCAGGTGAGTTATCTCACTATACTATGCCTTACAATATATATCCATGTATGTTAGGACATAGGAGATAATAAAGTAGAGCCGATAATATAGCTTCTATGTGCTTGTATTAGTAAAATTTGATATATAGTCACTATGTATGGTTATGTAGGTCGGGCAGGGCCTGTCATGTAGTTTGGGTGGGGCCCATTATGTATGTTGAGCGGGGCCCATTAGGTAGTTTGGCAGGGGCCCATTATATAGATTGGGTGGGGCCATTCGTATGCATGTATATGTATTGTGATATATGGTATCTTGGGGAACTCACTAAGCGTAGCGCTTACCCAGTTGTTTGTAAATGTTTTCAAGTACTCATGTGAAGGGCAAGGTTCGATTGTGCACACGCACATTCGCAACATGTTTCCAGATAATGTAATAATACTCTGATATATTTTAATAAATAAAAATGAAAAATTTTGGGTTGAAAATCGGGACGTTTCATCTCAACAGCTCAATCGAGCTTAATCCGATTTCTTCTAATTTTAAGAGCTCCAAAGCTCAGATCTGGTCCTTTCCAAGGTCTTATTGGATAAAGTTTCCAACTTTATCCCTTAAGAAACCCCTTGAAGTCTAGATCTAAATTCTAAAGTCCAAAAAGACAACTTTAAGCATAGTGCTAAACCATTAAGCTCTTAATCCAAGAAATCTTCAACCCAAAACTTCCAGAAGCACTTTAGGGATCCTAATGAACCCTAAAAATGTAAACTTTATGGACATGAATACCCCATGCATGTCCTTTCCCATATCTAGGTCAAAAGATGCAACATGACATAGATTTCATGCAACATCCCCAAATCACCACAACTTCCTAGATCTATACGATATAATACTCTTGGGACTTAGAGAAGCCATAAATTTGGAACCTTTATCTCTTCCAACCATAAAAACCATATGAAGGGACCAAAATATGACATAAAACTTAGATCTAGAGAGAAAAGTGCCGAAAGATGGAAACTTGATCACTTACAAGAACCCAAAGAATGCTCAAGAGGTTGATGATGATGTTTGCTTGCTGAATCAACACCCTAGACACCTTCTCATTGCATTTTAATGTTAAATGGTGTTTTTTAAATAATATGTGAAAATCACGACGTTATATAATTGAGGAAGCTTGAGGTATGAATACCTAAGGGCTATATTCTCTTTTGGCATGTTCGATTTTAGGAAAATTGAGCAGGATAGTTTCAATTTTTAAGTAAGATATAAAATGTAGTCAACATTATATTATAGCAGAGATGAGGGTGTAGAAGACTTGTTTGGTTCCAATCCAGTGGCGGACGCAGACTGTTTTAGTAGGGGTGTCCCTCGTACTTCAAGCCGGTGCACCTAATAGAAAAAAAAAATTACACTACGTGCCGGAAATCAAGCAGTGGACCGGGACCCCCAATGCTCCACTAAGGTCCGCCACTGTTCCTATCTAGGAACTATACACTCTATACATGTTGTTTCCACTATCACTTTAGGGTTTATAGCTATATCGATTGACAATCGAAGACATCGATTTGGAAAAAATAAAACACAAACAACCACATATACAATCAAGCAGTAAACAACCACATCAAAGTAAGAAATTAGGGACATTGAGGTCTTACCTAGGTTCGATTGTTGAACACAATGAAGACAAGCCATGATTTGTGAGCATTTCCAAGGCATTATACAACAACAATAATGGAAACAACATGGCTAATTACCACGGTGAGGCAGTAAACAAACATGGTAATTATTAATTGTTTATATCTGTTATAATTTCTTTTACTGTCGACCATTTCAAGGGTCTAAAACATCTCTAATCCCCTAAAAGAGACCCGTTCTCTACTAACGTAACCACGATGTTTCCAAGGCATTATACAACAACGATATGTGATAGTGAAGGTGGTGTTGGGGAAATAGTGTTGGTTTGCATAGGGAGTCTTGAGAGAGAGAGAGAGAGGATGCAACCGACATAAGGTTTCTTGGATTTGGTTGATTATGAAGGTGTCTGACACTTGGAGGCATGGCTTAAATAGGGTGGGTGGGATCGAAGAGACGTATTGAGGATGGTAAGAAACAAAGGGACGCGAGAAGGGAAGAGATAATCGTTGGGGAAGAGACGTGGGTTATGTATGATTGGTAGAGTACATATAAGGGTTGTACATGTCTTAAAATTAAGATTTTTATGCAATGGAGTAGTTGTAAATTATCCATACATTATAAGATGTTATATATATATATATATATATATATATATATATATATATATATATATATATATATATATATATATATATATATATATATATATATATATATATAAAGTAACTCACTCTATCAACCCTTCCACCACACTTTTGTAGCGTCACGCCCACTAATTTCACCGGCAGCCCAAGATACCCAGTTTTATTGCAGATTCATTTGGGATAAAGATTATGGCATGATCGTCTACCGTGCCATGGTTGGAACCTCACCAACAAGCAACCATACCCATATCAAAAGATGTTTTCATGTCATATATATATATATATATATATATATATATATATATATATATATATATATATATATATATATATAATTTGTCTTTATAAAAAAATTGAATAATATAATTTTAAAAATTTATGTCGTCCAAAATTTTAAGCTGAAAGAACAACTAATCAATACATATACTTCTTTACCTCTCACAGTAATTTTGACCAAATGTAATGCCTACTTTCTGGGTATGTTTTATATCAATTTCATTAATTTCAAGCGATTTAGAAAGAAGGGTTTTTGGAATAAATATTGTGGCAAGATTGTCTACTGTGTCATGGTGGGAACCTCCCCAACAAGCAACATTGGTCAATATGAATGGAATGTTATGTCATTTGGTTTGAAAAATGCACCTTCTGAATTTCAAAATATTATGAATGATATTTTTTTTATCTCCATAGTAATTTTATAATAGTATATATCGATGATATATTTGTCTATTCGAAAAACATTGATAGTCATTTTAATCATCAAAATTTATTCGAGGAAATTATAGAAAAAAATGTGTGACAACCGTAAATTTCTGGTAAGTCAAAGTCAAATAAAGTCAACAAGTCAAACCGGTCAACCCAATTAACCCTTCGTATATTAGGGTTGACATTATGCTTACTTTGTACAACTCACTATCTTAATATAAAGTATCGCTTATAGTTTTTCAATGTTCAGAAAATCTAAAATTCTAAAAGGAGTAAGTGATGCGACAACTCGACAAGACACCTTTAAGTACCCTTCGGGGGCATATAACACTCATAACAAGGCTTAACGAAGCTTGCGGTCCTTGCACTACGAAGAAAAACCACTAATAAAGGCTCCCAAAAAATCTCTCTAAATCTCTCCCACTCTATCTCTCTCTCTCTCTCCCAAATCTCTCTCAAAATCTCTTTCAACTTTTTATAATCACTCGGGGCATCCCGACCCTTATTTTATTCGAAAACAACTCAAAACGGGAAGATAAATGGAGAAACAGCCTTAAGGAACCGAACCCTCTTGAGAACCGAAAGCCCTTAAGGAATTGAAACCCTAATGAGAACCGAACCCTCTTAAAGGACCGAAACTCCTTTAGGAACCGAAACCTCTCAAAGGACCGAAACCTCTTAAAGGACCGAAACTCCTTTAGGAACCGAAACCTCTTAAAGAACCGAAACCCTTTAAGGAACCGAACCTCTCTTAGGAACCGAGACCTATTAGGACCGAACCCTCCTTATAGGACCGAACTCACTTTCGATCCGGAACAAGCCCTTTCGGTCTATTTCGGTCCATTTCGCTCCAATCTACCTTCGGTTCCCTCCTGACCAAGTTCGCGTGCAAGCCTTAAGGACTAAACCTACCTTCGACTCTCACTCTATAGGACCGAACCTTCGGTCTGGTCTCGCAAGTTCGCTTCTTTTTCCCGGTTTTCGAGTAGTTTCGTTTTTTAAGCTCGTTTTTCATGATTTTAACATGGGATTTTCACCCAAATTCGTATTTTGACAGATAAGACCCTATATTATCATATTTTAATCACATTTTGAAGGGTGAGGATCTTAAACTAAAAATAATATCTATTGGGTGAGATATTGTGTTAGAGTGTTGACTTTCCATAAAGTGTGACACAAGCTATCCCCCATACCCACATAGGACAACCCTCAGTCACTATTCATCCCTACCTAGTCAACTATTTGTCCTTTCACACCCCTCCTCCAGCTGGATAGCTTGATCAAAAGCTGGAAACCCCTATCTCCCCTTCCACTTTACTCACTCTCTCACCAAAAAGCAAACAATTCTCTCTCACTTTCCCTCTCTAAGAACTCGAGACTCCAAGGGTGCCTTTGAGCTTTTCACCCACATTCAGTAAGTATTCTCATCCTACAATGAACATTCTTCACTCCTTCACTCAGATTATGAACCTCTTATAACAAATGTCGCCATAATTATTCTTAGATCTTCAACTCTCCAAGCTTGTCCCAAATGTTCTTGACTTTGAAACTCCTTTTCTTCATCATCCATCTCAGAAAATCACTCAAGGTGAGTTCATAACTCTACATTTTCATGTTTTCTTCAAGTTTTAGGGGGGGGATACAAGTTAATACACCCAAAACTTAACTAAATTCAAACAACAGCTTTCATCAGAAAAGTTGAGTCATATGCACAGACTGTTTTGGCCATCTTAGACTTATTATCTTTCAAAACTATTTAATATGCAATTAGTTCAGGTTTATAACTTTCTAATGACTACTTGCACATCTCCATACGGTTTTTCTACAATTTATGGTGATTTTCACAAAACTGCCTATCATTTCAGAAACGAATTTGGACCAGTCTGTGAATATGAACAATTTCACACAAGTTAGCGGCTTATAAAAATCATAATAAAAATTATGAAGAAACTAGACACATTTACTAAACTCTCAGGGTTTACGGATTTAGTTTTCGACTTCGTATGATTTTTCTATGATCTTTTTAAAACAGTGCAGAAAGGTTAAGAACTAGTTAACAGTTTACAACTTACATAACACTTTGTAACATGTTGAGCAAAGTGTTTATCATTGATGACTCTATCTCTTACATGTGTTTTCTGTTGAGTCACATTTAAATAACAGAAATTACTCACCGAATTGTAAGAGTCCTTTATCATTACAAACATACTAGATGAAACATAAGAATTATAGTTATGTTTTGCTAAACATACTACCTACACAGAAAAGGGTTTTACACTCAATACAATCGGGTTTTTTCATATACTACATGATAAACTATAATAGGTATAGTTTATGAATTTCACATCACTAATTTAGTACACAAAGGGAGATTTCACTTCCACCACAGAAAAAGTTTTGCATTCAAACCACACGTAAACTCGTTAACGTAAGTTGTGAGACAGTTCTTCAATTGTACGCTTAGAGTACGGGTTAAAATTCCTGCAAGTTATAACCAGAGTCTCTTATAGGGAGAGTGTGATAATTGTGTATAGATCTATATTGGGATTGACACCCCACACCTTGCTGCTAGCTACAACGGGACCTGCAGGTCTACGGGTGACAAAAGTCATTGGATCTTGACGTCTGAAAAACGTTGTAGCAGGTTTATTCTAGTTATAGTATGGTTATAATGACTCACATAGGGAGTTAACAACATTTCAAGTTTACGGGAAAATTCTACCTTAAAAAGGGGTTTTATCTATTTAAAACTGCATACATCGTTTTAAGTACGAAATACGCACATACACTCGGTCTTGGGATTTAAGACTACACGACTTTTTATAAGGAAAATATTGGATTTTTCTTGTGTATACAATACATTTACAAATGAGGTTTTTTCCAAATCACTACAACCAAAATCTTATGAACTCACCAACTTAATTGTTGACACTCTTTCAAAACTACTTGTATTCTCAGGAAACCAGTGAAACAGGTAACCAACTGCTTTTGAGGATGGGACGCAAGACGTCAATTTATACATTTTTGTTATTATAATGTAATTGATTTTGAAACATGTAAACTCATACTATGGTGTAACTTTTTCAATTATATTTATGATGGTTGTATTTACTATGAGCACTATTATACTTGTTGTGATACTATACATGAAGTCCGCCACCCCCGGACGTTTCCGCCATCCTTGGTTTGGGGGTGTGACAGATTGGTATTAGAGCATTATTTATAATGAACATAGTATATCAAACCACATAAGATATACAAACTATAAATACAAGGGGACTAAGATTCTCTGATTTAAATGTTTTTCCCTACAAATACACTTTTAAAAATAATAAAAGCATTATTTTTATGAAAAAGTATAAGTACATACATGCATACCGGTATAGTGTCACGTCTAAGGAAAACGCGGAAGTTAAAAATAGAGGAGTTGTGCAATGTGATTATACCTTGGGATATGCAATCAAGTCTGGGAGGAATATAGCCTGATCAACTATATTCGTCCGAGAAGTGACTAGTATATGTCGGGGAATAGTCATAGTGGACAACGAGTCTAACAACTTACCAACACCCATACAAGAAACACGTTAAGAAACAAACACAACCGTTAAAATGCTATAGGAGTATTTTATGTTGCTTAAGCACAATATTTCTAGATTCATTATGTGCCTCTTACACCCCTATTCTCATACAGACGACATGGCAGGATTTCATTTACCCAGAGATCCCTACTTTCCGAACCAGGGTGACGGTGGTTGGTTGGAAGTAGAACCGGAAGAGGATCCCGAGGAAGTATTCGAGGAGGAGCCCGAAGAAGACCCCGAAGAGGACGAAGAAGAAGAGGAATTGGAGGACGAAGAAGAAGAGGAGGAGCCGGAGGAGGAAGTCATCAACCTTCCTTACATCGCCAGGGTGCCTGCGAACCGTTTTGGCTACAACGGGCCCGATCCCCGTTGGGCAACAGTGATCAAGAGATGGAGCCGTCAGCAACGACAACGATCACCATTTGGCGATCAACAGGGTTACTACGACCTCAGTCATGGGGGACCGGCTGACAGAGCCCTCCCAGTCGTGATCCAGCAAATCACAAACCTAGGGGGACCAGAATAGGGAAATGGCGAATCAAGTTCGGGATCTCAACGCTGTTGTAGAAGCCTCAAATGCTCGTACCAGGGACTTGGAAAGAGACTTCTATCCCATGGACCAACTCATCGAGGACCTTACCACCGCTCGGGCGGAGGTAAGGGAGTACCAGATAAGGCACGCGACTCTCGAGGAGAGGGTGATGGCGGCCGAACGCCGAATTGCGGAGCTACAGGGAGCCTCGACTTCATCTCAAGGCCCGCAAGGGACTAGCTGATACCACCCGCCTCGAGTAGTGCTTGCACTACTCACATTTTGTTATAAATTAGGTTTGCAAGTATGTGTTGGGGCTACTCTTTCCTGCAAGTAGTTTTGAGCCTGTGTCTAAGTGATTACACTAGTCAAAGGGTCTATGTGGTGTCAAAATTTTCTATTACGTTGATATAATGTAGACCTTCTATAAGGTCAAATTTTCCTAAAAACATGTACTAAATTATATCAATGAAAATTGGCATGCATTTTATTTTATTGGGAGTTCACCTCAGATTGCATAACATAGCATTACAAATGATTTGCTTATGGTAACTCTGAGATTATTTAATATATACCTCGAGGTTATATTTAATTAAGAAGCGATCGACTTAGAAATGGTGAGTCCGCCTTGAATCCTGTTCTTGTTTGGTTGTGGGCTCAGGCAGGGCAGACTCATTAAGTTCGACGGTCTATTGAACCTTACTTGCACACAACTAGTATACATCAGGTGGTCTTATGAGTGGATCAGGCATGGAGCAAAGATTACAAGATTTCATTTGAAGTCATTACTACTAAATTCATAAGTTTATTTATATAGACTCCTGCTATGAGTTGTTTGCAAACATTTGTAAGTCGGAAAATACTATACTTGAAAACTAATAACCTAGTTTTACGACACCCGACTTATAACCATTACTAAAAGACCTATACTTGTTTCGTCTTTAAAATTCTATGATAGAAAGATGCCACCTCGTAGATCTGCTAGACGCACTGGCAGAACACAAACAAATCCACCACCGCCGCCTCCCCAGTACGATCCTGTTATGTTCCAGGCTGCGGTTATGGCCGCAGTGGCAGCTGCTATGTCCCAAATCAGTACTGATGGTGCCAGGAGGACAAAGAGCGGTACTAATAACTCCACTCAAGGAGATAGCCAAGGGCGTTCGAGAGAATGTTCCTATAAGGACTTCACAAATGGCAAACCCAATCCTTTCAATGGAAGCGGGGGCGTCATCGCCTTGATGCAGTGGTTTGAGAAGACCGAATCCGTCTTTGAGATCTGTGCATGCCCCGAAGCAAGCAAAGTCAAATTCACAGCTTGCACTTTCACCGGCAGGGCCCTTACTTGGTGGAACGTCCACGTAAAATCACTGACTCTCGCCGTGGCTAATTCGATAAGTTGGGAAGACTTGAAAACTATGATGCTGAAGGAGTTTCAAGATGACGGGCTCTGACCTTGCAGCTTACACGGCCCGATTAAGTGATCTAGCACTCCTCTGTCCGACGATGGTCACTCCGGAAAGCAAGAAGGTGGAACGATACCTCTGGGGACTATCTTCCCAGATTCAAAATAGTGTGTTGGCCTCAAGGCCAACCACCTTTGACAGTGCCAAGGAGTTGGCACAACAACTCATCGATCATCGGGCCAGCCATGTCAATGTGACAACCACCTCCGATCAAGCAAAAGGAGGGAACAACAAGAGGAAGTTCTGGAACAATAAAAAGAAGCAACCGACGCATGACCTCGCCAATAAGCAACAAACTGTTACCATCCATGCTGCCACTACTCCTTCCACTCCAGCACCATTGAGACAATATGCTGGAACCCTTCCCAAGTGCAACAAGTGCAACTTTCACCACAACGGTCCTTGTCGTGAACTGCACTGCAACAGCTGTAACAAAAAGGAGCATACCGCCCGTTTCTGCAAGGCGTCTGCCCAACAAGCCAACCCGGCCGCCAACGCCGGAGCAAGCCGAGCCTGTTACGGCTGTGGGGAAACTGGGCACTACAAGAGGGACTGCCCAAAAGCTAAAAACGCAAGCACCGGCGGTGTCGGAAGGATCTTGGCCTTAGGACATGGGGAAGCATGGGAAGATCCCACGGTGGTTACCGATACGTTTCTCCTCAATAACTCATATGCATGCATATTATTCGATAGTGGAGCGGAGAGGAGTTTCGTTAGCCACAAATTCAAACAATTATTAAAACAAAATCCCCAATCACTAAAAGATACATACGTCTTAGAAATGGCTAATGGAAAAACAGAAAGCACTAACGACATATACTCAGGGTGTACCCTCACTCTAGACAATCACTCATTCAAAATCGATCTATTGTCAGTCTCAATAAAAAGCTTTGACATCATCATTGGCATGGATTGGTTAAGTTCAAATCGTGCTGACATTCTGTGTTACGAAAGGGCCGTTTGCCTTAATCTGCCAAGTGGCGAAACTCTTGTCGTCTACGGCGACAAACCTAGTGCAAACCTACAAATCATCTCATGTGCCAAAGCCCAAAAGTATCTCTGCAAGGAATACCACGCCTTCTTAGCCCACGTAATGGATAAGAAACAAGAGGTGAAGAACGTCAAGGACATTCTGGAGGTCTGTAATTTCCCTGAAGTATTCCCAGAAGACCTTCCCGGAGTTCCACCCGCGCGACAAGTTGAATTCCGAATCGACCTAATCCCGGGAGCTACCCCCGTAGCCAAAGTGCCCTGTCGCCTAGCGCCAGCCGAGATGCAAGAACTATCCAACCAACTAAACAAACTGCTGAGCAAAGGGTTCATTAGACCCAAGTTCTCGCCTTGGGGAGCACCAGTTCTGTTTGTGAAAAAGAAGGATGGATCGTTTCGCATGTGCATCGACTACCGTGAGCTAAATAAGCTTACCATAAAAAACCGATACCCTTTACCCCGAATCGACAACCTATTTGACCAGCTCCAAGGAGCATCTTACTTCTCAAAGATAGATCTGAGATCGGGATACCATCAACTACGGGTTCAGGAGGGGGATGTTCCTAAAACGGCGTTCAGGACTCGGTACGGTCACTACGAGTTTGTAGTAATGCCCTTTGGGTTAACAAACGCACCCGCAATGTTCCTGGATCTAATGAACCGGGTGTGCCGGCCTTACCTAGACAAGTTTGTGATTGTCTTCATAGACGACATCCTGGTCTATTCCAGGAGTAAGGAAGGGCATAGCCAAAATCTACGACAAGTATTAGAGACACTAAGGGCGGAGAAATTATATGCAAAATTTTAGAAGTGTGAATTTTGGATCCGAGAAGTGGACTTCCTCGGTCATGTGGTTAGCAAGAAAGGGATACACGTGGATCCCTCCAAAATCAAGGCGATCGAGAACTGGTCAGCACCAAGGACGCCTACAGAAATTCGCCAATTCTTAGGCCTCGCTGGCTACTACCGGAGATTCATCCAAAACTTCTCCAAGATTGCCAATCCACTTACCATCTTAACCCAAAAGAGTGTAACTTTCAGCTGGGGAGAGAAACAAGAAACCGCCTTCCAAACATTAAAACAGGCCCTGTGTCGTGCCCCGATTTTATACCTGCCAGAGGGAACCGAAGACTTTGTGGTCTACTGTGACGCATCAAAGCAGGGCCTTGGAGTGTGTTAATGCAACGAGGAAAGGTCATTTCCTACGCATCGAGGCAGTTAAAAATGCACGAGGTCAACTACGCCACACATGACCTCGAATTGGGAGCAGTAGTATTCGCCCTAAAGATCTGGAGGCACTACCTTTACGGAACAAAATGTACTCTCTTTACCGATCACAAAAGCCTTCAGCACATCCTCGATCAAAAAGATCTCAACATGAGGCAGAGACGATGGGTAGAACTACTGAATGATTACGAGTGTGAGATTCGTTATCACCCAGGTAAAGCCAACGTGGTAGCTGACGCCTTAAGTCGAAAAGAATACTCGGGTCGCCGAGTAAAGTCATTAACCATGACAATCCATTCGCACCTGTCTATGCAAATCAAAGAGGCCCAATTGGAAGCTTTGAAACCTGAGAACGTGACAGGCGAGGCATTAAGAGGAATGGATAAGAATCTAGAAGTCAAGGACGACGGAGCTTGTTATCTCATGAACCGAATTTGGACACCGAAATTCGGTGGATTCAGGGACGTCTTCCTGAATGAAGCACACAAAACTCGATACTCCGTACATCCCGGTTCAGACAAGATGTACCTGGACCTGAAGAAACTCTACTGGTGGCCAAACATGAAAGCCGAAATCGCTACATACGTGAGCAAGTGTCTGACTTGCGCCAAGGTTAAGGTAAAGTACCAAAAGCCTTCGGGTTTACTACAGCAACCTGTGATACCCGAATGGAAGTGGGAACGAATAACCATGGATTTCATAACCAAACTACCTAAGACAACGGGTGGTTTTGATACCATTTGGGTAATCGTCGATAGATTGACCAAATCCGCGCACTTCCTGCCAATAAAGGAGACCGACAAGATGGAAAAATTGACTAGGACGTACATCAAATAGATTGTACGACTACATGGTGTGCCTATATCCATTATCTCTGATAGAGATAGTAGATTCACTTCACGGTTCTGGCAGTCCTTACAGAAAGCTCTAGGGACCAGGCTAGACATGAGTACGGCCTACCACCCACAAACCGACGGGCAGAGCGAAAGAACTATTCAAACCTTAGAAGATATGCTAAGAGCTTGTGTTATTGACTTCGGTAAAGCGTGGGATACCCACTTACCACTTATTGAATTCTCGTACAACAACAGCTATCATACTAGCATCAAGGTCACGCCATTCGAAGTTCTCTATGGCCACAAGTGCAGATCACCACTGTGTTGGGCTGAAGTGGGAGATACACAGTTAGCAAAGGGGAAAGTCCCTAACAGCACCCTCACTGGCCCTGAAATCATAAGGGAGACTACGGAAAAGATCGTACAAATCCGAGAAAGACTGAAAGCATCTCGAGATCGACAAAAGAGCTACGCCGATAAGCGACACAAACCCTTGGAATTCCAGGTTGGGGCCCGAGTGCTACTGAAGGTCTCACCCTGGAAAGGAACGATACGTTTTGGTAAACGTGGTAAACTAAATCCAAGGTACATAGGGTCATTCGAAATCCTTGCCAGGATTGGCCCGGTGGCATACAAACTTCGACTACCCCAAGAACTTAACAACGTACACCCGACCTTCCACGTGTCAAATTTAAAGAAGTGTCTGTCTGACGAGACTCTTGTGATCCCACTCGAGGAGATTGAGGTCAACGAGAGTCTCCACTTCGTAGAAGAACCGGTAGAAATCATGGATCGAGAGATCAAGAGAACAAAACAGAGTCGCATCCCTATAGTGAAGGTCCGTTGGAACGCTAAACGAGGACCCGAGTTCACTTGGGAACGCGAAGATCAGATAAAACAAAAATACCCACACCTCTTCCCAAACGCCTGAAGTCCCAGTCAAAACGCTAATTTTGGGACGAAATTCCTTCTAACGGAGGAATGATGTGACAACCGTAAATTTCTGGTGAAGTCAAAGTCAAATAAAGTCAACAAGTCAAACCGGTCAACCCAATTAACCCTTCGTATATTAGGGTTGACATTATGCTTACTTTGTACAACTCACTATCTTAATATAAAGTATCGCTTAGAGTTTTTCAATGTTCAGAAAATCTAAAATTCTAAAAGGAGTAAGTGATGCGACAACTCGACAAGACACCTTTAAGTACCCTTCGGGGGCATATAACACTCATAACAAGGCTTAACGAAGCTTGCGGTTCTTGCACTACGAAGAAAAACACTAATAAAGGCCCCCGACAAAATCTCTCTAAATCTCTCCCACTCTCTCTCTCTCTCTCCCAAATCTCTCTCAAAATCTCTTTCAACTTTTTATAATCACTCGGGGGCATCCCGACCCTTATTTTATTCGAAAACAACTCGAAACGGGAAGATAAATGGAGAAACAGCCTTAAGGAACCGAACCCTCTTGAGAACCGAAAGCCCTTAAGGAACCGAAACCCTAATGAGAACCGAACCCTCTTAAAGGACCGAAACTCCTTTAGGAACCGAAACCTCTCAAAGGACCGAAACCTCTTAAAGGACCGAAACTCCTTTAGGAACCGAAACCTCTCAAAGGACCGAAACCACTTAAAGAACCGAAACCCTTTAAGGAACCGAACCTCTCTTAGGAACCGAGACCTATTAGGACCGAACTCACTTTCGATCCGGAACAAGCCCTTTCGGTCTATTTCGGTCCATTTCGCTCCAATCCACCTTCGGTTCCCTCCTGACCAAGTTCGCGTGCAAGCCTTAAGGACCGAACCTACCTTCGACTCTCACTCTATAGGACCGAACCTTCGGTCTGGTCTCGCAAGTTCGCTTATTTTTCCCGGTTTTCGAGTAGTTTCGTCTTTTAAGCTCGTTTTTCACGATTTTAACATGGGATTTTCACCCAAATTCGTATTTTGACAGATAAGACCCTATATTATCATATTTTAATCACATTTTGAAGGGTGAGGATCTTAAACTAAAAATAATATCTATTGGGTGAGATATTGTGTTAGAGTGTTGACTTTCCATAAAGTGTGACACAAGCTATCCCCCATACCCACATAGGACAACCCTCAGTCACTATTCATCCCTACCTAGTCAACTATTTGTCCTTTCACACCCCTCCTCCAGCTGGATAGCTTGATCAAAAGCTGGAAACCCCTATCTTCCCTTCCACTTTACTCACTCTCTCACCAAAAAGCAAACAGTTCTCTCTCACTTTCCCTCTCTAAGAACTCGAGACTCCAAGGGTGCCTTTGAGCTTTTCACCCACATTCAGTAAGTATTCTCATCCTACAATGAACATTCTTCACTCCTTCACTCAAATTATGAACCTCTCATAACAAATGTCGCCATAATTGTTCTTAGATCTTCAACTCTCCAAGCTTGTCCCAAGTGTTCTTGACTTTGAAACTCCTTTTCTTCATCATCTATCTCAGAAAATCACTCAAGGTGAGTTCATAACTCTACATTTTCATGTTTTCTTCAAGTTTTAGGGGGGGGGGGGCGGATACAAGTTAATACACCCAAAACTTAACTAAATTCAAACAACAGCTTTCATCAGAAAAGTTGAGTCATATGCACAGACTGTTTTGGCCATCTTAGACTTATTATCTTTCAAAACTATTTAATATGCAATTAGTTGAGGTTTATAACTTTCTAATGACTACTTGCACATCTCCATACGGTTTTTCTACAATTTATGGTGATTTTCACAAAACTGCCTATCATTTCAGAAACGAATTTGGACCAGTCTGTGAATATGAACAATTTCACACAAGTTAGCGGCTTATAAAAATCATAATAAAAATTATGAAGAAACTAGACACATTTACTAAACTCTCAGAGTTTACGGATTTAGTTTTCGACTTCGTATGATTTTTCTATGATCTTTTTAAAACAGTGCAGAAAGGTTAAGAACTAGTTAACAATTTACAACTTACATAACACTTTGTAACATGTTGAGCAAGTTATTATCATTGATGACTCTATCTCTTACATGTGTTTTCTGTTGAGTCACATTTAAATAACAGAAATTACTCACCGAATTGTAAGAGTCCTTTATCATTACAAACATACTAGATGAAACATAAGAATTATAGTTATGTTTTGCTAAACATACTACCTACACAGAAAAGGGTTTTACACTCAATACAATCGGGTTTTTTCATATACTACATGATAAACTATAATAGGTATAGTTTATGAATTTCACATCACTAATTTAGTACACAAAGGGAGATTTCACTTCCACCACAAAAAAAGTTTTGCATTCAAACCACACGTAAACTCGTTAACGTAAGTTGTGAGACAATTCTTCAATTGTACTCTTAGAGTACGGGTTAAAATTCCTGCAAGTTATAACCAGAGTCTCTTGTAGGGAGAGCGTGATAATTGTGTACAGATCTATATTGGGATTGACACCCCACACCTTGCTGCTAGCTACAGCGGGACCTGCAGGTCTACGGGTGACAAAAGTCATAGGATCTTGACGTCTGAAAAACGTTGTAGCAGGTTCATTCTAGTTATAGTATGGTTATAATGACTCACACAGGGAGTTAACAACATTTCAAGTTTACGGGAAAATTCTACCTTAAAAAGGGGTTTTATCTATTGAAAACTGCATACATCGTTTTAAGTACGAAATACGCACATACACTCGGTCTTGGGATTTAAGACTACACGACTTTTTATAAGGAAAATATTGGATTTTTCTTGTGTTACAATAAATTTACAAATGAGGGTTTTTCCAAATCACTACAACCAAAATCTTATGAACTCACCAACTTAATTGTTGACACTCTTTCAAAACTACTTGTATTCTCAGGAAACCAGTGAAACAGGTAACCAACTGCTTTTGAGGATGGGACGCAAGACGTCAATTTATACATTTTTGTCATCATAATGTAATTGATTTTGAACCATGTAAACTCATACTATGGTGTAACTTTTTCAATTATATTTATGATGGTTCTATTTACTATGAGCACTATTATACTTGTTGTTGTGATACTATACATGAAGTCCGCCACCCCCGGACGTTTCCGCCATCCTTGGTTTGGGGGTGTGACAAAATGGTTTAGTTATATCCCAACCAAAAATGGTTTTATTTCAATCAAACATCAGATTTCTTAGTCATATTATACAAAAAGTAAAAATAATTCCTATAAACAGAAGTATAGAATTTACTTCTAAATTTCCTGATAAGATTATTGATAAAACTCAATTGCAAAGATTTATTGGTAGTTTAGATTGTATATCTTCTTTTTATAAAGATTTGGTTAAAGATACAACTCTCTTATATGATAAACTTAAAAAAAACATGTCCCTTGGACTGAGAATCATACGAAAATCATCCAAAGAATAAAAGAAAAGGTAAAAACTTTACCATGTTTAACTTTGGCAACCCCAAATTGGGAAAAAATTATTGAAATTGATACCTCAGATATAGGCTATGGTGGAATATTAAAACAAATTAATTCAAATGATAAACAATTATATTTGGTTAGGTTTTATTCTGAAAAATGGACAGAATCTCAGAAAAATTATGCTATTACTGCTAAAGAAATACTAGCAATAGTAAATTGTGTTTTGAAATTCCAAGATGATCTTTACAATCAACAATTTACTATAATTACTGATTGCCAATCAGCTAAAATTATGTTCAATAAAGATGTCAAACATGATATTTCTAAGCAAATATTTGCTAGATGGCAAGCTCATTTAGATCCATTTGATTTTACAATTATATATCGAAAAGGTGAAGATAATATGAGTCCAGACTTTTTAACCAGAGAATTCTTAAATGAGCAATGAACATTTAAGACAGTTATCCAATGATATTGTTATCACATGAAACTCAATTACAAAACAGAAATTCAGTTAGCAAATTTAATTAATTCATTACCAACAATAAATGTTTTAAATCGTTTGAGTCACACTTAAAGAATAGCACCGACAAGAATAAGACTAAAAGGTCTAAGAATTCATCTTCAAAGTCTTGAGAATAAACTCGTATTACTTTTAAATTAATTTTGCAGGAAAATTCCCAATAATCGAGGAAGAGGTGGCAAAGGAAGGGGATATCCCCTTATACAACATGGGAGAAATATGCTAATAGCAGAGAACATTGCTTCCTAACCATCATCATCTAATATTCCCAAACCCGGAGATCCGTTAATTCAGCTTTTCAAGAATTTTTAAAACAACAAAAGGATAATAATCCTTCTTACTCGAAAATAGTTTCAGAGGAAGATAATGATGATTTCTCGGATTACATTTTGACTAATCATAAGGATTCAATTATTCTCTTTGAAGATAAGGATATCATGTTATATTTTGAGAACAATAATGATCCATGAGATTTATTCTCCAGATATCTAGATACTACATCATATGCAGCACGTTCCTATAAATCGAGGAATTATTATGAGAATATACTCATTTCTACTGGTACTTGTGAAATTTCACATTACTCCACCAGAGACAAGAAAGTTTATAACTTCAACTGTAACATCCGGTTCCTGGTATGTATTTTAAATAAGATTTATTCATTTTTGTTTGAGAACTCAATGAGTTAGAGGCCCCAAACTCGTCGAGTAGGAATTATTTTGGGACGCAGGTTAAGAAACCTACTCGACGAGTAGGGCTGGCAGAGTGAAACCCTAATTTCAAGGTTTTGCACCCTATTTAAACACATTAATCCCTAAAGGTTGGACTTATTTACAGCCTCCAAGTCCCCAAACCCTAGCCACGAAACCCTAGAGCCTTGTGTGAGCTTGTGAGACCTTTTTGAGAGAAAAATTGTGCTTTTGAAGCTTGTGGAAGAAGAGGAAGCTAGAGGACTCAAGAAGAAGAGAGTAGATCTAGAGACTTCACTTCATTTGCGGCATTTTCGGGTAAGCAAGTCTCAAACTTGCTCAATGATTTCTTAGATCTCTTCATTTCACTTTTATGGGGTTTTTGGTCCAAGAATGTTAGCTTTTGAGACTTGGACGTCCCAAGTGATTACTCTTTTAGATCTGGGTCTAGAAGGGGTTTCATGGCATAAAGGTGCAAACTTTCATGGAAGCCCCATGCAAGCGTTAAGGTGTCATTTTGGCCTTTTAAGCTCCAAAAGGCCATGCATGGAGGGAAAGTCAGGGACTTTACGTATTCATATGGTGTCTAGGGCCTAGATCTCAGTTGTTATGCTTTAGTGTGAAGTATTATGGCTTTGGGGTCAAGATTTAGGTCTTAAAGATTTAGGGTTTGATCTAAACCCATTAAGAAAGGTTATTAACGGGTAAAGTTGGAAACTTTACCCTTAAAAGGACATTTTCAGTGTGTAGAAGAAATGTGGAGTCCAGATCTGAAGGATAGGAGCTTAATCTATTAAGATGGCTCAACAGACTGAAGAACTCGCCGAGTCCATAGAGGAACTTGACGAGTTGGGTCGAAGAATCCCGAGTCTGTAAGGGTGAAAACTCGATGAGTTTAAGGATGACTCGACGAGTTGATTGGAGAAGTCCCGATTCTATAGATAGGAGGAAATCGACGAGTTGTGAAAGAACTCGACAAGTTGGATCGTGATTTCAGGACTTACGGTTCATGAAACTCGATGATTTGGTAGACTAACTCGACGAGTTGAGTCAACCCGGATGTTGACTTTGACCAGGATGTTAACTTTGACTTTGACCTTGACCAAAGTTAACCCTTAAATGGGTTATGAGTATGAAAAGGGTAATTAAAGGAAATGCTTATGTGTAGGAGTCTGAGAGGGGTTGATTTCAGAGCAGGAGCTTTTGCAGCTATTTCCCAGTTATCGAGGTGAGTTACCTTCCAGTAGAAGTGGGTCGAAGGCACTAATGTCGGCCCACTAGTAATTGTTTGTAGACGTGACAATTGTTTTTGTGATAATTGTCTGGTATGCCACTATCTGTTAAGCTTTATGTGCTAGAATGTTATGATATTATGTGATAGTGGTAGGAGGGGTGAAATAGTCTCCGATTACCGGTTGAAAGAGACCAAAGGCGTAGATAGTACCCATTTATGCCTAGCAGTATGTTTATGATATGTTATTATGTGGTAGTGGTAGGGGTGAAATAGTCCCCGTAACCATTTGATATAAACCGGAGGGTAGGTCGGGCACCCAGATATGTCTGACAAGGGTAGGTCGGGCACCCGGATATGCCTGACAGGGGTAGGTCGGACACCCCGGTATGTCTGACAGGGGTAGGTTGAGCACCCCGGTATGCTCAGCAGGGTAGGTTGGGCACCCAGATATGCCCGACAATATGTTTATTGTATGATATGTGGTATGATGGGGGAACTCACTAAGTTTTGTGCTTACGGTTTTTAGTTTTTGTTTAAGGTCCTTCTTCTTCGAGGGGAAAGGAGCCGGCACGATAGCAGCGCATCACACACCCGATTTTCCGTACATGAGATTCTTGAGATTTGTACTCTGACATTATTTTCCTATGATATGTTTTGAGATAGTTGACTGATGGTTTTTCATGATATGAGATAACATTGATGACATTTTCAGTAATCTGTTTTATGAATATTTAAATTAAAAATGAAATTTTTGGTCTTGAATTTTGTGATGTTACATCAACAAAGCAATTATCAAAAAGATTATATCTATAGAAGAATAGGGGTTTGAGCACCCTTAGGGAAAGATAATTTCTCCACCCTGAACAAAAGATTTTAATAAAATATAATTTTTGGGATTATATCGACAATTTTTATAATACTTTTCTTTATGAAAATCCAAAAAAGAAACATTATTGTTTTTTCAAAGTTTGCGATCAAGTTTATAAAAAAAGGTTACCAAATTGGTTTACAAAATGGTGGGCATCATATGGTCCAAGTGTTCAAATTCTCCTTGAACCGTTCAAATCTTTATATGTTGAATGGTTAGATGTAGCTCCTAAATACAAGGATGATATTGCCCATTCTAATGGAGGCCAAGAGGTAATACATACCCTATATTTTTTCATAGAATCTTTGATTCCTTGCATCTAGAAATGGATTCTAGAAGTGGATTATCGTCCCACTTAATTCCTATCAATAAAAAGGAAATACCTTACAAAATTTTGGCCAAAAATGTTGCATAAAGATCCTAACTCAAATGAAATTAATGCAAAACAAACAATTGATAATATAAATAAGGCAATCTTAAAATACAAATCTCGGAAGAAATTCACAATACACAAGGAGCATTCCACAACTTCCAGTCCTTATGAAAAAGTCATCAACACAATGTAAGCTCAAGGAAAATTTTCCCCATCCGAAGATGATATAATTAAAGCATATATTCATCAGATGAAGGAAGACCTATTAAAAAATTTTAAACAAAATTCAGACAACTCAATGCTTTCCACATGAAATGATGACAATTACTTGGCAGGAGATATCAGCCAACATATAACGATGACACCATTATTAAAGAATTTACTGTGGAAGATCTCTTCTCCACACTTGAAGACATAATGATGCAAAAACTACAAAAGGAAAAGCCAAAAGCATAAAGTCTCCATGGTGAAAATTTCCGCACCTATCAATATCTACTATTTACTTTTATAAAACCATAATAATGAAGAAGAACGAAGACACAAAATGAATCCAACTTTCAAAAAGCACTAATCAGTGCGCTCAATTATTGTACCCTAGTAATTTGTAAAATTTAATTTTACTTTGAAGTACGGGACTATAAAAACGCTTATATGTTTAAGATTCAGACATATTACACCTTACAAACTCTCTTGTAAAATATTTCAGTTATAAAAGAAGCTTTGAAGTATTCTGGTGCCTTCTTCCTACCGTGTTCTTTTTCACCTTTGTAAGTCTTCTTTATTTTTTATGTTGTTATTGTTTAGCCTAATGATAGGCTAATTACTTTTAAGTGTTAGATAATTTCATGGAATTATGGCTTTATTAGTTTGTTAGAAACCTAGGTACCATATAATTATTTGAAATACAAAATTCTAGGTTAATAATAGGTAATTTAGAGTGAAACATTTAATCATTAGTCGTGGTGTTTCCCGTTTTGTTAGCCGTGGTTTTATGTTTTTAGGGCTGTTTTCCATTGACTCGATTTTCAACGTTTTAGTTTGATTGTCTATTATTGTAAAATTTACTATGACTGTGTTTTAGCGTAAGTTATAAGGTACCCTTGGGCCTTCTAGGTATCACCGTATCAGAGCCATATGTTTCATGAGTTATGTAACACTTCTCTTTCAAATGAATTTTCCCATGTTTAAAAGAAATAACAAAAATAACAAAAATATTGTTAGAAATTAAACTAGTGATGAATATGAAATTCCACAACAATTAGATTTACTTAATAAATGGACAATTCCTAGAATACAACCAAAAGTTTTATATGAACTAGACACTTTTGAAGAATTAGGTTTTATAGAATAAGTTAAAACAACTAAAGAAAATTTAACGATAAATCAAGATGATATGGTTGTTAGGTTATTAACTTATGATGATATTCATAGGTATCAAAATACTCATAACTATTTACACATATGATTAGTGCAAATTGCCTTAAAACCTTTAATTTTACAAGGTTTACCTGAAATTTTCTTAGCTATTTTACGAAATGGTCATAATATAAACCGTAAACAATCTTTAATAGGCATAATATAGTCTAGTTTGAATAATGGTCCAATATATTTTAATGTTTATCCTAATTTACAATTATTATTATCTGATGTTAATATACTCGATGGTTTAACATTAAATATTAAAACAAATGGATATAATTATATGCCAGGATCTGTATTAATATGCATAGGCTATAGAATATACTGTAGACCTTTAAAAACTATGAATCTTAGGTTTAAATGGAATAATAAGCCTAATAATGAAACTATTTTAATAGAAAGTAATTTTGATATATCTAAAATAACCACTAGAAAAACTATTAAGTGGGATGAAATAGATTTTCTAAAAAATTGGGTTTGGAGTGAGCGATTCATCAACCAAAAATAAATAATAAGATTACAGAAATTATTCAAACAAAAGGAAGAGTTTAAATCGAATCCGATAACGATAATGAAGAAATACATTTATTAAGAAGAATTAGATCAACTAGATCTCTATATTCTCATATATCACCTTTAGAATATAAGGTAGAAACCCCATCTAGGTGTTTCACGTCTCAATTAGATAAAAAAAATAAATCAATTAAATATAAAAAATAATATAGTCCAAGGTGCCTATGAAGAGGATCCTACTACATCAGAAATAAATTTTCCAATTTAATGGACTGTGAAGAAATAATAGATTTTAGTCTGGGATCACCGGCAAGAACAAAATTTTATAATGAATTTAATACAGAAAAATAGAAACCTTTTAAAACTTGGTTATTTGAAGAATTTTTAAAAAAAGAATTAATAATTTTACAAGATGAATTTTATTCTTACTTGTCAAAAGTTAACAAAGTTATATATTTTGTTCCATGGTTTTTTAATAAATATATAGTTAATTACTTAAATATATTAGAAATAGAATATACTCTTCAAAATAGAAATATACAAAAATCAATTTTTTCACCCCAACAAAGCTTTCAAATTTCTAGAGAAAATATAAGCTTAAAATTTTCTGCTTATAAAAAATTAGTTGACATACGTGTAACCATTGAACATATTAACCAAATAATACAACAAAATAATTTTACAAATTTATATTCTATAATTCTTGGAGAAAAAAATTCTTTTTTAGAAGAAAAGGTAGAAAACATATATAAATTAATTAAAAAATCTAAAATTGAGAAAACAAAACTAATTAAGGACAAAATAATTACAACTTTTCAACCTCCTCCAAAAATAAAAGATTTTAAATTTAAAAATGAAACTAAATTAGATCAAATTTTAGATTAATTAAAACAACCTAAAAATTTAAGTATGAATACTTCAAATAAAACTGAAGAGTCAGATAACTCAAAAGATAATACTAATTCTGAATCTAAATAAGATAAAGTTTATGAGATTAATAAAATGAAATATGAAGGTTAAGATATCAAATTTGCTAGGAGACCTGTCCAATCTAAATATTATAACAATAGGTCTACTCTTCAAGATATTTTATTGAAGAATATGAATTATTCAAGATAATAGTTACAATGGTAAAAACGTCTATGAATGGAATTTAGATGGTTTTACAGAAAGACAAATATATTTGTTAACCCAAAGAATGATTTTGTATGCTACTAGTGCAAAGTAATTAGGAAATACTGATTTAGCAGTTGCTCAAATGATAATAACAAGTTTTACTGGCAAATTAAAAGGCTGGTGGGATAACTATCTAAATGAGTTAGATAAAATTCTAATTTATAATGCCACCAAAATAGTTACCAATCAAATTAAGAATGAAGATGGTACTTCAACTTCTACACAAACAATAGTTCAAGATGTAGTTTATACACTTCTTTTGAGTATAATTGAACACTTTTATGGTAAATGGTCAAATAATTCTGATAATACTAGAACCTTACTGAATGACATGAAATGTAAAACTTTAACCTCATTTAGGTGGTATAAAGATACTTTTATGAGTAGAATATTAGAATTATATGATTGTCGTTCAAATTATTGGAAACAAAAATTTATTGATAGCCTTCCAACACTCTTTGGAAAGAGTTAGGAAAAAATTACGAGGAAATAATAATAAAGTTCGTTATGAAAACTATTCATATGGAAAACTCATATGAACTTTTACTTAGGAAAGTTTAGCCTTATGTAATGAAATAAAACTAAACCAACAAATTAAAAAAAACGTCTTACTGAAACACAACAATTATGCCACCAACAAATTAAAAAAAAAACGTCTTACTGAAACACAACAATTATGCCATTGTTGTCAACAATTTGGTAAGAAAACTATCCCTAAAAAATATAAAAAATATAGTGAAAATCAAAGACAATATAGAGATAAAAGAAGATCTTTTAGAAAAGAACAAGGGTGATAAAAAAGAAAAAAGATAATCCACCAACTTGTTATAAACGAGGTTTTTAAACCGCGCATTGCTGCGGAAGTTTAAGCAATAATTTTTGTTGAAATCATATTGCTATAAACAGAAAAAAAAAAAACAATGGTCATTTTAATGAAAAACAAACACTTAAAATGTTGATATTATGGTTAAAGAAACATAAGTGCATTGCTATTATAGGCATAGAAATAAAAGTATGTTGTTATTACAATATACTAATAAGAAAAAAAAATCACAATACAATGATGTAATATGAAGTATGAAAGTATAATGTCTCTCATGGCCCACTGAACCATAGAAAATTGATAAAAAGAATGATATAACTTCTTGCATTTAGACCTTGTTCTAAAGGTTTTCAAAAGTTGGATGGTTTTTATTACGCTTTATTAACTACAACGACCATAAATGAAGTGAAATTATTTTACCTTTTTATCACAATTAGATCAACAAAGAAATATTACCATTTCAATATATGAGACATTACAAAAAATTTCAAAAAAATGCGATAAAGTATGCAAAACATTCAACAATTCCATCGATGTATACATCATACAAATGCATATATTACAAATATGAAAAATATTATGATGAAGAACATAGTTGCAGACCAACCTAAGTCTATTTCTAAACCAACTTGATATGATCTGGTTATTCCATAACCTACCAGACACACAGTAAAAGTATAAATAATAATTCAGCCCCAAATTATAAGATCACGTTATAGCAAGAGGGATTATGTAAATGATTGCATTTATGCTTAGTTCAAATGAGTGCAATTCATTCATACTAACTGAACCAACCATGTCTTAGAATAGAGGTAACATGTCCCCCATGAAGATAATAAATAAACTCCGCAAGTAGTTCATTTGAGGCTGCAAATTGGAAAGAAAGGCATGAGTTGATAAGCAACAAAGGGTAATTTGGTAATTTAGTCAACAAACATCATATAAATTGTACTAAAAACCAAGGGTAGTCCTTTCTTTTGTAAATTTCTGTTTTTTCTGATGTCAGCAACACTCCCTGGTGCTTTTCTAATTTTTAGCACCTTTTGTTTTGTTGCATCTTCATTTTCCTGTATGTTCCTATGGTGATGGTTTGATGCTTCTGTGACTTTTTTCTCATCATCCATTTATATACTGAAAGTAGTGATACAGTCCATATGCCCTCATATGTATTTCATAAAACATTAGAAATTTGTTTATAGTATACATTATATATATATATATATATATATATATATATATATAATCAGGTCGAGCAAGAAGGATACCTTGACATATTTCATTATATTCCAACATCACCACACTTTGTTAATGTTTAGTCAAAAATAAATTAGTAGCTTTTACACCATTGTGTGATTTCCCTGATAACAGATAACGAAAGCACAAATGGATTATCCGCTTAAGAATAAAGGGCAGAGCATTCTTGCACATACACATACAAATCGAGTCAAAATTCAAATTAAAAGGCCGAAAAGGAAATCAAGAAATCTGAAACGGAGGCCCAGAAAATTATAATGGCGAATTATACCCTCTTTTGGTTTCAAGCTACAAAAGTAACAATCTGAATGCACATTAACACTATTATGAAAATTCAAGGGCTTGCCAACTGTATGATGAAACACCTAAGAGAAAAACTACAAAAAAGTGTATTTTAATGCCCTTTGAAACACTTCAACTAACTATAAGCTTAATTGGGATTTGGGAAGCAGTTCTGAGATCTTACATTTTCTTCTTTTAGGGTTAATATATATGACATACATATTGAGGTTTATTGTAACTGGTTTGGGCTAAAATTTGCAGTTTTTTTATTCGCTTAAATATGGCCTTTAACCTTCCATTTAGGTGATCTTTTTGAACACAGACCTAAAGATTTCCAGCTCATTATATATTGATATGTGTGTGAATAAATTCTAAAATCAAACCATTCTGCCCATCTACAAACCTGCAACCAAATTCGATAACATATGTAAGGTGCAAAGAGAAAAGGATTAAATTGTTCAGTGTGCCCTTCTGAAGAAACTAAAAAGCAGCAACATTTAACAATTCTTAAAAGACCGTTTTCATGATTATAAGCACGATCTAGAAATGAAAAATTACTCAAGATCCTCAAAATGTTTGAAGAGATGAAAGCGACACGTTAAAATAAACAGGAATATAGACACGTATGAGATTATCGTGTTTTTACCTCGGTGGGAAAGAAGAACCTAAGCGAGGAGGGAGTTCCAATATTCTTTCCTGGGAAAAAACTGTACGTGGTGGTGAATCCATCTATTGGAGGCAACGATGGACCGGTGGATTAGGGTTTGATATCAACCATTCTTCGTTCCTACACAAAAAGAAAAAAAAAGTGAGATCAGTGGCCGAAAAAGAGGAAAAGAAATGGTGGTAACTGATTTCTAGTTCTAGGGTTTTTTTTACGAGCGATAACTTCATGTTGGTGCGTGCGTGTGTAGAAAAGTAGTAACGGATGTGCTGGTGATGGAATAACAACAAAATTTGGTTGGGTCGACAGTGAAGGAAAGCAACGACGATGAGGCTAGGGTTTTGAGAGGAAGAGGTGAAATGATAAAGGAGAAAATATGAGCATGTAGTGACCTTTGAATCCCATAAAGAAAGGAAGCTGAGAGAGATATTAGGTGGGGGAAGAAGGAATACAGGAGAAACGTAAAAGAAAAGTGGCGACCACCATCCCTTTTCAATCCCATACCACATGATCGACCTGGCACGGGTCGTGTCGTGTCGGGTTCGTGCGGTGTCAAGATATTAAATGGGTTGAGAGTGTTTGACCCTAATCCAACCCATTTAATTATCGTGTCATGTCGTGTCAATCCGTTTATTTTTGTGTCGGGTTTCGGGTTAAGGTTTAAACCTTATAAATATGTTGTGTCATGTCAGGTTGAAACATTTTAAATGTTGAAAAGTAAGACTCATGGAGGAAAAAAAAACTGAGAAAGTGAAATGTTGGAGTTGGGAGGTGGAACGGAAAAAAAATTATACTTTCTCCGTCCCATATTTATTGTCCATTTTTGACTTTTGAAGTTTTTATTTTTCTACTTTGACCTTAAATAGTTTTATTTGTGTTATAAATTACTTGATAAACTTATAACAATGAAAAGACATTTAAAACACAATCCATTCATATATTTTGCATTAAGTGTTATATATCAAAAACAAAAATATTTAAGGTCAAATTTGAAGAATAAAGACTTCAACAGTCAAAATTGGACAATAAACATGGGACGGAGGTAGTGGTAAGTTTAAAAAGAAAAATGGAAAGAGTTAAGAGTTAGGATGCAAATGAGATAGGTAGTGAGGAGGAGTAAAATTAAGTACTTTGAATGTTTGAATTTTACTTTTAATTCTTAAATTTGGGCCACTACAAATGTATAATATTGAAAATATTTATAAAAATATGAAACATATATATATATATATATATATATATATATATATATATATATATATATATATATATATATATATATATATATATATATATATATATATATATATATATATTAAACGGGTCATCTTCGAGTCATATTCGAGTTGAAAGTCTTGACCCTAACCCTACCCGTTTAATGATCGTGTCGTGTCGTGTCAATCCATGTACATAAACGGGTCAAAATCTCTGACCCTAACCCGCTAACTTTGTGTCGGGTTCGTGCCGAGTTGTCATGTCGTGCCAGATTTTGCCAGGTCTATCACATGATCAACATTTTCCAATATCACACTCCAAGTTCACTGTTTGTTGAAAAGACCTTAAGAACAGTAGCTCAACATTTGATAAATTTATAATGTGGTAGACTTCTTCATTTTGCCAATAAATGCAAAATAAAAAAAAATATTAATAATCTAAATCTAGAAGATAGTATGAAAAGTTAAAAGAAAATTTTTAATTTTTTTTTTGGAACGGTAAATACCAAGCGGAAGCCCTTCCGCCAATTTACAGCGGAAGTCCGGAATCGAGCTCCTTTACAGGACAAACCCTCACCCTTTTTAATGGGATTCCAAGGGAAAATTCCCCATGAGTGGCCACCAATGGGAGTCGAACTCCCCACCTTGCCCCTCAATGGTTATAAACCCAACACCTCTTTCCCAGCTGGGTTGGGCTTCATTGGTAGAAAATTTTTAAATACTTCGAAAGAATCGTCATCTATGAAATAAATAATATAAATTCTGATGAAGAAATTTATACCACTTCAAATAGTTCTAATGAAGAAGAAATAATTGTTTTTGTCTAGATAAAAATAATTGTTCATGTAATTATGAAATATATAAAATTCAATCATAATTTCAGGATACTTTACAAATAAACATCTTAGATAAAGATATTTTATCTATTTTAAAAAATATTAATAATTCTGAATTAAAATCACAAATAATTGTTCAAATAATAAATAATCAACAAACCACTCAAGTTAGTGAACCAAATTTATTCTATGAAAAAAATAGATCAAAGATTAAAATTGAAAAACAATACTTCTTTAAATACTATAATTACGGACTATACTCAAGAAATCAATAATTTAAAACAAGAAAGTATTTCATTAAAAAATAATCAAAATAAATTAGAAAATAGAGTCATCACTCTTGAAAATGAATCCAATAATGATTCAACTAAGGAGTTTAGTGAACTCTTACGTGCTATAGAATTAGGTATTGTTTGTTTTTTCTGATGCAAAATGTCTGCAGTCTGCGGACTACATCTGTAGACCTCTACAGTAGAAGAGGTGGACCAAATGTCTGCAGTTTAAAAAAAGAAGACTGTTTGTTTTTTTAACATCTGCGGGCTACTAAAATAAACTGATTTTTTTTAAACTTCAAAGTGATTTTTTAATATTTTTATGACTTTGTTATAAATAATTAACGAATCTAAATCAACTTTTATGTATTATTGTATAAAAAATAAAAATAAAAATGGTATGAATTAACGTATATATTTGATAAAAACCAACAACTTTGGTTGCAAAGTTATAACTAAACATTATAATTAGTGATCAAAGAATTTGATACATAAATGGATGGAAATAAACTTCGATTTTTTCAATTAAATCCATTAAAAACGTACCATAAATATTTTCTCGAGAAATTGACGATACTATATTAAATAATGTTTTACAAAATTTGACAAAAAAATATGAGAATATATTATGATTTTTTTTTTCATATTTACATAAACAACTTCAACGACTATTATTGTAATAAATCTTTATTTATAAATTTGTCAAAAATATAATGTTTGTATCGTCAAACGTTTTTTTTTTAAGTTTTGAAATTTTTTTCAAATTGTTTATCATTAATAAAGTTGGAAAAAATATAAATTAAAAAAAAACTTAAAAAAATAAAGATATATATGTTTTTTTAGGCTAGAAGATGTCTGAAGATGTGTGAAGATGTTAGAAAACTCTGGTCCACATCTGCGTCAAGAAGAGGGCGCGCAGACATTTTTAGGTCTGCAGTATTCGAAAAAACAAACAGTCTGCGAAGGCTAATGTCTGCGCGTGGTCTGCGCGGCACAGACAGAAGAGGCCACGCAGATCTGCAGACAAAAAACAAACACTACCGTAGTCAAATCGCAAAAATGGTACACTAAAATCAAACTAATAATCGGAGATTATTATAAAAAAGAGATCATTGCTCTTATTGATAATTGAGCATATATAAATTGTATCAAAGAAGGATTAATTCATGTCAAATATTTTGAAAAAAAGTACCCATGTGATTTGTATTGTCAGTGGAGAAAAATTAGATATCAATTATAAATTGTCTAATACAAAGATTTGTATTAATAAAGTTTGTATTCCACCAATCTTCACAATAATTAAAAATATGTCCCACAATGAAATTATTTTGGGCACTCACTTTTTACAAATTTTTTTACCTCTAGGAGTAAATGAAAAAGAAATCCCAAGAAATTTTCAAAATTATGAAGTATTCTTTGAATTTGTTACAAAACCTTTTACTCGTTAGATAGATCTTATAGGTTTAAAAACAAATCAAATAAATTTTCTAAAAGAAGAGAGTTTAATAATAAATATAGATGAAAAATTACAAAATCCGAAATTATAAAAAAAATTAAGATCTTGCAAAATCGGCTTACTTTAAAAATATGTTCCGATCATCCTAATGCTTTTTGGGAAAGAAAAAAAAACATATAATTCCTCTTCAATATGAATATAAATTTAATTAAAAGGATATACCAACCAAGGTCCGTCATTGTCAAATGAATCATAATTATTTAGATATTTGTAAAAAAGAAATATCTTCTTTATTAAGCAAATATTTAATTAGACCTTCTAAATCGGCTTGGTCTTGTAATGCTTTTTATGTTAATAAACATTTAGAATAAGAAAGAGGTACACCCTGATTGGTAATTAATTACAAACCTTCAAATAAAGTCTTAAAATGGATTCCTTATCCGATACCAAATAAAAAATATCTATTGGATAGATTAAACAATGCAATTATATTTTCAAATTTTGATTTAAAATCAGGATATTAACAAATTCAGATTGATGAAAATGACAAATATAAAATTTCTTTTAATGTCCCTTTTGACCAAAAAGGACATTAAAAAGCAGTTTTATATTTGTTTTTCAAATCAAATGAGACATTAAAAGCAATTTTATATTTGTTTTCCAAACCAAAAATTTGATTTTAAAGCAAGATATTTGCTTCTCAAACAAATGTTATTCCATTCATATTGACCAAAAGGGATGTTAAAAGCAGTTTTATATTTGTCATTTTTATCAATCTGAATTTGCCAATATCCTGATTTTAACGCAAAATTTGAAAATATAATTGCATTGTTTAATCTATCCATAGATCTTTCTTATTAGGTATTGGATAACGAATCTGTTTTAAGACTTTATTTAAAGATTTATAATTAATTACCAATCTGAGAGTACATATTTCTTGTTCTCAATGTTTATTAACATAAAAAACATTACAAGATCAAGCCGATTTAGAAGGTGTAATTAAATTTTTGCTTAATAAAGAAGATATTTATTTTTTTACAAATATCTAAATAATTATGATTCATTTGACAAGGAGAGACCTTGGTTGAAATATCATTTTCATTAAAGTTATCTTCATATTGAAAGAAATTATATGTTTCTTTCTTTCCCAAAAAACATTAGGATGATCGGAACATATTTTTAAAGTAAATTGATTTTGTAAGATCTTAATTTTTTCTTGTAATTTTATATTTTGTAATTTTTCTTCTATATTCATTATTAAAATCTCTTCTTTTAGAAAATTTATTTGATTTTTTTTAAAATCTATAAGATCTATCCAACGAGTAAAAGGTTTCGTAACAAATTCAAAGAATACTTCATAATTTTGAAAATTTCCTAGGATTTCTTTTTTATTTACTCCTAGAGGTAAAAAATTTTGTAAAAAATG
This sequence comes from Lactuca virosa, assembly GCF_052849685.1. Classification (NCBI taxonomy): domain Eukaryota; kingdom Viridiplantae; phylum Streptophyta; class Magnoliopsida; order Asterales; family Asteraceae; genus Lactuca; species Lactuca virosa. The sequence continues at coordinate 267,179,285 of NC_136434.1, forward strand.
AGTGCCCAAAATAATTTCATTGTGGGACATATTCTTAATTATTGTGAAGCTTAGTGGAGTACAAATTTTATTAATACAAATCTTTGTATTAGACAATTTGTAATTCATATCTAATTTTTCTCCACTGACAATACGAATCATATGGGTACCTTTTTTTTTCTAAATATTTGACATGAATTAATCCTTCTTGGATACAATTTATATATTGCTCCACTATCTATAAGAGCAATGAATTCTTTTTTATAATAATCTCCAATTATTATTTTGATTTTAGTGTGCCATTTTTGTGATGTGTCTAATTCCATAGCATGTAAGAGTTCACTAGACTCCTTAGTTGAATCATTATTGGATTCATTTTCAAGAGTGATGACCTATTTTCTAATTTATTTTGATTATTTTTTAATGAAATAATTTCTTGTTTTAAATTAGTGATTTCTTGAATATAGTCTGTAATTGTAGTATTTAATGAAGTATTGTTTTTCAATTTTAATTTTTGATCTATTTCTTTCATGGAATAAATTCGTTCAGTAACCTGAGTATTTTGTTGATTATTTATTATTTGATCAATTATCTGTGATCTTAGTTTAAAATTATTAATATTTTTTAAGATAGATAAAATATCTTTATCTAAGACGTTTATTTGTAAATTATCATAAAACTGTGATTGAATTTTATATATTTCATGATTACATGAAAAATTATTTTTATCTAGACAAAACAATTATTTTCTTCTTAATTAGAACTACTTGAAGTGGTATAAATTTCTTCATCAAAATTTATATTATTTATTTCATTATCAGATGACGATTTTTCCGAAGTATTTAAAAGAATTTCTTTTAATTTTTCTTTCATACTAACTTCTAGATTTAGATTATTAATCTTTTTCTTTATTTTGCATTTATTGGCAAAATGACCAACTCTACCATATTTATAAAAAATTGGTGGATTATTTTTTTTCTCTTTATCACACTGTTCTTTTCTAAAAGATCTTCTTTTAACTCTATGTTGTATTTGATTTTCACTATATTTTTTTAGGAATATACTCCTTTCTAGTTTTCTTCCTATTTTTAGAAGTATCTATACCAAATTGTTCACAAAAATGACATAATTGTTGTCTTTCAGTACAACGTTTTTTAATTTGTTGGTTTAATTTTATTCCATTACATAAGGCTAAACCTTCCTGTGTACAAATTCCTATGAGTTTTCCATATGAATAGTTTTCATAAGGAACTTGATTATTATTTACTCGTAATTTTTTCCTAACTCTTTCATACCATAACACAGAGAAGGCCCATAGATACCATATAACTTATGCTAAAATACAGTCATAGGATAGTTTACAACAACAGATAATCAAACTGAAACATTGAAAACCGAGTCAATGACAAATAGCCCTAAAAACACCAAACCACGGCTAACAAAACGAGCAACACCACGACTAATGATTAAATGTTTTAATTTAAATTACCTATTACTGACCTATACTTTTGTATTTCAAATAATTATATGGTACCTAGGTTTCTAACAAAAACAAATAAATCCATAATTCCATGAAATTTTTTGACACTTAAAAGTAATTAGCCTATCATTAGGCTAAACAATAACAAGATAAAAATAAAGAAGACTTACAAAAGTGAAAAAGAACATGATAGGAAGAAGGCACCATAATACTTCAAAGCTTCTTTTATAACTTAAATATTTTACAGGAGAGTGGAGAGTGAGAAAGAGTGTAAGGTGGAATCTGTCTGAATCGTAAACATATAAGCCTTTTTACAAACTACTAGAGTACAATAGTTGAGCGCATTGACGAGTTCTTTTTGACAGCTGGATTCATTTTCTGTCTTCATTCTTCTTCATTGTTGTTTCTTTATAAAAACAAATAGTAGATATTAATAGGTGTGGAAATTTTCAATGTGGAGACTTTATGCTTTTGGCTTTTCCTTTTGTAGTTTTTGCATCATTATGTCTTCAAGTGTGGAGATGGCATATTCCATAGTAAATTCTTCAATAATGTCGTCATTGTCATCTATTAGCTGAGATTCTCCTGCCAGGTAATTGTCATCATTTCTTTGGGAAAGCATTGAGCTGTCTGATTTTTGTTTAAATTTTTTGTGTAGGTCTTCCTTCATCTGACAAAGATATTCTTTAATTATATCATCTTTGGATGGGGAGGAATTTCCTTGAGATTTCATTTTGTTAATGACTTTTTCATAAGGACCGGAAGTTGTTGAATGCTCCTTATGAATCATGATTTGCTTATGGGATTTGTATTTTAAGATTGCCTGATTGATATTATCAATTGTTTGTTTTGCATTAATTTCACTTAAGTTGGGATCTTTATGCAACATTTTTGGCCAAAATCTTGTAAGGTATTTGCTTTGTATTAATGGGAATTGAGTGGGACTATAATCCACTTCTAGAATCCATTTCCAGATCCAAGGAATCAAAAATTCTATGAAAAAAATATAGGGTATTTATTACCTCTTGGACTCCATTAGAATGGGCAATGCCATCCTTGTATTTAGGAGCTACATCTAACCATTCAACATATAAAGATTTGAATGGATCAAGGAGAATTTGAACACTTGGACCATATGATGCCCACCATTTGTAAATCAATTTGGTAACCTTTGTTTATAAACTTGGTCGCAAACTTTGAAAAACCAAGAATGTTTCTTTTTTGGATTTTCATAGAGAAAAGTTTTATAAAAGTTGTCGATAGAATCCCAAAAATTATATTTTATCAAAATCTTTTGTGTAGGGCGGAGAAATTCTCTTTCCCTAAGGGTGCTTAAACCCCATTCTTCTGCATATATTATCTTTTTGAAAATTGCTTTGCTGAAGTTATAAACTTTCTTATCTCCAGTGGAGTAATGTGAAATTTCACAAGTACCAGTAGAAGTATATTCTCATAATAATTCCTCGATTTATAGGAACATGCTGCATATGATGCAGTATCCAGATATTTGGAGAATAAATCCCATGGATCATTATTGTTCTCAAAATATAACATGATATCCTTATCTTCAAGGAGAATAATTGAATCCTTATGAGGAGTCAAAATGTAATTCGAGGAATCATCATTATCTTCCTCTGAACTATTTTCGAGTAAGATGGATTATTATCCTTTTGTATTTTTAAACATTCTTGGAAAGCCGAATATAATGGATCTCCAGGTTTGGGAATATTAGATGATGATGGTTGGGAAGCAATGTTCTATGCTATTAGTAGATTTCTCCCATGGTGTATAAGGGGATATCCCCTTCCTCTGCCACCTCTATTAAGGTAGCCACCTCGTCATTGATTACTGGGAATCATCTTGCAAAACAAATTTAGAAGTAATACGAGTTTATTCTCAATAATTTGAAGACGAATTCTTAGACCTTTTAGTATTCTTCTCGCTATAGCTATTCTTTGAGTATGACTCAAACGATTTAAAGCATTTATTGTTGGTAATGAATTAATTACATTTTATAACTGAATTTATGTTATTGTAATTGAGTTTCTTGTGATAACAATATCATTGGATAACTGTCTTAAATGTTCATTGCTCATTTAAGAATTCTCTTGCTAAAAAGTATGGAAGACTATTATCTTCACCTTTTCGATATATAATTGTAAAATCGAATAGAGCTAAATCAACATGCCATCTAGCAAGCATTTTCTTAGAAACATCATGTTTGAAACCTTTATTAAACATAAATATAGCTGATTGGCAATCAGTAATTATAGTAAATTGTTGATATATATATATATATATATATATATATATATATATATATATATATAAGAAATTTGTCTTTATAAAAAAATTCAATAAAATAATTTTAAAATTTTAAGCTGAAAGAACAATTAATCAATGCATATACTTCTTTACCTCTCACATGAATTTTGACCCATTGTAACACCTACTTTCTGGGTATGTTTTATATCAATTTAATTAATTTCAAGTGATTTGGAAAGGAGGATTTTTTTTATGAATCAACTTCGTGACACTACCAAATTTTGGTCACGACCGAAAGATAAACCCTTAGATATGACGTGACCTTGTATAGGTCACGGTGAGAGGATGTTATTTGTAAAACAACCCTAGTTTTGGGATTTTAATGCTAATTAAAGGAGCTAACATTTAGGGTTTCCCCTTTCATCAGTCCGCTACCCCAGATACTCATGCCTATGAAACCCTAGCCCCATTTCTCCCATTTTAGAGACTTGATACCTTGGAGAGTGACATTTGTGGAAGTTGATTGCTATTTGGTTCCAAGTGAAGCAAGCTCCTGATATTTCCTGCCTTCTAGTCATCTTCTTAAGATCTGTTAGTCATCAAGTTCCCACATTTAAGGCTGTTGCATGCTAGATCTTGGTTTTTGAAATTGTATGGTCCCTTTTGTCATGATTCAGATGGAGTATGGAAAACTTCGGGTCTAAAGGTGGGTTTTCTTGATCTTTTGGACCCATTGTGGTGTTTTGATTGCAAGTTTATCTTTCCATTTAAACCATCCATGAAGATTGTGGTATTTTGGACTCATTTTAGACATAGGTTTAGAGTTGGTTGTGTTTAGTGATGGGTTTTGAGCACTATAACAATCCTATGTTGCACATATAACCCTAGATGCTTTGGATCTAAGTTTTCTCAAGTTATACATGCAATTTCATTTTTATCCGAAACATATACCTTAGATAGCATGCAATTGGAGATATACAACACAAAAATAGTTAGATGAATACCTCTTTGTTGTAGCTTGTAATCAGTGGACTTTCAAAAGCTTAGTACCTCAAGTGTGATACCTCTAATAAGTTACAAACACCAAAAGCAAATGGTGGATAATGAGAGTGAGGCTAGGAGGCACCAAAAAAGGCTAGGGTTCCACCTTGGAGTACAAGTCTGATTTTGGGTGTGCAAGGGTTCAATTTATAGTGTGGAGTCCTTAGGTTCTCACACGTCTCTGCCATCAGCTGCTGAAGAACCCCTCACAATGCCAACCATCTACCTCCTGAATATCGTTATATTCACTTAGTAGCTGACTCCCATCATTCAAGAGTTCCACAAAGCACAAAGCAAGCAGCATTCGGGCATCGAATAACCTCCACTAACACATAAAACCACTCTAGCATACACTCCACTTGCTCTATCCACAACTCAAAAGGCATCACCGAACTTAGGCAATCCTACCCCTCCTGGGTATCTAACTACTCTCTCAGTAGATTCCTCAAATGCACATCTAGGTATCTCTCCTAGATTACTCCGCTACTCAAAGCTCTTTTTAAAATATTCCTGCTAGGTACTCCTACTCAGCACATACATAGAGCAAATAGCAGATAATATCAATCAATAGCATCCCCTAGGCTAAGGCATCATGAATCAGGTAACTCTAGCTCTAAATTCCTGAAATACCTAGCCTATCCTCTAGCATGCAGCTCTAATATCTCATAAGCATCTCATAATGCAAACAAGTAATGGTATTTTGGGAAATCACCATTCGGGCTCTGGCTGATTGTATACACTGCTTCATCTCGTTTTCTCTTAAAATCTCTTACTCGTTTTAGAAAAATCATTTCTCTTTTTTTTTTGAAAATTTTCTCAATTCCTCAGTTTGAGTTCAGACATACCCGAGAGTACATCCGAATCCCTCGAACCAAGGCTCTGATACCAACTTGTAACACTCTAAATTTTCGAACAAAATTTTCATTTTTAAAACCACATAAAACACAATCTCACATTTCTCAAAACTCAATTGTATAAGTTGTTCGAAACTCAAGACAACAAAATGTTTGGCAATATCCCAGAATCCTCGAAACATAATCTCAAGCTGGTGTATACAATCAAGCCGGCGCCTTCCCGCGATCCTGAGAGGTACCTGAAACACATATCACATAACATTGTTAGCAAACAGCTTAGTGAGTTCCCCAAAATACCACATACACAAATAATAAGCTTCTCATGGCTATAGCTCGGCATGGACCCTCCGGTCATTCGTCTCGGTGAGGACCCTCCGGTCATGTGTCTCAGTGAAGACCCTCCGGTCTCACAGCTCTGGTCGGATCCTCCAGCCCTGTAACTCAGTGAAGACCCTTCGGTCTCACAGCTCGATTTGGACCCTCCGGTCCCAACTCAGTAAGGCACAAAATAATATAGCATATATCACAAAGACAAAATGCATAATATCACATAACTCAATATAAGCACATAGGACCCTCCAGTCAATAACTCAAATAAGACCCTCCGATCAATAACTCATTTAAGACCCTCCGGTCACACAGTATTACCACTCAGGTAAGTATAGTGAGAAGACTCACCTCGTATAGTACAACAGTATATCCACACTCGAACTACTGGTCTAGACTCCGCCCCTCCATAGCCTCCAAAACCCACAGCTTGACCAAACCCTAAAGTCAACGGAAGTCAACAGTCAAAGCTGAACCAACTCGTCGAGTGCAACTCATGAAATCATCGAGTTCCTCAATACTCAGTAATCACGAAAACCCGAGTCAACTTGCTGAGTTGCTAGCCAACTCGTCGAGTCCATGCAGAGTCCAGAAGATCGGGGGAAACCCTAACTACTCGTCGAGTCGTTCCAAGTATACTAAAACAGGAAAACCCAACTCAACTCGTCGAGTTGGATGCCCAACTCGTCGAGTTCCTCAACCCTTTCTCATTAAACTCATTTCAGTCGATTCCAATGCTCCAAACTCTAGATCCAACCTCCTAGGATGGAGTTACCACGTAAAGTTGCTAACTTTACGATCATGTAAGGCCTCACAAAGCTAAATCACCCAAAACTAAGCTCAAGAAGGGGTTTAAGACATGAAGAAGGGTCTAAGCTTCATAAAGCTTGAGACTTTATGTACATGAGGGCTTAGAGGAGTCTAGATCTGCAACTACTCCCCCTGGACAAGCTCAACCCGAAAATGGCTCTCATTTTGCTGCAAAATACCCATAAACTCATACAAGAAGAGATCTAAGAAATGGAAAGACAAGGTAAGGACTTTTTACCTTGAAATAGATGCTGCAACTGTATGAATGCTGGGTCTAAAGACTCTTTCTTGTTCCAAGCTCTTCACTCTTCAAGCTTCCTCCAAGAATGCACACGTTTGGCTTCACACACTCAAAATATGAGCTAGCTCACTAGGGTTTCTCTCTGGACGTGATAGGCTGGTGAGGGAGGCGGGGCAAAGGAGTTAAAGTCCTTTAAATAGGGTGCAAACCCGAATAATTAGGGTTTTCTCTAAACAACCTCAACTCGTCGAGTCCAGCTCTCCAACTCGACGAGTAGGCTTCATAACTCGCGCGTCCAGATCAACTCCTACACGACGAGTTGGGCCAACCAACTCATCGAGTAGGCCCTTCAACTTGCACACAAAATCCTCAAGTCCTGCATCCACGAATCGGGATGTTACACTAAGCGCTTAGGGTGTCATCACTAAATCATCGAGGGGCCCATAGATATCGCTTTTTCCCACATTGGGTAAAAGGAACGGATAAACTTCAACTCATATGTTTGCTCAATTTACTCATCAAATCACACATAACAATACGTTTTATAACACCAAGTTACTGGTGCGTTTACGTATCATCAATGTGCAACCAAATTATAAACTACAACTCATATGTCTCTATTTCAAGAAAATAAGATATTATCGTCTCACAATCACTCGTGATAAAATCCATGAAGCGATTCAGATGAGCGTGGGTTTAATCCAATACTCAAATCTTATTACTAGAGTACTCATGAACACTGCAGCAAACTTGTGCTATGCCTAACACTTAGACAATCTACAGTCAGATTCATGATAGTCTTACCTCATTACTTACTTCCAAAGTATGATTGACTGTGGATGTTTGAATAATCTTATTATTCGGGAAGTCAAAACATGTAAAGTGAAACACAAGAATAATCTAATCTAATATGGTCTCAAAACTTTTGAATATAAATAAAACATTTATTATTTAATCAACATATTGATTACACATTATAAATTATATAATGTTTCGACTAATCAACTTAATACTTGAACTAAAACAATAGTCATCCCATGCTCCCAGCATGCACACCATGTTTATCTATGGTCCTTCCTTTGTGAAATAGATCGATTGAACACATTTCCGATGATGCTTATTTCACAATTCCTAATCCTTATTATAAGAATCAGAATACCAAATTCCTGCCACTACTAGAATATGTTAAAGTCTAAACTCTCATGTAATAATCCTTTTGTAATGTCAAGGTACCAAAGTCACAGAGACTTGGACAATGATATTACAAAGCATTCCATTGGAGATTGGTTACAAAACAATTCCATGGAAATGAAGTCCCATATTCAAAGTACATTCCTTCTAACATCCTTCTTGCATTAAGGTTTCTAACTTCACACATAGATTCTTAATATTCAACTCCCATTATGGAAACATTTCCATAATTTCCATATGATTATCCATTCTAAATAGAATCATATCTATTCAGAATCATATCAATACGGTCCATCCATTACTATACTTCCAACTGTCCATAATCGAACTTCAGATTGTCCTTGACAGTTGCTTAAAATTTCCAGTCATATCTTGTTCTAGTCCTTTTTTGCTCTTAATACCCTAGGTATTTGGAAATTAGATCAATCGAATGTTATAGCATATGTAATCGATCCTATATCCGAAGCACATGGGATACGATTCATAATGTCTTACAAAAAGACATGATACTAGTGTTGGATTAGTGTCTAAGCTGATAACTATAATTGGTATATACTTGACTCGACCCGGCATGGTCCATTTGGGTTGCATGGCATCAGGACATTTGGATAGACCTTTTGTGAGAAGAGGATATTTGTGACATATTAATATATTATAAGTTCTAATATATTAATATGAAATCATATTATTTAATTAGTATTGATCAAGAATTAATTTGGAATTAATTTAGTGATCAAAAGAGACTAATTAAATATATGGGGATTGATTGTGTAAATCATTCATTCTTATATATGTGGGCTTATGATCCATGATTCCTTATGTTGGGTTTAACCCATGTGGTGACCCATGGATACTCCATGGAGGTTAAAACCCATGGAGCATAAGGAATGGGTAAAGTCATGGGTTACATGGTGTAACCCTAATGTGCACACTATATAAAGACCCCATTGGGTGGTGAAATTGGCACTAGTGCATACACAAGAGGGCAAGCCGATTTCTATGAGTCAAGTATCCTCTCTCATGGTTATTCCAAGATGTTCGTGATGTTGTGTGAACCATTTGAGGTGTCACACTTGGGGCACTAGGCTCTTAAGCTTCATGAAATCAAGCTACAACAAAGAGGTATGTATTCTATCTAGTTTGGTTATCCTATTACATATGATTGTATGCTAGTTAGGGTAATACCTTGGAAAATTGATATTTTCATGTATAATAGAGAAAACATAGATCCAAGGTATTTAGGGTTGCATGTACACCTTAGGAGTGTTAGAATGCTCAAAAGCCAACAGTGGTATCAGAGCCTAGGCTTGTTTTCAATTATACTTCCTTATATTTGCTGAAAATCGAAGTTTTTGCTGTTCTGAGCCGGGGACTCGCCGAGTCCACTAATGGACTCGACGAGTCCATGTGTAAAATCATCCAACTTGTCGAGTTGGTTCATGCACTCGACGAGTTGGACCCCCTGACAACATATCTTCGACTTTTAAGGTTGGAATTGGTCTAGAATCATTACCTTAAACTGTTTTGGACTTATAAAACCTGTTTTTGATGTGGTAATGATTATGGTAAACCAATTTAAAAGTTATTATCAAAATTTCTAGTTTTATATATGTTTATATGATTCTTGAAAATTGTTGATATGGATTGTTCATTCTTATGAGTTTTGGTAGATCATAGGAATTATGTGCAAATTGTTTGTTAGTGTAATTCTTGATCTTAATGAAATTGTAGGGACTCCATAGCTTGTCCTCAAGTTATGGATTACCAAAAGTTTTTCTGTGTTACCTTGTTTATGAGTTAAGTTAGATTAATGAAAAAAATTATGTGTTAGTTGTTTTCAATCCAAATTGATCTAAAAGTAGTTCACAAAATGTGTTTTTGTAACTTGTTCTCAAGTTATATGAAAAGTCACATTTATGAATCTTAAAACTCATAAAAGTGCCATAGGTTACACAAATGAAGAGTCATCTTTGTCATAAATAGTTTTATGAACTTCATAACTTGTCCTCAAGTTATGGATGTTCAAGAGTCTCTTCATTAAAGGTTTTTTTAAAAAAACTTTAATTAAAATCATAAGTTATGAAAATCCAAGAGTTTTGAAAAGTTTCAATACTTGCCCTCAAGTTTTGGAATTTGTAAAGTTTTGCTTATGAATGCTTTAATTCCAAATCAAACCCTAGAATTTTAAAAGTTTAAAATTCAACCCTTATACTATTATTATAATTTTAATTATATAGATATGTATAAGATAAAGTCAATCTTACCGTTAGCAGGCCTCATTCACGAAGCCGGTCTATAAGGGGGGTATAAGGTTACTGCCTATAAAATGGAAGTTTAACGGGTGTCCGCTCTCACCCACCGCTTCCTTGACTGGTGGAGGGTCGTTAGCCGAACGGGTAGGATAAGGACTATAATTCTCCCTTCATTAAAAGTATAATGATAAATAATATGTAACTAAACACTTATAAATTCCCAATATTAGTTACTTAGGAAAATGTGAAAAGGTGCTAACCCATGAAATTGCACTTTGCACCTTTGTTAAGTCGTTAGTGGAGCGTGTGTGGTTAACCGGCACACTAACATGGGACTGACATTATGTGGCAAAGGGTAACTTAATGTTTATCATAGATTGGTGGAGCGCGTGTAGTTAACCGGCACATCAATTAGGTGATAAAGTTAAGGGTACCAAGTAAATTTGCATGGTTATTCACAACTTGTTTGTGATCCTCGGCATCCCAGTCACAAACTTGAAAGGGCACAATCGAGATTTAAACATGCCATTGAAAGTTAAATGAATCTCAAAAGATATAGGAGTTTCAATCCAATTAAAACTTAATAATTTATTTTGTTTTTCATGGTGGAAATTGGTAAATCGTCATTTACCTACCTTCAAATATTTTATAACTTGGATTACGACATCCCTCTTCCAGTTATAAATAGTTTGTTGGGCCCTAGCCTTAATATTTCATATTGGGTGTTATATTAAGGACTTAAATCAACTAAACTTGAATTTCTCCCTCATAAATGTCAATTTCAGACAACTATGGTCTTCCCAAATCTTTAGGAACAAGCCTTCCTAATGAAGATGATATCCCACATGGCAATCAAGGTGAAAGATTAATCCCTTTGTTATACATAGATGGGACTGGAAATCATGCTTCACTTTCTCCACCTCCTCCAATAATTCTCCCTATCCCACAAGTTTCAAGACTTGAAAAGTTCTAAGTCACTCAATCCCTATTGGCAAGCAAAGACTATATGTGCTTACATCTTGGAGGTTAGGTCACATATTGGCAAGTCGGGAGAGTCGGGTGTCGAAGTCTCGAGGTAGCTGGCTGTTGACTTAGTTCTTCAGTCACTCCTTGATGATAGATCACGACATGACCCTTAGTGATCTTACCTATTTGCTTGATGCTACTAAATCAGCAATGATTTGGAGCATTGGTAAAGCAAATTAGATTGGAAGATCTACTTCCCAAACCTATTTGGACATTGACAATGGTGACATTGGAAGTCCAAAAAAACTTTCTCTTCCCAATAGAAAGGGATTGGCCATGGTCAAGTCATTTGACCAATGGTAAAGAGAAAGGCTAAGTCTGAGACAATCAAGTGTACGATTTCCAAAAGGTCCATATGTTTCTTTTGCCAAAGGAAGGGACATTGGTTGCGAAGCTGCCGAATTTACCTGAAAAGTTCATAAGGATGGTAAAAGTCAAAAAGTTTGACTTTGCTTCAGGTAAAGTCCATTATCTAACTATTTGAAGTCTCTTTTGGAGATTCTTAATACATGATGTAATGTAATTACATTTTGATGTTTTGGAAGAACCAAAGGAAACCTAAAGAAAGAATATGATGATTTGATTGCGAAGATGGATCTCGGTCGCATGGTTCGATGATCAGAATTTTGAGTTGCTGCTTAAGAGTTTTGATATATTGCTTAGGAATAGATAACAACATGTTTTTCATATGTATTTGCATTGTAAGGATAAGATTTTTCCGCAAGTTTTAAAATAAAAGAAAAAGGTTTTGATTTATTTTAAGTATCCTTACAATGACATTTGTGAAAAATTGCTGTTTATATGTTTCCATTGATAAGCAATATTGGAAAATGGATTTGAGTCTTTCATTTGTGATAGTGTCATAATTTACCAAATAAGGAAAGATTCTCATCACCCAAGTTTCAGTTGGATAGAAACTTGGAATCATGCAAGTTGTATTGTGTGATGAATGAGAATTTTCATCTTTGGGAAATTAAGACTAAGTCCTTGCTCACATGTATATGTGAGTAAAGTGAAGGACTAAAGGATTGGATACACTTGGTTGTGTGCTGGTCAAGTCGACCACAAGGAATGATAAGATTATTCGTCATGATTTACTAAAGTTTAGTAAATATGGTTATACTTACAAGTTTAAGTGTAATTCTGAAACATTGGAAAAGTTTCAATGCATGGCAGGACGAATGAGAAGAATCAAATTAGGCAGAAAGATCAAAGTTTCTCCAATCTAAAAAGGTGGGAGAGTGCTTAAGTATCTTGATTATGGTTATCTTAGTGATTATGAAACCATATCACAATTGATCCTCTAAGGACACCTTAGTGCATTGGTTTGGCTAAGGAAAAGAATCGTGAATTATTGAAATGGTTAAATCAAAAGATAAATCATACTTCGTTCCAAAATCAAATCTTAGAGTCATACTCTAAGATTGTAACTTGAGTGACATAATCTTTAGAAAGTTTATAACACTTGTCAAATGTAGAGTAAGATGTTTCCTATTCTTGTACATTTGAAGTTGGTTAGTTGTGATGTTTTGGATAAAACAAAGACCAACTAAGACCAATTGTGAGAAGTGTTTAACTTGATAAGAATCTGCACTAACTCTTGAATATTTGTTTTGTCAAGGAATGGTTCTTGAAAAGAGAATCTTATATGTCAAGAGGTCAGTGGGAGTCTTCAAAGATCTTGAGAAAGTTTTAAGAACTAATCAAGAGTATTGTTAATCACTAGCCCACGACTTGAGGTTTGTAACCTATCGTGTTGACATATTCTTATTTCTGTGCCTATTCCAGTTAAAGTTGACTATACTTGTGAGTTCTATGAGTTCTCAATTGTTTGCATAACAATGTGGAAGAAATGGTAGGCCCTTGAGCTGCCAAGTGGCAAGAAATTAAGATTGAACAAGTTCAGTCCATATGAGTTTGGGTTTGTCACTAACCATGTCTTGTGATTATGTTTTTGACAAATTCACATGGATAGGAATAATACACCATAATAAAAAATCTAAGTGTCATAAGGTTTCTCTCCGATTCATGAAAATGATTGTGAGGAAATGCTTTCACTAAGTAGATTTTAAGTAGATATCAATTGTGATATTTGCATTCTCAAAGTCATTAGTGGAGCGCGTGTGGCTAACCGACACACCAACATGGACTTATGAGAATGGCAAAAGGTCTAAACATTATGATTACGACATCCCTCTTCATAATTGTTTAGAAACACATGTGAGCTATCTAAGGAAAGGTGTATGATTTTGATAAAGTCTTATCAAAGCAATCTTGTATCAGAAATCTGAACTTTGGCAAGAAAGTCAATAAAGTATTGATTTCTAGAAGTCCAGTTGATTTCTAAGTACATGTCAAAGCTAGTGGGAGCATAAGTGTTGTGTTAGTAAGATAATAATCATTGTGCTAGTGGGAGCATGATTATTATGGTTAGTGTTTCAAGTTAGCAATGTTAATTATAGAAAACAAAAGATTCAATTTGCTTTGAAAAGTTGTTTTACTATAATTAAGGGAGAGGATTTATACTTCATTCCAATTCTAAAAGCTTAGATTGAGATTTTAATCAAATTTAGTCAAGGATATATATGAATGTTATGTTGGAATGGTTCAACATAAGGAAATTCTATATATGTTGCATTCTCAAAATTCGATTATGATTACGATATCCCTCTTCATAGTTCGAATTTTGAGAACATGGCAAATAAAAATTGTTTTATAGCATGAATCGGGTCCCATATGCTTCGGGTATAGGATCGATTACATGTGCTATAATATTTATCCATTCTAAATTTTCCAAATGCCTAGGGCGTTAAGAGGGAAAAAGGAATAGAACTGGATTTGACTAAAATGATTAAGCAATTGTCGAGGACAATCTGAGGTTTGCCAAAGATTGGTTGCTCATGGACAATGGGAAGTATAGAGATAGGACCATATTGACATATTCTGAAAGGAGGCAACTCTTATTTAGAAGTGATAGTCAAAATGGGAATATGGAATTGTCTCCATAGGTGGAAGTGATTCTTTGAATCTGTGTAAGATTAGAGAACTTAATGCAAGAAGGGTGTTCAAAGGAATGTACTTTGAATATGAGACTTCGTTTCCATGGAATTGCTCTCCATTGGAATACTTTGTAATGTTTGTTGCCAAGTCTTTGTGACTTGGGCATAGTCATTACAAGGGGATCATTGCATATAAGTTTAGAATCTAACAGATTATAGTAAATGGAAAGAGTTTGGTATTCTTACATTTACAATAAGGATTGAGATTGTGAAATGAGCATCATTGAAATGTTGTCAATCGATCTGTTTCACAAAGTAAGGATCATTAGACAAACATAGTGTGCATACTTGGAGTATGGCATAGCTATTGTTTGGACAAACATAGTGTGCATGCTTGGAGCATGGCATGACTATTGTTTTAATTCAAGTATTAAGTTGATAAATCGAAACATTATACAATGAATAATGAGTAATCAATATGGTGCTTAGATAAAAGGTGTTTTTATTTACACTCAAAGTGTTGGGGCCATATAGGATTAGTATTATTCTTGTGTTTCACTTTGCATTTTTGACTTCCAGAATAACTACGTCATTCTTACCCAATGACTAAGTTATTCAAACCATCCACAGTCGATAATAAGTTGGAAGTAGGTATTAAGGCAATACTGTCATGAAGCTGGTTTGTAGATGTCCAAGGTAATGAACATAGCAAGAGTTGCTGCAACATTCATGAGTGCTCATAAGTTCTTAGTATTGGATTAAACCCACGCTCATTTGAATCACTTCATGGATTTTATCACGAGTGAATCATGAGACGATAATATCTTATATTCTTCAAACCTAGAGATATGAGTTGTTGACTAGGAGTTGGTTATACATTGATTGCACGAAAACGCATTGGTAACCTGATGTTATAAAATGTGCCTTTGTGTATGATTCAACAAGTAGTTAGTACAAGCATATGAGTCAAAGTTCATCCATTCCTTTTACCCTTAAAGGGATAAAAGCGATATCTGTGGGCCCCTCGATGATTTAGTGATGACAACCTAAGTGCTTGGCCAAGCCTGGACTGATTTGATTTGTTCAATTAGTCGGTCGTCATAAATCAGAAATCGGGAAACAATAAATGGACAGAGAGAATGATTATAATCCATGTCTCAGTCCATATGATATCTAGAATGGAGGAATATATGATCACTTATCTAATGGACGCGTCAGTGATTTGTTCAGAGTTCGACAACAACTTTTAAGAGCTACGATTGCTGGTCAGGTTAGAGTCATACTTGCAATAATTGTTATTAGACTTATCCAAGTGGGAGACTGTTGGATTAGTGTCTAAGCCCATAACTATAATTGGTATATACTTGAACCGACCCGACATGGTCCATTTGGGTTGCATGGCATCTGGACATTTGGATAGACCTTTTGTGAGAAGAGGATATTTGTGACATATTAATATATTATAAGTTCTAATATATTAATATGAAATCATATTATTATAATTAGTATTGATCAAGAATTAATTTGGAATTAATTTAGTGATCAAAAGAGACTAATTAAATATATGGGGATTGATTGTGTAAATCATTTATTCTTATATATGTGGGCTTATGATCCATGATTCCTTATGTTGGGTTTAACCCATGTGGTGACCCATGGATACTCCATGGAGGTTAAAACCCATGGAGCATAAGGAATGGGTAAAGTCATGGGTTACATGGTGTAACCCTAATGTGCACACTATATAAAGACCCCATTGGGTGGTGAAATTGGCACTAGTGCATACACAAGAGGGCAAGCCGATTTCTATGAGTCAAGTATCCTCTCTCATGGTTATTCCAAGATGTTCGTGATGTTGTGTGAACCATTTGAGGTGTCACACTTGGGGCACTAGGCTCTTAAGCTTCATGGAATCAAGCTACAACAAAGAGGTATGTATTCTATCTAGTTTGGTTATCCTATTACATATGATTGTATGCTAGTTAGGGTAATACCTTGGAAAATTGATATTTTCATGTATAATAGAGAAAACATAGATCCAAGGTATTTAGGGTTGCATGTACACCTTAGGAGTGTTAGAATGCTCAAAAGCCAACAGTGGTATCAGAGCCTAGGCTTGTTTTCAATTATACTTCCTTATATTTGCTGAAAATCGAAGTTTTTGCTGTTCTGAGCCGGGGACTCGCCGAGTCCACTAATGGACTCGACGAGTCCATGTGTAAAATCATCCAACTTGTCGAGTTGGTTCATGCACTCGACGAGTTGGACCCCCTGACAACATATCTTCGACTTTTAAGGCTGGAATTGGTCTAGAATCATTACCTTAAACTGTTTTGGACTTATAAAACCTGTTTTTGATGTGGTAATGATTATGGTAAACCAATTTAAAAGTTATTATCAAAATTTCTAGTTTTATATATGTTTATATGATTCTTGAAAATTGTTGATATGGATTGTTCATTCTTATGAGTTTTGGTAGATCATAGGAATTATGTGCAAATTGTTTGTTAGTGTAATTCTTGATCTTAATGAAATTATAGGGACTCCATAACTTGTCCTCAAGTTATGAAATTCCTATGCTTGTTATCTACTAGAAACACTTGTTATTCATCTTAACAATCGACCATCCTAGCTAGAACATGAAGGTGTACGACCGTAAACCCTTGTACGGCCGTACACACCTCATAGTGCCGTAAACCCTTGTTGATGATCATAGTTGGCCTTAAACTCTCCTTAAAGCTAAGCATGGGACCAAGAACACTTCCTTGATACTAGATAGGACCTTAAAAAACCTCATTTGCATACTCCTTCATGAGTGTACGACCGTACACTCATGGGCCGTGAACCCCATGGCCGTACACACCTTAGTGTGGCCGTGAACCTCCCTTATTCAATCATATGTGATTTTAACACTTAGTTTCAAGTGTTTCCTAGTCCCTAGGGTGATCCCTATCATAACTAGTTGTGTTATACACTAATTTGATACAAATATGTGTCTTTACATGCTAAATAGGATCCGTGTATAATCGAGTCTGCACTTGACACTTAGCATCCTACAACAAATCTTACGTACGCATCACTCGCAACATGTGACTTCATACCCCTAAGTTTTTTACTATTTTCCATGTTTTTCAGGGGGGGGGGGGGAATACAAGCCCAATACAAATATTTTTGTAAACTTATACAAAAGAATTTCAATGAGTTTAAAACTTATGAAAATCGATACAACCAAAAGACTTTCCATGTTTTATAAAATATTTAGATATTTTTATCCCTTTTGTAATATGCTGAGCATAAGGGACGTTTTCAACTTACAAGTGTAACCACCTAGTTTTCAGATCAATACATAGTTATACATATACAAACACACAAACTATAAAAGGTATAGTTTGGGAATTCAATACATGGTTATACATATACAAACACACAAACTAAAGGTATAGTTTGGGAATTCAATACATGGTTATACATATACAAACACACAAACTATAAAAGGTATAGTTTGGGAATTCAATACAAGGTTATACATATACAAACACACAAACTATAAAAGGTATAGTTTGGGAATTCAATACATGGTTATACATATACAAACACACAAACTATATTAGGTATAGTTTGGGAATTCAATACATGGTTATACATATACAAACACACAAACTATAATAGGTATAGTTTGGGAATTCAATACATGGTTAAACATATACAAACACACAAACTATAATAGGTATAGTTTGGGAATTCAATACATGGTTATACATATAACACATCTTTTATGAACCTCTCCGTTATTTATTAAAAGGTTTTTCCCGTATTATTACTTGTAAAGTCGTTAATCTAGTTGAGAGACACGTATTTGGGTACAATTACATGTACTAGTGGAAGACTACCCTTATGATCCAGAGTATCCTTGAGGGAGAGCGTGAGTTTGTGTATAGATCTATACGGGACTGACAATCCCGCACCTTGCTGCTAGCTACAGTAGGACCGACAGGTCTACGGGTGACAAAGTCATAAAGGAATCTGGTGCCCGATTCGCGCCATATCAGTTTAGTATGGTCATAAAACTCGCAAGTAGATATCTACGATATATTTACGTAGTAATATACTTTACATGAACAATGTTTATTTAGTATAAATATGGAAAATACATGGTTTCTTTATGAGAAATAAAACTA
The DNA here is from genome assembly GCF_052849685.1 of Lactuca virosa. Classification (NCBI taxonomy): domain Eukaryota; kingdom Viridiplantae; phylum Streptophyta; class Magnoliopsida; order Asterales; family Asteraceae; genus Lactuca; species Lactuca virosa. Next base: position 267,197,928 of record NC_136434.1, read on the forward strand.
CTATACATACTGGTAATAACCAGGGTTTTTCAAACAGAACATTTTATTCTTAATGGCGATAGTCAGGGTGTTCTTACAAAAAGGGATTTTACATTCAAAACATTACTATATAATTAATCGGGTGGTAAATAAACATTCAAACAAATACTTTATGGAACAATGTAACAAACTCACATGTTAGAAAGTATTGGATTTTCTTGGAAACATACAAACATTTTCACTGATTCATTAACATAATTTTATTACAAAAAGATGCTTATGAACTCACCAGCTTTTATGCTGATACTTTCTTTCAAAACCGCTTGTATTCTCAGGAAATCAGTAGACAGGTACCTCGGCAGACTTTTGAGTAGACGGAGCGTATGGAGTCTTGTATTTCTTTTTATTACTTTTGGATGTATAAAAATATGAAGCAAACAGATGTAAATACTTTTTATATATATTCAATGTAATGGTTGTGTTTACTTTGATTACTATGATGCAATTGTTGTGATACTATACATGAAGTCACCCACCCTCGAACGTTTCCGCCGTTTCGGTTTGGGGGTGTGACAGATTGGTATCAGAGCTATTGTTTATAGTGAACTAAGTATACCGAACCTTACATGGTATACAACTATAAACACTAAGGGGGCCGAAGTGCTCTGAACTAAAAGTACACTTTTTCAAATATAAGTATTTTATAAGAAGTATACAAGTATACATACGTACCAGAAACATTATCGTAAGTAGAACAAAACAAAAGTATTTGGATGTTGAACACTACGGTTAAACCTGGATAGTTATGTAATCATGTCTGGGATCAATATAGCCTGATCAACTATATTTATTTGAGACATGACCAACATGTGTCTGGGAGTGACCGTAATGTTGCAGCAAGCCTAAAACTTACCTAACTATATACATCAAGAGATCGATAGAACAGAACATACAACATTAAAATACTATAGGAGTATTTTAGTTACTATAAGATAACAACAAAGTATTGAGCATACAATTATAATACTATAGAAGTATTATTAGATTCGACGTCTATTAACTATCTCTTTACCCCTATTCTCGCGTAGATATCATGGCTGTATTCAATCTCCCTAGCGACCCGTACTTTCCCAACCAAGAAAATAATGGATGGCTCGAGGCAGAGCCAGAAGAAAATCATGAAATTCCTTTGGACGATGACTTCACAGAACAATTCCCTGAAGAGGCTGACTCAGAACCTGAAGTCGAAGACCTACCTCAAGTGGCCCCAATACCAAATCCTAACCACCGACTTGAATTCCAAGGTCCAATGCCTATGTGGGTTGGGAGTTTGAATAGGTGGAGCCACGGGCAAGGCCCATCCCTCCCATACAACGGATACTGCAACTTCTACAATCTGAATGAGGGAGGCCCCGCAGACAGGGCTCTTCCAATCCTGGGTCGCCGAGTGGCTCGCAATGTTGAGCTAGGTGTGGCAACCATTCAGCGAACTGTGGAACTTGAAGCGGATTCAAGCGCCAGTATGGATCGCATTCATCGCCTTGAAATTGCTCAAGGGAGAGCTATGAGAGACAATGAAGCTCTACAGCAAGAGCTAGCTGCAACCCGAGCTGAGGTCATAGAGCTCTGAGCACGGCAGTCAGTATACGAGAGACACCTGCTTAATGTGGAGCGTCAACTGGCCGAATTAAGGATTCATTCGAGGGGTGTCCGTCGCCAATAGGAAATACTCTACTCATCCTTTCTTTTGGTTTAAGGAATATCCTTCATATCTATGCTCTAATTAGCACTTTTCCCCGTAAACATTCCTGTCTTGCAAGTACTGTTTCACTAGTTCTTTATGTTGTCAAAATTTCCTCTGTTAGTATGTTGTAGACCTACTACTAGGTCAAATTTTCCGAACTCTGTGTAGTCTCAATACCAACTATAGTGACAACAATCTTATTTCAGTTAAATATTATCATTATCAAAAGTATATTCTAGATCAGTAACATGCAAACTAAGTAACTCTATAAAAGTCATATCACTATTTCATCTTTGAAATTTATAACTGAGAAATACCACCTCACAAACGTATCGTCAGAAATTCATTCAAGAATAGTCACTTCAAATCCAAAAGTTTATTTCATATAGACTTCCTTTAAGGATGGCTATAAGGACACTATAGGAGTCGGATTATAATACTCTCGGAAGCCAGTATAACCTAGCTTAATTAACGCTCGTGCAATACCCACTTCCACAGAATACACCTCAGGAATATGATCAGAACCATTCAGGGTAGCCCTCCAAGGCGTGAAATTTATAAGTATATAAATTCGTGAAATACAACTACCGATGACCATCGCTACTCACAAGATCGTTTCTCGTCATGCCACAGAACCATGTCTTCACAAGGAGGTAACCAACCAACTGGCGAGACACCAATTCTGCAGATAGACTTCGCTACATTTCAGGCCACGGTCACAGCCGCTGTGACAGCTATCATGGCGCAATTCAATGCCAACAACCCAAATGAGAATGGAAACAGTTTCAACACTTCAAACCGTAGCAAGACACAAGGAAACCTTGCCAAGAGACAACAACCTGTGACAACTTCTACAGCCACGACGTCTGCCACTCCAGTACCAATGCCAGTACGGCAATATGCTGGAAATCTACCGGATTGTAAGAAATGCAACTTCCACCACGTAGGAAAATGCCGCATATTGCGATGTAAGAACTGCAACAGACAAGGACACACCACTCGTTTCTGCAGGGCACCGACACGATCAATCAGCCAAGTTCTTGGCGTGGAAGTGAGTCAGGTTTGTTATAGCTGTGGCGAATCTGGACATTTCAAAAGAGATTGTCCAAGGACTAAAAATGGCGAATAAGCTCGCTTCCGTAGGACCCCGACTCAACACATCACTTCAACTACCGATGCTAGTATAATTCAAGTATGCCATACATGTGGTGAAATGGGGCATTTCAAGAGAGACTGTCCGACGGAGAGAAATGACGGAAGAGAAGGAGGAGTGTAACAGCATGACATATAAGAGCAACGAGGAAATCCCCCTCCCTTTTTTGAGATTTTGGTACGTCTTCTAAATAAAATTTCTTTAAAGATTTAATCTATATTAGTATTAAAATTTAGGGAAATTAATAAGTAATTATAAATAACTTACTCGTCCGAACAAGTCACGACATCCATACGAAAAATGAAGATCCGTTCAGGGAAGCTATGATGGCTTAGTTTATACATCATGGTTGTGTATAGCTGAGATGTTGCAGACTTAGAGTGAGTGATTCCGCCTTAATTCCTGTTCCTTGTCTGGTTGTGGATTTAGGGCAGAGTCACTCAGTCGACCGTCTTATTTATCTTAATTATACATAACTTGTATATGCCAAGCGATCATAGAGGTACCAAGAAGAATCATAACATAAAGTATCGTCACTAGTTATCAAGGCACTTTCACTGCTAGTACGCGTTTCTTGCGGTACAATTTGTGACAGTGGTAATATTGAGAAAGCACTAAAAAGCCTACACATAATACACTATCGAGAACACTTCGGATACACCATCATTATAACAGACGTTTCTTTCAAATTGACCTAATACTTGTTTCTATAAAGAATCCATCGTAGTCATTCAACAAGGATTAGTGTAGTCCTCACCATACCAAGTTCGTGTGTCACGAAAACCTATCGCCTTAACCGACCGATTATCGAGACCATTGCCACTCGTAATGACAACCCGATATATATCTCTGAATCGCCTCTATCATATTCTAGACCCCAAAGTACTCATGCGAGGAGTACCTTACCCTCCGAAACCCTTCCGAAGTATACCCAACAAACCCTTCAGAACTACCACTCGTCCGATGGGTCAAGTTTAAGCTTAGAGACTAACACAAATCCATATTCAAGAGATAGACAAGAGAGTCGTGCTGATAGGAGACGAAAACCTTTGGAGTTCCAGGTTGGTGACCGTGTTCTTTTGAAGGGCTCACCCAGGAAAGGCACGATACGCTTTGGAAAGCGTGGAAAGCTGAATCCGAGATACGTAGGACCATTCGAGATTCCCGCTAGGATCGGTCCCGTAGCATACAAACTTCGTTTACCCTGAGAATTTAGCAGCGTACATCCTGTCCTCCATGTCTCGAACCTAAAGAAGTGTTTATGCGACGAAACCCTTGTGACCCTTCTTGATGAGATCGAGATCAACGAGAACCTTAACTTCGTGGAAGAGCCAGTAGAGATCATGGACCGATAGGTCAAACAAACGAAGCAAAGTCGTATCTCGATAGTGAAGGTTCACTGGAATGCCAAGCGGGGACCTGAATTCACTTGGGAGTGCGAAGATTCAATGGAACATAAGTACCCTCATCTATTTCTGAGTTCATGATTTGTATTCAGTGTCTGAATTTCGGGACGAAATTCCCTCTAACGGGGGGGGGGGGGGGGGATGATGTGACAACCCGAAATTTCTATCTTATACAACCATTCAATTCAATCAAATTCAGAATCAATTCCGCTATCCTTTAGCATTGTTTAGAGCCTGTTTAAGTGTTCTAAGCCTAGTACCATCAAGGTTTGGGTTTAGGAATGAGATATCTTAAGTCATAGTATAACATTCGGGCCAATCACTCCTTCAAGAGGAGTGTACGACCGTACACCCATCTACGGCCGTGAACTCTCACCTATATAAGTGATACTCAGTCATTTTTCAACACTTTTCACACTTCCAAGCCAAGAATTCGGATTCTCTCTCAACTATCATCAATTCTCTCATCTAGATCTTCAAAGATGTAAGTGTTTCCTACCTTAATTTGTTGTTACATTGCTTTAACTAGTGATGAATCCATGTTTTCATCCCATAAATTTCATCTTTGGTTAGATCTTCATCTTTCACCAAGAACACCAAGAACACACACTAGTTCTTGGTAGCCGTAAACCCTCAATCAAGCTTCCAAATTGTGAGTAACTGCTTCCTATGCTTGTTATCTACTAGAAACACTTGTTATTCATCTTAACAATCGACCATCCTAGCTAGAACATGAAGGTGTACGACCGTAAACCCTTGTACGGCCGTACACACCTCATAGGGTCGTAAACCCTTATTGATGATCATAGTTGGCCTTAAACTCTCCTTAAAGCTAAGCATGGGACCAAGAACACTTCCTTGATGCTAGATAGGACCTTAAAACACCTCATTTGCATACTCCTTCATGAGTGTACGGCCGTACACTCATGGGCCGTGAACCTAATGGCCGTACACACCTTAGTGTGGCCGTGAACCTCCCTTATTCAATCATATGTGATTTTAACACTTAGTTTCACGTGTTTCCTAGTCCCTAGAGTGATTCCGTATCATAACTAGTTGTGTTATACACTAATTTGATACAAATATGTGTCATTACATGCTAAATAGGATCCGTGTATACTCGAGTCTTCACTTGACACTTAGCATCCTACAATAAATCTTACGTACGCATCACTCGCAACAGGTGAGTTCGTACCCCTAAGCTTTTTACTATTTTCATGTTTTTCAGGGGGGGGGGGGGGAATACAAGCCCAATACAAATATTTTTGTAAACTTATACAAAAGAATTTCAATGAGTTTAAAACTTATGAAAATCGATACAACCAAAAGACTTTCCATGTTTTATAAAATATTTAGATATTTTTATCCCTTTTGTAATATGCTGAGCATAAGGGGCGTTTTCAACTTACAAGCGTAACCACATAGTTTTCAGATCAATACATAGTTATACATATACAAACACACAAACTATAAAAGGTATAGTTTGGGAATTCAATACATGGTTATACATATACAAACACACAAACTATAAAAGGTATAGTTTGGGAATTCAATACATGGTTATACATATACAAACACACAAACTATAAAAGGTATAGTTTGAGAATTCAATACATGGTTATACATATACAAACACACAAACTATAAAAGGTATAGTTTGGGAATTCAATACATGGTTATACATATACAAACACACAAACTATATTAGGTATAGTTTTGGAATTCAATACATGGTTATACATATACAAACACACAAACTATAATAGGTATAGTTTGGGAATTCAATACATGGTTAAACATATATAAACACACAAACTATAATAGGTATAGTTTGGGAATTCAATACATGGTTTTACATATAACACATCTTTTATAAACCTCTCCGTTATTTATAAAAAGGTTTTTCCCGTATTATTACTTGTAAAGTCGTTAATCTAGGTGAGAGACACGTCTTTGGGTACAATTACATGTACTAGTGGAAGACTACCCTTATGATCCAGAGTCTCCTCAAAGGAGAGCGTGAGTTTGTGTATAGATCTATACGAGACTGACAATCCCGCGCCTTGCTGCTAGCTACAGTAGGACCGACAGGTCTACGGGTGACAAAGTCATAAAGGATACTGGTGCCCGATTCGCGCCATATCAGTTTAGTATGGTCATAAAACTCGCAAGTAGATATCAATGATATATTTACGTAGTAATATACTTTACATGAACAATGTTTATTTAGTATAAATATGGAAAATACATGGTTTCTTTATGAGAAATAAAACTACTATACATACTGGTAATAACGAGGGTTTTTCAAACATAACATTTTATTAATAATGGCGATAGTCAGGGTGTTCTTACAAAAAGGGATTTTACATTCAAAACATTACTATACAATTAATCGGGTGGTAAATAAACATTCAAACAAATACTTTATGGAACAATGTAACAAACTCACATGTTAGAAAATATTGGATTTTCTTGGAAACATACAAACATTTTCACTGATTCATTAACAAGTTTTTATTACAAAAAGATGCTTATGAACTCACCAGCTTTTATGTTGATACTCTCTTTCAAAACCACTTGTATTCTCAGGAAATCAGTAGACAGGTACCTCGGCAGACTTTTGAGCAGACGGAGCGTATGGAGTCTCATATTTCTTTTTATTACTTTTGGATGTATAAAAATATGAAGCAAACAGATGTAAATACTTTTTATATATATTCAATGTAATGGTTGTGTTTACTTCGATTACATTCAAAACATTACTATACAGTGAAAGCATTTCCTCATAATAATTTTCATGAAGGAGAGAAACCTTTTGCCAATTAGATTTTATAGTGTTTGTGTTTCTATCCATGTGAATTTGTCATAACCATAATCACAAGACAAGGTCTGTGACAAATCCAAACTCATATGGACTGAACTTTTTCAATCTTAATTTCTTACCATCTGGTAACATAAGGGTCCTACCATTGCTTCCAAGTTATTGTGTAGCTCACCCCTGCATATTAATGTACTTTCCATTGATCAAGGTGCTTTGCCTTATGCATTCAAATGAGAACTCACAGAACTCACATGCATAGTCAACAGGAATGGGCACAAAAACAAGAATGTGTCAACACGATAGGTTAGAAACCTCAAGTCGTGTGCTAGTGTTGAACAATAGGTTTATTCTTGATTAGTTCTTGAAACTTTTCAAGACCTTTAAGACTCCCACTGACCTCTTGACATATAAGATTCTCTGTCAAGGAACATTTATTGACAACCATATATTCAAGAGTTAGTGTGAGACCTTATCAAGACAATACTTCATGTAATTGGTCTTAGTTGATATTTGTTTTATCACAACTTCCAATTTTAAATGTACATGAGTAAGAAAACTTTTCTACTCTACATTTCATGATGCGTTTATAAACCTACTTTAGAACATGTCACTCAAGGTACAACTTGGAGTAACTTAGAGTACGATTCTATAACTTGAATTTGGAATGAAGTTTGATTCATTTTATTGATTTAACCATTTCAACATTCCTGATTCCTCTTCTTAGCCATACAAGTGCACTAAGGTGTCCTTAGAGGATCAATTGTGACATGGTTCCATAATCAATAATATGATCATAAAACACGATACTAAAGTGCTCTCTTTTCCTTTTAGATTGGAGAAACTTTTATCTTTCCGCCTAATTTGATTCTTCTTATTCGTTCTGCTATACTTTGAATCTTTTCAATGTATCAAAATTATACTTAATCTTGTAAGCATAATCATATTTACTAAGCTTTCAGTAAATCATGACGAATAAACTTTATTGTATTTTGTGGTGGACCTGACCAGTTCACATCAATGCGTACTAGATCCTTTCATCTTTCACTTAACTTACATATATATATGTAAACAAGGAATTAGTCCCAATTTTCCAAGTACCAAGACTTTCATACATCGCAAGATTCATATCATATGATTCCAAGTTTCTTTCCAATTGAAACTCGGGCGGTGAGAATCTTTCCTTACTTAGAAAATCAGGACACTACCACAATCGATATAACTAAGAATCAAACCTTTTTCAACATTGCTATTAATAGAAACATACAAACAACAATTTTCACAAATGTCATTGCAAGGAAACATAAAATAAGATAAAATCAAAATTTCCTTTATTTATAAAATTACGGAAAAACTTGTCCTTACAATGCAAATTCATATGAAAACTATGTTTCTAAATATTCCTAAGAAATCTATCATAACTCCTAAGTAGCAGCTCAAAAATCTGATCATCAAACCATGCGATCGAAATCCATCTTTTCACGATCAGACTCAGCTGACTCTTCCTTTAAGCTTCCTTTCTTTTCTTTGATCCTACAAAACATCAAAATGCAATCTTATCACATCATGTATTAAGAATCTATAAATAGGAACTTAATAGAGTTAGATAGTGAACTTACCTGAAGCAGAGTCATACATTTTGACTTTACCATCCTTGCGATCCTTCAGGTAGATACGGAAGCTTCGCATCCAATGCCCCTTCTCTTGGAAATAGAAACAAACAAACTCTTTTGGAATGGCGCATGGGATTATCTCAGACTCGACCTTTCTCTTATGATCAAACTTTTTGACCATTGTTGATTCAACAAAAATTAGCAAATATGTAAGACCGATAAGGGTCACGTCGTGATCCGTCATATAGTAGTCATTAACAAACTGACCATACGACTCGGGAAGTGATTGAAGAACCAAGTCAACAGCCAACTTCCTCGGGAAAACGACACCCAACATTTCCAGCCTGTCAATATGGAACTTCATCTCCAAGACGTGAGCACATACAAACTTTCCATCTTCGTGTTTGCTTGCCAATAGGGCTTGAGTGACCTTGAACTTTTCAAGTCGACGAACACGTGGGTCAAGGAGAATAATTGGAGGAGGTGGAGGAAGTGAAGTATGATTTCATGGAACATCATCTTCATGAGGAACGCTTTTTCCAAAAGGTTCGGGAAAACCATAGTTGTCAAAACTAGACATATACAAGGGAGAAATTCAAGTTAGTTGATTTAGTCCTTAATATAACACCCAAATGAAATATTAAGGCTAGGACCCAACACAATAAATCACAATTCGGAAGAGGGATGACGTAATCCGATTGTATATTATTTGTCGGTAGGTAAATGATGATTTACCAATTCCACCATGAAAACGGAATTTTAACGAATTAGGTTTTGAATGGAATTCCTAGATCTTTTGAGATTCATTGAACTTTTCAATGGCATGTTTAATCTCGATTATGCCCTTCAAGTCTGTGACTGGGATACCGAGGATTAAAAACAAGGTGTGAATAACCATGCAAATTAGCTTGGTACTCTCAAAGTCATTTATCACCTAATCAATGTGCCGGTTAACCACACACTCTCCATTAATCTATGATAACCTACGAGCTACCCATTGCTATCATTCATTAGTCCCATTAGTGTGCCGGTTAACCACACACGCTCCACTAACGACCAATAAGGTGCAATGTGTAATTTCATGGATTAACACCAAATTCACATTTTTCCTAAGTAACTAAGATTTGAGAATTCATAAAACATTTAGTTACTTGTATTTCATTATACTTATTAATGAAAGTTTGTGTCCTATCCTACCCGTTCGGCTAACGACCCTCCACTGCTCAAGGTTACGGTGGGTAAGAGTGTATACCCAATGGTGGTCATTTTACAGGCCGCTTCCTTAAACACCCCTTATAGACTAGCTTCGTGAATGAGGCCTACTAATGGTAAGACTGAATTTTAACTTATACATATATTATATATTAGACTTTTAATTTTATATAGTATAAGGGTGTATTTTACACATTTAAAATACTAAGTGGTTTAATCTATTAATAAATTAGACTTTTAATTTAATTAAACTTAAACCATGTCGTTATGGATTTATTAATTCTCTCTTTTAATTAACCACTTAATTAATTTAATAAAACCATAAGGGTGTAATTTGAACTATTCAAAATATCAAGGTTCTAAATTTAAGATTTCAAAATTAAGGCTATTTAATTAAATTTTAAGTTACAAAACCAAGAGGTGCACTTGTGAACCTTTTCAAATTACTAGGTATTTAGAATTTAATATTTCATAATTAAGACTTTCAAATTCCAAAAGTTGAAGGCAAATTTTGAAACTCTTCAAAATCTTTTAGATCAAATTATTAAACTAATAAAATAATCACATAATTTTATCTCTTACTAATTTGACCTAATTCAATTCATATAGCAAGATAATTCAAATCAAATAATACAAATAATCAACTTATCATATAATCAAATTATCTTAAAATTTGACAATTATCCTTCAATTTGGATGAATATAATCATTACCTTATCATAAAAAACGATTTTTTATTAGTCAAAACAGTTTGTGGTAATGATTCTAATCCAAAACTTGCCCAAAAAACTGAAAATCTGCCCACTGAACAGTCACCACGTCGTGGTAACTTTGACCACGTTGTGGTCATCAGGCAGATTCCAAAAAAAAAAAACGATTTCCTTGCTTTGAACAATTACAAATGCATTAATATAACAGAAAACACCCTAGGCTCTGATACCACTGATGGGTTTTGAGCACTATAACAATTCTATGATGCACATACAACCCTAGATTCTTTGGATCTAAGTTTTCTCAAGTTATACATGCAATTTCATTTTTATCCAAAACATATACCCTAGCTAGCATGCATTTGGAGATATACAACATAAAACTAGTTAGATGAATACCTCTTTGTTGTGGCTTGTAATCCTTGGCCTTTCAAGAGCTTAGTACCTCAAGTGTGATACCTCTAATAAGTTACAAACACCAAAAGCAAATGGAGGATAATGAGAGTGAGGCTAAGAGGCACTAAAAATGGCTAGGGTTCCACCTTGGAGTACAAGTCCGATTTTGGGAGTGCAAGGGTTCAATTTATAGTGTGGAATCCTTAGGGTTTCATACATAAAACCCTAATTTACCTAAGCCTTTAGGTATTCCAATGATCCATATGATAGGCCTTTTGGACTAACTCTTCATGGACTCTCACATAGATTTAGCCCATCCTTAATCAACATGAATCATTAGCCCAAACTATAAATATTACTTATTTACCTAATCAGTCCCTGTAAATTTAATCAGTGTCTTTTGATCACTAAATTAATTCCAAATTAATTCTTGATCAATACTAATTAAATAATATGATTTCTCAATTAATATATTATTCATATAATATAATAATATATTAATAAATCACAAACAACCTCTTTCTCAAATATCCATCCTATCAAATTGCTCTGGTGAAGGCAACCCAAAAGGACCATACTACTATCGGGTCAAGTACATACCAATTATAGTTATGGGCTTAGAAACCTAATCCAACATTTAGGACATTCAATTTATATGGTTTGTGTATATGATTCCTTTAAGGAAGCGAGTGTGTGTTTTATTGCTCTTAGTTAAGATGAATTTTGTCACTATATTTCATGTGTCATTATTGGATCTAAGGTGTGTAGGATGCATGCGTAATGCTATGATATGCTTGTATGATTAGTTAGACTATTGAAGTATTACTTGATTGATTTATAATTATCTGATATATATATATATATATATATATATATATATATATATATATATATATATATATATATATATATATATATATATATAATTTTGTATGGGATTGTTTTGGTCGAAAATTAATCAAGTAATAAATCAACCAAATTATATGAGAGGTTGTGATGTTGTAATCAAATCTAGTGAGAAAATTTAGAGTAGGTGACACAAGTGGTTTTAAGGATAACCCTAGATCCTTGCTAGGATCTTCGACACAAGACCTTGGGAGGTGATAATGATCACCTTCCTTGTTAATTTGTATTAATTGAAAGATGAGTTACAGATGAAATGATGAATGTACGAGTATAATTGTTGTAGCAAGTCTAGGTGTTTTTTGTGTGCAAAATACAGAACTATTTATACTCTAGTATAAGTAACAATAAGTCCGATATTTCTGAGATCCTTTTGAATAAAAATGAACACATTGGTTTGACTTGGTATTCCCGAGTCTTTTTCCTGGTTGAAGTGTTTCTTCGTTGAGAATGAGTCTTATGTTGACTAATTTTGTACATGTGAGAAAAAGACTAGAAATATATCCGTTAGAAGTGTTAGGAAATAATAATATTAATTGTTAGGATCCTGAGATAGGTTCGGGATCCTAAAATATCATGAAGATCCGGGATCCTGAATAGGGTTGAGGATGTTGACCCTAACAATTGCCCCTAAATTATACTTGCGAAATATCAAGGTTAATTTCAAATATTCAAAGGTGTAATTTTATGTAGATAGAGATAATGTTTCAAATTTTAAACCATAATGGATAAAATTTATCTGTTTAATACTCATGATCATGTGGTCAAATCATCTTTCTCTCTCTTGCCTGACAATGAGATAAATAGGGTCAACCGAAGTAAAATTTTATTTACTTTTTCTCACTTTCCTTTGATCATATTTGGCTAACTTCGAAGGCAACTTCTTACTCCTTTCTCTTTTTTCTTCTCCTATCTCGATCATGGGTAAAAATATGGTTTGCTCTCGAGCTAGCATTCTTGCCCCTTATAAAGATGACTTTACCGATCAAAACCTCCTCACTTACAATACGACTTGCTTGTTTGATGATGAGGATATTGGGTTCGTGAAATCCATTGAGGTTTTTCCTATAGACACGATTTTTAGGCATTTTGATCCTTCGATTCAACCAGATTTCATTTCTTCTTCACGAGTTTTCTTTCCTAAATACCCCTTCTCTTTAGGATGAAAGTACCCCTTCCCTGGAATTGTTTTTGAGTTTTTCGAAATCACAAAAAATCTCATATATCCAAGCCATACCGGTCATATGGAGGATCCTATTCCGGATCAATCAGTTGAATCAATATAATGACCTAGGAATAGGCATCGCTGAACTGGCTCATGTTTACGATCTCTCTACCTTCAGGAACACCTATTTCTTTCTAAAGCTCAAACCTAACAAATCTCCACTCATTCTGAAATCAAAACACAATGATAGAGCTTGGAAAGATAAATACTTTTTTGTGAGGCGTGACACTATTCTCGACGGGGATCTTCTACCAAAGTTTTGGGTCAAAAAGGGTAGGATTTACTCTTTAGTTGAAAGGATCCTGGGATTCACTTTCTTGTTTTTTTATTGTGATGTAGGGTTCAAATTTGAAGAGATTGATCTTGCCGCTGAGGATACTGAGGACACGGTTACGAACTTCCTTACTTTATCTACAACCGACATGTCCTTTAGGCTAAAAAATTCTAGTCTCCAAGAGGGTTCTTCCACCACAGCTTCAATGGCTACTGGTAAGGATTTCACCTTCTTTATATTGTTTTACCTTATCTTTGGGATCCTAAGCTGATAGGGATCCCTAAAACAGGATCTAAAGCTACCCGCTCTAGTGTTCAATTTATCTAAAACATGATCTAAAACAGGACACGGTTACGAACTTCCTTACTTTATCTACAACCGACATGTCCTTTAGGCTAAAAAATTCTAGTCTCCAAGAGGGTTCTTCCACCACAGCTTCAATGGCTACTGGTAAGGATTTCACCTTCTTTATATTGTTTTACCTTATCTTTGGGATCCTAAGCTGATAGGGATCCCTAAAACAGGATCTAAAGCTACCCGCTCTAGTGTTCAATTTGGCCTTTCTGGTATTGAGGATGACGTGCCTAGTGGTTTGATTATGGTGAAGAAGGAAAAAGCCGCCTCCTCTTTTCCTCCCAAGAGGGCTCACATCGATCTTACTGTTAAGAGTCCAAGTTCCCTGAAAAGGAAAATCGTTGAGGCTAGAGATTTGAGACTGGAAAACCTTGGATCTGAGGAAGCTCTCAAGAAGCTGGTTTCTTTTTCTCAATCTGTAAGTGCTTCATGCACTCTGGTTATTATTTTTCTAATTTATTATTTTCATTCTTGTTCCAGGTCTCTGATCACGTTTCTCGATCCACTGCCGACTTGAAGGTCAGAGTTGAGAAGGATGAGCTAGCCTTAAAGGAGAAGGAGAAAGAGTGGAAATCCATCAATGAGGATCTCCTAATAAGGGTGGAGCTGCTGAGTAAAGAGAAGGATGAGAAAGAAGAGGATCATGCTGCTGAGATGGCGGAGGTGATATCCGAGGTGAGGTGCGGTGCTGTTGTCGCTGTCTAGAAAGCTAAGATCAAAATTGTGGAGGACGTGGCCAACGTGGGATCCTGGAATGTAGATGGATGGAACGAGGCCCTAGCTAAACTAACTGGTGAACATGTTAACACTATTCAGGATCCTGTAAAGCAGCAGAAGGTGGGAGGAGAAGAGAAAGAAGCAAGGAAAGTCCTTGGTGGTGACGACCAAACTATGGTTTAGGTTTGATTAGTTGAAAATGATTTTGGTACTTTGGATGTAATACAATTGACTATTTTCTTTTTTTGGCAGGGTTGGTGGGTAAACCTTTTAATGTTATGGTTGCTTTATATCTCTTTGTTTGCGTGGTTGATATGACTGTAGCAATAGGTCTTCTAAGGATCCTCAGACAATCAGGATCCTAAAGAGTTCAAGTTTTACAAGAACTCTTAAGATCGTAATAGTCTGAAATAGTTAGTTATCAATTTGGGATCTCAAAATAGTTGGGATCCTTAGAAGAATAAACCTTTAATTATTACGTAGGAAAAATAGCTTTAAGGATATATAGAACCTGGTAATCTTTAGGTTTTATAATATTTTAACTTAGGAGAAGCCTTGATTTATGATCCCTTAATGATCTTGTAGTTCGCATAGGTAAGGATCCTACTTTAGGAGTTCATCTGTAAGGATCCTTATTGAGCTCTTAGCAAACAATTAGGGAGGATTCCACCTTAAGAAGCAACTGGCAATAATCCTAACTTAGAAAATAACCAAGGATGATCCCACCTTAAGAAACAATTGGGAATAATCCCAACTCAGAAAACACCTAGGGAAGACCCCACCTTATAATATGATAATGTTCTAATAAATTTTCTGGGGAAGATCCCAACTTAAGATAACATGCCAATGTTATAAACCTTAGCAAATTACTGGGGAAGATCCCAATACAAGATAACATGTGAATGTTATAAATCTTTGATTAAATGTTAGGATCCTTACATATGTTCAGAAATAAGAGGGTTGCCAAGTCACTAAGCATGAAATGATCCCCTTATTCGCTTCCCATAGTAAGACATCATGCGTCTAAGTGAGGTGTAAAAACCTAAACTCATGTGAAAGAGGTAATTAGCTCTTTAAACCTTAGAGGGGATTAAGTACCCTTAATCGTAGGAGAGATGACCAGTCTTTATTTGTAGTTGTTGGGATCCTTAAGCTTCTGCGTGTTGCAAACGTTACCTTGGGGTGGGCGTTAGCTTGGCTAACTCCCCTACAATGCTTAAGTCAATAATATTATTTGAAAATAAAAGAATTAAAACAAAAGAAAAAGGTAAAGAGTGTGCACATTGGATCTTGTTGGAAGGCGAAACATTTTAACTTACATAAAATATGTTTTCAAGTGTATGACATTCCAAGATCTTGGTAAGATGTCCCCTTCGAGGGTAGCTAGCCAATATGTCCCTTTTCCTACTTTCAAATCGATGAGATATGGCCCTTCCCATTTAGGTGCCAACTTACCTGCACTAGTATCCTTGGTATTTTGGAATGCTTTCCTAATAACAAAGTCACCTACCTGGAATCTTCTGACTTTTATAATTTTGTTATAAGTTTTTGCGATTCTTTATTGATGAGCTGTAATGCAGATCCTAGCAAGATCCCTGAGTTCATCAACAATGTCGAGATCCTGGGCTAGGATCTCATCATTATTTTACTGATCTTGAAGTTGGTATCTTGTTTAAGGGATTACTACCTCAGTTAGGATCACAACTTCTATCCCAAACACCAAAGAATATGGAGTTTGACATGTGGCTGTCTTTGATGTGGTCCTGTCTGCCCATAGGATGAAAGGAAGTTCTTCGGCCCATCTCCTTTTCTTCGCATCTAGCCTTTTCTTCAAATTATTGACTATGATTTTGTTGCTAGATTCTGCTTGACCATTGGCTTGGGGATGAACATGAGTGATAGTTATCATTTTAATTCCCAAACTGGTGCAAAATTCTCTAGTCCTTTTCTTGTCAATTGGGACCCATTATCACATATGATTTCAACTAGGATCCCAAACGTGGTCAAGATATTGCGTTTAATAAATGAGACTACCTCTTTATCTCTTACCTGAACAAAGGCTTCAGCCGCTATCCACTTTGAGAAATAGTCTGTCAATACTAGCATGAAGACCTTTCTTCCAGGAGCCTTTGGTAATTTTCCAACTATATCCATTCCCCATTTCATGAATAGTCAGTAGGATATAATGGGATATAGAGGTTCTGCCGGTTGATGAAGGATATGTTGGAAAGAGTGTCCAAGGTCATTAATTATTGGTAATATTTCTAATAATAACAGGGTCCTTTTGGGTTGCCCTCAAGACCAAAATTGAGAATAATAAATAAAGGATAACTTTTTTTATTAATTATTATGGTTAATAATTAATTAGAAACTAACTACAAAAATATTTTGGGAATTAATTAACAGTTTAATTAATTAAAGGGTTGAATATTCATTAATCGATAGTTGGTTAATCAGGAATGTTCCAGAACCCTTATGGATTTAGGGTTGGATGAAAATCACTCCATCCCAAATGGGAAAAGGAGTGAATTTCATTGTTAGGCTCCCATCCCACATGGGAAGGAGTACAAAACCTAGGAAGGCATCCAAGGCTATAAATAGGGCCTTAGGGATTTCATTCTTCCTTGCATCTTGGCTTGATGTTTGCCAACCCTTCTTCCTTCCCCTTTAGGGATGATTTCTAACCCTCTTAGGATTTTTGAAATTGACCATTATCCTAATTATTTTTATTCCACTCTTTGGTGTCATTGGGTGTGATACCATTAGAGGGATTCTGGTTTGGGTCCTCTCATCCAAACAACTTCATGGAGGATCAAGATCTCAAGCAAGGAGATCAAGGGCTATGAAAAAGGTATGTTTTTCTTCTTTGTATTTTTGTTTTCTAGGGTAGATTTAGTTAACATGAAACCATAGATCCAAAGGTTGCATGTACACTTAGGTATATCATTGTTTTTATTTTTCTGCTACGTAGTTTAGAGTGTACTTGATGCGTAGAAACCCCAACAGTGGTATCAGAGCCATTGGTTCATGATTACATTTACTCTAGATCCATATTTTATATAAATGCTTGTTTGAAATTGAATAAAAGAAGAAAATTTGGAAAATTCATAATTGATAAAACCTTTAATCGCAGCTCACGACGTGAGAGCTTGGTGCTCACGACATGAGCATAGCACATTTGGGTTTCCATAATTTTTTCATTTTTCAAATTTGAAGTTCTATTAAATATGGATAAATACCAAATTTAAAATGTTTTAAATCTAGAAAATTGATAAATATTATTTAAATATGATTATTTCAATTTGAATATTTATTTATTATCTAAATAGTGAATTTAAATATTTAATATTGTTTATAATAGAGATTTATAAATTTGAATATTAACCCCTCATGGATCATTAATTATTACATTGCATCCTCGCAATTAATTAGAATTAATAATAGACAACTAAATTTAAAGAGTTTTAAATTTATCCCTTATATATATATATATATATATATATATATATATATATATATATATATATATATATATATATATATATATATATATATATATTAGAATTGTGTTTATTATATGTATAATAAAGTTACAACTTGCGTACTCGCATGTTTTAAATATTGACATTGTCAGTCTTACCATGACTAGGCTCACCCATTCTGATGTAGGGGTTTAAGGATGTCTCTATGATTCCTAATGAGTTCGGTTTTTAATATGCTTCGTGCTTACGACCGTCACCGCCCTATTGAAATTTTAGAATGGAGTCGCCGAAAGGGTTTAATAGTGATAATGGTCAATTTAAAAGTATTTTAAATACAAGTATAAAACAAAATCCCGTTTTATTAATAGAATATGAAGTTAATATTATCCATGAAAACTGCATTTTTTCTTTATATTCTGTTGATGGAGCTCGAGTGGTTAACCGACACATCAATCTAGAGTATATTTGAGAATGATATGGAACTCGCGAATCTCAAGTGTAACTTAAGCCGGGGACCATGCGATTTTGCATGGTTAATTCACAATCTATTTAATGTGAATCTTATGTTATCCATAAAAGTTGCACATTCTTTTTATAACTTGTTGATGGAGCTCGTGTGGTTAACCGACACATCAATTTGAGAGTATAGGTAGAGAATGATGTGGAACTCGTGAATCTCAAGTGTAACTTGAGCCAGGGACCACACGATTTTGTATGGTCGGTTCACCATCTGTTCAGTGATCCGCGGCTACCCTGTCATAGAATCTAAGATGAACATAATCCGAGATTAACATGCCATTGATAGTCAATGAATATCAAAGATCTAGGAATTTCGTGGTGATCGAAATTGGCAAAGGGCTTTGCCTACCTAAATAACTTTATGGTGTGTTTACGACATCCCTTTACACATCATGAAGCCAAATATGGATCCTAGCCTTCTAAAATAATTTTATTTAGGGTGATTATTTTCTAAGGATTAATGAAACAAACTATAATGGAAAATGATATTGAATGATGTCTCTAATCTTATCCACTAAAATCTACTGCTATAAAACCTTTGAAAGGATTAGCTATGTGGATGATCAATCTTGTCAACTTCATAGTTTAGGAATAGTTCTCATTAACGAAAGGAAAGATCATACCTTTGATAAAGCTCTTCCTCGGTTACTTTAAACCTCACATTCTAAACTGTTATAAAGAAAAGTTACCAAGTGTACATTGTGAATTGACATATTGAAGTAAAATGGAATTTCCTTGAGTTAGGAGTTGACTAGAGTTAGTCGACTAGCTGTCATGTCCATATAATCAGTTCATTCTGATTTTGATATGAACAACTTGGAATATCCATGAAGGAGTTGTGTAGCATGTTGAGGTTTCCTTCAGGAACTAACATGGCCAATCATAGAAACTCAAATTTCAAAACACTCCCATATTTTTACTATCATGAATAGAAGTGTCAAGAAGGAGAAAGCCAATTACCCATGGGTTAAAAGGCGATTAGTGTTGGTATACCTAATCTAGGCCCAAATACCTAGGATAAAGGAAGGCTTATTCTGAGACATGTTTTGATAGCTATTTGTTTACATAACAAGAAAGGACTAATAAAGCACACATCCCCTATATATATATATATATATATATATATATATATATATATATATATATATATATATATATATATATATATTTGAAGTGAAAGAACTAAAACATGGAGAAGTTAAATTTGATCATGTATCACAAACCCTTGATACTTTCTATAGGATCGAAAGATAACTAGTTCTCCCATGTTTGGTGTTCAATAAAATATATGGATTTATAATGCCATTAGAACATTACTTCTAAACCTTGAGTATTTACTAAGGATTAAGTATTGACATTTGCAAGAATGTGTAGTGACTGAAATGAAGTAAGAAGACTAAAGCATGGAAAAAATAATTTGATCGTGAATGCCATGCCGTTGCTATTATTTATAGGAGCAAAAGACAACTATTTTCGAATGTTTAGCCTATGGTCTTATAATTGAAATTGTTTATACTATGTTTCATGAGATGGTTCTGAATTATTTAAATTTAGAGCAATCTAACATGTTAAAAGAAAGTCATGAAATCTATGAAACTAGTATAGTAGCAATAGTTCAAAGTTGATTCAAATATTTGAATAAGGTGTATTATTGTGGTGAAAATATCTGTTGAAATTAGTTTACCTAATGAATCGTTTAGATTGACCACAATACATACTGATTCAAATACATCCAAAAGGTTTGGGTGAAATGTATTTGTGGAATCATAGTCTTGGATACATAAATGAGAAATGCATTACCAAGTATCCAGTTGGATCGGATTTTGGATATCATTTGACCTCGAGTCTCATGATAAATGCAAATCTTGTTTAAAAAGATAGATGATGAATACATATCTGGGTGATGTGAATATCTGTTGGAATTAGTTTGCACTAATGGACCATTCAGATTAACCACGATACATGGTAAGACCAACTTTGTATGAAAGCGAGTATGGGACCTTTCAGGTGTTCAGAGCTCTTATAAAACGAAGTTAAGAATCAACTGGGCAATAGGATGAGACACTCATAGTGAGAATCTCAGTCCAAACTTTATCGATAATCTAAGGAATTGTGAAAGAGTCTCACGAGCTATCTCCACCCAAAACACTACCACAAGGAGTGTTAGTTGGATAGAGAATCAAATTGCTCATTGATTTTCTACTAGATGAGTCGCATTGTATCATGAATAGATGAGTCGCATTGTATCATGAATAGTGTTACCGTAAGTCTTTTGGTCTTATACCAACTAAGAAGGTTCATGAAAGATTTTATGATATGTGAAGTGGAATTCAATCCTCTCTACCACATATGGAATTCTACGATTATGAGGATTACGCTCATCATGAAGTGCTCGACAATCTAGAACTTATAATAGAGATGTATTATCTTGTTAGAGAACCCATCAAGCATTTTGGATAATTGTTCAACAATCCTTTTGAAAAAAATGTATGTTGCTCGAAGGACAGTCTTCCAAGAGAGGGAGCTGATTTCCAAAAGGGCTAGTGGGAGCTACATTGATCTTGATAAGATTTGAGAGTCAACCAACAAATAACCTAAAGTTGGACCTAGCATTCAATTCGGGATTGAAAGAGCTATTGAGGAAACTGACATACCTCTACTTTTTCCTTATAGATCCGATCGAGGATGTTATACACCTATTTATATAAGAGTTTATATTACTGAGGTGAATGAGTCACTAGTATGGAGCAATCAGAGTGTACTAGCTATCGGAAGCTATGATAGGCCCTAAAGGCTAAAACATGGAAGGAGGACATGGAGAGCGAGATTCAGTCCATGTATGTGAAAACTTGGTAGATCAAGCACTTAGCCTTAACAATTAGGTATAAGTGGATCTTCAAGAAGAGACAAGCATGGATATGAACAGACACATAATCAAACCAAGATAGGTTGTGAAGGACGTGTAAGCTTAATAGGTTTATTTATAGACCGAAATAAGCATCTCGCAAGTAGGATCATTATTTCAATGAGAAAGTTCAGAGAGTTAAAATTTAGAGAAATAAAGATAAGCCATACATATATCAAAGCTAGTGGGAGTAATTGGAATATTTGTTTCAATAAGAAAGTTCAAGGAGTTTGAATTTCGAGAAACATAAATAAACCATATATATGTCAATGCTAGTGGGAGCATTCTAGTCACCCTTGTATTGTACATAGATAATGTACGATTCATAGGAAAAAGTGTTCTAACTTAGCAAGTGTAAAAACTTGGCTTGGTATGAGAGTTGTTTCGCTATCATATACATGGGAGATACAAAACACGTACATAATAAGGATCTATGGAGATAGATCAAAGTGATTTGTTGGATTATGCCAAAGTACATAGAATCTTGAGGAAACTCAACATGCAGAACTCAAAAATGAGTTTGTGCTTAATATGGCATGACATTGAGCGGTGATAATGTCCTATTTCTACTATTGAGCTAAAGGAAATGAGTCATATCCCACATGTTTCTGCTATGGGATCGATCATATATGCCATGACATGTACCAGATCTAATGACTCGTATGCCTTGAGCATGACAAGTTGGATTAGATCAATCTGGCGAGAATCAAAAAATCAAGATCAAGAACATTCTTAAGTGTTCTAGGAGGATAGAGGAAAGGAGCTTGACAATATGGAAGAGATCATTGTAAAGGTTACATTAATTTTAAGTTCCACATTGATATTTTGTTTGTAGTATGAATTCATGCTTTTATTGAATGGTGAGATATTAGCTTGGAAGAGTACCAAGTAAGTAGTGATTCAAGACTGTCATGAGCATTAGTGGATTGTCCATTGTGATTGGACATAGCATAGAGATTGCGCTAACACTCATGAGTAGTTAATAGAGATTTAAGTAATAGACCAACCCACGCTTATAGATTACTTCATGGATTCAGTCACGAGTAATTCTAAGACGATAATATCTTATATTCTTCAAACCTAGATACATGTGGATTTTTAATCTATGATTCCTTTATGCATTGGTCTACTCCAACGCTATCCGTAACTAGTAGTTATAAAGGGTATGTCCATGGGTGACATGATGAAATAGACAAAGACTATGTACTTGAAGTTTATTTGTTCCTTCTGCCTTAATAGGAAAAGCGATATATATGGGCCCATCGATTATTTGGTGTTGACATCTAAAGTGTTTAGCCGAGCCCTAATTGGAATTGATGTGTTCAATTTAGTAGTCATATGCATTCGTCACAAATCTATATCGGGAAACATAATCTTGAATTCGGAGATTGACCATTACCCATGTCTCGAATTCATGCAGATATCATAGAACGAATGGATAGTTGATCACTTATCTAAGGGCCGAATCTTGATTAGATTAAGAGTTCGGTAGTTGCATTGGATGGCTAACTCTTTGTTGATTATTAGAGAAGTATTGTTCCTCGTATAGTTGATGACTTGTCCAAGTGGGAGACTGTTGGAAAGAGTGTCCAAGGTCATTAACTATTGGTAATATTTCTAATAATATCGAGGTCCTTTTCGGTTGCCTTCAAGACCCAAATTGAGTAGAATAAATAAAGGAGAAATTAGTTTATTAATTATAATGGTTAATAATTAATTAGAAACTAAATGGAAAATTATTTAGGGAATTAATTAGCAGTTTAATTACTTAAAGGGTTAAATATTCATTAATCGATAGTTGGTTAATAAGGAATGTTCTTGAACCCTTATGGATTTAAGGTTGGATGAAAATCACTTCATCCAACATGGGAAAAGGAGTGAATTTCGTGGTTAGGATCCCATCCTACATGGGAAGAAGTACAAAACCTAGGAAGGCATCCAAGGTTATAAATAGGGCCTTAGGGATTTCATTCTTCCTGGCACCTTGGCTTGAAGTTTCGCCAAACCTTCTTCCTTCCCCCTTAGGGACGATTTCTAACCCTCTTAGGGTTTGTAAAATTGACCCTTCTCCTAGTTATTTGTATTCCACTCTTTGTTGTCGTTGGGTGTGATACCATTAGAGGGGTTCTGGTTTGGGTCCTCTCATCCAAGAAACTTCATGGAGGATCAAGATCTCAAGCAAGGAGATCAAGGGCTACAAAAAGGTATGTTTTTATTCTTTGTATTTTTTTTCTAGAGTAGATGTAATTAGCATGAAACCTTAGATCCATAGGTTGCATGTACACTTAGGTATATTGTTGTTTCGATTTTTCCGCTACCTAGTTTAGAGTGTATATGATGCGTAGAAACCCCAACAATATGTTACTATGCCTTTGACAAGCATCACACTTTTGTGCATGCAAGAACGCATACTTTTTCATTATTGGCCAACAGTATCTGTTCCTCAGTATATTCGAGTATAAGGATCAGCCCCTAGTATGGTTGCCACAATCTCCTTCATGCATATCCTTCAGAACTTCCATAGCTTTTTGATTTACCAAACATCTTAGGTATGGATTTGCCATGTATTTTTTGTATAATTTCCCTTGGATCATCACAACGCATGAGACTCTCATCTTGAATGCTTTGTCGCTTTCTTCTTCTTTTGGAACTGTACCATCTTGGAGGTATTTTATAATAGGTTTGATCCAGGATCTTGGACGATCCTGATTATGAGGATCCTCATTACGAGGATACTGATTGTTTTGTATACTAGGATCCTAATGAATGGGTCGAGGGTCAGGATCCTGGATTGTTGCGATGTTGGCTGTCTGATCATGGTTGCCATGATGTTCAATCGCTGGGACCATTACATGGATTATTGGAATTTTCGTCTCTGGTGGGATTCTAAGGGAGGATCCCAGGTTGGCTAACACGTCTGTGTCACACCCCAGAACCAGACGGCAGAAACGTCCGGGGGCTCGTGTGACTAACAATTCAATAATCATCACAATGAATATACATGAAAAATAACACATTCATCACCAACATTACATATTACAACCAACATTGTTCACATCAAGTACATTGTTAAAATACATAAGTTCAAATTGTTAAAAGTACGATAAGTGATGTTACATAAAACAAAACCATACACACTTGCATATCTTCCAGCTTAACGATTACCTGAGAATAAAAGTTATTTTGAAAACGGTCAACATATATAATGTTGGTCAGTTCATAAGTATATTTGAGTAAAAGTCTTTGTATCTTTCATAAAAACACAGAAAATCCGATATTTTCTGTAAAATGTTTGAAAATGATGTGAAAATCACGTATAAATGCATGTGTGAATTTCATAGTTATAACTTATATGAGTGTAGTTTAGATTCATTTATTTTGAATAAATGATAATTGTATATGAATAATTTCCCCAGAAAATCCGATATTTTCTGTTTTATAACATCGTCTAGATTCTTGTATCGTTAAATAAGTCGTTTTGCATTTGACACAATTAAAGAGTTTATCTTCAAAAGGTTAAACTTTTGGTATTGAATCCCTATATGAGCCGTTATAACCATGCATGATAATGACTAGGTCGCCCGTCTTGGTATTTTTCCAAATGCCGGTCTTGCTAAGGATTTTGTCGCCCTAGACTGGCCTAGTCTAGCTGTAGCGAACAGCTAAGGCGTGGGGGGTCACCCTGTATAGATCTATACACAAACTCCCGCTTTCCTACCAGGAAACTTTGATTATAACTACAGGCTACGATTGTACACTCGGAGGTGCCAACCGACATGTCTCACTAGATTCTCAACCCCTTTTTGTTCTATGTTTAATGTTTACGTATATGTGGTATGTTTTTGTATTCGAAAGGTACATATAAAAGTATACGAAGTTTAATGATTACGCAAAGGTATAGTACGACCTATTAACATGTGAAATTTCCATTCCAAGCCATATTAGCATGTAATTAGACCACAAAGGCCCAATAACATGTACAAGGGTAATTTAGGCCCAATAGGCATGTAAATGGGCCACAAAAGCCCAATAACATGTAATCCATACTTAGGCCCAAATTAACATGTAAGTGGGTCGCAAGACCCAATAAACACATCATGGAAAACATTGGGCTCAATTTACACTTAATTGGGCCCTTAGGGTCCAATGGCCAAGTAACGTGTATATTAGGCCCAATAAATAGTTATCGACGTATTCCGTTCGTTTGTATTATTCCGTTGTTTGTTTTAGCTCGGGGTTTAATAGATTGATGATAAAAATCCTCTTTTCGTATAAACGACGTTTTTGGCCAATAATCCTTCAATTTTTAATTAAAGCCCAAAGTTTTGTAAAAATGACATTTTAGTCCATAATTTATAAAAATTTGCAATTTTGTCCCAAATGTCTAAAAATTTACGGTTTTAGCCCAAAAAGTTATATTTTCACATTTAGAACCCTGTTTTGCAGAAAAGTGCATTTTCAGCCCCTTGTTTGTAAAAATTTACACTTTCGACCCAATTTTGGAAAATCTTACATTTTTGGTCCAATTTGAAAATAAATGCTATTTTCACCCCTAAATTTGGTTTATTCACATTTATGACTCAAACTTTGGCCAAATAACATTTTTAACCCCAAAACTTCATTTTTTTTCGCAAATTGGGCCCAAAACCGTGAGGCCCAAAAGTTTTGGCCCATTAAGCTTAAATTTGCATTTTGGCCCTTTTTAAAGTATGTTTAACATAAAAACACCTTTTTATACATGTAGGATCTGTTTGGCCCTTATAAAAACATAAATGTCACATTTTGCCCTTATCTTTTGTTTTCTTGACAATTTTGACCTCTAACAAGGTTTTTGTTGAAATCTTTTGTATCTTAAACATGTAATCACTTTTGGATTGATAGTGTGATGTATATAATGTCATAGTTCATAGATCTTTGCTAAATTATGCTTAAAATTCCGAGATTTGCTAAGATCTAACACCTTATTATCAAATAAACTAAGGATTCACACAAAACATGCATATAACACACAGATCTACACATTTTACTTGCATTCTCCCCCAAAAATCATATGAAAACCGAAAACAAGGGGGTTTGAACTCACCTTAGCTTGATGTTTCGGTTTTTGAAGGAGAATGGAAAGAGATGAAGTGATTTTCGGCCCTAGCAACTCCCTTGAGTAGTTTTCGAACTTAGGGGCTTCTAATGAGTTAGAGCATGATAGAAGGTTATGTAAGAAAAGCTTTTTAGCATTAAGATGGATAATATGTGTTTATATATAATAAACACTTACCTAGAAGTTGAAACCTTGAAGATTACTCTTGAAGCACAAACATAACCTTGTGATCTTTGGTGAAAGAAGAGGATGATTTTAGAGATGTTTGGAGAGGATTCTTGAGTGTGTGTGCGTTATGGCTCTCGGCCTAGAGTAGAAGAAGAGAGGGGAGAGAGAGTGGTGAGGTGACTAGCATGGATATATGGTGGTCCTTGCATGGATATATGATGAACAAAATGAAGGTGGCACCTCCAAAGTCAACCCCCCCATTTCACTTTTTTTTTGTTTTATACATGGGCCGAGATTTTGGGCCAAGAAGAAAGGGTAGAGTGGTTTGGGCCCATTAACTTTAGTTAGGATCTTTGGATCCTAAACATAAAATGTTTCGGCCCATTGGGCCCTTGGAAGCATTCACGACCCAAATAGAATAAAAGAATGGGCTTATGGCTCACTAAGGTTAATTGGATTGGTTATGGCCCAATAAGGCCCATTAGGGTTAGAATGAATCATTCTAGGCCCAAATGGTCCAAAATGTTTTAGATTTATGAATTGGGTCCAATTAGGATCCAATTAGGGCTTCTAAGTCCAATAAAGTTGAATTGGGTGCTTATTGGTCCATTAGGCCCAATAACGAATTTCTAGTCCAATATGGACTCAAACCGGGATTCTTAGGGTTTTTAGACTCTTTGTTGAACAAAATTTGATGAATCTAAATGATCATTAGGTGAGATTTACTTAGAGTAAATGTTTTACAATAGATGAACGGTTACATAGGAATAGAATTTCCTAGCTAAAATGCTATTTGTGACATCTACTTCAACATTGTCTTCCCTGGGAACTTGGTTCAAGGTAAAGGCTTCAAATTTAAAGGCTAATGTTTTAAGAATTTGAAGATATGATGCTAGTCTTTCACCTTTAACTGCATAAGATCCATTAAAATGGTTAGTAAATAATAACGAATCTACGAATACCTGAAGATCCTTGATTTGAAGATCCTTGGCTAGTTGCAATCCCATGATCAATGCTTCATATTCTGATTCATTGTTGGTTGCATCGAACTGACAACTAACGGCTTGGGGTAGTATGTCCCCCTGTGGGAATTTTTGTATGATCCCAAGGTTGGTTACTCTTTGGTTGGATGCTCTGTTTGTGAAGAGCGTCCATTTTCCCATTTTTTATGATTCGTATTTAGAGTTCAAGACGACTCTTGCATCAGAACAAAGAACACTTGAATCAAAGACACGAACAAGTAACAAAAGAAGGATAAATTTGAAGTCTAAAATGGACCTATAGCTTTAATCTTCGGTGAAAACAAACCAAGAACTATTGGTTTGAGTTAGAGATCAAAATCAGGAGGCACGTCCCAACCAAGATCAAATTTTGAATCATATGCAACAATTCTAATGAACACAAGTTTAAAGTTTTTATATTTCATATTGCTACTTCCTTACAAATGATAGAAATTGGCTTTTATTGCCTTACAAAAGATAACGAAAATAAATCAAAAGACACCTAATTATTATGCCATTTAATGGATTGTTTAAAACATTACAGATTTATTAAAAGGAATCCATTTCCAACAGCTTTTGAACCTTCTGAGGCGTCTTTTCAGCTTCATAGGAGTCATAGTTCTGAGGTGACTGTTAGTCTTCCGACGCCCCACATTCTCTTCCTAACTCCCCTGGACTGCCTATCACAATGAAACCCCTCATAACCAAGCTTCTACTCGCTACCACGCTTCCACTTGCACCCAATCTCCCATTCGCAATGATCCAGAAAGAATGCAAATAACTTCTCAACGAAACACCTCCAATGAATGCAACCAAGTGCGATCGATTGCATCCAGTCGTAATGCATCGCAACCATCAGTCAAACATTGTTCGCAACCATCAATAGTCTAAATAGATTCACATTCAGTAGACAAAACCAGATCACCTTCCATACACGGACCGATCCTAATGTGACCTTCACATCCACCTTCGAAATGCACATCAATCCCTCCTCCTTTGAAAAGAATTGTCCTCAATTCAGGAAGGACTGTATACTCTTATGGAAAATCGATCTTAAAAATGAATCCAGTTTGAATTAACTTCAAAATCCAATCTTTCTGTAAAGTGTTCACCAACCACTTTAAAACTTAAACAACATCTTAATCCTCGCATTCCTCGATAAAGTATTCCCAAATTTAAGGTCACGATCTAAAAGATTTGTCCTTGGAAATCCATGCCATTGCATCATCACCTCCAAAATCTATGTCATACTTAAGAGATTATCTATTCCTCCCCTTGGACCTTTTGTATCACTATCTCTCCCATTGGTTGCTTGGGCACGTATCGATGATTGTCCTTGAACAGAACCCCACCTTGTAAAACACTTTCCTCACTAGAATCACATGCACACATCCCAAACACTTCACCAAAATTAACATCGGTTTCATTATAATTCTTCATAATCTCAACTCCTAACAAGTGATCATCTAAAGCTGCTATCACATCACAATGCTTAGATAAAGTGTTGGCCACCACATATACCAACAAGAACATCACAAGAATCAATAATATCACCTCCCAACAATAAATGAGCATTTTCCTTGTTTCCCAAAGAGTTGTTGATCTCTAAGGGTGCAACATGTCGGTTTCAGATGATTCGGGCGTTCCTCCATGCTCCTACAATATACCAATATATCATCGACACTAGATTCATCCTTCTTTGGGACCACGATCTGATTCTCCTTAAGTATCATTTAAAATAGAACTTCCTATTGCGAACCTTGCTCCTCTTTTGCATATGTCTTTGCAACAAGCATGTGAACTACTCTTCCCTGGTTCAACACCTATTCCTCCTCTTTCTCAACAACTATTATTGTAAGACTTGGCTTCAAACCTTGTTGCTTTCGTATTAATCCCACCTCAATCGCAATCATTGGATTTATTGTAATGTTCTTCCCATTATGTTTCAATTCATATTCATTGGTTCTCCCTTGGTGCATTACATGTCTGTCATATTGATACGGTCTTCCCAATATAATGTGACTTTCATCCATCGAAAGTACATCACAAAGCACCTCATCCTCGTATGACCCCATCTTCAAACATATTTTGGCTTGTTCAAACACCATCACTTTCTTATTTCCATCAAATCAATGCAAAGAATATGGGTTTGGGTGGACTGTTGTTGTTAAACCCAATTTCGACACCATCTCGCTTGACGCAATGTTGGTACAACAACCCCTGTTGATAATCACGCTACAACCTATTTCCCACAAGGCACTTCATATAGAAGATCTGATCTCGTTGATCGGGATTAACCTGTTTAACTCGAGTTTTTAAATTGCGAAGCACCAAGGATATGTCAAAGTTGGTGGTTCATTAGTCTCTTCCTCTTCTTTGTTCGCAAGTAGTTCTTCAAATGAAAAAAATTCCACCCAACCTTTCTTCTTCTTCCAAAAATTCGTCATGAACACCAACAACCTCTCTTAGGGTCACGATCCTACTATTTGGACAAGCGCTTTGCTAGTGTCCAAAATCCTGTAAAACAACGAACTTTAGAAAGACTGATTTCCTTGTTCGCAACACTAGCCTTCGCATTCGCATTGGAACTAATCGCAACAGTAGAACCCAGTGTTGCGACTATCTTCTCATTCGCTTTGGTTCTGTCATATGGCTTGGGTTTCACAACTTCTGAACTCGAACCAGCTCCATGCTTTGTTTTCAACTGAGTTTCCAATTTTAAACATAAATTTCAAAGTGTTTCAAAATCGACATAGGGGTATAATTCCACCGTATGAGCAATGTTGTAATTAAGGCCCCTACGAAAGTGTGCCATTTTCTGCTCTTCCACTTCTTCAATATCTCCCATCAATGACAATTTTTTGAATTCTTCGATGCATTCCCCAACATTCATTTTACCTTGCTTCAACTCGACAATCCTCCTATAGGTGGTGATCCTATAGTTGGATGGGACATATCTCTTCCGAAGCTTTCTCTTCAATGAATTCCACGAAGAAATTTTTTCTTTACCTTCCCGTGCTCTCTTGGCCTTAAGCCCTTTAAACCATAAAGAGGCCCCTCTACTTAATTTCATAATTGCATACTTGCAACTCTTTGAATTCGAACATGCGCTCCATCTTCGTTTCCCAATCCAGGTATCCTTATGGATCGGTATCTCCAACAAATTTCGGTAATTCTATCACCTTAACATCATCTGCACAATTTATTTCTCTCCCGGGAAACCTTCAGTTTGGCTCTTCGGCTATATTTCTCAAGGCTTCTCGAAGATTGTGAAGAAAATTTTGATTTTCCCAATTCATCTTGAATGATCGCAGATCATAACTTGGCAGGAACTTCTTTTGTTGTTTTTTTGAACATTAACAACAACAAAAAAGATAAAACTTGACATGAAACTCTTTATTTGTTTTTTTCTGACTAGAACAACAGCAACGAATTAACAAAACCCCACAGGAACTTGGGGCTCTGATACCACAACTGATGTGTATTTGGAGCTCAAACACGACTCTTGCAGCAGAAAAAAGAACACTTAAATCAAAGACACGAACAAGTAACGAAAAATGGATCGATTTGATGTCCAAACTAGACCTATAGCTTGAATCTTCGGTGAAAACAAACCAATACCTATTAGTTTGAGTTAGAGATCAAAATCAGGAGGCGTGTTCCAACCAAGATCAAAGTTTGAATCGTACACAACAATTCGGATGAACACAAGTTCAAAGGTTTTATATTTCAATCAACTACCTCCTTACAAATGATAGAACTTGGCTTTTATAGCCTTACAAAAGATAACAAAAATAATCAAAAGACACCTAATTATTATGCCTTTTAATGGCTTATTTAAAACATTAAAGATTTGTTAAAAGGAATCCGTTTCCAACAACTTTTGAACCTTCCGAGGCGTCTTTTCAGCTTCCAAGGACTTACAATTCCGAGGTGACTCTTAGTCTTCCGAGGCTTCACATTCGCATCCTAAATTCCTAACTCCCCTGGACTTCCTATCACAATGAAAGGCTCACTACCAAGCTTCTACTTACAACCACGCTTCCACTTGCACCCAATCTCCCGTTCACAACGGTCCACAATTGAATGTGAACAGCTTCGCAACGAGACACCTCCAATGAATGAAATCAGGTGCAATCGACCGCATCCAGTCGCAATGGATCGTAACCATCAGTCAAACATTGTTCGCAAACATCAATAGTCCAAATAGATTCACATTCAGTAGACAAAACCGGATCAACTTCCATACACGAACCGGTCTCGATGTGACCTTCGCATCCAGCTTCCAAATTCACATCATTTTCTTCTTCTAGGAGTTGTCTTGTTTGTATCTCCACTTTGGCTTGTAGATCATCACGAAAGTCAGCCACAAAGTCTGCTAATGCTTGTCACTTTATCGCGAATCTTGGCTCATACTTTATATCAAATCTGCTGAGCTTTACTGACCATTTGGCCATTCTTCCTGACATCTCTGGCTTTCTCATAACATTCTTAAGAGGATAATTAGTTCTTACATGTATAGGGTATGTTTCGAAATAATGTCTTAATTTTGTGGAAGCTGTTACTAGTGCAAGTATTAATTTTTTGAGGTAAGAATACCTGGTCTCAGGATCCAAGAGGCTTTTACTTACATAGTAGATGAGATGCTAGTCCCCGTCAAGATCCTTAGCTTGGACTGCACTTACAGCATTGGAGGATATTGAAAGATAGAGTACGAGTGGTTGTCCATGTAATGGTTTTACCAATAGGGGTGCTAAACTTAAATATTGAATTTTTTAAAGGTATAATTTTATTTAAAAATAGAGATATGGTTGTTGAAATTCAAACTCTAACAGATAGAATTGTATCCATTCAAAAAATATGATTATGTTGTCAAATCTCTTCTCTATCCTCTACGATCCACATAATGTAACACCTGTTCCAGGAATTGCTTAATGGATGCAAGGTTATAGGGTCTTGGTTCTGGGACTTGGTGAGTTGGGAGCCCCAACTCGACGAGTAGAGTCATTTAAAGGATTGCGGGATTTCGACCCTACTCGACGAGTCGGAAGGCCTCGACTCGGCGAGTAGGCGCTGTAAAGGAAACCCTAAATTTTAGGGCTTGGTACCCTATTTAAAGGACTTATGTCTCATTTGCAGCCTCCCTTATTCCCCCCTTTGTCCATAGAAACCCTAGTTCGTGCCCTCACTCTCTTTAGGTGAGTGTATGAGCTTCGAGAGTGATTCTTGGTGCTCTTTTGGAAGGAACGTGAAGCTTGAAGAGGTTGTATTGAATGGAAGGTAGTAGATCCGGGATTTCCTCCAGTGTTGCAGCTACTTTGAGGTATAAAGTCGAAACCTTGGCTTTCCATTGCTTAGATTTCCTTCTATGGAAGTTTATGGCCATTATTAGCATGGTTTGGGATCATTCTTAGATTTGAGCTTGATATGAGCATATGGCTTTAGATCTGGATATCTCAGGGCCTTTGGGGACTTAAAGTTGCCAACTTTATCAAGTCTTGGCCCCCTTCATGCTCTAAATCCCTTGTCAAGCTTTTATTAAGTGTTTCTAGCCTTGGATGCTTTTCATAACACGTAAAGTTTGCAACTTTACGTGGTAACTACACAATAAGTGGTTGGATCTGTGATTTGGAGCTTTGGTTTCCACTCTAAAGGACCGAAACAAGAAGGGCTAAAGGGACTCACCGAGTCCTTTAATCAACTCGACGAGTCGGCCAAAGGGTTTACAGCCAAGGAGTTTATGGCCAAAGGGTTTACGGCCAGGGGTTTGCGGTTGAGGGTTTACGACCGTGAACATTAGGGAACTCGACGAGTTACTCAAGTGACTCGGCGAGTTGAGAAGTTCAGCAAGAACTCGACGAGTGGCTGGCTATACTCGACGAGTTGAGGTCAGCATGGACTGCTGACCTTGATGGTGGACCTTGACTTTTTCCAGGGTTAACCTGAGGGTATTTATGGGATTGTGTTAAGCTAATCACCTGATGATTATGGGCAGTTGAGAAGGAGCAGCGTGTGGGATGTATCTGACTTCAGCTTATTGTGTAGAGTTGTGTGACATATTTACGCAGTGATAACGGTAGAGATAGCCCTTGCGGCTAACGACAGAGATAACCCTTGCGGCTAATGGTAGAGATAGCCTTTGTGGCTAATGGTAGAGATAGCTTGATAGCTAATTGATTTGTATTATGTGGTAGAGGTAGCCTTTATAGCTAATTGATATGTGGTATGAGGTAGAGATAGCTTTTATAGCTAACATGATTTGTGTTATGTGTATTGTGTGTGGGGCATGCTCTGGGGACTCACTAAGCTTTGTGCATACAGTTTACAGTTTTGGTTTCAGGTATCAACGTTTTGGAAAAGAAGAGCTCGGATTGATCGCAGTGCACACACCTATGATTTCCGCAATGATTGATTTTGGGATAAACTCTGATAAATGATTTACTTAACGATGATTTGGAATGTTTGAAATAGATGGTATCAATGTTTTAGCTATATTAAAAACGAAATTTTTACGCGTGATTTTTGGGTCGTTACACATAAATATGGCTTAATAGTTACTGATCTTCTGTTACTTCTTTTAGCTCTCTTTCAAGGGTTATCGGTTATCTTGAAGGTAAATTTCCTGTTCCTTTCCTTCTCATTTCCTTGTTTGATGATCATGGGTAAAAAAGGCACTCCGTTCTTGCTCGAGCATCCTTACTCTTTCCGACGAGGACTTCTCGATCAAAAGATTTTGCCTTACGAGGGGACTTGCTCTTTTGATGATAACGACACTGAGTCCTTGAAATCAATCGGAGCTTCTCTTGACGATGTCATGTTCAATACTTTTGATGCTAAGGCCAAACCTGGCTTCGTCTTTCCGACTTGGGTTTGCTTCCATCCAAATTGTGCCTGTGATCTGAAGGATCCTGTTTTAGGTTGATCAATTAAATCAATCTACGTACATGATTAGTTGAGTTGGCCCATGTTTATGTCTCCAAACTTTTGGGTCTTCTCGTTTCCTACTCAAAGTCAAAACAAATAAATCACATCTTATTTTGAAATTTAAACAAAAGAATGGCTCTTGGAAAGAGAAATATTTCTTTGTAAAATGTTAATCCATCCCCGACCATGATCTCTTGCCAAGGAATTAGGTTAGAAAGGATAGGATTTTATTTTATTTCATTGAGGATTTGAACTTCACACTTCCTTGTTTTTTTTGTTTTGATACAACTTTTAAGTTCGAGGATCCCGTCACTGACGCTGAAGATACCGAGGAGAAGATTGGGAATTTCCTTGCTTTGCATGAGACTGAAAGATCTTTTGTAACGTCCGAGATTTATTAGGTATTATGTTGCTTTTTATTAAAGTTATAATTATGAAATGTTGGGATTATTGGGGCGGAGCGTACGCTGGGCGTACAGGGTGTAGGTACGGCGTACATATATGAGGCGCGTAATGCGGAGCCCCCATGCGTACGCTGGGCGTAGGGTGATCAGATGCAAACCCTAAATTTTAGGGTTTCCCCTTAGTTAAACAAATTATAACCCTCCAAACCCTTATCCTCTCAGCCCCCCTTATTCACACAGTTTCCCAAACTCGAACCCTAACTCCATTGCATGTATCTTGAGCTTACTTTGAGCATTTTGGTGTTATTTTGGTGGTTTTGAAGAAGAAGGAGCTTGAAGAAGGAGCAAGAGCTTGGAGAAGGCTTGTAGATCCAGAAGTTTGACATCATTTCTGACCCATTAGAGGTATAAAGCTTGAAACTTGATCATTGCATGCTTAGATCTAGTTTTGGGGTGTTTTATGTCACATTTTGGTCCCATACTTGAGGTCCTTTGAGTTTTAGAAGATTATGTCCAAATGAGCTGTCCTTTTTGGCTCTTGGAGGTGTTTAGAACCATAAAAATCGGATCTTGATGGTTTAGCCTCAACCATGCAAGTGCTAGATGGCTACTAAGTGGGCTTATGGACTTAATGTGTGTCTTAATCCCCATCCATGCATTCAAAAGCATAAAGTTCATAACTTTATGGTTTAGAATGTTGTTAGAAGCCTAGATCTATGTTCTAGACATTAGGACTTAATGGATTAAGTCAAAAGAAAGATCTTAGGGTGGCTGCCAGGAACACTGGGTGTACCCCTAGTACGCTGCGCGTTCTGGGTCAGTTTCCCGCTTCTGGTCAAGGCCAGCGTATGCGGGGCGTACATGATGAGTACGCCGCGCGTACGTGTACAGGAGGTCAAACACTGTTTTGGGCCATGCAACGTCGGGCTTGGAGTTGTTGGGCCTCAAGCCCACCTATGGACTGAAACCTTTGGGCCTAGGATTGGGATTATGATATTGAGCCTTATTGGGCTTTAAAGCCTAATTAGTTGGGCTTGGACAATTTATTGGGAAAGTTGGGCCTTGGAGGAAGAGGCCCAATAGGGAAAGGACTAGGGAACCTTTCCTTTATGTTATGAATTAGAATTTGGGCCCTTGGGGTTATTTTTGGACCCGATAACTGATTAGGAAGTTTGTTATGCTTTAGGGAGAGGAGTCCCGAGTCATCCGAGGAGTACGTTTCGACATTCATAGTTGAGGTGAGTCTCCCTTCGTAGAAACCGTGGGTCGAAGGCACTAATGCCGGCCCTCTAATATTGATATGACTTAGTAATTATCTTTGTGATAATTATTAAGGTGGTATGTATTGCTTGATGCTTATGTGTGATATACATGATTTATGTGGTAGTGGTAGGGGTGAAATAGACCCCGTAATCGGTTGGAATAAAACCGATGGGTAGGTCGGGCACCTAGGTATGCCTGACAGGGGTAGGTCGGATACCCCGGTATGTCTGACATGGGTAGGTTGAGCACCCAGGTATGCTCAGCAGGGCAGGTTGGGCACCCAGATATGCCTGGAAGTATGTTTATGATCTGTATGTTGTATGGTGGGGGAAACTCACTAAGCTTAATGCTTACAGTTTTCAGTTTTGGTTTCAGGTACTTCCAGCTCGAAGGGGAAAGGGCCGGCTTGATCGCATCACATCACACCATGACTTTCCGCATTAGTGATTTTGGGATTATGACTCTGATGATGACTTTATATGTATTGTTGGATTGCACAAGTAAACTATTTTATGTTTACATGGTTTTGGGAAAAAATGACATGATTTATTTTATGATTGTTAAACTTAAAATTGAAATTTTCGGGTTGTATTTTTGGGGGTGTTACAAGTTGGTATCAGAGCCTTGGGTTGAGGGATTCGGATATACCTTCGGGGGTATCTGGACTCAAATCGAGGGGTTGAAAGATTTTTACAAGAAAAATAATTTTTCAAAAATTAAAATAAGGGTTTTAAACGAAGAACAAGGAGTGTGATGCGTGCAATCGGCCGAGCTCAAGTAAGTTTTTCCCAAGATACCATACATGTTTG
This sequence comes from Lactuca virosa, assembly GCF_052849685.1. NCBI lineage: Eukaryota > Viridiplantae > Streptophyta > Magnoliopsida > Asterales > Asteraceae > Lactuca > Lactuca virosa. The sequence continues at coordinate 267,235,002 of NC_136434.1, forward strand.
TTATGATATATGTTATGATTATGAGAATTGCATGCTAGATTAGGGCTAAGGATCTAGGAAGGATGACTTGTATGCCTACTGTATGTGTATGATTGCATACTAGATTAGAGCTAAGGATCTAGGAAGGATGCCTTATATGCCTGCTGTATGTGTCTCTTGAACTGCATGATAGTACTGATTAGTCAGTGATACGATGACCTGATTAGGATATGCTTGGTTTTGGTTACTCAATGCTCGAATGCTGCTTGCTTTGTGCTATTAAGAGTTCTAGTTATCTATAACTAACTAGTAACAGAATACGCTAAGTTACATATTGCGAGGACTAAATAATTTCAGAAGGTTAGGTTTAGCCCTATTGTGCAGCTCTTGTTTGAGTCCAACCGTTGTACGGAGAGACCTCTCATTCGAAGAATTATCTGGTCTCAGTAATATATAATGGTATTCGCGAGCTAGTTAGGGAGAGATAGCAGGGACTTCTTATGCAGCTGATGGCAGAGAGTGGGTCGGAGATTAACCTAGGGCAAGCCTAGGACGAGATTAGTGTAGAGAGCAATAATAGTGAAAGGGACTTGGTGAAGTCAAGGCAATCCTTGAGGAAAGTACAGATAGATATGAAAGGTAGTATGGGCCCGTACTACTTAAAGCAGAGGATCCGTACTCGAGTCAACGAGATCTGAGATTAAACCAGGGAACTTGTAGTGTGTGTGAGGTCTGTCGATATTATGTATGACTCTGAAGATTGTGTGGTTTGTTTCAGAATGGTGATGACACGTCATGGAGAAGGGGGATCAGGATCTGGGTCTGGTTCGGGTACGGGTTCCGAGCCGATTGATGATGGATTGCATGAGTTCATTGCATTTGAGATCACGAGAGGCATCCTTGAGTTGACCCCGGTGATTTTCAGGTCGATAAAGGAGGGTACATTGAGTTTATAGAGGATCTCCTTAGGGCATTCAGGAGTGACATGGCTCCTAGCGAGTCTGGGACACACACGCTCTCCTTCAAGGATTTTAGGGGATGCGGAGCACCAGACTTCTGCGGGGTGAAGGACGCCATTATAGCCAGACGATGGATAGCGGATATTGAGTGTGCTAAGATGACCAGCTTCTTCCATGAGGGGTCGAAGGTCAGGTTTACTGCGGGGTGTTTGAGGGATTGAGCTAGGGACTGGTGGGAGGAGGTCGGTTACACATTGAGAGGCCTAGCCATTGCGACCATGACCTGGCCGGATTTCGTGACCCGATTCCGAGCCGAGTTTGCACCCGCTGTGGAGATTCAACAATTAGCCAGAGAGTTCCTGGACATGAGAGAGACAACTGAGACTGTGGTGGAGATCACCGCCAAATTCAGGGAGAGGGCCTTGTTGGTTCCCCAGTACGCAACTGATGAGGAGATGAAGAAGACTTGGTACCATGATATGCTGAGACCGGAGATCAGGGAGTTTGTTAGTTACTCGACGTTCCCGACACTAGACGACATGATAGCCATGACACGCGAGAGGGAGATTGATATGGAGCATATAGGGAAGAGGAAGGTGGAGTCTGGGCAGACAGGAGGGGTTTCTGCGAAGAAACCCAAGGGATTCGACTTGAGGTCGAAGGGAAATCAGGTCCGGGGCCATTGTGGGAAATGCGGCAAGCCACGTGAGGGAGCTTGCAGGTCGGGGAACTCAGTCTGCTACAAGTGTGGCAAGATCGGGCACTTTAGCAAGGATTGTACCGCTCCCGCTCCTACCATTCCGACATTAGATCTGATTTGCTTCCATTGCAATCAGAAGGGCCACAGGAAGGCCCACTGTCCGAGCTTAGCATCAGGAGCGCTAGTGGTGGCGCCGGCTCCAGCGACCTTGCGGATCACAGACGGCTGGCAGGGCATGAAAGACGCTCCAGTGGGGGGGGGGAGCCGAGCCTTTCAGTGTACCGTCGAGGAGGCGCGGGCCGCACCAGATGTGGTGACGGGTATGTTTCTTTCGCTTAACTCTTATTTTTCGTTATGACAGTACTTACATTTTTATATGTTTTGGTTTAGGATCGTTCCTCCTGAACGATATTCATGTTTGGGTGTTATTTGACTCGGGGGCCACCCGATCTTTCGTATCTCTTGTGCTCTGCAGAAGTTTCCTGAGTCTTCGAGCATGTTAGACTACCCACTAGAGGTGGAGATTGCAGATGAGCGGTCTGTTCATGCATCGAGCGTTCATCGAGGTTGCATTTTGAGGATGTACGATGAGTGCTACGCTATCAACTTGGTTCCCATCCCTCTGCGCGGGAACAAAGTCATAGTAGGGATGGATTGGTTGAGCCCCAATGGGGCAGTGATTGATTGTGAGAACTAGCTGCTACGAGTGTGGACCCTAAGTGGCGGAGAGTTGGTGGTACAGGGGGAGAGAGCTCAGCGCGACCCCGTTTTATGTTCGGCTGCTAGGGCCAGACATTATCTCCATCAGGGTTGCTCGGGGTTTATCGCTTACGTTATGGGTATATGGGAACATGATAAAGCGACGATTGATGAGGTACCGGTTGTTCGTGAGTACCCGGATGTATTTCCGGAGGATCTACCTGGGGTGCCTCCGGAGAGGCAGGTGGAGTTTCGGATCGATTTGGTTCACGGTGCAGCTCCCATAGCCAAGGAACCATATCGATTGGTCCCACCAGAGATGCAAGAGTTGTCTACATAGCTGCAGGAGCTGTTAGACAAGGGGTTCATCCGGCCGAGTGCTTGTCGTGGGGTTCACAGATCCTGTTCGTGAAAAAGAAGGATGGGTCGCACCGGATGTGCATAGACTACCGGGAGTTGAACAAGCTAACAGTGAAGAACCGTTAGCCACTCCCGAGGATCGATGATCTATTTGACCAGCTACAGGGAGTGTCTTGGTTTTCCAAGATTGATCTGCGCTCATGATACCACCAGATGAGGGTCAGGGAGGAGGATATGCAGAAGACCACCTTCCGGACTTGATATGGGCACTATGAGTTTGTGGTGATAATTTTTGGGCTCACCAATGCCCCGACCGCGTTCATGGACCTCATGAACCGTGTGTGCAGGCCGATGTTAGGTCGGTCAGTGATAATGTTTATTAATGATATCCTGGTCTACTCCAAGACCCAGGACCAGCATGAGGGGCACTTGCGAGAGGTGTTGGAAACCCTGAGGAGGGATATCTTGTATGCAAATTTCTTCAAGTGCGAGTTCTGGTTACACGAGGTGCAGTTTCTGGGGCACCTTGTCAGCCAAAATGATATTCTGGTCTATCTGACCAAGGTGGAGGTTGTGATGAGATGGGAGGTTCCGAGGTCCCTATCCGAGGTTCGGAGCTTCCTCGGTTTAGCAGGCTATTATCAGAGCTTCATTCAGGATTTCTCCAATATAGCGGTACCCCTGACCCGGCTGATGAAGAAGGTTGTTGTCTTTCGCTGGGGGCCTGAGCAGCAAGCAACGTTCAAGACTTTGAGGCAGGAGTTGTGCGAGGCGCCGATCTTAGCCCTGCCAGAGGGCGTTGAGGATTTTGTAGTGTATTGTGACGCATCTATCTCGGGTTTGGGTGCAGTGTTGATGCAAAGAGGGCACGTCATTGCTTACGCCTCGAGGCAGTTGAAGCCTCACGAGGAAAATTACCCGACACACGACTTGGAGTTGGGGGAGGTTGTTTTTGCCCTCAAGATTTGGATACACTACCTCTATGGGGTCCGTTGTACCATTTACATGGATCACAAGAGCTTGAGGTACTTGATGGACCAACCAAATCTGAACATGAGACAACAACGGTGGTTGGATGTGGTGAATGATTACGATTGCGAGATCCTCTACCACTCAGGGAAGGCCAATGTTGTGGCCGATGCACTTAGCCACAAGGCATTCGCGGCCCCGATCAGAGACATCTGCCTGAGGATGACAGTAGTGACTCCGCTTTTGGAGTGGATTCGGGAGGCTCAAGAGGAGGCTATGAAGGAGGAACACCGGAAGAGTGAGCGTATCGTGGTACAAATTTCCTCCTTCAACTATGATAGCCACGAGCTATTGACACTCCATCGTAGAGTGTGAGTTCCGTACACGGGTGGTGTGCGCCAAATCCCGATGGAGGGGGCACACAAATCCATATTTTCCATCCAACCCGGGGCGACGAAGATGTATAGAGATCTCCGTCCTGATAACTAGTGCCCCAGCATGAAGCGGGATGTAGCCTGGTACGTCGAGAGGTGCTTGACCTGCAGGAAGGTCAAGGCCGAACACCAGAGACCTCATGGAAAGACGCATCCATTGGATATCCTTATGTAAAAATGGGAGGATATTACCATGGACTTCTGTAGGGTTTCAAAGTACTCCATGGATGATGGCAATAGGCCCCCTTGATGAAATGTAGGTTAAAATCCCAAGACTTGTCTTTTACCTATAAATAGTCATGTATTATTCATAATTAGGGTTAAGAGTGAGGCAAAATGTAGCCGCCAAACATTGTGAGGTTTCTTATGTAGAGTTAGATTCTTTAGTTTATTCTGAAAGGGTAATTTATTCCTCATGTTTTGAATAAATCGAGTGATCATTCGACATAACTTCTTTATTGTGTTTGTTCTTAATTTCCGCATCTTGTTCATCAAATCACAATTAGGGTTTTATTCCTAACAAGTGGTATCAGAGCGGGTCTTTGAAGATCTATTGATTTTTAAAGTATCGGTTCTTGATTTGATGATTTTCTGCACAAGTTATTGAAGATTATTGGTGTTTTGGCGTTCTGGAATCAAGCTTTCTGGTCAAGCAACTGTTCATGAAAACTTATATTTTATGTTAGGCGCTGTTTATTTTTTGGAAAAAACCTCTTCAGACCTCTTATTGCTGCGCGGCGCAGCACACGCGCAACACTTTTCATCTCGCAGCTGTTTGTTTTCAGAAGTCTTTGGATTAAACAATCTCTGCGCGTGTTCTTCTTGGCGCAGCACTTGTTTTGCCTCTTCCTACCTCTTCCAATCTCTTCTTCTTTTTTTCTTGCTAAAATATTGATTATAAATTGATGAAATCTTATTTTCCATTTTTCTTTCATTTTTTTTTGTTTATTCTTGTTGAATTTTTTTATATTGAATAATAATAATTTGTTGATGAAATATCATTATTTTATGCTAAAATACCTTTATTTTTTTTTTGTTAAAATATAATTATTTTTTGCTGAAATATCATAAATTCTTGCCGAAATGTCATAAATTATTAAATTTTCGGTATTAAAAAACTATTTTCGAATTATAAAATCAGTTTATTTTAATTTTTGAATATCTGCAGCAGCATGTAGATGTTAAAAAAACAAACACGCTTCTTATTACAGTCTGCAGCCGTTTGGTCCACCTCTTCTACTGCAGAGGGTTGCAGAGGTGGTCCGTAGACTTTATGGATTTTTGCTTCAAAAAAACAAACAACACCTTACTGTTTGTCTGGGTAATTTTCCTTTAATCCGATCTGTTTCATGCTCGTTATTTTTTTTCTGATTTGATCATGATCATTTGCTTCGTTAAAACTAATTGTTTGCTTTATGGATCAATTTCATTCCTATTGGTCTATTGATTTTGTTCGTCACTGTTCATCCGTAATTTATTTGGCGCAAAATCTTGGTCGTTCACTGTTCATAATCCATCCTTTATGACCCACATGTTTAAAGGGTTCCGTTTGCGTCATGGGTTTGGTTTTTCGAAGTTCAATATTCGATTTGGGGTATAATCGACGGACTCGGAATGAACCTGGAACGAACTTGGGTTCGTGTGATTGCGCTTGGAATGAAAGAAGGGAGGACATAAAACGAACCTTGTGCTCGGATTCGCACCTGTGATTGGATTCGTTTTCGTGGAGATTCGCTTTGGGTGTAGAATCAACGAACTTGGAACGAACGGTGGAACTATTGGACTCGGATTCAGAGTCCCAGTAGGCACGAACATAAGGAAGAGAACGAAAGGGTCGATCGATGTTATTGGCTGATCGGAATCAGACTTGAGGTTTCGTTTGCGAACATTCGTTTGAAGTCGCCATTCCAGTCGCATTTGTTAATCAGTTGATATATTGGGGAAGAAGACTTAATGTTACACTATTGGTCCCTGAAACTTCAACGATTTGACAATTCTGGTCCCTATACTTTTCGTGATTTGACGATTATGGACCAGTTCCAGAATTTGTTACAATTAAAAGGGAAATTGATGCAATGTTACATTTTAAGTCCCATAATTTCAGCAAAGTGACAGTTTCAGCCCATTTTTCGAAAAGTTTGCAAATTTGAGGGTTGGTGAACAGTTTTGGATTTCTTAACGCACATATTTTTTTCGTGAACAGAAAATTAAAGATTCCATCAAGTCTTGGCGGTTCGGAAAGTCGTTTTTCGCAATAACGTCAAATTTTCTCGACTTTTTCAGATTTTATACTTCATTGTGTATATCATTTTGTCGCGGGGGAGCATAGTAAGTTTTTATCCATTCAAGATCATTCTCATGACCATTTGAAGGGTTTATAATCATGTTTTTGATTACAAATTAGGGGAGAATTTGGTATGGCCATTCAAAATTGGATTTGTGACTTTTCAAATTTGAAGATTTTTGATAAAGCTTGTGGTAGAATTATGAAGGTAGCTTTTACAATAGCAGTTCTTCCTCGAGCTCTTCTAAAGCTTTTGCAGAGAAGTATCCTTTACAGTAGCAGTTTTTCATCGAGCTCTTCTAAGGAGTTGTTAGATCTCCTACTTCTAGTATATTCTCGATCAAGTGGCGTAACGAATCTTAAAATTTGGGTTGTTACATGATAATTTTTGGTGGCTTATATCATTAGCTTATTTGAAGATCATTGTGACTTGGAGGGGGAGCTCTTCAAAGACAAGAAGTGATTTGGTGTCTTTGTTCTGAAATGGGTTTTTATGGCAGGTTTGGCTTTATTGAAGATCTTTGGGATTACATCAGAAAATGAAGTTTAAAAACATTACTTCAGTGCTTGGTTTTTATATATCCTAGAACCCGTGGTTGAAGGCTATTGAAGAATCAAGATTCGTGGATTGCATAAAATATTCCTCATTGCAAGATCTTTTCTTATTTGCTAGATGCTTGTTTTGGAAGTTAAAGCATTGTCATCCATTCCATACTTTGAGGGGGGAGATTGTAGGGTTTCAAAGTACTCCATGGATGATGGCAATGACCCTCCTTGATGAAATGGCAATGGCCCCCCTTGTCTTTTCCCTATAAATAGTCATGTATTATTCATAATTAGGGTTAAGAGTGAGGCAAAATGTAGCCGCCACGTTGTGAGGTTTCTTGTAGAGTTAGATTCTTATCCTTAAAATTGTAATCTGTTCCGCATAATTGAATAAATCGAGTGATCATTCGACATATCATCATATTTGTGTTTGTTCTTATTTTCCGCATCTTGTTCATCAAATCACAATTAGGGTTTTAATCCTAACAACTTCATTACAAAGTTGCCTCGGACGGCGCGCAGAGTTGACGCGATATGGGTCATCGCGGATTGATTGACCAAGGCGCCCATTTCATACTGATTCAGGAGAGTATTTCGGCCGAGAAGCTGGCAGACATCTACATCAGGGAGGTAGTAGCTTGACATGGGGTTCCAGTTTCTGTGATTTCTGATAGGGATGTGCGGTTCACTTCCAGATTCTGGAAGAAATTTCATGAGGAGTTGGGTACTCGTCTGCACTTCAACATGGCTTTCCACCTACAGACGGATGGCCAGAGCAAGCGGACCATCCAGACCTTGGAGGATATGCTGCGGGCGTGCGTTCTAGACTACGGTGGTAGTTGGGATACATACCTTCCCTTGGTAGAGTTTTCCCTATAATAATAGCTACCACGCCAGTATCGACCGGCCTCCCTTCGAGATGCTTTACGGGAGGAAGTGCAGGACCCCAATATGCTGGGGTGAGGTTGGTCAGAGGGTCATGGGGAGTGCCGAGGTGGTACTCAAGATGACATAGAAGATCCAGTAGGTCCGGAGTAGACTCGAGACAGCCCAGAGTAGGAAGAAGAGCTACGCCGACAGACGCCGATTGGACTTGGAGTTTCAGGTCGGGGATATGGTCCTTCTGAAGGTGTCATCTTGGAAAGGTGTCATCCACTTCAGAAAACGGGGCAAGCTGGGCCCGAGGTACATCAGACATTTCAGGGTGATAGCCTGGGTGGGCAAGGTAGCATATTGGTTAGACCTTCCGGAGGAGCTTAGACAGATCCACAACACTTTTCATGTTTCGCAGCTGCGGAAGTGCATAGTCGATGATTCCGCAGTGGTTCCTTTGGAGGACATACAAGTGGATGACCGCCTGAACTACATCAAGAGGCATGTAGCCATTCTCTACAGGAAGACGAAGGTTCTAAGAAACAAGGAAGTAGAACTAGTGAAGGTGCAGTGGAAGCACCGTAAGGGATCAGAATGGAAGTGGGAGCCAAAGGACGAGATGAGGGAGCATTACCCCGAGTTATTCCCAGTAGTAGCAGCAGACTTCGAGGACGAAATCTAATTCAAGTGTGGGAGATTTGTAACGTCCGGGATTTATCAGGTATTATGTTGCTTTTTATTCAAGTTATAATTATAAAATGTTGGGATTTTTGGGGCGGAGCATACACTGGGCGTACAGGGTGTACGCACGTCGTACATATATGAGGTGCGGAACGAGGAGCCCCCATGCGTACGCTGGACGTACCCATGCGTACGCTGGCGTAGGGTGATCAGATGCAAACCCTAAATTTTAGGGTTTTCCCCTTATTTAAACAACTTATAACCCTCTGAACCCTTATCATTTCAGCCTCCCTTGTTCTCACAGTGCCCAACTCGAACCCTAACTCCATTGCATGTATCTTGAGCTTACTTTGAGCATTTTGGTGTTATTTTGGTGGTTTTGAAGAAGAAGGAGCTTGAAGAAGGAGCAAGAGCTTGGAGAAGGCTTGCAGATCCAGAAGTTTGACATCATTTCAGACCAATTAGAGGTATAAAGCTTTAAACTTGATCATTGCATGCTTAGATCTAGTTTTGGGGTGTTTTATGTCACATTTTGGTCCCATACTTGAGGTCCTTTGAGTTTTAGAAGATTATGTCAAAATGAGCTGTCCTTTTTGGCTCTTGGAGGTGTTTATAACCATAAAAATCGGATCTTGATGGTTTAGCCTCACCCATGCAAGTGCTAGATGGCTACTAAGTGAGCTTATGGACTTAATGTGTGTCTTAATCCCCATCCATGCATGCAAAAGCATAAAGTTCATAACTTTATGGTTTAGAATGATGTTAAAATCCTAGATCTATGTTCTAGACATTAGGACTTAATGGATTAAGTCAAAAGAAGGATCTTAGGGTGGCTGGCAGGAACACTGGGTGTACCCCTGGTACGCTGCGCGTACCGGGTTAGTTTCCCGCTTCTGGTCAAGGGTACAGGGGGTCAAACGCTGTTTTAGGCCATGCGACCTCGGGCTTGGAGTTTTTGGGCCTCAAGCCCACCTGTGGACTGAAACCTTTGGGCCTAGGACTGGGATTATGATATTGGGTCTTATTAGGCCTTAAATCCTAATTAGTTGGGCTTGGGCATTTTATTGGGAAAGTTGGGCCTTGAAGGAAGAGGCCCAATAGGGAAAGGACTAGGGAACCTTTCCTTTATGTTATGAATTAGAATTTGGGCCCTTGGGGTTATTTTTGGATCCGATAACTGATTAGGAAGTTTGTTGTGCTTTAGGGAGAGGAGTCCCGAGTAATCCGAGGAGTACGTTTCGGCATTCATAGTTGAGGTGAGTCTCCCTTCGTAGAAACCCTGGGTCGAAGGCACCAATGCCGGCCCACTAGTATTGATATGACTTAGTAATTATCTTCATGATAATCATTAAGGTGGTATGTATTGCTTGATGCTTATGTGTGATATACATGATTTATGTGGTAGTGGTAGGGGGTGAAATAGACCCTGTAATCAGTTGGAATAAAACCGATTGGTAGGTCGGACACCCAGGTATGCCTAACAGGGGTAGGTCAGACACCCTGATATGTCTGACATGGGTAGGTTGAGCACCAGGTAAGCTTAGCAGGGTAGGTCGGGCACCAAGATATGCCTGGAAGTATGTTTATGATCTGTATGTGGTATGGTGGGGGAAACTCACTAAGCTTCGTGCTTATGGTTTTCAGTTTTGGTTTCAGGTACTTCCAACTCGAAGGGGAAAGGGTTGGCTTGATCGCATCACATGACACCAGGACTTTCCACATTAGTGATTTTGGGATTATGACTCTGATGATGATTTTATATGTATCGTTGGATTGCACAACTAAGCTATTTTATGTTTACATGGTTTTGGTAAAAAATGACATGGTTTATTTTATGATTGTTAAACTTAAAAATGAAATTTTCAGGTTGTATTTTTAGGGGTGTTACATATTTTAGGTTCGGACAGCTTAGCTTTCAAGAGAGTACATCTGCTATTGCCCCCATTTCGACATGTAAAGATCCTTGTCTATCTATCTTTTATTTTTCATGGAGGATCCTGAACTTATTGAGTTCCTTTTTTATGTTTAGGGTCCAAGGCTATACACTCTACTGGTTGGTTCACCCTTGTTGATTTTGAATTTGCCATGTCCGTTGGCCAACTTGTGGTCAAGAAGGAGAAGACCTCATATTCTCTTCCTTCAAAGAGAACCTCGATAGATCTAACCGTGAAGACTCCAAGATCTCAAAAGAGGAAGTCGGATAAGACCTTGGATTTGGAGAGCCTTTGGGTGGGTGAGATGCTGAGGAAGATGATATCTTTCTCGCAAGCTGTAAGGATCTTTGTGATTTTTTATATTTGATTTCAGTTCTCTTACTATGGTCCTTCATAGGTTGATGATCATGTTTCTTGATCCACCGAAGATCTAAAGGTTAAGCTTGACCGGGTGGAGCAAGCCTTGAAGGCGTAAAAAGGGATCAACAAGGAGCTTCTAAAGAGGGTGGAGAAACTGAGTAAGAAGAAAGTTGAGAAAGAGGAGGAGCATGCGTTGGGGATTGAGGAGGCTAAGAGAAATGTTGTTGAGGCCATCTAGGAGGCAAAGATTGAGATGGCGGAGGATGTGGAGAATGCAGGATCCTGGAACGTGGCTGGTTGGCGTGAAATCCTGGCTAAGTTGACTGACAAGCTTGTAGATGCTGGTCAGGATCCTTTAGAGAAGAAGAGAAGAAAGAAACAGAGTATATCCCAGCCGGGGGTGATCAAATATTGAATTAAGTTTGAATAATATTAATTTTTTGCTCTGTAACACAATATTTTCCTTTTTGTTGGGTAGGAGGTAACCCCTTTTAATACTTATGATTTGGTTTATCTATTTTCTTGCATGGTTTTTCTAAAGGTTCTCAAATGATTAGGATCCTAATGAGTTACAAAAACTTTTTGGAATCCTAAAGATCTGAGAGAAAATGTTACTTGATCAGCATCTTATAATAGTCAGGATCCCGAGGTTTTAGAAGAGGTAAGTTTTGGTTTGAAAAGTAGGAAAACCTTTAGAAAAAAACTATATAGATTTATCAAGTAATTCTTAAAGTAAAAACTTTTTTCAGAAAGTATCAATTTAAAACTTAGAAATCTGATAACCAGAAAATATTATTTATTTAGGATCATGAAGAGTTTGGGATCCTCAAACACTATTTAGAAAAATGTAAAGATTTCTCAAAAGTTTAAAACAAGGATAAATAGAACCTGGTTGTCGCCATTTGAGTTTTTTCTTAAGCTTCATGTTTCTTCCTTGTTCTTTTCCTTAGAAAAGATTCTCAAACTCCGACTTTAGAATTTACTAGAAATCGATCCCAACTTAGAAAAAACTTAGGATAAGTTCTTCAGTTTCGTGGTGTCTTAGATAACTTCTGATGAGGGGATCCTTACTTTAAAGGTTCATTAATAAGGATCCTCGATTAGCCATAGTTGTTTTAGGAACAACTTCAGGCGTAGTAAGCATAAAAGATAAAGATATATAGAACCTGGAGAGATCTTCTTTCTTAGATTTGTATTATACTTTTAATTGTCTCTTTCAAATTCTCTTTAGGATTTTGATCTTATCATCTTGAAGAGAATTCTTCTAAATATGCTCTTAGGAGATGATACCAACTTTAGAATTTACTGGGAATAATACCAACTCAGGTAATATGAGGAAAGATCCTACATAGGAATTCATTGGGGAAGGTCCCAGTTTATAGTTTTACTGGGGGGAATCCCAACTTAAGAAATCTTGGAGAAGATCCCAACTTAAGAAATATTGGGGAATATCCCAACTTAATAAATACTATGGAAAATCCCAACCGAAGATATACCGGGGAAGTACCAACTTAATATGTACTGGGGAAGATCCTAACTTAAGATGTACTGGGGAACATCCAAACCAGAGATATACAGGGGAAAATCCCTACTTAAGTAATACTGGGGAAGATCCCAACTTAAGATGTATCGGGGAAGATCCCAACTTAAGATGTAATGGGGAAAATCCCAACCGAAGTTATACTGGGGAAATTCCCTACTTAAGTAATACTAGGGAAGATCCCAACTTAAGATGAACTGGGGAAGATCCTAACTTAAGATGTACTAGGGAAAATCCCTACTTCAGTAATACTGGGGAAGATCCCATTTCGTATGATAACATGATAATGTTATAAACCTTAGAAACTTACTTTAGGATCATAACATATGTTCAGAAATAAGAGGGTTACCAAGTCACTAAAGCATGAAATGATCCCCTTATTGACACCCCATAGTTAGATATCATGCGCCCATGCGAGGTGTAGAAACCTAAACTCGTGAGAAAGAGGTCATTAACTCTTTAAACCTTAGGATCTAACATATGTTCAGAAATAAGAGGGTTGCCAAGTCACAAAAGCATGAAATGATCCCCTTACTCACATCCCATAGTACGATATCGTGCGTCCAAGTGGTGTATGGAAACCTAAACACGGATGAAAGAGGTTATTAACTCTTTAAACCTTAGAGGGGATTAAGTACCCTAAATCGGAGAATAGATGATCAATCTCTATTCGTAGTGGCTAGGATCCTTGAGTTTCTGCATGTCGCAAATGTTAGCTTGGGGTGGGTGTTAGCTTGGCTAACATCCCTCTGATGCTTGTGTCGGTACTGTTCTTAGAATAAAAATAAACAAAGAAAAGAAATGAGGGTAAGGAGTTGGTAGGTACCTTGACTCGGTTGTAATGAAATGTGATTAAATTGACTTACATAAAGTACTCTTCAAGGTGTATAGCATTTTAGGATCTTGGCAAGATGCTTCCTTCTAAGGTAGCTAGTCAATATGCCCCCATTCTTGCTTCTGAATCAATGAGATAAGTATCATACTTCCGAGCATGTAGGAATGCATATTTATTCATGGTTGGATAATAACGTCCCGTTCTTAACACTTTAGAACACAAGGATCTGCCCCCAATGTGGTTGCCACAATCCCCTTCATGTATATCTTTTTAGACCTTCCACGGCTTCTTGGTTTTAGATATGGACCTATTATGGATTTCTTGTATAATACTCCATGGATCATAACAAAGCATGAGATCCTCATCTTGAACACTTTATTGCTTTTTTCTTCTTTTGGGATTGTACCATTCTAGAGATACTATATCATGGGTTGTGTCAAGGATCTCAAATGTCTCTGAGGATCCTGAGTATTTGGATCGGGATCCTGCTTAGAGGATCGAGGAATTAGGCTTCCAATTTCTACTATGTTGGCCGTCTGATAATCGTCGTCGGGGTCATGTGGTCTTCTGGAGGGATCTTCTATCGTCATGATCATTATGTGGGTTATTGGGATCCTGGTCTCTGGAGAGATCTTGAGGGAAGACTCTAAGTTGGCTAATGTATCTGCTTCGATGTTATCTTTTATAGGAACTTCATTCAGACTAAAAGCTTCAAATTCGGAGGCTAATTTTTTAAGAATTTGAAGGTATAGTGCTAGTCTTTATCCTTTAATTGCATATAATCCATTAAAATCGTTAGTTATTAATAATGAATCGACATATATCTGAAGATCCTTGGCTAGTTGTAGTTCCATGATCAATGCTTCATACTCTGCTTGATTGTTAGTTTCATTGAATTCACAACTAATTGCCTGGGGTAGGATGTCCTCCTGTGGCGATTTTAGTATGATCCCAAGGCTTGCTCCTCTAAATTTGGATGCCCAATTTGTAAAGAGTATCCACTCCCTCATGTTTTCTTCTTCTTGAAGTCATTGAGTTTATAACTCTACCTCAGGTTGTAGATCATCACTAAAATCAGCCACAAAATCTGCTAATGCATGTGAATTTATTGAGGATCTTGGCTCATATGTGATGAGCTTCACTGACCACTCAGTCATTCTACCTGATATTTATGGTTTTCTGATGACATTCTTAATAAGATAGTTAGTTTTGACATGTATAGTATGAGTTTCAAAATAATGTCTTAATTTGATAGAAATTGTAACTAGTGCAAGTATTGGTTTTTCAAGGAGAGAGTACCTGGTTTCAGGATCCAAGAAACTTTTACTTACATAGTAAATAGGTTGTTGTTCACCATCAAGATCCTTGGCCAGAACAACACTTACATCATCGGGAGATACTGAAAGATGTAAGAGGAGCAGTTCCCCATTCGAAGATCCTTGGCCATGACTCACTTCTATTTCCCTCTGGGTGACCATATAGCCAAGGAACTTTCCTTCCTTCATTCCAAAGTGATATTAGGATGGGTTTAGCTTCATGTTGTATTCATCTAATATATCAAAGGCTTCTTCAAGATCCCTAAGATGATTTTCATCTCTTTTGGATTTGACCACCATGTCATCAATGTAGACTTCCATGGTGTCATATTTTGGCTTGTAGGGGTTATTGAAGTAGTATCCTCTTGATCGGATGGTTGCATTTATATCTTTTGGAATCCAACCGAGGCGTCCATGAATGTTAGTAATCCATGGCATGTCGTGGCATCTATCATGGAGTCGATGTGTGTAAAGGGAAAGGATCCTTACAGAAAGCCTTATTAAGATTAGTGTAGTCCAAATATACTCGCCTTTTTCCATTTTTCTTTAGTACTACCACCACATTGGCTAGCCATCCTGGGAACTTAACTTATGTTATATCCCCATGCTTCCAAGCGAAGGTCTTGTTTCTGTCTTTTAAGAACTTTATTAGTTGTTTCTTGATTTGTTTTGGTATTGAGGATCCTATTAGGACATTGGCTTCAGGATCCGGATTTAGGGGCTTTTCCTTCATATCATGTTCTCTTGCTTCTAGTGCACCTCGTTCCCCCTTCTTTAATTGCTATGCTTGTCGTGGTACTGCTGAAGGATCCATTAAGGTCTTGTAGCATTTTTTGGATTCTAGTTGATCGCCTATGATCCTCACTGTCCCCCAAGGGGTAGGCCTCTTTGATGTAGATAGGTAGTTTGATCTTGCCAACCGTATGGTTTGTTTCACCGCTGAATCCTATTAGTATTGAGGATCTCTTGATTATCTCGGATTTTGGAATGTTCATCCCGGTAAGAGAATCTAGGAGTATGATGTTCACCGAGGATCCTCCATCGACTAGGATCCTCTTGACAAAGCGATGTAAAGAGTTATCACCAATCCATCATGATGAGGATCCTGGGTGTTTTTTCTATCCTGTTCGTCAAAGATGATCTCCTTGTTGTTTGTTATCGAGGTGTTCTTTCGGGGGTCTTTCTTACCTTTCTATCTTGGAAGCTTTGGCATGCCTTATAACTGAATAATAAGAAGTTCCACAGATGTCAGATCCTCCATAAATAAAGTTGATTACCTTGGCGCCATGAGGAGGGGATCTGGTTTTTCCATGATCCTCGCAGGATGCTGCTCCTTTTCCTTCGATCTTTCTTTTCGTCTTCCTAGGATCTCTTTAAGTTGTTCTTTGCTTAGGAGATAGCTAATCTCTTTTCTGAGGGATATGCAACGCTCAGTGATGTGGCCAAAATCATCGTGGTATGCGCACCATTTAGACTTGTATTTCCAGCCACTCGATTTGTCTCCTTTACTTGGCCACCTTGTTTTTTCGCCAAGATCCTACATGGCAAAGACTAAACCTGAAACATCTAGGGGTGTCGACCGGGTAAAATTTTATGGTTTCGGGTAGAACGGGTCGGGTAGAACGGGTATTTCCTTAAAAAAATAATACCCGATACCCGACCTATATTGTAATTCGGGTTATCGGGTTTCGGGTATTCGGGTTTGAGGTCGGGTCGGGTAATTATCGGGTATACCCAAAAATTTCTTAAGTTTCACTTTTTTTTAATTAAAGAGTTTCAAGTGTGCTTGAAGAATTCGTGGTGTAATTATTATAGATTACAACAGTTCATCATTTTATAACAAAAATACTTCTTACTGATGTTTGGTTTTATTTTTGTTTACCTTGTATATTATGTTTATAAATTTGATATTTCAAATAATAAAACCTAATGAACCAAAAAGAAGATGATAATAAGTCAAAAACTGAAAGTTAAGAAGGTCAAATGTGGTGATGCCGTGATGCTTGATACGAATAATGATACCAAACAAAATAATTTCACGTACCTATCCTAGGACATTTGTTGTTTTACCAAAAAAAGGACATATAATAATAACATCAATAATATCATCACGGTTGAACGAACAAAATACATAAGTCATAACCCAACTAAACAATAAAAGTCTAAACACAACCCAACTAAACAATAAAACTCTAAACATAACAAAAGAGTAAAATTCATAAGTCATAACCCAATTCAAAACATAACCAAGTTTCAAATCATCTTCAAATGATTCTTAGTTTCACAAAAATATTCATCAATCTTGCATCTTCACGTTGCCACATTCATTCACATATCCAATCCGAGCTCTAATTAGACGTACCAACTTCTCCCAATCCTATACAAATAGTATAAGCATTAAAAGGGCAAAACATAACATGTCAAAATATTAAAAAATATTAAAGATAAACAACTACCTTTATCAATTTCTTGTAGGTTTTCCCAAACTTGTTCAAAATCGATGATGTCACTTATACCACCCCGAAGCCAATCTTGGGTACAAATTATACTTTCAACAATCTTAGGAGTTAAAGAACTCCTATATGGATCCAAAACCCTGCCGCTAGTGCTAAAAACAGATTCCGAAGCCACGGTCGAGATAGGAATGGCAAACAAATATTTAGCCATCAATGATTGAATCGGGAATCTTGGACTATTCACCTTCCATCAATCTAAAATGTTAAACATTGAAGAATCTTCTTCAACACTTTCTTTCAAATACTTTTCTAACTCGCCAATTGATTCCACTATGTTTGTTTTCATCTTTTCTCTTAGTTTATTTCTCAATGGTGGTTTTGGTGTCGTAGCATCCAGATTTTGGCGTTTCCCTAAAATCGAAGATGAATTACTAGACCCGGTAGTACTAGAAGTAGTACTTGGAGAATGATTTCTAATGTAATCATTATATAATTCATATATAGAATCCATAATATATTTCTTTTTCTCCTCCATCTTTTCTTTTCCATAACGATCCTCAAGTAGTATAACCAAATACTTTACTTTGTTCCTCGGGTCAAGAATCAAAGCAAAGTAGAGCAATAAATTCATTTTTTCTACATCGCCAAAATACTTATCAAACTCTACTCTCATTACCAATGCAATATCACAAAGGCTAGCATCGGAAATAGCATCATCCAAGAGTGTAGGAATGGAATAAATATCTTCAATGCACGTGTTTGATGTCACGTATAGTGTCCCGAAAATCCTTTCAGTAACATCACAAAATGGTTTGAAAAAATGACACAAATGCCTAACATGTTGCCAATCGCTCGGTGAAGGAATCGATAAACCCACCTTTTCAATGTCGGAACGAAACTCATATTCCTCTAGATCGTATCTCTCAAAAGTTTTTTCATAAGCTTGAACAATATTTAACATACGATAAATAGAGTTCCATCTTGTTGGAACATCTCTTACCAAGTGTTTCGTTTTACCCAGATTAACAAGCTTAGCAAACTTGGTGAATTTGCCAATTCTTGAAGGTGATTGCCTAATCCACTTTACCACCCATCTAATTATCTCAACCGGCTTATCAACCTTTTTAATACCTTCTTGCACCACCAAGTTTAAAATGTGGGCAACACATCTCATGTGTGTCCATTTCCCATTTAAGATACACTTATTGGAATTTTGAAAGATTTTTTTTAAAAACTCAATTGCCACGTCATTAGCACTTGCGTTGTCAACGGAAATTGTGAAAACATTTTTTATTCCCCAATCTATTAAGCATTTCTCAACCACTAATCCAATATCAACCCCATGATGACTCTCTCGAGGACAAAAACTCAACATTTTTTTTTTCAATTTCCATTCATTGTCTACAAAGTGGGCGGGGAGACACATATAACTTGATTGTTGTGTAGAAGTCCAAGTATCGGTGGTCAAACAAATCCTACCAACGTTTTTTTTACTAAAAGCTCGAAGTTTTTCTTTTTCTTCTTGAAACAATTGGTAGGTATTGGTTGTACTTGTACTTCTACATGGAATTTTAAACATTGGTTGAGTAACACTATTGTAATGTTTAAAGCCCGCACCTTCCACAAAACTAAACGGATGTTCATCAACTACTAACATGTATGCCAAAGACTTTCTACTCTCTTTTTGATTAAATTTCCAAGATGTTAATTTGTTTTCATCACCAAAAGCTATTTGTGTTTGACTGGAATTTACTTTAGCCAAGTAAGGTACACGTTTGTTTAAATGAGTTAAAATATTTTTGGTACCATACCCTTTCCCTTCACACTTGTATCGCCCAGAACCACAATGCGTACATTTCGATCTTTCAACTCCCTCTTTGTCTGTAAATCTTTCGAATTCATCCCAAACTTTGGATCTTGGTTTGTACTTTTTTGGTTGTGTCTCATTTACTACCAGAACCGAATAATTGGTTGGGCTTTCAAGGTTAATCGTCTCATCTTCAATATACTAATTCATTTCAGACATCTACAAGTATATAAAAAAAGTTAAGAAAATATAAACAAAAACAGTTAACAAAAAGAAAACAGACAATATTTTTGATACCCTCATAAATTTTTTAGTTATGAATTTTTTTTTACAAGGACAATGGGTAAAAGTAAAATATTCTAATTATTAAGATATTTCGTTCAACCATTAAGGGAATGGAAGTTTCTTTGTTTAGAAAGTGTGATTAAGCATCACCAGTTGGACAAACCTCCAATAATAATTATGGTTTTTAAGTAGTAATTACAATGGTTCAGTTAAGTTGAAAAGTTGAAAACAGAAGGATGAAAAAAGAACATGCATGGAACAAATTTAAAATGATGACACAAATTTGGTGTCAATTCAGGATCAATTTGCAACATAAATTTTAATAAGAGTATCTGAGTTATCATTAAAGACATTATGCTTTTGAAAACTATGATGGTTTATATTGATTGAAAGTTTGCAACATAGTTTTTAATCATGTTAATTTGAGTTATCATTAAAAATAATATATCGATTTTTGTTTTCAAGATTCATTGTAGGGTTATGCAGTAGTTGTGGTAAAGTTATGCTATGGCCAATGTAATGTTAAGATCGACATGCATATATAATACACAACCAAAATTTACTTGATATTTATTCTTTATATGAAGAAATTATTCCAACTTAACCTGTGATTAACAACAACACAACAAAGAAATCAAAGAGGATGCAAAATTTTTAACCTGTGATTGTGATTGCATACTCGAACAGTCGAACCGTCTTTTGATCGATCAAGGTTCAAGGAGACTAGGACTTTTCAGCGTGATCAGATGGAGAGGGAAGAAACCGAAGCGTGATCAGATGGAGTCAATGAGGGTTTAATGCTGAGACGATAGTGAGAATTGCGATTTGCGATTGTGTGGGATTGCTTAGGGCCGTATTTGCTTGCGTCGATCATAAGATGAAACCGAAGGTTTTTTTTGAAGCGTGCCTACGTGACTATAGACTACCTCCGACTCATTTTTAATCATTAAACTTTAATGTATATTGGGTATTATTTAAAAAATGAATTCGGGTATACCCGAAAATTAATATTCATACCTTAAACCCGACCTATATTATTATCGGGTTAACATATTACCCGAATGTTCATACCCGTTACCCGCTCTACCCGACCCATTCTACCCGAATTCGGAACGGGTCGGGTGGGTAGAACGGGTTTTGGTTTTTTTTGACAGGCCTAGAAACATCCACAGAAAAACAATAATCGGTGATCCTGGGGAAGTCATCGTCCTCTCCTTCATTGTCAAGGGCATTAACCCTATAATTACCAGGTTTGGAACATGGTTTTGATTTATAGGATCTTTAGGCCAAGGGCTCAGCCTTCCTATTGGGATTATCATATGAATTTGGTGGGTGGCTCCTCTTTTGGATCTCCTTATCTTCTTCCAACCTGATGAACCTTAGTACTCTACTTCTGACTCCATCCATTCTTTTGCATGGAGTTATTATAAGGTCTTCGTAGAAAGGAGAGTCTTTCTTTAGGCCCGTTTTGAAGGCTTTCACGACAATTGCCATGTCAACGTTGGTGATAGTCTAAGCTTCCCTGCCAAACCTGTTTACGAACTCCCTAAGTGATTCCTTAGGATCCTTGACTACTCGATAAAGTTCACTATTGATCTTTTCGAATGTCCTGCTACAATAAAATTGATTGTTAAAAAGATTAACTAAATGGGAAAATGAAGTGATAGAGTAAGGAGTAAAATTAAGAAGCCATTTTAAGGTTGATCCTGTGAGGGTCGAACCAAAACCCTTGCACATGCAAGCTTCCTTCTGGTGTGAGGGAATGGGGGATGATCTCCATTCTTTACATGTATTGTGCCACATGTTCCTCAGGATCCATAGTTCTATCGTGAGGTTTCATGCTCTTGTATAGGTTGGACCACTCCAGGAACACTTAAGATCATCTGCCTTAACTGTTGAAGTTCCTTGGCCATGACGGGGTTCATTCCTGTATCAAGGTCCATAGAGTTAGTATTAAAAATATTATTATTCACGAAGTTACCAGGATCCTTGTTATTGGGAGTGATGAAGATTTCGTCGGGATCGTGGATCACATGGGCTTGCTCGTGTGGAGTTACACCCCAAGTGGGAGCAGGTGTTGTTGTTGAGGATCCTATCTCCCAATAATTTCCTGAGGATCCTACATTGTCAAAGTTCAGGATCTTGGGTTGCAAGATCGAGGGTGCTGCTCCTTGGGGTTTATGGATATCTGCCCTCAATCTTTCCATCTTCTTGAGTATAGTCTTGTTTTCCTCCCGTTGTTGGTTTAGTTGTTGCTTTACCATCTTCACCATGGAAAAGAGTTTGATGTTACATAATAGGAGGATCCTGGAATCTTAGGGATCAGAACGGGAGGATCCTGGAATTCCGGGGATCCTGAATTCCCATGGCTGATGATCGGAGAGGTGTTTTTTTTAGAAGTATAAGAAGTTTTCTTCTGACCAGGAGGTTCACTTGGAGGTGTTCGAATATTTTTAGAATAAATGGGAGGAATAAAGGGAAAAGATGAGGTTGATTATGTAGATATGATTTTTCGAGAATTATGAACACCACGACCCCACGGTGGGCGCCAAATTGTTTTGGTAAAGAATCGACTAAGTGGATATCAACCAAATTGCATGAGAGGTTGTGGTGTTGTAGGTGAAGTGATTAAGGAAATTAGAACAAGATTGCACAAGTGATTTACAAGGAAAGTCCTTGATCATTGCTAGGATCTTCGACATAAAACCTTGGGAGGTGATAATGATCACCCACCTTGTTTAATTTTCTTTATTTTAATGAATATTACACATAAAATGATGAAGATACGATTACAGATGTTTGAGTAGCTCAAGGTGTCTAAGGTGACAACTTATTGTGTGCGTTGTGTGTCATTTACAAGTGTATTTATAGTCTAGGTTAAGTAACTACAAATCCGAGATTTCCAGGATCCTGCTGAGCTGGTATTTGCAACGTGGTTTGACTTAGTATTCCCGGGTTTTAAGCCTGGTTGGGCTGATTCTTCATCGTGAATGAGTCCTATGTTGACCATTTCTTCACATGTGAGAAATAATGAAGAAATATAGCCGTTAAACTTGTTAGGAAATAATAATGGCTATATTCAGGATCTTGATGTATGTTTGGGATCCTAAGACTCCTTTAAGATCCGTGATCCTGGATAGATTTAAGGATCCTTAGATGCCTTTGAGATCTGGGATCCTGGATAGGATTGAGGATCTTGGGCCCAACAGGTAGTTAGTTGACATGTTGGATATGTATGATATGTATTGAAAGATCTAGTATGCTCAAAAGTTATATTAAAATGATATTGCTAAATAACATATGATCCTAAGCGTCACACTAACAACAACTTGATACAAATGATTATTTATTAGAAATTGATTTAAATAAATATTCATAAACTCTTATAATAAGTTGGAAAATATTTATTTCAAGGAAATAATTATTTTTTACAATACAAGTAACACATTATTTCATAATGTATGAATTAATAAGTCATGTACAACATTTTGGACTAGTTGAGTCTTTTGTCTTTTACCTAAAGTCAAAGTTTATATTTTATAAACTTGGATTTTATAAAATTTAAACATTTTGTCTTCTTTTGGAGGGCATGGCCGAAACTAGTGTAGACTAGTGAGGGTATGGCCTGTATTTGTTTAATGTAAAGAATACAAGCTAGAAGAAACACACTCATGACAAAGGGACATTCTTGCAAAAAGTATTAAGATCTAGTAGGTATTATCTTCACTTTATGACTATATAAAGAGCGCACTCTTGCAATCTTTTTCTTGCACCAAGCATGAGTCATGAGCTCCTCTTCCCTACTCCATTTTCTCTCTAAAGTCTTGAACTTTGAAGACATTTGTTGCTTGCATTCTCTCTTTAAGTCATAATCTTGTTTTGACTTAAAGCTTAAGAGTTGTAACTAGAATTACATCAAGTTGGTACATTTTTGGTGTCTCAAGGGTTCATCCTCACTCCATCAACTTCCAAGCCTCCCCTAGAGGACTCAAAGTGCTTCAAAGGTTGTTACCACTTCTTCCTTCTATGGTTATGTTTTGAATCTTTCCTTTACTTCCAAGATGATTCTTGGTGGGTGATAAAATGTTTATGTTATTTAAAAAACTCAAGTCTTCTATTTGTTATTAATTGTAGTTTTTGAAACTAAGTTTTAAATAAAACCCAACAATTGGTGTCAGAGCCACCTTGCAAGTTTGGTTAAATTTTTTGATTTATGGAAATATTAGTTTTTTGAGAATATAGATAACTTGTTTTTGTATAAAAACAAGTTCATACATGTTTTCTTTGACAACTCTATAATTGTTCATTTATGTGACAAAACTTACATGCATTTTTGTCACTTAATGTTGTCTTAGAAAAACAAATGTTGTTTTATGTTTATATGTTTCTTAGAGTGCATAAACAAGCCTTGGACCATTTGTGTTGTTGTTTGTGTGATTTGGTTGAAAATGGTTTGTATTATTCTTTTATTCATAAAGTATGTAATAAAAGTAGCTAGTTTTTATTCTTGTTATTTTTTATGTAACAGATTAGTTTAGACTAGATTTATTTTATGAAAAATATAACAAGATGAAGATGGAGGCCATTTCTTGAAGAACCATGGAAACCCACGGTTTTATAATGATTTTATAAAAGTTCATAACTTTTATAAAGTTTTATAAAATTGCAACAAAGTTGGTTGTGATTGCAAGTAGGAGCTTGAAGATTAAATGAAGAACAAGTTGTAATATTTGGTCTCTTTGTCCCTTAGTAAGGACTTAACACTTTTGTGTTGGTTCACAAAAGTGTTATATAGTTTAAGGCTTGTTTATGTCAAATGCGTGCTTGTGTTATTTATTTTTCAAGTAAATATTTTGTGTGGTTGATACTTTAGTTTTTCACAAACCCAAACTATTTTAGGGCAATATAAACATCACATGGAGTTTGGATTTCAAAATGTAACATATGGACATTAGATGTAACATATTCTAGCCATAAAATAAAAACCGGTTTTATAAAATTGTTAATTACGGCAACTTCTGAAATATTGAATTATAAGTGTAAAATCATGTTTTTATAACTTATTCAAACTCCAAAGTATTACTTAATAAAAGGAAGTTTTATTAAACAATATTAAAAGGTTCAAAATGGCTCATACACAAACTTAATACTAGGTATTAATTTTAAAATTGAACCAAGCCGAAATATAAAAACCGGGTTTTTATAAGAACCTTAAAAGTGATTTTGGAAAAATTGATACCATGACATATTGGATGCATGCAATTGCCATGATATCACATGTTTTTAAATAGAATAATAAAACATACAAATCCCTTTTTCAAAATATAAGTCTATGCCATCCAACTTTAGAAACATTTGCACATCACTTGTATAATGCTAGCGGGATAAAGGATACCTAACCATTAGTATCTTCTTTTGTTGGCCAAAATATTTTTGCGATTTCTATAACCAAGTTATAGGCCAATTATACAAGTTTCTCTAATTGGATGACTTGATTGGAAACCTCTTGTGATAAAGGTCACCTAAGCAAGAGTGTTCCAAGGCATAGATGAGACCAAACATGTCAAATTATCAAATGGATTGTTAAGGGTCTCATAAATCTAGGAATTACAAATGGTGTAATTAATACAAGTTATTTACCTTGTTAAAATTGGGTAAATGGGATAAAGGACACCAAACCATTTATTTGATTTGTAACTTGGATCCTAGACTTTAAATAAATAATGTTTTTGGAAACAAAAGGGTATTATTATTTAAAGAATTAAATACTAAATGAAAACTTTGTTAAACTTTTGTAGATGGCTCCACCAATTACTGTGTGACAACCCGTTATTTTCAAGTTTGTAAAAGTCAACAAAAGTCAAAACTTGTCAAATAAAAGTCAAACTCGTTGATTTATTTAATTATAAGAAGCTTATCCAAGGTTATGATATAGCTAAACCCTTTTTATTTATAAGTGTTGCAATATAATGATCCAAATGCGAGGACCGAAAACCCTTGCATAAGTGTAAGCCTTCGGACCGAAAATCCTCGCAAAGGCCACTTGTCTCGGACCGCAAACCCTTTTCGGCCGTAAACTCTTGGGACCCCAAACCTCGCATGATGCCTCGTTCTCGGCCGAAAACTATTTCTCGGATAGAGTTCCTGACCGAGAACCATTAAATTCTATCCTTTGACACACATTTCGATGAGATATTACACATTCCAATGAACATATCACATCAGCTATTAATCTAATATATGAACAAAACCGAGAATATACCCTTATTATCAAACCTTCTAACCGAAAACACATCTTTTTCTCTCAAGAATACAAGCCGAGAACCTTACTTTTCTCTCAAGTGTTCTTCATAACTTTTGGAAATTATCATCCAATCTCCTTAGCTACAACCGCAAAATCCTTGATATCCTTGGTTTCACCAAGAACACCACTTGAATCATCAAGTTACCGAAAACACATAGGTGGCCGAAAACACCTATCTCCCTTACGGTTCACTTCTAATACTCCTATTTGTAAGTGATTCTTACATCTTAGGCTATTCCATAACATGTTTACCACTATATTTGCTAATTACACACATATATATTGCGTGAAATGCTATTAGGATTCAGTTTTGTTACGGGTTCTAACTTGTGGAATTAACTCTACTACACTGTATCTTCATTCGAACACTCACATAAGGTGAGTTCATACCCCTATGTTTTACCATTTTCAAATGCTTTTAGGGGGAGAATACAAGCAAAACACAAAGTAATTGTGTTAACACTTAAATACGGTCACAAATCATTTCAATATATTTAATGTTTTATAAACTTATCAAATCATTTTAAACTGCTTTTCAACTACTTAAAATATCATTTTTAACAAACTATATTCATATATATATATATATATATATATATATATATATATATATATATATATATATATATATGTGTGTGTGTGTGTGTGTGTGTGTGTGTGTATAATTATGATTTAACAGGCTTAGTACCAGTGTTTCTACCTTAAATCATATTCCTTGTTTGGTTGTGGGCTTAGGATAGGAATGCTGGTCCGACGGTCTTATAAATTACAATTATACAATTGCTATCCCTTTTGTAACATGCCGAGCAAAAGGGGTATTTCCTTAACCGTTTTTAGTACAAACATAACAACTTATAAACTATAATAGTTATAGTTTAGGTATCAATTCACACTATTTCCTAGTTCAAGGATACATTACATGACTTAATACATAAGTACAATTACTTTTCATTACAAATATACTATTCCGTTACAAGAACAAGAAAACATATATACACTATACGTAAACGAGTTAATACTATAATGTGAGCCACCACTTCATGGTACCTACTAAGGTACATGCTAAGGTCCTATTTTATAACCAGAGTCTCCTGCATGGAGAGCGTGATATTTTGTATAGATCTATACGAGACTGACAATACTGCACCTCGACTGTTAGCTACAGTTGGACCGACAGGTCTAGGGGTGACAAATGTCATAACATTCCGACGCCTGAAGAACATCGTGTAGGCCACTAGTCAGTTTAGTATGGTTATAATCTCATTCACATTAAGCATTAACTAAACATTTTGGTTTACAAAACAAACATTACTTCAGTAGTTTTATACTAAGTAATAGGACTACCTATCATTATCTTTCAGCACTAATATACTAGAGAGTTCATACAAGTGCAGTACACTATTTGCTATCAAACAAAACATACATTTATGGAAAACATACACTTACACTATTTAAGAGTACAAAAACATGCAAACATTTTGGTCTTAAAGCCTAAGACTACTTTTCATTTACCGTAGAAAATATGGGATTTTGTGGGGAATATACTAACATTTTCAGGGAACAAATACAAATTCAAATACTAAATGATTATGAACTCACCAACTTAAATGTTGATACTCTCTTTTCAAAATAACTTGTATTCTCAGGGAACCAGTAGACAGGTACACTCACACAGGTTTTTGAGAAGACGAAGCATATTCAAGAGTCATCTTTTATTTTTGCTATACATTTTGGTGTCATACAATCAATACTAAGAACACAAATGTAATAACTATATTTTCAATACTATGGATGTGGTTGCTTGTTTTACTATTACTCATTGTTATGATACTGTACATGACATCATCCGTCCCCGAATGTTTCTGCCGTTCCGGTTTAGGGGTGTGACAAATTGGTATCAGAGCATTGTTTATAGTGAACTAAATTTATCAACTCATAAAAGATATACAACTATAAACACAATGGGATAAAAATACTCTGACCAAGAGTTATGCTTTAAGAATATATTAATATTTTTTTATAAAAGTATACATACATACATACTACACCAGTATTATAACGGGAACAAAACAAAAGTATTATGATTGTGGAACAGCACGAGTAGGCCTTGGGATATATAATCAGGTCTGGGATGAATATAGCCTGATCAACTATATCTATTCGAGAGGTGATTAGCACATGCCTAGGAATGGTCGTGGTGTTGTAACAAGTCTAAAAACTTACCAATGCTTACTACAAAAGAACACTAGAACTTAACATAAATTTAAACACTATAGGAGTATTTATAGCACGATAACACTAATTATAGATTTGTTAATATCTCTTACACCTATATTCTCACATAGATATCATGGCTGGATTTCATCTACTGGGAGACTCGTACTTTCCCAATCAAGGAAACAGAGGATGGTTCGAAGAGGAACCGGAAAACGACCCTGTGGCTCCAATTGAAGAAGACTTAGAGGAAGAGGAAGAAGAGGAAATTCAGGAAGACTCCGAATCGACACAAGAAGTTTATGATCCACCTCAAGTTGCCCAAAATGCCAATCCCCGACAGAACTTCCAAGGCCCGACACCTCAGTGGGCAATAAACATAGAGAGGTGGGGTCATGAACAAGGTCAACACCTTCCCTATAATGGGGACTGAAGCTTCTACAACCTTGATGGGGGAGGCTCAGAAGACAGAGCCCTCCCAGTAGTAGTACATCGAGTTGCTCGTAATGATGAGCAAGCAAGAGAAACCATCAACCGAGTCATGGAGGTTGGTACAACTACTGTAGTCAACACAGTTCGCCTTCGCCACCTGAACGAAGACCAGGAGATAACCCGGAATCACACCGAGATCCTGCAGAGGGAACTAACAACAAACAGGGCCGAGGTTAGAAAACTTCGAGAACGCCAAATAACATTAGAAAGGCATGTGTTTGAAACAGAACACCAGTTGGCTGAATCTAGGGCTGAAACTAGTACGAAACAGAACCACTCTCCTCGCGAGTAGGGCATACTCTACTCACCCTTTTGCATATAGATTAAGTCTACGTATATACACTAGTGTTATTTTTCATGTTTATGGTTCGACCTCGAAATTTCACTTTTCGATAGGTCGGTATGCTATCGAAGTTTTCCAGTTAAGTTGGTATGTTGTAGACCTACCTTAAGGTCAAATTTTCCGAACTCTATGCGTCTAATATACCAATGGAATCGACATGCATCTTATTTTCTTTGAAAAATGACTATCCAATTTTATATTATTACTTTACAGATTATTACTTGTGGTAGACTTCTATTATATGATGAACTAGTGTAAATTAGTTCAAAAGCATCCGATTTATGATTGCTAAAGAAGTCTTACCACCATTTTCATCTTTATAAACTTTATAGCTAAAAGATGCCGCCACGTAGATCGAATAGACGTTCCAACAACGATCCTCCAATAATTACAGATCCGCCGCCGCCACCGCAATTCGATCTTGTAGTTTTTCAAGCTGCAGTAAGCGTGGCTGTGACATCAGCTCAAACCAAATCAACGCTAGTGGCACCAGTAGGGGCGGAACCGGTACCAACTCGCATCATGGAGATCGCCATGGGAACCCTAGGGAGTGTTCTTACAAGGATTTCATCAACTGTAAACCCAAGAACTTCAATGGGAGTGGAGGAATCATTGCTCTATCGTAATTGTTCGAGAAAATAGAGTCAATCTTCGAGATCTGCTCCTGCCCAGAAGGGATCAAAGTGAAATTTTTTGCCTACACTTTCTCTGATAGGGCGCTCAGATGGTGGAATGGACACGTCAAGTCACTTACACTCATATTGGCTTACTCATTGGGCTGGGAGAATTTAAAAACACTAATGACAGGGGAATACTGCCTGAGGGGCGAGGTACAGAAACTAGAGGAGGAACTTTGGAGCCTTACCATGAGAGGCACCGACATAGTAGCCTACACTACTAGGTTTAGTGATCTAGTAGCTCTATGTACCGGGATGGTTCCCACAGAAAGTAAGATTATTGAGAGGTATATCTGGGGACTGTTACCTCCATTTCAGGGGAATGTATTGTCTTCAAACCCTGCTACATTCGATAGCGCCAAACGATTGGCACAGAGACTCATTGACCATGGAGTCCACCAACGCATAGCGACCCCTGTCCCCAAACAAGCCAAGACGAACGATAAAAAAAGGAAGTTTTGGGACAGAAAGAAGAACCAACAGGCACAGAACCCCGCCAAGAAACAGCAGATAGTGGCTGTTCATGCTGCAACAACCCCTGCTACCCCTGCCCCAGCAAAGCAATATGCTGGAAACCTGCCGAAGTGCAGCAAGTGCAATTTCCATCATCACAGACCTTGCCGGGAGATGCAATGTATTAACTGCAACAGGAAAGGGCACACTGCCCGATTCTGTAAGGCACCGACAAAACCAATCACCAGGTCCTTGGTATTGGAGTGAGCCAGACCTGCTACGGGTGCGGTGAAACTGGGCACTTCAAGAGGAACTGCCCAAAGGCAGGGAATGCTGGTGGAGTGGGGAGAGTTCTAACAATAGGTCACAAGAAGCTGTGGCAGATCCCACGGTGGTCATGGGTATGTTTCTCCTCGATAACTCTTATGCATGCATACTCTTTGATAGTGGAGCGGAGAGGAGTTTCGTGAGCCACAAATTTAAACACTTACTCAAACAAGAACCACAAACACTAAAGGAAACGTTTGATGTAGAAATGGTTAACGGAAAGACTAAGAGCACTAACGATATTTATATAGGATGCACCCTCACTCTAAATAACTATTCTTTCCAAATCGACCTTATGCCGGTCTCAATAAAAAGTTTCGACATTATCATCGGCATGGATTGGTTGAGTCCCCATCGTGCTGAAATCCTATGTTAGGAGAAAGCCGTTCGTCTTAGTCTACCGAATAGTAAAACCCTAGTCATCTATGACGACAAACCAGGCACAAACCTTTGAATCATCTCGTGCATCCGATCCCAGAAGTGCTTACGAAAGGAATACCATGCGTTCTTAGCTCATGTGGTAGACAGGAGTTGGGAAGTGAAAGATATAAAGAGCATTCCTGAAGTCCGTGATTTTCCCGACATCTTTCCCGAAGATCTCCCTGGAGTACCACCTGAACGCCAAGTCGAGTTCAGAATTGACTTAATCCCTGGAGCTACCCCTGTAGCCAAATCGCCTTACCGTCTAGCACCAGCAGAGATGCAGGAACTATCCAGTCAACTAAACGAACTACTCAACAAAGGATTCATCAGACCGAGCGTCTCAGCCTGGGGAGCATCGATCTTGTTCGTGAAGAAGAAGGATGGATTGTTCCGTATGTGCATCGACTACCGCGAGCTAAACAAACTAACCATTAAGAACCGATAACCTCTACCGCGGATAGATGACTTGTTAGACCAACTTCAAGGAGCAAACTACTTTTCAAAGATTGATTTAAGATCCGGGTATCACCAGTTACGGGTTCTAGAGGAAGATGTTCCCAAAACAGCCTTCCGAACTCGTTATGGTCACTACGAGTTTGTAGTGATGCCTTTCAGATTAACCACTACGCCTGCAGTGTTTATGGATTTAATAAACAGGTTGTGTCGTCCTTACTTAGATAAGTTCGTGATAGTATTCATTGATGACATACTTATCTACTCACACAGTAAGGAGGAACATAGTCAACACTTACGACAGATCTTGGAAACATTACGAGCAGAAAAACTTTATGCGAAGTTCTCAAAGTGTGAATTTTGGATTCAGAGAGTCGAATTCCTGGGTCACGTGGTCAGTGAAGAGGGAATGCACGTGGACCCTTCCAAAATCAAGGCGATTGAGAACTGCTCAGCACCTAGAACGCCTACAGAGATCCGACAATTCTTAGGCCTTGTTGGCTACTATCGCATATTCATACAGAACTTCTCAAGGATCGCTAAACCACTTACCACCCTGACTCAAAAGGGTGTGACTTACAACTGGGAAGAGAAACAAGAAAATGCGTTCCAAACATTAAAGCGAGCCCTATGAAGCGCACCGATATTGTCCGTTCCAGAAGGAATAGAAGACTTCGTAGTATACTGTGATGCATCCAACTAAGGACTTGGCTGTGTTCTTATGCAATGGGGAAAGGTCATCGCCTATGCCTCAAGACAGCTTAAGACACACGATGTCAACTACACTACTCATGATCTTGAGATAGGAGCATTAGTATTTTCTCTGAAGATCTGGAGACACTACCTGTATGGTACGAAGAACACTATCTTTATAGACCACAAAATCCTTCAACACATATTCGACCAGAAGGAGCTCAACATGAGACAACGACGATGGGTTGAACTACTAAATGACTACGAATGCGAAATTTGTTATCATCCCGGTAAAGCCAATATAGTAGCTGACGCCCTTAGTTAGAAGGAGTACTCAGGTCGAAGAGTTAAAGCAGTGACTATGACAATCCATTCACATCTGTCCACACAAATCAAAGAGGCTCAACAGGAAGCCTTAAAATCAGAGAATGTGGCAGGTGAAGCCTTAAGAGGGATGGATAAGAACTTAGAAGTCAAGGTTGACGGAGTCCGTTATCTCGTGAATCAGATCTAGACACCGAAGTGCGGTGGGTTCAGAAACGTTGTCATGAACGAAGCCCACAATACTCGATACTACGTTCATCCAGGTTCAGACAAGATATATCTGGACCTTAAAAAGTTATATTGGTGGCCGAACATGAAAAAAGAGATTGCTACCTTTGTGGGCAAGTGTCTGAGTTGCGCTAAGGTTAAGGTGGAATACCAGAAGTCCTCCGGTTTACTACAACAACTGGAGATACCTGAGTGGAAGTGGGAGCGGATTACAATGGATTTCATAACCAAGTTACCCAAAAAAACAGGTGGTCTCGATACCATTTGGGTGATTTTTGATATGTTAACCAAGTCCGCGCACTTCCTACCAATTAAAGAAACTGACAAGATGGAGAAACTGACCAGAACATACATTAGAGAGATTGTACGACTACATGGTGTACCCATATCTATTATCTATAATAGAGATAGTAGATTCACCTCAAGATTCTGGCAGTCACTACAAAAATCCCTGGGAACTAGGCTAGACATGAGTACAGCCTACCACCCACAAACCGATAGGCAGAGTGAGAGAACGACTCAAAATTTAGAAGACATGCTGAGAGCTTGTGTGATCGACTTTGGTAAAGCGTGAGATATCCATTTTACATTGGTCGAGTTTTCATACAACAACAACTACCATATCAGTATCAAAGTTGCTTGATTCGAAGCCCTTTATGGCCGGAAGTACAGATCACCTTTGTGCTGGGCTGAAGTGGGTGATACGCAACTAGCTAAAGGGCAAGTCCCTGACAGCACTCTCACTGGTCCAGAAATCATCAGGGAAATGACTGAGAAAATTGTTCAAATTCGTGAATGATTGAAAGCCTCTAGAGACAGACAGAAGAGCTACGCAGACAAAAGACGAAAACCCTTGGAATTCCAGGTTGGTAACCACGTTATATTGAAGGTCTCACCCTGGAAGGGCATGATATGCTTCGGAAAGCGTGGCAAACTGAATCCAAGGTACATTGGGCCTTTCGATATTTCGCTAGAATCGGCCCAGTAGCTTACAAACTCAAACTACCCCATGAACTTAGCAACGTACACCCTACCTTCCACGTGTCTAATCTAAAGAAGTGTCTATCCGACGATACTCTTCTGATCCCACTCGATGAAATCGAGATAAATGAGAGCCTCAACTTTATGGAAGAACCGGTAGAAATCATGGATAGGGAAGTCAAACAAACCAAACAAAGTCGTATACCAATAGTGAAGGTCTGCTGGAATGCTAAACGAGAAACTGAATTCACTTGGGAGCGGGAAGATCAAATGAAACAAAAGTACCCACACCTTTTTCCCTAGTCCATGAGTATTACTTTAGACTTAATTTCGGGACGAAATTCCCTTTAACGGGGGGATGATGTGACAACCCATTATTTTCAAGTCTGTAAAAGTCAACCAAAGTAAAAAAAAGTCAAAACTTGTCAAATAAAAGTCAAACTCGTTGATTTATTTAATTATAAGAAGCTTATCCAAAGTTATGATATAGCTAAACCCTTTTTATTTATAAGTGTTGCAATATAATGATCCAAATGCGAGGACCGAAAACCCTCGCATAAGTGTAAGCCTTCGGACCGAAAATCCTCGCAAAGGCCACTTGTCTCAGACCGCAAACCCTTTTCGGCCGTAAACTCTTCGGACTGAAAACCTCACATGATGCCTCGTTCTCGGCCGAAAACTATTTCTCGGATAGAGTTCCTGACCGAGAACCATTAAATTCTATCATTTGACACACATTTCGATGAGATATTACACATTCCAATGAACATATCACATCAACTATTAATCTAATATATGAACAAAACCGAGAAGATACCCTTATTATCAAACCTTCTAACCGAAAACACATCTTTTTCTCTCAAGAATACAAGCCGAGAAGCTTACTTTTCTCTCAAGTATCATGCGAAAATCACCTACATATTCATAAGATCGTGCTAAATTCTTCAAGTGTTCTTCATAACTTTTGGAAAATTATCATCCAATCTCCTTAGCTACAACCGAAAAGCCTTGATATCCTTGGTTTCACCAAGAACACCAAGAACACAACTTGAATCATCAAGTGACCGAAAACACATAGGTGGCCGAAAACACCTATCTCCCTTACGGTTCACTTCTAATACTCCTATTTGTAAGTGATTCTTACATCTTAGGCTATTCCATAACTTGTTTACCACTATATTCGCTAATTATATACATATATATTGCACGAAATGCTATTAGGACTCAGTTTTGTTACGAGTTCTAACTTGTGGAATTAACTCTACTACACCGTATCTTCATTCGAACACTCACATAAGGTGAGTTCATACCCCTATGTTTTACCATTTTCAAATGCTTTTAGGGGGAGAATACAAGCCAAACACAAAGTAATCGTGTTAACACTTAAATACGGTTACAAATCATTTGAAGATATTTAATGTTTTATAAACTTATCAAATCATTTTATACTGCTTTTAAACTACTTAAATTATCATTTTTTATCAAACTATATTCATATATATATTTATGTATAATTATGATTTAACAGGCTTAGTACCAGTGTTTCTGCCTTAAATCCCGTTCCTTGTTTGGTTGTGGGCTTAGGATAGGAATACTGGTCCGACGGTCTTTCAAATTACAATTATATATGCAACATGTATATATATATATATATATATATATATATATATATATATATATATATATATATATATATATATATAAGATAAAACTTATTTCAATAACAATTGCTAACCCTTTTCTAACATGCCGAGCAAAAGGGGTATTTCCTTAATCGTTTTCAGTACAAACATAACAACTTATAAACTATAATAGGTATAGTTTAGGTATCAATTCACACTATTTCCTAGTTCAAGGATACATAACATGACAAAATACATAACTACAATTACTTTTCATTACAAATATATTATTCAGTTACAAGAACAAGAAAACATATATACACTATACGTAAACGAGTTAATACTATAATGTGAGCCACCACTTCATGGTACCTACTAAGGTACATGCTAAAGTCCTATTTTATAACCAGAGTCTCCTGGAAGGAGAGCATGAATTTGTGTATAGATCTATACGGGACTGACAATCCCGCACCTCGACTGTTAGCTACAGTTGGACCGGCAGGTCTAGGGGTGACAAATGTCATAACATTCCGACGCCTGAAGAACGTCGTGTAGGCCACTAGTCAGTTTAGTATGGTTATAATCTCATTCACATTAAGCATTAACTAAACATTTTGGTTTACAAAACAAACATTAGTTCAGTAGTTTTATTCTAAGTAATAGGACTACCTATCATTATCTTTCAGCACTAATAAACTATTGATTTCTCACAAGTGCATTACACTGTTTGCTATCAAACAAAACATACATTTATGGAAAACATACACTTACACTATTTCAGAGTACAAAAACATACAAACATTTTGGTCTTAAAGCCTAAGACTACTTTTCATTTACCGTAGAAGATATGGGATTTTTTGGGGAATATACTATCGTTTTCAGGGAACAAATACAACTTCAAATACTAAATGCTTATGAACTCACCAACTTAAATATCGATACTGTCTTTTCAAAATAACTTGTATTCTCAGGGAACCCGTAGATAGGTACACTGACACAGGTTTTTGAGAAGACAGAGCGTATTCAAGACTCGTCTTTTATTTTTGCATACATTTTGGTGTCATACAATCAATACTAAGAACACAAATGTAATAACTATATTTTCAATACTATGGATTTTGTTGCTTGTTTTACCATTACTCATTGTTATGATACTGTACATGACGTCATCTACCCCCAAACGTTTCGGCCGTTCCGGTTTGGGGGTGTGACATACTGTAACACATCACCCAATGAACATTCGGTCAATTCTTGACAAAGAAAAACTCAACCACTCCAACTTTTTGGATTGTCACAGAAATTTAAGAATCATTTTGAAACAAGAAAAGAAAGACTATGTCCTTGAAAACCAAACTCCTGATGAACCGCCTACTCTCCCAAAGGCTACACATGATGCATGGCTAAAGCATATAGATTATTCACTTGATGTTTCATGTCTTATGCTTGCCTCTATGGTTCCTGATCTTCAGCGGGATGTGGAACACTACACTGCCTCTGACATGATTGAACATCTCAAGGAGATGTTTGGTAAACAAGCTAAAACCGAAAGGTTTGACACTATGAGAGAACTTCATGCCATGAAAATGGAGGAGAGTGGGAATGTGAGCACACATGTTCTCAAGATGAAAAGTTACATGGATCAATTGGAGAGACTGGGCTCTCCATATCCAGAAGACCTGGCTACAAATATCATTATGTACTCTTTGCCAAAGTCTTACAATGATTTCATCATGAACTACAACATGAATGGGTGGGAGAAACCTATCTCTGAGTTGCAGGGGATGCTGAAAACTGTAGAAATGAATATCCCAAGTAAAACACCCCAAGTGCTCATGATTAGGGAAGGAAACGTCAAGAAGAACAAGGGCAAGAACTTCAAGGGAAAGCCACAAGTTGGCAAGGGCAAAGGAAAGAAAGCTTCCCAAAACCCACCGCCCAAAAAAAGGAAAAGGTTTGTAAAGATGACACATGATTTGAGTGTGGAGTTGTCGGGCATTGGAAAAGGAATTGTCCTAAGTACCTTGCAGAGTTGAAGAATAAGAAGGTCGGGGAAGGCCCTTCAGCTATATCCATTTTCATGATTGAAATGAGATTATTTACTTTTTCATCAAACACTTGGGTATTAGATACTATTTGTGGAACTCATATTTGTAACTCATTGCAGGTGTTCAGAAAGAGTAAGGACCTGAAAACAAATGAGATGGTATTACATGTCAGCAATGGAGCATGTGTTGCGGTCCAAGATTTAGGATATTTTGATTTATGTTTACCATTTGGTATGTACTTAACATCAGACAATGTGTGTTTAATTCTATTACTAGAAATATCATTTCAGTTTCACATTTGAGAAAATCTGGTTATGATTTCAATTTTGTTGATGATAACATTCACTCCTTCTTGAAAGGAATCTTCTATTTTGAGGCTAGACCAATAAATGGAATTTATGAACTAAACCTAGATGACACCTCAAACAATAAGTCCCTTTATCATGTTAACACCAAAAGGCTCAAACCATATTTGAGCAAAACATATCTATGGCATTATCGCCTTGGACATATAAACAAGAAACGCATATCTCAACTCCAAAAAAGTGGACTTTTGGGGGCAAATGACACCGAGTAATTTGACATATGTGAATCTTGTTTATGTGGCAAGATGACAAAATCCCCTTTCTTTGGAACAAGTGAAAGGGAAAGTGTTTTATTAGGCATCATACACACCGATGTATATGGACCTTTCAAAACAATGTCTAGATATGGTGAGAGATATTATATTACCTTCACTAACGACTTCAATCGTTTTGGTTATGTGTATTTGATGAAACATAAAAATGAAGCCTTTGAAAAGTTTAAATTGTTTCAAAGTGAAGTTCAAAAATCAACTCGACAAAACAATCAAAATCCTTTGTTCGGATAGAGGAGGCGAGTACTTGAGCCAAGAGTTTCAAGACCATCTAAGGAGTCGTGGGATTATCTCACAACTCACTCCACCTAGAACACCACATCTTAATGGTGTTTCTGAGAGGAGAAATCAGACCTTACTTGATATGGTTCGATCTACGATGAGTCGAAGTACCCTTCCTTTATCATTTTGGAGTTATGCTTTACTCACCTCATCCTGTATCTTGAATATGGCACCAACTAAGAAGGTCGAGAAAACACCTTATGAGATGTGGCATGGAAAATCTCCATCCTTATCTTATATGAAAGTTTGGGGATGTGAAGCTGATGTTAGATAAGATACTTCCAGCAAACTTGAGCCTAGATCTACCTAATGCATTTTTGTAGGATATCCTAAAGATTGTTTAGGATATTATTTCTACATCCCTAATGAGAATAAGATCTTTATTTCATGAAAAGTTGAATTCTTAGAAAGCAAGTTTCTAATGGTTGAGGATAGTGGGAGGCGTGTGGAACTTGAAGAAGATTCAGAACCTCAGCCCGATGCATCTTTAGTTGACACTAGTACTGAACAAGAGGTTGTTGAAGGTGAAGAGATCATTGTCCTTCAACCTACTGAAACACAAGGCGTTCGCAGATCTGGTTGAATTCATCATGAACTTAAGAGATATAGATTTCTCATTGACGAGTGCTTCGTAATGACAAATGTTGATGAGCCGGTCAGATACCGATAGGCAATGACAGATCCCAAATCTGAAAAATGGCTTGAAGCCATGAACGCTGAGATGCAATCCATGAGAGAAAATCAAGTCTGGGACTTGGCTGATCTTCCTCCCAATAGCAAGACTGTTGGAAGTAAGTGGATCTTCAAGAAGAAGACCGACATGGATGTCAACTTACACACATTCAAAGCAAGATTGATTGCTAAAGGATTCACTCAAATTCATGGGGTTGACTATGATGAAACGTTTTCACCGGTCGCTATGATTAAATCAATTAGGATACTACTTGGCATAGCCACATGTTATGACTATGAGATATGGCAAATAGCTGTCAAAACTGCTTTTCTAAATTGACACTTGGAAGAAGATGTCTACATGGATCAGCCCGAAGGTTTTCTCGAACAAAAGCATCCTAATGAAGTGTGTAAGCTCAAGAGATGCATTTATGGGTTAAAGCAAGCATCTCGTAACTAGAATCATCGTTTTGATGATGAAATCACAAAGTATGGTTTTAATAGAAATGAAGATGAATATTGTGTTTACATGAGAACTAGTGGGAGCTCGGTGACATTCTTGGTCCTATATGTGGATGAAATATTTATCATGGGAAATCACATTCCAACTTTACAAGGTGTAAGAACTTGGCTTGGAAAGTGTTTCTCATTGAAGGACCTAGGTGAGGCACAATACATTCTTGGAATTAAAGTCTATAGAGATAGATCAAAACGATTAATAGGTCTAAGCCAAGGTACATATATTGAGAAAGTATTGAAACGGTTCAATATGGAAAACTCTAAGAGAGGATTTTTACCCATGGAAAATGGCAATGTACTAAGTTCATCTCAATGTCCTACCATAAAGGCTGAGATAGACAAGATGAAAGATATTTCATATGCTTCTGCAATTGGATCCATCATGTATGCCATGAATTGTACAAGACCTGATCTTGCTTATGCTATGAGCATGGTAAGCAAGTTCCGACAAAATCCAGGGGAGAGTCATTGGAGAGCTATGAAGAACACCCTAAAGTACGTACGAAGAACAAATGGTTTGTTCCTCGTCTATGGAGGCGTGGAAGAAAGCTTAAGTGTGAAGTGCTACACTGATGCTTCCTTCACAACTGATCGAGATGATTGAAAATCGCAATCAAGATATGTGTTCATTATCAATGAGGGTGCGGTATCTTAGAAAAGCTCCAAGCAAAGTGTTGTTGCACAATCCAATACGAGGTCAAAATGCATTGCTGCTTCTGAAGCTGCACAAGAGGCTGCTTGGATGAAGAAATTCATTGGGGATGTAGGGGTAGTCCCTACCATTCAGGACCCCCTAGACGTTTTATGTGATAATGAGGGCGCTATTTCTTTGGAAAAAGAACCCCGGGCACACAAGAAGACCGAGCATATTAGCCGTAGATTCAACTTCATCCGGTATAAAGTTGAAGAAGGTGAAATTAATATTCGGAAAGTTCACACTGATCAAAATTTGGCGGACCCTTTCATGAAGCCTCTTCCTCAAGCAAAATTTGAAGGACATGCTCGAGGAATACGACTTCGCTATTCTAGTGATTGGATTTGATCTATGTATTAGTATTGAATATTGGAACATTATATAACATCATCTATTGTAATCACTATGATATATATGGCATATGATCTTTTCATTAAGTATTTGTTGTGTTCTTTCTTAACATGTTTAATCCTTGAGTAAATTTATTCACTCTAAAACTCCATAGTCAGTTATTATTGTGGGAGCAATAATGAAATAAGACTAATATGAAATGGGATGGTTGACAAAGTGTTGTAACCAGTTTCGTAGGTACTTACTAGAGAGTAAGTATTTGAGTGGCCCGTTCAAGATCACTTCATGGATCGCTGTCATGAATGATATTTGATAAAAAGGTAATATATGTATATCGTTAACACCTGAGATACATATATGGGACTTGAGTGTGAGGAACGTTATGATTTGATGTAGTCAAAAGCTGTTTTTTTATTAGGCAGTTATAAAAGCTATTGTCAGGCGTGATGTAAACCATGCAAGAGGCGTATGCAGTCAAGTTGGGATTTGTTCCTCTTATTCATTGAGAGTTAGACATCTAAGGCCTAATGTAAAGTTGAACACTTATATGAGATTGACTGCGATCCATATCTCATGTTCAACATGATGTCTGTAGTAAAGGGATAACTGATAAACTAACTTTACTCACCAATTGTAGACTTGGAGCTTATAGGGAATTGGGCGTTGATGGAATGTCACTATGTCATATGTTGTTGGGGGCAGTGAAATGTTGCTAGACGTTCACCACTGTCTATATCAATTTGATATGAGTCTTACGCAAGTGGGAGATTAAAAGATCTAGAATGCTCAAGAGTCATATTTAAATGATATTGCTAAATAACATATGATCCTAAGGGTCACACTAACAACAATTTGATACAAATGATTATTTATTAGAAATTGATTTAAATAAATATTCATAAACTCTTATAATAAGTTGGAAAATATTTATTTCAAGGAAATAATTATTTTTTACAATACAAGTAACACATTATTTCATAATGTATGAATTAATAAGTCATGTACAACATTTTGGACTAGTTGAGTCTTTTGTCTTTTACCTAAAGACAAAGTTTATATTTTATAAACTTGGAGTTTTTAAAATTTAAACATTTTGTCTTCTTTTAGAGGGCATGGCCGAAACTAGTGTAGACTAGTGAGGGTATGGTCTTTTGTATTTGTTTAATGTAAAGAATACAAGCTAGAAGAAACACACTCATGACATAGGGACATGCTTGCAAAAAGTATTAAGATCTAGTGGGTATTATCTTCACTTTATGACTATATAAAGAGTTTACTCTTGCAATCTTTTTCTTGCACCAAGCATGAGCCGTGAGCTCCTCATCCCTTCTCCATTTTCTCTCTAAAGTCTTGAAATTTAAAGATATTTGTTGCTTGCATTATCTCTTTAAGTCATAATCTTGTTTTGACTTAAAGCTTAAGAGTTGTAACTAGCAATACATCAAGTTGGTACATTGTTGGTGTCTCAAGGGTTTATCCTCACTCCATCAACTTCCAAGCCTTCCCTAGAGGACTCAAAGTGCTTCAAAGGTTGTTACCACTTCTTCCTTCTATGTTTATGTTTTGAATATTTCCTTTACTTTCAAGATGATCCTTGGTGGGTGATATAATGTTTATGTTATTTATAAAACTCAAGTCTTACGTTTGCTATTATTTGCAGTTTGTGAAACTAAGTTTTAAATAAAACCCAACATGTATAACCGATAAGTTATGTATGGTATGCGGTATTTTGGGGAAACTCACTAAGCTTTGAGCTTATAGTTGTTGTTTATGGTTTCAGGTACTTCCAGTTTGAAAGGGAAGGGCACGGCTTAATCGCAACACATACACCCATGATGTTTTGCAATTATGTGATTTTAGGATTGTACTCTGATAACTGTTTTACTATAAAATACTTCTAAGTGGTTAAGTAAATGATAAATGGGTGTTTTGGTTGTATTTAAAAATGAAAAATTTACCTTGATATATTGGGATGTTACTAGTTGGTATCATAGCCTTGGTTTGAGGGATTCGGGCATACTCTCGGGTGTTCCAGAACTCAAACTGAGGGTTTGGTAAAATTTCATAAAATAAATGTTTTAAAAAGGGGTTTTTAATAAAAGAAAGGGGTGTGATGCATGTACTTGGCCGAGCTCAAGTAACTGGTTCCCAAAATACCCATACATGTTTATTATGTTATATAATTATGAGAATCGCATGTTAGATTAGGGCTAAGGATCTGCTCAGGATTTTATGCTAGGAGAGATGCCTTTATATGCCTGATTGTTTGAGCTTTTAGAATTGCATGCTAGTATGGTTTTCAGATCAGTGGATAGAAGGGCTTGATTAGGGATATGTTGGCTAGATTTTCTGTTGCCCGAATGCTGCTTGCTTTGTGCTTTGTGGGACTCTTAGTGATGTGGATCAGCTGCTAAGTGAATACGTTAATTCACATGTTGCACGAGTTAAATAATCTCAGATTGATGGATTTGGCCCAATTGCACAGCTCTCGTCTGACACCAACCATTCTAGGGTTGAGTCTTTTACTCGAAGGATTCTCTAATCTCTGTTTCATGTGACTATATTCATGAGGTAGTTAGTTGACACTGGTGTGAGTCTTTCAGTAGCTGATGGCAAGGTGAGGTCGGGAACCTAGGAGAGCCTAGGAAATGCTTCAGTGGGTTTAGTTGCACTGTTTAGCGATCTTTTGGTGCATTCATTGGAGAAGGTGACTTAGAGGATTTGGGATGATTCTTGAGGAAAGTAAGGATAGGTGTGGAAGGTAGTATTGGATCCGTACTACTGAAAGCACATGATCCATACTCAAATCGGGGAGAGTCTTGGAGAATCTAGGAAGCTTGTGGGATAAGGATCCTTGGGTATGTTCTGATCTTTGGCATGTTGTATTTTAGTTTGGTGATGAGCACTCAGGAAGGAGGTTCTGGTTCTGGTTCCAGCTCAGGTGTAGGTATCGAGCCGATTAGCGAGCAGATGCGGGAGCTCATCTCGTCGAAGATTAGCCGCGGTATTTTGGAGCAGACTCCTGTGATCTTTGGTACAGTCAAGGAGGGGATTCTGGAGGTTTTGGATGAGCACTTAGGTGTGTTCCGTGCTGAGGTTATGGCTATCATTGGAGCTCGCACACTTTCTTTCCGTGAGTTTCGCGCTTGTGGAGCTCCCACATTCTCTGGGTAGAAGGACAACATTTCTAGTAGGAGGTGGTTAGCATATATGGCTAACGCGTTCAGGATGAGTTTCTGCCCTGAGAAGTCGAAGGTCAGATTTGCTTCCTGCCTTTTGAAGGACAGAGCACGGGACTGGTGGGAGGAGGTAGGACGTGAGGTGGGTGATGATGTTGTTGATGCGATAACGTGGGTTTATTTTTCGACCATGTTCCGAGCTGAGTTTGCACCGGT
Organism: Lactuca virosa; assembly: GCF_052849685.1. Taxonomy (NCBI): domain Eukaryota; kingdom Viridiplantae; phylum Streptophyta; class Magnoliopsida; order Asterales; family Asteraceae; genus Lactuca; species Lactuca virosa. The sequence continues at coordinate 267,278,148 of NC_136434.1, forward strand.
GATTAAGGTGCAACAGTTAGCGCGAGAGTTTCAGGATCTCCGCCAGAATACTGAGACTGTGGCAAAAATCACTACCAAGTTCCGGGAGAGGGCTTTATTCATTCCGCAGTATGTAACGGATGTGGAAATGAAGAAGGTATGGTATCATGACATGCTGAGGGATGACATCAGAGAGTTTGTGAGTATTTCAGGGTGCAAGACCCTAAATGATATGATTTCTAGAGCCCGAGAGCTGGAGATTGATTTGGAGCACCTGGGGAAAAGGGGGCCAGATCAGGTGCAGACACTAGAGGGTCCCGGGAAGAGACCCAAGACCTCAGATAAGCGATTGAGGGGCCAGTAGGGCCAGGGTCAGTGCAGAACGGGCGGGAAACCGCACCATTGGGTTTGTCGTTCTAGGGGTATGGGCTGCTACAAGTGTGGTTGGGTTGGTCATGTCAGTAGGGATTGTCCTCGGGGGGCAAGCCCGTTATGTTTTCACTACAACCAAGTGGGCCGCAAGAAGGATGATTGGACGATGTTGAGGGGAGGAGTAGTGAGTGCACCTGCTCCGGTTACTTTGAGACTCACTGATGGCCGTGAGGGTAGGGCAGGAGCCCCAGCAGAGAGGAGCCGAGCATTGCAGTGTCAGACAGGGGATGCCAGGACTCCAGCAGGTGATATCGTGGGTATGTTGTCTTTTGCTTTCTCTTTGGTTATTATCAATATTTATATTGCTTGGGATTTTGTAGCAGTTTGGGTAAGCTTTATCTTTGGTTTAATTCTTTGTTATCATTTAGGTAGTATCATCAAGAATTGTTATATGTCAATTTGCATGCCATGAATCATTAGTGGGTCGGTAAAGGGTCATATATTATTGAGTGGGTTTTAGTGTGTTCGGTTGATGTTCCAATTCTTTGATGGGATCGATTCAGGGGTATTGTTGGAAGGTCTAAGGCCAGGATCAGCGGGTTAGTTCTCCAATATAGTCAGGGTTCAATGGTTTTAGCAATTGATCTGGTGGGATTGGCAGTCATCTGTAGATGAAGTTTTGGGTTCAATCACTACCGTTTCTAGGGAAGGAGCGGTAGCAAGAAGATAGTGGTGGCAGTCGGATGATCGTGGTTGGCCACTGGGAGTGCCAGGGGAATTGATGTATTGCTAGGGTTTTTGTCTTTGTCACCAGCATAAAGGACTTCAGGATTTGGGTGTTGTATCATTGAAAGCGTTTAGGGTTGTCAGATTTGCTGAAATTTCGGGGAGTGTTTATATTGATTTCGAGAGTTGTGCGTACATTGGGATGGGCTAGTGATGGAACACTAGTTTTGGTAAGCGCAGGTTGTCGACGGTTCGACCACAAGGATGAAAGATGGAGTAGTAATCCATCCAACTTTGTGAGCTGGGAGAACTTCGTCGAATAGAAGTGGGGGAGAATCGTTCAGATTTTCGGAAGTTGAATCAGGCGTGAAACTAGGTTGAGTTTCCCATTCCCGTTAGGAGGGAAGACGACTCAGGTGGCCGTTTAGATTGAGGATTGTGTGATTTGGGAGTTCAGGAAAATTCCAACATTTGGTTAGTGCCTTCTTGGTGATGGATAGCAGGCTTTTGATGGACCCAGATTGGGGTTCCAAGCATGACCTGAGCCCCGGTTTGGGCTCATAGTCTGGTGCGTGTTCGACTCAGGATGAGTATGGATGAATTTATAGATGAGCGGTATGACCATGGGCAGTGGCCATGGCAAGATAGGAGTGTTGTAAAACTGCGGGGTGGCCCATAGCATTCACTAGGTTGGCAGATAGTGTAGGAGTGTTGTAAGACTGCGGGGTGGCCCATACCATTCACTAGGTTGGCGAATAGTGTAGGAGTATTATAAGACAGCAGCTGGCCCATATCATTCACTAGGTTGGCAGTTAGTGTGGGAGTGTTGTAAGACTGCGTGGTGGCCCGTAGTATTCACCGGTCCTTGTGCAGCGGTGAGGTCGTGGCAAACCAGGATTGGTTATGGATTTATTTGGATGGATTAGACCAAATTAGGTCGGTTAGTAAAATTATGGGAAGGCCACAACATTCATGGAATTACGAAAGTGGAAGGTCGTTGGAGGCCGGTTGTGATATAAGACTACAGCTGTTCATGTAGAATTCACTCTTAGCATGGGATTTGGTGGCACTAGTTGGATCGGGCTGTTATGATCGGTTGGATCAGAAATATTGTTGGAGCCATAAGTTGCGAGATAGCTAGGGCAATTTTTTCCAGATGAGGCTTTCATTCGGAAGTCGCGTGGGGCGACTGTGTGTGTCTATTTGACTCAGCAACCAGGCAGGAATCCGGTGAATCGGTGAGTTGGCAAGTAAGTTGGGAACAGGGAGGTCTTGGCTGCTTTTGCAAAGTCACTTACGTCCTGGATTAAATAATCTCAGAGTAATTGATTTGTCCCTGTTGCACAACTCTCGTCTGAGTCTAACCGTTGTAGGGATAAGTCTTCTACTCGAAGGATTATCTGAGCCTTCTGTCAAGTAACAATGTTCTGCAGCAATGAATGGTCAGTGTTTTTGTCCCCAATAGAAGCATCAAGATAATCAGGGGTTGGAAGCGTTTTGTTTAGTCTAGAATTCAATGAGGATTTGGCCTGGTAGTGGTTCAGTGTGGGCAGTCTTTCGGGGAGTCAGACCAATTTGAGATTTTATGTTTCGGAAGGTAGAAATGGTTTTCTGTATGGTATTAAGGATTCATTTTTCATCAGGTTGGTGAGTTTCGCTAAGGTCGGGTTTGGTTGCCTTTGGGAGGGCTGTTGTACGCTTGGGGTTGTGATTTTGTTGTTCAAGTTGTTTGGTGTGCCTGGGATGGTAAGGGACGAGTTCGAGGACGAAATCTAATTTAAGTAGAGGAGAGTTGTAACGCTTGGAAATGGAGATGTTCCTTGTTGCTCTTTAGAATTGGAAGAATTGCATTTTAGCCTTGTAAGTAGTACGCGGGGTGTACAACAGGGTACGCTTAGCGTACTAGCTGAGAAGCTAGTACGTGGGGCGTACCTCATGTGTACGCTTAGCGTACTAGTGGTGGATGATCGCGTGTCCGAGGCCTCATATACTGGGCGTACGATGAGTACGCATGGCGTACGAGGAGGAAAGACCATAAGTTAGTCTCTTTTTGCCTTGTTTAACCAACCTCCTCACCCTTGAAACCCTAATTCGTTCCTTAGCCATTGTTTGGGTGCTTTTGTGCTCTTGTGAAGTTTTTGTGGAGGGTTTTGTGTATCTAAGAGAAAAAGAAGAAGCTAGAAGACTTGTTCTTTGGAGGAGGGCTTTGAGATCCAAATTTAGCACCTTCTTTTGGTGGCTTGTGAGTTATAAAGTTCAAACCTTGCCATTTCATTTCTTAGATCTACTCCTTGGCATGTTTTTGGTCATTTTGGTCCTTTTCGGTTGATGATTGGGAGTTAAGGCCATTTTTGGAGCTTAGCTTTATAGACATGGACATATTAAGGGTTCCTTGGGCATAAAGGTGCAAACTTTATGGTGGTTTTGGTCTCAAGCATGTATTAAGTCATTTATTAAGCTCTTTTGAGCTCTAGAGCCCCATTAAGTCATTCATGCACATAAATTTGGCAACTTTTTGTGATTAATCACCTTAGGGAAGTCAGATATGAGTTTGGATCGAAGTCTTATTAGATTAAGAGCTGAATTGGGAAAGTTGGCCAAGATGGTGAGTACGGCGGGCGTACAAGCATGTACGTTGCGCGTACAGGCTAAGTACGCCTAGTGTACTCCCTAGGATGGATTCTTTCGGGCTTCAGTTTTGGGCTTGAGTGGGCTTGGTTGTCTTGGGCCATCAGAATTCATGGGTTGGGTTGTTGAGATTTTGTTGGACTTTTTGGGAAAAGGCCCATGAAAGGGATGGGGCCCAATTTGGAAAATTAGGCCATATTTTGGCCGTAGATGCTTATTTTGGATTTTGGGCTTTTGTACATTTGGATTGGGCCTTGGCCTCGGCCTAAGTTAGAGGAAGGGTAAAAAGGTCTTTTACCCTAATTTGGAATCTTAATGTGAGTCAGGACCTAATTGTTAATTGTATGTTATTCTGGTATTTGATAGCGCAGAGATTTCATTGTCTCGTGTTTGAATGATATCTTACATAACGGAGGATTATATGATCACTTATCTTAGGACACGTAACTGACTGGGTCAGAGTTCAACAACGACCTTTTGAAGCTACAATTCGCTGATCGATTCAGAAGTTATACTGGCAATTATAGTTATAGACTTATCCAAGTAGGAGACTGTTGGATTAGGTGTCTAATCCCATAACTAAAATTGGTATATATTTGAATTGATAGTAGCACAGTCGTTTTGGGTTGCTCTCAAACTTAGCAATTGGACATGATGACTTTTAGAGAGAGTGGGTGAAAGAGAGAGAGAGAGAGAGAGAGAGAGAGAGAGAGAGATTAATTTATTATGTGAATAATAAATTAAATAAATGGTTTATTAATGTGTTATGAAAATAATATATTAATTTGAAATCATATTATTTAATTAATAATTAATCAAAAATTAATTGGAATTAATTTTGGGATTAATTGGATTAATTAAAAGTACAGGGACTGTTTGGTTATTTATTAATAGTTGAGGAAGGAAGGCTCTAGAACCTCATGGAATGAGGTGGTCGAAAATCATCTAGGGTAACGCCTAGATAATTTCATCCAAGGCCCCTTGGATAAGGGGATTGGGCTGCTTGGTCAGCAAGTAAGCCAATCTAGTGCTTATCCCTTAAACCCTAGCTTTGGCCCCAAGATTCCTCAACTATATTAGGCCATCCCTAGCCCCATATTTCGTCCATTCCTCTGTTACCTAAGGCTTGGATGAAAGTTGTTACTCTCCCCTCTCCTCTCTCTTAAGTCATCTTCTTGATAGCTTGGGTGTGAACCATTAGAAGCACGACACTTGTGGCGCTTGCTTCCAAGTGATCTATAATAAGGAATCATTGTTATTTACTAAAATAACTGTTGGAACCCATTTGGACGATCGACTAGGTGTGGAATAAAAGGATCTTGAGATTTAACGATAACAAAATATATGAAGAACAAAACAGATGAGTAATCCGATGATTATAATAGAAAGAGAGGTTACAATATGAAAATGAAGAACACTTCGGTGGGAGAGATCCCAAATGAGAGTTTCTATCTAACTAAAACAAAAGACTAGATTTTTGGTGCACACAAAATAAAGTGACCATCCCTCTCTATTTATAGAGAGAGACAACTTACAATACAATAAAAGAGAATAAAATAACCTAACTTATCACTCATAAGTTGTAGAGGACTTCCATGCTCCAAACATTTCTCCCTAAGTGCTCGCAAATGATGAGGGATACAAATACAATGATAAAAGGCTAAAATACATAGTAACCAACTAGTAAATGCGGTAATAAAAATGATACATAATGAGAACCAGATGTTGAAATGTCTCTTAAACTCTGAAATGTCTGTGATGTCTGAAACTTGGCGATGAAATCTCTGTAGTCAAAGTCTTCTAAGCACCGAGGATCAAGCAACTCCGGTGTTGAAGAGTGAGATTCCAATCTACATATGTGATCAGTAAACCAAGCTGATCAACTTCAAAAGTGTACCAATAACTCTTGAACTGAACGTCCCATAATCAAGTCACACTTCGGCTCAAAAGTCTGAAACATCTCTAGTTATCGAATCATAATATACCTAAAATTCCTCAAAAGAATAACCTGCTAAAAACATGAAAACATCCTGTGGTAGAGTTGGAATAATAAACAAGTCTGGATCCAGGAATAAAAGCTGCAATGATCCGCAGGCAAGGATCGGACTTCAACTTCAATCAGAACTATCATCATGGCGTCGGTTTGACTAAACAAGTAAATGATAAGCCAAGATAAATTAGCACCTCAAATACTAAATAATCTCCTTTTACCAGATATCTTCAAAATCCATACTCTGAAAAACATAATCAATAATCCGGATGCTCATAATATTCTCTCCCTATTTTCGATAACCAATGCCAGGATATCAAAAACAAAAAAATCAATCAGGATGGAGAGTGTCAGATACCAAGCGCTTCGCATGCTCTCCCTAGATGTATAAAGGGTCTCGATAAAACACAAGAATGAGAATAAAATAAATATTCTCCGTTCATAAGTAGTCGGTTGATTCTATTGCTCTAAACTGCTCGAACAAGTACTGTAGTAAAAAATAACAACTCTGCATGAAAAATCTTTGCACTGCTGAAAAATGATAATGTACCCAAGCTGCGGTGCCGGAACTCCAGAAGCGGTATTTAATACATAAAGCCGACTTGCTCAAGACATATGCTTTGTCAATCGAAGATCAAGAGCAACAAGTCATAAAAAGTCTTCGTAGACGAAGGTTACGAAGCAACTCGTAGACCAGACGCCGCTGCGGTGAAAACATCGCGAAGAAAGATATGAGGTCCGACTGTGGTATGGAGGATAACTGGTCCTAAGACATTGATCCAAGGAATGCTGGTCGAAAGACCTTGATTAGAGGGAAATCCTTATGGAAAGAATAATAAAATTCTTCTAATATAATCTGCAAGAAGAAATCAATTGTGACGATCGAAGCTTAAGTAAATCTCCAATAATAATCTCTTTCGATAAGAAAATAAATCGAGTCTTGCAATAATTATTCTTCACAAAAGTGTTTCCGATCATGGGTTGCGGTGGTAAAAATTGTTGTTAAAAAAATAATTGGTTTTTAAAAAAATTAATTTGTATTAAAATAAAAAATTGGTGAAAAAAAAGAATTGGAAAAAAAGAGTATTAAAAAATAATGGGCTTTAAAAATATAAATGAGCAAAAAAAAATGGCTAAATAAAATGTGGTATATATAAAGGGGGAGGGGGGGGGGCTACGTTTTTTAGAAAGGGAGGAATAAGGGTTGGTGAATGAGAGGGTAGTGAGGTGTGGTAGCGAAGGGATTTTTCAAGGAGATGAAGCGAGGAACAGGAGCGGGTGTCTGGTATGCTCAAAGATCTTCGGTACAGGAGAAGTACGCAGCTGCAGTGCAAAGTCTTCAGTGATCCAAGATAAGTCAAAAGGTTTGCAATAAGACGTCTCCGGTATCTCAGATTGAGAGAGACCGCAGAGGCTGCACAAACAAGGATTTCTATTCCGAGGACAACATCTACTCTTCGATATATCAAGGAACTCATCGGGTAAGGCAAGTCTCCAGTCTAGCTTTAGGTCTTCGGTGCTGGACACCGAGAATGAGGGGGCTGATGATGAAAAATGTTGTTTTTTCATGAAATTTGATACCGAAAGGGCTATAACTTCGTGTTAATTCATGGAAATTATTTCTAAAGCATATGAGGATAAGGTGGGGTATTGGGATGATGAATAAAATGATAGAAAGTGTGGGTTTAAAGTAAAAGTATAGGTGTAGGTTTCTTTTCATATGGGAATTGTCAGGAAGGCATGGGTAAGACTCTATGGTGGAGTACTCTTCCATTAAAGAAGAGTAAAAGGATGTATGCTTTTTAAAGTTCTTCAAGACTTTTATCCAAAAAAATGATCAACAGTAAAGTGAATGTAGGAGCATCATACCTTCATGAGATTTTCCAGTTGCAACATATGAACTCAAAATATTTTAGCTAGCATCTTCTTCAAAGATCAAGTCTTCTCCACTCTTCATATCACACAAGATATTTCGTCTATTCCATACAACACCAAAATCTTCAAATGAGTTCTAGACAAAATATCATATTCCTTCTTCTTTTTCTACAACAGCAAGATAAAATCTTTGTAAACCCGGATTTTTGCAGAAACATGAATGAAACAGCAACGAAATTTATTCTAGAAAGCTTGAGAAAGCTTGAATCAACACTTCAAAAATCGAAACTCATCATAAAAAATTTTCCGGTTGTGAACCCAAAAAATCTTGTATGAAAATCGAAAAACACAAGATGAAAGTAGTCGATCGGGAGTCGTTCCCTTGAAATAATCGCTTAGATCTTCATGGCACAGTTCTAATACTAATTGTTGGAACCCATTTGGACGATATACACAGTGCAGAATAAAAGGATCTTGAGATTTAACAATAACAAAATATATGAAGAACAAAACAGATGAGTAATTTGATGATTATAATAGAAAGAGAGGTTAGAATATGAAAATGAAGAACACTTCGGTGGGAGAGATCCCAACCAATAGTTTCTGTCTAACTAAAACAATAGACTACATTTTAGGTACACACAAAATAAAATGACTATCCTTCTCTATTTATAGAGAGAGACAACATAGAATACAATAAAAGGGAATAAAATAACCTAAATTATCACTCATAATTTGTAGAGCATTTCCATGCTCCAAGAATAACATTTAAGGTATGTAATCCTAAATCTTAATTAGTAATTTTTGAAAATATCCTAGGGTTTCTAGGGTTCTTTTGATTTTCTTAGTTATAGGTTCAATAGAGAAAACATAGATCCTATTTAGGTTGCATGCAAACTCAAGGGTTATTAATTTTGTTTGTTTACCTAAATCCTATAAACAACTTCAATGAATGGGCTCATGTCTTGAGAGACAATCTCGTTAGAGATGTGAAATCGTATACACTTAAAGGTCCTAGTCCTAAACAACTTGCTTTGAGAAATAGACCTGAACATGATACCTACTAATTCATCACTTTGATGCTTAATATGCTTTTAACAGGTTAATCAATATTCCAATAAATACAGTGATATTTGTTTTAAAATTGTTCAAACAATGGAATAATGCAAGGCTAAAAAGAGTCACTTTGTGTGATCTAATAAGCCCATGTTTTATGGAATGAACACCCTTAAACCCAAGAAATCTAAGAAGACCCACGTAGATGGATCAAATCACATTTACAGAGAAACTGGATACTAGAAGAGAAACTGCTTCTCTTGTCTGAAAAGAAATTCTAAAAGAGACTAGTACTTCAAGTATCTACTAGATATAATTTATACTTTTCATATAACACTCAAATACTTGGTACTTGAATGTTAATCTAATATTTGTAACTTGTTTTCAGATATTTACAGAAGAATAACCAGTTGAGCACAAGAAAGTTATAACTACACTCTCGGAGTTTAGTTTAACATTTATGGTTAGAACATAAATTACTTGTAATATAAAACAATGTTTGTTTTGGAACAATGTATGTTTTGAGTTTAGCATGTCTAAATATTTATGTCTTAGTTATTTTATTTAAATGTTTGTTTATTTACTTGATCGTTTTTCATAACGATAATACTCATATTATGAAATGATTAACTTCTATTTATGAGACTAAATCTCTTAATAGAATTATAAAGTACATATCAATATTATAATAAATAAAATTAAGTTTGATATCCAAACATTTTTGACTTAAACTTGTTTTAAATCAAACTTATCTGTGACATTATTATCTTTATTGTATAAATTAAATCCACATATTTCAACTTCAAGAAATGGATCTTTGAAGGCAAATAATGTAGTTTATTTGACATTTGTGAATCTTTTATATATATAAAAGATTCCTAATCATATTTTCACTAATATGTAGAGGAAATATATATTAACGAATTATACATTGTGGTGTATGACTTCCTTTTTAATGAATGTCTAAGATTAAGCACAAGATACCAATAAATCCAATGACACCATCTAAAGCGTTAAGTGATAATGAAGGACAAATTAGAACTTACCGGATAATGTTTACTTTCTAATCAGTAGAAATTATCTTCCTTTATGCTCTTAGGATTATACCTCAATCACTATTAATTGTATCTGGAATACAAACACTAACAAATTATATATTTGTAGAATATTCTAAATGGGTATTCAGATTATTATATACAAAGCCACAAAGAATAACTTCTCTTGTGATTCTGAATGTTGAATCAACAAAAAGAAAACTTCTCGTGACAAAGCAAGTGGGAGCCTGGGAGGCACATGGAACTTGAAGCAGCTCAAGAACCATAGCCTAATATAACAATTGTTGGTACTAGTTTCAATAAGGAATTTTTGAACTTGAATAATAGCTATTCACAAACACAAAATGTTCGCATTAGTGGTAAAAACCATCATTGACTTGAGAAATGTGGAATCTCTCATTGATGAGTTCTTCTTGATGGTTTTATGGAAAATCCATCAACTACCAAAATACTACATCAAAACTTGAATTTGATAAATGACTTATATTCGTCAACATTGAGATGTAATCCATGTGTAATAATCAAGTATGGGCTTGATTAATCTTCCTGTCTATAGCAAGGCTAGAAAGAGTAAGAGATTTTTTTTAGAAAGAATATATACATAGATATCACACACATTTAGCAAGGCTTGTCATAAATGGATTTTGTCATACTCGTGTCATTGACTATGGTCCTTATTATATTCATGACATTGACTATGATCAAACCTTTTCACAAGTAGCTATGATTAGATCAACAATGATATTATTTACTATAACCTCATATTCTAAATATGAGATATAACAAATAGATTTCAAGAAATATCGTTTTTCATAATAGACATCTACTAGAAGATATCTATATAGCTTAGCATGGAGGTTTTCTTAATCCATGTTATCCTAACCAAATGTGTAAGGCTTAAGATCCACTTGTTGATATAAAGCAAACATATCAAGGTTGTAATAGTCATTATAATATAAAGATACAAGGTATTCTTTTATATCAAAATGAAAAGGACATATGTGTTTACTAAGAACTAGTGAGAGTATAGTGGCATTCTTAATCTTGTATGAATCCGACATATTTAATCATTTGAAATAATATTCAGGCTATGCAAGGTCGTTTTACCTTAACTCGGAATGTATTTCTAAAATGAAAGACTTAGGAATGACAAGATACATCTTGGAATGTAAAATCTATAGAGACAGATAAAGATGGATGTTAAAAGTTTCAAATTCTTATGTATGAATTAACAATATCTTGAAAGAGGTCAAGATACAAGATTCCTTTGGAGGATTCTTGGTATTGTCACATGATACCTTTTTGAGTCTTTCTCAAAAGGACCTAGCACATAGGTTTGAGCTAAATAAAATGATTTATATTCTATTTTTTTGGCAAATGGATCCATTATTTATGTCATATCATGAGATGCAAAACTGAATACATGGTTAAGTCACTTGATGATTATGAGAACATTCTAAGAGTACTTAAGAAGAACTAAGAGAATATATATGAGATAATTAGTTTAGAATAAAATCTTAATGTAAAGAGCTGCATATGATTTTGATTTCTAAACAAATATAGATAATTATGACTTATAATTGGATTATGCCATCATTGTGGAATGAAGAGTAGTTTTAGATGGAATGAGGTCCACGAAAAACATAATGACACAATCTACTACAAAATAAGAATACACTACTTTTGAAGTTGAAGTCAAATATGATTGGATGAATGAGTTCATTGAAAAACTATGTTGAATTCTACTATTCAAGTATCACATAGAAATCTTTGTGACCTCGAGAGTACACTTAATCAAGCTAAGAGACTTTATGTCACGAAAGAAAACCAATCACATACTCCAAGATATTTAACTATACGTATAGTAAAGTCAAATATGGAGATGATAGTATTCGCGAAATTCACACAAATTAAATTTAGTCAAATCCATTAATAAATTATTTCCTTTTGAGCTAAGTATGATTAATCTCTCTTCATCCATAGGACTTTATTATTCTTGAAATGGGATTTTGATTTGCATTAGTATTTGGATATTGGAATATTGTAACAACTATTACATAGTGTGTTAATATACTGGGATATGAGCATCACATTAATACTTGTTGTGTTCTATATTAACATGTTTAATCCATGAATAATCTTGTTATTCTAAAATTTCATAGTAGATTATAATTGTGGGAGCAATTATGAAGTAAGACTAATATGAATTGGATTGGTTGACTCTCACTAGATGAAAGTAGGCAAGTGGTTGTAACCAAGTTTCATAGGTACTTGTTAGGGAACTAGCACTGAACGGACACACATCAAGATCAACTCATAGATCACAGGCATGAGTGACACTTGATTAAAATGTATTATCTTTGTATCCTTAAAACCTGAGTTACGTAGTGAGACTTAAGTATAGGGTGTATTGTGCTTTGATATGGTAAAACGTTGATCCTTAACCGGGCAGTTATAAAATCAATTTTCAGGTATGGTGTGAACTATGCAAGAGGATTATGTAGTCAAGATGAGATTTTTTCCTCTTATGTGTTGATAGTTAGGCATCTAACACAAATGAGATTGATTGTGATCCAAGGCTCATCGTCAATAGGATATCTGTAACAAAGGGATAACTGATAAACTTACCTTATACATCAATTGAATCTTTAAGCTTTTTGGAATTTGATGTTCATGAATGACATTCTTCGTCATGTGTTATTAGGGGCATTGAAATGTTGCCAGACGTTCACCACTGTCTATATCAATCTATGACGAGTCTTGTGTAAGTGGGACATTGAAAGCTCTATTATACCCAAGAGTCATTGTAGAATGATATTGCTAATAACATATGATCCTATAAAGTCACACCTTATAGCAAGTTACCATTAATTGATTATTTGTTAGTATAATTTGATTATTAATAAATATATCAACACTTGTATTTAATTGGAAAAATTTTATTTCATGGAAATTATATTTTTCTAATTGGGAATTTGTTATTTATGGAAATAATATTTATCGGAGAAATAACAACTTATGAAATATATCATATAGTATGATTATTTATATGTTATATTTGTATCTTAATAAACTAGTTAGAGTTTATTTATATAAAAGATAGTTTTTATACAAAAGATATATATATATATATATATATATATATATATATATATATATATATATATATATATATGTTAGAATCACTTTATATAAATGATAGACTTTTATATAAAGTTGGTATATAAATATATATAGCATCTATTCATGAATAAAGAAAGAAGCACATCATCACTTGTCCCTTTGACCATGGTGGCCGAAAATGAAGGAGCATGAGCTTTGGTTGTTTTTTCATTGTTTAATATATGTCCCATGACATCCTCTAGCTTTAGCTTTATGGTCTACAATTGATGGCACATAAAAGCAAGACTTTCTAGTGGTTTATGTGTGGTATTTGAAGTTGGTGTTGTTCTTTCTTTGGGAGTGTAAAACCGAGAGCAAGAGTGCTCTACATGGCTGCCAAAATTTCGAAGTTCAAGCCTTTAATTCTTCTCCATTCTCTTGGAAATTGGTGCTAGATTTATGTCCCTTCGTTGCTTTACCTATGAGCATTAATTTGGTATATATTTCAAAGGCTTATGAACAACAAATAACAAGTGTATACTAGCATGTTTTGATGGTTCTACTCAGTGGAAACTTCTAGAGAGCTCTTAATTTAGAGTTTAATGTCATTTTCATCAACTTCCAACCTCCCATGAGGATCAAAGTCTTCAAAGGTTGTTATGCTTTCTCTTCTTTGGTTGTTTTAATCTTCCTAACTCTTGCAAAATGATCCTTTGTGGGAATAAAACTTGTTATATTTTTGTTCAAACCTTATGTCTTGCGTTGCATTGTTTATGTTTTTGAAACAATTTTTGAATAAAAACCCAACACACGTCCTTAATTCCCAAATCATATCTGCAAACTTTGTAAGTCGCTTTATGGTCTCAAAAAAGCCCCGCGAACTTGGTATATGGAACTCACCTCCTTTATTCTTCACTTTTGTTTCCAAAAATCCCATGCCGACGCCTTGCTTTTCCTCTATAACTGTGAGGGAGTTACGTGTTTCTTCATGGTGTATGTTGATGACATCGTTCTTACTAGTAAAAACTCTTATTTCCTTACCCACTTCATCTAGACTCTTGCAAATCAGTTCTCAATCAAAGATCTAGGCCCTTTACATCACTTCTTAGGTATTGAAGTCATTCCCACGACCACTGGCCTGATTCTCTCTCAACATCGCCACGTTCAAGATCTCCTGATACAATTTCACATGGATGGTGCGAAAGAGGTGGTCAAACCTTTTTCTCTCTCAACATCGTCACGTTCAAGATCTCCCGATACAATTTCATATGGATGGTGTGAAAGAGGTGGTCACACCTTTAAGCACTTCAGTGGTTCTTACCTCGATGGATGGTTCCCCGCAAGTTGATCCAACACCTTATCGGAAACTTGTAGGCTCCTCACAATACCTAGACTTCACCAGACCGGATATCTCCTTTGCTGTAAACAAACTTTCTCAGTTCATGTGTGACAACCATCAAAATTCGAGTCGGTTCTAGATTTGAATAAACTTAGTTGCACGTATAGGCACGACACATACTAGACTTAGTAACTAGAAGTTAAGATATAACCTATTAGAAACTTGGAAACAATTAGAAACAATGGATTATGTGCTTGGATTTCACATTGGTATGTGAATTCTACAACTACTTAACTGTAGTGAATATCCATATTCGGGTCACTCTTTGACTCGAACACCTTTTCATGACTCATATACACACATCATGCACTTGACCTAGAAGTAGAAATTAGGTCAAAGTCTCATAGAAAGTTAAGTCAAAGTTGAAGACTATGACTAGTATACTTGATTCCTCAATTTCGCTTGAATCTCGGAATCACTACATAGAATGCCAATAAACCGATAAAAATAAATTACAAACATTATTTATAACTATAAAAGAGTTATAATACCATAAGATAATTTAAAGTCTCAAATATTCTATTTATTTTGATATCCAAATTTTTACAAACTCTCAAAAACCCTAAAAATCCTAAAACTTAAATTTTATAAAGTTTAACATCAAGAATTCTATAAAAATAGTTATGAAACTTATAATATTATCTTAAAACAATTAAATTCAGGGAAATATAATCAAGGAAAATAAAAATTTAAGTCATTAACATTCATCCTTAATTTATAAGTCAAAAATCAAGGTTTCATGAATAAAAACTTGATTTTAGTGCACATTTTATATAAAATTTAGATATTTTATAAAATAACTTAAATTTTATAAAACAAAATGAATGAGAAAGGGTTATTATACTCAAAATTTCGGACCACTCTCTTCCCATATCTCTCTCTCACACTCTCATTCTCCAACACAGACACATCTCTCTTCTTTCTCTCTAGAAAACTCTCTCTACCTTCTCTCTAATTTTTTTTCTCCAAACACCACAACCACAGCCTCTTAACCACGAAATTATGGAGATTCATAAGGGTTTTTCAAGCCACAAATAAATTTAAGGTAAAGAACATACATCTCTTGAAGATCCACAACAATGATTTAAGCCATGCATGTGCATTTTACTTCAAAAACCGACTTCTACTTCTTCATCTTCTTCAAACTTGTTTTCTTTTTGTTAAAATGGTTTTTAGAACATCATGGATGTGTTTTAAAACCATGCATGTATGATAAACAAGGTTGCATGTTCATGATCTTAGTGCAAAAATCGATTTTAAGGATTAAAACATCAAACTCAAGTTAAGAGTTTTTGAGAAACAAAATTTTGTTCATAAATGAATGTATACATTTTGATAAGTTTTAATCTTTTGATCTCTGGCAACATGACTAGAATATAAGTTTATCATGATATCTTTTAAAATATTTCAAAAGATTTACTCAAAGAAATGATAAAAACTCATTTTTCTAACCAATCACCATGCATGCAATCTGCCAGATTTCTTTACCTGACTTTAAGCTGTCATATCTCACTCATTTCTTAACCACAATTCGGGATTCTTTTTCTGAAATATAATATTTTGAGTTAGCTTTCAAACCCATCTGACCTCACTGGAAAATACAAATATTTAGATTTTTAGCAATTTTTATAAAACTGTTGCTCAATCAGCACCTTTTTGTGAATACTAGTTTTGTATTGCATGTTCAAAGATCTTATTCATCACTAAAAATCAAGGAAAAATTAACTTGAGCACTTAACATCATGTATTAAGAGGTATAAAAATATCTTGATTCAAAAGCCTTTGGAACATGTTGCAAAAATTCTCAAAGTAACATCAATAATTTTTACCAAAATCACAAGAATCAAGTTTTCTCTATAATTGTTTGAGCCTTTAGGCATGTTTTTCGACATCAAAAATAAGAAAACAATTTTTCATTGTTATTAAATTGTTTGAAGTTGCATTCTGGAAATTTTCAGCTCAATATATATTTTCTTTATTTTTACATGAAAATAATAATAAAATAGAGTGTTAAAGCATATAAAATACTTAAACATGTAAATAAATTCTGGAAATATTTTTGGATGACCCTTTTAGTTAATAAACATCTCTCATGAAGTTTCATCGATTTTTGTTACAGTTTAGTATGGTTTTTAATTTTCTTTTTATTTAGCTCTAATAAATCATAAAACCACTTTATGTAATGTGAAAATATTATTTCTTATTTTTCGCAGCTTGTACCGTATATTTAAGACTCTGAAAAATATTTTGGGAATTTTTGAAAATGTATATCTATTTTTTTTGAATTTTTGTGTTTATAATGGACTAAAAACAGGAAAAATAGTTTTACTCATCCAAAATTCATGAAAATTTACCAGAAACTCTTATAATATGTTAGGATGATACATACAAATTTTGATGATTTTTATCTTCTGTATGCTATTTTGCTTCTATTTTCCCAAGATTTAATACACTTAAATGTACAAAAATCAGAAAAATTGTGTTAAACTTTTTGAAAACACATATTAATATTTTTCCTAGATTATGTACACTGTAAAATAGTTACACAAAAATTACAAGAATTTTTCATGATAATTTACTATTTTTCCATGATTTTATGATTATTCATGGAATTTAATGGTGAAAAATAGTTAGAGAAATCAAAAATTCAAGAAAATTTATCTTAAGGTGTTTGACTTCAATTAAAAATGAAATACAAAGTTTGGGAAAGTTTAGAACTAAATTGATTTCGTTTTGAATATTTAATCATTGGAACACCTCTAAAATGTTAAATATTAACATTTCAATAATGGAAATTTTCCACTTAAATTGTTATATAACAATTGATTCTTTGAAACTTAATTTCCACAGAAAAATGTTTGTAACTTATCAATATTAAATTTTGACACATTATTGGCATAATTCTATTGTAGTAGTAAGTATACTAGTGTTAGATTTCGATTAGAGACTCACTAGCGAATACCAATATTGTAGGAATCGGTAGTGGTACACGTGGAACGTAGTTCAAGGCACCATTTGCATCATCTAAATGCATTGTGAGTATTCACGCACTCCCCTATTTTCAGTTTTTATGTTTTGGGGTGGAAAGCATGTCCCGAAAAAAAAACTATTATTTGCATGTTGTATTTAAATTGATTTGTATCAAACCTGATTGCTATTGTATTGCTATGTCTCTCTATGTATGTCTATGCAACACGGAACATGAGAACTTATCGTACTAAGGCCCTTCCCTTATCTCTAACCATTAACTCTTTGAGCCAATGGTCATTATGGATAGCGCTATTAGGAATTGACAACTCCTCACTCGCCCTATTGCTGGAGTGCATGATACCATATTCATCTATGGAACGATAAGCATAGATCTTGATAGGGCTTCAGTCACAGGTTTGGTTGAGACTCATTGTTTGCTCATACACATACAAACTCGTTTCTCGTTATAGCAATAAACTTGTTATTAATTATAGCAATGAACTTTGTTTCTCATTACAACAACGAACTTTTATTACTGGAAACTTATATACATGTTTTAGAAATGAAATTGTTTGCTCCTTGTAGCAACGAAATTGATTGCTCATTTTAGCAATGAAACTTGTTTACTCGTTTGAGTAACGAACTTTATCTTCCATGAGAATATGAATGTTGCATCTTATTTGGGCAACATACCTTATCTCTCATGATGACAAAGAACTTTGTTTTTTTACAAACTTATTTACTCATTTTAACAATATACTTTTATTATTGGAAACTTTTATCAAAACTTTGATTTCAATTCATGGAACCAGTATTATTTTGTTTATCTGTGAGTACTGACCAACTATTTTTATAGTTGACGCTCGTTTTACATGCTTTTTCAGGAATCATCGAGTAAGTGGCACTTAGGGGCACTTCACTTTTAGGAGCATTCGCATGTGTTGCATTTCAATTTACATTGTAATTTCTTTTAAAAGTTGTTCAAACCCATTGTAAATTTGTAATGATTTTTAATACTATGGTTGGTGTTGTCTTTTAACTTTTGCTATGAAACCCTTTGTACTGCCACACCCTGTGTTTCCGCTTTAGCGGGGTGTGACATCATGCACTCGCCAACTCAAACACACTGGCAATCATTGAAGCAATTACTCATGTACTTGAAGGGTATGATCTATCATGGCCTCATCCTAAGCCGTAACTCCACTCTTGATCTAAAGGTATTCTCAGACTTGGATTGGGGAGGGGTATCAAATAATGAACGATCCATCACTGCCTATGTCTTATATTTTGGATCCAACATCATTTCATGACACTCAACAAAACTGAAGTTTGTTTCCCGCTCCTCCACAGACGCCGAAAAGAGCTTTAGAAAATGCCGCAACAGAAGCCTCTTGGGTTGAAGACTTACTAACTGACTTTGGCGTCACCCAAACAAATCCCACCATTCTGTTCTGTAACAACATAGGTGCCACTTAAATTTGTGCTAATCCGGTGTATCACTCATGAATGAAACCTGTGGCCTTGGATTATCATTTTCTTAGAGAAAAAGTGATGGACAGGTCACTACAGGTTCTACATATCCACTCCACAGATCAACTGACTGATGCTCTTACCAAACCACTTGGATGCAATGCCTTTCTCCACCTTCGCTCTAAGACTGGAGTATTCGATAGATCCTCCATCTCGCGGGGGTGTATAACGACCAAGCAATAATTCAATAAAATAAAATTAGTTCTCTAGAGTATTCTTAAGTTGTTGTATCTTTTATGGTAGTTCTTTAATACATATCCTAGAATAATTTATTTCCCAGTATATTCTCTACCTATTTATGCACTGTGTATCCCATTGTGAAGAATTGAAAAATGCATACAATATTCTCTGATTCACCGTTTTAGGTACTTGGTGTTGGAAGTTTGGTGTTTGAATCCTCTTTCTTCCTTTTCCTCTTCATGTTTTTGTGAATTATTGATAGTTTCATTTTATTTACTTCTTTTTATAGTTTATTTTAGCACATTCCATCTCATTTTAGTTAATCTTCATGCATATTTTCTCTTTTTGTTATTTTTCTCCTTTACCGGGTGCTTTCCAGTCTTTTGAGCTTATTTGCAGGATTTACTGAAGACTATTCGTTACTGGAGGTATGGAAGGAGTACAGGACAATTGGAGGCTTGTGGATTGCTTGTGAACTTGAGGTGGTGCAATTGGGCTCGGTGTCAATATAAGCAAGAAGCACGTTGGGCTTAATCTTTGGACAAGGACTCGAGCTATGGAGGATTGAAGGAGCATTGGATCATCATTGGAGGCTTTTGTATAGCACAATTGGGCTCTCAAGAGTTGTGCATGTGGGCTGGAGCATAAATTAGAAGATTGGGCCGGATTGTATTTTTAATGGGCCAAAGCATGCAATCAGCGAGACCCACGCGGTCCGCGTGGATCCATATGCGGTCCGCGTGAATGGTGCTGAGGTGATTCCGGGGTTTGACTTGTTGACTCTATTTTAGGAAGGTTGGTGGATGGCTTTTGTGCAACTTTTGAATCCGGGATAAACACCTCTTTTGCTGGAGATTGGAGGCATTCTTCACATAAACACTTGGATGAACCACTCATTTTTCTCCCAAGAAGGTTTTGGAAGATTTGAAGATTTTGAAGACTAGTGTTATTTCTTTCCATCTTGCACTTAGAACAATGTTTGGTATTTCTAAACTACCTTGTATTTCTTTTATCTTGGCCATGCTTGGCTAAATTCTCATTTGGTTGATTAGGGTTTAATCCCACGAATGATTGGTTGTTTTTAAGACTATTATTACCTTGTGTTTGAAGTTTATGGAAATGTTCTCTAGTTAAACATCTTTTTATGTTTGTTTATCTTTGATCATGAGCTTAGAAGAATAAACATATATTTTTGTTGATCAATTTCTTGGTTAAGTAATGGACTTTGAGATTGGTAAGCAACAAATGGTTTCTATGTTTGTTTTCATTTCATTTAAACCATGGGAATGTTTCCTCCATAATGACCCATAATGATAATGTAAGCATTTGATTATCTTATGGACTTGGTAACTCTTAGAACTCAAAGCTAATTGATTTTCATAAGATTATATGCTTCATTGATTTTGTAACTTTAATTAAGGGAATGTGTTAGAGCTCCTCTAACCATTTTAATATCTAAGAAGAGTTGAGGTAATTTGTGCTTGTGAATTGCTATAGCCAAGTTAAACCAATTCACAAGTGTTATTCCTTTTAGTCTAATGATAAGTCAACCAATTCCACTTCATTGATTTTAATCAAATCTTTTACTTGTTTACTTGTCATATTTACATTCTAGCTAGTTTTAATTTTGTCAAATAATCCAAAAGAATTAAACCCCCCTCCATTTTACTTTCACTTTTGTTTTACAAGTACTTGAACTTGAACCAATCTCCATGGATACGATCCCTTTACCACTATACACTATTTTAGTGTGTAATATTTAGGGTATTTATTTTGTTGGCCTCGACAACCACCAAATTTTGGCGCCGTTGTCGGGGATTGGTTTATTTTTAATCAATTTGTTTCTCTATGCCCAGATATCAACGTACAGGTGCTTTGATTTATAATTTGGAAATTGAAAAATAAGCAAGACGTTTGGCGAAGGAAAAGAGAATAGAACATGGTCAAACTTCAAATCCTCACGGGGATCCGGAGGTTGAAACCGCTTCATCAAGTGATATGGAACCCGATTCTAGTCCCGACCCTCGCCAATAAATTCCTGAAACACCACCCTTACAACAAAATCCACCAATTATTGAACCAATTGCAATGGCGGACGGAGGAGAAGTTCCCAAGAGAACTTTGAGGCAAATGATGGAAACCGATGTTACACAAACTCCAACCGGTATCAATTACCCGGTTTTGGAAGGAGGCTTAGAGTTGAAGTCAAGTTTAGTTCATCACCTCCCAACTTTTCATGGATTGGAGAATGAAGACCCTCATAAGCACTTGAAGATGTTCCACATTATTTCCACTAGTATGAAGCCACAAGGGTCAACCGATGACCAAATCAAGCTAAGAGCATTCCTTTTTTCATTGGCCGATAGAGCTAGATTGGTTATTTTATCTTCCACCGGGGTCAATCAACTTATGGACCGACATGGCAAGAGCTTTTCTTGATAAGTTCTATCCCGCTTCAAGAGTCTCAAGTCCTAGAAATGAGATTTGTGGAATCCGCCAAGGTCAAAATGAGACTTTTCATGATTATTGGGAGAGGTTCAACAACTTGTGCTATAGTTGCCCACAACACCAAATTCCGGAACAACTCCTCATTCAAAACTTATATGAGGGATTGTTGCCAATGGAGAGAAGACTAGTTAATGCCTCAAGTTGTGGAGATGTCTTTAGCAAAACTCCACAACAAACAAGACAACTCTTCAACACTATTGCCGCAAATTCACAACATTTTGGCCCTCGCCAAGATATGAAGAGAGAAACTCAACAAAAAGTCAATGAAGTGGGAACACAAAACCTAGAGTCTCAAATCAAAGATCTAACCTCCGTTGTCCAAAAGCTAGCCATGGGACAAACTCCACAAGTGATGGTTTGTGGAATATATGCAACAATGGGACATTCTACAAATATGTGTCCCATTCTTCAAGAATATGTGGAACATGTAAATGCCAAGGGAGAGTTCCAAAACTACCACAATAAGCCATCTGGTTACCAAAATGCATATAATTCAAGTTGGAAGCCAAATCCCAACATGAGCTACAACCCAAGACCATTGCCTCAAAATGCATTGGTTAGACCTTCCTATCCACCACCACAACCTCATTGCCAACATCCACAACCACACTATCAACCCAAACCGCATCCTCCACATCATCATCAACAACCCCCTCAATCCCAACCAAGTAGCTCCAGAATGTCTCTTGAAGACATTGTCAAATCCTTAGCCACTAGTACCCAACAATTCCAAAAAGAGACAAGAACTAGTATCTCCAACCTTGAAGCACAAATGGGAGATATAGTTACATCCATAGGCAAGTTGGAGTCCCGTGGGAAATTGCCTTCTCAAACCAAAAAGAACCCAAATGTCAATGTGGTGACCTTGAGAAGTGGCAAACAAGCCGAAGAAGGTAGTTCAAAGAAGAAGCCAATGGAAGAGGAGGAAGAAATAGAGATCACTCCCGTTGAGGATCCCGTTGTCAAGAATGATGCACAAGCCGGAGCCCCAATGAAGACTACCCCTCTAGTGACACCAATAGCCACTCAACCGTCATTCCCCTCCCGACTTGCAACTTCAAAGACGAACATGGAGGAGAAAGAGATTTTGGACACCTTCCAAAAGGTGGAAGTAAACATTCCTTTATTTGATGCAATCAAACAAATTCCTAGATATGCAAAATTCTTGAAAGAGCTTTGCACCAACAAGAGAAAGTTGAAGGGAAATGAGAAAATCTCAATGAACGAAAATGCATCCGCGGTTTTACAAAGGAAGCTTCCACCTAAGTGCAAAGATCCGGGAATGTTTACCGTTCCTTGCAAGATAGGAGATGTCACTTTTAGTAGTGCCATGATTGACCTTGGTGCTTCTATTAATTTCATGCCCTATTCAGTGTATGAATCATTGAATGTTGGTCCTTTAAGTGAAACTGGTGTCCTTCCTAGAGGTGTTTTGGAAGATGTCCTAGTGCAAGTGAACCAATTGGTCTTCCCGATGGATTTCTATGTGATTGATCTAGATGAACAAGTGTCCTCAAAGTCGGGTATAATTTTACTTGGGAGACCATTTTTGAAGACGGCTAGAACAAAGATTTATGTGTATACGGGAAGCTTAACAATGGAGTTTGATGGTGAAACAATACGTTTTAACATTTATGATGCTATGAGATATCCTAGTGATGTTTCATCCTTGTGCTTTATTGATGTTGTCGAACCATTAACCCAAGAGTTGTTCGAGTTGTCTAATGGTGACATGTTGGAGATGATTTTGAGCAAAGGATTTGATTGTGGAAAATTAGCCAAGAAGTTGAAGCTCTACTCATTTGACCCGGAAGTTGAAAGACTGGTCAACAATTTAGAGATCAAGAAAACCACTCAATTTAGTGTGAAGCAAATTGAATTACCTCAAACTCACACAAGATTGCCGCCCTCCCTTGTTCAACCACCGAAATTGGAATTAAAAGTCCTTCCTCAACACTTGAAGTATCCGTACTTGGGAAACAACGAGACTCTTCCGATCATCATTTCAACTCACTTAACCGAATGTGAAGAAGAGAAACTCCTCAAGGTGTTGAAGGAACATAAAGAAGCCATGGGATGGACGATTGCGGATATCAAGGGATTGAGCCCCTTCACTTGTATGCACAAGATATTGATGGAGGGTGAATGCAAGCCGAGTCGAGACGCGCAAAGAAGGTTAAATCCGCCAATGATGGAAGTGGTCAAGAAAGAGATTTTGAAGCTCATAGATGCGGGAATGATCTATCCAATCTCGGATATGAAATGGGTGAGCCCGGTCCAAGTCATGCCGAAGAAGAAGGGAATAACGGTGGTCGAGAACAACGAAGGTATGATGGTCCCCACCCGCGTGCAAAACGGGTGGATAGTATGTATTGACTACCGCAAACTCAATCCAAGCACAAGAAAAGATCATTTCCCATTACCTTTCATTGACCAAATGTTAGAAAGGTTGGCCGGAAAATCTCATTATTGTTGTCTAGACGGGTATTCCGGTTTTCACCAAATCCCGGTGGCACCGGAAGACCAAGAAAAGACAACTTTTACATGTCCATTTAGCACTTTCACATACCGTAGAATGCCATTTGGATTGTGTAACGCCCCGACCACTTTCCAACGTTGCATGGTTAGTATCTTTTCTGAATATGTCGAAAACATAATTGAGGTTTTTATGGACGATTTTACGGTATGCGGAAACTCCTTTCAAGAGTGCTTGACCAATCTCACCAAAATTTTGAAAAGATGTATTGAAACAAATTTGGTTTTAAACTTTGAAAAATGTCATTTTATGGTGAGTCAAGGTCTTATTTTGGGTCACATTGTGTCAAAGAAAGGAATTGAGGTACAAAAGGCCAAGATTGATGTTATTTAAAGCTTACCTTACCCGACTTGTGTTCGGGAAGTTCATTCTTTTTTGGGCCATGCAGGTTTCTACCGGAGATTCATCAAGGACTTTTCAAAGATAACAAGACCAATGTGCCAACTCTTGCAAAAGGATGTTGATTTCGAGTTCAATGAGGCGTGCAAAGAAGCTTTCGACAAGCTCAAAGAGTTGCTTACATCCGCTCCCATCATGCAAGCACTAAATTGGGATATCCCCTTTGAGATCATGTGTGATGCAAACAACTATGAAATAGGCGCCGTTTTGGGTCAGAATAATGGAAGAGCCTCCCATGTGATCTACTATGCATCGATAATACTAGACAATGCTCAAAGCAACTACTCTACCACGGAGAAGGAGCTATTTGCCATAGTGTTTGCTTTGGAGAAGTTTAGGCAATATCTACTTGGCACCAAAGTTATTGTGTATTCAGATCACGCAGCTCTCAAGTACTTAATGACAAAGAAAGATGCAAAGCCAAGACTCATCCGGTGGATTTTACTATTACAAGAATTTGATTTGGAAATCCGGGAGAAGAGTGGATGCGAGAATCTTGTTGCCGATCACCTAAGCCGAATCACTACAAATGAGACTCCTCTCCTGTTGCGGGACGAGTTTCTGGATGAGCATCTCTTTTCCCTTACTCAATCTACTCCTTGGTATGCCGATATCGTTAACGTTTTTGTCACGAAAAGGTATCCCGACACATTCACATGTGCTCAAAAAGACAAATTGAAAAGTGATGTAAAATATTATGTATGGGATGAACCTTATTTGTGGAAACATTGTCCCGATCAAATTATTAGGCGATGTGTACCCCAACAAGAGCATCAATCCATTTTACAATATTGCCATGAATTTGCTTGCGGGGGACACTTCGGACCTAACCGAACTTTGAGAAAGGTTCTTGAGTGTGGTCTATTTTGGCGAACCATGTCACGCGACTATTACTTGTTTTTCAAAAGTTGTGAACGGTGCCAAAAGACGTAGAGCATTTCACAAAAGAACCAAATGCCCCAAAATCCAATCCTTGTTTGTGAAATTTTTGACGTATGGGGGATGGATTTTATGGGCCCATTTCCCGTCTCATTTGGCAACATTTACATCTTGCTTGCGGTTGACTATGTCTCTAAATGGGTTGAGGCCAAAGCCACAAGATCGGATGATGCCAAAACGGTTATCGACTTTTTAAAATCTAATGTCTTTGTGAGATTTGGTGTGCCTAGGGCCTACCACCCTCAAACGAATGGTCAAGCGGAGGTTTCAAACCGCGAAGTGAAGAGTATTCTTGAGAAAACAGTCAACCCAACAAGAAAAGATTGGACTTTATGGCTTGATGACGCCTTATGGGCCTACCAGACTGCTTATAAAACCCCGATAGGCATGTCTCCATTTAGATTGGTTTTTGGAAAACCATGTCATCTTCCCGTGGAATTGGAACAACGTGCATTTTGGGCGGTCAAGCAATGCAACTTCAACATTGATGAGGCGGGAAGGCATAGGAAGCTTCAACTTCAAGAGTTGGAAGAATTAAGAAATGAATCTTATGAAAACTCGAGAATTTACAAGGAGAAAACGAAGCTTTTCCATGACAAGTCCATTACTCGCAAGCATTTTGAGCCGGGACACAGGGTTTTTCTTTACCACTCGCGATTGAAATTATTTCCCGGAAAATTGAGGTCAAGATGGATAGGTCCATTTGTTGTGCTAAAAATCTTTGAGCACGGAGCGGTTGAGATCCAAAGTGAAGAAGCGGGGCAAATCTTTAAAGTCAATGGGCATCATTTGAAACCTTTCTATGAAGGTTTTAATGCAGATGTCCTAGATGTCATCCAATTGGATGCCCCGGTATACTGAAATCGAAAGGGAATGACGTCTCGCCAAAGACGTTAAAGAAGGGCATTTTTGGAAAACTTAAAGTTTTCATCTTTTCTAATTCCGAATAAATATCTTAGATAGATCCTTTTTGCACTTAACAATTCTTCTTCTTCCTTCTTGCAGTAAAAGAGTGTTGGATTTTAAGGCCCGGTATTCGTTTTGGTCAAAGGGCGAAAATTGAGAAAATTGCAATAGGATACACGCGGACCGCATGTACTCGGGGGTGTGTCCGCGTGTATAAACAAATGGTCTGCGTATGACCCCTAAAAATGACCGCGTCCATCTTCAAGAGGGGGGGGGGGTTTACAGAACATTTTACGCGGTCCGCGTATACTCGAAGAGACGTCCGTGTGTTCACACAAACGAACCGCGTGTGCTCGGAAAGATGACCGCGTGAAATGTCGAACAAATGGACCGTTTTTAGCCACTACACGCGGACCGCGTGTACTCGTAGGTCCGTCCGCGTGGGTTATTAACACGGACCGCGTATACCCCTTCAAATCGTCCGTGTGTAAGGATCGCAAACAGAACTGCTCCAGGTTAATTCACGCAGACCGCGTGTACTCGCAGACGCGTCCGCGTGAGGTGTTGACTTTTGTTGACCCGGTTTTGACAACGTTTGACCGCAACTTAAACCTAATAGAAGCCATCAGCCACCATCTTCTTCCTCACTTCTTTTACTTCTCTTCCCTACACTCCATTCAAACAACCTCCCCTCATCACTAAAACTCGATTTCCCGTCAAACCGCCGGTCAGAATTACGTGAAACCACCGTCATTCTCTTCCATTTTTCGAGCTCTACAAACCCCACCTAAAATCCAGTCCGATCTGTTGCTGCAATTCCGGGCGCCACCACCACCATCTCGCCACTTTCTGGCCATTTTCCGGCCAACTCCGGTCACCTCTCACGATTCCGACACCACCATTGTGCTCCTCTTGGTCAATGCTACAAACCCCACTAAAAATATCTCTCAAAGCTCGCCGGAAAATTTCGCCGGAATCTCAAGCCGTTGCCGGATTTCTCAGGTTTTCGCGGTAAAGCTTTTCTCACGGGATATTGAACAAAGCTTTAAGCTTGGGGTGGAGAGTTGCAAGATTTTCAAATCCTAAATTTTCACGCACAAATTTTCAACTTTAAAAAAAATACGGGTACATTCTTTCATTGACTTTAATTGACCAATATGCATGTTTTAGAACAATAAGTTATATGGCATTGCATCAATTGAGCCTTGATAATGTTTCTCGCATTGAGTGTTGAATCATTTTAGAAGTCCATAGGGAGTCGATTGGTGATTGGAATTGAAATACCATTTGTTGGGGTTGTGGTTCGTGTAGTTGTCATTTTTCTTGCAGGTAGACCATGTCCACATCTAAAAAACGCTTGGCTGCCGCCCGAGGCAAAGCCCCCGCTAGAGCTCAAAATGATGAACCCGACATTCCAAGATTTCAGGATGCTAAGGCAGCCGAAAATTACAGGAAGAGTTTGCCTAGAAAGGTTGCCTCCACCAAATTTGTGTGCAAACCCACACTCATTTCATTAGGGGTCCTTGAGGGGGTCACTCAATTGTTCCGTAACATTGGGTGGAAAAACCTTCTCGAACTCATGGCAAACACTTACGAGCTCCCTACTAGAGAGTTCCTTGCCGGCTGCGGGTTAGACAGCGAGAGGAAAAAAGTTGCATTCCAACTTATGAGGGACCGGGCGTACATTGATTTTGAAATAATAAACAACATCTTGGGCTTACCTTCCTCGAACACATTCACGATTTTCGATGTCTTGCCCGCCGAGTTCAACCACGAGACCTTTTGTACGGAAATCAGCGGGGGGATCTTTTCATGTGCCGGTCGCGATAAGGCGACCTCCATCATTCACCCGTGCCTCCGCATTGCCCATCGTATCTAGTTGTGTGCACTGTTTTTGCCCGCAAAGAAGTCGGCCAAGTCACAAAAAATGAGCACTTCTTCCTTTGGTGCATGACGAGACGTGAAAACCCACCGATCCCAGATTTTGCCTCGTTCTTTTTCCACAAATGCGCACTCATGAGAGCCAAAACAACCGGTGATATTTGCATTGGAGGATTTGTCACCCTTTTAGCCCGCGGTCTTGACATTGAGCTTCCGGACGACTACACGCCCGTCGACAACAAAATTCTCTTGGATGAGCGGGTTCTCACAAACATGCATCACATCCATCGTAGGAACAGGAGCAGTTTTACATGGTATTCTCCTCAAGGGGTCGGATATCTCATTCTTCCCGACCCTCGAGTCGCCAACTTCACCTTCCACGATCGCACTCAGTGGAAAGTCGCGAGGACCATCATTCGGTCAGTCAATGAGGATGCGCTCCAGGATCTGGATGATGATGAGCCCAACGATGAGCCCACCCATGGTCCACAACACGCCCATCCCCAAGCACCTCCCGGATATTACCCGCTTCCCCCCAATTTTGCCGAACGGTTCGAGGCTCTTTGTGTCTCCAACCAAATCATGTCCCAACAGATGCACCATATGTGGGGGTGGCACCAATCACAAAACCATTTCGAGAATGTCCCACTTCCTCCTCCCTATCCATACCCTCCACCCACCCACCCTTATCCACCTCCAACCTACCCTTACCCCTACCCCTAATACCCATATCCTCCTCCCGATCCCCCGGTCTAGGTACTTCCACCTCGCCTTAAGCATTGAGGAAAATGCTTGTTCTTAAGCCTGGGGTGGGGTATTCCCTTTTCTTTTTGGTTTCTCATGCATTTTAGTTAGGTTGCATAGCATTTAGCCTTAAATTGCGTTCATTTTTTTATTTTTATAAAATTCCAAAAAGATTTTATTTTCTTCTTTTTCACTTTTTATTTTTGCATGGCATTTAGCTTAGGGCATAAGAATTCATGTAGTTTTGTTATCTCTTTATTCTCATCTCCGAACATCTTTACTTGAAAGGTACGGCACACCTTAAATACAATTCTTTTGGAAACTCACATAACAAGTAAGAATCGCTCTTAGGGACTTTCGGTTGTTGCTTCTTCTCTTATATATACGTGGGGAGAGAGTGCAAGTAGTTGTGCATATAAATCGACTCATGTCAAGTGTGGCATAAGTAGGGGGACAACTTAGCCTCGAGTCGACTAGTTCCTCACCTGAATTTTTCTCACAAGCCACAATCAAACCCCAAAGAAAGGACTAAAAGATAGATTTTGCTATTTTGAGATCTTTAGTGTCTAACAGCTACAATTCACATCATATCTCATTACTTTATGATTTAGACACATTTTCCCACTTGATCTCGAATTAGCCTTAGTGTAGTTGTGCTCGTTTGGCCTCTTGCTTGGGTTAGACTTAGATTCTGCTTATAGTTGTATATAGTTTTGTATTTTTATTTTCAGGCTATACTTGTAAAACTCCTGTGGTAAACCAAAAAATTAAGCCTAAAAAAAAGAGAGATAGAGAGAGAGAGAGAGAGAGAGAGAGAGAGAGACAACTACCCCTTTTTTCAGTTTTGTTTTGTTTTGTGAGTCAAAAGTAAATTGTTTCAAAAGTGTCGTTCGAAAAATTTTGCGTCAATTTACTAAAAATTTCAATAAAGTATAGTATTTAGTTTGTATACATGAAATTTCATATGTAACCAAATTGTTTGGAGAAGTCAAATTTTGATTGTTGGGTCAAAAATATGGTTTATACTTTACTTTTCTAGGAAAATATATTTTTGTGTCTTGGACCATAAACAGCTTGGTGTTTACGACCGTATACGTGTTTACGGTTGTGTTTACGGCCGTGAACAGGTTTACGGCCGTAAACCCATTCACGAACCATGTATACTATATATAGGGTGAGGAGTGCATATTGTAACAGATGAGAGAGCATTTTATAGAGAGAGAAAGAGAGAGCATTTTATAGAAAGAGAAAGAGAGAGAAGAGAGGAGCTTTAGTGTGTGTTAGTGTGTATGAATCTTGTATCTGGATCTTAATTCATATCAATTCATACAAGATTCATCATCATCTTCTTCTCCTTCTTCTTCATTTGATCTGGCATCATCCGTTTGATTGAGATTCCGCACCATAAAACGGATCTGATTGATACACAAGCAGTGTGGGGACTTACATACATTTTCCTAGAAAAGTAAAGTATAAACCATAATTTTGACCCAACAATCCCCCCCTTGGTTTATAGCTTTCTTTTCTAATTGACCCAAAAAACTCCCCCTAAAAAGTAGCTGGCTTTTCTTGTTAATCTTCATCGGGAGCTTGGCTTCAACATTAATCTTCAAATTCTTCACAACTTCAAGATGAAGCTTGATGAATCTTCAATGAATGACTTCATCTTGAGCAGTTGGGCTTTTCTTCAAAATTTGACGTTGAACGCTCGTTGGGTGAGGAGGCTTCTTGAAAATTTCGCTTTCAGCTTGAGAATTTTCAGAGAGAATAGAGAACGAAACTTCTGGATCACTTCAGCAGGTACAAGATAGCATCAAATTGATTGAGGAGGCTTCAATGCAACTTGACACATAATCTTCAAGTCAGCCTCACCTTGCTTCAGGGGTTGAAGGATTAAATGTTGAAAGAATAATCTTCATTTCTTGCTTCTTCAAATGAGAATTCTTCGATGCTCACGGATGAACCCTTGGCTCAGAAATTTTCGATTCAGTCTCCATGAGTCTCATCTACATCTGAATTCACTTTTCAAGACAAAACAAAAAACTAAAAGAAAACTTAGCACACAATATTTTTTGGATTTTTTATATTTTCTGAAAAAAATAAAACAGAAACAAAAATATTTTTTGGATTTTTTTGGTTTTTCTGAACAAAACAAAAAAAATAAAAACAGAAATAACACTATTTTTGGATTTTTAATTTTCTGATTTTTGTTTGATTTTTGAATTTTTTTTTTAATTCTCCCCTTAAGTTTGTGCATAGAGGAAAACTATGAACAAATTTAACAAAAACAAAAATATTTAGGATCAAAGTTGTCAAGCAATATAATATCGTTTATCAGCACACGCCTGCATGTCTAGATCTGGTCAATCACCGGTATTGTGGTCCACTTAAACACAAAGGATGTTGACAATTAGGACAGATTATAAGTGACAAGTCATTGTGATATATATATTCCTAAATGGACATTTAGCTGACGATGACCAAGGATATTGTTGTCCACTTAAATTAAGCAACAAGATCTACAGACAACCTCTAAATGGTTCAATTTTAGTTACACTAGAACGTGTTCCCCACTTCCCGATATACCCCGGTAATCAAGAACTTCCAAAGAACTCCTTACTTTAGGTGAGTAAATAATTATTAAGGAAGAAGTCAGATATGGAAGTGCATATGTTGTATCCCAGGTCGGATGTCTTCCAATCACACAGAGGGAACAACATATGACTAACATAGATAGAGGGATTGAGAGGTAGAATGTTGCAAATGCTGTGTCCCAGGTCGGATCTTCCAATCACGCAGAAGGGGACAACATATGGCAAACTGATAGAAAGAATTTCATAGATAAGGAGGTGCGTAGAGATAGAGTTGCATATGTTGCATTCTAGGTCGGATATGTTCCAATCACGCAAAGGAAGCAACATATAACTGACAGATAGAAAGCAAAAAAATAATTTCCTACAGACCTACTTTATCAGAACCCCCCAGTCGCCCTATCAGAACCAGAATTAAGTACATAAGTCTGTACATCAAGGAAATGTTGAGCCACAGTTCTAGATAATTAATTTAGTGTATCTCGTGGGTTCCCGTGTTTATCTCACTGCTCAATCTACCCGAGCGTCGTATAGTCAGTCCAAATGAAACTATCTAAGTCTATATTGTCTAGTCCTTTCATGGTCAATCAATTTCTAGTCCTTTTGAATCCTTTGTGCCTACCAGCACATTGATCACAGAGTCTAGACAATTCGACTTAAGTGCATTACACGCATCATAAATTACCCTTTAGCACTATACTTCATATCACTTCCCAAAACAACCTACTAACGAAAAACTATAAGAAAATAAAAGATTGTCTTCAAAACGAATCAGTTTAATATAAACTCAGGAGTATAGAGAAGAAAACTCAAACCGTAAGTCACCGATTGAATTTGCATCCAGAAGGTCTGAGAACAGCACGCATAATCTCAGAACAGATCCGAAAATTCTTCACATCGTTAAGCACAAAACCCATGAGTGATCCCTTCCTTTCTTCCTTTCCCGCAAAGGACACATACTCTCAAACAATGTTCTGAGTATTACACAGTTGAGAGATGCCTCCTATCATGTGCCTGGAACAGCCACTACCAACAAACCGAAGTCTGATGATATGCCTCCATAGCTGCTCCGACACAGAGCGGGATTAGTTGGTCTTTGGAACCCAGTCCATTTTGAAACTGGGTTGACCTTTGTTATCTGTGCAAAGAACTCTCTCCCATGACATGTCCTGCTTATCACAAACAGAAGATGTAGAAGCGTTAGAAGCATTAGGAGATTTGGGAGAGTGAACCTTTGGTACCCATTTTTAGTTGGGTTTAACCCATTTCTTTTTCGATCCGATGGGTGCCTGGGCACTTGATTTTGAACTGGAAGCCGATCGTCGAGATGACTTCGACCTAACCGGTTTTGGCTTCACAGGAGCATTTCTTGAACTTGACTTCTGGGCCGACTTTTCTTTCTTGCTCTTGGGATTTTGATTCTTGGCCTTGTGGGTTTGATTCTTGGCCTTCTGAGCATTCCAGTCGTCAATGTCTGAACGTGACCTTGAGGGATTTCTATTGGAAAATCTCCATCTTGGCGCGTTCTGCCACCCTTGTGCATAGTAGGGAACGTATGCGCGATTTGGACAATTTTGGGCAATGTGTCTAGGTGTTCCACAGTGAAAGCAAGTCTGCTTCTTCACGTAGGAGTTGTTTCTTCCTGCCCCTAGTGGCGTGTCCATGGCTTGTCTCTAATTGTTCCCACAAGCACAATTACAGCAAGCACTCTGTTTCGCTTGTTTTGGTGGCTTGTACTTCTCAACAGCAGGTTGATCAGAAGCAACTGAGTTAGAAGCAACAGATTCAGAGTTCAAGGAGACATTGGTTTGTTCAACAGTTTTCTCATTGTTCTCATCTTCCGTTACTTTACCTGCACAAGAAGTAGAAGCATTAGAATCGTTCAGCTCAACACTTTCTGGCACATCCACGTCTTAATTATCAAAGATGTCATCAAATATATCGAAAAAATTTAAGTCATCAGACTTTGATACAATTTCATTATCAGACACACTCTCTTCAGTTGCTTGCTTGCAATGACTTAGTGGTTGATCTGAAGAAGAAGTAGAAACATTAGTACTTTCAACATTAATACTACCTCCTGACACAAATCCATATTTGAGATTTGGCTCTCTGTCCATTTCCTCTTTTGTCAAAGGCTTAAACTGATAATTATGATTATAAGGAGGAGGCACTTTGTCATATCCTAAACCCTTTGACTGATTATTTTTGAATTGCAAATTAGTTTCTATCATGGATGCAACTACTTCACTTGACACATCAAATTTTCTAAAAGTAAAATCTGCATTTTCAAATTTGTTTTTCAATGTGTCAAGCTCAACAGTTACCTCAGCAAGTTGTTCAGTTACATATTTATAATGTGCACTCTTAGTACTATACTCTTCCTGAAGTTTTCTAAAGTCTTTGGTTTTTGCTTCTAATTCAGCCTTCAGGGGTTTCTGTCCTTTCCTAAGTTGATACCCTTCATATCTCAAGTCCTCGTTCTCTCTACGTAATAATTCTATATGCTCAAGAAGATTTTTAACATTATCAATGCATGTTTGAGAACAAGAAATTTCATTGACTTTGGTGTTTGAAGAACTCATTGTTTTTTAAAAATATCCCCTTTGACTAAAAACTCAAAAGTCAACCTTAAAAGTCAAATTTAAAAAGTCAAACTTAAAAGTCAAACTGAAAAGTCAAACCGAAAAGCTAAATTTGAAAATTTGAAGGTTAAACGAGAAAGTCAAAGTTTAAAGTCAAAGGTCAAACTTGAAAGTCAAAGTCAAAATTTAAGGAAAAAGTCAATTTAGAAATTTAAAAAATAAAAGCTAAAATTTTTGGAAGAAAATAGAATTTAAAAATAAAAGAAATTTGAATTTTGGGCTAAAAGTGACAAATTTGCGAAAATGAAGAAGTGCAGATACGATATTTGAATTAAGAAGCGAAGGGATTTATCATCTAGCAAACTAGATGAGTTGGTTAAGGCGTGTGGCTGATTATTCAAGGGACCCGGGTTTGATCCCCGACACTCTCAATTTCGCTTCCCTTTTTTTTAATAAGATACGTGCAGGAAGAGCTTGAAGCTGCTGAGCCGAATTCCCTAGTCGTCCACCAAGCCGTCCAAGCCGAGCCGCAAACGTCCGAGCCGCAACGACGACCGTAAACTCCGGCTGGAAACTCCGACGACCGTAAACACTGCTTCAGATCGCAAAAAAACGACGTTTTTCACCATTTTTGCTCCAAAACTCGATCAAAAACTCGTTTTTATGAAAAACACAAAGAACAAACCCCCCTTATTTTGTCAAGATCTATCCAAAAACGCATGAATCCTTCAAAAATAAGATCAAATAAGCTCCAGATCTGACAAAAATGATTGATACAAACCAAGCTCTGATACCACTTGTAAGTCCCAAATCTGCTTGTGTATCAATCAGATCCGTTTGATGGTGCGGAATCCCAATCAAACGGATGATGCCAGATCTAATAGAAGAGAAGGAAAAGAGGAATAACTTGAATCTTGAATGTATTGAAGATATGAATGATGCTCCTTACACAAGATTCTCTCACACACACTATTCTTCTCTCTAGTTTCTCTCTCTAGAACATGCTCATCTTCTCTAGCCTTACACTCCTACACTTCTCTAGCCTCACCTACCACTCCTCACCCTATATATAGTAGACATGGGTCGTGAATGGGTTTACAACCGTAAATCTGTTCACGTCCGTAAACACAGCCGTAAACTCATATACAGCCGTAAACACCAAGCTGTTTACGGTCCAAGACATAAAAATACAATTGTCTAGAAAAGCAAAGTATAAACCATAATTTAGACCCAACATTGATCTTTCGTGAAATTTGAACCTTATGTTTGTTGGTTCTAGTCTTTAGATGTCTAGTTAAAAAAAATGGTTTTGAAAAGTCGGATATTATCGCAATCATAAAATGCGAATGTAGTTATTTTTTTTTTAGGTTTTCCTCTTTGTGTCTTAAGTTTTTGTATTTGTAACATGTCCTTAGGGTTTTCGAGTGAAATAAAAAAATAAAAAAAAATAAAAAAAAAGGCCGGGCCACGGAATTGTATCCATTTGTTTGCTTTTGTAGATGTTTAGCCTTTTTTCGGATTTTAGCTCATGTAATTTGTTTCTAGTTTGATGTTTTTCTAGTTAGATATCATTTTTGTTGGCAACCACGATGGCGCCCTTCACTCATCGTGTGCTCGAATCTTTGCTCTACTTGGATCTTATTTTGGTGGAAGCATTTACTCTTCTAGATGATTGTAGTTTGCCAACTTTTGTACATAGCTCGTTCCTTGACATTTTTGGCCCGAGTTATCTTTTTCTAGGTTTTATTTGTTGACGTGGGGTTGAAGTTGTGAGGAGTGAGGAACATTCTAACCGAGGGACACTTTCTTTTGGCTAGTGGGCTAGATCGGACCACGAAACAATCTCACATAAACCATACTAGTGAAGTATGCATGCTAGTTTTGCATCTTGATCAACATGTATCCCTTGCTAGAAAGATAACAAAGGCTTGATCAACATGTATCCCTTGCTAGAAATACCAAACATTGTGAATTTCAAACACAACCGTAAATCTGTTCACGTCCGTAAACACAACCATAAACTTCAAACACAAGGTAATTATATGTTTTTATTTTAAGGGCGTGTTGTGAATTTCTACCTAAGTTGTTCATTCCTTTTTATTTTTTAGGATAGTTCATCCCAAGTTCATTTTAGTCTTGTCTTACTTGAGGACAAGTAAGGTTTAAGCTTGGGATGATTTGATAGATTCATTTTATTTACTTCTTTTTATTGTTTATTTTAGCACATTCCATCTCATTTTAGTTAATCTTCATGCATATTTTCACTTTTTTTTCTCCTTTACCGGGTACTTTCCAGTCTTTTGAGCTTATTTGTAGGATTTACTGAAGACTATTCGTTACTGGAGGTATGGAAGGAGTACGGGACAATTGGAGGCTTGTGGATTGCTTGTGAACTTGAGGTGGTGCAATTGGGCTCGGTGTCAATATAAGCAAGAAGCGCGTTGGGCTTAATCTTTGGACAAGGACTCGAGCTATGGAGGATTGAAGGAGCGTTGGATCATCATTGGAGGTTTTGGAATAGCACAATTGGGCTCTCAAGAGTTGTGCATGTGGGCTGGAGCATAAATTAGAAGATTGGGCCGGATTGTATTTTTAATGGGCCAAAGCATGCAATCAGCGAGACCCACGCGGTCCGCGTGGATCCATATGCGGTCCGCGTGAATGGTACCGAGGTGATTCCGGGGTTTGACTTGTTGACTCTATTTTAGGAAGGTTGGTGGATGGCTTTTGTTCAACTTTTGAATCCGGGATAAACACCTCTTTTGCTGGAGATTGGAGGCATTCTTCACATAAACACTTGGAGGAACCACTCATTTTTCTCCCAAGAAGGTTTTGGAAGATTTGAAGATTTTGAAGACTAGTGTTATTTCTTTCCATCTTGCACTTAGAACAATGTTTGGTATTTCTAAACTACCTTGTATTTCTTTTATCTTGGCCATGCTTGACTAAATTCTCATTTGGTTGATTAGGGTTTAATCCCATGAATGATTGGTTGTTTTGAAGACTATTATTACCTTGTGTTTGAAGTTTATGGAAATGTTCTCTAGTTAAACATCTTTTTATGTTTGTTTATCTTTGATCATGAGCTTAGAAGAATAAACATATATTTTTGTTGATCAATTTCTTGGTTAAGTAATGGACTTTTAGATTGGTAAGCAACAAATGGTTTCTATGTTTGTTTTCATTTCATTTAAACCATGGGAATGTTTCCTCCATAATGACCCATAATGATAATGTAAGCATTTGATTATCTTATGGACTTGGTAACTCTTAGAACTCAAAGCTAATTGATTTTCATAAGATTATATGCTTCATTGATTTTGTAACTTTAATTAAGGGAATGTGTTAGAGCTCCTCTAACCATTTTAATATCTAAGAAGAGTTGAGGTAATTTGTGCTTGTGAATTGCTATAGCCAAGTTAAACCAATTCACAAGTGTTATTCCTTTTAGTCTAATGATAAGTCAACTATGTCATCCATGTGGTGTATCCCAAAATTAACCAATTCCACTTCATTGATTTTAATCAAATCTTTTACTTGTTTACTTGTTATATTTACATTCTAGCTAGTTTTAATTTTGTTAAACAATCCAAAAGAATTAAACCCCTCTCCATTTTACTTTCACTTTTGTTTTACAAGTACTTGAACAAGTGAATTACATAGAGACTTAAATTGAACCAATCTTCGTGGATACGATCCCTTTACCACTATACACTATTTTAGTGTGTAATATTTAGGGTATTTATTTTGTTGTCCTCGACAACCACCAGTTATCAATATCTATAAATGAAATTAGAGGTAAGAACATGACACAATATCTAGCTTGGTGGTTATGGTTGTGACCCTTTCTATACTAGCACACAAGTTCAATTCTTGTTGCTCACTTTTCTTGCACAGTGTACCTTCATTTTTCAATTCAACATAACAAGATAACATACTGACATGTCACACAGATGCCATGTAAAAATCCTTACGTTGGCAAAAATTCCAACTTTGCGTGTGAAATAGGCAGTTTACTTGAAAATGTTAAAAATACTAAATTCAACATAACAAACTGAGGTGACGCGCAATGTCAGCAAAAATGTTCAACTTGACATGCCACATAGGTTGTTTACTTAAAAGATTAAAAAAACTAAAGTGAATAAATTAGATAGTTTCATGGACTTTTTTATTAAATTTTTCTTTAATAATTTCTTAAAACATTAAGATTTTTCTTATGATTCCTTTTTGAAATGGAATTTCACTGGTGGACTTTATTAGGCATTTCCGATGAATCATAGGTATGTATTCCGTATCCATCGTACTAAACGGATGTATTCACATTTGTACCTTAATTAATTTATTATTATTGTTCGAAACATACAAATGCGCTCTTTTTATACGTAAATGAATGCATAAGTATACAACAGAAATGTACATCCATAATTGCATACACATCATAATCCATACATAAATAAACATAATAGACAACGTATGTCCTTAATAACATACAGATACGTGCGGTGGTGAGAGTCAACGCGCGTACTTAAAACCACCTAATCTCGGTCGCCGCTGAGGGTCAACGCACTACTGACGATGGCTAGAGAGTTTGCCATGGCCGTTGATGCATGCAGTACATTCTTTATCAGACGGTTTTTGCGATTTTTAGTCTGATGAGTCTCATTTGGGACAGAATCCGAGGGCTCCTCTGGTAAAGGATCGGAGGGCTCCTCATCAGTAGAACTAGAGCTGCCTGCGTTACTTTCCTGTAAGTTTTTTACTGTATAGGAAAGGATGATTGTCCCCTCCACTCCACCAGACGAAGTCATCACTGGATAACTGACCTTTTCTTCAGAAGCATCT
Organism: Lactuca virosa; assembly: GCF_052849685.1. Taxonomy (NCBI): domain Eukaryota; kingdom Viridiplantae; phylum Streptophyta; class Magnoliopsida; order Asterales; family Asteraceae; genus Lactuca; species Lactuca virosa. The sequence continues at coordinate 267,316,941 of NC_136434.1, forward strand.
ACAGAAAGGAGATGCTTGAGAGGAACTTGGACTTTGCCAATGTTTCTGTCCAACACTGTTCCACTATGCTTGATCTCGCAGACGAGGATGAGGTTTTCCTGCATGGAGGCATCGTGTTCTATGTTGAATTCAACGTGGGCATCCCAGACTGGATTTGAGCCGCTGTTCTTCGCTGTATTTGTTTTAACTTTGGAATCAGAGTTGTTTCCGGCTATCCAAATGACGGCGTATGGGTCCATGGTGCCCATCTTTTTGACGTTGTTGAGGCCCTGTGCAGAGTGGAGGATGAGCTCTAACTTCACGGATTCCATGGATCTGCATTCTGAAGACTTTGGCAAGTCGTGTATCTAATTTATACAGGTATAGTAGTGGAAGCAACCATGTTTATTCTACCAGTAGTAATATTTATATATAGTCAAAGGAATCAACACCAACTTGTTATAATTCGTTGACTTCTAGCCATGAGAACAGACAAAAACGCAAGCTTATCTTTAAAATTGTTAAAATATTGTTATTTTGTGTCATTTGAAATTTGATACATGCTAAAACGAGTTGTCAAAGGATCCCCAACAACTCTTTTTAATAACGAATTAATCCAATACAAAAGCCATTTAGAACCATATAACAGTTGTACTAATATTTATTAAAAGTCTTCGTTTACCAATTATTAGTTTTTCCTTCAAAAGAAATACACATCTTTTTTCTTGAACAATGTTTAATGTCAATTAACTTAAAATAGAACCAAAAAATTTCAAGGTTTTATTTTATTTTTATAATTTTTAGAGTAAGTTATAATTTGGTCCCTATAGTTTGCACAAATCGCTAGTATATCTTTCTTTATGAATGAAAATACTATCAGGTTTACTTTAAGTCTTAGAAAGAAGCTTAATTCTCCATTCATGCTCATTTTGAATTTGATGGTTATTAACTCTGTGAAGTTTGCTACCATTGTTTCGTTCGTCGATCGGAAAACTATGTCATTAACATACACTTGCATGAGCATTAAATGCTTTTTATTTGATCTCTTGAAGAAGGTGGGATAAACAATGCCTCGTTTGAATCCAGAGTCAGTAAAAATGGATAACGTTTCATACCGAGCTATCAGGGCTTGTTTTAAAACACATACACGCTTATTCATAGCAGTAATGTGGAAAATCTGGATTCATGAAATCTGGAGTTTTTCGTAGATATGCCTTTTCTTTAAGTTCACCATTGAGAAAGACGCTTTTGACATCCATTTGATACACATTAATATTTTTATGAGCAATATACGCAAGAAAGATATGTATCCCTTCCAATCGAGCAACATGTGCATAGGTCTCTTCATACTTGATGCCTTCAAGTTGGCGAAAACCATGAGTCACAAATCTTTCCTTGTTAAGAATGATGGCTCCAGAGTCACCAACTTTGTTTCTGAATACCCACCTAATTCTGACTACTTTTTATTTTCTTGGTTTAGGAACTAAGGACCAAAATTTGTTTCTCTCAAACACTACCAATTTTTATCGAATTGCTATGATCCAATCTGATTCGTCAAAGGCTTGTTCGATGGTCTTGTTCAATGATCATCGAATTTAACATTAAAACTTTCCTTAATGATTCTAGCATGACGATTAAGCACTCGATAGGCTAGCGTGTTGGTTGAATATCCAAGGAGAATGGCTTCATAGGCTTTGGGTTTGAACTTTGTCAAGTGATCTTTCTTGTTCTTTCCAAAACACCTACATTTAATATCTCTAAAGAATTTGACATTAGGTTTGCAATTGTTCATACCTTCGTATGGAGTTTTGTCGAGGTGTTTGTTGATGATGATTCATTTTTGGAGAAAGTACAATGTAGAGATTGCTTCACCCCAGAAGGATAATGATAAGTGGGCAAAGTTTAAAATTAAACGAGCAACTTCTACAATAATTCTATTACGCCTCTCAACCACACCATTTTGTTGTGGTGTATATGGAGTAGATAACTTACGTTTATACCTTTTGAAATAAGAAATTCAGTTAACGTTGTGATGGGTTCATATTATTCACTTCTTTATATAGTTTATTTTAGCATATTTTATTTTATTTTTAGTTAAACTTCATGCATTTTTTTCCTTTTGTTATTATCTATTCCGGGTACTTTCTAGTTTTTTAGCTGAATAGTGGATATTTAGAAAAATGGAGCAAAGCATGGGGGAGATTCGGAAGACAAATGAAGCACGGACGGGTGATTAGAATTGTTGGGGACCTATCGGAGAGAGTTGGATTGAATACTAATGTCATTGGAGCTTACTATGAAGATTATATGAAAAAAACTTGGACTTGGTGGATTAGAAGATGGATATTTACTGACTATATGTTTGCATATTCGGGCTTAATTAACAATGGAAGAAAATGGGTGATTGAATAACTAGGACAAAAGATAAGTGCAGGAGCCCAATTGATGAAAAAGCCCGAAATCCACATGCAGGAAAGTCACGCGGCCGGCGTGGAATTTACTCTTTGACGTGAGTCATACATCAGTTTCTTCGTTTTGCTTTTTGTTGTTAGTTGTGATGGTTGGTGGCTATCTTTTCCCGGATCGAAAATCAGCATCAAACAACTTTCCTATAGAATTTTTGAGGAAAAGAAGGAAGTATTGGGCTTTATTCAAAAATCCAGTTTCTAAAATGGTAAAAATGGCAACGGAAGATTTAAATTTGTGAATAAATTTAAATCTATTTCTAACCATTAAGTATCATTTTGAAAACATGGAAAGATTAACACAACCATGGGAAGAAAAAAAATACAACCTTTGAAGGCTTTGGTTCCTCTTGCGAGGTTGGAAGTTGTGACATCCCCAATTTCACGGCCAGAAAAGACCGATGTATTTATGCTTATTTAAAATTAGAGTATCATTTTTAAAGAATAATATTGCGGAATTTGTTTCCAAAAACATGATAATTATATTATCAAAACATTTCCTGAAGAAATGTATTTTATTATATTAAAAACGTTGGGATGTCATCGTCAATACAATACATAATCATAAACGGAAATAATACAGGCCTTACAAACATCTGTTATTCTACTGGCCTATAATCCATAAATCTATCATCAATCATCATACTTGTGCTCTCGTGTCCTTACTTGTGATACAAGAAACAGAGTGGGTCAGGCTTGGCAGCTTGGTGAGCACATAGGGTTTTCAACCTGTTGAAATAATAAATAATAGATCGATAGATTCTAACAAGTGTAATCAACCAAACAAATAAGCACAATGAAGATCAAATAGTGCCGAATGCTTAGATTGAATAGCCCTAGAAGAGTTCAACAAGAACTTATCTGTAAAGATTACGTAGGGCAATACAACTTGTTAACCCTAAACAGATACATGCATGCACCTTAAATAGTCTAACCCTAGCACCATAAATACGGATGGACAGGCCCAATCCGTTAATAATAAAGACTATTCTAGTACAAAATAATTGACACAACACTTTTTAACCCAACAATCTCCCCCTTTGTGTCAATTAAAGAAAGGAGATTCTTCATCTCTAAACCTTCTGAACTTTAAATAGCTTGGTCATCAGATTCAGAAGAGAGTTTCGAATCATGAGATACCATCTGATCATATCATTGAAACACTTCAGATCTTCATCATTGTTGTGTTTGCATGCCACTGTCAAGTCCATGATGTGATTCAGTGCAGTAGAAGAGTACAAATGTTTGTCTAACAAAAAGAACAAACTCTTATGAACTTTATCACCACTTCTCCTTTGAAATACAACACTCCAATCAGCCTTCTTAATTTTACCCAACTTCCTCTTCTGAAAATCCTTCGCCTCTTCCTTAGGATCCACGACATGCTTTTTCTTTAATACAACAGCTATGTCAACATCTAGTTTGGAAACCTCATGAATATAGCAGATCAACATACTTTTAACATGGGAGACGATAGGCTCGAACCTCGCTTCATCTTTTGATAAAATCAGAAACATGAAAATCCAGTCATTCGGATTCATGAACGGCAGATCTGCAAGCGTGAAATCAAACCCAACACGACTTTTTCCCCCAAATCCTTTAAACTCGATGTTGGTGAAGTGTTCAACAGGAAAATGAGCATATACTTTAACAACTACAAGCTTCTGTAGACTATATCTCATACTGAGGCTGGCCGTGCTTGAGATAGGACGAGAAAAACATGTTATTAACATCGTAGTCCGAAAGAGGTGCTTTCTCAATATGTTCAAAGCCTCGGAATAAGAATGCTTTCGGAGTGAGTGGAAAGCCAAGTTGCGTTGTTCAGTTCAAATGATACCGTAGGTTCTAACCAGTGAACACTCGGATCATCTATCGCTTCTCTCTGAATTCTTTCAAAAGACCAAGGAGGGAAAAGCATTTTCTTAGTTTCAAGAATTACTTTCGCAAGTCGCTCTTCAGCTTCTTTCTCATCTAAATCCTTCGTGACTCGCAACAGATCCTCAAGCTCCCTATCTATTGTCTTACGAACTAACTTTTCGCCATCTGAGAGTACTTCCTCCTCCTCATCATCATCAAACACCCGTTTTTCTTTTCCTTTAAATCTCGAAGCTTCATTAACCTTCAGATCTACCTTTGGTTTGCCTTCATATTGATCATCAGTGGATTTCTCATCAGTTGGTTTCTTAACTGTGGGCTCCTGAGGGATTGATTGTTCTTTTTCTTTAACCTCTTGTTCCCCCCTTGTTTTGGAGGAGCACTACTTCCCGAAACACCCTCAATTTGATTTAAAACAACAAAAAACAGGTTGGAGTTTATCTGTGAGGTGCTGGCGAACCGAAATGGTAAGGATAGAGTCATGAGTTTCAACAAGTCTTCTAAAAAATTGATTGACATCTGAAATGCATCTTTTGACAATTGGCCATTCATATTCCAAATCATCGAATCGACGGTTGGTATAGTTGAGCTTGAGAGAAAGTGTCTTGGCTTTCTCAGTCTTTACTGCCAGTTGATCCATAAGATCGTTTTCTGCAGCAAGGTCCTCCTGCAACTTCTCAATCTTGGACACTATCGAAGCACTTATCTCAACATTGTCAACCTTGATGGCGGAACGAACCTTAGAAAGAGCTTCCTTTTCAAGTTGAAGGGTGGTTCCGAGACATGCTATAACATTGTTTGCAGCTTCAGTATTTCGATCCGAAGAGGTCCAAAATTCTTCCATGAACTTTGTAACATCAGAAATTAGTTTTTTGTGTTTTTTGGTCATTTCCCGAACTGTTTTCTCGGAATTTTCAACTGCTTTGTTGGATTTAGCAAGATTTTTTGCATGCTCATTCGTTAAAGTCTCGATCAGGGCTTTATAAAACTCAAGATAATACTCGCTATTGGACGAGATTTGGAAGACTCAAGCAGAGTATCCAACTTTTCATTAAGAAGCTTGAACTGGCCTTTCGTCATAGGGGCTTCGTCGTCATCACTAGTCTGATGAACAGTGAATGGGCTGCAGTGGAAATCCTGAAAATCATCTTGATCATCACCGTAGCTAATATATGGATCATCATCCCTTAATGGAGAAATTAGAGAGGCAATAAAGCCAAATGTAACACCGAAAGTACCTGCCCCCGTATCAAATACGCTGATAGTCACTTGAGGTGAACTCGTGGTGGCAGTGGTTGTGGTTGCAATGGAATCAGTGTAATGTGGAGTGGTTTGTGAAACAAAGATCTGTGGTTGTGAAACTCCAACATATACATTCGGGAAAGGATCGATAGTAATTGGTGTTGAGATTGGGGTAGAAGTAACGATTGGAGAAGGTGAAGGAGAGGGAACATGAAAGAAATCATATGTCAATGGATCGGAAGTTGAAATTGGAGAAGATACCTTCCCAGTGGACTGAGTTGGAATTGGTACCGAGACCAAAGGTTGCGAAGTTGCAACTGTATCTTCAACTTCCTTCTAAACTTCTTCAGTCCTCCGAATCTCCGAAAAAGTATGAGAATTCGAATCCTCTTGAGCGACAGGAGAAGGAGATCTTGGTTTGCGAGCAACCTTCTTAACCTTCTTTTTCGGAGTCTGTACAGGCTCGGAAGGTCCTGCCTTTTCTTTTCTCTTTCCTCCCTTTTTAGGCTTATTACCCTCCTCAAATACCTTTCGCAAATCTTCAGGCATAGGTCGAGGACCTGAGGCGGGCTTTTTCTGATACTCGTTGATAAGCACATTGTCTGTCGGAACATTGAGGAGCATAGCTTCCAGAATAGATCCAACGAATTCGAACTTGGTAGGATCAGACACGATAAAGTTGGAAGTATGAAAGATTGGAATCGCAGCAATCACAGAGTTATCTGGTACTTGAAGCTGAAGGCGAATAATTGCAAGCTTAATGATGATGGACGAGAATTGAGCACAAGAAATTTCTGAGTTCCTTGTAGTCGAGAGAGTGCTTTGAACCAGTTGACCCTAGAGAATAGAACCGTAATCAAGGTTAATGCCAGAGTACAACCCATAAATGATGGTGCAAAAGAGCTTGTTGGCGCTGTCTAAACCAATAACACGTTCTTATAAGCTCTTAAAAAGCAAAGTGAAAAGCCCATTCCACATAGGAGGAAGATTGGGGTTCTTGAACTTCGACGAGAGAGAGAGATATTGCCAAGATACCCTATTTGATAGAACATCTCTAGTATTGTAGATGAAGAAATCGATTCATGATTGACAAGACCATCTGATGAATAAAACCCTAGCATCCTACAGAATCGGGCCATGGAGATAGAGGTTTTGTGGGAATCGATTTCCAAAGTGATCACAACGTCACTTTGTTGGTAGCTTGCAGTGGAATTATGAGACCAGACGTTTGAAAAATCACGAGGATTTTTGTGCAAGAGAGTGCCAAAGATAAAGAATTCAATCAAAATATATATGTGGGAATCTGTGATGTCAAACCAGACTTCTAGGGACACTTAACTAGTACAGAGATTTGGAATTTCATACCTGCCCCATCGTTCTGAATTGAGATCATGATGAATTTGTACCTGAATCAGAAACATATTCTCAAAGTAGTACTAAAATAAAGAAAAATAAATAAAGAAAAATATTTTTATGATTTTGGATTTTTCTGAAAAAGAATAAAATAGAAATAAAGAAAATATTTTTGTGATTTTGGATTTTTCTGAAAAATAATAAAAAAGAAATAAAGAAAATATTTTTGTGATTTAAAAAAAAATAAAAATAAAATAATAAAATAAAATATTAAGAAAAGAAAATTCAAAAACTCAAGTGGACAATGGTTTCCGAATTGTTCCGAGGGCTCGAAATCAATCGGAGAACACATAATATACAAAGGATATAAGAGCTTCCGAATCGCCTGATGAACAGTGGACTCCGAGTCGTTTCGAGGGCTCGGAGCGGTTCAGAAGAAGAACAATAAATTACGAGGCATTCTGAAGGCTCGGAGTGGTTCGGAATAAGAACTTTGTTTTTCTTTACTATGCAGATTTTGGTACAGAATCCGCTTCTATCGTTCCTAAGCCTTGTAGAATTCGATTAAAAGTAAGGCCTTCGTGAAGATATCAGACAATTGATCTGAGGATCGAACGAAATGCACTTGAACGTTTCCATTTTCAATGCGATACTTGATGAAGTGATATCTCAGTGCAATGTTTTTAGTTTTCGAGTGTTACACTGGATTATGGCAAATGCGAACTGCACTTTCGGAATCATAGTATAAAGGATTCCTCTTCGTATTTATGTCATAATCTCGGAGCTGAGTTTAAATCCATACAATTTGCGAAGTACAAGATGCAATTGCTATATACTCAGCTTCAACTGTGGACAAGGAGACGCTTGTTTGTTTCTTGGATTTCCAACTGACTAGTTTGCCATCTAGAAACTGACATCCTCCGGTTGTACTTTTTCGATCAAGACCGCATCCACCAAGATCAGCATCAGCGAATGCTTGCACAAAGAATCCTGAGTTGGAAGGATACCAGATTCTGAGAAAGGATGTTCGTTTTAGGTATCGAAAGATATTCTTTACAACCGTCATATGTGGTTCTCATGGATTCGCCTGAAACCTGGCACAATAGCAAAAAGAAAACATGATATCTGGACGACTAGCTTTTAGGTATATTAAAGACCCGATCATTTGGCGATAAGGAGTCATATCCGCTGCTGGTTTGTCCAAGGATGGTGTAAGCTTCTTTCCGAATGCCATATGAACCTTGACCTTTGAATCTCTGTACCAATCCGAAATTCGCAAGCAAAGACTTCATGTAGGCCTCCTGGTTGATAAAAATGCCCTCCGAACTTTGTCTAATATTTAAACAAAGGAAAAAGTTAATAGGACCCATTGAGCTCATCTCAAATTTAGTTTCCATCAATTTTCGAAATTCAATTGTTAATTTAGGATTAGTGGATCCAAAAATGATGTCATCAACATAACTTTGGACGATCATCAAATGGTCACCATCTTTCTTACGAAAGAAGGTTGGGTCGACCGAGCCTTGCTTAAACTTATATTGCTTTAAGAAATGAGTAAGGGTCTCATACCATGCACGTGGTGCTTGTTTAAAGCCATACACAACCTTATCCAAAATGTAGCAATGATTTGGATATTTCTCATTCACGAAGCCTGGTGGCTGTTCCACATAGAATGTTTCTTCTAATTCACCATTCAGAAACGCACACTTGACGTCCATTTGATAGAAATCGAAATTTTTGTGCGCTGCATAGGCCAGGAAAATCCAAACAGATTCCAGCCTTGCAACCAGTGCGAAGTTTCTTCATAGTCTATACCTTCCTCTTGGCAATACCCTTTCACAACCAACATAGCTTCGTTTCGAATAACATTGCCTTCCTTGTCAAGCTTATTCCGAAATACCCATTTTAATCCGACCACAGATGCATCCTTCGGAGTTGGAATCAATCTCCATACCTTGTTACGTTCAAACTCATTAAGCTCTTACTATATTGCTTGCACCCAATCAGAATGATCAAGAGTAATCTTTACAGTTTTTTGGCTCAATTTTGGAGATGAACGAATTAAACATGCAAAATTCCATTTTTGATAATAATGCAGCTTGATTCGTTTTTTGTTGAGCTCTAATGAGAAGTCCAGAAGTTGCTTCTCCGATAACTTGAGATTTCGGATGGTCCTTGGTCCAATTCGCCAATGGAAGGTAGTTTGGATCATAGGTAGGATCCAATTCGGCATTTACATCTTCAAATTCTGATTGAACATCTGAGTCATTATTTTCATTTTCGTTCTCCCCCCTAGAAATTTGCATGTGACCCTACGTTCGGAACCAAATTTTCTGCATGGATCAGAATGTAATTGGTGACTTCGGGATTTGAATTCTCCCCCTGAATTGGTGAATCGTATGTGGAGGTTGAAGTAGAACCCTCCCACTGAATAGGTGCATTAGTAGCTTGTGGTGAAGGTGGAATTTCAAAGCCCTTCAGAATATCAGAACCCTTCGGAGTAGGTGGTTCATTTCCAAGATCTTTGGTAGCATCGTCGATGATTTTATTCAATTCATGTTTCTTATTATTTGGGGCATTTGATTCGGAAGAAATAGCCTTTTTGGACTCATCAAACAAATTCGTGAATTCCTCATAAAGATTTGAGAGAGGAATAGTCAATGGATTTGTTGAAGGAAAGATTTCCTCAGCTTCACAATTATTATTCTGATACTTTTTGAGATAGTTATCGTCAAACGTGACATAATACGTTTCTTCTATCCTTTTGGATTTCTTGTTCAGAACCCTATATGCCTTAGAAGTAAGAGAGTACCCCAGAAAGATTCCTTAGTTAGCCTTTTACATCGAATTTGTTTAGTTGTTCTTTTGAATTAAATATGAAGCACCTGGACCAAAAACATGAAAGAACTTAACGTTAGGTTTTCGTGTATTCAGAATCTCATATGGAGTGATAAGAAATCTCTTGTTGCTTAGAGAGCGATTCTGAGTGAAACAGGCAGTTCCGATTGCATCAGCCCATAAATATAATGGAAGGTTCGCAAATGATAACATAATCCTTGCAGCTTCGCAAAGAGATCGGTTTCTTCTGTCAATGACACGATTCTGCTGAGGAACGTAAGGAGCATAGAAGTTGTGAAAGACTCCTCTTTCAGTCAAGAAATATTGAAACACTTGGTTTTTGAATTCTAAATTGTTATCACTACGTACGTTCGGAACGGGATTTCGTAATTTGTGCTCGATCTGCTTGATGAAGTCCTTAAGTCTCGAAGATGCATCTGATTTCTGTCTAAGAAAATAAACCCAGGTAAATCTAGAAAAATCATCAACTATCACTAGTCGAGATGGGCCATAAAGATCAATGTATAAAAGTTCTAGCGGCTCGATTACTTTGGTGTTTACAATAGTCGAGTGACTTTTGCGACTTTGCTTTCCTAGTTCGCATGCAACGCGTAGATGTTCATTCTCAAACTTCAGAAGAGGTAGTCCTCGGACAAGATCGCCAAGTACAAGTTTGTTGATGTCCTTGAAGTTGAGATGCAAGAGCACTCGGTGCCATAGCCAACTATCATCCGAAGATGCTTTCGTAAGTAGGCATATTGAAGGCTTTTCGGTGATTAGCTTTATATTCAAAGGAAACATCTCTCCCTTTATTTTGGATTTCAGAAGCACTGCCTTTGTTTTCTTCTCTATGATTTCTGATCCCTCATCATCGAATGATACTTTCAGCCCTGTACCTACAACCAATTGTGAAATGCTTATAAGGTTATGTTGCAGGCCTTCCACATATGCTACCTTCCGAATGGAGAATTCGCCATTCGTGATCATGCCATATTCTATGATCTCTCCAGTAGCTTTATTTCCGAACTTCACTTTTCCTCCATCCTTCAGAGATCAGAATTTCCTCAGCTCTTCTCTCCTTCCAGTCATGTGATGTGAACAACTACTGTCAATATACCATTCGGAATCGTACTGTTCGTCACTGATCACCTACAAAATTTAGAGAGATTTAGGAACCCAAAGCTGTTTGGGTCCTCGTGAGGTTTTCTTAAGAATAGGAAAAGTTATAGCTTCATCAACCAAATAAGATCTCTTTATCAAAGTCGAGTTCTCTCCTTTCGTGATTTTGAAAACAACAATTCTCTTATGTTTGGGATTCTTTTCTTTAAAAGGAATTTGTCTTTGTTTCGATTCTATGTGTTGCCTGGCAACCTTTTTCATAAACTTCTTTTCCTCCTTTTTCAAATTTGCTTCAGATTCCCTGAAGGAAATTTCAGGTTCCGAAACAACTTTTCCTTTGCCCTTAACATCTTTTGATGTATTGACAGATTTTGAAACATTTGTTTTTGGAGAAAAATTGGGTTTTTTTCTTTTCCAAAGGTTTCGTTTGTTTTGAAAATGATGGTTTGGGAAAAACTTTTGGTTTTGAAACCTGTGGAGTTGAAGACTGTGGCTTTGAAAACGATTTAGGATTCGGAATTGAAGAGAATTTAACATTTTGATTTGAAAATATTTCTGGATCAACAGAATTGGAATTCTTAGATTTCCATAATCGCTTTCTTTCTTTTAAAATTTTCTGATATCTAGCATTTAGTTGCCTTTTCTTAGCAATATGATTCTCAGCTGACTTATGAATGTTAGCTCTAGGTTTTTGTTTTCTAATGGGCGTGGCTTTTTTCTCAGAGGAGGTTTCACTGGGGATATCCTTAGTGCCACTAGGTCTTGCCTGGTCGTAACGAAAGTCAACACGAATCAGAGGTTCTGAAACGCATTTTCCTTTTGTTTTCCAAGAGGTCATTTCAGAAAGAGCTTTTGTTTCGTCTGATTTATCTATTGGACCGGACCAGAAAAATTCATCACATCCATCGGCATTATCATCATTCATAATGGACGTTAGTTCTGATGTGTCGTTTTTATTTAGTCCAGTTTTTATGAAAACTTGATTAGGGGCGGTTTGTACTTTCGGAAATACTGTAGCTTTTGCTTTTAGAACATATGAATCCTTATTTTCAACAACACAAATATATTCAACTGAGTTTTCAGAAATCAACTTTTTCTTTGGCTCAGACTCATTTTGTACAAATGTTGAACAATCAATCTCATCCTCTACAGAAATCTCACTCATGTCGCTTTCGTCAAATTCAGAAATATTTTCAGCATCGAAAATGTTTTTCGAACTCAATTTTGTGCATAAAGAGTCAAATTTTTGCACAGTATCAGATTTCATATGTTCTTTATCATTTTCATCCAACATTTGCTTTAACACGCTTTTATGTTTTTTGGACTGAATATATGCTTCAATTTTTCAAGTCCATTTTTGTAAGATTTTAATACATCATCTGAGGACACAATGGATTCGTACTTATAAAACTCTGCATCGATTTCATCCTCTTTCAGTTCAAGAAAGGGTAAAATCATTTTGTGTATATTTTTATCTATTTCACAATCAAGATGCAGTTGAGTAATGTTAAAATATAACCGGATATTTCTTTGCTTTAAAAGCGCTAAATTGTCTCTTTTTAAATAAATAACATCATCTTTTGATCTACTAAGCTCTAACTCCAGCTTCTCTATCCATATTCTCCTCTCTTCACTCTTATTTGTTATCCTGCTGATTTGATCACTTAGGTTAGAATTGCTTAAACGTGTTCTCTTTAAACTATCGCTAAAATTAGAGAGTATAATTTAAATCATCTAATTCAGATTCGTAACGTGAAACGAGAATATTAGGAGATTGGAGTATGGATTATACCTTACTGATGACCTTCTCGCATTCACTCACCTGTTCAGAAACAGGTCTCGCAGCAAAACAATTGTCAGAGGACTCTCCACCATCAGCTGCTCTCCACCATCAGTTTCTCTCCACCATCAGTTGTGTATCCCCTCTGTTCTGAGACTCTGCTCTGAACCATCAGCCACCTTCCATCATACTCAGGCACTCCAGACTTCGCCATACAACATCCACCATCAGTGGGCTTCCGAAACTCCTCATCTTCGGAATCAGTGGACCAAACTTCGACACTCCCAAATTCATCACCACCTTCCTACACGATCAAAGCAGGCTTAGCACTATCAACACTCTTTTTCTTTCTAAGCTCTTCTATCTTTCGAAGATAGTAAGCTTCATCGTCTTCTTCATCCTTTTTCTCACTTGTTCTCCTCAACATACACTCCTTGGCCAAATGATTCTTGCGATGACAATAGTTGCAGTCATAGCCGAAATCACCCATCAACTTTTTTTCTTTCTTCGCCTCATCCTTTTGAGAGTTCTTGAGGCTCTCATCCTTTGCTTTGTCTGAACTGTAGTTCCCTTCCCAAATCCTGTTTTTGAGGCGTCCAAAATTCTTTTTAGCAAACTTTTGGGATTTGACACCATCAGAGCGTATTCCTCTTTCGTAAGCTCACAATCTGAGAGATCGGACTCCAAATATTCTTTTGCTACCTTTTTACCCTTCGAAACCAGGGCCAATTATCCCATTCCAGACATAATCTTCCCTTCCGTTGTTACTTCAGCTTCGTGGGATCTAAGAATTCCCACCAGCTTCGCCAAAGTGTAGCTCTTAAACTGTTCATGAACTTTTACGGTTGACACCACTTCCTTCCATTCGGACCTCAAACCTTTCATAAACGTGACCTTTTGCTCTATTATTTCACATCTAATTTGTGTTTAAGCATCCTGCTCAAAAGATGGTTAAAACGATTTAAGGTCTGATCAAGCTTTTCATCAGGCTTCTAAACAAAAGCACCAAACTCAAAAAGAAGTAATGTTTGAACTGAGTGTTCCTGATCAGCATCGCTTGAGTAAAGCTCTTTTAACCTATCCCATATCTCCTTCGCTGTATCACAAGCACTTACCAGACGAAATGTGTCTGGAGGAAGAGCAAACCTAATTATTCTCATTGCCTTGACATTACTTATCAGCTTGTCTTTTTTAATCTTGAGCAACATATTTAACGTCAACAAGAAGAGCATTGTATTCGGCTTGAGTCTTAATAACCCTCCTCGTGGCAGTGTGAGTGAACGTCTGTTGGGTCATGGCTTCCCATATTAATGTGCCATGATCTTCAAGGCCAAGAATGTAATCTTCGAAGTGCAGCGCCCAGACCTCATAATACCACGGAAAAAGGATTGGGATTCTGGTAGTAGATCCGATGTTGTTGGACAGATTGAAGGAAAGAGTATGAGGATCTTTTGGTTGCATGATGTCGATTCACAAAAACCTGTTTAGAATCAGACGTGTAATACAATAATCGAGTCTAGGGAAAAATAAGGACCCAGATCCAACGTCTACAATCGATGAAAACGATAAAGACGACAAGAACAGATCCACCAAAAATGTAAAACCTTAATAACACCCGACAAAAGAGTTGCGTATTAGTTACAAAATCTCCTACGTCGATACCAATTGTTGAAACAATAAATAATAGATCGATAGATTCTAACAAGTGCAACGGACAAAACAATAAGAACAATGAAGATCAAATAGTGTCGAATGCTTAGATTCAATAGCCTTAGAATAGTTCAACAAGAACTTCTCTGTAAAGACTACGTAGGGCAATACATCTTGTGAACGCTAAACAGATACATGCATGCACCTTAAATAGTCTAACCCTAGCACCATAAATACCGATGGACATGCCCAATCCATTAATAATAAAGACTAGTCTAGTACAAAACAATTAACACAACACTTTTTAACCCAACACAACCCACAATAAAATTATTTTTTAATTATATATTTTCATCAAAACATTCAACCCGATTACGCAATCCCGTTATCCTCACTTTATGTTCCAAAAGCATCTAATTTCGGGGACCTATCCTAAGGATTATCGTCGGGATAGACAATAATGCTTAAGGGATTCCTTAGCGGTATATGTCAATAAGGAAACCGTGGGGGGGGGGGGGGGATGGATTACACATGGTGAACACTTAGTTCAAAAACACCTACAAGTTGCGATCCTGCTAGCGTTCCACTGGACTGTCTCGAATAGTCTGTGTTCGTCATCTATACTCCACTAGACGACTATATCATCGTTAAAGTAAAGGCCTCTCATCATCTATATCATCTTTCATCTCTCATCATCTATATCATCTTACATCTACCCATCTTTACTCAATTTATTTATAGAATATAAAAATACTTATAAAGTTTAAAATCAAATAAACATGTATATATAGTTCATCTAGCATAGATATCAGGTCTACAAATAATAGGCATGTATAGCATGTAATTATCTTAAATACTTTATATCTATGTGTAAGATGAAAGTAACCATGCACTCACTAGATAAAGTGGGTGACTAGAAAGTTGGACAGCGCTTCGCTTAAGCACTTGGCTTTTCCTTTGATATGACCTAGGTTCAATAATCTCTAAGTCTTAGTTTATTATCTCTTATGACTAATTTATAGTCTAGATTTCTCAACAATCCCAATGTCTACTGATCTATAGCTGATAAGAGACATCCAGGTAGGATCATATCGGAGGTAGGGTCCGTTTGGTATACAAAGTGTATTGTTTGGAAATCCCACTTTAAACACCTCACTAAATCAAGCCAAGACATCTTCCCCATAAGTAGATCAATTAGTAATATGACTTTGGAACCACTGATAAATCTTAATTGTAAATTCATAACCACTGATAAATCTTAATTTAACTTACATAGATTCCATAGACAAAAGTCTAGAAATTGTACTAGCAGAGTTCCTACTAGAAGGCTACTACTTGTCGGACACTCATGAGTTGCAGGGCTTCGTCGAGATACTAAAACTAGGGAAAATGGATAATAATCGAAGAATATCGAGAGAGAATTGTGTGAAGGGGTGAGGAAAATAGATAAGGGAGTCAAGGCTATTTATATGGCCGATTTCTCAAATGTGTGTCGTGCATAGGGGTGCATGTCATGCACTTTGATCCGCCCGTTAGCCGACACGTGTCCAATTCTGGCTGGAGCCACGTCACCTCCTTCTAGAAGGTATGTGCGCCGGAAACATGCGCGTGGCAAATTTTCAAATTTTCAAAAATGCATTACTTCTTCATACGGGCTCCGTTTTTGACATACTTTATATCCATGTGTAGCTATCGACGAGAACTACGACTTTCGTTTAGACTCCATCGGCTAGTTTTGACTTTATTTATTTCACACAAGCATAGACTGTTAAAGTCTGTGTAAAATGCATAACTTTGTCATCCAACGTTCATTTTTGACTGTCTTTATATTGTTGAACTCCTATCAATGAGATCTTCAACTCTCATTTAGATTATTTTGGTTAAAAATCGATCGATCTAAAATTCGATTTCCGAGTTGTATACTGCTACGCTGAATCTAAGAAAAATCGTAACTTCCTCTAATGAAGTCAGATTTGGACGTTCTCTATATGCAGGCTTTCGGTTTAACGACTATTACAACTTTCATTTAGATCACTAAGGCTAAAAAGTAATCTATCTCCGATTTAATATTTACGATATCCGTAGTTGCATTGGGTGGAACACGAAACTTCGACGAATCATAAGTCCTTTGTTATAAGTCGGATCTCAGCGTTCCTTATATATCCGGAATCCGTGTCACGACTACTTCAAATTTCGTCAGAGATGTTCATCCTAAATATTATTCTATTTAGACGTGTATTTTATTCCTATTTTATTATTTCGTAATAAGCACGTATACTACAAATATTTACACATAGAACACGTAGTATTCAGAAAATTTTCTTTAATTATATCGAATTGGTTATAATTGTTGACCCTAACTATTATATCATCTTATTAATTGTCTAGCGGGAAACGCGGACGATACAATTCTCTCTCCCTTAGGATGATTTCGTCCTCGGAATCATGCATCAACAAATACATGTGGATAGTGATTATTCATCTCGCTTTCTGTTTCCCAAGTGAGATTTGGACCATTTGAATGTTTCCAACGCACTATCACTAATTCGACCATATTACGTCGTAACTTCTATGTCTTACGGTCAACAATTGCTTTGGGTTCTTCGATTAACCTCTTGTCTTCATCAATCCTTATCTCCGAAAGTGGAATTATATCAGGGGCTTCTCCCACAAACTTTCTCAAATAACATACGTGGAAAGTGTTATGAATGCCATCCAGTTCTTCTGGTAATTCCAACTTGTAAGCTTGGTTTCCAACTCTCTGAAGAAATTTGAATGGTCTAATAAATCTTGGACTCACTTTCCCTCTCTTTCCAAATCTGATAAGTCCCTTCCATGGTGAGACTTTAAGCAACACCAAATCTCCAACTTCTAAGTTCATTGGTTGGCGCTTCTTGTCAGCATAGCTCTTTTGACGATCTTGAACTTCTAACATCCTTTCTCTAAAAACCTCTAGCTTTTCAGCAGTCTGATGGACTATCTCCGGTCCCATAAACTACTTTTCTCTAGCTTCTAGCCAACAAGACAACGTATGACACTTATATCCGTACAAGGCTCTATAAGGTGCCATCTTAATGCTTGAATGGTAACTATTGTTATAGGAAAACTCTAGTAGGGGTAGACGCTCATCCCACTTACCTTGAAATTCTAGGCTACATGCTCTCAGCATATCTTCCAGTGTTCGAATTGTTCTTTCACTCTGACCATCAGTCTGTGGATGGTTGGCTGTACTTAAACACAACTTCATACCCATTTCATTTTGTAGGATTTTCCAAAACCTCGAAGTGAAACGACTGTCACGATCTGACAAAATCGTTAGGGGAACACCGTGAAGTCTTATTATCTCTTTCACATAGACATCTTCAAGCTTATCTATAGACCATCTCTCAGTGGCTACTATGAAATGTGCACTCTTTATGAATCAATCCATGATTACCCGAATCATGTCGTGACCATTCTTCGTCCTAGGTAGTTTACTCATAAAATCCATGTTTATGTCTTCCTATTTACACATGGGTATCGGTAAAGACTCCAAACTCCCATACGGTTTCTGATGTTGCGCCTTAACTTTTGCGCATGTCACACACTCAGCCACATACTTTGCAACGTCGAGTTTCATCGCCAACCACCAATAATAAGGTTTTAAATCCCTATACATCTTGGTGCTTCCTGGATGAATCGAGTACATGGTCTTGTGAGATTCTTCCATCAGAAGATCTCTCGTTCCTCCCATCTTAGGTACCCAAATCCTATTTCGGAATACCTTCAATCATTGACTGTTTGCACCGAATTCCAACATTTTTCCTAAACGTTCTTCCTTTCGGTTATCTCCTTCCAAACCTTCTTCCTGAGCTTTCTTAATACTCTCTATGATTGTTGAGACTCTTATGATATGTGAAAAGCTTACACTTTGTGCCATAAAGATAATTCCTCCATATCTTTAATGCAAAAACTACTGTTGCCAAGTCCAGATCATGAGTGGGGTAGTTCTTCTGGTGCTCTTTCAGTTGTTGAGATGCATAGGCGATTACTTTATCTCGTTGGGTCAGAACACAACCTAGCCGAACTCCGGATGTATCACTATAAACCGTAAAGTCTTCAACTCTGTTAGGTAAAAAAAGAATCGGTGCTTCATACAATTTCTTCTTTAGTTTCTCAAAAGCTTCTTCGTGTTTCTCACTCCATGTATAAGTGTCACACCGCCAAACCGGAACGGCGGAAACGTTCGGGGGCGGAGGACGTCATGTTTAGTATCACAACACATGCATCATAGTAATCAAAGTAAAAAAAAACCATTGTATTAATATTAAAGTGTTTACATGTATTTGATTCACAAAATATTTACTCCAAAAGTAAATAACAAAACAAGACATGAAGCTATATGCTCCATCTTCTGAATCCCAGAGCGCGTACATGTCTACTAGTTTCCTGAGAATACAAGTTATCTTGACAGAGTAGATCAGCATTTAAGTTGGTGAGTTCATAAGTATTTTAGTGATGTAAAGTAAGTTGTAAGTTCTTTTTGAAAAGTTCGCCTGTTCCTCCAGAAAATCCTATATTTTCTGATATGATGAAGATAAGTAAAAATGACTCTACAATTCCTTCTATGAGTACTAAATGGATACAAGTTATATACAATCCAGATCAAACGGACAATCGGTTGTGTGAATCTGCCCTAAGCCCACAACCAAACAAGAAACAGGGAATGAGGCGGAAGTCACACATCACATTGTTTGTTAGATCTTCATCGTATATAACCCTGGTGTATTCATTTGGTACTTACGGAGTTAACTGTAATAGTTCTTTATATTTTTTGAAAACATTCTTTAAGAAAATCATATATTTCCTTTAGTAAAATGGAAACCACAATAGTTCCTTCTATGATCACTTAGTTTATACTAGCTATATATAATCTAATATCGAACAGACAGTTAATTGTGTGAATCTTCCCTAAGCCCACAACCAAACAAGGAACAGGAAATGAGGCAGAAAGCACACATCCAACTGCCTATCAGATGTTAATTATATATAACCCTGATATATAAACTAAGGTAGTATAAAATTAACTACTAAAGGTCCTTTAAGTTATACTGGTTTAATAAAACGAATTAAACCTTTTACTGGTAAGTTTCTAGTTTAGTTTACTAAGTGTTGTATCTGAAACATATGTTTTGTACTAGAAAACAGTTTACTGAATTTGTATGCTATGACCTGACCCATACCTGTTACTCCCTATGATTACTTGGTGTATACATAATATATATAGCTAAGATCGAATAGATAGTAGATTGTGTGAATCTCCTCTAAGCCCACAACCAAACAAGGAATAGGAAATGAAGCGGAAAGCACACCTCCTACTGCCTGTCGGACCCGATGAACATATATCCCTGATGTATCTACCGAGGAATCATAAAGTTAGCATTATAGGCCCCCTTCTAACTGTATGTTCATGTTACGAGTAAGTTATGTGGTGTTGTTCTATTGTTAGGACGAATACTAGAAGTAATGAAATCCTGCACTCTTAACGACTCAGTCGATACGGTTGTGAGTTTTGTATATATTAACATGTTTTATTTATTATTGTCCGTTACTTTGTAGATGTACCCTTTTTAAATAAAATCCGGTACTTTGTAGATGTACCCCATATATAACTCCGGTACTTTGTAGATGTACCCCATATATATAAATCCTGGCACTTTGTAGATGCACCATATATATATAACCTTATACCATGTTTATTATCATCTTTTATTTAGAACAATGAGTTAATGATACGTTCCCTTCTTAGGTTAATGGGAGTGTAAAGTATAAGTTCGTGAATCATGATTTGTTCTTCTGTCTAGAATTAGTATGTTCTTTCCTGTACTTGTTATAGTATGTTCCTCCCTGTACTAGTTATAGTATGTTCCTCCCTGTACTAGTTATAGTATGAACCGAACCCCTAAACTATACCTATTATAGTTTACTTGTATGTTTATTTGAACTGTTATTGACTTTGAAGAAAAGACTCAATTATCTACTAAGTTATGCTTGTACTTTAAAATAGTGTTTTATAAACAACAAAGTAACATAACTTTAAAAGAGGTTTTGAATTGATTTGATCACTTATAAAAGCATAAGAAATCTTTTAATGTGATGGTTATCACAAATAAGCATTTACACAATATCATTGTGTTCAACTTGTATTCCCCCCCCCCCCCCCTTAAAAGCATTTAAAACATTTAAAAGATTGATTATAGGGGTATAAACTCACCTTATGTGGGTGATTTAATTGAAGATTCGAGTAAGGATGAGAAGTTCCACGAATGAAATCCCGAGGCACAAACGAGTCCTAATTGACATATATTGTCATATATAGGCATGTAATTAGTGTTTAAAACAACTAACATGCAAGGAAACAACCTTAAGGGACTAGGAAACACTTGAAATGAAGTGTTACAATCACATATGATTGTATAAAAGGAGTTTACGGCCACACAAGGGTGTGTTCACGACCAAGATCTGGGAGTTCACGGCCATGGGAGGGTTTACGGGCAAACTATGATCTTAAGAAGGGTTTACGGCCAATGGAAGAGTTTACGGCCGTAAACTCTTGAAGATCATTCACTTATTGTTTGTTTCATGGCTAGGAATCAAGTGTTTCTTATGGATAACTAGATGATAGAAGAGATACTAACACTTTAGAGGTCTTTAGGTGTTTACGGCCCAAGAAACTAGTAGGTGTTCTTGGTGTTCTTGGTGAAAGGATGATGATTTGAAGATCTAAACCAAAAGAGTTGAATTCATGGATGAAATCAAAGGGTTTAACAAGATCAAGAAAAATATCAAGAAACAATGGAAGAATCACTTACAATATTGAAGAGAAATGGAAGTGTTCTTGATGATACTTGAGAGAGAAATGAGTTTCAGTCTTGAAGATGTGAAGAATGATGAAGAAATGAAGGAAATTGATACATAAGGGGAGGAGTTCATGGCTACCAAGAGTTTACGGTCGTAAACTCTAGTTTGCGGCTGTAAACTCCTTGTGATGGAGTTTCCGGCTTGAATGCAACACAATGAACTTTAGTTAACACATCCTATCACACAATCCTTGAATGTACTAGGCTTAGAACACTCAAACAGACCCTTAACAATGCTAAAAGATAGCAGAAACAAGTCTGACGTTTGATTGAATTGAATGGCTTTACAAGACAGAAATTTCGGGTTGTCACAATGTAACACCCTGTTTATTTATTAGATAAATAAATTAATTAATGAACAAATGGTAGACCTAAAATAAATAATTATATATCAAAGGATGGTCTCGAACGACTTAAATGTATTAAAATTTGGAAATGGGGGTTAGAATGTAACTTCCAGACCAATTATGAATAGAATTTTGATGCTAGGGGCTGATTGGCAATTTCTTTGGACTTGTGTTGAAAGGAATTTTAGAGTAAGGGGGATAGAGTGTAAATATTTGACTATAACTTAAAGGAATAGAGGGGGGAGGGGTCGGAATTGTTAATATGGCAGAAAGTTTGTTTGGACGGGGTCTAATACCCGTTACCTCTCTTTGGCTTGGCATAACATCAAACCCTAACCCTAAACACCCTCCCAGCCGCCACCATATAACCCCTTCTTCTCTAGCCGCCGTTCCTCCACCGATTGAAGCCGGAAGCCTCCATCCTTTCCGTTACCGGCGAAGACGAAGAACCAAGATGACCGGCGTCGTTCCACTCCGTTGAAGACGTGAACCAGCGCTGCTGAAGATGAAGGCTGCCATGGAGCGCCATGACAGTTGACGGTCGGAGGGAACACGCCCGGGGGTGTCGCTGTTTCCGTTTCCGGTGGATGTCGTCACTCCGCTGTAGCGCTGCTGTTTCGCCGCTTCTCTTCTACTGTTACATCGTTGTCGTCGTTCCTTATTCTTCTTCCTTTTCGTTCTGCCGCCGATAGCCACCGTTGTGGCTGTTTCAACTGCTGCTGCCATCGTTATGCACTACCAACTGGTGGTTGCATCCAGATTCCGAGCAACGTCTCGTCGAGGAGTGCTGCTGCTTGACTGAGAACCAAAGGAGGTCACCGCCACCACCGTGAGGTGGTGGCTGCCATTCCAAATCCGTCGGTGTCGCCTTCGTGAGCCACCAGGTGGGTGGCTGGGGTTGTTTTCTGAATATATAGGGTGCGTGTGCTTTGGTTTGGCCGGAAATCGCAAGAACAGCCACCACCACCACCACCGTGAGGTGGTGGTTGCCACCAGGTGCCACTGCCGACCACCACAAGGGTGGTTGTGTGTGTGTGATTATTTTGAGTGTGTGTGGTTATTTTGGTTATTTCATTTTTTTTAAAAAAATTGTAATCGTGACTTGAATAATAAAAGAAAAACTCAAACCACCTCCGTAGGGTGGTGGCTGCCGCCACCGGCCGCCGTGTCGGATGGCGGTGTGCTTGCCTCGTTGAGTTCGATTCGTTTAGGGTGCTTGAAACCCTAACGGGCATTGTAAGCTCCAATGGACCCTAATTGACCCAAATAAAAACGTAATGGGCTTAATGATATTCTAGTGGGCCTAATAGGCCCAATAAAGCCCTACTTGACCTAAAAGCCCAACAAATTGATAAATGGGCTAATATTTGGGTTGGAAACCCTAATTAGGGTTTGGAAAACCCTAATGCCAATAAAACCCTAATTTGGGGAATTAACCGGGACACACGGGAATTATTTAATAACTTGGAATATTAAATAATAATCATTGGCAAAGATTAATCTAAGCAATATTGGACTTAATGGATTAAGTCCTTAGAGGATTAAGTCCTTAATGGGTTAAGTAGGAAACTTAACCCTAATCATCATTTTATGGGAAACCCTATTTTCTCTTGGGTTTATTGTTGGGCCTCTCTATTGGGCCTTGATCATTTGGGTTATTAATGGGCCATCCAAAGTCAAGCAATTGGACTAGAATAATTTAATGGGCCTAAGGTAAGGCCCATGTAAGGGTTTTGGGCCCAATTTGGAAAATTGGGCCATAGATGGGCCATAGTTTGGGCCTTAATAATTATATGATATTGAGCCTTAGAATAAGACCATGTATAGGCCTGGGCCCAATTTGGAAAATTGGGCCATGTGTTGGGCTTTGATTCCTATGTGACTTTGGGCCTATGGATTGGGCCTTGTGCTTGAATAAGCCAAGCTTGGGGTGATGTAGTAATTATCCAAAGAATGTACTATTGGTTATGTGTTGGGACCCAATTATTAATTGGGTGTTGTTTTGATGTTGACAGATCAAGATTCTGTCATCCAGCAGCTGGGGTTGTGTCTTCGGGACTTCAGCAGTGTGAGGTGAGTTACCTTCTAGTAGTGGTGGGTCTACGGCTACAATGCCGGCCCACCAGTAGGAGTTGTTGTTAGATGATTGTCTTAGTGATAATTGTCTATGTTTGCTACTACCTGTTATGTTTATGTGCTAGCATGATATGATGTTATGTGATAGTGGTAGTAGGGGGTGAAATAGTCCCCAGTTACTGGTCGATAGGACCGAAGGGGTAGATTAGTACCCAACTATGCAAGACAAATTATGATATATATGATATGATATTATGTGGTAGTAGTAGGGGGTGAAATAGTCCCCAGTTAGCGGTCGACAGGACCGAAGGGGTAGGTCAGCACCCAGATAAGCTAGGCAGTATATGGTTTATGTGTTTATGCTATGCTTTCATGTGGTAGTGTTAGGGGGTGAAATAGTCCCCGGTTACCGGTTGAAAGATACCGAAGGGGAGGCAAGCTCCCGGTTACCGGTTGAAAGATACCGAAGGGGTAGGTCGGGCACCCAGATATGCCTGATATGGGGTAGGTCGGGCACCACGGTATGCCTGACAGTGGGGTAGGTTGATCACCCCGGTATGCTTAGCAGGGTAGGTCGGGCACCCAGATATGCCTGGCAATATGTGATTATATGGTATGCGGTATGATGGGGGAACTCACTAAGCTTCGTGCTTACGGTTTTCTATTTTGGTTTCAGGTACTTTGTTTTCAAGGAAAGGAGTCGGCTCGATCGCAGCGCATCACACTATGTTTTCCGCACATGAGATCTTTGGGATTACACTTTGATATTGTTTTATATTGACATGTTTTGATTATTTACACTTTGGCTTTGACATGAGATATTAATATGAATGTTTTTATACTGTTGGTTTTATATAATAACTTAATTAAAACGAAATTTTTGGTCTTGAATTTTGGGATGTTACACACAATAAGTAGCTCATTTATGGGTTAAAGATGTTAATGGTGCAGCTATCGAGGAAAAGCCTTGGAAAAACTTTATGTAATATCCAGATAATCCTAAGAAGCTCTAAATCTTGGTGGGACTTTTTGGTTGTTCCCACTTCATTACAGTTTCAATCTTTGTTGGGTCAACCATTATTCCTTCCTGGTTAACCAGATGACCCAAGAATTGGACTTCCCAAATCCAAAAATCACATTTGGAGAACTTTTCACACAACTTCTCCTTCTTCAAAACTTCCAATACTTATCGTAAGTGTTTTCCATGCTCCTGTTGACTCTTCGAGTATACAAGAATATCATCTATGAACACTATTTTGGATTTGTCGAGGAAAGGTTTATAGAACCTATTCATCAAATCCATAAATATTGCTAGAGTATTAGTTAGTCCGAATGACATAACCAAAAACTCATAGTGTCCATATCTCATTCTGAAAGCAGTCTTCTCTATATCCTGCCCTCTCACCTTTAGTTGATGATATCCCAACCTAAAATCGATATTCAAGAAATAGCTCACACCATGCAGCTGATCAAATATGTCGTCAATCCTTGGCAATGAGTACTTTTACTTCACCGTTGCCTTTTTCAGCTCTCTATAATATATGCACATCCTCATGCTCCTATCCTTCTTCTTTACGAATAACACCAGAGCACCCCAGGATGATGAACTAGGTCTAATGAAACCTTTGTCCAACAACTCATGAAGTTGTATCATAAGCTCCTTCATCTTCGTTGGTGCTAATCGGTAAGGTGCTTTTTCTATAGGTGTGGATCTTGGTAACAAGTCTATCCTAAACTCTACTTGTCTATCAGGGGGTAATCTAGGAAGATCTTCGAGAAAGACTTCTGGAAAGTCGTACACCACGGGTATTATTCGCATCTCCTTTTTCTCCTTCTTTGCATTGATCACGAATGTCAAGTATGACGTACATTCTTTATACAAACACTTTTTGGTTTTCATCAGGGATATGATTCCAGATCTTACTCTATGTTTGTCCCCATACACCATAAATCGTTCTCTTCTAGGTGGTTTGATCACCACAATCTTCTTTCTACACTTGATGTCGACGTCGTTTGCACTAAGCCAATCCATTCCTAACACTATGTCGAAGCCGTTTAACTCAATAGGAAACAATTCCTCATGGAATTTATTCCCATTCAAGTCGATGATGATGTTCTTTATGCAATCAATAACAGGAATGAATTTTCCACTAGAAACTTCTATTACTAGAGCATTATCTAGTTTATCTACAGGCAATGCTAGTCTTCTACCAAATTTATGCGATATATTGGAGTAATTAAATCCAGAATCAAACAGTATTGGCAAGAACATCATTTACAAGAAAGGTACCTAAAGTGACATATGCTTCCTCCCTTGCTGCTTACAGTGTCATCTGGAATGCTCTTGCCTTTGGCCTAGGCGGCACATTGGTCTTTACAACCTCCTTCTTCTTCGAGCAATCCCTTGCTATATGCCCTTCTTCATTACATCTGTAACACACCTTTTTGTTGGATGTACACTCATCGGCGTAATTACCAGTCCTACACTTGTAACAGGTCAACTCCTCGCCACATTTCCTATAGTGCTTCTTCTTGCACTTCTCGCACCATTTTGCTTCTCATCCACCTCAAAACTTTTTGCAACCAAATTCTGAAAATCTGCTCTTCTTCTTGGACCTTCAATATCCATCAAACTTCCTTTTTCTCCAACCTCCATTCCCTCCATACCCTTCTCCTGAAGGTGGGTCTCCACATTCTTGGCTGTTCTAACGGCTGCCTTCAAAGTAGTTACCATCTTTACCGTTGGGCCAAAGTCCACTAGTAGCCTGTTAGCAAACTTCTCTATCTTGGAGATTTCATTAGGCACTAAGTAGGGAAATAGCTTCATCTTTTCGGTGAATGCAGTGGCATACTCATCAACGCTCGTCTTCCCCTTCTTCAAGTTCTGAAATTCGTAGTTCAGGTCTATCAGATCTACCTCCGAGCAGTACTGCATCTTTAACTGCTCCATGAATGCTTCCCAATACATCCTAAGGTCTTCTCCCCGCAACATTATATATTCTAACAAATTCCACCAACGTAAAACTCCAGTCTTTAGTTGCCTGACTGCAAGAACGGTTTTTTGCTTGTTGCTGCGGTTGCAACTCTCAAACACCATCTCCTTCTCGGAGATCCAGTCCATAATCTCTACTGGCTTTGGACTTCCAGAAAGACTTGGTTGCTTGGCACCCATTAGCTTTTTATACTTACACTTACATCCATTATTTCCTTTATTTTCTCCCTCATGGTTATTCTTTCTAACCACTTGGGGTTCTACTCGACTAACAGTCTTGCTATAATTTCCTTCCTTAGACTGTTCTATGTTAAACTTAGGTTGCTCAACAGGCGCCCAGTCTCTCTACCGTTCTCATGGATTAACTGCCTCATTTCCACTCTTTGTTCGGCTAATAGAGCCCTAGGTGTTGCCATAGTGACAGGTTCAGCTATTGGCACTTTTGCGGGTGCACACTCAATCACTTGTGGCTCAGCCTATTGGTTTCCATTAGCATTCCTAAACCACTACATGTTCTCACCATGACGTTCTGTACACCAAAGCAGATGTTCGGTGTATAATGATGATAATTTAAGATAATCCTCCTTATTCCTATGAATACATGACAATTCTAATACCATACTTAAACGTTTAGAATCCTGAACACGTAAATTTCCAAATCCAGGTCGAAAAAAGACCATAGATTTGATCAAATAATAGTATCCTAAAGCATATAAGGCATCTTATAGCTATAACATAAATCATTTAGCACATAAAGGCAATTTAGGAATCTTTCGTAAAACTAGTGCTCATGTCTATTCATGCATATTTCCTAAATCTAGTAGACACTCATCTCACAATCATCACTTAGCATTCTAAGTTTAAGTCTAGAAATCCTACAAATTCCTAGTTCTTTTAAACTAATGTTCTGATACCAACTATTACATCCCCAATTTCAGGGTCAGAAAAGACTGATTTATTTATGCTTATTTAAAATCATAGTATCCTTTTTAAAGAATAATATTGCAGAATTTGTTCCTAAAAACATGATAATGATATTATGAAAACATTTCCTGAAGAAATGTATTCTATTATATTAAAAACATTGGGATGTCATAATCAATACAGTACAACAGCATAAATGGAAATAATACATGCCTTACAAACATATATTATTCTACTGGCCTATAATCCATAAATATATCATCAATCATCAAACCTGTGCTCTCATGCCACTAACTGTGATACAAGAAAATCAGTGGGTTAGGCTTGGGAGCCTGGTGAGCATATAGGGTTTTCAACCCACCATAATTATATATTTTATTAATTATATAATTTCATCAAAACATTCAACCCGATTACCCAATCTCTTTATCCTCACTTTCTGTCCCTGAATCATCTAATTTTGGGGACCTATCATAAGGATTATCTCGGAAAAGACAATAATGCTCAAGGGATTCCTTAGCACTATATGTCAATAAGGAAACAATGGGGGGATGGAGTACACCTGGTGAATACTTAGTTCAATAACACCTACAGGTTACGCAACTGCTAGAGTTCAACTGGACTGTCTAGAATAGTCTGTGGTCGTCATCTATACTCTGCTAAACGACTATATGATCTTTGAATTCAAGGCCTCTCATCATCTATATCATCTGTCAACTCTCATCATCTATATCATCATCTTTTCTCAATATATTTATAGAAAATAAAAATACTTATACAATTTAAAATCAAATAAAATATGTATATATCGTTCATCTAGCATATATATCAGGTCAGCACATATAGCATGTAACTATCTTAAATAATTTATATCTATGTGTAAGATGAAAGTAACCATGCATTCACTTGATAAAGTGGGTAACTGGAAACTTGGATAGCACTTTGCTTTAGCACTTGGCTTTTCCTTTGATATGACATAGGTTTAATTATCTCTAAGTCATAGTTTATTGTCTTTTATGACCAATTAATAGTCTAGATTTCTCAACAGTCCCAATGTCTACTGATCTATAGCTGATAAGAGACAGCCATGGAGGATCATATCGGAGGTAGGGTCCGTTTGGTATACATAGTACACTGTTTGCAAAATCCCACTTTAAACACCTCACTAAATCCAACCTACACATCATCCCCGTAAGTAGATCAATGAGTAATATGACATCGGAACCACTGATAAATCTTATTTATAAATTCATAACAATGACTATTAATTTATATATAAATTACAGTAAAATAGAATAGAGTGTAATTTAACTTATAGAAAGAATCTAATTTCGGGGATGAGTACACCTGGTGAACACTTAGTTCAAAAACAGCTACAGGTTGCGAGCCAGCTAGCGTTCCACTGGATTGTCTAGAATAATCAATGGTCGTCATCTATACTCCCCTAGACGGCTCATCGTTAAGGTCAAGGCCACTCATCATCTATATCATCTTTCATCTCTCATCATCTATATCATCTTACATCTACCCCCTCTTTACTCAATTTATTTATAGAAAAGAAAAATACTTATAAAGTTTAAAATCAAATAAAACATGTATAAATAGTTCATCTAGCATAGATATCAGGACTACAAATAATAGGCACGTATAGCATGTAATTATCTTAAATACTTTATATCTATGTGTAAGATGAAAGTAACCATGCACTCACTTGATAAAGTGGGTGACTAGAAAGTTGGATAGCGCTTCGCTTAAGCACATGACTTTTCCTTTGATATGACCTAGCTTCAGTTATCTCTAAGTATTAGTTTATTATCTCTTATGACTAATTGATAGTCTAGATTTCTCAACAATCCCAATGTGTATTGATCTATAGCTGATAAGAGACAACCAGGTAGGATCATATCGGAGGTAGGGTCCATTTGGTATACAAAGTGTACTGTTTGGAAATCCCACTTTAAACACTTCACTAAATCAAGCGAAGACATCTTCCTTGTAAGTAGATCAATTAGTAAT
This sequence comes from Lactuca virosa, assembly GCF_052849685.1. Lineage (NCBI taxonomy): Eukaryota > Viridiplantae > Streptophyta > Magnoliopsida > Asterales > Asteraceae > Lactuca > Lactuca virosa. The sequence continues at coordinate 267,346,496 of NC_136434.1, forward strand.
ATGACTTTGGAACCACTGATAAATCTTATTTATAAATTCATAACAACGACTATGAATTTATATATAAATTACACTAAAATATAATAGAGTGTAATTTAAATTACATAGATTCCCTAGACAAAAAGTCTAGAAATTGTACTAGCAAAGTTCCTACTCGAAGGCTACTACTTGTCGGACACCTGGGAGTCGCAGGGCTTCGCCGAGATACTAAAAGGTTTGCGCACCACCAACATGGACTTGACGTATTTTTAGAATTTCAAAATTGCATAACTTCTTCATTTGAACTCCGTTTTTCACATACTTTATATCCATGCATAGCTATCGACGAGATCTACGACTTTTATTTAGACTCAGTCAGGTAGTTTTGAATTTATTAATTTCACACAGGCTTAGACTGTTAAAGTCTGTGTAAAATGCATAACTTTGTCATCCGACGTCTGTTTTCGACTGTCTTTATATTGTTGAACTCCTATCAACGAGACCTTCAACTCTCATTGAGATTATTTTGGCTAAAAATTGACCGATCTAAAATTCGATTTCTCAGTTGTATACTGCTACGTTGAATCTTAGAAAAATCGTAACTTCCTCTAATGAAGTTGGATTTGGACGTTCTCTATATGCACACTTTCGGTTTAACGACTACTACGACTTTCACTTAGATCGCTAAGGCTAAAAAGTAATCTATCTCTGACTTAATATTTACGAAACTTCAACGAATCAAAACTCCTTCGTTACTAGTCAGATCTAAGCGTTCCTTATATCTCCGGAATCCTTGTCACGAATACTTCAACTTTCATCAAAGATATTCGTCCTAGTTATTATTCTATTTAGATGTGTATTTTATTCCTATGTTATTATTTCGTTAGAAGCACGTATACTACAAATATTTACATATAGAATAGGTTACAATTATTGACCGTAACTATTATATCATCTTATTAATTGTCTAGCGGGAAACACAAACGTTATAGAAGTTGATGAAGAATATTGAGTAGAACTCAACCTTAGTTAGAAACACCAACAATGCTTCAACTTAATAAGATGTTAGTCTTCTTCTTTTAGTAAGAAAAACTCTTAAGCCTTTAAGAACAAAACAAAGATTTTGTTCTAAAAGGGAGTTCAAGTAAAGTATTAACTTCTTCCTACTTTGATCTTAACATTTTAAGAGACAATATTAGAGAGAATATGGAATTGGGAAGCACAAAATTTCGTTGTTTTTGGCTAGTGAAAGATGAGATGTGTGAAGCCTTTTAATCATCATAGTCCAAGTCGTTACCCATTGAGTCTTGATGCTTTAAGACACCATGCCTCTAGCAACAAAATGCTACAAGTGTAAGAAGATGGCTTCATGATAAAATAAATGAAAGCATGTATTCTTTTCTCTTTATGGTCTCCTTGGATATTTTATAAAAAGAAGAAGCTAGTTTTTTTATATAAAAACTCTTTTAATTTTAATAACTTATAAAGACATATAAATCCATATGAGACAAAAAACCATTTTGGTCCAAAAGATGTACATGACATAATAAATCATACCTTATGATATATTTTGATACTTAACATTGAAAATTAATATTTCCATAAAATAAATAATTTCCAATTAATTACAAGAATTAGATTTATTTATCAATGATCATATTCTTTTAAATAAAATATTTGCATCAAGTTGTTGTTGGTGTGACACTTTACGATCATATATTATCTATCAATATCATTTTACAATGACTCTTGAGCATATAGATATTTCAGAAAGCTTGAAGTTGGATTTTTTCATCTTATTTCTCTTAGATTATGTTGGTATTTCTAAACTATTTTAATTTTCCCTAATCTTATCCATGTTTGGCTAAGTTTATCTTTGGTTGACTTGGATGTAGTTGCTAGAATGCTTGGTTATTTTGAAGAATGTCATGAACATGGTTTTGAATGTATATGAAGATATTTTCAATAAAAACATCCTTCATATTTATATATATCTTTGATCATGAGTTTAGATATATGAATAGTAATCTTGTTTGTTAATTTCTTGATTAATTAATGGATTTTCAAATTAACAAGCAATAATTAATTTAAATGTTTGTTTTCATTTCATTTAGACTAAGAAAATATTTTCTCCATAATGGTAATGGAAGCATTTTGATTTTCTTTTGGATTTGGTAACTCTTAAAACCTAATGCTAATTGATTTTCATAAATTACAAGCTTCATTAATTTTTTGACCTTGATTAAAGAAATATGTTATGAGCTTCTCTAGTTATTTTAATATTTAAGAAGAGTTGAGCTAATCTATGCTTATAAGTTGCTATAGCCAAGTTAGATTTTGAATACAAGTATTGCACCTTGAGATTCACGCTCACGGATCATACTGAATTACAGTTTAGGTATTCAATCAATCTATTTCTTTTTAATGTGAGTTGTCCAACTTATTCTTGAACCATCCAAGTTCAAAAGAAGGACCTACACTTACCTTTCATCTTCCATGACCCTTTTGAAGGAAAAAACAACAGAATCAACAAAAAAACAAAACATGAAAGTTATAGGAAAATTTGTCTAGTTTTCAAAACATATTGTTTGACATCCCCTATTTTTCAGAATAAAAAAAACTTTTCTTTATGCTTTAAAATCATAATATATTTGTTTGCAAAAAATCCCAGTACAATAAAACATTTTGCGGAAATTGTCTCGTTTTATTAAAATATCTTTGAGTAAAGATGTTCTTTCAAAATACAAAAACTCTAAGGATGTCATAATCAATACATGACATTGTCACAACGTTAAGACTTAATGGTCCTGAACACTATTGCAGGTTGTCTCTTAATCACTCGACATCCTAAACAAGTTCCTACAATTTTAACCTTGTTACATGTGATGCATATAATTTGAGTGGGTCGGGTTGAGAAACCCGGTGAGACACATAGAGTTTTCAATCCCACAATATTATCATGATAATAATTTATATTTATAAAACCTGCAAAACCAATTTTTACAAAACAATATATATATATATATATATATATATATATATATATATATATATATATATATATATATATATCCCTTAACTTTTTTTTTGAAAGAGCCAAAGCTCAGCAAACTTTATTAAAAAGAATAAAAGATTACAAAAACAACAAAAGAACAAATCATCCCACAACTTAAATATCCCTTAACTTAAATATCTATAATACATTACACCTGTACATATCCATCCCAACCGATTCTCAAAAATCCTAGTTCACAAATTCTAGTTCACGATTAAGTCCTAGTGTTTAATTACACAAGATTATAATGTCTCATTAACACCATTTCCTATATATGTAATATTTTTACACTACATGTTATAACTAAACACTATTTCGATTTAACTCGAACTTAGCATCCATGATAAATCTTATTTCGTTAATAGGTAAGATTAATGCTTACAATCAATTTCCAAAACAATTTCCTATTTATTCCATACTATCGCAATACGGTAAGCGACTTATTCTTTTATCCAACTTATCTGGATCTAAATATTCTTTATATGTCTTAGTTGTCAACTTAGACAAAATTACAATCTTTGAATTCAACTGTTAATACTAACTTTGTTTAGACGACATTGTCGTAATTTAGTGTATATATTTAACGCAAACTATCGGGTATTTTAATATACATTAATCTTTTAAGTAATAATACTTATTTTTAAGATTATCATGTAATATTATCATATAAACATTTTAACACATAATTAACCATATTTGGTTCACACAATATATGTTATCAAATATATATTTAACTTCCAGATAATAAGCAATTAATTCACAAATAATTTTTCAACTAATAACTACTACTTTTAAATAAATACTTTGTATTAAAATCATGTTCTTGAAAGTAACTATGTACTCACCTGATATAGGTGGAAGAATCGCAGGAAAGTCAGCTCTTTGACTGACACTCCAGATTTCCCTTTAAAACGACCTAAATACGAATATTACTAAGCCTTAGTATTTCGTTTGTATTTGTAAAGGTTGTTGGTAAGAATAATTTCTTAGATTTATCAATAATCCCAAATGAATACTGACTTATAGATGATAAGAAGCAACCATGTAAGATGGTACCTGGGGTAGGATCCGTTTGTTATATAAAGATATATTGTTTGGAAAATCCACTTAAAACACCTCACTGATCTAGCCTTGTCATCATTCCTGTAAGTAGATTGGCAAGTATAAGGAATGGTATTATTGATAAATCATATTTAGAAGTTCATAATAACGTTTATGAACATAAATATAAGTTATGATTAAAGCATGGTAAGCATAACTCAACTTACAGGTTGTTTGACCAAAAATAAGACATTACATCGGCAAAACTTTGAAATCGAAATCTCTATTACTCCGGGCTCTCTGGCACTCCAGAGATTCGCTACTAACACTAAATAGTCCAAATATTGGGCCTCGTGAAAACGGGAGAGTTTGTGAGTGGAAGGAAGGGAATTGGCAACCAAATATGAAAGAACTCGCTTCTATTTAAAATCCTAATATTTGTTCACTTAATGTGTATATGATATAATTATTTATTATATCATAACACATATAAAGAACAATCACTCGATTTTTAATTGTTTGATAAAATGTATAATTATTATTATGATTTTGGGATGTGATCAAAACGCCGAGTAATGGTCAAATTTCAATGTAGCATTTTCTTCATGATTTTGCACAGTTTGTCCCAATACTTGATAGTTTCCTATTACTCATTCTTCTTATAGGTTTTGACCTTTGTGATACTATATAAATACCTACACATAATATTCAAAGTAGGGAGATTTTTGGGCAAACCCACATCAAATCAACTAATATCGACGCTTTTAGTATTTTCATTTCTACTTACAACGATATTTTCACATGACTCGTATTTTTTATAATAAGAAAAAATAATGCCTCCCAAGAGATATACGAGTGATTGTCTAACACCGACACCATCACTAGACATAGATATAATCGAGTTGATGATTACACATGATATGGCTAATGACTTGGTCACTTATGAAGCCAATAGGAACAACAGATCCAAGCAAGGTGAATTGGAAAGAATATCTAGGGGAGTAATAGAAACATTCCAAGAGCATGCACCTACGAGGAATTCATGAATTACAAATCTAGATCCTTTTGGGGCAATAAAGGAGATATAGGATTGACTATCTGGATCGAAAAAATGGAATCGATATTCCATATCAGTTCCTGTGCAGAGAGCTGTCGTGTTAAGTTTGCCACTTGCACCTTTATGGACGCATCCCTTACCTATTGGAACAACTATACCAAGACCATTGGCATTGACTTTGCTTATGCCACAACTTGGGAAGAAATAAAGATGATGCTCATAGAAGTATAGTGACCCAGAGATGAAATACAAAAAATGGAGCAACAACTCTGGAGCTTAACCATGAAGGGAACAAATCTTTTAGCCTACACATCCCGATTTGATGATCGTGCAATGCTATGTTCGGGGTTTGTAACCCTAGAGGACAATAAGATCGATATGTATATAAAAGTTCTAACCATACTTATACGAGAGCTGATTACATCTTTAAGAACTAACACCTACGACCATGCCAAGAAATTTTCCACCATTCTAACAAACCAGTCGGCCTGCCCAAAGTTGAGGAACCACGTAGTGAAGATTGAGTCAGATCAATTGTGATTGGAGCAACAAATGAAATCCATAAATCATCTATGGTAACTGGTACGTTTCTCATTAAGCACTTATATGTTGAAGTAATTTTTGATTCCAAAGTGAATACGAGTTTTATGAACCCTAAACTTAGACATAAACTAAATAAAAAATAAAGTAGACTGGAGGAAACCTATAGAGTAGAGACAATGAGTGAACCGTCAGAAGTCTACTTACAAAATTCTAATATATTTCATCTTAACACATAACAAACATGCCTTTTACAACAATCTTATGTCTACTTTTGTTTGGAAGTATCAATTTCATTATCAGTATGAATCGATTTTCTCTGTGTCACACTAAGTTATGGTTTTACAAAAAACATTGCATGACCCCCTTGACTAATAGAGGAATCCTGATCACCTATGGAGACGAGTGAGGATGAAACCTCAAACTCATCTCTTACTTGAAGGCTCTAAAGTATCTACACAAGAAGCACTACGCTCTCTTGAAACATCTGATAGATAAAAAGGGCAAGGAGATCAAATACATACCTCAGGTATGCAACCTATCATGTTGAACTTCCTAACGATCTATTTAAAATACCACCAGATCGACAATTCGAGCTCGAAATGACTTAGTCCCAGGAGCAACACTAGTAGCAAGGTACCCTTACCAATGAACCCCATCAGAGATACAAGAACTATTTAGTGATCTACAAGAAATTATTAACAAAGGCTTTATCAGAACAGGTTTCTCACCTCCGAGAGCATCAATTATGTTTGTCAGGAAAAGGACGAATCCTTTCAAATGTGTATCGATTATCGGGAGCTGAATAAATTAACAATCCAGAGTCATTACTTACTTCCAAGAATCAATGATTTTTTCGATCAGTTACAGGGATCCAACCACAAATCTAAGATATATTTAAGATTAGGATATCATCAACTCATGATGTAGGAAAGAGATATGCCAAATACCGTATTTAGGACTCGGTATAATAATTACAAGTTCCTAGTTATCCCTTTCGAATGGACCAATTCCCCAACAATATTCATGAAGTTTATGACCCACAATTAGAAACCATACTTGGATGAATTCGTAATCATAATCATTGTAAGGTCACACCTTATGATCTGATGAGTCAAAAACTACACGCTGACCACCAGAACTAGTGTCATTGTTAGCACCAGCGCCAGTAGCAGATGTTATTAGTGTCAGTGTAAACCAACGATCTTGGTGATCTTATGTGTATTAGGCAGTTATACGTATACACACATACACACACACACACACACACATATATATATATATATATAATAGATATCTGGTCCGTAATCTAAGTGATTAGGATCAATCTTTTACTCAGATCGATATACATCCCTTAATTAGTGGGATACCAGTTATTGTAATCATGTATAATCAACATTAGGGTCAAATCCTAATGTATGACTTGGCGACCGTCTTCGTGACCTCATTCTCTTGGTGAGAAAATTCTTTCTTACTAAAAGCATCTTTGTGATTACTTGTGTTCTTTCATTTTTCTGTTTAATCTTTGCTTAGTTTAGTTATCCATCGTTATTCATACTTGAGTACATCTGATCGATATAAACCTTTAATTGGTATCAAAGCAAGTTTTTTGGTACATTGAAGTTACTATGTCGACCTCCTATAATCCCAAGTCGTCTATTCTCAACAAGATCCATCGTTTCTATGAACACAACTTTGCAATGTGGAATCAAAGGCTATGGTTGTTCTTGAAACCATGGATTTTGAGATGCTTAACGTCGTTGAGAAAGTTCCTCACATTCCTATGTATCAACCTATGGTTGACAATGCTCATGTTTTTCCCTTGAAGCAAAAGCCAAATGCTAGTTATGACGATGATGGCATGAGGCTTATCAGTCTTGATGTCAAAGCTATGGCAGCCATAGGAAACTCTCTTCCCTATCACGTGTATCATCTGGTTCATAATTGCGAGTCAGGTCAAGAGATAATGGAGACGCTAACGGTGGCTTAAAAAGTCACTGTGAAAGTTCAAGCTACAGCCATCAACAACCTCAATCAGAGATATGAGCACTTCTTTGCTCAGCAAGGTGAATCTCTAACTCACACCTTTAATAGCTTTAATTTTTTGGTGAATGATATGCGTAGTTTGGGAGTTGTCAAACATTCTTCTCAACTGGCTTTAAAGTTTTTGGGAGTTGTCAAGGGAGGTAGTTCAGCGAGAAGGCTCAAATCAGAGAAAAGAAGATCATGTAACTGTTTTAACTGTGGAATCCTTTAACATTTTTCTAGGGACTATAAAGAGAAGAAAGAAGCTCAAAGCATGGAAAATTATGTAGTCTTGTACAAGAAGTTGCTAGCACACATAAAGAAGGAAAACATATATCTGCAAAAAGCCTTCATTGCAAAACAGGAGGAATTTGAGGAATGGGTTGAATAGGAGGTGACCTTTGAAGATGAAGGACTATATACTAAAGGTCTTATGGCCCTTATTAATGATTCCCCTGATAGCAGTTCCAACAGGTTTACCGTTGATACTCTTCAAACTGTCAAAGAATTAAAGATGAAGAGTTGGAATTGTCACTCTACTTGTTAGGGTCTAGAGCATGTTTGGTACTTAGACAGTGGATGCTCTAGGCACATGAATGGTATCAAGTTCCTCTTAGCATATTTTGTGGAGAAAAATGGTCCCAATGTCACTTTTGGAGATTGCTACGAAGGATCAATCAAAGGCATAGGTAAAATTAAGTGAAAATAACTTGAACTAAAGGACGTGTTCTATGTAAAGGGCTTTCAAAGCAATCTCATCTCCATTAGTCAACTTTCTGACACTGGTTACAAAGTTCTTTTCAACTGCAATACATGAAAATCCATTGATTCAAAGAACAAAATTGTGCTCACTGCACTCAGGGACAATACATTTACATTCTTTAATTTTACTTGTGTTGGACAACGCTGCATTATGACTTTACATTACTTTTTACTATCTCAAAAATTCTAAACATACGCTGCTGATTTTTAGTTTACTATAAGAATTTTATGCTTCAGAAATTCTTTCCAAATTTCATTCTACCAAAGGATTATACATTATATATTGTTCTACTAACATTGCCTATGTGTGTTCTTCTCTCTCAATCCCTATGTCTCAGGATCTTCTGCCTTCATCTTGACAATGATCTTAACTTATTTGTTCCTTTGGAAAGCATCAGTGTGCCATTCCTTTGGTGCAACATCTTTTGGATAAAGTTGGTTGAAGATGGATCTGCTTCAGCGCCAACTGCTCTCTCCCTAAAGCTGATGCTCATTATGATGGACATGAAGTATCCTGCCGATGAGACCAGATAAGAGAGAATTATGATTGAGCTTGTCTTTCTGGACATAGATCTCTTCCTTCTTGGTTATCCTATCTCTGTTGCAATAGGATGAAGTGAAGCTTGGTAATGTGAAACGTTTATCTTTCATAAACTCTCTTTTGCTACACCGCTTCCCATCAGAGATCCAAAGACCTCTTCAACAAGACAGTGCTCATCTTCGTTTCTATCATAGATCATAATGTATGGAACCTTCTAGTCGTGTCTTGGTGACTCTCATAACTTGAAGTTTACAAATATTGGATCCTTTTAACTCTATAGTTACAAAGACTGGTTCATACTTTTCTCTTGTTCTTGGTGAACATGAATTTTATGTTATATTGATATATTCGATCTTTCTTACTCATTCTTTTATAGAGAGTGTTGAAGGAAAAATATCTCGGGAAAAGGAATCTCATTTATGGCCCTTTAATTCAAAAGATTTACTGAATCAGTTCTTTATCTTATTTCTGAAAAAACTACACAGATTTCGATTTTAGAATACTACCTTATTTGACTAACTCTTTTGTTTTTACTCTTGTATTCTTAATTATTTTATTTTTGTCATATACAACATTTAATTAATTGATGGTGAATTCTAAATTCTAGACTGAAACTTAACTTGATGATACAGAAGATAAACGACTTAATGTTGATAAGTTTACATTGTTTATGATTCACATTGATTTCACCTCAGTGTGATTAAAAGACTCCATTCTTTCCTCAAACTCTTCTTGATAAAACTTAATGATTCACCAAGATATACCAAACACTGATAAAAGTTTGAAACTCTGTGATGATGGTTAGACTATGTAATGTAGCTTATTACACGTACCAATCCATTCTTGCCATACATTCTTCTTTAGAATTTTATGATTCAGCGTATGAAACCATATGGTGACGAGATTCAAAAAATCTGAGCCGATGGGTATATCATTGTCCGTGATGTATTACACATGCCTACCCATTCTCGCCCAACAAAATTTCTAATACACGAAGGTAATGATTCATTGTATATGCCATACACGGATAAAACTTTGATACTCTTTTCCGATGGGTACATTTCATACCAGAATGTATTACAAGCATCATTCCATTCTTTCCTTCTCTCTTCTAATAAAATAAGTTGATGATTCAGCATGTAGAACCATACGTTGATGAAACCTCGCAATATTATGTCAGTGAATGATAGTTCAAACCCATGCTATCAGGAGACGTGACAATCCCACTTAATGATAGTTCAAACCCATGCTATCAGCATACATCACAATCCCACTTGATTACCGGCTGCAACTCTGATACGATGATAGGATAATCTTGATATATTGATTGTTTCCGTTGATGATTATTGTTGTTGATGCTATATCTCACTGATACACAATTACCTTATCTCAATGGGAACTTTTGGATGACGATTAAAAGATGTAACAATATCTTGGAATGCAAAAATTTTACAGTGCCAGTTTCGCCAATCACGACTACGTAAATAAGAAGAAAATTTACGAATAAATTGGGAAAACTCTCTCTCCTAGGTCACTTTCACAACTTATGCAAGTAGTTGATTTTCTCTATAAAAAAGGCTCTCTCAACCATCATCTTCCTCAAGTTCTCATCATGTCGAAGGTTCTTTATGTGTTTTCTCCTAACGCTAATGTAATCAAAGGCCCCTGTAAGGTCACACCTTATGATCCGATGAGTCAAACACTCTATACGCTATCTGCCAGCACCAACATCAAGATCAGTATCAGCACCATCGTCTCAAGTCTATCAGTGTCAGCGTATAGATAGTAATTATGTGTAACCTTTGTATATTAGGTAATGATACAGATAAGTATAGAATAGATACCATATTCGATATCTTTGTTATGAAGATCGGTTGTTGGTATAGATTAGATACAATCCCTTCAATCAAGGGATATACTTGTATAGATTAGTACATTTTCAACATTAGGGTGAAACCCTAATCTAAGTTGTCTTGGTGACCGTCTTTGTGACAACCCGTTTTCTTGGTGAAAACAACTCATTTCTTGGTGAAAGAGAATTCAGTGAATCCTCTGTGTTATTTACTTTTCTGTTCTTTATTTGCTTAGGAATTTTGTTCTTGTTTGTTATTCATGAAGTGTATCTGATCAACACAAACCTTCAATTGGTATTAGTGCAGGTTCTTGATATACTCAAGTAATCATGTCAACTTCCAATAATCCCAAGTCCTTTGGTCTTAACAAGATTCCTCTTTTCGATGAGCATAACTTAGCCATGTGGAAAACTAAGTCCATGGTTGTTATTTAAACCATGGACTATGAGATGCGTAAAATTGTTGAAAAAGGTCCTCACGTACCTATGTATAAACCTATCGTAAACAATGCTTTTGTTGGTCCTTTGAAGCAAAAACTAGAAACGGGTTATGATGACGATGAAAACAAACTGCTTAGTCTTCATGTGAAAGCTAGGGCTGTGATAAGGAAACTCTCCTCCCTATCATGTGTATCATCTTATACAAAATTATGAGTCATCAAGAGATGATGGATATGCTGACAGTAGCTTATGAAGGCACCATGGAAGTATATGCCACAACCATCAACAATATCAATCAGAGATATGAACACCTATTTGCTCAATAAGGTGAATCACTAACCCAAACGTTTAACCGATTTAACTGCTTAGTTAATGATATGTGCAATCTAGGAGTTGTCACACATTCTTCTCAGTTTGTTCCGAAGTTTCTGGACAATCTTGGGAAAATCTGGGAACATCACGCTGATATCCTTAAAACAGTGAAAAGATCGATACCATGGATATGAACTCCTTGTTTAGAAACCTTTGAAACTACGAAGAGACCAAAGCTCTTCGCAAAGATATCATGAAGGAATCAAGCAAGGAAAATTCTGTAGCATTGGTTTCCCGAAAGGAAACAATGAAGCACTTCAGTGACTCAGATGACTCAAATCATGGTCAAGAAAGTGGTGGAGATATAGTTTATGAACTATTTGACAGCGTTGCATTTATCGTCAAACGCTATGAAGAAAACAGATCAAATGGGGTTCAAAGATCTCAGCTTAAGGGAAGCAGTTCAACGAGAAGATCCATTTCAGAAAAGAAAAACTCAGGTAACTGTTTTAATAGTGGAAGCCCTGACTATTTTTCCAGGGACTGCAAAAAGAAGAAAGAAGATCAAAGTTCTGAGAATTATGAAGTGATGTACAAGAAGTTATTGGCTCACATGAAGAATGAGGACATCTCACTGCCAAAAGCTTTCATTGCAAAACAAGTGGATCGTGAAGAATGTGTGGAATAAGAGTGTTCGAATAAATATGAGTAGATCGACATATATCAAACAAGTGATTGAATCATAAACAAAGAACACGATGATCAAAGTTGTGCTGAATGATTAAAAGCACTACCTTAGAAGAGCTCGATGAAGAACTACTATTGTAAAGGCAGGGTAGGGTTACAAGATGATCGATCCGAGATATGGTGCATGCATGCACTATTTATAGCTAAACCCAAATCATTAAAGACACCGGGTGGACAGGCCCAACCCGTTACATAAAATGGACTATATAAAATAATTACAATTAACGCAATCCATTAGGCCCAACAATCTCCCCCATTGTTTCAATTGAGGAATGAGACTCTTCATGGTTGTGTTCGTTTTTGTGTCTTGAAGAGCTTGGGCATGATACTGAGCAATGAACTGTGAACTGCAATGTACCATCGTATCATATCTGAATAGCATTTCTTCGCAACTGCATCATTCGGCTTGCATTGCTCTGTGATCTCCAAAACATAGTTCAAGAAGGAAGTGGAGAACAGGTGTTTATCAGGCAAAGAAAATTGACATTTATATATGTCGCCCCTTTCTTTTAATCCCCGTTGAAACATCACACTCCAGTTGTCTTTTTCTATTTTCCCCATCTTCATTTTCTCGATGTCTTTCGTAGAACCTTGGGGAAGAACAGTTGGTTTCTTTCGTAACACAGTAGCTATTTCAACGTCTATCTTCGCTACTTCATAGATGTACAAAACCAACATCCTCTTGATATGTGCTACAATGGGTTCGTAATTATTTTCGTCCTTCATCAAGAGATGTAAGAGCGTAATCCAATTGTAGGGATGTAAACATGGCAGATCAGCGAGAGAGAGACTCAAACACTGAACTCACTAAACCTCGAGCAGTTTTAAACTTGGCATTGACAAAGCTATCAGTTTCTATCGACCAAATAAACTTGAAAGTAGTTATTTTTTGTGAACTCCAGGCCTGCTATTGTGGCTTGCCATGCTTCAGGTAAAATTCTATCAAGGACTTATTCACATTCTCATCCGAATCTGGTACGTTCGCAATTGCCTCAAAGATACGAAACAAAAAAGCTTTCGGAGTGATAGGGAAATCCAGTTGCGAATCTAGTGTGTTCTCTAATTCAAAAGAGGTGACCGGCTCTAACCATTGAATGCTCGGGTTGTCAACTGCTTCGGTCATTATTCTCTCCATGGAGCAAGGAGGAAATAAAAACTTTTTAGCTTCTAGAGCAGTCTGAGCATCACAAAGCTCTTTTTGACGTGCCTCAGCCTCTCTTGTGATTCACAGGTTTTCATCACGAACTGCATCACTTGCTCTTCATTTGAGTTACTCATTTTTTTCCTCTTCTTCCTCATCATCATCATCTATTACCTTCTCTTTGTCTATTTTGTTACGAAATACCCATTTTAGACCGACAATAGATACATCCTTCGGAGTGGGAATCAATCTCTAGACCTTGTTTCGTTCGAACTCATTGAGCTCCTCCTGCATTACTTACACCCAATCAGAATGATCAAGAGCAACCTTAACATTTTTAGGTTCAATTTTGGAGATAAATGAATTAAACATGCAATATTCCACTTTAGAAAAAAATGTAGTCTACTTCGCCTTTTGTTGTGCTCTCGTAAGAACTCCTGAAGATGATTCTCCAATTACTTGTGTTTTGGGATGATCTCTGGTCCATTTTTTCAAAGGAGGGTAATTAGGATCATAAGTTGGGTCCAGTTCCGCATTTATATCCTCAAATTCTGACTGCACATCCGGATCATCATTCGTATTTTCATTCTCCCCCTCGAATGATGTATGTTCGTCTTCTTCTGGAATTGGATGCTCCCACTAGAGTAGACTTTTGTGGGTCACTTGAGGAGTTGAATGCTCCCCCTGAAAAGGTGTACCAGGTGCGGAAGTTGATGTAGAACCCTGCCCCTGAAATGGAGCATTCACAACTTGTGTATCTTTTTGATTCTGAGGCTCACTTTCAAGATTCTTTGCAACTTCATCGATATTTTTCTTCAATTCATCCTCCTTGTTATCTGCTGCTTTGGATTCTGAAAATATCGATTTCCCTGGCTCATCACATAAATTCATGAATTCGTCGTAGATATTGGAGAGTGGAATTGTTGCTGGATACGGCTTGGGAAAGATCTCCTTTGATTGACTGTCATCCTTCTGATACTTCTTTAAATAATTATCATCGAACGTGACATAATAGGCTTCTTCTATCTTTTTAGACTTTTTGGTTGAGAACCCTATATGCCTTAGAAGTATGAGAATACCCTAAGAAAATACCTTCTCCAGCCTTCACATCGAATTTGTTCCTTTGCTCTTTAGAATTGAAAATGAAGCACCTGGAACCAAATACGTGAAAGAACTTGACATTAGGTTTTCGATTATTCAATATCTCATAGGGAGTAACAGAAAATGCTCTAATACCAATTGTTAGAATAAAGATGAGTAGATCGACAGATATCAAACAGGTGATTGAATCATAAACAAAGAACACGATGATCAAAGTTGTGTTGAATGATTAAAAGCACTCCCTTAGAAGAGCTCGATGAAGAACTGCTACTGTAAAGGCAAAGTAGGGTTACAAGATCATCGATTTTGTGTGAAGCAGGTTGTTCCAATAGCATCATCCCAGAAGTAAAGTGGCAGATTCACAAATGATAGCATGGTTCTCGCAGCTTCGCACAAAGATCGGTTTCGTCTTTCAACGAACCCGTTCTGTTGAGGAGTGGAAGGAGCCGAAAAGTTGTGAGTTACTCCTTTCGCAGTCAGAAAATTTTCAAACGCTTGGTTTTTGAATTCCAAACCGTTGTCACTGTGAATGTTATGAACCGGCCTTTGCAGTTGAATCTTTATCTGCTTTATAAAATCCTTGAGCTTGGGAGTGGCTTCAGATTTCTGTTTAAGAAAATGCACCCAGGTAAATCTGGAAAAGTCATCAATAATTACAAGAATATATTTGTTACTACCAATGCTTTCAATTGCAAAAGGACCACAAAGGTCTATATATAAAAGTTCAAGTGGTTCTATGACTTTGGTATTCACAACTGTTGGATGACTCTTCCTGCTCTGCTTCCCAAATTCACAAGCTGCATAAAGATGTTCCTTATCGAGTTTCAAGAGTGAAAGCTCTCGTACCTGATCACCAAGAACAAGTTTATTGATGTCTTTGAAATTGAGGTGCGAGAGCCTACGGTGCAACAGCCAACTATCATCTGAAGAAGCTTTCGTAAGTAGGCAGATATCAGGTTTCCCTTTGATGGGGTTTAGATTTAGTGGTTACATCTCTCCTTTTCACTTAGACTTTAGGAGTACCATTTTGGTCTTCTTTTCAATGATCTCAGATCCCTCATCATCGAACGAGACTTTCAATCAGGTACCTACTGTTGGATTAGTGTCTAAGCCCGTAACTATATTTGGTAAGTATTTGACCCGGTTGTGCATGGTCCTTTTGGGTTGCCTTTACCAGAGCAACTTGATAGGGTGATTTATGAAGAGAGAGAGAGAGAGAGATTATTATGGTTTATTAATATATTATATGAATAATATATTAAAGGAGAAATCATATAATTTAATTAATATTAAAAAAGAATTAATTAAGAATTAATTATGTGTGATAGTTGGATATTGGGCTGAGAAGCCTTATGGATTAGGCATGGACGAAATTAGGGATGTGTCCATCCTAATTTCAGCCATAAGGGCCCTATTCCAGAAGCTTCCTTGGATTGCTTAAGGCCTAAGCTGTCCATTATGGTTTTGACTGAAACCCTAGCAGCACAAGTGTAAATAGAACCCCTAAGGCATCATATTTTGTCCACTTGAAACCCTAGAGAATTCCATAGCCGAAATTGTGCCTCTCCCCTCTCTCCAATACCATCCTCTTGCTTGTGTGGTGTTTGTAAGCCATTAGAGGAGTAATACTTGTAACTCTAAGCTCCAAGACAAGAAGATTCAAGCCATTGTTGAAGAGGTAATCATCTAGATCTGTTTTCATATGTTATTTTCGAAATATACATGCTAGATCTAGGGTTGTTAAGTCTTGTATGAATTGCATGTACAAGAGAGAAGCCTAGATCCAAGCTTTAGGGTTTGCATGCGCACATAGGATGTTGTTTTGGCTCAAACCCATCAGTGGTATCAGAGCCAGGTTGGTTTCTATTGTATTTGATGCCTAGTATTTCATTCATGCTTTGAAAATTCGTTTTTTGGCCCTCTGACTGAACAACTCGTCGAGTCTCAATGAGACCCTCGACGAGTTGGATGAACTCGACGAGTCCATATTGGGAACTCAGCGAGTTTAGCTGTCAGTTAAAGGATATCTCGGGATTTCTTGCTGTTTTGCTGACGGATAATTACCATAACTATTTTTAACTAATAAAATCCGATTATTATTATTATTATTATTATTATATGATTATCCTTACCAAAACAAAAGATAATTACCAATTAATTGAATAATAAATTCCTTATGTGATAAAATTTGAGTATTTGAATTATTTGATGAATTATCTTGTGATTAAAATAAAAGAGATTAAATTTAGATAATCATTAAATTAAGTGTTTAATTTGAATTATTTAGTATATGATCCTATGTGTTTTGAAAAGTTCAAAACTTGCCCTCAAGTTTTGAAATTTAAATTTTAATTTAAAGTTTAATTTGAATTATTTAAATTTCAAACCCTAGAATTTTACAAGTTTAAAATTCAACCTTATACCTTATTTATTATAACATTAATATATATATATATATATATATATATATATATATATATATATATATATATATATATATATATATATATATATATATATATATATATATATATATATATATATATATATATATATATATATATATATATATATATATATATATATAACTTAAATGCTAGTCTTACCGTTAGTAGGCATCATTCACGAATTCGATCTATAAGGGGGTATAAGGTTATGGCCTATAAAATGGTTATTTAATAGGTGTCCACTCTCACCCACCACTTCCTTGATTGGTGGAGAGTCGTTAGCCGAACGGGTAGGATAGGGCAAACCTTTCCTCATTAAAAGTATAATGAATTTAAAAAGTAACTAAATGCTTTTTCAAAAAATTCCCAATCTTAGTTACTTTAGGCAAAAGTGAATTGATGCAATTCCATGAAATTACACTTTGTACCCTTGCTAAGACGTTAGTGGAGCGTGTGTGGTTAACCGGCACGCTAATTGGGCTCTAAGAAAAGGTGGCAAAGGGTGACTCGATGTTTGTCATAGTTCGATGGAGCGTGTGTGGTTAACCGGGACGTCGAATAGGTGACTGTAACATTGGGGACACCATGTATATTTGCCTGGTTATTCACACCCGCTTTGTGATCCTCGGCATCCCAGTCACAAACTTGAGGGGAATATAGAGATTTAAACATGCCATTGAAAAGTTCAATGAATCTCAAAAGATCTAGGAGTTTTCAATACATTTAAAACTTATCTTTAATTTGTTTTTCATGGTGGAAATTAGTGAATCGTCATTCACTTACCTTCAAATTATTTGCTTGTTAGATTACGACATCCCTCTTCTAATTTGTAAATAATGTTGTTGGATCCTAGCCCTAGTTTCTCATTTGGGTGTTTAATTGGGGATTCATTTCTAATCAAACTTGTCTCTCTTCTATTTCAGATGTCAAATGTCAACAACAACGCTTCCGGCTCAAATTTCTCTGGCTCGTTCTCACTCATGAACTTGTGTGGGAGAGTGATCTTTGACGGCCCAATTTCAATGATTGGATCTGCAACATCCGAATGGTCACTTGTTATGAGGATAAAGAGTATGTCCTCGATGAGAAGCTGAAGGAAATCAACATCAACATTGCCTCTGCTGAAGAGATCGATGCCTTTGAGGCCCATGAGCGTGATGCCATGAAAGTCCATTGCATCATGATGGCGACTATGACTGCAGAACTCCAGAAGTCCTATGAGGCCATGTACCCCTATGAGATGCATCAAGATCTGCTGGACCGGTACCACCAAAGCGCTAGGCAAGAAAGGTACGATATCAGCACTTCGATGATTACTGCCAAAATGGGTAATGGAGAGTCCCTTACTGCTCATTTGCAAAAGATGCAGAGATATGTTGATCACCTGCTAAAGTTGAATGTTAACTTTGATGAAGACCTGGCAATTGACATCATCCTTCACTCCTTGCCTCAATGCTACAACCAGTTCCGCGTGACCTAACACATGAACAAGGAGGAGGTCTCTTTGAGAAAGCTTCAGGGCTTACTAAGGACTGCTGAGAGCAACCTCAAAGATAAATCTGTTGCATCAACTCCAACTCCTACTGCTGCCCCAGTCTTGGCAATTGGGCAAGGAAAGGGTAAGAAGAGGAAGGCTCCCTCAAAGAGCCACCATAAGGGAAAGTCCCATGATGGTACCTCTTGTAGTGGAACCAAACCTGATCTGCTAAACCCAACTCCAACCCCAAGGAGGCAGAGTGCCATTACTGCCACGAAATAGGGCATTGGAAACGAAGTTGCCCAAAATATTTGCAAGACATCAAGAATGGAAAGATCAAGCCATCCTACGCAGGTATTTACACTATTAAATCTAATGATTCATCGCATGCTATTTCTTGGGTTCTTGATACAGGATGTGGTTTTCACATTTGTTCTGACTTGCAGGGCCTAAGAAGAAATAGGGATGTGGAGCATGGGAAGATAAACCTGATCAAGGGGAACAGAAGATCGTCGCCTGTCACCAAGATTGGAGTTTACTCTTTAGTGCTTAGTAATGGATTAGGATTAGATTTAAATAATTGTTGCTATTCGCCAGATATGGCAAGAAACATCATTTATTTTCATGGTTTGTATAGACAAGGGTTTAGATATTCATTTGATAATGAAAAGGGTTCGATTAATGCTTATCTTAATGGTGTTTTCTATTTTGAAGCATTGCCTTGTGGCATTGTCGTCTTGGACATGTCAACAAGAAACGCATAGCCCAACTCCAAAAGGATGGAGTGTTGGATTCATTCGACCTTAGGGACAATGACATGTGCGAGTCTTGTTTACTTGGAAAGATGACCAAGTCACCCTTCACTGGATCTTGTGAAAGGGGTGAGGGTTTATTGGATCTCATACATACAGATGTATGTGGACCTTTTAGATCCAGCACAAGGGATGCGTGCCGCTTCTACATGACTTTTACCGATGATTATAGCAGATATGGTTATGTCTACTTAATCAAGCATAAGTCAGAAACCTTTGAAAAGTTCAAAGAGTTCAAGCAAGAAGTGGAGAATCAGTTGGGCAGGAAAATCAAGATGCTTCGATCTGATCGAGGTGGACAGTACCTAAGTCTTGAATTCCACGACTACCTCAAGGAATGCAAAATCGTTTCGCAATTGACACCTCCCAGGACACCGTAGTTGAATGGTGTGGCTGAGAGGCGTAATCGAACCCTGTTGGACATGGTTCGTTCCATGATGAGTCATGCTTCGCTACCTATCTCATTCTGGGGGTATGCCTTAGAGACGGCTGCCCATATCCTTAACTTAGTCCCTACGAAGAAGGTTTCCAAAACATCTCATGAGATGTGGACAGGGAAAGCTCCCTCGTTAACACATATCAAGGTTTGGGGTTGCGAGGCTTTCATAAAACGAGAGACTCACGACAAACTCGAACCTCGTAGTGAGCAGTGTATTTTCGTCGGCTACCCGTAAAAGTCCTTTGGTTATCTCTTCTATAGACCGAGTGACAATGTTGTCTTCGTTGCGAGGAGAGGGGTTTTCCGAGAGCGAGAACTCATAAGCCAAGGGGACAGTGGGAGGCCAATCGATCTTGTAGAGATTCAAGAGTCGAGCGATGAAGGAACCTCTAACGTTGGCGCTCAACCCGAGGAGGAAACTCTGGTTGACCCGATTGACGAGTCCTTACCTCTTACGCGTTCCGAAAGAGTTAGGGTTCAACCCCAGTTTTATGGTTTTCGTATTACTACAGAAGGGGATACGTTAATTAGTGATAGCACACTAGTGAATTTGGACAAACCTAACAGCTACAAGGAAGCCAAGGCAGGCCCGGAGTCTGCAAAATGGAAAGAGGCTATGGACAGCGAGATTCAGTTCATGTATGACAACCAAGTTTGGAATTTGGTTGACAATGTGCCAGGTCGTAATACGGTCGGGTGCAAATGGATCTTCAAGAAGAAGACCAACATGGATGGAAATGTGCACACTTATAAGGCGCGATTGGTTGCGAAGGGCTTTACTCAAACTCCCGGAGTTGACTATGATGATACCTTCTCACCAGTTGCGAAGATAAAATCTATTAGGGTGATGCTAGCCATTGCTGCATTTCATGACTATGAAATATGGCAGATGTACGTCAAAACCGCTTTCCTTAATGGGAAGTTGGCTGAGGATGTTTACATCAATCAGCCAGAGGGTTTTGTCGATGCGAAGCACCCCAATAGAGTGTGCAAGCTTGAAAAATCCATTTATAGATTGAAGCAAGCATCTCGCAGATGGAGTCTTTGTTTCGATGAGAAAGTCAAAGAATTTGGTTTTCTACGAAGCGAGGATGAATCATGTGTATATGTCAAAGCCAGTAGGAGTATAGTGAGCTTCCTTGTATTGTATGTCGATGACATACTACTCATAGGAAACGACATCCCAACCCTACAGGAAGTCAAGTCCTGGCCTTGGAAGTGCTTCTCTATGAAGGACCTCAGAGAGGCTGCGTATATTTTGGGAATAAGGATAGTGAGAAACAGATTTAAGGGACTAATAGGACATATTCAGAACACATACTTGGACAAGGTGCTAAAACGTTTTAGTATGGAGAATTCTAAGAATAAGGAGTTACCAATCCAAAGTAATGCCAAGTTGAGTAAGACTCAAAGTCCGGGTACTGAAGTCGAGATAGCAGAAATGAGTCGAGTACCTTACGCTTCCACAGTTGGCTCAATCATGTATGCTATGACTTGTACTCGCCCTGATGTGGCCTTCGCTTTGAGCATGGTCAGCAGATATCAAGGGAATCATGGCAAAGCACATTGGACCGCAGTCAAGAATATTCTTAAGTACCTTCGGAGGACCAAGGAATGGTTTCTAGTTCTTGGTGGGAGTGATGACTTAAGGGTGCGAGGGTCTAGTGATGCCAGTTTTCAGACCGACAGGGACAACTACCGTTCGCAGTCGGGCTGGGTCTGTACCCTAAATGGAGGAGCAGTGACTTGGAAAAGTTCCAAGCAGGAGACCGTAGCTGATTCAACGTGCGAATCAAAGTATGTAGTGGCGAGAAAAGCGTCAATGGAGGCAATATGGTTGAAGAACTTCATTGGAGACCTTGGAGTTGTGCCAGCCATAAAGGAGCCCATGGAAATTTTATGTGATAATGAAGGAGAAGTTGCCTTGACCAAGG
This sequence comes from Lactuca virosa, assembly GCF_052849685.1. Lineage (NCBI taxonomy): Eukaryota > Viridiplantae > Streptophyta > Magnoliopsida > Asterales > Asteraceae > Lactuca > Lactuca virosa. Next base: position 267,368,199 of record NC_136434.1, read on the forward strand.
AACCGAGGGATCATGGCAGATCTCGAAATATCGACAGAAAATATCACTTTATTCGACATCGGGTGGAAGAAGGACTCATCGTAGTAAAGAGGGTATAGTCAGAAGATAACCCAACAGATCCCCTTACGAAGGGACTGAGTAGGGTTAAGCACTTGCAACAAGCTAGGAGCATCGGGCTGAAGGACGATATTAGTTTAGATTAGATAGTTTCGAAACGTGTAATAGATAAATGTAATTGACATTTGATGATTAAATAAAAGAGTATTATTTATAAGCAATGTTACTGTCTTGTGTTGATTATTTACCTATTGTTTCATGTTGCATGTTTTGACTTCCTGAATAATAAGATTATTCGAAAGTTCCACAGTCGCTCATACTTTGGGAGTAGGTATGAAAGAAGATTGTCATGAATTGGTTTGTAGATTGTCTAAAGTGTATTAGACATACCAAAGGTTTGCTGCAACGTTCATGAGTGCTTATGAACTGGATTTGAGCATTGGATTAAACCCACTCTTGCAGGAATCACTTCATAGAATTTATATCGAGTGATCGCAAGACGATAATATCATATGGTCTTAAAACCTAGATATATGGTTTATTATTTGCAAGTTGGTTGTGCATTGATAATGCATAAACGCATCAGTAACTTGATGTTATAAAACGCATTGATGTGCATAAATTGATGAGTGAATGGTAAATGCATATAAGTCGAAGTTTATCTGTTCCTTTTATCCTAAAGAGGGAAAAGCGATATCTGGGCCCTTCGATGATTTGGTTTGACTTATGTGTCGGGCCCGGTTAGGACTCAATTGATGTGTTCAATTAAGTTCTATGTCAGACGAATCAGAGATCGAGAAACAAACTACTGGACAATAAGTATGACTATGTTCCATGAAATTGTCCACACGATATCTAGAACGGAGGACTATACGATCCCTAATCTAAAGGACAGGTTACTGATATGATCAGAGTTCGACAGCGTCTTTGAGAGCTACGATTGCTAATCGGATTGTACCTACACTATAGTTACTAGACTTATCCAAGTGGGAGACTGTTGGATTAGTGTCTAAGCCCGTAACTATATTTGGTAAGTATTTGACCTGGTTGTGCATGATCCTTTTGGGTTGCCTTCACCAGAGCAACTTGACAGGGTGAATTATGAAGAGAGAGGTTATTATGGTTTATTAATATATTATATAAATAATATATTAAAGGATAAATCATATAGTTTAATTAATATTAGACAAGAATTAATTAAGAATTAATTCTGTGGCTAAAAGATATTAATTAAATAACAGGGACTTAAACTATCAAATTGTGTTATAGTTGGATATTGGGCTGAGAAGCGTTATGGATTAGGCATGGACGAAATTAGGGATCTGTCCATCCTAATTTCGGCCATAAGGGCCCTATTCCAGAAGCTTCTTTGGATTGCTTAAGGCCTAAGCTGTCCATTAGGGTTTTGACTGAAACCCTAGCAGCATAAGTATAAATAGAACCCCTAGGGCAGCATATTTCGGCCACTTGAAACCCTAGAGAGTTCCATAGCCGAAATTGTGCCTCTCCCCTCTCTCCAATATCATCCTCTTGCTTGTGTGGTGTTTGTAAGCCATTAGAGGAGTGACACTTGTGACTCTAAGCTCCAAGACAAGAAGATTCAAGCCATTGTTGAAGAGTTAATCATCTAGATCTGTTTTCATATGTTATTTTCGAAATATACATGCTAGATCTAGGGTTCTTAAGTCTTGGATGAATTTCATGTACAATAGAGAAGCCTAGATCCAAGCTTTAGTGTTTGCATGAGCACATAGGATGTTGTTTTGGCTCAAACCCATCACCTACAACCAATTGAGAAACAATTATTAGGTTGTGTTGCAGGCCCTCCACGTATCTACCTTGCGAATGGAAAAGTCCCCATTGGTGATCATTCCGTATCCCTTGATTTCTCCGAGTGAATTATTGTCGTACTTCACTATTCCTCCATCCTTCAGTGCTCTAAACTCTCTCATCTCTTCCTTCCTTCCTGTCATGTGACGTGAGCAGCCACTATCAATGTACCATTCAGAGTCAAATTGCTCGTCACGAATCACCTACAAAAATCAAAGAGATTTAGGAACCCAAATTTGTTTGAGTCCACGTGAGACTTTAACAGGAAAAGTAATTGGAACATCAACTAAATAAGATCTTTGAATTAAGGTGGAGTTATCTTTCTTTGTGATTTGAAAAATAGTGATCCTATTATCTTTTGAGTTTTTATCCTTTGTGGATATTTTCCTTTGTTTATTTTGGATTTGTTGCTTGACAAATTTCTTCTCAACTCTCTTCGATTTAGTCTCGGACCTCTTGAATGGAATTTTAGGCTCTGAAATTATCTTTCCTTTGCCCTTAACATCTTTCGATGTCTTGGCAAAATGTGAAGCATTCTTGTTAGGAGACATGTGAGTCTTTGACTTCTCCATAGGTTTCGCTTGATTTTAAAAGGAGGGTTTTTGAAAAACTTTTTGTTTTGAAACCTGTGGAGACTGAGTTTTTGAAAATCTTTTAGGGTTCACATGTGAAGAGACTTTCGCATTTGGTTTGGTTGATTTTTCTTGACAAACGAAGTTAGGATTTTTGGATCTCCAGAAATGCTTTCTTTCCTTTAGATTTTTATTATATCTCGCATTTCTTTGACGTTTTTGAGCAGCAAATTGCTCAGAAGACTTATGAACACTATCCCTAGGTTTCGACTTTCTGACAGGAGTTTCAGCCTATTCGGATGATGTATCATTTGGAACATTCTTGGTTCCACTCGGACTCCCTTTCTCGTAGCTTGAGTTGACCTTGTTCAGCGGTTCTGCTATGTATCTTCCTTTTGTTCTCCAAGAGGTCATTTCAAAGAGACCTTTGGTTGTGTCTGTATTGTCAATGGGGGCTGACCAAAAATATTCATCGTACCCATCAGCATTGTCTTCTTCTACCAGGGATGTTAGTTCTATAGTCTGTTTTTGTTCAGTCTGGTAGTTGCGAAAACTTGGTTAGGAGCTGTTCTAACCTTTTGAAAAACTAAAGCTTTTTTTTTAAATCTTTGGATTATTTTCAGAAATACGAACAATCTCACTAAATTTTCAGAGATTAAGACTTTCGTAGGTTCAAGTTTGCTTGTAACAAATTCTAAATAATCAACCTCATCCTCAACAGAGATCTCACTCATGTCACTATCATCGTCGAATTCATACACATTTTGAACATTAAGTTTATTTTCTGAACTCAACTTAGTGCGAAGAGAGTTAAATTTCTGTATAGTCTCAGATTTGATTTTCTCTTTATCTTTTTCATCCAAAATTTGTCTTAACATCTCTTTATGGTCTTTGGACTGTATGTAAGATTCAATTTTGTCCAGTCCGATTTTGTAGGCATCCGAGACTTCTTTTGATGATACGATTGATTCGCACCTGTAACAGTCTGCATCGATTTTTCCTCTTTCAATTCAAGAAAGGGAAAAATCATCTTGTGGATTTTCTTTCCTATTTCACAATCAATATGTAGTTGTATAATATTAAAATAAAGTTGTTTTGCAATTAAACAAAAAATGTTTCGTTGTTTCAAAAGCCCCAAATTGTCACGTTGCGAATAAATTAAATCATCCTTAGACCTAGCTAAATCTGACTCTAACTTCTCAATCCACATGCGCCTCTCTTCACTTTTGTTCGAAACCCTGCCGAGTTGATCAGTTACGTTAGAATTAGTTAAACTAGTTTGTTTTAGACTATCACTGAAACTTGAAAATGTAAATCTTAGGTCTTTTAATTCAGTTTCATTACGGGAGATAGGAATGTTTTGAGATTTTAGAATAGAATTTACCTTACAGATCATCTTCTCACATTCACTAATTTGCTCCAAAACAGGTTTTGCGGCGAAGCAGTTGTCAGAATCCCGGTCGCCATCAGTAGAGTAACCCCTTTGCTCTGAAACATCATTGCTGGCCATCAAGCATCTTCTAATTAACTGCGAAACATCATCCTTCGCATCGAAGCTTCTCCCATGAGTTGGTCTATGAACCTCTTCATCCTTTGAATCAGTCGACCTGTAACATCTAAAAATTTTACGCCAAATTTAAACTTTTTCAATCATAAATAAAACCAAATAGTATTTGTTTACAAAATGTTTTCAATCATTATTCATCAGAGTGTCCCAATAACCAGATCATAAGGATGAGGAGCGGTACGGTCACGCCTTCGCCTTGCCATGATTTCCTGAAGTACCTGAAACAATAAACTGAAAACTGTAAGCCCGAGGGCTTAGTGAGCTACCCCCAAAATACCAATACCATACTGATAATACCATATCAGTAACAGAGAATCAACAACATGCATACTGGGCCATCGGCCTGACTGGACCGCCCTTCAGGGCCTATAGTCTATCTAAATATGTCACGAGCCTTCGGCATAACTGGACCGCCATGTGGGCCTACAGCTCCCCGGACCACTCATAGGGTATGTTGGCCTTCAGCACAAAGCAGGACCGCCTCAACCCAAGCAACAAGCAAATAACCATGTATGCATAACTAACATATACTGGCATATACAAACATCAAACATATCTATCTCACTGATCACCAATCATAGCAATCTCTCATAACTAGAGCACCGATCTAGCAGGTCACTAACATATCAATCCCTACAGATCATAAGAGCATAACATACTGTCTATCCTGATTCCGATCTAACAGGTCATAACCACATGTAGCATACCATAACAGTAACAACTAAACGGCCGGCCTTGGTGCCTTAGACCCTATTGATATAGTGAGCATAACTCGCCTTGCAGATGTCGGCTCGGTAACTAAACTCCAACTCTCAGATCACGGCCACAAACTCCACCACCTATTATCATATTAGAACCATACACGTAAGTTCTTCAACATTTCAAGGTACCCCATAAGTCAACCCCTGGTCAAAGTCAAAGTCAACAGTCATGGTCAACAGTCCATGTTGACCCTTACTCCTCGAGTACCCTCGGCTACTCGCCGAGTTCCTCCATATACTTGTCCACTCGCCGAGCCCTCAGAGTGACTCGTCGAGTTCCTAAGGTCCGTGATCAAATCCCTAAGGCCCCTCGTCGAGTCTACGACGATCTGGGGAAACCTTAACCGACTCGCCGAGTTGTTCATCCAACTCGTCGAGTCTACGACGATCTTCATCGGACTCGCCGATTTGTTCATCCAACTCGTCGAGTTCAATGCCTATCTTCATATAACTCGCCGAGTCGACTATGTGACTCGCTGAGTCTCTTCAGCCCTCTAACCATGCAGACACTTTCTAAGCCATTCCAAGGCCCCAAATTGCAGATCCAACTTCCTTAGGCATGATTATCACGTAAAGTTTCAAACTTTACGTGCATGCAAGGTTTTAAGACCCTAAAATGGCACAACTAAGCTTGCAATGAAGTCACATCCTTGAGAGAAGGCTCATACTAGACAAGGCTGGTGGCTTTATGAATCCAGAAGCCAAGGGGAGTCCAGATCGGAAGTTACAACTTCAGATCATGGCTTAAACACAAGAATCCTTTTCAAAACTTATGCACAAAAGCGTTTAGAAGAGAATGAGCCCAGGGAAAAACGATTTAATACCTTCAAGAGAGCCCTTTCTGATGCAGAACTTGAAACCCACAAACTCTTGCTTCAGCTAGCTTGCTTCCCAAGAGATTCCCTCACCAAAGATCTTCCTCCAAGCTTAAACTTCCAAAGAATACACACACACACACTCAAGTTAGGGTTCTTCTGGACTCTCAATGGACTTCAAAGAGGCCAAAGGAGGCTTATGATTCTTTAAATAGGGTGCAAAACCCCGTGATTAGGGTTTCATCTGCCAGCTCCTACTCGTCGAGTCCCTTCGTGGACTCGGCGAGTAGGCCACTAAATACGCGTCCTGACCCGCTGCTACTCGAAGAGTAGGACATCCAACTCGTCGAGTAGACCTTGAAATCAATTAAATTCTTATTTAAACAATACATGAGAATCGGGGCGGTATAATTCTCCCCCACTTGAACTAGACTTCGCCCTCGAAGTCTGTTGGAATAAACAATGTCGGGTAATGCTCTCGCATTTCCGCCTTCGGCTCCCATGTCCACTCGGATCCCCTCCGATGCTCCCACTGCACTTTCACCAAAGGTATTTCTTTGTTCCGCAAAATCTTCTTCTTCCTTTCCAAGATGGCCACAGGCCTTTCTACGTAATTCAGGCGCTCATCGACCTGAATATCATCCAACGATACTACAGCCTCCTAATCCATAATACACTTTCGCAATTGCGAAACATAGAATGTGCTATGAATTCGGTTGAGCTCCTCCGGTAGCTCTAGCCTATAAGCCACTTTGCCAACCCTGGCAATGATCCTGAATGGCCCAATATAACGGGGACCCAATTTTCCCCTCTTCCTGAAGCGGATCACACCCTTCCAGGGCGAGACCTTCAGAAGTACCATGTCACCAACCTGAAACTCTAAATTCGATCGACATCTATCAGTGTAACTCTTTTGCCGACTCTGAGCGGTCTGCAGTCGCTGTCTGATCTGCTGGATCTTTTCGGTAGTCTGCAAGACTACCTCCGTCCGACCCATCACTCGGTGTCCAACCTTACCCCAACTGACTGGGGTTCTACATCTCCGACCATACAACAGCTCAAAAGGCGGGGCGCCAATACTGGAATGATAGTTGTTGTTATAGGTGAACTCTGCAAGCGGTAGGTGGGAATCCCAACTCCCACCGAAGTCAATGACGTACGCCCTCAACATATCTTCGAGGGTCTGAATGGTTCGATCACTCTGTCCGTCGGTCTGCGGATGGAACGATGTACTAAAGTGCAGCCGCGTACCCAGTTCCTCGTGGAACTTTTGCCAAAAACGGGAAGTAAACCTAACATCCCGATCGGAAACGATGGAGACTGGAATCCCATGGAGAGAGACAATCTCGCTGACGTACATGTCGGCCAATCTCTCTGCCGAAGAACTCTCCCGTATAGCCAACAAATGGGCACTCTTGGTCAACCGATCCACGATGACCCATATAGCATCGAACCCCTTCGCCGTCCTCGGCAACTTCGTAATGAAGTCCATCTTGATCTGTTCCCATTTCCACATGGGAATCTCCAGAGGCTGCAGCTTACCATGCGGCCTCTGATGCTCAGCCTTGACCATCCTACAGGTCAGGCACCTCTCAACATACCAAGCAATTTCTTGCTTCATACCGGGCCACCAGTAACTCAAACTCAGATCGCGGTACATCTTGGTGGCCCGCGGGTGTATAGAAAAGTGAGACTTATGAGCCTCCTCCATCACTGTCTGTCGGACCCCTCCGGACATCGGAACCCAAACCCGACCGTATCGGGTCAATAATCCACGGCTATCCTGAACAAACCGGGCGCTCTCGCCCTTGACTTTCTCCAACTTCCAGTTCTCTGGCCGCATGCCCTCAACCTGGGCATCTCTAATCAAGCTCACAAGCGGGGAATTCACCGCTATAGTCATGCATCTTGCTGGGGTAGAAGACCCAGCTGACTTGCGGCTCAAAGCATCCGCAACCACATTCGCTTTACCGGGGTGGTAAAGGATCTCGCAGTCGTAGTCCTTGACTACATCCAGCCACCTGCGCTGCCTCATGTTCAGTTTCGGCTGATCCATGATGTGCCTCAAACTCTTGTGATCCGTGTATATGGTTCAACGGACCCCATATAGGTAATGCCTCCAAATCTTGAGAGCGAATATCACCGCTCCCAACTCCAGATCGTGCGTAGGGTATCTCATCTCATGCGGCTTCAGCTGCCGCGAAGCATATGCTATCACTCGTCCCCTCTGCATGAGGACTGCCCCCAAACCTGTGATGGATGCATCACAGAATACGAAAAAATCCTCAACTCCCTCAGGGAGTGTCAACACTGGCGCCTCGCATAAACACTGTCGAAGGGTCTCGAACGCCCTCTGCTGCTCGGGGCCCCACCGGAAATCCACCCCCTTCCTCGTTAGACGAGTGAGGGGTACTGCAATCTTGGAGAAGTCTCGAATAAATCTCCGGTAATACCCTGCTAGCTGTAATGCCCGTGTTTCTAGGCTAGGCATTAATGTTGACATAATAGTCTAGGTTAACCTTTGTAACTCATTTTGAAGAAATGAAGAGAAATTATGTGAATATTATGTGAAAATTATGTGTTCTATGCTTAATTATTAGGGTTTAATTAACTAAGAGTAAAAATGAGCGTTGAAAATAAATATTAGATAAAGTCGATATCTATTAAGAAAGTTGTAGTGATCGTGACAAGGATTACGGATATATAAAGAATGCCGAAATCCGAGTTATAACGAAGAAGTTATGATCTGTTGAAGTTTCGCGACAAAACCGACACGGTGCCGAATGTCGTAAAAAGTGAGTTTTTGATAAACTACTTTTTAGCCTTAGTGATCTAAACGAAAGTCGTAATGTTCGTTAAACCGAGAGTATGTATAAAAAGAACGCCCAAATCTGACTTCGTATGAGGAAGTTATGATTTTTCGAAGTTTCAGCTTAGCAGTAGACAGCTAAAAACTCGAATTTTAGATCGGGTGATTTTTAGCCGACACAAACTAAACGAGAATCGAAGGTCTCGTAAATACTAGTACAACGGTAAAAAGACAGACGAAAACAGACGTCGGATGAAGAAGTTATGAATTTTTAACGGATTTCCTGTCCCGGTCTGTTAAAAATAACAATATAAAAATTAAAGTGAAAATTAGCCGACGAAGTCTAAACTAAAGTTGTAGAGCGTAATTTTACCTACGTGTGCATATAAAGAACATCAAAAACGGAGCTCGTATGCGAAAGTTATGAATTTTAGAAGATTTTGGCACAAAATTCGAGAAATTTCGCATAGATAAGCTTCACCCGGAAAAGCCACGTCACCCTCGCCCAAAACGTGCCACGTGTCTGAACTTCTGAGTCACCCGAGGCCACCTGGCGAGACGTGTCGCCTGCCCTCGCATCCGAACTTCGGTCCAATGGGAGTCCGACGCTTGCCTCCTTCTGACGTGTCTGAGCCTCGCAGGTGTGCCACGAACCCCATCCTCGGACCCTAGACTTCGGTCCACTTAGAAGCTTCCAGCAGGACCCTCGCATGCGCAACCCACGTGACTACTCTTCGCATCTGCTGCCGCGTGGCATCTTTCCAACCGTCCGATCTGGAGCCTCGCACCTATAATAGAAGGGTGCGAGACCTCCCGGGTAATTTTGGAAAATTGTCTCTTTTCACCCCTTTTTCAATATTTTTACTATCTCGACATCCCCCGAAGCCCCGGTATCGATTATAGCACCCGAAACACGTCCTGAAGTGCCCGAGAAGCCCGAGAAATTTATCTTTTCGGTTTCGAAGCCCGACCCTTGCAGAGCCCGGTTTCTCAATAAAACTCCCGGTTTTATTAGAAACGATCGTTTTAGGAAACGAAGTGCTGCCCGATTATCATTAAATCATGTGAGTGTGTGGTCACTTTCACCTTACACATAGATATGAAGTATTTTATATAAAATACGTGCTATGTGAATATATATATATATATATATATATATATATATATATATATATATATATATATATATATATATTGTTTGTTTATTTGAGATGGATGTTGAAGGAATGATTTATACAGGTTTTTAAATAATTTAAACTGTATATGTATTTTTTTTATCTACAAAAATTTGGGTAAAACATGGGTTGATGAAATAGTTGGTGTGTGTTGAAAGATGAGTTGGATAAATGAGATGATCAGTGATATAGATCATGAGTTGAGGGTGAGTGGTGAAATATAAGAAAAGCCCTTACCCAAACGTTGCCCCCCCCCCCCCCCCCCCGTCATTCAGCGGAGTATGGATGACAATCATGGACTATTGTAGATGATCTGTGGAACACTAGCATGCTCGCAACCTGTAAGTGTGTGAACTATATGTTCATCAGTCGTACTCTAAAAACCCATTGACATGTATGACAGGGAGATTCCTGTGAATAATACTGTCGATAAATAAGAGCTATGGACTTAGCACATGTTGTATAAACCCTGGCAGCTATGGACTTAGTGCCTGTTGTATAAACCCTGACGATGATGTGACTTTGTGCCTATTCCTTAGGATGAATCCTTAGGAATGAGTGATAGTTGATTCTTAGGGTAATCCTTAAGAAATAAATAAGATAATGGGGTTGGGGTAATTTGGTTGATTGTTTGATGTTTAAGCATAATAAAATTATTTATTGTGAGTTAAAAACCCTATATTCTCACTAGGTTTCCAAGCCTGACCCACTCAGCTTTTTATATTACAGGTAGTGGACCCCGAGCATAGTCGGATGATGATGATGAGTGATTTTTGGATTATAGGCCAGTAGTTGTAAATAACTGTTGTAAGGCTTATAATGTCTTGTTTATGCTTTTGATCTGTATCGGAACATGACATCCCGAGGTTTTGATATGAAATAAAAATATATATTTCTTAAAGAAAGGTTTTGATAAATTTTTATCATGTTTGGTTTTGGGAACAAATTCCGCCACATCTTTTAAAAGGATTACTCTGATTTTATTTTAAAAAGTATAAAATAAATCGGTCCTTTGTGACCGAGAAATTAGGGGATGTCACAGTTGGTATCAGAGCATTAGTTTAAGCGAACTAATAAATTGTAGGATTTCTAGACTTAAACTTAGAATGCTAAGTGATGATTGTGAGATGAGTGTCTACCGTATTTTAGACATGAGCACTAGTTTATTTTAGGAAAGATGCCTAAAATGTTTTTATGTGCTAAATGCTATATGTTTGCCATATATGCCATTACTTGTTCGGATCTATGGTCTGTTGCCGACCGGATCTGGAAACCTTATGTGTGTAGGATTCTAAACGTATGACTACAATATTAGAACTAACATATAAACGTTTCGGAGTAATAACGAAGATTTAACGTCTATCGAAAATAAAGATCTAAAATCACCTACGATTGGTGTATAGATCGAAATGGCGAGAACGCAAAGTGAATTCGGAAACGATAACCCGCAGCCTGAGCCAATCACGATGACTGGGGTGCAGACAATGGTGCGTACGATGTTGGATCAACAGATGGAAGAAACAAAACGTTTACTTCAACAAAGTAAGGATGAACTTACTGTACCAGTACGTCAGGCATCTGTTCTTGAGGCAACTATCTGGGTTGCTAAGTCTGTTGAAGAAATGATCAACGACAGGACCACCAACAAGGTTGAAGTTGGCAAAAAGAGGAAATTTGAGGGGTCTTCAAGGCCCAACAAGAGCAACATATTCTCAAAGTCTGGCAAAAGAGGAGGTAAAGGAAAATGGTGCGGGAAGTGCAAAAATAAACACTCTTGGAATTGTGGCAGGAAGGTGAATTGCTTTAGGTGTGGAGAAATTGAGCATTACGCCAATGAGTGTACGATTCCCAAGGGGTTGTGTTACGTATGTAAGGAAGAAGGCCATATTTCTAAGGACTGTCTGAAGAAAAATGAAGTAACAAGGCCAAGCGCACCGCCAATGCCAAGGGAATTTCAGAATATCCTTGACAAATCAAATAACAATGCTAGGAAGTAGAATTAAAGACTTGATACCCGAAGATCAAGTTATGAAGTAGTAATGTGAATAGTAACAAGTGGTTTAGCCTATTAGAGGCATAGTATAGGGTAAACTTGAACCTTTGTGTAATCGTTTCAAGGAAATAATATAAACCCTGGTTTTGTCATCTGATGAATTGAATGACTATGTGAAATTCTTGTATGGTGATTTGGAGAACTGCGAGACAATACTTGGGACAAGTATGAGTAGGTGTGAATGGTAGTAGAGGCCTATACTACCGGAAGCACAGGACTCGTACTTGGATCAAGGAAAGTCACAAGGTTACCAAGGAGCTAGTAATTGATTATGTCTTGTTCTCGTTTGTCGTTACCATCGTTTCGGTAATGACTAAGAAGATGATTGTTATTCTGACCCTAGAGGTCATATCGAATCGAGTCCGACTACAATGAGTTTATTATGTGGTTCAGAGAACCAAGTTCGATGTAGCATTTGACTTAAGCCAGAAGATTGAAGTGAAAGATGATCAAAGCGATCAATAGAAGTATCGCACTCATTGTTAAAGAAGTTGGTAGTTAGAAATGATACATGTTGAACTGTGATTGTATCACATTAGAACATGAAGGAAGGTATAGTTTTTTCCGAAATTTTTCCCTAGGAGATCTGAGTCTAAGTAGTGCATTATACAATGAGAGATCATTAGAACATGACCCATCGGTCTGTTACAATAAATGAAGGAAAGTACTTATTCTAAGAAGAAGAATGAGTCCTCAATAAAGATTTATTTTGTAACTCGAAGGTTACGATTGAAAGTCCTACGAAGATCTGAAGCTTTTTAGGATTAGTTGGATATTACCGAAGGTTTATCCAAGGCTTTTCTTCGATCGCGACTCCCTTGACAGCTTTAACCCATAAAGGAGTTGTTTATACTTGGAATGAGAAGCATAAGGAAGCTTTGAGAAGTTAAAGAAGAAGTTGTGTGAAGCACCGATTCTTTCGTTACCTGAAGGAGTTGATGACTTAACAGTTTATAGTGATGCCTCTGGAGTTGGGTTAGGTTGTGTCCTGACCCAAAGGGATAAAGTGATAGTATATGCAATGAGGCAATTGAAAGAGCATGAAAAGAACTACCCCACTCATGATCTGGAGTTGGCAGTGGTAGTATTCGCCTTAAAGATATGGAAGCACTATATTTATGGTACTAAACGCAAACTTTTCACTGATCATAAGAGTTTTTATATCTCTTTAATCAGAAGGAATTGAACATGAGGCAACGGCGCTGGCTAGAATTACTCAAGGACTACGACTGTGAGATACTTTACCACCCTGGTAAAGAAAATGTTGTTGTTGATGCTCTCAGTCGGAAGGTAAATCTTGAAAAGAAAAGGCCAAGAGCGTTGAGAATTGAAGTTGTCTCGACAATTGGGTAAGGTATAAAGAAAGCTCAAGAGGAAGCTTTTGAAAAAAATGACCGAAAGGAAGGACGTTTGGATAAAATGTTGGTGTTTGATACAAACGGTCGAGGACTGAAGGTATTCAAAGATAGGATTTGGGTACCTAAGACGGGAGGAGTAAGAGATCTTCTGATGGAAGAAGCTCACAAGACCATGTACTCGATTCATCTCGGCAGTACAAAAATGTATAGGGATCTAAAACCCTACTACTGATGGCCGACGATGAAGCTCGATGTTGCTAAATATGTGGCCGAGTGTGTGTAACTTGTGCTAGGGTTAAGGCACAACATCAGAAACCGTATGGGAGTTTAGAATCTTTACCTGTACCCATGGGTAAATGGGAAGAGATCACCATGGATTTTGTGACTAAACTGCACAGAACAAGGAACGGTCACGACATGATTTGGGTGGTCGTTGATCGCTTCACTAAGAGTGCGCATTTCATAGCAGCCAACGAGAAATGGTCTATGGATAAACTTGCGAATTCTTATGTGAAGGAAATTGTGAGGCTTCACGGTGTTCCGTTAACAATTGTATCTGATCGTGACAGCCGTTTTACCTCAACGTTTTGGAGGAGTTTATAAGAGGAATTGGGTAACAAGTTGTGTTTGAATACAACTTACCATCCGCAAAACCGATGGTCAGAGCGAACGAACAATTCAAACATTGGAGGATATGCTGAGAGCATGTACCCTGGAATTCCAAGGTAACTGGGATGAACATTTACCTCTAGTAGAATTTTCCTATAATAATAGTTTCCACTCAAGCATCAAGATGGCACCTTATCACGCTTTGTATGGAGAAAAGTGTCGAACGCCGTCATGTTGACTGGAAGCTGGGGAAAAGCAGTTTATGGGACTTGAAATAGTCTATGAGACTGTTGAAAAGTTGAAAGTGATTAGGGAAAGGATGTTAGCTGCTCAAGATCGTCAAAAGAGCTATGCTGACAAGAAAAGACAACCGATATCATTCGAAGTTGGAGATTCGGTTTTACTTAAAGTCCCGCCGTGGAAGGGACTTATAAGGTTTGGTAGAAGGGGAAAGTTGAGTCCAAGGTTTATTGGACCATTTAAAGTTCTACAGAGGATCGGGAATCAAGCTTACAAGCTAGAATTACCTGAAGAACTGGAGGGTATTCATAATACCTTTCATGTGTGTTAATTGAGAAAGTTCACGGGAGATGTGCCCGACATAATTCCTATTTCTGAATTAAGGTTGGATGAAAACAAGAGGTTAATTGAAGAACCTAAGGCAATCGTTGACCGTAAGACTAAGATGTTGTGACGCAAGATGATCAATTTAGTGCTTGTGCGTTGGAAACATACGAATGGGCCAAATCTCACCTGGGAAACGGAGAGTGACATGATGAGTCGCTACCCGTAGTTGTTTGTCGATGTGTGATTCCGGGGACGGAATCATCCTAAGGGGGAGAGAATTGTAATGTCCGTGTTTCTAGGCTAGGCATTAATGTTGACATAATAGTCTAGGTTAACCTTTGTAACTCATTTTCAAGAAATGAAGAGAAATTATGTGAATATTATGTGAAAATTATGTGTTTTATGCTTAATTATTAGGGTTTAATTAATTAAGAGTAAAAATAAGCGTCGAAAATAAATATTAGATAAAGCCGATATCTATTAAGAAAGTTGTAGTGGTCGTGACAAGGATTACAGATATATAAAGAATGCTGAAATCCAAGTTATAACGAAGAAGTTATGATCTGTTGAAGTTTCGCGACAAAACCGGCACGGTGCCGAATGTCGTAAAAAGTGAGTTTTTGATAAACTACTTTTTAGCCTTAGTGATCTTAACGAAAGTCGTAATATTCGTTAAACCGAGAGTATGTATAAAAAGAACGCCCAAATCTGACTTCGTATGAGGAAGTTATGATTTTTCGAAGTTTCAGCTTAGCAGTAGACAGCTAAAAACTCGAATTTTAGATCGAGTGATTTTTAGCCGACACGAACTAAACGAGAATCGAAGGTCTCACAAATACTAGTACAACGGTAAAAAGACAGACGAAAACGGACGTCGGATGAAGAAGTTATGAATTTTTAACGGATTTCCTGTCCCGGTCTGTTAAAAATAATAATATAAAAATTAAAGTGAAAATTAGCCGACGAAGTCTAAACTAAAGTTGTAGAGCGTAATTTTACCTACGCGTGCATATAAAGAACGTCAAAAACGGAGCTCGTATGCGAAAGTTATGAATTTTAGAAGATTTTGGCACAAAATTCGAGAAATTTCGCATAGATATGCTTCACCCGGAAAAGCCACGTCACCCTCGCCCAAAACGTGCCACGTGTCTGAACTGCTGAGTCACCCGAGGCAACCTTGCGAGACGTTTTGCCTGCCCTCGCATCCGAACTTCGGTCCAATGGGAGTCCGACGTGTGCCTCCTTCTGACGTGTCCGAGCCTCGAAGTGTGCCACGAACCCCCTCCTCGGACCCTACACTTCGGTCCACTTAGAAGCTGCCAGCAGGACCCTCGCATGCGCAACCCACATGACTACTCTTCGCATCTGCTTCCGCGTTGCTTCTTTCCAACCGTCCGATCAGGAGCCTCGCACCTATAAATAGAAGGGTGCGAGACCTCCCGGGTAATTTTGGAAAATTGTCTCTTTTCACCCCTTTTTCAATATTTTTACTATCTCGACATCCCCCGAAGCCCCGGTATCGATTATAGCACCTGAAACACGTCCCGAAGTGCCCGAGAAGCCCGAGAAATTTATCTTTTCGGTTTCGAAGCCCGACCCTTGCAGAGCCCGGTTTCTCAATAAAACTCCCGGTTTTATTAGAAACGATCGTTTTAGGAAACGAAGTGCTGCCCGATTATCATTAAATCATGTGAGTGTGTAGTCATTTTCACCTTACACATAGATATGAAGTATTTTATATAAAATACGTGCTATGTGAATATATATATATATATATATATATATATATATATATATATATATATATATATATATATATATATATATATATATTGTTTGTTTATTTGAGATGGATGTTGAAGGAATGATTTATACAGGTCTTTAAATAATTTAAACTGTATATGTATTTTTTGTATCTACAAAAAGTTGGGTAAAACATGGGTTGATGAAATAGTTGGTGTGTGTTGAAAGATGAGTTGGATAAATGAGATGATCAGTGATATAGATCATGAGTTGAGGGTGAGTGGTGAAATATGAGAAAAGCCCTTACCCAAACGTTGCCCCCCCCCCCCCCCCGTCATTCAGCGGAGTATGGATGATAACCATGGACTATTCTAGATGATATGTAGAACACTAGCAGGCTCGCAACCTGTAAGTGTGTGAACTATATGTTAATCAGTCGTACTCTAAAAACCCATTGACATGTATGACAGGGAGATTCCTGTGAATAATACTGTTGATAAATAAGAGCTATGGACTTAGCACATGTTGTATAAACCCTGTCAGCTATGGACTTAGTGCCTGTTGTATATACCCTGGCGATGATGTGACTTTGTGCCTATTCCTTAGGATGAATCCTTAGGAATGAGTGATAGTTGATTCTTAGGGTAAATCCTTAAGACATAAATAAGATAATGGGGTTGGGGTAATTTGGTTGATTGTTTGATGTTTAAGGATAATAAATTTATTTATTGTGAGTTAAAAACCCTATATTCTCACCAGGCTTCCAAGCCTGACCCACTCAGCTTTTTATATTACAGGTAGTGGACCCCGAGCATAGTCGGATGATGATGATAAGTGATTTTTGGATTATAGGCCAGGAGTTGTAAATAACTGTTGTAAGGCTTATAATATCTTGTTTATGCTTTTGATCTGTATCGGAACATGACATCCTGAGGTTTTGATATGAAATAAAAATATATATTTCTTAAAGAAAGGTTTTGATAAATTTTTATCATGTTTGGTTTTCGGAACAAATTCCACAACATCTTTTAAAGGGATTACTCTGATTTTATTTTAAAAAGCATAAAATAAATCGGTCTTTTCTGACCGAGAAATTAGGGGATGTCACACTAGCCCCAGAAAACTCCTGATGTCTGAGGGAGATTTCGGAATCTCCCACTGCATAACCACCTCGACTTTGGCCGGGTCGACCAAAATCCCCTCCTGGTTAACGAGATGTCCGAGGAACTGGACCTCTCGTAACTAAAACTCACACTTCGAGAACTTGGCATACAGCCGTTCTCGTCGCAGAACCTCCAGAAGCTCCCTGAGATGCTCCTCGTGCTGCTCTCGGGTCTTGGAATACACCAAGATATCATCTATGAACACAATGACCGAGCGATCGAGCATCGGTATGAACACAATCACCACGAACTCGTAATGACCATAACGAGTTCGAAACGCGGTCTTCTCCACGTCTTCCTCCCTCACCCTGAACTGGTGATACCCGGATCTCAAATCGATCTTGAAAAACCAAGATGCACCCTGCAACTGATCGAAAAGATCATATATCCTTGGGAGTGGATAACGGTTCCTCACCGTTAACTTGTTCAACTCCCTATAGTCAATGCACATCCTGTGCGAACCGTCCTTCTTCCTGACGAAGAGGATCGGTGCTCCCCAGGGTGAACTACCCGGCCGAATAAACTGCTTACCCAGCAGCTCCTGCAACTGAGATGCCAACTCCTGCATCTCTGGCGGTGCCAGACGGTACGGCGCCTTAGCGATAGGGGCCGCACCCGACACTAGATCAATCCTGAACTCTACTTGCCTCTCTGGAGGCACTCCAGGTAACTCCTCTGGAAACACATCAGCAAACTCCCTAACCACTGGAACCTCTGAAACTAAAATATGATCCTCAATCCGCGTATCTATCACATACGCTAAATAACCGGCACACCCATGCTGAATGAACTGCCGAGTCCTGGCGGCTGAACAAAACCCTGCTCCCACTCTGGTGCCCTCACCATACACTACCAGTTCTCCCCCACTTGGGGCTCGAACCACCACTCGTTGTCCCTCACAGTCGATCATGGCGCCAAACCGGCTGAGCCAATCCATCCCTACGATCACACATACTTCCCCCATGGGAATAGGAATCAAATCTATCGGGAATGATACCCCGAAAATCTCCAACTCGCATCCCCGGTAGACCGAGGAAGCAGAAACCCCGTGCTCGTTGGCGATCGAAACTCGCAATGGACACTCAAGCTCATCTACCGACACCCTGAACTCTCTACTGAAAGTCTGAGATACAAACGACCGACTCGCCCCCGACTCGAATAAAACCAACGCAGGCAAGGAGTTTACTAAAAACGTACCTAAACACAGGTACCACCGATAAGCATAACACATATACAATAACTGAAACAGAAAATAGAAACATACCAGCAACCACATCCGGTGCTGCCTTGGCCTCCTCGGCTGTGAGCTGGAAGGCACGCCCCTGAGCCTTCGGAGGCTCCACCTTGACTGGCCTCCCATCTCCCATCCTCAAAGTAGTCGGTGCGGATCCCTGCGCCGGCTTGGCGGCGAGCTGCAGGCAGTTGGTCTTCACGTGACCAACCTGATGCCAATGGTAACAAATCCTCATATCTACTGGAGGGACGGACTGGCGACAGTCCCTGGCATAGTGCCCCTCCTTGCCACATTTGTGGCAACCACCTCCTGCTCGACAAACCCCAGAATGACCCCTGCCACACTTTCCACAAGTGCGGCTCTGCTGACCCCCGGTCCGAGTATCAGCGGTCTTGGACCGCTTAGGTGTCGGGTGAGACTGTGTCGGAAC
This sequence comes from Lactuca virosa, assembly GCF_052849685.1. Lineage (NCBI taxonomy): Eukaryota > Viridiplantae > Streptophyta > Magnoliopsida > Asterales > Asteraceae > Lactuca > Lactuca virosa. The sequence continues at coordinate 267,386,942 of NC_136434.1, forward strand.
CTGACGCTGCACCCTCAACTGCAGCTCTAACTCCAACTCGCGCCGCCTCGCGGCTTCTTGAAGATCCAAAAGAGTCTCACAACGTTGCGTAGCAACAAACTATCGAATATCAGTATTGAGCATACTCAGATAACGAGTCATCTGAGACTGATCTGAAGCAAACTCCGGGAAAAACATAGCCCTCTCCGTGAACATACGAGTGATCTCCATCACTGAATCCCCATCCTGACTCAATGTCAAAAACTCCTCAGCAAGCTGCTCCCGCTCAACGCGTGGAACGTAGCGGGTGTGGAACATATCCCGAAACTGCTCCCAAGTAACAGCAACTCGCTGATCATCAGTGTACGACCCTGTCGTCAATCTCCACCAGTCCTTTGCCCCAATCCTCAACAGGTTCAGGGCACATCTGACCTTCTGGTCAGCAGGACATGAACACGTGAAGAAACAACCCTCCACGTCAGATAACCACCTCATAGCCCTGATCGCATCCTGTGTACCATCAAACGTCGGGGGCTTCGTGTTATCGAAGTCCCAGTACTGGAAAGCCCTGTCGGCTCCTCCTCCAACCCCTGCCGCGGTTACAGCCGATGTGGCTGTAGCGGCAGCTGTCTCTGCTAGAGCTGAATATCGCTCATCAAAGTACTCAACCATAGCGGTCTTAATCGACCCAAACATCTCTGGCAACTGCGCTCGGAACGCTGCAGCAATCTCGTCGTGCAGAATCTCCCGGATCCTGGCATCCAACTCCTCTGTCCCTATCTGTACCACGGGCTCAGGTGCTACCGGCACCTCCGACCCTCCGTCTCCCGATCCTGATCCTGACCCAGATCTAGTAGTAAAACGTCTCGTCACCACCATACTGAAAATATAACCAAGACATCAGATAAGCAATATATATCGGGAGACCAATTCCCACCACCCTAGGGGTTGTTACTTCCTTGCTACGCGTGTGAGTCCTGTGCTTTCAGTAGTATGGGCCCATACTACCTTCCGCACCTACCCATATGTGTCTCAAGTATCACCACAACGCCCTAATACTATCATCAACATAATATGCGCTCAACCCTCACTCCTAGGGGAATATCGACTATCTCGCCACTGGCCTCACAGCTTCCACAACTCACACATCCATGAAACTTTCACCAACCCTGCAGCACAAGTGTATGCTAGCCACACATAATGTTGGACCCGATAGACTTTCGAATATCCAATCCTACACTAAGGTCGAATCAGACATTCTCAGGCTATAAGATCTTGGTTATATACAGCCGTGATGTATACACTAAACACCTACAGTTATGATGTCAATTCCATATACAAGAAACCCTAGGCTAGGAGGTATCATATAATCAGGAAAGTCTATCATGTGATTCCTGAAGATTCCTAGCCTAAGACTAGCATGTTGTTCTATCATATCAAAATATCAAATAACTATATGGTATTTTGGGGTTTACTTATAGGCCCTGGCTGATCGTACCCTCTGCATCCTCCATCCTTTATTTTGAAAACCATTTTAGAATTTATTCTGAAAACTCCCTTGATTTGAGACTGGGTTCACACGAGTGCTCCCCCAATTCACTCAAACCAAGGCTCTGATACCAACTTGTAACATCCAAAAATTTTACGCCAAATTTAAACTTTTTCAATCATAAATAAAACCAAATAGTATTTGTTTACAAAATGTTTTCAATCATTATTCATCAGAGTGTCCCAATAACCAGATCATAAGGATGAGGAGCGGTACGGTCACGCCTTCGCCTTGCCATGATCTCCTGAAGTACCTGAAACAATAAACTGAAAACTGTAAGCCCGAGGGCTTAGTGAACTACCCCCAAAATACTAATACCATATTGATAATACCATATCAGTAACAGACAATCAACAACATGCATACTGGGCCATCAGCCTGACTGGACCGCCCTGCTAGGCCTACAGTCTATCTGAATCTGTCCCGAGCCTTCGGCATAACTGGACTGCCACGTGGGCCTACAGTCTCCCCGGACCGCTCATAGGGTATGTTGACCTTCAGCACAAAGCAGGACCGCCTCAACCCAAGCAACAAGCAAATAACCATGTGCGCATAACTAACATATATTGGCATATACAAACATCAAACATATATATCTCACTGATCACCAATCATAGCAATCTCTCATAACTAGAGCACCGACCTAGCAGGTCACTAACATATCAATCCCTACGGATCATAAGAGCATAGCATACTGTCTATCCTAATTCCGATCTAACAGGTCATAACCACATGTAGCATACCATAACAGTAACAACTAAAGGGCCGGCCTTGGTGCCTTAGACCCTATTGATATAGTGAGGATAACTCACCTTGCAGATGTCGGCTCGGTAACTAAACTCCAACTCTTACATCACGGCCACAAACTCCACCACCTATTATCATATTAGAACCATACACGTAAGTTCTTCAACCTTTCAAGGTACCCCATAAGTCAACCCCTGGTCAAAGTCAAAGTCAACAATCAAGGTCAACAGTCCATGTTGACCCTTACTCCTCGAGTACCCTCGGCTACTCGCCGAGTTCCTCGATATACTTGTCCACTCGCCGAGCCCTCAGAGTGACTCGTCGAGTTCCTAAGGTCGGTGATTGAAGCCCTAAGGCCCCTCGTCGAGTTTTCCTTCTAGCAACTCGACAGGTTCACACGCATCCATCAATTTGGGGAAACCTTAACCGACTCGCCGAGTTGTTCATCCAACTCGTCGAGTCTACGGCGATCTTCATCGGACTCACCAAAGTTGTTCATCCAACTCGTCGAGTTCAATGCCTATCTTCATATGACTCGCCGAGTCGACTATGCGACTCGCCGAGTCTCTTCAGCCCTTTAACCATTCAGACACTTTCTAAGCCATTCCAAGGCCCCAAATTGCAGATCCAACTTCCTTAGGCATGCTTATCACGTAAAGTTGCAAACTTTACGTGCATGCAAGGCTTTAAGACCCTAAAATGGCACAAATAAGCTTGCAATGAAGTCACATCCATGAGAGAAGGCTCATACTAGACAATGTTTATGGCTTTATGAATCCAGAAGCCAAGGGGAGTCCAGATCTGAAGTTACAACTTCAGATCTTGGCTTAAACACAAGAATCCTTTTCTAAACTTATGCACAAAAGGGTTTAGAAGAGAATGAGCCCAGGGAAAAACGATTTAATACCTTCAAGCGAGCCCTTTCTGATGCAGAACTTGAAACCCACAAACTCTTGCTTCAGCTAGCTTTCTTCCCAAGAGATTCCCTCACCAAAGATCTTCCTCCAAGCTTAAACTTCCAATGAATACACACACACTCAAGTTAGGGTTCTTCTGGACTCTCAATGGACTGCAAAGAGGCCAAAGGAGGCTTATGATTCTTTAAATAGGATGCAAAACCATTGGATTAGGGTTTCATCTGCCAGCTCCTACTCGTCGAGTCCCATCATGGACTCGGCGAGTAGGCCACTAAATACGCGTCCTGACCCGCTGCTACTCAACGAGTAGGACAACCAACTCGTCGAGTAGACCTTGAAATCAATTAAATTCTTATTTAAACAATACCTGAGAATCGGGGCGTTACACGACCACACTTCAACTCTTCCAAACTCATCATCCTATTCCTGCACGATCAAAGCAGGTTTAGCGTCGTCTACATTTTTCTTCTTTTTAATTTCCTTTAGCTTCCTGAGAAAATAAGCCTCATCATCCTCTTCCTCTTTCTTTTCATTCGTTCTTCTTAGCATGCACTCCTTAGCCAGATGATTTTTGCCATGATAATAATTGTAGTCATAGTCGGAGTCTCCTACAAGCTTTTTCTCATTCTTTACTTCTTATTTTTTAGAGTTGTTAGAACTCTCATCCTTCACCTTCTCTGAGCTGTAACTTCCTTGCTAGTTTTGGTTTTCGTTACGTCCAAAGTTCTTCTTGGCAAATCTTTTTACTTTGGACACCACTATAGCATACTCTTCTTTTGAGAGTTCACAATCGGAGATATCAGACTCAGAACCATAATCAACAACGTTCTTACCTTTTGCTACAAGAGCTAATGAACCCATGATTGAAACAACATTTCCCTCACTTGTCACTTCGTCCTCGTGTGACCTTAGAATACCAACAAGCTTTTCCAAGGAGTAGTTTTTGAATTTCTCATGCGCTTTAACCATCAGCACCACAGCTTTCCATTCGGATCTCAACCCGTTCATGAACGTGACCTTCTGCTCTATCAATTCACGTTTTATCTTATGCTTCGCCATCCTACTCAAGAGATGGTTGTAACGGTTGAATGTTTGGTCCAGTTTCTCCTCAGGCTTTTGAACGAAAGCTCCAAACTCCGAAAGTAACAGAGTCTGAATAGAATGCTCAAGATCAGCATCACTTGAATAGAGTTCTCTAAGCCTTTCCTATTTTTCTTTTGCTGCTTCACAGGACCTTACTAAGCGAAACGTGTCGGCAGGCACAGCAAAATGGATGATCCTCATAGCCTTGACATTATTGATTATCTTGTCATTTTCATCTTTAGGTATATCTTCAACTTCCAGAAGAAGAGCGTTGTACTCGGCTTGAGTCTTGATAACCCTTTTTGTACCAGTATGAGCAAACGTCTCCTTGGTTATGGCATCCCATATTAAGGATCCATTATCTTCAAGACCTAGCACGTAATCCTCAAAATGTAGCGCCCACACTTCATAATCGTTTGTAAAAAGTATAGGGATCCTTGTTGTAGATCTGATGTTGCTTGATAGATTGATGGAGTTAACGTGAGAATCATCAGGCTGCATGTTATTCTATTCAATAATAACCTGTAAGAACTAGATGTGTAAACTGAAATCGAGTTTAGGTTAGAATATGGATCAAAATCCAACGTCTACAATCGATCAAGACGATGAAGACGGCTTCGAATAGATCCAATAAAAGCAGAAACCCTAATGAAACTTGACAGAAGATTTGCGTAGATTTACACAATCTCCTGCTCTGATACCAATTGCTAGAATAAAGATAAGTAGGTCGACAAATATCAAACAGGTGATTGAATCATAAACAAAGAACACGATAATCAAAGTTGTGCTGAATGATTAAAAGCATTGCCTTAGAAGAGCTCGATGAAGAACTGCTACTGTAAAGGCCGAGTAGGGTTACAAGATGATCGATCCTAGATACGGTACATGCATTCATTATTTATAGCTAAACCCTAATCATTAAAGACACCGGGTGGACAGGCCCAACCCGTTACATAAAATGGACTATATAAAATAATTACAATTGATGCAATCCATTAGTCCCAACAAAGAGAATACATTTGAAGATGAGGGGCTGAATGTTAAGGGTCTAATGGCTCTTATCAATGTTCCCCTGATGGTTTTCATAACAGGTGTAATGCTGATACCTTCAAGCTGTCTAAGGACCAAGTAAAAATCCGGAACATAGTTGGTTCCTAGATAGTGGGTGTTCTAGACACATGACTGGTTTCAAGTCTCTCTTAATAGATTTTGTAGAGAAGAATGGTCTAATGGTGGTTTTTGGTGACAATAGTGAAAGAGATTTTATGGGTGTTGGAACATTTGAGTGCAGGACGTTCAAGCTGAAGGATGTGTTTTATGTCGAGGGTCTAAAAGGCAATTGTATCTCCATCAGTCAACTTTGTGATGCTGGTTATAAATTTATCTTTGATTGCCATGAAGGAAAGTTTATTAAATCTAAGAATAAAATTGTGCTTACTGCGATCAGGGACAACAACATTTATATGGTTTGATTTTACTTCTTTAGAGTATTCTATAATATTTTTTTTATTTTATGCTTCGCTACTTTAAAATTTCTGAACAAAAGCTGCTACAAATTTAGTTTATTTTGATTTTGTGCTTCAAAAACTTCTTTTAACTTTGATTTTACCAAAGAAGTATACATTGTAGATTATTCTACTAACATTTGTCTATACATGTTCTTCTGTCTCGATAGTGACCTTATCTAATTTGTTCCTTTAGAAAGGATCAACGTGTCATTAGTTGAATGCAGCACCTTCCTAGAAGAGCTAGTTGAAGCTGGCGCTACATCTTTTCTTCAGCACCAACTACTCTCTCCCTGATGCTGATGCTCACGCTGATTGACTAGTTGCATCATGTTGATGAGACCACATATGAGAGAACTATGTCATAAAGTGTTCTTCTGGGCACATATATCTTTCTTGTTGAATAGTCTATCTCTGTTGAAATGGGATGAGGTGAAGTTAGGTAACTTAGCACATCTATTTTCATAGATGCTCTCACTGCAACACCAACTCCCCTTAGAAATCCAGAGGCGTCTTCAACAAGATAGTGGTATCACCTTCTCTTCCTTCAAGGATCATAACGAGTGGAACCTTCAAGTTTTGTCTTGGCGACTCTCATAACTCGAAGGTTAAAAAGATTGGATCCTCTTAACTCATTGGTTACAAAGAGTGGTTCATGTTCTTCAATTCAATTCAAAAGATATCGCTTTTAGAATATTTCCTTGTTTGACTAACTCTTGTGTTTGCATTCTTATATTATTTATTATTTTGTACCATTTTTTAAACGGTTGACGATGACATTTCATAATCCAACGGTTGACGGTGACTTTTGATAATCCAAGTATCTAACTATTGACAATTCATCATCCCTAGAAGCATGTTGTTGTATATGACTAAATCTCTCTAAGTATCTCATCAGCGAGACCATCTGCTGAGATATCATTGAGTCATCCCATCATGCTGATTGTCTTGCGTCGTCTAAACTTTCTAAGTGAGATTTCCTAGTCCAAATAAAAAATTATAAAAAGGCTTGGGTGTTTATTCTTAGTTAACTATATTACCTGACTTTGTCCCTCGAAGCATGCTTTCCGTATGCATCAAGTCTCATGTTCTGCTGAAACATCGAGCATAACCCAGTGGCTTACCTTGGTTGCATAGTCATCATCGTAATAGTTACTTGTCTAGTCCTTCAATGACAAAGGGTTATTCATGTCCTTGACCTCCTATACAGAGGTATGATATGGTACCATAAAGAATTGACGGTGAATCTTTGATTCTAGACTGGAACTAACTCTATGATGCAAGGATTAAACCACTTCTTGCTGATGGGTTATCATTGTTAATGATTCACGCTGATTCCACCTCAACGTGACCGAAACAATTTATTCTATCATTTTTTTCTTCTTTAAAGCTTTATGATTCAACGTAATGTACCATACTCTGATGAGAGCTTGAAAAATCTATGTCGATGGTTAAGCTAAAACACCACTGCTTATTACACGCATCAATCCATTCTCTACATATATTCTTCTTTTGAATTTTATGATTTAGCGTATGAAGCCAAGCGTTGATCATGATTCAAAAAATCTTTTCCTATGGGTACATTTCATACCGGAATGTTATACCACTCTTTCCCTTTTTCTTCTAATAAAAGTGATTAATGAGTCAGCGTACGAAACCATACACTGATGGAATCTCGCAATACTATATCAGTGAATGGTAGTTTTATCCCACACTATCAGGAGACAACACAAACTTACCGAATTACAAGATGCAACTCTAATACACTGATTGCTTTCGTTGATGATCATTGTCTTTGATGCCATGTCTCATTGATGTAACATTCTTATCTCAATGGTAACTTTTTGGATCACGATTAAAAGGTCCATCATTATCTTGGGATACGAGATTTTGACGGCGTTGATCTCTTCAATCATAATACGTAAAAGAGAAGAAATTGTTTGGTATAAATTGGGAATACTCCGTCCTAGGTCAAATTTACAAGCTATTCAAGCAATTGGCGTTCTGTCGAAAACGGCTCTCCTAACCATCATCTTCCTGAAATCTCTTAAAATGTCAAAGCCTCTATACGAGTTTTCCCCTGTCGCTAATATCGTCAAAGGTCCTCATGCCCCTGATTCTCCCATCATAATTCAAGCAAACAATGTGGCGTTCTCTGATGACATTCCAAAACAACTCGTGAACTCAGACATCGAAGACTTCATCAACTATGTCAAAAGTTTCCCTCTTCGATATGGCTTATGCGACTTTCGTGAGCCCTTTTACCACCTCCTCCACCATCTCATCCTCCTCCTTGTACTCCTTTACCGCCTCCTGTATCTCCTCCCCAGTCTGATGCTGCCAAAAAGGTGGAGAATAGTCAAGAGAGTCTTGATCAACATATGTAAATGGTGGTGGTGACTGCATCAACTTCATCTCAGCCTGAGATGACTGAAGATGGAAGGGTTGAAGCCGACTGTCAAAAGGAAATTGTTATTGTTGGACAAGGAAGCAGCATTCGATATGCTGATGCAAGAACTGATAATCAACCCATTCCAAACGTTGGTGACCAATCAGAAACCGATCACTATGAAGGGTTTCTTGATCTAGGATTCATGCCATAAGCTGATGTTTCTGTTGTTCCTCTGAATATTGTCTACCCTGACTCATATTTTGAGGGGGAGATTCCTCAAGGAATTAACAGAGATATAGAGTCTAATGATGATCAGCTAAATCCTCGTTAAGGAAGGCTTCCTTCTCAGTGGGGGGCCCATGACGTTGAAGGTAGAAGCTCTTCCACTGTTGGTGATCCTTCAACACCTCCTGCTTCCAAGAAAAGCAAGCTCTTTTTTATCTGAATGTTTTAGCTAAAGTATAGGACATAACTACTGAGGTAGTAAGGGAAATCATGATAGAGAATAATGGTTCTATTCAAGAAAGAAAAGAAGCCAGAAAATGAGAACGCATGTCTGCCAAACTTCCTCAATCTCTTGCTTCCGCTAATGAAAGTGCTGATGTTCAAAGCACTAATGATTAAGTCAAGAAAATTCAGCTCTTGAATAATAGTGTGGACAAACAACACATGGTTTTAGAGCTGCACGACAAGATCAACAGAAAGAAGTTTGGAGATGTTCTGACTCATACAACAAATCATGGTCCCATCATCAAGGTGAGATGCACCAAACCAAGGAACGAGTCTCTAAAGCTTCACTTGGTCAGGAAGAAGACTGAGTATGAATACATTGAGGTTGTATTTGTTGTTTTTTGATCATTCTAACACTTCCTAAGTGTACATGCAACCCTAATAAACCTTGGATCTATGTTTGTCTAAGGTACATGCAAAATATTAATTTTCCAAGGTTTATAACCCATCTAGCATGGCATGGGATACTTTTAAACATAAAAGAACTAGATGAATTACATACCTTTTGTTGATTGTTGATTCCTTGGAGTTTGAGAGCCAAGCACCAATAATGTGAATGCCTCAAATGGAAATCACAAATCACCACAAACTTGGAAAATATATGAGAGAGTATACTAACACTTAGAAATCGGCCACCACTATTACACACACACTAGGGTGTTATTTCATGCAACATGAGCTTGTTTATATAGTGTGCATGGTTAGGGTGAAACCCTAATAACCCATGTCTTTTCCTTTCCAAGGATCCATGGGTTAAAAGCTCCATGGATCATCCATGAACTTCCATATAATCTTAGCCCATTAACAAATGAGTATTAGCCCACACCATATAAATATAATAGCCCATGATTTAATTAGTCTTCCTTTTAATCACTAAATTAATTCATAATTAATTCAAGATTAAAACTAATTAAATAACATGACTTTATATTAATATATTATAACTTATAATATATTAATAAATCGTAAGTATACAATTCTCATAAAATTATTCATAAACAGTTTGGGTGAAGTGCAACCCAAATGGACCATGCCCGGTCGGGTCAAGTATATACCAAATAAGTTATGGACTTAGACACCTTATCCAACAGTCTCCCACTTGGATAAGTCTAATAACTGTATTTGCGTATGTTACTTCAGAAACCAACCAGCAATCGTAGCTCTCGAAAACTCTGTTGAACTATGAAGCGCCATTTTAGATAAGTGATCATATAATCCTCTGTTCTCATGATATCAGCCGGACAAATACATGGAACAACGTCGTACTTATTGTCCAGCAGTTTGTTTCCCGATTTCCGATTTGTTTGACAAAGAACTAAATTGAACACATCAATTAGGTTCTGACCGGGCCCGGTACATAGGTCAAAACAAAATCATTGAGGGGCCCAGATATCGCTTCTAATCCTCCAAGGACTAGAAGGAACAGATAAACTTCGACTCATATACTTGTTTCTACTACTTGTTGAATTATACACAAAGGCACGTTTTATAACATCAAGTTACTGATGCGTTTACGTGCAATCAATGCACAACCAACTCATAGGTAACAACTCATATCTCTAGGTTTGAAGACTTATATGATATTACCGTCTCACGATCACTCGAGATAAATTCCATGAAGTGATACAAGTGAGCGTGGGTTAATTCCAATACTCATAACTTATGAGTACTCATGAATGTTGTAGCAACCATTGCCATGACTAAACACATTTAGCCATCTACAAACTCGATTCATGACAGTCTTAATTCATACCTACTTCCAACATATGAACAATTGTGGAGTGTTTAAATAACTTAGTCATTCGGAAAGAATAACCTAGCTATTCTGGAAGTCAAAACATGCAAAGTGAAACACAATAATAATCGAATCCAATATGGTCTCAGAACCCTTTTGAATATAAATAAAACCACCTTTTATTTATCACCATATTGATTACACATTATTCATTGTATAATGTTTCAAATAATCAACTTAATACTTGAACAAAAACAACAGTCGTCCCATGCTCCTAGCATGTACACTTTGTTTTTCTAAACAATAGTTATGCCATACTCCAAGTATGCACACTATGTTTGTCTATGATCTTTACTTTGTGAAATAGATCAATTGAACATGATTCCAATGATGCTCATTTCACAATCCCAAATCCTTATTGTAAATGTAAGAATCCCTAATTCCTACCATTTACCAAAAAACTGTTAGATTTTAAACTTATATGCACTGATCCTCTCGTAATGATTATGCACAAGGTCACCAAAACCTTGTCATCAGTCATTACAGAGGATTCCAAAGGAGATCAACTCTATGGAAACGAACTCTCATATTCAAGGTACATTGCTTTGAACATCCTTCTTGCATAAAAGTTTCTAACTTTCTCATAGATTCTTAATATCCAACGCCCAATATGGAAAATTTCCATATTCCTATTTTGATTATCATATCTGAACAAGAGCTACCTCTTTTCAGAATATATCCATATGGTCCTTCCAAAATTTAACACTATACTTCCAACTTTCCCTGAGCAACCAATCTTTGGTGAGCCTTAGATACTCCTCGACAATTGCTTAATCATTTTAGTCTTATCCAATTCTAGACTTTTCCCTTCTTAATGCTCTGAGCATTTGGAAAATTTAGAAATGATGAATATTATAGCACATGTGACCGATCCTATACCCGAAGCATATGGGACACGATTCACGATGTCTCACATAAAGACCTGATACTGGATCATTCTTTTGCTACAATATTTTTTTTTATTTTCCATGTTTTCAAAAATCTACTATGAAGAGGGATGTCGTGATCATAATCGAATTTGAGAACGCAATATATATAGAATTTCCTTATGTTGAACCATTCCAACATAAAATTCATATATATATCCTTGACTAAAGATGATTAAAACCTCAATCTAAGCTTTTAGAATTGAAATGAAGTATAATTTCCTCTCCCTTAATTATAGCAAAACAACTTTTTCAACCCCTACAACTTTACGAATTGAAACTTTTGTTTTTCTATAATTAACATTGCTAACTTGCAACACTAAACATAATAATCATGCTCCCACTAACATGATGATTATCAGCATAACACTTATGCTCCCACTAGCTCTGACATATTTCCAGAAGTCAGCTGGACTTCTGAAATTTAGATTCGTACACCCTTTCTTAGATAGCTCACATGTGTGTCTAAACAATTTCCAGAACTATGAAAAGGGATGCCGTAATCATAGTCTTAATTGTTTAGACCTTTGCCATTTCTCACAAGTCCATGTTAGTGTGCCGGTTAACCACACACGCTCCACTAACGACTTTGAGAATGCAAACATCACAATTGCTATCTACTTAAAATCTTCTTAGTGAAAGCATTTCCTCACCATCATTTTCATGAATCGGAGAGAAACCTTATGACACTTAGATTTTATGGTGTATGAGTTCCTATCCATGTGAATTTGTCAAAACCATAATCACAAGACAAGGTTAGTAACAAATTCAGCCTTACATGGATTGAACTTGTTCAATCTTAATTTCTTGTCATCTGGTAGCACAAGGCCCACCAATGCTTCCAAGCTGTTATGCACACAGTTTAGAACTAACAGAACTCATATGCATAGTCAACTTAATAGGAACAGACACAGAAACAAGAATTATGTCAACTTAATAGGTTTCAAACCTTAAGTCGTGTGCTAGTGATAAAACTCAGGTTTTACTCTTGATTAAATCTTGAAATCCTTTCAGGATCTTTAAGACTCCCACTGTCCTCTTGACATATAAGTTTCCTTAGTCAAGAACCATTCCTTGACAAAACAAATATTCAAGGGATAGTGCAGATTCTTATTAAGATAAACACTTCACACAATTGGTCTTAATTGGTCTTTGTCTCATTCAAGACATCACAACTTACCAATTTCAAATGTACAGGAGTAGAAAACATTTTACACTACATTTGATAAGTGTTTTAAATCTTACTTTATGTCACTCAACGTTACAATCTTGGATTATGACTCTGAGAGTTGTTTTGGAACGAAGTATGATCCATCTTCTTGATTTTAACCATTCCAACAATTCATGACCCCTCATCTTAGTCATAACAATGCACTAAGATGTCCTTAGAGTATGAATTTGTGATATGGTTTCATAATCATTAAGATGATCATAAAAACATGATACTAAAGTACTCTCCCATCTTTTCAGATTTGAGAAACTTTTATCTTTCTGCCAAATTTGATTCTTCTCATCCGTTCTGCCATACATTGAAACTTTTCCAATGTTACAGAATTATACTTAACCTTATAAGTATAACCATATTTACTAATCTGTAGTAAATCATGACAAATCGATCTTTGTGGTGGACCTTGACCAGCACACACCCAGTGTGCCTAACTCCTTAGTCCTTCAATTGGCTCACATATGCATGTGATCAATGAATTAGTCTCAAGTTTACAAAGATGAGAATTCTCATTCATCATACAATACAACTTGTATGATTCCAAGTTTCTGTCTAACTGAAGCTTGGGTGATGAGAACCTTTCCTCATTTGGTAAATTCAGACACCACCACAAATGAGAGAATCAAACTCATATTTCCATTATTGCTAGAAACATACATACATCAATTTTCCATAAATGTCATTGTAAGGGGATATAATATAAAATAAACTAAACAAAACTTTTATTTCTTTATAAAATGCGGAAAAATATTCCTTACAATGCATCTTCAAATGAAAACTATGGTATTACATATTTCCTAGCAATCTATCATAACTTTTAAGTAGTAGCTCAAAAATCCGATCCTCGAACCATGCGATAGAAATTCATCTTCGTGATCAGATTTAGCACACTCTTATTTTAACCTTCCTTTTGCTCGATCCTGCTAAACATCAAGATGCAACCTAGTCACATCATGTAATAAGAATCGACAATTAGGAATTTTAACAAAGTTAGATAGTGGACTTACCTGAAGCCGAGTCAAACATTTTGTCTCTACTTGCTTTCAAACATTTCAGGTATTCAGGGCAGCTTCGCTTCCAATGTCCCTTCTCATGACAATAAAAACATATAGACTCTTTGGGAATGGTACATGAGACAATCACAGACTTAGCCTTTCCCTTTACCTTTTGGTCAACCGGGTTGACCAAGGCCGATCCCTTTTCATTGGGAAGAGAAAGCTTTTCTGGACTTCCAATGTTACCATTGTCCATGTCCATGGAAGTTTGAGAATTAGACCTTCCATCAATATTTGCTTGACCATTGCGCCAAATCATTGCTGATTCAGCAGCAACAAACAAATAAGAAAGATCTATTAGGGTTATGTCAGGATCTGTCATATGGTAGTCTTTAATAAACTCACCATACGACTCAGGAAGTGACTGAAGAACCCAGTCAACAGCGAACTTCCTTGAAATAACAACACCCAACATTCTCAACCTGTCAATGTGTGACTTCATTCCTAAGACATGAGTGCACACAGGTCTTCCATCTTTATGTTTCATTTCTAGTAGAGCTTGAGTGACCTTGAACCTTTCAAGTCTTCGGGCTTGTGGGTCAGGGAGAATAAATGGAGGAGGTGGAGGGAGTGAAGCATGATGTTGAGGGACATCATCTTCAAGAGGAAAGCTTGTTCCAAGCGATTTGGGAAGATCATAGTTGTCTGAACCAGACATCTACAATGGGAGAAAACCAAGTTAGTTGATTCAAGTCCTTAATATAACACCTAATATGAAATATTAAGGCTAGGACCCAACACAATATTTTATAACTTGGAAGAGGGATGCCGTAATCCAAGCTATAAAATATTTAAAGGTAGGCGAATGACGATTCACCAATTTCCACCATGAAAAACGAAATAATTTATTAGGTTTTAATTGGATTTGAAACTCCTAGATCTTTTGAGATTCATTGAACTTTTCAATGGCATGTTTCAATCTCGATTGTGCTCTCTCAAGTTTTGTGACTGGGATGCCGAGGATCACAAAACAAGGTGTGAATAACCATGCAAACTCACTAGGTACCCTTAATATTATCACCTAATCGATGTGCCGGTTAACCACACACGCTCCACCGGTCTATGATAAACATTAAGTCACCCTTCGTGATCCTTACTAGTCCAAGTTAGTGTGCCGGTTAACCACACACGCTCCACCAACGACTTGGTAAGGTACAAAGTGTGAATTCCATGGACTAGCACCAAGTTCACATTTTTCCTAAAGTAACTAAGATTGGGAATTAAAATATTTAGTTACTTTATAATAATCATTATACTTTTAATGAGGATTTAAAGTCATTGTCCTACCCGTTCGGCTAACGACCCTCCACCGATCAAGGAAGCGGTGGGTGAGAATGGACACCCATTAAGTTGCCATTTTATAGGCAACAACCTTATACCCCCCTTATAGACCGGCTTCGTGAATGAGGCCTACTAACGGTAAAACGACTTGATCTTATACATATATATAATAATTAACCATTAATGTTATAAATAGTATAAGGATTAAATTTTAACTTTTAAAACTCTAAGGGTTTGGAATTAAAGTTTATTAAAGTGTGTGAAACTTTACAAATTCCAAAACTTGAGGGCAAGTTTTGTAACTCTCCAAAACTTTTCATTTCATAACTTATGAATTAAAGGTTCATAAAAATGAAGACTCTTCATTTTATGTAACTTATGTGTTTTAAGTGTGTGTTTAAAAGAAGTGACCTTTGGATATCCATAACTTGATGACAAATTATGGACTCCATTAAAACACATAAATGATCAAGAATTAATCCTAAACAATTCAGCAAATAATTCCTATCATCTTCTAAATTCATAAGAACATGAACATGATCATCAAAGTTTCAAGAATTATATGAACACATACAAAGCATGAAATTTTGATATAAGCTATTGTAAATGGATTAGAACTACCATTACACCAACTAAAACAAGTTTTAAAACAGCAAAACAGTTTAGGGTAATGTTTCTAGTCCATTTCCAGCAGCAAAAGTCGAAAATCTGCATTCTGAGGCTCCTACTCGCCGAGTGCACGAACCTACGCGGCGAGTAGGATGAGTTTACACATGAACTCAGCGAGTCCCCCCATGGACTCGGCGAGTTCATCAGTCAGACAACAAAAAATCGACTTTTTATCACTATTTTGCATCAAGTATCAAACAAACAAGCCTAGTCTCTGATACCACTGTTGGGTTTTGAGCATTCTAACACTTCCTAAGTGTACATGCAACCCTAATAAACCTTGGATCTATGTTTGTCTAAGGTACATGCAAAATATTAATTTTCCAAGGTTTATAACCTATCTAGCATGGCATGGGATACTTTTAAACATAAAAGAACTAGATGAATTACATACCTTTTGTTGATTGTTGATTCCTTGGAGTTTGAGACCCAAGCACCAATAATGTGAATGCCTCAAATGGAAATCACAAATCACCACAAACTTGGAAAATGTATGAGAGAGTATACTAACACTTAGAAATCGGCCACCACTATTACACACACACTAGGGTGTTATTTCATGCAACATGAGCTTGTTTATATAGTGTGCATGGTTAGGGTGAAACCCTAATAACCCATGTCTTTTCCTTTCCTAGGATCCATGGGTTAAAAGCTCCATGGATCATCCATGGAATTCCATATAAGCTTAGCCCATTAACAAATGAGTATTAGCCCACACCATATAAATATAATAGCCCATGATTTAATTAGTCTTCCTTTTAATCACTAAATTAATTCATAATTAATTCAAGATTAAAACTAATTAAATAACATGACTTTATATTAATATATTATAACTTATAATATATTAATAAATCGTAAGTATACAATTCTCATAAAATTATCCATAAACAGTTTGGGTGAAGTGCAACCCAAATGGACCATGCCCGGTCGGGTCAAGTATATACCAAATAAGTTATGGACTTAGACACCTTATCCAACAGTATTTTCTGGTGAGCTATTCAAATTTGGCTACAGAGTGTGGATACAAATTCAAGAAATTATCGACAAACACAAAGGTATTCATGCTCAAGAGGTGAAGTTAGCTATTCAGCAGCTGCTCAATAAAGTCAATAAGCGAAATCTGGTGCCATCAGCTGGTCCTTCTAGACCATCTACCCTAGGAAGACCAGGCACTCCCAGACAGTCCAAGAATACTATGTTTCTTCTTCCATATGGAACCCGCTACATCAACAATGAACTTCCAGTGGGTGTTGAACCAGTTTAGTACATGTTTATTTGAGAACCAGAAAATGGCATTTTCTATCTTGACAGTTAAAATCACATGTGCTTTTAGCGCACTGATGATCTTCCTGATGCTCCCAATGAAAATTTATTTGATCTTCGCATGGAAGGACTTAGTCATTTTGAACTGGAAAGAGGATATCGTGTGTTGATCTCCCTGGAGCTTAGTAAAATATTGGAAGAACATAAAATTGATGATTTCAGATGGGTTAAGCCTAAAATCTTAAAAGAAGTTGATAAGTTCTACAATGGTTCTGATGACTCTGAATAAGGAGATTACTTTTGACATCATCAGATAGGGGGAGATTGTAAGGTCACACCTTATGATTTGATGAGTCAAACACTCTATATGCTATCTATCAGCACCAAAGTCAAGATCAACATCAACGCCATCATCTCAAGTCTATCAGCGTCAGCATGTAGATAGTAATTCCATGTAACCTTTGTATATTAGGTAATGCTACATATAAGTATAGAATAGATAACAGATCCAATATCTTTCTTATTAAGATCGATGCTCAGTATAGATTAGATACAATCCCTTCAATGAATGGATATACTTGTATAGATTGGTATATATTCAACATTAGGCTGAAACCCTAATGTAAGGCCCCATTTGTAGAGGTGGCAAAAATTGGCATGTCACGAAACCCGACACGAACCCGACATGAAATAAACGGGTTTGGGTAAGATATTTCAATTCGTTTAAACAAATGGGTTGACACGGGACAACACGAAAACGAAATGGGTAAGGTTAGGGTTGAGAATTTCAACTCGAATATGACTTGAAAATGACCCATTTATTTATATGCAAGTTTTTTGAATTCTTTAAATAAACTAGAAATATACAAAACCAAAACAATAAATAAAAGAAAACCTTTGGATTGAGTTATTTTGTAATGTTGAAATGACTTAGTTATCTAAATCAATACTTCATTTTCAGTTTTTTCATTCTCTCACAAACTATATAGTCCCTTTAGTGGTTGAACTTTGAAGATTTTCAACTTTGATATCCCAAATTTGGGGGACTGTAAGTCATTGAATATTAAACCAAAAATGGAAAAATTATAGTCTAAAATCATGTACAAACTCTAGACTACACGTTGCAAAAAAATGTCATGATAATCCGACTTCAAAAGAATTAGATATGCATTTTTAAAGTTTCACAAAATATAAAAATAAAGGTGAAAAACAGAATATCTACAACATTGATATCCCGACTTTTGAGGACTGTAATTCGGTGAATATGAAACCAAAAATGACAAAAATTATAGTCTAAAATCATGTACAAACTCTAAACTATACGTTGGAAAAATCATCATGATAATCCGAGTTCAAACGAATTAGATATGCACTTTTAAAACATCACAAAATATAAAAGTAAAGCTGAAAAATAGAAAATTCACAACTTTGATATCCCGACTTTGGGGGACTGTAAGTCAATGAATATGAAACTAAAAATGACAATATTATATTAAAAATTCATGTAAAAACTCTACACTACACTTTGGAAAAAACCGCATGCTATTCTGACTTCAAACGAATTAGATATGCATGTTTTAAAACATTCACATAATACAAAAAAAAATCTGAAAAACGTAAAATGTCAAGCTTTGATATCCCGACTTTAAGGGACTATAAGTCAATGAATATTAACTCAAAAATGACAATATTGTAGTCTAAAATCATGTACAAACTACAAACTACACTCTGGTAAAATCCTCATGCCAATCTGACTTCAAACGAATGAGATAAGAATGTTTTAAACTTTTCATAAAAACCGGTTCCGGTTCTTAAACCCGCTTTACCCGGACCCGAAGGAGCCGGAACCCAAATAAAGCCATTCTTTAAACCTGGGACCCGGACCGGTTCTACATATGTATAATCAAACAACATGGTTTCTTTCCCATTCAGAAAACTTTCTCATACAGCACTTTCCCGGATAGAAACTATCAAATGAGACCTGTGACCATCTTTGTGATAACCCGTTTTCTTGGTGAAAACAACCCCTTTCTTGGTGAAAGGAAATTTGGTGAATACTCTGTGTTATTTACTTTTCTGTTTTTTATTTTCTTAGTAATTTTGTTATTGTTTGTTATTATTTCAGTGTATCCAATCGACACAAACCTTCAGCCCCCATGCTCCTGACTCTCCTATTCTCATTCAAGCAAACAACGTGGCATTATCTGATGTCATCCCAAATCAGTTCAAGAACTCAGGGATTGAAGACTTCATCACCTACATCAAAATCTGCCCTCTTCAGTATTCTTTTTTTGACTTCCCAACTTCTACCCTAGGCAACTATGTGAGTTCTATTATTCTTTCTTCGTCGACTCTAATGCTCAAACCATTACCGAAACCATTGGAGATGGTCAGTCTAGGGTTACTATCAATGCAGAATCTTTTCGAACTGCTCTTCGTCTTCCCCAATCAGAAATATATTCTAAAACCCCTTCAGAAGAAAAATGTAAGTCTATTTGCTCAATATTAGGGTAAAACTTTTCTCTTCAGGCACCACTCGTGACCCAATCAAATACACTATTCAACAATGTTATTATGCTGGTGGAAGTACCTATATGGGGTGATTGGTAAATGTCTAGGATATAAGACTGGAAGCTTATATCAATTAAACTTATTTGAGCAATAAATCTTGTACGCCATGACTTGCAACAAAAGGCTAGATTTTTCTCAACTCTTCTTCGATCAACTAGTTGAATTTTTCACTTGGAACAATAAGTCAACATATGTCCATTATCCTTGTTGGCTTGGACTTATTATGGCTCATAATGAAGAGGGTTATTATGTCAATCATGGAGTCATCATTCTAATTCTAACTCTCTCATCAAAGATCATCAATGATGGTCCTTTTTGATGGAGATATACATCGTACCAGAAGTATGGAAAAATTGGTTGCAAATCCATATGTTGTTGAAACCTATGAATCTGAAGAAGAGGATGATGAGGCCAATAATGAATATGATGAAGAGGGAACTGATGATTAGGAAAACGTTGATGATGAGGAAGACATTGATGAGGACGAAGATGTTGATGATGAAGAAGATTAATTAGCTACTGATAAAGGAGAAGCCTCTATTCAAGGGATGACTAATTCTCCTCCAAGATTGAACCAACATATTCGATTCTCCTCAACTTCAACTTTATCCACAACACCTTCTGCAGAAGATTTTGTACAGCTCGGATCAACCCCACTGTCGCACCCCCAAACCAGGACGGCGGAAACGTTCGGGGGCGGAGGACGTCATGTACAGTATCATAACAATGCACAATAGTAAACAAGCAACAACATCATCCATTGCATTAATAATATAATTTAATACAAGTGTGTTTTGTGTATAGTTTGAAAGACACCAAAATATGAATCAAAATAAAAGACGATTCTTGAACATGCTCCGTCTTCTCAAAACCTGGTCATCGGTACCTGTCTACTGGTGACCTGATTTTGAGAAGACGGAGCATGTTCAAGACTCTTCTTTTATTTTGATTCATTTTTTGGTGTCTTTCAAACTATACACAGAACACACTTGTATTAAATTATAATATTATAAATGACGTCCTCTGCCCCCGAACGTTTCTGGCGTTCTGGTTTAGGGTTGCGACAGATTGGTGTCAGAGCTTTGTTTATAGTGAATCGAGTTATCAACCCATAAAAGATATACAACTATAAACACATCGGGATTAAAACACTCTGACCAAGAGTTAATACTTTTAAAATAATAAAATATTTTAGTAAAGTATTCGTACAAGCATTCATACTAGGATCAGTGTCATACTAGAACAGAACAAAAGTATTGCAGTTGTTAGACAGCACAAGTAGTCTTGGGGACATATAATCAGATCTGGGAGTGATATAGCATGATCAACTATATCTTTCCGAGATGTGATTAGCATGTGCCTAGGAATGGTTGTGGTGTTGCAACAAGTCTAAAAACTTACCAACACTACTACAATGAAAACTTTAGAACATAACATAAACTTAAAATATTATAGGATTATTTTGTGTTACTATAATTACTTATGTGCAAACTAAAAGGTCTTTACTAGTATGTCAATAGTTGCTGAGTGGATACGCTAAGGTTATATGTGACTAAGGTGTCATAAACTTAGAATTTGTGATCTTTGCTTTACTTCATGTTCCTTTTTTGGTTGTGGACTTAGAGTTAGGGTCACTTATTCGAAGGTCTGTTCTATCTTGGTTACATATTACTGGTATGCACTACGCAAATATTGGAGCAACTGTTAAGGATCATCTTATAGTTATCTATAGCAGTACGTCTATTAACTATCTCTTTTACCCCTATTCTCGCGTAGATATCATGGCGGGATTTCATCCTCATGGAGATCCGTACTTCCCTAACCAAGGGAATGGTGGATGGCTCGATGCAGAGCTAGAAGAGAATCATGCAATTCCTTTGGATGATGACTTCGCAGAAAACTTCCCAGAGGATTCTGACTCCGAGCCAGAAGTCAATGATCTACCCCTGGTAGCTCCAATCCCAAATCCTAACCCTCGTCCGACTTTTCAAGGCCCGACGCCTTTGTAGGCTGAGAACTTGGGTAGGTGGAGCCGTGAACTGGGCCAACCCTTACCATACAACGGAGACCGAAGTTTCTACAATCTGAGCGAGGGAGGCTCAGCAGATAGAATCCTGCCTATTTTGGTTCGCAGGGTTGCTTGAAATGACGAGCAGGGTAGGGCAGCCATCAACCGAGTCATGGAAGTTGATGCCGATGCGGGAGTCAATACAGTCTGCATTCGCCATCTACAAGCTGCTCATATGAGAACTCTAAACCACAATAAGGCCCTTCAGAGAGAACTTACTGCAACCCAAGCTGAATTCAAGGAACTTCGAGCACGACAGGAAACGTTCGAAAGGCGTATGCTGGAAATGGAACGTCATCAGGCAGAATCAAAGGCTCGTCCGAGCGGTTCTCGTCGCAAGTAGAGTCTACGCTACTCTGTCTTTTGGATATAATTAGGTCTAAGTATATGCTCTAGTAGTAATTTTCCCGCTTATGTTAAGACCTTGAACTTGTAGCTTGTTAGGTCTTTATGCTGTAAAAATTTTCTTATTCTGGTTTGATGTAAGACCTACTCCTAGGTCATTTTCCCTGAACTCGTTACATCTTTAATGCCAATATTATTGACAGACATCTAATCTTTTGTGAAATCATTATCCAAATGCTTTCATCCTTCTATTGTTAGATCTTCCTTACAATCATACTCTCATCTGTTTTGTTGGGCTATGGCGATTTAGTCCATGGACTACTCTCATTTTCTCACTATTGAATTCTTACTATCATCTTCATCTTTGTGAACTTATAGCTACAAGATGCCTCCTCGTCGATCAAACAGACGCACTACTCCGATAACTCCAACTCAACCACCTCTACCTCCTCCACAATACAAAGCAGTTATCCAAGCTGCAGTGAATGCGGCTGTTACGGCAGCCCTAGCTCAATTCAACACCTCCGGTGCTAGCGGGAGTGGAACAACTGTACATTCCACTCAAGGTGATGCTCCTGTGTGGTCTAGAGAGTCCTCGTATAAGGACTTCACTAACTGCAAGCCCAAGACCTTTAACGAGACTGGTGGAATCATTTCCCTCTCGCAATGGTTCGAAAAGACGCAGTCGATCTTCAAGATCTACTCCTGTCCTGAAGGGAGAAAAGTTTAGTTTGCTGCTTGCACCTTCGCGGACAGAGCCCTGACATGGTGGAATAGCCATGTCAAGTCACTAACCCTGATAGTGGCTAATGTTATTGGTTGGGAAGCTCTGAAGGAGCTCATGACCAAGGAATAATGCCCGAGGGGCGAGGTTTAGAAACTTGAACAAGAACTCTATAGCCTAACCATGAAGGGCTCCGACATAGTTGCCTACACCGCCAGGTTCAGCGATCTGGTGGCTCTATGTCCGGGAATGGTCCCCACTGAGGGGATGAAGGTCGAGAGGTATATCTGGGGGCTGATGCCTCCATTTCAGGGGAATGTCTTATCTTCAAACCCCACTACCTTCGACAGTACCAAGCGGTTAGCACAGCGGCTCATCGACCATGGAGTCCGCACACCGACAACAACAACCCTTACCATCCCAGAACCCTCCAAAGTCGCTAACAACAAACGGAAGTTTTGGGACAACAAGAAGAACAAGGCGGCGCAGAACTCTGCCAAAAAGCAGTAGGTCGTAGATGTTCATGCCGCGATAGCACCTACTGCCACTGCGCCAGTAAAGCAGTATGCGGGTAGTTTGCCCAAGTGCAAAAAGTGCAGCTTCCACCACAACAGCCCCTGCCGGGAAATGCAGTGCTCTAACTGCAACAGGAAGGGGCACACTGCCCGTTTCTACAAGGCTCCGGCTAGGCCAATCACCCAGGTCCCTGGTGCTGGAGCAGGCCAGTCCTGCTACGGGTGTGGTGAAGTGGGACACTTCAAAAGGAACTACCCGAAGGCAGGGAACACGGGTGGAGTGGGAAGAGTTTTGGCTATAGGCCATGAGGAAGCAGTAGCATACCCTACGGTGGTGACTGGTACGTTCCTCCTCGATAACTCTTATGCATGCATATTGTTTGATAGTGGAGCGGAGAGGAGTTTCATGAACCAAAAGTTTGCACACATACTTAAACAAAAACCATGTGCACTTAAAGAACCGTTCACTGTAGAAATGGCTAACGGCAAAACGGAGAGCACTAACAGTATATACATAGGATGTACTCTAACGCTAGATAGCCGGTCTCAATTAAAAGTTTCGACGTCATAATCGGCATGGATTGGTTGAGTCTTCATCGTGCCGACATCATGTGTTTTGAAAAGGTCGTTCATCTTAATCTACCATCAAACGAAACCCTAGTTATCTACGGCGACAAACCAGACACGAACCTTCGTATCATCTCGAGCATACAAGCCCAGAAGTACTTACAAAAGGAGTGTTACACATTCCTTGCTCATGTAGTCGATATGAGCCAAGAGATGAAAGAAATAAAGAACATCCTAGAAGTACGCGACTTTCCGGACATCTTTCCAGAAGAACTACCAGGATTACCTCCACAGCGTCAAGTCGAGTTCAAAATCGACTTACTTCCAGGGGCTACTCCAGTAGCCAAATCGCCTTATCGTCTAGCACCAGCCGAGATGCAGGAGCTATCCAGTCAACTTAACGAACTGCTCAGCAAGGGCTTTATTAGACCAAGCTTCTCACCCTGGGGGCACCGGTCTTGTTCGTGAAGAAGAAAGACGGATAGTTCCGTATGCACATCGACTACAGAGAACTAAACAATCTTACCGTCAAGAATCGTTACCCCTTACCTCGCATAGACGATTTGTTCGAACAACTGCAAGGGGCAAATTACTTTTCCAAGATCGACCTGAGATCCGGGTATCACCAATTACGAGTGTTAGAGGAAGATGTTCCCAAGACAGCCTTCCGAACTCGTTATGGACACTACGAGTTTGTAGTGATGTCCTTCGGATTGAATAATACGCCCGCAGTGTTCATGGACTTAATGAATCGGGTGTGTCGTCCTTACTTAGATCAATTTGTTATTGTATTCATCTACTACATTCTTATCTGTTCTCGTAGTAAGGAAGAGCATAGTCAACACTTACGTCAGATTCTAGAAACCCTTCATCCAGAGAAGTTGTATGCGAAGTTCTCTAAATGCGAATTTTGGATCCGAAGAGTCGAATTCTTGGGTCAAGCGATTAGCGAAGAGGGAATTCACGTGGATCCTTCCAAAATAAAGGCCATTGAGAAGTGGTCAGCTTCGAAGACGCCTACCGAAATTCGTCAATTTCTAGGACTCGTTGGCTACTATTGCAGGTTCATTCAGAACTTCTCTAGGATCGCGAAACCGTTTACTACACTGACCCAGAAAGGTGTGGCCTTTGGCTGGGAAGAGAAACAAGAGAAGGCGTTCCAAACACTGAAGCGAGCCTGATGCAGCGCACCGATACTATCCCTCCCAAAAGGGATAGAGGACTTCATGTTTTATTGCGATGCATCCAACCATGGGCTTGGCTGTGTTCTTATTCAACGAGGTAAGGTCATCGCCTATGCCTCAAGACAGCTAAAGACACACGAAGTCAACTACACCACGCATGATCTTGAGTTAGGAGCAGTGGTATTTGCTCTGAAGATCTAGAGACAATACATGTATGGTACAAAAAGCACTATCTTTACAAACCACAAAAGCCGTCAACATATATTTGACCAGAAGGAGCTCAATATGAGACAACGACGGTGGGTCGAACTACTCAATGACTACGAATGCGAAATTCATTATCATCCCGGTAAAGCCAACGTAGTAGCTGACGCCCTAAGTCGGAAAGAATACTCTGGTCCTAGAGTCAAATCATTGACTATGACTATCCATTCACATCTGTCCACACAAATTAAGGAGGCTCAGCTAGAAGCCTTGAAGCATAAAATGTGGCGGGTGAATCCCTTATATGGATGGATAAAAACCTGGAAGTTAAGGGTGGCGGAGCCTTATATCTCATGGATCAGATCTGGACACCGAGACACGGTGGTTTCAGAGACTTGGTCATGACCGAAGCGCACAACACTCGATATTCCATCCACCCAAGTTCAGATAAGATGTATCTGGATCTCAAAAAGTTATACGGGTGGCCTAAGATGAAAGCAAAGATTGCTACCTTCGTAAGTAAGTGCCTTACTTGCGCCAAGGTTAAGGTCGAATACCAAAAACCCTCAGGTTTACTACAACAACCGGAGATACCTAAATGGAAGTGGGAGCGGATCACGATGGACTTTATAACCAAGTTGCCCAAGACAACGGGTGGTCTCGATACCATTTGGGTGATCGTAGACAGGTTAACAAAGTCTGCACACTTCCTGCCTATAAAAGAAACTGATAAGATAGAGAAACTAACAAGAACCTACATTAGGGAGATCGTACGACTGCATAGTGTTCCCATATCCATTATCTCTGATAGAGATAGTAGATTCACTTCAAGGTTCTAGCAGTCGCTACAAGGTTCCCTAGGAACTAGGCTGGACATGAGTACAGCCTACCATCCGCAAACCGACGGACAAACCGACGGAAGATATGTTGCGAGCCTGTGTGATAGATTTTGGGAAGGCATGGGATACTCATTTACCCCTTTTCGAGTTCTCCTACAATAACAGTTATCACACAAGCATAAAGGCAGCTCCATTTGAAGCCCTCTATGGCCGAAAGTGTAGAGCCCCTCTGTGATGGGATGAGGTGGGTGACACCCAGTTAGCTAAAGGACGAGTTCCTGACAGCACTCTCACAAGTCTGGAGATCATTCGGGAAACGACATAGAAGATTGTTCATATCCGTGAACGATTGAAAGCCTCTAGAGACCGACAGAAAAGCTACGCAGAAAAGAGAAGGAAACCTTTGGAATTCCAGGTTGGTGACCGTGTTCTATTGAAGGTCTCATCCTGGAAGGGTTGATACGCTTCGGAAAGCGTGGGAAGCTAAATCCAAGATATGTAGGGCCTTTTGAGATTCTCGCTAGAATCGGCCCTGTAGCTTACAAACTCAAACTACCTCACGAACTTAGTAACGTACACCCTACTTTCCACGTTTCGAACCTGAAAAAGTGTCTATCCGACGAAACTCTTGTAATCCCACTCGACGAGATCAAGATCAACGGGAGCCTCAACTTCGTGGAAGAACCAGTAGAGATCATGGACCGAGAGGTCAACCAAACAAAGCAAAGTCGTATCCCGATAGTGAAGGTTCGCTGGAATGCCAAGAGAGGACCTGAATTCACTTGGGAGCGCAAGGATCAAATGAAACTGAAATATCCTCATCTTTTTCCTTGGTTACTTTTATTTGCTTAAACTCTAATTTCGGGACAAAATTCTCTCCAACGGGAGGATGATGTGACAACCCGAAATTTCTATCTTGTAAAGCCGTTCAATTCAATCAAAAGTCATACTTGTTTCTGCTATCTTCTAGCTCTGTTAAGGGTCTGTTTGAGTGTTCTGAGCCTAGTACATTCAAGGATTGGGTGTTAGGAAGTATCTACTAAAGTTCATTGTGTTGCATTCGAGCCGGAAAACTCCATCACATGGAGTTTACGGCCGCAAACTAGAGTTTACGGCCGTAAACTCTTGTCTAGTCATGAACATTCTCCTTAAGTATGATTTTCCTTCATTTTTCTTCACTTCTCACATCTCCAAGTCAAGAACACTCATTTCTCTCTCAAGTATCATCAAGAACACTTCCATTTCTCGTCAAAGTTGTAAGTGATTCTTTCATTATTAGTTGATATCCTTCTTGATCTAGTAAAACCCTATGATTTCATCCATGAATTCATCTCTTTTGGGTTAGATATTCAAATCACCAAGAACACACACTAGTTGTTTGGGCAGTAATCACCCTATAAGCTTCCAAAACGTAAGTATCTCTTCCATATACTTGTTATCTATTAGAATCACTTGATTAACAACCAAGAAACAACCACTTTGTGCATAAACTTCAAGAGTTTACGGCCATAAACCCTTCTTGGGGCCGTAAAACCTTCTTAGTTCATAAGGTGGCCGTGAAACCTTCATCCCATGGCCGTAAACCCGCCAATTTCATGTGTTGGCCATAAACGCCTTGGCCGTGAACACCCCTTGGCCGTAAACACACCCTTGTGTGGTCATGAACACCCTTTATACAATCATATGCGATTGTAACACTTCATTCCGAGTGTTTCCTAGTCCCAAAGGTTGTTCCCTTACATGATAGGTGCTATATACACCAATTATATACATGTATGTGTCATTATATGCTCAATAGGATCCGTTTGTGCTCAAGACTTCACTTGGCATACTTAGCATCCTAATCAATCTTACATTCGTATCACTCACTACAGGTGAGTTCATACCCCTAACTTATCTTTAAAATGATTTTAAATGCTTTTATGGGGGGGATACAATTAGAAAACATTATAGTTATAGTATCAATCACATGTGATTTATAACTATCAAACAAGTGGATTTCTTATACTACAAAACTGTGTTATCAAACAAACTATTTCAAAACATTTTATAAACTGGCATCAAGTCATCTATAACCATTCAAATGGTTAAAACTCTTTTATATACTAAAACTCTTTTATATAACTAAACTCTTTTAAACTTATATATTGTCAAAATCATGTCTATATAGATATAGTTATATAAATAAGGTTGAAGGGTCTTAGGACTGATAGCTCGCTTTATTTCATGTTCCTTGTTTGGTTGTGGACTTAGGGTATCGGTTGTTTGTCCGAGTGTCGTTTAAATCTTAGTTATATATTATGTATATGTATGTAGATATAAAAGTTCTTCCAATCAGTTAAATACCTTTGGGTAGCAAAGGTGTACAAACATGATCAGTCATTCAAACAACAGTACTAGTAAACTATAATAGGTATAGTTTAGAGAGTTACTACTTACTATTTCTAGAACAATGAAACTTACAAGATTCAGTTCATACATGAGTCAGTTCAAACATACTATAACGAGAAACATAAATAAATATACTATACACAAGAACAGAAGGAACATACTACACACTAGAACAGAGAGAACATACTATACACTACAACAGAGATAACATACTATACAAATACAATAATGAAATAACATTAATGTGAGCCACTACTTCATGGCATGGCAATATACTATTGTGTCACGTTTTGTAACCAGAGTCTCCTGGAGGGAGAGTGTGAATTTGTGTATAGATCTATACGGGATTGAACATCCTACACCTTGCTGCTAGCTACAGTGGGACCTACAAGTCCACGTGTGACGAATGCATACCATTTAGACGTCTTTGATCGTCGTGTTTACTAAGTCAATCAAGTATGGTTATAATCTCATCACATTTTACCTTAATTAAACAAACTGGTTTAAGGTAGTTAGTGTTGGATATAGTGTCTAAGTCCATAACTTTATTTGGTATGTACTTGACCCGACCCGGCATGGTCCATTTGGGTTGCATGGCATTGCAATACTTGGATAGACTAACTGAGAGAATAAGGCACTTATGATTATTAATATATTATAAGTTCTAATATATTAATAATAGTATTATTTAATTAGTATTGATCAAGTATTAATCTAGTATTAATTTGGTGATCAAAGTGAGACTAATTAAATATATAGGGTTGATTATGACAATCATCAATTCTTTTATGGTGGATTAATGATCCATGGTTTATGGGTTTGGTTATAACCATATGGAGCTCCATGGATAGTCCATGGGAGTTACAAACCCATGGGTCATGAGAAATCAAGAGTCATGACAATTAAGGGCATTCATGTGTAAACCCTAATTGTGACAACACTATAAAAGGAACCCTATGGCTAGCAAAATCATGACCTAGTGGACCTAGTGTTACTAGAGAGGGCATAACCGATTTTGAGTGCTAGAAGTATTCTCTCAAGTTATTCCAAGTCTTGTGGTGTTGTGTGAAGCATTTGAGGCACAACATTTGGGATGCTAGGCTCACAAAGTCTTGAAGGAATCCAAGCAACAACAAGGTATGTATTTCTACTAGTTTTTATGTTTTATGTAATCCCCATGCCATGCTAGTTAGGAAATAACCTTGAAAAGAAATTTGCATGTATATAGAGAAAACATAGATTCAAGGTTATTAGGGTTGCATGTACACTTAGGAAGTGTTAGAATGCTCAAAAACCCATCAGTGGTATCAGAGCCTAGGATTGTTTTCTGTATACTTGATGCAAAACTGCTTAAAAATCGAAAATTCTGCATTCTGACGACTGGACTCGCCGAGTCCATGGGGAGGACTCACCGAGTCCATGAACAAATTCATCCTACTCGGCGAGTAGAATAATGCACTCGGCGAGTAGGAGCGTGATGGGCAGTTTTTTTGAGTTTTGTTGCTGGAAATGGATTAAGATCATTATCCCAATCTGTTTTGGACTTGTAAAATCTGTTTTTCAAAATGATAATGATTATGTTAACCCATTTTACATGACTTTTATCAATTTTCAAGTATTGTATATGTTTATATGATTTCTTGAAATTGCTTGACATGAATTTGTGTTCTTATGAGTTTTTAGAAGATCATAGGAATTATATGTAACCTCCATGTATGTTTAATTCATGATCTTAATGGAAATGATGGTGTCCATAACTTGTCCTCAACTTATGGATAACCAAGAGTCACTTCTTTTAATTATGATTAAAGAACTAAAGAGGTTTCATAAAATGAAGAGTCTTCATTTTTATGAACCATTAAAACTCATAAGTTAAAAATTGAAGAGACTTGGAATAGTTTCAAATCCTGCCCTCAACTTTTGGAATTTGAAAAGTCTTACAGTTTAATACTTTAATTCCAAATTAAACCTTAGATTTTTAAAAAGGTTAAAAATCAACACTTATACTATTATTATAATTTTATTATATAGATATGTATAAGAATATGTCATTCTTACCGTTAGTAGGCCTCATTCACGAAGTCGGTCTATAAGGGGAGTATAAGGTTGTTGCCTATAAAATGGTGACTTAATGGGTGTCCACTCTCAGCCACCGCTTCCTTGATCGGTGGAGGGTCGTTAGCCGAACGGGTAGGATACGACTTTAAATACTCGTTAAAAGTATAATGAATTATAAAGTAACTATACATTATAAATTCCCAATCTTAGTTACTTTAGGAAAATGTGAAATTGGTGCTAGCCCATAAAATTACACTTTGTACCTTACCAAGTCGTTAGTGGAGCGTGTGTGGTTAACCGGCACACTAACATGGACTAGTAAGAGTGGCAAAGGGTAACTTGACTTTATTATAGATCGGTGGAGCGTGTGTGGTTAACCGGCACATCGATTAGGTAATATTATTGAGGGTACCAAGTCAATTTGTATGGTTATTCACACCTTGTTTGTGATCCTCGGCATCCCAGTCACAAACTTGAGAGGGCACAATCGAGATTCAAACATGTCATTGAAAAGTTCAATGTATCTCAAAAGATCTAGGAGTTTCAAAACCAATAAAACCTAATAATAAAATATTTCGTTCTTATGGTGGAAATTGGTAAATCGTCATTTACCTACCTTCAAATATTTTATAGTATGGATTACGGCATCCCTCTTCCAACTATAAATAGTTTGTTGGATCCTAGCCTTAATATTTCATTTGGGTGAATTATTAAGGATTCCTAATCTAATGAAACTTGTCTTTCTTTCCTTTCAGATGTCTTCCAACAATGCTTCTGGCTCAAACCCAACAGGCTCCTTTTCCCTTATGAACTTGTGTGGTAAGGTCATCTTTGATGGATCCAATTTCAATAAGTGGATCAGAAACATCAGAATGATTACCCACTATGAGGACAAAGAATATGTCCTCGATAGGGAGCTTAAGGTTGTGAGTGAAGCCACTGCTACTCCTGAAGAGTTTGCGGAGTTTGTTGCACATGAAAAGGATGCTACTAAAGTAGCATGCATCATGATGGCCACCATGACTCCTGAACTTCAAAAATCCTATGAAGATTTGTACCCCTATGAGATGCACCTGGATCTGATGGAAAGGTACCATCAGAGCGCGTGTCAGGAGAGGTATGAAATCATCTCCTCCATGATAACCGCAAGGATGAAGGATGGTGAACCCATCACCGGTCACTTGCAGAAGATGCAAAGGTTCGTTGACCGGTTGCTGAAGCTAAATGTTGACTTTCCTGAGGAAATGGCGATTGACATCATTCTCCATTCCTTACCTCCAAGTTATGATCAGTTTCGTATGAATTATCATATGAACAAGGAGGAAGTCACACTTAGCAAACTTCAAGGACTCTTAAGGACAGCTGAAAATGGCCTTAAGGGTAAAGCGGTTGCTACTTCTACTCCTTCAACAGCCCCTGTTCTGGCTATTGGGCAGGGAAAGGGTAAGAAGAGGAAAAACCCTTCGAAGGGTACCAAGGGTAAGACTCTTGATGGTTCCTCTTCAAGTGGGACAAAGAAAGGTCCCATTACTCCTTCTTCAAACCCAAAGGAAGCACAGTGCTTCTATTGCCAGGATAAGGGACACTTCAAGCGAAGCTGCCCTAAATATCTGCAAGATGTAAAGGATGGGAAGGTTAAACCCACCCATGCAGGTATTTACACAATATTGTCTAATAACTCATCTAATGCTAATTCTTGGGTGCTTGATACAGGTTGTGGTATTCACATCTGTACTGATTTGCAGGCACTAAGAAGAAGTGAGCAAGTGGAGCACGGGAAGATGAAACTCAGTCATGGGCAACAGGAAAGCATCACCTGTTACCAAGATAGGAGTTTATTCTTTATTGCTTAATAATGGGTTAATGTTAGATTTGAATAAGTGTTGTTACTCGCCCGAAATGGCGAGAAATATTATTTCTTTTCATGGCTTGTACAAACAAGGTTTTTCATTTTCATTTGATAATAAAAATGGTGCTATTAATGTTTATTACAATGATGCATTTTACTTTAAAGCATTACCTTGTGATGGTGTATATGAAGCCGTGAATGTTGTAGACAATCTATGAAATAATGTGTTGTATATTGATTCTTCAGATAGCTTGGATAAAGCATCCTTGTGGCATTGTCGTCTTGGACATGTTAACAAGAAGCGCATAGGCCAACTCCAAAAGGCTGGAGTCTTGGAATCATTTGACCTCAAGTCAGATGATAGTTGTGAGTCTTGTTTACTTGGAAAAATGACAAAGTCACCCTTCACAGGTACTTGTGATAGGGGTGAAGGTTTGTTGGACCTTGTACACACGGATGTGTGTGGGCCCTTCAGAGTTGCTACAAGGGATGCTAATCACTATTATGTGACTTTTACTGATGATTATAGTAGATATGGATATATTTACTTAATCAAGCATAAGTCAGAAACCTTTGAAAAGTTCAAAGAGTTTAAGCAGGAAGTGGAGAATCAATTGGGCAGGAACATCAAGATGCTCCGATCCGATCGGGGAGGAGAGTATCTTAGCATTGAGTTCCTTGACTATCTTAAGGAATGTGGGATTGTCTGACAATTGACACCTCCCAGAACACCACAGTTGAATGGTGTAGCTGAGAGGCGCAATCGAACCTTGTTGGATATGGTTCGTTCCATGATGAGTCGAGCTTCGTTACCAATCTCTTTTTGGGGGTATGCCTTAGAGACTGCCGCCCATATCCTTAATCTAGTCCCTACTAAAAAGGTTGCCAAAACACCTCACGAGATGTGGACTAGGAAAGTTCCCAATTTGGACCACATCAAGATTTGGGGTTGTGAAGCTTTCGTGAGGCGTGAGACTCATGATAAGCTTGAACCTCGAAGTGAGAGGTGTATTTTCATCGGCTACCCACAGAGATCCTTTGGCTACCTCTTCTACAGACCCAGTGATAATGTGGTCTTTGTAGCAAGAAGAGGAGTCTTTCGTGAGAGAGAATTCATAAGCCAAGGGGACAGTGGGAGGCAAATTGACCTTGAAGAGCTTCAAGAGTCAAGTGGTGAAGGAACCTCAAATGATATCGACCAACCTGAGGAGGAAACTCCTGTTGATCCGATAGATGAGTCTGTACCTCCAAGACGTTCCACTAGGGTGAGGAACACACCTGATTTTTATTATGGTTATCACATCACCACTGAAGGTGATACGTTTATTAGTGATAGTACACTAATAGATTTGGATGAACCTAATAACTACAGGGAAGCCATGGCAGGCCCTGAGTCTGCTAAATGGAAGGAGGCTATGGACAACGAGATTCAGTCCATGTATGACAATCAAGTTTGGAACTTGGTTGACAATGTACCAGGTCGTAAGACAGTTGGGTGCAAATGGATCTTCAAGAAGAAGACCGACATGGATGGAAAGGTACATACTTACAAAGCGCGACTGGTTGCGAAGGGCTTTACTCAAACTCCGGGAGTTGACTATGATGAGACCTTCTCACCAGTAGCGAAGATTAAGTCTATTAGAGTATTGTTAGCCATAGCTGCATTTCATGATTATGAAATATGGCAAATGGATGTCAAAACCGCTTTCCTTAATGGAAAGTGGGCTGAGGATGTTTACATGGCTCAACCAGAGGGTTTTGACGATACAAGATACCCTAATAGAGTGTGTAAGCTTGATAAATCCATTTATCGATTGAAACAAGCATCTCGCAGATGGAATCTTTGCTTTGATGAGAAAGTCAATGAGTTTGGCTTTTCTAGGAGTGAGGATGAGTCTTGTGTGTATGTCAGGGCTAGTGGGAGCATAGTTAGCTTCTTGGTGTTGTATGTGGATGACATACTTCTCATAGGAAACGACGTCCCAACCTTGCAGGAGGTTAAGTCCTGGCTTGGGAAGTGTTTCGCTATGAAGGACCTTGGGGAAGCTGCCTATATCCTAGGGATAAGGATATTGAGAGATAGGAGTAAGAGACTAATTGGACTTAGTCAAAGTACTTACTTGGATAAGGTGCTGAAGAGGTTCAGCATGCAAGAATCCAAGAAAGGAGAATTACCAATCTAGAGTAATGCCAGGCTGAGTAAGACTCAGAGTCCGAGTACAGAAGCTGAGATAGCTGAAATGAGTCATATACCATATGCTTCCGTTGTGGGCTCGATCATGTATGCTATGACTTGTACTCGCCCTGATGTGGCCTTTGCTTTGAGCATGGTCAGTAGATATCAAGGGAACCCTGGCAAGGCACACTGGACAGCGGTAAAGAACATTCTCAAGTATCTGCGGAGGACTAAGGATTAGGTCCTTACCCTCGGAGGAAGTGATGACTTGAGAATGGAAGGATATAGCGATGCTAGCTTCCAGACTGATAGGGATAATTTCCGCTCTCAGTCAGGCTGGGTCTTTATCCTAAATGGAGGGGCAATTACTTGGAAAAGTTCCAAGCAGGAGACAGTAGCTGATTCTACTTGTGAATCAGAGTACATAGCAGCAAGTGAAGCAGCTAAGGAGGAAATATGGCTAAAGAACTTCATCGGAGACCTTGGAGTTGTACCAGCTATAAAGGAGCCAATGGAAATTTTCTGTGACAATGAAAGTGCGGTTGCTTTGGCTAAGGAACCGAGAGATCACGGGAGATCTAGGCACATTGACAGAAAATACCATTTCATCAGACATCGAATAGAAGAAGGACTCCTCGTGGCTAAGAGGGTATCATCAGATGAGAACCCGGCAGATCCCCTCACGAAGGGACTGAGCAGGGTTAAGCATTTACAGCATGCGAGGCGCATTGGGCTGAAGGACGATATTAGTTTCAATAATTAGATTCCTGAAACTTGTAAAATGTAATTGACATTTGATGATAAATAAAAGTTGTTATTTATTTATGAGTAAGGTGTTACTATCTTGTGTTGATTGTTTACTATGTTTCAATTTTGCATGTTTTTACTTCCAGAATAATTATGTTATTATTCAAACCATCCACAGTCAGTCAAACTTTGGAAGTAAGTATTGATTTAAGACTGTCATGAATTTGGCTTGTATGATTTGTCTAAAAGTGCTTTGGACAATGCAATGGTTGCTACAACATTCATGAGTACTCATAAGGGCTGAGTATTGGATCCAACCCACGCTCACTTGCATCACTTCATGGAATTTATCTCGAGTGATCGTGAGACGGTAATATCATATAAATCTTCAAACCTAGAGATATGAGTTGTTGACTATGAGTTGGTTATTTATTGATTGTACGAAAACGCATTGGTAACTCGATGTTATAAAACGTGCCTTTGTGAATAATTCAACAAGTAGTTAGTACAAGCATATCAGTCGAAGTTTATCTGTTCCTTCTAGAAATAGAAGCGATATCTGGGCCCCTCGATGATTTGGTTTTGACTTTTGTACCGGGCCCGGTCAGAACCTAATTGATGTGTTCAATTTAGTTCTATGTCGAAACAAATCAGAGATCGAGAAACAAATACTGGACAATAAGTAAGACCATGTTCCATGTGTTTGTCTGGCTGATATCATGAGAACAGAGGATTATATGATCACTTATCTTAAATGGCGTATCATCATCATCTCAGTTCCGAGAGACTTTGAAAGAGCTATGATTGCTAGTCGGATTTTGAAGTCATATTTGCAAATATAGTTATTAGACTTATCCAAGTGGGAGACTGTTGGATATAGTGTCTAAGTCCATAACTTTATTTGGTATGTACTTGACCCGACCCGGCATGGTCCATTTGGGTTGCATGGCATTGCAATACTTGGATAGACTAAATGAGAGAATAAGGCACTTATGATTATTAATATATCATAAGTTCTAATATATTAATAATAGTATTATTTAATTAGTATTGATCAAGTATTAATCTAGTATTAATTTGGTGATCAAAGTGAGACTAATTAAATATATAGGGTTGATTATGACAATCATCAATTCTTTTATGGTGGATTAATGATCCATGGTTTATGGGTTTGGTTATAACCATATGGAGCTCCATGGATAGTCCATGGGAGTTACAAACCCATGGGTCATGAGAAATCAAGAGTCATGACAATTAAGGGCATTCATGTGTAAACCCTAATTGTGATAACACTATAAAAGGAACCCTATAGCTAGCAAAATCGTGACCTAGTGGACCTAGTGTTACTAGAGAGGGCATAACCGATTTTGAGTGCTAGAAGTATTCTCTCAAGTTATTCCAAGTCTTGTGGTGTTGTGTGAAGCATTTGAGGCACAACATTTGGGGTGCTAGGCTCACAAAGTCTTGAAGGAATCCAAGCAACAACAAGGTATGTATTTCTACTAGTTTTTATGTTTTATGTAATCCCCATGCCATGCTAGTTAGGAAATAACCTTGAAAAGAAATTTGCATGTATATAGAGAAAACATAGATTCAAGGTTATTAGGGTTGCATGTACACTTAGGAAGTGTTAGAATGCTCAAAAACCCATCAGTTAGTACATCTATAGTTACTTATATACAATACTACTATACATCTTCATTTTCCCATTACATTCATACAGTGATCTTATCACATAAATGGTAATGTAAACTATCTTCTGGTAATGATAGTCATACTTGGGGAAAACACTCACTTTTACAAAAGAGCAAACATACAGAATTGTCGAGTCTTGGTAGAAGACTACATTCCAATTTAGTAGAAAATATAGGATTTTCTAGGAAGTATACAAACATTTACATCAAACTCTTACAAACATTTTCTTCAAACTTATACAAACAACTGACACTAAAATACTTATGAACTCACCAGCTTAAATGCTAATCTACTCTTTCAAAATAACTTATATTCTCAGGTCACCAGTAGACAGGTACCGATGACCAGGTTTTGAGAAGACGGAGCATGTTCAAGACTCGTCTTTTATTTTGATTCATATTTTGGTGTCTTTCAAACTATACACAGAACACACTTGTATTAAATTATATTATTAATGCAATGGATGATGTTGTTGCTTGTTTACTATTGTGCATTGTTATGATACTGTACATGACGACCTCCGCCCCCGAACGTTTCCGATGTTCTGGTTTGGGGATGCGACACCCGCCTTAAGAGGAAACTACTGATCTACTAATTCAAGATGTGAATTCTCCAATATCAGTGTCTCCTTCCTCTAAAGCTAAAATTGTTCCTCCAATGCCAACTTCTCTTCAGACTGCTTCTACTTTTTAGGGGGAGTCCAGTTCCAACTTCCAACTATTATGCTCTCCTAGCTCTCCTTATTGGTTTAGATGATTCAATATTTTGGAGAAAGACTGTCCAAAGTAGAGAAAGATGTGAATGACATCAAACACTCAATGAGTTTGGTTGATTATGATGATATGATGATTGAATGCACTCATCCTAGATCTTTAGGCACTAATCCTCCACCTCCACCTCCTTCATCAAATACACATCCACCTCCTTCATCAAACACACCTCCACCACCAAATCCCCCTCCTCACACTCCCTCTCCACCTTATGACTCCCCTCCCCAAACCAATGATGCCAAAAAGGGCGAGAATAATCAAGAACCAATGATGACTGCAACAACTCCATCTCAGCCTAAAATGTCTGAATCGGAAAGGGATGATATTCACAAAACAATTGTTGTAGCTGAACAAGAGAGAAATCATCAGCCTATTCCAGATGTTGATGCAAAAAATGATGAACATACTATTCCACACGCTAGGGACCAGTGTAAGACTGATGAGTATGAAGGGTTTCTTGATTTGGGTTTTATGGCACACACAACTATTCCTTTAAGTGTTGTTTACCCTGATTCATAATTTGAGGGGGAGATTCCTCAAGGAACCAATAACGACACTGATTCTGATCGTGATCAGCTCAACCCTAGAAAAAGGAAGGCTTCCTTCTCATGGGGAGCAAATACCGCTGAAGCTGGAAGTTCTTCAGCCGCTGGTAGTTCCCCAACTCCTCCTCTTTCCAAGAAAAGCAAGTTAACAGTTAATATGAAAGAACTCATTGAGAACTGGGAAATGACTATTGAGGACGTCAGAGAAATTGTGTTGGAACATAATGCTACGGTTCGAACAAGAAAAGAGGATCATCGATCTATCAAACTTGTCCAGAATATTGCATCAACTAATTCTCAAGAGACCAATATTCAGCGTTTCAATATTGACGTGGCCAAACGAAACAAAGTCTCTAAGCTGAATGATCGAATCAATCGGAAGAAATTAGGGATGTTCTAGGTAGAATGAATCTCTCAAATTGCATCTAGCCGTTAAATTCAGGTGCACCAAACCCAAGAATGAATCTCTCAAATTGCATCTAGTCGGGAAAAGGGTCGAGTATGAATACATTGAAGTTATATTCGCTCGTGAATTGGTTAAATATGGCTACAACAAGTGGATACAAAT
Source organism: Lactuca virosa (assembly GCF_052849685.1). Classification (NCBI taxonomy): domain Eukaryota; kingdom Viridiplantae; phylum Streptophyta; class Magnoliopsida; order Asterales; family Asteraceae; genus Lactuca; species Lactuca virosa. Next base: position 267,425,657 of record NC_136434.1, read on the forward strand.
TTAGGAGATAATTTCTAAACACAAATATGTTCATGCTCAGGAGGTAAAATTGTCTATTTAACCCCTAGTCAACAAAGTTAAGAAGCTGAACTTAGTTCCTTCGGCGGATCCATCTCAGCCATCTACCGCAGAGAGAATTAGCAAGACCAGAATGTCAAAATACAGTAATGTCCTTCTTCTGTATGGCACTCCCTACATCAACAACAAGCTACCTCTCTTTAGCCCAAGATTTAGAACAAGGTCTTGAAGGGTAACTAGAAAACCTTACTCAAAAAGGAATACCCTAACAAAAAGTGAACCAGTCAAGGTTCATGCAATAAGGCTAGCCAACTCCTTGGCGTAAAAACACAGGCCTATGACTCAAAAGAAGGACGAGAACTAAGTTTACTAGAGCGAACTCCCGGTCCAAAGCCAAAATATTACGGATAAGAACAAATTGTTGGGTTTTGAGCACTCTAACACTTCCTAAGTGTACATGCAACCCTAATAAACCTTGGATCTATGTTTGTCTAAGGTACATGCAAAATATTATTTTCCAAGGTTTATAACCTATCTAGCATGGCATGGGGTACTTTTAAACATAAAAGAACTAGATGAATTACATACCTTTTGTTGATTGTTGATTCCTTGGAGTTTGAGAGCCAAGCACCAATAATGTGAATGCCTCAAATGGAAATCACAAATCACCACAAACTTGGAAAATGTATGAGAGAGTATACTAACTCTTAGATTTCGGCCACCACTATTACACACACACTTAGGGTGTTTTTCATGCAACATAAGCTTGTTTATATAGTGTGCATGGTTAGGGTGAAACCCTAATAACCCATGTCTTTTCCTCTTCCAAGGATCCATGGGTTAAAAGCTCCATGGATCATCCATGGACTTCCATATAAGCTTAGCCCATTAACAAATGAGCATTAGCCCACACCATATAAATATAATAGCCCATGATTTAATTAGTCTTCCTTTTAATCACTAAATCAATTCATAATTAATTCAAGATTAGAACTAATTAAATAACATGACTTTATATTAATATATTATAACTTATAATATATTAATAAATCGTAAGTATACAATTCTCATAAAATTATCCATAAACAGTTTGGGTGAAGTGCAACCCAAATGGACCATGCCGGGTCGGGTCAAGTATATACCAAATAAGTTATGGACTTAGACACCTTATCCAACAGTCTCCCACTTGGATAAGTCTAATAACTGTATTTACGTATGTTACATCAGGAACCAACCAGCAATCGTAGCTCTCAAAAACTCTGTTGAACTATGAAGCGCCATTTTAGATAAGTGATCATATAATCCTCTGTTCTCATGATATCAGCCGGACAAATACATGGAACAACGTCGTACTTATTGTCCAGCAGTTTGTTTCTCGATTTCCGATTTGTTTGACAAAGAACTAAATTGAACACATCAATTAGGTTCTGACCGGGCCCGGTACATAGGTCAAAACAAAATCATCGAGGGGCCCAGATATCGCTTCTATTTCTAGAAGGAACAGATAAACTTCGACTCATATGCTTGTTCTACTACTTATTGAATTGTACACAAAGGCACGTTTTATAACATCAAGTTACTGATGCGTTTTCGTGCAATCAATGTACAACCAACTCATAGGTAACAACTCATATCTCTAGGTTTGAAGACTTATATGATATTACCGTCTCACGATCACTCGAGATAAATTCCATGAAGTGATGCAAGTGAGCGTGGGTTAAATCCAATACTCATAACTTATGAGCACTCATGAGTGTTGTAGCCATGTCCAACATCTTAGACCTCTACAACCAACTCATGACAGTCTTGATTCATATCTACTTCCAACATATGACCGACTGTGGATGGTTTGAATAACTTAATCATTCGGAAAGAATAACCTAGTTATTATGGAAGTCAAAACATGCAAAGTGAAACACAAGAATAATCGAATCCAATATGGTCTCAGAACCCTTTTGAATATAAATAAAACCACCTTTTATTTATCACCATGTTGATTACACATTATTCATTGTATAATGTTTCAAATAATCAACTTAATACTTGAATAAAAACAACAGTTGTCCCATGCTCCTAGCATGTACACTTTGTTTTTCTAAACAATAGTTATGCTATACTCCAAGTATGCACACTATGTTTGTGTATGATCTTTACTTTGTGAAATAGATCATTTGAACATGATTCCAATAATGCTCATTTCACAATCCCAAATCCTTATTGTAAATGTAAAAATTTCTAATTCCTACCATTTACCAAAAAAACTGTTAGATTTTAAACTTTTATGCAATGTTCCTCTTGTAATGATTATGCACAAAGTCACAAAACTTGTCAACAGTCATTACAGAGTATTCCAAAGGAGATCAACTCTATGGAAACGAAGTCTCATATTCAAAGTACATTGCTTTGAACATCCTTCTTGCACTAAGGTTTTCTAATCTTACACAGATTGAATAACTTCCACCTATGGAGAAATTTCCATAGTCCCATTTTGACTATCACTTCCGAACAAGAGTTACCTCTTTTCAGAATATGTCAATATGGTCATTTCCAACAATTTATATCCTACTTCCAACTGTCCCCGAGCAACCAATCTTTGGAGAACCTTAGATTGTCCTCGACAATTGCTTAATCACTTTAGTCATATCCAATTCTAGACTTTTCCCTTTATAATGCCCTAAGCATTTGGAAAATTTAGAAAGGATAAATATTATAGCACATGAAATCGATCCTATATCTGAAGCATATGGGACACGATTCATGATGTCTCACATAAAGACATGATACTAGACCAGTCTTTTGCTACAATAAGGATGAATATTATAGCACATGAAATCGATCCTATATCCGAAGTATATGGAACACGATTCATGATGTCTCACATAAAGACATGATACTAGACCAGTCTTTTGCTACAATATTTTATTTGCCATGTTTTCAAAATTTAACTATGAAGAGGGATGCCGTAATCATAATCGAATTTTGATAACGCAATATATATAGAATTTCTTTAAGTTGAACCATTCCAACATAAAATACATATATATATATATATATATATATATATATATATATATATATATATATATATATATATATATATATCCTTGACCAAAGATGATTAAAAACTCAATCTAAGCTTTTAGAATTGAAATGAAGTATAATTTCCTCTCCCTTAATTATAGCAAAACAACTTTTCAACCCCTACAACTTTACGAATTGAAACTTTTGGTTTTCTATAATTAACATTGCTAACTTGCAACACTAAACATAATAATCATGCTCCCACTAACATGATGATTATCAGCATAAGACTTATGCTCCCACTAGCTCTGACATATTTCCAGAAATCAGCTGGACTTCTGAAATTTAGATTCGTACACCCTTTCTTAGATAGCTCACATGTGTGTCTAAACAATTTCCAGAACTATGAAAAGGGCTGCCGGAATCATAGTCTTAATTGTTTAGACCTTTGCCATTTCTCACAAGTCCATGTTAGTGTGCCGGTTAACCACACACGCTCCACTAACGACTTTGAGAATGCAAACATCACAATTGCTATCTACTTAAAATCTTCTTAGTGAAAGCATTTCCTCACCATCATTTTCATGAATCGGAGAGAAACCTTATGACACTTAGATTTTATAGTGTATGAGTTTCTATTCATGTGAATTTGTCAAAACCATAATCACAAGACAAGGTTAGTGACAAATTAGCCTTACATGGATTGAACTTGTTCAATCTTAATTTCTTGTCACCTGGTAGCACAAGGCCCACCAATGCTTCCAAGCTGTTATATACACAGTTTAGAACTAACAAAACTCATATGCATAGTCAACTTAATAGGAACAGACACAGAAACAAGAATTATGTCAACTTAATAGGTTGCAAACCTTAAGTCGTGTGCTAGTGATAAAACTCAGGTTTTACTCTTGATATCTTGAAATCCTTTCAGGATCTTAAAGACTCCCACTGTCCTCTTGACATATAAGTTTCCCTAGTCAAGGACCATTCCTTGACAAAACAAATATTCAAGGAATAGTGCGGACTCTTATCAAGATAAACACTTCACACAATTGGTCTTAGTTGGTCTTTGTCTTATCCAAGACATCACAACTTACCAATTTCAAATGTACAGGAGTAGAAAACATTTTACACTACATTTGATAAGTGTTTTAAACCTTAATTTATGTCACTCAATGTTACAATCTTGGAGTATGACTCTAAGAGTTGTTTTTGGAACGAAGTATGATCCATCTTCTTGATTTTAACCATTCCAACAATTCACGACCCCTCATCTTAGTCATAACAATGCACTAAGATGTCCTTAGAGTATGAATTTGTGATATGGTTTCATAATCATTAAGATGATCATAAAACATGATACTAAAGTACTCTCCCATCTTTTCAGATTTGAGAAACTTTTTATCTCTGTGCCAAATTTGATTCTTCTCATCCGTACTGCCATACATTGAAACTTTTCCAATGTTACAGAATTATACTTAACCTTATAAGTATAACCATATTTACTAATCTATAGTAAATCATGACGAATCGATCTTTGTGGTGGACCTTGACCAGCACACACCCAGTGTGCCTAACTCCTTAGTCCTTCAATTGGCTCACATATGCATGTGATCAATGAATTAGTCTCAATTTTACAAAGATGAGAATTCTCATTCATCATACAATACAACTTGTATGATTCCAAGTTTCTGTCTAACTGAAGCTTGGGTGATGAGAACCTTTGCTCATTTGGTAAATTCAGACACTACCACAAATGAGAGAATCAAACTCATATTTCCAATATTGCTAGAAATATACAAACATCAATTTTCCATAAATGCCATTGTAAGGGGATATAATATAAAATAAACTAAACAAAACTTTTATTTCTTTATAAAATGCGGAAAAATATTCCTTACAATGCATCTTCAAATGAAAACTATGATATTACATATTTCCTAGCAATCTATCATAACTTTTAAGTAGTAGCTCAAAAATCCGATCCTCGAACCATGCGATAGAAATCCATCTTCGTGATCAGATTCAGCACACTCTTATTTTAACCTTCCTTTTGCTCGATCCTGCTAAACATCAAGATGCAACCTAGTCACATCATGTAATAAGAATCAATAATTAGGAATTTTAACAAAGTTAGATAGTGGACTTACCTGAAGCCGAGTCAAACATTTTGTCTCCACTTGCTTTCAAACATTTCAGGTATTCAGGGCAGCTTCGCTTCCAATGTCCCTTCTCATGACAATAAAAACATATAGACTCTTTGGGAATGGTACATGAGACAATCACAGACTTAGCCTTTCCCTTTACCTTTTGGTCAACCGGGTTGACCAAGGCCGATCCCTTTTCATTGGGAAGAGAAAGCTTTTCTGGACTTCCAATGTTACCATTGTCCATGTCCATGGAAGTTTGAGAATTAGACCTTCCATCAATATTTGCTTGACCATTGCGCCAAATCATTGCTGATTCAGCAACAACAAGCAAATAAGAAAGATCTATTAGGGTTATGTCAGGATCTGTCATATGGTAGTCTTTAATAAACTCACCATACGACTCAGGAAGTGACTAAAGAACCCAGTCAACAGCGAACTTCCTTGAAATAACAGCACCCAACATTCTCAACCTGTCAATGTGTGACTTCATTCCTAAGACATGAGTGCACACAGGTCTTCCATCTTTATGTTTCATTTCTAGTAGAGCTTGAGTGACCTTGAACCTTTCAAGTCTTCGGGCTTGTGGGTCAGGGAGAATAAATGGAGGAGGTGGAGGGAGTGAAGCATGATGTTGAGGGACATCATCTTCAAGAGGAAAGCTTGTTCCAAGCGATTTGGGAAGATCATAGTTGTCTGAACCAGACATCTACAATGGGAGAAAATCAAGTTAGTTGATTCAAGTCCTTAATATAACACCCAATATGAAATATTAAGGCTAGGACCCAACACAATATTTTATAACTTGGAAGAGGGATGCCGTAATCCAAGCTATAAAATATTTGAAGGTAGGCGAATGACGATTCACCAATTTCCACCATAAAAAACGAAATAATTTATTAGGTTTTAATTGGATTTGAAACTCCTAGATCTTTTGAGATTCATTGAACTTTTCAATGGCATGTTTCAATCTCGATTGTGCCCTCTCAAGTTTTCTGACTGGGATGCCGAGGATCACAAAACAAGGTGTGAATAACCATGCAAACTCACTAGGTACCCTTAATATTATCACCTAATCGATGTGCCGGTTAACCACACACGCTCCACCGATCTATGATAAACATTAAGTCACCCTTCGTGATCCTTACTAGTCCAAGTTAGTGTGCCGGTTAACCACACACGCTCCACCAACGACTTGGTAAGGTACAAAGTGTGAATTCCATGGACTAGCACCAAGTTCACATTTTTCCTAAAGTAACTAAGATTGGGAATTAAAATATTTAGTTACTTTATAATAATCATTATACTTTTAATGAGGATTTAAAGTCATTGTCCTACCCGTTCGGCTAACGACCCTCCGCCGATCAAGGAAGCGGTGGGTAAGAGTGGACACCCATTAAGCTGCCATTTTATAGGCAACAACCTTATACCCCCTTATAGACCGGCTTCGTGAATGAGGCCTGCTAACGGTAGAACGACTTATTCTTATACATATATATAATAATTAACCATTAATGTTATAAATAATATAAGTGTTGAATTTTAACCATTAAAACTCTAAGGGTTGGAATTAAAGTTTATTAAAGTGTGTGAAACTTTACAAATTCCAAAACTTGAGGGCAAGTTTTGTAACTATCCAAAACTTTTCATTTCATAACTTATGAATTAAAGGTTCATAAAAATGAAGACTCTTCATTTTTATGTAACTTATGTGTTTAAATGTGTGTTTAAAAGAAGTGACCTTTGGATATCCATAACTTGAGGACAAATTATGGACTCCATTAAAACACATAAATGATCAAGAATTAATCCTAAACAATTCAGCAAATAATTCCTATCATCTTCTAAATTCATAAGAACATGAACATGATCATCAAAGTTTCAAGAATTATATGAACACATACAAAGCATGAAATTTTGATATAAGCTATTGTAAATGGATTAGAACAACCATTACACCAACTAAAACAAGTTTTAAAACACCAAAACAGTTTAGGGTAATGTTTCTAGTCCATTTCCAGCAGCAAAAGTCGAAAATCTGCATTCTGAGGCTCCTACTCGCCGCGTGCACGAACCTACTCGGCGAGTAGGATGAGTTTAGTCATGGACTCGGCGAGTTCATCATGCAGACAGCAAGAAAATCGACTTTTTCCACTATTTTGCATCAAGTATCAAACAAACAAGCCTAGGCTCTGATACCACTGTTGGGTTTTGAGCATTCTAACACTTCCTAAGTGTACATGCAACCCTAATAAACCTTGGATCTATGTTTGTCTAAGGTACATGCAAAATATTATTTTCCAAGGTTTATAACCTATCTAGCATGGCATGGGGTACTTTTAAACATAAAAGAACTAGATGAATTACATACCTTTTGTTGATTGTTGATTCCTTGGAGTTTGTGAGTCAAGCACCAATAATGTGAATGCCTCAAATGGAAATCACAAATCACCACAAACTTGGAAAATGTATGAGAGAGTATACTAACTCTTAGATTTCGGCCACCACTATTACACACACACTTAGGGTGTTTTTCATGCAACATAAGCTTGTTTATATAGTGTGCATGGTTAGGGTGAAACCCTAATAACCCATGTCTTTTCCTCTTCCAAAGATCCATGGGTTAAAAGCTCCATGGATCATCCATGGACTTCCATATAAGCTTAGCCCATTAACAAATGAGCATTAGCCCACACCATATAAATATAATAGCCCATGATTTAATTAGTCTTCCTTTTAATCACTAATTCAATTCATAATTAATTCAAGATTAAAACTAATTAGATAACATGACTTTATATTAATATATTATAACTTATAATATATTAATAAATCGTAAGTATACAATTCTCATAAAATTATCCATAAACAGTTTGGGTGAAGTGCAACCCAAATGGACCATGCCGGGTCGGGTCAAGTATATACCAAATAAGTTATGGACTTAGACACCTTATCCAACATAAACAACTCTCATCAACAAAAAAAGAGTATTCTTCAAGTCCTAAAAACTTGCCAAGCAACAAGAGTCACACCCAATCAATTCCTAAGGCCAACATGAATCTTTGGAAAGAAACCTCCCCTAGTGGACAAAAATACAAAAAATGTTACCTCAAAGGCTGACATTAACCTTTGAGAATAATCCAGACCCAGAATGGCTTACATGAACCATCTGGGAGTATAACATGCAAGTTATAAACAAAAGCAATCATACCATAGCCATAAGCCAAAATATATTGTCTATCGGACATATCTCGGACCTAAACAAGGCCATGTATGGCAAACCGCCGGTCGAGGCGGCAGAACATGTCGGGCTGTATGACTTACTTCATGGATCACATGTAAACTGAATATATAGCACAAGTACAACAATAAACAAAACATCATTTGTATTCCATCTTCATGTTTGAATACATGATTCGTATAGATAATAGTATAGCAAATGAATTACCTTAAACATGTAGGAAGATATAACAAAAACTAGTAAACTAGATAGCCCGAAATCCATGACTAATTTTTCATCTAAATTGCTTGATTACTGATTCCATGAGAATACATGTAGTTTTGAGGGTCAACACAAGTTTGGTGAGAGTTACAGGTTTTTTGCTAACATCAGTGATACTTTTAAAAAGTCTAAAAAGTATTTTTCATTGTAAGTAAAACTATACTGTGTTTGCAATGAGTCCTTAAATAGCCATTGAAAACCAAAAGATGTCTTTGCATAAGTAAATCCTTACTTAAAACTGTGTTTGTAAAGAGTCTTTAAATAACCATTGAAAACCAAAAGATGTCTTTTCATAAGTAAATCCATACTTAAAATTGTTTTGAGAGAACTCAAATCCATGGTTTTGTAGTAAGAGAGAAAGATTCTAGTTAATGTTTATAGTGAGTCCTATGATTGAGCTATGTGACTAAATGTACCATCCTACAATGCTTCATTGTACGTCGTAGTAACGATAGCATATACTTATTGATTGATTGGTCGAGGTTGTAGCTAGCAAGCATAGTTAGGGATGTCGACTAAGTATAGATCTATACATACGTATTTCGCTCCGAAGATTAACGGTTATAGTAGTGTGGCTATGCTAAGTGTTTAGACTTAGCTAATGAATAGTGTCTCATTGTGAAGCCCTAAACTATGGTACGTGAATAGCTTTCACCCTAACTTATATGTAGATAAGTCACTAGGCATAATGAATTGTATAAAGTTTATAAAAGCTAAGTATAATCTTTATAACTTATACGAATATGTATTTAAACACACACACACACACATAGACACACACACACACACACACACATATATATATATATATATATATATATATATATATATATATATATATATGTATTTGAAAGACAAAACAAGAAAACTAATCTAGAATGTCGTTTGTGTCTTTGTTTTAGAAAAAATTGTAGAAAAATCATTGTGAGTTAGAATTAGGATCCGTAAACTCTCAATGTTTAAAAATTGAGTCTACTTTGTTTCTAATGTTGTTCCTGGCCTGATATGAATCCTAACTGAGCTAAAAATGACTGTTATTACAGACTGGTCTGAAAAGTGACTGCAATGATATACAGTTTTGCAAAAATCATAATAAATTGTATAAATAACGTATCAACATGTGTGAGTAGTACGTGAAAATGTATTGATCTGAAATACTTACATAAAAAACAATTTTGTAAACCATAAGGCTTAATATGGGCAAAATAGGCTTTGAATTGACCATAATTTTTCACATAAAATCATAGCATTTTGTAGTATGTTTTTCAACAGTGTTTTTGCATAAACAAAATATGTGAGCACATGTATCCCCCGGCCCCCAACGGAAATATATAAAAACTATAAAAAGGGGCCGTAAGCACTCACCTTAATTCGTGAACTCAGTTTTTAGATGTAAGAATGTGATCGTGTTCGGGAAGTACCGCGAAATAGCATCAACTAGCAATAACTTTTAACTCGGTTTTGGACTCGCAATAACACCAAAAAATGTCGCTAAAACTCGAGACTTGGAGTTGGTATTATATGTGAAAATGGAACCAAGAGGTAGAAAACAAGAGTTGGTGGAATGGCGGTGAAAGACCCCTTTCACACTTAACATTATCATAAAGCCAAAAATATGCTACATGCATATTTATAATTTACATTACTGGTCTTATTACAAAAGACTGGATAGAAACCGACTATTAAGGTTTTTACAAAGTTTCATAAAATACATAACTACCCAGGAATTTATAACACATATACATATACATATATGTATGATAAGTACAAACATAGTAGTGTTAACTATTCTAAGTCTTCCAACAAAACATGTTTACCCTGGATGCTTATCACCTGAAATAGGTAAACTTTGAGAGGGATAAGCGGGTGACGCTTAGTGAGTTCAATAACATTTACAATATATCGTTATGCTATATATATATATATATATATATATATATATATATATATATATATATATATATATATATATATATATATATATCAATATGACAGAAGCAAAGAGGAACAAAGAACAACAAAGGCATATGTGTATCATATGACAAGCTTTCCATATTAACCAATTATTAGATTCAAAGATTTACAATCAATGAGACACAATAATTTCAACATGATATACATCATAAAGCTTCAGCCCAAGTGGCACAAAAAATAAACAATTTCTTATTATCATTTTCGTAGAATATACAGGCTTTCAGCCCTACCTAGCCTATGCAAATACCTAAAGTGATACGAGTCATGCTCTACATGGCCAAAGGCACAAAGCCAATACCAAAAGTGATAGGAATCATGCTCTACATGGCCAAAGGCATAATACCAATACCAGAATAATATGAGAAAACACATTGCACATATAACACATAACATACAATTGTCCCTATATTGAACTCGCCGTGAAATAGTCGAATGTTGCGATGAAATTACTCCCTAAGTGTGTTTTTGATGGTAGAATCTGACTAGATACTGTCAGCAGTTAGCGATCGTCGGCTCGGGAAAATAGTTCAAAATCAGCAATACGGGAGAGTGGGTTGCCTTTTTTGTAAACGGAAACAAGAGGGCTGATCCTCTATTTATAGGTCAAAAATTCGACTCTCACGTCGTGAGCCATATAAGCTCACGTCGTGAGTTTGTTTGGATCAGCTTCTAGGCTTGCCGCGTGTGTTCTAGGCTTGATAGGTGTCGATCAACTACCTCACGTCGTGAGCCATACTTGCTCACGTCGTGAGTTTGGTCAGACCTCGAACTCCAGAAATTCATAACTTTCGCATACGAACTCCATTTTTAACGTTCTTTATATCCATGCGTAGGTGAGATTATACTCTACAACTTTCGTTTAGACTCTGTCGGCTAACTTTGACTTTATTTTTAAATTTATATTTTTAATAGGTCGGGACTGGAAAAGTCCATTAAAAATTCATAACTTCTTCATCTGACATCCGTTTTCATCTGTCTTTTTACCGTTGAACTACTATTGACGAGATATTCGATTATCATTTAGGTTGTGTCGGCTAAAGATTGCTCGATCTATAAACTGAATTTCGGGTTGTAGACTGTTATGCCGAATCCTTAGAAAAATCATAACTTTTCGCTCGAAACTCCATTTTCGATGAGGTTTTTGCCTATACGTTTCTAACGAAATAATTTACAACTTTCAATAACATCAGTTTTACTTATTTGCAACTTAAATGATATATTTTCGTTAATTTCAATCGTTGACTTTTTGATCGGAATCACATAAGACTTCCCATCACTTCCAATACTTTCCGAATGATTCTAAACATAGTTTTACTTCAAATCTCATAAAAATATCTTGTTAGAACTCAACACTCAAAACTATATAATATTTTATAATATTCATTTTTTAGCTAACAAGCTTACAAAACACGAGAATTGAATAAGGTTATTAACGTGTATGTTACAAATACCTCCTCCTTTTGAGGATTTCGTCCCCAAAATCATGACGATTTAAACAAGTGGGGATATTTTTCTCTTATCTCGTTCTTATTTTCCCAAGTATAATTTGTGCCTCGATGGTGTTTCCACTTGACAAGCACCAACTCCACTTCTTTATTACGTAGATCAACCGTTCTTTCGTTTATAATCTCTTCAGGCTCTTCTATATATCTTAATTTATTATCCAGTTTCACCTCGGATAATGGAACCGTTTCATCATATATGCTCAAACATTTACGCAGATAACTCACATGAAATACATCATGAATACCTGCCAAATTTTATGGCAATTCCAAGCGGTATGCTTGTTTACCAATTCTTTAGACGATTTTGAAAGGACCAACAAGTCTTGGACTCAGTTTTCCTTTCTTCCCAAATCTCATAATGCCTTTCCATGGGGATATTTTCAGCATTACAAAATCACCCACTTGGAATTCTATGGGTTGTCTCCTCTTTTCTGCATAGGAATTTTGTCGATCCTGGGCCGCTTTCGTTCTTTCTCGTACAATTTGAATCTTATTTGTGGTGTCTTGAATCATTTCAGAGCCACCAAGGATTTCTGTCCTACATCACGCCAACATAATGGTGTACGACATTGTGCCCATATAGTGCTACATATGGTGGAATTTTGATTGAAGTGTGGTAACTGTTATTATATGAAAATTCGACAAGAGGTAAGTACTTATCCCAGTTACCACCGAACTCCAAGACGCATGCACGAAGCATATCTTCCACTGCTTGGATTGTTCTCTCCGTCTGACCATCTGTTTGGGGATGATAAGTTATGCTAAGAGGAACCCGAGATCCCAATTCACGTTGCATACTCGCCCGAGAAATGAAGCGAGTATCACGATCGGAAATAATCTTTAGTGGCACACCATGTCTCGCAACAATTTCATCCAAGTATACTTATGCGTATTTCTCCATTGGAGTTGTTTCACGCATGGCAAGAAAATGTGCACTCTTAGTCAGCCGGTCGATAATTACCCAAATGTTATCATTCTGTCTTGCAGTCTTTGGCAATTTGGTAATAAAATCCATCGACAGCTCTTCCCATTTCCACACGAGAACACTAAAACTTTTTGGAATTCCGTATGGCTTTTGGTGCTCCACTTTGACTTGTAAGCATACTAAACATTCTTGCACGTATCTTTCGATGTCTCTCTTTAATCCAGGACACCAATAATTAGCCCGTACATCATAGTACATTTTACTAGTACCATGATGTATTGATAGCTTAGACTTATGGGCTTCATCTAAAATCTTCTGTCTCAATCCACCAATCTTTGGAATCCATAGCAGATTCTTAAATACTTTCAATCCACGTGGATCATCAAGTAAAATATCACATTAATTTACCATCCCTTCCTTCTTCACATTTTCTGGCTTTAAGGCTTCTACTTTCCATTTTTCTAGCTCATCAAGAATACTGAACTTAACTATATTGTGAGTAATAACATAACACACACTATTATGATAAACCTTTCTGCTAAGTGCATCTGCAACTATATTGGCCTTTCCAGGATGATACAAGATTTCACAGTCATAGTCTTTGATCAGCTCCATAGCTCGTTGTTGTCTCATATTCAAAGTTTGCTGACTGAATATATACTTGATACTTTTGTGGTCGGTAAACAATTGGATTTATGTACCAAAAAGATAATGCCTCCAAAGTTTTAAGGCAAATACCACTACAGTGAGTTCGAGGTCATGAGTGGGATAATTCTTTTCATAATCTTTCAGTTGTCTTGAAGCATAGGCTATTACTCTACCACGTTGCATCAACACACAACTGAGTCCCAACCTTGAAGCATCGCTATACACAGAAAAATCATTATCACCTTCTTGAAGTGATAAGATAGGAGCATGAGTCAAAAGATCTTTTAATGTTGAGAACGCTTTTTCTTGGGCTTCACCCCATTCAAACTTTGCTTCTTTTCGTGTGAGACTTGTGAGAGGTACAGCTATACGTGAAAAATCTTTAATGAATCTCCGGTAATATCCCGCGAGACCCAAGAAACTGTGAATTTTAGAAGGATTACGGGGCGCTTCCCAATTCTAAATGGCTTCAATTTTGGTAGGATCTACTGATATACCGTCACTAGAAATCACATGGCTGAGAAATTGAATTTGGCTAAGCCAAAATTGACATCTTGAGAATTTAGCATATAGTTTCTCCTTTCGAAAAAGTTCTAATATTTCACAAATATGAATGGCATAGTCAGCTTCAGACTTGGAATAGATTAGAATCTCATCAGTGAGTACGATGACAATTTTATCGAGCATTGGACGGCATACCCGATTCATCATATCCATGAATACAGCAGGATCATTTGTCAAACCGAATGGCATGACAAGAAATTCGAAATTCCCATAACGAGTGCGGAAAGCAGTCTTTGGTATATCCTTCTCGTGAACTTTCAACTGATGATAGCCAGACCTCAAAACAATCTTCGAGAAATAGCTAACACCCTGAAGTTGATCAAACAGATTGTCTATGCGAGGTAGTGGATACTTGTTTTTGATAGTTACCTTATTTAGCTCGCGGTAATCAATACACATTCGCATCGACCCATCCTTCTTCTTGACAAACAATATTGGAGCACCTCAAGGAGAGGTACTCGGTCGGATAAAGCCCTTGTCAAGTAATTCCTGCAGTTGAATCATCATTTCCTTCATCTCAGCTGGTGCAAGACGATAAGGTGTCTTTGCAATCCGAGCAACACCAGGCATAAGGTCAATTCAGAATTCTACTTGCCTATCCGGAGGAAGTCCAGAAAAATCATCAGGGAAAACATCAGGATATTCATTAACAACGGGAACGTCATTTACATTTTTCTTCCCCTCTTTTGAGATATCAACTGTATAGGCTAGATAAGTAGAACACCCCTTCGATATAAATTTACGAGCTTTTAGGAAAGAGATTATTTTTAAGATTTTAAGTCTTTATTCACCGTAGACATAAATAGGATTCTCCCATTCAATAGGAATGTGTACCATCTTTTTGTAGCACAAGAGTTCTGCATGGTTCTTTGACAACCAATCCATGTCGAGAATGATATCAAAGTTGGTCAAGGAGATAGGAATCAGGTTAGCAAGAAAATTATAACCTCAATCTCTGTGACACAATCTCTATACACTTTATCAGCAATTAATGACATACTTCCCGTTGTATCTACATGAAACGGTTGGGCGATTGCATAGCAAGAAATTTGAAAAGAATGCGTAAATTCATGAGACACAAAAGAATCTAAGGCACCAGAATCAAATAAGATGTGAGCAGGCCTAGCTTTTGGTACCTCCTCCTTTTTAGTTGAAGTACGCGCCAGTTGTTGAACAAAAGCTTGACTTCCCACCATTTGGCTAGTAAGAGTAGGGCAGAAACGCTTCTTGTGGCCAGTAACACCACAAGCATAGCATGTAACATTCTTCATCGGACAAACAGGATTCATGTGACCCGTTTCTCCACATCCGTAACAGATCACCGGTCCTTTTTCTATTATGCGTTGACCTTGGTGACTCTTTCCACATTTTTGACACGATGGTGGTTGAAGAGAAAAAGATTGTGACCTACCGCGGCCACGAAAGGTATTATGAGATAGTACTTGTTTGCCAGGATTAGATCGAGCAGATTGAGTCGATGGAATAGAGGAAACAAAATAGTTGGATCGACACGTGGATGCTTCGGAACAGAAAGAGTGGCACCACGTATCTCTAAGTCATGCTCGCGCTTTCGGGCATACTCAACAGCTTTATCAAATGACAGAATATCTCGATTGATCACGAAATCATGGATTTCATATCGTAATCCTTCCATGAATAACTGAATTTTATCGTCTTCAGTTGGAATATACTTTGCAGCAAACCGTGCTCTTTGATTGGATTGAGTTTCATATTCATTCATGGTCATTCCTCCTTGCTTAAGTTCGAGGAACTCTTTCTCCAATCTTCTCCTCGTGTCTAGAGGACAATACTTTTCTAGCAAGCGAGTTTTGAACATCTCCCAAGATAAATTCTCCTGGTCATACTCGTTGAGAGCTTCAAATGTTGCTTCCCACCAGACCAAGGCTTCTCCGATGAGCATTGCGGAAGCATAATTAACCTTGTCTTCATTAACCACATGAGAGATACGGAATACTTTTTCTGTGTTCTGGATCCAGGTAAGAATAAAAATGGGATTAAGGACACCTGAAAACTCCGTAGCACCACTACTCTTGAGAGTTTTAAATGAGGGACGTTTCGCCTTCTCTCTTGAAGATTCTTTGGTGGATTTCTCTTTACCCTTATCATTATCCTTTTTGTGTTCTTCGAGAGTCTGCCGAATAACACCAGTAAGTTTACCCAAGAGTCGCTCCTCATGAGGGGATACTGGAGTATCTCCTTCATCAGGATGAGGATCTCCACCCACTTCTGGTGTATGGCTACCCTCCTGCTCAACCATTGCTCTGAAAATTTGGAGTAATATGGCACGTTAAAATATAAGAACTTATCATTACTCAACACCCCACTTAAGTCTTTCCTATGGTTTGTATCCATATACTCACAATGAATTCGTTCATATATTGAACTTCCGACGGTTTAAGTCTAAATACCAGTCTGTGGTATTTAGTTCACTTAAACTACTGCTCCGATACCAAGATTGAAAGACCCCTTTCATACTTAACATTATCATAAAGTCAAAAACATGCTACATGCATATTTATAATTTACATTAATGGTCTTATTACAAAAGACTGGATACAAACCGACTATTAAGGTTTTTACAAAGTTTCATAAAATACATAACTACCCAGGAATTTATAACACATATACATATACATATATCTATGATAAGTACAAACATAGCAGTGTTAACTATTCTAAGTCTTCCAAAAAAAACATGTTTACTTTGGATGCTTATCACCTGAAATACTTAAACAATGAGAGGGATATGCGGGTGACGCTTAGTGAGTTCAGTAACAGTTACAATATATCGTTATGCCATATATATATCAATATGACAGAAGCAAAGAGGAACAAAGAACAACAAAGGCATATGTGTATCATATGGCAAGCTTTCCATATTAACCAATGATTAGATTCAAAGATTTACAATCAATGAGACACAATAATTTCAACATGATATACATCATAAAGCTTCAGCCCAAGTGGCACAGAAAATAAACAATTTCTGATTATCATTATGCTAGAGTATACAGCCTTTCAGCCCTACCTAGCCCTATGCCAATACCAAAAGTGATACGAGTCATGCTCTACATGGCCAAAGGCACAAAGCCAATAATACCAAAAGTGATACGAGTCATGCTCTACATGGCCAAAGGCATAATACCAATACCAGAATAATAAGAGAAAGCACATTGCACATATAACACATAACATACAATTGTCCCTATATTGAAGTCACCGTGAAATAGTCGAATGTTGCGATGAAATTACCCCTAAGTGCATTTTTTACGGTAGAATCTTACTAGACACTGTCAGCAGTTAGCGATCTTCGGCTCGGGAAAATAGTTCAACATCAGCAATACAGGAGAGAGGGTTGCGTTTTTGTGTAAACGGAAACAAGAAGGCTGATTCTCTATTTATAGGTCAAAAATTCGACTCTCACGTCGTGAACCATATAAGCTCACGTCGTGAGTTTGTCCGGATCAGCTCGTAGGCTTGTCGCGTGTGCTCTAGGGTTGAGAGGTGTCGATCAACTACGTCACGTCGTGGGCCATACTTGCTCACGTCATGAGTTTGGTCAGACCTCGAAGTTTGTGTTCCGAACTTCAGAAATTCATATCTTTCGCATACGAACTCCATTTTTGACGTTCGTTATATCCACGCGTAGATGAGATTATACTCTACAACTTTCGTTTAGACTCTATTGGCTAATTTTGACTTTATTTTTAAAGTTATTTTTTTAATAGGTCGGGACAGGAAAAGTCCATTAAAAATTCATAACTTCTTTATCCGACATCCGTTTTCATCTGCCTTTTTACCTTTGAACTACTATTGGCGAGATCTTCGATTATCGTTTAGGTTGTGTCGGCTAAAGATTGCTTGATCTATAAACCGAATTTCGGGTTGTACACTGTTATGCCGAATCCTTAGAAAAATCATAACTTTTCGCTCGGAACTCCGTTTTCGAGGAGGTTTTCGCCTATACGTTTCTAACGAAATAATTTACAACTTTCAGTAACATCAGTTTTACTTACTTTCAACTTAAATGTTATATTTTCGTTAATTCCAATAGTTGACTTTTTGATCGGAATCACATAAGACTTCCCATCACTTCCAATACTTTCCGAATGATTCTAAACATAGTTTTACTTCAAATCTCATAAAACTATATTGTTAGAACTCAACGATCAAAACCATATAATATTTCAAATATTCATTTTTAAGCTAACAAGCTTACAAAACACGATAATTGAACAAGGTTATTAACGTGTATGTTATAGGCGGTTTAATGTTTGTGGTTTACCGGCAGTGAATGGCTTCTCCGACGGGGAGTTGTAGCCGAGAGAAAGGGCAAGAGAGAGAGAGAGATATATATATATATATATATATATATATATATATATATATATATATATATATATATATATATAGAGAGAGAGGGAGAGGTTGAGAGCGTTTGTTGGCTTAATTGGTGATGGAAAATGGGAAGAGCTGAGCTCTATTTATATCCCTAAGGATGTCTCACAAGGCCATGCAAGACCATACCCTTTTGGAAATTCAAACACATAAGAGGCCATGCAAGTCCTTTGGAAGAATAGTGTACACAAGAAGGTAAGGTGGAAGAGAAGAGGAGGATGATGGGAATGTTAGTATGGGAGAAGAGGCGAAGATTTGGTTGATTTTTGGGCTCCATTCATGGATATGATGATGTCATCAATCATACAAAGTTCCAAAAACTCTTCTAGATTTGTGTGCCAAAATCTCGACGTCTAACATTTTTTTCGAAAGTGGGGAATGATAGAGTCGAGTTCAAGGATTTCAAAAACTTAAACGGATTAATTTTTCAAGTTTTAGAACTCCGGGAAATCGCTCTTAAAGTTTCACGTTTAAATGACCTGAAACGTCCTATTTTTAGACTTTTGCAAATATTTTTACTAAAAATATTTCTAGTATGAAATTAAATATTGGACCATGGTATGAGTCCAAAAACGCTATCAGAATTTCTATCTGGGGTGTGCAAGTGCCTCAACGGATCGATTCGGTTTTAGCAGTTTAAATAAAACCAATGTTTTACTGGTTTGGTTTCTTATAACGGTCGTATCATTTGCATATGAATTGCGTTTTGGACGTTCTTTATATTTTTGGAAACAAGGGAACATGTACTATGAGATTAGAATGTTTGCTTCACTCATAACTGCTTAATACAAATTTTCAGTTTTTTCAGACGTATTAACTAGGGTTGCAGATTATGCTTTGTGATTCGTTTAAGATTTTCCACAAATTGAAGTAAGATACCATCTTGTATCTTATAATAGTTGTAATGCCATTATATATTATTAAAAATATACATTAAAGCTCAATAGGTCAGTTTACAAAGAGGTTCGCGGTAAACTGGATGTCTACAGTTTTAGACCAAAATTTCGGGATGTCACAACGCAGGGCCACAAACCAAACCAAGTATTGTTTAAATATTTGTTTCTCAAAATTAAACCAGCCAAGAAGAGGGAAAAGATGACTTACCAATGGGATTGGAGGAGGGCCCAAAATTCGAGGAGCTACCTTCTGGTTGGTTCTCTTCAGCATCAGGATCGCTGCATAATTAAAGAAGGCTTCCAAGTCAAGCTCACCCAGGTGAAGATAAGAAGAAAAGTATGTCTCCATGAAAACTTTCACAGAGGCATGCATTTCCTGGGTCTGCTCCACGACAACACTTACTCTCCAGGGTCAAACCTTCCAGTGGCAACTTGCTCCCATACCACCTGTTTGCCACCCTCCACCCCGGCAACCATGTATGTCTCTTTCATTCGTCGGACCCCCAATAAGAATTCAATGCTCTCAATAACCCAATCCACAACGCAAACGATTCCCTTCTAGAGAAGCCAATCCACATCCTCCTCCAAAACCTTCCTCCTCAACTCCTCTGCAACCAACCACTCGCCCTATTCCTTCACTTTCCCCTCCAATACTTCTTTCTCCTCTGCCAAAGCCTCCACCTGCCGAGACAAACGCTCCACCTCCGCATCCAAGTTGGTCACCTATCCTCTACAAAAGCTTTTTCCCCTACCAACAGGTCCTAGCGCCCCTCAAACTTGCGCTTCTCCTCCTCTACGCCCACCACCCTCTCCCTAAGTTCTTCGCGCTCAGCCTTGACGGTAGTCAATTCCTCCAAGCCTGAGATCACGTGGAAAAGGCGTCCGACCATGGCCACCAAGTAAGGAGCAACTTGACTCGCCACGTATTGAAGGTTATTGGCCATATGGGAGTTAGAAAAGAGTTCTAAGGCTTCTATGGTGGCCGGAGGGAAAGCATGGCGGCTCCACTTGTACGCAACAGAATGTTGTGAGAGTAGGGACTCATGAGTGAGGGTCCACTCCGACAGGTAAACACTCGGCGCCACCAACGGTGATGGAGGAGCACCAGCAACAACATTGTCTCTCATTAGGGATGCAGTAGAGCCAGGAGCAGTTTGGAGGTCAACCTACGTCTTCTTCCTGAGCTCGCCACCCGCAAGATCGGTGGCATCCTCCCTCTCTTTATTTGGTTCCTGAGGCGATTTTGTTGCCTCTTGGTTCATCCCGCCGACTGGTGAGAAGCATCATCATCGGGGATGTTGATCAACACGTCAAACTCCCCCAGCAGAAAATCCATGTTAGGTCTCTTGCGAAGATGTTTGCTAATGGTGATAACACCAACGTCTCCAGCCAGAGGGGAGTCCATCCAAGCTAGTCTTCATTTAGAAGTTGCATGACCGCTTCCGACTGTCACCTCCTTCATTGTTTCGTATTTATAGTTTTGGAGGCGGGGGATCATTACGAGAAACACCTTGAATGGGCACATCCACCAAAGTCGGGTCAACCTAGGTAGCAGACCCCTCAACCCTGACAGCAGAACGTGCGATAAGCGCCATTGCTCGATCAACACTAACGGGAGAAGGAAGAGTCTCCACTAGACGTACCTCACGGTACTGGAGGTTCTCCTGGAACTTCCCCCCCTCCCCCCAAGAACCATCTCAAAGGACAAAACCCTCTCGATTCCTATAAAGACAAATGAAAAACGAGATCGATAAAGCTATCCATTTCAAAAACAAATATCTATATGATAATAATAAAAAAATTAGGGGGGAGAAGATTACTTACCTTTCGTCTCCACGAAGAACTGGGCATCATCCCTCGGGCCCTCCAGGCAGCTCATCCCTATTGCAGCCAGGATGTAATCCTCCCCATTGAAGCAGACTCTTCAGTGCACGTGCCATAGTCAGGCTAGCACCCCACAATTGTGGCGCCCGGTCAGAAAAGATGGTCATACAGGGGTCGCCAAAACTGACCAGGTTGCAATTTACCTAAATCCATTTGTCCTGTCACTTGTTCTTTTGGGGCTTCTAGTTGATGATGAACGGATGGATGTCTTGCCTCTGATAGAAGGTATGGACACCAGATTGTGAGGAAGAGTTGAAGTAGGCTTTGACAGCATATAAGTGGGGACGTACCCCAAGGGCTCGAAAATCTAGTTTAAACCCCACAATCTTGTTAACAACATTCAGGGTCAAGTTGTCCATGGAGAAGCCATATTGGCGCATGAATTCGTCAAAAAAAATCAGTTGTCGACAGCCACAGACTCGCATCAAAGATCGGAATGGGGACTTCAACCTTACCCTCCGTTGGCTGAAAGATGACTACTCCTTTCCTTGGGTATTTCACCCCATGTTCAGGCATGAAGCCGAAACGAGACTAAAGAACCTCAAATTCCTCTAGGGTGGGTTCGATTCTGGATCGTGGTGTCGCCATTGTTTCTTAGAGCAAGAACAGGAAGGAAGAGAGAGCAAACAAAGAGAAGTCGAAAATGGTTGAGAATGGAAAGAGTAAAAAGGAAAAATTTTCCTGATAAGGAAGTCTGATATGAAGAGCAGGAATATCGAACCATCACCATGATCAAACCGTCTGTGCTAATGGCTCCGTCACATCAGTGGACGCCCGGTCCATCTTCACCGAACACATTTCCTGATCTAGGATAGAACAACTCAACTCCGCTATGCCAACACCGACGTCTACTAGCCAAGGGGAATTTTTAACGTATCCCTCTAGGAATACGTTAAAGATAACATATCTGATATCTTTAGGACAACATAGTTAGCGGTCGCAGCCCGACCTAATGCTAGACCCGGGCACTCGCCCTCGTAGTCTCGCACTATGACCTCGATACTTGGCGCTCTCGTGCCCAGGTCCAATTCGTGACGACAATATCTGA
Organism: Lactuca virosa; assembly: GCF_052849685.1. Taxonomy (NCBI): domain Eukaryota; kingdom Viridiplantae; phylum Streptophyta; class Magnoliopsida; order Asterales; family Asteraceae; genus Lactuca; species Lactuca virosa. The sequence goes on from NC_136434.1 coordinate 267,448,208, forward strand.
TCTATAATAAGACAAAAAAAGGCCGGTCATCCCCCACATAGATAGGTGTAGCGCTCAGGACACTGTCCTTTGTTACCTCTGCACCAATAGCTAATAACCACTAGTGGTGTACGATCCACCAGTAGGACTCCTCAACGTTCTGTCGGCCCAGATGGGACAAAGGATATTGTTGGGATCATGTATAAAGAGAAACAAGTATAAAAAGAACCCTTCTTCCCCAGAAGAAGGGATCACCTCATTATTTTCTAAAAACCCTAATCACCATACTCTCATACACATTCTAACTAGACCGTTAGAGCTTCGTCCCAGACCACCTCCCAGACGTCAACTGACGTTACTTCTTTGTTGATGTGATTATAGGGCTCAACTCAATCAGAATCTCCAAGTAACAATGTTAAGTCCCAAGCACATATCACAACATACACGACCAACACATACGACTAGTCCTTCAACTACTGAATTTGTACACCAATAAGTGTGAGTTTTGGATTAAAGAAGTACATTTTCTAGGGCATGTGTTCAACACAAAGGGATCGGTAACGACCCTTATGAAGACCAACGTAGTTAAGAATTGGGAAGAAAAGCAGTAAGATTCATTCCAAGAGTTAAAACAAATAATGTGAAACACACCGATCCTACCCTTCCTAGAAGAACCGAGGACTTCGTCATTTACAATGATGTGCCACATTAAGGATAAGGATGTGTGTGGATGCAAAAGGGGACCAAATTATTTCCTATATTTCCCGCATCCCATTAAGGAAAAGGGTGTGTGTGGATGAAAAAACGGACCAAGTTATTGCCTATATTTCCCGATAACTTAAAATGCATGAGAATAACTAAACTACCTCTGACCTTGAACTGGGAGTTATAGTTTTGCCTTGAAGAGTTTGAGATATTACTTGTATGGTACAAAGTGTGACATCTTTACAAAACACAAGAGTCTCCAGCACATCTTCAACCAGAGAGAACTCAACATGAAGCAACGAAGATAAGATGAACTTTTGAATAATTACGAATGTGAGAATTGTTATTACCCCGGTAAGGAAAATGTTATGGAAAATAATGTGAGCCGAAAAGAATGCATAAAAGCCCTTTAAGTGCGAACTTTATGAATGACTATCCATTCCAACCTTACCGTGTAGATTTAAGAAGCTCAACTCGAGCCTTTAAAAGAGGAAAACATCACGAGTGAATCTTTGTGGGGAATGGATAAGTGATTCGAGCTTAGGCATGACGGAACACAATACTTTATGAACCAAATCTAGACACCCTAGTTCAGCAACATCAAAAGCTCAGTCTTGAACGAACCTCACCAATCAAAGTATTACGTCCATCTGGGCTCTGATAACATGTGCTTAGATCTGAACAAAATACATTGGTGACTTAACATGAAAACATAAATTTTCGATCATATGGGGAAACACCTGACTTACTCTAAAGATTTAAAGCAAAACATTAGAAGCCCTCGGGTTTACTCCAACAATCGGAAATACCCGAGTCGAAGTTGGAACCAATCGCAATGAACTTCATTATAAAACTACCCAAAATGCATCTTGTTTTCGACACTATTTGAGTAGTACTCAATAGATTAAATGATTCCTTCCACTTCCTACCAACCAAAAAGAAAAAGAAAATGAAAGAGATGACCATGACCTATCTTAAGGAAATCATCAAAACTACACGGGGCATCGATTTCTATCATCTATTATAACGATAGTAGATTCACATAGCAATTTTAGCAATCATCATAAGAATCCTTAGGAACCCGCCTGGATATGAACACAGCTTACTAATGGCCATATCTAATAAACCATCCAAACCTTATAACACATGCTCCAATCCTGTATGATAGGCTATGGAAAAACATAGGTTACTCATTTTCCATTAATCAAGTTTTCCTACAACAATAGTTACCACACCAGCATAAAAGTTGCACCTCTTTAAGATTTGTACGAACAAAAGTGTCGACCCCGATATATTGGGTAATGGTTGGTGATACATAACTGACTAGAGAACATGTAAGAGACATACTACTTACTGGTCCAAAGATCATTCATGAGATTACATAAATGATTGTGTGAACCAAAGAACGATTTATGGTTGAACACAAACGTCAGAAGAACTATACATAACAAGAAACACACGCCTCTCGACTTCCAAGTTGGAGACTGTGTAACTTTAAATGTCTTCCTTTTTTGAAGGAATAATACGGTTTAGAGAATAGGGAAATTTAAACCCCCGACACGAGGGACCTTCAAAATTCTTGCGAGAATTGGTCATGTTGCATATCAACTCAAACTACCTCGAGTACTAAACAATATGCATGACATCTTTCAAGCACCAAATCTCAAGGAGTGTTTATCCAATAACACACTTGCTATGTCTCTCGATAAAGTTAACTAAGAAACCATGCTAGTGCCCCATGCTTGTTAAATTCATGTGGTAGAGTTGTATATGGGAGTCGATGGCCTTGGAATGTTTGATTTAGCGTTATTTCCCTAAGCTTAGGGTAGAATCATCCATTTGATCGACGATCCAATCTTAAATTATATACAATTTAAAACCACTATAGAAGATCATGTGAGAATTAAGCGAAATGATAATAACCCCAACTTCTCAAAGATACCTCAACTATAAGCTGAACTTTAGGACGAAATTCATTTAACGAGGGGAGAATGTAACAAAATGGTAAAAATAAGTCAACGATCACCGGTCAAACCATCGCAAAACCTTCCTGTAATAGGACTTATTATATAGTATTCCTCATTTTTAATGCAATTGAAGTCGTTATGCTTACATTTGCATGAGAAATAACCTAATTGTCCCAAAAAGTTGATGATTGTTAACAAACGAAAAACTGTTCACAAAAATAAGTGTTAAATAATGCACCAAAAATAAAATTATTGTGTTAAGTATACTTAGGAACAAATGATGCTCTAATTGGATAGAACTTGCTAACGCGACTTCATGCATATAAAGATCATAAAAAACGGAGTTTGTATGCAAAAGTTACGGACTTTTGAAGAAAAGAAAAAAACTAGTCGGCTAAAAGTATAAAATTACAAAACATAAAGCATATTTTAAACATAGTATCATCTTTCATTTGAGAATTTCGATTACATTTTTGGACTCAACACGTTCGGGACAATCAATTGGCATGTTTGGAAAAAAAAATACGAAACCAGAAATTACGCATGCTTTTCGAGACGACAAGTAGAGGGGGTGAAATGTAAATATTTTTGCCATAAATATAAAAAAAATCAGCCAAAGATTTTGTACCCTCAAATATCTCTCTACGCTCTCCCCACCCCTCTCTCTTTTTTTCTTTTTCCATCGGCTGGATCGCTCATCGTCGTCCTTCCTCCGTGGCGTCACCAGCAAAAATTTCAGTAAGTCCCGATCGACTTGAAAATTAGTTTTATATGTTCCTGAAAAGCATATCTACAAGCCTACGATGTCAGTTCATCCAAGAAGCCTTTCATTAAAAAGTCGAGAAAATGTAAAACGACACCCAATTCTTGAAACGAACACTTTTCACGCTTCAATGGTGAGTTCTACGGTCCCTTTTAACTTTTTTATGTTTTTGAGGGAGAATACATGCATTACTCATATTTATGTTTATATAAACTCGTTACCGTTTATATTTCTTATTTACACTTAAATAAACTACTTAACGTTTATATTTTATATTTATGTGTATATAAGCTAGTTATTGTTTATGTTTCATATTATCATTTATATTTCTTATTTATGTTTATATAAACTTGTTATTAGTTTATATTTCTTAATAACGTCAAGTTATATTTACGTCAAGTTATTATTTCTTGTTATTACTTATTAAACGCCTAGATTAGATTTATATAACTTGTTATTAGTTTATATTTCTTAATAACATCAAAGTCTATATTTACATGAACTTTATATTTATTGTTATTATTTGTTAAACAACTAGATTAAATTATATAAACTGTTAAAAGTTTATAAGTTTATTTTCAACAACTTTATAATTGTTAGTTGATAAAAACAACTAGATTGAAACATTATACGTGTACGTTTTACAAGTATCAATGTGATGTATAAGTATCACCGGTACTTATGCCGAGAGTGCTTGAACTAGTATAGGTATAGAAATTAATCAATAAGTAAACAATTATACCTAGAATACACATTTGTAGTGTTTTATGTGGCGATGAGTTAAGGTAAGAACTCATGAATTCCATTTGATATGTTTTATAAGTATAGTTTCATATACACCAATCAAGCAAACCACACATACAATTCTAGGATTTATGAGTACCGGTAAATTGGATGAACATTTGCACACATGTTACACATACTTGTATGGTTACAAATATTTTTTTATAGGTCCGGTAAGGCGTTTTTACATCTCAATTTTTATACTTTTAGTTGGAAAAAGTACCTTTTTTTATAAAAACTGGTAAACCAGTCAAAATTTTATAAAAACATTTTTGGTTATAAAAGTACAATGTGTCAAAACTTGTGGAACTCACCAACATTATTGTTGACATATTTTAAAACCCATGTATTCACAGGATCATTAGCAGCTAGAAGAACATGCACGTTGAAGACCCCTAAAACTTTTGATATTTGTACTACTTTTCGCTTGTATCATGTTTTGATCATGTATTAGTAGAACAAGACAATGTAAACTTATTTCGATAATAATAGAAGTTGACATTTTGTACTGTTTAATGTATGTTCAATAACTATGATCCATTACTGCATCACACAACCCGACATTTCCGCCGCTGTCTGGGGGTGTGACAATGTTTCACTAACATTTACTTCATTTACTATGTTAATAATCATATAACTACCTTGTGTACTTCTATTTTGCAAGTACCCTTTATCAAGTTTCATGGAATCTTTTCATGAATCAGTCAAGACCTAATATGTACCATGTACCTATAATAGTATGACACTTAGACCATTGCAAACATACTATACACATTTGGTCTTGGCATCACTACTAAGTATTTCGATTCACCATTTCAAGTGCATATTAACATATAGAACATAAAGTACATACATCATATATTAGTGTACAAAATTATCTACTAATTATTCCGAACCATCTATGTGATTCTTCTTATGTGATTATACAAGTTAGAATCATTAATTGTAAATTGTTTCCCCTAGTCTCTTTCGGGAACAAGACTATAATTGATTCCCCTAGTCTCTTTAGATAGAAAAGTTATAACTAATTCCCATTATCTCTTTCTAGAGCAAGTTTTATTCAGCTGAACATATAAACATAACATATGAGTATAGACCACACAACATACAATAACATATATAGACTCATGAAACTCACTTGATATGAAGATAGCAGAAAAATCAACTGGGATGTAGGCTAGGAAGCATCAAAGCTCTGATTAACCTACATAAGGTTACATTAATAACTAATTTATTCATATACTTGTACTGTACTTAATAATACTTATTAAGTACTCCCTCCGTCCCAAATTATTGTCCATAGACAAACAACACACAGATTAAGGAAACATTAATTACCATTAACATACAATAAAATGATAGTTTTACCCCTTCTTGCATTTAATTCCATCATTAAATGTTTTGGTTGGTTAAGTAATAATGATGGGTATTTTGGTAAAAATGATATCTATTTTAATAAGTAGTCTATAATTTTGGGATAACTCAAAAAGGAAAAATGGACTATAAATATAGGATGAAGGGATTATTTTATTTTAGTTCTATTCTCGGTACAACAGTCTGTTCCTAGACTAATTTACCGTTCTTAAATATATGTTATCATTAATATTTATAGATATGGTTAAAGTATACTTTCTTATATTTCCATGTATATAAATCACATGCTCAAAAGATTTTTCTACATTTTTCTATGGATTTTACAAGCTGGCTATTGAGATTAGTCAACTTTCTGTACCAGACTGTAGACATTGTGTCTCTTCCCTTACAGGGTTAGGAATTAGTCCATGTGATCTAAATATGAACTCAAATAGACACTCATACCTAACTATATGATTTAACCTCATGTCATTTTGATATTTCTATAGCTATATATGAATTTTACAAGTTGAGGTCAGATTGCAGCTACGAATAACATAATCAGTTGACAATTCTGAATATTTTGTAGCTTAATCCATTTAGCATTATAATTAAGTGTAATGGTCCATAAGTGGAGTGAACTTGTAACATCCAAATTTCCAAACAAAATTTTTCGTTTTTAAATTCATATAAAAACATTATTCATCAAAATGATCTCAAGAAAATCACAAATGTCAAATACAGATCATCATCAAAATATCAGAGTGTCCTAAAATATCTGGAATCATAAACTGTAGTACAATCAAGCCTTCGCCTTTCTGTGATCTTCAGAAGTACCTAAAACACATTTAATCAACAACTGTAAGCACGAAACTTAATGAGTTCCCCAAAATACCACATACAACTCAACACAAAATAAACAGCTATGTGTTATCAGCAACCCTGGAGACTACCCGAAGTCTCAGCACACACAGTAACCCATATCACAATAATAGCACACAGACCCAGGTGGTCACCACATATATAAATATATTCTACCACACAGGTAAGAATAGTGAGGAGATTCACCTTGCACAGATGACTGATAGAATTCATATCCGAACTGTTGAAACTAGACTCCGCCTATTAATTATACCAATTAACCTTAATTAATAGTTAAGGTAATTTTCCATACTCCACTAGTCCCAAGCCAAGTCTAATCCACGTTTAGGGTAAAAGACCATTTTGCCGCTTCTAAACCCAAAACCTCTCACAAATCCACCTATGGCACAATTGGTCAAAATGTCAACGAAAGTCAAAGGTCGGCACTCTAACTGTTACGCGCAGCGTACTCAGCTCTACGCTGGGCTTAGAGCGCAAAGCAGGAAAGGACCGGGTTTGCAACTGGCTATGCTGGGTGTAGCTATAATTACGCACGACGTACGCGACTTATCCCAAAACTCAATTTTAAGGTCTTAATCATTAAGACACTTTACCCAATCCTCAAATCTGATTCTAAAAGGTATCCTAATCCATAAAGTCTCTAACTTTATGCCTTTACATGGCTAAAGAGAGCTTAATGCCAAAACCCTAACATTTCACTTCACCAAAAACTCCAAAACTCATGCATGGAAGAAAGGAAAGGGCCAAGCTAGCATTTTTATGACTCTATGCACCCTGAAACGTATGAAAGGACAACTCATATGCTTTGGTGTATTCCATATTCACAAAGATCAAGGTTTTGGGATAAAACGAACATAAGTCTAAGATTAAACAAGATCTAGCAAAACAAGCTCCAAGGTATGAACTTTATACCTTCAAAAGATGAACAAAGAGATGTAGGTTCTGGATCCAAAAGCTTGAATGCACCACCACTACTTGAATGATCTTCCTTCACTACCAAGAACACTCAAAAATCACTCAAAAGCTTCAAATCTCACTCACAAGGGCTAGGGTTTCAATTTTAGGGTTTAGAGGAATGGAGACTGGTCATAAGAATGTCCACGTGGAATAAGATGCTAAAATAGGGGACACACCCCTAAAAATTTAGGTTTTAAGGGCATCACAAGTACGCCCAACATACTCACGTGTACGCCCAGCATGCTCGACCTCCGTCACGATCCATTTAGTGTTTTACGCCCAACGTAAGGACTAGATTTGCAAAATAATTTCATTTTTAGGTTAACAGTGGAAATACCTAGAAACGGGTGTTGCAGAAATAGAAACATATACCTTTCTAATGTCTAAAAGCTCAAGTCATTTAGACACTCCTATGTGTTAGGTCTAATATTATGTCGTGTCAAATGTATGTTATTAGATTCCGAAATGGGCATGTCCATGTTCGGAACCGCTGTTTATCTTTGTCTATTTATAGCGTGCGTGTAACTTGTAGGGTTACAACTTATGAAGCAAGTATAGAGTAGTTCCTCTTTGAGAACTATTCTATTGTTGTGAATATTAATCATTCGGCACCCTTTTGATCAATATTTTTCCTCGTCTTTAATTCGTCTTGCAAATATAGAATCTATCGATCTTTATTTTTCTCACAATTGGTATCAGAGCAGGAGATAGTGTAATCAATTCACTATTCTTCTGTTGAGTAAAGGGTTTTGCATTAGGCTTTTACGATTTTCTTAGATCTATTCTTGTTGTCACAATCGTCTCAATCGGTTGTAGATTCCAGATCTAGATCTCTAGTTTACCATTGAACTCGATTCAAGTTTACACATCTGATTCTATATTTTGTTTGATTGAAATCACGTTAATATTCCTAACGACGATCCTCACTCGCTTTCATTCAATCTATCAAGAAGCATTGGTTCAACAACAAGGATTCTTATCCTTTTTCTAGAAGATTATGAGGTCTGGGCTCTTCACTTTGAAGATTACGTACTTGGAATTGAAGAACATGGTTCCAGCATATGACATGCAATGACGGAGGAGACATACACGCATACGGGTACCAGAAAAGAAATCAAAACTCTGGCAGAATATAATGCACTTATTATTGAACACACTAATGTTCCACAGAATGAGAAGGATAAGCTGATGTGCAGTATAAAGGCAGTGAGAATCATTCGATTTGCTCTTCCTCCTTAAACTTTTCGTCTTGTCAGTGCATACGATACTGCAAAAGGTATTTGGGATAGGCTGAAGGAATTGTATTCAGGTGCTGCTGACTTCGAACATTCTTTACAAACAACGCTCTTGTCATAGTTTGGATCGTTTGTACAAAAACAAGATGGGAAGTTAGATCAGATGTTCAATCTCTTTAATCACTTGCTAAGCAGAATGCTTAAGTATAACCTTGAGCGACGATTCATTGAACAGAAGGTCACGTTCATGAATGGTCTCAGATCCGAATGGAAGTCTATCGTTTCCACTTTTAAAGCACATGAACAATTCAAAAGCTATTTGTTGGCAAAACTCGTGGGTATTCTGAAATCTCAGGAAGATGAAATTCCTAAAGAAGTAAAGTTAGTTTTTGGAGTTGGTTCATTGGCTTTGGTGTCAAGATTTGTGTAACGACCCAATTTTCAAGTCCAAAAATTTCTTTTTTATTTAACCGACTCATAAAAACATCCATAAGAAAATACTGTGAAAACACATCATCTCACATAACAAAGCATCATGTCTAAAAATCCAAGTCATAAAATAATACGTATCAGAGTACAATCCCAGAAAAATCCATGCGGAAATCATGTATATGCGTGTGTGATGCGATGCTACGCCGCCGACTCCTTCCCCTTAGACGAAGAGGTACCTGAAACCAAAACTGTAAACTGTAAGCACAAAGCTTAGTGAGTTCCCCCATCATACCAAATACCATACAATATCCTTGGTATCTTTCAACCGGTAATCATCGTCGGTATCTTGCAACCGGTAATCCTCATCGGTATCTTTCAACCGGTAATGATCATCGGTATCTTTCAACCGGTAATCATCATCGGTATCTTTCAACCGGTAACCATCATCGGTATCTTTCAACCGATAATCCTCATCGGTATCTTTCAACCGGTAACTGGGGACTATTCCACCCCTACCACTAGCATACAGCAACAAGTTATAAACATACAGTCTGGCATATCCGGGTACTGACCTACCCTTCGGTCCTAAGGACCGCTACCAGGGAAACCAATCCCTATCATACACGTAACATATCATACAGATAAAACTCATGAACAAAGCATGTAACCAAACCAAGATAATTATCACAAAGACAATCATCTCCTAAATACTCCTCTTTGGTGGACCGGCATTGTGGCCTTAGACCCACCCCTACTGAAAGTTAACTCACCTCGTACATGAAGCTGCTGATAATCTATGCGGGAAACCTCCGTCCGCTGCTGCTTCGGAAATCCTCCGGCTACAATCCCCACAAACACTCAGTTAGAAACTGATATCTAATCTTAGGGTAAAATGACCATTTTACCCCCAACCAAGTCCAAGTCAAAGTCAACTTCCAGTTGACCCGACTCGCCGAGTTGGGCCGTCAACTCGTCGAGTCCCTTCCCTTTACTCGTCCTTATCCACGACTCGACTCGTCGAGTTTGGCAACGACTCGACGAGTTCCCCTTCCTTACGAACATCAATGAACCTTCATCCGACTCGCCGAGTCGGATGAACACTCGTCGAGTTCACCTTCAACTGATGAACAAGTCCTGACCTTGACTCGTCGAGTTGTATGAACAACTCGTCGAGTTCATCTTCAACCTTAAGAAGATTGCCTTGGACTCGCCGAGTCTGTTCTAGAACTCGTCGAGTCCCATGAACTCCAGGTCTAAAATTAAGTCCAATGCGTTGGGTCACTCTTTCTGTCTTGTTACAACCCTTCTAACACCCAACTGAGTCCTTTTGACCCTCAACAGATATGGGACTCAAAGCCTTGGACTCGTCGAGTCCCAAGAACGGACTCGCCGAGTCGATGACATCCACACACTAAATCCTCGATTTCTGAGGTACAACACTTGACCAAAAGGTAGATCTGGGCTCCTACAATCGTTCTAGCACGTAAAGTTACAAACTTTACGTGTATGCATGGGACTTTGAGCTCAAATGGACATAAAATAAGCCCTAGTGTTGCATGGGGCCTTCCTTGGGTGCAAAAGCAACCCAAATCTGCCTTGTGACCCCTCCCAAGACTTAGATCCGAAGTCTTGACCCCCAACCATGTTTGCAATCATGGTTGGTTACCAAAATGGCTTATAAAAGCCCTAAATCTCCCCAAAAAGGGATCTATCAAATGAATGAGCAAGGTACAGACTTTATACCTCTCAAAGGCTGCAAATGATGAACCAAACTCGGATCCTTCAGCCTCCTCTTGATCCTTCTATGCTCTTCCTTCTTCCTTGAGGTCAAAACCCACAAAAGTCACTCAAAAGCCTTAGATCTTGCACCAAAACACTTAGGGTTTGCTATGGAGGGTTTCTGGGAGCATAAATGGGCGATCGAGGCTGTATAATGTTGTTTAAATAGGGTACAAACCCTCAGATTAGGGTTTGTCCAGTCAGAGCCTACTCGTCGAGTCCGGGACCCGACTCGACAAGTCCATCACCTAAATCCCGCGCCTCATCCCGCTTCTACTCAGCGAGTTGGTCCTTCAACTCGCCGAGTCCAAGGCCAAAAATGCAAAATACTTAATAAAAATACATACCAAGAACCAGGTGCTACAAATCTCCCCCACTTATTCTAGACTTCGTCCTCGAAGTCTGCTTCTCGATCCTGGAACAACTCTGGGTAATGATCCATCATCTCATCCACTGGCTCCCAAGTCCATTCCGAGCCCTTCCGGTGCTACCATTGCACCTTTACCAGCTCAACCCTCTTGTTCCTCAGATTCTTCGACTTCCGGTCGAGAATCGCTACAGGCCGCTCGATGTAATTCAGGTTGTCATCGATCTGAATATCCTCTAATAGTACCACTGCCGAGTCGTCCACCAGACATTTCCGTAACTGGGAGACGTGAAAAGTGCTATGAATCTGACTGAGTTCGGTTGGCAGATCCAACCTATATGCCACCTTGCCCACCCGGGCTATAACCCTGAAAGGTCCAATATACCTGGGGACCAACTTGCCCCGTTTCCTGAATCGGATGATGCCCTTCCATGGCGACACCTTCAGGAGAACCATGTCCCCGACCTGAAACTCCAGGTCCGATCGGTGCTTGTCGGCATAACTTTTCTGCCGACTCTGAGCAGTCTGAAGTCTGCTCCGAACCTGCTGAATCCTCTCTATCGTCTTGAGCACCACTTTGGTGCTCCCCATGACCCTCTGGCCAACCTCACCCCAACATATCGGGGTTCTGCACTTCCTCCCGTATAACATCTCGAAGGGAGGACGGTCGATACTCGCATGATAGCTATTATTATACGAGAACTCCGCCAACGGAAGGTAGGTATCCCAGCTACCTCCAAAGTCTAAAACACATGCCTGCAGCATATCATCTAGCGTCTGGATGGTCGACGTTGACATACCATGCTACGTCCCGCTTCATGTCCAACGGCTGCATCTTACCGTGTGGCCTCTGGTGCTCGACCTTGACCTTCCTACAGGTCAAGCAGCGCTTCACATACCATGCTACGTCCCGCTTCATGCAGGGCCACCAATAGTCAGGACGAAGATCTCTATACATCTTCGTCGCTCCGGGATGGATAGAAAATTTGGATTTGTGTGCCTCCTCCATCAGGATCTGGCGCACGCCTCCATGATAAGGGACCCACACCCTATGGTAAAGAGTCAATAACCCTCGGCTATCATAGTCGAAGGAGGAAACCTGCCCCACAATCCGCTCGCTCTTCCGATGTTCCTCCTTCATGGCCTCCTGTTGGGCCGCCCGAATCTGCTCCAACAGCGGAGTCACCACCATCATCCTCAGACAGATATCCCTGATCGGCGCTGCCTTGCGGCTAAGCGCGTTGGCCACCACATTCGCCTTTACCGGGTGGTAGAGGATCTCACAATCATAATCCTTTACCACATCAAGCCACCGACGCTACCTTATATTCAGATTTGGCTGGTCCATGAGATACCTCAGGCTCTTGTGGTCCGTGTAAATCGTACAACGAACCCCATAAAGGTAATGACGCCAAATCTTGAGGGCGAACACAACAGCCCCCAGCTCCAAATCATGCGTCGGGTAGTTCGCCTCGTGAGGCTTCAGCTGCCTTGAAGCGTAAGCAATAACATGCCCTCTCTGCATCAATACTGCGCCCAAGCCCGAGAAGGAGGCATCACAGTACACGACGAGATCCTCCATGCCCTCTAGCAGGGCTACGATTGGCGCCTCGCACAATCTCTGTCTTAGTGTCTCGAATGCAGCCTGCTGCTCAGGCCCCCAACGAAAGACCACGACCTTCCTCGTTAGCCTGGTCAGGGGTAAGGCTATCTTGGAGAAATCCTGGATGAATCTCCGATAGTAGCCGCCTAATCCCAGGAAACTCCGAATCTCAGATGGAGACCTCGGAACCTCCCATCTCATCACGGCCTCCACTTTGGACGGATCTACCGAAATCCTGTTCTGCTTTACAAGGTGCCCAAGAAACTGCACCTCGCGCAACCAGAACTCACACTTGGAGAACTTAGCATACAAGCTCTCCCTCCTCAAAGTCTCCAGAACCTCTCGCAGATTCTCCTCATGTTGTTCTCGCGTCTTGGAGTAAACCAAGATATCATCGATAAACACTATTACAGACCGGTCTAACATCGGTCTACACATGCGGTTCATGAGGTCCATGAATGTGGCAGGAGCGTTGGTGAGCCCGAAAGGCATCACCACAAACTCATAGTGGCCATAACGCGTCCGAAACGCCGTCTTCTGTACATCCTCCTCTCTGACCCTCATCTGATGATACCCTGAACGCAAATCAATCTTGGAGAACCAAGATGCTCCCTGTAGCTGGTCAAAGGGGTCATCGATCCTCGGGAGTGGGTAACGGTTCTTCACCGTTACCTTATTCAGCTCCCTATAGTCTATACACATCCGATGTGACCCGTCCTTTTTCTTCACGAACAGAATCGGGGCTCCCCAGGGAGAACTACTCGGTCTAATGAATCCCTTGTCTAACGGCTCCTGCAGCTGTGTAGACAACTCCTCCATCTCGGGAGGTGCCAACCGATACGGTGCCTTGGCTATCGGAGCCGCACCAGGGACTAGGTCGATCCTGAACTCCACCTGTCGCTCCGGAGGTATCCCAGGAAGCTCCTCGGGGAATACGTCCGCGAACTCTCGCACCACGGGCACATCGCCCACCGTCGCCCTACCCGCCTCCCGGGTATCCATAACATAGGCGACATAACCTGCGCAACCCTGCTGGAGGTAACACCTAGCTCTCGCTGCTGAACATAAAGCTGGTCCTCGCTGTGGCCTCTCGCCCTGAATCACCAGCTCTCCCCCACTTGGGGTCCTGATCCGCACCAACTGTTGCGCACAGTCAATCACTGCCCCATTGGGGCTTAGCCAATCCATACCGATAATAACCTTGTTCCCCCGCAAAGGTATGGGAACCAGATCTACCAGATAACGTTCCTCGAACAGCCTCAAAACACAATCCCGGTAGACCTCTGACGCTCGTACCGACCGGTAGTCCGCAATCTCGACCTCTAGAGGGCAATCCAACATGCCCGAAGACTCCGGAAACTTCTTGCTAAGCGCAAGAGAGACAAACGATCGGGTAGCACCCGAATCAAACAATACCTGAACTGGAATACCATTCACATGGAACGATCCTAACCAGAGCGCACACATAACATATCAACATCACAGCAGCATATCATAAAAGCATAAGCAAGAAGTCATACCCGTCACCACATCGGGTGCAGCGCGTGCCTCCTCGGCTGTCAGCTGAAACGCTCGGCTCCGAACCACTGGAGCCTCGAACTTGGCCTTCCGGCCATCCACAACCCGTGTTGTCGCTGGAGTCGGTGCCACTGCCGGCGTCGCTGCTGCTGTCAATCTAGGGCAATTGGCCTTTTTATGGCCCTTCTGATTGCAATGAAAGCAAATCAGGTCTGATATCTAAATCGCAGGAGTAGGGGCAGTGCAATCTCTGCCAAAATGCCCAACCTTGTCGCACTTATAGCAACCTGAACCCGGCCCAGTGCGACAAGCTCCCTCATGTGACCGACCGCATTTCCCACAGCGGTCCCGCCCTGACTGGCCTTTCGGCCTACCATCAGATCCCTTGGGCTTCTTCCCCGAAGCCCCCGTCGTCACCCCCTCCGCTGCCTTCCTCTTCCGGATGTGCTCCAGATCAATCTCCCTCTCCCTAGCCCTGGCAATCATGGAATCCAGGGTAGGGCAAGCTGAGAAACTGACATGCTCCCGGATGTCAGCTCGTAGCATGTCATGGTAGCGGGTCCTCCTCATGTCCTCATCACCCGCATACTGGGGCACCAGTAATGCCCTCTCCCGGAACTTGGCGGTGATCTCCGCCGCAATCTCCGTAGTCTGTCTCATGTCCAAGAAATCCCTGGCCAGCTGCTGAAGCTCCACAGCTGGCGCAAACTCCGCCTTGAATCTGGTCACAAAGTCTGACCAGGTCATAGCCTCAACAGCCGAGGCTCCCAATGAGTCACCAACAGACTCCCACCAATCTCCAGCTCTGTCTCTCAAACACCCTGCTGCATATCTCACCTTCGACCCCTCGGGGCAGAAGCTGGTCAGCTGCGCAGACTCGATGTCTGCAATCCATCTCCTAGCAGCAATGGGGTCTTTCACCCCATGGAAATCCGGCGCACCACTCCCACGGAAGTCCTTAAAGTACAGTGTGTGCGTACTCCTCTGGCTAGACGCCATATCACTCCTGAATGCCCGGAGGCGATCCTCCATCAGCTCAACAATCCCTTCCTTGATCGAACCGAAAATGACCGGGGTCGACTCAAGAATGCCTCTCGTGATCTCAGACGCGATGAACTCGCGCAGCCCGTCATCAACCTGCTCGGATCCTGCACCCGAGCCCGATCATGATCCTGATCCGGAACCTCCTGCTCCATGTCGCGTGGTCACCATGCTGGAAATACACGCATAAATGTCAGGATCATACATACTCTCGAGAGGTCTAACACACTCTCCAAGGTTCCCGGTTCTGTCTCAACCTTCCTTGATCCGAGTACGGGTCCTCTGCTTTCAGTAGTACGGGCCCATACTACCTTCCACATCTACCCGTACTTTCATCAAGGATTGCTTCGACTTCACCAAGTCCCTTTTACCGATACCCTTTCCACTGACCTCATCCTAGGCTTTCTTAGGGCACTCTCCGACCTACCCTCCGCCATCAGCTGCACTAAGAGTCCCCACCACTTCCCCCTAACTAACTTGCGGATACTGTTACACATCCGTTCATTAGCTAGTTGAAAATGGACAGAACCCCCATAGCACAAAGCAAGCAGCATTCGTGCATTGGGTAACCAATCAGGCATAACCTACACAGGCCATCCTACTGCTGACTAAACAGTCCTAGCATACAGCTCATACAACAGGCATATAAGGCATCCTCCTAGATCCTTAGCCCTAACTAGCATGCAATTCTCAGAATCATATATCAGGCACACAAGGCATCCTCCTAGATCCTTAGTCCTATTCTAGCATGCAGTTTTCTGAATCAAAACCATATAACATAACATATCAAGTATGGGTATCTTGGGGAAAACTTACTTGAGCCCGACCGGTCGCATGCATCACACACTTCGTCTTTCTTAAAATCCTCTCATTTAGATTTTAGAAAACTATTTTCCTTGTAAAAACCTTTTAGCCCCTCAGTTTGAGTCCAGACACCCCCGAGGGTGTGTCCGAATCCCTCAAACCAGGGCTCTGATACCAACTTGTAACGACCCAATTTTCAAGTCCAAAAAATTCTTTTTTATTTAACCGACTCATAAAAACATCCATAAGAAAATACTGTGAAAACACATCATCTCACAAAACAAAGCATCATGTCTGAAAATCCAAGTCATAAAATAATACATATTAGAGTACAATCCCAGAAAACTCCATGCGGAAATCATGTATATGCGTGTGTGATGCGATGCTACGCCGCCGGCTCCTTCCCCTAAGACGAAGAGGTACCTGAAACCAAAACTGTAAACCGTAAGCACAAAGCTTAGTGAGTTCCCCCATCATACCACATACCATACAATATCCTCGGTATCTTTCAACCGGTAATCATCGTCGGTATCTTGCAACCGGTAATCCTCATCGGTATCTTTCAACCGGTAATCATCATCGGTATCTTTCAACCGGTAATCATCATCGGTATCTTTCAACCGGTAACCATCATCGGTATCTTTCAACCGGTAATCCTCATCGGTATCTTTCAACCGGTAACTGGGGACTATTCCACCCCCAACCACTAGCATACAGCAACAAGTTATAAACATACAGTCAGGCATATCCGGGTACTGACCTACCCTTCGGTCCTAAGGACCGCTACCAGGGAAACCAATCCCTATCATACACGTAACATATCATACAGATAAAACTCATGAACAAAGCATGTAACCAAACCAAGATAATTATCACAAAGACAATCATCTCCTAAATACTCCTCTTTGGTGGGCCGGCATTGTGGCCTTAGACCCACCCCTACTGGAAGGTAACTCACCTCGTACAAGAAGCTGCTGATAATCTGTGCGGGAAACCTCCGTCCGCTGCTGCTCCAGAAATCCTCCGGCTACAATCCCCACAAACACTTAGTTAGAAACTGATATCTACTCTTAGGGTAAAATGACCATTTTACCCCCAACCAAGTCCAAGTCAAAGTCAACTTCCAGTTGACCCGACTCGCCGAGTTGGGCCGTCAACTCGTCGAGTCCCTTCCCTTTACTCGTCCTTATCCACGACTCGACTCGTCGAGTTTGGCAACGACTCGACGAGTTCCCCTTTCTTACGAACATCAATGAACCTTCATCCGACTCGCCGAGTCAGATGAACACTCGTCGAGTTCACCTTCAACTGATGAACAAGTCCTGACCTTGACTCGCCGAGTTGTATGAACAACTCGTCGAGTTCATCTTCAACCTTAAGAAGATTGCCTTAGACTCGCCGAGTCTGTTCTAGCACTCGTCGAGTCCCATGAACTCCAGGTCTAAAATTAAGTCCAATGCGTTGGGTCACTCTTTCTGTCTTGTTACAACCCTTCTAACACCCAACTGAGTCCTTTTGACCCTCAACAGATATGGGACTCAAAGCCTTGGACTCGTCGAGTCCCAAGAACGGACTCACCGAGTCGATGACATCCACACACTAAATCCTCGATTTCTGAGGTACAACACTTGACCAAAAGGTAGATCTGGGCTCCTACAATCGTTCTAGCACGTAAAGTTACAAACTTTACGTGTATGCATGGGACTTTGAGCTCAAATGGACATAAAATAAGCCCTAGTGTTGCATGGGGCCTTCCTTGGGTGCAAAAGCAACCCAAATCTGCCTTGTGACCCCTCCCAAGACTTAGATCCGAAGTCTTGACCCCCAACCATGTTTGCAATCATGGTTGGTTACCAAAATGGCTTATAAAAGCCCTAAATCTCCCCAAAAAGGGATCTATCAAATGAAAGAGCAAGGTACAGACTTTATACCTCTCAAAGGCTGCAAATGATGAACCAAACTCGGATCCTTCATCCTCCTCTTGATCCTTCTATGCTCTTCCTTCTTCCTTGAGGTCAAAACCCACAAAAGTCACTCAAAAGCCTTAGATCTTGCACCAAAACCCTCAGATTAGGGTTTGTCCAGTCAGAGCCTACTCGTCGAGTTCGGGACCCGACTCGACGAGTCCATCACTTAAATCCCGCGCCTCATCCCGCTTCTACTCGGCGAGTTGGTCCTTCAACTCGCCGAGTCCAAGGCCAAAAATGCAAAATACTTAATAAAAATACATACCAAGAACCAGGTGCTACAATTTGGTAAGCAAAAGATGTCGGTTGTTGATGATTCTGAATTAGATATTTTGGATGATGAACTCTCAAAAGACGACAAAGTGTTGATGGTCTCAAACCCAAAGCAATTCTTCAAGAAGAATTTTTCTCATTTTAGAAACAAGTACAAGCAGGGTAATTCAAATTCTGCAAAGGCAAGAATCATTGTTGGGTGATTCTGGTTATGATGTAACTATTGTCATGGCAAGAATCATTTTTCAAAAGAGTGCATGTTGTGTAGGCAGAATGAGAAGAAGGAGAATGTTAAAAATGAATCTTACTACACTCAGAATATAGAAGAGCTTCGAAAGAAAATTTCATTAGCTGAGAAACCTGTGCTAATAGTGCAAGAAGAAAGTGATGATGGTCGAGTCGAAGTGTGGTCGATAGACTCAGAGGATGATGAGGTAGGAAAACCTACCCATGGCGGGTGTTTTATGGTAAAGTCTGAGAAGAAAGGCTATGTGGGCAAGTGTTTGATGGTTCAGAGTGGCAGTTCAGAACCAAGGGGATATGCAACTGATAGTAGAAAAGCATCAGAGAGCTGTTTTGCGACGAACAGAGTTACGGAGCAGGTGAACGAGTGCAAGAAGGTGGTCGATAAGGTACATTCAATTCTTAAATCTCTTAATATTCCTTCATCACGCTATGATTTTGAATTGGATGATTTACATTATACGATTTCTGATTTTAGTGATAGCTTAAAAAGGACTCGTATTAGTAATTATAATCTGAATGATAAACTCAACAGGGTAACATTTAAAAATGAGGAGAGAAGAATACAAATAGAATCATTGGAAGTTGAGCTTACTAGTGATGGGTTTTCAGCATCCTAACACTCCTATGGTGTACATGCAACCCTAGAAACCTTGGATCTATGTTTGACTATGATACATGCAAATAATTATTTTTCCAAGGTTCTTATCCTATCTAGCATGGCATGGGGAACTTGAATCAAATAAAGCTAGTAGAATTACTTACCTTGTAGTTGTAGTTGATTGCTTGGAGTTTTAGAGCCTAGCACCAATAGTGTGGATGCCTCAAATGGAAATCACAAATCATCACAAACTTGGAAACTTGAGAGAATAGTCACAAACTTGGAAACTTGAGAGAATAGTCACAGACTTCTTGAAATCGGCCCTCTTAGTTTACACACATCAACTAGTGCAATTTCAAGAACCAAAGCCTCCTTTATATAGTGTGGTGGATTAGGGTTACATCCATGTAAACCCTAATACCCATGTCTTTTCATTTCCATGAGATCCATGGGTTAAAGCTCCATGGAGTATCCATGGACTTTCCATGCAAGCCTAGCCCATTCCAAATAAGCATTAGCCCACATTATATAAATACAAGAGCCCATATTTAATTAGTCATACTTTTGATCTCTAAATTAATTCTAAATTAATTATAGATCAACACTAATTAAATAATATGATTTTATATTAATATATTAGAACTTATAATATATTAATAAATCATAACTTATACTATTCTCAAAAGATTATCCGTAAATTGTTCGGGTGAAGTGCAACCCAAATGGACCATGCCGGGTCGGGTCAAGTACATACCAAATATAGTTATGGACTTAGACACTATATCCAACAACTAGATCATGAGATGATGTTATTTCCTTAAGAGAGACAGTAGAGCACTTTTGAAACAGAAAAACATTTTCTTTTTATTGCTAAATGTTTATATTTTAATATTACTCAGCTTTATTTGGATTGTGAAATTGGTAAAGATTTGCATAAAATGATTTTACCTTTTCTTGAATTGAAAGAAGATGAAATTGATGTTGAGTGCTATAAATTTGAATCAATTGTTTCTTCAGATGATGTTTCAGATTCTATGTTTGACTATGATACATGCAAATAATTATTTTTCCAAGGTTCTTATCCTATCTAGCATGGCATGGGGAACTTGAATCAAATAAAGCTAGTAGAATTACTTACCTTGTAGTTGTAGTTGATTGCTTGGAGTTTTAGAGCCTAGCACCAATAGTGTGGATGCCTCAAATGGAAATCACAAATCACCACAAACTTGGAAACTTGAGAGAATAGTCACAAACTTCTTGAAATCGGCCCTCTTAGTTTACACACATCAACTAGTGCAATTTCAAGAACCAAAGCCTCCTTTATATAATGTGGTGGATTAGGGTTACATCCATGTAAACCCTAATACCCATGTCTTTTCATTTCCATGAGATCCATGGGTTAAAGCTCCATGGAGTATCCATGGACTTTCCATGCAAGCCTAGCCCATTCCAAATAAGCATTAGCCCACACTTTATAAATACAAGAGCCCATATTTAATTAGTCATACTTTTGATCTCTAAATTAATTCTAAATTAATTATAGATCAACACTGATTAAATAATATGATTTTATATTAATATATTAGAACTTATAATATATTAATAAATCATAACTTATACTATTCTCAAAAGATTATTCGTAAATTGTTCGGGTGAAGTGCAACCCAAATGGACCATGCCGGGTCGGGTCAAGTACATACCAAATATAGTTATGGACTTAGACACTATATCCAACAGTCTCCCACTTGGATAAGTCTAATAACTATAGTTGCAAGTATGACTTCAGGAACCGATCCGCAATCGTAGCTCTTTAAACTCTGTTGAACTATGAAGCGCCATTTTAGATAAGTGATCATATAATCCGGACAAATACATGGAACATGGTCTTGCTTATTGTCCAGCATTTGTTTCCTGATTTCTGATTTGTTTGACATAGAACTTAACTGAACACATCAATTTAGTTCAGACCGGGCTCTGTACATAGGTCAAAACAAAATCATCGAAGGGCCCAGATATCGCTTCTAATCCTAGAAGGAACAGATAAACTTCGACTCATATGTTTGCTCTACTACTTGTTGAACTACACACAAAGGCACGGTTTATAACATCGAGTTACCAATGCGTTTTCGTGCAATCAATGCATAACCAACTCATAGGCAACAAATCATATCTCTAGGTTTGAAGACTTATATGATATTACCGTCTCACGATCACTCGAGATAAATTCCATGAAGTGATACAAGTGAGCGTGGGTTGAATCCAATACTCAGAACTTATGAGCACTCATGAGTGTTGTAGCCCCGCTTTGTCTAACATCTTAGACCTCTACAAGCCAACCCATGACAGTCTTGATTCATATCCACTTCCAACATATGATCGACTGTGGAGAGTTTGAATAATATGATATAAACCATAACATAATTATTCTGGAAGTCATAACATGCAAAAAGAAATAATAGTAAACGATTGACAAGAGATAGCAACACTTTACTCATAAATAACAGCTTTTATTTATCATCAAATGTCAATTACATTTTACAAATTTCAAGATTATCTAACTACTAAAACTAATATCATCCTTCAGCCCTATGCTCCGAGCATGCTGGAGATGCTTAGCCCGAGTCAGTCCCTTCGTGAGGGGATCTGCTGGGTTCTCATCCGATGATACCCTCTTTTCCACGAGGATTCCTTCTTCTATTCGATGTCTGATGAAGTGATATTTTCTGTCAATGTGTCTGGATCTCCCATGA
Source organism: Lactuca virosa (assembly GCF_052849685.1). NCBI lineage: Eukaryota > Viridiplantae > Streptophyta > Magnoliopsida > Asterales > Asteraceae > Lactuca > Lactuca virosa. The sequence continues at coordinate 267,470,210 of NC_136434.1, forward strand.
TCTCTTGGTTCCTTGGCTAAGGCAACCGCACTATTGCTGTCACAGAAAATCTCCATTGGCTCCTTTATAGCTGGTACAACTCCAAGGTCTCTGATGAAGTTCTTTAGCCATATAGCCTCCTTTACTGCCTCGCTTGCTGCTATATACTCTGATTCACAAGTGGAATCAGCCATTGTCTCCTGCTTGGAACTTTTCCAAGTAATTGCCCCTCCGTTTAGAGTAAAGACCCAGCCCGACTGAGAGCGGAAATTATCCATGTCAGTCTGAAAGCTAGCATCACTGTACCCTACAACTCTCAAGTCCTTACTGCCACCGAGGGTAAGGACCCAGTCCTTAGTCCTCCGTAGGTACTTGAGGATATTCTTTACCACAGTCTAGTGTGCCTTGCCAGGGTTCCCCTGATACCTGCTAACCATGCTCAAAGCAAAGGCTACATCAGGTCGAGTACACGTCATAGCATACATGATCGATCCTACAGCTGAAGCATAAGGTATTCGACTCATTTCTGCTATCTCAGCCTCAGTACTAGGGCTTTGGGTCTTACTCAATCTGGCGTTACTCTGGATGGGTAACTCTCCTTTCTTGGAGTTATGCATGTTGAACCTTTCCAACACTTTGTCCACATAGGTGCTTTGACTAAGTCCAATTAGTCTTTTACTCCTATTTCTCAAAATCCTTATCCCTAGGATAGAGGCAGCTTCTCCAAGGTCCTTCGTAGCGAAACACTTCCCAAGCTAGGACTTTACTTCCTGCAGGGTTGGGATGTCATTTCCTATGAGTAGTATGTCATCCACATACAGTACCAAAAAGCTGACTATACTCCCACTAGCCTTGATATAGACACAAGATTCATCTTCACTCCTTGAAAAGCCAAATTCTTTGACTTTCTCATCAAAGCAAAGATTCCATCTATGAGGTGCCTGTTTTAATCCATAAATGGATTTCTCGAGCTTACACACTCTACTGGGGTACTCTGTACTGACAAAACCCTCTGGCTGAACCATTTAAACATCTTCAGCCAACTTTCCATTAAGGAAAGCGGTTTTGACATCCATTTGCCATATTTCATAATCATGAAATGCAGCAATGGCTAACAGAACCCTAATAGACTTAATCTTGGCCACTGGTGAAAAGGTCTCATCATAATCAACTCCCGGAGTTTGAGAATAACCCTTTGTAACCAGTCGTGCCTTATAAGTGTGTACATTACCATCCATGTCGGTCTTCTTCTTGAAGATCCATTTGCACCCAACTATCTTACGATCAGGTACATTGTCAACCAAGTTCCAAACTTGATTGTCATACATGGACTGTATCTCGCTATCCATAGCCTCTTTCCATTTAGCAGCCTCAGGGCCTGCCATGGCTTCCGTGTAGCTGTTAGGCTCATCCAGATTTACCAGTGTGTTATCACTGATAAGTGTCTCACCTTCTGCAGTAATATGAAAACCATAATAATGCTCAGGTGCATTTTGCTAACTCTGGTGGAACGCCTCAGAGGTATAGATTCTTCAGTCGGCTCAACAGGAGTTTCCTCCTCAGGTTGAGGGCTAGAGTTTGAGGTTCCTTCACCACTTGACTCTTTTTAATTTCCTCAAGGTCAATTTGCCTCCCACTGTCTCCTTGGCTCATGAATTCTCTCTCTCGAAAGAATCCTCTTCTTGCTACAAAGACCACATTATCAATGGGTCTGTAGAAGATGTAACCAAAGGATTTATGTGGGTAGCCGATGAAAATACACCTTTCGCTTCGGGGTTCGAGCTTATCGTGAGTCTCGCGTCTCACGAAAGCCTCGCAACCCCAAATCTTGATGTGGTCTATATTGGGAACTTTTCCAGTCCACACCTCGTGAGGTGTTTTGGCAACCTTCTTTGTAGGGACTAGATTAAGGATATGGGCGGCAGTCTCTAAGGCATACCCCCAAAATGAGATTGGTAGCGAAGCTCGACTCATCATGGAACGAACCATGTCCAACAAGGTCCGATTGCGCCTCTCAGCTACACCATTCAACTGTGGTGTCCTAGGAGGCGTCAATTGTGAGATAATCTCACATTCCTTAAGATAGTCAAGGAACTCAGTACTAAGATACTCACCACCACGATCGGATCGAAGCATCTTAATGTTCCTGCCCAACTGATTCTCCACTTCTTGCTTAAACTCTTTGAATTTCTCAAAGGTTTCTGACTTATGCTTGATTAGGTAGACGTATCCATATCTCCTAAAATCATCAGTAAAAGTCACATAGAACCGATTAGCATCTCTTGTGGCGGTTCTGAAGGGTCCACACGCATCCGTGTGTATGAGGTCCAACAAACCTTCACCCCTAGCACAAGTGCCAGTAAAAGGTGACTTTGTCATTTTACCAAGCAAACAAGATTCACAACTATCATCTGACTTTAGGTCAAATGACTCCAAGACTCCATCCTTTTGGAGTTGGCCTATGCGTTTCTTGCTTACATGTCCAAGACGACAATGCCATAAGGATGCTTTATCTAAGCTAGTGGAAGAGTTAATACACAATACATTATTTCCTAGATTATCTACAACAGATACAGTTTCATACACGCCATCACAAGGTAATGCTTTAAAATAAAGAACATTATTAAAGAAAGCATCAATACTACCATTATTATTATCAAAATAAAAGGTAAAACCTTGTTTATACAATGCATGAAAGGAAATAACATTTCTTGCCATTTCTGGCGAATAATAACATTTATTCAAATCTAATGTAAACCCACTATTTAGCACTAAGGAATAAACTCCTATCTTGGTGACAGGTAAAGCTTTCCTGTTTCCCCTGATCAAGTTTATCTTTCCCTGCTCCACATTCTCACTTCCTTTTAGTCCCTGCAAATCACAACATATGTGAATACCACAACCTGTATCAAGGACCCAAGACTTAGAATGAGGTGAGTTATTAGACAATATAGTGTATATACCTGCATGGTTGGGTTTTACTTTCCCATCCTTCAAATCTTGCTGGTACTTTGGGCAGTTTCGCTTCCAGTGCGACTTTTCATGGCAATAGAAGCATTCAGCCTCATTAGGGTTAGCAGAAGGAGTGACAAAACCTTTCTTGGTTTTGCTTGAAGAGGAGCCTTCAAGGGTCTTACCCTTGGTACCCTTAGAAGGGTTCTTTCTCTTCTTCCCTTTGCCATGCCCGATTGCCAAGACATTGGCCGCAGTTGGAGTAGGAGTAGGAGCAGTAACAACCGACTCACCCTTTAGACCACTTTCGGCAGTCTTAAAGAGTCCTTGAAGTTTGCTGAGGGTGACTTCTTCCTTGTTCATGTGATATATCATGCGGAATTGATCATAACACGATGGCAAGGAGTGCAAAATGATGTCTATTGCTAACTCCTCAGGGAAGTTCACATTCAGCTTCAGTAAACAGTCCACATACCTTTGCATTTTCTGCATGTGGCCCGTGATGGGTTCACCATCCTTCATTCGGGTTGTTATCATGGAGGAGATTATTTCATATCGCTCTTGACGAGAACTTTGATGGTAGCGGTCCATCAAGTCCTGGTGCATCTCAAAAGGATAATAGTCCTCATAGGACTTTTGGAGCTCGGCTGTCATGGTGGCCATCATGATGCATGCCACTTTTGTAGCATCTCTTTCATGTACCTCATATTCAGCAAGCTCTTCAGGAGTAGCAGTTGGCTCGGGTACCTTCAGCTCCTTGTCGAGAACATATTCTTTGTTCTCATACCGAGTGACCATCCTGATGTTTCTGATCCAATCTGTAAAGTTGGACCCATCAAAGATGACTCTCCCACACGCTCCACTAACGACTTAAACAAAGTGTAAAGTGTAATTTCATGGATTAGCACCTTATTCACATTTTCCTAAAATAACTAAGATTGGGAATTCAATAAAGTTTAGTTACTTTAGTATTATCATTATACTTTTAATGAGAATTTATAAGTCCTTGTCCTACCCGTTCGGCTAACGACCCCCTACCGATCAAAGAAGCGGTGGGTGAGAGTCGACACCCATTAAGTTGCCATTTTATAGGCAACAACCTTATACCCTCCTTATAGACCGGCTTCGTGAATGAGGCGTACTAGCGGTAAGACGACTTGATCTTATACATATATAAATATTATTAAACTTATAATATTATAAAGTATAAGGGTTGAATTTTAACTTTTAAAATTCTAGGGGTTGGAACTAAAGTTTTTAATATGACTTTACATGTTCCAAAACTTGAGGGCAAGTTTTGTAAACTTTCAAAACTTTTCATTTCTCATAACTTATAAGTTAATGGTTATTAAAAATGAAGACTCTTCATTTTTTTGTAACCTATGTGTTCTTTTAATGGTTATTTATAAATGTGACTTTTGGTTATCCATAACTTAAGAACTAGTTATGGACTCCATTAAAACACATAAAGATCAAGAATTAATCTAATCAATTATTAGCACATAATTTCTATGATCTTCTAAACTCATATGTTTATGAATGTTCATATCAAAAATTTCAAGAATCGTAAGTACATATACAAAACTTGAAATTTTGATACGAGCTTTTGAACAAAACTTCGATTTTCAAGTTTTTTTTTTTTTTGCATCAAGTATCAAATAAACAAACTAGGCTCTGACACCACTGATGGGTTTTCAGCATCCTAACACTCCTATGGTGTACATGCAACCCTAGAAACCTTGGATCTATGTTTGACTATGATACATGCAAATAATTATTTTTCCAAGGTTCTTATCCTATCTAGCATGGCATGGGGAACTTGAATCAAATAAAGCTAGTAGAATTACTTACCTTGTAGTTGTAGTTGATTGCTTGGAGTTTTAGAGCCTAGCACCAATAGTGTGGATGCCTCAAATGGAAATCACAAATCATCACAAACTTGGAAACTTGAGAGAATAGTCACAAACTTGGAAACTTGAGAGAATAGTCACAGACTTCTTGAAATCGGCCCTCTTAGTTTACACACATCAACTAGTGCAATTTCAAGAACCAAAGCCTCCTTTATATAGTGTGGTGGATTAGGGTTACATCCATGTAAACCCTAATACCCATGTCTTTTCATTTCCATGAGATCCATGGGTTAAAGCTCCATGGAGTATCCATGGACTTTCCATGCAAGCCTAGCCCATTCCAAATAAGCATTAGCCCACATTATATAAATACAAGAGCCCATATTTAATTAGTCATACTTTTGATCTCTAAATTAATTCTAAATTAATTATAGATCAACACTAATTAAATAATATGATTTTATATTAATATATTAGAACTTATAATATATTAATAAATCATAACTTATACTATTCTCAAAAGATTATCCGTAAATTGTTCGGGTGAAGTGCAACCCAAATGGACCATGCCGGGTCGGGTCAAGTACATACCAAATATAGTTATGGACTTAGACACTATATCCAACAACTAGATCATGAGATGATGTTATTTCCTTAAGAGAGACAGTAGAGCACTTTTGAAACAGAAAAACATTTTCTTTTTATTGCTAAATGTTTATATTTTAATATTACTCAGCTTTATTTGGATTGTGAAATTGGTAAAGATTTGCATAAAATGATTTTACCTTTTCTTGAATTGAAAGAAGATGAAATTGATGTTGAGTGCTATAAATTTGAATCAATTGTTTCTTCAGATGATGTTTCAGATTCTTACAAGGTTGGACTTGAGAAAATTGAAGATTGTATTCAGTCCAAAGAACATAAAAACATGTTGAAAGAAATTTTAACTAAAAAAGATAAACACGAAATCAAATCAAGTGCTATGCAGAAATATGACTTGTTATGAAAGAAATTGAATTCGGAAAATACTCTTGATTCTGAGAATATGTTGGAATTTAATGAAAGTGAGGTAGAGGACGAGATTGATTGTTCTGCTTTTTTGCAAAATTTTTGATGAACCTAAGAAAAATTAATTTCTGAAAACTCGGTTGAATTTGTACGAATTGTTGAAAACAAAGGTTCAAAAGTTTTGAAAGAAGAAGCAACCGTTTTTCCAAAACTTCAAACCATTCCAAATCAAGTTTTTGTAAAGAAAGGACTGAACAAAAATGACACATCTGAATTACCGTCCACGAGTGTTGATGATAATGTGAAAGGTGTGATGAATTCTTCTGGTCAAAGCCGACAGATAATGCGGATGAAACAAAAGGTCTCTCAGAAATGACCTCTTGGAAAACAAAATGGAAATACGTTTCAGAACCATTGACTCGTGTGAACTTGTGTTACGATAAGGCAGGACCAAGTGGTACTAAAGACGTTTCTAGTGAAACTTCATCAGAAAAGAATGAAACATCGGTTAGAAAAGAGAAACCTAAAGCAAATATTCATAAATCTGCTGAAGAATTAATTGCAAAGAAAAGACAGTTGAATGCTAGATATAAAAAGGATTTGAGTGAAAGAAAGCGTTTTTGGAAGAAAATGAATTCCAATCAAAGTTCTGTCAATACGTCAAGATTTATTAATCAAAATTAAATTTCATCTCAAATTCTGAAACAAAAGTCAAGTTGTTCTTCCAATCAAAGTTGCTCACCAAAATTACACATTTCAAAACCAATTGCTAAAGAAAAATATTTTAAGGTTGAAAACAAAGTTGCTTTGAAACCAGAAAATAATCTCAAAGAATATGAAGCAAATTTGAAAAAGGAGGAAAAAGAGTTTCCAAAAAGAATGGCTCCAAAATTCAAAGAATATATTCAACGAAAAGCTAAATTTGTTGAAATTAATCTTTGTAATAACAAAGTTGAAGTTTTTAAAATTAAAAATGGGATGAAACGTACATTGAAAAGAAAATCCTTTTGGGTTGACAAAACAAAAAAAATTCTTATTCAAAAGAAATCCTCACAAGGACCCAAGTTGGTTTGGGTTCCTAAAACTCTCTAAATTTTGCAGGTTATGTGTGACGAACAGTATGATTTGGAATGGTCCATCGATAGCGGCTGTTCTCGTCACATGACAGGAAGGAAAGGGGAAATAAGAGAGTTTCGGACTTTAAAAGATGGCGGAAAAGTGAAGTATGTAAATAACACCACTGGAGAAATAAAGGGATATGGAATGATCACAAATGGAGAATTCTTAATTCGTAAGGTAGCTTATGTTAAGGGCTTGCAACACAATCTAATTAGTGTTTCTCAATTGGTTGTAGGTACAGGTCTAAAAGTGTCTTTTGATGAAGAAGGTTCAGAAATCATCGAGAAGAAATCTAAAGATGTTCTTTTGAAGTCTAGAAGGAAATGAGATATGTATCCTCTGAATCTAAATCTAATCCAAGGAAAACCTTCTATCTGCTTACTTACGAAAGCTTCTTCGGAAGATAGTTAGTTATGGCACAGAAGGCTTTATCATCTGAATTTCATGTATATCAACAAGCTCGTAATTGGTGATCTCGTACGCGGAATACCTCTTCTGAAATTCAAAAAGGAACACTTCTGTGCTGCTTGTGAGCTCGTAAAACAAAGCAGAAAGAGTCATTCATCCATCATCAATATCAATATCATTGAACCATTGGAACTATTGCATATTGCTCTCTGTGGTCCTTCAACCATCGAAAGTATTGGTGGTAGCAAATATATTTTGGTTATTGTTGATGATTTTTCTAGATTTCCCTGGGTATTCTTTCTTACACAGAAATCTGATGCAACTCAGAAGCTGATAGATTTCATCAAGCAGGTTGAGCTACAATTACGAAAGTCAGTTAGGAAAATTCGTAGTGACAACGACTCGGAATTCAAAAATCATATATTTGAAGAATTCCTAACCGTAAAATGGATTTCTCACAATTTCTCTTCACCTTACACTCCACAGCAGAACGGTATAGTTGAAAGACGAAATCGCTCTCTGTATGAAGCTGCAAGGACAATTTTATCGTTTGTGAATCTTCCTTTGTATTTCTCGGCAGATGCTAATGCCGCCGCTTGTTTTACTTAGAACCGCTCCTACATCAACAAACAATTTTTGATTACTCCATATGAAATTTTGAACAACCAGAACCCGATGTTAAATTATTTCATATGTTTGGTTCCAGGTGCTTCTTATTCAATTCCAAAGAAAATGGGAACAAATTCGATGTGAAAGCTGACGAAGGAATTTTTCTAATGTATTCATTGACATCAAACGCATATCGAGTTCTGAACAAGAAGTCAAAGAAGATTGAGGAAACCTACGACGTTACGTTTGATGACAATTACATGAAGAAATATCAAAAAGAAGATTGCCAATCTGAGGAAATTTTTCCATCAACAAATTTAAGACTATTCCTCTTATGAATTTATATGAGGATTTTCTAAATTTGTTTGATGAACCTGTGTCACACCCCGAAACCGAAGGCGGAAACGTTCTGGGGCGGAGTGACGTCATACGTAGTATCACAACAGTTGTATCATAGTAAGCATAGTAAACACAACCATTACATTATAATATGAATATTTACATTGTTCAAGAACATGATTTATACATAACAGTATAGCAAAAGTAAAAGACGCGAATCCGAAACGCTCCGTCTTCTCAAAAGTCAGCAGGAATACCTGTCTATTGATGCCCTGAGAATACAAGCAGTTTTAGAAATATCAGCATAAAGCTGCTGAGTTCATAAGCGTTTAGTTCTGGTGAAAGAAAGGTTTCTTTGATCCTTTGAAAAGTGTTTACCAAGAAAATCCCATATTTTCTTATGAAAGATGTTTGATTTCCCATTAGTTATATGATAAACCACCTGTTTATGAAAGTTTGAGTTATCCCAAGAAAAACCCATATTTTCTTATGAAAGATGTTTGGTTATCGATTCTGAAAGAGAAGTACAAGTATCTACCATACTTGTGTCGTTAGATGTAGTTTCCTTGAAAGACCCTGTTTATTCTCCGTGAGATGTATTAGTCTTATTACACAAATAGAACTAATAAGTAGGTAGTGAACTAGATCCCAAGGGTATTATCAATACCCTCTAGTAATCAAATCGGTTATTACTTTGAGGTTTGTTCACTAGATTCATTATTACCAAAGTAAATCTCTGTTATCTAGGTTGCGAGTTTCATAACCATACATTAAACTGGATATGGCACGTACGGTGGCCAGTATCATTTTATGACTTTGTCACCCGTAGACCTGACGGTCCCACTGTAGCTAGCAACGAGGTGCGGGATAGTCAGTCTCGTATAGATCTATACACAATAGTCACCCTCTCCCTCCATGAGATTCTGGTTACAAGGGTAGTCCTACACTCACGAATCCGGTGGAGTGTTACCAAGGACGTGTCTCCAATCCTTAGACTAACAAATTTACAAGTAATAATACAGAAAACCCTGTTTATGGTTGGTATGAATCCTTTGTAAAACATCACAATTTATGACAAGATTCATAAGTTCCGTGCTTTAGTTTTGAAAACTGTTTCTACGAGTTGATTTCTAAATCGAATGGTAAAACGGTTTTCTGTGTTTGAAAGCATACTGAACATGTAATTATTTTAAACAAAATAATATAACTGAGCACAAGTTTCCTTGTACTTTTGCTTGTATTCCCCCCCTGAACACATGAAAAACTCGGAAAAACGTAGGGGTATGAACTCACTGTTTATCGTAGGATCCGAAAGCACAATTTGTTACGGGTGTTGAGTGTCAACCGATGTTTCGAACGCAAGTGGATCCTATTAACATGTGATAACACGTATGCGTGTTAGAATTAGGGTGTTTCATGACTAAACATGACGGGAAACCACCCTAAAGACTTGGAAATGCATGTCGGGAACCTATATGATCAAATAAGGGAGGTGTACGGCCATTTGAGTGGGTGTGCGGCCAGGGTGTGCGGCCAGGCTGTGTGTGCGGTTGCACACAGGAGTGTGCGGCCGTACAGAGGGTGTGTGCGGCCGTACACAGGAGTGTGCGGCCGTACACTCCTCATTTGTGTCCGAAATGTCGATTTTGAGGTGTTCTTGAGGTGTTCTTGTGCTAATACCAGGTTCTACTATTGAATGGAGGCTAAACTCTTCACTTTGGAGAGTTTTAGGGTGTGTGCGGCCACCTCATGAAGGTGTGCGGCCGTACACCTTCAAAGGATGAAGAACATGAAGAACACTATGAGTTTTAGGCTTAGATTCAGGTGTCTTACCAATATAACAAGCTGAATGATGGAGTGCTTCACGTTTTTTAGGCCCTTAGAGTGTTCTTGGATGATGTTTCTAGAGAGAGAAAATAGTGAGAGAAAGTAAATTGCAGCCAAAGGAAAGGAATGAGTGAAGGGGGGTTCTCCTCCAATATATAGGGTCGGGTGTGAGGCTGGAGGGTGTGTGCGGCTGGGTGTGCGGCTGGCTGGCCGCACACGCGGGTGTGCGGCCGCACACACCTTCTTTGGTGTGTTTGGCATGATTTTGTGATGCTACACACTTTCTAACCCTTCTTAAGACTCATTTCTAGGTTATACTAAGCCTAGAGCACTCATATGGACCCACAATTTCGTTAAAAGATGATAAATTCGAGTTTAACATTGATATATAGATCAATTGCACGGGATAAAAGTTTTCTGGTTGTCACAACCTGACCAAGACATTTCCTAAGAATCAAACGCAAAAGACAATCAAGAGGATGAATTGATCAAGATTGTTGACGAAGCTGCTGAAGATATAGAGATTCCTCCTGAGCAACCAATTCTGAATGAACCTCGGCCACAACCTTTTGATGCTCCAATCCAGGGGGAGAGTTCCACTCCAAACTTCAATATTGATATTCCTCTCCAGGGGGAGAATCCAATTTCGAATGACGGGTCGCATGCAAACTTCCAGTGGAAGAATAATGAAAACAATGACTCGGATGCACAATCGGAATTTGAAGAAGTTTTTCTGGAATTGATCCAGCCTATGATCAGAACTATCCACCTATGACAAAATGGACCAAAGATCATCCTCCATCTCAAGTGATCGGAGATCCTTCCTCAGAAGTTCTTACTCGTGCTCAACAAAAAGTGAATCAAACTGCATTATTTTCTAAAATGGAATTTTGCATGTTTAGTTTTTTTATTTCGAAAATTGAGCCTAAAACTGTTAAAAATTGATCTTGATCATGCAAATTTGGTTCAAGCCATGCAGGAAGAGTTGAATGAGTTTGATTGTAACAAAGTATGGCGATTGGTTCCTACCCCAGAAGATGCATCTGTAGTTGGTATGAAATGGGTATTCCGAAATAAGATGGACAAAGAAGGAAATGGCATTCGTAATAAGGCGCGATTAGTCGTTAAAGGCTATTGTCAAGAAGAAGGAATAGATTATGAAGAGACGTTCGCACCTGTGGCTAGACTTGAATCAATTCGCATTTTTCTCGCCTATGTTGCTCACAAAAATTTTGATGTCTATCAAATGGATGTGAAATGTGCATTTCTGAATGGAGAGCTTGAAGAAATAGTCTATGTTGAACAACCTACAAGTTTTGTGAATGGAAAATTTTCGAATCATTGTTATATTCTGGATAAAGCAGTGTATGGTCTTAAACATGCTCCGTGGGCATGGTATGAAACTCTAACTCGTTTTCTTAAACAATCAAAATTCAAACAAGGTTCTGTTGAACCTACCTTCTTTCAGAAGAAGGAGGGTAACCATTTAATGATAGTTCAGATTGATGTTGATGACATTATTTTTGAATCAACTAATCCCAGCTTAACTGCTGAGTTCCGAAAATTAATGGAAATAAAATTTGAAATGAGTACTAAGGGTAAAATTAACTTTTTCTTTGGCTTAAATATAAGACAGAGTTCAAAAGGTATATTCATCAATCAAGAAGCCTTCACAAAGATGTTACTTGCTAAATTCGAAATGATGGGTGATTCAAAGATCAAAGTCCTTATGGCGTTCGGAACGAAACTCACACCTACTCTTGGTAAACCAGCAGCTGATATTACCTTATATCGTCATATGATCAAATCCTTGTTGTATCTGACATCTAGTCGTCTTGACATTATGTTTGTTGTTTGTTACTGTGCCAGGTTTCAAGAGAATCCTAGAGAACCACACATGTTGGCAGTTAAGAACATACTCCGGTATCTGAAGCGAACCACTTCTCTTGGTCTATGGTATCCTTCGAATTCAGGATTCTTTGTGCAAGCTTACTCCAATGCTGACTTAGGGGGCTGTGGTCTTGGTCGAAAAAGTACATCTAGTGGATGTCATTTTCTAGATGGCAAGCTCGTTAGTTGGAAATCTAAGAAGAAGACATGTGTATCATTATCTATAGCTGAAGCAGAATATATCGTAGCAGCATCATGCACTTCCCAACTGATGTGGATTCAGAGCCAGCTAAGAGACTATGGAATCAACATGAAGTGAATTCCTCTGTGTTTTGATTCCGAAAGTGCCATAAGAATATGCCACAATTCTGTTCAACATTCCAAGACTAAGCATATAGCACTGAGATACCACTTTATTAACGATCACGTTGAAGATGGAAATATGGAAGTTCACTTCGTTCGTTCTTCAAATCGATTGGTTGATATATTCACGAAGGCATTCCCAGAAACACCCGTTAATCGGATTCTACAAGGGTTTGGAATGATTGAAGCTGAATCAGTTCCGAAATCCACTTCGTAATCACCAAATTTCGGAAGTTACTTTTCACATTCTGAATGTTTCCGAGCTTCGGAATGGTTCGTAATTCACTGTTTACTTCCGACTTGCTCCGATCTTCGGAATGGTTCTGAAGCCACCGTACATTAGGATTCCGGAACCTTTTATCTTTGTAAGTTTTTTTTCTTTACTTTTGTATACTTCTTTTTTTATGTTCTGAATTACTGTTTAATTTCTTTATTTTCAGAAAATCAAATTTACAAAAATATTTTATTTGTTTCTATATTTTCTTTTCAAAAATTCAAAAATATAAAAAATATTTTCATCTTTTTAGTGTTTTCAAAAATCATAAACATCAAAAATATTTTCGTTTCTAAATTCAATTCTGAATTTAAGTCTGCAACAAGGAATTGACGGTCGACTTAATCACTTCTTTCTACCATATCTCATCACAACCTTCACGTAGTTTCCTTGACTATTGGAACAAAACTAGTTTCAGTATAGAGCTACAAAACTCTTGTTAATAATCGCAAAGTCATTGTCAACATGATTTTCATGAAACTCCCAACCTTTCTACTACCAATCTCTTAATTCTGTATCATAACCCTTAAGACTCTCAGGTTCTACCACTAAGGTTTAGGTTATAAAACATCTGTGTTTATGATCTTGAAATTGGTATCACCATGATTTTGAGTGAAACCCAAAACTCTGAACACCATTTCTTAATTGACGATGAACAATCATTTGTTCTAGGTATTTACCCAATGAATTGACGGATAAAACCATTTGGTTTGTACCTTTGAGTGTTTGAAATCTTATTTTTTTTCTTTTTGAGTGATCTTAATGAAATGTTCTCGACCTAAGACATTTCTTCCCAACAAGATCCAGTTTTTATTTTCTTTGAGATTTCAATTTTATCTAGCTACTTTAAAAGAATATCCCAAGGTTACTTGTTTTTATGGCTACACTGGTCAAACAAGTACTTCTTTCAGATCTTTGGACTTATGTTAAGTTTTAGAATTTGGTTGAAGCTAAAACCACCCTTTAAAGCCTTAATAAAAGAAACATGTCACAGTTTCTCAACAAAATATTGATTGTAATTCAACGAGAAACCACATAAGCACTTCGGAGTCTCTCTTGACTCAGAAGGAAGAGATTGATGCCCGGGATCAATCAACCTTTCATATCAACATTTCTTAATATCACAAAATCCCACATATTATTTGCTTTATTTCTTTTTCTTTGGCACACTCTTGCACTAAAATCCTTGTGATTTTACCAAGTTTGGTTTCAATTCCGAATGGATGTTTACAGAGATAGAAGGTAGAATGACAATTCCGAAAAGACTAGTTCAGAACATGCTGAATCTGACACGTCTATTTCATGACTTTTGGATAACTTCAAATCTTGGCTCGATTTTTGAATTTCCCTAACACCGTGTGGTCGTTGTAACGGTTTCTGACAGTCATTGATTAGCTGGCAAGATTTTATTGGCTGATTTCTCGGCATGCACGAATATGAAATGACGGTTTCTCTCACCACTCATCATATACCGTATAAAAGGGGTTTTCAAATGGTTTACTTTCTTTTACCAGAAACACAATTCTCAAAGTCTCAAAGCAAAAGCCCTCTCGCTCTCTACTGTTCATCGTCTCTCTCACAACATCAATGGCGGGTTCATCTGAAAACGTCTCGTTCGTCAACCAGCGTGCCTCTGTCATCATGCTCTCTATCAAACCCAACCAGAACATGATCATCGACCTTGATGCTTCACGCTACAATGAACTGATTAGGGCTATGATTGACTATCTTAAGTTCTCGCCACTGATGAAGGAGTTAACCATGGCGGAAACATTTCCCCTTATTCAGCCCTCAAAAGCATTCTCAACTCCAATTTACAATAAGTCAAATGATGTTATCAACTTTGAAGTTGCAAACCACAAAACATCAATCTCTAAGCCCCACTTCTGCAAACTTCTAGGGCTCACTACGTCAAAGGTCAGTGTCGACCCTGAATCGATTCCAGCTACCTCCATGATAGAGATGTTCTACCAGATGGGGTACACCATTAACATCTCCTTGCTCTCAAAGTTTAGGAAGTCTTTCTTACCCCGATATGGAATGGGTATTTACCCTACTGTTCAAGAGCCTGTCAGAGCGGGTTTCTGGGTCTGACAGTGCAAGTAAGATGCTCTACACTCTAATATATGTCTTATACCATGGTATCAATCTTGACTATGTGGAAATTATTTTGACTCAACTGATTCAGAGCACCATATCCTCTTCTCACCACATAGAAATCTTGTGTGTCCGATTCTAGTCGATAGTGGTCAACAGGGCTATTGGTCACTTCAAAGTTCCTCTGATGTAAGATTCCCTAATGGCAGACATTCCGACACTTCAAACGTCTACATTTGTGATGCCGGATCCTAGAAACTTTAGTTTTATTGGTTCAATTCCGGATGAAATGTTGGAAAGGGTTCCTATTGACAACGCCATTGTGAGGGAGTACCAGAAGTTACCCTCTTCTGGTGTTCGACCAATGCCTACTGAGCTGAGGAAGTTGATTGTTGAAAGCAACAAACCAAAGCGTGGTGATAAAAGGAAGGAAAAAGCTGCTCCTTCCGAAAGCGTCAGAGTTTCGAAGAAAACTAAGAAGCCTGCAAAGAAACCAAGATCTCCATCTCCGGTATTTCAACAAGAATTGGAAGAAAGAACTGTTACTGAAGTTCAAGAGGACGATACACTACGAAATGAGGAAGAGGATACAACTGCAACTTCGGAACCCACCCCTACATAGAATATTCAGAAGGTATCTTCTCCACCGTCTTCCTTTATTCCAACTTCTGATTTTTTTGGCAACGTTTTAAAAGAACCATTTCTGAACCTCACTACTACTCCAATATCACCACCTGTTACTCACCAATGTTACCTATGACATCGTCACCCACTACATCTACAATTCTGTTATCATCTATCCCTCCTCTACCACCAACAAGTTCTGTTGGAATATCTCTTCCTCATATTTCTATCCCTTTATCCTCACCTATCTTTACTGATTCAACCAATCCTACTACTTCATTAGTCTCAACTCCACCGGAAGTCCCTGCAATCAAATCCGTTTCGGAAGAGATACGAACTTCAGGCATCCCTGTCAACGTATCTGATACGGGGACAAATTCCAATATCAGTGTGACTTCCGAACCAGGCACATCAACTACTACTCCTTTCAATGAGGATGAAGATATATTCTTAGAAGATGAACAAGAACCTATCTAGGACTTTGTTTTTTAGCCCTTCAATCTTAACATCAACAGTGATGAAGACGAAGGTCCCATGACAAAGGGACAGTTCAAGCAGTTAACAAAAAAGCTTGACTCACTCTTAGATCACTCTCAAGCCTTCTCTTCTTCTAAGTGGGAAAATCTTCTGACTACTCATCGAGAACCTGTGGAGATGCTCACATCTGCAAATACCAAAGTCATTGAAGAATCCACTAAGGCTACCCAAGCCTCAGACAAGAAAATATTTGAAGCTGTGGAAAAGGTTCTTTCATCGAGCAACTGTGGAGATGCTCACATCTGCAAATACCAAAGTCATTGAAGAATCCACTAAGGCTGCCCAAGCCTCAGACAAGAAAATAATTGAAGTTGTGGAAAAGGTTCTACTATTACAAATAGAAGTAAAAGAATTCATGGTTGATTTCAGGACCTCTTCGGACAAGAGCACAGCAGATATGAATAAGGTTATTGAAGGTTTTAGTTCTTCTTTGAAAGCTGAGAAATAAGCTCTTTGAAAATTTTGTGCTGATATCAAGCTTGACAATCTCGATCTGAACTTAACCATCACCACCTAGCTTGATAAATTAAAGGCTGACTTGGCAGCAGAAAATAAAATAATAGATGCCTTAGCAGAACAAATTTCAAAAGGCAAAAGTTCTGAATGAAAAACTAAAGAATGCTAAATCTGAGGTCGTTAGGGTACAAGAGGAGAAGTTCTTTGTCAAGGCTCACAATTCCGAAATTCATCAACGACTGTTGAGAATCGTTGAGACCAGATCTCCTTCATTCAATGATATAGTACGCCTGGCTCTGTTTGAAAATTTTAAGCCAGTGTTCGCTCTGCTGAATCAAATCCTTGGTGTTTCGGGAAGCGGTGCTCCTTTGAAACAAGGGGGAGAATAGGAGATCAATGTGAAAGAAGATATTGATCAGAAGGGTAATGAAGCTTCTGGATCAAGGAAAGATAAGGGAGAAGAAATTGATGAAGATGATGCTGAAAAAAATTTGTCCGGATCAAAAAGGCTTGTAAGAAAGAGACAAGATAAAGAGCTAAATGAGCTCAATGCTCTCCGATAGAATCTTGATGCAGAAGATGCAGAAGTTAAAAATTCAGCTTTTATTTTGGAAATTCATAAATCCTTGTTTCCTGCTTGGACGATTCATTGAATTCAGAAGGAAGCCATTGATCTTCTGGAGCTGTACTGGTTGGAACCGAAGACGTCATTTGACACCTGTAATTATATTAAATGCCAGTTAGACTTTCCCCTCACCCCACGAGCGTTTCTTTTCCGATGCTTCCAGAAGACTGAGAAGTCTCCAATCTCCAACAACACGATAAACAGAAAATTCTTCAACTTTTATCTCAAGTATGAGAAGCCTCAGTACGAGTCCCGGAGTCTAAAGAGGGTCGTAGGTTTGAAGGTCGGATTACCTGTGGAAACTGAATATTTTCTGAACATTCACTTCAAATGATTTCGGGGTTCGAATCATGTGCTTCATGAGTTTACTTTGGCTGATTTGCCTTTCATGAATCCATATGATTGGATTTCTTTATTCAACATAATTGTGAAGGATGTAAATAAATACGAGCCTATTTTCAACCATTTGAATAGGATGATTAAATGCTACATCCTGGAGATTGCGAAGATGGATATTGAGATCGCCTCAGTTCTGAATAAAAGAGCATCATGAAGTCATTTGAAGAACCTGAGGACATCCAAGATCTGCCAGGTGGATTGATCGACAAGGAATATTAGAGCATCGTGTACAAGAAGAAGGAGGGTGTGGTTCTGAAAAATTGCATGGTCTTTTTAAGGGACAAACACTTCTATTCCACAAGTGCTAAAATCAAATTCTGGAAAAGGCTAAAGCGAACAAGGCCAACCCAGCTTCTGATATAAAATGTGTGTCAAATATGATTCAGTGGTATCAGGCTGTTAGGGCATCCCTTCTGAAAATAATGCCTAAGTTTTTTGAAGCGCAAAGACAACAATGAAGACTCTCTTCCGATTTGACACAAAGAGGTAGATTGTTAGGTCTAGTATTATGTTGTGTCAAATGTATGTTATTAGATTCCGAAATGGGTCTATCCATGTTCGGAACCACTGTTTGTCTTTGTCTATTTATAGCGTGCATGTAACTTTTAGGGTTATAACTTTTGAAGCAAGTACAGAGTAGTTCCTCCTTGAGAACTATTCTATTGTTGTGAATATTAATCATTCGGCACCCTTTTGATCAATATTGTTTCTCATCTTTAATTCGTCTTGCAAATATAGAATCTATCGATCTTTATTGTTCTCACACTATGATTTACGATGGTTTTTGCAAGATGACAGTTGAAAGTTGTCAAGTTTTGCAGCAATCTGAGGAAAAGCATTCTAAGCCCTATTTGGACTTGGAATCAGGTCTCAAAGTCTATAGAAGAGGTAAACCATATCCTTGAGGTTAATTTTTCTGTTTTCAAAATGCTTCCCCCTTTCCTCCTTCTTTTCCTTTTCTCGACGATACTTCTATCCCCTCGATTCTTTCTCTCTTTCCCGCTAACAGGCATACGACACGAAAGAGGGAGGGACATGATGTATGTGTATGTTTTAATGTTCGATTAAATGTGGTTATAAGGAAGTTAAGGGGCTAATGATTTAGGCTGCAAGAGAAGGATCTTGTCAATTACATGGGTTGATTCAAAATTTACACTTTTGGTCCTTCAACATCCCCACAATGGCCATGATAACCCTTTGAACCAAAAGTTTAACCTTTTAGGTTTCCAAATTGTCTCTTTTGACCCTCTCAACTACTTTGTTTTCTTTTATGGTATTAAATATAATTTTAATTATTTAATATCTTCTTATTATTTTAATTAATTATTAATCTCTTTAAAAAAATTATATATAATTTTTTTATTTAAGTTATTTATCTGGCTTTAGAAATTTATTCTTAAATGTTTTAGTATTTATGTCATTAATTAAGCTTCTTTCTTCATTAATAAAAGGAAAACGAGGTGTTACACATATGCACCAGCATCATAAATATTTTTCGTTAGATTGTTGATTACTTTGGCGGTTATTCATAATCTGATTATCCATAAAATAGATGTCAAAGTAGCCTTCTTGAATGGAGAGTTCGATGAAGAAGTTTACATGAAACAACTGGAAACTTTTGTTATGCCCAGTAATAAGCATAAGTTGTGTAAAACTTGTAAGATCATTGTACATATTGAAACAAGCATCCGAACAATGGCATCAGAGGTTTGATGAGATTATTTCTCATGTGGTTTCAACTAAAACCAATCAGAAAAATGTGTTTATAATCAATTTGACCCATACGGTTCCCGTGTGATAATTTATCTATATGTTAATGACTTGTTGATTTTCAAAACTGGTCAACTTCAAGTAGATGAAACAAAAATTTGTTGTCATCAAAGTTTTCCATGAAGAACATTGGGGAAGTTGATGTGATTAGGATGAAACATGTTAACAAGGATATTGCTAAATGCAAACACGGTATGTTGAGAAATTTCTCACAAAGTTTAATTACAATGATTATTCTCCTGAGAATACTCTTATAGATCCTATCAAGAAGTTAATGTCAAATAAAGGCAATACAATATAACAATTAGAATACTCTCAGATGATAGGTTGTTTGATGTATGTCACAGCAAGTACCCTCACACTTATACAATTGGAAAGTTGAGTCGATATACTAGCAATCCTAGTATTCAACATTGGAAAGCAATTCAGAGAGTGTTCAATTAATTAAAGATAACCATGAATTATGGCGAGCGCCGAAGGTGTCGGCCATTAGGGTTTAGGTCATTGAGGGTAAGAAAGAAGTGATATGATGGTTGGCGAAGAAGAATGCATGGAAGAGTTTAAAATAACATGAAGGAAATCAATATTTTTCCATCATAGGTTTTGCATTCCACGATAGAATAAACATGCATACACGACAGCTATGGGCCAATATTAAATAATACTATATATGAATTAAATAATAAACAGCATAAATGAACTATACTACATTACTACAAGATAAATACACCAAAACTAAGCCCTAGTCAAGCATCGCCAAGATGGGTATGTAAATTTCAAAAAAAACCATTATTCCAGAAGTCTCTAGCTTTCTTAATTATTTAAACATATTTCCGGTTTACATTGTACTCTACTTAGTTATATTGCTAAAAGTAGATATTAAGCAATGTTCAGTTACTAGATATTACAAAATTTTATTTTCATGGATTTCAACAAGTTCATGTGCTCCTTTAGCTTATTAGTATATTATTTTATTCAACTTTTTTTTAAAATACATAAAAACCTAAAACCTAACTCTAAAAACCAAACAACACAAACTTTTGGTAAGTTTTTCTCTTTCTTTTTCGATTTTTATTTAAGACAAGAACCAAATCAAAACAAATTATGTTCACCTCTTACATTGAGTCCAACTTATCGAGAGAAGTGAACTGCATCGGAGAAGAAAGGAAAATGTTTGTTTCGAATCCCTCATCTTTCACCAATTTAACAGTTTCTACCCATATTCAACGTGAGAGTAATGTTTTGTGAAGAATGAAGAATTTTCATTTCGAATCCCTGAAGTTTCAGAAATATGACAGATTTTACCCAGTTTCGACATTGGGGAATAAATCTGAGAAATGGAAAAAAATTTGAATCGAGTCCCTGCAGTTGATGCGAATTGTCACTTTATGTCCAGTTTCGTATTTGGGGTAAAGTTTCGCATATGATGTTGTTTTGGCGTGACGGGTCCCTGCAGAATTTGCAAAGTTGACAGTTTATACCCAGTTTTCGAATTTCTTGCAACTCACACCCAAAACTCGAAAATTTTCACAAAATTTGGTAAATTTTCTCGGATTTTCGTGATTATTTTTCGTGCAAGATTTTCACAGTTGCATTTTTGTCATACATCGAGGGGGAGTTTTGTCACACCCCCAAACCAATGATGGCGGAAACGTCCGGGGGTGGAGGACTTCATGTATAGTATCATAACAACAATTTCAATAGTGATCAAAGTAAACACAACCAACATAAATATAATTGAAAAACTTACACCATAGTATATGTTTACATGTTTCCAAATCAATTACATTATGTTGACATAAAATGAAATGTTTGACGCCTTAACGTTCCATCCTCAAAAGCGCTTGTTTACCTATTCATTTATTCCCTGAGAATACAAGTAGTTTGAAAGAGTGTCAACAATTAAGTTGGTGAGTTCATAAGCTTTTGAATGTAGTGATGAAAACCTTTTTCCTTTGTAAAAGTAATGTTTGTTCCAGAAAAATCCAATATTTTCCTTAGAGTGTGAATTGCAGCCTTAAATCCAAAGACCAAAATGTACAACTAATTTCCATACTTATAGTAAAACAAAGCATGTTTAAATTGACATAAACTCGTTTGTTTTAATGAAATTCTCGTAATTCCTATGAGTTGTTAATACTTTATGTGAGTTATAATAACCATACTATGACCTAGATGGCCTGAAACGACGTTCTTCAGGCGTCGGAAATGTTATCACATTTGTCACCTGTAGACCTCGAGGTCCTACTGTAGCTAACAGCAAGGTGTGGGGTGTCAATCCCAATATAGATCTATACACAACTATCACGCTCTCCCTCAAAGAGACTCTGGTTACAATACAGGACTTATAGTGCATTACTTGAAAAGTAACATGAAGCGAATGTCTCACAATTTAGTCATTAACGGATTTACGTGTAGTGAATGAAAACCCTTTTTGTGTAAATGAAACCTCTAGTAGTGAACTTGTTGTGTAGTTCATCATAAACTATACCTATTATAGTTTATCAAATGATAGTAGTAGTAGTGAACATAAACTATACTTACAATAGTTTATCAAAATGTTTGAATGCAATGGATATAAACTTTGTTTATTTTAAATAAATTACCATGTTTGTGGAGGTAAAAATCCATTTGTTTTCTGTTGTATGTCTATTTAACAAGACAAAATGACCTATAATATAACACATATATGCACATAATGATACACACCTTGCTCAACAAGTTACAAGGTGTAAGTGAAATAGATAACATTTTTCTAGTGTTAACATTTCTATTCCTGTTCTTAGAAGATTTATAGAAACATCATCAAAAGTCCAAATCAGAATATGTAAATTCTGAGAGTTTGGAAAAGGTGTCTAGTTTGTTCATAAATTTTATTATGATTTTTAGTGGCTTCTCACTTGTGTGAAAAAGTCCATATTCACAGACTGGTCCGGATTTGTTCTCGAAATGATAGACAGTTTTGTAAAAATCACCATAAATTGTAGAAAAATTGTATGGTGATCTGCTAGTAGTCATTTTAAAGGTATGAACCTGAACTATTTGCACCTAATACAGTTTGGAAAACTAAAATTCTTAAGTTGACCAAAATAGTCCGTGAATGGAGTTAAACTTTCCTGATGAAAGCTGTTGGGTGAGTTTAATCGTGTTCTTGGTGTTTTGACTTGTATCCCCCCCCCCTTAAAACTTAAGAAAAACATGAAAAGATAGGGGTATGAACTCACCTTGTGTGATTTCAGAGGATGGATGATGAAGAAGGGAGGTGTTCAACTCAAGAACACTTAGAAGGTGCTTGAAGATTCGAAGATCTAACACACATATGATGATGTTTGTGTAAGATATCCATGATTTAAGTAGAAAGAAGGAGAATTAATCATGTGAGGAGTGATATTACTTAGTAGGAGTAGATGAAGAGCTTGTGATCAGCCTTGTACTTTTCGAGATTAGAGAGAGATAGTGAGAGAGAATGAGTTTTTGCTTTTTGGTGAAGTGTGAGTGAAATGGGAGGAGAGATGAGGGTCTTACTATCCTTGTGTCAAGGCACTTGGCTGAAAAGAGTAGGAAAAAGGACAATGAAATGACCAGGTATGGTGGAATAGTAACTGGGGATGGTCTTGGAGTGGGTATGGGAGGTGACTTGTGACCTTGCCCAAAGGATAAGTCAACACTCCACTCCATATCTTACCCACTATATTTTTAGTCTTAGATATTGATTACCCTCAAAATGTGATTAGATTATGGAAATATGGGGTCTTATATGTCAAAATATAAGTTTGGGTGAAAATCTCGCGTTAAAATCACGAAAAACGAGCTCAAAACGCTAAAAATATTGAAAACCGGGTAATAGTTGCGAATTTCCGAAGTTCAGGGTCGGAGGTTCGGTCCTAGCCATTAGAACCGAAAGTAGATGGGAACCGAGAGTAAGGTTCGGTCTTGAGCAGATTCGCATCTCGGACCGAAGGTAGGGTTCGGTTGTATTGGAACCGAGATATCTCGCAGGCGACTCATTAGAAGGGACCGAAGGTGTATTCTCGGACCGAAGGTGGCATTATCGGACCGAAGGTCAAGTTCGGTCTCTTAGTAGGTTCGGTTCAGGAAGGTGGTTTCGGTTCTTAAGAGGTTTCGGTTCCTTAAGGGAGGTTCGGTTCCTAAGAGGGTTCGGCTCCTTAAAGCTGTTTTTCGCGTAAACTTCCGTTTTCGAGCGGTTTTCGACTAAATTAAGGGTCGGGATGCCCCGAGTGATTATAAGAAGTTGAGAGAGATTTTGAGAGAGATTTGGGAGAGATTTGACACACTTGGAGAGATTTGACATACTTAGAGAGATTTGGGAGAGATTTGACATACTTGGAGAGATTTGGCATACTTAGAGAGATTTGGGAGAGATTTGACATACTTGGAGAGATTTGATATACTTAGAGAGATTTGGGAGAGATTTCACATACTTGGAGAGATTTGGGAGAGATTTGACATACTTGGAGAGATTTGGGAGAGATTTCAGATAGGTAGAGATAGAGTGAAAGAGATTGGGAGAGACTTCTTTTGTGACCTTTTTGAGTGTTTGGCTTTGTAACGCAAGGTCCGTAAACCCCGTTAAGCCATGTTTAAGAGTCTTACACACCCCCGAAGGTTATGTAATAGTGTTTTATCGCTTTGCTACATCACTTACCCCGATTAGGGCTCAAGAATCCTACACATACGAACTTTCCAAGTGATGACTTCTTATTAAAATAGCGAGTTGTACAATAATTACATAACGTAAACCCTAGTATACAAGAGTTAGTAGAGTTGACCGGTTTGACTTGTTGACTTTATTTGACTTTGACTTGACCATAATTTGACGGTTGTCACATCATCCCCCCGTTAGAAGGAATTTCGTCCCGAAATTTAGCTTTTTGACTGGGACTTCAAAAATTTGGGAAGAGATGTGGATACTTTTGTTTCATCTGATCCTCGCGTTCCCAGGTGAATTCGGGTCCTCGTTTAGCGTTCCAGAGGACCTTCACAATGGGAATATGACTTTGCTTTGTTCTTTTGATCTCTCGATCCATGATTTCTACCGGTTCTTCCACAAAGTGGAGACTCTCGTTGATTTCAATTTCGTCGAGTGGTATCACGAGGGTCTCTTTGGATAGACATTTCTTTAAGATCGATACGTGGAAGGTAGGATGTACGTTGTTAAGTTCCTGTGGTAGGCGAAGCTTGTAAGCTACCGGGCCAATCCTAGCGAGGATCTCGAATGGTCCGATGTATCTAGGGTTCAGCTTTCCTCGTTTGCCGAAACGTATTAAACCATTCCAGGGTGAGACCTTTAATAGCACACGATCTTCAACCTGGAATTCTAAGGGCTTTCGTCTGTTATCTGCGTAACTTTTCTGTCTGTCTCTGGAATCTTTTAATCGTTCTCGGATTTGAACAATCTTCTCTGTAGTTTCTCTTATTATCTCCAGGCCAGTGAGGGTGCTATTAGGGACTTGTCCCTTAGCTAGTTGCGTGTCACCCACTTCAGCCCAGCACAGAGGTGACCTGCACTTGCGGCCATAGAGGGCTTCAAATGGAGCAACCTTGATGCTAGTGTGATAACTGTTATTATACGAGAATTCGACAAGTGGTAAATGGGTATCCCAAGCTTTACCAAAGTCTATCACACACGCCCTAAGCATGTCTTCTAGCGTCTGAATGGTTCTCTCACTTTGCCCGACGGTTTGTGGGTGATAGGCTGTACTCAGGTCCAACCTAGTTCCCAAGGACTTCTGAAGTGATTGCCAGAATCGCGAGGTAAATCGACTATCCCGGTCTGAGATAATGGATTTTAGCACGCCATGCAGTCGTTCAATCTCTTTGATGTACGTCCTAGTCAGTTTCTCCATCTTGTCGGTTTCTATTATCGGCAGGAAGTGCGCTGATTTGGTCAATCTGTCTACGATTACCCATATGGTATCAAGCCCGCCCGTGGTCTTAGGTAGCTTGGTTATGAAGTCCATGGTTATCCGTTCCCACTTCCACTCAGGTATATCAGGTTGTTGTAGTAATCCTGAGGGTTTCTGATATTCTACTTTGACCTTGGCGCAAGTCAAACACTTGCCTACATAGGTAGCAATTTTGGCTTTCATGTTTGGCCACCAGTACAACTTCTTGAGATCCAGATACATCTTATCTGAACCTGGGTGGACGGAGTATCGAGTCTTATGTACTTCGTTCATGATGACGTCTCGGAAACCACCGAACTTCGGTGTCCAGATTCGGTTCATGAGGTAACGAACTCCGTCGTCTTTGACTTCTAGGTTTTTATCCATTCCTCTTAATGCCTCACCCGTCACATTTTCCGGTTGCAAGGCCTCCAGCTGACCCTCTTTGATTTGTGTGGACAGGTGTGAATGGATTGTCATCGTTAATGACTTTACTCGGCGCCCCGAGTATTCCTTTCGACTTAAGGCATCTGCTACTACGTTTGCCTTACCTGGGTGAAAACGAATCTCACACTCGTAATCGTTCAGTAGTTCTACCCATCGTCTTTGCCTCATGTTGAGCTCCTTTTGGTTGAGAATGTGCTGAAGGCTCTTGTGATCGGTAAAGACAGTACACTTTGTTCCGTAAAGGTAGTGCCTCCAGATCTTTAGGGCGAACACTACTGCTCCCAATTCGAGGTCATGCGTGGCGTAGTTGACCTCGTGTGTTTTCAATTGCCTCAATGCGTAGGCAATGACCTTTCCTCGCCGCATTAATACACACCCAAGCCCCTGGTTTGATGTGTCGCAGTAGACTACAAAGTCTTCGGTTCCTTCTGGCAGAGACAGGATCGGTGCGCTGCACAGGGCTTGTTTTAACGTTTGGAAGGCAGCTTCTTGTTTATCTTCCCATTTAAACATCACACCTTTTTGAGTCAAGATGGTGAGCGGTTTAGCGATCTTGGAGAAGTTTTGGATGAATCTTCGGTAGTATCCACCAAGCCCTAAGAATTGTTGGATTTCCGTTGGTGTTGTAGGTGCTTACCAGTTCTCGATTGCCTTGATTTTGGAGGGGTCCACATGTATCCCTCTTTCGCTGACCACATGACCAAGGAAATCCACTTCTCGGATCCAAAATTCACACTTAGAGAATTTAGCATAAAGCTTCTCAGCTCTCAACGTCTCTAACACTTGTCGCAGGTGTTGGCGGTGCTCTTCCTCGCACCGTGAGTAGACCAAAATGTCATCGATGAATACGATCACGAACTTGTCTAAGTAGGGTCGACACACTCGATTCATCAAGTCCACTAATACCGCAGGTGCGTTTGTTAACCCGAAGGGCATCACTACAAACTCGTAGTGCCCATAGCGAGTTCTGAAGGCTGTCTTGGGGATATCTTCTTCTTGAACTCGTAGTTGATGGTAACCCGAACTCAGATCGATTTTTGAAAAGTAGCTTGCTCCTTGAAGTTGGTCGAAGAGGTCGTCGATTCGGGGTAGAGGGTATCGGTTTTTGATGGTAAGCTTATTTAACTCGCGGTAGTCGATGCACATGCGAAAAGATCCGTCCTTCTTCTTCACAAACAGGACTGGTGCTCCCCAAGGTGAAAAGCTCGGCCTGATGAACCCTTTGCTTAACAGTTCGTTCAGTTGACTGGACAATTATTGCATTTCTGTCGGCGCTAGGCGGTATGGAGCTTTGGCTACTGGGGTAGCTCCGGGGACCAAGTCGATTCGGAATTCGACTTGCCGTGCGAGTGGTACGCCTGGAAGGTCTTCTGGGAATACGTCGGGGAAGTTGCACACCTCTGGAATGTCTTTGATATCCTTCACCTCTTGTTTCTTATACTACGTGGGCTAAGTAGGCATGGTATTCCTTTCGGAGATACTTTTGAGCCTTGACGCAAGAGATGATTTGCCAGTTTGCACTGGGTTTATCACCGTAGATGAGAAGGGTTTCGCCACTTGGCAGATTAATGCGAACGGCCCTTTCGTAACATAGAATGTCGGTACGATGAGAACTTAACCAATCCATACCGATGATTATGTCGAAACTTTTTATTGTTACCGGTATTAGGTCGATTTTAAATGAATGATTGTCTAGAGTGAGGGTACACCCTGAGTATATATCGCTAGTGCGCTCTGCCTTTCCGTTTGCCATTTCTACGACGTATGTGTCTTTTAGTAATTGGGGATCTTGTCTAAGTAATTGTTTGAATTGATGGCTCACAAAACTTCTCTCCGCTCCACTATCGAAGAGTATGCATGCATATGAGTTATTGAGAAGAAATGTACCAGTAACCACTGTGGGGTCCTTGACTGCTTCTCCATGTCCTATAGCCAGGACTCTCCCCACGCCACCAGCATTAGGGGTTCGTGCTTTTGGGCAGTTTCTTTTGAAGTGCTCTGTCTCCCCACAGCCGTAACAGGCTTGACTTGCCCCCGTATTGGCGACTTGAGTGATTCGTTGAGCTGGCCCCTACAGAAGCGAGCGGTATGCCCCTTCTTGTTGCAATTGTTGCAGTACATTTCCCGACAAGCATCGGTGTGGTAGAAATTACACTTTTTGCACTTGGGAAGGTTTCCAGCATATTGCCTTTGTGGTGCTGGAGTGGCAGGAGCAGTGGCAGCACGGACAGCAACTGTCTGTTGCTTTTTGGTGAAGTCTGGTACCGACTGCTTCTTTTTGTTGTTCCAGAATTTTCTTTTATTGCTCCTCCCCTTAGCTTGATCATGGGTGGTAGTAACAGTGCCGTGGCTGGCTCTATGGTCGACAAGTTGTTCTGCCAATTCCCTGGCACTGCAAAAGTAGTGGGTTTCAAGGCCAGCACACTATCTTGAATCTGGGATGATAGCCCCCAGAGGTATCGTTCCACCTTCTTCTCTTCTGGAGTGACCATTGCTGGGCAGAGGAGTGCGAGGTCATTGAATCGGGTAGTATAAGTTTCAAGGTCTGTGCCCGACATCTTGAGGTTCCAGAGTTCTTCTTCAAGTTTTTGCACTTCGCCCCTCGGGCAATACTCCTTTAGCATCAAAGCTTTCAAGTCCTCCCAGCTTATAGAGTTAGCCACTGCAGGAGTAAGTGACTTAACTCGGCCATTCCACCAAGTGAGAGCTTTACCGGTGAAAGTGAATGCCGCATACTTGTCTTTGCTCGTTTCGGGACAAGCACAGATTTCGAAAACTGGTTCAGTCCTCTCGAACCATTGCATTAGTGTGACCACTCCCCCGCTTCCATTAAAAAAATCAGGTTTGCCATTCGTGAAGTCTTTGTAGGAACACTCTTTTGTACGCCCTATACTGTCCCCGTGGTTAGAGTGCGTAGCACCAGATCCAGAACCACCAGCACCGTTTGTACCTATCTGCGACATTGCGGCCGCCACGGCTGCTGTTACTGCAGCCTAGAACATCACGGAATCAAACTGTGGAGGTGGCGGTGGAGGAGGTGGTGCTGTGCTACCGGAAGGTCTGGGTCTTTTCCTTGCTGGCATAGTTCTGTCAAAAGTTATAAAGACGGAAAATCGGTAAGTCTTCAATTGTAAGTCGGAGTTTATTGAATTTGATTATTTGTTATATGTCCTGACTTAAAACATTTAGAAATGATTTATGAAGAAAGTTCATGCGCTCGAACTCCCTGAATTTAGTAGTGTCCCAAATGTAATTCTGTAATCTTTGGTCAGGCTTGGTCCTTTCCTATGATCACTCGATGCACACCAGTTATTTGTGATTATGGTTCAATAGGCCGTTGAACTTAATGAGTCTATCCTAGGCCCACAACCAAACAAGGAACAGGACCTAAGTCGGACTCACCATTTCTATGTCGATCGTCTCACAATTACAATTAACCAGGAGGTGCACATTAAGAATCTCAGAAACACCGAAAGCAAATTGTCTGTACGGACATGTTATGAGATTTATCATAAACTCGCAATGAAATAAAATACATGCCAATTTCATTGATATAATTTGATACATATTGTTTAGGAAAATTTGACCTTTATGCAGGTCTACATCAATGTAACGGAAAATTTTGGCACAACATAGCCCTTTGAGTAGTGTAATCACTTAATCGCAGGGTTAGCTTACATGCAAAAAGAGTAGCACCAACGCATACTCATAAACCTACTCTACAAGGACGAGCGAGTAGCATGAGTTCTACTCACGATGATCAGTCCCTGGTGGTGCTTGGGACGAGGTTGATGCGCCCTGGAGTTCGGCCAATCGTCGCTCCGCTGCAATCACTCTTTCCTCGAGTGCCAAGTATTTTTCTTGATACTCCCTCGCTTCTGCTCGAGCGGTGAGAAGGTCCTTGATGAGTTGGTCCTTGAAGTAGGAGTCTCTCTCTAGGTCTCTGGTGCGGGTAGTAGTAGCTTCTATATTGGCACCCAGTTCCCGAATTGGCTCCGTCGTCGCTCTACCGCGATCATTGATGTTAGTTATCTGTTGAGTCGTGACTGGAAGCGCTCTGTCAGCCGGTCCCCCGTGGCTAAGGTCGTAGTAACCTCGTTGATCACCAAATGGTGATCGTTGTCATTGTTGACGGCTCCATCGCTCGATCACTGTTGCCCAACGGGGTTCGGGCCCGTTGTAGCCAAAACGGTTCGCAGGTACCCTAGCGATGTAAGGAGGGTTGATGACTTCCTCCTCTGGTTCTTCTTCTTCTTCTTTGTCCCCCATTTCTTCTTCCTCCTCGGGTTCCTCTTCTTCCTCAACCTCTTCGGGATCTTCCTCAGGATCCTCCTCGATCATTTCCTCGGGTTCTGCCTCGAGCCATCCAGCGTTTCCCTCATTAAGGAAGTAAGGGTCTCCATGTAGATGGAATCCCGCCATGTTGTCTGTACGAGAATAGGGGTGTAAGAGATATGAAATGAATCTAGAATGTCGAGTTATAAATTCACAAAATACTCCTATAGTACTTTTAAATGTTATGTTTGGTTCTTAGTGCATTCATAATAGGGTGATGTTAGGTTGTCAGATTTGTTGTCCACTACGACTATCCCCCAATATATGCAAGTCACTTCTCGGACAGATATAGTTGATCATGCTATATCCATCCCAGACTTGACGACATATCCAAAGGCATACTCGTAACGTACAACTCCTCCTCTTTTACCTTATGTTTTTCCTAGTTATGACACTATGCGAGCATGTATGCATGTACTTATACTTTTAACAAGAAACCGTTTACTTTCTAAAAGTATAGTCATTTGAAAATGTTCAATCAGAGACTTTCAGTCCCAAATATGTTTATAGTTTGTATATTTTATGTGGTTCGATATACTTAGTTCACTATAAACATTGCTCTGATACCAATCTGTCACACCCCCAAACCAAGGATGGCGGAAACGTCCGGGGTTGGACGACTTCATGTATAGTATCATAACAACAATTTCAATGGTGATCAAAGTAAACACAACCAACATAAATATAATTGAAAAAGTTACACCATAGTATATGTTTACATGTTTCCAAATCAATTACATTATGTTGACAAAAATGAAATGTTTGACGCCTTAACATCCCATCCTCAAAAGCGCTTGTTTACATGTTCATTTATTCCCTAAGAATACAAGTAGTTTGAAAGAGTGTCAACAATTAAGTTGGTGAGTTCATAAGCTTTTGAATGTAGTGATGAAAACCTTTTTCCTTTGTAAAAGTAATGTTTGTTCCAGAAAAATCCAATATTTTCCTTAGAGTGTGAATTGCAGCCTTAAATCCAAAGACCAAAATGTACAACTAATTTCCATACTTATAGTAAAACAAATCATGTTTAAATTGACATAAACTCGTTTGTTTTAATGAAATTCTCGTAATTCCTATGAGTTGTTAATACTTTATGTGAGTTATTATATCCATACTATCACCTAGATGGCCTGAAACGACGTTCTTCAGGCGTCGGAAATGTTATGACATTTGTCACCCGTAGACCTCGAGGTCCTACTGTAGCTAACAGCAAGGTGTGGGGTGTCAATCCCAATATATATCTATACACAACTATCACGCTCTCCCTCAAAGAGACTCTGGTTACAATACATGACTTATAGTGCATTACTTGAAAAGTAACATGAAGCGAATGTCTCACAATTTAGTCATTAACGGATTTACGTGTAGTGAATGAAAACCCTTTTTGTGTAAATGAAACATCTAGTAATGAACTTGTTGTGTAGTGCATCGTAAACTATACCTATTATAGTTTATCAAATGATAGTAGTAGTAGTGAACATAAACTATACTTAC
This sequence comes from Lactuca virosa, assembly GCF_052849685.1. Lineage (NCBI taxonomy): Eukaryota > Viridiplantae > Streptophyta > Magnoliopsida > Asterales > Asteraceae > Lactuca > Lactuca virosa. The sequence goes on from NC_136434.1 coordinate 267,501,518, forward strand.
AATAGTTTATCAAAATGTTTTAATGCAATGGATATAAACTTTGTTTATTTTAAATAAATTACCATGTTTATGGAGGTAAAAATCCATTTGTTTTCTGCTGTATGTCTATTTACCAAGACAAAATGACATATAATAGAACACATATATGCACATAATGATACACAACTTGCTCAACAAGTTACAAGGTGTAAGTGAAATAGATAACATTTTTCTAGTGTTAACATTTCTATTCCTGTTCTTAGAAGATTTATAGAAAAATCATCAAAAGTCCAAATCAGATTCTGTAAATTCTGAGAGTTTGGAAAATGTGTCTAGTTTGTCCATAAATTTTATTATGATTTTTAGTGGCTTCTCACTTGTGTGAAAGAGTCCATATTCACAGACTGGTCCGGATTTGTTCTAGAAATGATAGGCATTTTTGTAAAAATCACCATAAATTGTAGAAAAATCGTATAGTGATGTGCAAGTAGTCATTTTAAAGGTATGAACCTGAAATATTTGCACCTAATACAGTTTTGAAACCTAAAATGTTTAAGTTGACCAAAATAGTCCGTGAATGGAGTTAAACTTTCCTGATGAAAGGTGTTGGGTGAATTTAATTGTGTTCTTGGTGTTTTGACTTGTATCCCCCCCCCCCCCCTTAAAACTTAAGAAAAACATGAAAAGATAGCGGTATGAACTTACCTTGTGTGATTTCAGAGGATGGATGATGAAGAAGGGAGGTGTTCAACTCAAGAACACTTAGAAGGTGCTTGAAGATTCGAAGATCTAACACACATATGATGATGTTTGTGTAAGATATCCATGATTTAAGTAGAAAGAAGGAGAATTAATCATGTGAGGAGTGATATTACTTAGTAGGAGTAGATGAAGAGCTTGTGATCAGCCTTGTACTTTTCGAGATTAGAGAGAGATAGTGAGAGAGAATGAGTTTTTGCTTTTTGATGAAGTGTGAGTGAAATGGGAGGAGATATGAGGGTCTTACTATCCTTGTGTCAAGGCACTTGGCTGAAAAGAGTAGGAAAAAGGACAATGAAATGACCAGGTATGGTGGAATAGTAACTGGGGATGGTCTTGGGGTGGGTATGGGAGGTGACTTGTGACCTTGCCCAAAGGATAAGTCAACACTCCACTCCATATCTTACCCACTATATTTTTAGTCTTAGATATTGATTACCCTCAAAATGTGATTAGATTATGGAAATATGGGGTCTTATATGTCAAAATATAAGTTTGGGTGAAAATCCCGCGTTAAAATCACGAAAAACGAGCTCAAAACGCTAAAAATATTGAAAACAGGGTAATAGTTGCGAATTTTCGAAGTTCAGGGTCGGAGGTTCGGTGCTAGCCATTAGAACCGAAAGTAGATGGGAACCGAGAGTAGGGTTCGGTCTTGAGCAGCTTCGCATCTCGGACCGAAGGTAGGGTTCGGTTGTATTGGAACCGAGAGATCTCGCAGGCGACTCATCAGAAGGGACCGAAGGTGTATTCTCGGACCGAAGGTGGCATTATCGGACCGAAGGTCAAGTTCGGTCTCTTAGTAGGTTCGGTTCAGGAAGGTGGTTTCGGTTCTTAAGAGGTTTCGGTTCCTTAAGGGAGGTTCGGTTCCTAAGAGGGTTCGGCTCCTTAAAGCTGTTTTTCGCGTAAACTTCCGTTTTCGAGCGATTTTCGACTAAATTAAGGGTCGGGATGCCCCAAGTGATTATAAGAAGTTGAGAGAGATTTTGAGAGAGATTTGGGAGAGATTTGACATACTTGGAGAGATTTGACATACTTAGAGAGATTTGGGAGAGATTTGACATACTTTGAGAGATTTGGCATACTTAGAGAGATTTGACATACTTGGAGAGATTTGATATACTTAGAGAGATTTGGGAGAGATTTCACATACTTGGAGAGATTTGGGAGAGATTTGACATACTTGGAGAGATTTGGGAGAGATTTCAGATAGGTAGAGATAGAGTGAAAGAGATTGGGAGAGACTTCTTTTGTGACCTTTTTGAGTGTTTGGCTTTGTAACGCAAGGTCCGTAAACCCCGTTAAGCCATGTTTAAGAGTCTTACACACCCCCGAAGGGTATGTAATAGTGTTTTATCGCTTTGCTACATCACTTACCCCGATTAGGGCTCAAGAATCCTACACATACGAACTTTCCAAGTGATGACTTCTTATTAAAATAGCGAGTTGTACAATAATTACATAACGTAAACCCTAGTATACAAGAGTTAGTAGAGTTGACCGGTTTGACTTGTTGACTTTATTTGACTTTGACTTGACCATAATTTGACGGTTGTCACATCATCCCCCCGTTAGAAGGAATTTCGTCCCGAAATTTAGCTTTTTGACTGGGACTTCAAAATTTTGGGAAGAGATGTGGATACTTTTGTTTCATCTGATCCTCGTGTTCCCAGGTGAATTCGGGTCCTCGTTTAGCGTTCCAGCGGACCTTCACAATGGGAATACGACTTTGCTTTGTTCTTTTGATCTCTCGATCCATGATTTCTACCGGTTCTTCCAGAAAGTGGAGACTCTCGTTGATTTCAATTTCGTCGAGTGGTATCACGAGGGTCTCGTCGGATAGACATTTCTTTAAGTTCGATACGTGGAAGGTAGGATGTACGTTATTAAGTTCCTGTGGTAGGCGAAGCTTGTAAGCTACCGGGCCAATCCTAGCGAGGATCTCGAATGGTCCGATGTATCTAGGGTTCAGCTTTCCTCGTTTTCCGAAACGTATTAAACCTTTCCAGGGTGAGACCTTTAATAGCACACGATCTCCAACCTGGAATTCTAAGGGCTTTCGTCTGTTATCTGCGTAACTTTTCTGTCTGTCTTTGGAAGCTTTTAATCGTTCTCGGATTTGAACAATCTTCTCTGTAGTTTCTCTTATTATCTCCGGGCCAGTGAGGGTGCTATTAGGGGCTTGTCCCTTAGCTAGTTGCGTGTCACCCACTTCAGCCCAGCAAAAAGGTGACCTGCACTTGCGGCCATAGAGGGCTTCAAATGGTGCAACCTTGATGCTAGTGTGATAACTGTTATTGTACGAGAATTTGACAAGTGGTAAATGGGTATCCCAAGCTTTACCAAAGTCTATCACACACGCCCTAAGCATGTCTTCTAGCGTCTGAATGGTTCTCTCACTTTGCCCGTCGGTTTGTGGGTGATAGGCTGTACTCAGGTCCAACCTAGTTCCCAAGGACTTCTGAAGTGATTGCCAGAATCGCGAGGTAAAACGACTATCCCTGTCTGAGATAATGGATTTTAGCACGCCATGGAGTTGTACAATCTCTTTGATGTACGTCCTAGTCAGTTTCTCCATCTTGTCGGTTTCTATTATCGGCAGGAAGTGCACTGATTTGGTTAATCTGTCTACGATTACCCATATGGTATCAAGCCCGCCCGTGGTCTTAGGTAGCTTGGTTATGAAGTACATGGTTATCCGTTCCCACTTCCACTCAGGTATATCAGGTTGTTGTAGTAATCCTGAGGGTTTCTGATATTCTACTTTGACCTTGGCGCAAGTCAAACACTTGCCTACATAGGTAGCAATTTCGGCTTTCATGTTTGGCCACCAGTACAACTTCTTGAGATCCAGATACATCTTATCTGAACCTGGGTGGACGGAGTATCGAGTCTTATGTGCTTCGTTCATGATGACGTCTCGGAAACCACCGAACTTCGGTGTCCAGATTCGGTTCATGAGGTAACGAACTCCGTCGTCTTTGACTTCTAGGTTTTTATCCATTCCTCTTAATGCCTCACCCGTCACATTTTCCGGTTGCAAGGCCTCCAGCTGACCCTCTTTGATTTGTGTGGACAGGTGTGAATGGATTGTCATCGTTAATGACTTTACTCGGCGCCCCGAGTATTCCTTTCGACTTAAGGCATCTGCTACTACGTTTGCCTTACCTGGGTGATAACGAATCTCACACTCATAATCGTTCAGTATCTCTACCCATCGTCTTTGCCTCATGTTGAGCTCCTTTTGGTTGAGAATGTGTTGAAGGCTCTTATGATCGGTAAAGACAGTACACTTTGTTCCGTAAAGGTAGTGCCTCCAGATCTTTAGGGCGAACACTACTGCTCCCAATTTGAGGTCATGCGTGGCGTAGTTGACCTCGTGTGTTTTCAATTCCCTCAATGCGTAGGCAATGACCTTTCCTCGTTGCATTAATACACACCCAAGCCCCTGGTTTGATGTGTCGCAGTAGACTACAAAGTCTTCGGTTCCTTCTGGCAAAGACAGGATCGGTGCGCTGCACAGGGCTTGTTTTAACGTTTGGAAGGCAGCTTCTTGTTTATCTTCCTATTTAAACATCACACCTTTTTGAGTCAAGGTGGTGAGCGGTTTGGCGATCTTGGAGAAGTTTTGGATGAATCTTCGGTAGGATCCAGCAAGCCCTAAGAATTGTTGGATTTCCGTTGGTGTTGTAGGTGCTGACCAGTTCTCGATTGCCTTGATTTTGGAGGGGTCCACATGTATCCCTCTTTCACTGACCACATGACCAAGGAAATCCACTTCTCGGATCCAAAATTCACACTTAGAGAATTTAGCATAAAGCTTCTCAGCTCTCAACGTCTCTAACACTTGTCGCAGGTGTTGGCGGTGCTCTTCCTCGCACCGTGAGTAGACCAAAATGTCGTCGATGAATACGATCATGAACTTGTCTAAGTAGGGTCGACACACTCGATTCATCAGGTCCATGAATACCGCAGGTGCGTTTGTTAACCCGAAGGGCATCACTACAAACTCGTAGTGCCCATGGCGAGTTCTGAAGGTTGTCTTGGGGGTATCTTCTTCTTGAACTCGTAGTTGATGGTAACCCGACCTCAGATCGATTTTTGAAAAGTATCTTGCTCCTTGAAGTTGGTCGAAGAGGTCGTCGATTCGGGGTAGAGGGTATCGGTTTTTTATGGTAAGCTTATTTAACTCGCGGTAGTCGATGCACATGCGAAAAGATCTGTCCTTCTTCTTCACAAACAGGACTGGTGCTCCCCAAGGTGAAAAGCTCGGGCTGATGAACCCTTTGCTTAACAGTTCGTTCAGTTGACTGGACAATTCTTGCATTTCTGTCGGCGCTAGGCGGTATGGAGCTTTGGCTACTGGGGTAGCTACGGGGACCAAGTCGATTCGGAATTCGACTTGACGTGCGAGTGGTATGCCTGGAAGGTCTTCTGAGAATACGTCGGGGAAGTTGCACACCTCTGGAATGTCTTTGATATCCTTCACCTCTTGTTTCTTATCTACTACGTGGGCTAAGAAGGCGTGGTATTCCTTTCGGAGATACTTTTGAGCCTTGACGCAAGAGATGATTTGCCAGTTTGCACTGGGTTTATCACCGTAGATGAGAAGGGTTTCGCCACTTGGCAGATTAATGCGAACGGCCCTTTCGTAACATAGAATGTCGGCACGATGAGAACTTAACCAATCCATACCGATGATTATGTCGAAACTTTTTATTGTTACCGGCATTAGGTCGGTTTTAAATGAATGATTGTCTAGAGTGAGGGTACACCCTGAGTATATATCGCTAGTGCGCTCTGCCTTTCCGTTTGCCATTTCTACGACGTATGTGTCTTTTAGTAATTGGGGATCTTGTCTAAGTAATTCTTTGAATTGATGGCTCACAAAACTCCTCTCCGCTCCACTATCGAAGAGTATGCATGCATATGAGTTATTGAGAAGAAATGTACCAGTAACCACTGTGGGGTCCTTGACTGCTTCTCCATGTCCTATAGCCAGGACTCTCCCCACGCCACCAGCATTAGGGGTTCGTGCTTTTGGGCAGTTTCTTTTGAAGTGCCCTGTCTCCCCACAGCCGTAACAGGCTTGACTTGCCCCCGTATTGGCGACTTGAGTGATTGGTTGAGCTGGTGCCCTACAGAAGCGAGCGGTATGCCCCTTCTTGTTGCAATTGTTGCAGTACATTTCCCAACAAGCACCGGTGTGGTGGAAATTACACTTGTTGCACTTGGGAAGGTTTCCAGCATATTGCCTCTGTGGTGCTGGAGTGGCAGGAGTAGTGGCAGCACGGACAGCAACTGTCTGTTGCTTTTTGGCGAAGTCTGGTACCGACTGCTTCTTTTTTATGTTCCATAATTTTCTTTTATTGCTCCTCCCCTTAGCTTGATCATGGGTGGTAGTAACAGTGCCGTGGCTGGCTCTATGGTCGACAAGTTGTTGTGCCAATTCCTTGGCACTGTCAAAAGTAGTGGGTTTCGAGGCCAGCACACTATCTTGAATCTGGGATGATAGCCCCCAGAGGTATCGTTCCACCTTCTTCTCTTCTGGAGTGACCATTGTGTTGGATTAATGTCTAAGTCCATAACTATATTTGGTATGTACTTGACCCGACCCGGCATGGTCCATTTGGGTTGCACTTCACCGGCACAATTTATATGGATAGTCTTTTGAGAATAGTATATTTATGATTTATATTAATATATTATAAGTTCTAATATATTAATATGGAATCATATTACTTAATTAGTATTGATCAAGAATTAATTTAGAATTAATTAAGTGATCAAAAAGAACTAATTAAATATGGACTCTTATATATATGGAATGGGCCAAGTTCATTTAGGTTGGGCTAAGCTTTCATGGATGGTCCATGGAGCTTTTAACCCATGGATCCTATGTAAATGAAAGGTCATGGGTATTAGGGTTTACATGGATGTAACCCTAATCCTCCATAATATATAAAGGGGTCCTTGGCTCACAAAATTGGCACAAGTGTGTGAAAATAAGAGTGGGCCGATTTTAGTGTGGATACATATTCTCTCAAGTTCTTCCAAGGTGTTTTGGTGATTTGTGATTCCATTTGAGGCTTCCACACTATTGGGGCTAAGCTCTTAAAGCTTGAAGACATCAAGCTACATCAAAAGGTATGTCATCTAACTAGAACTTTGTAGTATAGGTGCTTCATAATATGCTAGTTAGGATGAAACCTTGGAATAGTTAATATTTGCATGTATAATAGAGAAAACAGAGATCCAAGGTTTATAGGGTTGCATGTACACCATAAGAGTGTTAGAATGCTCAAAACCCAACACATTGTTGGGCAGAGGAGTGCGAGGTCATTGAATCGGGTAGTATAAGTTTCAAGGTCTGTGCCCGACATCTTGAGGTTCCAGAGTTCTTCTTCAAGTTTTTGCACTTCGCCCCTCGGGCAATACTCCTTTAGCATCAAAGCTTTCAAGTCCTCCCAGCTTATAGAGTTAGCCACTGCAGGAGTAAGTGACTTAACTCGGCCATTCCACCAAGTGAGAGCTTTATCGGTGAAAGTGAATGCCGCATACTTGACTTTGCTCGTTTAGGGACAAGCACAGATTTCGAAAACTGGTTCAGTCCTCTCGAACCATTGCATTAGTGTGACCACTCCCCCGCTTCCATTAAAAAAATCAGGTTTCCCATTCGTGAAATCTTTGTAAGAACACTCTTTTGTACGCCCCGTACTGTCCCCGTGGTTAGAGTGCGTAGCACCAGATCCAGAACCACCAGCACCGTTTGTACCTATCTGCGACATTGCGGCCGCCACGGCTGCTGTTACTGCAGCCTAGAACATCACGGAATCAAACTGTGGAGGTGGCAGTGGAGGAGGTGGTGCTGTGCTGCCGGAAGGTCTGGGTCTTTTCCTTGCTGGCATAGTTCTGTCAAAAGTTATAAAGACGAAAAATCGGTAAGTCTTCAATTGTAAGTCGGAGTTTATTGAATTTGATTATTTGTTATATATCCCGACTTAAAACATTTAGAAATGATTTATGAAGAAAGTTCATGCGCTCGAACTCCCTGAATTTAGTAGTGTCCCAAATGTAATTTTGTAATCTTTGGTCAGGCTTGGTCCTTTCCTATGATCACTCGATGCACACCAGTTATTTGTGATTATGGTTCAATAGGCCGTTGAACTTAATGAGTCTATCCTAGGCCCATAACCAAACAAGGAACAGGACCTAAGTCGGACTCACCATTTCTAAGTCGATCGTCTCACAATTACAATTAACCAGAAGGTGCACATTAAGAATCTCATAAACACCGAAAGCAAATTGTTTGTACGGACATGTTATGAGATTTATCATAAACTCGCAATGAAATAAAATACATGCCAATTTCATTGATATAATTTGATACATATTGTTTAGGAAAATTTGACCTTTATGCAAGTCTACATCAATGTAACGGAAAATTTTGGCACAACATAGCCCTTTGAGTAGTGTAATCACTTAATCGCAGGGTTAGCTTACATGCAAAAAGAGTAGCACCAACGCATACTCATAAACCGACTCTACAAGGACGTGTGAGTAGCATGAGTTCTACTCACGATGATCAGTCCCTGGTGGTGCTTGGGACGAGGTCGATTCGCCCTGGAGTTCGGCCAATCGTCGCTCGGCTGTAATCACTCTTTCCTCGAGTGCCAAGTATTTTTTTTGATACTCCCTTGCTTCTGCTCGAGCGGTGAGAAGGTCCTTGATGAGTTGGTCCCTGAAGTAGGAGTCTCTCTCTAGGTCTCTGGTGCGGGTAGTAGTAGCTTCTATATTGGCACCCAGTTCCCGGATTCGCTCCGTCGTCGCTCTACCGCGATCATCGATGTTAGTTAGCTGTTGAGTCATGACTGGCAGCGCTCTGTCAACAAGTTACAAGGTGTAAGTGAAATAGATAACATTTTTCTAGTGTTAACATTTCTATTCCTGTTCTTAGAAGATTTATAGAAAAATCATCAAAAGTCCAAATCAGAATCTGTAAAGTCTGAGAGTTTGGAAAATGTGTCTAGTTTGTCCATAAATTTTATTATGATTTTTAGTGGCTTCTCACTTGTGTGAAAAAGTCCATATTCACAGACTGGTCCGGATTTGTTCTAGAAATGATAGGCATTTTTGTAAAAATCACCATAAATTGTAGAAAAATCGTATAGTGATGTGCAAGTAGTCATTTTAAAGGTATGAACCTGTAATATTTGCACTTAATACAGTTTTGAAACCTAAAATGTTTAAGTTGACCAAAACAGTCCGTGAATAGAGTTAAACTTTCCTGACGAAAGCTGTTGGGTGAGTTTAATTGTGTTCTTGGTGTTTTGACTTGTATCCCCCCCCCCCTCCCCCCCACCCCCTTAAAACTAAAGAAAAACATGAAAAGATAGGGGTATGAACTCACCTTGTGTGATTTCAGAGGATGGATGATGAAGAAGGGAGGTGTTCAACTCAAGAACACTTAGAAGGTGCTTGAAGATTCGAAGATCTAACACACATATGATGATGTTTGTGTAAGATATCCATGATTTAAGTAGAAAGAAGGAGAATTAATCATGTGAGGAGTGATATTACTTAGTAGGAGTAGATGAAGAGCTTGTGATCAGCCTTGGACTTTTCGAGATTAGAGAGAGATAGTGAGAGAGAATGAGTTTTTGCTTTTTGGTGAAGTGTGAATGAAATGGGAGGAGAGATGAGGGTCTTACTATCCTTGTGTCAAGGCACTTGGCTGAAAAGAGTAGGAAAAAGGACAATGAAATGACCAGGTATGGTGGAATAGTAACTGGGGATGGTCTTGGGGTGGGTATGGGAGGTGACTTGTGACCTTGCCCAAAGGATAAGTCAACACTCCACTCCATATCTTACCCACTATATTTTTAGTCTTAGATATTAAATTACCCTCAACATGTGATTAGATTATGGAAATATGGGGTCTTATATGTCAAAATATAAGTTTGGGTGATAATCCCGCGTTAAAATCACGAAAAACGAGCTCAAAACGCTAAAAATATTGAAAACCGGGTAATAGTTGCGAATTTTCGAAGTTCAGGGTCGGAGGTTCGGTCCTAGCCATTAGAACCGAAAGTAGATGGGAACCGAGAGTAGGGTTCGGTCTTGAGCAGCTTCGCATCTCGGACCAAAGGTAGGGTTCGGTTGTATTGGAACCGAGATATCTCGCAGGCGACTCATCAGAAGGGACCGAAGGTGTATTCTCGGACCGAAGGTGGCATTATCGGACCGAAGGTCAAGTTCGGTCTCTTAGTAGGTTCGGTTCAGGAAGGTGGTTTCGGTTCTCAAGAGGTTTCGGTTCCTTAAGGGAAGTTCGGTTCCTAAGAGGGTTCGGCTCCTTAAGAGGGTTCGGCTCCTTAAAGCTGTTTTTCGCGTAAACTTCCGTTTTCGAGCGGTCTTCGACTAAATTAAGGGTCGGGATGCCCCGAGTGATTATAAGAAGTTGAGAGAGATTTTGAGAGAGATTTGGGAGAGATTTGACATACTTGGAGAGATTTGACATACTTAGAGAGATTTGGGAGAGATTTGACATACTTGGAGAGATTTAGCATACTTAGAGAGATTTGGGAGAGATTTGACATACTTAGAGAGATTTGGGAGAGATTTCACATACTTGGAGAGATTTAGGAGAGATTTGACATACTTGGAGAGATTTGGGAGAGATTTCAGATAGGGAGAGATAGAGTGAAAGAGATTGGGAGAGACTTCTTTTGTGACATTTTTGAGTGTTTGGCTTTGTAACGCAAGGTCCGTAAACCCCGTTAAGCCATGTTTAAGAGTCTTACACACCCCCGAAGGGTATGTAATAGTGTTTTATTGCTTTGCGACATCACTTACCCCGATTAGGGCTCAAGAATCCTACACATACGAACTTTCCAAGTGATGACTTCTTATTAAAATAGCGAGTTGTACAATAATTACATAACGTAAAACCTAGTATACAAGAGTTAGTAGAGTTGACCGGTTTGACTTGTTGACTTTATTTGACTTTGACTTGACCAGAATTTGACGGTTGTCACAAGTTTCGTCAAGTTTATTCCTCGAGCGCTTCTCATCATTTGTGGGTGTTATAATCAGCTATTGATTATAAAAATAAGGAGAATGTAGAAATGGGTATTCGAAGCTTCTCGGGTATTCATTTTGCGGATTTGAAGATCGGTGTTAATTCGAGGGGGAGTTAGTCTTGATCGCGCGAGCTCGTTTGGAAATTCAAGTCGGGACATCTAATCCTAACTTTGAGGGGGAGAATGTTATGATGCAAAGTTCTCCTTGGATGTGGCTTACCTCTTGTGATGTGTAATGGGTTTAGTCTTTCCTGTAAATAGGAAGTGAGTGGCTCCCATTTTATGTAAGACCCATTTGGAGAGTTTAGTTTAGTGAGATAAATAACAATACCCACTTGTACTCCTACTATTCTAATGGAGCTTAAATGTGTTTATTTACTCCTTGTGTTCATGATGATTGAATGATTCACTTGATCTTTACTATTCCGCACATGTCATCATAATCTGGGTCACTACACCAAGAAGAAAGGGAATAAAATTATGTTGCTGAGTTTTTATAATGGAAAGAATTTGAAAGAAGAGAAATAAATAAGAGAGATAATCATACCTCCTAAATCTCGTTCCAAATTTGAAGACAAAGAAATTGGATCTTGAAAATAAATCTTAAATGTAAGTTTCTTCTCTCCCTTTCAATATCTTTAAGGACAACTGCATATAAACGCCAATGATAGTTTTCTTGCAAACAAACAACATGGTACCGAGATTTGGTTGGTTTTCTACCTTAATTTGAAACTTATGTTTAACACCTTTGAATTTAACAGTAGATACTAGCTCTTTTTTGGTGTTATAGGTTTGATTCACAACTATTTTATCATTCAGACCTAAACTATGAAATGGTCCAGGTTCAAGAATCGGATCTAGACAATCAAGAATGTGAGGAATAGAATATCATGAGTTAAAAGAAATTTTTCGCTGCGTGAAGTCATCTTCTGACCATTCTTTATTTGATTTTTCATCAGATAATCGATTATCCAAATCAGGTAGTTCTCCAAACTCAAATAAATTTTGTTGTTCTATTTCTATCATGCGCAAATTTTGTTCTTCATCGTTATCTGATACAAAGTTATCAGGAACTGAAGCACTCTTTTGATAACCCATTCCCACTTCATTTCCTCGTCCACTGGAACGGTTTCCACCGGATTGTCTTCCTCCAGAACCTTTACTAACTTTTGCTCCAATAAACTGATTCACCATAGGCTATTCTTCAGGTTCTGCACCAAGCACCAATAAATACAAATGCACCGTCTGCTTTGTTTCAGACATTACCTTTTCCAGTTGATATATATTTGATTCGTCTCCAAGCTCCATGACATAACCACAGTTCGTGTGTTGAAAGGACAACGATATATGACGATTGAACACACATGCGTTATCTTTAACCATTTGTATCAATATTTGATGGTCAAAATTAGGAAGAAGATTTAAACCAAAGTTTTTAAAACTATTTCTAACGTACACGTCATTTCAATTAACTAACTGTCATAACCCTCTCGTACACAGAATAATAAAACTCATTTTTAAAACTATTTCTAGTAATTAAAACATTTAAAAAACATTTATATGTTCCAGATAAACTTCATAAATGTTACTTAACCACTCCAACATCCATTTCCGCAAAAAAAAATATAGTTCCGCATAGAGCCGTACGATTTCCGCAGAGACCTACTCTGCGAAAATGGCGGACGTAAGTAATTGCTTTCAGCTGTCAATTCTGTGGAGTATTCACATTTCCGCAAAAGCAGTACAATTTCGGCATACCTGCTCTGCGGAATCCTATCACCAGACGTGATTTTTGTCTTTTTGCCCACGTGTCCAGTTCGTAAGAAATGAAGTTGTTCCGCAGAGACCCTCTCTACAGAAATCGTGGCCATTTTATGAAAGTTGAATTTACTTGGTCATTTTTTTCAACCACACCTCAGTTTTTTGTCATTTTATGAATTCTCCCAATAAATATGCATACACGACGGCTATGGGCCAATACAAAATAAGGCTATATATTGTGAATACACGAAAACTAAGGCTACTGAGTATGAGCAACATGTTATTACATGTTATCACACCCAAAATGTCCACCTCGTCATCCTAGTCACACTTTGGTGTTATAACACCCAATGTGGAAATTGGCAAAACACCAAATAACATGTGATAACACCCTTTTTTATGTTTTTAATTTCTATTTTTCTAATTTGTTTTATTTTTTTATTTATTTCATAATATTTATAGAAAAAATATAAATTAATAACACATATAATTTAATTACATCCAAAATTAAAAATAACATTAAAAAACTAAAAATGAAACTACAAAAAATAAAAATTAAAAAAAACATACGATAGTCCTAAATTTAAAAGACATAAAACTGATACACTATTCATCACCCAAATATTTCCGCTCAATCTTTGCCTTCATTTTTCCGAGCACTTGTCTCGGTGGCATACTGTCCTCGCTAGTGCGAAGAATTGTCAAATCCTTCGTCATGCGATCTTCTTCGGCTTCTTGACGTTGAAACTCCAAATGCTCACGTTGCAAGTATATCTTTTATTTGTGATTGTGGTGTGGGCGTCGAATTTCGCTTTCATTTATGCGTGCACTCCTAGCCTACTTTCGCTTTCCTCCGCATGTCGTTGAGCGCTTCGCTGTGTCGCACCCTATAAGTCGTCGAAGTGGGGAAATCTCTTCGATGACGTTGAGGTCGTCCGGGAGTTCATCTGTGTCCGCATTAAGGTCGATGTCCGTGCGTGCGTCGGAAATATCGACCGAACCCAAGACGCGGGTCATCTTTGATTGTTGTTCCGATGATATTGGCGTTTTAGTCCATTTTGGGTCATCCTTAACAATCTCCCAAATTTTTTCGTGCTCGAAAATATGACCCGTATCGACATGATATTGGTCACTCGCTGCTCTAAAAACATCGAAATTGGTCGCACCACATTGCTTGTGTGAGGAAAGTTTGTTGCAGATGAAATTGAACTTAGTGCACTTCTTGCTTATTTGAGTCCGCTTGCTACTCAACATATTGTGATTGCGATATGTATCCTCCTTCTTCAAAATAGCCTGAAATTTTCCGATCACAATTTCCCAAAAACCAACTTTTCTCATATCGTTTGCTTAGCCGGGTGTTTTGATGTCCCGCACTACAAAACCGCCAATGCATACTCTTCCTCCCCAATCCACCATGTTGGAGGTTCTTCTTCCGATTGCTCCACCGCGACCGCGACCTCTTTCCTTTTCCTTCTTGCTCTCCCTTTCTTGGCAGTTTGTTTCTGACTACCCCCTGGTTGTGTCACACCCCCGAACCAGGACGGCGGAAACGTCTGGGGGTGGATGACATCATTCTATAGTATCATAACAACTGAATATAAATGGAAATAGTAACCCACACAACAAACATTAAGAGATACTAACTTACATTGTTACATAGTGTATTTGTTCAAAGTTTACATAACATTAACTGAAAGTAACAATTTCAAAGTGCAATAAAAATCCAGTTCCCGATGGCTTAGGTACCTGCTTACTGGTTCCCAGAGAATACAAGTCATTTTGAAAATCGTCAACAATGAATGTTGGTGAGTTCATAATCATTTTTGTATGAAAATCGGTTTGTATCTGTTTTGTTTGAAAAGTATTGTATGTTTATAGAAAATCCAATATTTTCTATAATAGTGAATTGTATGTCTTATACCAAAGACAGAAAATGTATGTATGCATGTTTCTTTGTATATTCCCAGAAAAATCAATATTTTCTGATGTATGAAAATATGTAGTCTTAAACCCGAAGACCAGAGTTGTGATAATTGTATACTGAAATATAGCATGTAGTTTTAATATTTATAAAATCGGTGGACTGTAAGCTTCCCGTAAACCAAGATAGTATTGTTAATCTCTATGTGAGTCATTATAACCATGCTTGATATGACTGTATGCCTATTGTGACGTTCTTTAGGTGTCGGAAATAGGTAAGATATTTTTCACCCTAGACTGGCCCCGTCTAGATTTAGCGAACAGCTCAGGTGTGGGGGTGTCAATCACGTATAGATCTATACACAACTACCTCGCTCTCCCTCCAGTAGACTCTCGTTATAATTACAGGACTTAGAGTGTACGCTAGGTAGGTACAGTGAAGATAGAGTGTCTCACTAGAGCATTAACATATTTACGCGAACTACGACTCCCTTTTATTGTATAATGAAATGATATCACTATTGAAAATCCGTGACACGCGTTTTATGACACGCGTTTTACGAGTTTCATGACATACGTTTTATGACATGTGTTTTATGACATGCAAACTATTTTGTCAACAGTTTGTTTTGTAAACTTTTGTGTTATCTATTTATAAAATTTTATATAAATAGCCCATAGTAATTATGCCTAGTAATAACATGTGTTGCAAAAATATAATATAATATTCTTGGGTTTTAATCCATCAAAAATAGTGACGACGTAATTACGACTATTTTTACTAAAAAGTTTATTTTTAGCAAAATATCAACTTTGTGGTTTTGGTTAACATCCTTTTTACCGGTTTTTGTAAGTTTTGTAGCACAAAATATTTTGTTTTGGTTCGACTTTAATAAGTCACGATTTTTATAACACCACAAATGATAATCTTAATATTTTATTCAAATATTTGTGTAGGTTTCAAAAGGAGGACATGCATGTGTCCATGAGTTAAACATACTTGGACATATACATGCCATGTTTTCGACATATTTGGGTGAACAAAACATGACCACAATTTTTTATGTAACAAAAATGTTAACAAACACATACATCACGATTTTTATGTAGTTAACATATGATAATAACCTTTTTATACAAGAATATGTTCCATGTTCATTATATAATCATAGTGCATGAAATTGTCCAATGGGCAAACGCATTTTAACTTATGACAAGTTTATAAAACACAATTTTTATGTATGTAAGCATGAAATTTTCGATATCAAGTGCACAAATCATTCCATAAGCAAGTTGGTGCATGTAAATATCCAATGGGTAAAGGAAACTCGACTTGTATTCCCCCCCCCCCCTCCCCCCGAAAAACATGAAAAACATGGGGGTATGAAGCTCACCTTGGTATTTCGTGAGTTGTAGGGAGGAAATGAGGGAGATGTCGAGCCTAGACTTGTATACACTTGAAGGGCTTCTCGAAAATCAAGTGTTTCCAAAGAACTACACACGAAAAATGTGTGTGTAAACATGGAGTTCTTAACTTAAAGATGTATAAAACACTAGAGTTTTACAAGAAACTTACCAAAATCTTATGAGCTTCTTGAAGAAAAACCACTCTTGAAGATGGCACATGAAAATTTGAGAGGAAAGATGAGAGTGTTTGGAGAGTAAAATGAGTGGAATAATTTTTTGTGTGTGTGTGTGGGGGGGGGGTGTTAGGCCAATCTTAACGAAGAGAGAGGGAAAAAAAGTTGATGCCTTGTTGTATGGTGGTTCTTTGAGTGTCTAGCATGGGAGTATGATGTACAAATGCATGCATGGTGTTGATATTTAATGGATAATAAGAGGTAAAGCATTGAGGTTTCACCACCTTTTTACCATTTCTTTTATCTTTTCTTTTGTCTAGCCCTAACCGAAATCTTTAATTCAAAAGAGGGTTTTGGGTTTTAGGGTGGCCGAAAACACCCTATATCCCTAAAGGATTTGCGGTTTTGATGTGTGTATGGGCTTTTGGGCTTAATTTGGCCCAATAGAAGGGTTTTCGGTCCAATAAGGCCCAAAGAAAAGGGTTTTCGGCCTAGGGTTAATTTGGGCTGAGAGTTCTAAGCACAAGCCCAACATTCGTTTTTGTTTAGCTATTGGATCAAATTTGAGCTTAAATGAGGTTATTACTACTTGATTCTTAGTGTATGTGCATATGCATTCACTTAACATTGTTGTTTTGACTTTCAATAGTTTGATGCAATAAGGTTACATAGATGAATTGTGTGTACATGAATCACAATCTCAACCCTAAATTTGCCAGTTGTGACATCACCTCCCCGTTAGAGGGAATTTCGTTCTATAGCAGCTCTCAAGAACTAGGGAAGAGATATTGGTACTTTTGCATCATCTGGTCTTCGCGTTCCCAGGTGAACTCAGGTCCTCTTTTGGCACTCCATCGAACCTTCACAATGGGGATGCGACTTTGTTTTGTTTGTTTAACCTCCCTATCCATTATCTCCATGGGTTCCTCGACGAAATGGAGATTTTCATTCACCTCAATCTCATCAAGCGGGACAACGAGAGTTTCTTCAGATAGGCATTTCTTCAGGTTTGACTCATGAAAGACAGGGTGTACATTGTTGAGCTCTAGTGGTAATTGTAGCTTGTATGCCACCGGACCGATCCTGGCAAGGATCTCGAATGGTCCGGTGTATCTTGGATTCAATTTTCCCCGCCTCCCAAAGCGTATCATCCTTTTCCATGGAGAGACCTTTACCAGTACGCGATCATCGACTTGAAATTCTAGGGGCTTCCGTCGTCTGTCTGCGTAGCTCTTTTGTCGGTCTCTGGACGCCTTTAGTCGTTCCCTAATCTAAACGATCTTCTCAGTTGTTTCCCTGATAATCTCGGGCCTGGTGAGTGTGCTGTTTGGTACTTGCCCTTTCGCCAGTTGTGTATCCCCCACCTCATCCCGACAGAGAGGTGATCTGCATTTTCGTCCGTATAGAGCCTCAAAGGGAACGACCTTGATGCTTGTGTGATAGCTATTATTGTAGGAGAATTCAATCAGTGGCAAGTGGGAATCCCATGCCTTGCCGAAATCTATCACACAGGCTCTTAGCATATCTTCCAATCTTTGGATGGTCCTCTCACTCTTTCCATATGTTTGGGGATGGTAGGCAGTGCTCATATCGAGCTGAGTTCCCAATGACCTCTGAAGTGACTGTCAAAACCGAGAGGTAAATCTATTATCCCTGTCCGACATAATAGATACTGGCACGCCGTGTAATCTCACGATCTCTTTTATATAGGTCCTGGTTAACTTCTCCATTTTATCAGTTTCCTTTATTGGCAGGAAGTGGGCGGATTTGGTTAATTGGTCGACGATTACCCAAATAGTGTCAATTCCGCCCGCTAACTTGGGCAACTTGGTTATGAATTCCATTGTTATCCGTTCCCACTTCCACTCGGGTATTTCTAGTTGCTGTAATAAACCCGAGGGCTTCTGATATTCTACCTTAACTTTGGCGCAAGTCAGGCACTTGCTTACGTAGGTAGCATTTTCAGCTTTCATATTCGGCCACCAATAATGTTGTTTGAGATCCAAGTACATTTTGTCCGATCCTGGATGGACGGAGTACTTTGTTTTGTGTGCTTCATTCATAATCACGTCTCTAATCCCGCCGAATTTCGGCGTCCAAATCCGGTCCATGAGGTAGTAGGCTTCGTCATCCTTGATTGTGAGGTTCTTGTCCATCCCACGCAAGGCTTCGTTTACAATGTTTTCCGGCTTCAAGGCTTCTAGTTGAGCCTCTTTGATTTACGAAGACAAGTGGGAATGGATGGTCATTGTTAGCATTCTTACTCGGCGTCCCGAGTATTCTTTCCGGCTCAGGGTATCTGCCACCACGTTGGCTTTTCCCGGATGGTACCGGATTTCGCACTCGTAATCGTTCAGCAGCTCAACCCATCGTCGCTGCCTCATATTAAGTTCCTTCTGGTTTAGGATATGTTGGAGACTTTTATGGTCCGTGAAGATAGTGCACTTTGTCTCGTAGAGGTATTGCCTCCAAATTTTTAGAGAGAAGACCGCAGCTCCCATCTCCAGATCGTGAGTGGTATAGTTCACCTCATGGGTTTTCAGTTACCTTGACACGTAGGCTATAACTTTTCCGCGCTGCATAAGTACACAACCTAACCCTTGATTGGAAACGTCGCAATACACCACGAAGTCCTCCGTTCCTTCTGGGAGGGACAATACTGGAGCGCTGCATAGTGCTTGTTTCAAAGTTTGGAAAGAAGCCTCTTGTTTCTTCTTTCAGATGAAGGGTACACCCTTCTGAGTTAGGGCAGTGAGTGGCTTGGCTATCTTGGAGAAATTATGTATGAACCTCCTGTAGTAACTAGCGAGGCCTAAGAATTGCCTGATCTCCGTTGGGGTTCTTGGGGTTGCCTAGCCTTCAATTGTTTTGATCTTGGAAGGGTCCACATGTATTCCCTCCTCACTGACCACATGGCCCAAAAAATCGACCCTTCGAATCCAAAACTCTCATTTGGAGAACTTTTCATACAGTTTCTCCGCCCTTAGTGTTTCCAGAACCTGTCGCAGATGTTGCCTGTGTTCTTCTTTACTTTGTGAATAGATGAGTATATCATCGATAAAAACAATCACAGAGTTGTCAAGATAGGGTCGGCAGACTCGGTTCATCAGGTCCATAAATGTCGCAGGCGCATTTGTAGACCGAAGGGCATTACTACGAATTCATAGTAACCATAACAGGTTAGGAATGTAGTCTTGGGGATGTCTTCTTCTCATACCCGTAGTTGGTTGTATCCGGACCTTAAATCTATCTTTGAGAAGTAACTTGCTCCTTGAAGCTGGTCAAATAGATCGTCGATCCGGGGAAGAGGGTATTGATTCTTTACGGTGAGCTTGTTGAGTTCACGGTAATCGATGCACATACGAAACGACCCATCCTTCTTCTTTACGAATAAGACCGGAGCTCCCCAGGGTGAGAAGCTTGACCTTATAAACCCCTTGTCCGATAATTCACTTAATTGACTTGAAAGCTCTTGCATCTCCGCAGGAGCTAATCTATATGGCGATTTGGCGATTGGTGTGGCTCCAGGTATCAAGTCGATTCTAAATTCGACTTGTCGTTCGGGAGGTATTCTCGGAAGGTCTTCAGGAAACATGTCGGGAAAATCTCGCACTTCCGAGATGTCTTTAATGCTCTTTTCTTCTTTCTTTTTATCTACCACGTGGGCTAGGAAGGCATGGGTCTTTTTGTGTAAGCACTTTTGTGCCTTGATACACGAAATGAGGCGAAGGTTCGTACCGGGTTTGTCTCCATATATAACTAGGTTTTCATTGTTGGGTAGGTGAAGGCGAACGGCCTTCTCGTAGCACATAATATCGGCATGGTGGGGGCTTAACCAGTCCATGTCGATGATCACATCAAAACTCCTAATCATAACAGGCATTAAGACGATTGGAAAGGAGTGGTTATTTAAAGTGAGTGTGCACCCTATGAATACATCATTTGTTGTTACTGTTTTTCCGTTAGCCATTTCCACATTAAATGTTTCGTTTAATGCCTGGGGGTTTTGGTTGAGTAGATGCTTAAACCTATGACTCACAAAGCTTCTTTCTGCCCCACTATCAAATAAAATGCATGCATAAATGTTGTTGAGGAGGAAAGTACCAGTGACCACCGCGGGATCCTTCACTGCTTCTTCTTGTCCTATTGCTAGGACTCTTCCTGTTCCCCCTGTGTTCCGGTTGTTGGCCTTTGGGCAGTTTCTTTTGTAGTGGCCGATTTCTCCACATCCATAACATGCTTGACTTACACCAGCATTGTTAGGTTGTTTGTCTGTTGTGTTGGCGTCCTGCAATATCGGGCGGTGTACCCCTTCCTTTTGCAGTTGGTGCAGTGCATCTCCCGACATGCACCGTTGTGGTGAAAGTTGCATTTATCACACTTCGGGAGAATTCTCGCATATGGCTTGTTAGGTGCTGGTGTGGCAGGAGCAGTAGCGGCATGAAATGTCACGATCTGTTGTTTCTTTGCATACTCCTGAGTTTGTTGCCCTTTCATCTTGTTTCCCAAGTTTTTCTTGTTATCATCCCCCTTCTTCGGTTCAGTGACGGAAATCATCATGCCTTTTTGTACCCCTATAGTATTTTATTTCTTTTAGTTTTGTTCTTAGACCCTTTTGGTTTAAAGTTGGTAAGTTTTAGATTCGTTGTCCTCATCGACCACTCCTAAACACATGTTGGTCATATCTCGAATAAATATAGTTGATCAGGCTATATTTACCCTAGATATGATTACATAACTGTCTAAGTTTAGTCGCGATGTCCAACTCCTCTAAATACTTTTTATTAGTTTCTTTGTTATGACACTATCCTTATTATGCACACATTTATGTATACTTTTTTATAAAATACTTATATTTTTAAAGTATACTTTTAGTCAGAGTGTTTTAGTCCCATTGTATTTATAGTTGTATATCTTGTATGGTTAGATATACTAGTTCACTATAAACAATGCTCTGATACCAATTTGTCACACCCCCGAACCAGGACAGCGGAAACGTCCGGGGGCGGATGACGTCATTGTATAGTATCATAACAGTTGAATATAAATGGACATAGCAACCCACACAACATAGATTAAGAAATACAAACTTACATTGTTACATAGTGTACTTGTTCAAAGTTTACACAACATTAACTGAATAGTAACAATTTTAAAGTGCAACAAAAATCCAGTTCCCGATGGCTTAGGTACCTGCTTACTGGTTCCCAGAGAATACAAGTCATTTTGAAAATCGTCAACAATGAATGTTGGTGAGTTCATAAGCATTTTTGTATGAAAATCAGTTTGTATCTGTTTTATTTGAAAAGTATTTATGTTTCCAGAAAATCCGATATTTTCTATAATAGTGAATTGTATGTCTTATACCAAAGACAAAAAATGTATGTATGCATGTTTCTTTGAATATTCCCAGAAAATCCAATATTTTCTGATGTATGAAAATCTGTAGTCTTAAACCCTAAGACCGGAGTTGTGATAATAGTATACTGAAATAAGCATGTAGTTTTAATATTTATAAAACCAGTGGAGTGTAAGCTTCCCGTAAACCAAGATAGTATTGTTAATCCTTATGTGAGTCATTATAACCATGCTTGCTATGACTGTATGCATGTTGCGATTTTCTTCAGGTGTCGGAAATAGGTAAGATAATTGTCACCCTAGACTGGCCCCGTCTAGCTGTAGCGAACAGCTCAGGTGTGGGGGTGTCAATCCCCGTATAGATCTATACACAACTACCTCGCTCTCCCTCCAGGAGACTCTCGTTATAATTACAGGACTTAGAATGTACGCTAGGTAGGTACAGTGAAGATAGAGTGTCTCACTAGAGCATTAACATATTTACGCGAACTACGACTCCCTTTTATTGTATAATGAAATGATATCACTATTGAAAACCCGTTACACGAGTTTTATGACACGCATTTTACGAGTTTCATGACATGTTTTATGACATGTGTTTTATGACATGCAAACTATTCTGTCAACAGCTTGTTTTGTAAACTTTCGTGTTATCTATTTATAAAACTTTATATAAATAGCCCACAGCAATTATGTCTAGTAATAACATGTGTTGCAAAAATATAATATAATATTCTTGAGTTTTAAACCATCAAAAATAGTGACGACGTAATTACGACTATTTTTACTAAAAAGTTTATTTTTAGCAAAATATCAACTTTGTAGTTTTGCTTAACATCCTTTTTACCGGTTTTTGTAGGTTTTGTAGCACAAAATATTTTGTTTTGGTTCGACTTTAATAAGTCACGATTTTTATAACACCACAAATGATAATCTTAATATTTTATTCAAATATTTGTGTAGGTTTCAAAAGGAGGACATGCATGTGTCCATGAGTTAAACATACTTGGACATATACATGCCATGTTTTCGACATATTTGGGTGAACAAAACATGACCACAATTTTTTATGTAACAAAAATGTTAACAAACACATACATCACGATTTTTATGTAGTTAACATATGATAATAACCTTTTTATACAAGAATATGTTCCATGTTCATCATATAATCATAGTGCATGAAATTGTCCAATGGGCAAACGCATTTTAACTTATGACAAGTTTATAAAACATGATTTTTATGTATGTAAGCATGAAATTTTCTATATTAAGTGCACAAATCATTCCATAAGCAAGTTGGTGCATGTAAATATCCAATGAGTAAATGAAACTCGACTTGTATTCCCCCCCCCCCCCCCGAAAAACATGAAAAATATGGGGGCATGAAGGTCACCTTGGTATTTCGTGATTTGTAGGGAGGAAATGAGGGAGATGTCGAGCCTAGACTTGTGCACACTTGAAGGGCTTCTCGAAAATCAAGTGTTTCCAAAGAACTACACACGAAAAATGTGTGTGTAAACATGGAGTTCTTAACTTAAAGATGTATAGAACACTAAAGTTTTACAAGAAACTTACCAAAATCTTATGAGCTTCTTGAAGAAAAACCACTCTTGAAGATGGCACATGAAAATTTGAGAGGAAAGATGAGAGTGTTTGGAGAGTAAAATGAGTGGAAGAAATTTGTGTGTGTGGGGGGGGGGGGGTGTTCGGCCGATATTAAGGAAGAGAGAGGGAAAAAAAGTTGATGCCTTGTTGTATGGTGGTTCTTTGAGTGTCTAGCATGGGAGTATGATGTACAAATGCATGCATGGTGTTGATATTTGATGGATAATAAGAGGTAAAGCATTGAGGTGTCACCACCTTTTTACCATTTCTTTTCTCTCTTTTTTTTTTGTCTAGCCCCAGCCGAAATCTTTAATTCAAAGGAGGGTTTTCGGTTTTAGGGTGGCCGAAAACACCCTATATCCTTAAAGGGTTTGTGGTTTTGATGAGTGTATGGGCTTTTGGGCTTAATTTGGCCCAATAGAAGGGTTTTCCGTCCAATAAGGCCCAAAGAAAAGGGTTTTCAGCCTAGGGTTAATTTGGGCCGAGAGTTCTAAGCACAAGCCCAACATTCGTTTTTGTTTAGCTATTGGATCAAATTTGAGCTTACATGAGGTTATTACTACTTGATTCTTAGTGTATGTACATATGTATTCACTTAACATTCTTGTTTTGACTTTCAATAGTTTGATGCAATAAGATTACATAGAGGAATTGTTTGTACATGAATCACAATCTCAACCCTAAATTTGCCTGTGACAGGTTGCGTCTCGGCAACTGTTTCTTGCGTGAGTGGTGGTTGTGTGGTAGTTTGTTGCATGGAAGCAAAGGTGTTGAAAAGGTTTTGTGGAAGGCTTGTAGGGAATTTTGGTGGGGGTGTTGTGGGATTGAAAAATTTGTCGGAAAATGGTATTTGTGGTGAGTTTTGAGAGTTGAGGAGGCTTGCATGGCTCTCATATGGCGCGAAACCAAGTGGAACAGATGTGTTTGTGTTTGGAGGAGGAGTGTTGGGGTTTTGATCTGTAATGAGTTATGTAGGATGTAAAAAATGAAGTGAGAATTAAAGATATTGTGTGTTAAAAATGAAGTGAATATGTATTTATAGGTGAGTATATATATATATATATATATATATATATATATATATATATATATATATATATATATATAAACTGTTCGACCGTTTTTGAACGGTCCATTTTTTTACCGTTGCCAATTTTTTCACCGTTGCCTCCCGTTACCATGGACACGGACACGCCAGCTACCGTGACATCAAAAAACGCCACCGGGGCGGTGTGCGAGCCGTTAAGACGGCGTTTTTGTGCTACCAAATCGGATTAACGTCTTATGGCGTTGCCCGTACCCAACGGCCTAAGCCCTAGTCAACCATCGCCAAGATGAGTATTTAAATTTCTAAAAAACATTATTCTAGAAGTCTCTAGTCTTCTTAATTATTTAAACGTAGTTGCGGTTTACATTGTACTCTAATTAGTTATATTGCTAAAACTAGATATTAAACAATGTTCAGTTACTAGATATTACAAAATTTTATTTTCATGGATTTCAACAAGTTCATGTGCTCCTTTAGCTTATTATATTGTTTTATTCAGCTTTTTTGTAAAAAAAATACATAAAAACCTAAAACCTAACTCTAAAAACCAAACAATACAAAGTTTTGGTAAGTTTTTCTGTTTCTTTTTCGGTTTTTATTTAAGACAAGAACCAAATCGAAACAAATTATGTTCACCTCTACATTTATTTTCGGAGTCCAACTCATCAAGAGAAATGAAAAGAAACAGATGGAACCAAGAAGAAAGGGAATAAAATGATGTTGGTGAGTTTTTATAATGGAAAGAATTTGAAAGAAAGAGAAATAAATAAGAGATAATCATACCTCCAAACTCTCCCTTTCAATGCATGAACATTATTTCCCTTTTATTTTCTTTTATTTTCTTTCAAACCCAAGAACACGAAAATAGAATTTTCTTTCCACTTTCGTTTCCTCTCTTTTTGTTTTTTCCTTCTTTTCTTTCACTTGGTAAAAATCAGAAACTAAGCGTGTCAATAAAACAAAGTAACTATCAAAACTAAAAACTCAAACGGAGACCCACTTGGACCAAATGCAACTGTTTTCATATTCATCAACAAAAATATAGAAATCTTAAATGGACAAACGAATAGACCTCACTAGTTAGCTATACATTCATCCAAATCATATTCAAGTCCCAAAACATTTCCTTTTTTTCAGAGAAAAAAAAAATAAACTAAAAAACCAATTCAAACCCTACCACCATAGTTCCACATCTAATGACCACAAATCTCATCAGAAAACGTATCAAGAAGCTGCTCAGCCAAACAAGGGGGATCATCAATCAACGCATCCACAAAAACATTCACAACTCTTCTTTGTTGCATTGTTGCTTTCAAACTAAACCAAGTAAGAAACTTCACTCTAAAATCTTTACTCAAAAACCCATCATCCTCCAAACTTTTAATCACTCCAACCGCATATTCATACTCGTTTTTCTTTGTGGGTCCCGCTTTTTTTGTACCATCAGATTTGCACGGAGTACAAGGGAAATCGGTTGTGGAATCGGTTTGTGTGTTGGTGGCATTGTATGTGGTCCATTTTGACTCCCAAAATCCAACGACTTTTGTGTTGCTAAAAAAGGAAACCATGCATGAATATTCGGTTGATGGGTCAAGATTTGTGATCTTGAATCTTTTTTCAGGGTTTAGAACAATGTATGTTGCTTCTTTTGGATATGTTTTCAGAGTTGACTTTTTGTGCCAGATTCTACACCCGAAGAAATCTTGAAATGAATTTGGTTCGTAGTCTAGGACAATTGTTGTTGAAGTAGGTGTTGATTCTTCAAATGAAATCCGACATGCTGTGAAGAAAAAAAGGATAATTATGGTTAAAAGATTGAAAATTTTACAAAAGAGCATGTAATCGTGCTCAATATGGATATATGAAATTTCATTTATTAGATAATTCCGAAAATTTTGGATATGAATATTGGATACTCGAAATTTCAAGTCACAAATCTACAAATCTACAAAATGTTAGTGTTTTATGCGATCTACATGTATATTTTTTCTATCGTAATAGCATATTGGGAATTAGAAGTCAACAGATTTGAACCTATTAATCACCAATAAAATAAGGTTAATCACTAAAATGACCATAGAGAGTGGAGTCCACTTACAATAATACTTATCACAAAATAACCAAAATGATGTGATTTTGCAGAAAAAAATTGAATTTTGGGAAGAAAAAGCGGTTTGCAATTTCAGTATCACGAGAAAGGCATTTTGCAATATCAATATCACGAGAAAAAGCATTTTGCAAGTCAATATCACGAAATTGATGTCTATTTATGATAAATGTTCAAAAGATGGTAATTTTGCGATAGAACCTCACTCTTTTTAGTCAATTATTTAATCCGAATATCAGAGTTATTACAAAATAATGACGAACAAATAAAAATATACAAGTTGAAGCCAAACATCATGAAAGCGTGAAAAGGTGTTTGATATAATTCGCAGTATATAATATCAAAAAACATTCAAGAAGTTTATTTATATCTAACAACACAAGTAATTATCGACGTCGATATATAAGATCCTTGATTAATTTTCATTTTGTAAATTAAAATTAATCAAGGAAGTTTTATATATATATATATATATATATATATATATATATATATATATATATATATATATATATATATATATTCTCCTTTATAAGAAGTCGTAGTTTGGTTTTTAAACAAAAAAACCTAGCACACCCTGAAATTTCGTATTTTTAAACAAGAAAACGCAAGCCTCTTAATGAGATGAAATGACCCTTTTACCCTTGACAATATATTTAACAGATTGAAAACGTATACGTACTTGGGGTTGTGTTTGGTTGGAAGGTTGAATTTGAGCAGGAGGACAATGACGACATATCAAAAGCTTGAATTGCAGAAGCGCAAAGCTTCTGAACCTCAGTGCTACATGAGAGCCGATTAACCAGGCGACGATCCATCTTCACTGAGGCTAAACCGATGGGTCCCACTTCATTTTCTAGAATATTTGCTGCAGATTCAACGATCTTTAACAGCTTTTCATGTTTGTGGGTCCCTTCAAGAATCTTATGGCTTAGGGAAACTCTTAGACATAATGCGTCAACTCTTCTCGCTTCATTAGCAAAAACCAGCTGCTTTCTCCATGTCCTTTAAAGTGAAACCATTTCAAGATCAATTATATATATATATATTTTTTTTTAAAAAAAACATAAAACCAATTTTGGGGTTATAAGGTTATTATTATGGTGACGTGACACCAACACGTGTTTGTCATGCATTGGACTCGGACTGATGTCAATGGGACAAATGCAGCCCAAGGTTGCATTCATTATACTAGACGCTTTCTATGGATATTTTCCACAATGAAGATCAAAAGGGCATAAACGTCTTTTGTACGTCGAAGATGAGAAGGGTATGCACGTCTTTTGCACAAACAAGAGATCGAGAACGAGTCCCTGTCCCTGTCCCACATTTTTGGGTAGGAGTGGGACCAAAAATGTTTTTTTCTGCCTCACTGACATTAGTCACACTGAACACAGTACAATCTGTTTTGTCATGTCCTGCATACCAAACACACTACTTGTAATTTAAATTCTACATTAGCAAATAAGAGCATAATTATTAATTACCTCATTAATCCATTTATCTTCCCACAAGAAACACAATAAAAACCCCCATCCAACTTCGGGTAGTTACCACTTGTTATGCCCGCCCTGTCATGACCAACCGCACACTGCAAATGACACGACATGCCACACCGCTCATGATCGTCCCCTTCACTACCACAATCCGAATCCCAATCACATGTTAACCATAAACTCGGATCCTTATTATCATCAAACTGATAACAAATACAACAAGAACATCTCTTGCAAAAAGCATCTTCAGGCCACATAATCGCTTTGCATGCTAGATTTTGACAAACTCGTTGGTCTTTTCTAGTATTCTCAAACATGGTACTATTGGTACTAGGTAGTTGAAGCGGGGCTTGAGCCTCGTGTTTTTGCTTCTTAGATGGTGAAAAATCTAGGGAGGTTTCGGTTGTTGGCTTTTTGGTGTTTTTGCATACAAGTTTTAGAAGGTGTTGTATCATTCTAAGCTTTGTGAATCCGCTATATTTTCTTTCTTTGCCCATTTCGGCACATATGATTTCTAGAAGCTCTTTACGAGTCAATGAACTAAGAATCTTTGGGGCGTCTTCTGACCAATGAGCGATTCGGTGGACTAGTTTTCTTTTTTCTTCCAAACTTAGTTGATTACATTTTTCAGGGTCCAGCACAAATCCTGTCAAAATGGAAAATTTATATTTAAGAAAAGTAACAAAACGTTTGGTCTTTTACACCATTTTTTGGGTTTCTGCGTTTGTGTGCATTGGGTTGGGACTGAGACTGATGTCTATACGACAAAATTGCAAGTTTTTGTCATATCCAAAAAGGTGGGACAAAGAATCTCTTGTCTATGCAAAAAGACGCAAATGCCCACATTCTCTTCCAAAATAGACCAAAATAGGTTGTCTAGTCTTGTCCCATTTGAGCATACAGGACCCACTATAGACTGCATTTTTTCACATGGGACACAAAGGAATGGGGCCCAGACAAGCTAGGGACAATTTTTTATGATGGGATCGAGGAGGGCATTTACGTCTTTTGCACAAACCAAAGATTCAAAGTAAGTCCATTTCCCATTTTGTTCCACCTTTTCGGATGTGATAAAAAATAACAATTTTTGTCCGATTGACATTGGTTAGAGTCTGAATCTATTTCTTTTCACTTTAATCCGGACCCACTATCATGTCTTCATTTTCTAAAATATTTTAAAAAAAAAATTATCCACACTATACTTTATGTCTTTATCCATACATTTCTGAGAAAAAAAAAATAATACAGTAATAAATAAACTTATGTGTTTGGAAATATTCTAATTATTGAAGCGATGATCTCTATTAATCTTCTGTTCTATTACACATGAAATTTGGTAATTTACTATAACATACTTTTAGTACCCCCTTTGTTACAAAAAGAAATTAACTTTTTCATGCTAATAAACAATACTTTTCTACTTCACATCTTCTCGAATCCGAATCTTTTCATTAAAAAACTTGATAACCCCATTAAAGTTCACATCAAACTATACAAATTCAAACGTTTGATGATAAATTAGTAAAAAGAAGTCCACGCGAATTTTTTTTAAGAATCCAATGTTCAAAAATAAAAGATCTAGACGACTATTGAACAGAGGGGGAGTAGTTCATGTAGGAACCCTAGATGTGAACGTACAGTTTATACAATAACTCACAACCAGCAAAATACCAGAAGCCATCGAGAAAATACTAACTCAAAATTGCTGTTTTAAACCTACATTTTCAAGAATTAAACTCAAAAACTTGAAAATTAAATGGAAAAACAGCAAATACGCGAAGCAAAAAGCAAAGAATGAAGAATAAGAGGGCTTATATGTACATAAAAATAGAAAAAATCAACTCAAAATGCTATTTTTAACCTACATTTTCAGAAACTGAACACAAAAATCATGAAAATTAAGGGGAAACAGAAATATTCCTGGTAAGCAGCTAAGCATCAAAGAATGAAGAACAAACTCTTATTGCAATCATGCAAGGTAAATACGAGGCTAACTGCATACGAAACACAAAAAGAATAGAAGAAAAAAAACGGAAAAGTACTAACCTGAGAACACAGATTCCATTCCGGAAAACCCACTTTCAGGGTTTTTCATCATACATTCAAAAGAAATAATACTACCAGTTTATATCTTTTGTTTAAAAAACACAGAGAAAAAATGGGAAGAGAGAAAGGGGGCGTGGGATGGTGTGTATGCGTGAGAGAGAAAGAACAGGAGAGAGAAAGAGGGTGTGATGTTAATGCTACTAACTGCTAAAGGCTAAAAAGATACTCCTATCCATAAATAATTTAAGCAATTTTTGCGTATTCATTTGTTTCAAAAATTTTTAGCAATTTTAAATATTTAAATCTAATCAAATAAAAATTAAATTTTTGATAGTAATATAAAAAAAAAATTATATGTATATTTTATTTAGAACCAACAAAATATTAAATGAATCAAAACTAAGATGATTCATAAGAAATAAATTCAAAAAAAAAAACTTATATTTTTTTAGAACCAACAAATTGAATTATTAAATGAATCAAAACTAAGATGATTCATAAGAATAAAATTCATTAAAAAAAATTCCTAAAGAAAAACACCTTAATAATTTATTTTTTAGTAAATCAAATAAAAATCATTTTTATTATAATTTTAATGAATAATAACAAAATCATCACAAAAATGAATCATTGAGGTGTCTTTAAATAAGAGTAGCGAGAGAGATCGAACCCCAAAAGAAAGAGTAGCCTTAAAGAATAAGGCATGAACGAACTCCGATTGTCCGCGCCGGACCCCAATAAAATACAATAAGACCCCTAATACTACAAGGAGAAATAAAGAAAGTAGAGTAGTTCTTAGTTTTTTCGTGATTTTTTTGTAAATCATTTTATTTTAATTCATCTAATGATTCATATTTTTGGTTCGCCAATATATATATATATATATATATATATATATATATATATATATATATATATATATATATAACTTCATATTTTCTTACCAAAAATTTCCTTCTAACGGGATCGATATCATAAATATTTATTAGTGTTGATAACTTATAAAAAAATGGTTAACCATACCTTCGGCCAACATCAATTCGCTTTAAAGACCATATGAAAAGTCGTCTAGCAGAACATTAACAATATTTTGGTTGTTAGAATATGAATTCTAGGTCTTATGTGTGGATTTACACTCATTAACCGGTAGGCTCCCATCATAAGGCACTATTAATAATAACTTTTATACATATATACTTTTATCCATATACAACTTAACCGATGGGCTCCCATCATAAGGCAGGTAATAAACTTTTATCTATATACACATTTAGTAATTTATATATTTTTCTTGTATATAGATGATCATTAAACTTATTTAAACTAATAAAAAAACACAATTATCATTGGCTATTGTAGATTTAGCCAATCAATGTGAATTTTCAAGTGAACTGTAACATCTCCTATTTTCCAGTATCGGAAAAAAAAACTTTTCTTTACGCTTTCAAAACCATGTTATCTTTGTTTGCGGAAAATCTCGGTATATTAAACATTTTTAGTACAACTGTTGTTTCAAAATAACAAAACCCTAAGGATGTCACAATCAATACACAACATAAGTTACATCATAAAGACCAAACAGTCTTGAATACTATTGCACGGCATCCTAATCAAGTTCCAACAACTTTATTCATGCTACTTGTAATGTGTATAGTTTGAGAGGGTCATGTTTGGAAAAACCTGGTAAGACACATAAGGTTTTCAATCCCATAATATTTTAGTGATAATAAATCATATATATTAACTCTGCAAAAACCAGTTGTGAAAGATTGTGTATGCTCAAGAGTCATATTAATATTATATTGTTAATTAACATATGATCTTACGGGTCACACTAACAACAACTTGATACAATTAATTATTTATTAGAAATTGGTTTTAATAAATATTCAATAAACTCTTACAATTAATTGAAAATATTATTCCATGGAAATAATAGTTTTTACAATGACAAGTAACACATTATTTCATATGGTATGAATTAGTAAGTCATGCATAACATTTTGGACTAGATAAATCTTTTTGACTTTTACCAAAAAGTTAGAGTTTATATTTTATAAACTTGTTTATAAAATTTGAAACTCATCCTTTCTTTTTCAATTAAAATACGAGAATGGAGGAGGATAGGAGGGGCATGGCTCTTTTGTTTATTTAATAAAAAGATATGGGTATGGGTGCATGCATGGGGGGACAAACTTGTGTAAAAGGCTTAATGGTTAAAGACCTCTAGGTTAAGTTTCTACTTTAACTAGCTAAAAGGCTTTAAATTGGCTTCACTTATTCCTCTTGCAATTGCCAAAACTCCATCTTTCTCTTTCACTCTTCTCTTGCAAAAGCGTTAGAAGATTTCAAGTTATTTTTTTTCTCTTGAAGATATTACTTGGGTTCTATCTTTCAAGCTTAAGAGTTCTATCACCAAGACTAGCATCTTGAAGTCAAGTTAAGATCTTGTTGGTGTCTCAAAGGTTCGACATTATTCATCAACTATCAAGCCTCCCCTTGAAGGCCTAAAGAACAACAAAGGTTGTTATTTCTTCATCTCCTCTATGGTTTTATTTTTCAAATGCCCAAAAATACAACCAAATTGTTTCAATCAATCAGAGTATAAAATATTCTTAACATCAGTGTAAAAACCAAATGTCAATGTAGAATAAAATCAAGGGGATGTTGTGTGATCACGTCAAGCCCTTCCCTCTCGAACTAGAAGTACCTGAAAATGTTAAACCACAAAACCGTAAGCTCAAAGCTTAGTGAGTTCCCCAAAATACCACATACCATATAAATGGGCCCAATCCAACATATAAATAATGGCCCATCCCAACATACATAATAATGGGCCCAACCCATATACATAACAATGGGCCCAACCCAACATATAAATGGGCCCATCCCATAATAAACATGCAAGAGTCACAAAGACAACTAGCACAATCAAATAGGTCGGCATTGGTGCCTTCGACCCACAAGTATAGTGAGAAGACTCACCTCAAACTAAAGACAGACAAATCTCGCACCCGAGTTGTCGATACTGGAACTCCTCACACTAAACAAATACATAATAAAACCCTAATCCTAATTAAGATACTAATCCAAATTCAGGATCTTGGTTCATGGATGCCCTACTTTGGGGTAAAAGACCATTTTACCCGTCATGGCTAGAATCCACCCTACTTAACCCAAAACCCATATTGACCAAAAATCCAACTTCTGGAGTTACACCATTCATACCATGTTTTATGCCCAATGTAGAGCCTTCTGATGAAAAATAGGACATAATCAGGCTACGTCATGCATAGCCCAGATTACGCCCCATATAATATCAACATTTACCAACTTTTCACTAAGCACTTAATGCATAAAGACTAGCAATCCAACTCTCAAATATGGGCCTAATAAACATTCTATGTGACAAAGTCTCACACTTTATGCCTTTGCATGGCTTAAATGAGGCCAATACCAAGCCCTAAGTCCAAAACATTCACCAATGCTCAAAAGCTCTTGCATGGATGGATGGGAGTGACCAAGCTCCCATTTTTATGACCCAACAATCTCATAAATGACCATAAATCAAACTCAAGAGGTCTATAGTAGCTCATACTCATTAAGACCAAGGTTAAGGGACCAAAGCACGTAAAAATCCATAAAATAATTAGATCTATTAAGAGGACTCAACAAGATGAAAGCTTTATACCTCTTGGAGAATGTTAAAGAAGAGCAGAGTTTGGATCTACAAGCTATGGGCTCCCAAGTACTCCTTCAATGGCCTCCCTCTTCACAAAACACACAAAGAATCACTCAAAAGCTTCAAAATCTTCTCAAGGTGGCTAGGGTTTTGATGTTGGTGCAAATAAAGGTGGAGGTTGAGCATGAGAAGGGTTTCAAGGGATTAAGACCTTTAAATAGGGCTTACAGCCCTCAGTTAGGGTTTTTGGAGGTTGCACTCCTACGCCCTACGTACATATAGCTACACCCTGCATAGGGCATAAAGCCCCCGCATGGATTTAATGATTTACCCCCTGCATAGGAAGCTCTCCTATGCCCCGCGTAGGATGACCAAAATTTATAAAAGGCATTATTTTGAAATAAAAATTATACCTGAGGAAATAGGCTTTACAACTCTCCCCCACTTGAATCAAACTTCATCCTTGAAGTCCGTTGATGCAAATAGCTCCAGGTAATGCTCCCTCGTCTCCTCCTCAAGCTATACGTCCACTCTGAACCATCCTGATGTTGCCATTGCACCTTAACTAAGCCCACCATCTTGTTGTGCAAGGTCCTAGTCTTCCTATCAAGGATCGCAATCGGTCTTTCCACATAGTTCAAGCACTCATCCACATGAATATCATCTAAGGGAACCACTTCAGAATCATCAGGTAGAAATTTCCACAACTAAGAGACGTGGAATGTGTTATGCATCTAGTTGAGCTCGTCAGGCAGGTCCAACCGGCACATAACCTTGCCCACCCGGGCACTAATCTAGAAGGGACCAATATATCGGGGGCTCAGCTTGCCCCGCTTCCGAAACTTGATGACACCCTTCCAAGGTGACACCTTCAGAAGCACGGAATCTCCCACCTGAAACTCGAGGTTTGATTGTCGCTGACCAAAATAGCTCTTCTGGTGACTTTGTGCGGTCTGCAGTCGACCTTGCACCTACTGAATCAACTCAGTGGTCTTGAGTACTACCTCAGTACTCCTAATAACCCGATTCCCGACCTCGCCCTAACAAATTGGGGTCCAACATTTCCTCCCATACAGCATCTCGAAGGGAGGTGGATCGATACTAGCGTGATAACTGTTGTTATAGGAGAACTTGGCCAATGGAAGGTAAGTATCCCAACTCCTGCCAAAATCTAATACACATGCCCAAAGGATATCTTCAAGAGTCTGAATAGTCTGCTCGCTCTGCTCGTCGGTCTGAGGATGGTATGCAATGTTGAAATGTAGCTGAGTGCCCAACTATTCATGAAATTTCCTCCAGAACCTGGAGGTAAAACGAATATCTCGATCGAAAACCACTAAAACTGGAACCCCATGCCTAACCACTACCTCCAAATGTAGATATCGGCCAACTTCTCGACGGATATACTTTTTGCGATAGGAATGAAATAAGCACTCTTGGTCAATCAATAAACAATGACCCAAATGGAATCGACCCCACGTGCCGTCCTCAACAACTTTGTGATAAAATCCATGGTGATCTCTTCTCATTTTCACATAGGAATGGGTAGTGACTGTATCCTGTCGTTGGTCCTCTGATGTTCGTCCTTGACTTTCCGGCAAGTCAAGCACCACTCCACAAACCATGTTATATCTCTCTTCATATAGGGCCACCAGTAACTCAATCTCAAGTCTCTATACATCTTTGTGGCTCCTGGGTGGATAAAAACTTCGAATTACGAGCCTCCTCCGGTAATGTATGTCTAACCCCACCAGCAACCAGAACCCAAACCCTGCCACATTGCATCAATAATCCGTGACTATCACTAAAAAACAATAGAATTTGACCTCAGATCCTCTCTTCCTTCCAATTTTCCTTCTTCAAACCTTCAACTTGTGCCTTCTTGAGAAATTCTAATAGTGGTGAAAGAATAACCATCCTCATACATAAATCTCTAATAGGCGCACCCGTTGCCTTGCAGCTCAATGCATCGGCCACAACATTAGCCTTCCCCGGGTGATACAAAATCTCGCAGTTATAATCCTTCACCACATCCAACCATCTACATTGTCTCATGTTTAAGTTTAGTTGATCCATCAGATACGTCAAACTCTTGTGGTCTGTATAGATAGTGCACCTGACCCCATACATGTAATGCCTCCAAATCTTGAGGGCGAAAACCACAGCCCACAATCCCTAACTCCAAAACATGTGTCTGGTAATTCGCCTCATGAGGCTTTAACTACCTCGAAGCATAAGAAATCATGTGACCTCTCTACATAAGCATTGCTCCCAATCCTGAAATCGATGTGTCACAATAAACTACAAAATCATCCATACCCTCGGGAAGCGTGAGAATTAGAGCCTCACACAATCTCTGTCTTAGTGTCTCAAAAGTTAACTACTGATCAGGCCCCCACCAGAAGGTAACATTCTTCTTCGTCAAGTGGGTCAATGGCACAACAATCTTGACGAAATCCTGGATAAACCTTCGATAATAGCCCGTTAAACCAAGAAAACTCCAAATCTCAGATGGTGCCCGTGGAACCTCCCACCGCATCACCGTCGCAATCTTGGCTGGATAAACTAATATACCCTTCTGGTTGACGATGTCCCCCAAAAACCGCACCTCGTGCAACCAGAACTCACATTTGGAGAACTTTCCATAAAGTCTCTCCTATCTCATGGTTTCCAAAACCTCTCGTAGATGCTCCTCATGCTGCTCCTTGGTCTTGGAGTAGACCAAAATAACGTCAATAAACACAATCACCGACCGATCCAACATCGGTCTGTACACTCGGTTTATGAGATCCATGAATGCTTCCGATGCATTTGTGAGCCCGAAAGGCATCACCACAAACTCGTAATGACCATAAGGAGTCCTAAAGGCTGTCTTTATCACATCCTCGTCTTTGTCCCTCATCTAATGATACCCCAAACGCAAATCAATCATGGAAAACCAAGACGCACCATGAAGCTGATCAAATAAATCATCAATCCTTGGGAGTGGGTAACGGTTCTTCACCATTAACTTATTCAACTCCAAGTAGTCGATACACAGCCTGTGTGATCCATCCTTCTTTTTCATGAACAAGATCGGTGCTCCCCATGGCGAACTACTCGACCTGATAAAATCCTTGTCTAACAGCTCCTGAAGTTGTGTAGACAACTACTGCATCTTCGGAGGTGCTAAATGATACGACGCCTTGGCTATCGGTGTCGCACCTGGTAACAAATCTATCCAAAATTACACCTGCCTCTCAGGAGGCAATTCCAACAAATCCTTGGGAAACACATCAAGGAACTCCCGAACAACAGGCACATCACCCACCACCGTTACCCCCTCAACTCGAGTATCCATCACATATTCCAGAAATCCATAACATCCATGTTGAAGATATCTACCAGCTCTTTCAGCTGAACAAAGAGTCGGACAATGCTGAGCACCCTTGCCATGAATAACCGGTTCTCCCCCACTTGGGGTTCAAACTCTTACTAATTGGCGCTCATAATTAATCATGCCCCATTGGGCCCCAACCAATCCATACCCAAAATAACCGTCGACCCTCGCAGAGGAATCATAACCAAATCGATAGAATATCTCTCGCTGGAAATATTCAGAACACAACCCTGATGAACCCTCAAAACACTAACTGAACGATCATCAACGATCTCCACCTCCAAAGGGTAATCGTAATCTAGAGTCCCTGAAGCATCACTAAACTTCTTACTAAGCACAAGAGACACAAAAGATCGGGTAGCAGCCGAATCGAATAGAACATGTGCAGTCATACCATTGACTAAGAATGTCGATATACATGATTAATAAGACATAAGCATAAATAAGGAAAGCAGTAAAAGATATGGTAAAGATACATACCGGTAACTACATCTGGTGCTGCTCGCGCCTCCTTGACAGTCAATTGGAATACCATGATCTTCAACACAGCTGCCTTCGCCTTACCCTAGAGGCCATCAAGGATCCTCAAAGTGGCTGGCACATGCTCCACCACTGCCCCTCCTGTCAGCCTCGGACAATCGACCCTTTTATGGTCTGTCTGATTACAGTGGAAGCATATCAATGCTCCACGAGGGAATCTCTGCTAATATGGTATGTCTGATCGCATCTGAAACTACTCCCTCCTTTCTCTCAAAATTCGCCCTCATGATTCTTCCCACACTTGGCACAACGGCCCCGACCCTGATGACCCCTCGTTCTCGAGTCAGCAGTCTTGGGCCTCTTGTCCTGGCCCTCTGACGTCGGTTTCTGCACAGGTCTTCGCTTCCTCAGAAGTTCCAAATTGATCTCCCGCTCCTGGGCTGTAGCAATCATATCATCCAGGTTTTTACAACCCGATAAACTCATGAACTCACGGATGTCATCCCTCATCATATCATGGTACCTCATCTTCTTCATCTCCTAACATTTTGTACCTTACCTCTTTATTTATTGTTATGCCTTTCAGGACCTAATAACTCAAATAAGGGTAAGGTCATAGCTCGGGCTCTTAGATAAATGGTAACGCTCGACTGGGATCTTCATATAAGTTTGTGGAATATGATTCTCTAATAACTATGTGTATACTATCAGTTAATATAAATGAACACCCAAATGTTTTGTAAAAAAATTGGGTGTATTTATGTTAATTTGTTGGGTGTTACAAATTGGTATCATAGTCATGGTTTAAGTGAATTAGGTGTCTTCTAGTATATTCCTAGACTTAAAACCAATAAGAAAGGAAGCGAAACCTAAGTTGACAAGACCTTATGGACATATGTTAGCCAAGTATTAGACACAACTAGGGAATATTGTGGTGCCTATATTGTAGTTCCCTATCAATTATGTTATGGAGAAAAAATAAGTTAGCTATGTAGATTAGTCTGATAGAAGCAGTATTGGTACGAGTAATTGTATATAGTTTAAAATTTTAAATTG
The DNA here is from genome assembly GCF_052849685.1 of Lactuca virosa. Lineage (NCBI taxonomy): Eukaryota > Viridiplantae > Streptophyta > Magnoliopsida > Asterales > Asteraceae > Lactuca > Lactuca virosa. The sequence continues at coordinate 267,539,856 of NC_136434.1, forward strand.
GCTGATGTTAAACTTGAATACAGTAAATCACATTTAAGGAAGTTTTCATAAGTTATACTATATGGATTACACTCAAATTGTTCGTTGTTGGGATTATAGTAAATCATCATTTACTGGGATGGTGTGTTGATAGATTTTTGATAGATGAAAATGGTATGTGCAAGTCAGGACTATGAAGTGGAATTTTACAATTATATACAAGTCGAGAATGTATTCCTAATTTGATTTCTCAATTTAGAGCTACCAAAATGGGATGTGAATAAGCTCAAGTTATAACTATTAAGGGTAGACGAAGATGCTCCTATGGGAGCCACTAAAGGATTCATCGATAATGATTATTATTCCTTTGACTCCATTGCATGATTCACAAATCGGAGAATTCCATGACAATTTTGATAAATAATGTGGGATTTGAAAGAATAAACAAGTTAGTTAGGAGTGTGAGATGATTGAAAAATCAAGGAAATATTTTAAGAATGATAATGTTCTTTCTCGTGATAGAGAGAGTTGTTAAAATATACCAAAGAAATTAAGGGTATGCTTAACCCTTAGAAATGTTATGTGGCAAGAATCATTACCAAGAAATATGATTTTGTTATTGGTATGACATGATGGTGTTAACTGTGTGATATCAATGTTTGAAAACAAGATATTTCCAATTAACTGTACGATAATTGGTAGTCACTTTGATGTCGTGATATATACCTTTTACTATAAACTCACTTATGATGTGTGCGTTATTTAAATTTGGTTTGATGTTCCTTTTGTATTCGTTTCGTTTGCTACTCGAATGACCACTTCTTTGACCTTGTGGAGCGAGGGTATTGTTATAGAGTTGATTGATGGAAGTGATGTTCTGGTAAGAATCATTTTTTATATACGTTGAATTATCATGGTAAGTCTTAATGGCTAAGAACCATTTTTAGGGTCTCAATAAGCCTTGTTGGCTAAGGATTGCGATCTGAATTTTTGGCGATATTGGTGAGCCTAGGTGGCTAAGAACCACATGAACTTTATAAAATGGAAAAAGTTGTGACATTTGGGAAGAGTTGAAATTTTTTGGTTCCCGAATCAAGTTCAAAAGTCATTATGTGTTTCCTTATGTGTTATGTTTGAATGTATCATGTTGTTCTTTTTCATGGATAATTATACTTCCTTATTTTAAAAACGATGGTTGAAAGAAGTAGGTGTTTAAAAGAGAAAGATTTAAAGATTGGAAGTTTGGATGGTACACTCTAAGTGCCTATGAAGTTGTACTAGAATGTAATAATAAGGTGTTCTAGATGTGATCATATGAAGTCAATAATAAGTATGAATCGATGTTGTGTAAGTGGTTAAATGCTCATTATTCATGAAAGGAAGCAAGGTCTTTGCAACTATAAACCATGTATGAAGTTGAAGTTTATATGATGTGTTGAGGTAGGAGTGGTGATGAATAGATATGGTATAAGCATTTAAGAAGGCTAAATGGTCATAGGACGACAAATCGAGTATATGATCAAGTGCGAACAATATTGATAGCATATTAGGTAGATATCATAACAAACTGAATTATTTTGACTTGTGCCTTCTCAAATAGAAAAGTGTGTAGCCTACGCACTTGATAAATTTAGAATGAAATAGATCAATGTACGCCAACATGTGAACTATGAGTATTATCATTTGACCAATTTCTGATTTGTTGACCAAGGATCGAGTAAAATTGACTTTTGTTGACCAACCCTCATATAGTGCTAATTGTTCCTTCGAGAAACATCATGAAGTTTAAAGGCTCAATTAGAGATTCTTGAAAGTTGTGAATGATGAGTAAGGCACGTAAAAACTTGCAAAATATGAGACGACATGTTTCGCGGATTAAGGAAGGTCAGGAAGAGAGTTAGTAATCCCAAGCTTCCTAAGAATGTATTTACATCCAGATAATGGATGATGTAATGAAATTAAGATGTCCAAATCAAGTGTTAAAAGAATTAGAAAACTTGTTCAAGAATAATGATCTAACCAATACTAATAGGAAAATCAAGGAAATGTAGATGATAATTCCATTTAGTGGATTGCAGAATCCGAAAGGACCTAACCTATATTCCAAATTAACCCAATCATAGCGATATAGAGAAATGCATGACTTGTTAGACTAAAACCATATAGTTAGGATATAAACATGAGTTGTAAAGTAAAAACTTTAAAGTGGGGACTTTTATACTTCTCAGCTTGAATAATGATCTCGGAGAATCTATATATAAATGGTAGGAATCAACAATGATAAGGAAGAAGTGTGTAAGAAACATTATATATAATTAAAAGTTGAATGGTTGACAGAAAAGACATTTGACATCTGATAGGTCAAACCCATTTTGACCAAATGAAATTTTATAAGCTTCATGAACTTTGATGTGGTCATTTCATGATTATGCGATATTAGTAAAAGGAAAATCTATGAACAAGAAACTTCCAAGAAAGTTTATGCGAATGAAATTTATAGTGGTAAAGCCGACATAGGTTTTTTAAATATAATTATATTATTATCATATAGATTCTAAGGGAGGAAACCTTTTAATGAGGGGAGAGTTGCAACATTAAAAAAAAGACAAAATAAAAATAAGATATCAAGTCACTTCTTCAGTAGCCCGGATAGATATCTGGAAATTATAGGTGTGATTTCTACAAAGAGATCTATATGTAATGGTATGAAAGTAAACTTAAAATACTATTTAAAACATGTGTGAAACATGTTTATAACATTTGGCTGGAATATGTTGAAAGAGATAATCTTATGAAGTTTGTAACGTCCCAAAGAGTAAGACCCAAAAAGCTTTTCATTTATAAATTACTAAAATATTACATCATCTGATTTTCATAAACCAAGGTATTCGAAGCTTTATTAATACAACATTGTTATCAGAGTAAATCACAGAATGCAGAAACATGTGGTGTGTGCTCTACGATCATCCCGAGCTCTTCCATTTGAAAACCGAAGTAACTGAAACATAAACTGAAAACTGTAAGCACAAATCTTAGTGAGTTACCCAAAATACCACATATCATACATATCATACATATAACGGGCCCCACCCACTAAGTATAATGGGCCCCACCCAAACTCATATAATGGGCCCCGTCCATTGAGTATAACAGGCCCTGCCGAAACTCATACAACGAGCCCCGTCCACTAAACATATAACCATATAATCATATAAACATTCCAACACATGCGAAAATCACAAAGATAATAGCATATTGCACAATAATCGGGCCCCGCTCACCAAAAAATCATATATGCATAACCAGATACTAGCGTACAGAATAACCATCGGGCCCCGCACAGTAAGCATACAAGCACATACATATGCAAGAGTCACGCAGACATCTAGCAACCTACATAGCAAACCAGGGGCTGACATTGGTGCCTTCGACCCGCTAAACATAGTGAGGAAACTCACCTCCCGAATCTCACAGAAAGAATCTATGGTTGTTGGCCCGCAAAGAATCCCTGCGCTATCAATCACAAGACATAATCCGAATAAATACTGGGATCCCAACTCACACTAAAAAGTCTGAACTAGGGTAAAAGACCTTTTTACCCTCCCCATAACTTGGCCCAAGGCCAAGGCCCAATCCAATAATCCAAAGGCCCAAATTCCAATTAAACACCCAAGGCCCAAATATGGCCTAATTTTCCAAATTGGGCCCAAATCCCATAGTAGGCCTTTCAAAATAATTATCAATCCAAAACCTGATGGCCCAACATGACCCAAAACATCTAAGCCGAAAGGATGCCCAAAACGAAGCCCAAACACCGAAATCTATTCCTACTGAGTACGCGGGGCGTACTCAGCTTGTACGCTAAACATACTCGCTTAAGGGCTTGTACGCTATGCGTACAGGCTTGTACGCCCAACATACTCTTCCATTCAACCCAAACTCAAATTCCTTCTTAATCAGCTAAGACATTGATCCCAAAACGTAGATCTTACTTCTTTGAGTTGGATAATCACGCAAAGTTACCAACTTTACGTTCATGCATGGCTAAATGAAGCTTTTAAGCTTTAAAAGGACTTAACATATGACTTAATGCATGCATGAGACCCAATAACCCATAAAGTTGGCACCTTTATGCTGAAGGAACTCCCAATGAACTTAGATACAAAAGAATAAGTCCTTCAAACATCTAACTCATCAATCAACCCAAAAAGGGACCAAAAAGCATGAAAATAAAGTCAAGAAGAGATCTAAGCATTAACAAGTCAAGATTTGAACTTGATACCTCTAGGAGCTTGCAAAGTGATGAATGGTTCTGGATCTCTAAGTTCCCCACCAATCTATGAACCTTCCTCCTTCTTCAATCCCTTTAAAAATGATCAAAGCAACACCAAATTATCCTCAAGCGCTCAAATGAACATCAATGGAGGCTAAGGGATGATTTCTAGGGTTTTTGGCTTGGAGGCTGGTAAAGAAGCCAGCCCTACAGACTTAAGATGCTTATACAGGGTACAACACCCTAAATTAGGGTTTCCACTAAATCCTCGTACGCCCCACGTAATCCTCGTACGCCCAACGTATGAGGCCTCACACTCCCTATCCACCCTTCGCAGTACGCTAAGGGTACACCAAATTACGCCTCACGTACTACCCTTCTCACCAGTACGCCCCGCGTACACGAATTTCCTAATAAACCCTAAAACACTGCGAAGGTCGTAACTTCTTCGTTATAAATCCGATTCGATGATACTTATATCCATGAAAAGGTAACGAGAAGCTCTACGCTTTCATCAAATCATACCTGCCATAGAATTTCCCAAACAAGAATCCAATTTCCATGAACTAACACCTTACCGAAATACCCCTTGCCTCCAAAACACAAACCGAATACCCGGATCATCCAAATACATCACCCGCCTCCAAATGAGTCCATATCTCAATTCTTCAAAGGTCCTAAGCCTGCTGATTCCCGATATTTGACCACTTCCCCAAAATAAGAAACCATTCGGAACAGGGCGTTACAAATCTCCCCCACTTAAATTAGATTTTGTCCTAGAAATCATTCCTTACCATCCTCGGCACACCAGACAACCCGAGCAACATGGCCACATCCCCGAGCATACCATAGCCTTTCCAAGGCAACCGGAACCAACCTTAGGAGGGCTCTCCAACCCAAAGATGAACGAATCCTCAATCCTTTTCAGAAAACCACCTATACTTTCCCGAAACATGAATTCTCGAATTGGTCTGACTCCCGAACAGTCCGCTCATATTGAACTACTTCCAGGTCGAATCCTCATTGAAGTCCAGACTCAAACAGAATGCTTCCAACTCTTTATTGATTTGATGCTTCTATTGGGAACAAAATCACTGATCATTCATTGTTGCAGAACACTTCTACTTGACAGAAGGCTCAGATAATCCTTCGAGTAGAAGACTCATCACTGCAATGGTTAGACTCAGATGAGAGATGTGCAACAGGGTCAAATCATTTGCTCTAAGATTATTTAATCCAAACTGCAAGTGTCTTAGCATATTCTATGAATAACAAGCGACTTTACCCACAAGTCCGAAATCACTAATACCGCCTTGACTTATCTTGATGCCCGTCACGGATAGAACCAAACCAAAACACAATCACAAGAGTCTGATCTACCATTAAAAATGAAACCACCCTTTAACCCTGAACCCTTCAACCGATCCCCTTGGCATAAGTATTCCTTAATTCATGTCCCACTAAAATGAAGACCTTGCCCACAAATGCTCGCGATCCCTAACGTGAGTTCCCACTAAGAACCACCTCGATACTTAACTCATAACCCGATATCCAAGGATCTACACTTTCATTTCACCCGAAACCTTTAGATTCACAACAAACCCTCGCTAACCCGGGATACATAAAGGTTCTCAAACCACCGCAGAGACTACTAGTCTCGCACCTAGTCCTGACACCAGGCTCCCAAGAGTCCAAATAACAAGGCTACCCAGCTTATATACCCCTTTGCGTCACACACTGACCACACACTCAATCATGTAACCCAAGATCCAAAACCTTGACACAATGATCTCTACCAGGTCCCATCTGCATTGCCATATACACTCACGCCTCGCCCACGGGTCCCACCCAAACTATACCACGGAGCGGCCTCGCCCATGGGTCCCACCCATCTAGAGCTACACAGGCCCGACTCCGCCTCGGACCCCAATGATCCTCAACCTAAAATAGAGAAATGAACCTCGACAATCTTGTTCGTCGTGCCCAAAGCACGAATCGATCCTCCTCTAAACTCGTGACCACCTCATCGATAGGTTACCTCAACTGGTGAATGCTACACTCCCATCGCAGTCTTACAATACTTCTAACCAACCATGGTTACCATCCCTGGTTTCACCACACCCAAACCATCTCAACCCCAATTATCCTGAATCAAACCCGCATTCGACTAAAATCAATCAGGTTTTCAGGTCTTGCTTCGAACCTAAAGCCTTCATCAGACAATAATAGGCAGCGAGGCTCTAACACAACCCTTGACCTGGATCTATCCACAAGCTTGCTATGCATAACAAAGAAGACGCTGACCAACTGTTGGAAGTTTCCCGAACTCCCACTTGCACATCCTCAATCCAAACGACCACTTGGGTCGTCTCTCCTCCTGACCAATATGTGAAACTTGCCCTAGTTCCACACCCGATCCAATTCCCGGAAATTCTGATCGATTCTCCCCCACTTAAATTTAACGAAGCTCTCTCATACCATAAATCTGATGGATTCCCAACCCATCAAACCTCATATATCATGAACTGCCTATGACATGTGCTTACCAATACTAGTGTTCCATTACTAGCCAATCTCGATGATCGCCCAACCCCTGGAATCCAGAAAAATATTCCTTGAAATCTAAGCAAGTCCGATAGCACCAGTCACCTCCCATGATACCACACCAATTCCTTAAGTTCTTATGTTGGGGACTAAAACCATAACCCTTGCTCTGAACTGGCGAATCTTCACCCCAACTTACATCCTCAAAGAATTACTGAATTCTAACCATCTACCACCCATGCAAAATACGAAATTCCCCAGGCACTTCCAATGACCAAAGAACTCCTGCAACTTTCACCACCATCCTCTAGATACCGCTTCTCCCCTAGTAACGGTAGTGTTTGAATCCCAAAAGTTCATCCATACACGACTGCCGATCCCACCAGATCAAAAGATAAAACAATTGAACTCTGACTTCACTTGAAAACTAACCTGCCAACCCTGACTAAAGATCCTCCAAAAAATACCCCTGAATTGATCCCATCAAGAACTGAAATGACAACCGAACACAATGAAACCCGTTAAAAAAGATGCGACCCACTAATGATTCATAAGAGACTTTTGGCATGCAGAATGACATATAACAACCCTTGATAATATAACCCAAACAATATCAGAAAATCAAACCCGAGATATTGCTTACCCAAACCCAAGCAAAATTCCAAAGCAATACAAATTTCCGATGATAACCCAGAAGAAAACATATCCGCAATAGCACCTGAAGTAATTCTGACCTCTTCCGGCTGACACTGCAATCCTTGGCTCCTCCCAGCTGGGGCTATTTCCCCATCCTTATGACCATAAGAGATCCTCAAAGAAACCGGAGCAGATGCACTCACTACTCCACCCCTCAACATTTGACAGTCGGCTTTCTTGGGGCCCACTTGATTTCAGCGAAACATAACAGACTTGCCCCGCTACAATCTAGGCCCGAAGGCCCCGAGATGACCATCTAAGAGCTCCAAAATCCCTTCTTTGACTGAATCAAAGATCATCGGGGTCCATTCCAAAATACCGCGAGTAATCTCTGATGAGATGAACTCCAGAATTCGTGCATCGATCGACTCAGTACCTGCACCTGAGCTGGAACCAGGACCTGAACCCCATCCCTAAGTGCTCAACACCATACCAAAAACAACATGCTAAATATCAGAACATCCCCAAGAATCCTCATCTTACAGGATCCCTAGATTCTCCAAGACTCTCCCTGATTCGAGTATGGATCTTGTTCTTTCAGTAGTACGGGCCCAATACTACCTTCCACACCTATCCATACTTTCCTTAAGAATCCTCCCCAATCCTCTAAGTCACTTTCTCAAATCCATACACAAAACACTCATTAACCAGCACAACAAAACCCACTAAATCAATCCCTAGGTTCCCACTCTGCCATCAGCTGCTGAAGAACTCCTCATAATGTCAGCTAACTACCTCATGAACACAATTACATGCAACAAAGCTTAGGTAATCCTTTGAGTAACAGACTCATCCCTACAACAATTAGACTCAAACAGGAGCTGCACAATAGTGTCAAATCCATCACTCTAAGATTATCCAACCTTTCCACATGTGACTGTTGGATTAGGTGTCTAAGTCCATAACTATAATTGGGATGCACTTGACCCGATAGTAGCATGGTCCTTTTGGGTTGCCTTCACACTGGTGACTAGACAGGATGACTGTTAAGGAGAGAGGCTGATTTATAATTAAGAATAATAAATTAGGGCATATATATGATTTATTAATATATTATAAGAATAATATATTAATTAGTTTAGTGGTTTTGATTCTGATGGCATGTGCGGAATAAGAAAAGATCTAGTGAATCATCATACAAACTCAAGAACACAAGGAGTAAATAAATCTGTGTAAGCTCATATTAGATCTAGAAAGGATATACAAATGGGTTTGTACACAATTTCTCTCTCTCGTCTAACACTCCAAAATGGTTCCTTACATAATGGGAGTCACTCACTTCCTATTTATAGGAAAGACTCAACCCATTTACACATACAAGAAGGTAAAACCTAAGACTCCACATCCAAACATGACTTTGTACCCTAACATTCTCCCCCTCAAAGTTAGGATTGGATGTCCCGACTTCAGTCTCCAACGAGCTAGCGCGATCAAGACCAAACTCCCCCTCGAAGTAACACCGGTCTTCAAATCCGCAAATGAATATCCGACAAACCCGCTTCGAATACCCATCATTCTCCCCTTTTTATAATCAAAAAATGATTATAAAACCCATTAAGGGTGAGAAGTGCCCGAGGAATAAACTTCACAATACTCCCCCTTGATGTGTACCAAAAATGAATCACCAAAAATCTTGCACGGAAAAACAATCACGTAAAATTCTCAAAAAATTTCCAAATTCGTGAATTTTTTTGACTTTTTGGGTGAAAGTTGCAAGATTTTCCAAAATCCGGGTAAAAAATGTAAATAACAGAATTCTACAGGGACCCGTTGCGCCAAAAACAGCCAAAAATGCGAAACTCTACCCCGTTTGCGAAACTGGGCATAAGTGTTATTTCGTATTAACTGCAGGGACTGAACTGTAAATTCTTCAATTTCTCAGAACCTTTAGTCCTATTTCGAAGTTGAGTATTTTCTACCAACATTTCGAAACATCATGGACTAAATGCGCACTTCTTCACACTTCACAAAAGTAACAAAATCAACCCTTAATGTCGAAACTGTGTAGATATTGTAAAGTCGTTAAAACAGCAGGGACTTAAATCGAAAATCTGAACATCTTCTTCCCGATTAACACTAAATATTTGTTATCACGCTCTTCCCATCAATCGGTGAATTCAAAGTGAACAGAATGTTCGACATCGAACTCCATCCGATTCAAATCTCAATTTCGATTGTTCTATCCCAAGTCAACAACTACCTTAGGTGAGATTGATTTCAATTTTGACTGGAACTCGACACCGAACATCAATAGAACTTTCGATTTATCAAATTGGATATTCAATTTCATTTCCAAGTATTCCCAATCAATTCGACTCCAAACTCAATTCCAATCACAAATTTGATTTTGACTAGACATTTTATCAACCAATTTCAAGTCCAAATTCCCTGATCAAAAATGAAAAAACCAATTTTGACTTTCGGTTTGACTTTTCATTAGCCCATTGAAACCAATTCATTCTTCTGTTCTTGACTACGTTTCATCAGTTCTTCAACATGTTTATCAATGGAAACTTTTTTTTTGTTTATCAATAAACAACAATAATCCGGAAATTATCTCTAATCTCCTCAAATCAAGCATCTAGACATCATCATCACATTAGATTTGAAGGAAATTGATTCACAAATCGAATATGAATGAAACAAGATTCACGAACTGTTTTGAGTTCGATATTCAACACAATCGACTCCAGAGACGAATTCAACAATCAGAAAGCATCGATTGTTAAGAATGATGATAAGAAACCGAATTCGTATGAACAGAAGCCAAGAACAATAGAACATACAAACACTTTAAGCGTATGAGTAGGAGCGAACAAAGTGAATGTGCTTCATATCTGATTAATGGATTCTCTGGGCTTCAACAGTGAAATTGGATCAAAAACGGATTGATTAGCTGAAGTTAGTGTGAAGGTTCGATTTGGGCTCAATCATTCGAATATGAACAGTTGCAGAAAGAATTTGGGCTCAAAATAAAAGACGAACAGTAAAATTCAACACAGATTGATGAACAATAAAATTCGTTATTTTGAACTTATGAATTAATCAAAACAAAATTAAATGTTTGTTTTGAGCTTGATCTTTTAAAAAAAATATTGGACCAATCAATGAGATTGAAACAGATTTGATCCAATGAGGCAAATCGATCAAAATGAAAAACGTAAACTACGAATCGAAATCATGGATGTTTTGGAATCCATTTGAGAATTTGAGATAACTTTTTGACGAATCGAGATCCATTTGCAACGAACGAATCAAATTTAGAAGATCTTGGTTCTTTTGTCGGAACGAGAAAATCTCCAATTTGAACATTGTACCACCCATTATGCGTGATGTACAACTCGTTCTTCGTGTTTTTCAACGATCCAAGAACATCTTCAAAAGATCCACCAACACTTTTGGGTTTTGACTTCAAATTCAATACAATCTTTGGAGATTGTTGCTTTGGAACCCAAATTTGCTTCATAGATTTAGATTTCACAACAACATTTGACAATTTTTGTGAATAAACCCGCTTGTTCTTCCGTTTCATCTTCTTCTTCTTTTTCTTTCTCATCTTTTTGGATCTTGAAGACTTGATTTCATGAACAACCCCACTTTCCACAACTTCAACTTTGTGAATTTGAATCAAATCTTTTGGAGTTTGATACTTGTGAATTTCTTGGATCACCAGCTTCCGATAAGGAATCATTCCTTCAAACGAATCACAAGAACACAAAATATCATCGGTTTGAACTCCAATCGAGCAAAAAACTTTTTCATCTTGAAAATCAACTTGAACTCCTTTTTCTTGAACACCAAGAACATGATGATCATCATCAAGAACATCTTCAACAAACTTAAGAGCATGAAGATCACTTGGGTTTTCAACAAGAGAAATGTATCTTTTATTAAACAAATCTCTTTCTTCTCCTTCTTTTTGGTTATCACTACGAACTAACATGATAATGAAAAGATCATACAAGCATTCAATCTTTAAAAGTGGTTGAAATGTCAATCTTCCATGATCATCCTTCAAACCACCATAAGAAATCAAAGTTTCTTGTGAAATCAACCCACTTAACACGAATCCATAGAATTGAAATTCGTTAACCTTGTATTTCACACCTTTAATGATTACAACCCAAGAATCATACTCCAAACGCACCATGATCACAAAAACTTGAAGATTTCTAGAGAGAGAAAGTGATTTTGAATGAGTTTTCTAGAGAGAGAAAGTAAAAATCACTTGAATTCTAGTAAAGAAAACTGAATTATGAATAGAATCAATGATGAATTCGATTTCTAGAATCCAAAAAATCTCTAAATCATGAAGACCAATGATCAAAAAATGAATCACCAAATCAAGATTGCCATCAAGGATCAATTCTTGATCCAATCAAGAACATCTGCTCTGATACCAATTGTAGTGGTGTTGATTATGATGGCATGTGCGGAATTAGAAAAGATCTAGTGAATCATCATGTAAACTCAAGAACACAAGGAGTAAATAAATCTGTATAAGCTCATACTAGATCTAGAAAGGATATACAAATGGGTTTTGTACAATTCTCTCTCTAGTCTAACACTCCAAAATGATCATCTCTAAATATGAGTGTCACTCACTTCCTATTTATAGGAAATACAACTCATTTACACATCAATAAGGGTAAAGCACAAATACATCCAAGCGTGACTTTGCACCCCTAACATTGTACAACACGAAGAATGAGTTGTACAACACGCATCGTGGGTGGTACAATGTTCAAATTGGAGATTTTCTCATTCCGACAAAAGAACCAAGATCTTCTAAATTTGATTCGTTCATTGAAAACGGAAATCGATTCGTCAAAAAGGTATCTCAAATTCTCAAATGGATTCCAAAACATCCATGATTTCGATTCGTGCGTTTCGTTTTTTTATTTTTGTTCGTTTTGACTCAATTGGATCGAATTCGTTTCAAACCTCTTTGAAGATCCAATTAAATTTTTTTTAGATCAAATCACAAAATCAAAATCATATTTTAATCCAAGATTTGAGCCTAAAGTTTTCGATTATTCTTCATGTAATCCAATTTGTGAGCCCAAAGTCAAGTGAAATGTCACTGTTCATTACTGTTCATAAACATTTAATTACGTCCAACAAGAATTCGAATCACTGTTCATTCCTTAAGCCCATTCCGTTATTTTGATCTGATAAAATCATTCACAGATCTAGTCCATACAAAATTTGATTCACTCACAGTTCTTCGTTATGCACAATACGCATAAAGGTGTTGTACATTCTTGACTTTCTTCAAGATCGGAGCTCTCGCTGTGAATCTATCGATGTGAATAGAACATATGATATTGTTCCAAAACTGAAGGCTCATAATCGATGGTTAGATTGACTTTCGAAAGTCAAAGGATGATCGATTGATGAACAGTTATCGATTGTTGATGTTGTCGGTTGATGAGTTTGGGTTTAGAGGTCAAACAGCCTTCGAAAATGGGTTTTGGAGTAATTGATCTCGAAAGGTTTTTGGATGTTTGCAACTGAAATTGATTTGCTAAGGGAAGATCGAAATTGATTTCAGTTTAGTTGAAGGATTGGAGTCGATATCAATTATCAAGGGTCTGCTCATAAGGTTCCAAAGATTGACTTCGATGGTTTTGGAAATTGAACGCCTGGTGGTTGGTAGTCGTTATTTGATATCGTTATCATGAAGAACAGTTGGAATAATGTGTTTGATCTGAAATTGCTCTGAAAATTTGTCGATTTTTTGTTTGTCATCAAATGAACGAAAAGTCAAACTAACGAAAGTCAAACTTGGGATTCTGATGAACTGGAAAATGAATTGGAGGTTAAACGAGTTTTGTTGTGAGTTTTGGAGTTATTGGTTTAATATCGATGGTCGATATTTGATGGTCAATGTCGATGTTGATTTTGGTAAATTCGATATTTGGTCTATATTCGTCTGGTACAACCGAATTGGGGAAGAACATGAAACATTTTCGATTTGCATCCCTGGAACTTTTTGGAATTGACAGATTTGTAAAGAAGAAAACACAAAGTTTCGAATTGGGTCCCTGAAATTTCAATGATATGGCAAAAGTGGTCCAATTTCGAATTTTAAACAAAAATTGTTGAGGATGCAGAAGATTCAAAAAGAGTCCTTGCAATTTCGAAAAGTTGGCAGAAAATACCCAACTTCGAAATTGGGGTAATAAAGCTGAAAAATTAAAGAAGTTACAAGTTTGGTTCCTGCAGTTGGTGCGGACTTACACTTTATGCCCAGTTTCGCAAATGGGGGAGTGTTTCGCATCTTTAGCTGTTTTTGGCGCAAAGGGTCCATGCAGAATTTAGTATATGACAATTTTTACCAGGATTTTGGAAAATCTTGCAACTTTCACCCAAAAAGTCAAAAAATTTCACAAATTGGATATTTTGTGAGGCTTTTTCGTGATTATTTTTTCGTGCAAGATTTTTGGTGTTTTATTTTTGGTACACATCAAGGGGGAGTATTGTCAAGTTCATTCCTCGGGCACTTCTCACCCTTAATGGGTTTTATAATCATTTTTTGATTATAAAAAGGGGGAGAATGATGGGTATTCGAAGTGGGTTTGTCGGATATTCATTTGCGGATTTGAAGACCAGTGTTACTTCGAGGGGGAGTTTGGTCTTTATCGCACTAGCTCGTTGGAGACTGAAGCCGGGACATCCAATCCTAACTTTGAGGGGGAGAATGTTAGGGTGCAATGTTACGCTTGGATGTATTTGTGCTTTACCCTTATTGATGTGTAAATGAGTTGTCTTTCCTATAAATAGGAAGTGAGTGACACTCATATTTAGAGATGATCATTTTGGAGTGTTAGACTAGAGAGAGAGAATTTGTACAAAACCCATTTGTATATCGTTTCTAGATCTAATATGAGCTTACACAGATTTATTTACTCCTTGTGTTCTTGAGTTTACTTGATAATTCACTAGATCTTTTCTAATTCTGCACATGCCATCATAATCAACACCACTACAATTAGGAATCATATTATTAATTAGTATTTAATCAGAAATTAATTTGGAATTAATTTTGGGATTAAAGGAACTGATTAAAAGTGCAGGGGTTGTTTTGTAATTATTTGATAGTTAAGGCTTTGGGCCATTGGACCACCTTATTAAGCAAGGGCCGAAAATCCCTAGAAGGATCTAGGAATTTAAGTCCAAGGCTAAAGGGTAGGAGGTCCATGGACTTGCTTAGGCCCTAAGCTAAGGAATTAGGGTTTCCACCCTAAAACCCTAGCTAGCCTCAACTATAAATAGACCCCCTAGGCATTGGATTTTCGGCCAACCTTCAAGAAACCCTAGGAGTTCTGATTTATATAGCAAGACACCCTCTCTCCTTTCTCTCATATTCATCCTTTCACCTAGTGTGTTTGTGAGCCATTAGAGGTACTACAGTTGTGGTACTTATTCTCAAGAGCAAGGGAAATTCAAGGGACTAGTTGTTATTACTATATAGCAACAAAGGTATGTATTCTAATCTTTTGTTTGTGTATTTCGAAATTGTAGATGCATGCTAGGGTTTTCTTTTGTGTTCATTTGTTGTATGTCTAATAGTGAAAACATAGATCCAAATTAGGGTTGCATGCACACATAGGATTGTTTGTATAAAACCCATCAGTGGTATCAGAGCCTTTGGTTGTTGTTTTCAATTAAATTTGATACAAAAGTATGAATTTGAAGAATTAGGGTTTATGGCAAATAAACCTTAGGGCTTGGATTTTCGAAATTAGGGTTTCAAAACCCTAGTTTTCGAAATTTGGTAGGGTTTCTTGAACCCTTTCCTTTGGCCACATATTTTTGATTTTAGGGTTGGTTAACCCTAGGGTTTTCGAAAATACCTTCATCCCAAGATTAGATTTTAAAATTTTAGGGATTAGGATAATGTTATCTTTGGTAATTATCTTATTAATTGTTTAAGTAGATAATTAAAGATTTTGAAATATCCCTTCCCAAATTTTCGAAATCTAGGGGATAAAGGGATTAGGTTAAATTAATTGTTTAATTTAATGGATAATCCTTTAAGATTTAATAATTTAAATTAATTGTTTAATTTTGGATAATTATTAAATCAAAGTTTTAATATTTAAGATTTTAAAATTAAAAGGTATTAATTTTTCGAAAATTTTAAATTTGATTAAAACCCTAGTATTTTGAAATGTTTAAAATACACCCTTATACTATTATAATATTAAAAGATTAATAATTACATATATGTATAAGACAAGTCAGTCTTACCGTTAGTAGGCCTCATTCACGAAGCCGATCTATAAGGGGGGGGGGGGGGTATAAGGAAACTGCATATAAAATGGCGGTTGAATGGGTGTCCACTCTCACCCACCGCTTCCTTGATTGGTGGAGGGTCGTTAGCCGAACGGGTAGGATAGGACAAACTAATTACTCATTAATAAGTATCATGATCTTATAAAGTAACTAAATGTTTTCGTAAATTCCCAATCTTAGTTACTTTAGGAAAATATGTGAAAATGATGTTATTCCATGAAATTGCACTTTGCACCTTGCCAAGTCGTTAGTGGAGCGTGTGCGGCTAACCGGCATTCTAATTTGGGACTAACAAGGGTGGCAAAAGGTAGCTTCAGAATTATCATAGATCAATGGAGCGTGTATGGCTAACCGGCACATTGATTAGGTCGTAAATGACTCGAGAGTGCCAAGCTAATTTGCATGGTTATTCACACCTTGTTTGTGATCCTCGGTATCCCAGTCACAAACTTGAAGGGCATAATCGAGATTGAAACATGCTATTGAAAAGTTCAATGAATCTCAAAAGAATCTAGGAATTTCAATTCATTTAAAACCTAATATTCTTTTTCATTTTTCATGGTGGAAATTGGTAAATCGTCATTTACCTACCTTCAATATTTTGCAATTGGATTACGACATCCCTCTTCCGAATTGTGAAATATTGTGTTGGGTCCTAGCCTTAATTTTCCTTTGGGTGTTATATTAAGGAATCTTATCTAATTTAAATTTTGTCTCTTTTCCTTTTCAGATGTCTACTTCAAACAACACTTCTAGCTCAAACGCTTATGGCTCCTTTTCCCTCATGAACTTATATGGGAGAGTGATCTTTGATGGATCCAATTTTAACGATTGGATTTGTAACATTCACATGGCCACTCGCTATGAGGACAAGGAGTATGTCCTCGAGAAAGAGCTAATGGGGATTAATGAAGAAACTGCTACTCCTGAAGAAATCCCCGAGTATAGGGCGCATGAGAAAGACACGCCAAAGGTGTCGTGTATCATGCTTGCCACTATGAGTACTGAACTCCAAAAGTCATACGAGGACTACTATCCTTTTGAGATGCACCAAGACTTGATGGAAAGGTACCATCGAAGTGCTCGATAGGAAAGGTACGAAATCATTGCCTCCATGATAACAACAAAGATGAAGGATGGAGAGTCCATCACGGCCCACTTGCAAAAGATGCAAAGGTTTGTGGACCGCTTGCTGAAGTTAAATGTCAACTTTGACGAAGAGTTGGCTATTGACATTATCCTACAATTTTTGCCTCCTTGTTATGATCAGTTCAAAATGACTTATCATATGAACAAGGAGGAAGTCACTCTAAGCAAGCTTCAAGGCCTACTAAGAACTGCTGAGAGTAGTTTGAAAGGCAAGTCTGTTGTACCTACTCCTACCGTTGCTGCCCCTATCTTGGAAATTGAACAAAGGAAAGGAAAGAAGAGGAAGGCTCCTTCTAAGAGCCACAAGGGAAAGTCCCATGATGGATCCTCTTCTAGTGGGACCAAAGGTGGTTCTACTGCTCCTTCTTTAAATCCAAAGGATGCAGAGTGCTTCCACTGTCACGATAAAGGGCATTGGAAACGAAGCTACCCTAAATACTTGCAGGACATTAAGGATGGGAAGATAAAGCCCACATTCGCAGGTATTTACACTATTCAATCTAACAACTCATCACATGCTATTTCTTGGGTCCTGGATACAGGATGTGGTTTTCACATTTGTTCTGAATTTTAGGGTCTAAGAAGAAGTAGGGATGTGGAGCACGGGAAGATGAACTTGATCATGGGGAATAGGAAAGCATCACCTGTCACCAAGATTGGAGTTTATTCTTTATTGCTTAGTAGTGGGTTAGTGTTATATTTGAATGATTGTTGCTACTCGTCGGAAATGACGAGAAACGTTATTTGTTTTCATGGTTTGTACAGACAAGGTTTTAGATTTTCATTTAATAATGAAATTGGTTCTATAAATGCTTTCTATAATGGTAATTTTTATTTTGAAGCATTGCCTTGTAATGATGTATATGAAACTGTGGTGGTTGTAGATAACTTAAGAAATAATGTGTTGCATATTGATTTGTCCAAAGGTTTGGACAAAGCATGCTTGTGGCATTATCGTCCTGGACATGTCAACAAGAAACGTATAACCCAACTCCAAAAGGATGGAGTGTTGGAGTCATCTGACCTTTGGGCCGATGACACGTGCAAGTCTTGTTTACTTGGAAAGATGACTAAATCACCCTTCACTGGCACTTGTGAAAGGGGTGAGGGATTATTGGATCTCATACACACCGATGTGTGTGGGCCCTTTATATCCACGACAAGGGATGCAAATCGCTTCTATGTGACTTTTACCGATGATTATAGCAGATATGGGTATATCTACTTAAGCAAGCATAAGTCAGAAATTTTTGAAAAGTTCAAAGAGTTTAAGAAAAAAGTGGAGAATCAATTGGGCAGGAAGATAAAGATGCTCCGAATCGATCGAGGTGGTGAGTATCTTAGTATCGAATTCCACGACTATCTTAAGGAATGTGGAATTGTTTCATAATTGATGCCGCCTAGGACACCACAGTTGAATGGTGTAGCTGAGAGGCACAATCGAACCTTGTTGGACATGGTTCGTTCCATGATGAGTCGATCTTCGTTACCTATCTCATTTTAGGGGTATTCCTTAGAGACTGCCGCCCATATCCTTAATCTAGTCCCAACTAAGAAGGTTGCCAAAACACCTCACGAGATGTGGACAGGGAAGGTTCCCTCATTGGCACATATCAAGGTTTGGGGTTGCGAGGATTACGTAAGACGAGAGACTCACGACAAGCTTGAACCTCATAGTGAGCGTTGTATTTTCATCGGCTACCCACATAAGTCCTTTGGATATCTCTTATATAGACCGAGTGACAATGTTGTCTTCGTTGCGAGGAGAGGGGTTTTCCGAGAGAGAGAACTCATATGCCAAGAGGACAGTGGGAGGCAAATTGATCTTGAAGAGCTTCAAGAATCAAATGATGGAGGAACCTTAAACACTAGCGCTCAACCCAAGGAGGAAACTCATGTTGAACCGATTGACGAGTCCTTACCTCTGAGACGTTCTAGTAGAGTTAACGTTCCGCCTGAGTTTTATGTTTTCCATATTGCTACTGAAGGTGATACGTTTATTTGTGATAGTACACTAATAAATTTGGATGAACCTAACAACTACAAGGAAGCCATGGCGGGCCAAGAGTCTACAAAGTGGAAAAAGGCGATGGATAGCGAGATTTAGTCCATGTATGACAATCAAATTTGGAACTTGGTTGACAATGTACCAGATCGTAAGACGGTCGGGTGCAAATGGATCTTCAAGAAGAAGACCGACATGGATGGGAAAGTACACACTTATAAGGCACGATTGGTTGCGAAGGGCTTTACTCAAACTCCTGTACTTGACTATGACGAGACCTTCTCACCAGTAGCGAATATCAAGTCTATAAGGGTTATGCTAGCCATAGCTGTGTTTCATGATTATGAAATATGGCAGATAGATGTCAAAACCGCTTTAATTAATGGGAAGTTGGCTGAGGATGTTTACATGAGTCAACCAGAGGGTTTTGTAGTTGCAAAGTACCCTAATAGAGTGTGTAAGCTTGAGAAATCCATTTATGGGTTGAAGCAAGCGTCTCGCTGATGGAATCTTTGTTTCGATGAGAAAGTCAAAGAGTTTGGTTTTTCGAGAAGCGAGGATGAGTCATGTGTATATGTCAAAGCTAGTGGGAGTATAGTTAGCTTCTTGGTATTGTATGTGGATGACATACTACTCATAGGAAACGACGTCCCAACCTTGCAGGAGGTTAAGTCATGGCTTAGGAAGTGCTTCGCTATGAAGGACCTCGGAGAAGCTTCTTGTATTCTAGGGATAAGGATATTAAGAAATAGGAGTAAAAGACTAATAGGACTTAGTCAAAGTACCTACTTGGACAAAGTGTTGAAACGTTTCAACATGGAGAATTCCAAGAAAGGAGAATTGCCTATCCAGAGCAATACCAAACTGAGTAAGACTCAGAGTCCGAGTACTGATGCCGAAATGCCAGAAATGAGTCGAGTACCATATGCTTCCGCCGTTGGCTTGATTATGTATGCTATGACATGTACTCGCCCTGATGTGGCTTTTGCTTTGAGCATGGTTAGTTGATATCAAGGGAATCCTGGTAGAGCTCACTAGATAGCAGTAAAGAAAATTCTGAAGTACCTACGAAGGACTAAGGACCGGGTCCTTACCCTCGGTGGGAGCGATGACTTGAGAGTGACAGGGTATAGTGATGCTAGTTTTCAGACCGACCGAGATAATTTCCGCTCTCAGTCGGGCTGGGTATTTACCCTGAATGGAGGAGCAGTGACTTGGAAAAGTTCCAAGCATGAGACCGTAGTTGATTCAACGTGTGTGAATCAGAGTACATAGCAGCGAGCGAAGCGTCGAAGGAGGCAATATGGCTAAAGAACTTCATTGGAGACCTTGGAGTTGTACCTGCCATAAAGGAACCTATGGAGATTCTCTGTGATAATAAATTGGGGCATAAATATGATTTATTAATATATATTATAAGAATAATATATTAATTAGGAATCATATTACTAATTAGTATTTAATCAAAAATTAATTTGGAATTAATTTTGGGATTAAAGAAACTGATTAAAAGTGTAGGGGTTGTTTTGTAATTATTTGATAGTTGAGACTTTGGGCCATTGGACCACCTTATTAAGCAAGGGCCGAAAATCCCTAGAAGGATCTAGGAATATTCATCCAAGGCTAAAGGGTAGGAGGTCCATGGACTTGCTTAGGCCCTAAGCTAAGGAATTAGAGTTTCCACCCTAAAACCCTAGCTAGCCTCAAGTATAAATAGACCCCATAGGCATTGGATTTTGGCCAACCTTCAAGAAACCCTAGGAGTTCCGATTTCTAGAGCAAGCCACCCTCTCTCCTTTCTCCCGTATTCATCCTTTCACCTAGTGTGTTTGTGAGCCATTAGAGGTACTACAATTGTGGTACTTGTTCTCAAGAGCAAAGGAAATTCAAGGAACTAGTTGTTATTACTATATAGCAACAAATGTATGTATTCTAATCTTTTGTTTGTGTATTTCGAAATTTGAGATGCATGCTAGGGTTTTCTTTTGTGTTCATTTGTTGTATGTCTAATAGTGAAAATATAGATCCAAATTAGGGCTGCATGCACATATAGGATTGTTTGTATAAAACCCATCAGTGACTTGACATGTTCACTTAGTAGCCAATTCACATTACTTATGAGTTCCACAAAGCACAAAGCAAGCAACATTCATGTAGTAACATTCCAATCCATAGAATAATCACGAGCATCCAATCCCACATACTACAACTCATACTAGGATCTCCCACTCCCGCTACTGATTGCCTTACACATACAAATAATACCCAATCTAGCATCCCATGCATCGTAGGCTACAAGGCATCACATATCAGGCCAATCTACCACTGACTATTCAGAACTAACATGCAAGTCTACAAGCTCAAACAACAGGCATACAAAGGCATCTCTCCTAGCATTCTACCATGCAAAAAATGAGTAGATCCTTAGCCCTAACTAGCATGCAATTCACAGATTCATAAATCAAATCATATCAGATAACATGTATGGGTATTTTTGGGATAAACTTACTTGAGCTCGGTCAATTGCATGCACCACACCCTTTCTTGTATTAGAAAACTTGGTTTTTCCTTTTTAAATCATTTTTCTTTCATTTTTGAAAAACTTTACCAAATCCTCAGTTTGAGTTCAGACACACCCGAGAGTCTGTCCGAATCCCTCAAACCAAGGCCCTGATACCAACTTGTAATGTCCCAAAGAGTAAGACCCAAAAAGCTTTTCGTTTTTAAATTACTAAAATAGTACATCATCTCATTTTCATAAACCAAGGTACTCAAAGCTTTTTTTATACAACATCGTTATCAGAGTAAATCACAGAATGCAAAAACATGTGGTGTGTGCTCTGCAACCATCACGAGTTTTTCCATTTGAAAACCGAAGTACCTGAAACATAAACTGAAAACCATAAGCACAAAGCTTAGTGAGTTCCTCAAAATACCACATACCACACATATCATACATATAATGGACCCCGCCCACTGAGTATAACGGGCCCCGCCCAAACTCATATAACGGGCCCCGCCCACTGAGTATAACGGGCCTCGCCCAAACTCATACAACGAGCCCCACCCACTAAACATATAACCTATAATCATATAAACATTCCAACACATGCGAAAATCACAAAGATAATAGCATACCGCACAATCATCGGGCTCCGCCCACCTACAAATCATATATGCATAACCAAATACTAGTGTATAGAATAACCATTGGCCCCCGCCCAGTAAGCATACAAGCACCCTATATAGCAAACCAGGGGCCAACATTGGTGCCTTCGACTCGCTAAACATAGTGAGGAAACTCACCTCACACTGCCGAATCTCACAGAAAAAATCTCTGGCTGCTGACCCGCAAGAATCCCCGCGCTATCAATCACAAGACATAATCCAAATAAATATTGGGACCCCAACTCATACTAAAAAGTTTGAACTAGGGTAAAAGAGCTTTTTACCCTCCCCATAACTTGGCCCAAGGCCAAGGCCCAATCCAACAATCCAAAGGCCCAAATTCCAATTAAACACCCAAGGCCAAGATATGGCCCAATTTTCTAAATTGGGCCCAAATCCCATAGTGGGCCTTTCAAAATAATTATCAATCCAAAACCTGATGACCCAATAGGGCCCAAAACATCTAAGCCCAAAGGATAGAACAAAACGAAGCCCAAACACCAAAATCTATTCTTGTTTAGTATGTGGGGCGTATTCAGCTTGTACGCTAAGCGTACTGGCTTAAGGGATTGTACGCTGCGCGTACAGGCTTGTATGCCCAACGTACTCCTCCATTCAGCTGAAACTCAAATTGCTTCTTAATCAGCTAAGACATTGATCCTAAAACATAGATCTGACTTCTTTGAGCTGGATAATCACGTAAAGTTACCAAATTTATGTTTATGCATGGCTAAATGAAGCTCTTAAGCTTTAAAAGGACTTAACATATAACTTAATGCATGCATGAGACCCAATACCCTATGAAGTTGGCACCTTTATGCATAAGGAACTCCCAATGAACTTAAATACAAAAGAATAAGTCCATCAAACATCTAACTCATCAATCAACCCCAAAAGGGACCCAAAAGCATGAAAATCAAGACAAGAAGAGATCTAAGCATTAACAAGTCAAGATTCGAACTTGATACCTCTAGGAGCTTGCAAAGTGATGAATGATTCTAGATCTCTAAGTTCCCACCAAGCTATAAACCTTCCTCCTTCTTCAATCTCTTTAAAAAGGAGCAAAAAAACACCAAATTCTCCTCAAGAGCTCAAATGCACATCAATGGAGGCTAGGGGACGATTTCTAGGGTTTTGGGGGCTTAAAGGCTGGTAAAGAGGCTAGCCCTAAATACTTAAGGTGCTTATATAGGTACAACACCCTAAATTAGGGTTTCCATTAACTCCTCGCATGCCTCGCGTAATCCTCGTACGCCTAACGTATAAGGCCTCGCACTCCCGATCTACCCTTCGCAGTACGCTAATCGTACACCAAATTACACCTTACGTACTACCGTTCGCACCAGTACGCCCCGCGTACTCCCTAGGTACGCCCCGCGTACTAGAGCTTCCTCTTAAACCCTAAAACACTCCGAAGTCCATAACTTCTTTGTTATAAATCCGATTCCGACGATCCTTATATTCGTGAAAAGGTAACGAGAAGCTCTACACTTTCATTAACTCATACCTGCCATAAAATTTCCCGAACAAGAATCCAATTTCCATAAAACCCGAACTAACACCTTACCGAAATACCCCTTGGCTCCAAAACACAAACTGAACACCCGAATCATCCAAATACATCACCTGCCTCCAAATAAGTCTAGATCTCAATTATTAAAAGGTCCTAAGCCTGCTGATACCCGATCTTTTACCACTTCCCCAAAATAAGAAACGATTTGGAACAGGACGTTACAAAGTTTATGATAAAGCAAGAGTAAATTGTTTAAAAGAGCAAAAATACCAACCAAGTAATAAAAATCAGTATATATGTGGACTTTTGGTCGGAAAATCTTGGATTTTTAATGTTTTACAAGTAATATAGTATTTTATGACCATTATTTTGATTTGCTGCATGATGGTTTGAATTGGACATAAATTTGGGCAAAATGGCTTATGAATTGTGAAAATTTATGTTACTTCACTATTTTGGAAAATCCATATAAAATCATATAGGGTAAGTCCAGTATCATTGGAAATATATGGATGTCAATTTCATTTCAAGTTTAGACATCATGAACTAATTTTAGCTTTAAGATGGCTAAAAATTGCATTATTTCCTAGTTAGAAATTAGAAAGTTATTTTGAGCAACAATGGAGGTTTAAGCCCATGAAAGTGCAAGTATACAACATAAATGTTGTTGGTAAGCCACATAGTTAAAATAAAGTATAATAAACTCATAAATGTGCATATAAGACTTAAAAGATGTGGAATAGTCGCCATGTGAAGATTAATTATGATGTTAAATGGATAGAAAATACTTGGGAAAATGGATGGAAATTAAAGTATTGTATGTTTATTGGTATGGATAGATTTAAGGATAAAAACAAGGCATGGAGTAACAACTATTTGAAGCTGGTTTCACATCAAGAAACTCAATGTGTGTAACCATGACCCCTTTCTTAATAACTAGTATCTAGATATGTTGTTATTGTTGTGTTGTGTGAAAGATATTGTTTATATATTATTGTTAGATGACTTAATAAGCTTTTATAACTAATTACTATTGAATGATATATAAAGCTTTTATTGTTGAGAACCGTAGACATGTATTTTATTGCGTGCCCAATAAAACTTAGTGATTGAGAACCATTGTCGAATATCTTATTGTGGGCCAGTAAGCCATGACGATTGAGAATCATGGTCAGGAGTATGGTAAGCCTTGGTAGTTGAGAACTGTAGTCAGAAATCTCATTTTGTTTTAGTAAGCATTTGTGGTTGAGAACCATGACCGAAAGTCTTTTCTTATAATGATAGGCATTGAGATCGTAATACCGTTGTTCGTTAAATTATAGTATAATTGTACCCATTGGGGGACATAATACCATTGTTAGTTAAAGTTGTATTATAATTGTAGTCATTGGACCATTGTTCGTTAATGTTGTATTATAGTAGTAGCCATTGGGGTTGTAATACCATGGTTGTATGATGTTAAATAATAGTAGTAACTTTTGGTAACTGTAAATGTCATAGTTGGCTATTGTTGTATTATAATCACAAGTCCTTGTGATTGTATTTATATTATCCCCCATTCATTGTTTATGATATGAGACACCTTTGACATCTATCTTCACAACTAAATAATTTTA
The DNA here is from genome assembly GCF_052849685.1 of Lactuca virosa. Classification (NCBI taxonomy): domain Eukaryota; kingdom Viridiplantae; phylum Streptophyta; class Magnoliopsida; order Asterales; family Asteraceae; genus Lactuca; species Lactuca virosa. The sequence continues at coordinate 267,565,100 of NC_136434.1, forward strand.
CCAGTTTGTTGGCAATACTTCCAGACCACATATTATGCGTCATTAGCCCGCAACTCCCTGATGACCACTTAGTTTTTTATTACCATATCATAACTCTTGTTTCAATGAATAATTAATTGAGAAAAACCTGATTTTGCAAACTACACATGTACATTGAAATTAATTGTGCAATTTGGAAGAAAAGTATATCGCATTCCACACTCATATATTGTCTTCCACGAAATGTAGGAATTTTGAAAGTTGAATCAACTTTTTTTTTATTATTATTATCATAGAAATGACCCGATTAAATAGACTAAAAAACCTGAGTGACTTCAACATTTTTTTAAGTTGGAAATTTTCAATAGAGGGAGCCTTTCCCTCCCAACACATTCAATTCACAGTCACATCAACTTTTCTTTCTCTTCTTTCTTTCATCTTTCCCAACTTACAAAACATGGAAACATTATCTTTCTCAAACAAATCAACCCACTCAATTTTTAATTTTAAATAAATACACATTAATTAAAATCATTCAAAATTAATTAACAAAAACGTTACAAACATACAAAACTAATTTAAAACATACAAACATAATTTGGTACAAGTTTTAAAGCATGAGGTACAACTAACTAATGCACAGAAGAATATATATATATATATATATATATATATATATATATATATATATATATATATATATATATATATATATATATATATATACAGAGAGAGAGAGAAGAAGAAGAAGAAGAAAAAAAAGTTGTTCTACCAACCCGTTGAAAATGAATAAATGTTTGAGCACACCTAACCCATTTGTTGAAGAAATTGTATTTTGGTACCTCCCCCTTTTTGCCCCGACTCCCCCCCCCCCCCCTTCTCCCTTTTCGAAAATTCAAAAAAATAAATTTTCAAAATTGTTTTTTTCAAAAATACAGACTTTGAAAATTATAATAGAGTTCATAAATCCTTATTTTCGAACTCGGTTTTCATTTAGGAGTTTCCTAAAAAATATGGTTATTTTGTTACATGTTGAATATCTTTCTCGATAAACATAAAAAAAATAGTATTACATACGATGAAATATGAAATATTTCCATATTATAATAAAAGAATAATTTTATTCTCCTTTTGTCATATGTCATCTTATTAAGTATTCTAATTAATGTCATGTCATTTGTTAACCTATTGATTCTTAATTTAAAATTCAAAATTTCTCACTTTAATTACATTAAATGATTAAATTAATAACACTAAAATAAAAATTAAAATAAAATTAATACAAATTATAATGTGATATAATTTCTCGTATATATTTAAATAAATGATTATAATTTTATATAATTAAAATAATATCTATTAATTAATAATTTATTTAAAATAATTGATTAAAAATTTTGAATTATTATTATGAAAGTTTTAATTAATTTTATAACCGTGATTATTAAGGGTTATAAACTAGTTGTTATATAATAAAAACATCAAAAATTAAATTTTAATCGGTGTTAAATTACTAGATAACCCGTTCTCGGCACGTTTTGGTTCTAAAGTAAGACATGGTTGCCAATTGCCATTATATAGAACTATTTTATCATATAACTTAAAAAAGGTCGTTATTTTAACTCTAATTTGTAACATATATTGTATATAACGTAAATGCAAAGATAAGAAAGAAACAAACTTACATCTCCGAATAACGTATTTAACCTTCAATAATCACTACAATATACTATAATTCTTTTTCGTGTGTTTAGTTAAAATGATATTTTAGGTATTTTACTGATTGCTTAAATTTTTCATAATTAGAAACTATAATATTTTATTTAATTAAAAAAATAGTAATGATTTGGTTTTTATTTTAAACCACCACTTTAAATGAGACAGGCCTAAATTGAATATATTGTTATGGGCTTCGATAACAAAGAAAACATTGTTTAATGAAATGAAAACCATGAAAAGAAATAAAATAAAATTTGTACATAAATGTCAGATTGATGGGAGTAGCAAGTAGGGAGTAGCAGGCTGATCTCAGAATCAACAAACAATCAGGAAGAAAAAGGCTATTTATAGTTATATATTAATACAATTACAAATGAACAATCAACCCCTTCAATTTTCGCTACTTACAATGTATTTCCTTATATATCTCAACAATTACGAACTAGCCCTCTTGTGTCAACTTTTCTTTGGTGATGATTACTTTTGTTTTTGTTTTTTAATTGTGGGATCTATTCTTTTGTTTGAATTAGATACTCCATTTTTGGTAAGTGAGTTTTGAATAATACTTAAATAGTTTTTGTTAAACTATGTGCCAAATCAACCGTGCATATTTTGGGTGTTTTGTTTTTTATTTGTAGATATTATTTGGTTTTTTTTTGGGTTGTGCCATATTAATATCTGCAGACTATTTGTTTTTTTAAAAATTGTAGACTAAAAATATATATACGTTATTTTATTATTATTATTATTTGAGAAATTAATTTGTCTCCTATTTTTTATGCCTATAAATATTCCTAACCACTAAAATTATAACACGTGTCATCATTCTAACATTCAGTTTAATTTGATTTGATATATTCCTAATATACTTTTAATGAGATAGTTAAAAAAATATGGAATGATGACACTTATAATAATGTTAGTGGGTAGAAATATTTGTAGGCATAAAAGGTAGGAAACAATTTAAATTCTCTTATTATTATTATTATTATTATTATTATTTTGCATAGATATAACTAGAACCTTCTGACTTCTTCAAATATTTTCTAGCCAGAAAAAATATTTTCTCATTTTCATCATTTTATATCAATGACATAATTATATTTGTTAGAATATCTTTTTTTTTAACTTCTTCAAACATTAATATTTTTTTTTGGCTTGAACACCATTTTTTTGTAATATTTTAACTACAACGAAATACAATAAATATCAAATACATCCGATAATTCATACCATTTTACTTTTATTTTTTTATATTGCAAAACACTGTTGAAAATATTACCTAATTATCTTATTGTCGTTAAAATAAAAAATAATTTAGGTTGACACATTAAACATAATATAATGCCACAATAAAAAATAAAATAAAAAAATGGTTATGAAAAATGAAAGTTTTATATAATAATCCATAAAAGTTGATCTATATAAGTTGACTATTTTTTATAAAGTCATAAAAATGCTAAGTTCAAAAGATGATTTTATTATAAAAAATATATGACCAATCGACAAAGATTCTTTATGATTCCATTGTTGAATCTCTTTAAAGAATTGAAATAGAAATAAATATAATCTAATGAAACCTTTCAGTGTTGTACAACTAGAACTATTTAAACTTTAGTATTGGAAAACTCTTTTAAATTAAAAAAAAAAATTAGTTTATTTAACAATCATTAGGCGTTAAAAACTAACACTTTTTCTTACAGACTTTAGATGTTTAGTTCAACTCTTCTATTGCAGAGGTCTGCAAATATAGTCCGTAGATTGCAGATCTTGTGCATCTGAAAAAACAAACAACATCTTGTAATAAAACAAGTGTTTATTTATATACAAATAACTATTATAGTTTGTACTAATAGTTATTTTATATAATAATATAGTCTTAACAAAAATCCATGGTATTATACAATTTTCGTATCCCACTGCATTTGTTTTCTTGAATATTGCTCTTTTTTCTATTTAACACCTAAAACTATGAACTAGTGTAAAATAATGAATTTCGTATATAAGGGTTTTTAGGATTGCTTTTTAAACTCCAAAAGTGTTTTTGGGAAAAAAAATATTTATTGACTTATGTTGGTGGCAAAAAGAGCTTTTTTTTTTTTTTTTTTTTTTTTGAATCTCCTTTTTGAAGCTATTTTGGTTGATAAGCTAAAAGGTGTTTTAAAATCCAAGTTTTATATGTTTTTTAAAATGTCATTTTTGAAGCCAATGTAAAACTATTTTGAAAAGTGCTTTTGAGTTTGCAACACAATTTTTTTGACTTATTAACTTTTCAAAATACAATAACTCAATAAGTTGTTTTAAAAAACAATCTTAAACGCCCACCTTAAAATAAGAGCAGAGTACAAAAGGTAAATACGATGTCTTTGCGCTCACCTACACGAGTTCCGAAGCCCACAATTTGGATTGAATTACAATGTATTAAGAGATGAAAAGTGTATCAATGTTCAAATTTGAAACCTAACTAACAAATTTTGCCTTCTTAATATCAAGAAAAACATGCCTACATATGTGAGAAAATATGTTATCCTTTTTTTTCAAATACCAAAATAACATATGGTATCTTAAAACCTAAGAAAACCAATTATTAATACATATTGAATCTATATAATATATGCATAAATTAAGCGGATTATTACTAATTTGTTGCAATTAACGTGCTTCTAGACCACCTGATACGCCAAATGAAGCTCTATTTGGGAATATTAGCCTTTGGGATGCCTTTGTTTTCGACATGCCATTCGATTAGGGATGACTCTTCAGTTGGTTGTGGTTACAGGTTGTATTTTGGATATTTAATGGCATCATGTGATATTCTGGTGGATGCTTTTGGTTGTTCATTTGTTGTCCAATTCATTGTACCTCCAAACTGCATTGTAACCACTTGGTTCGTTCAAATACCTTTATCTTAATTTAGTATGTAAACTGATTATTTTTGTTTGTATAAATAATGCATGTGATCTATCAATTGTAAATATATATGTTGTTTTTGAGTGTTGGAACCATGGTAGTGCTTGAAATGTATTCACAATATCATTTGATTAGTGACGTCAATACTGATGCCGACAGATGGAAGTTCATGGGATGGGTCGTTCGTTTATTTGAAGTTGTCCAAAATGAGTAGTATTGCTATGGTTTTAATTAACAAGAAGGTATCAACTGTCATACTAAGTTTTTTCGCTTTTGTTTGCATTGGTATAGTATTTTTTATCCTTCTTTTGTTTTTAGGATAATTTCATGGAAACCATATCTCTGCTACCATAAAGAAGGTTTTGATTCAAAAGTTTTAGGGATTGTTGAAAGAGGGAAATGTGTATGCTTTTAGAATCTATTTATCGGCGATAACATTGCCCGTTTAAAAATAGAAAAACATAGTTTTAAAATAAATTCTCACATCATCATGTTTGTTAAGGCCATGAAATTTGGTTTCCCAAATGGTTTATTTATTTGCAAGTTTTGAAGACATTATTGTTTGAGGTGATGTTGGAGAGGATTCTACAATTGGCAAGTAGTTATTGCTATCGAAGATATATTTTCTCTTATCATTGTGTTGTCTGTCTCGAAAGTAATGATATATATGTTGTATCATTTTGTATATGTGATTGGTGTAGTGGCATGGTATACTAATTTGATGTTGGAAGATGGCCAGTTTATGTAATACCAGTTTTTTATAACAACTATGGTTGATAGGAATACAACTTGTTTACATGACAAGTAGGAGAAATAAAGCCTGTGGTTTCTCTAAGTGGTGTATTGGTGTTTAGAAAAATATAGTTAAAGGAAATTGTAGTTTATACGAAGATGATTCTGTGGATATAAAGTTTGTCAAAAATAGAGTTTATATGAAGAAGTTATGATAATTTGAAAATTATGTTGCAATTACTGGTAATTCGTGTTGCATGCTATATGTCAACACGACACGATAAGTGTTGAGGTGTCCTGTCTTGGACACACGTTGAATGGTCGATACACATGGCGATCGGAGAGGACATGTGGCTTAAATTGGGGTGCAATCTCAAACATGTCGCGGCGTGACTCTTGGACATAAGCTTAGGTATAAATAGCTCTTATGTGTGTCATGTGGGAGCTTTTGCACAATTGACTGGGAGGAGCTCTGGAGGTCTTCCAAGAATTTTATGATGAGAACATTATACGGGTGTATGGGGATATGAGGGTTGAGTTTCAAGATTAGCTGAGGTATCTTTTATCTTGTTATTGTGTGATTACATTTGTGTAACATTTCATAGAGGGTTGTTAGACCCGAGTGTGTTACAAGAGTTCATGATATGGTGTTGTTAGGAACTCGATGGTAAGATTAGTGAGAAATCTTATGTTTAAATATATAGTCTAGACAGTGAGGGTTATAAACCCTAATTTAGAAGAGCTACCAGATATGTAAGATTTGGCTAACGACTAGCGGGGTTAAGTAAGTAGCAGTTGTATTATGGATTTTTATTAGTTTGGTGAAAAATAGCCATATATTTTGGCCCATCGTAAGTTGTTAGAGGTTCTAAGGAACTTGTTAAATTGTTGATTATGTGTAGGTATGTGACAAGATGAAAGGAAACGGAGCTCAAAGACCGAAGCTGGAATTAACCTGCTAATTTACAAGGTAACTCTACTCTAACACATATTATTACTGATATGTGTTGTTGTATAATTTATGGAGTAGGTGTATTGTAGTATTAATATATATATATATATATATATATATATATATATATATATATATATATATATATAATATTAAGGACGATCTATTGTTGTAATATGGTGAAATGAGTAGCATGTGATAAATAACGATGTTGACTTGGATAGGAGTGTATCTTGGTAGTGTTGATTGTTGGTTAGCCTTAGAGATGTTATCAAGTAGGTGAAATAATACTTGTAGGTGTTATAAGAAGTCATGAGACGATAACCAATAATATGGTTTAAATGAATGTAATTAATGTGATTTTATTTGTTGACGCTAAGTTATTTTAATAATTGGTGATATATGTTGTTATGTTATGTTATTGTAGAAGTTATTTACTAAGCTTTATAGCTTATGATGTTTTGTTGATGTTGTATTATAGGTTAAATTGATTGTAGCGCCCAAATCGGAACCTGTATGATTCTTGGTGATAACTTATTGTATTTTTGTATGCTAGTGTACACTAAAATATTTTATAAGGTTGTCAATAAGTAAAATTTAAAGGTATACCTAATTCAAAAATCCGGGTGTTATAATCTACTAAGAAGGTAACATCCGAATTGTAAGATCTTGGGTACAACACAATTGACTAGACTATTGTATATAATTTTGTTGGGATAAATCTTAAGACACATGCTAATATAATGGTTGTTTTTTTGTCTAATTTGGACCATATTTGATGTACTCTGTGCGTTGAAGATCCGGAGGATTTTTCATCTGCGATTGTTAATGTTGTTGCTGGTGAACATGTGGTGGTGATCATTCAACTTGGTAGGATTCAACAATGCAATATAAGCTCTCTTTATGTGTTTAGATTTCTAAATGTTCGACTACGATATTAGAATTGGCATGTAACTTTTCGGAGTGACAAGGAGAATTTAAACATCTATCGTAAATAAAGATCTAAATTCGCCTACTTTGGTGTATAGATTTGAAAGGTCTATGCTCAAGAATCATATTAAAGTGATATTGTTAATTAACATATTATACTAATGGGTCACACTAACAACAACTTGATATAATTTATTATTTATTAGAAATTGATTTTAATAAATATTCAATAAAACTCTTATAATAAATTGGAAATTATTTATTTCATGGAAATAATAATTTTCATTAGGAAGTAATATTACATAATTCATATGGTATGAATTAATAAGTTATGTACAACGTTTTTGGACTAGTTGAAACCCTTTTGTCTTTTACTCAAAAGACAAAGTTTATATTTTATAAAACTTGAGTTTATAAAATTTAAACTAACTATTATTTTTATTAATAAAATTCCAAAAATTAGATAAAGATAAAGGAGTTATGGGCTTTCCATTAGTTTATTCAAAAGAAATGAAACATGGGAGACATGTTTATGACACGTGGACATATGTGCTTAAAGTGTTAAAACCTAATGGTTAATACTTTCACTTTATGCATATAAATAAGAGGCTTGCATTCTTGAAATGTTGCTCATTCTTTCCTTCCTCTTAAAACCGTAACATGCTTAGAGCATGTTACTCTCTCCCTTTTGTTCTTCTTTTCTTCAAGAATACTTGCATCTTCATTCCTTCTTTAAGTTAATATTGGTTATTAACTTAAAGCTTAAGGGTTTAAGAGTTTATGGAATAGTATCTACATCAAGTTGAGTCATTGTTGGTGTCTCAAAGGTTCCGCATTCTTCATCAACTTCCAAGCCTCCCGAGAGGACCCAAAGAACTACAAATGTTGTTATTTCTTCACATCATCTTTGGTTGGTATTTTAATCTTTCTATATCTTTCAAGAAGATCCTTGGTGGGTATAAATTGTTTATGTTATTTCAAAAATTAAAGTCTTCCGTTTCCATATTTTTCCAAGTTTATGAAACTATTTTTGAACTAAAACCCAACAATTGGTATCAGAGACACCTTGCAAGTTTGGTTAGATTTTTTGATTTTTGGAAATCTTAGTTTTTAGAGAATATGGATAACTTGTTTTTGTATAAAAATAAGTTCATACATATTTTCTTTGACATTTTTTTAATTGTTATTTTATGTGACAAAAGTTTCATGCATCTTTTGTCATTTAAAATTGTCTTAGGAAAACAAATGTTGTTTTATGTGTATGTTGATGTGTATGATGTGCATAAACTAACCAATGACCATTATGCTTGTTGTGTTGTTGTGTTTGTTATTTTTGTTGTAAAAATGGTTGTAATAATTTATTTATTCATATGATATATAATAATTAAATAGATTAGTTTTTCTTGTTTATTTTTGCAAAGTAATAGATTAGTTTTTAGAAATAATTTATTTGTACAAAAATGTAACAAGAAACCAAGTTGGATCCTTTTTTGAAGACAAAAGGGAAAATTTCGACTTCAACATGTGCTGGGCAGAACATGACACTTTCTGAAAAGTGTCATGAATGCTACACATGTGCTGAACAGAAAGATGACACTTTCTGAAAAGTGTCATCAAAGCTGAGATTTTTCCTTTAAAGAAGCCCTTCAAATCTTTTGCAAGCAATGGATGTTTATTCAAGTGGGAGCTTCTACAACAACATTACAAGAAGATTTTTGGTCCCCTTAAATGTCACTTTAGGAATGGACTTGACATCTTTTGTATTGGTTCACAAAAAATGTCATTAGTTGGTTATGTTTATGCACATATCTTTTTATGCATGTTTGTGTTGTTTATTTTACGCAATTATTATGTGTGGTTGATAAATTAGTTTTTCACATGCTAAAATAATTTTGGACAAAATAAACATCACATGGAATTTGCGTTTTCAAAATTGGACATAAGATGTAACAAGTTATTATTTTAAAAATAAAATCCAGTTTTATAAAATCATTAATAACGACAAATTTTGAAATTGTAACATCCATAAAAATTGAGCCAAATCTAAACTTTTTAAAACATTTCCAAACCAATGATTATTACAAAACTTGTTTTCAAAATAGTATAATGTTAGAGTATCCCAGAAAACAAAATCATAAAATGTGAGGAGCTATACGATCACACTTTCGCCTTCCCGCGATCATCTGATGTACCTGAAACCAAAACTGAAACTGTAAGCCCGAAGCTTAGTGAGTTCCCCCAAAATACCCATACATACAACAATATACATATAATCACAAACAACATACTATGGGTCCAGTCAACAATCGGGTTGGAATACCCCAGGCCCTCAACCATCAGGTTGGAATTCCAACATACTATGGGTCCAGTCATCCTCGGGATGGAATTGCCCAGGCCCACAACCATCGGGTTGGATTTCCCACATACTACGAGTCCAATCATCCTCGGGATGGAATACTCACGGCCCACAACCATCGGGTTGGAATGCCCAGGTCTGTTGGCTCTCACACAAAGCAGATAAGCCTCAACCACCAAACAAACATGTGCACATATATCAGATAATCATATAACAGTCTATAGAGAGGCAAACTGATCTAATAGATCATACTAGCATAACATCATCCTATCTACCAGGATACTGATCTAACAGATCATAACAACATAATACCATCCTATCTGCCAGGATACTGATCTAACAGATCATACTAGCATAACATATCAGGATAGCAATCCAAAAGGGCCGGCCTTGGTGCCTTAGACCCTTGAGTATAGTGAGGAAAACTCATCTCACAGATGTGGAACTATAGTGATAATGCAAGACTCTCGAATCGCCGCCACGAACTCAACCACCTATCACCACCATAGGACCAAGTCCATCAGAATCCCAATTACCAAAATACCCTCAAAATCCAACTAGTCAACGATTGGTCAAAGTTAACGGTCAAAGTCAACAGTCCATGTTGACCCAACTTGTCGAGTGCAGCTAGCAACTCGTCGAGTTCCTTAAGAACTCAGAAGGTCATGAAACCCTAACTGACTCATCGAGTTTCCATCCAACTCGTCAAGTCCATGCGTGTCCAGAAGTCGGGGAAACCCCTACTGACTCGTCGAGTCCTCTTACTGACTCGCTGAGTCCAAGCAAGAACCAAACAACAGGAAAACCCTTCCAAAATCGTCCAGTTCATACGGTTCATTTCTTATTCAGATGATTTTGAGCTACTCCAAAGCTCCAATTGGTAGATCTAGCCTCCTAGGGCCTGGTCATCACGTAAAGTTGAAAACTTTACATGCATGCAAGGTCATAAGAGCCAAAACTAGGCTAAGGAAGAAGCTTAAGGCAAAGAGAAGGCCATAGCTTGACATAGACTGAAACTTTATGATAATAAGGGGCTAAAGGAGTCCAGATCTGAAGTTGCAACCTCAGATCTTGCCCCAAAACCGGAAATACCACAACAATACACCAAAAAGGGTTCTAAACCCATGAATGAATAAATCTAGCTAATAGAGAGCCAAGGTAACGACTTGTTACCTTCAAAGTGATGCTAAGATGGAGTAGAATTCGGATCTACAACTTCTCCTTGTTCCAAGCTTCTTGAACTTCAAGCTCTTCTCACCAAGATCCACATTCCAAGCTTAAAAATACACAAATATGGAGAGTAAACATGATTTAGGGTTTCTGAGCTCGAGGGGGGCTGTAAGGGACGCTAAGGGAGGCTAATGACCCTTTAAATAGGGTGCAAAACCCTGGAAATTAGGGTTTCATCCTCCAGCTCCAACTCGTCGAGTTGTATCCTCCAACTCGTCGAGTTGGTCACTTAAAATACGCGGCCAAAATCGTTCCTACTCGACGAGTCAGGGCATCCAACTCGTCGAGTAGACCTTTCAAAATGGAAATAAAGCTGTAAAGTTTATACCTGAGAGTCAGGGTGTTACATAAATACTCCATTATAAGTTTAAAATGGTGATTTTTGTCTTATACAAACTCCATATATATATATATATATATATATATATATATATATATATATATATATATATATAAGTAATAAAATGAAGTTTTATTAAAGATATAAAAGGTTCAAATGCACTCAAAATTAATATCGATTATTAAAATTGAATTGCGTCAAATTATATAAAAACTAGCTTTTTATATAGAACCTTTAAAAGTGATTTTCTTTTGAAAATTGATACCATGGTTTATTATATGCATGTAATAACCATGATATCATATGTTTTTAAACTAGAATTATAAAACATATAAAGACCCTTATTTTACAAACCTCAAATCTATGCAATCCTTTTGAAGAACACTCACACATCTCTTGTATGCACTAGTGGGATAAAGGATACTTAACCGCTTAGTGTTGTCTTTTGATGGCCGGGGTGTCTTCGCGATTTCTATAAACAAGTTATAAGCCGATTACACATGTTTTTCAAATTGGATGATTTGATCGGAAATCTTATGTGATAAAGGATACCTAAGCAAGAGAATTCCGACGCATAGATGGGATCAAACATGTCTAATTAAATTTGTTGTTAGTGATTCCATAAATCTAGGAATTTTATAGTGAGATATAATTGATAATCGATATCTACCAGGTTGAATTCAAATGGATGGGATAAAGGATACCTAACCATTTATTTGTTTATCAACTTGAATCCTAGACATTGATAGCTAATGTTTTTGGAAACTAAAAGGGTATTAATTATTGAAGATTAAATATTGAAAATACTAAATGAATTTTGTTAAAATTTTGTAGTTAAATGATTCATTCTCATTTATCATGAATTGTCATTTTCTTTAATGACTTGATGAAACAATAAAATTCAATAGATACAACTTCAATGAATGAGTTCATGTCTTAAGAGACAATCTCGTTAGAGATATGAAGCTGTATATACTTAAAGGTCCTAGTCCTAAACTATTTGCTTTGAGCAATAAACCTAAACATGATACCTAGTAAATGCATCAATGTGATGCTAAAGATGCTTCTGACATCAAGATGGGAATAGTTATTCATGACTTCTAGGAAGTCTTGGATAATTTAAACATATATCTGATGATATAACAGGTCAAACAATATTTCAATAAATACAATGATATTTTATTTATAGCTAGTTTAAACATTGGAATAATGCAAGGCTAAGAGTCACCTACTGTGATCTAAGAGGCCCATGTTTAATGGACTGAACACCTTAAGCCCAAGAAATCTACTAAAGCCCACATAGATGGATCTTGTTTCTTTTGTGAAGAAACAGGACACTGGAAGAGGATTTACTCCTCTCATTTGGAAAGAAAGTCTGGAAGAGACTAGTACTTCTAGTATCTACTAGATAGAACTCATACTTTTCATGTAACACTTAGGTACTTGGTACTTAAATGTTAATCTAATATTTGTAAATGGCTTGCAAATATTTATTGAAGAGTAACCAAGCTGGGCACAATCAAAGTTGGAACTACACTCTTGGAGTTTAGTTTATTATTTATGCCAATTAGAACATAAATTACTTGTAATGTAAAACAATATTTGTTTTGGAACAATGTATGTTTTAATTTAGCATGTTTAAATTTATGTCTCAGTTATTTTATTCAAATGTTTGATAATTTACTTAATCGTTTTTCATAATGATAATATTCATATTTTGAAATGATTAACTTCTATTTATGAGACTAGATCTCTTAATAGAATTTTAAAGTAAATATTAACATTTTTATAAATTAAATTAAGTTCTATATGCAAGCACCTTTTGACTTAAACTTGTTTTAAATCAAACTCATCTTTGACATTGTTATCTTTATTATATAAATGGCATTCACATATTCCAACTTCAAGAAAGGAATCTTTGAAGGCAAATAATGTAGTTTATTTGACATATGTGAACCTTATTTATATGTAAAGGAAGTCATACACTTTGGTGTATGACTTCCTTTCTAATGAATGTCTGAGATTAAGCACACGATACCAAGTCAACTTTATTAACAACTATAGTAGTTTTAATTATATTTTACGTGGTAAAGCATAATTGTGAAATCTTTGTTGAAGATTTCAAAAGTTGAAATACAAAACCATAAGAACCATCTAAGGCCATAATGATAATAAAGGATGAATTAAATCTTACTTGGTATGATTTACTTTCTAATCGGTAGAAATATCCTCCTTTAATCTTTTTGGGATAATACTTTAATCACTATTAAATTGTATCTTGAATACAAATACCAACTAATAAGTAGATTAAACACTTTATCAGATTTAGTATGGAAAGGCTCCATCCTCATCTTACTAAATTTTTATGGATTTGAGGCCGATGTTGGAATAAAGATTCTAAACCCAAAATCTACTTAATACATATGTGTATAATACTCTAAATGTGGCTTAGATTATTGTATGCAAACCCACCAAGAATAGGTTCTCTTATTATTGTGAAAGCTAAGTTAGTAGAAAGCAAGTTTCTAATGACAAAGCAAGTAGGAGGTACATGGAACTTGAAGCAGCTCAAGAACCATAACTATATGTAATAATAGTTGGCACTAGTTTTAACAAGGATTGTTAAACTTGAATAATAATTATTCACAAACACAAATTGTTCGCATTAACGATAGAAATCATCTATGACTTAAGAAATGTGGAATCTCTCATTGATGAGCTTTCATTGATGGTTTCTGGAAAATCCATCAAATACCAAGATGTTATGTCAGATCTCGAATCTGATAAATGACTTAGAGTCATGAACATGAGATGTAATCTATGTATGAGAATCAAGTATGGGCTTGATTAAATCTTATCACTATAGCAAGGCTAGAATGAGTAAATGATTCTTCTAGAAAGAATAAATTACATGGATAACCATACACATTTAAAGCAAGACTTGTAGTAAAAGGATTTTCTCATACTCATGCCATTGACTACGGTCCTCATCATACTCATGACATTGACTGTGATCAAACCTTTTTCATAGGTAGCTATGATTAGATCAAAAAGGACATTATTTTCTATAAATTCATATTCTTAATATGAGATATAGTAAATAGATTTCAAGAAAGACCGCTTTTCTTAATAGACATCTACTGTAAGATATCCATATAGATTAGCCTGGAGGTTCTCTTAATCCAAGTTATCCTAACAAAATGTGTAGAGCTTGAGATCTACTTGTGGATATAGAGCAAACATCTCAATGTTGCAATAATCATTTTATATAAAACTACAAGGTATGTTTTTATATCAAAATGAATAGAACATGTGTGTTTACTAAGAACTAGTGGTAGCATAGTGAAATTCCTAATCTTGTATTTATGAGACATACTTAATCATTTGAAATCACATTTTGACTAAGCAAGGTCATTTTCACCTTGACTCGGATAGTATTTCTAAAATGAAAGACTTAGGAAGGAGAATATACATTCTTGGAATGTAAAATCTATAAGGGATAGATAAAATGAATGTTAAAAGTTTCATGTCCTTATACATATATTGGCAATATCTTGAAAGGGATCAAGACACAAGATTCTTTTGGAGAATTCTTGGCGTTGTCATATGGCGCCATTTTGAGCTAGCCTCAAAACTACATAGCTCATAGGTTTGAACTAGATGAAATGATTCATATTCTATTTGCTTGGCAAATGAATTCATTATTTACGCCATATTATGCATAGGAAATGGTATTTGATCATGCTGTAAGCATGTCATACGATACTAATTGAATACATGGTTAAGTCACTGGATGACTAAGAGAGAGCATTCTAAGAGTACTTTAGAAGAACCAAGAGAATGTATATGAGACAATCAGTTTAGACAGGATCTTTATGGAAAGAGTTACACAAGATGTTAATTTCTAGACAGATATAAATAATTATGAATTGTAATTGGATTTTGACTTCATTATGGAATGAAGGGTAAGTTTTGTTGGAATGAGGTCCAAGCAAAACATAATGACACAATCTACTAAAAAATAAGAATACACTACTTTAGAAGTTGAATTTAAATATGATTGGATGAATGGGATCATTGAAAAACTATGTTGATTTCTGCCATTCAATGATCACATAGAAATCTTTGTGACTTCGAGAGTATACTTAATCAAGCTAAGAGACTCTATGTCACGGAAGAACACCAATCATATTCTCCAAGATATTTATCTATACTTAGAGTAAAGTTAAGTATGGAGATGATAGTATTCACATAATTCACACAAATTAAATTTTGTTAGATCCATTGATAAAGATATTCTTTTGAGCTAAGTATGAATGGTCACACTTCAGCTCTAAGACTTTATTATTCTAGAAATGGGTTTTTGATTTGGATTTAGTATTTGGATATTGGAACATTATAACAACAACTATTAGATAATGTTATGATATAGTGGGATATAGTCATCACATTAATACTTGTTGTGCTCTATATTAACATGTTTAATCCGTGAATACTGTTATTATTCTAAAAGTTCATAGTCGGTTATAATTGTGGGAGCAATTATGAAGTAAGACTAATATAAATTGGATTGGTTGACTCTCACTAGATGAAAGTAGGTAAGTGGTTGTAACCAAGTTTCATAGGTACTTGTCAGAGAACTAGTATTGAACTGACCCGCATCAAGATCATCTCATGGATCGCTATCATGAATGATACTTGATTAAAAGGTACTATCTTTGTATCCTTAACACCTGAGATACATAGTGGGACTTATGTGTAAGTAGTATTATGCTTTGATATGGTCAAATTGTAACACTTGGTCCAGGTATGAAATAAATATATCAATTTTCAAGTTTTTGGAATGGAACTCGACAAGTTGGGAGGCTCCAACTCGTCGTGTAGAGAGCTTTCCAGCCACGTATCTTTTAGGGTCTACTCGACGAGTTGGAAGGTCCCAACTCGACGAGTTGAAGGCTGAACATGAAACCCTAATTTTTAGGGTTTGCACCCTATTTAAAGGCCTCAAGCCTCATTGTTAGCCTCCCTTACCGCCCCCTTTGTCTAGAGAAACCCTGGTTTGTGCTTGTTCTCTCATTTTGTGTGTGTGAGAGCTTGGAGAGTGATTTTTGGTGCTCTTTTGGAAGGAAGTTGAAGCTTGAAGAGGTTTGATTGAGTGGAAGGCAGTAGATCCGGGATTTCCTCCAGTGTTGCAGCTACATTGAGGTATAAAGTTGATACCTTGATCATTCATTTGCCAGATCTCCCCATTAGAGGGTTTAGTGTCATTTTAGCTTATTCTTGGGTCATTCTTGGATTTGAGCATGACTTGAAGCTATGACTTCAGATCTGGACATCTTAGTTTTTCCATGGACTTAAAGTTGCCATCTTTATTAAGTCTTGGCCCTCCTTCATGCCCTAAATCCCTTAATAAGCTATGTTTGAGTGTTTTAGCCCCTTAATGCCATGCATGGACATAAAGTTAACAACTTTACATGGTATCTTCACCCTAGGGGATCAGATCTATAGTTTGGGGTTTGGACTCGCTGGAAAAGTGGCTGAATGTGTTAAGACTAGGAAAACTCGACGAGTTGCCCTGCTAACTCGGCGAGTTGGCTTGGGGTTTCCCCGATCTTGTGGAAACTGTTCGAACTCGATGAGTTGCTATGATAACTTGGTGAGTTGACTAGGGTTTTTCCCAGTTTTATGAGAACTGAAGGAACTCGACGAGTCAGCAAGTGTACTCGACGAGTTGGGTCAACATGGACTGTTGACATTGACTGTTGACTTTGACTTTGACAATTGTTGACCAAGTTGACTTTAAGGGTATCTTTGGTATTTCGGTATTTTGACGAAGTTAGTCACATGGTGGCTATAGGCAGTTGAGTTCGGAGCTGTGAGTCAGGATTTGATCGTATCAGTTCAACATTCCTTGAGAGGTGAGTCTCCTCACCATACCAATGGGTCGAAGGCACCAAGGCCAGCCCATTCAGTTAGTTGTGATGATTATGGTGGAATCATTATTGATATACCTAGTATGTATGTATGTGAATGTGTTAGTACCTTATTGGTTAGGCATGGAAGACCTCAGGGGGGAGCCCGTGGCAATTGGATATCAGACCATGGGGGGGGGGGGAGCCCATGACATTCCAGGTAAAGACCATGGGGGAGCCCATGACACATATGTATAAGACCCTGGGGGGAGCCCACGACATCCTAGAGTAAGACTATGGAGGGAGTCCACGACATCCCTATATGTTTATATATGTGTTATGTAGTATGCTAGTTATTTCTGTGATATGTGGTATGCTATTTGACTCTGTGTTATTTGCATGGAAGACCCCGGGGGGAGCCCGTTGCAGTTGGATATCAGACGATGGGGGGGAGCCTATGGCATTCCAGGTAAATACCATGGGGGGAGCCCATATCACATAGGTATAAGACCTTGGGGGAGCCCACGACATCCTGGAGTAAGACCTTGGAAGGTTTCCACGACATCGTTATATGTTTATATGCATGGCTTATGTGATTGATATGGTTATGTGGTTATGTGGATTATGTGGGGTATACTCTGAGGAACTCACTAAGCATTAGCTTACAGTTTGTTAGTTGTTTCAGGTACTTCAGGATCTAAGGGCAAGAGCCCGACGTGATGACGCGGCATGCACTCTCTGGCGTTTTATTTGGGACACGCTGATATTATGAATAATTTATTTGATGTTATGGATTTTGAAAACAAAGTCATATGTTCTTGGGGGTAGTGAAATGTTGCTAGACGTTCACCACTGTCTATATCAGTCTAATATGAGTCTTGCGCAAGTGGGAGATTGAAGGGTCTAGTATGCTCAAGAATCATATTAAAGTGATATTGCTACTTAACATATGATACTAATGGGTCACACTAACAACAACTTGATATAATTGATTATTTATTAGAAATTGATTTTAATAAATATTCAATAAATCTCTTATAATTAAATTGGAAATTATTTATTTCATGGAAATAATAATTTTCATTAGCAAGTAATATTACACAATTCATATGGTATGAATTAATAAGTTATTTACAACTTTTTGGACTAGTTGAAACCCTTTTGTCTGTACTCAAAACACAAAGTTTATATTTTATAAACTTGAGTTTATAAAATTTAAACTAACTCTTCTTTTTATTAATAAAATTCCGAAAATTACATAAAGATAAAGGAGTTATGGGTTTTCCATTAGTTTATTCAAAAGAAATGAAGCATGGGAGAAATGTTTATGACATAGGGACATATGTTCTTAAAGTGTTAAGACCTAATGGTTAATACTTTCACTTTATGCATATAAATAAGAGGCTTGGATTCTTGAAATGTTGCTCATTCTTTCCTTCCTCTTAAAACCGTAACATGCTTAGAGCATGTTACTCTCTCCCTTTTGTTCTTTTTTTCTTCAAGAATACTTGCATATTCATGCCTTCTTTTAGTTCATATTGGTTATGAACTTAAAGCTTAAGGGTTTAAGAGTTTATGGACTAGCATCTACATCAAGTTGAGTCATTGTTGGTGTCTCAAAGGTTCCACATTCTTCATCAACTTCCAAGCCTCCCAAGAGGACCCAAAGAACTACAAAGGTTGTTATTTCTACACCTCTTCTTTGGTTGGTATTTTAATCTTTCTATATCTTTCAAGAAGATCCTTGGTGGGTATAAATTGTTTATGTTATTTCAAAAATTAAAGTCTTCCGTTTTCCATATTTTTCCAAGTTTATGAAACTATTTTTGAACTAAAACCCAACAAGAGCGACATGATGAGAACCCGAAGCGAGATTTGGAAATGCTAATGCTAATCAGCGACCAGTGATTGAGTGTGCACCGGAAGTAGCAGCTGCACCCGAACCGATCACAATGGTAGGATTCCAAGCAATGATTAGGGCTATGATGGCCAAATAAAGAGAGGAGATGATACATATGTTGCATGATAGGGGTGAACCTAATGTACCCATCGTACAACCTGAACTATCAGATGAAGGAAACTATAGTTGGAATGTCAGTCAAGATGAGCCACGCGTGGGTAGAAGAAACCAGCCCAATGGAGGAAATGATGGACGTGGGTGCATGTATAAGGATTTCATGGCATCCAAACCACCGAGTCAATCTGGAAGCCCAACGCCGGTGGAAGTCATGGATTAGATCTCTGAGATGGATATGATGGTTGAAAGTGGCGACTGCAACAACAAACAGAAGACCGCTCTCACGGTTACACTATTAGAGTCAGGAGTGCTGAGCTGGTTGAAGCTACTAGCTGATACCATGCCCAAGGGAGAAGCTAGCAAGATGTCTTGGGAAGACTTTTTGGTACAACCGAAAATGCAATACTACTGTGAACCGGATATGCTCGACATCAATAACGAATTTCAGAACCTAAATAAGGGATGAATGAGTGTCACCGAGTATGCTGCAAGTTTTACGGATAAGATGAAGCTTGTTCCTTACCTAGTTCCATCTGAACTCTCCAAGGTCAACAATGTCACACCCCCAAACCAGAACGGCGGAAACGTTCGGGGGCGGAGGACGTCATATGTAGTATCACAACACATGCATCATAGTAATCAACGTAACAAACAATCATTGCATTATTATTAAGGTGTTTACAAAGTATGTGAGTCACAAAAGGTTGACTCCAAGTAAATAAAAAAACAAGACATGAAGCTACTATTCTCCATCTTCTGAATCCCTGAGCGTGTACCTGTCTACTAGTTCCCTAAGAATACAAGTTATTTTGAAAGAGTAGATCAACATTTAAGCTGGTGAGTTCATAAGTATTTTAGTGTCAAAAGAATACTATAAGTTCTTTTAGAAAAGTTTGCATGTTCCTCCAGAAAATCCTATATTTTCTAATATGATGAAAGATGAGTAAAAATGACTCTACAATTCCTTCTATGTGTAACATCCCAAAAACACGGTCTAAAAATTTCGTTTTAATTTAATAATAAAAACCATAGCCATCATACGTCATAGAAAAATCATAAACAATGTATCTCAGAATACTATAACAACTGTCATGAATATCAGAGTATAAACATCCCAGGCTGATCAAATGGTGTGTGCACTACAATCTTCCCGAGCTCCTCCTTTGAAAACTGAGTACCTGAAACCAAAACCGAAAACTGTAAGCACGAAGCTTAGTGAGTCTCCCCAAACTACCACATACCATACAATAACACATAAAGCACATACTGGGCCTTGCCCACTGCATCGGGCCCCGCCCGACAACGGACCGAAGTCCGGCATAATTTGGGCCCCGCCTACTGCATCGGGCCCCGCCCGGCATCGGACCGAAGTCCAGAATAAATTGGGCCCCGCCCACTGCATCAGACCGAAGTCCGGAATAACTTGGGCCCCGTCCACTGCATCAGGCCCCACCCGACATCAGACCGAAGTCCGGAATAAACTGAACATAACATAAACATAAACATATAACATATTCACATATATTGCATCGGGCATGCCCGACATCGGACCAAAGTCTGGAACATATAACATATAACACAAACATGCATGAATCACAAAGACATCAAGCATACATAACTACTTCTCGGGACTACCCCGGCATCGGACCGAAGTCCAGAACTACTATCATCTAAGCGGGCCGGCATTGTGGCTGTAAACCCGTTCCTACTGAAAGGAAACTCACCTCTCAATCTGGTTGCTGAAAACTCGTGCAAGGTAACTCTGTCCGCTGCTCCAACTACTCCCCGACTATTATGACCACATAAACACTTAGTCAAAACTGAGAATCCTGCTAAGGTAAAATGACCGTTTTACCCCTTTTGATCTAATTTGGGCCATGGCCAAGACCCAATCCTGTCTAGTCCTTTCAAACTCATTAAAACCCATTAATCCCCAAGTGACCCAATTTTCTAAATTGGGCCCAACTCCTCAAATGGGCTTTGCTCTCAAGCCCAACTAGTCCTTGGGCCCTAAACATACTCCTAAAGGCCCATCACGGCCCAACTGCTGCTATGACCAAGGCTTGGCCCAACCCGAGGCCCAATAACATAAGGTCCACTTTCTGAGCGTACACTGAGCGTACCCTTGTGAACGCTGCGCGTTCTACTGAAATGGCTTGTACGCTGCGCGTACAGGCTTGTACGCTCAACGTACTCTCCTGTTAAGTCACTTTCTCCAAAACTGCTTAATCCCTTAAGACACTACGTCCAAACTACAGATCTGAGTCCAATAATCTTTCTTAACCCATAAAGTTGATCACTTGGTGGCTTGCACCCCACCAAATGAGATCAACTTGGAAAAATAGCAACTATCTTCATGGAAATGGCTAGATCTCTTGCATGGATGCAAATGAGCCTTAAAGATTGCAACTTTACTGCTTAAGGGACTCAAATAGCTTCATGGGTGGCAACCCTAAGTCCAGAAACGGATTTGCACCATAAAAATCCATTCTTGA
Organism: Lactuca virosa; assembly: GCF_052849685.1. Lineage (NCBI taxonomy): Eukaryota > Viridiplantae > Streptophyta > Magnoliopsida > Asterales > Asteraceae > Lactuca > Lactuca virosa. Next base: position 267,586,672 of record NC_136434.1, read on the forward strand.
AACCAAAAAGGTACAATATCCATGAGAACCTAGATCTATGATGTAGAAGCACCAAGATGAGAACTTTATACCTTCAATAGGCTGGAAATGATGTAAAACCTATGGATCTACAAGCTCTCTTCAATCTCTTGCTTCTTCTCTAAACACCTTCTTCTTCAAAAACACCAAAATACTCCTCCAATGGCCATCCAAGCTCCAAAATCACTCAAATGAGGGCTAAGGGTCGTTTTCTAGAGTTTAGATGGTGGAGGCTGAAGATATTAGGGTTAGGTTATGAGATAAGGAGCTTAAATAGGGTCCAAGACCCTAAAATAAGGTCAGGTCTGATTGGCGTACGCCCAGCGTACTCCGAAGAACATTCGCGACCATCTTGGTCAGTACGCCCAACATACTCCAAAGTACGCCCAGCGTACTGCCGTCTTCACTAGTATGCCCAACGTACTCTTTGTGTACGCCCAACGTACTCGGCTAAGCCTGAAACCACCAAACATCCGAAGGCCATAACTTCTTCGTTATTAATCCGTTTTCGACGATCCTTATATTCACGAAAAGGTAACGGGAAGCCCTACTCTTCCAGAAACTCATATCTTCCTTAAGACCTTCCGAACAAAAGTCCATTTTCCACAAAAGCCCAAACTGACATTTTACCAAAATACCCCTAAGCTCCAAAACAAAAACCGAACATCCGGATCGCTTCTAATACATCACTCGCACCCAAAATGGCCTAGATCTTACCCTTTTCAAAAGCCGTAATCCTTATGATGACCGGCCTTCGGGCCACAACCTCAGACTAGGAGTCAATTCAGAACAGGGCGTTACAACTCTCCCCCACTTAAATTAGATTTCGTCCTCGAAATCATTCATTACCATCCTCGATATACCAGACGACCTGAACAATACGACCACAAACCCGAAAATACCATAGCCTTCCCAAGGTCTGAGTTCCATAATGGTCTATCTTCCTGACAGACCGCATATGCCCTAACTACCATGCCAAAACCTCATCGAGTAACTGACCAATGCACATTCCCCATTGGTGATTATCTCAGTGCTATCATCAGAAACAAAATCCCTGTCCATAACTACCTGTAGAGTACTTGTACTTGACAGATGGCTCAGATAATCCTTCAAGTAGAAGATTCATCCCTGTAATGGTTAGACTCATACGAGAGCTGCGCAACAGGTTCAAATCAACTACTCTAAGATTATTTAATCCCACTACAAGCGACAAGTCACTTCCAAATCATTCAGTTGCTTCGCCGGAACCGGAAATCCTAAGACACCAGTACTGTCCGATACTCTGAAGCTACCCGCAACACAGAATTGCCTGAAACACTGAACTGACTGAAATACTGAACTGTCTGAAACACTGAACTGCCTGAACAGCACGTTGCTATATGGCTGCTTCCCCAAGGTCCACCGGGACCTCCCTGCTGCCAGCCTATCTGGAATGCGGACGCCCCGTCCGGTTGCTGAGTCAAGAGTAATCTCACAGTCGCCTCACACGACTTCCAAGCGTAATCCTTTTTATCATCAATTGCCACAAGTTTTCTTGCCACCGTGGCTCTAACGACCTGGTGATCTACTGATCGGGTCCATACGTCGAGTCCTGACATTAACAAATTCCAACGCTAAAAGTGACTGCTACGAGACCAATGGTAGCCTTATATCTCAAACGACCTTAAACGGCCCATTGATTCCTTGATATGATAACTGTAGTGGTGATCCCATGGTCTCATCATTGGCTCAAACAAGCCTAATTCATCTGGAGAAATCTGTAACCAATCTGTGGATTTGCCACACCCTCACTGCTGCACCCGAACTGGTGGGTACTACTATTATCCTCGTGATCTGCCATCACTCCCATTCTACCTGCCAACCTAGTGAAATCCATGCCAACCATCGCAGGTTTACAACACTTTAATGCTATCTGACAACTTGGTGAATGCTACGGCTGCACCCGCAGACTTACAACATCCTAACACTATCTGGCTGCTAGTGAATGCTACGGCTACACCCGCAGACTTGTAACACTCTAACACTATCTGGCTGCTAGTGAATGCTACGGCTACACCCGCAGACTTACAACACTCTAACACTATCTGGATGCTAGTGAATGCTACGGCTATACCCGCACACTTACAACACTCCCACACTGAGTCGAACACACACTCGAACTAACACTCAACTGCACTTGAGTCTTAACTGGGGCTCTAACCTGGTTCCTGAAACCTGCTTCCCAAAGCCAAGGAAAAGCGTAAACCAAATGTTGGAACATTTTCTGAACTCCCAACTCATCCAATCCTCAATCAAGACGACCACTCGACCGTCTCCCGTTCTGACGGAAAAATCTCTAGCCTGGTTTCCCAACCAATCATCAGTTAATCGTGCATACACGAACTCTACTTCGGGAAGTTTTCCCCAACTCCCCGCTCACGTGCTCCTCCATCCAAACAGCCACTTGGGCTGCTTTCCTTTTCAACAATGATGCGAAACCCAAACCAGTCACGCACTTACTTCTGCTTCTGACCACTCGGGTAGTTCTCCCCCACTTTGATCCCGCTAATTTCTTGCAGCCCACAGCTTGAGGAAAGTATTCCCAATCCTTCCTATCATCCAACGATCGATCGGCTGGAAACCAATACTTACTACTGCTAGTGCTCCAAAACTAACCAATACCAAAACTGAACCACTCTGAAAGACTAACAGAACACCTCCCGAGCCCCAGTCACACACTTGCTACAGTGACTGCATCCTGAGAACCTGCTCTAAAGGGAAAATCTTCAAACTACTACAGTAACATCCAGAGTATGCAGATGGCATACAACTCAATCACAAGCAGGCCACAAAATTTTGAAATAACCTTACTAATATCGATGCAGTACCATAACAATAAATTCATGAACAAAAGCTGAATTTGGAACACATACCAGCGATCTATTGCGGCCCGATCTTGACTTCCTGCGGAACCATGGGCGCTGGAGCCTGAACTACCCCTCCCTGCTGGAGTATCTACAATGAAACTGGAGCTACCTTAACCCCTATACGGGGGCAATTCGCTCTGATGTGTCCAAGTTGATGACAACGATGGCACAACTCTTCCTCCAATGTGCATTCTTGACGCTTGTGACCCTTCTACCCGCACCTTCCGCACTTAGACCTGCTACGAACATCTTTTTGTACCCCTTCGTCCTTTGTGGAACTGCCACGCCCCTTTGGGTTTTTTACTCCTGCTACAACCGAACTCAACTGCTCGGTTGGTTGACTCAGACCATGTTCCCGCTTCTTCTTTCCTAGGTGCACATCTAACCCAATCTTTTGCTCCCGAGTTACACCGACTACTCCATCAATGGCCTGCACAGTCGCTGTCTGACATTGAAGCCTAGCGGTTACCCTGCCAGTAACACGCTCAATAATGTCGGGTAACTCCTCACGTACGGCTCGCGAAATCTCCACAACGATCCAATCCTGTAGTGGACTCTCCTGGAGGCAAGGTGCGTGACCCACCTCTGATCCCTGATAACAAGATCTAATAACGATATCCTCCCTTCCGAGGGATCCTCTTGATCCATAAACACTGGGCCCCAAAGGAGCCCATAACTGCCCAGTAACGATCTCGTCCCGGAAGGCCTCGAGGCGGCTATCCAAAAGCTCCAATATCCCCTCCTTGACTGCACCGAAGATCAAAGGGGCCTGATCCAATATACTGCGCGTAATCTCGGCTGAAATAAACTCTCGCATCTGCTCCCCGAGATACTCGACTCCTGAACCCGAGCTTGATCCCTCACCTGCACCAGAACTGCCCACTGGTCTACCCCGAAGCGTCACCATGCTGCAAGCATTCCGTAACTACCATCAGAATACTCATAACTACTGAGGGATCTCACACACTCACTAGAAGTTCCTTGGTTTTATCTCAGCCCTTCTTGAATCGAGTATGGATCCTCTGCTTTTAGTAGTACGGGCCCATACTATCTTCCACATCTATCCGTACTTTCCTCAAGAACTGCCTCGACCCCACCAAGTTCCTTCTACTACTACTGCTATTCTCATGCTAATCTCATCCTAGGCTTGCTCTAGGAAAAATCTCCGTCTCACCCCATCCTCAGCTGCTGAAGGACTTCCTATTAATGTCAACTAGCTACCTCATGAATATAGCCACATGCAACAGAGATCAGATAATCCTTCGAGTAAAAGACTCGTCCCTAGAACGGTTGGACTCAGACGAGAGCTGCGCAATAGGGCCAAGTCCATCACTCTGAGATTATCCAGCCTGTGCCACATGTGACTTAACATATTCACTTACTAGCTAACTCACATCACTAGAAGTCCCACAAAGCACAAAGCAAGCAACATCCGGACAATGGAAAACTAACCACATAACCCAATCAAACTGTTCTATCCTCTACTCATGAATCTGTACTAGCATGCAGTTCTCATAAAGCTGAACACATATAACAGGCACAAAAAGCATCCTTCCTAGATCCTTAGTCCTAATCTAGCATGCTGTTCTAATAAAGCTGATAATCATAACATATCATAAACTTGTATGGGTAATTTGGGAGTACTTACTTGAGCTCGGCTGATTGCATGCACCACACCCTTTTCTCTTTTCAAAGTTCTTTTTTTTTCTAAAAATTCTTTTCGCCTTTCTAAAACTCTTTTCTTTCCTCAAGATCCTTTTTACAAAAATTGATTTTCTTTTTGAAAATTTCTATACCAATTCCTTAGTTTGAGTTCAGACACACCCGAAAGTGTGCCCAAATCCCTCAAACCAAGGCTCTGATACCAACTTGTAACATCCCAAAAACACGGTCTAAAAATTTCATTTTAATTTAATAATAAAAACCATAGTCATCATACGTCATAAAAACATCATAAACAATGTATCTTAGAATACTATAACAACTGTCATGAATATCATGGTATAAACATCCCAGGCTGATCAAATGGTGTGTGCACTGCAATCTTCCCGAGCTCCTCCTTTGAAAATTGAGTACCTGAAACCAAAACTGAAAACTGTAAGCACGAAGCTTAGTGAGTCTCCCCAAACTACCACATACCACACAATAACACGTAAAGCACATACTGGGCCTTGACCACTGCATCGGGCCCCGCCCGGCATCGGACCGAAGTCCGGCATAATTTGGGCCCCGCCCACTGCATCAGGCCCCGCCCAGCATCGGACCGAAGTCCAGAATAACTTGGGCCCCGCCCACTGCATCGGACCGAATTCTGGAATAACTTGGGCCCCACCCACGGTATAGGGCCCCGCCCGGCATCAGACCGAAGTCCGGAATAAACTGAACATAACATAAGCATAAACATATAACATATTCACATATACTGCATCGGGCTTGCCCGACATCGGACCGAAGTCCGGAACATATAACATATAACACAAACATGCATGAATCACAAAGACATCAAGCATACATAACTACTTCTTGGGACTACCACGGCATCGGACCGAAGTCCGGAACTACTATCATCTAAGCGGGCCGACATTGTGGTCGTAGACCCTTTCCTACTGAAAGGAAACTCACCTCTCGATCTGGTTGCTGAAAACTAGTGCAAGGCAACTCTGTCCGCTGCTCCAACTACTCCCCGGCTATTATGACCACATAAAAACTTAGTCAAAACTGAGAATCCTGCTAAGGGAAAAATGACCGTTTTACACCTTTTGATCTAATTTAGTCCATGGCCAAGACCCAATCCTGTCTAGTCCTTTCAAACTCATTAAAACCATTAATCCCCAAGTGGCCCAATTTTCTAAATTGGGCCCAACTCCTCAAATGGGCTTTGCTCTCAAGCCCAACTAGTCCTTGGGCCCTTAACACACTCCTAAAGGCCCATCACGGCCCAACTGCTGCTATGACCAAGGCTTGGCCCAACCCGAGGCCCAACAACATAAGGTCCACTATCTGAGCGTACGCTGAGCGTACCCTTGTGAACGCTGCGCGTTCTGCTGAAATGGCTTGTACGCTGCACGTACAGGCTTGTACGCCCAACGTACTCTCCTATTAAGTCACTTTCTCCAAAACTGCTTAATCCCTTAAGACACTACGTACAAACTACAGATCTGATTCCAATAATCTTTCTTAACCTATAAAGTTGATCACTTGGTGGCTTGCACCCCACCAAATGAGATCAACTTGGAAAAATAGCAACTATCTTCATGGAAATGGCTAGATCTCTTGCATGGATGCAAATGGGCCTTAAAGATTGCAACTTTACTGCTCAAGGGACTCAAATATCTTCATGGGTGGCAACCCTAAGTCCATAAACGGATTTGCACCATAAAAATCCATTCTTGAAACCAAAAAGGAACAATATCCATGAGAACCTAGATCTATGATGTAGAAGCACCAAGATGAGAACTTTATACCTTCAATAGGCTGGAAATGATGTAAAACCTCTGGATCTACAAGCTCTCTTCAATCTCTTGCTTCTTCTCTAAACACCTTCTTCTTCAAAAACACCAAAATACTCCTCCAATGGCCATCCAATCTCCAAAATCACTCAAATGAGGGCTAAGGGTCGTTTTCTAGGGTTTAGAGGGTGGAGACTGAAGATATTAGGGTTAGGTTATGAGATAAGGAGCTTAAATAGGGTCCAAGACCCTAAAATAAGGTTCAGGTCTGATTGGCGTACGCCCAGCGTACTCCGAAGAACATTCGCGACCATCTTGGTCAGTATGCCCGTCGTACTCCAAAGTACGCCCATCGTACTGCCTTCTTCATTAGTACGCCCAGCGTACTCTTTGTGTACGCCCATCTTACTCGGCTAATCCTGAAACCACTAAACTTCCGAAGGCCATAACTTCTTCGTTATAAATCCGTTTTCGACGATCCTTATATCCACGAAAAGGTAACGAGAAGCGGTACTCTTATAGCAACTCATATCTTCCTTAAGACCTTCCAAACAAAAGTCCATTTTCCACAAAAGCCCAAACTAACATTTTACCGAAATACCCCTAGGCTCCAAAACACAAACTGAACATCCGGATCGCTTCTAATACATCACTCGCACCCAAAATGGCCTAGATCTTACCCTTTTCAAAAGTCGTAATCCTTATGATGACCGGCCTTCGGGCCACAGCCTCAGACTAGGAGTCAATTCAGAACAGGACGTTACACTATGAGTACTAAATGGATACAAGTTATATAAAATCCAGATCAAATAGACAATCGATTGTGTGAATCTGCCCTAAGCCCACAACCAAACAAGGAACAGGAAATGAGGCGGAAATCACACATCCCATTGTTTGTTAGATCTTCATTGTATATAACCCTGGCGTATTCATTTGGTACTTACGGAGTTAACTGTAATAGTTCTTTTATATTTGATGAAAACATTCTTTAAGAAAATCATATATTTCCTTTAGTAAAAATGGTAACCACTATAGTTCCTTCTATAATCACTTAGTTTATACTAGCTACATGTAATCTAATATGGAACAGACGGTTAATTGTGTGAATCTTCCCTAAGCCCACAACCAAACAAGGAACAGGAAGTAAGGCGGAAAACACACATCCAACTGCCTGTCGGATATTAATTATATATAAATCTGATGAATAAACTAAGGTATTATAGAATTGACCACTAAAGATCCTTTAAGTTATACTGGTTTAATAAAATGAATTAAACCTTTTATAGATAAGTTTCTAGTTTAGCCCACTTAATGTTCTATCTGAAAAGTATGTTTTTGTGCTAGAAAACGGTATACTGAATTTGTATGCTATGACCTGACCCATACCTGATACTCCCTATGATTACTTGGTGTATACAAGATATATATATATATATATATATATATATATATATATATATATATATATATATATATATATATATATATATATATATATATATATATATATATATATATAAGATCGAATAGATAGTAGACTATGTGAATCTGCTCTAAGCCCACAACCAAACAAGGAACATGAAATGAAGCGGAAAGCACACATCCTACTGTCTGTCGGATCCGATTAATATATATCCCTAATGTATCCACTAAGGAATCATAAAGAGTATCATTAAAGGCCCCTTCTAACTGAATGTTCATGTTACTAGGAAGTTATGTGGCGCTGTTCTATTTGTTAGGAAGACTACTAGAAGTAATGAAATCCTGCACTATTAACGCCCTGGTCGATACTGTTGTGAGTTATATATATATATATATATATATATATATATATATATATATATATATTGCTATGTTTTATTTATTATTGTCCAGTACTTTGTAGATGTACCCTTTATAAATAAAATCCGGTACTTTGTAGACGTACCCCATATATAACTCTGGTACTTTGTAGATGTACCCCATATATAACCTGGTACTTTGTAGATGTACCACATATATATCCTTATACCTTGTATATTATCATATTTTGTTATAAACAATGAGTTAATGATACTTTCCCTTCCTAGGTTATTGGGAGTGTAAATTATAAGTTCGTGAATCGTGATTTGTTCTTCTGTACTAGAATATAGTATGTTCCTTCCTGTTCTTGTTATAGTATGAACTGAACCCCTAAACTATACCTATTATAGTTTACCAGTATGTTTGTTTGAACTGTTACTGACTTGAAGAAAAGACTGAATTATCTACTGAGCTAAGCATGCACTTTTAAGAATGAAGTTTTACAAACAATCAAACTAATACTTTAAAAAGACTGAATTTGTGTTTAAAACAACTAACATGTAAGGAAAACAACCTTAGGAATTAGGAAACACTTGAAATGAAGTGTTACAATCAGATGTGATTGATTGAAGGGAGTTCACGGCCACACAAGGAAGTGTTTACGGCCAAGAAGTGTTCACGGCCAAGTATACTTGAAGTGTTTACGGCCTAAGCGTGGCCTTAAGAAGGGTTTACGGCCATGTATGAATGGTTCACGGCCATATCATGATCCTATGAAGGGTTCACGGCCCAATGAAGGGTTCACGGCCGTGAACTCTTGAAGGATCATGCTTAAAAGGTGTTTGTTTCATGGGATTTCAAGAACTTCTAATGGACAACAAGTATATGGATAGGATACTTACTAATTGGAAGCCTTTAGGGAGTTTACGGCCCAAGAACAAGTGTGTGTGTTCTTGGTGAAAAGATGGTGATTTGAAGATCTAAACCAAAAGTGTTGAATTCATGGATGAAATCAAAGAGATTCTTGTGAATAAGAAGGATATCAAGTAACATGGGATGAATCACTTATGATTTTGAAGAGAAAGAAGAGTGTTCTTGATGATACTTGAGAGAATTTTGAGAGTTCTTGAATTTGAGATGTGAGAAATGAAGAAATAATTAAGGAACTTCATATATATGAAAAGGGGTTCACGACCAACATGGGTTCACGACAGTGAACCCTAGTTTGCGGCCGTGAACTCCTTGTGAAGGGGTTTCCGGCTCGAATTCAACTTAATGATCTCAAGTTAATACTTCCTAACACATAATCCTTGAGTGTACTAGGCTTAGAACTCATTAAAATGACCTTTGGCAAGGCTAAAAGGTAACAGAAACATGTCTGACTTTTGATTGCTTGGATTGACTTTACAAGGTAGAAATTTTCGGGTTGTCACATCATCCCCCCGTTAGATGGAATTTCGTCCCGAAATTAGCTTTCTTAGCAGTACTCCTGTGGTCGTGCTCCTCTGAATGGCAGAACACCCACTCGTAGACCTGGGCAACTTTGTCCTTACGCTCATGATGAGATTCATACTTGGTCCATCTATCATCACTTCGTGTATACAAGTCGTATATAATTAAGATTAGTAAGACGGTCGGATGTGCAACTCTGCCCCAGGTCCACAACCAAAAAAGGAACAGGCGATAGGGCGGAAACACACATACTAAATCTGCATAATCATAATTATATACCACCCTCGCGTATACACTTAATAGCGATAGGTGGGCTGTATTCGTCCTTAGCCTCTGTGATTGAACTTGATCCGCTGGACGAGTGGTAGTTCGAGAAGGTCTGTTGAGTATCAGGCGGCAAGGTTTCAGAGGGCAAGGTACTCCTCGCATAAGTACCGCGGGGTTTAGAAGATAAGAGACAATACTGAGGTCTAGGTCAGGTTGTCGTTACGAATGACGAGGTTTTCATTAATTTGTCGGTTAAGGCGATGGGTTTTCGAAACATATAAACTTGGTATGGTGAGGACCACACCAATCCACGACGAATGATGACGACAGACTCTTTATAGAAACAACTGTTAGGCCGATTTGAAGGAAACGTTTGTTATACGATGGTGTAGCCTGAGTGTGTTCGATAATGTATTCTATGTAGACTTTCTAGTGCTTTCAGTTTTCCCCTTGATATTACCACTGCCACAAATCGTACCGCGATGAGCGAGTACTAACAGTGAAAGTGCTTTGATAACTAGTGTCGATACTTTATATTATGATCCTCCTCGGTACCTCTATGATCGCCTGACATATATAAGTTATGTATAATTAAGATGAATAAGACGGTCGACTGAGTGACTCTGCCCTAAATCCACAACCAAACAAGGAACAAGAAATGAGGCGGAATCACTCACTCTAAGCCTGCAAAATCTTAGCTATGAACAACCCTGATGTACATACTAAGCCATCATAGCTCACCTGCACGGATCTTTAGTTCTCTTATGAATGTTTTGACTTGTTCAGACGAGTGAGTTATTATAACTACCTTTAAATTTTCCCCAAGTTTTAATCTTATATTAAATATAAATTAAATTTTAAAGAAATTTTTATTTCGAAGACGTACCGCTATTTGCTAGTGGCTCCGGGGTAGTTTCTCCTGCGGTGATCATCAGAATTTGTCCATCCGCGCCTGAGTTCTTCGTTATTGGGCAGTACCTCTTGTAATGCCCAGTCTCACCACAACCATAGCGGGCATGGTTTAATTCTACTCCGAGGACTTGGGAGATCGGTTGTGCCGGCGCCCTGCAGAAATGGGCAGTGTGCCCCTTCCTGCGGCAATTCATGCACTGCATCTCCCGGCAAGCTCCAGTATGGTGGTAGTTACACTTACCACACTTCGGGAGAGTTCTAGCATATTGACTGACATATGCTAGAGTGGCAGGTGTTGTGGCGGCGTGTACAGTAACTACTTGTTGCTCCTGCGGGGGTCCCTGTGTTGTTCACTCCTTCCTCTTGTTCCCCGACCTCCATTTATAGTCCACTACCTTTGATGGCTCGGGAACGGGGACCACCACGCCATGGCGGACTCCATGGTCAATGAGTTGCAGGGCCAGGGGTTTGGCGCTATCGAAGGTAGTTGGGTTAGAAGACAGTACATCCCCTTGAATCGGGATAGATAAACCCCATATGTACTTTTCTATCTTCTTACTCTCCGGGGTAACCATCCCGGGGCATAGTGCTGCCAGGTCGCTAAACCTGTTAGTGTAGGTCACTATTTCTGAGCCGACCATGGTATGATCCCATGGCTCTTATTCCAGCTTTTGAACTTCGCCCCTAGGGCAGTATTCTTCCAACATCATCTCTTTTAGGTTCTCCCTGATGGGTTTTGAGCATTCTAACACTTCCTAAGTGTACATGCAACCCTAATAACCTTGGATCTATGTTTGTCTAATAATCATGCAAAGTTGAATTCCAAGGTTATATTCCTATCTAGCATTCATGGGGAACATTTTTAACTTGAATGAAAGATAGAATAACTTACCTTGTTGTTGATTATGATCCTTGAAACCTTGTGAGCCTAGCACCCCAAGTGTGATGCCTCAAATGCTTCACACAACACCAAATGCAAAGGAGTAAACTTTGAGAGAATCTTACACTTGCAAAATCGGCTCTAGCCCTCTTGTTTCTTAGTGTAGCCAATTTTGGTGGAGAATGAGTTTCTTATATAGTGTTGACACATCTAGGGTTACACCATGTAAACCCTAATGTGTCATGACAATTCAACTCCATGACCCATGGGTTTGTAACTCCCATGGAGCATCCATGGAGCATCCTATGGGTGGAACCCAACTTGATAATCCATGGAGCCTCTTAGCCCACTATATAAGATATGGAAGATTTACATAATCTACCCATATATTTAATTAGTTATCTTTTGATCACTTAATTAATTCTAAATTAATTCTTGATCAAACTAATTAAATAATATTATTAATATATTAGAACTTATAATATATTAATAAACCATAAGAATTATTTCTCTCATTTTAGTTTATCCAATTGCATGGTGCCATGCAACCCAAATGGACCATGCCGGGTGGGGTCAAGTACATACCAGAAATAGTTATGGACTTAGACACCTTATCCAACAGTCTCCCACTTGGATAAGTCTAATAACTATAACTGCAATACTTCAGGAACCGATCGGCAATCGTAGCTCTTTCAAGGTCTCTCGGAATTGAGAAGATGATGATACGCCATTTAAGATAAGTGATCATGTAATCCTCTATTCTAGATATCAGCCGGACAAATACATGGAACAATATCTTACTTATTGTCCAGCAGTTTGTTTCCCGATTTCCGATTTGTTTGACAAAGAACTTAATTGAACACATCAACTTAGTTCTGACCGGGCCCGGTACATAGGTCAAAACAAAATCATCGAGGGGCCCAGATATCAGCTTCTAATCCAAGAAGGAACAGATAAACTTCGACTCATATGTTTGTTCTACCACTCATTGAATTATACACAAAAACACGTTTTATAACATCGAGTTACCAATGCGTTAACGTACAATCAATGCATAACCAACTCATAAGTAACAAATCATATCTCTAGGTTTGAAGACTTATATGATATTACCGTCTCACGATCACTCGAGATAAATTCCATGAAGTGAATCCAGTGAGTGTGGGTTAAGTCCAATGCTCAGAACTTATGAGCACTCATGAGTGTTGTAGCCATGTCCAACAACTTCGACCTCTGCAACCAATCATGACAGTCTTGATTCATACCTACTTCCGACATATGACCGACTGTGGAGGTTCGAATAATATGATATACCAAACATAATTATTCTGGAAGTCAAAACATGCAAAAGAAATATAGTAAACGATCGACAAGAGATAGAAACACTTTACTCATAAATAAAACACCTTTTATTCATCATCTAATGTCAATTACACTTATAAATTTCAAGGTTATCTAACTACTAAATCTAATATCATCCTTCAGCCATATGCTCCGAGCATGCTGGAGATGCTTAACCCGAGTCAGTCCCTTCGTAAGGGGATCTGTTGGATTCTCATCCGATGATACCCTCTTTGCCACGAGGAGTCCTTCTTCTATTCGATGTCTGATGAAATGGTATTTTCTGTCGATGTGTCTGGATCTCCCGTGATCCCTTGGCTAAGGCAACTGCACTTTCACTATCACAGAAAATTTCCGTTGGCTCTTTAATAGCTGGTACAACTCCAAGGTCTCCAATGAAGTTCTTCAGCCATATCGCCTCCTTTGCTGCCTCGCTAGCTGCTATATACTCTGATTCGCAAGTTGAATCAGCCACTGTCTCTTGCTTGGAACTCTTCCAAGAAATTGCTCCTCCATTTAAGGTAAAGACCCAGCCTGACTGAGAGCGGAAATTATCCCTATCAGTCTGAAAGCTAGCATCACTATACCCTACAACTCTCAAGTCTTCACTCCCACCGAGGGTAAGGACCTAGTCCTTAGTCCTCCGTAGATACTTGAGAATACTCTTTACCGCAGTCCAGTGTGCCTTGCCAGGGTTCCCCTGATACCTGCTAACCATGCTCAAAGCAAAGGCTACATCAGGTCGAGTACACGTCATAGCATACATGATCGATCCTACAGCCGAAGCATAAGGTATTCGACTCATTTCTGCTATCTCAGCCTCAGTACTAGGGCTTTGTGTCTTACTCAATCTGGCGTTACTCTGGATGGGTAACTCTCCTTTCTTGGAGTCCTGCATGCCGAATCTCTTCAGCACCTTATCCAAGTAGGTACTCTGACTAAGTCCAATTAGTCTTTTACTCCGGTCTCTCAAGATCCTTATCCCTAGAATATAGGCAGCTTCTCCTAGGTCCTTCATAGAGAAACACTTCCCAAGCCAGGACTTAACTTCCTGCAGAGTTGGGATGTCATTTCCTATGAGTAGTATGTCATCCACATACAATACCAAAAAGCTAACTATACTCCCACTAGCCTTGACATATACACAAGATTCATCTTTACTCCTAGAAAAGCCAAATTCCTTGACTTTCTCATCAAAGCAAAGATTCCATCTGCGAGGTGCTTGCTTTAACCCATAAATGGATTTCTCAAGCTTACACACTCTATTAGGGTACTCTGTGTTGACAAAACCCTCTGGCTGACTCATGTAAACATCCTCAGCCAACTTTCCATTAAGGAAAGCGGTTTTAACATCCATTTGCCATATTTCATAGTTATGAAATGCGGCTATGGCTAACAGAACCCTAATAGACTTAATCTTGGCCACTGGAGAAAAGGTCTCATCATAATCAACTCCCGGAGTTTGTGAGAAACCCTTTGCAACCAGTCGTGCCTTATAAGTGTGTACATTACCATCCATGTCGGTCTTCTTCTTGAAGATCCATTTGCACCCTACAGTCTTACGACCTGGTACATTCTCAACCAAGTTCCAAACTTGATTGTCATACATGGACTGTATCTCACTGTCCATTGCCTCTTTCCACTTGGCTGACTCAGGGCCTGCCATGGCTTCCGCGTAACTGTTAGGTTCATCCAGACCTATCAGTGTCTCATCACTGATAAGTGTATCACCTTCCTCAGTAATATGGAATCCATAGTAATGCTCAGGTGCATTCCTAATCCTTGTGGAACGCCTCAGAGGTACAGACTTGTCAATTGGCTCAACAGAAGTTTCCTCCTCAAGTTGAGTGCTAGGGTTTGAAGTTCCTTCACCACTTGACTCTTGAATTTCTTCAAGGTCAACTTGCCTCCCACTGTCTCCTTGGCTTATGAACTCTCTCTCTCGAAAGAAAGCCCTCCTAGCTACAAAGACCACATTCTCACTAGGTCTGTAGAAGAGGTAACCAAAGGATTTCTGTGGGTAGCCGATGAAAATACACCTCTCACTTCGAGGTTCGAGCTTATCATGAGTCTCGCGTCTCACGAAAGCCTCGCAACCCCAAATCTTAATGTGGTCTAGTTTGGGTACTTTACCAGTCCACATCTCATGAGGAGTTTTGGCAACTTTCTTTGTGGGAACTAGATTAAGGATATGGGCGGCAGTCTCTAAGGCATACCCCCAAAATGAGATTGGTAGCGAAGCTCGACTCATCATGGTACGAACCATATCCAAAAAGGTTCGATTACGCCTCTCAGCTACACCATTCAACTGCGGTGTCCTGGAAGGTGTCAATTGTGAGACAATCCCACATTCCCTAAGATAGTCGAGGAACTCTTAACTAAGATACTCACCACCTCGATCGGATCGAAGCATCGTAATGTTCCTGCCCAATTGATTCTCGACTTCCTGTTTAAACTCTTTAAATCTCTCAAAAGTCTTTCACTTATGCTTGATTAAGTAGACATATCCATATCTACTGTAATCATCAGTAAAAGTCAAATAATAACGATTAGCATCCCTTGTGGCATGTTTGAAGGGCCCACACACATCTTTGTGTATAAGATCCAACAAACCTTCACCCCTATTCCAAGAACCTGTGAAGGGTGACTTTGTCATTTTTCCAAGTAAGCATGATTCGCAACTATCATCTGACTTTAGGTCAAATGACTCCAATACTCCATCCTTTTGGAGTTGGCCTATGCGTTTCTTGCTTATATGTCCAAGACGACAATGCCATAATGATGCTTTATCCAAGTTATTATTATTAACAGAATCAATACACAATACATTATTTCCTAAGTTATCAACCACAGATACAGTTTCATACACGCCATCACAAGGTAATGCTTTAAAATAAAGAACATTATTAAAGAAAGCATTAATCGAACCAACTTCATTATCAAATGAAAAGGTGAAACCTTGTTTATACAATGCATGAAAGGAAATAATGTTTCTTGCCATTTCTGGCGAATAACAACACTTATTCAAATCTAAACTAAACCCACTACTTAGCAATAAAGTATAAACTCCAATCTTGGTGATAGGTAAAGCTTTCCTATTCCCCATGATTAAGTTTATTCTTCCATGCTCCACATTCTCACTTCTTCTTAGTCCCTGCAAATCAGAATAGATATGAATACCACAACCGGTATCAAGGACCCAAGAGTTAGAATGGGGTGAGTTATTAGATAAGATAGTGTAAATACCTGCATGGTTAGGTTTAACTTTCCCATCCTTCACATCTTGCTGGTACTTTGGGCAGTTCCGCTTCCAATGTGACTTTTCATGGCAATAGAAGCATTCAGCCTCTTTAGGGTCAGAAGAAGGAGTGACAAAACCTTTCTTGGTTCCACTTGAAGAAGAGCCATCAAGGGTCCTAGCCTTGGTACCCTTCGAAGAGCTCTTCCTCTTCTTCCCTCTACCTTTCCCGATTGCCAAAATCGGGGCGGAGTTTGGAGTAGGAGTGTTAACAACCGACTTACCCTTAAGACCTGTTTCTGCGGTCTTGAGGAGTCCCTGAAGTTTGCTGAGTGTGACCTCTTCCTTATTCATGTGATATGTCATGCGGAATTGATCATAACACGATGGTAAGGAGTGCAAAATGATATCTATTGCAAGCTCCTCAGGGAAGTTCACATTAAGCTTCAGCAACCGATCCACATACCTTTGCATTTTCTGCATGTGGCTCGTGACGGATTCCCCGTCCTTCATCATGGTTGTTATGATAGAGCATATGATTTCATACCTCTCTTGTCGTGCACTTTGATGGTATCTTTCCATCAGATCTTGGTGCATTTCAAAAGGGTAGAAGTCCTCATAGGACTTTTGGAGTTCCGCTGTCATGGTGGCCAACATGATGCATGCCACTTTTGTAGCATCCCTTTCATGTGCCCGGAAGTCAGCGATCTCCTGGGGAGTTGCAGTGGTCTCATCAATCTCCTTAAGATCCTTGTCAAGGACATATTCTTTGTCCTCGTAGCGGGTAATCATCCTGATGTTTCTGATCCATTCATTGAAGTTGGATCCATCAAAAGTGACTTTCCCACACAAGTTTATAAGGGTAAAGGAGCCATTAGGATTAGAGCCAGAAGCAGCATTGTTTGAAGACATCTGAAAGAAGAGAACAAGATTAGTTTAGATATTAAGAGAGTCCTTAATAAAACACCCAAATGTAATATTAAGGCTAGGATCCAATCACAATATATTATAACTTAGAAGAGGTATGCCGTAATCCAAGCTATAACATATTTGAAAGGTAGGTGAATGACGATTCACCAATTTCCACCATGAAAAACGAAATATAGATATTAGGTTTTTAATTGGTTCTTAGAAATTCCTAGATTCTTTTGAGATTCAATGAACTTTTCAAAGGCATGTTTCAATCTCGAGTGTGCCCTCCAAGTTTTGTGACTGGGATACCGAGGATCACAAAACGAGGTGTGAAGTAACCATGCAAATCACTTGGTACCCTCAAGGTTTATCACTCAATCGATGTGCCGGTAAACCACACACGCTCCACCGATGCTATGGTAAACCTTAAGTCACCCTTTACCTACCTTGTTAAGTCCAAGTTAGTGTGCCGGTTAACCACACACGCTCCACCAACGACTTAAACAAAGTGTAAAGTGTAATTTCATGGATTAGCACCTTATTCACATTTTCCTAAAGTAACTATGATTGAGAATTTAATAAAAGCATTTAGTTACTTTATAATATTCATCATACTTTTAATGAGAATTTATAAGTCCTTGTCTTACCCGTTCGGCTAACGACCCTCCACCGATCAAGGAAGCGGTGGGTGAGAGTGGACACCCATTAAGTTGCCATTTTATAGGCAACAACCTTATACCCCCCTTATAGACCGGCTTCCAAAACTTTTCATTTCTTATAACTTATGAATTAATTGAGTAATAAAAATGAAGACTCTTCATTTTTATAACTCTTGTGTTCTTTTAATGGCTTTAATAAAAGTGAGACTTTTGGTTTTCCATAACTTGAGGACAAGTTATGGACTCCATTAAAACACATTATGATCATGAATTAAACTACCATGAAGGTTACAAACAATTCCTATGATCATCTAATCTTCATAAGTTCAAGAACATGAATACGAACACTTTCAAGAATAAAAAATTACACTTAAAAAAACTTGTAATTTTAATAATTGCCATTGTAAATGGATTAGCATAAACATTACACCATCTAAAACAAGCTTTAAAACATCAAAACAGTTTAGGGTAATGTTTCTAGTCCATTTCCAGCAACAAATGTGCAAACTTTCATACGAGCAGAAAACAGAAAAAACGATTTTTTTTCAAGCTGTTTGCACACAAAAAAACAACAACAAACAAACCTAGGCTTTGATACCACTGATGGGTTTTGAGCATTCTAACACTTCCTAAGTGTACATGCAACCCTAATAACCTTGGATCTATGTTTGTCTAATAATCATGCAAAGTTGAATTCCAAGGTTATATTCCTATCTAGCATCATGGGGAACATTTTTAACTTGAATGAAAGATAGAATAACTTACCTTGTTGTTGATTATGATCCTTGAAACCTTGTGAGCCTAGCACCCCAAGTGTGATGCCTCAAATGCTTCACACAACACCAAATGCAAAGGAGTAAACTTTGAGAGAATCTTACACTTGCAAAATCGACTCTAGCCCTCTTGTTTCTTAGTGTAGCCAATTTTGGTGGAGAATGGGTTTCTTATATAGTGTTGACACATCTAGGGTTACACCATGTAAACCCTAATGTGTCATGACTCTTCAATTCCATGACCCATGGGTTTGTAACTCCCATGGAGCATCCATGGAGCATCCTATGGGTGGAACCCAACTTGATAATCCATGGAGCCTCTTAGCCCACTATATAAGATATGGAAGATTTACATAATCTACCCATATATTTAATTAGTTATCTTTTGATCACTTAATTAATTCTAAATTAATTCTTGATCAAACTAATTAAATAATATTATTAATATATTAGAACTTATAATATATTAATAAACCATAAGTGTTATTTCTCTCATTTTAGTTTATCCAATTGCATGGTGCCATGCAACCCAAATGCACCATGCCGGGTCGGGTCAAGTACATACCAGAAATAGTTATGGACTTAGACACATTATCCAACACTCCCAACCTATCGAGTTATCCACTGATAGGGTCAGTGACTTAACATGGCTATTCCACCATGTTAGGGCTCTATCGGAGAAGGTGCAGGCATCAAACTTCACTTTGCTCCCTTCTGGGTACAGATAGATTTCGAAGACAGAATCTGTTTTCTCGAACCATCGCATCAGAGCAATGACTCCCCCATTTCCATTAAAGGATTTGGGTTTGAAGTTCATGAATTCCTTGTATGAACACTCCCGTAGGTGCCCATGGGTAACTCCAGGGTTAGTTAAGTGGGTACCGCTACCAGCTCCACTGGTACTACTTGTGCGGATGTGAGTTATAGCAGCTGTTACTGCGGCTGTTATCGCTGCTTAAAGAGAAGCAGGATCGAATTGTGGTGGTGGATTCTCTGTTGTGCTATTGGCTACGCGCCTTAAAGGTCTACCACGAGGCATCTTTTGCTAAAAAGAATACAAAGATGAGACGGAAATAAGTCTATAGTAGTGGTTATAAGCTGAAAGCTGAATGACAAAGTTATCCTAGTTCTGAGTGTATCTGGTTCTGACTTTCATAGGGTTCTAGAAACAATTCATAAAGGGAGTCTATATAAAATAAACTTTATGAATTAGAAGTGGCTATCCTCGAATGAATTCTTGTGAACTGAATATCTGTTACTGGCTGCATGATAAAGAAATAATCCTAACACATAGCGTGAATGGTGTATTCACTAGCTCACTAAGTCAATCAAGGTTATTATTTGTTAGTGTGACGCATAAGACATTTTGGTTTCTTCGGCTGATCCCTCCTTGGAAAATTCCCTATGAATCTCTTCTTGTTCCTCCTTGACTCCTTTACATACTGCTATGATGGATTGGTTACATCTATCTGGGTTTGTCGTGCGAGAATGGAAGTGTCTAAATAATCTATGAGATTAAGTGATACATTATGGGGTGATCCTTGTTGGGTCCTCCTATAATTGCGTAATGTATACAAGTTGTATATAATTTAAGATTAAACAGACCTTCGAATAAATGATCCTACTCTAAAACCACAACCAAACAAGGAACAGGAAGTAGAGCATAGATCACCAATTCTAAGTCTATAAAATCTCAATTATATAAAACGTTGGGAGTATACACTCCGGAACTATAGACCTACCAGAAGGGTCTTTTAATTTTCACATATGTTATTTATAGTTCCTAAAATACTCCTATAGTATTTTAATAGTATGGACTTGGTATGTTTTAAACTTGTTGTTGTATTATAGCGTCATAAAATACTCCTATAGTATTTTAACTTTATGTTCTGATATAGAAATCCCTCGAATAGAGTTAGGTAAGTTTTAAGACTGTTGCAACACTACATCACTCCCAAACACGTGTTGGTCATACCTCAAATTAATATAGTTGATGAAAACATTCTATAATGGTAACCACAATAGTTCCTTCTATAATATACTTCCTTTAGTAAAACATTCTTTAAGAACATGAAGTAAGGCGGAAAACACACATCCTTTAAGAAAATCATATACTTCCTTTAGTAAAATGGTAACCACAATAGTTCCTTCTATAATCACCTAGTTTATACTAGCTACATATAATCTAATATCGAACAGACGGTTAATTGTGTGAATCTGCCCTAAGCCCACAACCAAACAAGGAACATGAAGTAAGGCGGAAAACACACATCCAACTGCCTGTCAGATATTAATTATATATAAATCTGATGTATAAACTAAGGTATTATAGAATTAACCACTAAAGATCCTTTAAGTTATACTGGTTTAATAAAACGAATTAAACCTTTTATAGATAAGTTTCTAGTTTAGCCCACTTAATGTTCTATCTGAAAAGTATGTTTTTGTGCTAGAAAACGGTATACTGAATTTGTATGTTATGACCTGACCCAACCTGATACTCCCTATGATTACTTGGTGTATACATGATATATATATATATATATATATATATATATATATATATATATATATATATATATATATATATATATATAAGATCGATTAGATAGTAGACTGTGTGAATCTTCTCTGAGCCCACAACCAAACAAGGAACAGGAAATGAAGCAGAAAGCACACATCCTACTGTCTGTCGGATCCGATTAATATATATCCCTAATGCATCCACTAAGGAATCATAAAGAGTATCATTAAAGGCCCCCTTCTAACTGAATATTCATGTTACTAGGAAGTTATGTGGCGTTGTTCTATTTGTTAGGAAGACTACTAGAAGTAATGAAATCCTGCACTCTTAACGCCTCGGTCAATACTGTTGTGAGTTATATATATATATATATATATATATATATATATATATATATATATATATATATATATATATATATATATATATATATATATATATATTGCTATGTTTTATTTATTATTGTCCGGTACTTTGTAGATGTACCCCATATATAACCTGGTACTTTGTAGATGTACCACATATATATCCTTATACATTGTATATTATCATATTTTGTTATAAACAATGAGTTAATGATACTTTCCCTTCCTAGGTTACTGGGAGTGTAAAGTATAAGTTCGTGAATCATGATTTGTTCTTCTGTTCTAGAATATAGTATGTTCCTTCCTGTTCTTGTTATAGTATGAACTGAACCCCTAAACTATACCTATTATAGTTTACCAGTATGTTTGTTTGAACTGTTACTGACTTGAAGAAAAGACTGAATTATCTACTGAGCTAAGCGTGCACTTTTAAGAATGAAGTTTTACAAACAATCAAACTAATACTTTAAAAAGAGTTTTTGAATAGTTTTGATCACTTACAAAAGAATAAGAAATCTTTTATGTGATGGTTATCACAGGTAAATATTTACACAATAACATTGTGTTCAACTTGTATTCCCCCCTTAAAAGCATTTAAAACATTTATAAGATTGATTATAGGGGTATGAACTCACCTTATGTGGGTGATTCAGTTGAATATTCGAGTAAGGATGAGAAGTTCCACGAATGAAGTCCCGAGGCACAAACGAGTCCTAATTGACATATATTGATACATATATGTATATAATTAGTGTTTAAAACAACTAACATGTAAGGGAAACAACCTTAGCAATTAGGAAACACTTGAAATGAAGTGTTACAATCAGATGTGATTGATTGAAGGGAGTTCACTGCCACACAAGGAAGTGTTTACGGCCAAGAAGTGTTCACGGCCAAGTATACTTGAAGTGTTTACGGCCTAAGCTTGGCCTTAAGAAGGGTTTACGGCCATGTATGAATGGTTCACGACCATATCATGATCCTATGAAGGGTTCACGGCCCAATGAAGGGTTCACGGCCGTGAACTCTTGAAGGATCATGCTTAAAAGGTGTTTGTTTCATGGGGTTTTAAGAACTTCTAATGGACAACAAGTATATGGATAGGATACTTACTAATTGGAAGCCTTTAGGGAGTTTACGGCCCAAGAACAAGTGTGTGTGTTCTTGGTGAAAAGATGGTGATTTGAAGATCTAAACCAAAAGTGTTGAATTCATGGATGAAATCAAAGAGATTCTTGTGAATAAGAAGGATATCAAGTAACATGGGATGAATCACTTATGATTTTGAAGAGAAAGAAGAGTGTTCTTGATGATACTTGAGAGAGTTTTGAGAGTTCTTGAATTTGAGATGTGAGAAATGAAGAAATAATTAAGGAACTTCATATATATGAAAAGGGGTTCACGACCAACATGGGCTCACGACCGTGAACCCTAGTTTGCGGCCGTGAACTCCTTGTGAAGGGGTTTCCGGCTCGAATTCAACTTAATGATCTCAAGTTAATACTTCTTAACACATAATCCTTGAGTGTACTAGGCTTAGAACTCATTAAAATGACCCTTGGCAAGGCTAAAAGGTAACAAAAACAAGGTAGAAATTTTCGGGTTGTCACAAACAAGTTTGCTAATGGATTACCAACGGACTTTGGTCCGATGGTCAAGCAAGCTACCACTTTAAAAGCCGCGATCTGGGCAACTAAGAATGTTGAGACCCAGATAAGGGAGAAGGTTCTGGAGAGAGTTGAGGTTGGCAAGAAAAGGAAGTTTGATGGATCTTCAAGGTTTAACAAGAAAAGAAAATTCTCAAAGTCTGGTTCCAAGAAGTTCGTAGGAGGAGGAGGTGAAGCAAGATGGTGCGAGAAGTGCAAAAAGAAGCACTTTGGAAAATGTGACGGGGAAGTGACTTGTTACAAGTGTGGGAAGACTGGGCATTACGCCAATGAGTGCACATACAACAACAGGGTGTGTTACGGGTGTAACGAAGAAGGGAATATTGCACAGGACTACCCGAAGAAGAAAGAGGCAGCAAGGCCCAATGTTCCCCTGAGGCAAAAGGCAAGACCATTCCAGATGACCTTGGAAGCAGCAAAGGATGCAACAGATGTCGCTTCAGGTACCTTTCTTGTAAATGGATTGCCATCCAATGTATTGTTTGACTCTGGAGAAAATTACTCCTTTATATCGCATAAATTTGGTGGAAGACTAGCATTGCCTGTAGATAAACTTGATAATGCTCTAGTTGTAGAATTTTCCTGTGGAAAATTCATACTTGTTAGCGATTGCATTAAAAACATTGTCATCGACTTGAATGGGAATAAATTCCACAAGGATTTGTTGCCCATTGAGTTGAACGGTTTCGACATCGTACTGGGAATGGATTGGCATAGTGCAAACGATGCCGAAATACTATGTAAGAAAAAGATAGTGAGAGTAAACCCACCTGGAAAAGAGTCATTTGTGGTGTATGGGGACAAACGCAGAGTAAATTCTGGAATCATTTCCCTGATGAAATCTATAAAATGTTTGTCCAAAGGATGCATATCATACTTGGCATTTGTGATTGATGGAAAGAAGGAGAAGAAAGAGATACAA
Organism: Lactuca virosa; assembly: GCF_052849685.1. Lineage (NCBI taxonomy): Eukaryota > Viridiplantae > Streptophyta > Magnoliopsida > Asterales > Asteraceae > Lactuca > Lactuca virosa. Next base: position 267,610,739 of record NC_136434.1, read on the forward strand.
AGGATAACGGTGGTGTGTGACTATCCGAAAGTCTTTCCCGAAGATCATCCTGGATTGCCCCCTGATAGACAAGTGGAGTTTCGAATAGACTTGTTGCCAAGATCGACACCAATAGCGAAAGCATCATACCGATTAGCACCAACAAAGATGAAGGAGATTATGATGCAACTTCAGGAGTTATTGGACAACAGTTTCATTAGACCTAGTTCATCAACCTGGGGAGCTCCGGTGTTATTCGTAAAGAAGAAGGATGGAAGCATGAGGATGTGCATAGACTATAGAGAGCTGAACAAGGCAATGGTAAAGAACAAGTATCCATTTCCAATGATTGATGACCTGTTCGATCAGCTGCAAGGTTTGAGTTATTTCTCAAAGATCGATCTCAGGTCAGGATATCATCAACTGAAGGTGAGAGAACAAGATATTGAGAAGACCACATTCAGAACGAGATACAGACATTATGAGTTCTTGGTTATGTCATTTGGACTAACCAATGCTCCGGCATCATTTCTGGATTTGATGAATAGGATTTGTAAACCATTCCTCGATAAATCCATAATAGAGTTCATAGATGACATTCTAATTTACTCAAAGAGCCAGCAGGAGCATGGCAAGCACTTGCGACAAGTATTAGAAGTTCTGAAGAAGGATAATTTGTATGCAAAGTTCTCCAAATATGATTTTTGGATTCGAGAAGTCCAATTCTTGGGTCACGTGGTTAACCAGGAAGGAATAATGGTTGATCCAACAAAGATTGAAGTTGTGATGAAATGGGAATGACCAAAAAGTCCCACCGAGATTCGAAGCTTTCTGGGATTAGCTAGATATTAGCGAAGGTTTATCCAAGGGTTTTCTTTGATAGCTGCTCCATTGACAGCTTTGACCCATAAAGGAGCTATATATACATGGTGTGAGAAACGTGACGAAGCATTTGAGAAATTAAAGAAGAAGTTGTGTGAAGCACCGATTTTTTCTTTACCTGACGGAGTCGAAGACTTTGATGTCTATAGCGATGCATTTGGAGTTGGGTTAGGTTGTGTTCTGACCTAGAGAGACAAGGTGATAGCATATGCGTCTCGACAATTGAAAGATCACGAGAAAAATTACCTCACTCATGATATGGAGTTGGTAGCGGTAGTATTTGCATTAAAGATATGGAGGCATTATCTTTATGGCACAAAGTGCAAGCTCTTCACTGATCATAAAAGTCTCCAGTATCTCTTTGATCAAAACGGAATTGAATATGAGACAACGACGCTAGCTAGAGTTGCTCAAGGATTACAACTGTGAGATACTTTACCACCCTGGTAAAGCAAATGTCGTAACTGATGCTCTAAGTCGAAAAGTAAACTTGGAAAGAAAAAGGCCAAGAGCGTTAAGAAGAGAAGTTGTCTCAACGATTGTGGAAAGCATCAAGAAAGCTTAGGAAGAAGCTTTGGAGAAAAATGACCGAAATGAAGAACGTTTAGGCAAGACGTTGGTATTCGGTACAAATAGTCAAGGGTTGAAGATATTCTAAGATAGAATTTGGGTACCTAAGATGGGAGGAATAAGAGATCTTCTGATGGAAGAAGCTCACAAGACCATGTACTCGATTCATCCTGGCAACACTAAGATGTATAGGGATCTAAAACCTTACAACTAGTGGCCGACGATGAAGCTCGATGTTGAAAAGTATGTGGTAGATTTTTTAACATGTGCTAGAACTAAAGCACAACGTCAGAAACCATATGGGAGTTTAGAACCTTTACCTGTACCCATGGGTAAATGGGAAGACATCACCATGGATTTTGTGACTAAACTGCCCGGAAGAAGAATGGTCACGACATGATTTGGGTAGTCGTGGATCATTTCACCAAGAGTGCACACATCATAGCAGCCAATGAGAGATGGTCTATGGATAAGCTTGCAAATGCTTACGTGAAAGAGGTAGTGAGACTTCACGGTGTACCATTAACGATTGTATCAGATCGTGATAGTCGTTTCACATCAAGGTTTTGGAGGAGTCTACAAGAGGAAATAGGTACAAAGTTGTGTTTAAGTACAACCTACCATCCGAAGACTGATGGTCAGAGCGAAAGAACGATTCAAACACTATAAGATATGTTAATAGCATGTACCCTAGAATTCCAAGGTAACTGGGATGAGCATTTACCCCTGGTAGAGTTTTCCTATAACAATAGTTACGATTCGAGCCTTAAGATGACACCTTATCAAGCTTTGTACAGACAGAAGTGTCATACGCCGTCTTGTTGGCTTGAGGCTGGAGAAAAGCAATTTATGGTCCCCGAGATAGTCCATCAGACTACTGAAAAGCTAAAAGTGATTAGAGAAAGGATGTTGGCAGCTCAAGATCGTCAAAAGAGCTATGCTGACAAGAAGCAACGACCAATGACATTCGGAGTTGGAGATTCAATATTGCTCAAAGTCTCACCATGGAAGGGACTTATAAGATTTCGAAAGAGAGGAAAGTTGAGTCCAAGGTATTGGACAATTCAAGGTTCTTCGGAGGATTGGGAACCAAGCTTACAAGATGGAATTGCCAGAAGAACTAGATGGTATTCATAACACTTTCCATGTGTGTTATTTGAGGAAGTTTACGGGAGAAGTTCCCGATATAATTCCACTTACGGAGTTAAGTATGGATGAAAATAAGAGGTTAATTGAAGATCCTGATGCAGTTGTTGACTGTAAGACAAAGAAGTTACGACACAAGATGGTCAAATTAGTGCTTGTGCAATGGAAACATACGAATCGGCCGAACCTCACATCGGAAACAGAGAGTGACATGATGAGTCGCTATCCACATCTGTTTGCTGATGCATGATTATGGGACGGAATCATCCTAAGGAGGAGAGAATTGTAACGCCCGTGTTTCTAGGCTAAGCATTAATAGTATGATGTAATAGTTAGGGTTGACAATTCTAACCCATTTTGAAGTAATGAAGATGAATTATTTGAGTATTATGTGAATTATGTGATTTTATGTGCATTATACTTGCTATTAACGATGTAATAAAATAATAATAAAAATAAGCATCAAAAATAAAATAATAGATAGACTCAATATCTATGAAGAAAGTTAAAGTAGTCGTAACAAGGATTTCGGGGATATAACTATATAAGGAACGTTGAAATCCGAATTATAACGAAGAAGTTATGACCTGTCGAAGTTTTGCGGCAAAACCGACACGACACTGGGAATCATAAAAAGCGAGTTTGCGATAAAATACTTTTTAGCCTTAGCAATCTAAACAAAAGTCGTAGTATACGTTAAACCGAGAGCGTGCATAAAAAGAACGTCCAAATCTGACTTCGTACGAGGAAGTTATGATTTTTCTAAGATTTAGCATAACAGTGCACAACCCGAAATTCGAATTTTAGATCGACCTATTTTTAGCCGACACAATCTAATTGAGAATCAAAGATCTCGTTAATAGGAACCCAACGATATAAAGACAGACGAAAACGGACGTCGGATGACAAAGTTATGAATTTTTACCGGACTTTACCTGTGTAAACCTGTTAAAATATAACTTTAAAAATAAAGTCAAAATTAGACGACGGAGTCTAAAGGAAAGTTGTAAATTGCGTCGCCACCTACGTGTGGATATAAAGAACGTCAAAAACGGAGCTCATATGCAAAAGTTACGGAATTTAGAAGTCGGGAATATGCTGATGCGAGGAGGATGACGTGGCCGAATCCTGACCCTTGCTTTCTCCCCACGACCTCGCATGCAGAGCTAACACTTCCCCCCTCGTATGCACATCGTAGCTCTGAAGTACGCCCAATGTAGTCCGAAGCCAACCCCTATAAATAGGTGCGATGTTTCTCCCATTTATTCACACCTCAACCTTTCTTTCTCTCTTAATACTCCACAACTCTCCCTCCCCTTCCCTAGTACTTCCTAAGTGCTAGAGGCGAGTCCCGGAGCGCCAAAAGGCTCCGATAAGAAGAGCTTTCGGCTCGGAAGTTCTGCCCCCTCAGAGCCTGGTTCCTAGCCAAACCTCCTAGTAAGTAAGTTATGCTTACCCTACTTTAAGTATAGCTTATTTTTAAGTTTAATATCGTTATTATGAACCTATAAACAATATAAGTATTATATAAAGTGTTATTATAATATCTTTTAACTACTCATGGTATGGGGAATCTCGTTTGAATGGCCGTATAGGGTTGTTGGATTTCAGAACAACTTAAATGCCAAAATGGTGCTGCCCTCCGGTGTTTCATGACTGGCCCCTGTCTGTACATAGTGGTTGAAAAGTATTGTTTAACACTTATAAAACAATATCGCTCATAAATAGTTGCAATAAATATTAGACTAAAATCTAGCGGTAATGATACTAGGTTTCGTCGAAGGAAAATAGAATTGTTAAAAGCGAAGCGCTGCCTGAGTTTGGAATCATCACTTTAACAAGTGAGTGCATAGTTACTTTCATCTTACACATAGATATGAAGTATTTAATATAATTTACGTGCTATGTGTGCATATTATCTGTGTTCTTGATATTTATGCTGGATGAACAAAACATAGATGTTTTACTTGATTTAAACTGTATATGTATTTTATACCTATAGTTATGATGGGTAAAGATGGGTATATGATATAGATGATGAAATAAATGATGAAAGGCCTCGATGTTTAAGATGATCCAGTCATCTAGCGGAGTATAGTTGACGACCACAGACTATTCTAGACCGTCTAGTGGAAAGTTAGCAGGCTCGTAACCTGTAGGTGTTTATTTGAACTACGTGTTCACCAGGTGTACTTCATCCCCCTCATGGTTGCCTTATTTGACATATATTGCTGAGGAATCCCCTAAGCAGTGTTGTCATCCCGATGAAAATCCTTACGCTGGATCCCTTAATTTAGATGCTTTAGGAATAGAAAGTGAGGATAATGGGAATGAGTAATCTGGTTGATTAATTTGATGAAATTAATAAACTTAATTATTGTGGGTTGAAAACCGTATGTGCTCACCAGGCTCCCAAGCCTGACCCACTCAGTTTCTTGTATACAGGTAGTGGCAAGAGAGCACATGAGTGATGATCTAATGAGAGATCAATGGATTATAGGTCACTAGAATAAATAGATGTTGTAAGGCCTATGTTGTTTCTGTTTATGTTATTTATCTGTATTGACACTGACATCCTGAGGTTTTTAATATAATGAAAATACATTTCTTCGGAAATACTTTGATAAATTCTTTATCATATTTTTGGGAACAAATTCCGCAAATATTTCTTCAAAAGTATACTATGATTTTCAAATAAAGTATAAACAAATCAGTCTTTTGTGGCCATGAAATTGGGGATGCCACACCATACTAGTTAGATAATATGGTTGGGCAAAGTCGAGCCAACGACTTTAAAAATGGGTGGATTTCCGAGACGCAACCCGATGAGTAGTTTTAATTTTTATGCTTTCAATAAAGAGATGGCCGCAGTTCCAAGCAAGCTTGGGGAAATCAGAGGATCGACAGAGTTGCTGAAATTTAGATTTATTGTCACATCTTCGTCAAAATCAGAATTTCTACGAACTTATCAAGTACATTCATTCCTAGTTTCACCTTTTCTGTTTTTATATGCTTTATTGAGCTGTTCATTCCTCTCTAAGCATTAAGGACAGTGCATCATTTTAAGCTTGGGGAGGGGGGTTAGTAAAAATTTTCCATATTTTGTTAAAATTTTCAAATTTTCAGTTTTTAGGTAAAAAAAATTTCAAATTTTAATTTTCTTTTTGCATTTTATTCTTTTGCATTTGCACATAACAAATTTGAAAAATCCAAAAAATATTTTATTTTCTCTTTTTATTTTGCTGCATTCATAAAAAAAACCCCAAACATATTTTATTTCTAGTTATTTTTATTTTTCTGCATTTAAAAATTCTTAAAAATCTTTTAGAAAATCGAAAGAATTCGAAAAAATGAAAAAAAAAAATACAAGATGAGGACACTCTTTACATACATTTACAGTCGATAACTCCACGAAGATGGAAAATGAAAGTCCGAAGCGACCGAGTTGTTATTGGAAGTGTAGAATCAGCTGTCATAACTAGGAGACCTAAACACCGTAATCTTAAACCCCATCCTTAGATAATAAAAAAAATGGCATATTGAAACGTTTTTGTGGGCAGTAATAACAGCTTTGGGATGATTTGCTTTTGAATGTTTAAAAAGAGCCTTTATCGACAACTCTGGACCCACAACACGAACCTATTTGTTAACACACGTTACCCTCACGGTAACAGAGAACCCTTATATCAGATCCACACATTCAAGAGGAATAAAGGGTACAATTGTCATATCCAGTACCCAAATCAAAATTTCAAGCACTTAATCGAAGAAATGTCAAGAAATTCAAAAGTTGATTGAAGAACTCAAGCTAGAAACAAAGATACAAATTCAAGTTCAATCAAATAAGAAGCCATCTCATAGTCAAATATGGTGAATGAAGTATTGTGTGATATGATATTTGAGGCTCTCGAAAAAATGAAAGCATAGGAGCTAGGCCCCTATGGGTGTGGCCCACTGCTTCAACGAAAGCTGATTTGTCGTGACGGGTTCTTAAGGATGTGTCGATACTGGTTCTTAACTATCTAGTCTTAAGGACATGAGATCCTGGACTGTGTTATTTTCGCTCACAAAGCTAATTAAGGTGTAAAGTTTAAATAAAACTATGGCTGGACTATTGGGTTACACCGTTTTGTGACCTTCCTCACTTTGGGAGTCTGTGATACATGAAAGGTAGCAGGATGGTCGTCTAGGTACTAGTGATTGGAACTCTCTCGATGTAATAAAAAAATATAAAAAGTATAAAAAAAAGATTGAAGTATTTTTATTTCCTTTTATTTTATTCTAAATTCTTTTTAGGTCATCTACATTTTTCCATTTGTTTATAATGTTTTAATCTTTTTGTTACTTGAGGGCATGTCTTTCGTTAGAATTCCCGTACTGCTCATGTTTTTTATGTCAATTTTAGATAGTTCGAGTGGAGCAGTGCTTTGGGAGCATTTGGAGCTTAAATTGGAGCTTGGAACTTATGAAGGATTATGAGGAATGCTTGGAAGATGTTTTGGTCAAGAAACATTCGATCGAATTAATCACATAAAGATAGATTCCACAATCTGAAGCTAAAGGATGTTGCTGGCAGCTTTGATCCCCTGTCAGTATTTTGACCATATCTCATGAACCGTAACTCTGATTCATGAGATTCAAAATCATCTGAAAACTAGACGAAATTTTGGATGACTTAGACAAAACATTCGATCACAAATCTTGTCCATACGATCGCATGGAGCCTTTATGCGATCTCATTTATGGTCGTGACTTGTCTTCGAGGTTTTTTCTTGCCAAAAATTCATCTGGGAAAAAAAATGAAAACATGTGATTGCAACTTCGCCTTATGTGATCACATCTTTTCCAAATGTTTCCAAAATAACATTCTACTTCATTAAAAAGGCCCGAGACGCGTTTTCTTAAAAACATGTGATCGTAACCTTGCTACATGTGATCACATGTATTGTCGTTTTTCCTGCTGGTCTTATAAAAAGACTCGAATGACATTCCAGTAGGGGGATTTGGTACCCTAGTCGAGTCCTGAAGTTCCAGATGACAAAAATACGATTTTGGAGGCGTTTCTTCTCCGATTTCAACGATTTCTAAAGATCTGAAGACTGTGGCTTATCTCCTTCAATTAGATTAGTAAGATTAGTTGTTTGATGTCTCTTTTCATATGTTTTCATCAGATTTTAGCCATGTATGGATAAAACCTTAGTTTTTATTTATGCATTAGACTAGTACTTTTCATGTGATTGATCATTAAATCTGGTTTTTGACTTGTATTTCTATCTAGATTCTTCAGTTTTGTTCTTAGTGAATGTTAGGTTTTAAACTCTTGTTAGTCTGATCACCTAATTAGGGTTTAATCATTCTAGTTAATCAGTTAATAGAATCCGTAATTATTCTAATTAATTGGTAATAAGTAACAAGTATCATATTGGTTTCGTTTTAGGATTTAACTCTGATATAAACTGTAAAAGTCATATGTTTACGCTTCCGAGCTTGTGAGAAGTATTGGGTATTATTGGGAATATTTTACAAATATCTTAATGCAATTTTTCTGATTTAATTAAGAGTTTGTTTAATTGAACAGTAAAAAGTTAGTGTTAATTCAAAGAGCTTGTTTTGGTTAACTAATTTAGCTAAAAGAGATTATACTAGAGCTTGTTAGTTTTTCTCAGTACCAGCTTAGATAGAACGCGTCTCAAATAATCAGATGTGGGCTAATTGCATGATTAGGAAAGTCATAGCAGAACTGAAATCATTTTTAATATTAATTTTCATTTAAATTTAACATCACCAAGAATTTTGGTTTATTTAGTTTAATTCAAAACCCCCCTTTTATATTTCCATTTCTTGACTAGATTGTGCCTGATGCAAAAAGACATTTACCATTAGGCTGTGTCCATGAGGATTCGACCCTGCTTCCCTGTGCTATATTTTTAGTGCAACCAGCCATTATATTTTTATTTGTTTAATACGTGCGCGACAGCGTGTTAACAATTACCTTCACGGATGCAACTTTTCCATCTATCAACCACAATGATATTCTCACAATTGCTGCTCATTTTCGAAGTCGTCAAAATGATCAATTGAGCATCGGAGCTTACAGTGCTGAAATTAACTTCTTGAGGGATTATGTAGTTGAATTATGCAGATCTGACATCGAGTTCACACACTTGTTTGGAACACAAAAAGTCTTGGCGAAAATTTCAATTGAACTGCCTGAAGCCCAAATTCTAGCAGAATGTCCGATTGAAGAACCGGAACTCAGATACATCTATCTGAGAAAGAAGACCAATAGGAAAGAATTCTTCTGAGTCTTGGATAAGAATCCCGTTCCTTCATCCATTCTGCAAAAATCCATCATCAATGCTGCCAAGAGTGATGCTCCGGAGCATGTGAAAAATAAGTTTATCAATCATCTCAAATGATATTTGGAATTCCGAAATTGGATCTACAGTGCTTACCTCTTCATATCCGAAGAAGCCAACTGTGTTAACTGACTGCTAAGTTCACTTATGGGGATATTGTTAATACATGAAAAGTGAACCTCTAGCAATCCGAAGCAATCAAGATCCAAAGTCAACTTGTGTCCGAGATGTGAATTATTGCGAAACTAGATCAATTTCGAGATCAAGATACTCAGAAGTCAGGAGTCTATATTAGCATTAAATGAATTTTCTCTTTATAATGATGTAACAGTTCTTAGGACTATATCGTGTGAATCTTTTAAGTGTCAGATTGTCAAACACTTAGTTGTAACCAGTCCTTAGAATGTTTCAGCGGTTTGTACCAAGTTCCTCCTTTGCTATTTAAGGAGTGAATGTTTCATGAGTTATTAACTAAGAATAGAACTATCATATTCTCTTCACATCAATCTATTATCTCTTGCCAGTCAAACTTATTTAATTTACATTCTTCTTATTTTAAATTGTCTTTGCATTGATTATACTCAAGTTTACTTCATTTATTACTTGAATACTTTGTTGATTATTTTTCTTCAAGTCTTGACTGGTTTACTAGACTTGACTGGAACTACTTATTAAAAGCATAAGTTGATCTTAAAGATTAACTCAAGGTTTGAATTTTCAAACCTTGTCCTTGCGCATTGATTATTGTTCTCATAATATTTACAATTTCTAATTAATATGATAATCATCTAATATATTAATAAATTATCCTCTCTCTTTCTTTTTATCTCTCTCTCTCTCTCTCTCTCTCTCTCTCTCTCTCTCTCTCTTTCCAAATAAAATTCTTCTTAGTTGCTAGTTCTGAGGGCAACCTAAAAAGGACTTTGTTTTTATTTCAAGAATATACCAATTTACTTATTGGCTTAGACACCTAAATCAACAGTCTCCCACTTGCATAAGCCTGTAACTACAGTTGCAAGTATAGTCCTTGAAGTAAACAAGAAAGTGTGCTTTCCAAAGCCACTGCCAAACTCTGATTCATATTAGTCGTCGACCCTAAGATAAGCGATTAGCTATTTCTTCATTCTACAAGATATCTTATGGACATGAGACATGGATCAGAATCAATCTCATTGTCCAAGATTCTTTTTCTCGATTTCCCGATTTGTAAAGATTTAATTGGACTTCCACTGAATAGATCAACTAGTCCTAGCTGGGCCCAACACTGTATATAGTCATCATCAAATCATCGAGGGCCCCAAATATATCGGTTTTCCTATTAGGGCAAAAGGAACGAATTACTTTGACTATATAGTCATACAATTTACTAACCAAATCATACATGGAATTACTCTTTATAACACCCAGTTACGAGACGCGTTTAGGTAAACCAATGCACAACTGATGCATAAACTATGAACTATATATCTCTGCTTAAGAATAGTAGATATTATCGTCTTAAAATTACTTATGACTAGATCCATGAAGTAACTCTAAGAGTATGTATATCCAATACTTAAAATCCCTATTTTCAAAGTACTCAGGAATATTGTAGCAATTCAAATTGCAATATCTTAACCTCAATCGACGATATACAATCGATTCATGACAACCTTTATTCACTACTCACTTCTAGTAGAATGAAAGACTATGGACATTTGAATAATTAAAAGTACTCAGGAAATATAAATATGCAAAAAGAAACACAAGATTAAATAATTAAATAAGGCAATGCGATACTCAGAAATAATTCTCTATTATTCATTCATCAAAACAATTACATTTATTTTGTTAAATGTTTCAAAATAATTACTAATACTAATGTCATCTCATAGGCCAATGCTCCTAGCATGCTGGTAGTGTTTGACTCTACTCAAAGCTTTTGTGAAAGTATACGGAACATTATCTTCTGATGATACTTTCTTTACCAGAAGATGTCCTTCTTCTACCCGATGTCGAATATAATGGTACTTTTTGTTGATATGCTTGGATCTACCATGATGCTTTGGTTCTTTTGTCAAAGAAACCACTCCTTCATTATCACAGAACAGTTCCATGGGTTCCTGAATAGTTGGAATAGCTCCAAGATCTCCAATAATGTTCTTTATCCAAGCCGCTTCCTTCGATGCTTCACTCCCTACAATGTACTCTGGCTCACAGGTGGAATCTGCCACCGTGTCATGCTTGGAACTTTTCCAAGTAACCGCACCCGAATTTAATAAGAATACCCAGTCAAACTGCGAAAAAACGTTGTCACGGTCTGTTTGAAAGTTAGCGTCACTGTAACCAGTCAATCTTAACGTATCACTACCGCCAAGAACTAGAAACATATCTTTCGTTCTTCGCAGATACTTAAGAATATTCTTTTATCGCAATCCAATGGGCTCTGCTAGGATTTCCCTGAAATCGACTAACCATGCTCAAAGCATAAGACACATCAGGGAGAGTACATGTCATTGCATACATAATCGATCCTACAGTCGAAACATACGGGACTCAACTCATGTCAGCTATCTCTTCATCAGTAATCAGACTTTGAGTCTTACTCAACTTGATAAACTATGAACATGTCATTCTCGTTTCATTGAATTTTGCATACTGAAACACTTCGATATTTTATCCAAATATATACTCTGGATAAGACCAATAATATGATTCTTTCTATCAAAATGAATCCTTATTCCCAGAATATAGGCTGCTTCCCCTGGATCTTTCATAGTGAAACACTTCCCAAGACAAGACTTAACTTCTTGCAAAGTTGGAACGTTGTTTCCTGTAAGAACTATGTCATCAAAATACAACAATAGGAAATTCACTATACTTCCACCAGCTTTAGCATATACACATGACTCATATTCGCTTCTTATGAACCCAAACTCTTTGACATTCTCATGGAAGCAAAGATTCCAGCTGTGAGATGCTTGTTTCAATCCATAAATGGATTTCTCAAGCTTACACACTCTATGACGAAACTTGGCATGTATAAAACCCTTTGGCTGACTCATGTAGACGTCCTCAGATAACTACTCGTTAAGGAAAGCCGTTTTTACATTCCTTTACCAGATTTCATAATCATGAAATGCAGCTATAGCAATCATAATCCTAGTAGACTTTATCTTATCTACTGGTGAAAAGGTCTCATCGTAGTTAATCCCTTGGGTTTGAGTAAAACCCTTTGCAACCAGCCAACTTCGAAAGTGTGTACTTTCCCATCCATTTCGGTCTTCTTCTTGAAGATCCATTTGCACCCGATTGTCTTACGACCAGGTACATGATCAAAACAGTTCCACACTTGTTTATCATACATGGACTGAATCTCACTCTCCTATGCCTCCTTCCATCTAGCAGCCGTAGGGCCTGCCATTGCTTCCTTGTAGTTAGCAGGTTCATAAAAATTTACCAGTGTTTGATCATTGATAAACACATCACCATCCGATGTGTCACAACGAGGAATTCTGATACGTTGTAGACACTTAACAAAGAATGACATTGTACCTAAAACTAGAAAACATGTATGGTGTTATTCAATGACAACAAAATTCCATCAAATACCCTTTACAAACTTTCAAATAGTCAACAAAAGTTGGAAACCCTAAAAATCCCGGTTCAAGTGGACTAGGATTTTCTTATTGGGCCTAATTGACCAATAAGCTTCCAATTTGACTATTTCGGGCTTAGAACTCTTATATGGGCTCTAATTGAACCCACTTTCATTTATTTTAACATTTTGGGCCATAATGGACCTAGAATGAAATAAAACATTCTTATTGGACCATAACAAACTTAATTAGCTCTAAAGGGCCATAAAACTCATACCTTGATTGTTTTGGGCCGTGAACCATCTCCAAAGACCAATTGGGCCGAAAATTATCAAATTGGGCTCATAATATGGATTTAAGCACAAAAAGGCCCAAATTCTTTTCTTTCTTCTCCCTCTCTCGGCCCAACTACAAAAAAAGAGGGAAAAGAGTTGACTTATTGATGCCACCTCACAATTGTACATGGGGTATCCATGCACTCTTCTCATGTTCCCATGCATGTCCACTCAACTCACTCTCTTCTCTCTCTCCTTTCTATCCTCGGCCGAAGACACCCAACACACACACACACATTTCATCCATCTTTTGCAAACAAAACTCTCTCTAGAAAAGTTCTTTCTTCTTCACAAATTTTCGAAGATCTAAGGAGGATCAAGGAGATTTCCACCAAAAACTCACTCCTTCCTTGAAAACCTCCATCACTTAAACAAGTCTATGGGTCAAAAATGCCAAGAAAATGGTTTAAGGGCCTAAAATGTTCTTTTTTCAAAACAAGGGACTAAAATTGTTATTTTTATTAAAGAAGGGCTGAAAAGGTCAAACCAACATTTTGAAACAATTATTTTGTTTTTAAGATATTTGAGTCAAAAATACCAAACTACAACTCATGAAAATAGAAAGATGAATATACGTATAATTCCAAATATCGTTATAAACAATCGACCGGCCTCGTGCCGATACGAAGATAACAATCGTTCAATCAAACTTTCCAACAATTATACTATACCTAAAACAAGTAAATATCCAAATAGTTGGGCTTGAAAGATCCTAATCATGCTTATTGGACCTTCGTGGCCCATTGACATGACTTTTGGGCCTAACACTAATAATAAATGTTTATTGGGCCTCCGGTGACCCAATTACATGTTTAAGGGACCCTCAATGGCATATATATATGCTATTGGGCCTTGGTGGCCCATTAGCATTGCTAGTAAGGTCCAAATTTAATCAAATATGAAATGGGCCAATGTGTCCTTCGTATAACCAACAGCCTTAAATAACACGCGTAATTAGCAGGACCTTGTATTCCTCTTCTCCGTGTCTGTTAGGCTTATTTGAAATCAAAGTAAACAAACCCAGTTCGTTAATCAACAGTAATCAATTTTGTTTGGATTAAGTGAGTAATAACGGGCGACACCTCTAAGGGTCGTTTGTAGTCTGTAGTTATAATCAAAGTCTCCTGGAAGGAGAGCGAGAGTTTGTGTATAGATCTATACGGGGGTGACTCCCCCACACCTCAGTTGTTCGCTACAGTTAGACTCGGCCAGTCTAGGGTGACAAAATCTTAAGATCAATCCCGGCGTACGTTAGGTTGCCAAGACAGACGAACTAGTCATTATTATGCATGGTTATAACGACTCACATAATTAATTAAATCCAATACCATCCGAGTAATCAAGGAAGAGTAATCAAAATCATTCGTTGAGGCGGTATAGCAATTTGAAAAACAATTATATTTTATGTTATCGGAAAACATCGTGTTTTTCGAGGAAATCAACACCACTCGCTTGTATTTTTCTATAACTATAATACAAAACTTCCTTTTATACACGTTTTGAAATCATTCATGCATCAACTTATGGATCTTCACACTTTGGTAAACAATTGTCTTTTCAGAAAATATCGGATTTTTTGGGTTTTATAAACTACACAAATCATTTTTATCACAACCCTACTTATGAACTCACCAACATTTCATATGTTGACCGTTTTTCAAAATAACTTGTATTCTCAGGTAACAGGTAAGCTGAAGGGTAATATCAAGTATATTAGGATGTTATGTTTTGAAAACTCTCAAACAATTTATGTTATGGATGTGTAATATTTAAAACAATGTACTGGATGTGAACAATATCAGTTGTAATGTATTGATGCATGGTGATGTTTATGTTATGATTCATGTATATTCATTGTGATGATATTCAATTTAAGTCACGCGAGCCCTCGGACGTTTCCGCCGTCTGGATTCGGGGGTGTGACAGGTTGGTATCAGACCTCTGTTTATAGTGAACTGGCATATCTAACCACACATTGATATGCAACTATAAACCAAAGAGGGACTAAAACAACTCTGAACAAAACAAAATAAAACACAACGATAAAAACATCTTTACTTGTGCGATATAGGAAAAAGAACATAATACCAAATCAAATAAGATAATACTGACATCTCGGTTAAGTCGGGACTGTTCATGGTTGTATTAAGGGGTGAATGTAACCTGATCAACTACATTTTCTCCGAAGTACAACTAATACATGCCCCGGTAAAAACCTCGATGGACGGTAAACCTAAAAACATACCCCTTGTTACCAAGAAAAGAACATCAACTCAAATTACATAATAACTAAAACATCTTAGGAATAATATTAGTACATTTATATACTCTTGCAGACTGTATGGCCGGCTTCCATCACCCCGGAGATCCGTATTTCCCTAATCAGGGAAATAACGGATGGCTGGAGGAGGAACCTGAAGAAGACCCTGAGGAAGGGTCTGAAGAGGAACCTGAGGCGGGAGTCGAGGGCGGACCTGCCGAGCCCGTGGAGGTCCTGGAAGAAGAAGAAGCTGAAGAGGACTTCGAGGAGGAACCTAGCGATGATGATGATTCGGACACGGAGTCCGAAGTCATCAACCCCCCTTACCCAACTAGGGTGCCCGCTCACCGGATGGGCCCGACTGGCCCTACACCCTCCTGGGGTATCGATCTTTGGAGGTGGAGCAGACAGCAGGGACAACGACCTCCGTTTGGCATGGCACGCGAGTTCTACGACTTGAGGGAGGGAGGACCAGCTGATCGCGCGCTTCCGGTCATGGTGAGACGATTGCGGAACACTGGCGACCTAACTGAGAGCACCGTCGATCAGATGCACTAGATGCGGGCTAGAGTTAAGCGTGCAGAACAAGAGACGCGAGAGGTTATCCGAGAGTTCCACATGAGGCAGGTGAGGTGGGAGACTCGCCTCCGAGACGCGGAACAACAGGTGGCTCTCCTTCAGGGAGCGTCCACTTCTTCAGCACCACCCCCTGGCACATCCCACCATGACTAGGGCTAGTCATATCTATCTTTAGTATTATGAATATTTGATCTATGTTATGTACCAGCGACCCTATGTTTAAGTGATTACACTACTCATAGAGTCGTTACGCTGCCGAACTTGCACCACTTATGTATGCTCTTTCGAGCAAATTTTCATGTAACAAAGTGCGGATAATATTAATGGAAAATTTTATGTGTTCTATTGTGATGTTGTGATCTGCTATGTGTTATGTATCCATGATTGTATGCTAATTTGTGAAACTACTTAAGTTCATGCAATACACCTAGTTTATAGGACCACAATCTCACAAAAATCATAGGCACTCAACATCTTTCCGTTCCATGACGGAAAGATGCCCCAACGACCAACCCGTGGAAACCCTGGACCAACCACACCCGAAGTCAACTCAGCTGCATTCCAAGCAGCTGTATCTGCTGCGGTTACTGCGGCCATGGCGCAAATCCACCAAGGGAACAATGGTGGAGTCAATGGACAAGGGGCTGGAAGTTCGAACAACGGAATAAATCAAGGACCTACCAAGACATGCTCCTACAAGGACTTCACCAACGCCAAGCCACGAACCTTTAATGGCACGGGTGGAATGATAACCCTAAAGAGATGGATGGAAAAGGTGGAATCAGTATTTGAGATATGTGAATGCCCCGAAGAGGTGAAAGTGAAGTTCGCCACATGCATATTTGTTGACTAGGCTCTCACCTGGTGGAATGGACATGTAGAGGCCCTGACTCTCCCGGTAGCCAACGCTATGATGTGGGCGGAGCTGAAAGAAATGCTGATGGCCGAGTACTGCCCACGAGGCGAAATTCAGAAAATGGAGCAAGAGCTATGGAATCTCACCGTCCGAAATTCTGATATAGATGCATACATATCAAGGTTTAGCGAACTGTCAGTGTTGTGCCCTGGCATGATCACTTCAGAGGGAAAGAAAATCAAACGATTCATCCGGGGATTAACCTCCCCAATTCAAGGAAATGTAATAGCTGCAAATACTGAAACCTTCGACAGTGCCAAGAGGTTGGCCAAGAAACTGTACGAACACAACAACAAGAAGGGCGAGAAGCCAGCAGAAACTGAAGGCGAGAAGGAGAGTGACAACAAGAAGGGAAAGAACAACAAGAGAAAAGGGCGACAAGGCTCAGAGTTGTCAAAGAAACAACAAACAGTGATAGTCAATGCTGCAACCACCCAAGTACCCTCCACACCACATGCTCCAGCCTCAGCTAATCCAAGTGCCCCTAGGCAGTATTCCGGGAATCTCCAAAAGTGCAACAAGTGCAGTCTTCATCATAATGGCGAATGCAGAGAGATGCATTGTACCAGTTGCAATCGGAAGGGTCACACGGCAAGGTATTGCAGGACCTATCCTCCCCAAAACCAGCAACAAGGAAACAACAACAACCACAACAACAACAACAACACCAACAATAGCGGCAATAATACAGGATCAAGCCCCACCCGCTATGGATGTGGAAAGACCGGGCATATCCGTCGAAACTGCCCCAACATCAACAACCCTGGGAACGAAGGAACATGAAGAGTGCTAACTATGGGTCAGGGAGAAGCGGTTCAGGATCCCGCTGTTGTTACCGGTACGTTTCTCCTAAACCACACTTATGCATGCATCCTATTTGATACCGGGGCAGAACGAACTTTTGTGAGTAATAAATTCAAACACTTGTTAAAACAACAACCCCAGAAGCTTAATGAAACCTTTACGGTGGAAATGGCTAATGGGAAAACAGAATCCACTGGGGAAATCTACATCGGATGTACCCTGACCTTAAATCATCACGTCTTTCAAATAAACTTAATGCCTGTTTCCATTAGGAGTTTTGATGTGATTATCGGCATGGACTGGTTAAGCCCCCACCATGCTGAAATTATGTGTCACGAGAAGGTCGTTCGCCTTCACCTCCCAAATCACGAAACCCTAATTATATACGGAGACAAACCTAACACGAACCTTCGTCTTATCTCGTGCATTAAGGCACAGAAGTATCTACGAAAGAAGGACTTGACGTTTCTAGCTCATATAGTGGATAAGTCCAAAGAAGAGATCAATATTCGAAACATCAATATTCGAAACATCCCTGTGGCTTGCGATTTCCCGGATGTCTTTCCGGAGGATCTTCCGGGGATACCCCCAGAAAGACAAGTCGAGTTCTGACTTGATCTGGTGCCAGGAGCTACTCCCATCGCCAAATCGCCCTATAGATTGGCTCCTGCGGAGATGCAAGAGTTGTCCAGTCAACTCAGCGAACTTTTGGACAAAGGATTCATCCGACCCAGTTTCTCACCTTGGGGAGCTCCGGTTCTCTTTCTTAAGAAGAAAGACGGTACCTTCAGGATGTGTATTGACTACAGGGAACTTAATAAGCTCACCATAAAAAACCGCTATCCACTTCCGAAAATCGACGATCTATTTGACCAACTCCAAGGAGCAAGTTACTTCTCTAAGATAGATCTGCGATCTGGATACCACCAACTCAAAGTCCGGGAGGAGGATATCCCCAAAACCGCCTTCCGAACGCGTTATGGACATTATGAATTTGTCGTAATGCCCTTCGGTCTAACAAATGCCCCTGCCGCATTCATGGACCTAATGAATCGAATCTGCCGACCATTCCTCGATAACTTTGTCATCGTTTTCATCGACAATATCCTAGTCTATTCCCGAAGCGAAGAGTAGCACGGCCGACACCTCCGACAAATCCTGGAAACCCTGCGAACCGAAAGGTTATACGCAAAACTCTCTAAGTGTGAGTTTTGGCTCCGTAGTGTGAACTTTTTAGGTCATGTTGTTAGTCAAGAAGGGATACATGTGGATCCTTCTAAAGTCAAAGCCATCGAAGGATGGGCGATCCCAACAACACCCACCGAAATTCGTCAATTCTTAGGTCTCGCAGGCTACTACAGGCAGTTCATTCAGAACTTCTCCAAAACAGCCAAGCCACTTACCTTGCTTACACAAAAGGGCGTACCCTTCGAATGGATGGATAAGCAAGAAGCTGCATTCTGAACTCTGAAGCAAGCACTCTGCAGTGCGCCGGTACTATCACTACCGGAAGGAACAGAAGACTTTGTAGTTTACTGTGATGCGTCGAATTAGGGTTTAGGCTGTGTACTCATGCAGCGTGGAAAGGTGATAGCTTATGCGTCCCGGCAACTAAAGACACATGAGGTGAATTATACCACCCATGATCTGGAATTAGGAGCTGTGGTCTTCGCCCTGAAGATTTGGAAGCACTACCTTTATGGTACCAAGTGCACCATTTTCACCGACCACAAGAGTCTCCAGCACATCTTAAATCAAAAGGAGTTAAACATGAGGCAACGAAGATGGGTTGAATTGCTGAACGATTACGAGTGCGAAATCAAGTACCACCCAGGTAAAGCTAACGTAGTAGCTGATGCCTTGACTCGGAAGGATTACTCGAATCGTCGTTTGAAGACTCTCTCCATAACCATCCAATCCCACCTGACCTCGCAAATCAGAGCAGCCCAGTCGGATGCCATGAAGGCAGAAAACAGAGCGAGCGAAGCGTTACGTGGAATGGAAAAGAATTTCGAAGAGAAGGAGGACGGAGCATATT
Source organism: Lactuca virosa (assembly GCF_052849685.1). Taxonomy (NCBI): domain Eukaryota; kingdom Viridiplantae; phylum Streptophyta; class Magnoliopsida; order Asterales; family Asteraceae; genus Lactuca; species Lactuca virosa. The sequence continues at coordinate 267,630,185 of NC_136434.1, forward strand.
ACTTCATGAACCGCATTTTGGTCCCTAAACTTGGGGGATTCAGAGAAGTAGTCATGAATGAAGCCCACAAGACACGATACTTCATCCATCCAGGTTCAGATAAAATGTACTTGGATATCAAGCGACATTATTGGTGGCCTAACATGAAGGCAGAAATTGCCACTTACGTTAGCAAGTGCCTCACATGTGCTAAAGTAAAGGTGGAATATCAACAGCCCTCGGGATTACTACAGCAACCAGTAATTCCCGAGTGGAAATGGGAAAGGATTACTATGGACTTTGTGACCAAACTACCTAAGTCGACTGATGGTTTGGATACCATATGAGTAATAGTTGACAGATTAACAAAATCCGCTCATTTCCTGCCAATAAAAGAATCATACAAGATGGAACGTCTGACAAGGACCTATATCAAGGAAATCGTGAGACTCCACGGAGTGCCAATATCTATCATCTCAGATAGGGATAGTAGGTTTACTTCACGCTTTTGGTAATCGCTTCAGAAGGCTTTGGGAACACAACTTGACATGAGCACTGCCTACCACCCGCAAATGGATGGTTAAAGCAAGCGAACCATTCAAACGTTAGAGGACATGCTTCGCGCATGTGTGATAGACTTTGGAAGGTCGTGGGATACCCACTTGCCTCTGATCGAATTCTCGTACAACAACAGTTACCACTCAAGCATCAAAGTTGCTCCTTTCGAGGCATTGTATGGGCGTAAATGTAGATCACCGTTGTGTTGGGCTGAGGTAGGGGACACTCAGTTAGCAAAAGGACAAACATCAAACAATGCACTAACGGGACCAGAAATCATATGCGAGACGACCAAGAAGATAATTCAGATCAGGGCCCGACTGCAATCATCACGAGACAGACAAAAGAGCTACGCCGATAAGCGGCGAAAGCCCTTGGAATTTAGAGTCGGGGATAGGGTGCTATTAAAGGTCTCTCCCTGGAAAGGGGTGATTCGTTTTGGGAAGCGGGGAAAACTAAACCCTCGATACATTGGACCCTTCGAGATTCTTGCCCGAATCGGTCCAGTGGCTTATAGACTGCAGCTACCCGCTGAGCTCAGCAGTGTACACCCCGTGTTCCATGTTTCTAATCTAAAGAAGTGCTTATCAGACGAGACTCTCGTCATTGCATTAGAAGAAATCGAAATCAACGAGAATCTCCTGTTCATCGAAGAACCAGTCGAAATCATGGACCGGGAAGTGAAACGTACTAAGCAAAGTCGCATTCCGATTGTGAAAGTTCGATGGAATGCGAGACGCGGACCAGAGTTCACATGGGAACGCGAAGACCAGATGAAGCAGAAGTACCCTCATCTATTCTCATATTCTCGAATCCAGCTTTAAAAAGAATTTCGGGACGAAATTCCTTCTAACGAGGGGATGATGTCACAACTAGGAATTCTGATACGTTGTAGACACTTAACAAAGAATGACATTGTACCTAAAACTAGAAAACATGTATGGTGTTATTCAATGACAACAAAATTCCATCAAATACCCTATACAAACTTTCAAATAGTCAACAATAGTTGGAAACCCTAAAAATCCCGGTTCAAGTCCATTTTGGACTAGGATTTTCTTATTGGGCCTAATGGACCAATAAGCTTCCAATTTGACTATTTCGGGCTTAGAACTCTTATATGGGCTCTAATTGAACCCACTTTCATTTATTTTAACATTTTGGGCCATAATGGACCTAGAATGAAATAAAACATTCTTATTGGACCATAACAAACTTAATTAGCTCTAAAGGGCCATAAAACTCATACCTTGATTGTTTTGGGCCGTGAACCACCTCCAAAGACCAATTGGGCCGAAAATGTTAAAATTAGGCTCATAATATGGATTTAAGCACAAAAAGGCCTAAATTCTTTTCTTTCTTCTCCCTCTCTCGGCCCAACTACAAAAAAGAGGGAAAAGAGTTGACTTATTGATACCATCTCACAATTGTACATGGGGTATCCATGCACTCTTCTCATGTTCCCATGCATGTCCACTCAACTCACTCTCTTCTCTCTCTCATTTCTATCCTCGGCCGAACACACCCAACACACACACACATTTCATCCATCTTTTGCAAACAAAACGCTCTCTAGAAAAGTTCTTTCTTCTTCACAAATTTTCGAAGATCTAAGGAGGATCAAGGAGATTTCCACCAAAAACTCACTCCTTCCTTGAAAACCTCCATAAGTTCGAAAGCAACCCAAGAAAGCTTCCTAGGGCCGAGAATAGCATCAAACTTCTTCCACTTCTTCAAAACCGAGATCCACAAGAAAATGTGAGTTCATACCCCTCTCTTTTCGGTTTTCACAAGTTTTATGGGGGAGAATACAAGTAAAGTGTGTAGATCTATGTGTATGTGTATGCTATGTATGAGTTCATGCATGTATGTGTGATTATATGTGTTTATATGGTAAATATGTAACAAAGATGGAAGAAATCACGAAATATATGACACAAGAAGGAAAACAAACATGAAATAAGATATATTACACTAAACAAGTCAAGAAAAATACCCTCTAAGATTAAAATAAACATATTGCAACATAAAACCCATTTTTTGGCTTAAAATGTCAAATAAACAAAAGTTGGGTTAAAATTGCCATTCACGGTTTTTCTTAAGGATCAAAAGGGTCAAAACAGTTAAAATAAAAGTTTTTATGAATATTATACTCTTCAAAGGACTAGAAATGTAGATTGTAGCTTAATGGGCCAATTTTTGGGCTTTTCGGCCCATTGAGCCCAAAATTGTGAAAAACCAAAATTTTAAGGGATTGAATGATAAACTTCTCAAAACAGGAGGTAAAAAGGGTAAACAAAACCAATTCAAGGGTTAAAATGATTTATTTTCCAAACAAGGATAAAAAATGTAAACTTTTTGGATTTTGGGCCAAAATTGTAAAAGTTGCGAAAAGTTTGGGTTTTAACTGAAAAATTCCTTACTGGAAGGGCTGAAACTTCCAAAGAGAAATTTTTGAACTAAAAACATCACTTAAACAAGTCTATGGGTCAAAAATGCCGAGAAAATGGTTTAAGGGCCTAAAATGTTCTTTTTTCAAAATAAGGGACTAAAATTGTTATTTTTATTAAAGAAGGGCTGAAAAGGTCAAACCAACATTTTGAAGCAATTATTTTGTTTTTAAGATATTTGAGTCAAAAATACCAAACTACAACTCATGAAAATAGAAAGATGAATATACGTATAATTCCAAATATCATTATAAACAATCGACCGGCCTCGTGCCGATACGAAGATAACAATTGTTCAATCAAACTTTCCAACAATTATACTATACCTAAAACAAGTAAATATCCAAATAGTTGGGCTTGAAAGATCCTAATCATGCTTATTGGACCTTCGTGGCCCATTGACATGACTTTTGGGCCTAACACTAATAATAAATGTTTATTGGGCCTCCGGTGACCCAATTACATGTTTAAGGGACCCTCAATGGCATATATATATGCTATTGGGCCTTGGTGGCCCATTAGCATTGCTAGTAAGGTCCAAATTTAATCAAATATGAAATGGGCCAATGTGTCCTTCGTATAACCAACAGCCTTAAATAACACGCGTAATTAGCAGGACCTTGTACTCCTCTTCTCCGTGTCTGTTAGGCTTATTTGAAATCAAAGTAAACAAACCCAGTTCGTTAATCAACAGTAATCAATTTTGTTTGGATTAAGTGAGTAATAACGGGCGACACCTCTAAGGGTCGTTTGTAGTCTGTAGTTATAATCAAAGTCTCCTGGAAGGAGAGCGAGAGTTTGTGTAACAGGTATGCTGAAGGGTAATATCAAGTATATTAGGATGTTATGTTTTGAAAACTCTCAAACAATTTATGTTATGGATGTGTAATATTTAAAACAATGTACTGGATGTGAACAATATCAGTTGTAATGTATTGATGCATGGTGATGTTTATGTTATGATTCATGTATATTCATTGTGATGATATTCAATTTAAGTCACGCGAGCCCTCGGACGTTTCCGCCGTCTGGATTCGGGGGTGTGACAGGTTGGTATCAGACCTCTGTTTATAGTGAACTGGCATATCTAACCACACATTGATATGCAACTATAAACCAAAGAGGGACTAAAACAACTCTGAACAAAACAAAATAAAACACAACGATAAAAACATCTTTACTTGTGCGATATAGGAAAAAGAACATAATACCAAATCAAATAAGATAATACTGACATCTCGGTTAAGTCGGGACTGTTCATGGTTGTATTAAGGGGTGAATGTAACCTGATCAACTACATTTTCTCCGAAGTACAACTAATACATGCCCCGGTAAAAACCTCGATGGACGGTAAACCTAAAAACATACCCCTTGTTACCAAGAAAAGAACATCAACTCAAATTACATAATAACTAAAACATCTTAGGAATAATATTAATACATTTATATACTCTCGCAGACTGTATGGCCGGCTTCCATCACCCCAGAGATTCGTATTTCCCTAATCAGGGAAATAACGGATGGCTGGAGGAGGAACCTGAAGAAGACCCTGAGGAAGGGTCTGAAGAGGAACCAGAGGCGGAAGTCGAGGGCGGACCTGCCGAGCCCGTGGAGGTCCTGGAAGAAGAAGAAGCTGAAGAGGAATTCGAGGAGGAACCTAGCGATGATGGTGATTCGGACACGGAGTCCGAAATCATGAACCCCCTTACCCAACTAGGGTGCCCGCTCACCGGATGGGCCCGACTGGCCCTACACCCCCCTGGGGTATCGATCTTTGGAGGTGGAGCAGACAGCAGGGACAGCGACCTCCGTTTGGCATGGCACGCGAGTTCTACGACTTGAGGGAGGGAGGACCAGCTGATCGCGCGCTTCCGGTCATGGTGAGACGATTGCGGAACACTGGCGACCTAGATCAGAGCACCGTCGATCAGATGCACCAGATGCAGGCTAGAGTTGAGCGTGCAGAACAAGAGACGCGAGAGGTTATCCGAGAGTTCCACATGAGGCAGGTGAGGTGGGAGACTCGCCTCCGAGACGCGGAAAAACAGGTGACTCGCCTTCAGGGAGCGTCCACTTCTTCAGCACCACCCCCTGGCACATCCCACCATGACTAGGGCTAGTCATATCTATCTTTAGTATTATGCCTATTTGATCTATGCTATGTACCAGCGACCCTATGTTTAAGTGATTACACTACTCATAGAGTCGTTACGCTGCCGAACTTGCACCACTTATGTATGCTCTTTCGAGCAAATTTTCATGTAACAAAGTGCGGATAATATTAATGGAAAATTTTATGTGTTCTATTGTGATGTTGTGATCTGCTATGTGTTATGTATCCATGATTGTATGCTAATTTGTGAAACTACTTAAGTTCATGCAATACACCTAGTTTATAGGACCACAATCTCACAAAAATCATAGGCACTCAACATCTTTCCGTTCCATGACGGAAAGATGCCCCAACGACCAACCCGTGGAAACCCTGGACCAACCACACCCGAAGTCAACTCAGCTGCATTCCAAGCAGCTGTATCTACTGCGGTTACTGCGGCCATGGCGCAAATCCACCAAGGGAACAATGGTGGAGTCAATGGACAAGGGGCTGGAAGTTCGAACAACGGAATAAATCAAGGACCTACCAAGACATGCTCCTACAAGGACTTCACCAACGCCAAGCCACGAACCTTTAATGGCACGGGTGGAATGATAACCCTAAAGAGATGGATGGAAAAGGTGGAATCAGTATTTGAGATATGTGAATGCCCCGAAGAGGTGAAAGTGAAGTTCGCCACATGCACATTTGTTGACCAGGCTCTCACCTGGTGGAAGGACATGTAGAGGCCCTGACTCTCCCGGTAGCCAACGCTATGATGTGGGCGGAGCTGAAAGAAATGCTGATGGCCGAGTACTGCCCACGAGGCGAAATTCAGAAAATGGAGCAAGAGCTGTGGAATCTCACCGTCCGAAATTCAAATGTTGTATTAGAGCATGCGTGTTCTTGTTTGATAATGTATAAAGAGAGTTTCCCAGAAAATCCCAAGACCCGGGTAATGAAAATGTATAGTATTTACTTTGTATCATGAAAGAGTATATGTATTCCGTAAATTTATTTGTTTGTTATTCTCTTTGTGAGTCGCTATAACCATGATTGATATGACTGATATACCTGTCATAACGTTCTTCAGGCGTCACGTTAGGTAAGACATTTGTCACCCTAGACTGACTCGTCTAGCTGTAGCAAACAACTCATGTGCGGGGTGTCAGCTCCGTATAGATCAATACACAAATTCTCGCTCTCCCTCCAGGAGACTCTGGTTATAACTACAGGACTTATGATGTACACTAGGTAGGTACGAATGAAGGCGTGTCTCACAAGAGCCTTAACTAAATCTACATGAATAGTGTGTCTCGTTGTTTAACGCTTTAAGTAATGTCTCAAGTATGTATTTTTTATTACAAAACATTGGTGATAAAAATACCATTTGTTTTTATCAAAATGTCAAGTATTTATTGTTATCAGCCCGATTAACATAGAATGTGTCGTGAGGCTTAATAAACATGAAATCGAGTATAACAGGCCCAATAAACATGTAATGAGTATGTAAGACCCATTAATCATGAAATGAGTATATAAGACCCAATAAGCATGTAAATGGGTATTTGAGGCCCATTTTTGTTAAAATGACATTTTTGGCCCATTAAGCCGAGAATTTACAATAAAGACCCATTTTTGTTAAAAATGACATTTTTGGCCCATTAAGTCGAGAATTTACAATAAAGGCCCATTTTTGTTAAAAATTACATTTTTGGCCCCTTAAGCCGAGAATTTACAATAAAGACCCATTTTGTTAAAAATGACATTTTTGGTCCATAAAACCGTGAGTTTCCAAATAAAGCCCATTTTATGGGAAATTTACACTTTAGGCCCAAATTAACCGTATATTTTCATTTAAGAAAAATGGCACTTTTGGGCCTATAAAACCGTATGTTGATAAATAAGGCCCAATAAAACCGAAAATCATCAATTTAAGCCCATTAAACCGAAAATGACTCAAAAAGTCCATCTTGTTTAACTTTATTGTCAAAAATGACCCTTTTGCATTATTTCTTTGCTTTTCTAGTAACTTCCGCATGTTAAATCTTTTCAACATTATGTAGAGTTACTTCAAGTGATTTAGTTTCAAACATCACCGAGATTTGGTAGGTATTTCGAGTTTTATGAAAGTTTAACATGTCTTCATGGCATGATCACAACATATACATGAAAATACACACATACATGCATAAATACTTAGATTTAACACAAAACCAACTTGCATTCTCCCCCAAAAGTTAGTAAATCACGAAAAAGGAGGGGTATGAAGCTCACCTTGATGATGGATCGGTTTTGATGAAGAAGTGGAAGAGAATGGAGGTGTTTTCGGTCTTGGATGCTCCTTTGAGATGAGTTTTCGAATTCTATAGGATTCTAAGAGTATGATCACGAAAACATAGTGTTTATGAGGAATGATCTAGCATAAAAATGAAGTTATACGTCTTGAATATGAAGTAACTTACCAAGTTTGCAAGCTTGAAGGCCTTCTTCAGCTAACCCACACACCCACGATTTTAGAAGAGGAAAAGGGAAAGATTGCTTTGTGTTCTTGAGAGAGATATAAGAGGACTTTTAGTGAGTTTGAAGTGGAAAAATGAGGGTGATGGTGGGTGCTCTTGGCCGAGAATAAGAAGGAGAAGGGAATGAGTGATTAATGGGTAATGCATTATGGCTAATATCTTGCTTAGATACATGAAGTGTAACTTGCATAGATACACAACATGTATTAGTAAGGTGTCAAGGTTTTGAATCCAATAAACTCTTTTTTATGGCTAATCGAATTTTAGAGAGGGGAGAAGAAGATCAATTGGGCTCGAATTTGATGTATAACCGAGATCCATAAGCCCAATGGGTGTTCTCGGCCCATATGGCGTTTTCGGCCCAATTAAATCTTAACATAATTCATCATGGTCCAATAAGGCCCATTAGAAGGTTTTATGGCCCAAAATACTATTGCTTAATGCATGTGGGTCCAACTAGGTCCCAAATGAGGATTCTTGGCCCGGAGAACCAAGTTGATGGGTTTACTGGCCATTAGGCCAAATAAGTGAATCCTAGTCCATTAAGAGGTTTGAATCGGGAAGTTAGGGTCACAAGCCCAAGGTTGAGTGAATAAAGCGTATTGAATTAGGTTTAGGGCTTCACGAGTGAGTTTTGACTTGAATTGTCATTTTGAATGAATTGTTGGGTTTTGAGCATTCTAACACTCCTAAGTGTACATGCAACCCTAAATACCTTGGATCTATGTTTTCTCTATTATACATGCAAATATGATTATTCCAAGGTATTACCCTATCTAGCATACAATCTTTGATACTTGGGTAATAAAACAAGTTAGAAGACATACCTTTTTATGTAGCTTGACTCCTTGAAGCTTAAGAGCCGAGTGCCCCAACTGTGACACCTTAAATGGTTCACACAACACCATGAACATTTGGAATAACTAAGGAATAAAGGATACTTGGTATACATCTCATAAAATCGGTTATGACCTCACTACTATGAACTAGTCATTTTCTTAGCAACAATTTTATGCACCATTGGACTCTTTATATAATGTGGAGGTTTAGGGTTAAACCCTAATACCCATGACCTTTCATTTCCATAGGATCTATGGGTTAAAGCTCCATGGACTATCCATGAAAGCTTAGCCCAACCTAAATGAACTTGGTCCACTACACATATATATCTAAGAGTCCATATTTAATTAGTTCCTTTTGATCATTTAATTAATTATAAATTAATCCTTGATCAATACTAATTAAATAATATGATTATATATTAATATATTAGAACTTATAATATATTAATATAAATCGCTAGTATCCCTTTTTTTCCTCATCTTGTCTATCCAATTGTCCCGATGCCATGCAACCCAAATGGACCATGCCGAGTCGGGTAAAGTACATACCAAATATAGTTATGGACTTAGACACTAATCCAATAGTCTCCCACTTGGATAAGTCTAAAACTATTATTGAGTATGACTTCAAAAACCGACTGGCAATCGTAGCTCTTTAAGCCGCTGTCGAACTCTGACGTTGTAACTGAACTCTGATCTCGTCAATGACTTGTCCATTAGATAAGGGATCATATATTCCTCCATTCTAGATATCAAATGGACTGAGACATGGATTATAATCTTTCTCTCTGTCCATTTGTTGTTTCCCAATTTTCGATTTATGATGACTGACTGATTGAACAAATCAAATCAGTCCTGGCTTGGCCAAGCACTCACATGTGTCATTGCTAAATCATCGAGGGGCCCACATATATCGCTTTTATCCCGAAGGTAAAAGGAATGGATAAACTTCGACTCATATGGCTTGTTCTACTACTTGTTGAATCATACACAAAGGCACGTTTTATAACATCGAGTTACCAAATGCGTTTTCGTGCAATCAATGTATAACCAACTCATAGTAACAACTCATATCTCTAGGTTTGAAGAATATAAGATATTATCGTCTCATGATCACTCGTGATAAAATCCATGAAGTGATTCAAATGAGCGCGGGTTGAATCCAATACTCAGAACTTATGAGCACTCATGAGTGTTGTAGCACCTCTTTGCTATGTCCAACATCTTAGACATCTACAAGCCAACTCAGGACAGTCTTGATTCATATCTACTTCCAACATATGACCGACTGTGGATGGTTTGAATAACTTAGTCATTCAGGAAGAATAACCTAGTTTATTCTGGAAGTCAAAACATGCAAAAATGAAGCACAAGAATAATTGATTCTAGTATGGTATCAAAACCTATGAATATAAATATAACACTTTTTATTTATCACCATACTGATTACTCATTATTCATTGTTTCGGTTTTTATCAACTTTATACTTGAATTAAAAAAACACTAGTTGTCCCATGCTCCAAGCATGTACACTATGTTCTTCTAAACAATAGCTTTGCCATACACCAAGTAAGTACTCTTTGTTTGTCTATGATCCTTACTTTGTGAAATAAACCAATTGAACATAATTTCAATGACTCTAATTTCACACTCCCAAATCCTTATCGAAAATGTAAGAATTCCAAATTCCTATCATTTACCGAAATCTGTTAGATTTTAAACTTATATGCACTGACCCTCTTGTAATGAATATGTACAAAGTCACAAAGACTTGTCAACAGTCATTATAAGGTAATGGAGATCAACTCCATGGAAACTAAGTCTCATATTCAAAGTACATTGCTTTGAACATGCTTCTTGCATTAAGTTTTCTAATCTTACACAGATAACTTCCACCTATGGAGACAACTCCATATTCTCATTTTTTGACTATCACTTCTGAACAAGAGATGCTTCTTTTCAGAATATGTCAATATGCTCCTTCCAAAATTAGCACTATACTTCCAACTGTCCCTGAGCAACCAATCTTTGGTAAACCTTAGATTGTCCTCGACAATTGCTTAACCATTTTAGTCATATCCAATTCTAGACCTTTTCCCTTCTTAATGCCTCTGGTCATTTGGAAAATTTAGAAAGGACAAATATTATAGCACATGCAATCGATCCTGTACCCAAAGCAAATGGGACACGATTCATGATGTCTCACATAAAGACATGATTCTAGACCAGTCTTTTGCCACAATATTTTTATTTGCCATGTTCTCAAAATTTGACTATGAAGAGGAATGTCGTAATCATAATCGAACTTTAAGAACACAATATATAGAATTTCCTTAAGTTGAACCAATCCAACATGAAATTCATATATATATTCTTGACTAAAGATGATTAAGGTCTCAATCTAAGCCTTTAGAACTGAAATGAAGTATATACTCTCCGTTAATTATAGCAAAACAACTTTTTCAACCCCTGCAACTTCACAAATTGAAATTTTTGTTTTCTATAATTAACATTGCTAACTTGCAATACTTATCATAATTATCATGCTCCCACTATCATGATGATTATTAGCATAACACTTATGCTCCCACTAGTTTTGACATGTATCCAGAAAACAGATGGACTTCTAGAAGTCAATACTTTATTGACTTTCTTACCAAAGTTCAGATTTCTAATACGAGATTGCTTTGATAATACTTTATCAAACTCATACACTTTATCTTAGATAGCTTACAGGTGTGTCTAAACAATTTCATAACTATGAAAAGGGATGCCGTAATCATAGTCTCAATTGTTTAGACCTTTGCCATTTCTCATAAGTCCATGTTAGTGTGCCAGTTAACCACGCATGCTCCACTAACGACTTTGAGAATGCAAAGATCATAATTGCTATCTTACTTAAAATCTACTTGTTGGAAGAGTTTCCTCACCATCATTTTCATGAATCGGAGAGAAACCTTGTGACACTTAGATTTTATGGTGTATGTGCTCTTATCCATGTGAATTTGTCAAAACCATAATCACAAGACAAGGTTAGTGAAAAATTCAAACTCATATGGATTGAACTTGTGCAATCTTAACTACAGGGCCTGCCATTGCTTCAAGTAGTTATGCACACAATTGAGAACATGTAGAACTCAAATGTATAGCCAACTTTACTGGAATGGGCACAGAAATGTCAACACGATAGGTTATAAACCTCTAGTCGTGTGCAAGTGATGAAATACAAGTTTTATTCTTGATTAGTTCTTGAAACTATTTCATGATCTTTTATACTCCCACTGTCTTCTTGACCTATAAGACTTTCTTGTCTAATATTCAAGAGATAGTGTGGATTCTAATCAAGACAAACACTTCACACAATTGGCCTTAGTTGGTCTTTGTTCTATCCAAAACATCACAACTTACCAATTTCAAATGTACAAGAGTAGAACACATTTTACTCTTACATTTGACAAGTGTTATAAACCTTCTTAAAGATGTGTCACTCAAGTTACAATCTTGGACTATGACTCTAAGACTTGTTTTGGAACGAAGTATGACTCATCTTCTTGATTTAACCATTTCAACAATTCATGACTCCTCTTCTTAGCCATAGGAATGCACTAAGATATCCTTAGAAGACCAATTGTGATATAGTTTCTTAATCATTAAGATGATCATAAAACCTGATACTAAAGTACCCTCCCATCTTTTCAGATTTGAGAAATTTTTATCTTTCTGCCTAATGTGATTCTTCTCAATTCGTTCTGCCATACATCAAAACTTTTTCAATGTTTCTGAATTATACTGAAGCTTGTAAGTATAACCATATTTACTAAACTTTAGTAAATCATGACGACTAGTCTTATCAATCTTTTGTGGTAGACTCTGACCAGTGCACAAGAATTTGTACTTGATCCCTTAGTCCTTCACTTGAGTCACATATACATGCGAACAAGCAACTAATCTTAATTTTTCCAAAAAAAATGAAAATTCTCATTCATCATACTATACAACTTGCATGATTCCAAGTTTCGGTCCAACTGAAACTTGGGTGATGAGAATCTTTCCTTGTTTGGTAAATTTAGACACTACCACAAATGAAAGAATCAAATTCATATTTCCATTATTGCTATCAGTGGAATCATATAAACAACCATTTTTCACAAATGCCACTGTAAGGATATTTAAAATAAATATAAAATTAAAACCTTTTTATTTTATTTTAAAACTTTGCGGAAAAAAACTTATCCTTACAGTGCAAAAGCATATGAAAAACTTTGTTGTTATCTATTCCTAAGCAATATATCATAACTCCTAAGCAACAGCTCAAAATTCTGGTCACCGAACCATGCGATCGAAATCCATCTTCGCGATCAGAATCAGCATATACTTCCTTTAAGTATCTTCACTTTTCTTTGATTCTTAAAACATCAACATGTGACCCAGTCACATCATGTAATAAGAATCTCATAATAGAAACTTAACAGAGTTAGATAGTGGACTTTACCTGAAGTAGAGTCAAACTTCTTGACTTGATCAACCTTATGATCTTTCAGGTAAATAGGCAGCTTCGCAATCAATGCCCCTTCCTTTGGCAAGAGAAACATATGGACTCTTTGGGAATGGTGTACTGGACTATCACAGACTTGCCTTTCTCTTTACCATTTGGTCAACCGAGTTGACTATGGCCGATCCCTTTTCATTGGGAAGAGAAAGCTTTTACTGGGTATCCAATGTTATCATTGTCAATGTCCATTGAAGGTTTGGAAAGTTGATCTACTAATCAGATTTGCTCTGCCAGTGCTCCAAATCATTGCTGATTAAGTAGCACAAAGCAAATAGATAAGATCATTAAGGGTCATGTCATAGTCCTTTACATGGTAGTCCATAAGGAACTTACTATGTGACTTAGAAAGTGATGGAACATCCAACTTTCTTAAGACTTTGACACCCAACTCTCCCGGCTTGTCAATATGTGACTTTATCTCCAAGATGTGAGCACACATAGACCTTGCTTTACAATAGGGCTTGAGTGATCTTAAACTTTTCAAGAACTTGTGGGTTAGGGAGAATAATTGGAGGAGGTGGAGGAAGTGAAGTTCCAAGAGGTTTGGGAAGATCACAAATGTCTGAACTAGACATCTTTTGGGAGATATTTAAGAAAGTTGATTCAAGGTCCTTAATATAACACCCAATATGAAATATTAAGGCTAGGACCCAACACAATATTTTATAACTTGGAAGAGGGATGCCGTAATCCAAGCTATAGAATATTTGAAGGTAGGTGAATGATGATTCACCAATTTCCACCATGAAAACGAAATAATTTATTAGGTTTTACTTGGATTTGAAACTCCTAGATCTTTTGAGATTCATTGAACTGTTCAATGGCATGTTTCAATCTCGATTGTGCCCTTCAGATTTTGTGACTGGAATGTCGAGGATCACAAAACAAGGTGTGAAGTAACCATGCAAATTACTTGGTACTCTTAAATGTTTATCACCCAACCGATGTGCCGGTTAACCACACACGCTCCACCGGCCTATGATAAACTTTAAGAAACCCTTTGCCTACCTTGTTAAATCAAGCTAGTGTGCCGGTTAACCACACGCGCTCCACTAACCGACTTAAGCAAAGTGCAAAGTGTAATTTCATGGGTTAGCACCTTATTCACATTTTTCCTAATTAACTAAGATTGAGAATTTATAAGTGTTTAGTTACTTAGTATTTATCATTAATACTTTTAATGAAGGGAGAATTATAGTCCTTGTCCTACCCGTTCGGCTAATGACCCTCCACCAGTCAAGGAAGCAGTGGGTGAGAGTGGATACCCATTAAACTGCCATTTTATAGGCAGTAACCTTATACCCCCCTTATAGACCGGCTTCGTGAATGAGGCCTACTAATGGTAAGACGACTTGCTCTTATACATATATATATATATATATATATATATATATATATATATATATATATATATATATATATATTATTAACTTATAATATTATAAAGTATAAGGGTTGAATTTTAACTTTTAAAATCATAAAGGCTTAATTTGGAATTAAAGTATTCATGGAAGAAAACTTTTCAAATTCCAAAACTTGAGGGCAAGTTTTGAACTATTCAAAAACTTTTCAATTCCATAACTTATGTGTTTAAAGTAGTTTTAATTCAACAAACTCTTCAATTTCCATAACTTGAGGACAAGTTATGGAAGACTTTAAACCATTAAAGAATGTGACTTTTCTTTATTCATAACCTATTGAAATATTTATGAGTTTTATGAATCTTAAATGTGACTTTTCATCTAACTTGAGGACAAGTTACAAAACACATTTTAGAATCAACTCTTAGATTAATTTGGATTGAAAACAATAATTTCACATAACATTCCTATTAATCTAAGCAACTCATAAGAACAAGATAATTCAATCAAACTTTTTCATGTAATTAGACTAACCATTAAACTAATACAAAACATGAATTTATTGACAATTATCTTTGAAATTGGATTAGAATAAACATTACCACATCAAAAACAGGTTTATAGGTTCAAAAACAGCTTAGGGTAATGATTCTAGTCCAATTTCAGCCTTAAAAGTCGAAAATATGCTGTCAGGGGCTCCTACTCGTTGAGTGTATGAACCTACTCGACGAGTAGGATGATTTTCCTCATGGACTCGGCGAGTTCATCAGTGGACTCGGCGAGTCCAGTGCCCAGACAGCTAGAAAATCGATTTTTTCAGCTTTTTTCAGCAATTTGCATCAAGTATAATTGAAAACAAGCCTAGACTCTGATACCATTGTTGGGTT
This sequence comes from Lactuca virosa, assembly GCF_052849685.1. Classification (NCBI taxonomy): domain Eukaryota; kingdom Viridiplantae; phylum Streptophyta; class Magnoliopsida; order Asterales; family Asteraceae; genus Lactuca; species Lactuca virosa. The sequence goes on from NC_136434.1 coordinate 267,645,431, forward strand.
TTGAGCATTCTAACACTCCTAAGTGTACATGCAACCCTAAATACCTTGGATCTATGTTTTCTTTATTATACATGCAAATATGATTATTCCAAGGTATTACCCTATCTAGCATACAATCTTTGATACTTGGGTAATAAAACAAGTTAGAAGACATACCTTTTTATGTAGCTTGATGCCTTGATGCTTAAGAGTCGAATGCCCCAAGTGTGACACCTCAAATGGTTCACACAACACCATGAACATTTGGAATAACTAAGGAATAAAGGATACTTGGTTTACATCTCATAAAATCGGTTATGCCCTAACTACTATGAACTAGTCATTTTCTTAGCACCAATTTTATGCACCATTGGACTCTTTATATAGTGTGGAGGTTTAGGGTTAAACCCTAATACCCATGACCTTTCATTTCCATAGGATCCATGGGTTAAAGCTCCATGGACTATCCATGAAAGCTTAGCCCAACCTAAATGAACTTGGTCCACTACACATATATATCTAAGAGTCCATATTTAATTAGTTCCTTTTGATCATTTAATTAATTATAAATTAATCCTTGATCAATACTAATTAAATAATATGATTATATATTAATATATTAGAACTTATAATATATTAATATAAATCGCTAGTATCCCTTTTTTTCCTCATCTTGTCTATCCAATTGTCCCGATGCCATGCAACCCAAATGGACCATGCCGAGTCGGGTCAAGTACATACCAAATATAGTTATGGACTTAGACACTAATCCAACATGAATAACTTGTATAACATCATACTTGTGGTTATAGGATACATCAAAAGTTAATTACACATGGGAAGAATTTCCTAGCCTTAAAATACTAGTTGTGACACCAAAGTTATCAACACAAGTCACAGTTTCGTACACTCCATTACAAGGTAAAGTTATAAACATAAAGCACCATTTTTGAAAGCAGAAATTGCACCAATACCATAATGAAAAGAATTTTTAAAACCTTGTATAGACAATGCGTGAAATGAAATAATGTTTCGTATCATTTTTGATGAGTAGCAACAATTTAATAAGTCAATCCTAACATCACTACTAAACACAAGCTCATTAATCCCAAGAAACCATGAATGAGAAAGTTGTGTGTTATTGACTTGGATAGTGTAAATACCTGATGAGGATGCCTTGACCTTTCCATCCTTCAAGTCCTGAAAGTATTTTGGGTAGCTTCTTCTCCAAGGACCCTTTTTGCCACAATGGAAGCAAGTAGCGTATTTTGGATCAGTGATCGCAGGAACATCAAAGTTAGGCTTTTTCTTGGACCTACTACTATACCTTTCAGCATGGGCCTTCCCTTTCTTGGTGGATTAGGAACGAGCCTTCATCTTTTTCCCTTTTTTCAGATCTACTGGCTAGGACAGGAGAATTTGTTATTGTAGGACCATGATTCTTCTTCAACCCCGACTCAGCAGTTTGCAACAAATTATGGAGTTGATTCAATGTCGTCTCCGTTTGTTCAAATGATAGGTTAAGACAAATTGATCATAACTAAGAGGAAAGGAGCATAGGACCATGTCAATGGCCAACTACTCATCGAATTATAGATTGAGCCTCTGGAGTTGATCTACGTACCTTTGCATTTTCTGTTTGTGAGCACAAACCGATTCTCCTTCCTTGAGCTTCCATGCCATAAGAGATTTGACCACTTCATAGCCCTCTTGTCTGGTCTTCTTATGGAAATTTCCAGAAAGGTCAAGACTCATCTCATATGGCCAGTAGTCCTCATAGAACTTGGCCAGGTCAGGTGCCATAGCGACCACCATGATGCAAGCGACCTTCGTGGCGTCATCAGAATGTTTGTTATAGGAAGCAATTTCCTCAGGAGTAGCGGTGGAATGATCGATTTCAACAAGAGGGTTATTGAGGACATATTCTTTTCCCTCGTATCAAAGATTCATCTTCAAGTCTCATCCAATCCATGTAGTTGGGACCAGTGAGCTTCTCTTTTAGCAAAATCGAGAGTAGGGAGAAGTTTGAGTTCTAGGAAGCATTTTGAGTAGTTGCGTGTTCACCATTTCCAAACATCTATATAAAGAGGCATAGTTTTTAGTTAGTGATATAAATCCTTAATATTTTAACCCAAAATGAATATTCAAGGCTAGGATCCAAAAATACAATTTACAACAAAGAAAAGGGATGTCGTAATCTAAATGTGAATTTGTTAAGGTATGTAATAAAAATTTACCAATTCCAATCTATCATGAAATTCCTAGATATTTTGAGATTCATTGAATCTTATCAATGACATGTTTAATATCAAATTATGCTCTTCAAATTGTGATTGGGATGCCGAGAATCACAAATAACATGTGAATAACCATGCAAACCCGCTTGACAACATCGATGTCATTTATCATCTCAAATTAATATGTAGGTTAACCACACATGATCCATTAATAATGATAAATTTCTATTTTTCCATCACACATCTTTATAATCCTAAATTAGTGTGTCGGTTAACCACACACGCTCCACTAACGACTTATAAAGAGTGTTGTGTGTTTTCATGGATTAGCATACATTTCCCATTTTGTCCTCAAGTAACTAGAATTTGGATTTTCTAAATGTTTTAGTTACTTTATAGTATCATACTTTTAGAGGTAATGTCCTATCAACCCGTTCGGCTAACGACCCTCCACCACGTAGAGGAGCGGCAGGTGAGAGTGGACACCCATTCAAAGGTCATTTTACAGGCTGTTACCTTATAACCCCTTTATAACATAGTTTCGTGAATGAGGCCTACTAACGATCGAATGACTTGTCTGATACATATAGTATATTAAACTTTTAATTATATATATATATATATATATATATATATATATATATATATATATATATATAAGGTGTATTTTAAAACTTTTCAAAATACAAGGTTTACATATTAATTAACTAAATTATCATATAATTAATTAATCAATTTAAACATATTATGAATTTATACCCTTTAATTACATTACTCTTAAATTAATTATTAAATTCATAAGAGATAATTCAATTTAATTTTATCTAATTATAAATTATCAATCAAGGATATCTCATAATATTTAGGGTTTTATGGATTATCACACAATGCATTTAAAACTCGGAATCTAAACGAATTAATACAAAATAATTACCAAAATTAACACATAAATCTGATTAGGATGATGAAAACTCAAAGTTGTGGAAAACGCTGAGCACACGTTGTGAGATCAGTATTTCGAAAAAAAACATTTTAGTTTCATCCAACTCATGTGGAATAAATGTTTGAAAAGTCTAGTCTTTGATACCATTGATGGGTTTTATATATGACAACTATGTACAATGTGGAAAACAATTAACAATTAATAGGGTACATGCATCCTATAAAAGATCTATGTCATACACTTTGATAGCAACATACATTGAACAACTAAATTTGCCTAACCCTAGTGTAAATCGAATATTACATAGTTTAGGATACATACCTTTGATTTGTTATAGAAAACAAATCAAACCAATCCTTGAAGTTATGAAGCTTGGAAAGACTAGCACCAAAGAGAAGATGCCTCTATTGGCTTATACCCAAACCTTAGCAACAAGAACACAAGATGAGAGAAAAGGAGGGTAAGGAATTTAGGCTATAGAAGAATAAGAATCCATGGCCGGAATTATGATCCTTATGGTACTATTTATAGGTGATAAGGAATCCTTGGATAACACTCAATTGAATATAATAGTAATATCTCAAAATAGGCAGTTATCCAAATCTTTTACTTATCGTCCAAGGCTTCCACAAAACCATCCCCATCAGGGAGGTTCTAGAATCTCTTCATTGCTCATCTTTTGAACAATGTCACCCTTAGGCCCTACACTTCCAATTAATTTAATTAATCCCAAAAATTAATTCCAATTAATTTGTGCTTAATTCTAAATTAATAATTACCATTTATAATTAATATATAATCATATAACATATTAATAAATTATCCACTCTCTCCAAATATAATTATTCTCAGTTGTTGGTTCTGAGGGTAACCCAAAAAGGACTTTGCTTTTATTTCAATAATATACTAATTTAGTTATTAGCTTAGACACCTAAGTAAACGTATGGTTTAGTACTTCGAGAAAAGAAAATGGTTATTCAATCTATGTTCTTTTTAATGCATTAAAGGATTTTTTTTAAAACACTATTTGGTTTTCCATCCCACACTTTTATTATAAAAATTATTCGAATCTTACATTGGTTCGTATCGCATAAACATTTAAAATAGTTTGTGATTTTGAAAAGATAATCCTTATATTTGGTTGTAATGAGGCTGTTATTTTAAGTTCCTATCACACTTTACCTTTACAGATCTATCGAATGTAAACGATATCCTCATTTCATGTAACTTTTCCAAAAATTTCCTTTTCCTTTTTTATATTTATGCAAAAAATAAACACTAAAATAACTAAAAATAAAATATTTTTGGTTTTTTTTATATAATGCGGAAAAATAGAAATTAAAATATTTTTGGACTTTTTCGACTATTTTTTATGCAAATGCACTGCAGAAAATGAAAAATGAAAATATTAACTAAAAAATTGAAATCTTTTAAAACTTCTAACGAAAAATGAAATTTTTGACACTAACCCCCTCCAAGGCTTAAAATGAAGCATTGTCTTCGATGCTTAAAGAAGAAATGGACAGCTCAATAAAACAGATAAAAACAAAAGGTTGCAACTAGAAAAGAATGTACCTAATATGTTTGTAGAAATTTCTATTTCTGACGAAGATGTTGGCAAAAATTTTAAATTTCAGTAACTTAGAAGATCCTCTGGTTTCTCCACGCTTGCTTCGAGTTGCGACCACTCTTTATTGAAAACAGACAAATAAACTACGCATCAGTTTGTCTCCTGAAAAGCCGCCCTTTTTTTAAAGTCGCCGGCTCGACTGTGTCCAACCAGATTTGTTAAATGGTGTGGCTAGGACTTCTCTTTAGCTCAACTATTTTCTTTCTCATTCTAGATCCCTTCACATACAAAGATTTCTGATACGGTACGTGCACACAAGACTGAAAGATTTTAGAATTTTATCAAATGAAATGTTTTTCTTCAGTCTTTTCAGAAATTTCCTCATCCTTTTCCCCAAGCTTTTTCCTTTTTAACTTTTTTCTGATTCTTCCTTAGCATAACTCATCTGCTCCTCCTTAAGCTTGCCTTTTTTTTGTCAGCTTTATTTCAGCCCCTTCAGCAGAAATCATATTCTCTTTCACCTCCCCAAGCTTGCTTTTGTTCAGCTCCTTTGATGCATAATTAGTTATTTTTTGTCTAAAAATATTTCTTGCACAAAATCATTAGAAAACTCATAATAGTCCTCAAGTAAAGAACTCTTAGTACCCGAAATTTAATAGAAAGATTATCAGTTGGAATATCAACATCTTTTATTTTGAAGTTTACCTCATCACATTCAAATTCCGTAGAGAGTGTACTAGCAAAAACATCAATTTTCGATTTAGTAGTTTCCATAAAAGGCATTCCTAAAATACTTGAGTTTTTGTTTGATACGTTTAATTTCTCATGTCCAAGATGTAAAAATAAGCAGGAAAAATTAAGTCTTTCACTTGGACGAACATCCTCCAATACACCTTTTGGGTGTACTGTCGAGTGATCAGCCAATTGAATGATAGTCCCTGTCTTTTAAAAATATCCCAATTTTAATTTTTCAAAAAAAAAGGGGGAAAACATTGATTGAAGCACCTAGGTCAAGCACGACTTTTGAAAAATTTAGGCTTCCCAATTTACAAGTAATCGAGATAATTCTCGGATCCTTGCACTTTGGAGGTAAGTCTTTTTGCAAAATAGCATTTTTTTACCTTATGAAAGGTGTCCATGATTTCCTCGTCCTCTCGCTCGTGCTTCATGTTTTTCAGTCGTGATGGGAATGATAGAACTTGCTTGTACTTCTTCAAAATTGGCTTCACTGGCTTGGGAGTTTCTTTTTCATCCATCTTTTCAGCTTCTTTCTTACCCAAAACTTCTTTAATTGTCTTTATTTTTAATAATATTTCTAAGGTAGTGTGATGATTGTCACCTCCTGAGGTTTTATGTCGGAGATCTTGAATGATCAAGAGTTTTCTTCGTATATTCTTCTTACTTTTTTGTTACATTAATCTGTCACAGTTTGCATTGCTTTTACACGATTTATTAAGAATATTTATATCTGATTACATCTTTAGCATACGATATTTATCTTGGGATACTTTATAGTATCTTGCTATTTTTGAACATATTATTATTCTTTTCAACATTTTCTACATATCTGCCACTTTAACACTATTTTTGTCCCAGTTTCAAAATGTACACATACTCATATCTTGGATTAAATCAACATTATGTAACTTATTTTCTTTATAAAAAGCCATAGAATTACTGTCATGTTCCCAAGATCCCGGGCACGTCCAAGATCTTTGACATTTTCTAAAATCTTAAGCACCTGATAAATCTTCTTCTTAAAATCTTTACAAAAAACATCACACCACACTTACTAATTTGGTTACTAAATCACTTGTGCGATCTTTGACAAAATAATAATATAGCTCGATTAGGTTCACCGCCTAATGTGTGCAACAATCTGGTTGCGATAAAGTCAATTTTATAAATTTAAAATTTGATATGTATTTTATATATGTTAAATCACACATCAAGTTTTTGTTGTCGTTGTCATGGATCCAACACGGGTCACGCACGCGAGAGGCAGAAATACTTACCACTATACTACAACGACAAGTACACCTTGAGTCTAATAGCTTGGGAACTTGGTACACACACCTTGAGGTTAGGGAATTTTTAAAGGGTATATTCAAAGTAATGCATAAATGAGTATTGTTTAGACTGATAGATAAGCATTTATGAGAATTGTGAGTATTTAAAACTTTGAAAAAAATTATTTTACTGATGCAATTCGTTGCTGGAGCAAAAAGGTTGAAAACGAAGCTGTAATGCAAAGATTCAAGCATGTTTTGAAAGAGACAAAGCACGTCACGCCTTTTAGCTAAGAGCGTCGCGTCCCAGACAAGATGAATTAGAGGAAACAGAACAAACTCTTAGTCATGACGCGAACCTTACATTGTCGCGATACGTTTGTCTGTTGGAGTCTATAAATAGATGCGAAAATTTGACATAATGATAAATCCACACAATTTGGTTGACAAGAAACCTCTACAACACCGTCTTAAGGGTGTAGAAGGCGTCAGGAGGGACGTTAAGTTGATATGGAGAAGGAAACAGGTGAACGCAGGGAAGAAATTATGTGAACATCATCTTTTTTAGGGTTAGAAAATAATCCACGTGTGTTTTACCTCTATGGTTGCAGAGATTAGAAGTGCTAGTTTCATATCGTTAATATAAGAGGACGTGCAAATGTTTTGATGTATGTGGTCTTCGAAAAAACAAACAATCTACAGGAAACTACGAGTCAAAACAAATGCTCTCCCGCAAACATAAGAGGTTAAAAGATTTTTTAAACAAAAAAATAAAATAAAAACCATGTTAGTGTCTTAATGCTAGCTTTTAATGTGATTTTTTATATAATAATTGTGATCAAATGAACTCTTTGAAAGAGTAAGTGGTAGTTATATGATTGAAAAAAAAATACAAGTATGATATAAGCTTTTGTACTTTAAGATTTAAAACTTGTAAATGTTTTGATATGGTATTTATATATACTATTAGAGAATATATTGTTTTCTAAATAAAAGATAATATTTAAATGTGATTTCATAATATAATGTAGAGTTAAGACAATTAAGATACCTCATGAACCGGAAAAGGGATGACTCTATCGAGACCGTATATCCCTTCATGAAGTATATGTAGAGGAAAAATAAATAAAATAAAAAGAACCAAAAAGAAAAGAATAATATTTTGTTCCAATTATTATTATTATTATTATTATTATTATTATTATTGAAGTAATCTCTATATATATTAAAGCAGAAACCTAATTACATCACCTAAAACAATCTGGCCCTTCAATGTTTTTCATTGATTATTTTAAACCACTGGATCAATTTCGCTGATGTCATCGTAACAAAAGGGAACTACAAATACGCCTTTGTTAGCGTCTATAACCATTTTCCCTCCAAAACAAGGATTGCTCTCTTCCTCTTTCTCTCTTTGATGAAGATAATATCAAGCGTCGATGATCTCTCCAATTTCTATCCATGTTCTTCCTCCTCAAGAGCGGATGATCTCTCCAATTTCAATCCATGTTCTTCTCCATCAATGCATCTCCTACATCGTGTTTGTCACCAACAACTTGAAATTGATATTTACTACCAAAGATTATCATATCGCGCTTTTCTTCTTCTCAAGGTATTTGAATTTTTATGAATCTGCAACTGGTTTTCCATTTTGATTATTCTAACGGGAATTTTGATTTGAATCACTCTTATTTGGGTTTTAGGTTTATATTATGCGTATCCGATTTATGTTTCTATCTTTGGTTTTTTAGTAATCAAATCGAAATGGTATTGATTCGTTCTGGATTTGACTGCAATTAACGAAATTAAACAGGCTGTTGGATGTGAAGCAAGGTGTAAACAAAGATGGGAAGACAGTCCTCTTGTGTGAAAATTCTTAAAAAAAGTACCATTTCGATTGACAAAATGGTTAAAATTCTTAAAAAAAGTTAATTCGAAGATTGCTAAATAACTTGTATCATTTCAGATATTGACCCTTTGGTATAGAGCTCTAGAAGTCCTTTTGGATGCTACTCATTATTCAACAACTGTTAACATGTGGTCCATTGGCTGCATATTTGGTACTCATTCTTTCTGAATTAATTAAGTCTGTTATGTATTAAGTCAAAAAAACACTAATGTGTTCTTGAAATTTGAAGACAGCAGTAGTCAGAACACAGCCGATGGCATTGTTACCACCTACACATACTATGATTATACTTCTGGATTCATCCATCATTGCAATCTTACTGATTTGGAAGTACTAATTTTGATTTCTACTACCAAACTTTCTTATAATTCGTCAACATTAATGATCTTTACCCTAATTAAAAGAAAATTTTGTTTGGAATCATATTGATTAGTTCTGTTTTGCAGCATGATACAATTATATTTCAACTATTTTTTTAAAAGTATATATACATTATATCATCCTACTTTGCAAATCTGCAATAGGATCCCAATATTTGACTTTACCGGTTAGACTTTGGCCAAAAAGTTACTTCTTCATCCCTTAATCTTTGGCTTAAGCCACTGAGTTTGTTATTCCACAAACAATATTTTATAACAATAATTTTTTTAATTGTTCGTAACAAACTATGTTGACCAAGTCTATTATTGTCAATTTTTTTTAAGTTTAAATAACAAACTATGTTGACCAAGTCTATTATTATCAATTTGTTTTAAGTTTAAAGGTAATCTCCTTAATCTTTGGCTTAAGTCACTGAGTTTGTTATTTCACAAACAAAATTTTATAACAATAATTTTTTTATTGTTCGTAACAAACTATGTTGACAAAGTCTTTTATTGTCAATTTGTTTTAAACTTAAATAACAAACTATGTTGACCAAGTCTTTATTGTCAATTTGTTTTAAGTTTAAAAGTAATTTACTTATGCCCAAGGGTATAATTGTCAACACGAGCACATACTCTACAAATTTTAATTTCTTTCATGAATCTTATATTCTTATTTATGCAGATTATCATTCCAATTATACCGTCAATCATAAACACTTTCCAAAATAATTATATGTATACTTATCATGTTTCAATATATAGAATCCAGACATTTATGATTAAATCGTTTAATAAGGAAATATTATATTTAAATCTTTTCAAATTCATGTACCCTTGTCAGTTTCAAATCCGGTCATTTGATTATATCTTATTAATTATGGATGTAAATCATATTTTTTTTATAATTATTTTAACTTAATATAATATTAGGACTCATGTTTTCCAGTTATACCATTTTCCATATTTTGTTATGATATATATATATATATATATATATATATATATATATATATATTATAAAATCACTGTTTACCATTCTATATATCCTTATGAACCCTATATAATGCTACGTATCATACAAATCACGAAAAAAAATTGTTTCTTCAACCTCTCAATCACGAAAAAAAATTGTTTCTTCAACCTCTCTTTACACTTGCTGCTGCCTACTTCCATCATCCATCATCCATAACAGGTTTCATTATCCTCTGCAATGTTTGTTTTTGTTGTTATATTATAAATCATCCATGGAATGGTGTTTTGAATATGATTATCATGTATGCAAACTGCTTTATTTTTTCCTTTCTTTCGTGTTAAAATATTTAATAATTCTAACTCTTCTTAATTCACATTCTATCATCGAACTTCCTTTGCCGAATGCTATTTGATTTCCGTCTTTATTGAATTGAAAACTGTTTTTTTTGTGAAGGTGCGGTTTACACTTTTTCCTTCATTAAAACAACAATCATGACAGCAACAATCGCTGTCAAGGTGCATAAAACCAACATGCTGGAATATATCGATGTATTAGGCAACAATGTTTACAAATAATATGGACCATTTATGTTACAATCTCCAAATGAACATGTATTCAATATATTCTGTCACATGGATCATAATATAATTTCACTTTCAATGTTGTCCCATATTATCATTAATAACAATTATATTTCAACTATTTTTTAAAAGTAAATACACATAATATCATCCTACTTTGCAAATCTACAATAGGATCCAAATATTTGACTTTACCGCTTAGACTTTGGCCTAAAAGGTACTTCTTCATGCCTTAACCTTTGGCTTAAGCCACTGAGTTTGTTATCCCACAAACAAGATTTTATAACAATATTTTTTTATTATAGTTCGTAACAAACTATGTTGACTAAGTCTATTATTATCAATTTGTTTTAAGTTTAAATAACAAACTAGGTTAACCAAGTCTATTATTGTCAATTTGTTTTAAGTTTAAAGGTAATCTCCTTAATTTTTGGCTTAAGCCACTGAGTTTGTTATTCCACAAACAATATTTTATAACAATAATTTTTTTTATTGTTCCTAACAAACTATGTTGACCAAGTCTATTATTGTCAATTTGTTTTAAGTTTAAATAACAAACTATGTTTACCAAGTCTATTAGTGTCTATTTGTTTGAAGTTTAAAGGTAATTTCCTTATGACCAAGGGTATAATTGTCAACACGAGCACATACTCTACAAATTTTAATTTCTTTCATGAATCTTATATTCTTATTTATGCAGATTATCATTCCAATTATACCGTCAGTCATAAACACTTTCCAAAATAATTATGTGTATATTTATCATGTTTTAATATATAGAATGAAGACATTTATGATTAAATGGTTTAATAAGTAAATATTATCTTTAAATCTTTTCAAAATCATGTACCATTATCAATTTAGAAACAATCATTTAATTTAATCTTATTAAAAATGATTTAATTCATCTATTTTTGATATATATTTTTATTTAATATAAAATCACGACACATGTTTCCAATAATATCTCTATATTTGTTCACCAACTTTAATTCGTTATTATCTTCACCAATATTCTTTAATTACATTATTTGTATAATCATAAGGACTGTTAATAGATGCTTCAACAACTCTATTTGCTAGAAGTGTTGGCAAAACTGTTATTTCCATATGTTCGCAAATGGACATTGCTTACTTTTGATTTATTACCATATCACATTAGACAAACCTCACAATTGCAGATGCGTTCATTAAAATTAATAAGATATAAGTTTTTTTTAGACTATTATACTAATTATTTTAAATTAATATTTACTTTTATTTTAATATTTGATACATGTTATGTATGTTAGGATATTTAATATAATTATGCCATATAGAACATAATATAATTTTAAGATCCATTTATAGGTTAAAATCTGTGTAATACACATGTTGATAATATGAATGAGCAAAAATAACAACGTACTTTGAAAGTATGTTGCTATAAATAACATAAATTGTTCATGTTACTATTTTTTGTTAATAATTTTTTTTATAGTTTTAGAACTCAATAAAATTATATATTTCGGCATATAACCCTAAAATAACAATCGAAATTATATAGGTTTTGTTCATAACCCTAAAATAACAAAGTATACTTCGAAATTAAAAAAAAAAACAAATAATATTTAAATAATAAATTCCAAAGACGTTTATATGTTTTTTATGTGTTCATCCGCGTTTAACGCTAGTTATAATCTAGTTTTAGATAAGAAAATAGAAGTCGATGGATAATCTTCTCTCGTAATCTTCGTTCATCTTCGTTCCAAATTGAAGGGATTGTGAACTGTGATGGAAATAAGCTTAACATGTCTTTTTTTTTTTTTTTTTTTCATTATTTCAATAACACCATTATTATTTATTTTTTTCCATCCTTTTTTTCTCTCCATACATTCCTTTCAATTCCTTTTATTTTCCTTTACTGTAACTCGGAATTAGAAGAATTTTACCTTAATTACCTTAATTGATTGAAATAGTATTATTATTATTTTAAATTTGTTATTCATTTGGATTTCAAAAAATCTAATTACAAAATAATACAAAATTGTCAAGAAAAAAGGTTTTGTAAAATCAACTTTTCTTAAATAGATTTCAAAATAAGAACATATAATAAACACGTATATTAGTTTTCTCTTTACCAAAAAGTCAATTCAAATCACACCCAATTATGATAAAAATCGCCAACGCGTATTCTTCTTCCTCATCCCACTTTCTCTCCTAATTCCAACTATAAATATCACCTTCCAAACCAATTCAATTCACTTCATTTCCTTCCTTTTCACTGTAAAATTCATATATTTTATGTCTCACAGACCCGTGATTCCTCATTCTTCCTCCATAGCCTTTGGGCTCCATTCCCATCTCCTTGTTTCCAGTGATTTGAATCCTAACTGGTCCTTTTGATTCTTCCATTATTTTTTTTTCCAATTTTGATTTCTGCTCAAATGGGTGTCAAAGGATTCGTTGAAGGTGGTGTCGCTTCCATCATCGCAGGTTGTTCTACTCATCCTCTTGATCTAATCAAAGTCCGTATGCAGTTACAGGGCGAATCCGCCCCTGTTTTTGCTCTCAATGGCTCTAGTGGTGCAACAATCACCATGCCAAGGCCGGTGGCGGCCGGACCCATATCGGTGGGTGTGAAGATATTTCGGACTGAAGGCGTTGCTGCTTTGTTCTCCGGCGTCTCTGCCACAGTTCTCCGTCAGACGCTCTACTCCACCACCAGAATGGGTCTGTACGAGATCTTTAAAGAAAAGTGGTCTGACCCAAACACCGGTAACCTCACGCTAACCAGGAAGATCGGATCCGGGTTGTTAGCTGGTGGGATCGGCGCTGCCGTCGGGAACCCAGCTGATGTCGCTATGGTGAGGATGCAAGCCGACGGGAGGCTCCCGGCTGCTCAACGGAGGAACTACAAAGGTGTTGCAGATGCGATCTCGAGGATGGTGAAGCAGGAGGGTGTAACCAGTCTCTGGAGAGGATCGTCGCTGACGGTGAACAGGGCGATGATCGTGACGGCGTCGCAGCTGGCGTCGTACGATCAGATCAAGGAGACCATATTATCAAAGGGGGTGATGGGAGATGGGTTGGGGACACATGTAACGGCGAGCTTTGCAGCAGGGTTTGTGGCGGCTGTGGCATCGAATCCGGTGGACGTAATAAAGACTAGGGTAATGAACATGAAGGTGGAGGAAGGGGTGGAGCCACCATATAAGGGGGCGGTGGATTGTGCAGTGAAGACGGTGAGGGCGGAGGGGCCGATGGCATTATACAAAGGATTCATACCAACGATTTCAAGACAGGGTCCGTTTACTGTGGTGCTCTTTGTGACACTAGAGCAAGTGCGTAAAATCCTCAAGGATTATTAAATGCGATAGACAAGATATTAAATTAAATTAAATTAAATTAAATGAGAGATAGTGATGATGAAGAGAAAAAATACTAGTAATTTATATATGGATGATAAAATATTATTATATTTTTCAATTATGTCATTTATATTAGTAAAATAAGGCCGCTGTTAGCAACCAACATAGTCTATGATCATGTTAATAGTCATGTATATTGTGATATTTTAATTCGTCAGTCGTCACACATCAGGATCAAAAGTTGGATATATTTACGTTTAAATAAGCTTAATAACTTATTTATTATGATATTTATTAAAGCATATAACGAATCAATTTTTTATACTATTATGTAGCTAAAATGTTAATTTGTTATAATATATTTTTCTAATTTATGAATGCATAAATTAGCAAAAGATTGATTTTTGTAAAATTTTATGACAATGAATTGTGGTTATATAAAAAATAATTATCCACGCAGTTTCATAAATTGATAAACCTTTATTTAAATCTACAAAGTATCGCATTTATAAGATCTATTCGAAACAATAATGTATGATTGAGTATTTGAGTCTTAGACCAAAGGGAGTGGTTACGGTACCACCCCTGCCACATCATCACAAACACCGCTCCTCCATCACGGTTTGGATGCGGTGGAGGCCGCACTAACGGTACCCCATATTTTCAAAACAACTGACCGTTGAACGGTTGAAATTTAAAAAAAAATGTTTTTTTTTTCTTTTTCTTTTTAACCAAACTAACTCCAAACACTTCATATTTTATCTTTTTGTTTCCAAAACCTTTGAAAATGTTTTCAAAACCTTTGTTTTCGAATCCAATCACACTACATCGGATGTTCGTGTTGGTTTCAACCTCAACGATGATGAGCACATTCAAGTGCCACCACCCCCCGACCGATGGTAAGGGACAAAACAAAAGGCAAAGACAATGACAAAACGTCGGAGTCGGATGAATTGAAAGAAATGGACGACAATGTGCAATGCATAAAAGATAAAATAAATTTTTGCAACTTGCTTCGGATAGAGAGGCTCGGAAAACAAAGGGACAACGACATGAGAGTGCTAGCGATGGACACATCGAATATGATCGGGGATGAGCTTCAAGTTATTTTGGCGATGAAGGAGGACGTCAAAAAACGTTACGCCAATCGTTTTTAATTTATAGTTTTTTTCCAAGTTTTTAATAGTTTGATGTGTGTATTTTTTTTTGAAGTTGTAGGTTTAATATTTCTAGTTTGCTTTTCTAAATTTTTAGTTTTTTTTAAGTTATACAATGTAATGATACTTTTATTTTTAATTAATGAAATATTATGTTTTTTGTTAAATAAAATTTTTATTTATTAAAAAACAACCAAAGTGTGGTACCACTAATTGGATGTGGCAACAAACCACACGTTTGTGGTAAAAACACACGTGATGCCTACGTGACAGTGTGATTCCATGAGGGAGTGTGACACCACTCCCTCCCGTCTTAGGTGTTTGTTTGTTGCCGGTGGAGATATTTTTTGTTCTTGTTTTATAAAAGACTACAAACAAGTTGTCTTCTAGAAAACTTAGGAACCCACTTCTAAATTTGCACACATAGCGGAGCTAGGTGGTTTTCGGGTAGCTCGGGATGCTCCTCATAAAAATTTCAGTAGTTATTTTTTTTTTGAATTTTGTTTTTCAGTAATGTAATTTTTTTTGAATTTTTTTTGGGGATACCCATTTACTCCCCCTACTTTGATCCTGACTCCGCCAATGTTTGCAGATGTTAAAAGGTAAATACATGCTCCATTTTGAACCCTAAAAAAAGATGTCTCGTTTTTCTTCTTCTGTGCGTATCGTTATTCTTCATTAATAACTGGGATTGAATTTGGGTTATGCGTAAAGAGATTGCTATGAAATATTTGCAAGAAGATGAAAACAAGAATCTGAAAGATTGTTTTTGATGAAATCGTTTTCTTGACTTGTATATGAATGTGATTATTATGTTATGATGATTCATATTTATTATTGTTGGATTAATGTGTTTAAGATCTTAACTAAATTGGTATAATCTTAGTGAATAAAAATAAAGTTTTTTTTTGGTTGCCATCAAAACCGAAAGTAGTTTCGATTGATATTAAGAGACAAATGAAATGATTTGTTAAAATATTATTGTAGCCTATAAAACCCATAAGTGGTATCAGAGTTTAAGATTTTCTATTTTAGTACAAATATGAAACTGAAAAAACAAACCTGATGAAATCGCAAATCTGCTCTAGCAACGACATGGTGAGTCTTCTACCATGTCGTGGCGAACCTCTTGGAAAGAATTATGGGATTTATTTTTCTTTTTTGAATTATAGGATAATTATTAGTGTTTAATAGTTACTTTATCATTCTCTCTCAACTACTGTATCTCTCTTGGAAAGAATTATGGGATTTATTTTTCTTTTTCGAATTGCAAGTGACCTGGACATCTACCAGTTGTCGTTGTCTTCCTCTCAATCTTGACTTTTTGGCCCTCTGTCACTTGATCATTCTCTCTTAACTACTGTATCTCTCTTGTAAAGAAGAAGGTGGTGTGGAGCAGATACAGATAAAGGAGAAATCATTATAAAAAAGAAAGAAAAGAGATGTCACGGTAAAAAAGATACATTGGTTGAGAGAGAGCAGATATGATAAATGTATTTTATGAATGTACTAAATTGTCATAAATCTGTTGAATTGATATATAATTGTCCAAGAATGGCACTACTTTGATGAAATTTTACACATTATGTGCAGGTAACTACTTAGTGCTAAATTAGGCGGAACCCGCAAGAAAAACGAGCAAAAGGAAGCTAACAAGCATGGGAGACGAATTGCTAAAAGAATGAAGAAAATTGGTGCTGAGAAATTTGACCACTCTTCAACGTTTGGATCATATCTCAATATCTGGAGCTCCGATTGACATGAAGAAATAAGTTTCGCAAACTAGACAAAATTTCCTACAACTTTCATGTTTTGGGTTTTTACTGATTCTACCGTTTTCATCACCAAAAAGGGGCACCAAAGATGAAGGACGTCCTAGAACGCGTCTAAGACGCCCCATAGGACGCCTAACGTTTTAGGCCATTTTCAAGTGCAAATCAAGGACGACAGAAAGCCTGTAAAACGCCACGAAGGACGTCCAGACGTCCTATGTGACGTCTAAGACGCCCACTATGACGTCGACGCGGAAACAACTCCGAAAATCTGTTTTTCAGCACCTATTTAAAAGAGATTTAACCCTAATCGACTTAGGACTTCTTCCCTACGATTTTCCACAGTTTTGGAGGGTTCCAAACACATTCAAAGCTTCTCCAAACACGTTTTTGATCATTAATTTCCAAATCCAATACGAGAAATCACCAAATTCATTATCATTCAACGTTTGAAGATCGTTCAACCGACGGATCTACATCAATTCAATCAAGCTCCAAATTTGATTATTTCATCCCCAAGGTTTCATCGTTCCATAGTTGATTGATCATTAGACTTCATTGATTTTATGATTTCAAGTTGGTTTGTGAATTTTAGCATTAATTCCATTGTTTATATTGAAGTTGTGTGTTTTGTTAATCATATGGAAGGCTAAACCACCTAGGTTACTTCCGGGAACGTTGTAGGATGTTAGGATGAACACGTTTTGATTATTACTTTTATTCTAGTCAATTTCAGTTATTGTTTCATTCTTAAAGTTATGATTTTTACTTACAGTAATTGGAGTTGGGTTTTCTTATTGTGTGATATTGCAACTAAGATAGGGTATTGTTAATTCACTAATCATTCTGAATTCAAGTAGTTTAGGAACTAAGATGATCAGTTGAACCCACATACGTTATTCCGAATTTGTAGTATTATATACTCAACATTGTAATAGGTAATCGTAAGACACATTATCGCCAAAACACTAGTTGTTCCTAATCCAATTAGACATAGGGAGTAAGACAACTAGTTGGAATAATATATTGTGTGCTCAAAATTATTTGTTGCAAGTTAATCAACCTTAATTATGTCTAGGTAATTAAATTGGAATTTAAGGGAAGAAAAACGTGTAAGTCCAACCATCTGAACAACTGAACCGGAAGTATCTTGTTTTTTTTCTCATTGATAGTAGTTTGTTTTAGTAGTTCTTGCATTACCAAGTTTTTAGCTTTTTCATCAACTTTTAGTTCAAATAATTTCGTGACAACTGCTAGTAGTAGTTTTTCGTTGACTATTTTAACACAAAGTTTGACCACAAACTCCTCGTGGATTCGACCCTTACTTACCCTAGCTATCTAGTGCGTGTGAGGTTTATTTTTGACCGAGACAACGACCTCGATCAAAATTTGGCGCCGTTGTCGGGGAGATTGTGCGCTTAAACTATTGTGTTGAAGTAGTCATTAAGTTTTATTTTATTTTGTTTTATTTTTAGTTTAGAATCTTCACTATTTTACTGTTTTTGTGTAGGGACTGTCGTGAATGGATGAATACATTTATATCAACCAAGATATGTGGTGGGGGAGTGGAAATCCAGGTCAAGATCAATACAATAATGATCCATACAATGAGTCATATAATGATTATCCATACAATGATCCATATGATGATGATTGTTGGTGGACTGACGATTCAACCCAAAGCCAACACCATGAATCACCTTGTTTTATGGAGGACCAAGAATCAGATGAATCTTCATTTAGCAAGAAGTTGGATCAAATGTTGGACATGTTGAATGAAACCTTCAACAAAGAAGAAGACAACTCCAAGTCAATTTCAATTATTGAAAAACAATTAGAACATATAGTCGAGCAACTAAATCAACAACCTTCAGACAATCTTTCAGACACTACACTGGTGAATGAGGTAAATTTTCTATGCAATGATAATATTGTGCATAATCCTACACCACCCGAACTTGAGGTTGTGGTGGAGGATGATGTACCTTTAATTGATAATGATACCCAAAAGATGTTTGAAATCAAAGAAGTTGTAATTGAATTGGAAAAGTATAATGAAGAGTTTCATGAGTTAGAACCGTCCAATGTTGGGGAGGGGTTTGTGGAGGCTAATACCACCCCCTACCTAACAACTTTTAAAAAAATCGACCCACAACTTCTTCTGATGGATTCTAAAATATTGGCCAAATATAAACAACCAAGTATAATCATTGATCGTCCTTTTTTGAAAACTATATCTGCTCATATTAGTTGTTAGGAAGGTGCGATAAATGTGACCTTTGTAAGCCATAAATTGAGACTCATATTATTTGGACCTACTAATGATCCTCCAATTAGTGGTGACATGTTTGTAATCAATACTATTGATGATTATGTTTATGAGCATACCGCAAATATGTTCTATGGCACCACCCACAATTTGGAGAAAATTTTATCATGTAACAGGTCAAAAGCATCAGATGATTGCATGAGTCAACACAAGAAAAGAAGATTAGGGAATAAGAAGCATGATTACATACACTCTCAAAAATAAAAAATGAAGGTGTTACATGATATCAAGCATCGATTAAAGAAGTTTACTAGATGGAAAGATGCATGGCTCTTCAAAAAAAGGTTTAAGCGTCATCTTGAAAGGATTAAACACAAAATAGTTGATTTACACAAGGCCAAAAAAGGCTTGCCACATGATCCGGTTCCTCAAAGTAAGGTGAGCGACCTCATGGTTGGCTTTCAAGGAAGTCAACTAACATATGATCCTCCATAGACATTGGTTGAGGTAACCTATCCCGCTAATGACGCTAAACTTGGCAATTTTGGAACTTTGTGGGTGTGTTCACTGCAAACCCTCACGAGACTTCACTCGTCCACTAGGGGTAACCTGGGGGTTTAAAAGGCTTGTTGCATGTGCCAAGTGCAATCGTGGACCCCGGCAAAATTGAGGGCTAGTTAGTGTAGTTTATTTTTATTTGATTTGATTTGTGTGCTTGTAGTTTTTTTTTGTTATTGTTTTAGGAATTTATCTTTTGATGCATTGAGGACGATGCAAGAAGTTGGGGAGGGGTGTACACAAGAAAAAGATGGATGATTGAAGAAAAAAGTGATTTTTTTTATAAAAAAATCATAATTATTCGATGTTTATTCAGGCATAACGAAACATTATGCAAATACCTCCAACTAGTGAAGTTTTTTGGAAATCAAAACCCCCTCTACTATCAGTACCATCAGGTATGTCGTCCTCCATATTTTTAATTTCTTTTACATTAACTTTGAGGAATTTTCTTTTGGATAATCAACTTAGGATGAATGTACTGCTATATTAAACTCTATCTTTAATTATCTTATCTTGAAGTTGGTCACCATCAAATATGTGATGAGTTAGTAGCTTCTTTATATCTTGAATGTAACTCATCAAGATGGAAAATGATAGGAGTTTCGTACATCGAGTCATAATATCTATTTAATATTGATTTTAGGGGTTGCTTAGCCAGTTTGGAAATACTTATATTTATTGTTATGTGAATACCCAAGTTTGAAAAATGAAGGTTTTTGGCTCGAGCCTACGATCTTTCAATTGAGGACCCAACCGAACAATATGTGTCATCACACTCTGAGTACTTGGTCTTACTTACTCCTGCGCCTTTGGGGTTGGGAGGGGACTATTATTGTTTTCACACAACCAAAAAGCATCATAAGACATTGAAGAACTTCAAAGTATCTGTATTCAAACTTAAGTCAAATACAAAGATGATCAAATCCGATGAATCCATCAAAGAACTTGAAGAATGCACAATCAAGATAAATATGAAGAAAAGTTCAAGTTGAAGACATTGTGTGAAACAATATGTGACCCCTCGATAGTGGGAGTGTATGGGTTGGTCCATTAAGTGTTACCGACCGCGCTAACTATGTTAGTGAACCTTGAAAAGGGGACTTTGGCAATGAGTTCAACTGATTACTCATGAGGTTGATTATTGGAAAGGGTTCAAAAAGTGGAGGGTTTCAAATAACAAAGTAAAATAAGCATAACATGTGTTTTGAGTTTAAAAGCCTGGATAAGAATCTAATAATCCCCAAAATCAATTTATTGCGATGATTGAAAGTATTATGATAAAATGTACGGAATTCATGATTCCATTGAGTTTTTCTTAGGATGAGAGATTAAGACTACGCTGATTATTTCAGGCCAATCTCAGGACGAGTTTGGAATAAATTTGGGGAGGTTTGATAAATCTATTTTATAAATGTACTAAATTGTCATAAATCTGTTGAATTGATATATAATTGTCCAAGAATGGCACTACTTTGATTAAATGTTACACATTATGTGCAGGTAACTACTTAGTGCTAAATTAGGCGGAACCCGCAAGAAAATCAAGCAAAAGGAAGCTAACAAGCATGGGAGACGAATTGCTAAAAGAATGAAGAAAAATGGTGCTGAGAAATTTGACCACTATTCAATGTTTGGATCATATCTCAAGATCTGGAGCTCCGATTGACATGAAGAAATACGTTTCGGAAACTAGACAAAATTTCCTACAACTTTCATGTTTTGGGTTTTTACTGATTCTACCGTTTTCATCACCAAAAAGGGGCACCAAAGATGAAGGACGTCCTAGAACGCGTCTAAGACGCCCCCTAGCACGCCTAACGTTTTAGGCCATTTTCAAGTGCAAATCAAGGACGACAGAAAGCCTGTAAAACGCCATGAAGGACGACCAGACGTCCTATGTGACGTCTAAGACGCCCACTATGACGTCGACGCGGAAACAACTCCGAAAATCAGTTTTTCAGCACCTAGTTAAAAGAGATTTAACCCTAATCGACTTAGGACTTCTTCCCTACGATTTTCCACAGTTTTGGAGGGTTCCAAACACATTCAAAGCTTCTCCAAACACGTTTTTGATCATTACTTTCCAAATCCAATACGAGAAATCACCAAATTCATTATCATTCAACGTTTGAAGATCGTTCAACCGACGGATCTACATCAATTCAATCAAGCTCCAAATTTGATTATTTCATCCCCAAGGTTTCATCGTTCCATAGTTGATTGATCATTAGACTTCATTGATTTTATGATTTCAAGTTGGTTTGTGAATTTTAGCATTAATTCCATTGTTTATATTGAAGTTGTGTGTTTTGTTAATCATATGGAAGGCTAAACCACCTAGGTTACTTCCAGGAACGTTGTAGGATGTTAGGATGAACACGTTTTGATTATTACTTTTATTCCAGTCAATTTCAGTTATTGTTTCATTCTTAAAGTTATGATTTTTACTTACAGTAATTGGAGTTGGGTTTTCTTATTGTGTGATATTGCAACTAAGATAGGGTATTGTTAATTCACTAATCATTCTGAATTCAAGTAGTTTAGGAACTAAGATGATCAGTTGAACCCACATACATTATTCCGAATTTGTAGTATTATATACTCAACATTGTAATAGGTAATCGTAAGACACATTATCGCCAAACCACTAGTTGTTCCTAATCCAGTTAGACATAGGGAGTAAGACAACTAGTTGGAATAACATATTGTGTGCTCAAAATTATTTGTTGCAAGTTAATCAACCTTAATTATGTCTAGGTAATTAAATTGGAATTTAAGGGAAGAAAAACGTGTAAGTCCAACCATCTGAACAACTGAACCGGAAGTATCTTGTTTTTTTTTCTCATTGATAGTAGTTTGTTTTAGTAGTTCTTGCATTACCAAGTTTTTAGCTTTTTCATCAACTTTTAGTTCAAATAATTTCGTGACAACTGCTAGTAGTAGTTTTTCGTTGACTATTTTAACACAAAGTTTGACCACAAACTCCTCGTGGATTCGACCCTTACTTACCCTAGCTATCTAGTGCGTGTGAGGTTTATTTTTGACCGAGACAACGACCTCGATCAAAATACAAAATATGCAGAGCAGTGGAGGGGAACTGATTAAGTGAAATTGATTCTTTTTTAGGATTACTTGTAAACAAAGCATAAAAAACATAAATGATTCAAAATTACCTCAATATATTGAAATCCAGACACAAAGTATGCAATCAGACTGCCCAAAGGAATCCTCCGTCCATTTTCTTCATCGTATAGGTGACCTGGACATCTACCAGTTGTCGTTGTCTTCCTCTCCATCTTGACTTTTCGGCCCTCTGTCACTTGATCATTCTCTCTCAACTATTGTATCTCTCTAGAGTATGCATCATTAATGAAGCCACACCATTAGAGATGTATAAAGAAACGACCTATTAAATAACCGTTGAATGGGTGTCATTTTCATCCACCATTTCTTTGTATGATGGAGGGTCATTAGCAAAAAGTGTTTGATAGGACAATAATCACATTAAAAATATAATGTAAAAGTACTAGAACATTCTATAAAATCTCACTCTAGTTACTTTAGGAAAGATGTGAAATTGTATGCTAATCCATGAAAACACACATTGTTTCTTTGTGAGTCATTAGTGGAGCGTGTGTGGTTAACCGGCACACTAATTTGGGACCATAAAGATGAAATGATGGTACAGCTCGAAATTTATTGTTGTTGATGGAGCGTGTGTTGTTAACCAACAAGTAAATATGAGATCATAAACAACATCAAGGGTGTCATACGAGTTTGCATGGTTATTCACGTCTTGTTTGTGATTCTCGACATCCCAGTCACAAATCGAAGAGCATAATCTAAGAGTAAACATGCCACTGAAGAGTTCATTAAATATCAAAAGATCTAGGAATTTAATATAGATTGAAATTGGTGATGTGCTTTACCTACCTAAACCAAATTTGCAATTAGATTACAACATTCTTGTTCTTGTTACGAATTGTATTTCTGAATCCCAGCCTTCGATTTTAATTTGGGTTAAAATATTAAGGATTGAATCAACTAACTAAAATATTTATCTATTATTATAGATGTCTGGCTATGGTGATCTTCCTCCTCGTCATCCACCCAATCAAAACTCAAATTTCACTCTACTATATGAGAACAAGGAGTATGTTCTCGACAATCCTGTTCCTAAAATTTATGAAGCAACTTCTACTCCTGAGGAAATTGTTAAACATAAACAACATGTTGACGATGCCACCAAGGTTGCTTGCATTATGATTACAACCATGGCACCTGATTTGAAAAAGTCCTATGAGGACTATTGAACCTATGAAATGAACTTGGCTCTTGCTAAAATGTTCCATAAGAAAGGGAGACAAGAGCGCTATGAAGTCGTCAAGACCCTAATGACATACAAAATGAAAGAAGGGGAATCTATGTGTGCTCATGTATAAAAGATGTAGAGATACATGGAAAGACTAGAGAAGCTCAATGTGAATTTCGACCAAGAGCTTGCCATTGATATGGTTCTCAACTCCTTACCTAGTAGTTATGATTAGTTTATCCTAACTTATCATTTGATCAACCTTAAAACGACATTGATTGAGCGACATATTCCATTGCAAACTGCTGAAGTTAGAATGAAGAAGTCTCATTCAAACAATTGTATAAGTACCCCTGTCATGTATATTTAACAAGGAAATGGGAAGAAAGAAAGGGTTACTTGCTACCCTAATGGAAAGGGAAAGCCCACATTTGAGAGTCTAGTGGTGGGTTAAAAGGAAAAGTCAACTTTGATGTTTCTCCTGTTTGTGATCCGAAAGAAGCCCTGTGTTTTCATTATGGCCAGAAGGGACATTAGAGGAGAAGTTTCCATAAGTACTTACAAGAAGTGAGAGAAGCAAAGGGAAAAGTGTCTGGCTCTACATTTCGTATGTACTCTATAGAAATCAATAACACTTATATTTTAAATTCTTGGATTCTTGATACATGATATGGTTTCCCCATTTGTTATGATATATAGGGACTAAGAGAAAGTGAAGATGTCGAGCACGTGAAGATGAACCTGATCATGGGGAATAGACGTAGATCGGATGTTACAAGGATTAGGACTTATGCGCATGTGTTTGATGATAATATTAGGGTTGATTTAGACAGTTTTTGTTATTCATCAGAAATGACAAGAAACATAATTTCTTTTCACAATTTATTTAGACAAGGTTATCGTTATGTGTTTGACAATAATGATGGTACAAATTTGGTTTATAAAAAATGGTGTTTTTATTTTCAAAGCTTATCCTTGTAATGATTTGTATGAAACTATTTTTTGTGTGAATGGACTTGGCAATAGTGTTTTTAGTTCTTCTAGTTATTTAGACAGGGCATGCCTATGGCATTATCGTCTTGGGCATATTAACAAGAAACGCACTGCCCAAATCCAAAAGGATGGAGTGTTGGAATCATTTGACTTAAATTCAGACTATGAATGCGAAGCTTGTCTATTAGGAAGATGACTTAGTCACCTTTCATAGAAGCTTGTGAAAGAGGTGAAGGATTGTTAGACCTCATCCATACTGATGTATGTGGTCCTTTCAGATCCACCATAAGGGATGCTAATCGCTACTACATGACATTTACTGATGATTATAGTAGATATGGCTATATCTATTTAATCAAGCATAAATTAGAAACCTTTGAAAAGTTCAAATAGTTTAAGGACAAGGTAGAGAATCATTGTGCAAGAAGATAAAGATGCTCGGATCTGACAGAGGTGGATAATATCTTAGTATCGAGTTGAACGACTATCTTAAGGAATATGGAATTTTTTTCACGATTGACACCTCCTAGGACAACCACAACTTAATGGTGTAGCTGAGAGGCCAATTTGAACCTTGCTTGATATGGTTCATTCCATGATGAGTTGAGCTTCACTCCCTATATTGTTCTAGTGGTATGGCTCACACATATCAAGGTTTGGGATTGTGAGGCTCTCGTTAGGCATGAGACCCAAGATAAACTGGAACCTAGAGTCAATAGGTGTATTTTCATTGGTTTTCCACAGAAGTCATTTGGATACTTGCTCTACAGACCTTCTGATAATGTGGTCATTGTAGCTCGAAGATGAGTCTTTCATGAGAGAGAGCTCGCATACAAAGAGGACAGTGAGAGTATGATTGATCTTGAATAAATTCAAGATTCATCTAATTAAGGAACCTTAGATTACACTAGCTCTCAGACCGATGATGAAATGGCTGTTGTGCCCATTGGCAGTTCATTACCTCTTTGTTGATCTGGTAGAGTTAGCATGCCACCCTCATTATATGGTTTCCATAAAACGACGTACGGGGACATATTTATCTGTGATAACACACTGTTAAATTTAGATTAGCTAGCTAACTACAAGGAAGAGATGGCATGCCCTGATGTTTCCAAATGGAAAGAGGCAATGGATTGAGAGATCCAATCCACATACGATAACCAAGTATGGACCATGGTTGATCATATATGCATGGTCGAAAGATAGTATCGTAAATGGGTCTTCAAGAAGAATACTGACATAGATGGTAATGTACAAACGTTTAAGGAAAGACTAGTTGCAAAGGACTTCACTTAAACATGAAGGGGTTGGCTATGATGAGACTTTTTCGCCAGTTGCCAAGATCATGTCAATTAGGGAATGCTTTCCATAGCTTCTTTTCATGATTATGAAGTATTGCAAAGGGATGTTAAATCGCTTTCCTTAATGAGAAGTTGTTTGAGGATGTTTACATGGCTCAACCAAAAGGTTTTGAACATGCCAAATTACTTAATATGATGTGCAAGCTTGAGAAGTCTATCTATCGACTTAATCAATAATCTCGCAACTGTAATCTTTGCTTCCATGAAAAGTTCAAAGAGTTTGGATCTTCTAGAAGCGAGGATGAGTCTTGCGTGTATGTCAAATCTAGTAGGAGTGTAATGACCCTTGTAGTTTTTTATGTTGATGACATACTTCTTATAGGAAACAATGTTCCAACTTTGCAAGAAGTGAAGTCTTGGCTTGAAAAATGTTTCGCTATGAATGATCTACGTGAGGAAACATACATTCTTGGAATAAGGATTTACAGAGATAGATATAGACATTTGTTGGGGCTTAAACAGAGTGCCTACTTGGATAAAATATTGAAACGAATTAATATGGAGAATTCCAAGAAAGGGGATTTATCCTTGCATCATACTGTCAAATTGAGGAAGACTCAATGTCGTAGTAGTGATAACAAAATATATGCAATGATTTAAGTCCCATATGCTTTAGCTATAGGATCGATCATGTATGTTATGACATGTACTCGCTCTGACGTCGCTTATGCTTTGAACATGGTTAGTGGATATCAGGGAAATCCTGGCACAACTCATTGGATAGCAGTGAAAAACATACTTAAGTACTTGCGAAGAACAAAAGATATGATCTTAGTTTCTTGTGGCAAAGATGAAATTAAAGTAAGTAGTTATTGTAATGCGAACTTTCAAACGGATCGGGATAATAGTTATTTGCAATCTGGTTGGGTATTTCTATTGAATGGTGGAGCAGTAACTTGGAAGAGTTCCAAGCAGCAAACAGTGCTTGATTCTACTTGTGAATAAGAGTACATCACAATAAGCGTGGCATATAAGGAAGCGGCATGGTTAAAGAATTTCATTGGAGAGCTTGGAGTTGTTCCATCAATCCAAGAGCCCACGGAGATTTTTTATGACAACGAAGGTGCTATTGCTTTTACTAAAGAACTAAAGGATCATGGGAGATCAAGGAACATTGAAAGAAAATACCATTATATCCGACATCAAGTTGAAGAAGGAAAACTCGTGGTGAACTGTGTATCATAAGAATTGAATCATGCCGATCCTCTAACAAAGGGTTTAACTAAGATGAAGCACTTCGAGGTTTCTTGGAGCATTGGGCTAAGAGATGATTTTAAATTTTAGTAGTTAGTTGATATTTTTTAAACAATGTAACAATAATAAGTTGTATTGTTTTTTGGTGATTAAATAATAGTGAATTCTTTATGAGTTGAAACATCCCAAAAACACAATCAAAATTTTCATTCTTAATTTAAAGGAAATCATTGTTTTCAAGCGAACCCATATCAAAATAAAGTATCAGAATACAAATATTCCCAAGATCAATGTATCATAAATCTCTAAAGCATAACACCGAAGGATGTGTACGATCATGCCTTTGCCTTGCCCTGATCATCTAAAGTACCTGAAACATAAACTTAAATCGTAAGCCAAAGCTTAGTGAGTTCCCCCAAAGTACCACACACAACCATACAAATAACAACAAGCATACATGAGCCTTTAACGTGACTGGGCCGCCACACCGGGCCTACAACCTATCTGGTGATGGGTTTTGGAATACTACAACATCCTATGGTGCACATATAACCCTACATGCCTTGGATCTATGTTTTCTCTAATTATACATGCAATATTGTTTCCAAAGCATTAAGCCTACAACTAGCATACAATTGACATAAACAACATAAAAGTGAGTTATAGAATTACCTCTTGGTTGCAGCGTGTAGACATTGGCCTTTAAGAACTTAGTGCCTCAAGTGTTGCACCTCAAATTGTTCACAAACACCATGGACAATTGGAAGACTTTTGAATGAGAATATCCTTGCATACAAATCGCCTCATATGAACTCATAGAACATTAGGGTGGTGATTTTAGCTATGAGGTGCTCTATATATATATATATATATATATATATATATATATATATATATATATATATATATATATATATATATCTCAGGAATCCAAGAGTCATGGGTAAACCCTAATCCATACTCTTGGGCTTATTATCCATGATCTATGATTCAAGTGGGCTAACTCTTTATGGATTCTTCCATAAACTTAGTCCATCATGTATCATAAGCCCATAACACACACACACACACACACACACACATATATATATATATATATATATATATATATATATAATATATAACTAATTTACACAATTAGTTCCCATTAATTTAATTAGTCTCATTTGATCACTAAATTAATTCTAAATTAATTCTTGATCAATACTAATTAAATCATATGATTTCATATTAATATATTAGAACTTATAATATATTAATAAATCATAAATAACATTTTTCTCAAAAGTCCATCCTATCAAATTGTCCTGATGAAGGCAATCGAAAATGACCATGCTATTCTCGGGTCAAGTACATACCAATTATAGTTATGGGCTTAGACAGCTAATCCAACAGTCTCCCACTTGGATAAGTCAAATCACTATTATTGCAAGTACGACTCCAAAACCCGACTAGCAATCGTAGCTCTTAAAAGCCGATGTCGAACTCTGAACAAATCAAATGACGCGTCCATTAGATAAGGGATCATATATTCCTCCATTCTAGATATCGTATGAACCGAGACACGGATTATAATCATTCTCTTTGTTCATGTGTTGTTTCCCGATTTCCGATTTGTGACGAACGACTAATTGAACAAATCAAATCAATCCATGCTTGGCCAAGCACTTAGGTTTGTCATCACTAAATCATCGAGGGGCCCACATATATCGCTTTTATCCCCTTAGGGTAAAAGGAACGGATAAACTTTGACTCATATGCTTGCTCTATTTACTCATCAAATCACACACAACAATATGTTTTATAACACCGAGTTACCGGTGCGTTTTCATATTATCAATGTGCAACCAACTTGTAAACTGCAACTCACATGTCTTCGTTTCAAGAGTATAAGATATTATCGTCTCATGATCACTCATGATAAAATCCATGAAGTGATACAAATGAGCGTGGGTTGAATCCAATGCTCAAATCTTATTACAGGAGTACTCATGAATACTGCAACAAACTTGTGCTATGTCTAACTTCTTAGACAATCCTACAGACCCATTCATAACAGTCTTGCATCAATACCTACTTCGAAAGTATGATCGACTGTGGATGGTTTGAATAATCTAGTTATTCGGGAAGTCAAAACATGCAAAGTGAAACACAAAAATAATACTAATCCTATATGGCCCCAAATTTTTTGAGTGTAAATAAAACACCTCTTATCTAATCACCATATTTATTACTCATTATTCATTGTATAATGTTTCGAATAATCAACTTAATACTTGAATTAAAACAATAGTTATCCCATGCTCCAAGCATGCACACTATGTTTGCCTATGGTCCTTTCTTTATGAAATAGATCAATTGACAACATTTCAATGATGCTTATTTCACAATTCCAAATCCTTATGATAAATGTAAGAATACCAAATTCTTACCATTTACTGAAATCTTTATATGCAATGATCCTCTTGTAATGACTACGTACAAAAGTCACAGAGACTTGGCAACAGACATTACAGAGTGTTCCAATGGAGAGCAATTCCATGGAAGCAAAGTCTCACATTCAAAGTACATTCCTTTGAACATCCTTCTTGCATTAAGTTTTTCTAATGTTACACAAATTTAAAGAATAACTTCCACTTATGGAAACATTTCCATATTCCCATTTTGACTATCACTTCTGAACAAGAGTCACCTCTTTTCAAAATATGTCAATATGGACCTTCCAAAATTTTCAAAATACTTCCAACTGTCCATGAGCAACCAATCTTTGGTAAACCTCAGATTGTCCTCGACAATTGCTTAACCACTTTAGTCATATCTTATTCTAGTCCCTTTTTCCCTCTTAATGCCTAAGCATTTGGAAATATTAGACCACGAGAATATTATAGCATATGCAATCGATCCTATACCCGAAGCATATGGGACACGATTCATAATGTCTTACATAAAGACATGATACTTGATCAATCTTTTTCTATAATATTTCTACTTGCCATGTTCTCATAATTCGAACTATGAAGACGGATGCCGTAATCATAATCAAATTTGAGAATGCAATTAACATTTTGACTAAATTTGATTAAAATCTCAATCTAAGCTTTTAGAATTGGAATGAAGTATAATTTCCTCTCCCTTAATTATAGCAAAACAATGTTTTTTCAAACCCTGCAACTTTGCGAATTGAAACCTTTGTTTTCTATAATTAACATTGCTAACTTGCAACACTTAGCATAATAATTATGCTCCCACTAGCATAATAATTATTATCTTACTAGCATAACACTTATGCTCCCACTAGCTTTGACATGTACCCAAAAATCAGCTGGACTTCTAGAAATCAATGCTTATTGACTTTCATTACCAGAGTTCAGATTTCTGATACAAGATGCTTTGATAAGACTTTATCTAGGCTTCTCAAAATCATACACCTTTCCTTAGACAGCTCACGTGTGTGTCTAAACAATTTTAGAACTTACAACAATAAGTCTCAAATGTTTAGACCTTTTTCCATTTCTCACAATTCGAACTATGAAGAGGGATGCCGTAATCATAATCGAATTTTGAGAATGCAAATATCACAATTACTAACTCTTCAAAATCTTCTTAGTGAGAGCGTTTCCTCACAATCATTTTCATGAATTGGAGAGAAACCTTATGACACTTAGATTTTATGGTGTATGTGTTCCTATCCATGTGAATTTGTCATAACCATAATCACAAGACAAGGTTAGTGACAAATCCAAACTCATATGGACTGAACTTGTTCAAAATTAATTTCTTGCCACCTGGCAGCACAAGGGCCTACCATTGCTTCCAAGTGGTTATGCAAACAATTGAGCACTCATAGAACTCACATGTATAGTCAACTTAAACTGGAATGGGCACAGAAACAAGAATATGTCAACACGATAGGTTACAAACCTCAAGTCGTGTGCTAGTGTTTAACAATAGGTTTACTCTTGATTAGTTCTTGGAACTTTCAAGATCTTTAAGACACCCACTGACCTCTTGACATATAAGATTCACTTTGTCAAGGAACATTACTTGACAAAAAAATATTCAAGAGCTAGTGCTGGTTCTTATCAAGACAAAACACTTCACACAATTAGCCTTAGTTGGTCTTTGTTTTATCCAAAACATCGCAACTTACCAATTTCAAATGTACAAGAGTAGGAAACATTTTACTCTACATTTGATAAGTGTTATAAACCTTTCTTAAGATTATATCACTCAAGGCACAATCTTTGAGTATAACTCTAAGACTTGTTTTTGGAACGAAGTATGACTCATCTTCTTGACTTAACCATTTCAACAATTCACGATTCCTCTTCTTAGCCATACAAATGCACTAAGATATCCTTAGAGGATCAATTGTGATATGGTTTTCATCATCATTAAGATGATCATAAAACACGATACTCAAGTAGTCTCCCATCTTTTCAGATTGGAGAAACTTCTATCTTTCTGCCTAATTTGATTCTCCTCATTCGTTCTGCCATTCATTGAACTTTTCAAATGATTCAGAATTATACTTAAACTTGTAAGCATAACCATATTTACTAAACTTTAGTAAATCATGACGAATAGTCTTATCGTTCTTTGTGGTGAACCTGACCAGCGCACACCCAGTGTACCCGATCCCCTAGTTCTTCATTTGACTCACATATTCATGTGAACAAGGAATTAGTCTTAATTTCCTAAAGATGAAAATTCTCATTCATCACACAATACAACTTGCATAATTCCAAGTTTCTATCCAACTGAAACTTGGGTGATGAGAAGCTTTCCTTATTTGGTAAATTTTAACACTACCACAAACGACATAATCAAATCCATTTTCCAATATTGCTATCAATGGAAACATATAAGCAACAGTTTTGACAAATGCCATTGTAAGGAAACTTAAAATAAAATAAATTTCAAAATTTTTCTTTATTTATAAAATTGCGGAAAACTTATCCTTACAATGCAAATACATATGAAAACTATGTTGTTATCTATTCCTAAGCAATCTATCACAACTCTTAAGCAACGGCTCAAAATTATGATCACCAAACCATGCGATCGAAATCCATCTCTTTGCGATCAGAATCAGCTTATTCTTCCTTTAAGTTTCCTTTCTTTTCTTCGATTCTCCAAAACATCAAAATGTAATTACATTACATCATGTATTAAGAGTCTCCAAATAGGAACTTAATAGAGTTAGATATTGGACTTACTGAAGTATAGTCAAACCTTTTTGACTTTACCATCCTTATAATCTTTCAGGTAAATAGAACAGCTTCGCAACCAATGCCCCTTCTCTTGGCAATAGGAACATATGGACCTTTTGGGAATAGTATACTGGACTATCTCAGACTTAGCCTTTCTCTTTACCATTTGGTCAACTGACTTTACCATGGTCGATCCCTTTCCATTGGGAAGAGAAAGCTTTTCTGGACTTCCAATGTTACCATTGTCAATGTGGATGGAAGTTTGGGGAGTAGACCTTCCAATCAAATTTGCTTTACGAGTGCACCAAATCATTGCTGATTCTGCAGCAACAAGCAAATAGGTAAGATCGATAAGGGTCATGTCGTGGTTTGTCATATAGTAATCCTCAATGAACCCGCTATATGACTCAGGAAGTGATTGAAGAACCCAGTCAACAACCAACTTCCTTGAGACTTCGACACCCAACTCTCCCAGTCTGTCAATATGTAACTTCATCTCCAAGATGTTGGCACATGCAGACTTCCATCTTAGTGTTTTCTTGCCAATAGGGTTTGAGTGACCTTAAAGTTTTCAAGTCTTTGAACTTGTGGGTTAGGGAGAATAATTGGAGGAGGTGGAGGAAGTGAAGTATGATTTCCAGTCCCATTAATACACGACAAAGGGATTAATCTTTCACCTTGATCGCCATGTGGGATATCATCTTCATTAGAAAGCTTTTTCCAAAAAGATAAGGAAGACCATAGTTGTCAGAACTAGACATCTATGAGGGAGAAATTCAAGTTAGTTGATTTATGTCCTTAATATAACACCTAAAACGAAATATTAAGGCTAGGACTCAACACAATATTCTACAATTGCGAAAAGGGATGCCGTAATCGAATTGTAGAATATTTGAAGGTAGGTAAATGACGATTTACCAATTTCCACCATGAAAAACGAAATAGATTATTAAGTTTTAATTGGATTTGAAATTCCTAGATCCTTTGAGATTCATTGAACTTTTCAATGGCATGTTTAAATCTCGATTGTGCCCTTCAAGTTTGTGACTGAGATGCCGAGGATCACAAACAAGGTGTGAGTAACCATGCAAATTAGCTTGGTACACCCAATGTTACAAATCACCTAATCAATATGCCGGTTAACCACACACACTCCATTGATCTATGATTAACATCACGTTACCCTTTGCCACACATTATCAGTCCCAGATTAGTGTGCCGGTTAACCACACACGCTCCACTAACGACTTAACAAGGTGCAAAGTGTAATTTCATGGATTAGCACCATTTCACATTTTTCCTAAAGAAACTAAGATTGGGAATTTAATAAAGTTTAGTTACTTTATATTTTTCATTATACTTTTAATGAGGGAGAATTAATGTCCTATCCTACCCGTTCGGCTAACGACCCTCCACCAGTCAAGGAAGCGGTGGGTGAGAGTGGACACCCATTAAACTGTCATTTTATAGGTAGTAACCTTATACCCCCTTATAGACCGACTTCGTGAATGAGGCCTACTAACGGTAAGACTGACTTGACTTATATATATATATATATACATATATATATATACATATATATATATATATATATATATATATATATATATATATATATATATTAAACATATAATAATATAAAGTATAAGGGTAGAATTTTAACATTTAAAACTCTAGGGTTTGGAACTAAAGTATTCAAAAGTGAGACTTTACAAATTCCAAAACTTGATGGCAAGTTTTGAAACTTGTCAAAACGCTTGGATTTTCATAACTTATGAGTTTAATATAGGTTTTAAGAAAAGACTCTTGACATTCTATAACTTGAGGACAAGTTATGGAGTTCATAAAAACATTTATGTAAAAGACTCTTCAAGTTCCATAACTTGAGGACAAGTTATGGAAGACTTAAAACCATTTAAGATGAAATTTAAAAATGAGACCTTTCATTTTCCATAACTTGAGGACAAGTTATGGATTTCACCAAAAACAATTAGATCAAAAATTCTAACTAACAAAATCCAACAATTTGCCTATGATCTAATTAAACTCATGAGTTAAGATAATTCATATCAAACAATTTTCGAGAAATTAGCCTAATCATATAAACTAATACAAATCATGAAACTTTGACAATTATCATTTATTTTGGATGAGAATCATCATTACCATATAAAAAAACAGATTTTATAAACTAAAACATTTTGTGGTAATGATTCTAATCCAAAACATGCCAAAAAACTCGAAAAATTGCTGTCTGGACAGGCAACTCGTCGAGCCCCATACTGGACTCGATGAGTCTAAGGCAAAATTCATCCTACTCGTCGAGTCCAAGCATGGACTCGTCGAGTAGGGCAGTCAGACAGCATTTCAGCTTTGAAAAATAACGCAGTTTACATCAAATATAATAGAAAACCACCCATGGCACTGATACCACTGATGGGTTTTGGTGTACTACAACATCCTATGGTGCACATACAACCCTAAATGCATTGGATCTATGTTTTCTCTATTTATATATGCGATATTGTTTCCAAAGCATTAAGCCTACAACTAGCATACAATTGACATAAACAACATAAAAGTGAGTTATATAATTACCTCTTGGTTGCAGCGTGTAAACATTGGCCTTTAAGAACTTAGTGCCTCAAGTGTTGCACCTCGAATGGTTCACAAACACCATGAAAAATTGGAAGACTTTTGAGAGAGAATATCCTTGCATAAAAATCGCCTCATATGAACTCATAGAACATTAGGGTGGTGATTTTAGCTATGGGGTGCTCTATATATATGTTACGAATCCAAGAGTCATGGGTAAACCCTAATCCATACTGTTGGGCTTATTATCCATGATCCATGATTCAAGTAGGCCAACTCTTTATGGATTCTTCCATAAACTTAGCCCATCATGTATCATAAGCCCACAACATATATATAACTAATTTACATAATTAGTTCCCATTAATTTAATTAGACTCTTTTGATCACTAAATTAATTCTAAATTAGTTCTTGATCAATACTAATTAAATCATATGATTTCATATTAATATATTAGAACTTATAATATATTAATAAATCATAAATAACCTTTTTCTCAAAAGTCCATCCTATCAAATTGTCCTGGTGAAGGCAACCCAAATGGACCATGCTACTCTCGGGTCAAGTACATAACAATTATAGTTATGGGCTTAGACACCTAATCCAACATCTGGATCACTCTCAGAGCCTTCAACTTGAATAAATTGCCGTGCTGGGCTTACATCCTATATGGACTTTGCTCCGGGCCTTTGGCCTGACTAGACCGCCTCCTAGGCCTTCAGTCTATCCAGACCGCCCCTGGGTATCTTGGCCTTTAGCACAAAGCATGATGACCTCAACCCAACTGTCCATAACACATCAACATATATCATAACAATCAATAACCAGAAAATATAGGTAGTCCTACAGATCTACTAATCTAACACATATCCAACAATACAGGTAATCATACAGTTCTACCAGTCTAACGCGTATCAGTAATCATCAGGTAATCATATAGATCTACCACATACTCAACATAACATCTATCAATATTGTCACACCCCCGGACCAGACGGCGGAAACGTCCGGAGGCGGGTGACTTCATTGTGCAGTATCATAACAATTGAATATAAATGAAACAGAGCAATCCAAACATCATACATTGAGATAACAAACTTACATTGTTTACATATTGTATTTGTTCTTCGAATTACACAAAAGAGACATAAGCAGAAAAATCCAAGCTACAGCTAAAAGTCTTGCATCCGTGTCCCTTGTTACCTGCTTACTAGATACCTGAGAATACAAGTTGTTTTGAAAAGCGTCAACTAAAAAGTTGGTGAGTTCATAAGCAATTTTGTGTATAAAATCCTTTACACTTGTTTAGGATCGTTCTTGTTGTACTTTCAGAAAATACGATATTTTCTATGAAATCGTTTGAAGTCTTGCCTTGAAAATGATGAATATGTGTATGCATGACATTACTTTTGTTCATCCTTATAAGGAGTGATTTTGAAAAGTAGTGTGATTTGTAAAAGCGAGCTGTG
Organism: Lactuca virosa; assembly: GCF_052849685.1. NCBI lineage: Eukaryota > Viridiplantae > Streptophyta > Magnoliopsida > Asterales > Asteraceae > Lactuca > Lactuca virosa. The sequence continues at coordinate 267,682,244 of NC_136434.1, forward strand.
TCCGAGAATAGTTCGTTTGAATAGTAACAATCAATCGTCAAGAAAAATCCCTTATTTTCAAAAAGGAAATATGGTTGAAAATCTTGTTCCTCTTATCGAGTAAAATTGAGTGTGTGCTTTCTATTTTATCGTTATCGAAATAGTAGAAAAATCGTTTTCCCCAGAAAATCCTATATTTTCTGCTATAAAATAATCGTAAGTTCTAGTTTCCAACTATGTATATGTGTGGGTTAGTTTATCGTTATCAAAATCGTTTACAAACGTTTTCCATAGAGTCATACGCTTTTTAATTTGTAAAAATAGCAGTATTACGACTCTATACTTGTAGGAGAAAGAATCAACATGGCTATTGTGGACATTCTGCGCGATGAAGAAGGACAGTCAACACAACAAATGCGGACCATCACCTATCACGAGTAGGACAGTCAACACAATGTGCCAAAGTTTATTTATGAGGTTTTCCTTACATAAATTTCCAGTTAATATAACATATTCTAGTGAGTCGTTATAACCATACTAATCTGACGAAGTGCCTGTTTTGGCGTTTCTCAGGCGCCCTCGGTTTGGAAAAAGAAATTGGTCACCCTAGACTGGCCTGTCTAGCTGTAGCGAACAGCGAAGGTGCGGGGTGTCAACGCCGTATAGATCTATACACAAATTCCCGCTCTCCCTCCAGGAGACTCTGGCTATAACTCCTTACAGGACTTAGACGTACACTAATATTTTTATATTTAGGTACTTTTGAGATTTGTCTGACTAGAATATTAACAACCTTTTGAGCAATCGTTAGAGATCCATTATTTGTTAGATAAATAATGAAATTCGTACTCATTGAATAGAAGTATCGTTCTCGTTCCATATCGTTGATTGTGCTCGTTAACTAGGTGCTCGTGTTTGTTCATTTTCCTTTATTGAAAAATGAGTCATTTTAGTCAAGAGAAAAAGTGTCAAGTTATAATTTATATAAATTATTAACTGCCGGTTATGACACGCATTTTATGTTTTATGACATATAGAACATTACTTATGTTCTTGGAGGTTCTATGATAGCAGCTTATGACATACAAATATTTCTGTCATAAGGCTCTATTTGATATTTTCTTGATGCAAACTTTTATATTGAATATTTACAAAATACTCCTTGACAGTTTGCAAAATGGTCACAAAGTTTCCTTTTTCGAAAATTACAAGAAATGGTGTCCACTTATCAAGATCTCTTTTTATAATTTATATCTCTAGACATGAGAGCATAGATAAAGGGGTTAAGTTGGACACACCCAATAGTTGGGAGACTCTTTTGCACAAAGTATCTTCTGTTCTTTATGAAATTGAGAAATCCTATGTTCGTGAGTATATTACTAAAATATTAATTTAATAATATTTCACACACACATACAATCATACGTATATAAGCAATTATTCAAGAATTTAGGCAAGATTTGACTTGTACTCTCCCCCAAAAACATTAAAATATTGAAAAGGTGAGGTATGAAGCTCACCTTGAGTTAGTTGAGGAGTTGTCTGGAGTTATGGAGTGAAGATCTCAAACTTAAACTCTTGGCTGAGATGAAGAACTTCCTTGGGAGAAAGTTATCCTAAAGGTGATTTTTCACATATTATTATGAATAAAATAATATGAATTCATCTTGAAATATTATAAAATATTAGATGAGTGGAGGAATTTACCTTACAACTCCAGGGAGAAGTTTAGAATTTTGTTTTCAGCAAGTTCTCCTGTTCTTGGTTGAAGATGAGTTTTTGAGAGAAAATGGGAAAAGTGAGAGAGAAAGTGTAGTCTAAACTCCCTTACTGTCGTGGCTTTGGAGTATAAGGAAAAGAAAAAATCTTTGATGCATGTGGATCTGGTGGTCCATGCATGGATATTTGGTGGGTAAAGCATGGAATACTGTGATTTGCATGGGAAATGAGAACTTCATCAACTCACAAAGTCAACCTCTTTGTCCTTATCTTGATTTAGGATAAGGTTTTCCTAAATCCCAAACATTTATTTTTATGAAAAAAAATATGCTTAAAATAATTAATTTTAGCATTAAATAGGGGTTTTAGGGGTCTTAGCTAAGAAAAACACGAGTTTTGTGGGATTCCCGACCTCAAAATACCCCAAAATGAAGAAAATGTCTGGAATAGTCCAAATTCCGGGGCTAAATAGTGAATTCCGGAGCTAAATGGTAATTTCCGAAGCTCTAAGTTAAATTCCGGAGCTATATCTTAAATTCCGGAGTGCTCTTCTCGGATCCGAAGCCGCCTGATCAATTCCGAAGCCATCTTCCAAATTTCGGAGTCATGCGAGTGAAGTCCGGTCCGGCCAGCAGTCTTCCGAAGCGAAGTTCCGAAGCAAGAAGGGGGGGAAGTTCCAAAGTGGTGAGTCCTCTTGGTTCCTTAGGAGGCATTCCGGACTAAGAGGTTCCGGACCAGGAGGGTTCCGGACCAAGAGGGTTCCGGACCAAGAGGTTCCGAACCAAGAGGAGTCCGGACCAAGAGGGTTCCGGACCAAGAGGGTCCTTTTGGGGTTTCCTCTTCCGGTTTTGAGCTGTTTTCGACTAAGGAAGGTACTTAGGGAGATTTGAGAGAGATTTGAGATTCGAGGAGAGATTTGGGAGAGATTTCACATACTTGGAGAGATTTGGGAGAGATTCACTATTCTTGGAGAGATTTCGCATATGGGAGAGATTTGGGAGAGATTCACTATTCTTGGAGAGATTTAGCATACTTAGAGAGATTTGGGAGAGATTCACTATTCTCGAAGAGATTTCGCATACTTAGAGAGATTTGGGAGAGATTCACTATTCTTGGAGAGATTTCGCATACTTAGAGAGATTTGGGAGAGATTCACTATTCTTGGAGAGATTCACTATTCTTGGAGAGATTTCGCATTCTTGGAGAGATTTGGGAGAGATTCACTATTATTGGAGAGATTTTGGAAAGGTTTCACATACTTGGAGAGAATTAGGAGAGGTTTCACATACTTGGAGAGAATTGGGAGAGGTTTCACATACTTGGAGTGAATTGCATTCTAACACTTTATGGCTCCTTAGGACTCATATTGTACACTTAGAAGTGTTAGCAAAAGTCTCACAATAGTACTTACTTACCTGAGGCCAGAATTTCCTAGCCAAAAAGGCTAGTTGTGACAAATATACCAGGATATCAAATCCAGTCCGTCGGCCTTAGTGCCTGCGACCCACAAGTACAGTTAGGAAAAACCCACCTCTCAGTCTGAAAAGACCGCTAAACAGGATACAGCTCTGAATATATACTCAACCGGTCATCTATTCATTGGAACATGACGCTGGGCGTACATATCTACCCAAAATAAACTTAGGCCAAACATGGATAAACCCTGGTCAAAGTCAAAAGTCAAAAAGTTAACTGAGTCAACTCAACTAAGTATGTTGGGCGTACTCAGCCTGTACGCGGGGCGTACTCAAGCATCGACCAAAAGCAAGGGTTTGAGTATGTACACGCAACATACCACTTGGTACGCCCAACTTACACACCTGGCTCCTTTTCCATCTCATTAAGAGCTTACTTTTTAAGCCTTTACGTCAGATTATAGATCTAGACCCCAAATGTTGTCCTTGACCATAAAGTTTCCAACTTTATGGTCTTTCATTGCCATTAAGTGCTAAATACCAAAACCCTAACCTCTTAACCCGTTAAGACATCTAAACTCATGCATTAGAGGGAAATAATGACCAAGAACACATTTTTATGCTTCTAAGCACTCAAAAACGTCTGAAAGGACAACTTAAATAGATTGGGGTAGCTCATACTCAAAATACCAAACTAATGGGACCAAAAGAACACAAACTTCATGGCTAAACTAGATCTAAGGATAGCTTTATCAAGTTCAGAGCTTTTCACCTTTAAAGAGTGTCCAAAGATGATGTGATTCTAGATCCAAGATACTCCATGCTTATAGGATGATCTCCTCTTCTTCCTTCCTCCTTCAAGTTCACCAAAACACACACACCAAGCTCAAAATGGCCTCAAAAGGGATTAGGGTTTGCTAAGGGTCGGAATGGGGCTGGAGGCTGATGAAAGGAAGGAGACTTGGGACATAAGAATGTTTAAATAGGGTCCAAACTCTAAAAATTAGGGTATGGGATCCTGCCACTTACGCCGTGCGTACGCTATGTACGCCCAGCGTACATGACCCTTGCCCAAAAATTACAAAAATGCCACTGTGGGCCAATTTGGAAAAATCATCACCCATAAGGACTAAAATGCAATAAATTTTCATACTTAGGGTTAAAATGGAAATACCTCAATATCAACATGTTTCAATTCTCCCCCAATTGAATCAGACTTCGTCCTCGAAGTCCGCTGCTTTGAATCACTCAGGGAAATGCTCCCGTATCTCTGCCTTGGGTTCCCAATTCCACCTGGAACCTTTTGGATGCTGCCACTGAACCATAAAAGCAGCGGTACCACCTTGTTGCACAAGGCTTTCATATACTGATTCAAAATCGCCACTAGTCTCTTAATATAATTCAAGCGATCATCAACCTGAACATCATCCAAAGGAACATCTGTTGAATCATCAGACACATACTTCTGAAGCTGAGAAATATGGAAAGTGTTGTGGATCTGATTGAGCTCCTTAGGCAAATCCAACCTGTAAGCTACCTTGCCAACCTTTTCAATCACCTAAAAGCATTGTTTTCATGTCAAAATCATTTTTAATTTAGAGGAAATCATTGTTTTTAAGAAAAGCCATATCAAAATCAAGTATCAGAATACAAATATTCCCGAGATCAATGTATCATAAATCTCTAAAACATAACACCGAAGGATGTGTTTGATTACCCCTTCGCCTTGCCCCGATCATCTGAAGTGTGACAACCCAAAATTTCTATCTTGTAAAGTCCTTCAACTCAATCAAAGCCAGACTTGTTTCTGCTATCTTTTATCATTGTTTAGGGTCTGTTTGAGCATTCTAAGCCTAGTACATCTAAGGAATGAATGTTAGGAAGTATCTGCTGAAGCTCAAAACCATCAATCAAGCCTTAAACTGTTGGATAAGGTGTCTAAGTCCATAACTATTTCTGGTATGTACTTGACCCGACCCGGCATGGTCCATTTGGGTTGCATGTCATCATGCATTTGGATAGACTAAATGAGAGAAATAACACTTGTGGTTTATTAATATATTATAAGTTCTAATATATTAATAGTATTATTTAATTAGTATTGATCAAGAATTAATCTAGGATTAATTAAGTGATCAAAAGATGACTAATTAAATATATTGGTTGATTATGTATATCATCCATAACTTGTATAGTGGGCTAAAAGGCTCCATGGATTATCAAGTTGGGTTAAACCCATTGGATGCTCCATGGAGGCTCCATGGGAGTTACAAACCCATGGGTCATGGAAATGAAGAGTCATGTCACATTAGGGTTTACATGGTGTAACCCTAGATGTGACACACTATAAAAAGAACATGTCATCTACCAAAATCGGCTACACAAAGAAATATAGAGGGCTTGGCCGATTTTTGCAAGTGTTACACTACTCTCAAGTTTACTTCAAAGCATTTGGTGTTGTGTGAAGCATTTGAGGCATCACACTTGGAGTGCTAGGCTCTCAAGGTTTTCAAGGAATCAAATCATCAACAAGGTATGTTATTCTAGCAATCTTTTTAGTTAAAAGTTCCCCATGTATACTAGATAGGATTATGAACCTTGGAAATCATATTTTGCATGTATTTAGACAAACATAGATCCAAGGTTTTCTAGGGTTGCATGTACACTTAGGAAGTGTTAGAATGCTCAAAACCCTTCAGTGGTATCAGAGCCTAGGCTTGCTTGTCAACACTTGATGCAAAATAGTGTTAAAAATCGATTTTTGAGCTCTCTGCACAGGGGACTCACCGAGTCCATGGGGGGACTCGACGAGTCAAAGCGAAAATTGAACCAACTCGGCGAGGCAGTTCATGCACTCGACGAGTTGATCATGCAGAGTGCTATTTTTCGTTTTTTGCTGATGGAAATGGACTAGAAACATTACCCTAAACTGTTTTGGTGTTTTAAAACTTGTTTTAGTTGGTGTAATGGTTGTTCTAATCCATTTACAATGGCTAAATATCAAAAATTCATGATTTTATGTGTTCTTGAATTTTTGATGTTCATATTCATGTTATTATGAGTTTAGATGATCATAGGAATTATGTGTAACTTCTTGCTAGTCTTAATTCTTGATCATCATGTGTGTTAATGGAATCCATAATTTATCCTCAAGTTATGGATTACCAAAAGTTCTATCTTTTAATGACCATTAAAGAAACACATAGGTTACATAAAATGAAGAGTCACTCATTTTAATGAACCAATTAATCTCATAAGTTATGAATTGAAGAGTTTTGTAAATTTACAAAACTTGCCCTCAAGTTTTGGAACTTGTAAAGTCATCTAGTTAACTTTAGTTCCAACCCGTAGAATTTTAAAAGTTAAAATTCAACCCTTATACTTTATAATATTATAAGTTTAATAATATATATATGTATAAGATCAAGTCGTTTTACCGTTAGTAGGCCTCATTCACGAAGCCGGTCTATAAGGGGGGTATAAGGTTGTTGCCTATAAAATGGCAGCTTAATGGGTGTCCACTCTCACCCACCGCTTCCTTGACTGGTGGAGGGTCGTTAGCCGAACGGGTAGAACAGTGACTTAAAAATTCTCAATTAAAAGTATAATGATTATTATAAAGTAACTAAATGTTTTATAAATTCCCAATCTTAGTTACTTTAGGAAAAATGTGAATAAGGTGCTAACCCATGAAATTACACTTTGCACTTTGATTAAGTCGTTGGTGGAGCGTGTGTGGTTAACTGGCACACTAAATTGGACTTAACAAGGTAGGCAAAGGGTGACTTAAGGTTTTTCATAGGTCGGTGGAGCGCGTGTGGTTAACCGGCACATCGATTAAGTGAAAAACTTTAAGGGTACCAAGTAATTTGCATGGTTACTTCACACCTTGTTTTGTGATCCTCGGTATCCCAGTCACAAAACATGAAGGGCACACTCGAGATTGAAACATGCCATTGAAAAGTTCAATGAATCTCAAAAGAATCTAGGAGTTTCTTAAAACCAAATAAAACCTAATAATTTATATTTCGTTTTCATGGTGGAAATTGGTGAATCGTCATTCACCTACCTTTCAAATATGTTATAGCTTGGATTACAACATCCCTCTTCTAAGTTATAATATATTGTGATTGGATCCTAGCCTTAATATTACATTTGGGTGTTTAATTAAGGACTATCTCTATATCTAAACTAAACTTGTCTTTTCTTCTTTTCAGATGTCTTCCAACAATGCTGATCCTGGCTCAAACCCTACTGGCACCTTCTCTCTCATGAACCTTTGTGGGAGAGTCATCTTTGATGGATCCAACTTTACTGATTGGATCAGAAACATCAGGATGGTCACTCGATACGAGAACAAGGAATATGTTCTCGACAAAGAGCTTAAGGTACCTGAGCCAACTGCTACTCCTGAGGAGTTTGCTGAATATGAGGCACATGAAAGAGATGCTACAAAAGTGGCATGCATCATGATGGCCACTATGACAGCCGAGCTCCAAAAGTCCTATGAGGACTACTATCCTTTTGAGATGCACCGGGATTTGATGGACCGCTACCATCAGAGTGCTCGTCAAGAGCGATATGAAATCATCTCCTCTATGATCACAACCCGAATGAAAGATGGTGAACCCATCACGGGCCACATGCAGAAAATGCAAAGGTTTGTGGACCGATTGATGAAGTTGAATGTGAACTTCCCAGAGGAGTTAGCAATAGATATCATTTTGCACTCCTTACCTTCATGTTATGATCAATTCCGCATGACATACCACATGAACAAGGAGGAAGTTACACTTAGCAAACTTCAAGGACTCCTAAAGACCGCAAAATCAGGTCTTAAAGGTAAGTCGGTTGTGACCACTTCTACTACTACTCCAAACTCAGCACCTGTCCTGGCAATCGGGAAAGGTAGAGGGAAGAAGAGGAAGAACCCTTCGAAGGGTACCAAGGGTAAGACCCTTGATGGCTCCTCTTCGAGTGGAACCAAGAAAGGTTTAGTTACACCTTCTTCTGATCCCAAAGAGGTTGAATGCTTCTATTGCCACGAAAAGGCGCACTGGAAGCGGAACTGCCCAAAATACCAGCAACATTTGAAGGATGGGAAAGTGAAACCCAACCATGCAGGTATTTACACTATCTTATCTAATAACTCACCCTATTCTAACTCTTGGGTCCTTGATACCGGTTGTGGTATTCATATTTGTTCTGATTTGTAGGGACTAAGAAGAAGTGAGAATGTGGAGCATGGAAAGATAAACTTGATCATGGGGAATAAGAAAGTTTCACCTGTCACCAAGATTGGAGTTTATACTTTGTTGCTAAGTAGTGGGTTTACTTTGGATTTGAATAAATGTTGTTATTCGCCAGAAATGGCAAGAAATGTTATTTCCTTTCATGCTTTGTACAAACAAGGTTTTACCTTTTCTTTTGATAATGAAATTGGTGGAATAAATGCTTTCTTTAATAATGTGTTTTATTTTAAAGCATTACCTTGTGATGGTGTGTATGAAGCTGTGTCTGTTGTAGATAATTTAGGAAATAATGTGTTGTGTATTGATTCTACTAATGATAATAAATTGGATAAAGCATCATTATGGCATTGTCATCTTGGACATGTAAGCAAGAAACGCATAGGCCAACTCCAAAAGGATGGAGTTTTGAAATCATTTGACCTAAAGTTAGATGATAGTTGTGAATCATGCTTACTTGGAAAAATGACAAAGTCACCCTTCACAGGTTCTTGTGCTAGGGGTGAAGGTTTATTGGATCTAGTGCACACGGATGTGTGTGGACCCTTCAAAACTGCCACAAGGGATGCTAATCGTTATTATGTGACTTTTACAGATGATTATAGTAGATATGGATACGTCTACTTAATCAATCATAAGTCAGAGACTTTCGAAAGGTTTAAAGAGTTTAAACAGGAAGTCGAGAATCAATTGGGCAGGAACATTAAGATGCTTCGATCCGATCGTGGTGGTGAGTATCTTAGTACTGAGTTCCTCGACTATCTGAGGGAATGTGGGGTTGTCTCACAATTGACACCTCCCAGGACACCACAGTTGAATGGTGTAGCTGAGAGGCGTAATCGAACCTTGTTGGACATGGTTCGTTCCATGATGAGTCGAGCTACGCTACCAATCTCATTTTGGGGGTATGCCTTAGAGACTGCCACCCATATCCTTAATCTGGTCCCTACAAAGAAAGTTGCCAAAACACCTCACGAGATGTGGACTGGAAAAGTGTTGGATTAATGTCTAAGTCCATAACTATATTTGGTATGTACTTGAGCCGACCCGACATGGTCCATTTGGGTTTCACTTCACCGGCACAATTTATATGGATAGTCTTTTGAGAATAGTATATTTATGATTTATATTAATATATTATAAGTTCTAATATATTAATATGGAATCATATTATTTAATTAGTATTGATCAAGAATTAATTTAGAATTAATTAAGTGATCAAAAAGAACTAATTAAATATGGACTCTTATATATATGGAATGGGCCAAGTTCATTTAGGTTGGGCTAAGCTTTCATGGATGGTCCACGGAACTTTTAACCCATGGATCCTATGTAAATGAAAGGTCATGGGTATTAGGGTTTACATGGATGTAACCCTAATCCTCCATAATATATAAAGGGGTCCTTGGCTCACAAAATTGGCACAAGTGTGTGAAAATAAGAGTGGGTCGATTTTAGTGTGCATACATATTCTCTCAAGTTCTTCCAAGGTGTTTTGGTGATTTGTGATTCCATTTGAGGCTTCCACACTATTGGGGCTAAGCTCTTAAAGCTTGAAGACATCAAGCTACATCAAAAGGTATGTTATCTAACTAGAACTTTGTAGTATAGATGCTTCATAATATGCTAGTTAGGATGAAACCTTGGAATAGTTAATATTTGCATGTATAATAGAGAAAACATAGATCCAAGGTTTATAGGGTTGCATGTACACCATAGGAGTGTTAGAATGCTCAAAACCCAACAAAAAGTTCCTAGTCTAGCCCACATCAAGATTTGGGGTTGCGAGGCTTTCGTGAGATGCGAGACTCACGACAAGCTCGAACCTCGAAGTGAGAGGTGTATTTTCATCGGCTACCCACAAAAATCCTTTGGTTACCTCTTCTACAAACCTAGTGAGAATGTGGTCTTTGTAGCAAGGAGGGGTGTCTTTCGAGAAAGAGAGTTCATAAGCCAAGGAAACAGTGGGAGGCAAATTGACCTTGAAGAAATTCAAGAGTCAAGTGGTGAAGGAACCTCAAACCCTAGCAGTCAACTTGAGGAGGAAACTCTTGTTGATCCAATTGATGAATCCGTACCTCTGAGGCATTCCACAAGGGTTAGGAATGCACCTGAGCACTACTATGGTTTCCATATTACTGCGGAAGGTGAGACACTTATCAGTGATGAGACATTGGTAAGTCTGGATGAACCTAACAGCTATGTGGAAGCCATGGCAGGCCCCGAGTCTGCTAAATGGAAAGAGGCAATGGACAGCGAGATACAGTCCATGTATGACAATCAGGTACGGGACTTGGTTGACAATGTACCAGTTCATAAGACAGTAGGGTGCAAATGGATCTTCAAGAAGAAGACCGACATGGATGGTAATGTACACACTTATAAGGCAAGACTGGTGGCAAAAGGTTTTTCTCAAACTCCAGGAGTTGATTATGATGAGACCTTTTCACCAGTGGCCAAGATTAAGTCTATTAGAGTATTTTTAGCCATAACTGCATTTCATGACTATGAAATATGGCAAATGGATGTCAAAACCGCTTTCCTCAATGGAAAGTTGGCTGAGGATGTTTACATGAATCAGCCAGAGGGTTTTGTAAGTACAGAATACCCTAATAGAGTGTGTAAGCTTGAGAAATCCATTTATGGATTAAAGCAAGCACCTCGCAGATGGAATCTTTGCTTTGATGAGAAAGTCAAAGAGTTTGGCTTTTCGAGGAGTGAAGATGAATCTTGTGTATATGTCAAGGCTAGTGGGAGTATAGTTAGCTTTTTGGTACTGTATGTGGATGACATACTACTCATAGGAAATGACATCCCGACCTTGCAGGAAGTGAAGTCCTGGCTCGAGAAGTGTTTCGCTATGAAAGACCTAGGAGAAGCTGCCTATATTTTAGGGATAAGGATTCTAAGAGATCGGAGTAAAAGACTAATTGGGCTTAGTCAGAGTACATACTTGGATAAGATGCTGAAGAGGTTCAGCATGCAAGATTCCAAGAAAGGAGAGTTACCCATCCAGAGTAACGCTAGACTGAGTAAGACTCAGAGCCCGAGTACCGAGGTTGAGATAGCAGAAATGAGTCGAGTACCTTATGCTTCTGCAGTAGGCTCGATCATGTATGCTATGACCTACACTCGTCCTGATGTAGCCTTTGCTTTAAGCATGGTTAGCAGGTATCAGGGGATCCCTGGTAAAGCTCACTGGACAGTGGTAAAGAATATTCTCAAGTACCTGCGGAGGACTAAGGACTGGGTCCTTACCCTTGGTGGGAGTGATGACTTGAGAGTTGTAGTGTATAGTGATGCTAGCTTCCAGACTGATAGGGATAATTTCCGCTCTCAGTCGGGCTGGGTCTTTACCTTAAATGGAGGAGCTATCTCTTGGAAAAGTTCCACGCAGGAGATAGTGGCTGATTCAACTTGCGAATCAGAGTATATAGCGGCAAACGAGGCGATATGGCTGAAGAACTTCATTGGAGATCTTGGAGTTGTACTAGCTATTAAGGAGCCTATGGAAATCTTCTGTGATAGTGAAAGTGCTGTTGCCTTAGCAAAGGAACCAAGGGATCACGGGAGATCCAGACACATTGACAGAAAATACCATTTCATCAGACATCGTATAGAAGAAGGACTCCTCGTGGCAAAGAGGGTATCATCGGATGAGAACCCGGCAGATCCCCTCACGAAGGGACTGGGTAGGGTTAAGCATCTCCAGCATGCAAGGAGCATAGGGCCGAAGGATGATATTAGTTTTAGTAGTTAGATAATTTTGAAATATGTAAATTGTAATTGACATTTGATGATGAATAAAAGTTGTGTTTATTTATGAGTAAAGTGTTGCTATCTTTTGTCAATCGTTTACTATTATTACTTTTGCATGTTTTGACTTCCAGAATATTTATGTTGTGTTTACATATTATTCAAATTATCCACAGTCAGTCATATGTTGGAAGTAGATATGAAGTAAGACTGTCATGAGTTGGTTGTAGAGGTCTAAGATGTTGGACATGGCCTCAACACTCATGAGTGCTCATAAGTTCTGAGTATTGGATTCAACCCACGCTCGCTGGTATCACTTCATGGAATTTATCTCGAGTGATCGCGAGACGGTAATATCATATAAGTCTTCAAACCTAGAGATATGACTTGTTGACTATTAGTTAGTTATGCATTGATCGTGCGAAAAACGCATTGGTAACTCGATGTTATAAAACGTGCGTTTGTGTGTGATTTAACAAGTAGTAGAACAAGCATATGAGTCGAAGTTTATCTGTTCCTTATTGGATTAGAAGCGATATCTGGGCCCCTCGATGAATTTGTTTTGACCCATGTACTGGGCCCGGTCAGAACTAAGTTGATGTGTTCAATTAAGTTCTATGTCAAACAAATCTGCAATCGGGAAACAAACTGCTGGACAAAAGTAAGACATTGTTCCATGTATTTGTCCGGCTGATATCTAGAATAGAGGATTATATGATCACTTATCTAAAATTGCGTACCATCATCTTCTCAGTTCCGAGAAACCTTGAAAAGAGCTACGATTGCTGGTCGGTTCCTGAAGTCATACTTGCAGTTATAGTTATTAGACTTATCCAAGTGGGAGACTGTTGGATAAGGTGTCTAAGTCCATAACTATTTCTGGTATGTACTTGACCCGACCCGGCATGGTCCATTTGGGTTGCATGGCATCATGCATTTGGATAGACTAAATGAGAGAAATAACACTTGTGGTTTATTAATATATTATAAGTTCTAATATATTAATAGTATTATTTAATTAGTATTGATCAAGAATTAATCTAGGATTAATTAAGTGATCAAAAGATGACTAATTAAATATATGGGTTGATTATGTAAATCATCCATAACTTGTATAGTGGGCTAAAAGGCTCCATGGATTATCAAGTTGGGTTAAACCCATTGGATGCTCCATGGAGGCTCCATGGGAGTTACAAACCCATGGGTCATGGAAATGAAGAGTCATGTCACATTAGGGTTTACATGGTGTAACCCTAGATGTGACACACTATAAAAAGAACATGTCATCTACCAAAATCGGCTACACAAAGAAATATAGAGGGCTTGGCCGATTTTTGCAAGTGTTACACTACTCTCAAGTTTACTCCAAAGCATTTGCTGTTGTGTGAAGCATTTGAGGCATCACACTTGGGGTGCTAGGCTCTCAAGGTTTTCAAGGAATCAAATCATCAACAAGGTATGTTATTCTAGCAATCTTTTTAGTTAAAAGTTCCCCATGTATGCTAGATAGGATTATGAACCTTGGAAATCATATTTTGCATGTATTTAGACAAACATAGATCCAAGGTTTTCTAGGGTTGCATGTACACTTAGGAAGTGTTAGAATGCTCAAAACCCTTCATAAACTTCATCATGTGGAGTTTACGGCCACATGTCATGAGTTTACGGCTGTAAACTCAAGGTGGCCGTAAACTCATGCCCTTATGGGTGACACTCCTTCACTTTTATTCATTTCTCACACTTTCACCTCAAGAACTCAAATTCTCTCTCAAGTATCATCAAAAACTTTCATCTTGATCTTCAAACTTGTAAGTAATCTTTCCATTTTCAAGTAGATATCCTTCTATATCTAGTAAAGATACATGATTTCATCCATGAAATCTCTCCTTTTGGTTAGATCTTCAAGTGTTCTTCGTTTTCACCAAGAACACCAAGAACACTTACTAGTTCTTGGACCGTAAACCCCCCTCCCAAGCTTCAAAAACGTGAGTATATCTTCTATCTCATAGTTAGGCTTGTTAAACTCTTGATTTCCTAGCCTTGAATCATCTTAATTCATAAAATGCAAGAGTTTACGGCCAGAAGCATCTCCCTTGCCCGTAAACCCTTGTTACGGCTACTAGTTGTCCATGAACTCTTCTTAAGGCTAGGAATGGGTCTAGAACACTTCCTTATTACTTGAAAGTCCTTAAAATCACTCCTTGGCACATGACTTCATGAGTTTACGGCGGTAAACACATAGGGCCGTAAACCCTATGGCCGTAAACACATAGGGCCGTAAACCCTATGGTCGTAAACTCATAGGGTCGTAAACCCTTGGCCGTAAACACCATCGTGTGGCCATACACCCCTTATATACAATCATATGTGATTGTAACACTTCCATTCAAGTGTTTCCTAGTCCCTAAGGTGGTTCTCTATCATGATTAGTTGCTTAAACACTAATTGTATACATATATGTGTCATTATACGCTTATTAGGATCCGTTGTGCTCAAGGCTTCACGGGCACTTAGCATCCTACAAATCGATCTTTCATTCGTAACACTCACTTCAGGTGAGTTCATACCCCTTAACTTACCTTTTAAATGATTTTAAATGCTTTTATGGGGGAGAATACAAGTTGATAACATTATAGTTGTTATATCAATCACATGTGATTAATAACTATCAAACAGATAGATTTCTTATACTTCAAACTGTTTTTTCAAACAAATTGCTTCAAATAGTTTTACAAACTCTTTTATATGCAAAACTCCTTATCAAACTCTTTTAAACTTATTATTTTATCAAAAATCATGTCTATATGGATATTGTTATATAAGTAGGATTGAAAGGACTTAGGACTGATAACTCGCCTCATTTCCTGTTCCTTGTTTGGTTGTGGACTTATGGTATCGGTTGTTTGTCCGAATGTCGTTTGAATCTTAGTTATATATATATATATATATATATATATATATATATATATGTTATGTGTATGTATATAGATATCAAAGTTCTTCTTTCAGTTCAATACCTTTGAGTAGCAAAGGTGTACAAACATGTTCATTCATACAAACAACATTGCTAGTAAACTATAATAGGTATAGTTTAGGAAGTCACTATTACTAAGTCTAGAACAATTGAACATACAAGAGTCAGTTCATACATGAGTCAGTTAAAACATACTATAATGAGAAACAATACTCACTATAAAGAGAAACAAATAGAACATACTACATACTAGACAGAGAGAACATACTACATACTAGACAGAGAGAACATACTACATACTAGACAGGGAGAACATACACTACACTAGAACATACTATACAAATACAAGAATACTATAACATTTATGTGAGATACTACTTCATGGCTCGGCAATATACTGCTACGTCACGTTTTGTACCCAGAGTCTCCTGGAAGGAGAGCGTGAATTTGTGTATAGATCTATACGGGACTGACCCTCCTACACCTTGCTGCTAGCTACAGTGGGACCTGCAGGTCTACGGGTGACGAATGTCATATCATTTCGATGTCTCGAACGTCGTGTTATACTAGTCGATCAAGTATGGTTACAATCTTATCACATTTTACCTTAATTAAACAAACAGGTTTAAGGTAGTTAGTACATTGGTAGTTACTTAGATAAAACTACAGTACATCTTATTTTCCCACTTCATTCACATTGTGATCTTCTCACATAAACGGTAATGAAAACTATATTTTGGGTAATGATAGTCATACTATGGGGAAAACGCACACTTTTACAAAAGAGCAAACATAAAGAACAGTTAGGTCTTGGTAAAAGACTACTTTAGTAGAAAATATAGGATTTTCTAGGAAGTTTACAAACATTTACATCAAAGACTTACAAACATTTACACCAAACATATATAAACACTTTCATACAAACTATTACACTAAAATACTTATGATCTCACAAGCTTTAATGTTGATCTACGCTTTCAAAATAACTTGTATTCTCAGGTCACCAGTAGACAGGTACCGATGACTAGGTTTTGAGAAGATGGAGCACGTTCAAGACTCATCTCTTATTTTGATTCATATTTTTTTGGTGTCTTATAACTATACAGAACACACTTGTATTAAATTATACTATTAATGCAATGGATGATGTTGTTGCTTGTTTTACTATTATGCATTGTTGTGATACTGTACATGACGTCCTCCGCCCCCGAATGTTTCCGCCGTTCTGGTTTGGGGGTGTAACAGATTGGTATCAGAGCATTGTTTATAGTGAATTAAGTATATCAACCCATAAAAGATATACAACTATAAACATAACGGGATTAAAATACTCTGACCAAGAGTTTATAGTTTTAAATAATAAAATATTTAACCAAAGTATACATACCTGCATTCATACTAAAATCAGCGTCACTAGGACAGAACAAAAGTATTGCGATTGTTGAACAACATAATCAGTCTTGGGAACATATAATCAGATCTGGGAGTGATATAGCATGATCAACTATATCTTTCCGAGAAGTGATTAGCATGTGACCAGGAATGGTTGTGGTGTTGCAACAAGTCTAAAAACTTACCAACACTACTACAATGAAAACATTAGAACATAACATAAACTTAAAATACTATAGGAGTATTTTGTGTTACTATAATTACTTATGTGCAAACTAAAATGGTCTTTGCTAGTATGTCAATAGTTGCGGAGTGGATACTCTAAGGTTATATGTGACCAAGGTGTCATAGACTTAGAATATGTGATCTTTGCTTTACTTCCTGTTCCTTGTTTGGTTGTGGACTTAGAGTTAGGATCACTTATTCGAAGGTCTATCCTATTTTGGTTACATATGAATGGTATGCACTACGCAAATGTTGGAGTAACTGGTAAGGGTCAACTTATAATTATCTTAATTAGTACGTCTATTAATTATTTCTTTTACCCCTTTTCTCGCTTAGATAGCATGGCTGGATTCAACCTCCCCAGCGACCCGTACTTCCCCAACCAAGGCAATGGTGGATGGCTCGATGACGAGCCAGAAGAGAATCATGCGATCCCGTTAGACGATGACTTCCCAGAGAACTTCCCGGAGGATTCTGACTCCGAGCCAGAAGTCAAAAATCTACATGTGGAAGCTCCAATCCCAAATCCTAACCCTCGTCCGGCTTTTCAGGTCCCGACGCCTCTGTGGACGAAATACTTGGAGGGATGGAGTCAAGAGCAGGGGCAACCAATGCCCTACAATGGAGACCAAAGCTTCTACAACCTGAGCGAGGGTGGCTCAGCGGAAAGAATCCTGCCTATCCTGGTCCGCAGGGTTGCTCGTAATGAAGAGCAGGGTAGGACAGCCATCAACCTGATCATGCAGGTTGATGCCAATGCGGGACTCAATACTGTCCGTATTCATCGTTTGGAAGATGCTCGTGAGAGAACTGCGAGAGACAATGAGTCTCTACTGCAGGAACTGGCTGCGACTTGGGCTGAAGTCATAGAGCTCCGAGTACGCCAAAGGGTTTACGAACGACACCTCCTTGATGTGGAGTGTCAGCTGGCTGACTTGAGGGTTCGCCTAAGGGGTGCCCGTCGGCAGTAGGGGATGCTCTGCTCATCCTTACTTTTGATTTAAGGAATAGCCTTCATAGCTATGCTCTAAGTAGCACTTTTCCATGTAAATTTGTTGTTTATCTTAGGACCTTGAACTTTCAGTTTGTTAGGTCTTTATGCTGTCAAAATTTTCTCATTTTGGTTTGATGTAAGACCTACTTCTAGGTCATTTTCCTGAACTAGTTACATCTGTAATACCCATAATATCGACAGTTATCTAATATCATGGAAATTATTATCCAAATGCTTTCATCTTTCTAGTACTAGATCTCTATATCAACCATACTCTCATCTGTTTTGTTGGACTAGGGAGAGTTAGTCCATGTTTCACTCTCATCATTCTCTCTCTTTGAATTCTTACCAATATCTTCATCTGTTTAAAACTTATAGCTACAAGATGCCTCCACGTCGATCAGCGAGACACGCTACTCCAATAAGCCCGAATCAAACTCCACCTCCTCCTCCTTAATACAACCCAACAACTATTCAAGCTGTTGTAAATGTGGCTGTTACGACAGCCCTAGCACAAGTCACCTCGACCGGTACTAGCGGGAGTGGGACTAATGTGCCTCCCACTACAGGTGATGCTCCAGTGCGCTCCAGGGTGTGCTCGTACAAGGACTTCACCAACTGCAAGCCCAGGTCCTTCAACGGGACTGGCGGAATCATTGCCCTCTCGTAATGGTTCGAGAAGACGGAATCGATCTTCAAGATCTGTTCCTGTCTGGAAGGA
This sequence comes from Lactuca virosa, assembly GCF_052849685.1. Classification (NCBI taxonomy): domain Eukaryota; kingdom Viridiplantae; phylum Streptophyta; class Magnoliopsida; order Asterales; family Asteraceae; genus Lactuca; species Lactuca virosa. The sequence continues at coordinate 267,700,668 of NC_136434.1, forward strand.
AGCAAGGTTAAATTTGTTGCTTGCACCTTCGCGGACCGAGCCCTGACATGGTGGAATAGCCATGGCAAGTCACTATATCTTATAGTGGCAAATGCCATGGGTGGGAAGCTCTTAAGGAGCTCATGATCGAGGAATACTGCCCGAGGGGCGAAGTTCAAAAACTAGAACAGGAACTGTGGAGCCTAACCATGAAGGGTTCCGACATAGTGGCCTATACTGCCAGATTCAGCGATCTGGTGGCACTATGTCCATCCATGGTCCCTACTGAGGGGAAGAAGATAGAGAGGTATATCTGGGGGCTTGTGCCTCCATTTCAAGGGAACGTACTAGCTTCCCACCCCACTACCTTCGATAGTGGGAAGCGGTTGGAACAAAGGCTCATTAACCACGGGGTCCGTACCCCGTCAACCACAACAACCCTATCCATTCCAGAACCCTCCAAAGCCACTGATAACAAGTGGAAGTTTTGGGATGACAAGAAGAAGAAAGCTACCAAAAAGCAGCAGGTCGTAGCGGTTCATGCTCCGACAGCACCTGCCGCTGCTGCGCCAATAAAGCAATATGCTGGGAACATGCCCAAGTACAACAAGTGCAGCTTCCACCACAACGGACCCTTCCATGAAATGCAGTGCTCTAACTGCAACAGGAAGGGGCATACTGCCCATTTCTGCAAGGCTCCGGCAAGGCCAATCACCTAAGACCCCAGCGCTGGTATGGGCCAGGCTTGCTACGGTTGTGGGGAGGTGGGCCACTACAAAAGGAACTTCCCTAAGGCAGGGAATGTCGGCAGAGTGGGAAGAGTTTTGGCTATAGGCCACAAGGAAGCGGTTGCCGACCCTACAGTGGTCACTGGTACGTTTCTCCTCGATAACTCTTATGCATGCATACTGTTTGATAGTGGAACGGAGAGGAGTTTCGTGAACCAGAAATTTGCTCACTTGCTTAAGCAAAAATCACGTGCACTTAAAGAACCGCTCACTGTAGAAATGGCTAAAGGAAAGACAGAAAGCACTAGCTGCATATACATAGGTTGTACACTAACTCTAGATAGCCATTCATTTCCAATCGACCTCATGCTGGTCTCAATTAAAAGTTTCGACGTCATAATCGGCATGGATTGGTTGAGTTCTCATCGTGCCGACATCATATGTTACGAAAAGGATGTTTGTCTTAATCTGCCGTCTAGCGAAACCCTAGTTATCTACGGCGACAAACCTGGCACGAACCTTCGTATCATCTCAATCATACAAGCCCAGAAGTATTTACGAAAGGAATGTCGTGCATTCCTTGCTCATGTTGTCGATGTGAGCCAAGAGACGAAGGACATAAAGAACATCCGGGTGGTACGCAATTTTCCTGACATCTTTCCAGAAGAACTCCTAGGATTACCTCCACAGCGTCAAGTCGAGTTCATAATCTTAGTTCCAGGGGCTACCCCAGTAGCCAAATCTCCCTATCGTCTAGCAGCTGCTGAGATGCAGGAGCTATCCGGTCAAGTTAACGAATTTCTCAGCAAGGGCTATATTAAACCAAGCTTCTCACCCTGGGGAGCACCGGTCTTGTTCGTGAAGAAGAAAGACGGATCGTTCCATATGTGCATCGACTACAGAGAACTAAACAAGCTAACCGTAAAATATCATTACCCTTTGCCTCGTATAGACGATTTGTTCGACCAACTCCAAGGGGCGAATTACTTTTCAAAGATAGATCTGAGATCCGGGTATCACCAATTGCGAGTGCTAGAGGAGGATTCCCGAATACAGCCTTCCGAACTCGTTATGGACACTACGAGTTTGTAGTGATGCCGTTCGGATTAACCAATGCACCCGCAATATTCATGGACTTAATGAATAGGGTGTGCCGTCCTTACTTGGATCAGTTTGTCATTGTATTCATCGATGACATACTTATCTACTCTCGTAGTAAGGAGGAGCATAGTCAACATCTACGTCACGTCTTGGAAACTCTGCGATCGGAGAAGCTTTATGCGAAGTTCTCTAAATGCGAATTTTGGATTCGAAGAGTCGAATTATTGGGTCACGTGATTAGCGAAGAGGGAATTCACGTGGACCCTTCCAAAATCAAAGCCATTGAGAACTGGTCAGCACCAAAGACGCCTACAGAAATTTGCCAATTTCTAGGCCTCGCTGGCTACTATCACAGGTTCATTCAGAACTTCTCTCAGATTGCAAAACCGCTTACAACATTGACCCAGAAGGGCGTGGCCTTTGACTGGGAGGAGAAGCAAGAGAAGGCATGCCAAACGCTGAAGCGAGCCTTATGCACCGCACCGATACTGTCCCTCCCCGAAGGGATAGAAGACTTCGTGGTTTATTGCGATACATCCAATCAAGGGCTCGACTGTGTTCTGATGCAACGAGGTAAGGTCATCACCTATGCCTCAAGACAGCTAAAGACACACGAGGTCAACTACACCACACATGATCTTGAGTTAGGAGCTGTAGTGTTTGTTCTGTAGATCTGGAGACACTACCTGTATGGTACAAAAAGCACTATCTTTACAAACCACAAAAGCCTACAACATATATTCGACCAGAAAGAGCTGAACATGAGACAACGACGGTGGGTCGAGCTACTCAGTGACTACGAATGCGAAATTCGTTACCATCCTGGAAAGGCCAACGTAGTAGCTGACACCCTGAGTCGGAAAGAATACTCTGGTCGTAGAGTCAAATCATTGACTATGACTATCCATTCACACTTGTCCACACAAATTAAGGAGGCTCAGCTTGAAGCCTTGAAACTTGAAAATGTGGCGGGTGAATCCCTAAGAGGGATGAATAAGAACTTGGAAGTCAAGGGTGGCAGAGCCTTTTATCTCATGGATCAGATCTGGACACCGAAGCACGGTGGTTTCAGAGACTTGGTCATGACCGAGGCACACAACACTCGATATTCCGTCCACCGAGGTTCAGATAAGATGTATCTGGATCTTAAAAAGTTATACTGGTGGCCTAACATGAAAGCAGAGATTGCTACCTTCGTGAGTAAATGCCTTACTTGCGCCAAGGTTAAGGTCGAATACCAGAAACCTTCAGGTTTACTTCAGCAACCGGAGATACCTGAATGGAAGTGGGAGCGGATCACAATGGATTTCATAACCATGTTTCCCAGGACAACGGGTGGTCTCGATACCATTTGGGTGATTGTAGACAGGTTAACAAAGTCCGCACACTTCCTGCCTATCAAAGAAACTGACAAAATGGAGAAACTCACTAGAACATACATTAGGGAGATAGTACAAATGCATGGTGTTCCCATATCCATTATCTCTGATAGAGATAGTAGATTCACTTCAAGGTTATGGCAGTCGCTACAAAGTTCCCTTGGAACTAGGCTGGACATGAGTACAGCCTACCATCCGCAAACCGACGTACAAAGTGAGAGGACTATTCAAACTTTGGAAGATATGTTGTGAGCCTGCGTGATAGACTTTGGGAAGGCATGGGATACTCATTTACCCCTTGTCGAGTTCTCCTACAATAATAGTTATCACACGAGCATAAAGGCTGCTCCATTTGAATCCCTCTATGGCCGTAAGTGCAAATCCCCTCTGTGCTGGGCTGAGGTGGGTGACACTCAATTAGCTAAAGGACGAGTTCCTGACAGCACTCTCACAGGTTCGGAGATCATTCGGGAAACGACAGAGAAGATCGTTCAGATTCGTGAGCGATTGAAAGCCTCTAGATACCGACAGAAAAGCTACGTAGACAAGAGAAGGAAACCTTTAGAATTCCAGGTGGGCGACCGTGTTCTATTGAAGGTCTCACCCTGGAAGGGTTTGATACGCTTCGGAAAGTGTGGAAAGCTAAATCCAAGATACGTAGGGCCTTTCGAAATTCTCGCTAGAATTGACCTTGTAGCTTACAAACTCAAACTACCTCGCGAACTCAGTAACGTACATTCTACTTTCCACGTCTCGAACTTGAAAAAGTTTCTGTCCGACGAGACTCTTGTAATCCTACTCGACGAGATCGAGATCAATGAGAGCCTCAACTTCGTGGAAGAACCTGTAGAAATCATGGGCCGAGAGGTCAAGCAAACAAAGCAAAGCCGTATCCCGATAGTGAAGGTTCGCTGGAATACCAAGCGAGGACCTGAATTCACTTGGGAGCGCGAGGATCAAATAAAACTGAAATATCCTCATCTTTTCGTTTAGTTATTTGTAATAGCTTAATTGTTTAAACTCTAATTTCGGGACGAAATTCTCTCTAACGCGGGGATGATGTGACAACCCGAAATTTCTATCTTGTAAAGTCCTTCAACTCAATCAAAGCCAGACTTGTTTCTGCTATCTTTTAGCAATGTTTAGGGTCTGTTTGAGCGTTCTAAGCCTAGTACAACGAAGGAATGAATGTTAGGAAGTATCTGCTGAAGCTCAAAACCATCAATCAAGCCTTAAACTTCATCATGTGGAGTTTACGGCCGTAAACTCAAGGTGGTCGCAAACTCTTGCCCTTATGGGCGACACTCCTTCACTTTTATTCATTTCTCACACTTTCACCTCAAGAACTCAAATTCTCTCTCAAGTATCATCAAAAACTTTCATCTTGATCTTCAAACTTGTAAGTAATCTTTCCATTTTCAAGTAGATATCCTTCTATATCTAGTAAAGATACATGATTTCATCCATGAAATCTCTCCTTTTGGTTAGATCTTCAAGTGTTCTTCATTTTCACTAAGAACACCAAGAACACCTACTAGTTCTTGGACCGTAAACCCCCCTCCCAAGCTTAAAAAACGTGAGTATATCTTCTATCTCATAGTTAGGCTTGTTAAACTCTTGATTTCCTAGCCTTGAATCATCTTAATGCATAAACTGCAAGAGTTTACGGCCAGGAGCATCTCCCTTGCCCGTAAACCCTTGTTAAGGCTACTAGTTGGCCATGAACTCTTCTTAAGGCTAGGAATGGGTCTAGAACACTTCCTTATTACTTGAAAGTCCTTAAAATCACTCCTTGGCACATTACTTCATGAGTTTATGGCCGTAAACACATAGGGCCGTAAACCCTATGGCCGTAAACACATAGGGCCGTAAACCCTATGGCCGTAAACTCATAGGGCCGTAAACCCTTGGCCGTAAACACCATAGTGTGGCCATACACCCCTTATATACAATCATTGTTGGATAAGGTGTCTAAGTCCATAACTATTTCTGGTATGTAATTGACCCGACCTGGCATGGTCCATTTGGGTTGCATGGCACCATGCAATTGGATAAACTAAAATGAGAGAAATAACACTTATGGTTTATTAATATATTATAAGTTCTAATATATTAATAATATTATTTAATTAGTTTGATCAATAATTAATTTAGAATTAATTAAGTGATCAAAAGATAACTAATTAAATATATGGGTAGATTATGTAAATCTTCCATATCTTATATAGTGGGCTAAGAGGCTCCATGGATTATCAAGTTGGGTTCCACCCATAGGATGCTCCATGGGAGTTACAAACCCATGGGTCATGGAAATGAAGAGTCATGACACATTAGGGTTTACATGGTGTAACCCTAGATGTGTCAACACTATATAAGAAACCCATTCTCCACCAAAATCGGACACACATAAGAAACAAGAGGGCTAGAGCCGATTTTGCAAGTGTAAGATTCTCTCAAAGTTTACTTCTTTGCATTTGGTGTTGTGTGAAGCATTTGAGGCATCACACTTGGGGTGCTAGGCTCACAAGGTTTCAAGGATCATAATCAACAACAAGGTAAGTTATTCTATCTTTCATTCAAGTTAAAAATGTTCCCCATGTATGCTAGATAGGAATATAACCTTGGAATTCAACTTTGCATGATTATTAGACAAACATAGATCCAAGGTTATTAGGGTTGCATGTACACTTAGGAAGTGTTAGAATGCTCAAAACCCATCAGTGGTATCAGAGCATGGTTCGTTTGTTGTTGTTTTTTTTTTTTGTGTGCAAACAGCTTGAAAAAAAAAATCGTTTTTTTGTTTTCTGCTCGTATGAAAGTTTGCACATTTGTTGCTGGAAATGGACTAGAAACATTACCCTAAACTGTTTTGATGTTTTAAAGCTTGTTTTAGATGGTGTAATGTTTATGCTAATCCATTTACAATGGCAATTATTAAAATTACAAGTTTTTTTAAGTGTAATTTTTGATTCTTGAAAGTGTTCATATTCATGTTCTTGAACTTATGAAGATTAGATGATCATAGGAATTGTTTGTAACCTTCATGGTAGGTTAATTCATGATCATAATGTGTTTTAATGGAGTCCATAACTTGTCCTCAAGTTTTGGAAAACCAAAAGTCTCACTTTTATTAAAGCCATTAAAAGAACACAAGAGTTATAAAAATGAAGAGTCTTCATTTTTATTACTCAATTAATTCATAAGTTATAAGAAATGAAAAGTTTTGGAAGTTTACAAAACTTGCCCTCAAGTTTTGGAACATGTAAAGTCTTGATTAAAACTTTAGTTCCAACCCTTAGAATTTTAAAAGTTAAAATTCAACCCTTATACTTTATAATATTATAAGTTACTAATATATATATGTATAACGTCAAGTCGTCTTACCGCTAGTACGCCTCATTCACGAAGCCGGTCTATAAGGGGGGTATAAGGTTGTTGCCTATACAATGACAACTTAATGGGTGTCCACTCTCACCCACCGCTTCCTTGATCGGTGGAGGGTCGTTAGCCGAACGGGTAAGACAAGGACTTATAAATTCTCATTAAAAGTATGATGAATATTATAAAGTAACTAAATGCTTTTATTAAATTCCCAATCTTAGTTACTTTAGGAAAATGTGAATAAGGTGCTAATCCATGAAATTACACTTTACACTTTGTTTAAGTCGTTGGTGGAGCGTGTGTGGTTAACCGGCACACTAACTTGGACTTAACAAGGTAGGTAAAGGGTGACTTAAGGTTTACCATAGCATCGGTGGAGCGTGTGTGGTTTACCGGCACATCGATTGAGTGATAAACCTTGAGGGTACCAAGTGATTTGCATGGTTACTTCACACCTCGTTTTGTGATCCTCGGTATCCCAGTCACAAAACTTGGAGGGCACACTCGAGATTGAAACATGCCTTTGAAAAGTTCATTGAATCTCAAAAGAATCTAGGAATTTCTAAGAACCAATTAAAAACCTAATATTTATATTTCGTTTTTCATGGTGGAAATTGGTGAATCGTCATTCACCTACCTTTCAAATATGTTATAGCTTGGATTACGGCATACCTCTTCTAAGTTATAATATATTGTGATGGGATCCTAGCCTTAATATTACATTTGGGTGTTTTATTAAGGACTCTCTTAATATCTAAACTAATCTTGTTCTCTTCTTTCAGATGTCTTCAAACAATGCTACTTCTGGCTCTAATCCTAATGGCTCCTTTACCCTTATGAACTTGTGTGGGAAAGTCACTTTTGATGGATCCAACTTCAATGAATGGATCAGAAACATCAGGATGATTACCCGCTACGAGGACAAAGAATATGTCCTTGACAAGGAGCTTAAGGAGATTGATGAGACCATTGCAACTCCCCAGGAGATCGCTGACTTCCGGGCACATGAAAGGGATGCTACAAAAGTGGCATGCATCATGTTGGCCACCATGACAGCGGAACTCCAAAAGTCCTATGAGGACTTCTACCCTTTTGAAATGCACCAAGATCTGATGGAAAGATACCATCAAAGTGCACGACAAGAGAGGTATGAAATCATATGCTCTATCATAACAACCATGATGAAGGAAGGGGAATCCGTCACGAGCCACATGCAGAAAATGCAAAGGTATGTGGATCGGTTGCAGAAGCTTAATGTGAACTTCCCTGAGGAGCTTGCAATAGATATCATTTTGCACTCCTTACCATCGTGCTATGATCAATTCCGCATGACATATCACATGAATAAGGAAGAGGTCACACTCAGCAAACTTCAGGGACTCCTCAAGACCGCAGAAACAGGTCTTAAGGGTAAGTCGGTTGTTAACACTCCTACTCCAAACTCCGCCCTGGTTTTGGCAATTGGGAAAGGTAGAGGGAAGAAGAGGAAGAGCTCTTCGATGGGTACCAAGGCTAGGACCCTTGATGGCTCTTCTTCAAGTGGAACCAAGAAAGGTTTTGTCACTCCTTCTTCTGACCCTAAAGAGGCTGAATGCTTCTATTGCCATGAAAAGTCACATTGGAAGCGGAACTGCCTAAAGTACCAGCAAGATGTGAAGGATGGGAAAGTTAAACCCAACCATGCAGGTATTTACACTATCTTATCTAATAACTCACCCCATTCTAACTCTTGGGTACTTGATACCGGTTGTGGTATTCATATCTGTTCTGATTTGCAGGGACTAAGAAGAAGTGAGAATGTGGAGCATGGAAGAATAAACTTAATCATGGGGAATAGGAAAGCTTTACCTGTCACCAAGATTGGAGTTTATACTTTATCGCTAAGTAGTGGGTTTAGTTTAGATTTGAATAAATGTTGTTATTCGCCAGAAATGGCAAGAAATATTATTTCCTTTCATGCATTGTATAAACAAGGTTTCACCTTTTCATTTGATAATGAAGTTGGTTCGATTAATGCTTTCTTTAATAATGTTCTTTATTTTAAAGCATTACCTTGTGATGGTGTGTATGAAACTGTATCTGTGGTTGATAACTTAGGAAATAATGTATTGTGTATTGATTCTGTTAATGATAATAACTTGGATAAAGCATCATTATGGCATTGTCGTCTTGGACATATAAGCAAGAAACGTATAGGCCAACTCCAAAAGGATGGAGTATTGGAGTCATTTGACCTAAAGTCAGATGATACTTGCGAATCATGCTTACTTGGAAAAATGACAAAGTCACCCTTCACAGGTTCTTGTGAGAGGGGTGAAGGTTTGTTGGATCTTATACACACGGATGTGTGTGGGCCCTTCAAACATGCCACAAGGGATGCTAATCGTTATTATTTGACTTTTACTGATGATTACAGTAGATATGGATATGTCTACTTAATCAAGCATAAGTCAGAGACTTTTGAGAGGTTTAAAGAGTTTAAACAGGAAGTCGAGAATCAATTGGGCAGGAACATTAAGATGCTTCGATCCGATCGAGGTGGTGAGTATCTTAGTTCAGAGTTCCTCGACTATCTTAGGGAATGTGGGATTGTCTCACAATTGACACCTCCCAGGACACCGCAGTTGAATGGTGTAGCTGAGAGGCGTAATCGAACCTTGTTGGATATGGTTCGTTCCATGATGAGTCGAGCTTCGCTACCAATCTCATTTTGGGGGTATGCCTTAGAGACTGCCGCCCATATCCTTAATCTAGTTCCCACAAAGAAAGTTGCCAAAACTCCTCATGAGATGTGGACTGGCAAAGTACCCAAACTAGACCACATTAAGATTTGGGGTTGCGAGGCTTTCATGAGACGCGAGACTCATGATAAGCTCGAACCTCGAAGTGAGAGGTGTATTTTCATCGGTTACCCACAGAAATCCTTTGGTTACCTCTTCTACAGACCTAGTGAGAATGTGGTCTTTGTAGCTAGGAGGGCTTTCTTTCGAGAGAGAGGGTTCATAAGCCAAGGAGACAGTGGGAGGCAAGTTGACCTTGAAGAAATTCAAGAGTCAAGTGGTGAAGGAACTTCAAACCCTAGCACTCAACTTGAGGAGGAAACTCCTGTTGAGCCAATTGACAAGTCTGTACCTCTGAGGCGTTCCACAAGGGTTAGGAATGCACCTGAGCATTACTATGGATTCCATATTACTGCGGAAGGTGATACACTTATCAGTGATGAGACACTGATAGGTCTGGATGAACCTAACAGTTACGCGGAAGCCATGGCAGGCCCTGAGTCAGCCAAGTGGAAAGAGGCAATGGACAGCGAGATACAGTCCATGTATGACAATCAAGTTTGGAACTTGGTTGAGAATGTACCAGGTCGTAAGACTGTAGGGTGCAAATGGATCTTCAAGAAGAAGACCGACATGGATGGTAATGTACACACTTATAAGGCACGACTGGTTGCAAAGGGTTTCTCACAAACTCCGGGAGTTGATTATGATGAGACCTTTTCTCCAGTGGCCAAGATTAAGTCTATTAGGGTTCTGTTAGCCATAGCCGCATTTCATGACTATGAAATATGGGAAATGGATGTCAAAACTGTTTTCCTTAATGGAAAGTTGGCTGAGGATGTTTACATGAGTCAGCCAGAGGGTTTTGTCAACACAGAGTACCCTAATAGAGTCTGTAAGCTTGAGAAATCCATTTATGGGTTAAAGCAAGCACCTCGCAGATGGAATCTTTGCTTTGATGAGAAAGTCAAAGAATTTGGCTTTTCTAGGAGTGAAGATGAATCTTGTGTATATGTCAAGGCTAGTGGGAGTATAGTTAGTTTTTTGGTATTGTATGTGGATGACATACTACTCATAGGAAATGACATCCCAACTCTGCAGGAAGTTAAGTCCTGGCTTGGGAAGTGTTTCTCTATGAAGGACCTAGGAGAAGCTGCCTATATTCTAGGGATAAGGATCTTGAGAGACCGAAGTAAAAGACTAATTGGACTTAGTCAGAGTACCTACTTGGATAAGGTGCTGAAGAGATTTGGCATGCAGGACTCCAAGAAAGGAGAGTTACCCATCCAGAGTAACGCCAGATTGAGTAAGACACAAAGCCCTAGTACTGAGGCTGAGATAGCAGAAATGAGTCGAATACCTTATGCTTCGGCTGTAGGATCGATCATGTATGCTATGACGTGTACTCGACCTGATGTAGCCTTTGCTTTGAGCATGGTTAGCAGGTATCAGGGGAACCCTGGCAAGGCACACTGGACTGTGGTAAAGAATATCCTCAAGTACCTACGGAGGACTAAGGACTGGGTCCTTACCCTCGGTGGGAGTGAAGACTTGAGAGTTGTAGGGTATAGTGATGCTAGCTTTCAGACTGATAGGGATAATTTCCGCTCTCAGTCAGGCTGGGTCTTTACCTTAAATGGAGGAGCAATTTCTTGGAAGAGTTCCAAGCAAGAGACAGTGGCTGATTCAACTTGCGAATCAGAGTATATAGCAGCTAGCGAGGCAGCAAAGGAGGCGATATGGCTGAAGAACTTCATTGGAGACCTTGGAGTTGTACCAGCTATTAAAGAGCCAATGGAAATTTTCTGTGATAGTGAAAGTGCAGTTGCCTTAGCCAAGGAACCAAGGGATCACGGGAGATCCAGACACATCGACAGAAAATACCATTTCATCAGACATCGAATAGAAGAAGGACTCCTCGTGGCAAAGAGGGTATCATCGGATGAGAATCCAGCAGATCCCCTCACGAAGGGACTGACTCGGGTTAAGCATCTCCAGCATGCTCGGAGCATAGGGCTGAAGGATGATATTAGATTTAGTAGTTAGATAACCTTGAAATTTGTAAAGTGTAATTGACATTAGATGATGAATAAAAGGTGTTTTATTTATGAGTAAAGTGTTGCTATCTCTTGTCGATCGTTTACTATATTTCTTTTGCATGTTTTGACTTCCAGAATAATTATGTTTGGTATATCATATTATTCGAACCTCCACAGTCGGTCATATGTCAGAAGTTGGTATGAATCAAGACTGTCATGATTGGTTGCAGAGGTCTAAGTTGTTGGACATGGCTACAACACTCATGAGTGCTCATAAGTTATGAGCATTGGACTCAACCCACGCTCACTGGAATCACTTCATGGAATTTATGTCGAGTGATCGTGAGACGGTAATATCATATAAGTCTTCAAACCTAGAGATATGATTTGTTACTTATGAGTTGGTTATGCATTGATTGTACGTTAACGCATTGGTAACTCGATGTTATAAAACGTGCTTTTGTGTATAATTCAATGAGTGGTAGAACAAACATATGAGTCGAAGTTTATATGTTCCTTCTTGGATTAGAAGCTGATATCTGGGCCCCTCGATGATTTTGTTTTGACCTATGTACCGGGCCCGGTCAGAACTAAGTTGATGTGTTCAATTAAGTTCTTTGTCAAACAAATTGGAAATCGGGAAACAAACTGCTGGACAATAAGTAAGACATTGTTCCATGTATTTGTCCGGCTGATATCTAGAACAAAGGATTATATGATCACTTATCTTAAATGGCGTATCATCATCTTCTCAGTTCCGAGAGACCTTGAAAGAGCTACGATTGTCGATCGGTTCCTGAAGTATTGCAGTTATAGTTATTAGACTTATCCAAGTGGGAGACTGTTGGATAAGGTGTCTAAGTCCATAACTATTTCTGGTATGTACTTGACCCGACCCGGCATGGTCCATTTGGGTTGCATGGCACGATGCAATTGGATAAACTAAAATGAGAGAAATAACACTTATGGTTTATTAATATATTATAAGTTCTAATATATTAATAATATTATTTAATTAGTTTGATCAAGAATTAATTTAGAATTAATTAAGTGATCAAAAGATAACTAATTAAATATATGGGTAGATTATGTAAATCTTCCATATCTTATATAGTGGGCTAAGAGGCTCCATGGATTATCAAGTTGGGTTCCACCCATAGGATGCTCCATGGGAGTTACAAACCCATGGGTCATGGAAATGAAGAGTCATGACACATTAGGGTTTACATGGTGTAACCCTAGATGTGTCAACACTATATAAGAAACCCATTCTCCACCAAAATCGGACACACATAAGAAACAAGAGGGCTAGAGCCGATTTTGCAAGTGTAAGATTCTCTCAAAGTTTACTTCTTTGCATTTGGTGTTGTGTGAAGCATTTGAGGCATCACACTTGGGGTGCTAGGCTCACAAGGTTTCAAGGATCATAATCAACAACAAGGTAAGTTATTCTATCTTTCATTCAAGTTAAAAATGTTCCCCATGTATGCTAGATAGGAATATAACCTTGGAATTCAACTTTGCATGATTATTAGACAAACATAGATCCAAGGTTATTAGGGTTGCATGTACACTTAGGAAGTGTTAGAATGCTCAAAACCCATCAGTGGTATCAGAGCATGGTTCGTTTGTTGTTGTTTTTTTTTTTTTGTGTGCAAACAGCTTGAAAAAAAAAATCGTTTTTTTGTTTTCTGCTCGTATGAAAGTTTGCACATTTGTTGCTGGAAATGGACTAGAAACATTACCCTAAACTGTTTTGATGTTTTAAAGCTTGTTTTAGATGGTGTAATGTTTATGCTAATCCATTTACAATGGCAATTATTAAAATTACAAGTTTTTTTAAGTGTAATTTTTGATTCTTGAAAGTGTTCATATTCATGTTCTTGAACTTATGAAGATTAGATGATCATAGGAATTGTTTGTAACCTTCATGGTAGGTTAATTCATGATCATAATGTGTTTTAATGGAGTCCATAACTTGTCCTCAAGTTTTGGAAAACCAAAAGTCTCACTTTTATTAAAGCCATTAAAAGAACACAAGAGTTATAAAAATGAAGAGTCTTCATTTTTATTACTCAATTAATTCATAAGTTATAAGAAATGAAAAGTTTTGGAAGTTTACAAAACTTGCCCTCAAGTTTTGGAACATGTAAAGTCTTGATTAAAACTTTAGTTCCAACCCTTAGAATTTTAAAAGTTAAAATTCAACCCTTATACTTTATAATATTATAAGTTACTAATATATATATGTATAACGTCAAGTCGTCTTACCGCTAGTACGCCTCATTCACGAAGCCGGTCTATAAGGGGGGTATAAGGTTGTTGCCTATACAATGACAACTTAATGGGTGTCCACTCTCACCCACCGCTTCCTTGATCGGTGGAGGGTCGTTAGCCGAACGGGTAAGACAAGGACTTATAAATTCTCATTAAAAGTATGATGAATATTATAAAGTAACTAAATGCTTTTATTAAATTCCCAATCTTAGTTACTTTAGGAAAATGTGAATAAGGTGCTAATCCATGAAATTACACTTTACACTTTGTTTAAGTCGTTGGTGGAGCGTGTGTGGTTAACCGGCACACTAACTTGGACTTAACAAGGTAGGTAAAGGGTGACTTAAGGTTTACCATAGCATCGGTGGAGCGTGTGTGGTTTACCGGCACATCGATTGAGTGATAAACCTTGAGGGTACCAAGTGATTTGCATGGTTACTTCACACCTCGTTTTGTGATCCTCGGTATCCCAGTCACAAAACTTGGAGGGCACACTCGAGATTGAAACATGCCTTTGAAAAGTTCATTGAATCTCAAAAGAATCTAGGAATTTCTAAGAACCAATTAAAAACCTAATATTTATATTTCGTTTTTCATGGTGGAAATTGGTGAATCGTCATTCACCTACCTTTCAAATATGTTATAGCTTGGATTACGGCATACCTCTTCTAAGTTATAATATATTGTGATGGGATCCTAGCCTTAATATTACATTTGGGTGTTTTATTAAGGACTCTCTTAATATCTAAACTAATCTTGTTCTCTTCTTTCAGATGTCTTCAAACAATGCTACTTCTGGCTCTAATCCTAATGGCTCCTTTACCCTTATGAACTTGTGTGGGAAAGTCACTTTTGATGGATCCAACTTCAATGAATGGATCAGAAACATCAGGATGATTACCCGCTACGAGGACAAAGAATATGTCCTTGACAAGGAGCTTAAGGAGATTGATGAGACCATTGCAACTCCCCAGGAGATCGCTGACTTCCGGGCACATGAAAGGGATGCTACAAAAGTGGCATGCATCATGTTGGCCACCATGACAGCGGAACTCCAAAAGTCCTATGAGGACTTCTACCCTTTTGAAATGCACCAAGATCTGATGGAAAGATACCATCAAAGTGCACGACAAGAGAGGTATGAAATCATATGCTCTATCATAACAACCATGATGAAGGAAGGGGAATCCGTCACGAGCCACATGCAGAAAATGCAAAGGTATGTGGATCGGTTGCAGAAGCTTAATGTGAACTTCCCTGAGGAGCTTGCAATAGATATCATTTTGCACTCCTTACCATCGTGCTATGATCAATTCCGCATGACATATCACATGAATAAGGAAGAGGTCACACTCAGCAAACTTCAGGGACTCCTCAAGACCGCAGAAACAGGTCTTAAGGGTAAGTCGGTTGTTAACACTCCTACTCCAAACTCCGCCCTGGTTTTGGCAATTGGGAAAGGTAGAGGGAAGAAGAGGAAGAGCTCTTCGATGGGTACCAAGGCTAGGACCCTTGATGGCTCTTCTTCAAGTGGAACCAAGAAAGGTTTTGTCACTCCTTCTTCTGACCCTAAAGAGGCTGAATGCTTCTATTGCCATGAAAAGTCACATTGGAAGCGGAACTGCCTAAAGTACCAGCAAGATGTGAAGGATGGGAAAGTTAAACCCAACCATGCAGGTATTTACACTATCTTATCTAATAACTCACCCCATTCTAACTCTTGGGTACTTGATACCGGTTGTGGTATTCATATCTGTTCTGATTTGCAGGGACTAAGAAGAAGTGAGAATGTGGAGCATGGAAGAATAAACTTAATCATGGGGAATAGGAAAGCTTTACCTGTCACCAAGATTGGAGTTTATACTTTATCGCTAAGTAGTGGGTTTAGTTTAGATTTGAATAAATGTTGTTATTCGCCAGAAATGGCAAGAAATATTATTTCCTTTCATGCATTGTATAAACAAGGTTTCACCTTTTCATTTGATAATGAAGTTGGTTCGATTAATGCTTTCTTTAATAATGTTCTTTATTTTAAAGCATTACCTTGTGATGGTGTGTATGAAACTGTATCTGTGGTTGATAACTTAGGAAATAATGTATTGTGTATTGATTCTGTTAATGATAATAACTTGGATAAAGCATCATTATGGCATTGTCGTCTTGGACATATAAGCAAGAAACGTATAGGCCAACTCCAAAAGGATGGAGTATTGGAGTCATTTGACCTAAAGTCAGATGATACTTGCGAATCATGCTTACTTGGAAAAATGACAAAGTCACCCTTCACAGGTTCTTGTGAGAGGGGTGAAGGTTTGTTGGATCTTATACACACGGATGTGTGTGGGCCCTTCAAACATGCCACAAGGGATGCTAATCGTTATTATTTGACTTTTACTGATGATTACAGTAGATATGGATATGTCTACTTAATCAAGCATAAGTCAGAGACTTTTGAGAGGTTTAAAGAGTTTAAACAGGAAGTCGAGAATCAATTGGGCAGGAACATTAAGATGCTTCGATCCGATCGAGGTGGTGAGTATCTTAGTTCAGAGTTCCTCGACTATCTTAGGGAATGTGGGATTGTCTCACAATTGACACCTCCCAGGACACCGCAGTTGAATGGTGTAGCTGAGAGGCGTAATCGAACCTTGTTGGATATGGTTCGTTCCATGATGAGTCGAGCTTCGCTACCAATCTCATTTTGGGGGTATGCCTTAGAGACTGCCGCCCATATCCTTAATCTAGTTCCCACAAAGAAAGTTGCCAAAACTCCTCATGAGATGTGGACTGGCAAAGTACCCAAACTAGACCACATTAAGATTTGGGGTTGCGAGGCTTTCATGAGACGCGAGACTCATGATAAGCTCGAACCTCGAAGTGAGAGGTGTATTTTCATCGGTTACCCACAGAAATCCTTTGGTTACCTCTTCTACAGACCTAGTGAGAATGTGGTCTTTGTAGCTAGGAGGGCTTTCTTTCGAGAGAGAGGGTTCATAAGCCAAGGAGACAGTGGGAGGCAAGTTGACCTTGAAGAAATTCAAGAGTCAAGTGGTGAAGGAACTTCAAACCCTAGCACTCAACTTGAGGAGGAAACTCCTGTTGAGCCAATTGACAAGTCTGTACCTCTGAGGCGTTCCACAAGGGTTAGGAATGCACCTGAGCATTACTATGGATTCCATATTACTGCGGAAGGTGATACACTTATCAGTGATGAGACACTGATAGGTCTGGATGAACCTAACAGTTACGCGGAAGCCATGGCAGGCCCTGAGTCAGCCAAGTGGAAAGAGGCAATGGACAGCGAGATACAGTCCATGTATGACAATCAAGTTTGGAACTTGGTTGAGAATGTACCAGGTCGTAAGACTGTAGGGTGCAAATGGATCTTCAAGAAGAAGACCGACATGGATGGTAATGTACACACTTATAAGGCACGACTGGTTGCAAAGGGTTTCTCACAAACTCCGGGAGTTGATTATGATGAGACCTTTTCTCCAGTGGCCAAGATTAAGTCTATTAGGGTTCTGTTAGCCATAGCCGCATTTCATGACTATGAAATATGGGAAATGGATGTCAAAACTGTTTTCCTTAATGGAAAGTTGGCTGAGGATGTTTACATGAGTCAGCCAGAGGGTTTTGTCAACACAGAGTACCCTAATAGAGTCTGTAAGCTTGAGAAATCCATTTATGGGTTAAAGCAAGCACCTCGCAGATGGAATCTTTGCTTTGATGAGAAAGTCAAAGAATTTGGCTTTTCTAGGAGTGAAGATGAATCTTGTGTATATGTCAAGGCTAGTGGGAGTATAGTTAGTTTTTTGGTATTGTATGTGGATGACATACTACTCATAGGAAATGACATCCCAACTCTGCAGGAAGTTAAGTCCTGGCTTGGGAAGTGTTTCTCTATGAAGGACCTAGGAGAAGCTGCCTATATTCTAGGGATAAGGATCTTGAGAGACCGAAGTAAAAGACTAATTGGACTTAGTCAGAGTACCTACTTGGATAAGGTGCTGAAGAGATTTGGCATGCAGGACTCCAAGAAAGGAGAGTTACCCATCCAGAGTAACGCCAGATTGAGTAAGACACAAAGCCCTAGTACTGAGGCTGAGATAGCAGAAATGAGTCGAATACCTTATGCTTCGGCTGTAGGATCGATCATGTATGCTATGACGTGTACTCGACCTGATGTAGCCTTTGCTTTGAGCATGGTTAGCAGGTATCAGGGGAACCCTGGCAAGGCACACTGGACTGTGGTAAAGAATATCCTCAAGTACCTACGGAGGACTAAGGACTGGGTCCTTACCCTCGGTGGGAGTGAAGACTTGAGAGTTGTAGGGTATAGTGATGCTAGCTTTCAGACTGATAGGGATAATTTCCGCTCTCAGTCAGGCTGGGTCTTTACCTTAAATGGAGGAGCAATTTCTTGGAAGAGTTCCAAGCAAGAGACAGTGGCTGATTCAACTTGCGAATCAGAGTATATAGCAGCTAGCGAGGCAGCAAAGGAGGCGATATGGCTGAAGAACTTCATTGGAGACCTTGGAGTTGTACCAGCTATTAAAGAGCCAATGGAAATTTTCTGTGATAGTGAAAGTGCAGTTGCCTTAGCCAAGGAACCAAGGGATCACGGGAGATCCAGACACATCGACAGAAAATACCATTTCATCAGACATCGAATAGAAGAAGGACTCCTCGTGGCAAAGAGGGTATCATCGGATGAGAATCCAGCAGATCCCCTCACGAAGGGACTGACTCGGGTTAAGCATCTCCAGCATGCTCGGAGCATAGGGCTGAAGGATGATATTAGATTTAGTAGTTAGATAACCTTGAAATTTGTAAAGTGTAATTGACATTAGATGATGAATAAAAGGTGTTTTATTTATGAGTAAAGTGTTGCTATCTCTTGTCGATCGTTTACTATATTTCTTTTGCATGTTTTGACTTCCAGAATAATTATGTTTGGTATATCATATTATTCGAACCTCCACAGTCGGTCATATGTCAGAAGTTGGTATGAATCAAGACTGTCATGATTGGTTGCAGAGGTCTAAGTTGTTGGACATGGCTACAACACTCATGAGTGCTCATAAGTTATGAGCATTGGACTCAACCCACGCTCACTGGAATCACTTCATGGAATTTATGTCGAGTGATCGTGAGACGGTAATATCATATAAGTCTTCAAACCTAGAGATATGATTTGTTACTTATGAGTTGGTTATGCATTGATTGTACGTTAACGCATTGGTAACTCGATGTTATAAAACGTGCTTTTGTGTATAATTCAATGAGTGGTAGAACAAACATATGAGTCGAAGTTTATATGTTCCTTCTTGGATTAGAAGCTGATATCTGGGCCCCTCGATGATTTTGTTTTGACCTATGTACCGGGCCCGGTCAGAACTAAGTTGATGTGTTCAATTAAGTTCTTTGTCAAACAAATTGGAAATCGGGAAACAAACTGCTGGACAATAAGTAAGACATTGTTCCATGTATTTGTCCGGCTGATATCTAGAACAAAGGATTATATGATCACTTATCTTAAATGGCGTATCATCATCTTCTCAGTTCCGAGAGACCTTGAAAGAGCTACGATTGTCGATCGGTTCCTGAAGTATTGCAGTTATAGTTATTAGACTTATCCAAGTGGGAGACTGTTGGATAAGGTGTCTAAGTCCATAACTATTTCTGGTATGTACTTGACCCGACCCGGCATGGTCCATTTGGGTTGCATGGCACGATGCAATTGGATAAACTAAAATGAGAGAAATAACACTTATGGTTTATTAATATATTATAAGTTCTAATATATTAATAATATTATTTAATTAGTTTGATCAAGAATTAATTTAGAATTAATTAAGTGATCAAAAGATAACTAATTAAATATATGGGTAGATTATGTAAATCTTCCATATCTTATATAGTGGGCTAAGAGGCTCCATGGATTATCAAGTTGGGTTCCACCCATAGGATGCTCCATGGGAGTTACAAACCCATGGGTCATGGAAATGAAGAGTCATGACACATTAGGGTTTACATGGTGTAACCCTAGATGTGTCAACACTATATAAGAAACCCATTCTCCACCAAAATCAGACACACATAAGAAACAAGAGGGCTAGAGCCGATTTTGCAAGTGTAAGATTCTCTCAAAGTTTACTCCTTTGCATTTGGTGTTGTGTGAAGCATTTGAGGCATCACACTTGGGGTGCTAGGCTCACAAGGTTTCAAGGATCATAATCAACAACAAGGTAAGTTATTCTATCTTTCATTCAAGTTAAAAATGTTCCCCATGTATGCTAGATAGGAATATAACCTTGGAATTCAACTTTGCATGATTATTAGACAAACATAGATCCAAGGTTATTAGGGTTGCATGTACACTTAGGAAGTGTTAGAATGCTCAAAACCCATCAGTGGTATCAGAGCATGGTTCGTTTGTTGTTGTTTTTTTTTTGTGTGCAAACAGCTTGAAAAAAAAAATCGTTTTTCTGTTTTCTGCTCGTATGAAAGTTTGCACATTTGTTGCTGGAAATGGACTAGAAACATTACCCTAAACTGTTTTGATGTTTTAAAGCTTGTTTTAGATGGTGTAATGTTTATGCTAATCCATTTACAATGGCAATTATTAAAATTACAAGTTTTTTTAAGTGTAATTTTTGATTCTTGAAAGTGTTCATATTCATGTTCTTGAACTTATGAAGATTAGATGATCATAGGAATTGTTTGTAACCTTCATGGTAGGTTAATTCATGATCATAATGTGTTTTAATGGAGTCCATAACTTGTCCTCAAGTTTTGGAAAACCAAAAGTCTCACTTTTATTAAAGCCATTAAAAGAACACAAGAGTTATAAAAATGAAGAGTCTTCATTTTTATTACTCAATTAATTCATAAGTTATAAGAAATGAAAAGTTTTGGAAGTTTACAAAACTTGCCCTCAAGTTTTGGAACATGTAAAGTCTTGATTAAAACTTTAGTTCCAACCCTTAGAATTTTAAAAGTTAAAATTCAACCCTTATACTTTATAATATTATAAGTTACTAATATATATATGTATAACGTCAAGTCGTCTTACCGCTAGTACGCCTCATTCACGAAGCCGGTCTATAAGGGGGGTATAAGGTTGTTGCCTATACAATGACAACTTAATGGGTGTCCACTCTCACCCACCGCTTCCTTGATCGGTGGAGGGTCGTTAGCCGAACGGGTAAGACAAGGACTTATAAATTCTCATTAAAAGTATGATGAATATTATAAAGTAACTAAATGCTTTTATTAAATTCCCAATCTTAGTTACTTTAGGAAAATGTGAATAAGGTGCTAATCCATGAAATTACACTTTACACTTTGTTTAAGTCGTTGGTGGAGCGTGTGTGGTTAACCGGCACACTAACTTGGACTTAACAAGGTAGGTAAAGGGTGACTTAAGGTTTACCATAGCATCGGTGGAGCGTGTGTGGTTTACCGGCACATCGATTGAGTGATAAACCTTGAGGGTACCAAGTGATTTGCATGGTTACTTCACACCTCGTTTTGTGATCCTCGGTATCCCAGTCACAAAACTTGGAGGGCACACTCGAGATTGAAACATGCCTTTGAAAAGTTCATTGAATCTCAAAAGAATCTAGGAATTTCTAAGAACCAATTAAAAACCTAATATTTATATTTCGTTTTTCATGGTGGAAATTGGTGAATCGTCATTCACCTACCTTTCAAATATGTTATAGCTTGGATTACGGCATACCTCTTCTAAGTTATAATATATTGTGATGGGATCCTAGCCTTAATATTACATTTGGGTGTTTTATTAAGGACTCTCTTAATATCTAAACTAATCTTGTTCTCTTCTTTCAGATGTCTTCAAACAATGCTACTTCTGGCTCTAATCCTAATGGCTCCTTTACCCTTATGAACTTGTGTGGGAAAGTCACTTTTGATGGATCCAACTTCAATGAATGGATCAGAAACATCAGGATGATTACCCGCTACGAGGACAAAGAATATGTCCTTGACAAGGAGCTTAAGGAGATTGATGAGACCATTGCAACTCCCCAGGAGATCGCTGACTTCCGGGCACATGAAAGGGATGCTACAAAAGTGGCATGCATCATGTTGGCCACCATGACAGCGGAACTCCAAAAGTCCTATGAGGACTTCTACCCTTTTGAAATGCACCAAGATCTGATGGAAAGATACCATCAAAGTGCACGACAAGAGAGGTATGAAATCATATGCTCTATCATAACAACCATGATGAAGGAAGGGGAATCCGTCACGAGCCACATGCAGAAAATGCAAAGGTATGTGGATCGGTTGCAGAAGCTTAATGTGAACTTCCCTGAGGAGCTTGCAATAGATATCATTTTGCACTCCTTACCATCGTGCTATGATCAATTCCGCATGACATATCACATGAATAAGGAAGAGGTCACACTCAGCAAACTTCAGGGACTCCTCAAGACCGCAGAAACAGGTCTTAAGGGTAAGTCGGTTGTTAACACTCCTACTCCAAACTCCGCCCCGGTTTTGGCAATTGGGAAAGGTAGAGGGAAGAAGAGGAAGAGCTCTTCGATGGGTACCAAGGCTAGGACCCTTGATGGCTCTTCTTCAAGTGGAACCAAGAAAGGTTTTGTCACTCCTTCTTCTGACCCTAAAGAGGCTGAATGCTTCTATTGCCATGAAAAGTCACATTGGAAGCGGAACTGCCTAAAGTACCAGCAAGATGTGAAGGATGGGAAAGTTAAACCCAACCATGCAGGTATTTACACTATCTTATCTAATAACTCACCCCATTCTAACTCTTGGGTACTTGATACCGGTTGTGGTATTCATATCTGTTCTGATTTGCAGGGACTAAGAAGAAGTGAGAATGTGGAGCATGGAAGAATAAACTTAATCATGGGGAATAGGAAAGCTTTACCTGTCGCCAAGATTGGAGTTTATACTTTATCGCTAAGTAGTGGGTTTAGTTTAGATTTGAATAAATGTTGTTATTCGCCAGAAATGGCAAGAAATATTATTTCCTTTCATGCATTGTATAAACAAGGTTTCACCTTTTCATTTGATAATGAAGTTGGTTCGATTAATGCTTTCTTTAATAATGTTCTTTATTTTAAAGCATTACCTTGTGATGGTGTGTATGAAACTGTATCTGTGGTTGATAACTTAGGAAATAATGTATTGTGTATTGATTCTGTTAATGATAATAACTTGGATAAAGCATCATTATGGCATTGTCGTCTTGGACATATAAGCAAGAAACGTATAGGCCAACTCCAAAAGGATGGAGTATTGGAGTCATTTGACCTAAAGTCAGATGATACTTGCGAATCATGCTTACTTGGAAAAATGACAAAGTCACCCTTCACAGGTTCTTGTGAGAGGGGTGAAGGTTTGTTGGATCTTATACACACGGATGTGTGTGGGCCCTTCAAACATGCCACAAGGGATGCTAATCGTTATTATTTGACTTTTACTGATGATTACAGTAGATATGGATATGTCTACTTAATCAAGCATAAGTCAGAGACTTTTGAGAGGTTTAAAGAGTTTAAACAGGAAGTCGAGAATCAATTGGGCAGGAACATTAAGATGCTTCGATCCGATCGAGGTGGTGAGTATCTTAGTTCAGAGTTCCTCGACTATCTTAGGGAATGTGGGATTGTCTCACAATTGACACCTCCCAGGACACCGCAGTTGAATGGTGTAGCTGAGAGGCGTAATCGAACCTTGTTGGATATGGTTCGTTCCATGATGAGTCGAGCTTCGCTACCAATCTCATTTTGGGGGTATGCCTTAGAGACTGCCGCCCATATCCTTAATCTAGTTCCCACAAAGAAAGTTGCCAAAACTCCTCATGAGATGTGGACTGGCAAAGTACCCAAACTAGACCACATTAAGATTTGGGGTTGCGAGGCTTTCATGAGACGCGAGACTCATGATAAGCTCGAACCTCGAAGTGAGAGGTGTATTTTCATCGGCTACCCACAGAAATCCTTTGGTTACCTCTTCTACAGACCTAGTGAGAATGTGGTCTTTGTAGCTAGGAGGGCTTTCTTTCGAGAGAGAGAGGGTTCATAAGCCAAGGAGACAGTGGGAGGCAAGTTGACCTTGAAGAAATTCAAGAGTCAAGTGGTGAAGGAACTTCAAACCCTAGCACTCAACTTGAGGAGGAAACTCCTGTTGAGCCAATTGACAAGTCTGTACCTCTGAGGCGTTCCACAAGGGTTAGGAATGCACCTGAGCATTACTATGGATTCCATATTACTGCGGAAGGTGATACACTTATCAGTGATGAGACACTGATAGGTCTGGATGAACCTAACAGTTACGCGGAAGCCATGGCAGGCCCTGAGTCAGCCAAGTGGAAAGAGGCAATGGACAGCGAGATACAGTCCATGTATGACAATCAAGTTTGGAACTTGGTTGAGAATGTACCAGGTCGTAAGACTGTAGGGTGCAAATGGATCTTCAAGAAGAAGACCGACATGGATGGTAATGTACACACTTATAAGGCACGACTGGTTGCAAAGGGTTTCTCACAAACTCCGGGAGTTGATTATGATGAGACCTTTTCTCCAGTGGCCAAGATTAAGTCTATTAGGGTTCTGTTAGCCATAGCCGCATTTCATGACTATGAAATATGGGAAATGGATGTCAAAACTGTTTTCCTTAATGGAAAGTTGGCTGAGGATGTTTACATGAGTCAGCCAGAGGGTTTTGTCAACACAGAGTACCCTAATAGAGTCTGTAAGCTTGAGAAATCCATTTATGGGTTAAAGCAAGCACCTCGCAGATGGAATCTTTGCTTTGATGAGAAAGTCAAAGAATTTGGCTTTTCTAGGAGTGAAGATGAATCTTGTGTATATGTCAAGGCTAGTGGGAGTATAGTTAGTTTTTTGGTATTGTATGTGGATGACATACTACTCATAGGAAATGACATCCCAACTCTGCAGGAAGTTAAGTCCTGGCTTGGGAAGTGTTTCTCTATGAAGGACCTAGGAGAAGCTGCCTATATTCTAGGGATAAGGATCTTGAGAGACCGAAGTAAAAGACTAATTGGACTTAGTCAGAGTACCTACTTGGATAAGGTGCTGAAGAGATTTGGCATGCAGGACTCCAAGAAAGGAGAGTTACCCATCCAGAGTAACGCCAGATTGAGTAAGACACAAAGCCCTAGTACTGAGGCTGAGATAGCAGAAATGAGTCGAATACCTTATGCTTCGGCTGTAGGATCGATCATGTATGCTATGACGTGTACTCGACCTGATGTAGCCTTTGCTTTGAGCATGGTTAGCAGGTATCAGGGGAACCCTGGCAAGGCACACTGGACTGTGGTAAAGAATATCCTCAAGTACCTACGGAGGACTAAGGACTGGGTCCTTACCCTCGGTGGGAGTGAAGACTTGAGAGTTGTAGGGTATAGTGATGCTAGCTTTCAGACTGATAGGGATAATTTCCGCTCTCAGTCAGGCTGGGTCTTTACCTTAAATGGAGGAGCAATTTCTTGGAAGAGTTCCAAGCAAGAGACAGTGGCTGATTCAACTTGCGAATCAGAGTATATAGCAGCTAGCGAGGCAGCAAAGGAGGCGATATGGCTGAAGAACTTCATTGGAGACCTTGGAGTTGTACCAGCTATTAAAGAGCCAATGGAAATTTTCTGTGATAGTGAAAGTGCAGTTGCCTTAGCCAAGGAACCAAGGGATCACGGGAGATCCAGACACATCGACAGAAAATACCATTTCATCAGACATCGAATAGAAGAAGGACTCCTCGTGGCAAAGAGGGTATCATCGGATGAGAATCCAGCAGATCCCCTCACGAAGGGACTGACTCGGGTTAAGCATCTCCAGCATGCTCGGAGCATAGGGCTGAAGGATGATATTAGATTTAGTAGTTAGATAACCTTGAAATTTGTAAAGTGTAATTGACATTAGATGATGAATAAAAGGTGTTTTATTTATGAGTAAAGTGTTGCTATCTCTTGTCGATCGTTTACTATATTTCTTTTGCATGTTTTGACTTCCAGAATAATTATGTTTGGTATATCATATTATTCGAACCTCCACAGTCGGTCATATGTCAGAAGTTGGTATGAATCAAGACTGTCATGATTGGTTGCAGAGGTCTAAGTTGTTGGACATGGCTACAACACTCATGAGTGCTCATAAGTTATGAGCATTGGACTCAACCCACGCTCACTGGAATCACTTCATGGAATTTATGTCGAGTGATCGTGAGACGGTAATATCATATAAGTCTTCAAACCTAGAGATATGATTTGTTACTTATGAGTTGGTTATGCATTGATTGTACGTTAACGCATTGGTAACTCGATGTTATAAAACGTGCTTTTGTGTATAATTCAATGAGTGGTAGAACAAACATATGAGTCGAAGTTTATATGTTCCTTCTTGGATTAGAAGCTGATATCTGGGCCCCTCGATGATTTTGTTTTGACCTATGTACCGGGCCCGGTCAGAACTAAGTTGATGTGTTCAATTAAGTTCTTTGTCAAACAAATTGGAAATCGGGAAACAAACTGCTGGACAATAAGTAAGACATTGTTCCATGTATTTGTCCGGCTGATATCTAGAACAAAGGATTATATGATCACTTATCTTAAATGGCGTATCATCATCTTCTCAGTTCCGAGAGACCTTGAAAGAGCTACGATTGTCGATCGGTTCCTGAAGTATTGCAGTTATAGTTATTAGACTTATCCAAGTGGGAGACTGTTGGATAAGGTGTCTAAGTCCATAACTATTTCTGGTATGTACTTGACCCGACCCGGCATGGTCCATTTGGGTTGCATGGCACGATGCAATTGGATAAACTAAAATGAGAGAAATAACACTTATGGTTTATTAATATATTATAAGTTCTAATATATTAATAATATTATTTAATTAGTTTGATCAAGAATTAATTTAGAATTAATTAAGTGATCAAAAGATAACTAATTAAATATATGGGTAGATTATGTAAATCTTCCATATCTTATATAGTGGGCTAAGAGGCTCCATGGATTATCAAGTTGGGTTCCACCCATAGGATGCTCCATGGGAGTTACAAACCCATGGGTCATGGAAATGAAGAGTCATGACACATTAGGGTTTACATGGTGTAACCCTAGATGTGTCAACACTATATAAGAAACCCATTCTCCACCAAAATCAGACACACATAAGAAACAAGAGGGCTAGAGCCGATTTTGCAAGTGTAAGATTCTCTCAAAGTTTACTCCTTTGCATTTGGTGTTGTGTGAAGCATTTGAGGCATCACACTTGGGGTGCTAGGCTCACAAGGTTTCAAGGATCATAATCAACAACAAGGTAAGTTATTCTATCTTTCATTCAAGTTAAAAATGTTCCCCATGTATGCTAGATAGGAATATAACCTTGGAATTCAACTTTGCATGATTATTAGACAAACATAGATCCAAGGTTATTAGGGTTGCATGTACACTTAGGAAGTGTTAGAATGCTCAAAACCCATCAATAATATGTGATTGTAACACTTCCATTCAAGTGTTTCCTAGTCCCTAAGGTGGTTATCTATCATGATTAGTTGCTTAAACACTAATTGTATACATATATGTGTCATTATATGCTTATTAGGATCCGTTGTGCTCAAGGCTTCACTTGACACTTAGCATCCTACAAATCCATCTTTCATTCATAACACTCACTTCAGGTGAGTTCATACCCCTTAACTTACCTTTTAAATGATTTTAAATGCTTTTATGGGGGAGAATACAAGTTGATAACATTATAGTCGTTATATCAATCACATGTGATTAATAATTATCAAACAGATAGATTTCTTATACTTCAAACTGTTTTTTCAAACAAATTGCTTCAAATAGTTTTACAAACTCTTTTATATGCAAAACTCCTTATCAAACTCTTTTAAACTTATTATTTTATCAAAAATCATGTCTATATGGATATAGTTATATAAGTAGGATTGAAAGGACTTAGGACTGATAACTCGCCTCATTTCTTGTTCCTTGTTTGGTTGTGCACTTAGGGTATTGGTTGTTTGTCCGAATGTCGTTTGAATCTTAGTTATATATATATATATATATATATATATATATATATATATATATATATATATATATATATATATATATATATATATATATATATATATATATATATATATATATATTAGGTATATGTATATAGATATCAAAGTTCTTCTTTCAGTTCAATACCTTTGAGTAGCAAAGGTGTACAAACATGTTCATTCATACAAACAACATTGCTAGTAAACTATAATAGGTATAGTTTAGGAAGTCACTATTACTAAGTCTAGAACAATGGAACATACAAGAGTCAGTTCATACATGAGTCAGTTAAAACATACTATAATGAGAAACAATACTCAATATAAAGAGAAACAGAGAGAACATACTACATACTAGACAGAGAGAACATACTACATACTAGACAGAGAGAACATACACTACACTAGAACATACTATACAAATACAAGAATACTATAACATTAATGTGAGATACTACTTCATGGCTCGGGAATATACTGCTACGTCACGTTTTGTACCCATAGTCTCCTGGAAGGAGAGCGTAAATTTATGTATAGATCTATACGGGACTAACCCTCCTACACCTTGCTGCTAGCTACAGTGGGACCTGCAGGTCTACGGGTGACGAATGTCATATCATTTCGACGTCTCGAACGTCGTGTTATACTAGTCGATCAAGTATGGTTACAATCTTATCACATTTTACCTTAATTAAACAAACAGGTTTAAGGTAGTTAGTACATTGGTAGTTACTTAGATAAAACTACGGTACATCTTATTTTCCCACTTCATTCACATTGTGATCTTCTCACATAAACGGTAAAGGAAACTATATTTTGGGTAATGATAGTCATACTATGGGGAAAACGCACACTTTTACAAAAGAACAAACATAAAGAACAGTTAGGTCTTGGTAAAAGACTACTTTAGTAGAAAATATAGGATTTTCTAAAAAGTTTACAAACATTTACATCAAACACTTACAAACATTTACACCAAACATTTACAAACACTTTCATAAAAACTATTACACTAAAATACTTATGATCTCACAAGCTTTAATGCTGATCTACGCTTTCAAAATAACTTGTATTCTCAGGTCACCAGTAGACAGGTACCGATGACCAGGTTTTGAGGAGATGGAGCACGTTCAAGACTCATCTCTTATTTTGATTCATATTTTTTGGTGTCTTATAACTATACAGAACATACTTGTATTAAATTATACTATTAATGCAATGGATGATGTTGTTGCTTGTTTTACTATTATGCATTGTTGTGATACTGTACGTGACGTCCTCCGCCCCCGAACGTTTCCGCCGTTCTGGTTTGGGGGTGTGACATGAAGTAACTGAAATATAAACTTAAATTGTAAGCCAAAGCTTAGTGAGTTCCCCCAAAGTACCGCACACAACCATACAAATAAAAGCAAGCATACATGAGCCTTGTACCTGACTGGACCGCCGCACTGGGCCTACAATCTATCTGGACTGCTCTTAGAGCCTTTAAAATGACTGGACCGCCACGCTGGGCCTACAGCCTTTCTGGACCGCTCTCGAGGCCTTCAGCCTGACTGGACCACCTCGCAGGCCTTTCAGTCTGTTCAGACCAGTGTGGGTATCTTAGCCTTCAGCAAAATGCATGATCACCTCAACCCAACGAACCTTAACACATCAACATATATCATAACAATCAATAACCAATAAGTACAGGTGGTCCTACAGATCTACCAGTCTAACACATATCCAACATCTGTCAATATACCAGGATATCAAATCCAGTGGGCCAGCCTTAGTGCCTTTGACTCACAAGTGCAGTGAGGAAAAACTCACCTCTTAGTCTGAAAAGATCACTGAACAGGACACAACTCTGAATATCAGCTCAACCGGTAACCTATTCATTGGAACATGACCAATATTAACTTATAATCAAAATACCCAAAATACCCTTAGGTCAAACTTGGTCAAACCCTGGTCAAAGTTAAAAGTCAAAAAGTCATCCGATTCAACTCAACTGAGTACGGTGGGCGTACTTGAGCATTGACAAAAAGTGGGGGTTTACCTGCGTACACACAGCGTACCACTTGGTATGCCCAACGTACACACTTGACTCATTTTCCATCTTATTAAGAGCTTAATGATTAAGCCCATACGTCCAAATTATAGATTTAGACCCCAAATGTTGTTCTTGACCATAAAGTTTCCAAATTTATGGTCGTGCATGGCCATTAAGTGCTAAATACAAAAAACCCTAACCTCTTAACCCATTATTACATCCAAACTCATGCATGAAAGGGAAATAATGACCAAGACCACATTTTTATGCTTCTAAGCACTCCAAAAAACGTCTGAAAGGACAGCTTAAATGGATTGGAGTAGCTCATACTCAAAATACCAAATTAATGGGGACCAAAAGAGCTCAAACTTCATGTCCAAACTAGATCTAATCATAGCTTCATCAAGCCTAGAGCTTTTTACCTTCAAAGAGTGTCCAAAGATGATGTGATTCTGGATATTAGACCGCCGCAATGGGCCTACGAACTATCTGGACCGCTCTAATAGCCTTCAGCATGATTGGTGTAACGACTTGTTTCAAATCGTTCCCATTGCAGGGTGGTGAGCAAGGAGTGGGTATTAGCAGACATAGAACCCCTGGAGAATTGATTTTGGGCTCATTTGTATATGTAGAATGTATTTTGGATGATCCAAGTATTTGGTTTGTGTTTTGGAGCCCAAGGGTATATTCGTAATTTGATAACTCGGTCTTCTATGGATTTTGGGTTTTGTTCGGGAAGTTTTAAGGCCATAGTGTGTTGTTAGGAGCGTAGGCCTTCTCTCCACCATTCCGTGGATATAAATAACATCAAAAATGGAGTTGAAACGAAGAAGTTATGGCCATTTGAAGTTGGAGTAGATCGGGTGAGTGATCGTTGACTTGTTGACCAAGCTCATTTAAGGATCACGATGCGAGGAGCGCCTGATACGCCAAAACCCTAATTTTCGGGTATTTAAAGGTATAAGATGACTAGGGTTGCTTCTCCTCGGCCGCTTTCACTCCGAAGACCTCTAGAAACCATAATCTCAGCCCCCATTGAAGTCCTTGGTCATTCTTGGTGTTATTCAAGAAATTTTGAAGCTTTGAAGCCCTTTGAGGAAGAATATCATTGGTGGTGCATTTGTTAGCATCTTGGCTTCATCATCAGCTAGTTGAGGAGCTTTTGGACCTTTGTAGGTCCTCAAGCTCATGCCTTTCCCTTCCTTGCTTCCTAGATCTAAGTTTCCATGCATTTTATGGCTTGTAGTGTTGGTTAGCATGCATGGATCCATAAAGTTGGCAACTTTATGGATTATGTTGCTACCTTAAGTCCTATAAGTTCTAGATCTGGACTTTGGTAATGGTTTTGGACTTCAATTTTGAGACTTGGCCCTTTTTCCTTTATTTTGACCTAAGTTGGTGTTTAGGTCATGTATTGGACATATGTGACTGAAAAGCTTCGATTTTAATGGTCCTTGGGGTCAAGGAAGACCCTCTAGACTATCCCATGTTAAGCCTTAATGGATTAGGAGCTTAATGCTCATTTTTGGTCAGATCTGGACTCACGACATTAGGAATGAAGCCTCACGATGTGAAAGCGTGTTTGAGGAAGTTTCTGGGCCAAAGTCAGGACCTCACGATGTGAGCATAAGGTATTCACGACGTGAACATCACCCGTGCAAGTTTTGGGCTCTTTTATTGTTGGCTAGCTTGGTATTGGACTTATCCTTTGGTTTGGGCTCATAATGGACTAAGGATTTTAGAGTAATGGACTTCTAGTTGGGCTTTCCCTAATGGGCCTTGGATGATGAATTGGGCCTTAGTGGGCCCAATGTAGTTAGGCATTGATTGGGCCCAATGGGCTTGGACCTTTGGGACATCGAAAAATCATTGGTTCAGAAAAGTAAATGGGCTTTAAGTAAAGGCCCATGTAAGGGTTTGGGCCTAATTTAGAAAATTGGGCCACTGATGGGTTTTTATGGATTTGATAGTTTTGGGCCTTGGTTGTGAATCTTGTTGGGCCAGGGGGGAAACTGTCATTTCACCCCAAGTAAGGGTTATGGAACATGGTTTGGAACCTAATTGCTAATTGGGTGATATTTTGGTATTGATAGTTCTGGGAGTCGGCAGGGCTGTAGCCAAGGATTTCGTGCAGTGGGCTTCAGAATTCGAGGTGAGTCTCCTAACTGTTTGTATGGTTCGAAGGTACTAATACCGAACCATTTGGTTTATGTATTGTAGGAAGACCCGGGGGTTAGCCCTTAGCACTATGCATGAAAGACCAGGAGGCGGCTCCTAGCACACTGTATGCTATTAGCTAAGTAGATTAGATTGTACGCTAGTTGTCTTTGTGATAGTTGCATGGAAGACCCAGAGGTGGCTCCTGGCACTTGTCTGTAAGACCCAGGGGATGGCCCCCGGCTTAACAAGAAAGACCACGATGCGGCCCGTGGCATAACGACAAGACTATGTGTGGCACATAACAGCTTATATGATTATGATTGATATGTATGGCTTACGGTTACGTATGGCATGTATGGATATGATTGATATGTATGGTATGTGGTATTTGGGGAACCCACTAAGCTTCGTCCTTACGGTTTTCAGTTTTGGTTTCAGGTTCCTCCAGTTTTCAAATAAAGGAGCTCGGGACGATCGCAGCGCATACACCCATGTTTTTCCGCAATATGTGATCTTTGGGATTAGACTATGATATTAGTTTTAATTGAAATGTTTTTAGTTTCTCGAACAAAGTTATTAAGTGTTTTTCCTATATTAAAAATGAAATTTTTACCTTGGATTTTTGGGTCGTTACAAGTTGGTATCAGAGCTTTAATTTGAGGGATTTAGACATACTCTCGGGTGTATCTAAACTCAAACTGAGGACTTGGTATGAAAATTTTCAAAAGAAAATCATTTCTATAAAAAGGGTTTTTAAAGAGAAAAGGGGTGATGCATGTAATCGGCCGAGCTCAAGTAAGTGGTTCCCAAAATACCAATATATGTTTGTTATGATTATATAATATGATTCGCATGCTAGATTAGAGCTAAGGATCTATGAGAGTTGTCTTTGTATGCTTGTTTGAGCTCGTAGATTTGCATTCTAGAATTGATCAGCCAGTGGTAGGATGGCCTATTTGTTGGAAAAGGTGTCTAAGACCATAACTATAATTGGTATGTACTTGACCCGATAGTAGCAAGGTCCATTTGGGTTGCATTCATGAAAGCAATATGTTAGGAAGGATATTTGAGTAAGAGGTCAATTATGATTTATTAATATATTATAAGTATAATATATTAATTGAGGAATCATATTATTTAATTAGTATTGATCAAGAATTAATTTAAGAATTAATTTAGTGATCAAAAGAGACTAATTAACTTGATACATATGGATTGGGCTAATGAGCCATGGTTTGATTTATGATGGGCTTATGGGTTAATCCATGAAGTATTTATCCAAATCAAATGGGTGGATCATAAGCTTATGGGTATGGATTAGGGTTACACATGACCCTTGATATTCTACACACACACACACACACACACACACATATATATATATATATATATATATATATATATATATATATATATATATGTATATATATATATATATATATATATATATATATATATATATATGTTGGGTTATGAGCATTCTAACACTCCTAAGTGTACATGCAACCCTAAATACATTGGATCTATGTTTTCTCTATTATACATACAATTATGAACATCCAAGGTATTATCCTAATCTAGCATACAAAATAATAAATATAACAAGATAGAATACATACCTCTTTGATGTAGAATGTCTTCATGAAGCTTGAGTGCCTAGTGCCCCAAGTGTGACACCTCAAATGGTTCACACAACACCAAATACACTTGGAATAACTTGAGAGAAACTTGAACACTTCTTGAAATCGTCTAGCCCTCACACTCACATATTAGTGCACGATTTCTTGAGCCATGGGATTCTTTTATATGGTGGCTATTAGGGTTACACCATGTAACTCATAACTTTACCCATTCCTTATGCTCCATGGATTTTAACCTCCATGGAGTATCCATGGGTCACCCCATGGACTTAGTCCAACATAAGGAATCTTGGATCACAAGCCCACATATATAAGAATGAATGATTTACACAATCAACCCATATATTTAATTAGTCTCCTTTTGATCACTTAATTAATTCCAAATTAATTCTTGATCAATACTAATTAAATAACCTTATTAATATATTAGAACTTATAATATATTAACCAACCTTAAGTGTTATTTCTCTCATTATAGTCTATCCAAATGCATGATGCCATGCAATCCAAATGGACCATGCCGGGTCGGGTCAAGTCTTACCAATTATAGTTATGGACTTAGACATTAATCCAACAGTCTCCCACTTGGATAAGTCTAAAACTATTATTGCGTATGACTTCAGGAACCGATCAGCAATCGTAGCTCTCAAAAGCTTCTGTCGAACTCTGACCTTGTCGATGAACTCTGACCTTTGTCAATGACTTGTCCATTAGATAAGGGATCATATATTCCTCCATTCTAGATATCATATGGACTGAGACATGGATTATCAATCATTCTCTCTGTCCATTTGTTGTTTCCCGATTTTCGATTCATGATGACTGACTGATTGAACAAATCAAATCAGTCCTGGCTTGGCCAAAGATGATACACTCACATGTATCATCTTTAAAGATGATACACTCACATGTATCATCTTTAAATCATTTAAAGATGATACACTCACATGTATCATCTTTAAATCATCGAGGGGCCCACAGATATCGCTTTTATCCCGAAGGTAAAAGGAATGGATAAACTTCGACTCATATGGATTGTTCTACTACTTGTTGAATCACACACAAAGGCACGTTTTATAACATCGAGTTACCAATGCGTTTTCGTGCAATCAATGTATAACCAACTCATAGTAACAACTCATATCTCTAGGTTTGAAGAATATAAGATATTATCGTCTCATGATCACTCGTGATAAAATCCATGAAGTGATTCAAATGAGCGCGGATTGAATCCAATACTCAGAACTTATGAGCACTCATAAGTGTTGTAGCACCACTTTGTCCACCAACTTCGACCTCTACAAACCAACCCATGACAGTCTTGATTCATATCTACTTCCAACATATGACCGACTGTGGATGGTTTGAATAACTTAATTACTCAGGAAGAGCGACTTAGTTATTCTGGAAGTCAAAACATGCAAAGTGAAACACAAGAATAAATGAATCAAATATGGTATCAAACCCTATGAATATAAATAAACACTTTTATTTATCACCATACTGATTACTCATTATTCATTGTTTCGGTTTTATCAACTTTATACTTGAATTTAAAACAATAGTTGTCCCATGCTCCAAGCATGTACACTATGTTTTCTAAACACTAGTCATGCCATACACCAAGTATGCATACTATGTTTGTCTATGATCTTTACTTTGTAAAATAGATCAATTGAACATCACTCCAATGATCCTCTTTTCACAGTCCCAAATCCTTACTACAAATACAAGAATTCCAAATTCATGCCATTTACTGAAATCTATTAGATTCTAAACTTATATGCATTGATCCTCTTAATGATTATGCACGAAGTCAGAAAGAGTTGACAACAATCATTACAGAGCATTCCAAAGGAGATCAGCTCCTTGGAAACATCCTTCTTTCATTAAGTTTCCTAATCTTACACAGATTGAATAATTTCTAACTTTGAAACATTTCCATATTCCATTTTGACTATCAGTTCTGAACAAGAGTTGCCTCCTTACAGATTATGTCAATATGGTCCTTCCAGAATGAACATTATACTTCCAACTGTCCTTGAGCAACCAATATTTGGTAAACCTTAGATTGTCCTCGACAATTGCTTAATCATTTTAGTCATATCCAATTCTAGACCTTTTCCCTTCATAATGTGTGACAACCGTCAAAATTCGAGTTAGTTCTAGATTTGATAAACTTAGTTGCACATATAGGCACAACACATATTAGACTTAGTAATTAGAAGCTAAGTTATAACCTACTAGAAACTTGGAAACAGATAGAAACAATGGATGGTGTACTTAGATTTCACCTTGATATGTGAATTCTACATCTACTAAGCTGTAGTGACTATCCATATTTGGATCACTCTTGGACTCGAACAATATTTCATGAATCATGTACACACATCATGCACTTGACCTAGAAGTAGGAGTTAGTTCAAAGTCTCATAGAAACTTAAGTCAAATTTGAAGACTGGGACTAGTATACTTGATTCCTCAATTTCGCTTGAATCTCGGAATCACTACATAGAATGCCAATAAACCGATAAAAATAAATTACAAACATTATTTATAACTATAAAAGAGTTATAATACCATAAGATAATTTAAAGTCTCAAATATTCTATTTATTTTGATATTCAAAGTTTATTAAACTCCAAAACCCTAAAAGCCCTAAAAACTCATATTTATAAACTTTAACCTTAAAAATCCTATAAAAACAATTATGAACCTTATAATATTATCTTATCATAATAATTATTATGAAATAAAATTCAATGAAAAATAAAGATTTAGTTATTAACATTTACCCTTGATTTATAAGTCAAAAATCAAGAGTTTTATGCATAAAAACTAGGTTAAGGTGCACATTTTATAAAAAGTTGGATATTTTTATAAAAGAAACAAGAGAGAGAGAGCCTCTCCTCCCCTAAAATCGGATCCCTCTCTCCCCATATCTCTCTCACACTCTCATTCTCCAACATACACACATCTCTCTTCTTTCTCTCTCTAGAAAACTCTCTCTACCTTCTCTCTACTTTTTCTCTCCAAACACCACTCCATTCTCTCTTCCTCCCTCTAAGAACCAAGAAATTTTCCAGAAAACAAACCCAAGAACACTCCTCAAACTCGAAATCTTCATCATCTTGTGGTATTCTTGAAGGTAAAATCGATTTCTACTTCACTTTTCCTTCAAGTTTTGCTCTTTTTCTTACACTTTCTCCTTCTTCATCTTCTTCAAACTTGTTTTCTTTTTGTTAAAATGGTTTTTACAACATGATGGATGTCTTTTAACACCATGCATGTATGATAAACAAGGTTGCATGTTCATGATCTTAGTGCAAAAATCGATTTTAAGGACTAAAACATCAAACTCAAGTTAAGAGTTTTTGAGAAACAAAATTTTGTTCATAAATGCATGTATACATTTTGATAAGTTTTAATCTTTTGATCTCTGGAAACATGACTAAAATATGAGTTTATCATGATATATTTAAAATACTTGAAAAGATTTACTCAAGGAAATGATGAAAACCCACTTTTCTAACCAATCATCATGCATGCAATCTGCCAGATTTCTTTACCTGACTTTAAACTGTCATATCTCACTCATTTCTTAGCCAAAATTCGTGATTCTTTTTCTGAAATATAATATTTTGAGTTAGCTTTCAAAATTCGTGATTCATTTCACAGCTTCTACATGTATAATAAAAGTGTTACAAAAATTTTGGGCAATTTTGGAAACTGTTTTCTATTTATTTCAATTTTTATTAGAATAAATGCTCAAAAATCATAAAATTGGGTTAAACAGTTTAGAAATCAATTTTTATATTTTTCCCAGCTTAATAATGTTTAATAACAGTAATACAAAAAGTTTGGGTAATTTTGGAAACTGATTTCTATTTTTCATGAATTTGTATCTATTTAGAGAATTAAATATATGAAAAATGGTTATACATATTCATACTCCATGAAAATTTATCTAGAAGTCTTTTAGTACATTTAGAACCAAAATCTGAAGTTTGGTAATTTTTATTAACTGTTTAGTATTTTTCAAGATTTTATGGTTATTCAAGAAACTAAAATCGTGAAAAATAGTCAGACAAATCAAAAATTCAAGAAAATTTATCTTGAGGTCTTTCACTTCAATTAAAACTGAAATGCAAACTTTGGGAAATTTTAGAACTAAATTAATTTAGTTTTTGAATATTTAATCATTAGAACACCTCTTAAATTGTTAAATATTAGCATTTCAATAATGGGAAATTTCCACTTAAATTGTTATATAACAATTGATTCATTGAAATTTAATTTTCACAGAAAAATGTTTGTAACTTATCAATATTAAATTTTGACACAATATTGGCATAATTCTATTGTAGTAGTAAGTATACTAGTGTTAGATTTCGATTAGAGACTCACTAGCGAATACCATTATTGTAGGAATCGATAGTGGTACAAGTGGAACTTAGCTCAAGGCATCATTTGCATCATCTCAATGCATATTGTGAGTATTCACGCACTCCCCTATTTTCAGTTTTATGTTTTGGGGTGGAAAAGCATGTCCCGAAAAACTATTATTTGAATGTTGTATTTAAATTGATTTGTATCAAACATGATTGCTATTTTATTGCTATGTCTCTCTATGTATGTCTATGCAACACGAAACATGAGAACTTATCGTACTAAGGCCCTTCCCTTATCTCTAACCATTAACTCTTTGAGCCAATGGTCATTATGGATAACGCTATTAGGAATTGACAACTCCTCACTCGCCCTATTGCTGGAGTGCATGATACCATATTCAACTATGGAACGATAAACATAGATCTTGATAGGGCTTCAGTCATAGGTTTGGTTGAGACTCATTGTTTGCTCATACACATACAAACTCGTTTCTCATTATAGCAATAAACTTGTTATTAATTATAGCAATGAACTTTGTTTCTCATTATAACAACGAACTTTTATTACTGAAAACTTATATACATGTTTTAGCAATCAAATTGTTTGCTCCTTGTAGCAACGAAATTGATTGCTCATTTTAGCAATGAAACTTGTTTACTCGTTTGAGTAACGAACTTTATCTTCCATGAGAATATGAATGTTGCATCTTATTTGGGCAACATACTTTATCTCTCATGATGACAAAGAACTTTGTTTTTACAAACTTATTTACTCATTTTAACAATATACTTTTATTATTGGAAACTTTTATCAAAACTTTGATTTCAATTCATGGAACCAATATTATTTTGTTTATCTGTGAGTACTCACCAACTATTTTTATAGTTGACGCTCGTTTTACATGCTTTTTCAGGAATCATCGAGTAAGTGGCACTTAGGGACACTTCACTTGTAGGAGCATTCGCATGTGTTGTATTTCAATTTACATTGTAATTTCTTTTAAAAGTTGTTCAAACCCATTGTAAAATTGTAATGATTTTTAATACTATGGTTGGTGTTGTCTTTCAACTTTTGCTATGAAACCCTTTATACTGCCACGCCTCGTGTTTCCGCTTTAGCGGGGTGTGACATAATGCCCCAGGCATTTGGAAAATTTTAGAAAGGATGAATATAGCACATGTAATCGATCCTATATCCGAAGCATATGGGACACGATTCATGATGTCTCACATAAAGACTAAACCAGTATTTTGCTATAATATTTCCATTTTAATTTG
Source organism: Lactuca virosa (assembly GCF_052849685.1). Classification (NCBI taxonomy): domain Eukaryota; kingdom Viridiplantae; phylum Streptophyta; class Magnoliopsida; order Asterales; family Asteraceae; genus Lactuca; species Lactuca virosa. The sequence continues at coordinate 267,739,912 of NC_136434.1, forward strand.
CCAAGTTCTCAAAATTCAGATTATGAAAAGGGATGCCGTAATCATAATCGAATTTTAGAACGCAAATAATGGACCCATATATAGAATTTCCTTATGTTGAGCCATTCCAACATGAAATTCATATATATATATATATATATCCTTGATTAAATACGATTAAAATCTCAATCTAAGCTTTTAGAATTGAAATGAAGTATAATTCCTCTCCCTTAATTATAGCAAAACAACTTTTTCAACCCCTGCAACCTCACGAATTGAAACTTTTGTTTTCTATAATTAACATTGCTAACTTGCAACCTTTGTCATAATTATCATGCTCCCACTAACATGATGATTATTAGCATAACACTTATGCTCCCACTAGCTTTGACATGTACTCAGAAATCAGCTGAATTTCTTACCAAAGTTCAGATTTCTGATACTAGATTGTTTTGATAAAACTTTATCAAAATCATACACCTCTCTTAGATAGCTCACATGTGTGTCTAAACAATTTTAGAACTATGAAAAGGGATGTCGTAATCATAGTCTCAATTGTTTAGACCTTTGCCACTTCTCACAAGTCCATGTTAGTGTGCCAGTAAACCACACACGCTCCACTAACGACTTTGAGAATGCAAATATCACAATTGCTATCTAGCTAAAATCTACTTAGTGAAAGTGTTTCCTCACCATCATTTTCATGAATCGGAGAGAAACCTTATGACACTTAGATTTAATAGTGTATGTGTTCTTATCCATGTGGATTTGTCAAAACCATAATCACAAGACAAGGTTAGTGACAAATCCAAACTCATATTGATTAAACTTGTGCAATCTTAAATTCTTGCCATTTGGCAGCTCAGGTGCCTGCCATTTCTTCCAAGTAGTTGTGCAACCAATTGAGAACTCTCAGAACTCCTATGCAAAGCCAACTTGAATAGGCACAAAAATTTCAACACGATAGGTTATAAACCTCAAGTCGTGTGCTAGTGAAGGACTTTAGGTTTTATTCTTGATTAAGTCTTGAAACTTTCAAGAGCTTTAAGACTCCCACTGTCCTCTTGACATATAAGACTCCCTTGTCAAATATTCAAGAGATAGTGCGGATTCTTTATCAAGACTAACACTTTACACAATTGGCCTAAGTTGGTCTCTGTTTTATCCAAAACATCACAACTTACCAATTTCAAATGTACAAGAGTAGATAACCTTTTACTCTTACATTTGACTAGTGTTAACAAACCCTCTTTAAGATATGTCACTCAAGTTACAATCTTGGAGTATGACTCTAAGAATTGTTTTGGAACGAAGTATGACTCATCTTTTTGATTTAACCATTTCAACACTTCATGACTCCTCTTCTTAGTCATAAGAATGCACTAAGATGACTTTAGAGGACCAATTGTGATATGGTATCTTAATCATTAAGATGATCATAAACATGATACTAAAATACTCTCCCATCTTTTCAGATTTGAGAAACTTTTATCTTTCTGCCATTCTTTGATTCTTCTTATTCGTTCTGTCTCACATTGAAACTTCTCCAATGCTACAGACTTATACTTAAACTTATAAGTATAACCATATTTACTGAACTTAAGTAAATCATGACGAATAGCCTTCTTGATCTTTTGTGGTGGACTTGACCAGTGCACAAGAATGTGTACTCGATCCCTTAGTCCTTTCCTTATTCACATAAGGAATTAGTCTTAATTTTCCAAGCTGAAAGTTCTCATTCATCATACTATACAACTTGCATGATTCCAAGTTTCGGTCCAATTGAACCTTGGGTGATGAGAATCTTTCCTTATTTGGTAATATTAGACACTACCACAACCGAAAGAATCAAATCCATTTTTCCAATATTGCTATCAATGGAATCTTATAAGCAACAACTTTTCACAAATGCCATTGTAAGGATACTTATCCTTACTTTGCGGAAAAACTTATCCTTACAATCCATATGAAAACATTGTTGTTATCTATTCTTAAGCAATATAAATATCATAACTCTTAAGTAATAGCCCAAAATTCTGATCACCGAACCATGCGATTGAAATCCATCTTCGCGATCAGAATCAGCATGTACTTAATAGAGTTAGACAATGTACTTTACCTGAAGTAGAGCCAAACTTATTGACTTTAACATCCTTAGGTAAATTTGGCAGCTTCGTAACCAATGCCCCTTCCTTTGGCAATAGTTACCTATGGACCCTTGATAATGGGACTATCTCAGACTTCGCCTCTCTCTTTACCATTGGGTCAACCGAGTTGACTATGGCCGATCCCTTTCCATTGGGAAGAGAGAGCTTTACTGGATATCCAATGTCATCATTGTCAATGTCCATAGCATTTTAGGAAGTTGATCTTAGCAAATAGATAAGATCATTAAGGGTCTTGTCTTAGTCTGTTTCATAGGATTCACAAAAGAACTCACTATGTGACTTAGAAAGTAGTTGAGCCACCAACTTTCTCAAGACTTTGACACCCAACTCTCCCGGCTTGTCAATATGTGACTACATCTCCAAGATGTGATCACACATATACCTTGCCTTGTCAATAGGGCTTGAGTGACCTTAAACTTTTTAGGAACTTGTGGGTTAGGGAGAATAATTGGAGGAGGTGAAAGAAGTATGATATCCATGGGACATCATCTTCATTTAGGAAAGCTTGTTTCAAGAGATTTTGGAAGATCATAAATGTCTAGACCAGACATCTTTTTGGGAGATATTCAAGATAGTTGATTTAAAGTCCTTAATATGACACCCAATATGAAATATTAAGGCTAGGACCCAACAAACTATTTTATAACTTAGAAGAGGGATGCCGTAATCCAAGCTATAAAATATTTGAAGGTAGGTGAATGACAATTCACCAATTTCCACCATGAAAAATGAAATAATTTATTAGGTTTTAATTGGATTTGAAAGTCCTAGATCTTTGAGATTCATTGAACCGTTCAAAGGCATGTTTCAATCTCGAGTGTGCCCTTCAGGTTTTGTGACTGGGATGCCGAGGATCACAAAACAAGGTGTGAATAACCATGCAAATATACTTGGTACCCTTAATATTTACCCCTTAATCAGTGTGCCGGTTAACCACAAACAAGGTGTGAATAACCATAGGAATGTTAGAGTACATAAAATCCAATACTATTTAGGTTATGCCTGAGTGTATGAGCCTTAGAATTGCATGCTAGTATAAATTCCTGATAAGAGGATAGAATGGCTTGATTGGAGTATGTTGGTTAGATTTTCCATTGTTTGAATGTTGCTTGCTTTATGCTTTTTGGGACTCTTAGTGATGTAAATTGACTACTAAGTGAATATGCTAAGTCACATGTGGCACATGCTGGATAATCTTAGAGTGACGGACTTGACCCTATTGCGCAACTCTCGTTTGAGTCCAACCGTTATAGGGTTGAGTCTTTTACTCGAAGGATTATCTGAACTCTGTTGCATGTGATTGTATTCATGAGGAAGTTAATTGACATTGGTGGGAGTCCTTCAGCAGCCGAGGACTGGGTGGGTTTGGGAACCTAGGAAATCCTAGGATAGGTTTCAGTGGGCTACAAGTGCGGTTTAGCGAGTTTTGGATGCATCAGTTTGAGGAAGTAACTTATAGGATTCGGGAGGATTGCTGAGGAAAGTATGGATAGGTGTGGAAGGTAGTATTGGGCCCATACTAGTGAAAGCATAGGATCCATACTCGAATCGGTGAGAGTCTCGGAAAATCTAAGAAGCTTATGGGAGAAGGAACCTTGGTTATGTTTTGACCTTTGATATTTCGTATTTCAGTTTGGAGATGAGTTCTCAGGGAGATGGTCCAGGTTCGGGTTCTGTCTCAGGTGCGGGCGATGAGCCAATTAGCGAGCAGTTGCGGGAGTTCATTTCATCAGAGATTTCTCGCTATGTTTCAGAGATAGTGGATGAGTGCTTGGGAGCGTTCTGTGCGGAGGTTATGGCTATCATTGGAGCTCGCACACTGTCTTTCCGAGAGTTCCTTGCTTGTGGAGCTCCTGCGTTCCATGAGGAGAGGGACCCTATTTTCAGTAGGAGGTGGTTAGCAGAGATGGCTAACGCGTTTAGGACGAGTTTCTGCCCCGAGGAGGCGAAGGTCAGATATGCTTCCTGCTTGTTGAAGGATCGGGCACGTGATTGGTTGGAAGAGATCGGTAGTGAGTTGGACGATGATGCGGTCGATGCTATGTCATGGGATGACTTCTCGACCAGGATTCGAGCTGAGTTTGCACCAACGAATGAGGTACAACAGTTGGCCTGAAAGTTTCTAGATCTCCGCCAAACAACGAAGATTGTGGCAGAGATCACTGCCAAGTTCTGGGAGAGGGTTTTGTTGGTACCGCAGTATGTAGCAGATGAGGAGATGAAGAAAGTGAGGTATCATGATATGCTGCTGGATGATATCAGGAAATTCGTGAGTATTTCGGGATGTGAGACCCTGAATGATATTATTTCTAGAGCCTCGTGAGCGGGAGATTGACCTGGAGCACATAAGGAAGAGGGGGTCAAATCAGTTGCATAAATCGGAGGGTCCCGGGAAAAGACCCAAGACTTCAGATCATCAATTGATAGGCCAGCAGGGTCGAAGTCAGTGCAGCATGTGTGGGAAACTGCACGATGGAGTTTTTCGTTCCAGGGGTTCAGGCTGCTACAAGTGTGGTGGGGTTGGTCATGTCAACATGGATTGCCCTCAGCGGGGCAAGCCCATTATGTTTTCACTGCGATCAGGTGGGCCACAAGAAGGCCGACTGTTCGACGTTGGCAAGAGGAGCAGTGAGTGTGCTTGCTCCGACTACTTTGAGGATCACCGATGGACATGAGGGTAGGGCATGACTCCCAGCAGAGAGGAGTTAGACTTTGTAGTGATATGCAGGAGAGATCAGAATTACAGCAGGCAATGTTGAGGGTATGTATCTTTTGATCTTTTCGGTTCTATCTGTATTTTGTGGTTGCTTTCTTGAATCGGTTTTGGGTAAGTGTATCTATGGGTTTATCTCTCTGCTTGTGATTGGATTATATTTTCAAGGAGTTTCATATGCCAATTGCATACCGTGAATTACTAAGTGGTTAGTGAAAGGTCATTTCCCTTTTAGATGGGTTAGAATGTTCAGTGTTATCTTGGGTTAGGGTCGAGATCGATTTAGGGGCATTATGTGAAGGCCTGCGGTCAAGTCTGCAGGATGGTTATTCAGCACCGTCAGGATTCGGTGGTTGTAGGATTGTTCTTGTAGTGGCTGTTTGAAGCGCCAAGGGAAGGGGCTTGTTGCCGAGGCATTGGTCGAAGCATCTGTCTTTTAGAATTCAAGATTTGAGTGTGGTACCAATTCAAGGCATTTGGAGTTATTAGTATTGCTGGGATTCAGAAAGTGTTCAACTACTGTTCAAGGGTTGTATGGTCTTTTAAGTTTGGCTAGTAATGGGTCGCTAGCATTGGTAAGCGCCGGTTGTCAGTATATCGATCATTGGAAAGTAGGAGGGATCGGAAATCCTTCCATTTCTCGTATGCCATGGAGACTTAGTCGAATCGAAGTGGGGGAGAACCGTTTGGGTATCCAGGTCAAAAGCAAGTGCGAAATGGGACGAGCTCGTATCCCTATCGGGGAAAGGAAAGCGGCCCAAATTGTTGTTTGAATGGGGAATAGTGTGGGTGAAAAGTTCAGAAAAACTTCCTGACTTTGGAACCACATCTGATTGGTGTGTGATAGCAGACTATGGGGAACCTGGTTGGGGTTCCAGTCAGGACATGAATTCAGTTTGGGATGTTAGATCATGTGTGTGCTCGACTTTGGATGTGATTGGATAGGCAATCAGCGGTAAGACCATGGTCATATATTAAGACTGCGTGGAAAGTGTTGTAAGACTGCGGGTTAGCTGTAGCATTCACAAGCAGCTAGATAGTATGGAAAGTGTTGTAAGACTGCGGGATAGCCGTATCATTCACCAGTAACCAGACAACGTGGAAAGTGTTGTAAGACTGCGGGGTAACCGTAGCATTCACCAGCGGCGAGACAACATGGAAGGTGGGTAAGACTGCGAGATAACTGTAGCATTCACCATCGGACATATAGCATGGGAAATGTGGTAAACTTTGGGGTAGCCCGTAACATTCATTAGTCAGAAGATAGTGTAGAAGTGTTGTAAGACTGCGAGGTAGGTCGTAGGATTCTCTAGTTGACAAATAGAGTAGAAACATTGTAAGACTGCGGGGTGGTCTGTAACATTCTTTAGTATAGTGGTATAGTAAGACTGTGGGGTGGCCCGTAGCATTCACTAGTGGTCAGTTGGTATGGGAGTGTTGTAAGACTACGGGGGTGGCCCGTAGCATTCATCGGTCCCTATTCGATAGTGAGAATGTGACGAATATGTGATTCACTCACGGATTCCTTCAGATAGTTTAGGCCAGGGCGGCCCAGCCTGCACGAATGTGAGTAGGCCATAGTATGATCGGATTCGGGAAACGGTAGGTCGTTGGAGACCAGGCGTGATGTAAGACTACAGTGGTTATGGTACCATTCACTTTTTGTATTAGATTCGGGGGCGAGGGGGAGTCGGACTGTTATGATCGAGAGGATCAGAAGGAATAATGGAGCCATGAGTGGCAATATGATTAGGGAAGATTTCGATAGCCAAAGTTCTCTTCGAAAGTCGCAGGGAGCGACTGTGAGGTTGCTTTTTGACTTGACATTCGGGAAGGAACCCAATATTTAAGAGTTGCCAGATCAGTTGGGACCAGGGAGGTCCTGGTTGCTTTGGGAAAGCAACTTGTAGGCATCGTGATGATTCGGACAATGTTAGTGACTTAGGATTCGTATGTGTGGAATAGCTCGTTGTTCGGGAAATGCTAAGTCACTTGCAGTTGGGATTAAATAATCTCAGAGTAAGTGATTTGACCCTGTTGCACAGCTCTCGTCTGAGTCTAACTGTTGCAGGGATGAGTCTTGTACTCGAAGGATTATCTGAGCCTTCTGTCAAGTAGGTGTTCTGCATCTAGTTATGGTCAGTGACCTTGTTCCCAGTGGTAGCATCGAGATAATAGAGGTTGGAAGTATTCTGTTTAGTTTGGTATTCAAGGTGGAATTGGCTCGGTAATGGTTCAGTGTGGACGGTCTTTCTGGGGGTCAGACCAACTTGAGACATCAAGTTCAGGAATGAAGAAGTGGTTTTATGCATGGATTTTGGATTCGTTGTCGTTGGGTCAAAGACTTCTTCCAGGGTTTGTTCTTATTCGATTTGGAAGTTTCTGTGTGGGTTCTGTTGTCTCGGGAAGGTCGTTTTATGCTCAGAATTTTCAGTTGCGTTCCTCAGGTGGTTTGTTTTGATATGGGTGTTAGTAAGGAATGATTTCGAGGACAAAATTTACTTTAAGTGGGGGAGAGTTGTAACGCCCTATTTCAAATCGTTCCCATTGTGGGGTGGGTATTATCAGACATAGAACCCTTGGAGAATTGAGTTTGAGCTCATTTGTATGTGGATAATGTATTTTGGAGGATCCGTGTATTTGGTTTGTGTTTTGGAGCCCAAGGGTATAATTGTAATTTGATAACTCGGTCTTCTATAGATTTTGGGTTTTGTTCGGGAATTTTAAGGCCATGGTGTGTTGTTAGGAGCGTAGGGCTTCTCATGCAAGGGTTTGGGCCCAATTTGGAAAATTGGGCCACTGATTGGTTTTTATGGATTTGATAGTTTTGGGCCTTGGTTGTGAATCTTGTTGGGACAGGGGTGAAATGGTCATTTCACCCCAATTAAGGGTTATGGAACATGGTTTGGAACCTAATTGCTAATTGGGTGACATTTTGGTATAGATAGCTCGGGGAGTCGGCACTGTATGCTATTAGCTAAGTAGAGTAGATTGTATGCTAGTAGTCTTTGTGATACTTGCATGGAAGACCCGGAGGTGGCTCCTAGTACTTGTCTGTAAGAACCAGGGGGTGGCCCCCGACTTGACAAGAAAGACCACGAGGCGGCCTGTGGCATAACGACAAGACTATGTGCGACACATAACTTCTTATATGATTATGATTTATATGTATGGCTCACGGTTATGTATGGCATGTATGGATATGATTGATATGTATGACATGTGGTATTTGGGGAACTCACTAAGCTTCGTGCTTACAGTTTTCAGTTTTGGTTTCAGGTACCTCCAGTATTCAAATAAAGGAGCTCGGGATGATCGCAGTGCATACACCCATGTTTTTCGGCAATATGTGATCTTTGGGATTAGACTCTGATATTAGTTTTAACTGAAATGTTTTTAGTGTCTGGAACAAAGTTATTAAGTGTTTTTCCTATATTAAAAATGAAATTTTTACCTTGGATTTTTGGGTTGTTACAATTGGACTGTCGCACCGGGCCTACAACCTATCTGGACCGCTCTCCGGGTCTTCGGCCTGACTTGACCACCTCGCACGCATTTAGTCTATCCAGGCCGCCCTGGGTATCTTGGCGTTCAGCACAAAGCATGACTGCCTCAACCTAACCAACCATAACACATCAATATATTTCATAACAATTAATATCCAACAAATACATGTAGTCCTACAGATGTACCATTGTAACACATATCCAACAATACACGTAATCATACAGATCTTCCGCATCCTCAACATAACATCTATCAATATACCAATATATCAAATCTAGTGGGCCGACCTTAGTGCCTTCGACCCAAAAGTAAAGTGAGGAAAACACACCTCTCAATAAACATCTTGGTGATCTACGTCACCATCTTCGAAGTCTATCTCAAATCCAAATACTCATGAGCCAATATCAAACTAGGATCCGATAGTTTTCATAAAATGTTTTTGAAATAGAATTTATAATAAAAGGTTGGGTTAGGAACATAGGCTCGATCTCTTGTCATGTTCTTGTTTGATTGTTGGCTTGGGATCGAGAACATGTATTTTGACTTTGTTGACTTTCATTGACTGTTGACTTTTTACCAAGTTTGACTTTATGTCAAACTTGAGGGTTTTGGACTATTAATTAAGGTTTTAATTGGTTTTGGTGATTAGCGGATTCGTGGGAGCGCGCAATTCAGAAAGGGAAACGCGTCTTAATTTTTCAGGTTTCTTCATTTCAGGTGAGTTTTGCCCCATTGTACCCGTGGGTCGAAGACACCAATGCCGTCCCACTAGTTTTGGTTATCGTTTAGTAGAGGCATGCCATAGCGACTTTATATAGTAATGTAGGATACACTAATTAAAATTAATCTAGATTTTCTTTCCTGTTACTTGTTTGGTTGTGGCTCTAGAGTAGGATCACCTATCCGGGTGTCTATCCCACCTCTAAGTAGATACAATTATGTATTCCTTAGATTATTGGAATTTAGTATGTTGCTATGCTGTAGTGATATGTTAGATATGTAACCTGTTATATAGGATGTTGCTATGCTATAGTGATCTGTTACATCTGTATCCTGGTATATAGCATGTTGCTATGATGTAGTGATCTGTTAGATCTGTATCATGCTATATAGGATGTTGCTATGAGGTGGTGATCTGTAGATCTGTATGTCTACATGTACTTGTTGGTTATCATCTAGTGAAGTGCCCTAGGGACTGTATGTAGTCATGTAGGATAGCCTCAGAACTCTTGATCTAGGCTTTCTTCCATGTTCCTTGTTTGGTTGTGGCTCTAGAGTAGGATCATTTGTTCGGGTGGCTATCTCACCTCTAGTTACTTATGGTTACACATTTCATGGAGGTTAGCTGGTAGCGGGACAGTGTATTGTGAGAGGACTAGTAGGCGGTAGTGAGTTGTATGATTGATGTTTGCCTATATTATGTGCCTTCTTGATCCTTGATTGTTTATATGTCGACATATGACAGTATTTGGTTGAGGTGGTCTTGCTTTGGGATGTAGGCCAAGATACCCGGTGCATGCCGACTATAAGCCGTAGGCACGAATACTTGAGAAGAGAAGTTGGGTTGAGGTGGTAGGCCAACAAACCCTGGGTATTCCAGCTCAATGGCTGATTGGACACGTTGCATGTTGGCATTCCAGTCCGAGGACTGATTGGACACGTTGCATGTTGGCATTCCAGTCTGAAGATAAAGCTCAGATCTGAAAACAAAATAGATATAAAGTTTAGATCTGAAAAACAAAGCAGTTTAAATCTTTCATCTAGCACAGATCTTAAGTAAATATGCACACATAACACATAATTTGGTGTAAGATGAAATTAACTATGCACCCACTTGATAAAATGGTGATTCCAACTTGGACAACGCTTCGCTTCAACAAATCCGGGAGGTTTGCTTGAAAACCGGACTCTGCGTGAAACATCCCATAAATACGGACCAAAAATTTCGTTTTTAATTATTCATAAAACCATAAATACCATCCAAAACTGAAACCAAAACTGAAACCAAAACTGAAAACTGTAAGCACGAAGCTTAGTGAGTCTCCCCAACTAGCACATACCATACACATATCACATAACATATCTTGGGCCCCGCCCCTGCTACATCGAGTCAATCTCGACATCGACTTTCCCGGCATCGAACACTATTCGACATCGGGCCTCGCCCGGCATCGAGCCTGGCCCGACATCGAGCACATCTCGGAATACATGTAAGCATAGTCAAATAATATACATAAACCTAAGCATATAACATTAACATGTAAACATTCCTCGGGCGCCGCCCGACATCGGATCGTAATCCGGTAACATACTAACATCCTCGGGACCGCCCCGGCATCGGACCGAAGTCCGGAAACATACAAGTACAAACACATGAAAGAATCACAAAGACATCAAGCATACACGCATTCCCCAGGACCTCCCCGACATCGGATCGAAATCCGGAAAAGCATATAAACCTACATCGGGCCCCGCCCGACATCGGACCGTTGTCCGGAACTACTACTAACTAAACGGGCCGACCTTAGTGCCTTAGTCCCGTTCCTACTAGAGGAAACTCACCTCGTATGCTAGCTGTGAAATCTCATGTGAGGAATCTCTGACTGCTGCTCCGACGACTCCCCAACTATCAATTTCACAATAACACTTAATCAAAATCTGATAATCCTTCTTAAGGTAAAATGACCATTTTACCCCTGGTCAAAGTCAACATCCTATTCAAATTCAAAGTCAAGGTCAACTCCCAGCCGTCTCAACTCGTCGAGTTACCTCCTGACTCGACGAGTTCCCATACTACTCAGACTTGAGATCAACCGAGTCAACTCGTCGAGTCCCTTCATAGAGTTTTCGAGTTCTACCTGGCATAGAATTGGGAGAACCCGACTTCAACTCATCGAGTCCCTTTCTGGACTCGCCGTGTTCCCCTGTCTGTTTTGGATATCTTAATGGATTAAGCCCCTACACTTCAGATCCAAGCTTCATACTTCACATACACCCTAAAAATGTCCTTTTATGGGTAAAGTTTCTGACTTTACCCATTAATACCTCTTCTTAAAGGGTTTAGCTCAAACCTTAATTCCTTGGGAACTAGAACTTGGTCTTTAAGCCATCTATACGCCCAACTAAAGCTTACAACCTCAGATCTAAACCCCTAACACTACTTGGACACGTAAAGTTCCCACCTTTTTCCACATGCATGGCCTTTTGGGGCTAAAAAGGCCAATATGACACTCTATGGCTTGCATGGGAGCTCGAATGGCATAAAGTTTGCACCTTTATGTCATATCAGCCCCTCTAGGTCCAAGATCTGGAAGAATACCCACTTTTGCTCAATCTTTCTCTAAAAGCTATCATTCTTGAACCAAAAACCCTCATAAAAAGGACATAAGGAGATATAATGAACTAATAGCCAAGATAGAAACTCTATTACCAGAAAATGTAGCAAATAGAGTGTAGTTTCTAGATCTACTCTTTCTTTCTTGAGCCCTCTATCTTCTTCTTCTTCAACAAGCTTCAAAAGTACACAAAGATCACTCAAAATGACTCACACTCTCAGATAAATCTCTAGGGTTTCGTGGATTAGTGTTTGGGAGATGGAGGATGGAAATGAGGCCAAGGGGTGGGGGTTAAGGAGCTTAAATAGGGTGCAAAACCCCGAAATTATGGTTTCACTCTGGCCGATCTACTCACCGAGTCGAGGGCTCTTGACTCGTCGAGTAGATAGCTAAAACCCTGCGTATATTATGCCCTCTACTCGACGAGCTAGGGCCACTAACTCGTCGAGTTACCCTTCCAAAATACATAAATAAATGAGTTAAATTCATACCATGAACTTGGCGTTACACTGCGGGGGCTGAGTTTCCAAACCGAAAAACTTTTTTTTTCGGAGCCTTCTACCACTCAGGGGCTTTCTTCAGGTGCTAGGGAAGTATCCAAGGATTTTGGGGGTGTTTTGGGAGGTTTAGAGATTGAGCAGAGAGAAGAAGAAGTGGATTTTGGTATGGAAAATGAAGGAACTCTTGGGTGGTATTTATAGGCTGAAAAAGGGAGGTCGGTCTATGATGGCATGGTAACTGCTGTTATACGAAAATTCCGGTAACGGAAGATACGTATCCAAACTGCCATCGAAATCCAAAACACATGCACGTAGCATGTCCTCGAGAGTCTGTATCGTCCTCTCGCTCTGACCGTCTGTCTGAGGGTGGAAGGCGATGCTGAAGTGGAGACGAGTACCCATATCCTTGTGAAACCGCTTCCAAAACCTGGAAGTGAAACGAACATCTCGGTCTGACACCACCGAGACAGGCACTCCATGTCGTGCCACTATCTCGTGCACGTATATCTCGGCCAACTTCTCGGCCTAGATACTCTCCTGGATCAGGATAAAATGAGCACTCTTGGTCAACCGATCCACGATGACCCATATCGTATCTACTCCACGTGCGGTCCTAGGAAGCTTGGTAATGAAATCCATAGTGATATCTTCCCATTTCCACACACGGATGTCCAACGGCTGCATCTTGCCGTGTGGTCTCTGGTGCTCGACCTTGACCTTCCTGTAGGTCAAACACCGCTCCACGTACCAAGCAATGTTCCACTTCATGCAGGGCCACCAATAATCACGGCGAAGATCCCGGTACACCTTCATCGCCCTGGGATGGATGGAGAACCTCGACTTGTGGGCCTCATCCATCAGGACCTGTCGTACTCCACTCCAGTACGGAACCCAGACCCTCCCATGCAGGGTCAACAACCCTCGGGTGTCATAATAAAACGAGGCCACCCAGCCTACGATCCTCTCGCACTTCTGGCGCTCTTCCTTCGGGCCCTCGACTTGTGCCTCTCTAATCTGCTCCAGTAATGGAGTAATCATTGTCATCCTCAAACATGCATATCTAATCGGAGCCATCACCACCTTGAGGCTCAGTGCATCGGCCACCACATTGGCCTTGCCCGGGTGGTAATGGATTTCACAGTCATAATCCTTCACCACATCTAACCACCGACGCTGCCTCATGTTCAGATTCGGCTGATCCATGAGGTACCTCAAAATCTTGTGGTCTGTGTAAATGGTACAACGGACTCCATAGAGGTAATGCCGACAAATCTTGAGGGCGAAAACCATAGCCCCCAGCTCTAAGTCATGCGTTGGATAGTTAGCCTCGTGAGGCTTCAGCTGCCTCGAAGCATAAGCTATCACATGACCCCGCTGCATCAAAACTGCTCTCATGCCCATGATCGACGCGTCACAGTTAACTACGAAGTTATCAACTCCCTCGGGCAGAGTCAAAATCAGTGCCTCGCACAACCGCTGTCTGAGAGTCTCAAAAGCTGCTTGCTGCTCAGGCCCCCAGTGGAATGTCACCGACTTCTTGGTCAGTCGGGTCAAAGGAACATTGTTCTTGGAGAAATCCTGGATGATTCTCCGGTAATAACCCGCTAGACCTAGAAAAATCCGAATCTCAGTTGCAGAACTTGGAACCTCCTACTGCATCACGACCTCTCTCTTGGCCGGATCGACCAGAATACCCTTCTGGTTGAATAGATGCCCAGAAACTGCACCTCGTGCAACCAGAATTCACACTTGGAGAACCTTGCAAAAAGTCTCTCCCTCCTCAGTGTCTCCAGCACCTCCCTCAGGTGCTCCTCATGCTGCTCCTGAGTCTTGGAATAAGCCAAGATATCATGAATGAAAACTATCACATGCCGATCCAACATCGGTTTGCACATTCGGTTCATGAGATCCATGAACCATGGCGAGTCCTAAAAGCCGTCTTCTGCACATCGATCTCTCTGACTCGCATCTGGTGATAACCCGATCGCAGATCAATCTTGGAGATCCAAGATGCACCCTGTAGCTGGTCAAACAAATCATCAGTCCTCGGGAGGGGAGAACGGTTCTTCACCGTTCCCTTATTCAGCTCCCGGTAGTCTATGCACATCCGATACGACCCATCCTTCTTCTTCATAAATAGGATCAGGGCTCCCTATGGCGAACAACTCGGCCTGATAAATCCCTTGTCTAGCAGCTCTTGCAGATGTGTAGATAACCCCTGCATCTCGGGAGGAGCCAACCAATATGGTGCCTTGGCTATCGGAGCCGCACCAGGGACTAATTCAATCCTGAACTCAATCTGCCTCTCCGGAGGTATCCCAGGGAAATCCTTTAGGAATACATTCGAATACTCTCTCACGACCGGTACATCATCCACTGTCGCCTTACCCTTATCCCAAGTATCCATAACATAAGGGACATAAGCTTCGCAACCCTGCTGAAGGTAACGCCTCGCCCTCGCTGCTGAACATAAAACCGGTCCGCGTTGTGGCCTCTCGCCCTGGATCACTAACCCTCCCACACTAGGAGTCCGAACCCTCACTAGCTGTTGCTCGCAGTCGATCACTGCCCCATTGGGGCTTAACCAATCCATACCCAATATAATCTTATTTCCTCGCAGGGGAATAGGAACCAAATCCACTGAAAACTGCTCATCGAATAACTGTTGTGTACAACCTCTATGAACCCTCGCAACCCTAACGGTCCTGTCATCTGCTATCTCCACATCCAATGGGCAATCCAGCTCCCCTAGAGCTCCTACAAATCGCTTTCTGAGCGCAAGCGACACAAAAGACCGGGTTGCACCCGAATCATACAGTACCAAATCTGATATATCGTTCATTAAGAACGATCTTGTAACAAACACATAAACATAATCAATAATCAAAGCAAAAGATAAGGAGAGAATACAAACTCGTAAAAACACTAGGAGCCGCACGTGCCTCCTCTGCAGTAAGTTGGAAAGCTCTGCTCCTCGCCGTAGGCGCCTCTGCCCGGCCCTGACAGCCATCTGTAATCCTTAACGTGGCAGGAGCTGTTGCCACCACCTGTCCTGCTGCTGCCAGACTCGGACACTAGGCCTTCTTTTGGACCCTCTGATTGCACTTAAAATATATCAGATCTGAAACTGATGTGGTGGTGGTGGTAGCTATGCAATCCTTGCTCATGTGACCAGTCTGGCCGCACTTGAAGCAACCCGAACTCCCCGCCCTGCACGCCCCCTCATGCTTATTTCCGCAATTGCAACACCGGCTGCGGCCCTGCTGGCTCCTTAATATGTGGTCTGATAACTTGGGCTTCTTGCCCGAACTGCCCGTCTGAACACCATCTGGTTTCCTATTCCTCTCCATCTCCAAATCCAAATCTCTCTCTCTCTCTCTCTCTCTCTCTCTCTCTCTCTCGCCCTAGCAATCATATCCTCCAGCGTCATACAGCTGGAGCGGCTCACAAACTGGCGAATATCACTCCGCAACATCTCATGATATTGGGCATTTTTCATCTCCTCGTCTGCCACATATTGTGGAACGAGAAGGGCCCTCTCCCTAAACTTGGCGGTGATCTCCGCCACTGTCTTTGTCGTCTGCTTAAGATCCTGGAACTCCCTCGCAAGCTGTTGCACCTCAATCACAGGTGCAAACTGACCGTGAACATGGCTGAGAAATCACTCCAGGTCATACCATCTAGAACTGTATCATCCCAAATGGCTCATTCGACCTCCTCCCACCAATCACGTGCACTGTCCTTTAGAAGATAGGATGCAAGTCGGACCTTTTCCCCCTCACGACATCTACTCGTACGGAACGCGTTGGCGACATCAGCCAACCATCTGCTGCTAGCAATGGGGTCCCGACCCCCATGAAAGTCGGGAGCTCCATAAGCCCTAAAATCCCTGAGAGTTAGTGTGCGCGACCCCATCATGGCCGCCACCTCGGTGCGGAAAGCACTCAACTTCTCATCTAGAAGCTCCAAAATACCCTCCTTGACCGAACCAAAGATCGCAGGAGTCTGGTCTAGAATGTTGCGTGTGATGTCAGACGAGATGAACTCCCTCGTCTGCTCATCCTGTTTCCCGACTACAGAGCCCGAGCCTGATCCCTCACCAGTTCCTGAAGTGCCAACTGGCCTGGTGCGTAGCGTCGCCATCCTGAAAATACACCATAACAAACATCAGTATGCTCATCATAACTCGAGGGATCTCACATTCTACAAGTTTCCTGGGTTCATCTCAGCCTTCCTTGATTCTATTACGAATCCTCTGCTTTCAGTAGTATGGGCCTATACTACCTTCCACATCTATCCGTACTTTCCTCAAGAATTGCCTCGACTCCACCAAGTCCCTTCTACTACTACTGCTGATCTCATGCTTAGCTCATCCTAGGCTTGCCCTAGGGTAACCACCAATCCACTCTCCACTATCAGCTGCATAAGAAGTCCCTGCTATCTCCCCCTAACTAGCTTGTGAATACTATTACATATCAATAAGACTAGATAATTCTTCAAATGAGAGATCCTACCCTACAACGGTTGGACTCAAACAAGAGCTGCAATAGAGATAGACCTAACCTTCCTGAAATTATTTAGTCCTCACAATATGTAACTTAACATATTCATTTATTAGTTAGTAAAAGATAACTAGAACTCCTAAAAGCACAAAGCAAGCAGCATTCGAGCATCGAGTAAACATAATCAAACATATCTCATTCAGGCCGTCATTGACTAATACGTATTAGCATCTTCATAAAGCTGAGATACATATAACAGGCACATAAGGCATCCTTCCTAGATCCTTAGTCCTAAACTGGCATTCAGTTATCATAAAGCTGATACACATATAATAGGCACATAAGGCATCCTTCCTAGATTCTTAGTCCTAATCTAGCATGCAGTTCTCATAAACATATCATAACATAAACTTGTATGGGTAATTTGGGAGTACTTACTTGAGTTCGATTGATTGCATGCACCACAACCTTTTTCTCTTTTAAAAGTTCTTTTCTCTTTTCAAAATTATTTTCGTAAAAATGAATTTTCTTTTGAAAAATTTCATACCAAATCCTTAGTTTGAGTTTAAACACACCCGTGAGTGTGCCCGAATCCCTCAAACCAAGGCTCTGATACCAACTTGAAACATCCCAAAAATACGGTCCAAAAATTTTGTTTTTAATTATTCATAAAACCATAAATACCATCCATCATATCATAAAACATAAGTAATGTATCTCAAATCATCATCATAAAATACTGTATCAAAATCATATGTCAAAATATCATAGTCTAAAATATCCCATGCTGAACAAATGTTGTGCGCATTGCAATCATCTCGAGCTCTTCCCTTTGCTACCGAAAGTACCTGAAACCAAAACTGAAAACTGTAAGCACGAAGCTTAGTGAGTCTCCCCAACTACCACATACCATACACATATCACATTGCATATCTTGGGCCCTAAGGATATAACATTAACATGTAAACATTCCTCGGCATCAGCTTTCCCCAACTACATCGAGTCAAGCTCGACATCAGCTTTCCCAACATCGGGCTCCGCCCGGCATCGAACCCTATTCGGCATCGGGGCCCGCCCGACATCGAGCACATCTCAGAATACATGTGAGCATCGTCAAATAATATACATAAACCTAAGGATATAACATTAACATGTAAACATTCCTCAGGCCCCGCCCGACATCGGATCGTAATCCGGTAACATACTAACATCCTCGGGACCGCCCTGACATCGGACCGAAGTCCGGAAACATACAAGTATAAACACATGCAAGAATCATAAAGAAATAAAGCATACAAGAATTCCTCGAGATCGCCCCGACATCAGATCGAAATCCAGAAAAACATATAAACCTATATCGGGCGCCGCCCGACATCGGATAGTAGTCCGGAACTACTACTAACTAAACGGGCCGGCCTTGGTGCCTTAATCGTGTTCCTACTGGAAGAAACTCACCTCGTATGCTAGCTGTGAAATCCCGTGTGAAGACTCTCTGACTGCTGCTCTGACGACTCCCCGACTATCAATTTCACAATAACACTTAATCAAAATCTGATAATCCTTCTTAGGGTAAAATGTCCATTTTACCCCTGGTCAAAGTCAAAGGCAAGGTCAACTCCCAGCCGTCTCCACTCGTCGAGTTACCTCCTGACTCGACGAGTTCTGATACTACTCAGACTCGTGATCAACCAAGTCAACTCATCGAGTCCCTTCACAGAGTTTTCGAGTTCTACCTGGCATAGAATTGGGACAACCCGTCTTCAACTAGTCGAGTCCCTTTCTGGACATGCCGTGTTCCCCTTTCTGTTTAGGCTAACTTAATGGATTAAGCCCCTACACTTCAGATCCAAGCTTCATACTTCACATAAACCCTAAAAATATCCTTTTATGGGTAACTTTCTGACTTTACCCATTAATACCTCTTCTTAAAGGGTTTAGCTCAAACCCTAATTCCTTGGGAACTAGAACTTGGTGCTTAAGCCATCCATACACCCAACTAAAGCTTACAACCGCAGATCTAAACCCCTAACACTACTTGGACACGTAAAGTTACCACCTTTTTCCACATGCATGGCCTTTTGGGGCTAAAAAGACCAATATGACACTCATGCATGGGGGCTCCAATGGCATAAAGTTTGCACCTTTAT
This sequence comes from Lactuca virosa, assembly GCF_052849685.1. NCBI lineage: Eukaryota > Viridiplantae > Streptophyta > Magnoliopsida > Asterales > Asteraceae > Lactuca > Lactuca virosa. The sequence goes on from NC_136434.1 coordinate 267,758,763, forward strand.
GTCATATCAGCCCCTCTAGGTCCTAGATGTTGAAGAATACCCACTTGCGTCGATCATTCTCCAAAAGCTATCATTCTTGAACCGAAAACCCTCATAAAAAGGACATAAGGAGATCTAATGAACTAATAGCAAAGATAGAAACTTGATTACTAGAAAATGTAGCAAATGGAGTGTAGTTTCTGGATCTACTCTTTCCCTCTTGAGCCCTCTATCTTCTTCTTGTTCCACAAGCTTCAAAAGTACACAAAGACCACTCAAAATGACTCACACTCTCAAATAAAGCTCTTGGGTTTCATGGATTAGGGTGTGGGACATGGAGGCTGGAAATGAGGCCAAGGGGTGGGGGTTAAGGAGCTTAAATAGGGTGCAAAACCCCGAAATTAGGTTTTCACTTTAGCCGATCTACTCGTCGAGTCGGGGGCTCTTGACTCGTCGAGTGGATAGCTAAAACCCCACGTATATTCTTCCCTCTACTCGACGAGTTAGGGCCACCAACTCGTCGAGTTACCCTTCCAAAATAAATAAATAAATAAGTTAAATGCATACCAGGAACCAGGCGTTACACTGCGGGGGTAGAGTTTCCGAACCGAAAAACTCTTTTTTTCAAAGCCTTCTGGCGCTCCGTAGCTTTCTTCAAGTGCTAGGGAAGTTTTCTAGGCTTTTGGGGGTGTTTTGGGAGGTTTAGAGAGTGAGTAGAGAGAAGAAGAAGTGGATTTTGGTATGAAAAATGAAGGAACTCCCGGGTGGTATTTATAGGCTGAAAAAGCGGTGAACTCATCGAGTTTCTGGCCCAACCCTTTGAGTTTCTGGCTCCCAATTCGTCGGGTTGCTGGTCCAACTCGTCGAGTTGGTGCCACGTTTCGTCATCTGGTGTAGAGAAAGCAATGGCTCAGATTGCGCCACGTCACCCATTTCGTTGCAGCACCCTTCCGACTTCTAAACCCCGTAACGTTCACATACGAGCTTCGTTTTCAACGTTCTTTATATCCACACGTAGGTATTGACAAGATCTACAACTCTCCTTTGGACTCCATCGGCTAACTCTCGACCGATTTTAAATTTAACAGTATGAGAAGATTACACTGTTTAAGGACCGTGTAAAATTCATAACTTCCACATACGGACTCCGTTTTTGACTGTCTTTTTATCGTTGAACTCCTACTAATGAAATATTCAATTCTCATTTAGGTTGTGTCGGCTAAAAATCAATCGATCTAAAATTCGAACTCCGGGTTGTACACTGCTATACCAAATCTTAGAAAATTCAAAACTTCCTCATACGAAGTCAGATTTGGACGTTCTTTTTTCATGCATGCTCTCGGTTTAACGTATACTACAACTGTCATTTAGATCGCTAAGGCTAAAAAGCACTTTATCATAAACTCATTTTTTACGTCACACAGCATCGTGGCACTTTTGTCGCGAAACTTCGACAGGTCATAACTTCTTCGTTATAACTCGGATTTCGACCTTCTTTGTATGTCCGGAATCCTTGTCATGACCACTACAACTTTCTTCATAGATATCGGGCTTATCTAACGTTTTATTTTTGACGCTTATTTTTATTATATCTTTACAAACAAGTATATAATCACATAAAATCACATAATTCACATAATATTCAAGTAATTCATCTTTGTTACTTTAAAATAGGTTACAATGGTTGACCTTGACTATTACATCATCGAATTAATGCTTAGCCTCGAAACACGGGCGTTACACTACCGCCTCAACCCAACCGATCTTCCCGAGCCTCTATGCCTACGGCTTACAGCCGGCCCGCACCGGGTACAACACCAAGCAGTACCGCCGCAACCCACTACCAGCATATGTCCATATATAAACAATCAAGGATCAAGAGGCACATAATACATGCAAACATAAATCATACAAATCACTACCTCCCACTAGTCCTCTCACAACACAATGTCCCTCTACCAGCTAACCTTATGAAATGCATAACCATAAGTAACCAGAGGTGAGATAGCCACCCGAACAGATGATCCTAATCTAAAGACACAACCCAACAAGGAACAGGCAAGAAAACCTAGACCAAAAGTTCTCAGGCTATCCTATATGACTACATACAGTCCCTAGGGCACTCCGCTAGATGATAACCAACAAGTACAGGTAGACATATAAATATACAGATCATTACCGAATAAAAACATCCTATATACCAGGATATAAATCTAACAGATCACTACAACATAACAACATCGTATATACCAGGTTACAGATGTAAAAGATCACTACAACATATCAACATCCTATATAACAGGATACATATCTAACAGATCACTACAACATAAAAACATACTGAATACCAACAATCAAAGGAATACATAACCATGTATACTTAGAGGTGGGATAGACACCATGATAGGTGATCCTACTCTAGACCCACAACCAAACAAGGAACATACAAGAAAACCTAGATCAAGAGTCCTCAGTTTATCCTATATGACTATATACAGTCCCTATGGCATCCCTTTACTAATAGATAACCAAAACTTGAAGGCCGACATTGGTGCGTTCCACCCACATGTACAACCAAGAAAAACTCACCTGATATGAAGAAACACAAAAAACAGAGACACGTTTCATTTCTGCACTGCGTGTACCCGCGAATCAACTAATCACTAAAACCAAGTAAAACCTTAACTAACAGTCCAAAACCCTCAAGTTTGACCTAAATTCAAACTTGGTTAAAAGTCAATGGTCAACTAAAGTCAACAAAGTCATTGTGATACGTGATACTATGTGTGATGAGACTTTGAGTAGTCTCCAGGGTTGTTGATAACTCTTCGGGCGTGCTGTTTGCCTACTGAGACTTCGGGTAGTCTCCACGGTTGCTGATAACCCATAGCTATTTATTTGTGTTGTGTTGTATGTGATATCTTGGGGAACTCACTAAGCTTCGCGCTTATAATTGTTGATTTTGTGTGTTTCAGGTGCTTCTGAGGATCGCGTGAAAGCGAAGGTCTGATTGTACACACTCATTAGGAGATTTTGTTATTGTGCATGATGTGGCACTTTGATATTTGTAATGATGATCTGTACCTGATACTTGTGATTTTATGATGATTTGGTTTACGAACAATATTTTGGGTAAATTAAAAATGAAAATTTTGGTTTTAAATTTGAGGTGTTACAGGAGTTACTTGGTGTGCCTCCGGAGAGACAGATTGAGTTTAAGATTAACTTGATTCTAGGTGCGGCTCTAATTGCTAAGGTGTCGTACCGATTGCCACCACCGGAGATGGAGGACTTGTCCTCTCAGCTTCAGGAACTGTTGGGCAAGCAGTTTATTAGACCGAGCAGTTCGTTGTGGGGAGCACTGATCTTTTTCGTCAAGAAGAAAGACTGTTTACACCGGATGTGTATTGATTACCGGGAGTTGAACAAGTTGACGATGAAGAACCATTACCAACTTCTGCGAATTGATGACCTCTTTGATCAGTTTCAGGGTGCATCTTGGTTCTCCAAGATCGATTTGAGGTTTGGGTACCATCAGATGAGGGTTAAAGAGGAGGACGTGGAGAAGACCGCGTTTCGGACTCGTTGTGGGCATTATAAGTTCGTGGTGATTCCATTTGGGCTCACCAATGCGCTTGCAATATTTATGGATTTGATGAATCGGGTATGCAGGCTGATGCTCGATCGATCAATTATTATATTCATTGATGATATCTTGGTGTAATCCAAGACCCGGGAGCAACATGAGGAGCACCTTTGAGAGCTTTTCGGAGTTTTTAGGCGTGAAAGGTTTTATGTAAAGTTCTCAAAGTGTGAGTTTTGGTTACGATTGGTCCAGTTCTTGTGAGACCTCGTTAACCAAAACGGGATTTTGGTCGATCCGACGAAGATTGAGGTCGTGATGCAATGGGAGGTTCCGAATTCTCCCTTGGAGACCAGGAGTTTCTTGGGATTGGCAGGATAATATCAGAGATTTATTCAGGACTTCTCCAAGATCACAGTACCCCTCACTCTTTTGACGAGGAAGGGCGTGGATTTCTGATGGGCCCTGAGCAGTAGACGACATTCGAGACATTGAGGCGGAAGTTATGTGAGGCCCTAGTGCTAACCCTCCCTGAGGCTGTTGAGGAATTTGTGGTATTTTGTGATGCATCCATCACTGGTTTGGGAGCAATGCTTATGCAGCATGGGAGAGTTATTGCTTATGCTTCTCGGCAACTGAAGTCGTACGAGGTTGGCTATCCGAATCATGATTTGGAGTTGGGAGCAGTGGTGTTCGCTCTCCAGATTTGGATGCATTATCTATATGGGGTCTTTTGTACCATTTACACGGATCACAAGAGTATGAGATATCTCATGGATTAGCTGAATCTTAATATTAGGCAACACAGGTGGCTTGAAGTAGTCAAGGATTATGACTGCGAGATTCTGTATCATCTCGGGAAAGCCAATATGGTGGCTGATGCCTTGAGCCGCAAGACGGCTAGTTCTGTTATTGAGAGTCTATGTATTAGGATATCGATTGACTCTCCGCATCTTGATCCGATTAGGGAGGCTCAGGACGAGGGATTCAAGAAGAAGAATTGGAAACAAGAGAGTCCCAGGGGTGAGATTGACAGGTTTTCTACTGACAGTCGTGGATTATTGACCTGGTATGGACGAGTTTGGGTGCCAGATTTCGGTGGGGTCAGGCAGAATTTGCTGGAGGAGGTACACAAGTCCAGGATTTCGATACACACCGGAGCCACCAAGATGTATCAGGATTTGAGGCTTAGTTATTGGTGGCCATGCATGTAGAGAAAGATAACTTGGTATGTCGAGAGGTGCTTAACCTGTCGAATGGTCAAGGCCGAGAACCAGAGGCCGCATGAGAAGTTGCATCCATTGGAGGTTCGCATGTGGAAATGGGAACATATTACTATAGATTTCATCACCAAGTTACATCAGACGGCTAAGAGATTCGACGCGATATGGGTTATCGTGGACCGTCTGACCAAGAGTGCCCACTTTCTAGCCATTCGGGAGAGTTCTTCGGCTGAGAAATTGGCCGATTTATACATGTGCAAGATTGTTGCTAAACATGGTATTCCAGTATCCATTGTATTTGATCGAGATGTTCGATTTACATCTTATTTTTAACAGAAGATCCATGAGGAACTGGGTACGAGGTTGCATCTCAGCACTACTTATCATCCCCTGACGGACGGTCAGAGTGAGCTGACCATTCGAACACTCGAGGATATGTTGAGAGCCTGTGTCATAGACTTCGGTGGGAGTTGGGACTCCTACCTTCCCGTAGCTGAGTTTTCTTACAACAACAACTATCACTCCAGTATTGGCCCGCCGCCATTCGAGCTTCTCTATGGGAGGAAGTGTCGTACCCCAATTTGTTGGGGAGAGGTTGGTAATAGAATCATGGGAAGGACTGAGGTAGTCTTTCAGATGACAGATTTAATTCAGCAGATTAGACAGAGATTGCAGACAACTTATATTCAACATAAGAGTTATACCGACAAGCGTCGATCTGTGTTGGAGTTTTAGGTCGGTGACATAGTTTTACTAAAGGTATCTCCCTAGAAGGGTGTAATACGCTTCAGAAAGAGGCGCAAGTTGGGCCCCCGATATATTGGACCACTTCGAGTAATCACCAGGGTTAGCAAGGTAGCTTACAAATTGGATTTTCCTGAGGAGCTCAGTTAGATTCACAACACCTGCCATGTGTCTCAGCTTCGGAAGTGTGTGGCTGATGATTCAACAGTTGTTCCTATGGATGATATTCAGGTTGATGATTTCCTGAACTACATCGAGAGACCATTGACGATGTTGGATCAAAAGACGAAGGCCTTGTGCAACAAAGTGGTGCCCTTGGTCAAGGTTCAATTGCAGCATCGGAAGGGTTCCGAATGGGCGTGGGAACCCGAGTCGGAGATACAGGAGCATTACCTTGAGTTATTCACAGCATCAGACTTCGAGGACAAAGTCTAGCTCAATTGGGGGAGAATTGTAAGATCTTGACATTGAGGTATTTTCATTTTAAACCCTAAGTAGGAGAATTTATTTCAGTTTAGACTTTGGATTTATATTAATTGCAAAAATGGACCAAAATGGCATTTTCGTAAATTTGGGAGTTGGGTACGTACGTTGGATGTTCCCTAGGAACGCTTGGCGGAGGTTTCCAGAATGAAAAACCCTAATTTTTAGGGTTTGGACTCTATTTAAGCATCCTTAAGTCCCAAACCTACCTTCTTTCATCAGCCTCCAACCACCTTCATCCCCAAGCAAACCCTAATCCACTTTAGAGCATTCTTAAGCTTTTATGTGTTTTTGGTAACCTTGAAGGAGAGAGGAAGAAGAGAAGATCATCTTGGAGGAGTGGGACTCTTTGGATCCAGAATAGCAACATCATTTGGCATCATTTGGAGGTAAAAATCTCTTAACTTGATTAAGAGTTGTTTAGATCTTGTTTAGTTATGAAATAGTATTCTTTTGGTCCCATAAGCTTGGTTTTATTAGTATAGATTACTCTAATCTATACAAGGTCTTAATGGGTTAAGTAGTTAAGGTTTTTGTGTTTGGGCACTTAATGGCCATGCAAGACCATAAATTTGGGAACTCTATGGTTAAGGATGTTATTTTAAGGCTAGATCTAGAATGTGGGCAAAAGAGCTTAAGGATTAAGCTCTTAATAAGAAGGAAAATAACCATGTTACGAACAACGGGTGTAGCCAAGGAACGCTTAGCGTTCGAGGTCAACCCTTACGTTTTCTAGGTCAAGATCGTGTATGCCGAGCGTACAAGCTGAGTACGTTGGGCGTACTCAGCTGTGTTGACCAAGTTTGAATTTTTGACTTCGACATGTTTTGACCAAGCTTTATCTATGTGTATTTTGGGTATTTTTAGTGGTAATTAAGATTGGTCACTATTTGATGAATATGTGAAGGGAAGAGCTGAGAATCGAAGGTGAGACCTATTAAACTATTTGTTCAGACTAAGAGGTGAGTTTTCCTCACTATACTCGTGGGTCGAAGGCACCAATGTCAGCCCACTAGGTTATGTATCCTGGTTTATAAGATGGTATATGACTAATTAGTAGATCTGTATGATTATCTGTATTTGCTGGTTCTGTGTTTATGTTTATCTGTTACATATTTCGACATATTGTCTTAAATTTTCCATGCTTTTGTTTGTTATGTTGTGTGATGGTACTTTGGGGGAACTCACTAAGATTTGTCTTACAGTTTCAATTTATTGTTTCAGGTACTTTAGAGGATCGTGGGAAAGCAAATGCCTGATCGTGCACATCTTCCTATTTTCATGGCATTAACCTTTGGGACACTTTGATATGATTTTACTTTTGATACAATGGCTTTTCTTGTAAAAAAAATATGGATAATGGTTGTTTTTGAAAATTTTAAATTTTTATGATTTTTGGGATGTTACATCTTCCACCCCTTAGCCTTCAGCAAAAAGTTGGTCCACCCGAGTATATTGGACTTCAAGATAACATGAAACGAATTAAACTTGTCTATTTCCCTCATTCCATACTACAGGGCAACTATATCCTATTATACAATATAGTGAGAAAACCCACATGGACAATTACTCGGACGATTAATAACCATCCTTCTGACGATCCAACTAGAGGGAAACATGTCTATCTAGTATTAACCTATAATACTCTAACTTATTAATATCTATGGAAATCTGGTAGAAGTTAGTGTTGGATTAGGTGTCTAAGCCCATAACTATAATTTGTATGTACTTGACCCGATAGTAGCATGGTCCTTTTGGGTTGCCTTCACCGGAGCAATTTGATAGGATGAATATTTGAGAAAGAGGTTATTTGTGATTTATTAATATATTATAAGAATAATATATTAATTGAGAAATCATATTATTTAATTGGTATTGGTAAAGAATTAATTTGGAATTAATTTAGTGATCAAAAGAGACTGATTAAATTAACGAGGACTGATTAAGTAAATCAGTAATACATATAGTTTGGGCTAATGATCCATGTTGATCAGGATGGAGTAATTTTATGTGGGAGTCCATGAACAGTTAGTCTAAAGGGCTTATCATATGGATTATTGCACTAAAGGCCCAAGGAAGTGAATTAGGGTTTACAAGTGAAACACTAGGAATTCCACACTATAAATGTAACCCCTAGCATCACAAAAAAGGCCCCTAAGAGTTCCAAGAAGAAACGTAGCTGTTTTTGTGTTCCTATTAGCCTCTCTCTCATTATCCTCCATTTGCTTATGGTGTTTGTGTTGGGTTTTGAGCATTCTAACACTCCTATGGTGTACATGCAACCCTAGAAACCTTGGATCTATGTTTTCTCTAAAATACATGCAAATTTGATTTCCAAGGTTTACAACCTAACTAGCATGTTATGGGGTACTTGTAATATAAAACTTTAAGTAGAATAACATACCTTTCTTTTTTGGTTGATTGCTTGGAGTTTTAGAGCCTAGCACCAATAGTGTGGATGCCTCAAGTGGTGTCACAAGTCACCCAAAACAACTTGGAAATACTTGAGAGAATATGATGCTCACTAAAATCGGCCCACTCTTGTTTCTCACACACACTAGTGCCAATTCTCGAACCAAGGACCTCTTTATATAATATGGAGGATTAGGGTTAAACCCTAATACCCATGACTCCTCATGTACCTAGGATCCATGGGTTAAAAGCTCCATGGATTATCCATGGACTTCCATATACTCTTAGCCCATCCTAAATACATCTTAGCCCAATCCATATATATGTAAGAGTCCATATTTAATTAGCCTCTTTTGATCATAAAACTAATTCCAAAATCAATTCTTGATCAACACTAATTAAATAATATGATTTCATATTAATATATTATAACTTATAATATTTTAATAGATCATAAACATCTTATTCTCAAAAGTATATCCATACAAATTGTTAGGTGAAGTGCAACCCAAATGGACCATGTCGGGTCGGGTCAAGTTCATACAAAATATAGTTACGAACTTAGACACCTTATCCAATAGTTTGTGACTTATTTGAGGCATCACATTTGAGGTGCTAAGCTCTTGAAAGGCCTAGTTCTACAAGCTATAACAAAGAGGTAATCATCTAACTTGTTTTATATTTTAAAATATCAATGTTGTATGCTAGTTAAGCTTCATGCTTTGGATAATATGAAATTACATGTATAATTAGAGAAAACTTAGATCCAAGGACTTAGGATTGTATGTGCACCATAGGATTGTTATAGTGTTGAAAACCCAACAGTGGTGTCAAAGCCATGGGTATTTTCTGTTATATTGATGCAACTGTTTATTTTTCAAAGTTGAAAAAATGTAATTTTTGGCCACTGACTGCTGGACTTGTCGAGTCCCATAAGGGAACTCGACGAGTTGGATCATATGGTAATGAACTCGACGAGTTCATAGCCTGGCTCGACGAGTTGGATCATCATATGGCTAGAATTGGATTAGGAACATTGTCATAAACTGTTTTGTATCATAAAATTCGTTTTTTTATAAGGTAATGATCTGCCTCATCCAAATAATAAAGACAATTGTCAAAATTTTGAGATAATTACTTGATTATATGATAAGTTGATTATTTGCATTATTTGATTTGAATTGTCTTGCTTTATGAGTTAAATTTAATCTAAATGTTTCTTGAAGAGTTTCATAACTTGTCCTCAATTTTTGGAATATGAAAGTCTCATTCATGAACATTAACTCCTCAAATTATGGAATTCAAGAGGTTTTGAAAAGTTTCAAAACTTGTCCTCATGTTTTGGAATTTAAAATTTGATTAAAAGTTTTAATTGTGAAATATTAAATACTAAAACTCTTTGGTTTCATACCTTAAATTTAGAATTAAAAGGTTTTAAATTATGGCTTTGTTGATAATTAATTAATAGAGTATTAATAAATCCATAATAAAAAGGTTTAATGTGTAGTTGAATTAAAAGTCTAATTTATTTAAAATATTAAACCTCCTAGTATTTTAAATGTTTAAAATACACCCTTATACTATATAAATTTAAAAGTTTAATATATTATATATATAAGTGAAAAGTCAGTCTTACAGTTAGTAGGCCTCATTCACGAAGCTGGTCTATAAGGGGTGTTTAAGGAAGCGGCCTGTAAAATGACCGCCATTGGGTATCCACTCTTACCCACCATACCCTTGACCAGTGGAGGGTCGTTAGCCGAACGGGTAAGATAGAACACAAACTTTCATTAATAAGTATAATGAAATACAAGTAACTAAATGTTTTATAAATTCCTAAATCTTAGTTACTTAGGAAAAATGTGAATTTTGGTGCTAGTCCATTAAATTGCACATTGCACCTTATTAGTCGTTAGTGGAGCGTGTGTGGTTAACCGGCACACTAATCTGGGACTAATGTAGGATGGAAATAGGTAGCTTGGAGATTATCATAGATCAATGGAGTGTGTGTGGTTAACCGGCACATTTATTAGGTGATAGATGTCTTCGAGAGTACCAAGCAAATTTGCATGGTTATTCACACCTTGTTTGTGATCCTCAGTATCCCAATCACAAACTTGAAGGGCATAATCGAGATTAAACATGCCATTGAAAAGTTCAATGAATCTCTAAGAATCTAGGAATTTCAATTCATTTAAAACCTAATGTTCACTTTCGTTTTTCATGGTGGAAATTGGTAAATCATCATTTACTTACCTTAAAATATTTTGCAATTGGATTACGACATCCCTCTTCCGAATTGTAAAATATTGTGTTGGGTCCTAGCCTTGATATTTCATTTGGGTGTTATATTAAGGACTTAAATCAACTAACTTGATTTTTGAATTTCTTCCTTTTATAGATGTCTAGTTCTGACAACTATAGTCTTTCCGAATCTTTTGGAAAAAGATTTCCTTATGAAGATGATGTTTCACATTTGGATCGTGAAAATGGAAATCATACTTCCCTTCCTTCACCTCCTCCAATTATTCTCCCTGACCCACATGTTAGTCGACTTGAAAAGTTCAAAATCACTCAAGCCCTATTGGCAAGCAAACATGAAGATGGAAAGTCTGTGTGTTCTCATGTCTTGAACATGAAGCTGCATATTGACAGGCTGGGAATGTTGGGTGTCATGTTCCCATGGAAGCTGGCCATTGACTTGGTTCTTCATTCACTTCCTAAGTCATATATTGAGTTTGTTAAAGACTACTATGTGATAGATCATGACGTGACCTTTATCGATCTAACATATCTGCTAATTGCTACTGAATCAACAATGATTTGGCGTACTAGTAAAGAAAAATTGATTGGAAGATCTACTTCCCGAGTTTCCATGGACATAGGCAAAGACATAGATATCCCAGAAATGATTCCTTCTCCTATGGGAAAGGAATTGGCCATGGTCAAAAGATTTGATCATAAGAGAAAAGCCAGTTCTGAGATAGTTCCATGTGCGAATGCCAAAGAGTCCACTTGTTTCTACTTCCATTTGAAGGGGCATTGGAAGTGAAGCTTCCCTGACTACCTGAAAGATCGCAAGGATAGTAAAGTCAAAATATATGACTCTGCTTCAGGTGAGTTCACTATCTAACTCTATTAAGTTCCTATTTGAAGATTCTTAATACATGATATGATAAGATTGCATTTTGATGTTTTGTAGGATCAAAGAAAAGAAAGGAAGCTTAAAGGAAGAGTAAGCTGATTCCGATCGCGAAGAGATGGATTTCGATCGCATGGTTCGATGATCGGATTTTTTGAGCTGCTGCTTAGGAGTTATGATAGATTGCTTAGGAATAGATAGGAACATAGTTTTCATTGGTATTTGCATTGTAAGGACAAGTTTTTCCACACTTTTATAAATAAAGAAATTTTGATTTTATTTTATATTTCCTTGCAATGGCATTTGTGAAAATTGTTGCTTATATGTAGCAATATTGAAAATGGTTTGATTCTTAGTTATTTCAATTGTGGTAGTGTCGTAATTTTCTAAGTAAGGAAAGATTCTCACTGCCCAAGTTTCAATTGGATAGAAACCTGGAATCATATGATGTATGAAAATCTTGGTACTTGGGAAATTAAGACTAATTCCTTGTTTACACATGTATGTATGTTAAGTGAAAGATGAAAGGATCTAGTACACATTGATGTGTACTGGTCAGGTCCACCACAAAGGACAATAAAGTATATTCGTCATGATTTACTGAAAGTTCAGTAAATATGGTTATGCTTACAAGTTTAACTGTAGTTCTAATACCTTGAAAAATTTCAATGTATAGCAGAACGAATAAGAAGAATCAATTAGGCAGAAAGATAAAAGTTTCTCCAATCTGAAAGGAAAGGAAAGAACTGTAGTATCGTGTTTTATGATCATTCTAATGATTATGGAACCATATCTCAATTGATCCTCTAAGGACACCTTAGTGCACTTTCATGACTAAAAACAGGAATCAAGAATTGTTGAAATGGTTAAATCAAAAGGGTGTGTCATACTTCGTTCCAAAATCGAGTCTTAGAGTCATACTCCAAGATTGTGCCTTGAGTGACATAATCTTAAGTAGGTTTATAACTCATCATGAAATGTGAAAGTTGTCTTACTCTTGCACTTTTGAAATTGGTAATTGTGATGTCATGGATAAGACAAAGACCAACTAAGACCAATTATGTGAAGTATTTTTCTTGATAAGAACTCACACTAACTCTTGAATATCTGATTGTCGAGAAATGTTCCTTGACGGAGAATCTTATATGTCAAGACATCAGTGGGAGTCTTAATGGTCCTGAATAGGTTCGGGGACTAATCAAGAATAAACCTATTGTTTATCACTAGCACACGACTTAAGGTTTATGACCTATCGTGTTGACATATTCTTGTTTCTGTGCCTATTCCAGTTAGTTTGACTATGCATGTGAGTTCTATGAGTTCTCATTTGAATGCATAAGGCAAAGCACCTTGATCAATGGAAAGTACATTGATTTGTATAGGTGAGTTGCTCAACAACATGGAAGCAATGGTAGGACCCTTGTGCTACTAGATGGCAGGAAATTAATATTGAACTAGTTCAGTCCATATGAGTTTGGATTTGTCACAAACCTTGTCTTGTGATTATAGTTTTCACAAATTCACATGGACAAGAACACATACACCATAAAATCTAAGTGGCAAAGGTTTCTCTCCGCTTCATAAAAATGATTGTGAGGAAACGCTTTCACTAAGTAGATTTCAAAGAGTTGGCAGTTGTGTTAATTGCGTACTCAAATTTGATTATGATTACAACATCCCTCTTCATTGTTTGAATTGTGAGAAATGGCAAATAGTCTGAACATTCAGAACATACTGTTGTGAGTTCTGAAATAGTTTAGACACACATATGAGCTGTCTAAAGAAAGGTGTATGAGTTTGAGAAGCCTAGATAAACTCTTATCGAAGCATCTTGTATCAAAAATCTAAACTTTGGTAAGAAATTCAATAAGTATTGATTTCTAGAAGTCCAACTGATGTTTGGATACATGTCAAGGCTAGTGGGAGCATAAGTGTTATGATAGTAAGAAGTAATTATTGTGCTAGTGGGAGCACAATTATTACCTTATGTGTTGCAAGTTAGCAATACTAATTGTAGGAAACAAAGGTTACAATTTTGAAAAGTTGAAGAGTTTGAAAAGTTGTTTCGCTATAATTAAGGGAGAGGAACTTATACTTTATTTCGAATCTAAAAGTTTAGATTGAAGTATTAATCAAACTTAGTCACGGACATATATGATTACCCTGTTGAAATGATTCAACATAATGAAATTCTATCTATGGAAATATTATAGCAAGAGACTGGTAAAGTATCATGTCTTTATGTAAGACATTATGTATCATATCCTTCGGGTATAGGATCGATTACATATGCTATAATATTTATGTGTTCTAAATTTTCCAAATGCCTAGGGCATTAAGATTGAAATGGGAACAGAACCATATATGACTAAAGTTGTTAAACAATTGCTAAGAACAATCCAAGGTTCGCCAAATATTGGTTGCATATGGAAATTTGGAAGTATGGTAATGGATGGACCATATTGGCATGATTATGAATAGATAGGACTCTATTAAGAATGGATTGTCATATGGAAAATATGGAAATGTTTCCATAATGGGAGTTGGATATTAAGAATTTATGTGTAAGTTAGAAAATTTTGTGCAAGAAGGATGTTCAAATGAATGTGCTTTGAATTTGAGACTTCGGTTCCATGGAATTGCTCTTCATTGGAATACTTTGTAACATCTTTTGCCAAGTCTCTGTGACTTTTTTGCATAGTCATTACAAAAAGAGATAATTGCATATAAGTTTAGAATCTAACAGATTACCGGAAATGGCAAGAATTTGGTACTCTTACATTTAAGATAAGGATTTGGAATTGTAAAATAAACATCATTGGAAATGTGTTCAATTGATTTATTTCACAAAGCAAGGACCTTAGGTAAACATAGTGTGCATGTTTGGAGCATGGGATAACTATTGTTTTAATTCAAGTATTAAGTAGATTAGTCGAAACATTATACAACGAATAATGTGTACTCAATATGGTGATTAAATAATAAGCGTTATATTTATATTCAAAAGTGTCGAGATCATATTGGATTCGATTCTTGTGTTTCACTTTGCATGTTTTACTTCCTGAATAACTAGGTTATTCAAACATCCATAGTCAATTATACTTTGGATGTAAGTAATGAGGTAAGATTGTTATGAATCCGACTGTAGATTGTCTAAGTTCTTAGACATAGCACAAGTTTGCTGCAGTGTTCATGAGTGCTCCTGAAATAGGATTTGAGTATTGGACTAAACCCACGCTCACGTGAATCACTTCATGGATTTTATCACGAGTGATTGTGAGATGATAATATCTTATATTATTGAAACCAAGACATATGAGTTGTAGTTTACAAATTGGTTACACATTGATGATATGTAGACGCACCAGTAACTTGGTGTTATAAAATGTATTGTTGTGTGTGATTTGATGAGTAAATTGAGCAAGCATATGAGTCGAAGTTTATCCGTTCCTTTTACCCAATGCGGGGTAAAAGCAATATATGTGGGCCCCTCGATGATTTAGTGATGACACCCTAAGCGCTTGGCCAAGCCTAGACTAAGTTGGTGTGTTCAATGTAGTCTGTTGTAAGTCGTCATAAATTGGAAATCAGGAAACAGAACTTGGACAGGGAGAATGATTATAATCCATATGTCATGTCTATAGGATATCTTGTGAACGGAGGAATTTTTGATCCCTTATCTAAAGGACGTGGTTCTGATATGATCAGAGTTCGACAACGACATTTGAGAGCTACGATTGCTAATCGGATTTTGAAGTTTAATTAGCAGTTATAGTTATTAGACTTATCCAAGTGGGAGACTATTGGATTAGGTGTCTAAACCCATAACTATATTTGGAATGTACTTGACCCGATAGTAGGTTGGGTTGCCGTCACCGAAGCAATTTGATAGGATGGATATTTGAGAACGAGGTTATTTGTGATTTATTAATATATTATAAGAATAATATATTAATTGAGAAATCATATTATTTAATTGGTATTGGTCAAAAATTAATTTGGAATTAATTTAGTGATCAAAAGAGACTGATTAAATTAACGGGGACTGATTAAGTAAATCAGTAATACGTATAGTTTGGGCTAATGATCCATGTTGATTAGGATGGACTAATTTTATGTGGGAGTCCATGAAGAATTAGTCCAAAGTGCTTATCATATGGATTATTGCACTAAAGGCCCAAGGAAGTGAATTAGGGTTTACAAGTGAAACCATAGGAATTCCACACTATAAATGTAACTCCTAGCATCACCAAAAAGGCCCCTAAAAAGTTCCAAGAAGAACCCTAGCCGTTTTTGTGTGCCTCTTAGCCTCTCTCTCATTATCCTCCATTTGCTTATGGTATTTGTGACTTATTAGAGGCATCACATTCGAGGTGCTAAGCTCTTGAAAGGCCAAGTTCTACAAGCAACAACAAAGAGGTAATCATCTAACTTGTTTTATATTTTAAAATATCAATGTTGTATGCTAGTTAGGCTTCATGCTTTGGATAATATGAAATTGCATGTATAATTAGAGAAAACTTAGATCCAAGGCATTAGGGTTGTATGTGCACCATAGGAGTGTTATAGTATTGAAAACCCAAAAATTAGATCATTCACTAATTCCAAATATTCTTTCATGGCGATCAAATAAGGATCAACCATGCAGGATAGTTGGGAGGCAAGACCATTTTGGCATATAGCTTTTCTGAAATCCATTAACCAAACCAACATGCTCGTTCTAGACACCTCTCTCGTAAGCAGACTAATCAGAATATTTAACTGGAATAATGATGAATCTAGCACTTATAACTTCCTAATAACAGCTATAAACATAATTACAAGTTTCCCTAAAAGCCTAGTAAGAGTAGCTTAACTTATAGAGATATTTAGCAAAAAAAACAGAAAAGTCGTGGGCATAGCCTCGATACCGAACACTTCTATTGTTCAAGATATCCTATGCCGCAATACCACACTAATGAAATTCCACAGAACCTCAAAAAACCCTAGAGAATTCAGAACTAGAGAGGGATGTGAGAAATTGGTGTGGGAAGTGAATGGGTGGAAGCTATTTATAGGTAGATTTTTTGAGGTGCACGTCGCACCCGACCAAAGGCACGTCGCACCCTGGCTTGGTCGGCACACCCTCCTCCAGAATCCTGCCATGTGTCGGATTATAGGTGGGACGCGTCCCACCTTCTAGAAGGCGCATGACGCACCCTGCGCGCGATGTTTTAGTATTTTTCAGAAATTTGTATCTTCCACATATGAGCTCCGTTTTGACATTCCTTATATCCACGTGTAGCTATCAACCTTTTCATATGAAATCCGTTATCGACTATCTTTATATCGACGCATATTCACAAGATCTTCAACTCTTGTTTAGGTTGTCTCGGCTAACAATCAACTGTTTTGAATTTTGATTTCTGTGTCCACACTGCTACGCTGAAACTTTGAAAAATCATAACTTCCTTATATGAAGTCAGATTTTGACGTTCTTTATATGCACGTTCTCGCTTTTATGACTACTATGACTTTCGTTTAGATTACTTAGGATAATAAGAATTCTATCTCTGATTCATATTTTATAATGTGCTTTGTCGTGTAGTTAAACACAAAACTTCGATGAATCATAACTGCTTTATTCGAAGTCGGATTTAAGCTTTCTATATATCTATGAAAATCGTATTGACTTCTACTACATGTTTATAATGATTAATTTGAGTAAAAAGTAGTATATCTCTACTTCAAATTTTATAAACAAACGGTTTATATTGAATTCTACTGTAGAGTGAAAATGGGGTGATAAAAATCATATCATAGTTAAATACAAGCGTGGATAATATTTATTAGTAATAAAATTTTAATAAATAATCAATAAGTTATAACTTACTATAATGTGTGACCATATATGATCATATGTCATTACCATATATGATCTATAGTTTTTTTTTAAACGGAAAACTAATCTACTCTTAACCATCACTACCTATGTCTCAAGCGAGACTTGAACTCATGACCTATCAAATGAGAGAGTTACTCCTTACCATTAGGGAAAATGCCCTTTGGTTTTCTCTTTAGTTGATTAATTTTGAATCTAGTCATATATGTTCCCGAGAATTCGACACCCTTCTTTATCCTAACTATACTATTATACAAGTAGGTTCACTACATGTGTCTGCATTGGTTCGGTCGTGATTGATTAGGATTTACAATTTTAAAACCTGATAATTTTTAGTATATACACACATCAAGGTTTTTGTGTGCATTGGTTTGGTTGTTATAGATAAGAATTTATCCCGATAATTTTTAGTATATAAATATACACATAATATTGTAAGGCGTTTTTGTCAAAAGGTCAATTTTGGAAAATTAGAAATATATTTTGATCTCATTCGGAAGTTAAGTTAGATTTGAATGAATTGAATAACATCTTTATCTTCATGTTCAATTAATTTATTGAAGTAGCTAGGATGTTCTAACTTCTAAGGAACTATAGTAAGTCAATAATCACATTAAGCACTTATGTCCATTTAGAAAGTGTCACACCCCCAAACCGAAACGGCGAAAACGTTCGGGGGCGGAGGACGTCATGTACAGTATCACAACAATGCATAGTAGTAAACAAGCAACAACATCATCCATTGCATTAATAATATAATTTTAATACAAGTGTGTTCTGTATACTTTATAAGACACCAAAAATATGGATAATCAAAATAAAAGATGAATATTGAATGTGCTCCATCTTCTCAAAACCTGGTCATCGGTACCTGTCTACCGGTGACGTGAGAATACAAGTTATTTTGAAAGCGTAAATCAGCATTAAAGCTGGTGAGTTCATAAGTATTTCATGTCATTGTTTGTATATGTTGGATGAAAGTGTTAGTAAATGTTCAATGTAAAAATTGTAAGTGTTTGAATGTAAATGTTTGAATACTTCCTAGAAAATCCTATATTTTCTACTAAAGCAGTCTTCTACCAAGACCCAACTATTTTGTAAGTTTGTTCCTTTGTAAAAGTGAGTGGTTTTCCCAAGTATGACTATCATTACCAAAAATATAGTTTACATTACCGTTTATGTGTGAAGATCACAATGTGAATGAAATGGGAAAATAAAGATGTACTGCAGTTTTATCTAAATAGCTACCAATGTACTAACTACCTTAAACCTATTTGTTTAATTAAGGTAAAATGTGATAAGATTATAACCATGCTAAATCGACAAGTAGTTAACACGACGACCTGCTGGCGCCGAAAGTAATTGTGACATTTGTCACCCCTGGCCTTTCAGCCAACTGTAGCGAACAGTCGGGATGCGGTCTTGTCAGTACCGTATAGATCTATACACACAATGTCCACTCTCCCTCCAGGAGACTCTGGTTACAAAACGTGACACAGCAGTAGGTTGCCATGCCATGAAGTAGTGGCTCACATTAATGTTATAGTGTTCTAGTGTTTGTATAGTATGTTCTAGTGTATTGTATGTTCTCTCTGCTCTAGTGTATAGTATGTTCTCTTGTATAGTGTAGTGTATGTTCTCTTAGTTTCTCATCATAGTATGTTCCTTCTGTTTCTCATAATAGTAAGTTTGTATTGACTCATGAATGAACTGACTCTTGTATGTTTCATTGTACTAGAAATAGTGAGTAGTAAACCTATAAACTATACCTATTATAGTTTACTAGAAATGTTGTTTGAATGACTGAGTATGCCTGTACACCTTTGCTACCCAAAGGTGTTGAACTGATGTAAGAACTTTTATATCTATACAGATATACTTAATTATATAACTATGATTCAAACGACATTCGGACAAATAACCGGATACCCTAAGTCCACAACCAAACAAGGAGCAGGAAATAAAGTGAGTTATCAGTCCTAAGTCCTTTCAACCTTACTTATATAACTATATCTCTATAGACATGATTTTGACAATATATAAGTTCAAAAGAGTTTAATAAAAAGTTTAACATATAAAAGAGTTTTAACCATTTGAATGGTAACAGATGACTTGATGTCAGTTTATAAAATGTTTTGAAGAGTTTGTTTGATAACATAGTTTTGAAATATAAGAAATCCCTTTTGTTTTACAGTTATTAATCACATGTGATTGATACAATAACTATAATGTTTTCTACTTGTATCCCCCCCCATAAAATCATTTAAAATCATTTAAAAGAATAGTTAGGGGTATGAACTCGCCTGTAGTGAGTGATTCGAATGAAAGATCGATATAGGATGCTAAGTGTCAAGTGAAGCCTCGAGTACAAACGGATCCTATTAAGCATAAAATGACACATATATGTATATAATTAGTGTATATAACAACTAATCATGATAGGGAACCACCTTAGGGTCTAGGAAACACTTGAATGGAAGTGTTGCAATCACATATGATTGCATATTAGGGGTATATGGCCACACAATGGTGTTTGCGGCCAAGGTGTTCACAGCCCTATGTGTTTACGACCGTAGGGTTTATGACCCTATGTGTTTACGGCCGTAAACTCATGAAGTCTTGTGCCAAAGAGTCTTTTAAGGTCCTATCAAGCATCAAGGAAGTGTTCTAGGTCCCATGCTTAGCTTTAGGGAAGGTTATGGCCAACTTATGAACCTTTAGCAAGGGTTTATGGCCAAGGGAGATGCTCATGGCCGTAAACTCTTTATTATTCTTGG
This sequence comes from Lactuca virosa, assembly GCF_052849685.1. Classification (NCBI taxonomy): domain Eukaryota; kingdom Viridiplantae; phylum Streptophyta; class Magnoliopsida; order Asterales; family Asteraceae; genus Lactuca; species Lactuca virosa. The sequence continues at coordinate 267,778,987 of NC_136434.1, forward strand.
GAAATGGTTGTTTTCAAGGGTGTAAATCAAGAACTTCTACTAGATAACAAGTATATGGAAAGGATACTTACGATATGGAAGCTAAAAGGGTTGATTTCGGCCCAAAGAACTAGTGTGTGCTCTTGGTGTTCTTGAAGATCTAACCCAAAATATGAATTTCATGGATGAAATCAAAGGGTGATACTAGATAAGGAGATGTATCAACTAATCAAAGGATGAAACACTTACATTTTTTAAGATCAAAATGAAGATCCTTATGATACTTGAGAGAGAATTCGAGTTTCTTGACTTGAAAGGGTGAATAATGAGGAATAAGGAAGGATTATCATGTATATAGGCATGAGTTCACGGCCACCTTGAGTTTACGGCCTTAAACTCATGTGATGTGGCCGTAAACTCCACATGATGAAGTTTAAGGCTTGACTAGTACACAATAGACTCAAGCAGATACTTCCTAACACCCGATCCTTGAATGTACTATACTTAGAACACTCAAACAGACCCTAAACAGTGCTAAAAGATAACACAAAAAATCTGAATCTTGATTGAATTGAAGGACTTTACAAGATAGAAATTCCGGGTTGTCACAGAATGGTTTAATGATCAATAAATATCATTGTTTATTGAGAGGATTTAATGGATTAATTTGTTTTAGTTGTTAAAACATCTTATAAACTTGTTTGGAATCCGATAGAAATTGTAAAAAACTAGGTTTCGTCGCTAATCCCATCACTAAAAATTAGCCACCAGATGGTAGGCAACAAAAAAAATTGCGTCATCAAACCATACTAGTAACGAATATTAAGATATCTAAACCTTCTTTATAGTCTATATGTACTACTATGGTTTTGTTTTGACTGTGTTGTGTTTGGTGTCTCATTTTTTTCTTGTTGGAAAAAAGATCCATGTCTCAACAAAATATATTCCAAAAAGAAAAAAGAATTACGAAGGGTACTTTAAATCAATACATTTTACACACAACCCCAAAAGGTAACAACCTAAAGATCTAAAAAATTCCTAAAAAAGACAAATTCTAATAGTGATGTAGCCTAAAAATACACACTTCCAATTTTGAACAATTTTGCTCAATTGCTAATATATCATATCTTCTTTTATTTCTCAATCGTTGATCCACCGGCCGAAAATTCTTATAGCTTAACTCAATTACCAAGGTCAGTCAATTGCTTTTGAAGGCACCCGTTGTCTTGAGCAACTTGGTTATGAAGTCTATTATGATCCGCTCCCACTTCCATTCTGGTATCTCCGGTTGCTGAAGTAAACTTGATGGTTTCTTGTATTCGAGCTTAACCTTGGCGCAAGTAAGGCACTTGCTCACGAAGGTAGCAATCTCTGCTTTCATGTTAGGCCACCAGTATAACTTTTTAAGCTCCAGATACATTTTATCTGAACCTGGGTGGACGGAATATCGAGTGTTGTGCCCTTCGGTCATGACCAAGTCTCTGAGACCACCGTGTTTCGGTGTCCAGATCCGATCCATGAGATATAAGGCTCCGCCACCCCTGGCTTCCAAGTTTTTATCCATCCCTCAGGGATTCACCCGCCACATTTTCAGGCTTCAAGGCTTCTAAATGAGCCTCCTTAATTTGTGTGGACAGATGTGAATGGATAGTCATAGTCAATGATTTGGCTCTACGACCAAAGTATTCTATCTGACTTAGGGCGTCAGCTACTACGTTGGCTTTACCGGGATGATAACGAATTTCACATTCGTAGTCATTGAGTAGCTCGACCCACCGTCGTTTTCTCATGTTGAGCTCCTTCTGGTCGAATATATGTTGAAGGCTCTTGTGGTCTGTAAAGATAGTGCTTTTCGTACCGTACAGCTAGTGTCTCCAGATCTTCAGAGAAAATACCACTGCTCCTAACTCAAGATCATGAGTGGTGTAGTTGACTTCGTGTGTCTTTAGCTGCTGTGAGGCATATGCGATGACCTTACCTCGTTGCATCAGAACACAGCCAAGCCCTTGGTTGGATGCATCGCAATAAACCTTGAAGTCTTCTATCCCTACTGGGAGGGATAGTATCGGTGCGGTGCATAAGGCTCGCTTTAGTGTTTGAAACGCTTTCTCTTGCTTCTCTTCCCAGTCAAAGGCCACGCCTTTCTGGGTCAATGTTGTAAGCGGTTTCGTAATCCGAGAGAAGTTCTGAATGAACCTGCGATAGAAGCCAGCGAGGCCTAGAAATTGACGAATTTCTGTAGGCGTCTTTGGTGCTGACCAGTTCTGAATGGCTTTGATTTTGGAAGGGTCCACGTGAATTCCCTCTTCGCTAACCACGTGACCCAAGAATTCGACCCTTCGAATCCAAAATTCACATTTAGAGAACTTCCCATAAAGTTTCTTTGATCGCAGTGTTTCCAAGACCTGACGTAGATGTTGACTATGCTCCTCCCTACTACGAGAGTAGATAAGTATGTCATCGATGAATACAATGAAAAACTGATCCAAGTAAGGACGACATACCTAATTCATTAAATCCATGAATACTGCGGGCGCATTGGTCAATCCGAATGGCATCACTACAAACTCGTAGTGTCCATAAGGTGTTCGGAAGGCTGTCTTCGGGACATCCTCCTCTAGCACTCGTAACTGGTGATACCCGAATCTCAGATCTATCTTTGAAAAGTAATTTTCCCCTTGGAGTTGGTCGAACAAATCGTCTATGCGAGGCAGAGGGTAACGATTCTTGACGGTAGGTTTGTTCAGCTCTCTGTAGTCGATGCACATACGGAACGATCCGTCTTTCTTCTTGACGAACAAGACCGGTGCTCCCCAGGGCGAGAAGCTTGGTCTAATAAAGCCCTTGCTGAGCAATTCGTTAAGTTGACCAGATAGCTCCTACATCTCAGCTGGTGCTAGACGATAGGGCGATTTGGCTACTGGGGTAGCCCCTGGAACTAAGTCGATTCTGAACTCGACTTGAAGCTGTGGAGGTAATCCTGGTAGTTCTTCTGAAAAAATGTCGGGAAAATCGCATACTATTGGGATATTCTTTATATCCATCATCTCCTGGCTCACATCAACAACATGAGCAAGGAATGCGCGACATTCCTTTCGTAAGTACTTCTGGGCTCGTATGCTCGAGATGATATGAAGGCTCGTGCCGGGTTTGTCGCCGTAGATAATTAGGGTTTCGCTAAACGGTAGATTATGGCGAACGGGTTTCTCATAACACATGATGTCGGCACGATGAGAACTCAACCAATCCATGCCGATTATGACGTCGAAACTTTTAATTGAGACCGGCATGAGGTCGATTCGAAATGAATGGCTACCTAAAGTTAGTGTACAACCTATGTATATGCAGCTAGTGCTCTCTGTCTTTCCGTTAGCCATTTCTACAGCGAACGGTTCTTTAAGTGCGCGTGATTTTTGTTTAAGCAAGTGAGCAAATTTCTGGTTCACGAAACTCTTCTCCGCTCTACTATCAAACAGTATGCATGCATATGAGTTATCGAGGAGAAACGTACCAGTGACCACTGTGGGCTCAGCAACTGCTTCCTCATGGCCTATAGCCAAGACTCTTCCAACTCCGACGACATTCCCTACCTTCGGGCAGTTCTTCTTGTAGTGGCCCACCTCGCCACATCCGTAGCAAGCCTGGCGCACACCAGTGTCGGGGACTTGGGTGATTGGCCTTGCCGAAGCCTTGCAGAAACGGGCAGTGTGCCCCTTCCTGTTGCAGTTAGAGCACTGCATTTCTCGGCAGGGTCTGTTATGGTGGAAGCTGCATTTGTTGCACTTAGGCAAGCTCCCAACATATTGTTTTGCCGGAATAGCGGCCGCAGGTGCTATCACGGCATGAATATCCATGACTTGCTGCTTTTTGGCCGAGTTCTTCTTCTTGTTATCCCAACACTTTCGCTTGTTGTCAGCGGTTTTGAGTGGTTCTGGAATGGATAGGGTTATTGTTGTTGACCGGGTGCGGACTCCATGATCAATGAGCCGCTGTGCCAACCGCTTGGCACTATCGAAGGTAGTGGGGTGTGAAGCTAGTACATTCCCTCAAAATGGAGGCACCAGAACCCATATATACCTTTCTATTTTCTTTCCTTCAGTAGGGACCATGGATGGACATAGTGCCACCAGATCGCTAAATTTGGCAGTATAGGTCACTATGTCGGAGCCTTTCATGGTTAGGCTCCACAGTTCCTGTTCCAGTTTTTGAACTTCGCCCCTCGGGCAGTACTCCTCGATCATGATCTCCTTAAGAGCTTCCCAGCCCATGGCATTTGCCACTATCAGAGTTAGTGACTTGACATGGCTATTCCACCATGTCAGGGCTCGGTCCGCGAAGGTGCAAGCAGCAAATTTAACCTTGCTTCCTTCCGGACAAGAATAGATCTCGAAGATTGATTCCGTCTTCTCGAACCATTACGAGAGGGAAACGATTTCACCAGTCCCGTTGAAGGTCATGGGTTTGCAGTTGGTGAAGTCTTTATACGAGCACTCTCTAGAGCGCACTGGAGCATAACCATGAGTGGAATAAACAGTTGTTCCACTCCCGCTACTTCCACTAGCGCTGAACTGAGCTAGGGCTGCCATAACAGCCGCACTCACCGCAGCTTGGATGGCTGCCTGATTGTATTGTGGAGGAGGTGGAGGTGGTTGTTGATTCGGAGTTATCAGAGTAGTGCGTCTTGTTGATCGACGTGGAGGCATCTTGTAGCTGTAAGTTTAAAGAATTGAAGATATCGATAAGCATTTGATAGAGAGAAATGAGAGTGAATCATGGACTAACTCTCCATAGCCCAACATAACAGATGAGAGTATGATTGAATTAGAGATCTAGTAATAGAAAGATGAAAGCATTTGAGTAAAGATTTCCCATGAGATTAGATATCTATCAATAATACTGGTATTAAAGATGTAACAAGTTCGGGAAAATTACCTAAGAGTAGATCTTACATCAAACCAGGATAAAAAAAATTTGACAGCATAAAGACCTAATAGACTGAAAGTTCAAGGTCTTAAGATAAACAAGAATTTACAGGGAAACGTGCTACTTAGAGCATCGATAAGAAGGCTATTCCTTTAACCAAAAGAAAGGATGTGCAGAGCATCTCCTATTGGCGACGGGCACCCCTCGGGCGAACCCTTAAGTCAGCTAGCTGACGCTCCATATCAAGAAGGCGTCGCTCGTACACTCGCTGACGTACACGGTGTTCTATGACCTTAGCTCGAGTTACAGCTAGTTCTTGTAGTAGAGACTCATTGTCTCTCGCAGCTCTCTCACGAGCATCTTCTAGACGACAAATGCGGACTGTATTGAGTCCCGCATTGGCATCAACCTGCCTGACTCGGTTGATAGCTGTCCTACCCTGTTCTTCATTACGAGCAACCCTACGGACCAGAATAGGCAGGATCATGTTCGCCGAGCCTCCCTCGCTCAGGTTGTAGAAGCTTCGGTCTCCATTGTATGGCATTGGTTGACCCTGTTCTTGAATCTATGTTCCCAAGTGTTCCGCCCACAGAGGCGTTGGGCCTTGAAAAGCCGAACGAGGGTGAAGATTTAGGATTTTAGCTACCAGGGGTTGATCATTGACTTCTGGCTCGAAGTCAGAATCCTCCGGGAAGTTCTCTGCGAAGTCATTGTCCAACGGAATTGCATGATTCTCTTCTGGCTCGTCATCGAGCCATCCTCTGATGTCTTGGTTGGGGAAGTACGGGTCGCCGTGGGGATGGAATCCAGCCATGTTATCTACACGAGAATAGGGGTAAAAGAAATAATTAATAGACGTACTAATTAAGATAATTATAAGATAATCCTTACTAGTTGCTCCAACATTTGCGTAGTGCATACCAATCATATGTAACCAAAACAAGATAGACCTTCGAATAAGTGATCCTAACTCTAAGTCCACAACCAAACAAGGAACAGGAAGTAAAGCAAAGATCACAGATTCTAAGTCTATGACACCCTGGTCACATATAACCTTAGAGTATCTACTTCTCAACTATTGACATACTAATAAAGATCTTTTTAGTTTGCACATAAGTAATTATAGTAACTCAAAATACTCCTATAGTATTTTAAGTTTATGTTATGTTCTAATGTTTTCATTGTAGTAGTGATGGTAAGTTTTTAGACTTGTTGCAACACCACAACCATTCCTAGGCACATGCTAATCACTTCTCGGAAAGATATAGTTGATCAGGCCATATCACTCCCAGATATGATTATATGTCCCCAAGCCTACTTGTGCTGTCCAACAATCGCAATACTTTTGTTCTGTGATTTTAGTATGAATGCAGGTATGTATACCTCGGCTAAACATTTTATTATTTAAAATTATAAACTCTTGGTCAGAGTATTTTAATCCCGTTGTGTTTATAGTTGTATATATTTTATGGGTCGATATACTCAATTCACTATAAACAATGCTCTGATACCAATCTGTCACACCCCCAAACCGGAACGGCGGAAACGTTCGGGGACGGAGGACGTCATCTACAGTATCACAACAATGCATAGTAGTAAACAAGCAACAACATCATCCATTGCATTAATAATATAATTTTAATACAAGTGTGTTCTGTATACTTAATAAGACACCAAAAATATGGATAATCAAAATAAAATATGAGTCTTGAATGTGCTCCATCTTCTCAAAACCTGGTCATCGGTACCTGTCTATTGGTGACCTGAGAATACAAGTTATTTTGAAAGCGTAGATCAGCATTGAAGCTGGTGAGTTCATAAGTATTTCATGTCATTGTTTGTATATGTTGGATGAAACTGTTTGTAAATGTTCAATGTAAAAGTTTGTAAGTGTTTGAATGTAAATGTTTGAATACTTCCTATAAAATCCTATATTTTATACTAAAGCAGTCTTCTACCAAGACCCAACTGTTTTGTAAGTTTGTTCCTTTGTAAAAGTGAGTGTTTTTCCCAAGTATGTCTATCATTACCAAAAATATAGTTTACATTACCGTTTATGTGAGAAGATCACAATGTGAATGAAATGGGAAAATAAAGATGTACTGTAGTTTTATCTAAGTAACTACCAATGTACTAACTACCTTAAACCTGTTTGTTTAATTAAGGTAAAATGTGATAAGATTATAACCATGCTAAATCGACAAGTAGTTAACACGACGACCTGCTGGCGCAGAAAGTAATTGTGACATTTGTCACCCCTGGCCTTTCAGCTAACTGTAGCGAACAGTCGGGATGCGGGCTTGTCAGTCCCGTATAGATCTATACACACAATGTCCGCTCTCCCTCCAGGAGACTCTGGTCACAAAACGTGACACAGCAGTAGGTTGCCATGCCATGAAGTAGTGGCTCACATTAATGTTATAGTGTTCTAGTGTTTGTATAATATGTTCTAGTGTATTGTATGTTCTCTCTGCTCTAGTGTATAGTATGTTCTCTTGTATAGTGTAGTGTATGTTCTCTTAGTTTCTCATCATAGTATGTTCCTTCTGTTTCTCATAATAGTAAGTTTGTATTGACTCATGAATGAACTGACTCTTGTATGTTTCATTGTACTAGAAATAGTGAGTAGTAAACCTCTAAACTATACCTATTATAGTTTACAAGCAATGTTGTTTGAATGACTGAATATGTTTGTACACCTTTGCTACCCAAAGGTGTTGAACTGATGTAAGAACTTTTATATCTATACCGATATACTTAATTATATAACTAAGATTCAAACCATATTCGGACAAATAACCGGATACCCTAAGTCCACAACCAAACAAGGAACAAGAAATAAAGTGAGTTATCAGTCCTAAGTCCTTTCAACCTTACTTATATAAGTATACCTATATAGACATGATTTTGACAATATATAAGTTCAAAAGAGTTTAATAAAAAGTTTAACATATAAAAGAGTTTTAACCATTTGAATGGTAACAGATGACTTGATGTCAGTTTATAAAATGTTTTGAAGAGTTTGTTTGATAACACAGTTTTGAAATATACGAAATCCCTTTTGTTTTATAGTTATTAATCACTTGTGATTGATACAATAACTATAATGTTTTCTACTTGTATTCCCCCCCCCCCCATAAAAGCATTTAAAATCATTTAAAAGATAAGTTAGGGGGTATGAACTCACCTGTAGTGAGTAATTCGAATGAAAGATCGATATAGGATGCTAAGTGTCAAGTGAAGCCTCGAGTACAAACGGATCCTATTAAGCATATAATGACACATATATGTATATAATTAGTGTATATAACAACTAATCATGATAGGGAACCACCTTAGGGACTAGGAAACACTTGAATGGAAGTGTTGCAATCACATATGATTGCATATTAGGGGTGTATGGCCACACAATGGTGTTTGCGGCCAAGGGGTTCACGACCCTATGTGTTTACGGCCATAGGGTTTATGACCCTATGTGTTTACGACCGTAAACTCATGAAGTCTTGTGCCAAAGAGTTTTTTAAGGTCCTATCAAGCATCAAGGAAGTGTTCTAGGTCCCATGCTTAGCTTTAGGGAAGTTTATGGCCAACGTATGAACCTTTAGCAAGGGTTTACGTCCAAAGGAGATGTTCATGGCCGTAAACTCTTTATTGTTATTGGGAAATGGTTGTTTTCAAGGGTGTAAATTGATCTGCACAAAAGTACCCACTAATTTTATATTTATAACCTAACGAACTTAACTAACTAAAATGCACCTAGGCAGTGTACCTAGTCGAATTATAGAATAGTTGGGTAAGTCGGGTGTCAATCACAGGGAACGGTGTTAACTAATTAATCTACTTATTAGTAACCTAATTATTAACAAAGGAAGGGGTTTTATCTAATTTCGCAAGTTTAGATGAACTTAATTCTTTAACACAAACTCAATCAATAAACAAACACTTCTGTTAGTTCGAATCCGCTTTCACTCAATGGATTATAAATTAGCTATAACAATTACTGTTGGTTACCAATTAAGATAGTATTAGCAATTTAGTTCTAAATCTACTAACTTTAATCAATTCATGTAAATATATGTATGGTCACACAATAGTTAACACAAAATCAATTATTAAATGGAATTGGAGCTATGTAAGATTGGTTTGATAAAACACAATTATAGTCATAATTTGAGTTCTCTAACACATCCTAATTTAATAATTAATCTATTCGAATTATAGAGTAGTTGGGTAAGTCGGGTGTCGATCACAGGGAACGGTGTTAACTAATTAATCTACTTATTATTAACCTAATTATTAAAAAAGGAAGGGGTTTTATCTAATTTTGCAAGTTTAGATGAACTTAATTCTTTAACACAAACTCAATCAATAAACAAACACTTCTGTTAGTTCGAATCCGCTTTCACTCAATGGATTATAAATTAGCTATAACAATTACTGTTGGTTACCAATTAAGATAGTATTAGCAATTTAGTTCTAAATCTACTAACTTTAATCAATTTATGTAAATCTATGTATGGTCACATAATAGTTAACACATAATCAATTATTAAATGGAATTGGAGCTATGTAAGATTGGTGTGATAAAACACAATTACAGTCATAATTTGAGTTCTCTAACATACACTAATTTAATAATTAATTGCTTAACTAAGATTGGTTTGATCTTAGCTCTAATAATCTAATGTTCACTAAATTACTAGGTGTTCAAATTCATGCAGAATAATGGTCATTAACTACACAGAATAAGAAGTTTAAGAAATTAAATTAACAATCAAGCATGCTAGGTAAACCAATCAAACACAAGACATAACCAACCAGCAAAGTCTAGTTTAATTAAATAAAACCATGAGTTCCAGCTTCATCTAGCTAACAGAAGCAGCTAGATTTAGCTGGACGTCCTAGTAAACAAACAAACACAATCCATAATCAAAAACATAATAAAGTGTACCAAACTATGAATCAAAGTATGAACTTCTTCTTCCATGGTGTTGAAACTCTATTCCATAACTTCTTTTTCTCTGAAAATGGTCTCCAGGTCTTCCTTCTATCAGCCAAAAGTCCCCAAAGTCGTAAGGGACAAGGGTATTTATAATTCTCCGGTTTTTCTCTTTTCATGTCGTGACTTGATGTTTCACGACATGGTTTTAGAGGAATCCTTATCGGCCAAGGATTTTACTTCGCGTGTACTTATCTTCTGGAAGACTCATGCCACGTCGTGGCCTTCTAGTTCACGTCGTGACTTTGGTCAGTTCCGTGAATTTATTCAACTTTTGTACTCCAAGTCTCCAATGTTCCAAGTATTGTCAATTTCAGTCCCTTTCTTCGAAAATGCTTTACTTGGGCTTTGTTTGCCCTCAAGCAAATCTAATTAATTTAAACTTAAACCTTCATCACTAACATCATATAAAACGATCCAACTCAAACTCAGCCATTATGCCAAGACCTCAACACGTGCATTTGTGTCTAAAATGTTTCCTAAGTAACCCCCCTCAATTCTAAATACTCACAATCCTCATAAACACTCACCCACTTCTTTTGAACAATGCTCATTTTATGCATTCCTCCGAATCCATCCGTAGAAAATCTTTTTAACCTCAAGGTATTTTTGTAAAGCCACTCAAGTTTACATAAACTAGAGAATTACAACTTTTAAGATACCACAATGGAGCTCTTGAATTCTTCTTTCTTTGACATTTGTTCTTCAATTTGTACTTCGAATTCATCACCTTTTTATTTGATTTTTTTGGTATCTTCAACTTTTGATTTTTGTTCAGAATTTTTTATCTTTGATCTTCAAACTCTGATACTTCTATAGCTCCAAAAATTCTTCAACTTTTCATAAATTTCTCTCTTTTTTTTTAAATATCTCACTTTTTTCACTCAAAACCTACATGCTTAAGCAGGGGCGCTTAACTTCAACCCTTATTGGCTAAAGATATTAGTTTTCCTGGATACATTTCAAGTACAGGCTGCTAAACATATTGCATCCCTCAAACTAAGCTAGGTTGTGTTTTTGTCCCATGATTTCACTAGAATAAAGGAAGCCACAAATGCACTATAACGTATATTGGCTCAACTAAACATTTGAGCTTTCATCGGATCATCCCACACAACAGTAGCAACTTAAGTTTTTAGATTATCATTATTACTAGAATTTTTATTTAGATTATTATTTCAAATCTATTTCTAAAATTTTTAAATGTACTAAATTCTAGCAATTTACTTTTAGCAATCTAAGCAATTACTTTTTTGACCTCCTACCCCACACTTATTACATACAATGCCCTCATTGTATGCATAAACTAAATAAAAGCAATAAAAGGGAGAAAAAGGAACAGACTCCCCTGGGATAGTGGCGTGATCGCACACCAATCGTGTGGATGAAATGTGCATCACGAATATGGACTTCTTCTAATTCGGAACTTGGACCTTGAACTCGCGAAATTTGTGAATGAGCCAACAAGCAACTAATCGAAACTGCAATCTTCCATAAGAGTGGATGCAAATCTCCAAGGCGTGTAGAATAATGTGAGAAAGCAAACGCCACATTGTATGATATAGGAAATGAGCCATAATAGTCTTCATAATGATCCAAAAAAGAAACGTGGTAAGCCATAAGGTACATCGCGCCAAAGGACTTCATATTTATGAAAAACGTAAAATCACGACGTGATAAGGGTTGCCACGTCGTGGTGTCGCACAAAAACGTAAACTGAAAATCCAATGAATATCGGTTCACGACGTGAAATGGTCGCCACGTCGTGAAACCTGGGCAATCAGGAAATAAAAATTTCCCACTTCTTCTTGAACCGTGAGCGTTGACCAATGCCTTAATGGGTTAAGACTCTTCTAGTTCAGTATTTTAAGGCTCTTTTTAACTCAATCCTCTCTTTTTGACACACCCCACACTTATTTCCAATTGTGGGTCTTGACTCTTGACTTGAAACTCTAAATGACCTTTGGCTAACATAAACGCTCATAACTCCCGACTTCCTTCCCTAGACTTCGTAGCAAATCTGAAATATAGCAACCAAAGGAAAGATAGCAGTAACATAATAATTTAACGAGTCTTACAAACCAAATTAAGTTCCAAACCTAACAAAAGCTAAAAAAACTAAAAACCAAATAAAAAGTAAAAAGAAATGATCAATCATCATCTTCACGTCTTTGAGCTCCACTCGGTCCTTCTCCATCTCCCCTCGGTATCCAAAGCTCCTCCCAAGTCGGTATGTAAGGGCCTTGTGGTAGCACGGAAGGTGGTTGAACCACACCCATGTGAGAAAACATGGTTTCAAGAAGTTGGGTGTTATAATTCATCCCACTGCGAAGATTATCCAAGTAAGAACCAACCCGACTTTGAAATGGGTCGGTGGGTACTCCACCCTCATATTGTTGTGCTGCTTGTCGATCTCTCTCCACGTCTCCCCGGGCTCTAACATTCCGCCTTCTGAGCCTCGGTGGAGGTTGTTGCTTAGGTTGCTCCATCTGTTGCTCATCATCCTCCGGGGATATAACATAGCCGCCCCCTACATTCATCACTACCCGCATAACTCCCAACACTTGAATTGTCAAATCATTGTCCGGAAATCGGGTAAGGTTCCGAAGAAAATTAGGTGTCAAAATATTGTACGACCAGGCAAGGCGGGTGACCAAATGTCCATCTGTTATCGGACTCCCTTGCCTAGAACCGGCCGCTTTCTTTCCCAAGAATCTCGCAAGCATATAGGGGAGATCACAACAAACCCCGAGAGTAATGATACTCCATAGATAGAACAAATTTTGAATAGAAACCTTATCACCATGGTGCTTGTGATTGATAGAAAATGTGAGAAGGCGATGAAGAAAACGATGCACGGGATTCCGAATCTGCGCTTCACTAGAATCACGAGAATTGTACTCGTGATTGGAGATAGTCCGCCAAAACTGAGAATCCAAAGTGTCGGGAGTAAAATCCTGAACACAACCCAGTAAGAAAGGCACAAAGAATGGGGATTGAGTCTCCACTTCTGTATATAACCCCATGCGCCAAGCAAACTCACGAAGACTGCATACGCGATATACCCCGCCTAACCGGAAAACTAGTGCCCGGTTGTAATCAAAATCCATAGTCCTTTCCTCAAAGCTTACGGTAGAGAAAAACTCCACCGACAATTCCCGATAAACGGGTTCTTGAATTGTAAACAAGTTCCTCCAACCGTGACATGTAAAAGAAAAATCATTGCCTTCATACACATTCGTCCAAAAATGCTCCAATTCTAAAACCATACCCACACCTCTAAGCCAATTCCAATCCACAATGGGTGCTATTGCAAACTCCCGATTATATAGCCATCCTAATCGGTTCTCATATGTTGTCAATAATGCCCGAGATATATTCCATGGAAATCGATACAATTGGTGAATGCTCTCCACGTCGATCGGGTCATGTTCCTGCTGAACCGCCCTTCTAGGTCCCATTCTTGAAATCATCAAAAATAAACCAAAATAAAACAAAAACACCCAAAATATTTCATTAAAAACGAAGCAGGAAAGCTGGTCGCCCAGGATTCACGTCGTGGAAATGCGGTCCATGTCGTGAAATGTGTTCGGACGTGAAACTCAAATCGAGCATAACACAGTCGAAACCCAGCAAAAAATAACACTTGGGATTTGTTTATCTGACTAATCTAAGACCATGCATCCATATAACACCAACTAATTTAACCAATTTGGGAATTCTAGTTTCTAAGCAAACCCTAACCATCAAAATGCATAAAATTAAGAGCAATGGCAGCAATTAAAGGATGAAATACATACCAAATGGAGTTAGAAGATAAGAAAATGCAAGTGATTTGGAAGAAAAATGAAGAAAATCAGCTGTGGGGTGTTCTTGCTCCCATTCGTGTAACTAGTGGAGTAAACAAATGGTAGGTCAAAGTGCTTATGTAACTGGTCCCCCACCCCTCGTGTCCTTTTAACGGCCACGGCGTGAATGGCAATTTCACGTCGTGGTTTGTTTTAGGGGCCAAATTAATCTGGTCCATAAAAAAACATTGGACTGAGAAATTAGGCTACTGGCAATTAGTCCCCGTAATTCCTCTATGGCCACGTCGTGAAACACATTTCCACGACGTGATTTCAGTCTGAACTAAAAACTACTAAGTTAATGACATGTATTTAGTTTAATTGTTTACCACTTAACTCTAAAGTGCCCCACAACTAATTTTTACCAATTAAAAGTTCTTAGATGATGAATTGATACTTTCCTAAAAATGAAAAAACTAAAAGAACAGAAAATCCAAACCAAGATCGGGTTGCCTCCCGAGAAGCGCTTCTTTTTTTAAGGAGTCGTGAGCCGGACTCCGTGCCTCCCTACGTCGAATCTTCATATGAGTCCATCACCAGCTGGATTTTCTGCACCTTCCATTGCCTCTTGTATGCTTGAATACGTCGAATGTATGCCTTTTTCGAATTTTCCTTTTTAGCCTTCGTCTCTTCTAAGTCAAACTTCCTTTTTGTCCCTTTTGTTTCCAAGTTCTCTTCATTTTTCAACTCCATAGGAATCTTTTCCACCTTCACCATTGGACTTGTCTCCTTGGAAGTTACCTCGTCTTTGTCATCATCACTCAATATTTCATCACTTTCCTTACTTACCCAAGAAGTTGGATTCGTGTAGGCAATGACTTCAACTACAAACGGGACGGATGCTCTTGGTTTAGTGCGTTTGTCTTGATGAATTGTCTTGATTTCTTCCTCCATGAGCTTTTCTAATTCTTCAAGTTCATTATCTTCATCAATATTGAACACCTCACCATTAACATCAATTCCTTGAAACCCATCTTGTATTCCAAAATCTTCCTTATCATCGCCAACCCGCAATGTAAGCCTGGATTCATGAACATCAACTAGAGTGCCAACAGTATTTAGCAAGGGGTGACCAAGAATAATTGGGACATTTACATCCTCCTTTATATCCATGATCACAAAGTCAACTGGGAAAACAAACTTCCCAATTTTAACAAGGATGTCTTCTACAATTCCCCTTGGTTGCGTCATTGAACAGTTGGCCAAGTGGATTGTCATATTTGTAGCCTTCATTTTCTGAATGTTCAGCTTTTGATAGAATGAAAATGGCATCAAATTTACGCTAGCCCCGAAATCGGCTAAAGCATAAGTCTTCAAATTGTTACGAAACTCACATGGAAGAGTGAGGCGGCCAGGATCTCCCCTTTTCTTAGGCAACTCTCCCAATATAGCTCTTGAGCTTTGTTCACTAAGAATGACCTTAGAATTTTTCTTTAGTTACTGATGAGTGTTTACAAGATCTTGTAGGAACTTCGCGTATTCTGTAATTTTGGATAGTGAATCTATAAAAGGAGTATTAATAGGAATACCCTTTACTTGCTTGATAAACTCCAGATGTTCTCTTTCCAGTGGACTGAGATTAGCTCGGGATGGAAACGACAAAGGTGGTCGGTAAGCCGGATCGGAATCTGGACTTTTCTGTTCAGACTGGGTCCACGTCGTGAGCATAGCGGGCTCATGACGTGAGTATGGTGTTTCAACAACATCTTCATTTTCGAGCTTCGGCTTCTTCGGCTTTGGATCGGGCTGCGTTGGTTTCACTTCCAGTTTCTCTAAAAACTCAGATATTGCCTCTTCTTCAGTATCAATAGCCATAACATGCAGTTGAGTTTTCTTTTCGGGAAGTTGTGAGGATAATTTGTTGCTCACCAAAGTAGTGAGTTGACCAACTTGGACTTCTAAATTATGAATCGATGCTTGATGATTTCTTAATGAAGCTTGCTGGTCAATCATCATTTTGAGCTGTTCTTTCATCATATTCATGTGTTCCTTTAACACTGCATCGGTATCATCATGCCTTTTCTCGGATGCTTCCATAAATCGGGTCAAAGTATTTTCCAAGTTTACTTTGTTCTCGGCTGAAGGTTGCTCTTTTTGATAGAAGCCTCGGCGTGTCTACTTAAATTTCTCTTCCTTTTGCTTCTTGTATTCATCATATGGCAGCCACTCTTTCTTTGGTTTTCTCCAATCATCATCATACTTATCCCCACTCGAGTAGCAAACTTGAGCCCTTTTGTTCCCATACTCATCCAAGTTGCAATCTTTAGTCATGTATGGTCCATTACATCGTTCACACCCAACTTTAATTGCATGAATTGATTGGTCCATTTGGGTCAATCTTCGGTCCATAGTATTGAGCATAGCCATCATAGCAACCATTTCTTCAGAATGTGCACCCCTAATACCTTTTGCTCCATCTTGTCTTGGGTTGTGGTACTCACGAGAGTGTCTTGCAAATTCTTCAACTAACTCCTTGACCTCCCTTGGATTCTTCTTTGTCAATGGCCCTTGAGAGTCAAGGAGTTGTCTTGTCATTACATTGAACCCGTCGTAGAAAATAGACATCACTTGTTGAACATTTAGATCATGTTGAGGACAATTTCTTAACAACCCCTTGTAGCGCTCCCAAGCTTCGTATAATGACTCCCCCGGTTGTTGCTCAAAGTTGGCTATTACCTTCTTGAGTTTAGTTATCTTGGAAGGTGGGCAAAACTGATCTAGAAATTGCTCACGCATTTGAGCCCAAGTAGTGATTGTACCAGGAGGAAGTGCTTTCAACCAGTCTTTTGTAGCTCCTTTGAAAGTGACTGGTAGCATCCTTAGTAAGACGGTATCTCTATTGACATTCGGGACATTGAAGTAGTCAGCAATGTCGTTGAACTCATCTAGATGCTTAAATGCATCCTCCTGATCCTTCCCATAAAACGGTACATCTTTAAGTGCAGTGAGGATATGTCCCTTCAGCTCGAATGTGGCAGTGGCAGGAATCGTGAGTTGTACTAAACTGGGACCAACATCGTCTCGAATTCGCTTCTTATAAGCTCCCATGGACATTTCTTCAATGTTTTCCATCTCGTCTCTTTGCTCGTCTTCGGGTTCACTTGTAAATAGTCCAAACGCGGTCTCAGATTCGTGTTCAGATTCGTTTGGGATCAGTATTTGATAGATGCTCTCAACACTGACTTGAGTTCTTGTAAGGGTGTCTTCTTTGGTGTGTTATCTTCTTTCGCGCTCTTATCTTTCTTTTTGTGAAGGGCAGACTCTGGATCTTCAAGAGGTGGCACCAAAGGTGTGTTGGACCCTCTGGTCATGTACTTCTTCAAAATAAACAAAATAAAATAAAAACGTAAAACTGAACTAAGAAAGACAAACGAAAAAAAACTAAGAAAACGAGGATTATAGGATTCACGTCCTAAGCGTTTGCACCACGTCGTGAGTTCTGTAATGTAGAAAAAATTGAAACTAAAAAAAATAACTCTTTGCAGGTTTTACCCCACAAAAAGGATCATTTAATTTAAAGCAAACAAATCAGTAATTACTAAGACGTTCCCCGGCAACGGCGCCCAAAACTTGATGTGCACAAAAGTACCCACTAATTTTATATTTATAACCTAACGAACTTAACTAACTAAAATGCACCTAGGCAGTGTACCTAGTCGAATTATAGAATAGTTGGGTAAGTCGGGTGTCGATCACAGGGAACAGTTTTAACTAATTAATCTACTTATTATTAACCTAATTATTAACAAAGGAAGGGGTTTTATCTAATTTTGAAAGTTTAGATGAACTTAATTCTTTAACACAATTCAATCAATAAACAAACACTTTTGTTAGTTCGAATCCGCTTTCACTCAATGGATAAAAAATGAGCTATAACAATTACTGTTGGTTACCAATTAAGATAGTATTAGCAATTTAGTTCTAAATCTACTAACTTTAATCAATTTATGTAAATCTATGTATGGTCACACAATAGTTAACACAGAATCAATTATTAAATGGAATTGGAGCTATGTAAGATTGGTTTGATAAAACACAATTATAGTCATAATTTGAGTTCTCTAACACAACCTAATTTAATAATTAATTGCTTAACTAAGATTGGTTTGAACTTAGCTCTAATAATCTAATGTTCACTAAATTACTAGGTGTTCAAATTCATGCAGAATAATGGTCATTAACTACACAGAATAAGAAGTTTAAGCAATTAAATTAACAAGTCAAGCATGCTAGGTAAACCAATCAAACACAAGACATAACCAACAAGCAAAGTCTAGTTTAATTAAATAAAACCATGAGTTCCAGCTTCATCTAGCTAACAGAAGCAGCTAGATTTAGCTGTACATCCTAGTAAACAAACAAACACAATCCATAATCAAAAACATAATAAAGTGTACCAAACTATGAATCAAAGTATGAACTTCTTCTTCCTTGGTGTTGAAACTCTATTCCATAACTTCTTTTTCTCTGAAAATCGTCTCCAGGTCATCCTTCTATCAGCCAAAAGTCCCCAAAGTCGTAAGGGACAAGGGTATTTATAATTATCCGATTTTTCTCTTTTCACGTCGTGACTTGATGTTTCACGACGTGGTTTTAGAGGAATCCTTATCGGCCAAGGATTTTACTTCCCGTGTACTTATCTTCTAGAAGACTCATTCCACGTCGTGGCCTTCTAGTTCACGTCGTGACTTTGGTCAGTTCCGTGAATTTCTTCAACTTTTGTACTCCAAGTCTCCAATGTTCCAAGTATTGTCAATTTCAGTCCCTTTCTTCGAAAATGCTTTACTTTGGCTGCAAAATATAATTTGAACTTATAAGTACCATTATTCAATGCAAATAACCAAAATATCAATAAAAATGTAAATAAATATTGCCTAAAAATATGTATAAATATGGCAATATCATAAATCAAGAGCTTCTACTAGATAACAAGTATATGGAAAGGATACTTACGATATGGAAGCTAAAAGGGTTGATTTCGGCGCAAAGAACTAGTGTGTGTTCTTTCATGTTCTTGAAGATCTAACCCAAAAGATGAATTTCATGGATGAAATGAAAGGGTGATACTTGATAAGGAGATGTATCAACTAATCAAAGGATGAAGCACTTACATTTTTGAAGATTAAAATGAAGATCCTTATGATACTTGAGAGAGAATTCGAGTTTCTTGACTTGAAAGGATGAATAATGAGGAATAAGGAAGGAATATCATGTATATAGGCATGAGTTCACGGCCACCTTGAGTTTACGGTCGTAAACTCATGTGATGTGGTCGTAAACTCCACATGATGAAGTTTAAGGCTTGTCTAGTGCACAATGGACTCAAGCAGATACTTCCTAACACCCGATCCTTGAATGTACTATACTTAGAACACTCAAACAGACCCTAAACAATGCTAAAAGATAGCAGAAAAAGTCTGAATCTTGATTGAATTGAAGGACTTTACAAGATAGAAATTTCGGGTTGTCACAGGAAAGGTTTAATGATCAATGAATATCATTGTTTATTGAGAGGATTTAATGGATTAATTTTTTTTTAGTTGTTAAAACATCTTATAAACTTGTTTGGAATCCCATAGTAATTGTAAAAACCTAGGTTTCGTCACTAATCCCATTACTAAAAATTAGCCACCAGATGGTAGGCAACAAAAAAATTTCGTCATCAAACAATACTAGTAACGGATATTAAGATATCTAAACCTTCTTTATAGTCTATATGTACTATTATGGTTTGGTTTTGACTGTGTTGTGTTTGGTGTCTCATTTTTTTCTTTTTGGAAAAAAGATCCATGTCTCGACAAAATATATTCCAAAAAGAAAAAAGAATTACGAAGGGTACTTTAAATCAATACATTTTACACACAACCCCAAAAAGGTAAATAACCTAAAGATCTAAAAAATTCCTAAAAAAAGACAAATTCTAATAGTGATGTAGCCTAAAAATACACACTTCCAATTTTGAACAATTTTGCTCAATTGCTAATATATCATATCTTCTTTTATTTCTCAATCGTTGATCCACCGGCCGAAAATTCTTATAGCTTAACTCAATTACCAAGGTCAATGCATTGCTTTTGAAGGCACCGTGCTAAAACTAAAACCGGAAGCCTAAAATTTTGGATTAGCAACGAATACGGAGAAATTAGCGAAAGAGACAGATTTGCGACAAATTAGTGACATAGTAACGACAGATTAGGAAGGATTAGTGATAGATTAGCGACATATTAAAATTTCGGCCCCCCTGACTGTGCCATGGTTTACCCGCATGTGCTCAAGACCATCCCTTAAGGTCAATAACTATCACACCCCAAACCAGGATGGCGGAAACGTCCGGGGGTGGGTGACCTTCATGTATTGTATCATAACAGTTGAATAATAGTAAAGAAAGCAAACACAACCATCATATATATAATTGAAAAAGTTACATCATTGTATGTATTACATGTTTCAAAATTCAATTACAATATGATGTCAAAATGATTTGTTTGACGCCTTAGCGTCCCATCCTCAAAAGCTGTTGATTACCTGTTTTACTGATTCCTTGAGAATACAAGTTGTTTGAAAAAGTGTCAACAATTAAGTTGGTGAGTTCATACGAGTTTATATGAAAAATTGTAAGCCTTTCCGTAAATAGATATCGTGTTTGTTTCCAGAAATTCCGTTATTTTTTAATAAATTAAATGTAAGTCGTTCACTTGTAAGATGATAGTGTTTATTCCAGAAAATCCAATATTTTTTGTAGAAATGAGTTGTAGTCTTAAATGTTCCAAGACTGAAATGTACTAGTGTGTTCCACACTTAAAGTAGTAATATGTAGTTTTATTTATGTATAAAGTCGTTTGAAGAAATGTGTTTTCGTGTAAAATGTACGTATTGTCGTTTCCCCATGTGAGTTTTCATAACCGTGCTTTTAAGATGCAATGCCTGCCTCGTCGTTCTTCAGACGCCGATATATTTATGACATTTGTCACCCATAACATACCGGTCTGACTGTAGCTAGTAGTTAGGGTGTGGGATCATCAGTCCCGTATAGATCTATAAACAAGTATCACTCTCTCGTATCGGAGATTCCGGTTATAAATACAGGACTTTCTATATACCTCAGTTAGGTACGATGAAGATAATGTCTCACAAATTTATTCAACGAGCGTACGTGTTTTTGAAATGAAAACGTTTGTATAAGAAGTTATCCCATCTTTCAAGGATAATATCGAAAATGTCGTAAAACAATTATATATGTGCTTTATATAATTTTACCCTTTGCTCAACGGGTTACAAAAGGGTAAAGTTTCGTAAACTTTAGATTCTATATTGTAATGTACGTTCAGTAATCAAAATATATATAGTTATATATATTTATAAGAATAATGGAGTGTGTTTTGTAACCAATTTTCATATGCGACAACCCGTTATTTTCTATATTGTAAAAGTCAACAAAAGTCAAAAATATCAAATTTACGTCAAACTTATTGATTAATTAATTTAATAAAGTTAAATTAATGTTTTTTATACATATAAACACTTAGTAAAAGTGTTGTAGAATCTAGAAGTTGAAAAACCCAAGAAACCGAGGATCCTCGCTTGGACCAAAAACCCTCGCATCATTCTTCTTCTTTCTTTCTTCGGACCGCAAACCGAACGCAGCAAACAATTTGCAGTCGATAACCTCGGATCGCAAACGCAGTAGAAAACCACCCCGGAGGGTTTCCCTCTTCAAACCTCGCATGCTTATGCTCCTCGGTTTTAGTAGCCTTATCTTCTCGGTATGAGTTCACAACCGAGAACTCCTTCCTCGATTTGTGTTCTCGGCCGAAAACCACTAACCACCACACTTTATGCTTCTTATTTATATGCATCGAATGAAAACTTCATTCATTTTTACAAGATTCACTCGATAATTACACTTTTCTCTCAAGGATCTTCAACAGAAAACCTCCCCTCTCCTCTCAAGAACATGCGAAGCCTCTTATTTTCTTGATCATCATACGAAAATCACTTGATTCTTCTAAGAATCTTACAAGTATCAACTATTGATCTTGTTTTCATTACAAAAACACGTTCCAACCTTCATATCTTGGGCCGAAAACACCAAAAATCACTAATTATCACGAAGAACACGAAGAACGCGAAAAACGCAAAGAACACGAACACACTATCCTAAATATTATTGTAAGTTTTCTTACAATAATTAAGTGTTGTTTAAAACTTTAAAAATTACTAGATTATTTAATTTATACTAAATTTGATGTTAATATAAATTAGGAGGTTGTCTTTATCACGAGTTTTAACTTGTGGATTTAGCACTGTTACACCGTATCTACAACCGGAAACTCACAAAAGGTGAGTTCATACCGCTGCATTTTTACTATTTTTCACTGTTTTAGGGGGGAATACAAGTCTCACACAAGAATATTGTGTTTACAAGCAAATGATTTTTAAACATTTCTAAACCAATTTTTAAGTTACTGAAACTCTTTTAAATATTGTCAAACTCTTTTAAATGTTTTAAAAACTCTTTTAAACTTATATTTTCCCAAAGATCATATATATATATATATATATATATATATATATATATATATATATATATATATATATATATATATATATAAAATTTAAAGGGCTTAGGACTAATAATTCGCTTTATTTCCTTTTCCTTGTTTGGATGTGGGCTTAGGGTAGAATTATTTGTCCGAATGTCGTTTCACCTTTAATTATATATATATATATATATATATATATATATATATATATATATATATATATATATATATATATATATATATATATATATATATATATATATAAGTTATTTCAATCATATTCATATTCCCTTTGTAACATTTCGAGCAAAGGGAGTACTTCATGAATATTAACATATCTAACAGAAAACACATATAAATTATAATAGGTATAATTTATGGAACTCTCAAACTATTTTCACTAATCAATTATACAAAGTTTAACAGATTACTCTCGTACAAATACTTTACATTCAAGTATACTAGAGAAAGATCATACTATCAGTTCATTTATGTTCAAAATGACTTTTCCTTATTATTATATACGTAATCTCCAATATGCTTTTTGTGAGACAATGTTCAGTTGCTTATTCATTTAGGCAATACTATTAAATTCCTGATATTATAACTAGAATCTCCCGACAGAGAGCGAGACAAATGTGTATAGATCTATACGGGATTGACAATCTCGCACTCAGACTGCTTGCTACAGTTAGGTTGGTGTGCCTATGAGTGACAAATGTCGTTAACAGTTTTGACGCCTACAAAGCGTCATATCAGGCCATCTAGTCATAGCATGGTTATAATAACTCACAAAAAGATATGAACAAATACGATTAGTGTTTAATTAATTAAACAAAAGAGTACGAATGCAAAGTACTGGTTTTACAATAATACGATTTACAGTATTACATTACAATTTACAATTACTTCTGGTGGAGCCAGGCATAATCACTTTTACTGGGTTTTCAAAGAATACAATTGCAGAACTTGGAAAACATAAGCAAAATAGAAAACATTCTTTTTATAGTTTTGTTGAATTAAAACTATGTTACACTACTTTATAGTAAAACAACACTTATACAGAACGGTTTTATGGTATTAAAACTACTTATCGGTTATATATTAGAAAATATTGGATTTTCTGGAACAATAAACATGATTACTATTTCAAGAAACAAAAAGCAAACTTCTAAACATAAATACTTATGCACTCACCAACTTAAATGTTGATACTCTCTTTTTCAAAATACTTGTATTCTCAGGGAACCAGTAGACAGGTACATCCCTGGGATTTTTTTTGAGAAGACGAAGCAGTATAGAGTCATGTCTTCTATCTTTTGCTATATAACTTTTGATGTCATATATACAATGACTTGAACACTATGTAAAACTTGTACATTATTAATACAATCGTTGTTGTACTTTGATTACTATGATGCATGTGTTGTGATACTTAACATGAAGTCATCCACCCCCGGACGTTTCCGCCGCTCCGGTTTGGGGGTATGACAGATTGGTATCAGAGCATTGTTTATAGTGAACTAGTATATCAATTCATAAAAGATATACAACTATAAATACATTGGGGATAAAGAGCTCTGAATACAAGTATACTTTTAAAATATAAGTATTTTATAAGAAGTATACTAACACTTATACATACAAAAACAACATCACAATCATATCAACATCAAAGTATTTGGATGTTGAACACTACAGTTAAACCTGGACAGTTATGTAATCATATCTGGGATAAATATAGCCTGATCAACTATATTTATTTGAGATACGACCAACATGTGTTTGGGAGTGATAGTAGTGTTGCGACAAGTCTAAAACTTACCAACTCTACATATACAGAAGAACTCTAGAACAGAACATAAAATTTAAAATAGTATAGGAGTATTTTAGGCACTATAATACTAAGAAGCAACTATGTGAAAACAAAGTACCCTTACTGGTAGATCTATAAGTACTAATTGTATATATTACGGTTATATATAAATAAGGTTTTATAGACTTAGAATGTGTGGTTTAGCTTTACTTCGTTTTCCTTGTTTGGATGTGGATGTAGAGTAGGATCATTTATTCGAAGGGCTATTCGACCCAAATTATATATAATTGGTATACACTTTGTGGTTATAGAAGCACCCAGTATGAGTCATACCATACAGAATACATTAACTGTTAACTATAATTTTATTATATGGAAACTTGAAATTGTTTACTTGTCTTTACTAAATCTATTAGATGTCTCTTATATCCCTATTCTCGCATAGATAACATGGCTGAATTTCATCTACCGCGAGATCCGTACTTTCCCAACCAAGGAAACGGTGTTTGGATTGAACCAGAGGATGGCCCTGTAGTTCCAATAGAAGAATACTTCGAAGAAGATTTTCCAGAGTATTCTGACTCAGAACCATAAGTCTATAATCCGCCTCAAATTGCCCAAAATCTCAATCCTTGACAGAACTTCCACGGTCTGACACTACAGTGGGCAGTGAAATTAGATAGGTGGAGTCATGAGCAAGGTCAGGATCGTCCTTACAATGGAGACCGAAGCTTCTACAACCTTAATGATGGAGGCTCAGCAGATAGAGCCCTCCCTGAGATAGTACGTCGAGTTGCTCG
This sequence comes from Lactuca virosa, assembly GCF_052849685.1. Taxonomy (NCBI): domain Eukaryota; kingdom Viridiplantae; phylum Streptophyta; class Magnoliopsida; order Asterales; family Asteraceae; genus Lactuca; species Lactuca virosa. Next base: position 267,803,895 of record NC_136434.1, read on the forward strand.
TAACGAAGAGCAAGCAAGAACAGCCATCCATCGAGTTGTGGAGCTAGGTGCTACCTCGATAATCAACACAGTTCGCCTCCGCCACATGAGAGAAGACCAAGAGTTAACCAGAAATCACACCGACGCCCTGCGAAGGGAACTGGCTGAAAGCCGAACTGAAGTTAGAGAACTTCGAGAACGTCAAGCGACACTAGAAAGGCGTATGTTTGCAACAAAACATCAGTTGGCTAAATCCAAGGCTGAAACTAATAGGAAGCCAAACAACACTCCTCACGAGTAGAGCATACTCTACTCACTCTTTTGAATATAGTTTAAGTTTACGGAAATACACTAGTGATGTTTTCATGTACATAGTACGACCTCGAAATTTCACTTTTTGATAGGTCAGTATGTTGTCAAAGTTTCTGTTAAGTTGGTATGTTGTAGACCTACTTCAAGGTCAAATTTTCCGAACTCTATGTATCTAATATAGAAATGAAATTGACAGACATCTTATTTCCTTTGAAAAATCACTATCCAATTTCATGTTATCGCTTTGCAAGTTATTCCTTGTGGTACACTTTTATATAAACTCCTCTCAGAATTCATGCTGAACTAGTGTAATTAATTCAAAGACATCTGATTTATAATCACTATTGATGTCTTACTACCTTTTTATCATTTGACTCTTAAAGCAAAAGATGCCTCCAAGAAGAAATCCAAGACGTATCAATGTCAATGCAGCACCAATACCACCTCCACCTCCACCGCCACCACCACAGTTTGACGATGCTATGTTTCAGGCAGTGGTCACTGCAACTGTAGCAGCCGCTAAGTCACACATAAATACAACTGATACCAGTGGATCTGGGAGTGGTGCTCATCCTTTAAATCATGGTGAAAGTCATGGGCACCCACAGGAGTGTTCTTATAAGGACTTCACAAATGCCAAACCTAGAACCTTTAATGGGATTGGGGGAGTCATGGCTCTAACTCAATGGATAGAGAAAACTGAAGCAGTCTTTGAAATATGCTCGTGCCCTGAAGGTGGCAAGGTGAAATTTGCTGCCTGCACCTATTCTGACCGAGCTCTTACATGGTGGAACGGCCATGTAAAGTCAATAACCCTTGTAGTGGCTAATTCCATGAGATGGGAAAATATGAAATCGTTAATGATGCAAGAGTACTGCCCTAGGGGTGAAGTACAAAAGCTCGAGCAAGAGCTTTGGGGCCTTACCATGACAAGTGCAGACATAGTAACTTACACCAATAGATTCAGTGATCTAGCGATCCTATGTCCTGGAATGGTTCCTCTGGAGAGCAAGAAAATCGAAAGGTGTATCTAGGGACTATCAACTCATATCTAAGGGAGTGTCTTAGGTTCAAAACCTATTACATTTGATAGTGCCAAACAACAAGCACATTCTCTAGTAGATCATGGAGTTCGACAGGGCTTCATGACTGCTACTCCAGGAAAGTTGGTTTCCTGGGTCACATGATCAGTGAAGAGGGAATAAACATGGACCCATCCAAAATAAAGGAAATCGAGAACTGGTCAGCACCCAAAACGCCTACAGAAATACGTTAATTCTTAGGCCTTGCTGGCTACTATCGCAGATTCATGCAAAACTTCTCCCGAGTTGCTAAACCGCTTACCACACTGACACAAAAGGGTGTAACTTTTAGCTGGGGAGAGAAACAAGAAACCGCGTTTCAAAAACTGAAACGAGCCCTGTGCAGTGCACCTATCTTGTCTCTTCCGGAAGGATCAAAAGACTTTGTAGTATATTGTGATGCGTCTAACCAACGGCTATGTTGTGTTCTTATGCAGCGAGGAAAGGTCATATCATATGCCTCGAGACAACTTTCGACACACGAGGTCTATTATACGACTCATGACCTTGAACTGGGAGCAGTGATATTTGCTCTGAAGATCTGGAGACACTACCTCTATTGCACGAAATGCACAATATTCACGAACCATAAAAGTCTTCAGCATATCATCGACCAGAAAGATCTGAACATGAGACAACAACATTGGGTGGAGCTACTAAATGATTACGAATGCGAAATTTGTTATCACCCTGGTAAAGCCAATATGGTAGCTGATGCCCTTAGCAGAAAAGAACACTCGGGACGTCGAGTAAAGTCGTTGACCATGACTATCCATTCACACCTGCCCACACAAATCAGAAAGGCTCAACTTGAGGCCTTGAAACCCGAGAATGTGGCAGGTGAATCTTTAACAGGAATGGACAAAAACTTAAACATCAAAGGTGATGGAGCCCGATACCTCATGAACCGGATCTTGACACCAAAGTTTGGTGGTTACAAAGAAGTTGTCATGAACGAAGCACATAAGATGCGATACTTCGTTCACCCAGGTTCAGACAAAATGTATATGGACCTTAAGAAACTTTATTGGTGGCCAAACATGAAGGTTGAGATTGCTACCTTTGTAGGCAAGTGTCTTACTTGTGCCAAAGTCAAGGTAGAGTACCAAAAGCCTTCAGGTCTATTACAACAACCGGAAATCCCCGAATGGAAGTGGGAGCGGATTACAATGGATTTCATAACTAAGTTACCCAAGACAATGGGTGGTCATAATACCATTTGGGTAATCGTTGATAGATTAACCAAATCCGCACACTTCTTACCAATAAAGGAAACAGACAAGATGGAAAAGCTAACTAGAACGTACATCAGAGAGATAGTTAGACTGCACGGTGTACCAATATCTATTATCTCTTACCGAGATAGTAGATTAACATCACATTTCTGGAAGTCCCTACAAAAATCTCTGGGAACTAGGCTGGACATGAGTACAACCTACCATCCACAGACCGACGGACAGAGTGAGAGAACGATTCAAACGTTAGAAGACATGCTAAGAACATGTGTAATTGACTTTGGTAAAGCATGGAATACCCATTTACCACTAGTCAAGTTCTCGTACAATAACAGTTACCATACTAGCATTAAGGTTGCTCCATTCGAAGCTCTCTATGGTCGCAAGTGCATATCACCTCTGTGCTGGGCTGAAGTGGGTGACATGCAACTGGATAGAGGTCAAATTCCTGACGGCACTCTCACTGATCCGGAGATCATTCAAGAAACTACTGAGACGATAGTACAAATCAAAGAATGACTTAAAGCTTCCAGAGACAGTCAGAAAAGCTACGCTGACAAGAGAAGAAAACCCTTGGAATTCCAGGTTGGTGACCGCGTCATGTTGAAGGTCTCACCCTGGAAGGGCATGATACGCTTCGGAAAGCATGGAAAACTTAATCCAAGGTAAATCGGACCCTTCGAGATTCTTGCTAGAATCGGTCCAGTAGCTTACAAACTCAAACTACCTCAAGAACTAAGTAACATACATCCTATCGTTCACGTGTCTAACCTAAAGAAATGCTTATCTGAGGAGACTCTTGTTATTTCACTCGATGAAATCGAGATAAACGAGCGCCTCAACTTCGTGGAAGAACCAGTAGAAATCCTAGATAGGGAAGTAAAGAGAACAAAGCAAAGCCGTATCCTGATAGTGAAGGTTCCCTGGAATGCAAAACAGGGACCTGAATTCACTTGGGAGCGGGATGATCAAATGAAACAAAAGTATCCGCATCTCTTTCCCTAGTCTTACTATATCTCTATACTCTTAATATCGGGACGAAATTCCCTTTAACGAGGGGGATAACGTGACACCCGTTATTTTCTGTCTTGTAAAAGTCAACAAAAGTCAAAAATGTCAAATTAAAGTCAAACTTATTGATTAATTAATTTAATAAAGTTAAATTAATGTTTTTGATACATATAAACACTTAGTAAAAGTGTTGTAGAATCTAGAAGTTAAAAACCCCAAGAAACCGAGGATCCTCTCTTGGACCGAAAACCCTCGCAACCTTTTTCTTTCTTCGGACCGCAAACCGAAGGCAGCAAACAGTTTGCAGCCGATAACCTCGGACCGCAAACGCAATAGAAAACCACCTGGAGGGTTTCCCTCTTCGGACCGAAAATGCGAAGCCGACCTAACGTTTACAGCCGCAAACCTTGCATGCTTATCCTCCTCGGTTTCAGTAGCCTTATCTTCTCAGTATGAGTTCACAGCCGAGAACTCCTTCCTCGGTTTGTGTTCTCTGCCGAAAACCACTAACCACCACACTTTATGCTTCTTATTTATATGCATGGACCAAAAATGTCATTCATTTTTACGAGATTCAGCCGAAAATCACACTTTTCTCTCAAGGATCTTCAACCGAACACCTCCCCTCTCCTCTCAAGAACATGCGAAACCTCTTATTTTCTTGATCATCATACGAAAATCACTTGATTCTTCTTAGAATCTTACAAGTATCAACTATTGATCTTGTTTTCATTACAAAAACACGTTCCAATCTTCATATCTTGGGCTGAAAACACCAAAAATCACTAATTATCACGAAGAACACGAAAAACGCCAAGAACACGAATACACTATCCAAAATATTATTGTAAGTTTTCTTACAATGATTAAGTGTTGTTTAAAACTTTAAAAATTACTAGATTATTTAATTTATACTAAATTTGATGTTAATATAAATTAGGAGTTGGTCTTTATCACGAGTTTTAACTTCTAGATTTAGCACTGTTACACTGTATCTACAACCGGAAACTTACAAAAGGTGAGTTCATACCCCTGCATTTTTACTATTTTTCACTGTTTTAGGGGGGAATACAAGTCTAACACAAGAATATTGTTTTTACAAGTAAATGATTTCTAAACATTTCTAAACCGATTTTTAAGTTACACAAACTCTTTTCAATATTGTCAAACTCTTTTAAATGTTTTAAAAACTCTTTTAAACTTATATTTTGCCAAAAATCATATATATATATATATATATATATATATATATATATATATATACATATATATATATATATATATAAGATTTAAAGGGCTTAGGACTAATAATTCACTTTATTTCCTTTTCCTTGTTTGGATGTGGGCTTAAGGTAGAATTATTTGTACGAATGTCGTTTCAATTTTAATTATATATATATATATATATATATATATATATATATATATATATATATATATATATATATATATGTGTGTGTGTGAATAAAAAAGTTATTTCAATCAGATTCATATTCCCTTTGCAACATGTCGAGCAAAGGGAGTCTTTCATGAATATTACCATATCAAACAGAAACACATATAAATTATAATAGGTATAATTTATGGAACTCTCAAACTATTTTCACTAATCAGTTATACAAAGTTTAACAGATTTCTCTCGTACAAATAACTCACAAAATGTGTATAGATCTATACAGGGTTGACAATCCCGCACTCAGACTGTTCGCTACAGTTAGGCTGGTATGCCTATGAGTGACAAATGTCGTTAACAGTTTCGACGCCTACAAAGCGTCATATCAGGCCATCTAGTCATAACATGGTTATAATAACTCACAAAAAGATATGAACAAATACAATTAGTGTTTAATTAATTAAACCAAAGAGTACGAATGCAAAGTACTAGTTTTACAATAATACGATTTACAGTATTACATTACAATTTTGTAAGTCCCCAATCTGCTTGTGTATCAATCAGATCCGTTTGATGGTGCAGAATCTCAATCAAACGGATGATGCCAGATCAAAATAGAAGAGAAGGAGAAGAAGGAGATGATGAATCGTGTATTATTTGATGATTAGAATGTAGATCCAAATACAAGATTCACACACACTTACACACACTCTTCTTCTCTCTTGTTTCTCTCTCTACAATATGTTCTCTTCTCTCTCTTCTCGCCTTACACTTGCATGCACTCCTCACCCTATATATATGAGACACCAGCCGTACACCCGTGTACGGCCGTACACCCGTGTACGGCCGTACACAGGTGTGCGGCCGTACACACGAGTACGACCGTACACAGCCACAAAATTACATATTACATTATAGAAAAATATATTTTCCTAGAAAAGCAAAGTATAAACCATATTTTTGACCCAACAATATCCCCCTTGGTATATAACTTTCTTTTCTAATTGACCCAACAAGCTCCCCCTAAAAAGGTAGCTGGCTTTTCTTGATAATCTTCATTGGGAGCTTGGCTTCAGCATTTATCTTCAATTTCTTCACAGCTTCAAGATGAACATGATGAATCTTCAATAATTGACTTCATCTTGAGCAGTTGGGCATTTCTTCAAGATTTGACTCTGAACGCACATTGGGTGAGGAGGCTTCTTGTACTGATTCTTGAAGGATAGCGCTTTCAGCTTGAGAATCTTCAGAGAGAACAATAGAGAAATCTAATCTTCTGGATCACTTCAGCAGGTTCATAGATAGCAGCAGATTGATTGAGGAGGCTTCAATGCAATCTGTCACATAATCTTCAAGTACAGCTTGACCTTGCTTCTGGGGTTGAAAGATTGAATGTTGGAAGAATAATCTTCATTTCTTGCTCCTTCGAATGAGAATTCTTCGATGATCACGGATGAAGCCTTGGCTCAGAAACTCTCGATACAGTCTTTATGAGTCTCATCTACATCTGAATTCACTTTTCAAGACAAAACAAAACTAACAGAAAACTTAGCACACAAATTAGAACAGAAACAAAAATATTTTTGGATTTTTGATTTTTCTGAACAAGAAATAAAACAGAAATAAAAATATTTTTGGATTTTGAATTTTCTGATTTTGAATTTTTTTTTTAATTCTCCCTTTAAATTTGTGCATAGAGGAAAACTATGAACAAATTTAACAAAAATAAAAATGATATATAACTTTAAGAGTGATTTGGGATCAAAGTTTTTAGACAGCCTTTATCTGTTTATCAGTACCTCTCCCTTCATGAATAGATCTGGTCAATCGCCGGTATTGTGGTCCACTTAAACACGGGAGATTGTGACAAAATTAGGACATACTATAAGTGACAAGACAATGTGATCCTAAGTTCTTAGATAATATTCCTTAAGGACCATTCAGCTGACGACGACCAAAGATATTGTTGTACACCTAAATTGAGCAGTGAGATCTACAGACAACCTAGTGATTGTTCAATTTTAAATGTACTAGAACATGTTTCCCGCTTCCTGACATACCCCAATAATCAGGAACTTCCAAAGTACTCCTTACTTTAGGTGAGCATACAATTATTATGAGAGAAGTCAGATTTAGAATGCATATGCTATACACCCAGGTCGGATCTCTTCCAATCTCGCAGAGGGTGAAACATATGACTAACCAGATTTAGAGGGATTGAGAAGTAGAATGGTGCATATGTTGTGTACCAGGTCGGATGGTTAATCACGCAAAGGAGACAACATATGGCTAACAGGCAGGAAGAATTGCATAGATAGAAGATGCATATAAATGGAGTTGCATATGTTGCAGTCCAGGTCGGATGTATTTCAATCACGCAGAGGAGGCAACATATGACTAACAGAAGGAAAGCAAGAAAATAATTTCCTACAGACCTACTTTATCAGAATTCCCCAGTCGCCCCATCAATACCGGAATTAACGACAGAGTCCGTACATCGAGGAAGAGTTCAACCACAGTTCTAGATACGGATTATTTTAGTGTGACCGTTGGATTATCATGTATATCTCCCTGCTCAACCTATCCAAGCGTCGTATTGTCAGGCTAAATGGATCTATCTAGGTCAAGATTTTTCAAGTCTCTAGATTCCTTAAGTTCATTAATGCCTAGTCAAGTCCATTTTAATCTCTCGTGCCTACCAGCGCATCGAACACAGAGCCTAGACAATTCAGATTCAGTCCCTTACACAGATTCAGATTGCCAGTTATCACATGATTATATCACTTCCCATCACATCACCTGCAAGCACATTCCATAACCAACATATTTTTGGATTTTTTTTTTAAATTTTCTAATTTTTGTTTTGTTTTTATTTCTCCCCCTAAATTTGTGCATAGGAGATAAACGAAAGTAAATGCACAAATTTAAACTATCCTAAAACAAAAATTAGTCTTTAAAGTGAATCATCTTAAGAAAAACTCAGGAGTATCGAGAAGAAAACTCAAACCGTAAGTCACCGATTGAATTTGCATCCAGAAGGTCTGAGAACAGCACGCGTAATCTTAGAACAGATCCGAAAATTCTTCATGTCATTAAGCACTAACCCCATGAGTGATCCCTTCCTTTCTTCCCTTCCCGCAAAGGACACATACTCTCAAATAATGTTCTGAGTGTTGTACAGTTAAGAGATGTCCCCTATCATGTGCCTGGAACAGCCACTACCAACAAACCGAAGTATGATGATATGCCTCCATAGCTGCTCCGACACAGAGCGGGATTAGTTGGTCTTTGGAACCTAGTCCATTTTGAAACTGGGTCGAACTTTGTCATCTACGCAAGATACATTCTCCCATGACATGTCATGTTTATCACAAACAGAAGATGTAGAAATATTAGAGTCATTAGTTGATTTGGGAGATTGAGCTTTCGGAACCCGTTTGTAGTTGGGTTTGACCCATTTCTTTTTCGATCCGATGGGTGGCTCAGTACTTGCTTTTGATTTTGATGTCGGCCGTTGAGATGACTTTGACCTAACCGGTCTTTGTTTCACTGGAGCATCTCTTGGATTGGGCTTCTTGGCTGACATTCCCTTCTTGCCCTTGGGATTCAGATTCTTAGCCTTGTGGGTTTGATTCTTGGCCTTCTGCGCGTTCCAGTCACCATTGTCTGAACGTGACCTTGAGAGGTTTCTTTTGGAGTATCTCCCTCTTGGCGCGTTCTGCCAGCCGTGTGCATAGTAGGGAACGTATGCGCGATTAGGACAATTTCTGGCAATGTGTCCAGGTGTTCTACAGTGAAAACATGTCTTTTTCTTCACTATGAAGTTGTTTCTTCCTGCCCCTGGTGGCGTGTCCATGCCTTGTCTCAGGTTGTTCCTACATGCACACTTGCAACAAGCCGTCAGTTTCGCTTGTTTTGGTGGCCTGTATTTCTCAACAGCAGGTTGATCAGAAGCAGCTGAGTTGAAAGCAACAGATTCAGAGCTCAAGGAGATGTTGGTTTGTTTAATGGTTTTCTCCTTGTTCTCATCTTCTGCTACTTTACCTGCACATGAAGTAGAAACATTAGTATTTTCAACCTGAATACCTCCTGACACAAATCCAGCTGGTTTGCCATATTGAAGATGTGCCTCCCTCTCAATTTCTTCCTGTGTCGTAGGGATGGATGTGTAGTTATGATTGAAAGGTGGAGGAACACTATCATACCCTAGACCCTTGTTTTGATTATCTTTGAATTTTAATTGGGTTTCAAATAAGGACTCGACTGTCTTACTTGACGCAGTATAATTTTTGAAATTAACACCTGTTTTTCCACACTTAATTTTCAAAGCGTCAAGTTCTTCAGTTACAGCAACAAGTTTTTTCTTAATGTGATAGTAATTTTCACACTTGTTGCTGTAATCTTCTTGTAATTTCCTAAAGTCCTTAGTCTTGGCCTCTAATTGAGCTTTCAGAGGTTTCTGACCTTTCCTAAGAGTAAAGCCTTCGTATTTGAGGTCCTCATTTTCTCTTTTTAATAAATTGATTTGAACTCGGAGAAATTTAATAGTAGTTTCACAAGATGAAGTACATGAAACTTCATTTACCGGAATTGATGCGGAACTCATTTTTTTGTTTTTATTATAATTATATATATATATATATATATATATATATATATATATATATATATATATATATTAATTTTTTTTAATTGCCCTTTGACTTAAAAACCGAGAAAGTCAACTTTCAAATTCAAATTTAAAAGTCAAACTTAAAAAGTCAAACTTAAAAGTCAAACCGAAAGGCTAAATTTGAAAATTTAAAAGTTAAATGAAAAAGTCAAAGTTTAAAGTCAAAGGTCAAAAGTTAAAAATAAAGTCTAAAATTAAAAACTAAAATTTTTGGAATGAAAATGGAATTTAAAAATAAAAAGAAATTGATTTTGGGGTTAAAAGTGTAAAATTTGTGAAAATGGGAACCGAGAAGGACAGGTTTTGAATAAAGAATGCGAAGGAAAAGAACGAAGGGGATGCTAGAGGAGTTGGTTAAGGCGTGTGGCTGTGTTTGGAGGAGACCGGGGTTCGATCCCCGGCACCTCCAACTTCGCTTCCTTTTTTTATTGGACGCTACTGTGCAAGGAAACGAGGATGCGAGGACGATTGCTGCTGCTGACCGAGACCGAAGCGAAGACCGAGCCGTAAACGTCAGAACCGCACACGTCCGAGCCGCAAACTGCCAAGCCGCACACACCGAGGACCGCACACTCCGCTGCCGTACACCTTCAACTGGCCGCACACCTTCAACTGGCCGCACACCTTCAACTGCCCGCACACCTTCAATCAGATCGCGAAAAAAACGACGTTTTTCACCATTTTTGATCCAAAACTCGATCAAAAACTCGTTTTTATCAAAAATGCAAAGAACAAACCTCCCCTAATTTTCAGAGATCTATCCAAAAACGCAAAAATATTTTCAAAATAAGATCAAATAAGCTCCAGATCTGACAAAATTGATATATACAATCCAAGCTCTGATACCAATTGTAAGTCCCCAATCTGCTTGTGTATCAATCAGATCCGTTTGATGGTGTAACATAATCAAAATAGGTCAATAGACAATCACATGTGATTATGCCAATCATGTAATGTGATTATGTTAACCTAGTAATGTGGTAAGAGTGTTATGTAGTTCATGATAAATTCTAATACAAATATGAATCTTCTTTATAATACAACTCAAAGTATACATCCATACGATCCCAAAAATATAGAGAATGTTTGAATCTGACTTCGTATGAAGAAGTTATGATAAACCGAACATTATAAATCTCTATAATAAGAGGAATTTAAAATAGACTTAGAATTAGCTATTTAAGTCTAAAAGAGAGTTGTAGTACTCGTAAATACCTACGCGTGGATATAAAGAACATAAAAAACGGAGTTCGTATGCAAAAGTTATGGCCTTCCGAAGATATCGCTGTCAGAAACCCTAATTTAACTGAACTCATGACGTGAGCATAAAAAGTCACGACGTGAGGTCTCAAACCGCCACATTTCGGATCTAGAAGGTTTGACTAGGCTGCGAGGGGATAAGATCCAAACTCACGACGTGAACAAGGAGTTTTTCACGACGTGAGGAGTCAAAGGGACACCATCCGAAGCTAGGGACCAAATGGCGGGTCTACGAAGTGAGCAGGATCGAGCTCACGACGTGAGCATGCTTGGTTCATGTCGTGAATGGCCAAAAATCAGTCTATAAATAGCAAATTCGACCTTAACACTTCTCACACCTAAACTCTTCTCTCTATCTCGTTTTTGGAGGCCATTTTGCATCCCGAGTCCCGACGACCTCGTACGCTGACCGTTTTTGCTTAGATAACATAAAATCACGCTACTAGGGTGAGTTTCACGGCCCCACTTTCTAATATTTCGGGGGAAAACGCATGCTATGTTATTATTATGTCTATATGATAGTATATAGTTATAATAGGCGGGGTATAGTTGTTCTAAATATAATAGTTTGAATATATACAACTATTATCAACTTATCAGTATGTTAATTTACTAATGTAGATCTTGAGTTATATTTAAGATTCTATATATATGTTGTGTGCGATATAGTTCTGAAGTTATATCCGGAAGATTTATATGTTAAGTTATAAAGTATGTTGCTATTAATAGTTTTATGGCAAGATAAAACTGGATATGTTATACGTTGTTATTGTTAGTTTTATGTTAAGATAAAACTTGGTATTGTTATTGATAGTTTTATGTCAAGATAAAACTAGGAACGTTATATGTTGTTATTATTGGTTTTAGGTCAAGATAAAACCTGGTTTTACTTCAAGATATAGCTGTTATACTGCCTAAATATTATGAAGTTAGGAGTAATGTTTAAAAGCATAGTCTAGTAACTTAGGGTTTTAGACATAAAGATGCTTTTGTTGTTAGAGCTATAGGAAGCCGTCAAAGTCTACATGAGTAATTGTATTCATCAACTAAGATTGGGGATCTTAGTGGAAATCCTCTGAACTGTAACCGTTAATCCCGTGTGAGCGAGGAAGTCGTGTATAATTAGTATACGGGTTGACCACCCCACTTGTGACTGTTAGCTACAGTCAACCAAAAGCAAGTGATGAACTATCCTCTTATTTGTTATTGTTCCGGCGTCGATGAAGCGTACGGTGTTGTTTCTCATGGTAAATCATGAGTGTGTTTGTTTCTCATGGTAAATCATGAGTGTGTTCTATCAGAGGTATTATGTCATAGCAGCGGTTACAGGCTCATGGTAGCAAATTGTTAGAAACATTATACTTTGTCGTATACAAGTAGTAATGTTAAGTATAAGTTTCCCCTACTTATACCTTAGGATTAAGGAATGTTTAGGTATAACACTTAATTGATAAGTAAACTATTATACCTAATATACATACTAAATGATGGAGAGTGAAAATGATACTTTCAAAAACTATACTTTTGAATGTGGAAAATGTATTATTTTATGGAGTCAAAACCTGTGGACTCACCAACTTTATGTTGACGTATTTTAAAATGCATGTGTTTTCAGGAACTTGAAAAGCTGGTATGTATTCGAACAGAAGAAGTTTTACTATTACCTTTCTGTTCATTAAGAAGTATGCCATAGTCGGATAATATGTAATAGGTTATAGAAAAGCAGTTATGTAACTTTCAGTTATCAATAAAGGTATGTATTTTCTTTAGTACTGTTCAATGTATGTTATATAACTGTGATACGAAGAATAACGTTACACTACCCGGTGTTTCCGCCGATGGCTAGGGGTGTGACAGAAATTGGTATCAGAGCTATTAACTATAGTGAACTAGTACTTTCTCAGGAAAGCACGTCTATAGTTTAGGGCTTACTCTATTAGGTTTAGGTATATCCCTTAACCTATAAATAAAAAGTATTATTAATTATTCTACTGAAGGACTACTTACGGGAGCGGTGACAAGGATAGACATGTCGATTTGGGTTGCTGGATTTCAGAACGACTATATGCTAAAATGATCCTGCCCTTTCGACTGTCCTGACTGGCCGGAGCCTTATCAGATAGACCTGAAGTAACAAACAATAATTAAAGCATGAATACAATAAATAAGAATATAGAGTCATATGTAAAGACTCAGACCCGCGATGAGAATACACCTTAATACCCGGAATGTTTTTGATCTCAAGGATTTAGATCAAATATTCCAACTAAAGTTTATATGTGCATATATCCTATCACAACTAGGTGTAGGTGCGCAACTACATTTTATTATGATCAGATCATATGAACTATTTAATTTGGGAGTAATATTTGATAGACTAAAACTCTTGGTGATCCAAAACGTATAGGAATTCGACATGGCACATTCACGAGAATGGATAATCATCGAGGATACGGATCAAGAAGAGGAAATTTCATTCCCCAAGATGGTAGGCGATCCTTACTACCCTATAAATCCAACCACCTTTCATCCAATACCTTCTGACGATGGAGCACCTTTACCCTCCAACGAATGGGAAGAGAGTGAACCAATGGAAGAAAGCGAATCCATGGAGGAGACAGAATCGGTGGCATCATCTTTACCACCACTGAACACTCTTTACCGTAAAGTTCCAGGAGGAGTAAAAATGAAACGCACGGCACGTAAATCCATACCGATATGGCCAAAGATTAAGAAGACTCAGAAGGCGACATCTTCAGGAAGTCATAGAGTTCAAGATGAACCTGCACGGATCGCACAAACCGTTGATAGGTGGGTGGCGGAAGAAAGAGCTGCCAAGATGTATGAGACTGGTCAATCATCTCGACCACATCTCCCACATTCTTCTGAAGATAACACTTTATCCCAATTGTTTGAGAAAAGTGTCAAAATTGAAGACAAAATGGAAATTGTCGAAGGGAGGGCTACTCATCTCTCTGGAAGAGTGCGAAGGCTAGAAGGACAAAGGACACGAGATCAGGAATCGGTGATGGATGTCCATCATCGTATAAATTTTGCTTATAATGACATGATTACTCATGATGCCAGGATTGCAGAGTTAGAGCTCTACAATCAAACCTCAAGAAATGAAGAACGCACGGGAAGTCTTGAGCAGAGAACTCAAGCACTTGAAGAGCAAGTGGTTAATGTCACTGATGTGCTGGGTCATCACTTAGGTTTCTGGTAGATAAGCTCCAACTAGTGGTTATGTAAATAGAGAAAATCATACTAGTTAAGGCGAAAAGAGGAAAGTTTATAGCAAGGATGTAGAAAACCTTGCAAATTTTGCAATGTTTATAGAAACTTTTCTCTTATAACCTAAATAAACTGATGTAACCACTGGTAATAATATGAAGCATATGTTACAGTAATCATTGTGTTGTCTATTACGTTTTACACTGTGAATAATAACTGGAGTATTTAGTACTCGTGTATTAAATGATTAACAAAACTCATAAAATTCTTATTATTTATAATAGGAACTAAAACAAAATGCCTAGGAGTAATCGGCTAAACCCTAACCGACCATCAGCACCACCACAACAACAACTGTAACCACCACCAGAAATAAACTCCTCAATAAGTACAGTACAACTTGAAGAAATCATAGCTCAAAGAATTGTTGCGGCTCTACCTAATGTCACAAGAGATGGAGTTAGAAATGAAGGCCATGTAGGGACCACTAGAACATGTACCTACAAAGATTTTATGAATTGCAGGCCAAAAAGCTTTCATGGAAATGAAGGGGTAGTTAATTTGACGAGGTGGATAGAAAAGACAGAGTCCGTCTTTCAAATAAGCTTTTGTCCAGATGATTGTAAAGTACAATTTGCAGCATGTACTTTCGCTGATGCAGCACTCACCTGGTGGAACAACCATGTGAATACCATGGGAATTGATACTGCAAATTCCATGAAATGGGAGGAACTAAAAATGATGCTAGTAGAGGAGTATTGTCCTAGGGAGGAGATACATAAACTGGAACAAGAACTGTGGACCCTAACCATGAAGGGTTCAGAGATAAAAGCTTATACCGCTAGATTTAATGATGTTGCTGTAATGTGTCCAGCACTTGTAACCCCTGAATATAAAAATATTGAGCGATATATCTGGGGTTTAGCATCGCAAATTAAAGGCACGGTGATCGCATCAAAGCCTACGACTTATGACAGCACCAAGAGGATAGCTCATCAGCTAACCCTCACAGAGATCCAAGGAACAGAAGTGGTCTCAAAGGCTGAGTCTCCCAAATCTAGAACAAACAAGCGCAAGTTTAATAGGAAGAATCCCAAACAATCATCTGAGAAAAGACAAGAAGTGGTAACTAATTATGTAGCCACAACAGCAGTACCTACACAACCAAAATCTTCATGGTGCAATAAGTGCAACCGCATTCATCCAGGTGACTGTTTTGTCTGCATGAAGTGCAAGAAAAAGGGGCATACTGCTTGTTACTGCAGGAGCACAGCACCTGCAACAGTCGATCAACAAACCAATAATGGGACAGGCCGTGGTGAAGGAAGAAAATGCTATGAGTGTGGGGAGGTTGGACATATCAAGAAAGAATGTCCAAAGTTAAGGAGTCAGGGAGGCATACGACGTGGCAGGGCGTTTGTGATTGGAAGCAGAGAGGCTATCCAGGACCCTTCGGTCGTATCTGGTACGTTTATTATAGATAATTTATATGCTTCTATACTCTTCAACTCTGGAGCAGATCGAAGTTTTATAACTCCAACATTTAGAAAATTGTTAAGTCATAAGTCTAGCAGATTAAAAGAAATCTATGAAGTAGAAATCGCTAACGGTCAAACTGAGAAAACACATGAAATCCTAGAAAACCGTCTGTTAACTCTTAATAACTACCTTTTTCACGTCAACCTCATGCCAATGCCTATCGGTAGTTTTGATGTCATAATTGGCATGGATTGGTTATCTTCACACCGCGCCGAAATTCTATGTCATGAGAAAGCCATACGACTACCCTTACCAAACGGCGAAGCCCTGATTATCTATGGTGATAAATCTGGGAAGAACCTCAAAGTCATCTCTTGTACTAAGACCCAGAAATATCTACATAAGAAATATAGCGCATTCTTTGCCCACATTGTAGATAGGAAGAGAAAGACAAACGAAATCAAGGACATACCTCAAGTATGTAATTTCCCTGACGTGTTTCCTAAAGATCCACCTGGAATACCTCCCGTCCGACAAGTCGAGTTTCGAATCGATTTAATTCCAGGAGCAACACCAGTAGCGAAATCTCCTTATCGGTTGGCTCCATCTGAAATGCAAGAATTGTCTAGCCAACTACAAGAACTTCTTGACAAAGGATTTATCCGACCAAGTTTTTCACCTTGGGGAGCACCAATCTTGTTTGTCAAGAAGAAGGACGGATCCTTTCGAATGTGTATTGATTATCGGGAGCTAAACAAGCTAACGATCAAGAATCGTTATCCACTTCCGAGAATTGATGATTTATTCGATCAACTGCAAGGATCCAACTACTACTCAAAGATAGATCTTAGATCAGGATACCATCAACTCAGAGTACAAGAAGACGACATTCCAAAAACAGCATTTAGAACACGTTATGGTCATTATGAGTTCTTAGTTATGTCTTTTGGATTAACCAATGCCCCAGCAGTGTTTATGGATCTCATGAATCGTGTTTGCAAACCATACTTGGATAAATTCGTGATCGTATTTATCGATGATATATTGATATATTCACGAACCAAGGAAGAACATGGTCAACACCTGCAAATAATTTTGGAACAACTAAGAAAAGAAAAGTTGTACGCTAAATTCTCCAAATGTGAGTTTTGGATTAGAGAAGTACAATTTTTAGGTCATGTAGTTAGCAACGAAGGAATTCATGTTGACCCATCCAAAGTTGAAGCAATCAGGAATTGGGAAGCACCAAAGACGCCAACAGAGGTGCGTCAATTCCTAGGACTTGCTGGCTATTACCGTAGATTCATAGAGAATTTCTCCAAAATAGCCAAGCCACTTACAGCACTAACCCAGAAGAATACGAAGTTCAACTGGGAAGACAAACAAGAAGCTGCTTTTCAGAAACTGAAGCAAATGTTGTGTAGTGCACCAATCCTATCCCTTCAAGATGGAACAGAAGATTTCGTTGTATACTGCGACGCGTCAAATCAAGGATTGGGATGTGTGTTGATGCAAAGAGGAAAAGTTATCGCCTATGCATCACGACAACTTAAGATGCATGAGAATAATTACACTACCCATGATCTTGAATTGGGAGCTGTAATTTTTGCACTAAAAATTTGGAGACATTACTTATACGGTACTAAGTGTACTATTTTTACCGACCACAAGAGTCTCCAACACATCTTTGACCAAAAAGATCTTAATATGAGACAAAGAATATGGGTTGAATTGTTGAATGATTACGAATGTGAGATTTGTTATCATCACGGAAAGGCAAACGTGGTAGCAGATGCCTTGAGCCGGAAAGAATATATTAAACCCCGAAGAGTACGAGCATTAACTATAACTATCCATTCTAACTTTACCGCACAAATTAGAGAAGCTCAGCTTGAGGCTCTAAAAGAAGAAAACATTAAGAACGAAGCTTTGCGAGGAATGGAAAAGCAACTTATACGAAAAGATGACGGAATACAATACTTTATGAACCGAGTTTGGACGCCTAGGTTCGGTGGAGTCAGGGACTTGGTCTTAGAAGAAGCCCACATGTCCAGATATTCCGTGCATCCAGGTTCTGACAAAATGTACTTAGATTTAAAAGTACATTATTGGTGGCCAAACATGAAGGCTGAAATTGCTACTTATGTGAGCAAATGTTTGAATTGTTCTAGGGTAAAGGCAGAACATCAAAAGCCTTCAGGTTTACTTCAACAACCGGAAATACCTGACTGGAAATGGAAGCAGATATCAATGGACTTCATCACTAAGTTACCTAAAACTCCTAGTGGGTCCGACACTATTTGGGTGATAGTCGATAGGTTGACTAAGTCCGCCCATTTCTTACCAATTAAGGAGAACGACAAGATGGAGAAGCTGACTAGAGTTTATCTTAAGGAAATTTTCAGATTGCATGGAGTTCCAAATTCTATTATTTCTGACTGAGATAGTAGATTCACTTCACGATTTTGGCAATCTCTACAAAAATCCTTAGGAACACGTCTAGACATGAGTACCGCTTACCATCCACAGACTGATGGTCAGAGTGAGAGAACCATTCAGACTTTAGAAGATATGCTCCGAGCCTGTGTAATAGACTTTGGAAATGCGTGGGATACTCATTTACCGTTAATTGAGTTTTCCTACAACAATAGTCATCACACCAGCATCAAGGCTGCACCATTTGAGGCTCTTTATGGAGGAAAATGTCGTTCCCCAGTGTGTTGGGCAGAAGTTGGAGATACACAGATGGCCAGAGAACGTACAGGCGATACCTTACGTACTGGACCAAAAATAATCCACGAGACAACTGAAAATATCGTGCAAATTAAGGATCGATTAAAGGCTGCACGTGATCGTCAAAAGAGCTATGCTGACGTAAGATGTAAGCCTTTAGAATTCCAAGTTGGAGATAAAGTAATGTTGAAAGTCTCTCCTTGTAAAGGTGTAATTCGATTCGGGAAACGAGGCAAACTAAACCCACGATATATAGGACCTTTTGAAATTCTGGCAAGAATTGGTTCCGTCGCATACCAACTTAAGTTGCCTCAAGAGCTAAGTAATGTGCACGATGTTTTTCACGTATCAAATCTCAAAAGATGTCTTTCCGATGACACTCTTGTTATACCTCTCGAAGAGATACAAGTCAATACGAAACTCAACTTTGTAGAAGAACCTGTTGAGATTATGGATCGAGAAGTCAAACGATTAAAGCAAAGTCGTATTCCCATAGTGAAAGTTCGATGGAACTCTTTGCGAGGACCTGAATTTACTTGGGAACGTGAAGATCAGATGAAAGAAAAATACCCCCAACTGTTTAACGAAACCCCATCCATAAGATAAATTTCGGGACGAAATTATTCTAACGGGGGGAGAATGTAACACTAGTCAAAATAGGTCAATAGACAATCACATGAGATTATGCCAATCATGTAATGTGATTATGTTAACCTAGTAATGTGGTAAGAGTGTTATGTAGTTCATGATAAATTCTAATACAAATATGAATCTTCTTTATAATACAACTCAAAGTATACATCCATACGATCCCAAAAATATAGAGAATGTTTGAATCTGACTTCGCATGAAGAAGTTATGATAAACCGAACACTATAAATCTCTATAATAAGAGGAATTTAAAATAGACTTAGAATTAGCTATTTAAGTCTAAAAGAGAGTTGTAGTACTCGTAAATACCTACGCGTGGATATAAAGAACGTCAAAAACGGAGTTCGTATACAAAAGTTATGGCCTTCCGAAGATATCGCTGTCAGAAACCCTAATTTGACTGAACTCACGACGTGAGCATAAAAACTCACGACGTGAGGACTCAAACCGCCACATTTCGGATCTAGAAGGTGTGACAAGGCTGCGAGGGGATAAGATCCAAACTCACAACGTGAACAAGGAGTTTTTAACGACGTGAGGAGTCAAAGGGACACCATCCGAAGCTAGGGACCAAATGGCGGGTCTACGAAGTGAGCAGGATCGAGCTCACGACGTGAGCATGCTTGGTTCACGTCGTGAATGGCCAAAAATCAGCCTATAAATAGCAAATTCGACCTTAACACTTCTCACACCTAAACTCTTCTCTCTATCTCGTTTTTGGAGACCATTTTGCATCCTGAGTCCCGACGACCTCGTATGCTGACCGTTTTTGCTTAGATAACATAAAATCACGCTACTAGGGTGAGTTTCACGGCCCCACTTTCTAATATTTCGGGGGAAAACGCATGCTAGATATTATATATATGTTTTTATTATGTCTATATGATAGTATATAGTTATAATAGTCGGGGTATAGTTGTTCTAAATATAATAATTTGAATATATACAACTATTATCAACTTATCAGTATGTTAATTTACTAATGTAGATCTTGAGTTATATTTAAGATTCTATATATATGTTGTGTGCGATATAGTTCTGAAGTTATATCCGAAAGATTTATATGTTAAGTTATAAAGTATGTTGCTATTAATAGTTTTATGGCAAGATAAAACTGGATATGTTATACGTTGTTATTGTTAGTTTTATGTTAAGATAAAACTTGGTATTGTTATTGATAGTTTTATGTCAAGATAAAACTAGGAACGTTATATGTTGTTATTATTGGTTTTAGGTCAAGATAAAACCTGGTTTTACTTCAAGATATAGCTGTTATACTGCCTAAATATTATGAAGTTATGAGTAATGTTTAAAAGCATAGTCTAGTAACTTAGGGTTTTAGACATAAAGATGCTTTTGTTGTTAGAGCTATAGGAAGCCGTCAAAGTCTACATGAGTAATTGTATTCATCAACTAACATTGGGGATCTTAGTGGAAATCCTCTGAACTGTAACCGTTAATCCCGTGTGAGCGAGGAAGTCGTGTATAATTAGTATACGGGTTGACCACCCCACTTGTGACTGTTAGCTACAGTCAACCAAAAGCAAGTGATGAACTATCCTTTTATTTGTTATTGTTCCGGCGTCGATGAAGCGTACGGTGTTGTTTCTCATGGTAAATCATGAGTGTGTTTGTTTCTCATGGTAAATCATGAGTGTGTTCTATCAGAGGTATTATGTCATAGCAGCGGTTACAGGCTCATGGTAGCAAATTGTTAGAAACATTATACTTTGTCGTATACAAGTAGTAATGTTAAGTATAAGTTTTCCCTACTTATACCTTAGGATTAAGGAATGTTTAGGTATAACACTTAATTGATAAGTAAACTATTATACCTAATATACATACTAAATGATGGAGAGTCAAAATGATACTTTCAAAAACTATACTTTTGAATGTGGAAAATGTATTATTTTATGGAGTCAAAACCTGTGGACTCACCAACTTTATGTTGACGTATTTTAAAATGCATGTATTTTCAGGAACTTGAAAAGCTGGTATGTATTCGAACAGAAGAAGTTTTACTATTACCTTTCTGTTCATTAAGAAGTATGCCATAGTCGGATAATATGTAATAGGTTCTAGAAAAACAGTTATGTAACTTTCAGTTATCAATAAAGGTATGTAATTTCTTTAGTACTGTTCAATGTATGTTATATAACTGTGATACGAAGAATAACGTTACACTACCCGGTGTTTCCGCCGATGGTTGGGGGTGTGACAGATGGTGCGAAATCCCAATCAAACGGATGATGCCAGATCAAAATAGAAGAGAAGGAGAAGAAGAAGATGATGAATCTTGTATTATTTGATGATTAGAATGTAGATCCAAATTCAAGATTCACACACTCTTCTTCTCTCTTGTTTCTCTCTCTACGATATGCTCTCTTCTCTCTCTTATGGCCGTACACTTGCATACACTCCTCACCCTATATATATGAGACACCAGCCGTACACCCGTGTGCGGCCATACACACGAGTACGGCCGTACACAGCCACAAAATTACATATTACATTATAGAAAAATATATTTTCCTAGAAAAGCAAAGTATAAACCATATTTTTGACCCAACAAATTTACAATTACTGCTGGTGGAGCCAGGCATACTCACTTTTACAAGGTTTTCAAAGAAAACAATTGCAGAACTTGGAAAACATAAGCAAAACAGAAAACATTATTTTTATAGTTTTATTGAATTAAAACTATGTTACACTACTTTATAGTACAACAACACTTATACAGAACGATTTTATGGTATTAAAACTATGTTACACTACTTTATATTAGAAAATATTGGATTTTCTGGAACAATAACCATGATTACTATTTCAAGAAACAAACAACAAACTCACATAAGGTGTTGATTTCGGTCATGGCTCCATCCAAGAAAGAGTTTTCGGCCATAATGGGCCTTAGACAATGTGATTTCGGTCTTGGTTGCTCTCATGGAAGTGATTTCGGTCATGGTTGTCGAAGGCTTAGAGATTTCGGTTTTAGCATCCTAAAAGAAATTGATTTCGGTCCTAAAATGTTCCAAGATTCCCAAAACCGAAATCCTTAAAGTAATTTAGAATTTCATGCTTTTAGACTTGTTATGTAGACTTGTGTTGACTTGTATTAACTTATTTGAACATGGGTTTTCAACATACACATATATATAACTTGTATAAGTATGGTTTTTAATATATATATATATGTATATATATATATATATATATATATATATATATATATATATATATATATATATAGAGAGAGAGAGAGAGGGGTAGGTTCAAATGTTTCTCACATCTTTTGTGTGCTAGAATGCATCAATAGGAATTTAGTATTAATTATATGTATATTAAATGTTATCCATACTTATAACTCATTTTTATGGAAACTAATTAAATTCGTTATTAATGTCAACAATAATATTCTTTCAGAATGAATTCATATCTAGAAGAATGAGAGTGTATTACAGCAGAATGAGAGTATATTCTAGTAGAATACACTCTCGTTCTTCATATTCCATGCAATTTTATTGTATTTTCAGTGAGTGCGTCCTGAAACAAAATACAAACTCGTATATAAAAACCTAGATGCAATTCATTCTGAAAGAATGTTATTGCTGACATTAATGACAGATTTAATTAGTTTCCATAAAAAGAGAATTATAATTAGTTTCCATAAAAAGAGAATTATAATTATCGATAAGTATGCTCCTACTTCAACTTCAAAATAGACAAACACAACTCCTAAAATGAACAGTTTTATTGAGGATAAAACTCAACTAGGCCACCACAATACACTGTACACCAATATGATATGGTTATATATAACTGAAAGAAGCATGGATTGGGCAGTATTAGAACAAATGAACAAAATATCAAGACTTCCGGTAACATTTGCATTAAGGTTTGCCCAATCTCTTAGATTCCTTGCATTAGTTATAGTTCTAGAGGGTTTATAGTTGTTTAGAACTTAATTGAGTATGATAGTTTTATTGAGGATCTTGATGCCAACTTTTTTATCTTCACCAGGTATATAAGAGTTGGAAAGTGATATATTTCTTTTTCCTTTTCAAAATATAGTATGGTCAATTATTTCTTAAGAGTTGGAATATGTCTCTTTGTATTTTACATTAGGGAGGACTTAAGCTGCTTCTTTTTTCCATTGTGTTTTCTGTACCTTAACTCCTTTTTTCATGAAAACACTTGTTAGTAGGTCTTGCTAACATTTTATGGTATTCCTTTCTCAGTGTCAATATTTATTTATTTTTCTGTTATAAGGTTTAGGGTCATTGAGCCTATTTATGTGATTGGGATTAGTAAACATTTCTTGTAATACATGCAGATTGATGTTCTTGAGGTTGATGGAGCTTATTATGGTATGGAACGATTTAGATTTATATTTGAAAAATGGGTTTTAAGTTTTAATACAAATTCACCATTTTTCCTATAAGAATAGCAAAGTTCGATATCATACATGGTTTAAAGGAAATCTGTAGAGTAACCCTTCAAATCCAAATCTAATAATGATAAAGTACGAAATCTATTTTCGGAAGTTAAAGGCTTTAAAGCCATCACCCAATTAGATATAGGACGGGTTTAAACTTGAAATACCATATATAATAAAATCTTGTCCACCTGTTTTGCTAAATACAAGAAATAGCAATCTACTTTCATCTATTTGTTTATTATAACATCCTACCTAACTGTAGCATTGTACAAATAGATGAAAGTACATTACTGTTTTCAGCATTTAGTTATAGATTAATCGTTTACTTGGCTATAAAAAAATAAGATTTCAACCACTTTCTAAATTAATTTATGAATAGATCTGATATACTGAAAAGGTTATGAAGTGTAAATTACACAAATTTTGGTCACAAATCTTTATTTTATTAATCATGAAATTACTTTGATAGGGATAATATATTCAAAGAGATATTTATTTGTTTAATATTTTTATTTAGTATATGACTTTGTATAGGTTCACCAACAGTTTTTGAAGATTTAGATGTTTTATGTTATGACTTCTGAGCGTCTGTAGTTCGATCCAGTCATTTTGAGATACAAAACTAGGCCAAATTGGTGATCTTGGTTATTGCAAAGAAAATCTCGGTTTTTCATTGCAAATCAAGAGTTTAAGACCCGATTTTTGACAATTTCTTTTCTGCAAAAAATGAATCAACTTATTAAAACTGGTATTAACAAGCAGCAAATAATTTTAAAATGATTAAAAACATAGTTATAGTTATGATTAAATGGATATTTTAAAATATAAATGAAACAGTAATGTACACTATAACATATAAAGACAATGCCTTAATATGAAAAATAATGTTGTATTAGAAAAAAATGGAAGTATATTGCTATTTCTTGCATTTAATGATGATTAATTCTAATTTTAAAACTTGTATCAGGGAAAGGAAAACTCAAGATAATGAATATTCTTTTGAGGCTTGCAAATCACATCCTGTTCATGCTACTAATAAAAAGTTGCAGCCTATTGAGATTTTACCATTATTTCCTGATTTTGAAAGGTAACAACTTTATTTGACTTCTGTAATTCTATCTATAATAAATTATTAAGATAGGAGAGAGTGAGGGATATTTATGTCATTTTAACATCAATCTTTTTTGAATCATCAAGTGGGATGATAAATTTGTTGTTGCAACTTTTGATGGTCCCTATAGTATTCAGCTTGTTTTAGTTTTGGTCCAAGGTTAAACTGGTAATTTTAAAAATTTAGTTATGATGTGTTTTCATTTCGAATTGTTAGATTTATCCTCCTTGTAGTGTGAAAGGGAATATCATATAGTGCATTTGAGGGCGCAAAAGAAGATCGATATGAAGGTGTGTTAATTTGAATTTGCTAAAATTTCCAACTTTTTTCACTCGATTTAATATGAGATTGTTGATGTGTTACAGGAATTGTCATCTGGCAATTGGTTTTACACTCTGGACTAGAATACTTCATTCCGTTCTTGAGAAATTGGTGGCATGTGGGCCTGTAAAGGTCCCTGATTCTCTTATGGGTTTGATTAGGAAGAAATAAAAGGTCAGTGTTTCAGACGTAATCAGAATGGGAACCGGAATCACCAATTCCGACATTATGTGGATTGTTTTCCATGGGAAAGATGTTCCTGAGTGTTGTTTTCACAAGCTGTTGATATCTTTAGTGTGAGTATAAACTACAAACTATGAAGTAGTACTTTTATTATTATTCTACACTACTGCTATGTACAAATTAATCAATTAATAACCATTTATTTTATTTATGTTGGTTTTCATTGATTATAACAGAATTGCTTCAGTCTTATTATTGATTCAATTACTGGAACTGATTTTATTCCATCAATGGCTTATGGGTAAGCAAGTATAAAAAATTTACTTAATTTTTTATTTTTTATTTTTAACATCTAATTTTTTTTTCTTTTCTTTTTCTCCAACCAATAGGCAGACAATAGGTGATTCCGACTTCACAGGAATACATTGTACTATGATGACAATAGAGTAAGCTTACACTTTTCATTTTACATTTATTTTCATATATTATACAAAGTTATCATCATCATTATTATTATTATTATTATTATTATTATTATTATTATTTGTTACAGCCGGAATGTTTTGTGTATTTGGGGAAGATATTACAGAGCTTTCAATAGTTGTTACTAGTAAAATCAACCAATAGAAAGTATGTGTATATTATATTATTATTCCATTTACATATTTTAAACATCAACAGTTTATTTATTTATTTTTTTATATATATAAAAATGAATGAATACATTGATTGAATTCAGACATGCTTTCAAGTTTTCTTCAACTGCTGAGGATGGTGGTTCCAACTGGTGAGGATTCAGAAATTTGGTTTTGAAAAAGAAACCTCAACTCATGTATTATTATATTATTATTAAGTGGTTTTATTATTTTTTATTATAATGTTTCAGTTATTTTCATTATTACAAATAACTTGGATTATATATATGTGGTTTTGGTACAGCGGAGTGAATACAAACAAATGTTGACATCAATTGTGACATTTCAATGAACATCTTTGTTAGAAAAGGAGGTGGTGGAGTTACTTTTCAAGATGGTTTTTATTTTAGTCATTCCATAGAGAAGTAAAGTAAGCAATGAATGAATGAATAATCAATACCCTTTTGGTGGATTTATATTTGTTGGTTTTAAAATATAGATTTAATATATGTTTTTAGATATTTTTTCGTGTTGAATATGTAATTATTTTTAATTTTTTCATGAATTCATAATTTTTTTATACTACAAAAATCCGTCGCTAATCTGTCACAGAAAATCTGTCGGTAATCTGTTAGTGAGTTATTCATAGATTCCGTCGGTAATCCGTTCGTAAGTTATTCCGTTAGTAATCCGTTGCAAACACATTCTGTCGGTGATCTGTTGAAAAAGTATTTCCGTTGGTGATCGGTTACTAATTGCCGACGGAAAAATCCATCGCTAAAATTTTGTCGTAGCCGTCGGTAATACGTTACAAACAATTAGCGACAAGAATATACCAACGGATTTTGGTTTGTTACAATTCTGTCGATAAAGAGTATTAGCGACGGATTACTGACGGTTTTGGCCGTCGGTTGCTCTTTTTTGTAGTAGTGTTTCCTAAAATAATTTTGGTGTCTCGATTTTCTTCGTCTGACACTTTTTCTTCTGTAATATGTTTAGTTTTCTTCAAGGCTTGTTTCATCGTCTTGGTTAGCTGGTGGTCATAATAGGGTTGTCTCAATTCCTCTATGATACCATGTAACATTTGTTTTTTTCTTGACTTAACATATGTAAATACAATGGGTTACAGAAAATTGACCCCAGTAATATTGCAAAGAATGAGCACACTATTTTGGAAGGGATCAATTTAATTCTACGATATATATGACTAAAAATACACGAGAGAAGATTATTTGGTTTCCTTCACATTCTTTCCAAAGTTGATTTGTCATCTGATGAACAGAAAATGATATGCATGAAAACACAGAATTCCCAGAAATATTATTACCACACAGAATTACAAGAAATGAGGAGATGGGAAGATAACGGAAGTAACCTTCTTTTTATACTAACAGTAGTACCCTCTAACTACATATTGAGAGATAATCCTCTATCAAAAAATGTAGAGGCCTGCATCAGATAATCTTTGAGAGGGTATAGCTATTAGCGGTTTCCTTTTCTTAGTCACAAGTCCGAACTCGTCAGAAAGCTCAAACTCTTCATCTTCTGGCAAGCTCCAGTCAAACGAGTGCAACAACGATGCTAATATATACATCAACATCTTCTCCCCAAGTGGGATTCCTGGGCATATTCTTCTCCCTGATCCAAATGGTAAAAACTTGAAATTATTTCCATGGTAATCCCATTTGTCGATCAAGAATCTCTGAGGCTTGAACTCCAATGGATTGGTCCAGTTCTTTGGATCCCGATGGATTGCCCAAACATTCATATAGACGATAGTACCCTTTGGAATGGTGTATCCGCCAACAGTGCATGATTCATCTGGGCATCTGTGGACTAGGAGAGGACCCGGAGTGTGTACCCTGAATGTCTCCTTGATGACTGCATCCAAATATGTTAATTTGGGGAGATGAGATTCTTGGACAACGTTCATGCCAATAACCTCCGTTAATTCATCCTGTACCTTTCTCATTACACCTGGATTATTCAAAATCTCTGTCATCACCCATTCTACCATTGTCGATGTTGTGTGTGTAGCCGCAAGCACTATGTCCTATTATAGAACACTTTCCCTTTATTAGTTTGTCTTGTGGAATATTTCCTGGTTATAGTTATAGAAAGAACTAACACCTGTAAAGGGAGACTTACCAATAGTAGAGCCTTTATTTTAATGATGTCTAATGATATTGCAGCATCTTTCTCCTCTTTAAGGTCCAGTAATACTTGCACGAAATCCTTCCTTCGATCTTCCTCAGCTTCTCCATCATTTTTTCTGGAGTTGGCTTCGATTCTTCCTTGGATAATGTTCTCAAATATCCAATCGACATATGCAAGTTGCCTCTGCATTTCTCGCTGCCTTCCTTGTAGATCGAAACGCCATAGCATCGGGAAAAAATCAGATATATTTGGGGCTGCCACTAGCTTCATAATTTTGATCTCAACTTCTCGGAAGCCATCTCCAATAATGCTAGAATCGTTCCCATCACCAGATTTGCTACAACCCCATAACATACTTGTCACAACATCAACCTCAGTCTTGAAAGCAATTTCATTAATATTGATCTTTGTCCCGAGCTTACTGTAAACTTCTTTCACCAGCCTTCTCACTTCATCTGTTCGGAAACTCTGACAAGATTTGAGATTTGTATTGCTAAGAACTTGGGTTGCTAAAATCTTTCGCATGTTGCGCCAGTGCGTGTTGCTATTGGACCATGCTATATCATTGCTATCATAACTGATTGTTTGTGCTGCTAATGGAGAACAGCGGTTCGCCATGGTCTGGTCCAGGTCACGAGTCACGACCTTCACTAGGTCCATGGAGCTTACCACAACATGAAGCTTTCTTCCGAGCCGGAGGCTGAAGATGGGGCCATAACGGTGAGCCATCTCCGTGAACCTTTCATGCAAGTTGGAGCCGATAAAGGGGAGCTACCCTACAACTGGTAAGCCATAGGGACCGGGTGGGAAGGGTGGTATGTGTTTTCTGGAATACGATATCCATTTGTACCATAGAAGTAGTAGTGTGGGAACTGAAATGGTGAGAACTGTGCGGGCGAGCTTGTCTAGTTCATTGTCGACCTCCCACCACCATAACAACAAGGTGTTCATCGTTAGATAAATCTTATATCCAATTTCTGGTATCATTTATGCTACAAATGATAGGCAACTTATGAGGAAGCCTGCTGGTTATATAGCAGGGATGGTTGATTTTGCACCGCGGACATTCCGCAAGGATATGTCAACACGTGCAGTTATGTGGTTGTGCTTCAGCTAACCCTAATATTTTATGAAGTTTGTTCTTTTTTTTTTTTTTTTTTTTTTTTTTTTTTTTTTTTTTTGCTAATAGCGAAACTTGTTCATGATAAATAACTAATAAATCTTTTATCAAGGGTAACATAGAAACATTTATTTAGTTTGTAAGTATTAATTTGGTATGCTGGTTGAAAGGTTAATTTTTCAGAAGTTAAAGTATCAGAATGCATGGACCTCTATAAAGTTTAATGGGTTATCGCGTTCCCATTTTATATTACATACAACTATATCAACTTTTTCGTACAATGTATTAATGTATTGAACTCTATAAAGTTCAATAAAACATATTTAAATATTTATTTAAGAGCTAGAAAAGTTTTTTTTTCATTAAACTCCAAATCCTTTAAATGTCAATGTGACATCATAATTGTTGGATTTTATCCGTTGAATGACAACTAAGTTTGTCACCTCACTCAACTCACATTAAATTCTTCATTGTGGATACTTTTAGATGTATTATGTGACAAGTTATACATGGGGCATAAAGTTTGGACGAGGATGATGCATTTTAAGGAAGGGTATGAACGCTCACGTAGTGCATTAGTGGAGTGCGACTCAATTATTTGGAAGAGAAAAACATTAAAAGTGTGGGTTTTTTAACACGGTGCTACTTCGAGGTTTGCCCATGATATTTAACGTGTAGTAGGAGAGAGTTTTGATTATTATCACGATAAAAAAACTCTCTCACGTCTCTCTCTTTTGTTGTGTAGTTCATCTGTCTCTTTTTGCTATATATGGTTCTTAGATGAACTTTGTATTCTTGATAATTTCTTATTCTTAAAAGCTAGGATTGCTACATAGAGAGTGTTGAGTGTTATTTGTTGCGAGAGTTTTCTTCTGTAAAAGTAATTATGTTAATGAAACTTTGAGTTTATACATATTTGACATTGTATCAGTGCTCCATGGGAGTAATCTCTATAGATTTCAAGTTTTTGATACTTGTTTGTGATTCTCCTAAGTGCAAATTGTTTTTTCTGGCTTAAAACGTCTTGTTCTTGATCTTTAAGGTTTTGTTTCATGACTCTCGTTTTTTTTTATGTTTTTTGTATTCTATTTGTGATGATCTCTATAGATTTGTAATAAATCTGCGATGGGTCTTTTTAGTTTTCCCTCAGTGTTGTTTGTTCTTTGAAGGTGTTACTTCGTTTGTCCTGATGTGCTAGATCCGTTTGTTGATGTGGTACTTCCGAGTTTACGTACGGTGGTTGATATGTTCGTATGGTTGGGTTATTTATCATTAATTGGTAACACGAAGATGGTGTTGGAGTCAAATTGTCCATACGATTTTGTTGGTGATTTTCTGGTACAGAAACAGAGTGGTGATTGGTGATTGAGAATAAAGCTTTTATTTTTTTGATATCATTGATTTTTTGTATAAGTGACCCTAGCTTTCTTTCCGGTACAAGTACCTTCTCCTCTTCCAATTTCACCATATCCTCCACGATTGGTGGTCGATCATGTATCATTTTAGTAGCTGCTTCTATTTTTGCTCTAATCATAGTAGGCAGGATCTTTTTCAAAACTTTTGCTACCTCTGTAGGAATTGTATGTTGAAGGTCGAGTGGTTGGTCTGGTGGTACTCTTGGTTTAGGATGCCACGTCGTGGTAATACTCAGCCACGTCACGTTGTGGCATCATGATTTTGGCATGTCGTCGTTTACCCACAATTTGTAATACTTTTATTCCGTCGTTATAATTTTTGTCACAAAAGAAGATAGCATCCTACTTTCTCACGTCGTGGTCTATCCTTCACCACGTCATGGTAATTCAAAGTACATTGCGCTCACTATACACTATACGTAAACAGATTACCGCTTCATGGCCAAGTCTTGGCACCACTTCACCCATGTCGTGGATACTGTATTTTACTCATTCTTTATTATGACATTAAGAAATCTACTAAAACTCGTAAATTACAAAATATGACCAAAATACCCTCTTTGGTCTAATTACTTTTATTAGCATTTTTTGTCAAATATTCAATGCATACACCTACATATTTTAGAAAATTACTTCATTACAAACATTATATTTATTTATAATGACATAGAATTCACTAATACTCTCAATTCCATTATCTACTCAAAATAACAAAAATACCATTTTTGGCCTAAACACTTCTATTACAATGTTACTCATTTAAACTACATTCATATACAATATTTCACATTATTACTTAGTCACAATTTATAACCTACTCTTACAAAACAAGTGACACACACACACACGCATACACACACACACATACACACACACACACACACACACACATATATATATATATATATATATATATATATATATATATATATATATATATATATATATATATATATATATATATAGGGTGTAATGTCCCAAAAATTCATTATAAAATTTTTATTTTTAAAACAATAATTCATACAAACGAGTTGTTCCAAAACCGACCAAAGTGATTATATTATTTAAACATCAGAGTAATATCATTAATTTCCAATGCGGAAAACTCTGGGGGATGTTGTGTAGTCATGCCGGGCCCTTTCTTTTCGTACGGGAAGTACATAAAATCATAAACATAAAACCGTATGCACAAACCTTAGTGAGTTCCCCACAATACCGTATACCATACATATATGCCAGCTCAAGGTTGGGTCGGGTCTATTTCACCAAAGTGATTATATTATTTAAACATCAGAGTAATATCATTAATTTCCAATGTGGAAAACTCTGGGGGATGTTGTGTAGTCACGCCAGGCCCTTTCTTTTCGTACGGGAAGTACATGAAATCATAAACATAAAACCGTATGCACAAACCTTAGTGAGTTCCCCACAATACCGTATACCATACATATATGCCAGCTCAAGGTTGGGTCGGGTCTATTTCACCCCCGAGTCTATTTCGACTCATATGTCAGCACAAGGCTGTATCGAGTCTATTTCACCCCCGTGTCTATTACACCCCCAAGTCTATTTCAACTCATACATCAGCACAAAGTTGTACCGAGTCAATTTCAACTCATATGTCAGCACAACGCTGTACCGGGTGTATTTCACCCCATATATATATATATATATATATATATATATATATATATATATATATATATATATATATATATATATATATATATATATATATGGGGTGAAATACACCCGGTACAACGTTGTGCTGATATATATATATATATATATATATATATATATATATATATATATATATATATATATATATATATATATATATATATATATATATATATATATATATATATATATATATATATATATATATATATATGGGGTGAAATACACCCGGTACAGCGTTGTGCTGACATATGAGTTGAAATTGACTCGGTACAGCTTTGTGCTGATGTATGAGTTGAAATAGACTTGGGGGTGTAATAGACACGGGGGCAAACAGGCTCATAGGCATACACCACATACAGCAGGAGTCACAATCACTACAAGCTCATACTATACATAAACCAATGGGTCGACATTGGTGCCTTTGACCTGCAAGTACTGTGAGGAGACTCACCTGAATCACAAAGCCGAACAACGCTTAGCTCAAACCGTTCCGACTACAACTAACTGCTCTCCTGCCAACTGATGGGTGCTTAACGCCTCTTAATAATCCGCATAAGGTAAACCATAAGTCTACCATCTGAAAATAGAATTTTGAGCAGAAGTCAAAATGGTCAAAAAGTCAACGGTCAATGGTCAAAGTTAATCAGTCAACATGCAGACCATTGCCACGTCGTGGGCTTATTTGGCCTTACCGTGGCCATGCCAGGACAAAACAGTCGATGTTTCAAACTCCGCCACGCCGTTGTCACCTTTGCCATGCTGTGGGAGATTGTCAGAAGTGTCATTTCTTCACTAACCACTTAATCCTTACAGATCTAAATCCAAAACTTTAGATATACTCCTTCTCAATGACTTGATGGATAAAGTTTCCAACTTTATCCATTAGGACTTCATCCAAAGGTAAAATCTTGAGCCCTAAGTCCAATAAGCACTTAATATGACCTAATCTCAAACATGGCGTCAAGAATACTCAAGCCAAGACCTTCTTCTCACTAACATCAGAAGTTCATGACCATGAGAGAACCATATAAAGTTTTGGAGTTCCTTGAACTCCAAGAACATCCAAGAATGGGACCAAAACATCCAAAAATGGGCTCAAACATCAAACAAGAAACACAAAGGTTAAGATATGAACTTTATACCTCCAATAACTCAGAAATATGGAGAAAATGCTTGATACAAGCTTGTTCCTTGCTTCCTTACACCAAGATAAACTTCTTTCTTCTTCAAGTTTCACCAAAAGAGGATATTAACCTCAAGATCAAGCCACCAAGCTCTTTACCATGGAAGATAGGCTAGGGTTTCGAATGAAGGGATAGAGGCTGAAGAAGATGAACTAGATTGGGGGTTAAGATGCTTAAATATGGGAGAAACCCTAGAAATACGTGGGCTTGGGCCTGAACAGCTGCTACGTCGTGGCTTTCCTTGGGCACGCCAGGTTGGTCCAAAAGAACAAGCGACCAATTAACCATTTCCACGTGGTGCCCTTCCTTGGCCACGTCGTGTCATAGAGTTTCCTTCAAAACTCCATCTTAGGTCCTTGCTACAATTAAGTTTAACCAATATGGACATGGGTGTTACAACTCTCCCCCACTTAAATTAGATTTCATCATCGAAATCACTCTTTACTACCTTCCGAATTCGCCAGACAACCGGGACGATACTCCAAAACCCCGATACGGATTGAGAAGTCGAATCATACATACATTGGCCTTTCAAAACTCTAACCAAACCCAGTATTAGTAGGGCTCTCATACCCTGATGACGAACATATCCTTGCCCCGCTAGCGTTAACCATTGAAGAATAACCATCACTGCTCTGCCTGAAATCCGAAATCCTAAAACCTTTTCTGACTCCCCGATAGACATACCATTCTTAATTACTGTCAGTTCGACGCCACTTCGCAATCCAACTGACCATAAACCCTTCCAACCCTGGACATATTGTTGTTTCCATTGGGAAATATAATCCCTAACCATTGATCGCTGTCGAAAACTCGTCGCTTGATGACAAGGTGACTCCTATAATGAGTATCCAACGCTAGAACCATCTCAGGCTCACCTTGTCGTACCATGACTATAATTCTGATCTAACCGAGACCTCCCTGGTCTCATACTTACCTACTAATTAACCGAAATATTGGATTTCCAACTGGTTGTTGAGGCTGATAGCCTCACATAATCGCACCACACGACTCCTAAACGAGGGTCTATCTGGCAAGAGTTGTCCTAGCTTGCTTGCCATAATGGCTCCAACAGCCCTCCTGGTCCAGCCAGAGATAACATAACCAACCATTCATCACTGTTGAATCCTTCAATTGAGATCAAGGGTGAATCCCAATGCAAGTCTGACGCCTAAGTGCCATACCAATCTAAAAACTCACATCCTGATAACCAACAAAATTTCGCAAATTTGATCTATCGGAGATCTCCTGCATCCATGGTGACCTCCCGCTAAAATTAGATGTAAACTCCCCAATCAATCATGGAGACTGGAATTTTCACACCTGGTCCCACCACAAGGCTTCGACTAAAAGTATAACTAATAAGGGCTACCCTAGCCTAACCATCGCACTGATGATAGCACTGACCCCAGAGTCATCCCCCTCTAAACGTGAACCAATACCTTACTCAAGCCTATTTCCACTGAGTCTCACCCATTCTATCACAAGTAAACGGGCCTCGCCCACGGGTCTCATCCAATCTGCATAGTTAAATGGGCCTCGCCCATGGGTCTCACTCAATCGAGTGCTATACAGTCCTAACCTCGCCTCGGATCCAACGATCCTCATACTAGCACAAGGAGAAGTCCTCCGACATTACTTACAGCTAACCGAGTGAATGCTACAGCCACCCCCACAGTCTTACAACACTTCTATCACTATCTGCCAACCTAGTAAATGATACGGCCACCCCTGCAGTCTTACAACACTTCTATATTACCATGGTCCCAACCCATGCTCTTACCGCTCATTTACCATACCAACCATGATCTTCCTTAGTCGAACCCGCATATGGGTATACCCGAACCACATGTTTGGGTTATGCTTCGAACCCCAAAGTTTTAATCAGACACAAACAGGTAGAGAGGCCCTAACAAAACCCTTAACCAGTTCCTATTCACATATCCACCATGCGTCACTACTGATACGCAATGAAACCTTAATGTCCATTATTGTGCAACCCTTAGACCAAATGATTCTTCCCCACTTGGATTCGACTATGCTCTTCCAATTCACAAAAATTGACGGATTCCCAATCCATCTCACAACCTTACAATTCAAACTGTCAACAACCAGGGATTACAAGAACTAACATTCCATTACTAGCCAATCTTAGCGATCACACACATTCCAAAACCAGATGAATACCTCTGGAAATCCCAACAAGATCAATAATCCCAAGTACTTCCCATGATACAACTTCGAACCCTTAAGCCACTTCAGCTCGTGACAAAGTACTATAACCCTTGACCGCAACAGATGGATCACCAATCCAACCACCCACTTATCGAAAAATCAATGCACTCTATACATATCTATCAAAGTCCATTTAAATCCACTCGACAACCAAACATCAGAACAAACCCATGCGATTCATTCATCACCCACACTCTCGAGTGATGGTTTACTTCTACTCTTGCCCTACTAACAATAGCAATCAGTTCAAATCCTGCCCTACCAACAATAGCAATCAGTTCAAAGCCCATCAACAATCAGTTGACATCCATCATGAGCGACACAGGAGCTCCAGAATTATGATTTCGTTGTCATAGATAGGGACAACCAGCTTCCAAGAGATCTTTTCCTAAAAGCCTCTGATGCGAGTACCACACTTGCATTCCTGAACACATGAATTTGGCAGGCCTCATCTGACATTCAAACCCATTCCTCATTGCCTCGAATCCATGAAGAACACTTACATATCCTGCAATCAAGCCGACATGCCCACCTCACGGATTCGAGGCAATGAGGAATCGTCTCCTTGCAGGTCAAAGGCAAAGGCAATCAAGCCGACACTTACATATCCTGCAATCGTCTCCTGATCTTTTCTCACTTTACGCTTGTTCTTATGATGGCCGATGCCTCCCACATCGAAATCCAAAACTGGCTCACCCGAAATCCCCTAAACATGGCCCTCGGTATGCAAAATGGCATATGAAGATTTTCAAGATAAAATTTTTAGACCAACATGAAGAGAACTCTAATTTCTAGGTGGAGACTTAGATAAATCACATATATCGTCTCACACACAATCAAATAATCATAAGCATTATTAATAAAAGCATGAAGGAAGAGAATACAACACATGCCTGTGACGTCAACTGGTGGAACTCGGATCCCCTTAGCCTGCGACTGCAGTGCTCGACTCCTCACCATAGGAACCTCCACTCTACCCTCGCGACCATCAGTAATCCTCAGAGTGGCTGGAGCAGGTGCCCTCACTGCTCCTATCAACAACTCCGGATAGTCGACCTTCTTGTGGCCCACTTGGTTGTAGTGAAAACATAACAGGCTCGTCCCTTGGGGACAATCTCTGCTGACATGAGCAAACCTAACACACTCGTAGCAACCCATATCCTTAGATCTACAAACACCATCGTGTTGCACTAACCTCAACCCCGTTGGCCCCTCAATCGCTAATCATAAGTCTTGGGTCTCTTCGCAGGACCCTCAGCTGGTTGCACCTGTTCTGGGTTCCTCTTCCCCAGGTGCTGCAGATCAATCTCCGATTGTGAGGCTCTAGCAATCATGTCCTCCAAAGTCCAACAAGTTGAAAAGCTTACAAACTTCCTGATATCGTCTTTCAGCATATCATGATACCTCACTTTCCTCATCTCCTCATCTACAACATACTATGGAACCAAAAGAGCTCTCTCCCTAAACTTGGCGGTGATCTTTGCCACAGTCTCAATCATGTGCTGAAGGTCCTAAAACTCCTTCGCCGCCTGTTGCACGACAATAGCTGGTGCAAACTCCGCCGTAAAATTGGGTCACAAAATCATCCCAAGTCATTGTCTTAATGGCTTCGCCTCCCAAAGAGAGATCTACCTACTCCCACCAATCTCAAGCTCTGTCTTTTAGAAGACATGAAGAAAATATGATCCTCAACCCCTTAGGCCAGAAACTCGTCCAAAAAATGTTGACCATATCCGCTAATCGCCTCCTACTAGCAATGGGGTCCTTTTCTCCAAAGAACCTGGGAGCTCCATAAGCACGAAACTCGCAGAAGGAAAGAGGGCGAGCTCCCATAATAGCCATAATCTATGTGCAGAATGTGTGACAACCCGAAATTTCTATCTTGAATAGTTGTTCAAATCAATCAAGGTTGGACTCATTTTGCTATCTTCTAGCATTGTTTAGAGTCAATTAGAGCTTTTTAAGCCTAGTACATATAAGAAATGAGTGTTAGGAAGTATCTGCTTGAGTCCATTCTGCACCAAGCAAGCCATAAACTTCATCATGTGGAGTTTACGACCACACCATATGAGTTTACGGCCGTAAACTCAAGGTGGTCGTAAACTCATGCTATAAACATGATATTCCATCCTTATTCCTCTTTATTCACCATTTCAACCTCAAGAACTTGAATTCTCTCTCAAATATCATAGAATCTTCATTTTTATCTTCCAAAAATGTAAGTTTTTCATCCCTTGTTTAGTTGATACATCTCATTATCTAGTATCACCCTTTGATTTCATCCATTAACTTCATCTTTTGGGTTTGATCTTCAAGATCACCAAGAACACCTACTAAGTTCTTGGACTTCAAACACCCCTAAAGGCTTCTAAACTCGTAAGTACCTTCCTATGTGCATTACTTACTAGTTATGCTACTTGAAATCATCCAATATCCAAGATCAAAGAGAGTTTACGGCCAAGAGCATCTCCCTTGGCCGTAAACCCTTGCTAAGTCTTCTAGTTGGACATAAACTCTTCCTTAAGGCTTGGATTGGGTCTAGAACACTTCCATGATGTTTGTATGACCTTAAATCACTTTTTGGCACAAAACTTCTTGAGTTTACAACCGCAAACTCATAGGGCCGTAAACCCTATGGCCGCAAACTCATAGGGCCGTAAACCCTATGGCCGCAAACTCAAAGGGCCGTGAACACTTGGCCGTAAACACCATTAGGTGGCCATACACCCCTTATATGCAATCCTTAGTACTTTTAACACGTCAATCTAAGTGTTTCCTAA
Source organism: Lactuca virosa (assembly GCF_052849685.1). Taxonomy (NCBI): domain Eukaryota; kingdom Viridiplantae; phylum Streptophyta; class Magnoliopsida; order Asterales; family Asteraceae; genus Lactuca; species Lactuca virosa. Next base: position 267,842,204 of record NC_136434.1, read on the forward strand.
GTCCTAGGGTGTTTTTTCTTACATGATTAGTGGTTTAAACACTAATTATATACATATATGTGTCATTATATGCTTATTAGGATCCATTGTGCTCAAGTCTTCACTTGACACTTAGCATCCTACAAACCGATCGTTCATTTGTATAACTTACTACAGGTGAGTTCATACCCCCGTATTTTCATAGTTTTTACTGTTTGGGGGGGGGGGGATACAAGTCTAACACAAAGTTCTTGTGTTATAAACAAGTGATTTCAAATATCTTATCAAAATGGATTTCAGTTATCATCAAATCAAATGGTTTTCAATGTTTGTTTCAAAACGACATCAAGTCACTAAAAATAGATTTCAAAATATCAAACTTCTTTTAATTGTTTTTATAAACTTTTATTTCTCCCAAAAATCATACTAGTATATATATATATATATATATATATATATATATATATATATATATATATATATATATATATATATATATATATATATATATATATATATATATATATATATATAAATAAGATTTAAAAGGCTTAGGACTGATAACCCACTTTGGTTCATTTTCCTTGTTTGGATGTGGGATTATAAGTATCAGTTATTTGTCCGAGTGTCATTTAAATTTTACTTATATATAATTGTATATGTATACAAGTATAAAAGTTAGTTCATTAAGTTCAATTACCCTTTGTAACATGTTGAGAAAGGGGCTACATTCATGAATACTCGTTATCTAATCAGAAAGTACATATAAATTATAATAGGTATAATTTATGACTCTCAGAACATTAAATCACGATCCAAGTATACTAAAGTACATTAATTTACAAGAAAAAAGGTTTGATTTAAAACTATTCAAGGGTATACATCTTTCAGATAAATGTTAAGCATACTAATTCAAGAACATACAGTCAGTCATTTATTTCAGAAAGATTGGGTTTTTCATAACTATTATACATGTAACGTTTATATGCTTTTATGAGTCAAGTAGTACAGGTTGTTTAATTCATTTAAACAATATAGTTAAAGTCCTGACATTATAACCAAAATCTCCAGTCGTGGATCGAAACAATGTGTGTATAGATCTATATTGGGATTGACAACCCCGCACTCGGACTGCTAGCTACAGTCAGGCATACACGCCTGTGAGTGACAAATTGTTATCAACATGTTTACAGCGCATTCATAGCGTTGGGTCAGGCCACCTAGTCAGTATGGTTATAATAACTCATATAAAGATATTAACAACACGCTAGTGTATAATTAACTAAACTTAAGTACCTTTTCAAAGTACTAGCTTACAAGATACAGTTTACAGTATTACATTGGTTTACAAATAGAACAGTTTTATGTATCAAAAACTACTTTTCATATATAGTAGAAAATATAGGATTTTCTGGAACAGTTTACATATTCAAGAAACAGAAACATTCTTTCCATATAAATACTTATGCACTCACTCAAATTTATGTTGATACTCTCTTTTCAAATTACTTGTATTCTCAGGGAATCAGTAGACAGGTACTCCCCGAGCTTTTGACAAGATGGAGCCATTTATGTTATGTCTTTTTCTTTTGTATAACTATTTGGTTTCAGTATACTATAATGAAACACATGTAAATACTTATACTTTTTAAATACAGTGGTTGTTTGTACTCTGATTACTATAATGCATGTGTTGTGATACTACAAATGAAGTCCTCTACCCCCTGACGTTTCTGCCATCTGGTTTAGGGGTGTGACAGATTGGTATCAGAGCATTTTTTATAGTGAACTCAATATATCATTCCATAAAAGATATACAAACTATAAATACATTTGGGGCTGAGAGCTCTGACTATAAGTATACTTTTTAAAAATTTATGTATTTTTATAAGAAGTATACTAACACTCATATCTGCAAGTACAATATCACAGTCATAAGAACTTAAAAGTATTTGGATGTTGAACATTACAGTCAAACCTGGGCATTTATGTAATCATATCTGGATTTAATATAGCCTGATCAACTATATTGATTTAAGATATGACCAACATGTGTTTGGGAGTGATAGTGGTATTGTGACATGTCTAAAACTTACCAATTATACATATTCAGAAGAACTCTAGAACAGAACATAAAGATTAAAATATTATAGGGGTATTTTAGGCACCATATACTAATAACAAACATGTGAAAACAATAGAACAATTAAGGGTAGAACTATAAATATTAAGGGTATTTTAGGCACTATATACTAATAACAAACATGTGAAAACAATAGAACAATTAAGGGTAGAACTATAAATATTAAGGGTATATTACAATTATATATAATTAAAGTTATATAGACTTAGAATATGTGATTTAGCTTCATTTCATGTTCCTTGTTTGGTTGTGGATTTAGAGTCCGGTCATTTAATCAAAGGTCGAATATACCCAAGTTATATATAATTAGTATACACTTTATAATTAGAGTAATATCTAGAACATTTCATACATTACTTGTTAACTGTAGGTCTCTCTCGTAGAAACTTGTATCATTCGTTACTAACAATATTCTATATCTCTTATCCCTATTCTCGTTTATATAACAATGGCTGGATTTCATTTACCCGGAGACTCGTACTTCCCCGATCAAGAATAATATGCAGAGCTAGAAGAAAATTATGAAATTCCCTTAGATGATGATTTTGCAGAAAAGTTTCCTGAAGACAATGATTCCGAATCAGAAGCCTGTAATCCACCACCAGTTGCTCAAAATCCTAACCCTCGTCCGACTTTTCAAGGCCCGACACGTCCGTGGGTGGAAAGCCTGGAAACATGGAGTCAAGAGCAGGGTCAACCCATGCCATACAACGGAGACCGAAGCTTCTACAACTTGAGCGAAGGAGGCTCAGCAGATAGAGTCCTGCTAATTCTGGTCTGTAGGGTTGCTTGAAATGAAATACAGGGTAGGACAGCCATCAACCGTATTATGGAAGTTGATGCCAATTCAAGAGTTAATACAGTCCGCATTCATCGTCTTGAAGATGCTCATGACAGAGCTACGAGAGACAATGAGTCTCTGTTGCAAGAGTTAGCCGTAACTCGAGCTGAAGTCATAGAGCTTCAAACACGTCTGACAGTATATGAGAGACATCTGCTTGTTGTGGAACGTCAACTGGCGGAGTTGAGGTTTCGTCCAAGTGGTACCCATCGCCATTTGAAGATGCTCTACTCATTTCATGTTCACTCTTTTGGTTATAATTTAAGTCTACGGATAGGTTCTAGCATTATTTTTCATGTTTTTCAGTAAGACCACGAAATTTTTTATTTCGGTGGGTCTGTATGATGTCGATGTTTTTCTTAGAATTTGGTGTATTGTAGACCTGTTTACGGTCAAATTTTCCAGATATTATGTATTCAATACACCAATTTAATCGACATGCATTTGCTTACTCTCTGAAAAATAACCATTCAATTTTATATCATTCTGTTACAAGTTGTACTTGTCGTAGACTTCTATTTCCAATTCATTACAAGATTCATGTTGGACTATATATTTTAGTTCAGAGATATCAAAATTTATATTCACTCTCGATATCTTACCATCCTTGTATCTTTTGACTTTTATAGAAAAAGATGTATCCTCGTAGAAATCCAAGACGTAACACTGTTAATGAAGCACCGGTGCCATCTCCGCCACCACCTCCTCAGTTCGAAGCCGCTATGTTCCAAACGGCCGTCACGGCGGCTGTAGCTGCTGCCATGTCACATATCAATACTCCTGGTGCTAGTGGGTCGGGAGCTGGTGCACATCCTTCAAACCATGGCGAGAGTCATGGTCATTTGCAAGAGTGCACTTACAAAGATTTTTCCAATGCCAAACCCAGGACCTTTAATGGGACTGGGGGAGTTATGGTGTTAAAACAGTGGATAGAGAAGACAGAAGCAATTTTTGAAATCTGCTCCTGCCCAGAGAGCAGCAAAGTCAAATTCGCTGCTTGTACTTTTTCGGATAGAGCTTTAACGTGTTGGAATGGCCACGTTAAGTCACTTACTCTAGTAGTGGCTAACTCGATCAGCTGGGAGAACTTAAAAGCCATGCTTATGCGGCACTACTGTCCGTGAGGGGAAATTCAGAAGCTCGAGCAGGAGCTCTGGGGTCTTACGATGGTTGGTTCTGACATATCAACCTATACTAGTAGATTCTGTGATCTGGCAATTCTTTGTCCAGATATGGTTCCTCTCGAAAGCAAAAAGATTGAGAGATATATTTGGGGTATGTCGCCCCAAATTTAGTCAAGTGTTTTAGCTTCGAAGCCTATTACTTTTGACAGTGCCAAGGAGCTGGCACAATCTCTTATCGACCACGGAGCCCGTCAAAACTCAGTGGTTACTGTACCAGAACAACCGAAGGGAAACAACAACATCAACAATGACAACAACAACAGCAAGAAGAAGGGTAGGAACAAGAGGAAGTGCAATTTTCACCATACCTGCTGCTATTCCCGTTAACCCTGCACCAGCTAAGCCATATGCTGGTAATCTCCCTAAGTGCAACAAGTGCAATTTTCACCATAATGGAAATTGCAGGGAAATGCAGTGTCGTAACTGCAACAGAAAATGGCATACTGCCCGATTCTGTAGAGCACCACCCCAACTACTTAACCAAGTACCTACCGCTGGAGTAGGTCAAACATGCTACCAGTGTGGTGAAGTGGGGCATTTCAAGAGAGATTGTCCTAAAGCTGGAAATGTCGGTGGAGTTAGGAGAATTTTAGCATTGGGTCACGAAGAAGCAGTAGCGGATCACGCAGTAGTCACGGGTACGTTCCTTCTCAACAACATTTATGCATGCATTCTATTTGATTGTGGTGCTGAGAAGAGTTTTGTGAGCCATAATTTCAAACACTTGTTAAATCAAAACTCCCAACCACTAAAAGAAACATTCTCAGTCGAAATGGCTAATGGGAAATCTGAATCCACCAACGATATATACATAGGATGTACTCTTACCTTGAATAACTTTTCGTTCCCAATAGACCTTATGTCGGTCTCTATCAAAAGTGTCGATGTCATAATAGGTATGGATTGGATGTGTCCTAACCATGCTGACATCCTATGCTATGAAAGAGACATTCGTCTGAACTTGCCAACTAACAAAACTCTTGTTATTTATGACGACAAACCCAGAATGAACCTCCAGATCGTTTCTTGCATCAAGGCACAGAAGTACCTTCGTAAAGAGTACTGTGCTTTCTTAGCTCACGTGCTAGACAAAAAGCAAGAAATGAAAGATATCGCGAGCATACCTGAGGTCTACAAATTTCCCGACATTTTTCCCGATGATCTTCCAGGAGTGCCTCCTGAACGACAAGTCGAATTCAGAATCGACTTAATCCCTGGGGCTACCCCTCTAGCTAAATCCCCCTATCGTCTTGCACCTTCTGAAATGCAGGAATTATCCAGCCAACTTAATGAACTCCTTAGCAAAGGTTTTATAAGACCAAGCTTCTCACCCTGGGGAGCACCGGTCTTGTTCGTGAAGAAGAAGGATGGATCATTACGTATGTGCACAAACTACCGTGAGCTGAATAAACTTACCATTAAGAATCGTTACCCTCTGCCTCACATTGACGATCTGTTCAACCAACTTCAGGGTGCGAGCTACTTCTCAAAGATAGACTTAAGATCCGGGTATCACCAGTTACGGATTTTGGAGGATGATATTCCCAAAACCGCGTTCAGAACTCGTTATGGTCATTACGAGTTCGTAGTGATGCCATTCGGATTGACGAATGCACCTGGTGTGTTCATGGATCTAATGAACAGAGTGTGTCGTCCATTCCTGGACAAATTCGTCATAGTCTTTATCGACGACATCCTTATCTACTCAAGAAGTGAAGAGGAACATAGCCAACATCTTCGTCAAGTATTGCAAACTCTTAGATCAGAAAAACTCTACGCGAAGTTTTCAAAGTGTGAATTTTGGATCAGGAAGGTTGATTTCCTAGGTCACATGGTCAGTTTAGAAGGAATACACGTCGATCCTTCCAAAATAAAGGCCATTGAAAACTGGTCAGCACCCAAAACACCTACAGAAATCCGTCAATTCTTAGGTCTTGCTGGCTATTATCGCAGATTCATTCAGAATTTCTCTCGAATAGCTAAGCCTCTTACCACCCTGACGCAAAAAGGTGTAACTTTTAGCTGGGGAGAAAAGCAAGAAACAACGTTCCAAACATTGAAACGAGCTTGGTGTAGTGCACCGATCCTGTCTCTTCCTGAAGGGATAGAGGATTTCGTAGTGTACTGTGATGCTTCTAATCAAGGACTTGGATGTGTTCTTATGCAAAGAGGAAATGTTATATCCTATGCCTCAAGACAGCTAAAGACACATGAAGTCAACTATACAACACATGACCTTGAACTAGGAGCAGTAATATTTTCTCTGAAGATCTGGAGACATTACTTATATGGCACGAAATGCACAGTATTCACGGACCATAAAAGTCTCCAACATATCTTCAATCAGAAAGAGTTGAACATGAGACAACGACGATGGGTGGAGCTAATGAACGACTACGATTGTGAAATTCTTTATCACCCTGGTAAAGCTAACGTAGTAGCTGATGCCCTTAGTAGAAAAGAATACTCGGGATGACGAGTAAAGTCGTTAACCATGACAATCTATTCACATCTGTCCACACAGATCAGAGAGGCTCAACTCGAGGCCTTAAAACCTGAAAATGTGGCGGGTGAAACCTTGAGAGGAGTGGATAAAAACTTTAAAGTCAGGGATGATGGAGTCTATTGTTTCATGAACCGGATATGGACACCAAAGTTTGGTGGTTACAGAGACGTGGTTATGAATGAGGCACACAAAACCCAATACTCCATTCATCCGGATTCAGAAAAGATGTACCTGGACCTCAAGAAACTATACTTGTGGCCTAACATGAAGGCCGAAATTGCTACCTTTGTGGGCAAGTGCCTTACTTGTGCCAAGGTCAAGGTAGAATACCAGAAACCTTCAGCTTTATTACAACAACCTGAAATCCCTGAATGGAAGTGGGAACGGATTACAATAGATTTCATAACCAAGTTACCCAAAACATCGGGTGGTTATGATACCATTTGGGTAATCGTCGATAGATTAACCAAATCCGCGCACTTCTTACCAATCAAAGAGACCGACAAGATGGAGAAGCTAACAAGAACTTACCTCAAAGAAATTGTTAGACTGCATGGTGTGCCAATATCTATTATTTCTGACCGAGATAGTAGATTCACTTCTCGTTTTTTGGCAGTCTTTACAAAAATCTTTGGGAACTAAGATGGACATGAGTACAGCCTACCATCCACAAACTAGCGGACAAAGTGAGAGGACGATTCAAACTTTAGAAGATATGTTGCGAGCTTGTGTGATATAATTTGGAAAAGCATGGGATACTCATTTACCCCTTGTCGAATTCTCCTATAATAACTGTTATCACACTAGCATAAAGGTTGCTCCTTTTGAAGCTCTCTATGGCCGCAAGTGCAGATCTCCTCTGTGTTGGGCTGAAGTAGGTGAGACGCAGCTGGATAGAAGTCAAGTTCCTGACAGTACTCTCACTGGTCCGGAAATCATTCGTTAAACCACGGACAAAATCGTATAAATCCGAGAGCGACTTAAAGCTTCCAGAGATAGACAGAAAAGCTACGCTGACAAAAGAAGAAAACCTTTGGAATTCCAGGTTGGAGATCGCGTCATGTTGAAAGTCTCACCCTGGAAAGGCATGATACGCTTTGGGAAGCGTGACAAGATTAATCGATGATACATAGGACCATTCGATATTCTTGCTAGAATCGGTCCAGTAGCTTACAAACTCTGACTACCTCGAGAACTAAGCAACATACATCCTGTTTTCCACGTATCGAAATTGAAAAAGTGTCTGTCCGACGAGACTCTTGTTATCCCACTCGACGAGATCGAGATTGACGAGAGCCTCAACTTCATGGACCGAGAGGTCAAGCAAATCAAGCAAAGTCGTATCCCGATAGTGAAGGTTCGCTGGAATGCCAAGCGAGGACCTGAATTCACTTGGGAGCGTGAGGATCAAATGAAACTGAAATATCCTCATCTTTTCGTTAAGTTATTTGTAATAGCTTATTTGTTAAACTCTAATTTCGGGACAAAATTCTCTCTAACCGGGGGGGGGGGATGATGTGACAACCCGAAATTTCTATCTTGAATAGTTGTTCAAATCAATCAAGGTTGGACTCATTTTGCTATCTTCTAGCATTGTTTAGAGTCAATTAGAGCGTTTTAAGCCTAGTACATCCAAGAAATGAGTGTTAGGAAGTAGCTGCTTGAGCCCATTCTGCACCAAGCAAGCCATAAACTTCATCATGTGGAGTTTACGACCACACCATATGATTTTATGGCCGTAAACTCAAGGTGGCCGTAAACTCATGCTATAAATATGATATTCCATCCTTATTCCTCTTTATTCACCATTTCAACCTCAAGAACTTGAATTCTCTCTCAAGTATCATAGAATCTTCATTTTTATCTTCCAAAAATGTAAGTGTTTCATCCCTTGTTTATTTGATACATCTCATTATCTAGTATCACCCTTTGATTTCATCCATTAACTTCATCTTTTGGTTTTGATCTTCAAGATCACCAAGAACACCTACTAAGTTCTTGGACTTCAAACACCCCTAAAGGCTTCTAAACTCGTAAGTACCTTCCTATGTGCATTACTTACTAGTTCTGCTACTTGAAATCATCCAATATCCAAGATCAAAGAGAGTTTACAGCCAAGAGCATCTCCCTTGGGCGTAAACCCTTGTTAAGTCTTCTAGTTGGACATAAACTCTTCCTTAAGGATTGGATTGGGACTAGAACACTTCTATGATGTTTGTATGACCTTAAATCACTTTTTGGCACAAAACTTCTTGAGTTTACGACCGCAAACTCATAGGGCCATAAACCCTATGGCCGCAAACTCATAGGGCCGTCAACCCTATGGCCGCAAACTCAAAGGGCCGTGAACACTTGGCCGTAAACACCATTAGGTGGCCATACACCCCTTATATGCATTCCTTAGTACTTTTAACACTTCAATCTAAGTGTTTCCTAAGTCCTAGGGTGTTTTTCCTTACATGATTATTTGTTTAAACAGTAATTATATACATATATGTGTCATTATATGCTTATTAGGATCCATTGTGCTCAAGTCTTCACTTGACACTTACCATCCTACAAACCGATCTTTCATTCGTATAACTTACTACAGGTGAGTTCACACCCCCGTATTTTCATAGTTTTTACTGTTTTAGGGGGGGGATACAAGTCTAACACAAAGTTCTTGTGTTATAAACAAGTGATTTCAAATATCTTATCAAAATGGATTTCAGTTATCATCAAATCAAATCCTTTTCAATGTTTGTTTCAAAACGACATCAAGTCACTAAAAATGGATTTCAAAATATCAAACTTCTTTTAATTGTTTTTATAAACTTTTATTTCTCCCAAAAATCATACTAGTATATATATATATATATATATATATATATATATATATATATATATATATATATATATATTTATATAAATAAGATTTAAAAGGCTTAGAAATGATAACCCACTCTGGTTCCTTTTCCTTGTTTGGATGTGGGATTATAAGTATTAGTTATTTGTCCGAGTGTCATTTAAATTTTACTTATATATAATTGTATATGTATACAAGTATAAAAGTTAGTTCATTAAGTTCAATTACCCTTTGTAACATGTTGAGAAAGGGGTTACATTCATGAATACTCGTTATCTAATCAGAAAGTACATATAAATTATAATAGGTATAATTTATGACTCTCAGAACATTAAATCACGATCCAAGTATACTAAAGTACATTAATTTACAAGAAAAAAGGTTTGATTTAAAACTATTCAAGGGTATACATCTTTCAGATAAATGTTAAGCATACTAATTCAAGAACATACAGTCAGTAATTTATTTCAGAAAGATTGGGTTTTTCATAACTATTATACATGTAACGTTTATATGCTTTTATGAGTCAAGTAGTACAGGTTGTTTAATTCATTTAAACAATATAGTTAAAGTCCTGACATTATAACCAAAATCTCCAGTCGGGGATCGAAACAATGTGTGTATAGATCTATATTGGGATTGACAACCCCGCACTCGGACTGCTAGCTACAGTCAGGCATACACGCCTGTGAGTGACAAATTGTTATCAACATGTTTACAGCGCATTCATAGCGTTGGGTCAGCACACCTAGTCAGTCTGGTTATAATAACTCATATAAAGATATTAACAACACGTTAGTGTATAATTAACTAAACTTAAGTACCTTTTCAAAGTACTAGCTTACAAGATACAGTTTACAGTATTACATTGGTTTACAAATAGAACAGTTTTATGTATCAAAAACTATTTTTCATATAAAACAAAAAATATAGGATTTTCTGGAACAGCTTACATATTCAAGAAACAGAAACATTCTTTCAATATAAATACATATGCACTCACTCAACTTTATGTTGATACTCTCTTTTGAAATTACTTGTATTATCAAGGAATTAGTAGACAGGTACTCCCCGAGCTTTTGAGAAGATGGAGCCATTTATGTCATGTCTTTTTCTTTTGTATAACTATTTGGTTTCAGTATACTATAATGAAACACATGTAAATACTTATACGTTTTAAATACAGTGGTTGTTTGTACTCTGATTACTATAATGCATGTGTTGTGATACTACAAATGAAGTCCTCCACCCCCGAATGTTTCTGCCGTCTGGTTTGGGGGTGTGACAGAATGCGCCCAGACACTCATCCAAAATCTCCATAATCCCCTCCTTGACCATTCCGAAGATCATAAGAGTCTGCTTCAAAATGCCACGGGTAACCTCCAACGAGATAAACCCCCACATCTGCTCATCAATCGGCCAAGTACCTGCACCTGAGCCCGGACCAGAATCTGAACCTCCTCCCGCGTGCTCATCAACGTTATGAGAATCAGTCATACAAATGACCGAAACATACTCAAGGATTCTCAATCCATAGACTTCATGGATTCTTCGTGACTCTCCTCGACTCGGGTATGGATCTTGTGCTTTCATTAGTATGGGCCCAGCACTACCTTCCACAACTATCCATAATTTCCTCAAGAATTATCCCGAATTGTAACGCTTGGTTCAAGTATTGGTCAGTTTTCAACATTTTTAGGGTTTTGTGCATGGACTCGACGAGTTGGGGAGCTCCAACTCGTCGAGTAGAGACTATTATGATGGACGCGGAATTTCAATCCTACTTGACGAGTCGGAACGCCCTGACTCGACGAGTAGGCTCTGTAGATAGAAACCCTAATTTTCAGGGGTTTGTACCCTAGTAAAGGACTTATGGCTCATTTGTAGCCTCCCTCATCGTCCTTACAGTCCAGAAAGAAACCCTAGCCACATAGTTGAGCTTCCTTGAGTGTGTGTGAGCCTTAGAGAGTGAAATTTGTGCCCTTGAAGAGGAAAACTTGAAGGTTGAGGAGCTTAAAGAGAGGAGAAGGCTTGGGATCCAACATCTACAGGTTGTGAGCATCCATTTAGAGGTATAAAGTTACCACCTTGATCTCTATTTTCTTAGATCTCATTTCATGTAAGGTTATGGTCACTTTTGGGTGCAAAATGGGGTCAAACTTGGATCTAGACTTATCACAAGGATATGGTTCCAGATCTGGACCTCTCTAGGTCCCCAATGACATAAAGTCGCTCTCTTAATTCAACTTAGGCCCTTTCCATGCACTAAAACCTTTTAGGAAGCCTAGTTTTGATGTTATAGCCTTGAAGGACCTTGCATGCACGTAAAGTTTGCAACTTTACGTGGTATCTACACTTGGGGAGGTTAGATCTGAAGTTTGGGACCTTAGATCCCACTAAAAAGGGCTTAACATGAAAGGGATTGCAGGAACTCGTCGAGTCCCTTAGTTGACTCGATGAGTCGGGGTAGTGTTTGCCCGTTTTTGAGTTCTGACTAAGTGCAATAAAGGATTAGGGTTTGGTCTGAATGGACTTTTGGTTTTCTGGATAGTTGATGAACTCGACGAGTCACTAGGATGACTCGGCGAGTTGACTCAGATTCAGTGGAATGGACTCGGGAGGAACTAGACGAGTTAGATAGGTAACTCGGCGAGTTGAAGGGTTATTAAGTTAACTCGATGAGTTGTTGGATACACTCGACGAGTTGTGGTCAACATGGACTGTTGACCTTGACTGTTGACTTTGACTTTGACCAAGGAGTTGACTAGGGTCGACCATTCAATATTCAAGGCCTTTTTGGTATTGGGCCCTCACGGATCAGGTCCATTGATGGATTTATGGACATTATAGTGTTGGGCTTTCGTTTGGGCTTGGGCCTTAGTATTGGATCAAACTGGGCCAATGGTAGAATGCTCATCTTACCCCATATATGGATTAGGGATTACAATATGGAACCCAATTTGCTAATTGGGTATACTGATTGGTATTGATAGCTCAGAAAGTCGGTAGGGCAGCAGCTAAGGATGTCATTCGGGAAGCTTCTGCATTCGAGGTGAGTCTTCTCATCATACCAATGGGTCTAAGGCACCAAGGCCGACCCATTTATCTAGTTGTGATGATTATTGCGGATGTTCTATTGATACATTATGTATTTATGTGAAGACCATGTGGGGGTTCCCATGGCAAGTAGTTATATATGTGGTATGCTAGTTGATTGTGTAGTATTCGATATGCTAGTTGTCTTTGTGATACTTGCATGGAAGACATAGGGGGGTTCCCGAGGCAGTTGGATATAAGCCTATGTGGGGGTTCCTATGGAATTCCAGGCTAAGACCACGTGGGGGTTCCCGTGGCATTAGTATAATACCTTGGAGGGTTTCCATGGCATCCTAGTATATTTGTATGTGTAGTTGTATTATGTGTTGCTTGGTAGTAAAGACCATGTGGAGGTTCCCATGGCAGGAAGACCATGTGTGGGTTCCCATGGTAGGTAGTTAACACCACGTGGGGGTTCAAGTGGCACTAGGTGTAAGACCTTGGAGGGTTTCCATGGCTTCCTTATATGTTTGTATGCATGGCTTATGTGATATATATGTAGCTTTTATAGCTAATATGATATGTGTTATGTGGATTGTGTGTGGGGTATGCTCTGGGGGACACACTAAGCTTCGTGCTTATGGTTTACAGTTTTGGTTTTAGGTATCATCGATTTGGAAAGGAAGGGCACAGCTTGATCGCAACACATACACCCATGTTTTCCGCGTTGACTGATTTTGGGATGAACTCTGATAAATGTTTGCACTAACGTTGTTTTGGATGTCTTGATTAAATGATATTTATGTTTTGACTATATTAAAAATGAAAATTTTACTCCTGATTTTTGGGGCGTTACAGGTTGGTATCAGGGCCATGGTTTGAGGGATTCATACATACTTTCGGGTGTGTCTGAACTCAAACTGAGGATCTGTTAAGTTTTCAAAGGAAAAATATTTTCAAGGAAAAGTTTTCTAAGACAAGAAAAGTGTTTGGTGCATGCAATCAGTCGAGATCAAGTAAGTTTCCCCAGAATACCCACATATGTTATCTGTTATGATTTGATTTGTGAATCTGAGTATCGCATGCTGGTTAGGGCTAGGGGAGATATCTCTATATGTTGTATGAGCTGGTAGACTTGTATGCTGGTGTTGAGTAGTCAGCGATAGATTGACCTGATATGTGATGCTTGTAGCCTTGGGGATACTGGACGCCATGCTAGAATCAGAATGATTATTGATATGGATAACTGCTAATTGTATGTTTTGAAAATTATATACGGCTAGGATATTATATCCTTAGAATCTGGTTTGGCTCGTTCGAAGTTCTGTGTACAATTTGCATGCCTAAAGCAGCTGGCAGTGAGGATGGGTTGAGGTGGATAGCATGGATAGTGGTACGAGGACTGAATGTCCGATGATGGTTTCACAGGTTGGAGAGTACCCTAGGGAGAGCCTAGGATGAGATTAGTGACAGGTGTTACTGTTGGATTAGTGTCTAAGTCCATAACTACATTTGGTATGTACTTGACCTGATTGTGAGCATGGTCCTTTTGGGTTGCCTTCACCATAGCAACTAAAACGATGAATGAAGGAGAAAGAGGATTAATTATGATTTATTAATATATTATATGAATAATATATTAAAACAGAAATCATATTGTTTAATTAATATTAGTCAAGAATTAATTGAGAATTAATTTTGTGGCTAAAAGAGATTAATTAAATAAAGGGGATTGATATTGTAATTATATGATAATTGCATAAATGGGCTAATGGACTCCATAGAAGTTGGAGTGGACGAAATCTATGGGGAAACCCATAAGAATTCGTCCAAGGCTTCTAAGGAGGGAGTCCATGGACTGGTTAGGGCCTAAGCAGTCAGATTAGGGTCTCCAAGTTCAAAACCCTAATAGCCTCACTATATAAGGAACCCCTAAGGCCCCAAAAACGTGTAGAAGTAATTCCTAAGGGTTCTTAGACGTTTTTGGTGCTCCTCCTCCTTCTCTTAAGTCATCTTGTTGCTCATGGTATTTGTGACTCCATTAGAGGTGCAACATTTGAGGCACTAAGCTTTCAAGAGTCAAGATCAAGAGGAATTGAGATTGTTATTGCTACATAACAATCAAGGTAAGATCTAAACCCTAATTTCATATGTTATATTCGAAATCGGTATGTTAGATTTAGTTTTTTCAAGTCTTGGAAGATAATTGCATGTATGATTAGAAGAACTAGATCCAAGCATTAGGGTTTGCATGTACACCATAGGATTGATGTATTGATCAAAACCCATCAGTGGTATCAGAGCCTAGGATGTTCTTCTATTGTATTTGATGCAAAATTAAGTTTTCAAAGCTGAATAATTGCAAATTTCGAATCTGACCTGATTCACGTCGTGAATTCAGTCTGACAACATATTTTCAAATTAAACTAGACTCACGTCGTGAACACAGTGTGTTCACCTCGTGAATTCAGTCTGACATCATGATTTTGAAAATTTTGCCTTAATTTGCTTTGGATAATTACCATAAATTATTTTTTCAAATTAAAATTAGATTTTTATATTATCGCAATTGATATCCTAATCAAAATTAATGGCTATTTGTCATCAATAAGATAATTACTTGTTTTATAAGATAAATTTAATTATTTGTATTTTTTGATTTGAATTATCTTGAAAAAAATTGAATTAGGTCAAAATTAGATAATCACCAATTATTTGATTAATTGTATTATTTGTAATTTGATCTATAAGGTTTTGAAAAGTTTCAAAACTTGCCCTCAAGTTTTGGAATTTAAAATTTTGATTAAAAGTTTTAATTTTGAAATGTTAAATTCTAAAACTCTAGTATTTGAATAGTTTAAATTGCACCCTTATGGTTTTATTAAATTAATTAAGTGTTTAATTAAAAGAGGTAATTAATAAATCCATAATTATATGGTTTAAGTTTAATTAAATTAAAAGTATAATTTATTAAATTAGACCACCTAGTATTTTAAAAGTGTAAAATACACCCTTATATTATATATAAAATTAAAAGTATAATATTATATACGTATGAGTAAAGAGTCAGTGTTACCGTTAGTAGGCTCATTCACGAAGCTGGTCTCTAAGGGGTGTTTACGGAATTTGCCTATAAAATGGCGATTGAATGGGTATCCACTCTTACCCACCGCACTCTTGACTAGTGGAGGGTCGTTAGCCGAACGGGTAGGATATGACACAACCTTCCATTATAAGTATAATGAAATACGAAGTAACTAAACGTTTTTATAAATTTCCAAATCTTAGTTACTTTAGGAAAAGTAAATTTGATGCAATTCCATGAAATTACACTTTGTACCCTTGCTAAGACGTTAATGGAGCGTGTGTGGTTAACCGGCACACTAATTTGGCTCTAAGCAAAGGTCGCAAAGGGTGACTCGATGTTTGTCATAGATCGATGGAGCGTGTGTGGTTAACCGGCACGTCGATTAGGTGACTGTAACATTGGGGGCACCATGTACATTTGCATGGTTATTCACACCCGGTTTGTGATCCTCGACATCCCAGTCACAAACTTGTGGGGCATATCGAGATTTAAACATGTCATTGAAAAGTTCAATGAATCTCAAAAGATCTATGAGTTTCAACTCATTTAAAACTTAAACCTTCAATTTTCGTTTTTCATGTTGGAAACTGGTAAATCGTCATTTACCTACCTTCAAATGTTCTGCAATTTGGATTACGGCATCCCTCTTCCAAATTGTAGAATATTGTGTTGGGTCCTAGCCTTAATATCTCATTTGGGTGTTTTATTAAGGACTCAATCAACTAACTTGAATTTTCTCCCGTTTTGTAGATGTCAAAGTCTGACAACTATGGTCTTTCTGAATCCGTTGGAAAAAGTTTTCCACTTGAAGATGGTGTTCCACGATTGGATTGTGGAAATGGAAATCACTCTTCACTTCCTCCACCTCCTCCAATAATTCTCCCTGACCCACGTGTTCGAAGACTTGAAAAGTTCAAGGTCACTCAAGCCCTATTGGCGAAAAGACACGAAGATGGAAAGTCGGTATGCGCTCATGTATTGGATATGAAGTTGCATATTGACAGATTGGGAATGTTGTGCGTCGATGTATCGGAAAAGTTGGGTGTTGACTTGGTTCTTCACTCACTTCCCGAATCATATGGTAAGTTTGTTAGAGAGTACTATATGATGGACCACGACATGACCATCATTGATTTGACTTATTTGTGTATTGCTGCTAAATCAGAAATGATTTGGCGCACTGGTCGAGCAAATTTGTCTGGTAAATCAATATCCCAACCTTCTATGAGCAATACCAACATTGGAAGTCCAGAAAAGTTTTCTCTACGCAAGAGAAAGGATGAGTCAGAGATATTTCCGTGTACGATTCGAAAAAAATCCATATGTTTCTACTGCCAAAAGAGGGGGCATTAGTTACGAAGCTGCCCTGACTACCTGAGAGATCTAAGAGATGGGAGAGTCAAGATGTATGACTCTGCTTCAGGTAAAATCCACTGTCTAACTCTATTAAGTTTTCTATTTTAGATTCTTAATACATGATATGATAAGATTACATTTTGATGTTTTGTAGGATCGAAGAAAAGAAAGGAAGCTTAAAGAAAGAAGTGAGCTGAGTCTGATCGCGAAGAAATGGATTACGATCGCATGGATTCGAAGATCGGAATTTTGAGCTGCAACTTTTAGAGTTATGATAGATTTCCTAGGAATATGTAATAGCATAGTTTTTCCATTTGAATTGTAAGGACAAGTTTTCCGCACCCTTTTATAAATAAAATAAATTTTGAGTTTTGTCTTATTTATATCTCCTTGCAATGTCATTTGTAAAAATTGATGCTTGTGTGTTTCTATTATAAGAAATATTAAGTGGATGTGATTCTTAGTTATGTCATTTTTGGTAGTCTCGTAATTGTCTAAGTAAGGAAAGATTCCCATCGCCCAAGTTTCAATTGGACAGAAGCTTTGAATCATATGATTTGAGTCATGTGATGTATGCAAATCTTGGTACTTAGAAAACTTAAGACTAATTCCTTGACAAAGAGTCAAGTGAAGGACTAGGAGATCGAGTTCACAATGTTGTGCACTCGTCAAGTCCACCATAAATAACAATAAGATTATTTGTCATATTTACTAAAAAGATTAGTAAATTTGGTTACGCTTACAAGATTAAGTGTAATTCTGAATCATTGAAAAGTTTCAATGAATGACAGAACGAATAAGAAGAATCAAGAAGGCAGAAAGATAAAAGGTTTCTCCAATCTAGAAAGAAGGGAGAGTACTTTTGTATCGTGTTTTATGATCGTCTTAGTGATTATAAGCACCATATTACAATTCATCCTCTAAGGACACCTTAGTGCATTAGTATCGCTAAGAAGAGGAATCGGGAATTTCTGAAGTGGTTAAGTCAATAAAACGAATCATACTTCGTTCCAAAATAAAGTCTTAGACTCATACTCCAAGTTTGTGACTTGAGTGACATAATCCTAAGTAGGAATGTTCTTACTTTTGCAGATTTTGGTGAGTTGTGATGTCTTGGATAAGACAAAGACCAACCAATACAAATTTTGTGTAGTTTTATCTTGATAAAGACAACACTAACTCTTGAGTATTTGTTTATCAAAAAATGTTTCTTGATAAGAGAATCTTATATGTCAAGAGGACAGTGGGAGTATTAAAAGATCTTGAAAGGTTTCAAGAACTAATCAAGAGTAAACCTATTGTTAATCACTAGCACACGACTTGAGGTTTGTAACCTATCGTGTTGACATAAGTATGTTTCTGTGCCATTCCAATTTTAAGTCAGCTATACATGTGAGTTCTATGATAGATTGCGTAAGGCAAAGCACCTTGATCAATGGAAAGTACATGTATATGTAAGGGTGAGCTGCTCAATAACTTGGAAGCAATAGTGGGACCCTTGATGGCAAGAAATTAATAATGAACAAGTTCAGTCCATATGAGTTTGGATTTGTCACAAACATTGTCTTATGATGATGGTTATGACAAATTCACATGGATAGGAAAACATACACCATAAAATCTAAGTGTCGTGAGGTTTCTCTCCTTCATGAAAATGATTGTGAGGAAACGCTTTCACTAGGAAGATTTTAAGGAGATAGCGATTATGTAAATTGCATTCTCAAATTCGATTATGATTATGACATCCCTCTTCATAGTTCGAATTGTGAGATTTGGCAATCATCTTGAACATTCGAGACTTATTGCTATAAGTTCTAGAATTGTTTAGACACACATGTGAGTTATCTAAGGAAAGGTGTATGAATTTGAGAAGCTTAGATAAAGGCTTATCAAAGCATCTCATATCAGAAACATGAACTTGGTTTAAGGAAGTCAATAAGTATTGTTTTCTAAAAGTTTAGCCAATTTCTGAATACATGTCAAAGCTAGTGGGAGCATAAGTGTTATGTTAGTGGGAGCATGATCATTATGTCAAGTATTGCAATGTAGCAATATTAATTATAGAAAACAAAAGTTTCACTTTGCAAAGTTGCAAGGGTTGAAAAGTTGTTTTGCTATAATTAAGGGAGAGAATATTATACTTCGTTTCGAAATCTAAAAGCTTAGATCGAGAAATTTTAATTGAATTTAGTCAAAGGACATATATGGATGTTATGTTGAAAAGATTCAACATAAAGTAATTCTATATATGGCAATATTATAGCAAGAAACTGGTAAAGTATCACATTTTTCATTATGGATCGTGTCCCATACGCTTCGGGTATAGGATCGATTGCATTTGCTGTAATATTTGACCGTTCTAAAATTTTCCAAATGCCTAGGGCATTAAGAGGGAAATGGGACTAGAACCGGTTTAGACTAAATTAATTAAACAACCGTCAAGGACAGTCTAAGGTTCACCAAGGATTGGTCGCTTGTGAGTAGTTGAGAGTATAGTAATGGATGGACCATATTGGCATTATTATGAATAGATAGGAATCTATTTAAAATGAGTTGTCATATGGCAAGTATGGAAATGTTTCCATATTGGGAGTTGGACGTTAGGAATCTATATAGATTAGAAACTTTTATGCAAGAAGGATGTTCAAAGGAATGTACTTTGAATATGAGACTTCAGATCTATGGAATTGTCTTGTAACAAACTCCAATAGAGAAATTTGTGATTTTATTGGGAAAGTCTTGGTGACTTTGGCTCTATGACATTACAAAAGGATCGTTGCATAAAATGTTAGAATCTAAGGATTAGGAATTGTGAAATGAGTATCATTGGAAATGTGTTCAATTGATCTATTTCACAAAGTAAGGACCATAGGTAAACATAGTGTGCATACTTGGTGCATGGGACAACTATTGTTATAATTCAAGTGTTAATTCGATTATCCGAAACATTATACAATGAATAATGAGTAATCAATATGGTGACTAAATAAAAGGTGTTTTATTTATACTCAAAAGTTTTGGGGCCATATAGGATTAAGTATTATTATTGTGTTTCACTTTGCATGTTTTGACATCCCGAATAATATGATTATTCAAACCTTCCACAATCGATCATACTTTGGGAGTAAGTATGAATGAAGATTGTCATGAATCCGTCTGTAGATTGTCTAAAGTGTTTAGACATAGCACAAGTTTGCTGCAGAGTTCATGAGTGCTCCTATAAGACTAAAGTATTGGATTAAACCCACGCTCACTTGGATCGCTTCATGGATTTTATCACGAGTGATTGGTGAGACGATAATATCTTATATTCTTGAGACCGAGATGTGTGAGTTGTATTCTGCAAGTCGGTTGCACATTGATAATATGTAAACGCACCAGTAACTTGGTGTTATAAAACGTATTGTTGTGTGCGATTTGATGAGTAGGTACAAACGAGCATTTGGGTTGAAGTTTATCCGTTCCTTTTACCCAAAGTGGGATAAAAGCGATATATGTGGGCCCGTCGATGATTTAGTGATGACACCCTAAGCGCTTAGCCAAGCCGAGACTAAGTTGGTGTGTTCAATTGTAGTCTGTTGTCAGTCGCCATAAATCGGAAATCGGCAAACAACAAGTGAACAGAGAGTATGATTAAAGTCCATGTCTCAGTTCATACGATATAAAGAATGGAGGAATATATGATCCCTTATCTAAAGGACACGCTTCTGATAAGATCAGAGTTGACAACGACTTTTGAAAGCTACGATTGCTGATCGGATTCTGAAGTCATACGCAAAATAGTTATTAGACTTATCCATGTGGGAGACTGTTGGATTAGTGTCTAAGTCCATAACTATATTTGGTATGTACTTGACCCGATTGTGAGCATGGTCCTTTTGGGTTGCCTTCACCATAGCAACTGAAAGGATGAATTAAGGAGAAAGAGGATTAATTATGATTTATTAATATATTATATGAATAATATATTAAAACAGAAATCATATTGTTTAATTAATATTAGTCAAGAATTAATTGAGAATTAATTTTGTGGCAAAAAGAGATTAATTAAATAAAGGGGACTGATATTGTAATTATAAGATAATTGCATAAACGAGCTAATGGACTCCATAGAAGTTGGAGTGGACGAAATCTATGGGGAAACCCATAAGAATTCGTCCAAGGCTTCTAAGGAGGGAGTCCATGAGCTGCTTAGGGCCTAAGCAGTCAGATTAGGGTTTCCTAGTTCAAAACCCTAATAGCTTCACTATATAAGGAACCCCTAAGGCCCCAAAAACTTGTAGAAGTAATTCCTAAGGGTTCTTAGACGTTTTTGGTGCTCCTCCTCCTTCTCTTAAGTTATCTTATTGCTCATGGTGTTTGTGACTCCATTAGAGGTGCAAGATTTGAGGCACTAAGCTTTCAAGAGTCTACATTGATTGCACGAAAACGCATTGGTAACTCGATGTTATAAAATGTGCCTTTGTGTATGATTCAACAAGTAGTAGAACAAGCCATATGAGTCGAAGTTTATCCATTCCTTTTACGTTCGGGATAAAAGTGATATCTGTGGGCCCCTCGATGATTTAGCGATGACACATGTGAGTGCTTGGCCAAGCCAGGACTGATTTGATTTGTTCAATCAGTCAGTCATCATAAATCGAAAATCGGTAAACAACAAATGGACAGAGAGAATGATTATAATCCATGTCTCAGTCCATATGATATCTAGAATGGAGGAATATATGATCCCTTATCTAATGGACAAGTCATTGACAAGGTCAGAGTTCGACAGCGGCTTTAAGAGCTACGATTGCCAGTTAGGTTTTGAAGTCATACTCAATAATAGTTTTAGACTTATCCAAGTGGGAGACTGTTGGATTAATGTCTAAGTCCATAACTATATTTGGTATGTACTTGACCCGACCCGGCATGGTCCATTTGGGTTGCACTTCACCGGCACAATTTATATGGATAGTCTTTTGAGAATAGTATATTTATGATTTATATTAATATACTATAAGTTCTAATATATTAATATGGAATCATATTATTTAATTAGTATTGATCAAGAATTAATTTAGAATTAATCAAGTGATCAAAAAGAACTAATTAAATATGGACTCTTATATATATGGAATGGGCCAAGTTCATTTAGTTTGGGCTAAGCTTTCATGGATGGTCCATGGAGCTTTTAACCCATGGATCCTATGTAAATGAAAGGTCATGGGTATTAGGGTTTACATGGATGTAACCCTAATCCTCCATAATATATAAAGGGGTCCTTGGCTTACAAAATTGCACAAGTGTGTGAAAATAAGAGTGGGCCGATTTTAGTGTGCATACATATTCTCACAAGTTCTTCCAAGGTGTTTTGGTGATTTGTGATTCCATTTGAGGCTTCCACACTATTAGGGCTAAGCTCTTAAAGATTGAAGACATCAAGCTACATCAAAAGGTATGTCATCTAACTAGAACTGTGTAGTATAGGTGCTTCATTATATGCTAGTTAGGATGAAACCTTGGAATAGTTAATATTTGCATGTATAATAGAGAAAACATAGATCCAAGGTTTATAGGGTTGCATGTACACCATAGGTGTGTTAGAATGCTCAAAACCCAACAGTAAGACCCTGGAGGGTTTCCATGGCTTCCTTATATGTTTGTATGCATGTCTTATGTGATATATATATGTAGCTTTTATAGCTAATATGATATGTGGATTGTGGATTGTGTGTGGGGTATGCTCTGGGTGACTCACTAAGCTTCGTGCTTATGGTTTACAGTTTTGGTTTTAGGTATCATCGATTTGGAAAGGAAGGGCACGGCTTGATCACAGCGCACACACCCATGTTTTCCGCATTGACTGATTTTGGAATGACCTCTGATAATTGTTTTAAGTAACGATGTTTTGGATGTATGGATTAAATGATATTTATGTTTTGATTATATTAAAAATGAAAATTGGTACTCCAAATACTCGCTAAACAGCACATCCATACCCACTAAAACACTTCCTAGGCTTTCCTAGGTTCCGATCTCACCTTGCCATCAACTGCTGAAGAACTCCCAATAATGTCAGTTAACTACTTCATGAATACAATCACATGCAACAAAGCTTAGATAATCCTTCAAGTAAAAGTCTCAGCCCTACAACGGTTGGACTCAGACAACAGCTACGCATTAGGGTTAAATCAATCATTCTGATATTATTTAACCTATGCGGCATGTGACTTAACATATTCACTTAATAGTTAATTCACATCATCAAGAGTCCCACGAAGCACAAAGCAAGCAGCACTCGTGCAGTAACACTCCAAGCCACAAACCAAACAAAGGACATCTCAAGCTAACTTGCTACTAATAAAGATTTCAAATTTAATACAACATCCAATTCCTCTTAGGCTACAAGGCATCACATATCAGGCCAATCCATCCAATCATCTGAAAATCCATACTAGCATGCAATTCCAAAAGCTCAAACAATCAAGCATATAAAGGCATCTCTCTTAACATGAAATCTTGAGCAAATCCTTAGCCCTAATCTAGCATGCAATTCTCATAACATATAACATAACAAACATGTATGGGTATTATGGGAAGCACTTACTTGAGCTCGGCTGAATTCACACATCACACCCCTTTCTTCTTGAAAATCCTTTTATAAATTCATTTTCTTTCAAAAAGATTATCAATTCCTTAGTTTGCGTTTAGACACACCCAAAAGTGTGTCTGAATCCCTCAAACCAAGGCTATTATACCAACTTGTAACGTACCAAAAATTCATACTAAAATTTTCATTTTTAAAACAATAATTCATACAAATGAGTTGTTCCAAAACCGATCAAAGTGATTATATTACTTAAACATCAGAGTAATATCATTAATTGCCAATGCAGAAAACTCTGGGCGATGTTGTGTAGTCACGTCGAGCCCTTCCTTTTCATACCGGAAGTACCTAAAACCATAAACATAAAACCGTAAGCATAAATCTTAGTGAGTTCCCTAAAATACCGCATACCATACATATATGTCAGCTCACGGTTGTGTCGGGTCTATTTCACCCCCGAGTCTATTTCAGCTCATATGTCAACATAAGGTTGTACCGGGTCTATTTCACCCCCCGAGTCTATTTTAACATATATGTCAGCACAAGGTTGTTGTATCGGGTCTATTTCACACCTAGGTCTATTTCACCCCCGAGTCTATTTCAACTCATATGTCAGCAAAAGGTTGTACCGGGTCTATTTCACCCACAGGTCTATTTCACCCCATATATATAGCAAATAGGAACACATGCATAAAACACACACGTCAGGAGTCACAAAGACTACAAGCACATACTATACATAAAACAATGGGTCGGCATTGGTGCCTTTGCCCCACAAGTACTGTAAGGAGACTCTCCTTAATCACAAAGCCGACCAATGCTTAGCACCAAACTGTGCCGACCATAGCTAACTGCTCTCCAGTCAACTGATGGGTGCTTAACACCTCCTATCAATCTGCACAAGGTAATCCATAAGTCTACCTTCTAAAAATAGAATTTGACCAAAAGTCAAACTTGTCAAAAAGTCACCAGTTAATGTTCAAAGTCAGTCTATCAATATGCAGACCATTCCCACGTCATGGCCTTACTTGGCCACGTTGTGGCCATGCCATGACAAAATACATGAGGTTTCAAACTCCACCACGCCGTGGTCACCTTTGTCATGTCGTGGGAGACCGTCTGAAGTGCCATTTCTTCACTAAGCACTTAATCCTTACAGATCTAAATCCAAAAATTCAGATATACTCCTTCTCAATGACTTAATGGATAAGCTTTCCAACTTTATCCATTAGGACTTCATCCAAAGGTAAAATCTTGATCCCCTAAGTCCAATAAGCAGTTAATATTACTAAAACTCAAACATGGGGTCAAGAATACTCAAGCCAAGACATTTTTCTCACTAACATCAGAAGTTTATGACCATAAGAGAACCATATCAAGTTCTCGAGTTCCTCAAACTCCAAGAGCATCCAAGAATAGGACCAAAACATCCAAAAATGGGCTCAAACATCAAACAACATACACAAAGGTCAAGATATAAACTTTATACCTCCACTAACTCATATATATATATATATATATATATATATATATATATATATATATATATATATATATATATATATATATATATATATATATATATATATATATATATATAGACACACTCGAAATGTGCATATATGCATATTAAATTGTTTTAAAGAGAAACTCTTATGTATGTCTTAGAAGAATATAAACTTTTTCTTTGAAAACAATCTACATGAAAAATAGGTTTTCGGGTTTTTACGAATATATGAGTTTTCAAAATATTCGTGAGAATATATAGGGTTAAGATGTTTTGTGAATAAAAATATTCGTGAGAACCCGAAAAATGTTTTTCTTGTAGATATTTTCAAAAAAAAAAAAAAACAAAGAAACAAAAACTATACACCTTTAAAGCGTGTATATATAAGAAGTTTTGTTTAAACTAATTGTTTTTATTAAATATGTATATATCAAATGTGAATATATATATATATATATATATATATATATATATAGACACGGAAATCTCCAGAAAACTCCTAAACTTTTCCCATAATTTACGAAAAAGTCCCAAACTAAATTTTGTTTACGAAAAAACATGAATTACCGGTAAAAATGGCGATTTGACCCATTTTCCCGGTTTACCGGTTTCATTACTTACCTGTTTCATTAAAGTCCCATTATTTTACCCTAATTTACGAATAAGTCCCAAACTAAAATTGAGTGATGATTTGGCCATTTTTCTCTATGTAACATACATTTTACTAGTTTCATTGCTGACCCGGACGCCTAGTCATTAAATGAGATGATGAGATGAATATATTGAGTTATATAATGTTATGTTTACCATAATACTTGATATCCTGATGTATTGTATATTTTTATGGAACATAAAATGCATCCAACGTAGACTACAATAATTACATAAACTAGAAACAACTGCTTTGTTTTTTACGTTTATAAGAAATATCAAATTGTCTATCTGATCTTATGTAACCCAATATATCCATCTCATCAGACATCAACTCATTTTCTGCCCTTTTTTCCTGGAAACACAAATTTTATTGGTTTCATTGCTAACGTAGACATATAGTCATTAATGAGCGGATGTGATGGATATCAAAATTTACAGTAAATGTTGCATTATATAACTCATCGTATCCATCTTATCAACTAATTTAATGACTATGTGTCTAAGTCAGTAATGAAACTGATAAAATGTATGTTATATGAAGAAAAGGACCAAATCATCACTAAATTTTTGTTTGAGACTTATTCGCAAGTTAGGGTAAAATAATGGGATTTTATTGAAACAAGTAAGTAATGAAACCGGTTAACCGGAAAAAGTGGGTCAAATAACCATTTTTACAGGTAATTCACGCTTTTTCGTAAACAAATTACACACACACACACATATATATATATATATATATATATATATATATATATATATATATATATATATATATATATATATATATATATATATATATATATTAAAACATTCTTTCAATTGAAATATTTTTTGCCATTCCGTTTTAGAATTTAAACATTAAATGGGTTCTCCTTAGTAACCATGTTTTGAAATTGGTTATGTAACTTGGGTTTTGTAAACCGTACTATTAGAAATTAGGCAAAAATTCATCACAAATCTCTTGGAAATCCTTCATAAATCCATCGAAAATCCATTGCAAAATCCGATAAGTATAAATTCATTGTAAACCCATCAGTAAAACCCTTTATTGATGAATTTCAGACAGAAACTATCGTCAGAAATAACTTTCCTGGTAGTGCAACTACCAAAAAGTTTATGCAACCCTGATTTTTCTCTGTCACTAATGATTCATAATGAGTTAAAGTCTCCTGTCAACGTAAGTAACGTCCAGGGCATTTATTTCACCTATCTCTATCGATGCATAACGACATAATGCCACATAATAAATGATTAACGACTTTAAAACGCTGTCTAATGCTAATAATTCATGGAAAAATAATGATCACAAACAAACGAATTTGACAATTCCATCCAACTAGGCTCTTATACAGTTTCCTATAATTTTAGAAATTGATTGAAAAAAACAAAAACATCTTTGTATGGATGAGAGTAGCATGTAGTACCTAGGGACATATACATTATCAGTTGACAAAATTGTTCTCAAGAGCATCTCAAGATAGAGTAATTTAGCAAAAGTCAAAGATACAGTTTTTTTCGAACTCAGACCTATCATAGACCATACAAATTTTATATTTTTAAATTTTGACTAGTTTTAAAAACAAAAATATATATATATTTTATATATTTGCTTTCATGTATGTAGGTTGTGAAAACATATAAAGATTAGTTTCTTTTACATATTTATTTTTGTTGGAAAACGTATCCAAAGTCATTAACTACTCATAATATTTTTAATAATTAATGGATCTTTTGGGTTGCCCTCAACACCCATTTGAACAATAACGAATTAGGAGAAAATAAGTTTGTTAATTTATTATGAATTAATAAATTAATTGAAAATTATTTTGGAGTTAATTAACTACTCCATTGCAAAGTCCGATAAGTATAAATTCATTGTAAAACCATCAGTAAAACCCTTTATTGATGAATTTCAGAAACTACCGCCGGAAATAATTTTTCTGGTAGTGCAACTTCCAAAAAATTTATGCAACTCCTGATTTTTCTCTGTCACTAATGATTCATAATGAGTTAAAGTCTCCTGTCAACGTAAGTAACGTTCAGGGCATTTATTTCACCCATCTCTATCGATGCATAACGACATAATGCCACATAATAAATGATTAACGACTTTAAAACTTTGTCTAATGCTAATAATTCATGGAAAAATAATGATCACAAACAAACGAATTTGACAATTCCATCCAACTAGGCTCTTATACATTTTCCTATAATTTTATAAATTGATTGAAAAAAACAAAAACGTCTTTGTATGGATGAGAGTAGCATGTAGTACCTAGGGACATATACATATACATTATCAGTTGACAAAATTGTTCTCAAGAGCATCTCATATTTTTAAATTTTGGCTAGTTTTAAAAACAAAAATATTTTTTTTATATATTTGCTTTCATGTATGTAGGTTGTGAAAACATATAAAGATTAGTTTCTTTTACTTATTTATTTTTGTTGGAAAAAGTATCCAAAGTCATTAACTACTCATAATATTTTTAATAATCAATGGTTCTTTTGGGTTTCCCTCAACACCCATTTGAACAGTAACGGATTAGGAGAAAATAAGTTGTTAATTTATTATGAATTAATAAATTAATTAAAAATTATTTTGGAGTTAATTAATTAGTTTTAATTAATTAAACGGGTTGAATATTAATTAGTTAAAAGTTCACTGATTAGAATATTCAAGAATCCCTAAGGGATAAATGATTTTTGAAGTTAGATGTATCCCACAACGCCTTGTAAATGTATTTTGGTTAAGGATCTAAAGCTTATAAATAGGGAGTCAGGGATCACAATCTAACTTGCTCCTTGGCTTGAGATTTTGCCAATTCATCTTCTTCCATATGGTAGACGATTTCCAAACCATTCTAGGGTTTGTTTAGTTTAATCGTTTCTCCTAGCATTATTTGGAGTTGCTCTTGGTGTCTTTGGTGTGAAGCAAAGGAGAGAACCCTACTAGGGATCCTTTTCATTCAAAAAACTGGTTCTTATAATATTTCATGTGAGAAATCAAGAAGATCAAGATCAAGATCAAGAGGTTAGTAAATTTACAGTTTTCAAAGTAGGTTGCTTTAATAGAATAAACCTACATCTATTAGAGTGCATGTATACAAAATGTTTTATAATGTTTCAACAACAATAACCAGTGTGTATAGATGATAAAAATCACATCAGTGGTATCAAATCCATTAAGTTATTATTACAACACTCCTTAATCCAAGTATGTTTGTTAAATCTTATTTTCTAGGAATTTTTGAAATTAAGGTTTAAGGATTTTGTTTTTAATTATTGATTTTTTAAGAAAGGGCATTGCACATTTCAAAACTTTTAATAAAAAAAATAAAGGGTTTATCCGTTAAGCATCATTTTTCCAAAATAAGGGTTAATCCCTTGCTAGGCAAGTTTTCTAATTTATTCCACAACTAATGTAAGATTGATGATTTTTTAAAATTTTGGATAAACCTCTTGAATTTAAATATTATTTAAATAAGATTTGAATTTGAATATTTAATTTAAATTAAAAAAAGAAATATTATCTAAATAAGATTTAAATTTAAATATTTAGTTTGAGTTAAATTTATAAATATTATTTAATAGAGAATTAAATTTGAATATTTTATGGATAAGATATAAATTTAAAAGTTTAAATCTATTATTACTAATATATATATATATATATATATATATATATATATATATATATATATATATAGGTTCATGTGAAACGACCTAATTTTTGAGACGGTGAGACGCAATCCTAGCCACTCATTTAATTGATAAAAATAACATTTTTAAAATGCAAAATATTTGAAAATTTTCGAATTTTTTTTTTCAAATATGATTTTCGGAATTTATATTTTCCAAAAAAAATACCAAAAATAAATAAATAAATACATTTTTTTACATATTCTAGTAGAATATTAGAATATTCTACATATCTGACAAATCTAGTACAATATTCTAACATTCTAAAAATCACATTAGAATATTTACAGTGTAATATTCTATTAGAATATTTTACGTATTTTTCAGAAAAAACGGTAATTTTTTTTTTATTTTTTTAGGTAATTAAAGTTCCGAAAATAATAATTAAAAAAAGAATTTTTGGATTTTTCCTTTTATTTTGCATTTTAAAATTATTTTTAGATTTGGTCTCACATGTTTAATCAAAACATTATCATTCAAACCAATACTAGACTCATCCACTCTAATGCTATAAAAGCAGCTTAAGGATGTCTTTTTGATTTCTAATGAGGTCGGTTTTAGAAGCTCATAACTTACCACCCTCACCGCCTCTTTGCATTTTGAGAGTGTAGTTACCGAAAGGGTTTGATAGGATGAGTGTTTAAAGTTCAAAATTTTAACTGAAGATTTAAAACAAAATCTCATTTTATATAATTAAAACGTGATTCGCTTGCTGCCCATGAAAAAGCACATTTCCTTTATATTCTATGTATGAAGCGTGTGCGGTTAGTCGACACATCAATTTAAAGATTATAGATTGAAATGATGTGAAATGCGAAAATCTCAAGCAAACTTGAGAAGAGGATCTCATGGTTTTTGTATGGTTGATTCACCATATGTTCTGTGATCCATGGCATCCCTGCCATAGAACTGAGATGAGCATAATTTGAGATTAAAATGTCATTTAATAGTCACTGAATCTTAAAATATCTAAGAATTTCATACTGATTGAAATTGGTGAATAGTGTTTTCTATATAAATATCTTTGTGGTGTGATTACGACATCCCTCTTCACATCATGTAATGAAATATGGATTCTAGCCTTATTTAAAGAAAATTGGGTAATTATTAATAAGTATAAATAAAAAAAAAAACTATAATGAAAATAATAATTGAATGATGTCCATAATATTACCCACTAAAAATATGCTATTATAAATTCACTGAAAGGATTAGTTGATTGGATGATCAATATTGTCTAAATTTGTAGTTTCGATATAAGTCTCATAAAACGAAATGTAATATCATACCTTGGATAAAAGCTTTTCTGAAGGTTCCTCCAACCACTACATTCCAACCTGTAAGAAAGAGTGGCTATCATGTATACATTTTATACTAACATTTTAAAGTAAATGGAATGTCATTAAGTTAAGTGATAACTATGGATTATCAACTACCTGACATGTACATATAATAAGTTCATTCTAATTTTGATATGAACAAGATTGAAGTGTCCATGAAGGAGTTGCATGGCATGTTGATGTTTCCTTTGTGGAATTGACATGGCGAATCATAGAAATTCCAACTTCAAATGCTCTTATATTTGCTATCATGGATGGAACTGTCAAGGGGAAGAAAGCCAGCTGCCCATGGGTTAAAATGTGATTAGTATTGATATACTTAATTCAGCCTCAAATGCTAATGACAATATGAAGGCTTATTTAGAGACATGTTCTAATAAGCCATTCGTTTCCACACCAGAAAAGGGCCAAGAAAGCATTCATGACCAATATGTCTGAAGGAATAAAAAAAGACAACTAATTCTCCTAAATGTTTAGACTTCAATTGGATATATGAATTTATAATACCATTGTAATATTACTTTTAATCCTTTGAGTATTTACTAGGGATTAAATACTGACATTTGCAAGAATGTGCAGTGACTGAATGAAGTAAGAAGACTAAACATGGAGAAGATAATTTGATCACGAATACCAAGCCCTTGTTATTATTTATATGATCAAAATACAACTCTTTCTTCCCAAATGTTTAGTTTATGGCCTTATAATCCAAATTGTTTATACAATATTTCATGAGATTGTTATGACTTATTTAAATATAGAACGTTCTAACATGTTAAAAAAAAGTCATGAAATATGTGAAACTAGTATAGTAACAATAATTCAAAGCTGATTCGAATATTTCATTGAGATTTATTTTGGAATCATCTTATTGGACATGAGAATTACATCACCAAATGTCCAATTCGATAGGATTTTGGAATTTATTTGACCACAAGTTTTATACACTACTAGAAAACATGCATTTAATGACACACAAACTAGGACACACATGAATTTAGGATACACAAAAATGTGTGTCCTAAGAAAATGTCATCCCTTATAAAATTTGAAGGATTTAGGACACGCAATTTAGCATGTTCTAAAATTAAATGTCTTTTTATAATTTTGTTAGGTACGTGCGTCCAAATCCCTAATAGCTAGCATGAAAATAAAATCCCAAAAATTAGAAAACCCCGCCTTCCCAAATATCACTTTCTTTATCCTAAATTTCATCGGATATCCTCTTATCTCTCACAAGTTTCACACAGGTGATTTCGGAAATTTCTCTTCATCCTAAAATTAAATGTTACCAGAGGAGTTATCTTTGAGATCTTTTGCAACCTCGACTCGAAGTCATGCATGGATGCGTGCTCTCTCGTCTGTCGGTATTGGTTGACGCTCGAGCGCTTCACGCACGACTCCGTCCGAATCGGTTCCTCTGATAACCTTGATGCACTCGTTGAGCGTCTCGCTCTTCATTTTCCTAATGTCATCATTGTTTACATCTACAAATGCATCTCTGTCTGAGAGAACCTCTTTCATACTTAACATTATTACTCCAAGTTACTCCAAAACATGCTACATGCATATTTATAAACAATATTTTATATTGATAGTTTAATTACAAAAGACTGGATACAAATCGACTAAGTTTTAGTATATTACATAACTACCCAGGAAATTATAATTTTATACATACACGATCACTAAATACAAAAGTAATATTATTAACTATTCTAAATCTTCCAACAGTATGTGTCTATACTGGATCCTTATTATCTGCAATAGTTAAACACTAAGAGGGATAAGCGGTGACGCTTAGTGAGTTAAAAAATAGATACAACATAACGTTATGTCGTATATATACCAATATGACAGAAGCAAAGAGGAACAAAGAACAACAAAGGCATATGTGAATCATGTGACAAGCATTCCATATCAACTAATGATCTGATTCAAAGATTTACAATCAATGAGATACAATAATTTCAACTTGATATACATCAATAAGACTTTAGCCCAAGTGGCACAGAAAATAAACGATTTCTGAATAAACATTTTGCTAGAGTTTACAGGCTTTCTGCTCTATCCAGCATTCTGCCAGTGCCAAAGTGATGCTTACTCATTCACTTCATGGTCAAAGGCTACATACCAATACCCAAGTGATGCTTAGTCATTCACTTCGTGGTCAAAGGTATAGATCATTTTCATAATAACACGAGAAAGCACATAACACATATAACACATAACATATAATTGTTCCTATAATTTGAACTCATCGTGAAATAACTGGAGGTTAAAATAGTAATTTCGGCAGCACTTCGTTTCTATAATTAACTTTATTCGATGAAAACCGGGAGCTTTATTGAAAACCAGGCCTTGTGTGGGTTGAGCTTCAAATCGAAAAGATAAATTTCTCGGGGTCTTCAGGCACTTCGGATGTTTTTCAGGTGTTAGATATGATCCCGGGGCTTCGGGGGTTGTAAAATAGCTAAAAAGAGGGTTTAGGGGTGAAAATTGTGAAATTTGGTAACATTAACCGGGAGGGTTCGCACCTCCCTTATATATGGTGCGAGGTCTTCGAATCCGAAGGGAAGAGGGAGGACACGCGGCTCGCATGCGAGGCCGAGACACGCGTCAGCAGCGAAGGCGAGGCACGCGTCGGATGCGCAGGCGAGGTGGCTCGCTCCAGAGCTTCGGACGCACCACGAGTCGGACACGGGGCAGGCATGCGAAGGTCGTACGTGGCCGATTTCGAGCCAAGCATGCGACGCTTCTTGGATTTTGTGCCCAAATCTTCAAAAAAATCATAACTTCGTCATACGAAGTCTGATTTCGATGTTCTTTTTATGAAAATTCTCGGTTTAACGAATACTACGACTTTCATTTAGATCGCTAAAGCTAAAATGTAGTTTATCGAATCTCACTTTTTACGCTAAATAGTGTTTTGCCGGTTTTGTTGCGGATTTCGATTGGTCATAACTTCTTCGTTATAACTCGGATTTCGATGAGGTTTTCGCCTAAATGTTTCTAACGAGATAATCTACAACTTTTAATAACATTATTTTTATTTATTTCCAACTTTATATTTTCATTCATTTCAATATTTGACTTTTGATTGGAATCTCATAAGACTTCCAATACTTCCCAAATGATTCTAAACATAGTTTTACTTCAATTCTTCATAAAACTATCTTGTTAGAACTCAATACTTAAAATCATATATTATTTAATAATATTCATCTTTAAACAAAACACGATAACTGAACGTGTATGTTACAAATACCTCCTCCTTTTGAGGATTTTGTCCCCGAAATTACAACGATTTAAACAAATGGGGATATTTCGCTCCTATCTCGTTCTTATTTCCCAAGTATAATTTGGGCCTCTATGGTGTTTCCACTTGACAAGCACCAACTCCACTTCTTTATTACGTAGATTAGTCGTTCTTTCGTTTACGATCTCTTCAGGCTCCTCTACATATCTTAACTTATTATCCAGTTTCACCTCGGATAATGGAACCGCTTTATCATATATGCTTAAACATTTATGCAGATAACTCACATGAAACACATCATGAATACTTGCCAAATCTTCTAGCAATTCCAAACGGTATGCTTGCTTACCAATTCTCTGGATGATTTTGAAAGGAACAATAATTCTAGGACTTAGTTTTACTTTCTTTCCAAATCGCATAATGCCTTTCCATGGGGATACCTCTAGTATTACGAAATCACCCAACTGGAATTCTATGGGCCGCCTCCTCTTTTCTGCATATGACTTCTGTCGATCCTGGGCCGCTTTCATTCTTTCTCGTACAATTTGAATCTTGTCAGTGGTGTCTTGAATCATTTCAGGGCCACTAAGGACTTTCTGTCCTACATCATGCCAACATAATGGAGTATGACATTTACGCCCATATAGTGCTTCATATACCTTTAATATATTTTGTACTGTTTGAATTGTTCTTTTCTTCTGACCATCTTTATGGGGATGATAAGTTGTGCTAAGAGTAACACGAGATCCCAATTCATATTGCATACTTACCCAAGAATGAGAAGTGAAGCTACTATCACAATAGGAGGTAATTCTTTAGCGGCACACCATGTCTCGAAACAGTTTCATCTAAGTATACTTGTGCGTATTTCTCTATTGGATCCGTTTCACGTATGGCAAGAAAATGTGCACTCTTAGTCAGCCGGTCGACAATTATTCAAACGCTATTATTCTGTATAGCAGTCTTTGACAATTGGAGCAGCACTAGACATAAAGTCAGTTCTTAATTCTACTTGCCTATCCGGGGTAGTCTAGGCAAATCATCGGGGAAAGCGTTAGGATATTCGGGAATATCATTTACAGTTTTCTTCTCCTCTTTATAGATATCAACTGTATAGGCTAGATAAGTAGAATACCCCTTCGATATAAGTTTACGAGTTTTTAGGAAATAAATTACTTTTAAGATTTTAAGTCTTTGTTCACCGTAGACATAAATAGGATTCTCTCCTTCAAAAAGAATGCGTACTATCTTTTCGTAACACAGGAGTTCTACGTGGTTCTTTAATAATCAATCCATGCCGAGAATAATATCAAAGTTGGGCAAGGAGATAGAAATCAGGTTAGCAAGAAAACTATAACCTTTAATTTCTATGACACAATCTCTATAGACTTTATCAGCAAGTAATGATAAACTTCCCGCGGTATCTACATGAAATGATTGATCAAATGTATAACAAGCAATTTCAAAAGAATGCGCAATTTCATGAGACACAAAAGAATCTGAGGCATCAGAATCAAATAAGATGTGAGCAGGTCTAGAGTTGACGAGAAATGAACCAGTCACAACATTCGGGTCCTTGCGTGCCTCCTCTATGGTAATCTGAAATGTACGGGCTTTAACTAAACGATTGTCAAACTCTTCAAACTTCTTAATTGATGGCGGTGCTCAAATCTGCACTCGCTCTTCGTTCTCTATTGGGCTTTCGGTCCTAATCTCCGAGTTAAAAACTCAATTCTCATTGTAGACTCTTGCTCCTTTTTAAATTCGATTTATAGACTCAACCCACGATAAGGTCTTCACTTTGCTACAACAACAACTCGAATGGTCATATTCTAATGACCTTTGATTTCATAATGCAGAAGACAAACAATGAACCATACTCTTATTTCTATTAGTCAAACAATATCATAGAAGAAACCTTCCTTCATGTTCTAATGTGATATAATATCTTTATAACTAGTAGCATTTCTAGCTAATAGTTGCTTAATCCTTTAATGAAGGTTGTTATACTTTTATCGACTACCTCGACCATCTCCTTCTTCAATCTTCCGACTGAAGTTTCGTCGCCACACAAGACATGGTTGTCTAAACCAATCAACTCTTTTCACAGATTTATATTAATCGGACTCGATTCTTTATGACTACTAAGGTCTGAACGAAAATCATCTTCTTCGTCATCATCGAAACGAAGGTAATGACATACTCGAACAAAAACGGAATCAATTTCTAGCTTCTTGGTCACCTTGTGACTTTCCCTGATCCAAGTGTGAGTCATGTGCTTCCAGTAGTATAGGCCTCTACTACTATTCACACCTACTCATACTCGTCCCAAGTATTGTCTCGCAGTTCCCAAGTCACCACTCAAAAGGTTTCACAAAGCAACTTTTCACACCTGAGTGTGTTCAAACAAGTACATACAACAATTTCTCCTAGACTCAACTAGGGATTTCACGTTTCTATCAAACATATCTTGGATTTCTTAACTTTACCTTCTAGAATTCTTTTATGCATAAGCTCGATCTAGCATATCCTAATATTATTCTCAGGTCGATATAAATTTCACTTCCAAATTCTTCATATAAATTCTTTCTCGGGTAGTGTCTACTTTACAAGACACACTATGCCAGAATTTACCCTAGTAGTGTGGAGACAAGCGATCTCCAACTATCTGCATCATTTCCTAATTCATGCAATTCACCATGAAAATTTATTCATTTCATTATCCTTTCATGACATCGTCATTCCTTTATATGGAAAAAATTTCCTCTCATGGGTGTATCTTTTAAATCTACTTCATAGGAATCTATCATAGGAAGTTTGCATTTTAACTGCATCTCAGCATGTCCTACTAACTTCGACTTGGTTCTCTTTCATTCCTAACAACAATATCTCTTCTCATACAACACTATGAGTGTATACCTTCTTCAACTATATACTCTACCTTACTCTGACTAGTAAGTCATTCAGCCTAACTAAATGACTCATTTCACCATCCTAATCAAGTATGTTAAAGTCGGCTTAATATACTATGGAACTTTCATAAGGATGTGATCGAAGTCAATTGTCACTCAGTATTATTAAATACTAAGTCTGAGTATCTTGTATAGGGTTACATATCAGCTCTTACAATACTACTCGAACTGCATACTACATCACAATGTTAGGCAAGGTCTTGGTCTATTGAGTTTGAAAACTTTGTTAGCCTTTCCTTTGATCTTCATTTAATTTTTCTAAATCTTGCACCACATCAATTTCAATATTGTCGAAGTATTTATTACCATATTTAGCTCTTCTAACTTTGTAAGCAATCACTGCACCAATCTGGTCAGCGGTGGAACAACTTCATGGATTACACCAAAACATTCATCTCGTCCCAATGTACTTTGAACACGAAACATTCCTCCAAAGGTGTTGTTATTTCATCAAACATAATTTGAATGTAAAACACCACTCTATAGGTATTAATACACTATTTACGGTATCACTTTATTGATTTTATTTTACGATATCCTTTGACTGTATACTTATGTAGTTATCGATGTCAACTATCGTAAGCCTCCTTAGTATCTCGAAAAGTTTCATGCCGATGGGATAGAAGAAACATAAACAGTTTCAATCGACACGTGGATGCTTCGGAAGAGAAAGAGTGACACTACGTATCTCCACGTCGTGTTCGCGCTTTCGGGTTTTTTATTTATCTTTTAGCACGTATTAGCATATAAGGAATCTCCCTTAAAGTATGCTAGTGCACACTATAGCAAGTGAGGTATTCACCCTAAAGTATACTAGGCACACATCGTACCATCATTACTTATGAAGGGTCCAGTTAATGGTTTGGTCTAGGCTTTCATTGTAATAGTTTATTTTGAGTCTTTAGTGTATCTAGTGGGTTGTTAGTGTGTTTACGGCTAGATGGTTAGTTTACGGTCGTAAACCTGTTTACGGCTGTAAACCCTGTTTACGGGCCAAGTCTAGTATAAATAGAGGAGTTGTAGGTCATTGTCTAGTTGTTGATGCCATAGAATTCACGGTCCACTGTATCGAGTTGTACCAGACGTTTTACTGCAATAAACGTGTGCAAGCTTGATTGATCTTCTTCTTCTTCTACTCTTATTCTGATTGCTTTTGATTGTTTGATTGCTTGATCATTGGTAAAGATCCGTTTTAGGACCTTACAATTGGTATCAAAGCTAAAGCGGTGTCAAAGCTTCACTCAATCGAGTTTTCAGTCGTTTGAACGTATACTCTTCACTGTTCGAGATTGGTTTTGGTGTTTTCGTTGTTAAAGGGATTGAATCTACTCCAAAATCGTGTTTTCGAAGAACTTCTGGTAGTTTACTGCCGACCGTAAACCTAGTTTACGGCTGTAAACTCAAGAATATTCATCAACCGTAAACTGTGTTCTTGGACCGTAAACAAGTCATCTTCAATAACCGTAAACTAAGCTTCAATAACCGTAAACACTTAAACCGTAAACATCTAAACCGTAATCATCCGACCGTAAACTCAGTTTACGGCCGTAAACTCATCAACCGTAACGCAGTTTACGACCGTAATCACATCAACCGTAAACTCATTTCTGATATTATTTTGCTTTAATTTCTGATGGATTCTCAAAGTCAAACCCATTTTCATGAACTGGATACTGTCATGGGTACAACCACACATATTCCAAGACTGATGTCTGCAGATGGTTTTCCTGAATGGATATACCGGATTAAAAAGTACATTAAAATGAAAGACTTCAAAGTGTGGAGAAGCATCATCAAAGGTCCTGTCAGAATTACTATGACAGTTGGTGGACAAGTGATTGACAAAGCTGTTGAAAACTACACAGACGATGAATTTGAGAAAGTTGAAGAACAGGAAAGGGCTTTGGCCACTCTGACCATGGCTTTATCTCCTGATATAGCTCAAGGTTTCAGAGAGTATACTTCAACTAAGGATTTGTGGGAAGCCCTGATTGAAGTGTATGAAGGAAATGAAGACATGAAGGAAAGCCGCCAGGATATGTTGCGACAGAAATTCAACATGTTCAACTACATTCCCGGAGAAACCCTGGAGGCACAGTTGCAGCGATTCACAACTCTCACTATTGACATGAACATACATGGGATCTTCTTGACCAAGCCCGAGATAAACAAGAAGATACTGAATGCTCTCCCAAAGTCATGGGACATGAATGTTGCTGTATCTAAGAAGACCAAGGGTCTGAATCGCCTTACTCTTGCTGAAACAATGGCGATCATCAAAGCTTGTGATATTGATGATAAGCTGCGAGAGATTAACCATGTGAATTCGTATTCGACTCCTAATCTCGGGATTTCCTCTAACAATGCTCTTTCATCAATCATATCTTCTCCAAGTCAAGGATTTGCTGTTCAACAACCTCAAGTTCAAACCTTCACTGCTGTGACAACCCGAAATTTCTATTATGTACAACCATTCACTTCAATAGAAGTCAGAACTGTTTCGGCTAACTGTTAAGCTTTTTGGAGTCAGTTTGAGTGTTTTAAAGCTTAGTACTTCAAGAGATAACAGGCGAGAGGATACCCTAGGGTTTATTGTGCAACAATAAAATCTCAAAACTCCAAGAGTTTGGAGTTTACGGCCTAAACATGGTGTTTACGGCCGTAAACCCCAAGGAGTATAAATATGACACTTAGTCATTTTATACACTTTCTTACCATTTTCAAGAACTAGAACTCAAATCCTCTCAAGTATCATCCGATTTTCCTTCTTGATCTTCAACCTTGTAAGTGTTTCTTGCCCTAATTAGTTGATATCTTACTTAATCTAGTGATCTTACATGATTTCATCCGTGAAATCATTCCATTTGTGTAGATCTTCAAGTGTTCTTAGTTTCACCAAGAACACACACTAGTGTTCTTGGACTTTTAACACCCTTTCAAGCTTCTTTATTGTAAGTACTCTTACCCTAGTGTGTTATAAGGCTTGTTACACTTCTTAATCAACTAGT
The DNA here is from genome assembly GCF_052849685.1 of Lactuca virosa. Taxonomy (NCBI): domain Eukaryota; kingdom Viridiplantae; phylum Streptophyta; class Magnoliopsida; order Asterales; family Asteraceae; genus Lactuca; species Lactuca virosa. Next base: position 267,882,216 of record NC_136434.1, read on the forward strand.
AAACACAAAGAAACACAAGATCAAAGGTGTTTACGGTCCAAACATGTTCTTGGACCGTAAACCCTAATGAAAGGGCCATTGTGTGCCCGAGTCCCTTACCAAGCCATGGATACTAGTCTAGATCACATCCTTGAAGTGTATGGGACCTTAAACATCGAAAACATCAAGGACCATTAGAGTTTACGGCCATAAACTCATGGGTTTACGACCGTAAACTCATGGAGAAATGGTCCATGGACCGTAAACTCCACAAAGGGGTGAAATGGTGCCACAATCACTTCCTAAGGCTTAGACTTGAAGTTAGGATGCTTCTTTATGACCTTTAAGACCTCAAAACACGAAATGGTAGAGTTACCATGAGTTTATGGCCGTAAACTCATGGGTTTATGACCGTAAACTCCAAGGGAGTTGGTCCCAAAACTGTAAACTCATAAAGAGTTTACCCTTGGACCCTAAACTCAAAAGCCAAGCCCTACAACCCTTAGATGCAATCCTTAGTACTTATAGCACTTAAATCAAGTGTTTTACATGTCCTAGGATGTCTTAACTTGATTAATTAGTTGTTAAATGACTGATTGGATACATATATGTGTTATTATATGTTAACTAGGATCCTTGTGTGTGTTCAAGTCTTCACTTGACACTTAGCATCCTATACCATCCGTTCATCCAAACCACTCACTACAGGTGAGTTCATACCCCTTAATTAACCTTTTAAATGTTTTTAAATGCTTTTATGGGGGGAATACAAGTTGAACTATTATAGTTATTATATCAATCACATGTGATTAATAACTACCAAACAAGTGGATTTCTTACTTTACAAATTGTGTTATCAAACAAACTACTTCAAACTATTTTATTAAAATCTTTTACATGTCAAATACTTTTATTAAACTCATTTACATGTCAAATATTCTTATTAAACTCTTTTAAACTTATATTCTGTTAAATGTGTATCTATATAGATATAGTTATATAAGTAGGATTTAAAGGACTTAGGACTGATAGCTCACCTTACCTCCTGTTCCTTGTTTGGTTGTGGAGTTAGGGTATCGGTTGTTTGTCGAAGGTCGTTTGAATCCTAGTTATATATCATGTATATGTATATAGATATAAAAGGTTACTTCTTTCTATTCAATACCTTTGGGTAGCAAAGGTATACAAACATGTTCATACATTCAAACAACATTACTAGTAAGATATAATAGGTATAGTTTAGGAAGATACTAATACTATTACTAGAACAGTGAAACATACAAAGAGTCAGTTCATACATGAGTCAATACCATACAGAGAGAACATAACATACAGATAGAGAATACTATGATGAGAAACAAACCTTACCATACAGAGAGAACATAACATATACATAGAGAATACTATGATGAGAAACAAACAATACCATACATAGAGAACATAACATACAGATAGAGAATACTATGATGGGAAACACACAATACCATACAGAGAGAACATACATACATACTAGACAGAGAGAGAACATACAATACAGCTAGTACATACAATACATTCACGAGTGCACTAATACAGTTATGTGAGCCACGTAACGGGGCATGGCATCACCTGTCATGGCCCGTTTTGTATCCAAAATCTCCTTAAATGGAGAGCGTTGAGTTTGTGTATAGATCTATACTGGATTGACTATCCTACACCTTGCTTTCTCGCTACAGTGGGACTTGCAAGTCTACGGGTGCCAAACGTCATTTCTTCCGACGTCTTACATCGTCGTGTTTATAGTCGGTAGCATGGTACAGGCCGATCACATGGTACTTTAAATAACAATTGGTTTAAGGTAGTTAGTACAGCAGTAGTTACTTAATACAACACTACAGTACTATTTCATTTTCCCATTGCATTCACTTTGTGATCTTCACACAATAAACAGTAATGTAAAAACTATATTTTTGGTTAATGATAGTCAGATTTGGGAAAATACATACTCTTATAAGAGACACACACACGAACACTAGATGCCTTGGTATAAGGCTATTGTTAGTAGGAAACATAAGGTTTTCTAGGAGAGTTCAAACAATTTACCAACAATTACAAACTTATACATTACATACTTACAAACACTTTCATACAAACAGAGACACTAATATACTTATGATCTCACCAGCTTTAAAGCTGATAAACTCTTTAAAAATAACTTGTATTCTCAGGTCACCAGTAGAAAGGTACCGGTGCCAGTTTTTGAGAAGATGGAGCTCGTTCAAGTCTCATCTTTTATTTTGATTCATATTTTTGGTGTCTATTTAACTTGACAGAACACACTTGTATTAAATTATATTATTAATGCAATGGATGATGTTGTTGCTTGTTTACTACTATGCATTGTTGTGATACTGTACATGACGTCCTCCACTCCCGAACGTTTCCGTCGTTCCAGTTTTGGGGTGTGACAACTGCTGCGTCATCCATGCCTCACCCTCAAAGCCAGCCATTCGTCACACCACAAGTTGTTCCCTCGCCAAATGTGTCAGTTGTAGCCTCTTCCTCAAACACAAAGGAAAGTGATGAAAATCTTGCTCTCGCTACAGGACTTGTTAACTGCTATAATGCCTTAGTAGCTGGAGAGCTTCCACCTCAGTTGTCATTTGCTGATCTGGATCAGATTCATCCAGAAGATGTGGAAGAAATGGATATCACATGGCAAATTGCTATGGCTGTGTTCAGGGCGAAGCAGTTTGCCAATTAGATAGGGAAAAATAACTGGGGGATGAATGCTGATAAGAAGGTTGTGTTCAATAAGGGAAAGCTGCGATGTTTCAACTGCCACGAGCCAGGTCATTTTGCTCGTGAGTGCCCAAAGCCGGATCGAAGGTTAAACAATGACAGAACGATGGTTGCAGTAGGAAACAATCATGGAGGTGTTGTGGCTTGTAGTGAGACTGCTATGGTTGCTCAGTCATTTGATTGGGAGGAGCAGATTCAGGCCCTGAACATTTCAAAACCTGAAAATGCTCACCTAGCCCAAATCAATGATGATGATCCCCTGAAGAATGATGCAGCTGATCCTGAAGCTGAGATGATGGAGCTGCAGTTTGCGCTGATGGTATCTTCTACTTCTGAGCCCAAGAAACGCGAGGTAAGTTTACCTACTTGTTCTCACGCATGTAATGATTATGTTAAAATTCTTCAGGACGAAATAACATTATTACGTAGAGAAGTAGAGGATCTTAGATATGAGGGCTATCAACTTAGAAAAGGACAAAAACCCTTAAAGGCACAGTTAGAAACTAAAATAAAGGACTATAAGAGAATTCAACAAGAATACAGTGAAAAATGTGAAAACTATGATTATATCAAAAGACTGAATGATGAGTTAACTACTGAGCTTGATACATTAAAGAGACAATTTGATACTGCAAATTTTGATTTTAGAAAATTTGATGGATCAAGCGAGGTAGTTGCCAACATGATTGATCATTGCATGCAGCTCAAACGAAACCAGCAGAAGGGTTTAGGATACGATAGTGTACCTCCTCCTTATAATCACACATATCAGTATCAACCCTTGTCTAAAGATGAGATTGCCAACGAAGCATTCATGGTTTATGGCAAGCCATCTGGTTTTGTTTCAGGAGGATTTATTAATGTTGAAAGTACTAACGTTTCTACTTCCCCTGCAGATCAATCTTTAGATCAGGCAAAGCAAGAAGTTGGAGAACCTGTTTCTGATGTTTTTATTTCAAATGAAAAATCTTTTGCTTTTGATGTTCAAAATGACAATGTTTTTTGTGATGTTTCCACATCTGCTCCTATTGAATTTAATTTCTTTGAAATGTTTGATGAATTGTTTGATAATCCTGATGCTTGTGCTTCTAATGAAACCACACCAATTCCACAAGTCATATCATCTGATGCCCCCTCACTTATTTCACAACCTGTTACTCATACATGTTCTTGTGAGAAGAGTAAAGGTGTCAGCAAAGAAAATAAATCTGAGAAATGTAGTACTAGTTCCAGTAATAATAACCAGATTTGTTTTAATTGTGGTATTGGTGGACATATATCTAGGAATTGTCAAAATAGAATGTTTGTGAACTATATGTCGCCAAGAGGAGAGAACGAATCTAGAGAAAGGTCTTTAATTAGAAAGTCCTCAAGCACTCGCTCTCGGAATGATGATTGGAAGGATGATCGAAGCAGAAAAAGGGCTGTTTTTCAAAAGAATAAAAAGGTTTTTCATAACAAAGCTCCAAATAGTTTGCCAAAACCGAACAAGGCTCCGCCAAGATCGATTTCGTCAAAGAGAAGTTATGGATCTTCAACCACTTCTGGTAGAACATCCAGAGGCTCAGTGCAAACTAATAAGAAACCTATTTCAAAACCACCTGAGAATGTTATAAAACCTAAATATCATTGGATGCCCAAATCAATTTCCAATCAATCATCATCATCCTCTGAAATGATTAGAAATGAGGTTTCAAAATTGAAAACTTTAAAAGATAAATCAAACAAAGTGAAAAGGCAACCCAGGACAGTGATGACCTGGGTTCCCAAATCTAAATGATCCCGCTCATTTTGCAGGGACAGTTGCGGAGGAATGTCATCCGTCCTTGGTACGTCGACAGTGGCTGCTCCCGGCATATGACAGGAGACATCTCCCAATTGAGCGACATTCAATCTTTTAATGGGGGATATGTTTCCTTTGCGGGCGGAGAAGGTGGCAAGATCACTCAGAGAGGAACCATTACAAATGGAGTGCTAAGTTTCGACAATGTCAACTTTGCTCCTGAGTTAAAGCACAGCTTGTTGAGCGTTTCCCAAATTTGCGACAAAGGCTATTCTACCCATTTTACCGACAAAGATTGCATGATTCTCAAGCCAGGCATCGTCATCCCGGAAGAGTGGATTCTTGTCAAATCTAAGCGGGATGGGAATGCTTACATTATCGATATGAATAGCAACATTCATGAATAAGTCACTTGCCTCTTTTCGAATGTCTCAGAACAAAATGCAATGTTATGGCACCGACGACTCGGCCATGCTAACGCTAAAAACCTAAATCGTCTTGCAAAGAATGAGATGGTCCGAGGCTTACCTGTCAGAGACTTTATCACTTTTGAGAAGTCTGTGTCATGCGCCCAGGGTAAACATCATAGAAAACCACACCTGCCAAAACAGGTTAACTCAATCAGTCAGGTGCTCCAATTATTGCATATGGACTTATTTGGTCCGGTCAACATCCTGAGCATCAACAGAAGCTCGTACTGTCTAGTTGTGATCGATGATTTCTCTCGTTTTACGTGGGTCTTCTTCTTATTCAACAAAACTAGCGTTGCTAATCTGATAAAGAAGTTCATTATAATGATTGAGAACCAAACCAACAACCAGGTGAAGGCGCTTCGTACTGATAATGGAACTGAATTCAAGAATGTAGTTCTTGATCATTTTTGCGCAGAAAAGGGAATCGTGCGTCAATACAGCTCTGCTCACACGCCTCAAAAAAATGGTGTTGCTGAAAGGAGAAATAGAACTTTAAAAGACGCTGTAAGGATGATGTTGTGTGATTCCAAGTTACCTGTTTTCTTTTGGGCCGAGGCGATTAACACTGCTTGCTACGTGCAGAATCGTGTTCTAATCAACAAAGCTCAGATGAAGACACCGTACGAGATTCTCTATGGTCAGAAGCCTTCAGTCAGTTATTTCCGTGTATTTGGCTGCCCTTGCACCCTTCTTCACTTGGAATCCAACCCAAAGTTCAATGCCAAAGCCGATGATTGTTATTTTGTAGGGTATGCTGCGCGCACCGCGTATAGGGTTTACAACAAGAAGACAACGCAGATTGTCGAATCCTATGACGTGTGCTGGTTGGAGGAGAATGAAACGGATGCTAGAGTGGGTCCTGACTGGTTATTTGATTACACATCGCTTTTCAAATCCTTAAATGTATCTTCAGATGGTTCATATGGGTCCTCCTCTGGTTCGAAGATTGTTTCTGAAGAAGAAGACGAAGAAGTTGTTTACAGACCTCCAACGGTTGAGGGGGAGTCATCTGCTCCAACTGAGGGGGAGTCACCTGTTCGACTTGGTAGTCCAGAGTCTCCAGTTCAAGATGGTACTCCTGATGCTGATGCTACACCTCTTACCCTTGTTGAAAGAGAGTTCATGTCTAGAGATGTTTCCGCTGTCACTCCAACTTTTATGGAACTACTCTTTCCTGAAGAAATTGCTAATGAGTTTGTAGCAGATTCATCTAATGTGGATCAATCAGCAAATGATGGAGGTTTCAACATTCACACTCTTCCTGTTTCACTCAATGATATCAGCCAAGACATACCTTCAAGAATTCAACGCGATCATCCGATCGAAAACATCATTGGTCAGCTGGGCGATGGAGTTAAAACCAGAAGTCAGAGTGGAGATGTCAATACATGTCTCTATTCTTGCTTTATCTCTCAAATAGAGCCCAAGAATGTTGAAATGGATTTGAATGAGCCCGATTGGGTAGATGCTATACATGAAGAGCTAAATCAATTTGAAAAGCTCGGGGTTTGGAAATTGGTTGAGTTACCAAAGGGCAAAAGGTCTCTTGACACACGTTGGGTATATCGAAACAAGCAGGATGATTCTGGTGTTATAGTGTGCAATAAAGCAAGATTGGTGGTTCGCGGGTTTCGACAAGTCGAGGGTCTTGATTATAATGAGGTTTATGCTCCCGTGGCTCGCTTGGAGGCTATTCGTATCTTTCTTGCATATGCTTCCTACATGAAATTCACGGTTTACCAAATAGATGTCAAGACTGCCTTCTTGTATGGCAAGCTGAAGGAAGAAATCTACGTTGATCAGCCCCCTGGTTTCGTTAACTCAAAGCTTCCTAATCATGTCTACAAGTTGGACAAGGCGTTGTATGGGTTACATCAAGCTCCTCGAGCGTGGTATGTGACTCTCACAAAGCACTTGCTCGAGCATGGATACTCTCGTGGCACTATCGATCAAACTTTGTTCATCAAGCATGTGGGTAATGATCAGATTCTAGTCCAGATCTATGTTGACGACATTATCTTCGGGTCCACCAGTCCACAGCTATGCAAAGAGTTTGAAGGCATGATGAAAAAGAGGTTTGAGATGAGTTCATTAGGAGAAATGACCATGTTTCTGAGGCTTCAGGGCAAACAAAATTCAACCGGAATCCTGCTCCATCAAGCTAAGTATGTGGAGGATATTCTTGAGAAGTTCGGGTTTCAAGACGCAAAACCTGCATCGATACCAATGGCCGCAAGACCCCTGCTGAATCCAGATATTGATGGCGAATCCGTAGATCAGACACACTACAGATCGATGATCGGATCGTTGATGTATCTTACTGCAAGCCGTCCAGACATCATGTTTGCAGTTTGTCAATGCACACGTTATCAGGCTAATCCTAAACTTTCACATCTTATTGCTGTCAAAATGATTTTTCGGTATATTAAAGGCATCCCAAAATTGGGTCTCTGGTATCCGAAAAATCCAGAATTTGATTTATATGCTTTTGCTGACAGTAATTATGGACGATGTGAGCTTGACAGGAAATCAACCTCAGGAGGGTGCCAATTCCTTGGCAATAGGCTGGTGTCGTGGCAGTGCAAGAAACAGCATACCGTCTCAACCTCAACAGCAGAAGCGGAATACGTTGCTGTGTCTGCTTGTTGTTCTCAAGTTATCTGGATCCAACATCAGCTGTTGGATTACGGATTGAATTATCTAGAAACCCCCATTTACTGTGATAATGAGGCCGCAATTCAAATTACTAAAAATCATGTCCAACATTCCAAAACCAAGCACATTGATATCAAAATTCATTTTATCAGAGACTGATATGAGCGCTCGCTCATCTGGCTAGAACAGGTTCCATCTGCTAATAATGTACCGGATCTGTTCACCAAACCCTTTAACAAAGCTCGATTCGATGTGCTTGTGGGATTTTTAAAAATGATTCGTTTTGAGGATTAAATTTTTGTTATAGGTTAGGTCAGTTTAAATTTGCGCATTTTAGTGATTTCATTCTCACCCATGCACAAATTTAGGGGGAGAAATAAACAAAAATCCAAAAACATGTTGTTTCTGTTTTATATTTTTTCAGAAAACATTCAAAAATCCAAAAACATTAAAAAATTCAGAATAATCAAAAATATTGTCGCTAACAGTTTTGCTTGTAGGTGTTGTGACGGGAAGTGATATTATCAAGTGATAACAGGCAATCTGAGTCTGCGTAACGTACCCAAAATTAAATTGTCTATGCCCTGTGTTCGATGCGCTGGTAGGCACGAAAGATTTTAAATGGACTTGACTAGGCAGAGTTGAACTTAAGGAATTCATAGACTAGACAAATCTTGACCTAGTTAAATCCGTTTAGCCTGACAATACGATGCTTGGATAGGTTGAGCAGGGAGATATATATGGGAATCTACTGGTCACATTAAAAGAACTCGTATCTGGAACTGTGGATTAACTTTTCCTCGATGTGCGGATTCTGTCCTTAATTCCGGTATTAATGGGGTGACTGGTGAATTCTGATAAATTAGGTCTGTAGAAAATTGTTTTCTCTCTATCTGTCTGTTAGTCATATGTTTCTTCCTCTGCGTGATCGAGAGATCCGACCTGGACTGTAACATATGCAACTCTATTTCTCTGCATCTTCTATCTATGCAATTCTTTCTATCTGTTAGCCATATATTGTCTCCTTTGCATGACTCACAATCCGACCTGGTACACAGTATATGCATCATTCTTTTTCTCAATCCCTCTAAAACTTCAGTTAGTCATATGTTTCACCCTCTGTGTGATTGGAAGAGATCCGATCTGGGTGTATAGCATATGCATTCTAAATCTATCTTCTCTCTTAGTAATTGTCTGCTCACCCGATGTAAGGAGTATTCTGAAAGTCCTTGATTACTGGATCATATCAGGAAGCGGGAAACATGTTCTAGTACAATTAAAATTGAACACTTACAGATTGTCTATAGATCTCGCTGCTCAATTTAGGTGGACAACAATATCCATGGTCGTCGTCAGCTGAATGGTACTTAAGAAATATTATCTAGGAACTTAGGATCACTTTGTCTTGTAACTAATAGTATGTCCTAATTTTATCACAATCTCTCGTGTTTAAGTGGACCACAATACCGGCGATCGACCAGACAAATACATGAAGATAAAGGTACCGACAAGTGGATTAAGGTTGTCTAACAACTTTGATCCCAGTGTCACAAAAATTATGTTCAGTAATTTTTTGAGATAAATTTTTAGTCTGCGTTTATTTTATCTCATTTTTATTTTTATTTTTTATTTCTTTTTATTCTATTCTATTTTATTTTTATAATTGTCAAAATTTAATCTAGATTCTTAAATTTTAGAAATTATTTTATTTTATTTTATTTTTAATTTTATCCTCAAAAAGGTTTTATTTTTGAAAATTAGTCGGGATTTGGATTGTGCCCTATACTGTGTGGGAGACAGGTAAATTTCAAAAGGGGTATAAAAGGTGGAGGTTACGGCTGGAAACCCTTCCCACCTCATTTTCATCCTTCCGACCGTAAACTCTCTCCACTCTCTCTCATCTCGGAAAAAAATTTGTGTGTTTTTGCGAAATCGTTTAGTCCACATCAAAGGTATGCTAAACCCGACCGAGGGAATGCAGTTTGTTCATCGATTCGACTGATTTTGGGGGTTAATCGAAGTTTTACTGTTCATCGGCGTTTACGGTTGAAGCTTACGGCCCAGGAGCTTACGGTCGTAAACTCCGTTTACAGTCAGGAGCTTACTGCCATGGGTTTACGGCCGTAAACCCAATCTGGACCGTAAACCCTATTTGACCATTTAGGGCCGTAAACCCAATCTGGACCGTAAACCCTATTTTGACCATGTTTGACCGTAAACTCCAAATTTTAGTCAAAATATTTTTTTGGGGCCAAAATGAAATTGATTAATTAACAAAACTTAAAGCTTTAACTGCTCAAATATTTTTGTTTTCTTACTTGGCCTGTTTTAGTGCAGATCAATGGAAAGTTTGAAGTTTGCTGACATGCATAACGTGGCTATTGTACTGGCTGATACTCCTGCTGCTCATGGAAATTTCAGGTCGATGATCCACAGGCTGAGAGAATGTTGCCTAGCCTCTGCCATTACTGTGAACCCAGTCGTCTATCAGAGAATTATCAGGGAGTTCTGGCAGACTGCTAAGATGACAAGAGACAACAATGGAGTAGTTACTGTTGAAGCTGTTGTGAAAGGATGCAAGATTATGATCACTGAGCAGTTCATCAGAGAAACATTGCTGATTGATGATCAATATTATTTTCCTACTGAGATCGGGATTGAAGATGTGCAAAAGATTCTCAAGAAGATGGGGTACGAAGGCATCTATCCTCCCACTGTGAAAAAGCTTCTGCCACCCTACTGGAGATTCTTGGCTCATGTATTTGTGAGTTGTATCTCGGGCAGAAGGTCAGGTGCTGATGAGATCTCGCTGAGGAACACAGGGGCAATTGTTTCACTAGTTGCAGGAATCGACTTCAACTTCTCAAAGTTCATATTGGATGAGTTCATAGTAAACATCAATGCTATAAACCGGGATACCAGAGACTCTTTCTTGTTGTATCCTAGGTTCATCCAGTTGTTCATTAACACTCAATTTCCGGAGATGGTCAAAGAGGGAGAAACCCTAGATATGAAGTCGTTAGGTCGCCACACTGTTGGGCTTATCAAGCAGAATCGAAGGGGCAAAGTCGTTTTCCAAGGATTGCATCCCCTTGTGAAGTTCGGAAGATTTGCTGAGCTGAATGAGTCATCCGAGTCTCATGGAACGTCCGATAAAGCATCCTCTGAGCCTACTTCTTCAGAGAGGGTTATTTCTGAAGATGTCATCACAGTGTCGGATCATGATGAAGAAGAAAATGCTCCGGCTCCTAATGCACAAGTAGCTGAGGAACATGATCTGACATCTGTTCAGGTCCAAAGTGATTACAATGAGGGGTTTTCAAAAGGCGAAACTGAAACTGATTTGTATGAAGACCTCAATCTTACTGGGTTTGATAAGGATGAAATTCCTTTAAATTTTGGTAGTAATGAAGATATCATGACTGGTGAAAACCTCAACACGCTACTTGACAATATCGATGAAGTTGCTCATTCGGCAACAGAGATACGGGAAGCTGAAGACGTTCTTGAAGCCACGCCTCCTACTACCAATCAAGTGACAGAAACAACAATTCCTATGGTGACAGTATCAGGGATTCCTCCCCTTGATGTTGTTTCTCCTACATCCGAGCCACTTGAGAGTGATCGCACAACAACAACACAAACCTCTCAACCTCCCATAAAAAGAAGAAGACTTGACCCAAGACAGGGAATTCTTATTCCTGGCCCACTTCAAGGTTTTTCAACTCCACCAACAACCACTCCTGCTATCGTCTCATCAGAACCTTTCAGTGAAGGTCCTAGTACCTTTTATGAAGCTGGTGGTTCTTCTTTCCTCACAGGATTCTCTCCTCCCAGGCCAGATCATGATGCTTCTTCTGTGAGGCTAGCCATGCACTTGGCTGAAGAACAATTCACAACGCCTCCCTCACGTGGTAAAGGAATATCTATTGGGGATGGCAGCTCTGGAGAAGAGAATCCTACAACCCTTGGACTTCAGAAGGAGATCAGTGTGCTGAATCAGAAAAATATAGAGCTTGATATCAGGGTTACAGACCTTCAGACTGAAAACACCAAGCTCAACATCCAAGTTGCTGATCTTCTTGAAGACAAAGCTCTGAAGACAAAGCAGATCACTGATCTTCAGACGCATTTTGGTTTGTTGACCACCAGCTACTACGATCTAAAGAAGAAGCTGGAAGAAGAATTTGGTGACAAATTCAAGTCATCTGTCGATGAGCCAAAGATTTATCTTCCCAATCAACATGCTCTCATAGCTCCACCACCTACAAGAACAACCACTGTTGTCGATCGTTTTGACAGAGAACCCGCACAGGCTCTGAATGTCGTGGCGTTAAAACGTGCTAAACTAGCCAAGTCTGCTAAGAAGGGTCAATTTTTGTTCAAAAGGAGCTCGGATCAGAATGCTCCCGGGGATCAACCAAACATCACCTTTAGGGATCTTGGAAATAATCGCTTCAGGGACGTATATGGTGATAGGTCAGGGATCATCTCATGGGGATTCCACGACACTCAAAATATGTGGATCGTGAGAAGAAAGAGTGGCAATACCGAAATGTATAAAGATGCTCATGACTTCCACTCTTGGACCAGGATTGACCTTACTGAGTTATCTAAGGCTCCATTTGCAAATCCTTCTAATGATCCCAAGGCGACACATTTCAAGTTATTTTTGGAAGATCAAGTGGCAAAGGGCTTTCCCTCTATGAAGACTGCAGGGTCGATTATCAAGATATACCCAAGTGTCATTGATCCCAAAACCAATCAACCTCTTCGGTCTGTGATGTGGCCCGCTACTAATAAAGTTAAGCAGATTCCTATCCTTCAGAACCATCCAGATGGATCTCTAAAATCCATGCAATACTGTGTGTTTGATGAATCTACTGCTTCTGCTGTCATTAAGCTTAAAGAGGGTTGTATCCGCTTGTATGATAAGAGAGATCTGCTACAGTTTGGAAAGTGGGATATACATCAGCTCTCTCATCATCAGATCAAGGTTGCTGAAGACATTTTTGAGCCCGTTGCTAAGGAGTACACTGCCATGGTTGCTGACATTATCAGAAAAGAAATGTGGTATGGAGCTATGGGAAAATCAGACGTGCTGGTGGTTGATAAAGACTAAGTCCAAGCTAGCACTAAACCAAGGGGGGAGATTGAAGGGTCCAGTTAATGGTTTGGTCTAGGCTTTCATTGTAATAGTTTATTTTGAGTCTTTAGTGCATTTAGTGGGTTGTTAGTGTGTTTACGGCTAGATGGTGAGTTTACAGCCATAAACCTGTTTACGGCCGTAAACCCTGTTTACGGTCCAAGTCTAGTATTAATAGAGGAGTTGTAGGTCATTGTCCTGTTGTTGATGTCATAGAGTTCACGGTCCACTGTATCGAGTTGTACCAAACGTTTTACTGCAATAAACGTGTGCAAGCTTGATTGATCTTCTTCTTCTACTCTTATTCTGATTGCTTTTGATTGTTTGATTGCTTGATCATTGGTAAAGATCCGTTTTAGGACCTTACAACTTAGCAATTCAAGTTTAAGCCTAGAAATCCTTACCATTCCTAGTTCGCTTAAACAAATGCTCTAAAAATTTTGAAGTAGCTTAATACGTTAAAATATTTAGATTTATCATTATCCAATATTCCACTTAATTCTTTCCTATGGTTTGTATCCATGTACTCCTAATGAATTCGTTCATATATTGAACTTCCGACGGTTTAAGTCTAAATACCAATCTGTGGTATTTAGTTCACTTAAACTACTACTCTGATACCATGATTGAGAGAACCTCTTTCATACTTAACATTATTACTCCAAGTTACTCCAAAACATGCTACATTCATATTTATAAACAATAGTTTACATTGATAGTTTAATTACAAAAGACTGGATACAAACCGACAAAGTTTTAGTATATTACATAACTACCCAGGAAATTATAAATTTATACATACACGATCACTAAATACAACAGTAATATTATTAACTATTCTAAATCTTCCAACAGTATGTGTCAATACTGGATCCTTATTACCTGCAATAGTTAAACACTGAGAGGGATAAGCGGTGACGCTTAGTGAGTTCAAAAATAGATACAATATAACGTTATGCCATATATATATACCAATATGACAGAAGCAAAGAGGAACAAAGAACAAAAAAGGCATATGTGAATCATGTGAAAAGCTTTCCATATCAACAAATGATCTTATTCAAAGATTTACAATCAATGAGATACAACAATTTCAACTTGATATACATCAATAAGACTTTAGCCCAGGTGGCACAGAAAATAAACGAGTTCTGAATAAACATTTTGCTAGAATTTACAGGCTTTCAGCCCTATCCAGCATTCTGCCAGTGCCAAAGTGATGCTTACTCATTCACTTCAAGGTCAAAGGCTACATACCAATACCCAAGTGATGCTTAGTCATTCACTTCGTGGTCAAAGGTATAACTCATTTTCATAATAACACGAGAAAGCACATAGCACATATAACACATAACATACAATTGTTCCTATAATTTGAACTCACCGTGAAATAACCGGAGGTTAAAATAGTAATTTGGGCAGTACTTCGTTTCTATAATTAACTTTCTTCGATGAAAACCGGGAGCTTTATTGAAAACCGGGCCTTGCGAGGGTTGAGCTTCAAATCGAAAAGATAAATTTATCGGGGTCTTCGGGCACTTCGGGATGTTTTTCAGGTGTTTGATATGATCATGGGGCTTCGGGGGTTGTAAAATAGCTAAAAAGAGGGTTTAGGGTGAAAATTGTGAAATTTGGTAACATTAACCGGGAGGGTTCGCACCTCCCTTATATATCGTGCGAGGTCTTTGGATCCGAAAGGAAGAGGGAGGACACGCGACTCACATGCGAGGCCGAGACAGCAGCGAAGGCGAGTCATGTGTCGGATGCACAGGAGAGGTGGCTCGCTCCGGAGCTTCGGATGCACCAGGAGTCGGACACGGGGAAGGCATGCGAAGGTCGTACGTGGCCGATTCCGAGCCAAGCATGCGAAGCTTCTCGGATTTTGTGCCCAAATCTTCAAAAAAAAATCATAACTTCCTCATACGAAGTTAGATTTGGATGTTCTTTTATGAAAATTCTCGGTTTAACGAATACTATGACTTTCGTTTAGATCGCTAAAGCTAAAAAGTAGTTTATCGAAAACTAACTTTTTACGCTAAATAGTGTTTTGCCGGTTTTGTCGCGGATCTTCGATTGGTCATAGCTTCTTCGTTATAACTCGGATTTCGATGAGGTTTTCACCTAAATGTTTCTAACGAGATAATCTACAACTTTTAATAACACTATTTTTATTTATTTCCAACTTTTTATTTTCGTTAATTTCAATATTTGACTTTTGATTGGAATCTCATAAGACTTCCAATACTTCCCAAATGATTCTAAACATAGTTTTACTTCAATTCTTCATAAAACTATCTTTATTGAACTCAATACACAAAATCATATATTATTTACTTATATTCATCTTTAAACAAAATACGATAACTGAACGTGTACGTTACACCGTCTCTCTCCCCGTCGATTTTGTGAGTTCTCTTTCCCCACAACTTTCTATGGAACAATGTAAGCAACATGCACCTCATACGAATTGAGTCTTAAAATCGTGTTAGTAGTTCCGAGTATGATGAAGACCAAATATGGTTCATCCATGGAGTTCAAGAAAATACATCTCAGTTTATTATAAGAGTACAAGTTTTCACGCCCACCAAATGTTTGATGTAATTCCTTAACCAACATTTTCTTTTCATTTATATATGGATTTATTGGAGTCTTGTTTCTTTTTCTTTATCAATTCATGTGGTCTATTGGTTGATTATTTTCCAGATATTTTATACCCATTTACAAGAGTTTTTCCTCCCTTGAAATCATCAGAGGTTAAGGATGTTGTAAAAATTGATGTCAATTTGTTTAAGAAACACTCTTGTTTAATAAAAGGGTACTCACAAATGGAGGTTTAGAGTTTTTTGAGACACAAAGCTCGAAAGTTTCACCTAAAAATTCGTGGGTTTTAGCCAAAATCTATAGATATACATCATAAATTTTTTATTTTCAGATCTTTTCTTTTTCATGGAAGGACCAACAAGTAGTATCGGTCTAGAAATTGCTTGTGTTCTAGCTTTGAGGGGCGTACATGTAATTATGGCAGCCAGGAATGTGGAATCAGCTATAACATGAAAGGAAAACATTATAAAGGGTTGCCCAAGTGCTATTATAGATGTTATGCAACTCGGTGTTAGTTAACTGGAATATGTAAGAAATTTTACAAAGGAGTACATTTCCATGGGTCTACCCCTCAACATCCTCATGTAAGAAACAAACATACCATTTCAATCGTATTAGCAATTAAGATGTATAAACAAATGTTATAATTGGCCGATATAAAAGTAGTTTTAGATGCCTATATTTCTCATTGTTCATAGTACCACAATGGGTACACATTATTGTTCTTCCTATCAAGTGTTTTGCAAATCTATTTTGATAGTTTAAGGAAAAGAGTCTAACATTTGTTTTTTGATTTCACAACAAAATGCATTTATCATCTTCTAGAAAATCACAAAAATCTAAGATGAGGTCGTAATTCTGGTCAGGTAAACCCTGAACAACTTCAGTTATATGTTTTTCTACAACAAAGAAGTTATGGGAAAATCCAGCTGCTGCAAATCATCTGTTGAAGTTGTTGCTGAAATAGTTGTAAGAGTCTCTATGCTTCCCTCTTTACATACAAATGCAGTTTTAACTCCTTCCCTCGCTCTATTTTCGATTCACATCATCTGTTCATTATCTTTTCCATCGATTTTCTGCAACTTAACTCAATAGTACTTGTTCTGATCCACTTGGTTGCAATTTTTTGGCTTTATTCATAACAGGTCTGCAATAAATGAAATTACTTTTCTATTTTTTTAATATACTATTATAGTGATAGTCAAAATTTGTTTTTGTAGTCAATAAGATATTTATTATTTATAATACTTCATATAAACAGAAGTTTGTTTTTCATTGCATGTAAGATCAACTATACCAGATGATGGCTACATGACGAAGTTTCATGTATCCTGTGTAATACATTTTAATTTCTTGAGTTTTTTGAAAATATTTTCATAAAAGATTTAAATTGAATAGGGACTTGGTGTCAGTGGGACAAAAATGTCATTTCTTGTACACCTGAAAAGATGGAACAAGGTGAAACATGAACTGGTTCTGATCTGTCATCTATGCAAAAGATGCAAATACCCTTATCATCCTCATAATTGAAAATAGTTTGTGTAACAAATATGACATGATCCCTTCAATATTAGTGCCATTAGAAACCGCAAAGGGGTAATTATTAGGCTAACTTGTCATGTTGGTTTAACTATATCATGAAGTGCGAAATTACTTCAAGATCTAGTTAAATATTGAGTTTTTTATTGCTTATTGGACATCTGATAAGCCGCAATCACTTATGGTATACCAGAGGAAGAGAGGAAGAAAAGCCCAATAAGTCAAAGGCCCAAATAATTGATGTTATTTTTGTTTGTTATTTTGGCAACAAAGTGGGGAAGTTTACCTCATTGGTTATTATTATTTTTTTGGTATAGCCCATGATATTTGGAGGGATAGTTTAGTAGGGGACTACACTTTATGGTATGGGATGTTGTTGACGCAAGTTATCTTATTCATCAGTTATAAATTGCTTAGGGGTTATCAACATCTAGAAATTGGAAAAAAATACAATTATAAGGTTTGTTTCGTATGCTTATAGTCTACCCCTTTTCTCTTTAGTCATAAAATTTTAAACTTGACATTTTGAAAACATAGTCAAAATGATAAATTAGTCATCTTTATTAGTCAAACTGGTGCATATGGACTTGATTCAAATTATTATTTACATGTATCTCGGATAAAGGGTGACCTAATACTAGAAGCCCGGTAAGTTTCAAATGGAATTATTACTATGATATATTTAAAAGTACTCTTAGTTTTTTAACTTGATAAAGAGGTAGTAACTAGTAGATTAATTTTTAAACAGATGGATGCATCTTCATGTGGTGAAGTTGCAAAGCTTAAAGTTGCCATGGAGACTATCAAAGGAGAACTTACTCACATGTTCCTTTTTATGATGTGTTTTGTTTTGCTATAATAAAATTTTGTATAATATTAGCAATTTATTACATTTGTTTGCCATTGGAATGATAATTTGTATTTGACATATTATATATATTTTGAGTAATGATCTATCATTCTTGTGTATGGTATTTTATATTGTATTATGAGATTTTAGATGTGTTTTTCAATTTGAAAATTAGTAAATTTATGAAAATTAGTTTTTTTAAAACGCTTAAAATTTTGACATACAGTAATGTGTGTCATCTTCGTTGATGATAGGAGTTTAATGACATTCAATGTGTGTCGTAAATGTGTGTGATAAGCTTATGACACGCAAATGTGTGTCGTCTTCCTTTATGATAAGGGCTTCAGTGACACACCTTTTCTTTTCATTTGTACCCTTTTATGATACGCAATGTGTGTCAGTAAAGGGTTGTTTTCTAGTATTGATGATAAATGCGAGTCTTATTTGTCAAGATAGATGACAAGAGCGATATCTTATAATGTGAATATCTATTGAAATTAGTTAGACTAATGGATCGTTCGTATTAACCATAATAAGTACTAATTCAAATGCATCCAAAAATTTGGATGAACTCTATTTTTGGAATCATAGTCTTGATCATATAAATAAGAAATTCATTACCAAGTATCCAAGACATTTGAGAAATCAATTGACCTAATGTCTTATGACAAATGAAAATCTTGTTTCTCAAGATAGATGATGAATACCTCACTTGGTGATAATAATATATGTTGGAAATAGTTCACACTAATGGACCATTAAGAGTAACCATGATACATGGTAGGAACAAGTTTGTATGAATATGTTTATCTGAATAAAGATAAGTCTGGAACATTTTTAAGTGTTCAAAGCTCTCCTAAAGCGAAGTTAAGAATCAAATTGGAAATCGGATGAGATACTCATATCTAATAGGGAGAGTGAGCATCTTAGTCAAAAACTTTATCGATCATCTAAGTAATTATGAAACGGTTTCACAAGCTATCACCAGTTAAACCATTGCCACAAGGAGTGTATGGATAGAGATACAAGTCGTTGTTTGATTTGGTACCTGATGATTCGTACTATTCTTACAAATAGTTCATGGATTATATCATGAACAATGCTACAAGAGTCCTTGGTCTGGCACCAACTAAGAAGGTTTATGAAACACGTTCTGAGATATGGAGCGGGGTTCATTCCTTACTAGCACATGTATGGAAGTCTATGGTTATGAGGATGACGCTCGTTGTGAAGCACTCGACAATCTAGGACTTAGACCTGAGAACAAAGAATGTGTTACTTAGAAAGGAGGACTTCCAAGAGAGGGAACATATATGTAAAAGAGCTAGTAGGAGCCATATTGATTTTAATAATATTCAAGAGTCAACCGAAAAAGAACCTAAAGTTGGTATATATATTCCTGAGGAATACTGTGTTGGATTAGGTGTCTAAGCCCATAACTATAATTGGTATGTACATGATTTGATATGTAGCATGGTCCTTTTGGGTTGCCTTTACTCATGCAACTTGACAGGATGACTGGTGGAGAGATTGTAGAATTTATTCTGTGAAATAATAAATTGGTACTCAAAATGATTTTATTAATATATTACAAGATTAATATATTATTTGGAAATCATATTATTAATTAGTAATCAATCAGAAATTAATTTGATATTAATTTTGGGATTACAGGAACTGATTAATAATGGAGGGGTTGTTTTGCAAATCATTGATAGTTGCAAAAGTGGGTTGTTGGACTCTTTTGGTACGGAGTGGACGAAATCCTATAGGGAGGCCCTATAGATTTCGTCCAAGGGCTTCTAAAAGGAATGTTCATGGGCTGCTTGGTGCCTAAGCAAGGTATTAGGGTTTCCACCTGAAAACCCTAGCACCCACAACTATATAAACCCCTTAACATAGGATTTTCGGATCTAAGCTTATATGATAAAACCCTGGCCGATTTCCTCATCTCTCCTACTCATTCTTTGCATTGAGTGTTTATGACTCCATTATAGGTGCAACACTTGGGGCACTAAGCTTTCAAGAGTTAAGGATTTCAAGGATTGTCTTGTTATTACTTTATAACAAGTGAGGTAATCTTCTAACCCTAATTTCATATGAATTTCGAATCTTGTATGCTAGATATAGGGTTATTGCTTTGGTGTTCTATTTCCATGTTCAAATAGTGAAAATCTTAGATCCAAAGCAATTAGGGTTGCATGATCACATAGGAACGTAGATATGTTCATAACCCATCAGTGGTATCAGAGCCTAGGATGTTTTTCAATTGAATTGATGTAATAGTGAATTATCCAAAGAACAATAAAATTGAATTCTGCTATCTGATCAGTAAACTCGACGAGTTGGATATCAAACTCGACGAGTTGCATGAACTCGACGAGTTTACTTGGCAACTCAACGAGTTGACTCGTCTGTCCCCTAAAATTTCGATTTTCAGATCAGATTTTGAATAGGATAATTACCATAACTCGTTTTTATTGCCTAAAATCGATTTTTCTGAATGGTAACATGATATCCTTATCAAAATTAAAGGATTTGGTTAAATTTGGATAATATAAGATTATTTTGATTCAAAGATTTAACCTAGTATTTTGAAAAGTTTTAAAATACACCCACTTGATTTTATAGTTTAAATTTGAAATTAAAAGTTCTAATTTTAGAAATTTAAATGGTTAAACCCTAGTATTTTTAATAGTTTAAGAATACACACTCATGGATTCTATTAATAATTAATTAAGTGTTTAATTAAAAGGAATTAATAAATCCATTATATGGTTTAAATTTAACTAAGTTAAAAGTTTAAGTTATTAAATAATTAAACCACCTAGTATTTTAAATGTATAAAATACACCCTTATACTATTATAGTATTAAAAGTTTAATTTATATATGATAATAAAATGTCAGTCTTACCGTTAGTAGGTCTCATTCATGAAGCTGGTCTATAAGGGGTATTTAAGGAAGCGGCCTGTAAAATGACCGCCATTGGGTATCCACTCTTACCCACCACACCCTTGACTAGTGGAGGGTCGTTAGCCGAACGGGTTTGATAGGACATTAAATCTCATTAAAAGTATAATCAAAATACAAAGTAACTAAATGCTTTTATAAATTCCCAAATCTTAGTTACTTTAGGAAAAATGTGAATTTGATGTTAACCCATGAAATTGCACATTGCACCTTATTAGTCGTTAGTGGAGCGTGTGTGGTTAACCGTCACACTAATATGGGACTAAGGAAGGATGGCAATAGGTAGCTCGTAAATTATCATTGATCAATAGAGCTTGTGTGGTTAACCGGAACATTGATTAGGTGATAAATGACATCGAGAGTACGAAGCTAATTTGCAGGGTTATTCACACCTTGTTTGTGATCCTCGGTATCCCGATCACAAACTTGAAGGGCATAATCGAGATTAAACATGCCACTGAAAAGTTCAATAAATCTCAAAAGATCTAGGAATTTCATTTAAAAACCTAATTCGTTAAAATTTCGTTTTCGTGGTGGAATTGGTAAATCGTTATTTACCTACCTTCAAATAATTTGCAATTGGATTACAGAATCCCTCTTCCGAATTGTGAATTATTGTGTTGGGTCCTAGCCTTAATATTTCATTTGGGTGTTATATTAAAGATCAAATAAACTCACTTGAATTTTCTCCCTTTTGTAGATGTCTAGTTCAGACAACTGTGGTCTTCTTAATCCTTTTGGAAAAAGCTTTCTTTTTGAAGATGATATTCCACGTGTCGATCAAGGTGAAAGATCATTTTTTTCTTCGTGCATTGGTGGAACTGGAAATCATACTTCTCTTCCTCTACCTCCTCCCGTGATTCTCCCTGACCAACGTTTTCGTCGACTTGAAAAGTTCAAGGTCACTCAAGCCCTATTGGCATGCAAACACCGAGATGGAAGTTCTGTGTGTGCGCACGTCGTGAAGATAGAGTCGCACATTGATAGACTGGGAATGTTGGGTGTCGTTTTCCCAAGTAACTTGGCTGTTGACTTGGTTCTTGAATCGCTTCCTGAGTCGTATAGTCAGTTCGTTAAGGAATACTATATGACAGACCACGACATGACCCTTATCGATCTGACATATTTGCTAATTGCTGCTGAAGCAGAAATGCTTTGGCGCAGTGGTCAAGCAAATTTGTCTGGAAGATCTACTTCCCAAATTTCCATGGACATAGGCAATGATAACGTTGATAGTCCAGAATTGATTTCTTCTCCTAAGGGAGTGAAATTGACCAAAGTCAAAAAGTTTGACTGTAAAAGAAAGGCCAATTCTAATTAGTTCCACATGTCACTCCTATAGAGTCCATCTGTTTCTACTGCCATTTGAAGGGACATTGGAAGCGAAGCTTCCTTAACTACTTGAGAGCCTAAGAGATAGTAAAGTCATATTATATGACTCTACTTCAGGTATATCCACTATCTAACTCTATTAAGTTCCTATTTATAGATTCTTGATACATGATGGAAAGTTTCATTATTATGTTTTGCATAATCTAAAAGATAGAAGGAAGCTTAAGGAAAGTAAAGGCTAATTCTGATCTGAAGAGATGGATTTCGGTCACATGGTTCAATGATCAGGATTTAGAGCTGAAACTTAGGAGTTATGGTAGATTGCTGAGGAATATTTAGAAACATAGTTTTCATATGTATTTGCATTGTAAGGACAAGTTTTTCGCATTTTATCAATAAAATAAATTTTGATTTTATGTTATTTTACGTTTCCTTGCAATGACAGTTATGAAAATTGGTGTTTGTATTTCTATTGTTAGCAATGTTGAAAATGGATTTGATTCTTAGCTATATCGCTTTTGGTAATGTCATAATTTACCAAATGAGGAAGGATTCTCACCGCCCAAGTTTCAATTGGACATAAACTTGGAATCATGCGATTTGAATTGTATGATGTATGAGAATCTTAATCTTTGGGAAATTAAGAATAAATTCCTTGTTCACATATGTATGTGAGTCAAGTGAAAGACTGAAGGATCTAGCACATTGATGTGGACAAGTCAGATCCACCACAAAGGACGATATAGTCTATTCGTCATGATTTACTATTGATTCAGTAAACATGGTTATACTTTCAAAATTAAGTGTAATTTTAATACCTTGAAAACTTTCAAAGTATAGCAAAACGAATAAAACGAATCAGTTAGGCAGAAAGATAAAAATTTCTCCAATCTGAAAGGAAAGGAGAGTACTTTTTTATCGTGTTTTATGATCATCCTAATGATTATGGAACCATTTCACAATTGATCCTCTAAGGACATCTTAGTATGACTAAGAAGAGGAATCAGAAATTTTTGAAATGGTTAAATCAAGAAGATGATTCATACTTCGTTCTAGAATCGAGTTTTAGAGGCATACTCTACTTACTCCAAGTTGTACCTTGAGTAACATGTTATAAGTAGGTTTATAACGCCTCATGAAATGTGGAGTAGAAATGTTTTCTTACTCTTGCACATTTGAAATTGGTAGTTGTGATGTTTTGGATTAAACAAAGACCAACTAAGACCAATTATATGAAGTGTTTAATTGATAAGAACCCTTACTAACTTGAATATTTGGTTGTTGAGAAATATTCTTTGACAGATAATCTTATATGTCAAGAAGTCAGTGGGAGTCTTGTTGATCTTGAAAAGTTTCAGGAGACAATCAATAATAAACCTCTTAGTTATCACTAGCACATGACCTAAGGTTGATAACCTATCGTGTTCACATTCTTGTTTTTATGCCCATTCCAGTTAAGTTGACTATGCATGTGAGTTCTATGAGTTCTCATTTGAATACATAAGGCAAAGCGCCTTGATCAGTGAAAGTATATTGATCTGTATGGGTGAGCTGCTCAATAACTTGGAAGCACTGGTAGGCCCTTATGCTACCAGATGGAAATAAATTAATATTAAGCAAGTCCAGTCCATATGAGTTTGGATTTGTCATAAACCTTGTCTTATGATAGTGGTTGGAGATGACAAATTCACATGGATAGGAACACATACACCATAAAATCTAAGTGGTAAGAGGTTTCTCTCTACTTCATGAAAATGATTGTGAGGAAACGGTTTCACTGGTATATTTTAAGGAGTTAGTAGTTGTGATAATTGCGTTCTCAAATTCGAGCATGATTACGGCATCCCTTTTCATAGTTTGAATTGTGAGAAATGGAAAATGGTTTGAACATTTGGGACTTACTGCTATAAGTCTTGAAAAGGTTTAGACACACACATAAGCTATCTAATGGAAGGTGTATGAGCATGAGAAGTCTAGTGTAACATTCCGTTTAAAATAGAATAATTAAATAATAAACCCAGAACCCCGAGATGTAATTTTTATTATTATTTTATATTATTGTAGCCAAAATCAAATAATAATTAGCGGGGCTTTGATTTCGGGGAGCCAAATGATAAGATTTGAATCTTTGGGGGTTAAAGTGTAATTCTGGGACTTATTTTGTAAAGATTTTCAGAAGTCAGGGGGTATTTGGTATCATTTGGACTTAATATGAAAGGATTTGTGGAAGCATGGGTTAAAGAGTAAATTTTGGACCTAAATTTAAAAGGTTTTGTAGAGGAGAGTCCATTCGGTAACATTTGGATTAAATTTTAAAGAAAAAGGGAGAAGGAGGGACTAAGAGTGTCATTATGGATCAAAGTTTGATTTGATCGTGACTTATAAACCCGCCCATGAAACCCTAACCCTACCTTAACCTCTAGCCGCCACCTTCTTTCTCCATTGTCCAGCCGCCACCCTCTTTCCTCCGATCTCCGGCGCCGCTACCCCCTGTTGTCGAGTCGCAAACCACCGTTGTGGAGGTCCCAAACCACCTAAGCCACCACCTCACAATCATCTTACCGCCGGGAAGTGAAGTTGCGGTTGTCGTCGCCACCTCCTCCCACTGTTACATTGTTGTCGCCGCTAACGTCGGCGGTTAGCTTGATGCTGATTCGTTGTGGTCTCGGCCCAACTGCCCTAGTGTCCTTTCCGACCCATAGTTGTTGCCGTCGCGGTTACTGCTGACGATGACAAAAAGCTACCACCCGTCATCATTTCAGGCTTGGAGATTGGAGGCCGACGACAGTAGAGGCCGCTGTGGTTCGCGGTTGAGTCGCTCTCTCCCGTCTCTCATGTTGCTGCGTCCAAACGCCATCCACCGCCGTTAGCCG
The DNA here is from genome assembly GCF_052849685.1 of Lactuca virosa. Classification (NCBI taxonomy): domain Eukaryota; kingdom Viridiplantae; phylum Streptophyta; class Magnoliopsida; order Asterales; family Asteraceae; genus Lactuca; species Lactuca virosa. Next base: position 267,907,200 of record NC_136434.1, read on the forward strand.
CCGCTGATTGCCTCTATTGCCCGTCATTTCGTGCCATCACCGCCGCCGTACGCCACTAGGTGGGTGGCTGGATTCATTTACGAGCAGAAGGAGTGTGTGTGTGTGTGTGTATGTGGTTACTTGGCCGAAAATCACAAAAGAGCCACCACCACCACCATGAGGTGCTGGCTAGCACCTCCAACCACCGCCTACCGCCACAAGGGCGGCTGTGTGTGTATTTTATCATGTGTGTTTATTTTGGTTATTTGTTGTATGGATGTTGTATTATTGTATCGTTGCCAAAATAATCAAGGAAAAACCCATAACCACCGTCATGAGGTGGTGGCTGCCGCCACCAGCCGCCGTGTTAAGTGGCAGTGTGCATTGTGTGTTTGGATTGTTAGTTTAGATGTTTGGACATATTTAGCCTAAAATCATAACCACCACCACGAGGTGGTGGCCGCCGCCGTGAGTCGCCGTTGACCGCCACTACCCGATGTGGTAGTGGGTGGTGCCCGACTTATTTAACCCTAATTGACCTAATGAAGCCCTATTTGACCTAAAAACCTAACCATTTGACTAATGGGCATGCGATTGGGTTGGAACCCCTAATTAGGGTTTAGAAAACCCTAATTTTAGATTTGTTGGTTTGAGCTTATCGGGACACGCGTTTTAGACCATTGAAATGGAATTTCGAATTAAGCCCGATCACGTTGTATGTTTGGCCTAGTGGATTGATGGACTTAATGGATTAAGTACTTAATGGGTTAAGTAAGAACACTTAACCCTAATCGTCATTTTATGTGAAAAACTCTAACTAGGGTTGGATTCTTGTTGGGCCATTTCTTGGACTAAGTTACTATGGGCCTTCTGGGCCAACTGGGAACATATTTATGGACTAAGGAAATTATTGGGCCTTAGGATACGGCCCATTGGAAAGGCTTGGCCCTAATTTGGAAAATTGGGCCACAGGTGGGCCATTATTGGGCCTTGATGATTAGGAGGTATTGGAGCAATGGAATGCCAAGTGTTTGGACCAGAATAAATGGTTGGGCGTTTCTGTTGGGTCTAGATATTTGGATCCTTGATGGGCCATCTAATAACAATATTAAGGACTAGGAATTTGGATGGGCTTTAGGGTAAGGCCCATGTGAGGCGTTTAGGCCCAATTTGGAAAATTGGGCCATATGTTGGGCTTTGGTCCATTGGTTGACTTTTGGGCCTTTGGAGTGTGAGTTTGGGCCTTGGGCTTGAATCACGCTAGGTTGGGGGTAAAATAGTCTTTTACTCCAAGCATGGACTTGTGGTTATGTATTGGAACCCAATTATTAATTGGGTATTGTTTGATGTTGACAGTTGGGGAATCTGTCATCCAGCAGCTACGGTTTTGACCGCGGGCCTTCAACAGTCTGAGGTGAGTTATCCTCACTATACTGACAGGGTCTAAGGCACCAAGGTCGGCCCTTTGGATTGTTATCCTAGTTATAGTATGCTTGTATGCTATTATGATTTGCTAGATCGATATCCTGGTAGATAGGATGTGGTTATGCTATTATGATCTATTAGATCGGTATCCTGGTATATAGGATGATGCTATGCTTAGTGATCTGTATGATCTGTGCCTGTTTATTGATTGTCTATGTGTTATGAGTATGTCGACATATGTGTGTATGGTTGGGTTGAGGTAGTCCTGCTTTGTGCTGAAGGCCAACATACCCACGACGATCCGAATAGACTGAAGGCCCAGCGAGCGGTCCAGACAGGCTGTAGGCCCTACGAGGCGGCCCAGACATGCCGAAGGCTCGGGAGCGATCTAGTCACTGTAGGCCCTGCGAGGCGGTCCAGTCAGACTGATTGCTCAGTTTGCATTCTGTTTTTATTGATATTGCTCTGGTTTTTATGGCGTTGGTATTTTGTGGGTAACTCACTATGCCTTCGAGGTTACATTTATTGATTATTGTTTCAGGTACTTCAGATGACCGCGGAAGGCGAAGGCGTGACCGTACACTTCCTCAATTTGTGACTTTGACTTTTGGGAAAACTCTGATATGGATTTATTTTGAAAACATTTTGTAACAGATAATGGTTTGGGATTGTTTGAAAAAGTTTTAAATTTTTGTGGATTTTATGGATGTTACAAGTTTTTATCAGAGCCTTGGTTTGAGTGAATTGGAGGAACACTCGTGTGAATCCAGTCTCAAACTAAGGAAAAGATTTTTAAAATGATTTTCAAATAGTTTTCAAAATACTAAAGGAGGATGCGAAGTGTACGATCAGCCGGAGCCAGTAAGTAGACCCCAAAATACCATACAGTTATCTTATGTTGTGATTTGATAGAACAGTATGCTAGTGATAGGCTAGGGATCTTCAGGAATTGCATGGTCGAATTGCCTGATTATGTGATGCCTTAGTTCCTATTGAGTTTCCTTGTTTGACTTTTGTGTGACTTTTTCGCGTGTGAATTAACTATTGAGTGGATGCGCTAAGTCACATGCTACATGGGTTAAATGATCTTAGGAGGAGGGATTTGGTCCTGCTGCGCAGCTCTTGTCTGAGTCCAACCATTGCAGGATTTAATATCTTAGTCTGAGATTGTTTAAGTTGTGTGGCATGTGATTGTATTCATACAATAGCTACCTGGAACCAATAGAGGGTCGTGTGGCAATCGCGGTATGGTATGTCTTATATAGTTAGCCGGCCAGTCGCGTTTTTGGTAGAGGTAGTGGTGGTTTACCTGGTTTGGGTGCGGTTCACCGCGGTCGGCATGAGGAAGGATTAGCCACTCTTGAGAGAGTGAGGGCATAAAAATGATGCGCGCGAGATGCTGGGAGTCCGAGATCGAGGATTTCGCACGAGCATATGTCTCGTTTTATTGCATTTAGTGCGATTGTTTTGCTGTTGAGCAGGTTTAAGGAGTATTTTATGACTAGGACTTACAGGACCAGAGATGATTCTTGAGGAAAGAACGGATATGTGTGGAAGGTAGTATTGGGCCCGTACTATTGAAAGAATAGGATCCATACTCGACTCAAGGTAGATCTCGGGGATTCTAAGGGCTAGTAAGGGAAGGTAGCATGGTTGGATGACATGGTTCGTGGCAGTGGTTCAGTTCCTGTTAATCTTTTGGTTGTGGTTGCTCAGACATGAGGATGGTCCTGGTATTTGGTGTGAGCCCAATGGTGTTACCGATTTTGGTTGTCTCGTGCAGACCTAGTAAGTATTGGTTCAGGCTTTGGGGTTTTTCTCGAGGTCGGGATGCGAGTCACGGAACTCAGGAAAGGAATAATGATTACGATCAGCTTGAGTTTTACAGCTGGAAGAAGAATGGTTGATTGACGGATTGGAATGTCATTTTCTAGGGCAAGGATTGTGCCCTTCCAGTTTTCCGAGTTCGATGGAGTGAGCAGGCTTGTGACCCCTAGGTCAAGTTTTATTCCAGCTTGGGGTCAGTTGCTCACAGGAATTGGCGACAATATTTCAGCGCTGGTGAGCTCAGGTGGGTCAATGTGGCGTGAGTATCTTGTGAGGTGTACGCAATTAGAGTCCCTGCCCACATGAGCTAAGGTCCGGTTCACCTTGGATCTCTTGTATCGGGAGGCAAGGATTTATTGTGCGATCTATTGCGCTTTCGGGCTTAGAGACTATGTCTTGGGAATAGTTTGTAGCCCGGTTTAGGGCAGATGTAACATCCGGACTCCCAGGTACACTATTTATATATTTATTTTTGGGGTTTATTGAGTAACTCGACGAGTGGTTCCTCAACTCGTCAAGTAGAGTCGTGATTTGTGCCTATTTAAGGGCAGATGTAACCCGGGCTTGGGACCTATTTAAGAGAACTTATGTTCTCATTTGTGCTTCACCAGTTGCCCAGCCTCCCTGTGTGAAACCCTAAACGAGTGTAGTGAGCTAAGAGAGTCTCAAAGCTAATCTTGAGGAATTTTAATGCATCTTTTGAGGAGAATAGGAGTTTGTTCAGCAAGGAACAAGGAGGAACTGTTGGATCCAGAGCCAATTTGTCCAAAGCTTCAAGTGGAAGGTAAAAAGCCTGCACCTTTCTCATTTATTTGGTTAGATCTCATGATTATGGAAGATTAGGGTTTCTACCACCTTTTATTGGGACTTCGAGCATACTGAGTTATCATGAGGTTTAGACCTCAGATCTGGACCTTGTGAGGTCCCTAAAGTCCAAAGGTCCCACCTTTATTCATCCATATGAGGATTATTGTGCTTAACACCTTGTGAGAGCATGTATTGGTATTTTGGAGCAAAAATACCATGCATGAATGTAAAGATCGAAGCTTTACGTGACAATCGAGTCTTGGGATGCTAGATCTAGTGTTTGGAGTGGTATATATTCTTTAAAACTTCTGAATGAGAAATCAGATTGAAGGGACTCGCCGAGTCCATGTACTGACTCTACGAGTCGGTTAGGGTTTGTCCCGATGAGCTAAGCATGTGATAACTCGGCGAGTTGGAGGGTCAACTCGACGAGCTGAGTTGGACTTTCATGAGACATCTGAGGAATCATGGGGACTCGATGAGTTGCATAAGTGCACTCGACGAGTTGAGTCAACATTGACTGTTGACTCGAGTTTGACTTATGATGACTTTAGGGTTTGGTCAAACATGAGAAATGGAGACAATGGAGGGGTAAAATGGTCTTTAACTCTCTTCAAGAGTTAGAGAGAGAAAGAATAACCTTTGGTTTATTTGGAGTAGTGAATAGAGTATTAATTAGAGATATTTATCCTATGTGTTAGGCGGAGGCTAGTTCGAGATTCGTGTACGAGGTTATTACTTGCTTGCTTACGAGTTGAGGCTTCTCACTATACTTACCTTGAGTGGTAATATATGTGTGACCGGAGGGTCTTATGTGCTTATACTGTGTATTGAGATATCATGTTTTATGTCTTTGTGATATATGTTGTGTATTATATTGAGCTTACCGAGTTTAGGGACCGGAGGGTCCAACCGAGTTCTGGGATCGGAGGGTCCCACTGAGACACATTGACCAGATGTGCATGGTATTTTGGGGAACTCACTAAGCTTCATGCTTACCGTGTATGTGATATGTGTTTCAGGTACCTCTCAGGATCACGGGAAGGCACCGGCGTGATTGTACACACACACCCGAGTTGGAGTTATGTTTTAGAGGATCCTGGATTGTGTTTCGAAACATGTGATTTGATAAATTGATGTTGTATAAGATTTTGTGATTGTGATAATGGGATAATTGTGCTTTTAAAAATGAAAAACTTGTTTGAAAATTTACGGTGTTACAAGTTGGTATTAGAGCCTTGGTTTGAGGGATTCAGATATATCTTCGGGCGTGTTTAGACTCAAACTGAGGATTTGAGAAGCAATTTCAGAAGAAATGATTTTTCTAAAATGAGAAAGAGTTTAAGAGGAAACGAGTTGGAGCAGTGTGTACAATCAGCCAGAGCCGGAACGATGATTTCCCAAAATACCCTTACTTATTTCTGTTATGAGATATTTATGAGTTAATAGTTATGCATGCTAGAGGATAGGGTAGGTATTTCATATCTTAGGGCTAGAGTTGCCTGAATTGTGATGCCTTAGCTTAGGAGTTGTTGCTATCTATTATGTGTTTTGAGTATGTGCAGAATAAGAGTAGCTAGCAGGAATCACTTAGAGAGAGAGAGAGAGAGAGTTATGAGTCGAGAGATAATCTAGAGGAGATACCTAGATGAGTTGTGAGGGGTCTAATAAGAGAGTAGCCTGATATATGTGAGAGATAGAGTACTTGCAAATTGGATTCCTAGGAGGAGGACTTGGAGTGACTACAGATTGGTGTGGAAGGTAGTATTGGACCCGTACTACTGAAAACACCGTATCTGTATGCAACCCAAGTAAGAATCCTTAGGATGATAAGGAACAAGTAGGGATGAGTGGTCGAGTGTGAGTATGCTTGAGCGAGTCTCTGATGATTTTTCGTGTTGTGTTTCTGAGACATCATGGTGGGTACACGCCACAACCCCGAGAGAAATGGGACTAGTGATGATGAGATTTGCAGGATGATTCACGAGGACGAGGCCACAACTATTCGAGCGGATATTCCTGAGATGTTTGGGTCTATTAAGACCACCTTGATTGAGACTTTTGATGAGCGGTATGCCGCTGTTACTGAGGCCGCTGCTGCTGCAACCACCGCAGATGTTGCTGCTGCTAGGCCACAATTTCGGTAGTTCAGCAACACGAAGCCACTAGAGTTTTATGGAACACAGAATCTGATTTTTGCGATGAGATGGATCTCTGATATCGAGGGATATTTTTACACATGTTCATGCCCAGATCACTTGAGAGTTCGGTTTGCGCTGAACCAGCTTCGCTTGGGAGCGAAGGACTGGTGTAAGTTTGTGACAACCAGCTTTACCCCTGCAGATCTTGCTGCAGTAACATGGGGGAGGTTTGTTGTAATGTTCCGAGACGAGTATGTTCCCCCAGTGGAGAGGGAACGATTGGCACAGGAGTTTCTGTCTCTCAAGTAGAAGAAAGAGTCAGTAACTGAGATTTCGAGGATGTTTCACGAGAAGGCGATGTTTTGCCCTGAGCACGTGTCCACCGAGCAGGAACGTGTGACCTGATTTCTGAGCATACTGAGGAGGGATATACGAGAGTTTGTGGCGAACTCATCGTAAAGGACATTGGCTGAGCTTCAGACCAATGCCAGGAGGAGGGAGATTGAGCTTGAGCTGCAGACCAGTGAGGAGGAGGAGTTTCGGGGTAGGGACCGGAGACCAGTTCAGGCGCAGCCGGCGACGAAGCGGGCTAAGCCTGCTGATACCAGAGCTGGGGGTCAGAAGAGTCGTTCTTGTGGAAAGTGCGGCAAGAGTCACGAGGGGTCGTGTCGTGTGGGGATTTGCTACAAATGTGGCAAAGAGGGGCACATGGCGAAGGATTGACCCAATGGGCTTGCAGTTTGCTTTCATTGCAACCAGAGCGGCCATCGGAAGGTCGAGTGCCCTCACCTCGTGCAGGGATCAGCACAAGGATCTGCACCTGCTGTTGTACGTGTTACTGAGAGTCGTCCGGCGAAGGCTGAGACACTGATGGTTCGTGGGAGAGCCTTTCAGCTGACAGCGAAGGAGGTCCGCGTAGCACCTAACGTCATGGTCGGTATGTATTCTTATTTATATTCTTTTGAGATATGTTGTGCTTATATTGTGTTGTGCATATGTACTTTTCTTGTGATCTCTGTACCTGCGTTTTGTTATTTGACTCGGGTGGGAGTCGATCCTTCGTGTCTTTTGCTTTTAGTCGTCACATCAGTATCTGATGTGAGGCGTTGAATCGGCCTCTAAGGGTTTCTATAGCCGACGAGCATGCGGTTTTTGCTTCTGACATGATCCGAGAGTGTATACTAGAGATTTTTGCTGTTGAGTTTCCGATAGACCTGGTACCGATCTCTATGGGTGATGTATGTGTCATAGTGGGCATGGACTGGTTGAGTCGATTTGGAGCTGTGATCGACTGCGAGCGAGAATTAGTGACTATACGAGACCCTACTGGGGGAGTGCTTACGGTGTACGACGAGGGTACTAGATCTGGATCAGCTTTCTGCTCTGCTGCCAGAGCAAGACAAAGTTTACAGCAGGGTTGCATGGGCTTTTTGGCGTATGTGATGGATACGTGGGTTGCTACAGAGAGGCCGAGTTCTATCACCGAGGTTCCGATAGTGTGAGAGTTTCCGGATGTTTTTCCCGAGGAGTTGCCGGGTGTGCCTTCCGAGAGGCAGGTGGAGTTCCGGATTGATTTGGTTCCGGAAGCGGCCCGTATCGCCAAGGCACCTTATCGCGATGAAGGAGTTATCCTCATAGCTCCAGTAGCTGATGGGTAAGGGTTTTATCAGACCGAGTAGCTCACCGTGGGGAGCGCCGATCCTTTTTGTCAAGAAAAAGGATGGTTCACACCGGATGTGTATTGATTACCGGGAGTTGAACAAGCTGACGGTCAAAAAACCATTATCCACTACCGAGGATCGACGATTTGTTCGATCAATTGCAGGGGGCGTCTTGGTTCTCCAAGATTGATTTGAGGTCTGGATCATCAGATGAGCGTCTGCGATGAGGATATCCAGAAGACGGCCTTTAGGACTCGTTATGGGCACTACGAGTTTTTGGTCATGCCTTTCGGACTCACCAACGTACCGGCGGCGTTCATGGATCTCATGAGCCGGGTGTGCAGGCCTATGTTGGATCGATCGATGATCGTGTTCATCGATGATATCCTAGTTTATTCGAGATCCAGAGAGCAGCATGATGAGCATCTTAGAGAGATTCTTGGAGTGTTGAGGACGGAGAGGCTTTATGCCAAATTCTCCAAGTGTGATTTCTGGTTACGAGAGGTCCAGTTCTTGGGGCACCTCGTAAACCAAAATGGGATATTGGTTGATCCGGCCAAGATTGAGGCTGTTATGAGATGGTAGGTGCTGAGATCCCCGACTGAGATCAAGAGTTTTCTGGGTTTGGCCGGATACTAGCGGAGATTTATCAGGGATTTCTCCAAGATTGCCGTCCCACTTACCAGATTGACCCGAAAGGGTGTTACTTTTACTTGGGGGCTTGAGCAGCAAGCCTTGTTTGAGACTCTTCGCCAGAGGTTGTGCGAAGCCCAATGTTAGCCGTCCCCGAGGGAGTGGAGGACTTTGTAGTTTATTGTGACGCATCTATATCAGGGTTGGGTGCAGTGTTGATGCAGAGGGGGCATGTGATTGCATATGCATCGAGGAAGCTAAATCCTCATGAGACGAGGTATCCCACCCACGATCTGGAACTCGGGGCGGTGGTGTTCTCCCTCAAGATCTGGCGTCACTATCTGTATGGGGTTCGATGTACCATATACACTGATCACAAGAGCCTGAAGTACCTTATGGACCAGCCCAACCTGAATATGAGGAAGAGGAGGTGGTTGGATGTAGTGAAATATTACGACCGCGAGATCTTATACCATCCGGGAAAGGCTAATGTGGTAGCCGACGCCCTGAGCCGTAGAGCAGCAAGTTGTAACACCCATAAAATTTTTGCCAAATTTAAACTTTTAAAATCATTTCAAAATCATCAAATCATTACAAATATGTTTAAAAATGTATCAAATCAGAGTTTTCCCCAGAACCATAGATAAACAGGAGGAGCTGTACGATCACGCCTTCGCCTTGCCGCGATCCCCTGATGTACCTGAACCAATAAACTGAAACTGTAAACCCGAAAGCTTAGTGAGTTCCCCCAAAATACCGATACACTGCACATAACACATATATAACAACAACATGTATTGGGTCCACATCTTTACAGACTGGATCACCCCTAGGCCCACAGTGTGAGTCTGGATTGCCTTACGGGCCCACAACTCACATCTGGCTTGCCATCGAGCCTACAGTACGAGTCTCCCTCGGCTCGCAACTGGAATGCTCTCGAGCCCACAGTACGAGTCTCCCTTAGCTCGCATCTGGAATGCTCCCGGGTTTGTTGGTTACCGCACGGAGTAGTATCACCTCAACCTATCCCACATAACATGTCAACATATAAACATAAGAATTATGCATGCAAATAATCATATAACAACTCAGGTAGCCCTATAGATCTACCTAACTGGCACAACCACTAGTATGCAATCACTAACCCATATTTAACATAATAACACTACTTGGATAACACATTCAATGGGTCGGCCTTGGTGCCTTAGACCCCTTAGTATAGTGAGGATAACTCACCTCGCAAATGTCGACTCGAAAGATAAGCTCAAACTCTCTGATCACTGCCAAAAAAACTCCACCACCTATATTCGCCATACAACATGTTTATAACTTCCCAATATGCTCCCAAAAGTCCAAGGGTAAACCCATGGTCAAAGTCCAAGTCAACTGTCAAGGTCAACAGTCCATGTTGACCTGAACTCGTCGAGTGCAACCAACCACTCGCCAAGTTTCTTGCATAACTAGTCCACTCGCGGAGTCACCAGAGTGACTCATCCGGTTCCTAAGACTTGCGGTTGAAGCTCCTTGGTCACTCGTCGATTTTTCCCCCTTGCAACTCGACAAGTTCACACGCATCCAACGGTTGGGAAGAACCCTAACCAACTCGCCGAGTCACTCTACTGACTCGTCGGGTCTACGACAATCTTCATCGGACTCGCCGAGTTGTTTATCCAACTCGTCGAGTGCAGGACCATCTTCATGTGACTCGCCGAGCCGATTATGCAACTCGCCGAGTCCGTTCAGTCCTTCATCCATACAGGTACTTTTTAAGCCATGCAAAGGCTCCATATTATAGATCCAACCTTCCCAGGCATGCCTAACACGTAAAGTTGAAAACTTTACGTACATGCAAGGTGAAAATGGCCCAAAACAAGCTAAGGAAAAGACTCTAGTCAAGAAAAGGGCACTATCATGCTAATTGCTGAAACTTGATGATCACAAGGGCCAAGATGGGCCCAGATCTGAAGTTGCAACTTCAGATCTTGGTTCATCACCCGAAATGAGACACCATCAAGCTAAAATGGCCCCTAAAACTCAAATATAGAAGGATCTAGCTAGAAGGGAATCAAGGTAACGACTTGATACCTTCAAATGATGATAAACTAGTGTAAACTTCAGATCCCCAACCGTACCTTGCCTCAAACTTCTTGGTCTTCAATATTTTTGTAGAAAAATCTTCTTTCCAAGCTTAACAACACACAAATATGGAGTGAAAACATGATTTAGGGTTTTAGATGACAAGGGACTGAAGAGGGGAGGCTGAGGAGGCCAATGATCCTTTAAATAGGGGGAAATACCCCCTGGAATCTAGGGTTTCATCTGCCAGTTCCTACTCGTCGAGTCCCTTCTTGGACTCGGCGAGTAGGTCACTAAATATGTGGACCAACCCGCTACTACTCGACGAGTAGGGCACCCAACTCGTCGAGTACATCTTGAAATCAAAGAAATTCTTATGTAAAATCGATACCTGAGAATCGGGGCGTTACACGAGGGCTTGTGCATGAGGATGACAGTGATGACTCCAGTCTTGGATACCATTCGAGAGGCCCAGGTGGACGCCGTGAGACCGGAGAACCGCAAGAGAGAGCAGGTGATTGGGCAGGTTTCCAAGTTTGTGACGGACGGTCGGGGGCTTATGACCTTCCGAGGGCGGATTTAGGAACCCTACACCGGTGGAGCTCGCTGTATTCTGATGGAGGAGGCGCATAGATCAAGGTTCTCGATCTATCCGGGATCCACTAAGATGTATTTGGACCTGAAGAGGGATTACTGGTGGTCGTGTATGAAGAGAGATGTGGCATGGGTAGTTGAGACGTGCTTGACCTGTCGTCGGGTTAAGGCCGAGCACCAGCGCCCTCATGGAAAGTTGCAGCCACTAGATGTTCCCAATGGAAGTGGGAACAGATTTCTATGGATTTTATTACCAAACTATCGAGGACCATGCGAGGTGTCGACGCGATATGGGTGGTTGTGGATCGGCTGATGAAGAGTGCTCACTTCCTTCCTATCAGTGAGAGCTCTTCCGCAGAGAAGTTGGCTGAGATTTATGTGAGATAGGTGGTGGCACGGCATGGAGTGCCGACATCGATAGTGTCAGATCGGGATGTGCGTTTCACTTCCAGGTTCTGGAAGAACTTTCATGAGGAGTTGGATACATGGCTGCACTTCAGTACAACTTACCACCCACAGATAGACAGACAGAGTGAGCGGACGATTTAGACGCTCGAGGACATGCTGCGTGCTTGTGTTATGGACTTCGGTGGAAGTTGGGACACTTATTTTCCCTTGGCTGAGTTTTCATACAACAACAGCCACCATTCCAGTATTGGTATGCCTCCATTCGAGCTTCTATACGGGAGGAGGTGTCGGACTCCCATCTGTTAGGGAGAGGTGGGGCAGAGAGTGATGGGTAGAACTGAGATAGTGCTCAAGACGAATGAGCATATTCACCAGGTCATACAGAGGTTACTGACAGCCCAGAGTCGCCAGAAGAGTTACGTAGATCGACGATGATCCGAGCTAGAGTTTCAGGTTGGAGATTTTGTCCTCCTGAAGGTATCCCCATCGAAAGGGGTGATCCGATTTAGGAAACGGGGCAAATTGGGGCCCTGATACATTGGTCCTTTCAGAGTGGGTAAGGTTGCATACCGGTTGGAGCTACCTGCAGAGTTGAGCCAGATACATAACACCTTCCACGTGCCTCAGTTGAGGAAGTGTGTAGCCAATGAGATGGCAGTGGTACCCCAATAGGACATTCAGGTGGATGCGAGCCTGAATTACATTGAGAGACCGATAGTGATTTTAGACTGGAAGGTGAAGGTGCTGAGGAACAAGGAGGTGCCCTTGGTTCAGGTCAAATGGCAACATCGAAAGGGATCCGAGTGGACGTGGGAGTCGGAGTCCGAGATGCGCGAGCAGTACCCAGAGTTATCTCCAGAGCACGACTTCGAGGGCGAAGTCTGATTCTAGTGGGGGAGAATTGTAATATCTGGACTCCCAGGTACATTATTTATATATTTATTTTTGGTGTTTATTGAGTAACTCGACGAGTGGTGCCTCAACTCGTCGAGTAGGGTCGTGATTTGGGCACGGGGTTAAGTGACCAACTCGACGAGTCAGAGAGCCGACTCGCCGAGTTGGCGCTGTGAGATGAAACCCTAAATCCCCGGGCTTGGGTCCTATTTAAGAGAACTTATGTTCTCATTTACGCCTCACCAGTTGCCCAACCTCCCTGTGTGAAACCCTAAACGAGTGTAGTGAGCTAAGAGAGTTTCAAAGCTAATCTTGAGGAATTTTAGTGCATCTTTTTAGGAGAATGGGAGTTTGTCCAGCAAGGAACAAGGAGGAACTGTTGGATCCAGGGCCAATTTTTCCAAAGCTTCAAGTGGAAGGTAAAAAGCATGCACCTTTCTCAATTATTTGGTTAGATCTCATGATTATGGAAGATTAGGGTTTCTACCAACTTTTATTGGGACTTCGAGCATACTGAGTTATCATGAGGTTTAGACCTCAAATCTGGACCTTGTGAGGTCCCTAAAGTCCAAAGGTCCCAACTTTATTCATCCATATGAGGGTTATTCTGCTTAACACCTTGTGAGATCATGTATTGGTACTTTGGAGCAAAAATACCATGCATGAACGTAAAGATCGAAGATTTACGTGACAATCGAGTCTTGGGATGCTAGATCTAGTGTTTAGAGTGGTAGATCTGCTTTAAAACGTCTGAATGAGAAATAAGATTGAAGGGACTCGCCGAGTCCATGAACTGACTCAACGAGTCGGTTAGGGTTTGTCCCGATGAGCTGAGCATGCGATAACTCGGCAAGTTGGAGGGTCAACTCGACGAGCTGAGTTGGACTTTCATGAGACATCCGAGGAATCATGGGGACTCGATGAGTTGCATAAGTGCACTCGATGAGTTGAGTCAACATTGACTGTTGACTCGAGTTTGACTTATGATGACTTTAGGGTTTGGTCAAACATGAGAAATGGAGACAATGGAGGGGTAAAATGGTCTTTTACTCGCTTCAAGAGTTAGAGAGAGAAAGAATAACCTTTAGTTTTTTGGAGTAGTGAATAGAGTATTACTTAGAGATATTTATCCTATGTGTTAGGTTAGGCGGAGGCTAGTTCGAGATTCGTGTACGAGGTTATTACTTGCTTGCTTACGAGTTGAGTCTTCTCACTATACTTACCTTGAGTGGTAATCCATGTGTGACCGGAGGGTCTTATGTGCTTATACTGTATATTGAGATATCATGTTTTATGTCTTTGTGATATATGTTGTGTATTATATTGAGCTTACCGAGTTGAGGGACCGGAGGGTCCAACCGAGTTTTAGGATCGAAGGGTCCCATTGAGACACATTGACGAGAGGGTCTTATTTGAGTATATACATGAGAGGCTAATGAGATGTGCGTGGTATTTTGGGGAACTCACTACGCTTCGTGCTTACCGTGTATGTCATATGTGTTTCAGGTACCTCTCATGATCACAGGAAGGCATCGGCGTGATTGTACACACACACCCGAGTTGGAGTTATGTTTTAGAGGATCCTGGATTGTGTTTTGGAACATGTGATTTGATAAATTGATGTTTTATGAGATTTGGTGATTATGATAATGGGATAATTGTGTTTTTAAAAATGAAAAACTTGTTTGAAAATTTACGGTGTTGCAGCAGAGGTTGTTTCAGCTGCTGCAGTCCAGCTATGGACGACTGAGACAGTGAGTGAGTCAGGGTGCGAGACCCTGAATGATATGATCTCTAGAGCCAAGAACGGGAGATCGATTTTGGAGTACCTCGGGAAGTGTGGATCAGATCAGGTGCTTATATTGGAGGGTCCTGAGAGGTGACCCAAGACTTCTAAACAGCGTTTGAGAGGCCAACAGGGTCGGATTCAATGCAGCACTTGCGGGAAACTGGACGATTGAGTTTTTTTTCCAAGGGTTGAGTAAGTGTATCCCTGGGATTGTTTCCCTGATTGTGTGGGTTACATCTTCGAGTGATGTCATATGCCATTTTCATGTCGTGAATTATTAGTGGTTAACGAAAGGTCATTTCCCTATTTACGGGGTGGGAGTGTACAATATTATCTTGGTTTATGGTCAAGATCGATTCAGGGGTATTAAGTGGAAGGTCTGCGGATAGGGTTCAGGAGGATGGTCATTCAACATCGTCAGGATTCAGTGGTATTAGTAACCATTATTGATTAGCGGATGAAAGCCCCAAGGAAAGTAGCTCGTTGCTGAGGTATGGGTTGGAGCATCTATCTTTTGGTCTTCAAGATTTGAGTGTGGTATCATTCAAGCATTAGGGACTGTCAGTTTCACTGGGATTCGGGAGGTGTTTATCTGGTCACTAGAAGCTGTGCGGTCTTTGGGGGTTGGTTAGTGATGGAAAACGAGTTGATAAGTCGTAGTTGTCATCGGGTCGATCGTTGTAAGGTAAGAAGGATTGGTAATCCTTCAATTCTCCTGTGCCTTGAGAAATTAGTCGATTCAAAGTGGCGGAGAGTTGTCCCGAGATTCAGAAGCAGGAGCGGTTTTGAAACTGGGATAAGTTTCGCGTTTCCGTCAGGGATATAGGAAGACCAAGTGGCCGTTTGGTTTGAGGGTTGTATGGGTTGGGAGTTCGGTAAAACTCCCCAGTGTGTGAATTGCATTTTCTTGGTGCTTGATATCAGAATTTGGGGAATCAGGTTGGGGTTCCAAACATGAATTGAGTTCAGTTCGGGTGTTCGGTCGAGTGTGTGCTCGACTCTAAGGGTATTTGGATTGATAGATTGAGGGTAAGGCATCAGGCTGCGGTTGTGTTAGGGTGAAAGTGTTGTAAGACTGTGGGGGTAATCGTAGCATTCACGAGGGGTCAAATAGTATGGAAAGTGTTGTAGGACTGTGGGAGTAGTCGTAGCATTCACTAGCGATCAGATAGTGTGGGAAGTGTTGTGAGACTACGGGATGACTCGCAACATTCACAAATTCTTTCAGATAATTAGGCTAGGGTGGGCTAGTTCGCAAGATTGTGGGTAGACCACAACATGATTAGAATCAGGAAATGGTAGGTCATTGGAGATCGGGCATGATGTAAGACTACAGTTATTCTGGTAGCAATCGCTTTTCGCATTGAATATGGTGGCGACAGGTTGTCAGACTATTACAATTGGATGGACCAGAATGATTGATGGTTCCATGAGTGGTGATATAGCTAGGGCGGCTATTGTTAGTTGAAGTTTCCTTTAGAGGTCGCGCGAAGCGACTGCAAGATTGCTCGTTGGTTCAGCAACCGGGCCGGAATCCGGTATTCTGTATGAGCTTTCTGTCAAGTATAAGTGTATTGCAGGGAAATTTGGCATGTGACTCTTTCTTCTAGTAGGAACCTTAGGTTATCAGAAATTGAGTAGCCCGTTGGGAGTTAAGTGCAATGAATTCAGCAATGATTCAGTGTGGGCGGTCTGTTAGGGAGTCAGACCATCTCGAGACTACAGATTTCAGATTGAGTAATGTGGTCATGATGAGGGGAATTTTTCCATCTTCGGGTCTTAGAACCCAATAAGGGTTGGTTTTGATTGCCTTGGGAAGGCTGGGGTTATGCTCGGGATTGTGGCCATGTCGTTCAAGTTGTCTCGCGTGTAAGGAATGGTAAGAAATGATTTCGAGGACGAAATCCAATTTAAGTAGAGGAGAGTTGTAACATTCAGTTTAAAATAGAATAATTAAATAATAAACCCGGAACCCCGAGATGTAATTTTTATTATTGTAGCCAAAATCAAATAATAATTAGTGGGGTGTTGGTTTCGGGGAGCCAAATGATAAGATTTGAATCTTCGGGGGTTTAAAGTGTAATTCCGGGACTTATTTTGTGAATCTTTTCAGAAGTCAGGGGGTATTTGGTATCATTTGGACTTAATATGAAAGGATTTATGGAAGCAGGGGTTAAAGAGTAAATTATGGACCTAAATGGAAAAGGTTTTGTAGAGGAGGGGCCATTCGGTAACATTTGGATTCAATTTGAAAGAAAAAGGGAGAAGGAGGGACTAAGTGTGTCATTATGGATCAAAGTTTGATTTGATCGGGACTTATAAACCCGCCCATGAAGCCCCAACGCTACCTTAACCTCCAGCCGCCACCTTCCTTCTCCATTGTCCAGCCGCCACCCTATTTCCTCCGATCTCCGGTGCCGCTACCCCCTGCTGTCGAGTCACAAACCACCGCTGTGGAGGTCCCAAACCACCGAAGCCACCACCTCACGATCATCCTACCACCGGGAAGCGAAGTTACGGTTGTCGCCGCCACCTCCTCCCACTATTGCATTGCTGCCGCCACTGTTCCCCAGTCGGTTAAGATGAAGTCGTCGCTAACGCTGGCGGTTAGCTTGATGTTGATTCGTTGTGGTCTCGACCCGACTGCCCTCGTGTCCTTTCCGACCCCCAGCTGTTGCCGTCGCGGTTACTGCTGACGTTGTCGAAAAGCCGCCACCCGTGATCGTTTTAGCCTTGGAGATCGAAGGCCGACGACAGTAGAGGCCGCTGTGCTTCATGGTTGAGTCGCTCTCTCCCGTCTCTCATGTTTTTGCATCCCAACGCCATCCACCATCGTTATCCGCGCGCTGATTGTCGTTGTTGCCCGCCATTTCGTTCCTTCACCACCGTCGTACGCCACTAGGCGGGTGGTTGGATTCAATTACGAACAGAAGGAGCGTGTGTGTATGTGGTTACTTGGCCGAAAATCACAAACGAGCCACCACCACCACCGTGAGGTGGTGGCTCGAACCTCCGACTACCACCTGCCGCCACAAGGGCGACTGTGTGTGTGTATTTTATCATGTGTGTTTATTTTGGATATTTATTGTATGGATGTTGTATCATTGTATCGTGGCCGTAATAATCATGGAAAAACCATAATCACCACTGTGAGGTGGTGGCTGCCGCCACCAGCCGCCGTCTTGGGTGGCGGTGTGCATTGTGTGTTTGGGTTGTTAGTTTAGATGCTTGAACATATTTAGCCTAAAATCGTAACCACCACCACGAGGTGGTGGCCGCCGCCTTAAGCCGCCGTTGACGGCCACTACCCGAGGTGGTAGTGGGTGGTGCCCGACTTATTTAACCCTAATTGACCTAATGAAGCCCTAATTGACCTAAAAACCTAACCATTTGACTAATGGGCACGCGATTGGGTTGGAACCCCCAATTAGGGTTTAGAAAACCCTAATTTTGGATTCGGTGGTTTGAGCTTATCGGGACCCGCGTTTTGGACCATTGAAATGCAATTTCGAATTAAGCCCGATCACATTGTATGTTTGGCCTAGTGGATTGATGGACTTAATGGATTAAGTCCTTAATGGGTTAAGTAAGAACACTTAACCCTAGTCGTCATTTTATGTGAAAAACCTTAATTAGGGTTGGATTCTTGTTGGGCCATTTCTTGGACTAAGTTACTATGGGCCTTCGTGGGCCAACTGGGAACATATTTATGGACTAAGGAAATTATTGGGCCTTAGGATAAGGCCCATTGGAAACGCTTGGACACAATTTGGAAAATTGGGCCACAGGTGGGCCATAACTGGGCCTTGATGATTAGGAGATATTGGACCATTGGAATGCCAAGTGTTTGGACCAGGATAAATGGTTGCGCCTTTTTGTTGGGTCTACATGTTTGGATCCTTGATGGGCCATCTAATAACCATATTAAGGACTAGGAATTTGGATGGGCTTTATAGTAAGGCCCATGTGAGGGGTTTGGGCCCAATTTGGAAAATTGGGCCATATGTTGGGATTTGGTCTATTGGTTCACTTTTGGGCCTTTGGAGTGTGAGTTTGGGCCTTGGGCTTGAATCAAGCTAGGTTGGGGGTAAAGTAGTCTTTTACTCCAAGCATGGACTTGTGGTTATGTATTGGAACCCAATTATTAATTGGGTATTGTTTGATGTCGACAGTTCGGGAATCTGTCATCGAGCAGCTAGGGTTTTGTCCGCGGGACTTTAGCATTGTGAGGTGAGTTCTCCTAACTATACTGAAATGGACTAAGGCACCAAGGGTGGCCCTTTGGATTGTTATTCTGGTTATAGTATACTTGTATGCTGTTATGATCTGCTAGATCGGTATCCTGGTAGATAGGATGTGGTTATGCTATTATGATCTATTAGATCGGTATCCTGGTAGATAGGATGATGCTATGCTTTGTGATCTGTATGATCTGTGCCTATTTATTAATTTTTTATGTGTTATGAGTATGTCGACATATGTGTGTATGGTTGGGTTCAGGCGGTCCTACTTTGTGCTGAAGACCAACATACCGAGGGCGGTCCGGATAGACTGAAGGCCCAGCGTGCGGTCCAGACAGGCTGTAGGCCCTACGAGGCGGTCCAAACATGCTAAAGGCTCTCGAGCGGTCCAGTCACTGTAGGCCCTGCGAGGCGGTCCAGTCAGACTGATGGCTCAGTATGCATACTGTTTGTATTGATATTGTTCTGGTTTGTATGGCGTTGGTATTTTGGGGGTAACTCACTAAGCCTTCGAGCTTACATTTACCGATTATTGTTTCAGGTACTCTAAATAACCACAGAAGGCGAAGGCGTGACCGTACACTTCCTCAATTTGTGACTTTGATTTCTGGGAAAACTCCGATATTGATTTATTTTGAAAACATTTTGTAACAGATAATGGTTTTGGATTGTTTGAAAAAGTTTAAAATTTTTGTGAATTTTATGGATGTTACATCTAGATAAAGATTTATCGAAGCATCTCGTAACAAAAATCTGAACTTTGGAAAGAAATTCAATAAGTATTGATTTCTAGAAGTCCAACTGATTTCTGAGTACATGTCAAAGCTAGTGGGAGCATAATTATTAACCTAGCAAGAGCGTAATTGTTATGCTAGTAAGAACATATTTGTTATGCTAGTGGGAGCGTGATTGCTATGTTGAGTGTTACAAGTTAGCAATGCTATTTATAGGAAACAAAGGTTACAAATTTGCAAAGTTGCAGAGTTTGGAAATTGTTTCGCTATAATACGATTTAAGGGAGAGGATTCAAGTCTAAAAATTTAGATTGAATTTTTAATGGAACTTAGTCATAAACATATATGAATATCATGTTAAAATGTTTCAACATAGGAAATTCTATATATGGAAATATTATAGCAAGAGACTGATCAAGTATCATGTCTTTATGTAAGACATTATGTATCAAATCCTATATGCTTCAGATATAGGATTGATCACATATGTTATAATATTTATTCGTTCTAATTTTCCAAATGCCTAGCGCATTAAGAGGGAAAAAGGGACTGGAACTTGATCTGACTAAATCTGTTAAACAAATGTCAAGGACAATCTAAGGTTTAATAAAGATTAGTTGCTTGTGGACAGTAGGAAATATAGTATAATTTTGGAAGAACCATATTGACATGTTCTGAGTAGAGGTGACTCTTGTTCAGAATTGATAGGGAATATGGAAACGTTTCCATAGTGGGAGTCGGTTAATGAAACCTATGTGTGAGATTAGTAACTTGAATGCAAGAAGGATGTTCAAGGAATGCTCTTTGAATGTGAGACTTCTATTCCATGGAATTATTTTGTAACTAATCTCCATTGGAATGCTTTATAATATTATTGGCAAAGTCTCTGTGACTTTGGTGCCTTGACATTACAAGAGAATCATTGCATGTAAGTTTAGATCTGACGTATCCTAGTAGTGGCAAGAATTTGGTATTCTTACACTTGTAATAAGGACTTTGGAATTGTCAAATGAGTATCATTAGAAGTGTGATCTATTTCACAAAGTAAGGGCCATAGATAAACATAGTGTGCATTATTGGAGCATGGGATGATTATTGTTTTAATTCAAGTATTAAGTTGATTGTTCTAAACATTATAAAATGAATAAGGTCTAATCAATATCGTGATTAAATAATAAGTGTTTTATTTATATTATAAGATTTTTTAGTCCATATTGGATTAGGTTATTCTTGTGTTTCACTTCGCATGTTTTACTTCCCGAATAATAGGATTATTCAAATATCCACGGTCGATCATACATTAGAAGTAAGTAGTGAATTAAGACTGTCATGAATCCGACTGTAGATTGTCTAAGTGCTTAGACATAGCAAAGGTTTGCTACAGTGTTCATGAGTACTCCTGAAATAGGAATTTGAGTATTGAATTAACCATGCTCAAGTATTACTTCAAGGATTTTATCACGAGTAACTTTGAAACGATAATATCTTATATTATTGAAACGGAGACATATAGTTGTTGTTTACAAGTCGGTTGAGCATTGATAATACGTAAACGTATCAGTAACTGGATGTAATAAAACGTATTGTTGTGTGTGATTTGATGAGTAAATTGTGCAAGCATATGAGTCGAAGTTTATCCGTTCCTTTTACTCTAATTGGGATAAAAGTGATATATGTAGGCCCCTCGATGATTTAGTGATGACATCTAAAGCGCTTGGCCAAGCCAGGACTAAGTTGATGCGTTCAATTGTAGTCTAAGTTAGTCGTCATAAATCAGAAATCGGGAAACAACACTTGGAAAGAGATTGATTATAATTCATGTCTCATGTCCATACAATATCTTGTAGAACGGTGGGATATTTGATCACTTATCTAAAGGACGCATCACTGATAAGATCAGAGTTCGACAACGGCTTTTGAAAGCTACGATTGCTAGTCAAATTCTGAAGTCATACTTGCAATAATAGTTATTAGACTTATCCAAGTGGGAGACTGTTGGATTAGGTGTCTAAGCCCATAACAATAATTGGTATGTACTTGATTTGATATGTAGCATGGTCCTTTTGGGTTGCCTTCACTCATG
The DNA here is from genome assembly GCF_052849685.1 of Lactuca virosa. NCBI lineage: Eukaryota > Viridiplantae > Streptophyta > Magnoliopsida > Asterales > Asteraceae > Lactuca > Lactuca virosa. Next base: position 267,928,492 of record NC_136434.1, read on the forward strand.
CAACTTGACAGTATGACTGGTGAAGAGAGAGAGTAGAATTTATTATGTGAAATAATAAATTGGTACTCAAAATGATTTTATTAATATATTACAAGATTAATATATTATTTGGAAATCATATTATTAATTAGTAATTTATCAGAATTTAATTTAATGTTGATTTTGGGATTAAAGGAACTGATTAATAATGGAGGGGTTGTTTTGAAAATCATTGATAGTTGCAAAACTAGGCTGTTGGACTCTTTTTGTATGGAGTGGATGAAATCCTATAGGAAGGCCCTATAGATTTCGTCCAAGGCTTCTAAAAGGAGTGTCCATGGGCTGCTTGGTGCCTAAGCAAGGTATTAGGGTTTCCACCTGAAAACCCTAGCAGCCACAGGTATATAAACCCCTTAACATAGGATTTTCACATCTAAGCTTATATGATAAAACCCTGGCCGATTTCCTCATCTCTCCTACTCATTCTTTGCATTGAGTGTTTGTGACTCCATTAGAGGTGCAACACTTGGGGCACTAAGCTTTCAAGAGTTAAGGATTTCAAGGATTGTCTTGTTATTACTATATAACAAGTGAGGTAATCTTCTAACCCTAATTTCATATGAATTTCGAATCTTGTATGCTAGATCTAGGGTTATTGCTTTGGTGTTCTATTTGCATGTTCAATTAGTGAAAAACTTAGATCCAAAGCAATTAGGGTTGCATGATCACATAGGAACGTAGATATGCTTATAACCCATCATATTGGTCACTGCAACCTAATATAACAGGTTTTATAGGCCACATAAGCACTTGATGCTGACATGGCTTCCTTGTCAGCAATGAAGTGGTCATATTTTATATGGTGGCTGCCTAGGTTGAGATGGGTAAAAGTAGAGACGGACCTACACAACCAGGTGGACATAGCTTCACCACTACATCAATGAAAAGTAATGTTTTTAAGTAATATAAAACCTCGGGAAGCCCAGAAACAACGACGACATATAACGAGTCTGGTATCCTTATTTTATGATAGAAACAAGTCTCACATAACGAATTTGATCCACAAAAATCGCCATTGTTGCTTGAATTGTGGAGATTTGTGTTCGTGGGTATGGATTTTAAACAACTAATTTAAACAATACCTCATGTTAAAATAGCGACTTGATAAAATACTTTGAGATACCAAAAAATGATAATTCGATGTTTAGATGTTATGGTTAGTACTAGAACATTGTTCCGGTTGGGGTTGGGATGATGGCGTATGATGCTATAATCCATGATATCAGTTGATAAATCTTGGGTTTTCTTAGCACGAGTAATAGATCTTAGAGTTTTTTCCATATTCTGTGATTAGATATATTTTTTTGTAAGTCGAAGGATTTCTTCGCTTTACAAGAATTGTGATCATGAACTGAAGATTAAATACGATTCTAAAAAATAAGAACATTGTTTGTGAGGAGAATCATTCGATTGAAATGTCACCTAAAAGGTCTCCCATTACACCACCAATTGATTCGGATACCCACAGAGATGATGGGAGATCGGAAGAAGATGATGACTCTGAATTTCTAATGGGTTGCTTTTCGTATTAAGCAACCATTACATCGTTGACAACCTCTATTGAAGCGCCTAGGTTTCGAACGAGGACGTTAATGGTGATTGTTAAGTAAGAGATGACCAAAGGCAGCAGAGATGCAATAGCGACTCTGTTTCTTTTTGGTTTGAGCATACAAATAATATTGTTTGGTAAAAAAAACCCTAAATTCTTAACTACATGTTGGTCAATTTTGACCAAGCGAAGTGTGTCCAGGAATGTCTATGTGGCAAGGGGTAACAGGGTTACCCCTTCGTTTTATACAAAGTGACCATTTAGACCCAACAAAACCTATTTTATGCACCCATAAAAAAATAGGGACTAATTAGACCAGTTCCTGAAACTTTATACGGCTAAATTGTCATATTCCCTTTAATATAAGGTTATCTAATAAAAGCCCTATATAATAAATTTAACAACCAACAATCCTTTCAATAAAAAAACATGTTTAAATAAAAAAAATAATAAATAAATAAATAACTTTTAGGCTATATAATAGTTGTTAGTTTGACATATCAAAAAAAATATATTTGTTTTTATGTCTATATTAGTTAAAGATCGAAAAAGCCATTATCCAATAATGATAGAATGTTTTGAATAAGTAAATATATTTCACATGGTTCAAAATATATTTAATACGTCTTAAATGGCTATAGTTTGATAATAACTTTTTCAATCTTTCATAATATATTAGTTTTTTAAAATAAAAATCTACTATATTTTTATTTTTATGTTTAACCTTTGTTAGTTTATGGTATTTATGACGATGGTTATTTCGAAAAATGTTGTATGTTTTCTCTTTGTTTATTCAACTAAGTGAGTGGTTAGATAACGAGGGTGACATAGGGGTGGCAAACATTTAATATAATTCCAATGTAGTATAGCATGTCATGCACAACTCCTTTAATACTTATGTCATCTTTAAATAATCTTTAAATAAAGGTAAATGGACTTAATAAGGTAATTAACTTTTCGGTTTGTTCACATCTGGGTAACTATCTTTTTTTGTACACTTCTAAGTAACAAACTTTTTGGAAGTGTTCACATATGACCATTATGACCGGCTGTAGCAGGTTACATCCAGTCATAATGGTCATATGTGAACACTTGCAAAACGTTCGTTACCTAGATGTGTAGAAAAAAAGATAGTTACCTAGATGTGAACAAACCGAAGAGGTAAGAGTAAATTACACGAATGGTCCCTGTAGTTTGGGTAATTTGTGTGTTTCGTCTCTAACTTATTTTTTAACTAGGATGATCTCTACTGTTTGTTTTTGTTGTGCGTTTGGTCCCTATCTTACCTCAAAAAAACTATTGTGTCCTCTTTTAATTTATTTTTTAATTAATTTTCTTATTTATGTATTTATTTTTTATATATTTTAAAAATTAATAGACCCCATATATTTGTATCTCCCCACCCTAAACCTGAAACCACATTCGAGAAATTTAAGCTCGGTCCACCAGTCACCTTCCATCTGTCATCTTCCTCAACTTCTCTTTCCTTTCCATCTTTAATGACATCAACGTCTTCACTATCCTTTTTTCGGTCCTTCAACTCCGACAAATCAACCCCACAACCCTTCTATTGGGTTGTGGTGGATGAAAATTCAATGAAGAGACAGTGTGTTGTGGGGTTGGTTCGCCGGAGTTGAAGGACCTAAAAAAGAATGGATAGTGAAGACGTTGATGTGGGGTCTATTAATTTTTTAAAATATATAAAAAAATAAATACATAAATAAGAAAATTAATTAAAAAATAAATTAACAAAGGGCACAATAGTCTTTTGATGTTAGACAGGGACCAAATGCACAACAAAAATAAACAATAGGGATCATCCACGTTAAAAAATAAATTAGAGACCAAACACACAAATTACCCAAACTACAAGGACCATTCGTGTAATTTACTTTTACCTTTTCGGTGTGTTCACATTTGGGTAACAATCTTTTTTTGTACACATCTAGGTAACAAACTTTTTGAAAGTGTTCACATATGACCATTATAACCTGTTATGACCGCATGTAACCTGCTACAATCGGTCATAATGGTAATATGTAAACACTTCCAAAAAGTTCGTTACCTAAATATGTACAAAAAAAAGATTGTTACCTAGATATGAACAAACCAAAAAGTTAATTACCTTATTAAGTCCATTTCCCGACAAATAAAATCAAACAACGGTGAAAATGAAGGGACAACAATACAGGACCGACAATATCTTCATGAGATCTAAATTAGTGATATATATTGAGTTCTGTTGTAAATAATTGGTGGTGTTGTAAATAATTTGTGGATGACATAATAATTGGTGCATGGTACATTTGTCAACATTTCTAACTAGTTACAATTATATGTTAGTAAAATTTGTAGTATAAATACCCCTCCATTGTAAAGAATGTGATACACCAAAAAGTTATAAGAGATATAACTTTCATATTCTCTCTAAATATTCTTTCTTCTCAATTAAAGTTATTATCAAAGTTTACTAGTTTGGTTTGATTTATAGTTACATTAATTACGCTTAATTCATAACACGTTATCAACACGAAAGCTCTAATCAAGGTTATTAACACAAGTGAAAAATCACATCTATCTTAATCAAGGTATGTATTACTTATGAAAAACACTATTAATTATAAAAACCTCAATCATATTGAAATAATAATATTATACATTATGGACATTATGGACTACTAACAATTTTTATTTCTTATACTAACATTTCTTTATGTATTCTAATTTTTATACTAACATTTACATTATGCAACTAATTTTTATTTATGCAAACTAACATTTACATTATGCAACTAACTTTTATTTATGCATACTAACATTTATATTATGCTGCTAACTTTTATTTGTGCATACTAACATTTAAATTATATTTATTTATACATGTCAATGTTTATTTATATTTTAGATACTCTTCATAATTTTATTTAAACATTTACTAATATTTATTTATGTTTCTAATTAGTAAAGTTATGTATTAGTTATAAGTCTTATTACATGATTTATAAAATACATATACATATATACACAACGGGAATATATATGCAACGGTTATAAACAGCAAAAACAACGGCTATATTTTTTTACCATAAATAAACATCTTTACCCTGCTTATTTTACCCACAACAAATATTTCTCTCTTCTATCAAATAAATCAATTTCAAGAAATCAAGCTTCAAGATGATTCATCCTTTTGTGATAATCATGACTATAATAGTTATGTTACTTTTCATCCCAATCCTTAACATCGAAGATAATATGGAATTTCATCTACTTTTAGGCTTGTATGCAATGTTAGCTTTACAGCTTCTTTTTTGTGTAATATTTATTGAAATAAATGGATTTTAATTTTAATTTTTATTTTGTTTAAAATTTATAGTTACATTATATCCAACATTGCAAAGCTCGAGTTTGCAGCACTTGAAGTTAGTGGGAAAAACTATGTGCCATGTATGATAGATGTAAAAATGCATCTTGAATCCATGGGTATCTCAAATACTATATATGAATTTAATAATTGCTTGGCACAAGACAAAGCAAAAGCACAAGTTTTCCTTCGTAACCATATTGATGAAATGTTGAGATTTGAATATCTTGATGTTACTGATCCAAGTATTCTCTGGAATCTTTTGAAAGAAAGATTTGATCATCAAAAGGAAGTTATACTTCCAAATGCTAGAGATGAATGGAGAACACTAAGGTTTCAAGACTTCAAGAAAGTAAATGAATACAACTCAGCTTTGTTCAGAATATGTTCACAACTCAAGTATTGTGGACAAGAGGTTACTGATGAAGATATGTTGGAGAAAACTTACTCAACATTTCATGCAACAAACATTACTTTGATGCAACAATATCGGATGCAAAAGTTCACAAGATATTCTGAACTGAACGCATGTCTGCTCGTTGCAGAGCAAAACAATGAACTCTTAATGAAAAACCATGAATCTCGTCCAACGGGATCAGTAGCACTTCTTGAAGCAAATGCTACAAATATTGATGGTCATCGAAACAATACACGTGGACGAGGGCGAGGTCGTGGTCGAGGACGAGGCCGTGGCTATTTTAATCAAAACCAAAGCCATAATCAGAACCATAATTCTGGTCGTGGACAAGCTAATAATCGTGGTCGTGGCCAGAAAAGGAATAATTACCAATATTCACAAAGAAACAATGTCCACACACAAGATAAGGCCAAAGTGGCAAGGCATGACACTGGGACATCACAAAAATCTGATGGTTCATGTTATAGATGTGGTAGCACAGGCCATTGGTCAAGGGCCTGTCGCACACCTGCACATCTTTGTCAAGTTTATCAAGAGTCCATTAAAGGAAAAGGAAAAGAAGAAAACCTCATTGATAATGTTGAATTCACTCCGCTAAATGTTGCTGATTTCTGTAATGACATGGGAGACATAAACTAAAAAAAAAATCTATTATTGTTCTAGTAAAACTGTTTTTCCTTCGTTTGTTTTTCATGTAATGTCTTTCCTAAAATAAATGAGCTTTCTTTTTAATAATAATTATGATTCTGTTTATTCACTTATTATTCCTTTTATATTTGAAGTTTAATATGAGTCCAACTGGAGCACAACACCAAGAAAAGATTGGAGATCTTTGTATAGCATATAGTGGTAGTACACATACTATTCTGAAATCAAAGAAATATTTTTCAGAATTAGTACCAACAAAAACAGTCATACAGACAATATCTGGTCCTGCAGACTTGATAGAGGGAACCGGGAAAGCCCATTTTATATTACCAAATGGTACAAGCTTTTGTATAGAAAATGCCTTATTTTCTCCAAAGTCTAATAGAAACTTATTAAGTTTCAATGACATATATTTCAAAGGTTATGACACAAAAACTGTGACCATTGAAAATAAGAAATATATGTATATTATAGACAAAAACCATGTGCTTGAAAAACTACCAACACTTGATTCTGGTCTGCATTATACATATATACATATGATTGAATCAAATATGGTAGTAGAAGGAAAACATTATGATCCTGCGACATTCAGTTTATGGCATGATAGGTTGGGCCACCCAGGATTAACAATGATGCGAAGGATAATTGAGAATACACATGGGCATCCATTGAAGGACCAAAAGTTCCCTCAATCCAATAGCATAAAACCATGTATATCTTGTTCCCTTGGAAAGTTAATTATAAAACACTCTCCAATGAAAGTTAAAAGGGAGTCACCTAGATTTCTAGAAAGAATTCAAGGTGATATATGTGGACCGATTCACCCACCATCTGGACCATTTAGATACTTTATGGTCTTAATAGATGCATCCAGCAAATGGTCTCATGTTTGCCTATTATCAACTCGTAATATGGCATTTGCAAAGTTTCTTGCCCAAATTATTAAATTAAGGGCACATTTCCCTGATTATACTATCAAAAGAGTGAGACTTGATAATGCTAGTGAATTTACTTCACAAGCACTTAATGACTATTGTATGTCTGTAGGAATTGTTTTTGAGCATCCAGTTTCTCATGTACACACACAAAATGGTTTAGCTGAATCACTGATTAAACGTCTCCAGCTAATAGCTAGACCATTGATAATGAGGACCAAACTTCCTGTTTCAGTTTGGGGCCATGCAATCTTACATGCTGGGTCATTGATACGCATGAGACCAAGTTCATATCATGTATATTCCCCACTACAACTTGCTTTCGGTCAAGAGCCAAATATATCCCATTTGAGAATTTTTGGGTGTGCAGTATATGTCCCTATTGCACCACCTCAACGGACGAAAATGGGTCCTCAAAGAAGGTTGGGAATATATGTTGGTTATGAGTCAGTCTCTATTATAAGATATCTTGAACCATTAACAGGTGATGTTTTCACAGCACGCCTAGCAAATTGTCAGTTTGATGAGGCAAATTTCCCATCATTAGGTGGAGAAAAGAAGATTATGGAAAAGGATGTGTCATGGCATGAGCCTACTTTATCATATCTTGACCCTCGCACAAAGCAATGTGACATGGAAGTTCAAAAGATAATGCATTTCCAAGAAATGGAAAATCAATTACCTGATGCATTTACTGACACAAAAAGGGTGACTAAATCATATATACCAGTTGTCAATGTTCCAGCTCGAATTGACATTCCACATGGACAATCTGATGATAAAGTCACTCAAGAGTCTAAAACACGCCTGAAGCGTGGAAGGCCATTTGGTTCTAAGGATAAGAACCCACGAAAAAGAAGAGGAGCAGAAAATGCACTAGATCACGATGAAAGTGTTCCTGGAGAAACACGAATTATTCAAATCCCCCCAGGAAAGGAGGATGATGCATTAAATTATGGTCAGACAAATAGAATATGTTACCAAAATGAAACTGACAATATAGGTGCAATATTTTCTTATTCAGTTGCATGTGATATTATGAATGATGATCCCGAACCACAATCTGTCATTGAATGTCAAAGAAGAAATGATTGGGCTAAATAGAAGGAAGCTATGCAAGTTGAATTAAATTCTCTTAACAAGAGAAAGGTTTTTGGGAACATTATCCTCACACCTGAAGTTGTGAAACCATTAGGATATAGATGGATCTTCGTACGAAAAAGAAATGAGAAAGACGAAATTGTAAGATACAAGGCCAGGCTTGTTGCTCAAGGTTTCTCTCAAAGACCTGGAATTGATTATGAAGAAACTTATTCACCGGTAATAGATGCAACCACTTTCAGATATTTAATCAGCTTGGAAGTATCTAAAAATTTAGAGATGCGTCTTATGGATGTTGTTACAGCTTACTTGTATGGATCACTTGATAGTGATATCTATATGAAAATCCCTGAAGGATTTAAAATGCCTGAAGCGTTAAGTGCAAAACCCAAAGAAATGTATTCTATAAAATTACAAAGATCTTTGTATGGTTTAAAGAAATCTGGGCGAATGTGGTACAATCACTTAAGCGATTATTTGACAAGTAAAGGTTATAAAAATAACACTATTTGTCCATGTGTATTTATTAAGAAAACAACATCTGGATATGTGATCATAGCAGTCTATGTTGATGATCTGAACATCATTGGAACGAATAAATAAATCCTTGAAGTGATTGAACTTTTAAAGAAAGAATTTGAAATGAAAGATCTTGGAAAAACCAAATATTGTCTTGGTTTACAGATTGAGCATATGCCTAACGGAATACTTGTGCATCAATCAAATTACACAGAAAGAGTCTTGAAACGTTTCAATATGGAAAATGCAAATCCTTTAAGCACTCCAATGGTTGTTAGATCATTAAATATTGACAAGGATCCATTTCGTCCATGCGAAGAAAATGAAGAAGTCCTTGGTTCAGAAGTACAATATCTAAATGCAATTGGAGCTCTTATGTATCTTACCAATTGTACTAGACCTGACATTTCTTTCGCTGTAAACTTGCTAGAAAGATTTAGTTCAGTCCCAACAAAAAGACATTGGAATGGAATCAAACATATTTTTCGATACCTTCGAGGAACTAGTGATTTAGGGTTATTTTACCCTAACAATTCAAAACAAGGCTTGATTGGTTATGCAGATGCAGGTTATTTGTCTGATCCTCATAAAGCTAGATCTCAAACTGGATATATATATTCATGAATGGAGCTACTGCAATTTCCTGGCGTTCTCAAAAGCAAACACTTGTTGCCACATCCTCAAATCATGCTGAAGTAATTACACTAAATGAAGCTAGTAGAGAATGTACATGGTTAAGATCGATGACACAACTAGTTTTAACTTCATGTGGACTTGAAAAGGATATATGTCCAACGTTAATTTATGAAGATAACTCAGCATGTGTCACTCAAATGAAAGAGGGATATATCAAGAGCGACAGGACAAAACATATACCTCCAAAGTTTTTTGAGTACACTCAAGAGCTTATAAAGAACCATCAAGTTGAAATCAAATATGTTCAATCTAGTACCAATGCAGCAGACCTTTTTACGAAGGCACTTCCTACTGCAATCTTTAGGAAACATGCCCATGGCATCGGAATGCGACATGTGCATAGAATATAATGTGATGGGTGTCTAAATAAGGGGGAGCCAACTATACACTGCACTCTTTTTCCCTTCGCTAAAGTTTTTTTCCCACTGGGTTTTCTTTAGCCAGGTTTTTAATGAGGCGGTACGTCAAAGTTGAACGCTAAAATGATGTCATCCAAGGGGGAGTGTTGTAAATAATTGGTGGTGTTGTAAATAATTGGTGGACGACATAATAATTGGTGCATGGTACATTTGTCAACATTTCTAACTAGTTACAATTATATGTTAGTAAAATTTGTAGTATAAATACCCCTCCATTGTAAAGAATGTGATACACCAAAAAGTTATAAGAGATATAACTTTCATATTCTCTCTAAATATTCTTTCTTCTCAATTAAAGTTTTTATCAAAGTTTACTAGTTTGGTTTGATTTATAGTTACATTAATTACGCTTAATTCATAACAAGTTCATTTTTTCTATTTTTTTTCTTAGGAAATTGTTTTGTGTGATTTTAGATTTATTTTATAGTCTGTTATTCTGTTTTTTTGTTTCGATTTGAAATGGAACTAGTAGTTATTCTTTTTACAATTTTCTCAATTCTTGAAATGTGGTTGTCGCTAATATATCTCAGGTACTCGAGCTTGAGTATTGAATACTCGGCTTGTAAAACTTTCAAAATTAGTAATATTTACACTTTTAACATTTATATTATTCAAAATTTACATAATTGAGTAAAGTCGAGTCGTGCTTGCGATTTGCGAATTCAATCAAATTTCTCGTGTAATTTATTCTAATTAATATTTTAATAATGAATCAAATCGAGGTTGTTAGTGTTGTTTATTTTATCGAGCTCGAACCCGAGCTTGAAAAGTTAGGCTTAAGTCGAGTAGTAAAATGGTAATGTTTGGTGTTGGTGATTTCCATACAAAAAGGAATCAAAGAAGGTTGTTCTTCGAAAAGTGAAGAAAACAACAAAATTCCAGAATTGCCTGTCTTATTCAAACAACATACGAAACTTGTTGATTTGATTTGAGTTCATGTCGATACAAGCGTCTATCCAATTCTGTTACAACTCCAACCGACGGCGGAAACGTCGGGTTGTGCGACGTTAGAGTATCGGATAACATCCATTGAATAGTAAAAAAATAATACATAACATAAATATCACTTCCATTATGAATTAAATATTACATCAGAATATATTTTGAAATACTAGAATTTCTAATATAAATGGTTCCTTGAAAGTTAGGCATAACCATAAACGATAATAAGCTTTAATGGCTCCATCGATCAAGCGTTGCTTCAGGGACTACAAGCTTCCATCTCTTGGTTTCCTAGGAATACAAGTGGTTTTGAAAACGTCAACATAATATTGGTGAGTTCACACGTTTTGAATGTTATACTTAGAAAATACTTTTTAAACATAACTTTGTTAAGTTGTATAAGTAGTTTGATTTGTATTTTTAGGGTATCTTTAATTCAAAAACATTATTATGCTATTCATAGGTATTATAGCTTTTGTATTTCTTTTATTGTTCATCTTATGTACTATTGAAATATTAGTGTATTCTTATCTTAGGAGTATGCTTATGCAAATGTGTATTTCTATTCTTAGGAACATGCTGACCGAGAGTGAACATTCATGCTCAATTTAGGTTAACCGGAAATCATCCAATCTTAACCAATATAACTATTTACTTAAGACGTGAATAGAAACATTACAATGACTTCCCGTGATCGAGCTTCTGACTAGATATTTGCTCCGCATGATGTAACGTCCCGGTTTTTCTCGGTACGTTTAGTTATTTTAATTTAATTATTCTTGTAACCTTGGGTTAATTTATTTAACCAAGGTCTGATTTTCTTATGTTATTGGACTCTTTTGATTATCTTGTAAACTCCTTTTATTGAAGTCCATGAGCTATGGGCCTATTTGCAAAATCCATCTAGTTAATAGTACTTAATGTGTTAATTGAGTCATTTGGAACACACACAAGAAAAACACTCTAAACCCTACCCTCTCTCTCTCTCCCTCATGTCGTCCTTCTCTCTCTCTCTTTGGGATCAAGAGCAGCCAAGGGGCTGTTGTTTGGAGCTTAATTCTTGTTCATTTCCAGCCTTGATTCGTATTGGTATGAACCTCCTTATCATTTCTTACAACTTGATTCATAACCTTGTTCTAGTTTTATGATTTCATCTTCACTTCTATTCCTTCTTATTTGATTTGTATCTCTTTTGTTATTTGCAAAGAATTGTATGTTATACATCATCTCAAGATCCTATCTTCACCCCATATATGGTGGATGATGGATCTAGGTGATTACATGTTGCAAAAGATCATGGAAACCCTAAAAGGGAGAATGGTGATTTTATGTGCTTTATGTTTATTTTCATGTTGATTATTATTACATTCTTGTGGCTAAATGAAATCCTAATGATCCCTAACCCTTTTTAGTACCACCATGATCATGGGGACTGAATTGGGATGATAAACACATCTTAAAATGTGTTTCAAAGGGAGAAGGATGGATAAGCCAAAAAGGAATCACGGGTGGCTACAATTCTGTTTATCATCAGATCTGTAGTCATTTTGTAAAAATCATATCTTGAGCTCTAGAACTAAAACGGACCGCAAACCAGTGCCCAAAGTTCAAAAATTGAGTTGGCCAACTTTCTTAAGGAGGACAGCCTCACTGATAAGGACTTTATCTATGGGAAAGAATGGCATCTTTGCTGTTAGGTCTGATCCGGGTCTGTTCTGATATGTCATTTTGATTTCATCATTTCTAAGGATTGGAAAAGGATCCAGAGTGATTCCAAGTTTCTATATGTTCCATATATTATGAATTTAAGATCTGGAGCAGATAGGGTGTTATTTCCAATTATAAATTGGTTAGAATGGATCCATACTCCAGATCAGTGGGCAGTCACCAGCTTTTACTAGTGCTGTGATTGTCCACAATGTGAATTTTATATCCAGAGCTTGGGAAATGATTTGCATTCAATTCAAACTCTGAGACTTTCATTTGTATGTCCTTTACTTCTCTGAATTTTGTTTTGGACGAATTCTAGTCACAAGTTGGGTAGAATTGGCCAACAACACTTGACTGTCCTGTTGGAGATAGCAGTGATACACCTTTTTGTAAAATTCATATTTAATTCATCCTTTGGAGTTAGAAGGAGTTCTTTATAGTTATGGAATTCTGAACAATCATAGTTTCCTATAAAATTTAGTTAAATCTATGTTTCTGTTTTAGATTTTGGAGTGAATCCGTTTTGAACAGCAGGTCTGTTTTAGAGACCTTGTTGTGATTACTCTTTTCTCAACTCATAGCTTCATTACTTCTCCTTTCTAACCTTTAGTCCTTCTTAGGTGAGGTATTGAAGTTTGCTCAAGCTTGGTAGCATTATTTGATTGTTAGCTATCCTTACTACTCACTCAAGGTGAGTTCTCTCACACCGTTGTATTGATGTTTGTGTTTGCTAGTTAGCTCGTGTGTGATTATTTGAATTTATTATAAAGGCATGCTATATAACCATTGTTTTAATTCGTACATGTGCACTGTATGTAACTAATTATGGATATGGGGACACCACCAAAGGATACGGATTTACCGGTGCGGTGGGTAGGTAAGATCACCAACGTAATACTCATCGTGAGGTGCGGTGATTAGGGCCAAATGATACAGGATCTTCCCGGTGCAGTTCAAACCTACAAGTCCTTCTTGTATTATAGGCATTGATTCGTTCTTTGTCCTTATTATATAATTATAATTGGAAAATGGATTAGGGTTAGTAAATATGAATGTTAGTACAATCTCTGTGTTTGAATTCACTAAGCTTTGTGCTTACGGTTTCCATTATAACTTTTCAGGTTTTAAGGTTAAAGAGGCTAAGGCTTGACATGGAGCACCGGGACACCGCTACTAGTTATTTTTTTTGGGACCTTATTATTATTATTACTTCCACACTTATTTTATATGATTGTTAAGTTTGATGGATTATGTTATGACTATTTCAGTTGTTTTAATTCAATTTAAGATGGGTTTTAAAAGTTTAAATTTTTTGCAAAAATTTGGGTGTCACACATGACGCTTTGTCGTAAAGTTTACACAGTTATCCCTGCCAGGGTTATACGTAGCAACAGCAGGTGGGGATGTCAACTCCCGCTCATTTAAGATGAACGATTATAGGTTGGGGTCTTACATAAAAACTAATTAGCTAAGTCGAGTGAATCTGTCTCATTTAACAACTATGTGACTAGTATTAACATAAAAAAAATCAATATTGCATTGAATATTTATAATTAATTTATGATTATAGATATCTTATCAAAGCCAAATGTGTAGAGTGACGGTACGATATATTTATCTCGTTCGGAACGAGCAGAATGACGACATAATATACAACAACTTTACGTTTGGAACGAGCAGAATGACGACATAATATACAAAAATTATTTGTTTTGAACGAGCGGAATGACAGTATAATATACAACAATTATCCATTTGGAATAAGAGGAGCAACGACAGAATATACATAAAGTATCCATTTGGAACGAGCAGAACGACAACGTTGATGGGTTTTTAGCATATTTATATTCCTATGTGATCATGCAACCCTAATTGCTTTGGATCTAAGTTTTTCACTAATTGAACATGCAAATTGAATACCAAAGCAATAACCCTAGATCTAGCATACAATTTCGAAATTCATACAGAAAATTTGGGTTCAAAGATTACCTCACTTGTTATATAGTAATAACAAGTCAACCTTGATGATCCTTTACTCTTGAAAGCTTAGTGCCTCAAATGTTGCACCTCTAATGGAGTCACAAACACCCAATGGAACAAGATGATAGGATATACAAGGAAAATTCGGTTGGGGTTCTCCAAGGAAGCATAGGGCCGAAATTCTAATGCTTGGGGGCTTAATATAGTTGTAGGCTGCTAGGGTTTTCAGGTGGAAACCCTAATTTCCTGCTTAAGGCTTAAGCAGCCCAGAGACTCCTCATTATGAGGCCTTGGAAGAAAATCTTATAGGGCTTCCTATAATTTTTGGCTACTCCATCATAAGGAGTCCAGTAGCCCAGTTTCACAACTATCAACGATTTGCAAAACAGCTCATCCATTATTAATCATTTCCTTTAATCCCAAAATTAATACCAAATCAATTTCTGATTAAATTACTAATTAATAATATGATTTCCAAATAATATATTAATCTTATAATATATTAATAAAATCATTTTGAGTACCAATTTATTATTTCAAATAATAAATCCTACTCTCTCTCCACCAGTCATCCTGTCAAGTTGCATGAGTGAAGGCAACCCAAAAGGACCATGCTTCTATCAAGTCAATACATACCAATTATAGTTATGGGCTTAGACACCAAATCCAACAGTCTCCCACTTGGATAAGTCTAATAATTATTATTGCAAGTACGACTTCAAAATCTGACCAGCAATCGTAGCTTTCAAAAGCCGCTGTCAAACTCTAATCCAGTCAGTGATGTGCCTTTTAGATAAGTGATCAAATATTCCTCCGTTCTACAAGATATCGTATGAACATAAGACATGGATCATAATCAATCTCTATCCAAGAGTTGTTTCCCAATTTCCGATTCATGACGACTGACTCAGACTACTATTGAACACATCGACTTAGTCCAGGCTTGGCCAAGCGCTTCAGATGTCATCAGTAAATCATCGAGGGGCCCACAAATATCGCTTTTATCCCATTTAGGGTAAATGGAACGGATAAACTTCGAATCATATACTTGCACTATTTACTCATCAAATCACACACACCAATACGTTTTATAACATCAAGTTACTGATGCGTTTACATATTATCAATGCACAACTGACTTGTAAACAACAAATCATATGTCTCCGTTTCAAGAATATAAGATATTATCATCTCAGAGTTACTCGTGATAAAATCCATGAAGTAATTCTCTGAGCGTGGGTTTAATCCAATACTCAAATCCTATTTTAGGAGTACTCATGAACACTGCAACAAACATTTGCTATGTCTAAGCACTTAGATAATCTACAGTCGGATTCATGAGAGTCTTAATTTACTACTTACTTCCAAATTATTATCGACTGTGGATGTTTGAATAACCCAGTTATTCGGGAAGTAAAACATGCGAAGTGAAACACAAGAATAAACTAATTAACTATGGTCTCAAAACATTTGAATATAAATAAAAGCACTTTTATTTAACCACCATATTAATTAGACTTTACTCATTGTATAATGTTTCGAGTAATCAACTTAATACTTGAATTAATACATTAGTCATGCCATGCACAAAACACACACACTATGTTTATCTATGCTCCTTTCTTTGTGAAACAGATCAATTGAACACATTTCCAATGATGCTCATTTCACAATTCCAAAATCCTTATTTCAAGTGTCAAAATACCAAATTCTTGTCACTACTAGAATCTGTTAGAGTCTAAACTTACATGCAATGATCCTTTTGTAATGTCAAGGCACCAAAGTCACAAAGACTTTGCCAATGATATTACAAAGAATTCCATTGGAGATTGGTTACAAAAACAATTCCATGGAAATGAAGTCTCACATTTAAAGAGCATTCCTTGAACATCCTTCTTGCATTAAAGTTATTAATCTTACACACAGATCTCAATAACTAACTCCCACTATGGAAACATTTCCATATTCCCATATGACTATCAATTCTGAACAAGAGTTACCTCTACTCAGAATATGTCAATGTGGTCCTTCCAAAATTATACTTCTAACTGTCCACAAGAAACTAATCTTTGGTAAACCTCAGATTGTCCTTGACAGTTGTTTAACGACTTTCTTCATATCCGGTTCTTATCCTTTTCCCTCTTAATGCGCTAGGCATTTGGAAAATTAGAACACGTGAATATTATAGCACATGCAATCGATCCTATATCTGACGCATATGGGATTCGATTCATGATGTATTACTTACAGACATGACACTTGATCGGTCTCTTGCTATAATATTTCCATATATCTAATTTCCTATGTTGAATCACTTCAACACGAAATTCATATATGTTTATGACTAAGTTCCATTAAAACTTCAAACTAAGAATTTAGATTCGAAATAAAGTATAAGTATCTTCTCCCTTAAATCTTTCTATAGCGAAACAATTTCTAAACTCTGCAACTTTGCAAATTGAAAACTTTGTTTCCCATAAATAGCATCGCTAACTCGTAACACTCATCAAAATGATTATGCTCCCACTAGTATAACAATTATGTTCTTAATAGCATAATGATTATGCTCCCACTAGCTTTGACATGTACCCAAAAATCAGTTGAACTTATAGAAAACAATACCTATTGACTTTTTTACCAAAGATAAGATTTCTGATACGAGATGCTTCGATAAGTCTTTATCTAGACTTCTCAAGCTCATACAGCCTTTCATTAGATAGCTCATGTGTGTGTCTAAACCGTTTCAGAACTTATAGCAATAAGTCCCGAATGTTAAAACTATTTGTCATTCTTCACAATTCGAACTATGAAGAGGGATGCTATAATCATACTCGAATTTGAGAACGCAATTATCACTACTGCTGACACTAATGATATTAATCAATCCTTTAAAATCTACTAGCGAAAGCGTTTCCTCACAATCATTTTCATGAAGTAGAGAGAAACTTCTTTCAACATAGATTTCATGGTGCATGTGCTCCTATCCATGTGAATTTGTCACTTCCAACCACTATCATAAGACAAGGTTTATGACAAACTCAAACTTATATGGACTGAACTAGCTTAATCTTAATTTCTTGCCATCTGGTAGCATAAGTGCCTACCAGTGCTTCCAAGTTTATTGAGCAGCTCACCCATACAAATCAATGTACTTTCACTCATGAAGGTGCTTCGCCTTATGCAGTCAAATGAGAAATCATATATCTCACATGCATAGTGGACTTACCTGAAGCAGAACCATACAATCTGACTAAAGTTATCAGGTAGGCAGGGCAGTTTCGATTCCAATGTCCCTTTCCTTGGCAATAGAAACAAACATGCTGATTGGGAATGACATATGGAACAATCTCAGATTTGGCCTTTCCCTTATGATCAAAACTTTTGACCATGGCCAATTCCTTTCCTTTAGGAGAAGGAATCATTTCTGGGATATCCATGTCATTTCCCATGTCAGCTTGAGAGATAGATCTTTCAGTTAAATTTGCTTGACCATTGCGACAAATCATAGCTGATTCAGCAGCAATTAGCAAATAAGTAAGATGAATAATGGTCATGTCGTGATCTCTCACATAGTAGTCTTTAACAAACTCACTATATGACCCAGGAAGTGATTGAAAAACCCAGTCAAGAGCCAACTTCCTTGGGAACACGACACCCAACATTCTCAGCCTGCCAATGTGTGACTTCATATCCAAGACATGAGCACACACAGACTTTCCATCCTTATGTTTGATATCCAATAGGGCTTGAGTGATTTTGAACTTTTCAAGTCTTCGAACTTGTGGGTCAGGGAGAATAATTAGAGGAGGTGGAGGAAGTGAAGCATGATATTGTGGAATATCATCTTTTTGTGGAAAGCTTTTTCCAAAAGATTTGGGAAGACCATAGTTGTCTGAACTAGACATGATATTAAAGTACTCTCTTTTCCTTTAAGATTGGAGAAACTTTTATCTTTCTGCCTAATAGATTCTTCTTATTCGTTCTGCCATTCTTTGAAACTTTAAAAAGAATCAGAATTACACTTAATCTTATAAATATAACCATATTAACTGAACCATCAGTAAATCATGATGAATAGACTTATTGTCCTTTGTGGTGGATCTGGCCAGTTCACATCAATGTGTACTAAATCCAACAGACATAATATACAACAATTCTCCGTTTGGAACAAGTGGAGTAACGACATATTATATAAATATTATCTATGAGAATTTGGCAGAGTAACGACTAGGTACAATGCTATCCGAGAGATTTTAACAGAATAACGATAGGTATAAAATTATCCATAAAATTTGGGCAAAGTATCTACTAGGCATAATATTATTCCTAAAAATTTAGCAGGGTGATGAGTAGGTATAATACTATTATATTATCAGAGCAGAGTAGCGATAAAATATGTTTTGTAAAAATAATGATATTTATAACGCAATGATAATAATGATATAGAATAATTAGTGAGAAAATAACATGTACCCCCTCCCCTTCTTAAATTTGATAAAAATCTTTGAAAAGGGGGTCGTGAAACTCACCCTTAAAGCGTGTTGTTACGATTTCTTTTGTTTTCCGAAGAGCGGCCTGGGGTGCGAGACTGCTCGGGCTCCAGGATAGGAAAAGAAATTAATAAAAGTAAAGAAAAACTTAAAATATAGATTTTTAAAGGAAAATATGAGAGAAACGAAATGAGTTGTGAGCTGAATGAGATAATTTCTCATATTCCTTTTGCTGCTATTTATAATGTGAAAAAGGGGGAACCGTGCAGCGCCATTCAAGACGCGCGTCGTGCCCTGGGGACGTGGCTCCATCTGTTGCGTGTTTCGTGACACCTGTCTATTTATTATGCTGCCACATCCCCCTTCTAAAAGGCGTGTGCGCCGCATGCGCGTTGAAAAATGTTGATTTTGTAAAATCTATTAGTTCCTCATACGAGTTCCATTTTCGACATTTTTTATATCCATGCATAGCTGTCGACAAGTAATACAAGTTTACCTTAGCTTGCATTGGCTAACTCTAAATTCATTTTTAGCCCATAGTTTTATAATCCTAACAGCTTTTGCAAAAGCATATCTTTCTCATATGGCCTCCATTTTTGGCATTCTTGTCTCATTGGTCTTGTATCGAGGAGTACTTCAATTCTCCTTTACAATGTTTGGCTAAAAGTCAACCAATTTTCCTTTAACTTTTTACGATTTGACATTCTTGACTCATCGGTCTTGTATCGAGGAGTACTTTGATTCTCCTTTACAATTTTTTGGATAAAAGTCAACCAGTTTTCCTTGTGGAGTGGTGATATCTAGCGTAAGGAGTGTGATGGAGTTGAGGAATCAAATTTTTGCTTCTGAAGCTTTGCTTGTTTCTTCAACTTTCTAGCGGTTTTCTCAATTTATGGGTTAAAGACTAGCATGGCACATGTATGCAAATATTTCGGAATAAAAACTATTAGCAATATTTTAACCCTCGCAACAAAACCAATTTTTTAAGCGTGTCGTTTACGCTTAAATAAATAAAATTCACTGATTGATTACACTAAACGATAGAGCAGGGAAGCATGGTCAAATCCTCAAGGATACAGCCTAAATGTCAATGCCTCTTTACATAAGGCCCATACTAATCAAAAACAGAAAATATATATAATGGATTTTTTGTTTAAAATTAAAACCTAAAATTGAAGTGAAATAAACTTATGAAAATTCAGTAATAAAATATGTTTGGGTTCTGCTGTGACTCTCCTAATTATGCAATTACTCCAAATATCTTTGTTTAATATGCATTATATCTATGTTGATACTTAAAACTACAAACAAGGTCTAACAAGTTCTCTTTTACCAAATTATTTAACCAAAACAAGCTCTTTGAGTTAATCCTAACTTTTTACTAACTTAATCAAATAAGCTCTTAATTAATTCGTAAAAGTTGTGTTTTGATCTTCATAAAATTCTTAACATTATTCAATAATTCTCACAAGCTTGGAAATGTAAAAATATGTGATTTTCAGTTTATATCATAATTAAATCCCAAGGCGGAACCAATATGAAACTAGTTACCTATTACTAGTTAATTAAACCAATTATGAATTTTAACAACTGAGTAACTAGATTGACTTACTCCAAATTCAGGTGAGTTGTCTAAATAAAATTAAAAATCAAACATTTATGAAGCAGATAGAAACACAAATTAAAAACCAAATATTATGATTAATCGTATAAAAACTATTAGTCTTTGAAGAACTGAAAATTCTGGTTTTTATCCAGAGATGGATAAGAAGAAACTAAAACTGTAAAAATAAAATTTGTAAAGTAAATACAAATAAAATAAACTAACTGGTTGATTCGAAATTTTCATATCTTCATAAATTGTAGGAAAACATGAGTAGCGTCTGAAAATCGTCTGAAATTCATCTGGAAAAATCTACAACATTCTTACTTAATTTGGAAGTAACAATGATATTTGTAGGTAGTTAGCAATGTCATATTAGGATTATCATGGTTAAATGGTCGTGTTTCCAAATAATGTGTTTGTGAAAAATACGAAAAACATATACTGATAAATTTTAATGAAAAAGGTTGCTATTTTGGAGCTTTGAAAAAAAAGCACGGTCATAAAAAACATGATCATGTTTTTCAATCGAGGTTCACCAAAATGATTTTTAGGTTCAGAAAAATGTTTCGGGACAAGAACATGATCGTGTAACCTGGAACACGATAGTGTAAATGTATTTTTACATGAATCGAACTTGTTTCTTCAGTTTTAGATGTTTTATTCCAGCTTCCAGGTTCCTCATGTGTTTTATTTCCATTAAGCTTCAAATATGCTCCAATATGAGTCCAAAAGCTTTCACAACAATATGAGTCCAAATGCTTTCACAACACTGATCCACTTTAAAATACATGAAATAGACATAAAAGCATAAGTAGTATGGATATTTTGGTGAAAAACATATGTTGTCCATTATTTAAACTAAAATGGACAAAAATATATAGAACATATTACATAATGACACCAAAAACTTAATAGAAAAAAAGATGCATAAAATGGCATCTGATAATCATCAAAATAAAATTTTCATATCAACACAACAAGAGAATGCTAAAAAAATCTAACATAAAAACCATACGAAATTAACTAAATTCAATGCATGAAATAATAAAAAAAAGTATCCTAAATGCAAAAGAGTACAAAATAAAGAAAAAAATAAAATAAATAAACATCCTCACCAAGCTTAAACATTTCATTGTCCTCAATGAAAACACAGACGGAACAACACAACATGTGAAGCTAATATAAACAATGAAGAAAAATAGAACTCCTTAGGTAGTAAACCAAGACAACACCAAACATAATCAATAAGATGCTAACATACACCCCTTACTCATAACAACATCTCATAATTTTTAAACACGCGAAATAAACTAAAAGAACGAGTATTCGCTAAACATATAGCATGAACTCACGTAGGATCAAGATATAAAATAAATCATGTAACCATCACTATTTATAGCAAGTTTGGAATAATATAGGTATCATACTACCAAATGAATTCTACCAAATGAATAATATAGGTATCATACTACCCAATGAAAACACGCGGATTTCCCTAGTTCTCTACCAAATGAATTCTCATACCACACAATAAATATACTTCTTTCTGAGTCATGAGAACAAAATGTAAGGTTACAACTCAAAACTATCATACAATTGGACCATAACTATGTACAACAGTTGATAAAAGCTACACTAATCTGATGGTGTAATGTACATGAAGATGATAACTAAGATGACATGTAAGAATTTACGTTAAACTAGAAAAATAAATTACAATCTAACATTAAACAAAAATTACTTTATTCTATTTGTGTGCTATGTTGTCGTGAACTTTTTTTTTGGATTTTCACTTGTAGTCAATTGGTCCCGTTCTTTTACACTTTTTTTTTCATACATAACAACAAAAACCCATAGACTCTGCATAGATTTTATTTCTATACATAAATATACACTCGATACACCACATTTTCATCGATTTTCTTTTAGATTTTATACTAATTTTTCGCATTTATTAGACTTTGTGAAAATAAAAATACATACTTTAAACTATAATTTACAAACCACAAACAATACATTGACAATAAACACGTGAACATTAACCAAAAAAAAATAAAGAAATTAAGTATCCTCTTATTTTCTTCCTACTTATCTTACTGTCCATTTCAAATGACGACAAGTGTCTTAAAACATTACTAATTTTATCAAAATATGACACGTGTCACCATTTTACATAGGTAAGAAGATAAATAGGGAAAAAAATAGGACATTTAATTTCTCAAAAACAATATATATATATATATATATATATATATATATATATATATATATATATATATATATATATATATATGACTTTCCAAATCTAGAAATATCTAGAGTAGACAAATACATCGAAAGGACACACACTTTAAATGAAAATTAATCTTTCTAGACTCTTGAATATAAATTTATAAAAATATAAATAAAAATACGGTGATGAAAAAACCATAATATATATATATATATATATATATATATATATATATATATATATATATATATATTATGGTTGTAAAAATCGGTTTAGGCGGTCGATTAACCGGCGCCTAGACGCTTGGCGGCCTCCAACCGCCTACGAATAGGTGTTAGAGGGTTAGGCTAGGCGGCCTTAGTCAATATCGGTCAAAACCGGCCCAACTCGGACCAAATCGGTCCAAATCGGATATAATCAGTCCAACTCGGACCTAAAGGACCCACCAGCTCAAAGGAGCCAGCTTGCCTAAAACATCACTGCATTTGTTTTCGTATGGAGGAATCCTTTTATAAAGTATATTTTTCTTGATAGAATGTTCCCAGCTTCGATGTGGGATGCTCAATTAATCTTCCATATATGTTCTTTTCATCTTGTTCTTCCCCAATTTTCTTAATGGTCTGACTCCTCCCCTGCTCGACTTCGACTCCTCCCCTGCTGCCGTTAGTCTTCTTCTAGGTAGCAATTAAAAGTGAAGTTCTCAATTGTTCATGTGATACAGATGGAGGGATTGAAAATGAAGTCTCTCTCACCCCCTCTCGTTAGCGATTGAATCAGATGGAGAGGTCTGCGAAGGGAAAGGTAGCGAGGGGAGACAGCGGGGGTTGTTAATATGCTTTCTAAACTTGTTTGTTCTTCATCTTTTTCTGGTTCGATGTTTGGATTTGTATCTCGGTTGTAACAGGTATGGAAGAAGTGGTGGTGATGTTGGTTTAAATGAAAACGAAGAAGAAGCGACTTCGACATCTGCAACATCAGGTAACCAATGGTTTTTTTGTAATTTACTTTTCTGAAATCAGTTGGAGCTGATGTAGGAAATCATCTGAAAAACATATTATGTATGAACTCAGTTGAGAAATGAATTGTGTATGAAATCATATTGTATCTACATGAAATCTTTAATTGTTTTGTGTATGAAACCATCTAACCACCAAGTGTTCGATCAATTGCATGAGTGAATCTTGTAGTCTTGATTATCAAATCAAGGTATTGGTATTCATGGGTTCTTGATTAATACTATAGCAATAAATATGTATTGGGTTTAGCTGTTGTTGCTGGAATATATGCTACACATAAGAATGGATTGGTTATGCATACAAACACTGATAGACAAACATGTAATATGAATTGATTTGTGAAATCATGCCTCACAAGAATGGATTGTGCATTTCAGGAGATAAGAATGGATTGGTTATGAACTCAAAATGAAATTGTTAATGCTGATAAGGTGCAACAACCTGCTGATAAGGTGAAATCATGCCTCATAAGAATGGATTCTTCCTGTTTTCATTTGATAACTTGATACATTTGTATGAGTAGACTGTGGAAGAGCTCAAAGTAGAATTTTTATAATATGTGTATTCGATAATTTTTTGTTAGAATTGTCATGATGTTTGAAACTTACTTTTATATTGTTTTCTTTCTTTAGTTTCTATATAAAGAGGAATCCATTGTTTCAAGAATGTATATGGAAATGTGATGTATTAAGGAACAAAGGGGTTTTTTATAAATCATATCCCCATTTTATGCATAGACTTGGATCCAAATGCAGTAGTTGGTTATTTAGATGTGATGTATTAAGGATCAAAGGGTTTTTTGTAATCATAGTTTGATGTTATAATGTTATATTTATTATGTTTTCAATAATTTTTTAATAGATACAATGTCATATTTATTAATGTTATATTTAATGTCATATTCTAAGGATTAATGTTATATTTATTAATTTTTTAATAACTTTTTTAATAATTAATGGTCCCCCGTTAATCCCCGCCTAGCCGATTAATCCCTAAACCCTAGTGAGTCGCCTAGCTAACGTCTAGCGTTTTCTACAAACTTGATGTATATATATATATATATATATATATATATATATATATATATATATATATATATATATATATATATATATATATATATATATGTGACAGTTCACTTGAGATTTAACAAAAAAAAAAATAGAGATCTTGACATTCAACCTCAGCCACATATTTTTCATTTTTCGTTCCAACGTTCCAGTGTAGTGTAGTGACAGCAGAGGGGTATGCCTAATCATAAATGATTATATGACAGATTGGTATAATCATATATGATCATACATGTTTATATGTTTATGCTTAATCATAAATTAATATACATATATCTCTGTTTACAGATTGAGTAATCATATATGATCATAACGGTTGGTGGAAGAAGAGGTCGTGGTGGCAGAGGTGGCACTGGTATAAGTGACGGGGTCGATAGTGGTGGGGTGGGCTGGTGGTAGAGGCGGTGGTAGTGGTGGCGGTTGTGGTGGTGGGGAAGGTGGCGGAGGTGAAAGGAACGAACGACGCTACATAATCATTTACGATTATAATTGACCCGTCGTGCCGGTACATCGGAGCGTTATAGCGGCAGATGTGAACTATGTGATTGAGGTTGTATATCAAGATCTCTATTATTTTTAATCTAGACGGAAGTTACCTATATATATATATATATATATATATATATATATATATATATATATATATATATATATATATATATATATATATACATACGCACACACACACACACACACGCACATATATATATATATATATATATATATATATATATATATATATATATATATATATATATATATATATATATATATATATATATATATATATATAGAGAGAGAGAGAGAGAGAGAGAGAAACAGAGGTAGGTTTTGTTGAGATTCAAAATAAAATAGAGATTTTGAGATTCAACCTCGGCCACATAATTCACATCTGCCGCTCTAACCCTTCTGCGTATCGGCACGGCGGGTCAGTTATAATCATAAATGATTATGTAGCGACGTCCGTTCCTTTCACCTCTGCCACT
Source organism: Lactuca virosa (assembly GCF_052849685.1). Classification (NCBI taxonomy): domain Eukaryota; kingdom Viridiplantae; phylum Streptophyta; class Magnoliopsida; order Asterales; family Asteraceae; genus Lactuca; species Lactuca virosa. The sequence continues at coordinate 267,954,216 of NC_136434.1, forward strand.
TTCCTCACCACCACAACCACCACCACCAGTAGCACAACCTCTACCACCAACCGACCCCACATTGTCACCTCCGTCACTTATACCACCTCCATATCTGCCGCCATTATAAGCCCTCATTATAAGAATGAATGATTTACTCAATCAACCCATTTATTTAATTAGTCTCTTTTTGATCAAAAAATTAATTCCAAATTAATTCTTGATCATTACTAATTAAATAATATGATTTCATATTAATATATTAGAACTTATAATATATTAACAAATCATAAATAACCTCTTCTCAAAAGTCCATCATTCTGATTGTTCCGGGGCCATGCAACCCGAATGGACCATGCTACTCTCGGGTCAAGTACATACCATTTATAGTTTTGGGGTTAGACACCTAATCCAACAGTCTCCTACTTGGATAAGTCTAATAAGTATTATTACAAGTACGACTCCACAACCCGACTAGCAATCGTAGCTCTTAAAAGCCGCTGTTGAACTCTGACCTAGTCAATGACGCGTCCATTAGATAAGGGATCATATATTCCTCCATTCTAGATATCGTATGGACTGAGACATGGATTATAATCATTCTCTCTATCCATCTGTTGTTTCCCGATTTCCGATTTATGACGACTGACTAATTGAACAAATCAAATCAGTTCAGGCTTGGCCAAGCACTTAGGGGTGTCATCACTAAATCATCGAGGGGCCCACAAATATCGCTTTTATCCACATGGGGTAAAAGGAACGGATAAACTTCGACTCAAATGCTTGCTTGTACTTACTCATCAAATTACACACAACGATATGTTTTATAACACCAAGTTACTAGTACATTTACATATGTCAATGTGCAACCGACTTGCAACTACAACTCACACGTCTTGGTTTCAAGAATATAGGATATTATCGTCTCACAATCACTCGTGATAAAATCCATGAAGTGATTCAGATGAGCGTGGGTTGAATCCAATACTCGAATCTTATTCCAGGAGTACTCATGAATACTGCAGCTATGTCTAAAACACCTAGACAAACTACATACCCGTTCACGATAGTCTTGCCTCAATACCTACTTCCAAAGTATGATCGACTGTGGATGGTTTGAATAACCTAGTTATTCGGGAAGTCAAAACATGCAAAGTGAAACACAAGAATAATACTAATCTTATATGGCCCCAAAACTTTCGAGTGCCATATTGATTACTCATTATTGATTGTATAATGTTTCGATTTATCAACTTAATACTTGAATTAAAACAATAGCTATGCCATGCTCCAAGCATGCACACTATGTTTGTCTATGGTCCTGACTTTGTGAAATAGATCAACTGAAAACATTTCAATGATGCTCATCTCACAATTCCAAATCTATACTGCAAGTGTAATAATTTCAAATTCTTGTCACTGCCAGGAGGTGTTAGATTCTAAACTATCATGCAATGATTCTTCTGTAATGTCTAGGTACCAAAAGTCACAGAGACTTGACCAACGATATTACAAAATATTCCTTTGGAGATTGTTACAAGACAATTCCATGGAAGTGAAGTCTCAAATTCAAAGTACATTCCTTTGAACATTCTTCTTGCATAGAAGTTTCTAACTTTCTCATCTATTCTTCAACTCCGAATATGGAAACATTCCATATTTGCCACACGACAACTCATTATCATTAAAATCTTGTCTATTCATAATAGTGTTGATATAGTCCATCCATTACTATACTTCCAACTGTCTTTAAGCGACTAATCCTTGGCGAACCTTAGATTGTCCTTAATAGTTGTTTAATCACTTTAGTCATATCCGGTTCTAGTCCTTTTTCCCTCTTAATGCCCTAGGCATTTGGAAATTTAGAACGGAAAAATATTATAGCACATGTAATCGATCCTATACCTGAAGCATATTGGACACAATTAATGATGTCTTACATAAAGACATGATACTTGACCAGTCTTTTGCTATAATATTTCTATTTGCCATGTTCTCATCCGGACTATGAAAGGGATACCATAATCATAATCGAATTTTGAGAACGCAATTAACATTTCCATATATAGAATTATCTTATGTTGAACCATTCCAACATAACATTCATATATATTTGACAAAATGTGATTAAAATCTCAATCTAAGCTTTTAGATTTTAATTGAAGTATAAATTTCTCTCCCTTAATTATAGCAAAACAACTTTTCAAACCATGCACTCTGCAAATTGAAACTTTTGTTTTCTATAAGTAACATTGCTAACTCGCAACACTTACCATAATTGATTATGCTCCCACTAGCATAATAATAAATTATTTATTATCATAACACTTATGCTCCCACTAGCTTTGACATGTACTCAGAAATCAGCAGGACTTCTAGAAATCAATACTTATTGACTTTCTTACAAAAGTTCATATTTCTAATACTTGGTGCTTCAATAAGCCTTTTCAGACTTCTCAAGCTCATACACCTTTCAGATTAAATAGCACAAGTGAGTGTTTGAAGCTTTCTGAAATTAAACTAATAAGTCTGGAATGTTCAAAATATTTGCCATTTCTCACAATTCGAATTATGAATAGGGATACCGTAATCATAATCGAATTTGAGAATGCAACTATCACAACTATTAACTATAATCCTTTAAAATCTACTTAGTGAAAGTGTTTCCTCACCATCGTTTTCATGAATCGGAGAGAAACCTTATAACACCTAGATTTTATGGTGTATGTGCTCCTATCCATGTGAATTTGTCAAAACCATAATCATAAGACAAGGTTAGTGACAAATCCAAACTCATATGGACTAAACTTGTTCAATTTTAATTTCTTGCCACTTGGTAGCACAAGGGCCTACCATTGCTTCCTAGGTTGCTATGCAAACAATTGAGAACTCATAGAACTCAAATGAATAGTCAAATTTAACCGGAATGGGCACAGAAACAAGAATATGTCAACACGATAGGTTGCAAACCTCAAGTCGTGTGCTAGTGATTAACAATAGGTTTACTCTTGATTAGTTCTTGAAACTTTCAAGATCTTTAAGACTCCCACTGACCTCTTGACATATAAGACTCTCTTGTCAAGAACCATTCCTTGACAAACAAATATTCAAGAGTTAGTGCGGATTCTCATCAAGACAAACACTTTACACAATTAGTCTTAGTTTGTCTTTGTCTTATCCAAGACATCACAACTTACCAATTTCAAATGTACAAGAGTAAGAAACATTTTACTCTACATTTGATGAGTGTTATAAACCTATTTAGATTATCTCACTCAAGTTACAATCTTGCAGTATGACTTTAGGACCTGATTTTGGAACAAAGTATGACTCATCTTATTGATTTAACTATTTGAACATTTCACGATTCCTCTTCTTAGCCATACAAATGCACTAAGATGTCCTTAGAGGATCAACTGTGATATTGTTTCATAATCACTTAGATGATCATAAAACACGATACTCAAGTACTCTCCCATATTTTCAGATTGGAGAAACTTTTATCTTTCTGCCTAATTTGATTATTCTTATTCGTCCTGCCATACATTGAAACTTTCCCAATGATTCAAAATTATACTTAAGCTTGTAAGCATAACCATATTTACTAAACTTTAGTAAATCATGACGAATAGTCTTATCGAACTTTGTGGTGGACCCGACCAGCGCACACCCAGTGTACCTGATCCCCTAGTCCTTCACTTGACTCACATGTACATGTGAACAAGGAATTAGTCTTAATTTCCTAATGACAAAAATTCTCATTCATCATACAATACAAGTTGCATGATTCCAAGTTTCTATCCAAAAGAAACTTGGGTGATGAGAATCTTTCCTTATTTGGTAAATTTAGACACTACCACAAATGAAAGAATCAAATTCATATTGCTAACATAGAAACATACAAACATCAATTTTCACAAATGCCATTGCAAGGAGATATAATAAAATAAAACAAAATTTTTTATTTATTTATAAAATGTGGAAAAACTTTTCCTTACAATGCAATTACAAATGAAAACTATGTTACTACATATTTCTAAGAAATCTATCATAACTCTTAAGCAGCAGATCAAAAATCCGATCATCGAACCATGCGATCGAAATCCATCTTCGCGACCAGATTCAACATACTCTTCCTTTAAACTTCCTTCATTTTGCATGATCCTACAAAACAACAAAATGCAACCTTGTCACATTATGTATTAAGAATCAACAAATAGGAACTTAACAGAGTTAGATAGTGGACTTACCTGAAGCAGAACCATAGAATCTGACTAAAGTTCTCAGGTAGGCAGGGCAGCTTCGATTCCAATGTCCCTTTCCTTGACAATAGAAACAAACATGCTGATTGGGAATGGCATATGGAACAATCTCAGATTTGGCATTTCCCTTATGATCAAAACTTTTGACCATGGCCAATTCCTTTCCTTTAGGAGAAGGAATCATTTATGGGATATCCATGTCATTGCCCATGTCAGCTTGAGAGATAGATCTTCCAGTCAAATTTGCTTGACCATTGCGCCAAATCATAGCTAATTCAGCAGCAATTAGCAAATAGGTAAGATGAATAAGGTTCATGTCGTGATCTCTCACATAGTAGTGTTTAACAAACTCACTATATGACCCAGGAAGTGACTGAAGAACCCAGTCAAGAGCCAACTTCCTTGGGAACACGACACCCAACATTCTCAGCCTGTCAATGTGTGACTTCATATCCAAGACATGAGCACACACAGACTTTCCATCCTTATGTTTGCTATGCAATTGGGCTTGAGTGATTTTGAACTTTTCAAGTCTTCGAACTTGTGGGTCAGGGAGAATAATTGGAGGAGGTGGAGGAAGTGAAGCATGATATTGTGTAATATCATCTTTCTATGGAAAGCTTTTTCCAAAAGATTTGGGAAGACCATAGTTGTCTGAACTAGACATCTACGTGAGAGAAATTCAAGTTAGTTGATTTAAGTCCTTAACATAACACCCAAATGAAATATTAAGGATAGGACCCAATACAATACTTTACAATTCGGAAGAGGGATGTCGTAATCCAATTGTAAAATATTTGAAGGTAGGTAAATGACGATTTACCAATTTCCACCATGAAAAACGAAATTGATAATTAAGTTTTAAATGGATTGAAATTCCTAGATCCTTTGAGATTCATTCAACTTTTCAATGGCATGTTTAAATCTCGATTGTGCCCTTCAAGTTTGTGACTGGGATGTCGAGGATCACAAACAACGTGTGAATAACCATGCGAATTAGCTTGGTACATCCAATGTTACAACCACCTAATCAATGTGCCGGTTAACCATACACGCTCCATTGATCTATGATTAACATCAAGCTACCCTTTGCCACGCACTGTCAGTCCAGATTAGTGTGCCGGTTAACCACACACGTTCCGCTGACGACTTAACAAGGTGTAATGTGCAATTTCATGGAATAGAACCATATTCACATTTTTCCTAAAGTAACTAAGATTGGGAATTTAATAAAAGTTTAGTTACTTTATAATTTTCATTATACTTTAAATGAGGGACAATTAATGTCCTATCTTACCCGTTCAGCTAACGACCCTCCACCAGTCAAGGAAGCTGATGTGAATTATGAACATGGTTTGGCATGCGGAATTAAAGATTGCACAATGAACATGGTGATTTGGGTGTTTAAGAGATGTATTCGAATATGTATATAGTTACAAAAAGGGATCTAGATATAGTCTACATAAATAACACACACTTACACACTCAACTTTTACACCTCTCAAGCACACCTCTACAAGTGGAATAAACCCACCTTATATAGAGGTGTTTACATGTCTCTCTCTCACTCTCTATCTCATGAGTCAAAAGGCTAATACACCACATGTAAGTGGGTCTACAAAAGTCAACCCATTTACAAAGTCATACATGGATAACTTTGTACCCCAACATTCTCCCCCTCAAAGTTAGGAATGGATGACCCACTTCAAATCTTCCAAAATCGAGCAACTACGCTATCCGAGCCTCAAGGGTGACACATGTCGAAATGGACTTCAAATCTTCAATTCTTCCATGATTCTTTAATTTGGGCTCTAGGATGTGAGACCATACAAACCGAGCATCAACGAATGATCAAGAGCTTCTCAAACTCCAAATAATCACCCAAAAGTTGAGCATAAAAACACACCCCAAAAATCTTCAATAAAACCAAACCTATTTCGAAACGAAATCACTTCCAAACTTCCAATTGCTTCATTTCGTATACTTCAAAAATTCAAGGTCACTTCGGTCTTCAAGTTCGCGTAATATGAAAACTTCAAGTTCGAATTTCCATATAAATTTCTCCCCCTTTTTATAATCGAAATTTGATTATAAAACCTTCAAGGAAAGAGAACGTGCTCTATTCAGAATTTTTCGTGTCAAAACTCCCCCTTAACATGTGGCATAAACTTTGTGCTTCAATCCGGAAAATTAAAAAATTTCAATTTTTAGCTTCGTTCACGGACCGCCGTTGACAAAATTTCTCAAAAATGGGTAGAAATTGTCAATTTCAAAATTCTGTAGTGAACTGTTGCGCCCAAAATAGCCAAAAATGCAAAACTATCCCCCTTTTCCAAAGTTGGGTAGAAAGCGTCAATTTGCATTAACTGCAGGGGCTTGAAATGCATTTTCTTCAAATTCTCAACAAAATCAGTCATTTTTCAAAATTGGGTACTTGTTGCCAAACTGTCGAAATTTCAGGGACCAAATTCGAAATTTCTTCTTTTTCATTCCATACATACGAAAAATTGTCCCAATCATTCGAAGAGTTGTAAAAGATGTTAAACTTTCTTAAGTGCAGGGATCATTTTCGAAAATTCTGAGTTTCTTCCCCAATTCATACGAATCCACAGCACCCTTCGTACGAAACTTCATCCCTTCATACGAAATCATCTGCCAATTTTCGTTAATCAGCAACGAAAAATTTTCTTCCCCAATTTCGTTTCCTAGGCAATCGTTCCCTTCGTACGAAATCTTCCTCTCATCACAATTGTAACGAAAATTTTTCCTTCTTTACTTCGTTAGTTCTGATCACAAAATCCATATTTTCGTTTTCTTCTTCCCATTCGTTACTTAGACAACAAATTTCACCAGTTCGCCTTTTATCTACAAGCTTTCGTTTTTCAATAACCCAACTCAAATTTTCACCTTCAATTCCAAACCCAGTTCCAAAAACCTTCGAAAACATCAATACAGGACCAAAATCAATAGCCATTCACGATTGAAACATTGACCATCACAGGGACCCTTTGTCATCGCGATTTCATGTTTTCGTTAACACATCAAGTATAGCAATTTGAAATCAAAGTCTCGGCTTTCATTCTTTGATCCCAAAGAATTCGTTAATAAAAGTTGTCGACTCCAAAATCTTTCCAGTTCGTTATCAACAATCAAAATCAACGACCATACATGAACCCTTCGTACATCAACCCAATCGACTAATTCATCAATACCGAACCATTCGATCGTTAACCCAAGCATCGATCATTCAACATCCAAGAACACAAATGTTGACTTTTTGAGTTTGACTATTGTGGTGAATTGGAATAAAAAATTTCGTCAAACATCAGACATCCATCCCAATCCAGTTCGATATTAACGTTCTCATACCAAAATCGACAAACACGAAATCAATAATTTTCAGAACAATTTCATATCAAACCCAAAACATCCTGTTCTTCAATTGTTCTTCATTTTTCTACCACTGCTTCCCAGTCGACTTTCAAGAACTCATCAACAATTCTTTGACTATTAACTCAAAATCAACAATCAAAACCAAATTCACTATATGCGAATTCAAAAACAGTAATCGATTATCACCCATTCGAAATCAAAAGCATCAGACTTCTCCTAAATGCGTTTGAGTTTCACGTACGAGACATATTTTTATCATTAACTCAAACAAATCCAAATACGTGATTTCAAACCATGATGCTTTGATTACCAAGCAACAAGACTTTAGATTCCAGAGAGTAACCATTAAACATCGATTGAAGAAGATGATTTATTCGACTGATGAACAAGAAAGCAATAAGGAAAAAGTAGAATTCGATTTGGGTTTAACCATGATGAACAGTAATAGTTCGAACTTTTGGGCTTAATATGACATATTGATGAACAGTAACACACATGATTGGGCTCAACTTGTTTATATCAAGATTTTGAACTGGTTTCTTCAAATAATTTGATCGAAATGAACAATAGCAAACTTTGAATTAACTTCGAATTCAAATGATCAATTTCAAAATGTTGAGGATCAAAAAACGAACAAATATGGGATTGGATCGGACTTTGATCAACAAAAGAATTATTGGATAATAACAAATGGGGTTTTCAAGAAAAATTTGATCCAACGAGTCAAATGATCACAAATTTAATGAAATCAAGAGAGATCATAGAGAGAGACTCACCAAAAATGCTCCAATTCTGAAAAAATTTTGCCAAATCGAGAATCGTTCTTCAAAAAAATCACGTTGATCTTTGAAGACCCGCTCTGATACCAATTGATGTGAATTATGAACATGGTTTGGCATGCGGAATTAAAGATTGCACAATGAACATGGTGATTTAGGTGTTTATTCGAATATGTATGGTGTTACAAAAAGGGATCTAGATCTAGACTACATAAATAACACACACTTACACACTCAATTTTTACACCTCTCAAGCACACCTCTACAAGTGGAATAAACCCACCTTATATAGAGGTGTTTACATGTCTCTCTCTCACTCTCTATCTCATGAGTCAAAAGGCTAATACACCACATGCAAGTGGGTCTACAAAAGTCAACCCATTTACAAAGTCATACATGGATAACTTTGTACCCCAACAAAAGCGGTGGGTGAGAGTGGACTCCCATTAAACAGCCATTTTATAGGCAGTAACCTTATACCCCCCTTATAGACCAGCTTCGTGAATGAGGCCTACTAACGGTAAGAATGACTTTACTCTTATACATACATATATATATATATATATATATATATATATATATATATATATATATATATATATATATATATATATAAATTTTAAACCTATAATATTATAATAGTATAAGGGTTGGATTTTAAACTTTTCAAATTCTAGGGTTTGAAACTAAATGTTTCAAAGTAAGACTTTGAATTTACAAATTCCAAAACTTGAGGGCAAGTTTTGAACTATTCAAAAACTTTTGGAATCCATAACTTATGAGTTTAGTATAGGTTTTAATGAAAAGACTCTTGAAAATTCATAACTTGAGGACAAGTTATGGAGTTCATTAAAACATTTATGAAAAGGACTCCTCTTGTTCCATAACTTGAGGACAAGTTATGGAAGACTTAAAACCATTTAAGATGACATTAAAAATGAGACTCTTCGCATTCCATAACTTGAGGACAAGTTATAGAATTCATCAAAAACATTTAGATCAAAAATTGTAACTAACAAAAACAAACAATTTGTCTATGATCTAATTAAACTCATAAGTTAAGATAAATCACATCAAACAAGTTTCAAGAAATTAGCCTAATCATATAAACTAATACAAATCATGAAACTTTGACAATTATCTTTGAAATTGGATAAGAATGATCATTAACACATCAAAAACAAGTTTATTGGTTCAAAAAACAGTTTAGGGTAATGATCCTAGTCCAATTCTGGTCTTAAAACTCGAAAAACTGCATTCTGGAGCACTAACTCGTCGAGTGCAAGAACAAACTCGACGAGTTGGTCAGTTTATAGTGTGGACTCAGTGAGTTCACCTGACAGAATGCTGAAAATCGATTTTATAAGCTTTGAAAACAGGTAGCATCAAGTATAATTGAAAATAATCCTAGGCTCTGATACCACTGTTGGGTTTTGACCATTCTAACACTCCTATGGTGTACATGAACCCTAGATGCTTTGTATCTATGTTTTCTCTATTATACATACAAAATTTCATTTTTCCAAAGCATCATCCTAACTAGCATACAAAGGGGTATATGTAATACAAAGTTCTAGTTAGATGGCATACCTTTTGTAGTAGCTTGAAACCTTCTTGAGTTTGGCCTTTAAGAACTTAGCACCAATAGTATGAATGCCTCAAATGGAATCACACAGCACCACCAAAAATGGAGGAACTTGAGAGAGATTGTCTTGCTTCACAAAATCGGCTAGCACTCTCCTAGGAACACTTAGGTGCCAATTTTGGAAGCCATGGGGTTACTTATATAGTGTCGCTATATTAGGGTTACACCATGCAAACCCTAACGTGCATGACCTTCCATATTACTCATGCTCCATGGGTTTAAACCTCCATGAATCATCCATGGGTCATCACATGGGTTTAGCACAGCATAAAGAACTATGGATCATAAGCCCTTATTATAAGAATGAATGATTTACTCAATCAACCCATATATTTAATTAGTCTCTTTTTTATCACAAAATTAATTCGAAATTAATTCTTGATCAATACTAATTAAATAATATGATTTCATATTAATATATTAGAACTTATAATATATTAATAAATCATAAATAACCTCTTCTCAAAAGTCTATCCTTCAGATTGTTCCAATGCCATGCAACCCAAATGGACCATGCTACTCTCGGGTCAAGTACATACCAATTATAGTTATGAGCTTATTGTATATCGACACACGATCCACTAACGACCAACAAGGTGCAATGTGCAATTTCATGGATTAGCACCAAATCCACATTTTTCCTAAAGTAACTAAGATTTGGGAATTTATAAAAGTGTTTAGTTACTTCGTATTACATTATACTTATAATGGACGGTGCTGTCCTATCCTACTCGTTCGGCTAACGACCCTCCACTAATCAAGAGTGTGGTGGGTGAGAGTGGGCACCCATTCAATCATCATTTTATAGACAATTTCCTTAAACACCTCTCATAGACCAGCTTCGTGAATGAGACATACTAACGGTAAGACTGACCATTTACTTATGCATATATAATATATTAGACTTTTAATTTTATATAGTATAAGGGTGTACTTTATACATTTAAAATACTCGATGGTTTATCTATTACTAAATTAAACTTCTAATTTAATTATATTTAAACCATATCATTATGGACTTATTAATTCTCTTTTAATTAGACACTTAATTAATTAAATAAAACCATAAAGGGTGTAATTTCAACTATTCAAGATAGTAGGGTTTTAGAATTTAATATTCCAAAATTAAAACATTTTAATCAAATTTTAAATTCCAAAACTTGAGGACAAATTTTGAAACTTTTCAAAATATTAGGGTTTAACTATTTAAATTTTAAAAACTAAAACTTTTAAGTTCAAATTTAAAATATAAAACCTAAAGGGTGTAATTTGAAACTTTTCTAAATTACTAGGTCAAATATTTGACTCATAATAATCCTATATTATCCATATTTAACCAAATCCACCAATTTTGATAAGGATAACCATACCAAACTTAAAAAATCAAATTTTGGCAAGAAAAACGAGTTTTTATAATTATCCTCAACAAAATCTGGCCAGAAAGTAGAAAATCCCGGAACCAGCACCCTGGACTCGTCGAGTCCACTATGGAACTCGTCGAGTTCATGCAACTCGTCGAGTCCATACATGGACTCGGCGAGTCAGCCAGTCAGAAGGCATAATTTTCAATTTTCTTGATCTTTGGCAATTCACTTTGCATCTTTTCACTAGAAAAACGACCTATGCTCTGATACCACTGATGGGTTATGATCTAACATCATTCCTATGGTTTTCATGCAACCCTAATTGCTTTGATCTAGGTTTTTCTAATTAAACATACAACTATGAATATCAAAGCAATAAACCCTATCAATTAGCATACAAATTCGAAATTACATATAAACTAAGGTTTAGATCTTACGTTTCCTGTTATGTAGCAATAACAAGAACAATCCACAAAGTCCTTGACTGTTGGAAGATTAGTGCCTCAAATGTTGCACCTCTAATGGAGTCACAAACACCACTAGCAACAAGGAAGAACAAGAGAGAGAGGAAAGGCTTAAAAGTCGGCTAGGGTTCCTTCTAAAGGCATATGAGCCGGATTCTTAAGCCTAGGGGTTCCTTTTATAGTTAGGCTTCTTGGGATATCAACTAGGAAACCCTAATCCAGTTTCTTAGTCCTTAAGCACCCCAAAGGATCCTTCCAGAAGGCCCGTTGGACGATTTCTATATGGACTCCCATATAGAATTCGTCCATTGCTTCCTTATGGATCTTAAGCCCAACTTTGTAACTATCTTATAATTACAGTATCAGACCCCTTCATTTAATTAATCTATTTTGACCACAAAATTAATTCTAAATTAATTCTTGGTCAATATTAATTAAACAATATGATTTCTCTTTTAATATATTATTCCCATAATATATTAATAAATCATAATTAATCATTTTTCTCCATAATTCATCCTATCAGTTGCTATGGTGAAGGCAACCCAAAAGGACCATGCTCATAATCAGGTCAAGAACATACCAAAATAGTTATGGGCTTAGACACCTAATCAAACAGTCTCCCACTTTGATAAGTCTAATAACTATTTTGCAAGTACGACTCCAGAAACTGATTAGCAATCGTAGCTTTCAAAAGCCGTTGTCGAACTCTGATCTTATCAGCAACACGTCCTTTAGATAAGGGATCATATATTCCTCCATTCTATATATCGTATGAACTGAGACATGGATTTAAATCATACTCTCTGTTCATGTGTTGTTTCCCGATTTCCGATTTATGACGACTGACTAATTGAACAAATCAAATCAGTCCAGGCTTGGTCAAGCGCTTTAGGATGTCATCACTAAATCATTGAGGGGCCCACAGATATCGCTTTTATCCAAGTTTGGATAAAAGGAATGGATAAACTTCGACTCATTTGATTGCTCTATTTGCTTATCAAATCACACACAACAATACGTTTTATTACACCAAGTTACTGGTGCGTTTACATATTATCAATGTGCAACCGACTCGCAAACTGCAACTGACATCTCTCCGTTTCAAGAATATAAGATATTATCATCTCACTAATCACACATGATAAAATCCATGAAGTGATTCAAGTGAGCGTGGGTTTTATCCAATACTGAAATCTGATTTCAGGAGCACTCATGAACACTGCAACAGACATTTGCTATGTCTAAACGCTTTAGACAATCTACAGTCGGATTCATGACAATCTTCACTCATACCTACTTCCAAAGTATGATCGATTGTGGAAAGTTTGAATAACCTAGTTATTCTGGAAGTCAAAACATGCGAAGTGAAACACAAGAATAATCGAATCCAATACGATCTCAAACTTTTGAGTATAAATAAAACACATTTTATTTAGTCACCATATCGATTACACATTATTCATTGTATAATGTTTCGGATAATCAACTTAATACTTGAATTAAAAACAATAGTTGTCCCATACTCCAAGCATGCACACTATATTTACTTATGGTCCTTACTTTGTGAAATAGATCAATTGAATACATTTCCAATGATGCTCATTTCACAATTCCTAGTCCTTATCACTAGTGCAAGAATACCAAAGTCGTGCCACTAGTAGAATGTGTAAGATTCTAAAAATTTATGCAATGACCCTTTCGTAATGTCACAGCACAAAAGTCACAAAGACTTTGCTAATGATATTACAAAGTGCTCCATTAGACATTGTTACAAGACAATTCCATAGATACGAAGTCTCACATTCAAAGTACATTCCTTTGAACATCCTTCTTGCATAAAAGTTTCTAATCTACATAGATTCCTAATATCCAACTCCCATTATGGAAACATTTCCATGTTTTCCATATGACAACTCATTCTTAATAGAATTCTATTTATTCATAATAACGTCGATATGGTGTCCTTGACAGTTGTTTAATTATTTTAGTCATATTAGGTTTTGGTCCTTTTTCCTCTTAATGCCCTAGGCATTTGGAAAATCAGAACGGATGAATATTACACAATGGAACGTGATACTTTACCAGTCTCTTGCCATAATATTGCCATATATACAATTCCCTTATGTTGAATCTTTTCAACATACCATTTATATATGTCCTTTGACTAAATTTGAATAAAAATTTCTCGATCTAAGCTTTTAGATTTGAAATGAAGTATAATATTCTCACCCTTAATTATAGCAAAACAACCTTTTCAATCTCTTCAACTTTGCGAATTGAAACTTTTGTTTTCTATAATTAATATTGCTAACTTGCAACACTTAACATAATGATCATGCTCCCACTAACATGATAATTATTTCCTTACAAGCATAACACTTATGCTCCCACTAGCTTTGACATGTATTCAGAAATCAACAGGACTTCTAGAACTCAATACTTATTGACTTCCTTAACCAAAATTCATATTTCTAATACTAGATGCTTTGATAAGTCTTTATCTAAGCTTCTCAAACTCATACGCCTTTCCTTAGATAACTCATATGTGTGTCTAAACAATTCTAGAACTTATAGCAATAAGTCCCAAATGTTCAGACTAATTGCCAAATCTCACAATTTGAACTATGAAGAGGGATGTTGTAATCTTAATGGAACTCGAGAATGCAATTTACAAAATTGCTATCTCCTTAAAATCTCTCTTAGTGAAAGCATTTCCTCACAATCATTTTCATGAAATGGAGAGAAATGTTATGACACTTAGATTTTATGGTGTATGTGTTCCTATTCAAGTGAATTTGTCATAACCATAATCGTAAGACAATGTTTGTGACAAATCCAAACTCATATGGACTGAACTTGTTCATTCTCAATTTCTTGCCATCTGGCAGCACGAGTGCCCACCATTGCTTCCAAGTTTTTCAGCAGCTCACCTTTACAAATTAATGTACTTTCATTGATTAAGGTGTTTTGCCCTATATGCAGTCAAATGAGAGCTCATATAACTCACATGCATATCTAACTTAACTGGAATGGCACTGAAACAAGAATATGTCAACACGATAGGTCAGGACCCTCAAGTCGTGTGCTAGTGATAGAAGGTTTACTCTTGATTAGTTCTTGAAACCTTTCAAGATCATTAAGACTCCCACTAACCTCTTGACATATAAGATTCTCTTGTCAAGAAACATTCCTTGACAAAACAAATATTCAAGAGTTAGTGCGGATTCTTATCAAGACAAACACTTTACACAATTGGTCTTAGTTTGTCTTTGTCTTATCCAAGACATAACAACTTACCAATTTCAAACGTGCAGGCTTAAGAAAAATTTCTACTTCACATCTGATGAGTGTGATAATTTTTCTTAAGATGATGTCACTCAAGTCACAATCTTGGAGTATGACTCTAAGACTCGATTTTGGTTCGAAGTATGATTCACCTTTTTGATTTAACCATTTCAACAATTCCTGATTCCTCTTCTTAGCCATGCTAGTGTACTAAGGTGTCCTTAGAGGATCAATTGTGATGTGGTTCTACAATCACTAAGATGATCATAAAACACGATACAAAAGTACTCGCCCTTCTTTTCAGATTGGAGAAACTTTTTATCTCTCTAGCTAATTGATTCTTCTTATTCGTTCTGCATTCATTGAAACTTTTCCAATGTTTCAGAATTACACCTAATCTTGTAACCATATTTACTAAACCTTTAGTAAATCATGACGAATACTCTTATCGTTCTTTTGTGTTGGACTTGGCCTAGTGCACAACAATGCGTACTAGATCCCTTAGTCCTTCACTTGACTCACATACTTATATGAACAAAGAATTAGTCTAAATTTCCCAAATACGAAGGTTCTTATTCATCACACAAAACAAGTTGTATGACTCTAAGTTTCTGTCCAATTGAAACTTGGGTGATGAGAATCATTCCTTATTTGGTACATTTTTGACACTACCACAAACAACATAATAAAGAATCACATCCATTTCAATATTACTAACAATAGAAACATACAAACATCAATTTTCACAAAATCCATTGCAAGGATATATAAATAAGACAAAAAATCAAAATTTATTTTATTTATAAAAACGCGGAAAAACATGTCCTTACAACACAATTACAAATGAAAACTATGTTACTAAATATTTCTAAGCAATCTATTCAAATCTCTTTAAACAGCAGCTCAAAAATCCGATCTTCGAACCATGCGATCGAAATCCATTTCTTCGTGATCAGACTCGACTCACTCTTCCTTTAAGATTCCTTTCTTTTCTTCGATCCTACAAAACATCAAAATGCAATCTTATCACATCATGTATTAAGAATCTACAAATAGGAACTTAATAGAGTTAGATAGTGGATTTACCCGAAGCAGAGTCATACATCTTGACTCTCCCGTCTTCGCGATCCTCCAGGTAGATATGGAAGCTTCGTAACCAATGCCCCTTCTCCTGGCAATAGAAACAAATGGACTCTTTTGGAATGGTACACGGGACAATCTCATATTCAGCCTTTCTCTTTACCATTCGGTCAAACGGTTTGACCTTGGCTGATCCCTTTCCATTGGGAAGAGAAGACTTTTCTGGACTTCCAATGTTGCCATTGTCAATGTCCATGGAAATTTGGGAGATTGACCAACCAGTCAATTTTGCTTTACCAGTGCGCCAAATCATTGCTGATTCAGCAGCAATAAGCAAACAGGTAAGATCAATGAGGGTCACGTCGTGGTCCATCATATAGTACTCTCTAATGAACTCACTATATGAGTCAAGAAGTGATTGAAGAACCAAATCAATAGCCAGTTTTCTAGAGACTTTGACACCCAACATTCCCAATCTATCAATATGCAACTTCATATCCAAGACATGAGCACATACAGACTTTCCATCTTCGTGTTTGTTTGCCAACAGGGCTTGAGTGACCTTGAACTTTTCAAGTCTTCGAACACGTGGGCCAGGGAGAATTATTGGAGGAGGTGGAGGAAGTGAAGAACGATTTCCATTTTCACAATCAAATCGTGGAACATCATCTTCATGTAGAAAACTTTTTCCAAAGGATTCGGGAAGACCATAGTTAGAATTAGACATCTACAAAACGGGAGAAATTCAAATCAGTTGATTGGATCCTTAATATATCACCCAAATGAAATATCAAGGCTAGGACCCAACACAATATTCTACAATTCGGAAGAGGGATGTCGTAATCCAATTGCAGAATATTTGAAGGTAGGTAAATGACGATTTACCAATTTCCACCATGAAAAACGAAAATTGAAGGTTTAAGTTTTAAATGAATTGAAACTCCTATATCTTTTGAGATTCATTGAACTTTTCAATGGCATGTTTAATCTCGATTATGCCCTTCATGTTTGTGACTGGGATGCCGAGGATCACAAACAAGGTGTGGATAACCATGCAAATTAGCTTGGTACTCTCAAAGGTGTCTATCACCTAATCAATGTGCCGGTTAACCACACACACTCCATTGATCTATGATAATCTACGAGCTACCCATTTCCATCCTTCATTGGTCCCATATTAGTGTGCCGGTTATCCACACAAGCTCCACTAACGACGAACAAGGTGCAATGTGCAATTTCATGGACTAGCACCATATCCACATTTTTCCTAAAGTAACTAGGATTTGGGAATTTATAAAAGCGTTTAGTTACTTCGTATTACATTATACTTATAATGGACGGTGGTGTCCTATCCTACCCGTTCGGCTAACGACCCTCCAATAGTCAAGAGTGTGGTGGGTGAGAGTGGCAATTTCCTTAAACACCCCTCATAGACCAGCTTCGTGAATGAGGCCTACTAACGGTAAGACTGACCTTTTACTTATATATATATATATATATATATAATATTAGACTTTTAATTTTATATAGTATAAGGGTGTATTTTATACATTTAAAATACTAGATGGTTTATCTATTACTAAATTAGACTTATAATTTAATTATATATAAACCATATCATTATGGAGTTATTAATTCTGTTTTAATTAGACACTTAATTAATTAAATAAAACCATAAAGGTGTAATTTGAACTATTCAAAATACTAGGGTTTTAGAATTTAATATTCCAAAATTAAAACATTTTAATCAAATTTTAAATTCCAAAACTTGAGGACAAATTTTGAAACTTTTCAAAATATTAGGGTTTAACTATTTAAATTTTAAAAACTAAAACTTTTAAGTTCAAATTTAAAATATAAAACCTAAAGGGTGTAATTTGAAACTTTTCTGAATTACTAGGTCAAATATTTGACTCATAATAATCCTATATTATCCATATTTAACAAAATCCACCAATTTTGATAAGGATAACCATACCAAACTTAAAAAATCAAATTTTGGCAAGAAAAACGAGTTTTTATAATTATCCTCAACAAAATCTGGCCAGAAAGTAGAAAATCCCGGAACCAGCACCCTGGACTCGTCGAGTCCACTATGGAACTCGTCGAGTTCATGCAACTCGTCGAGTCCATACATGGACTCGGCGAGTCAGCCAGTCAGAAGGCAGAATTTTCGATTTTCTTGATCTTTGGCAATTCACTTTGCATCTTTTACTAGAAAAACGACCTATGCTCTGATACCACAGATGGGTTATGAGCTAACATCATTCCTATGGTTTTCATGCAACCCTAATTGCTTTGATCTAGGTTTTTCTAATTAAACATACAACTATTAATATCAAAGCAATAAACCCTATGAATTAGCATACGAATTCGAAATTACATATAAACTAAGGTTTAGATCTTACGTTTCCTGTTATGTAGCAATAACAAGAACAATCCACAAAGTCCTTGACTCTTGGAAGATTAGTGCCTCAAATGTTGTACCTCTAATGGAGTCACAAACACCACTAGCAACAAGGAAGAACAAGAGAGAGAGGAAAGGCTTAAAAGTCGGCTAGGGTTCCTTCTAAAGGCATAGGAGCCGAATTCTTAAGACTAGGGGTTCCTTTTATAGTTAGGCTTCTAGGGTTATCAACTAGGAAACCCTAATCCAGTTGCTTAGTCCTTAAGCACCCCAAAGGATCCTTCCAGAAGGCCCGTTGGACGATTTCTATATGGACTCCCATATAGAATTCGTCCATTGCTTCCTTATGGATCTTAAGCCCAACTTTGTAACTATCTTATAATTACAGTATCAGTCCCCTTCATTTAATTAATCTTTTTTGACCACAAAATTAATTCTAAATTAATTCTTGGTCAATATTAATTAAACAATATGATTTCTCTTTTAATATATTATTCCCATAATATATTAATAAATCATAATTAATCATTTTTCTTCATAATTCATCCTATCAGTTGCTATGGTGAAGGCAACCCAAAAGGACCATGCTCATAATCGGGTCAAGAACATACCAAAATAGTTATGGGCTTAGACACCTAATCAAACAGTCTCCCACTTTGATAAGTCTAATAACTATTTTGCAAGTACGACTCCAGAAACTGATTAGCAATCGTAGCTTTCAAAAGCCGTTGTCGAACTCTGATCTTATCAGCAACACGTCCTTTAGATAAGGGATCATATATTCCTCCATTCTATATATCGTATGAACTGAGACATGGATTTAAATCATACTCTTTGTTCATGTGTTGTTTCCCGATTTCCGATTTATGACGACTGACTAATTGAACAAATCAAATCAGTCCTGGCTTGGTCAAGCGCTTTAGGATGTCATCACTAAATCATCGAGGGGCCCACATATATCGCTTTTATCCAACTTTGGATAAAAGGAATGGATAAAATTCGACTCATTTGATTGCTCTAGTTGCTTATCAAATCACACACAACAATACGTTTTATAACACCAAGTTACTGGTGCGTTTACGTATTATCAATGTGCAACCGACTCGCAAACTGCAACTGATATCTCTCCGTTTCAAGAATATAAGATATTATCGTCTCACTAATCACTCGTGATAAAATCCATGAAGTGATTCAAGTGAGCGTGGGTTTAATCAAATACTCAAATCTTATTTCAGGAGCACTCATGAACACTGCAACAGACTTTTGCTATGTCTAAACGCTTTAGACAATCTACAGTCGGATTCATGACAATCTTCACTCATACCTACTTCCAAAGTATGATCGATTGTGGAACTTATAATCCGATCAGTTGCTATGGTGAAGTCAACCCAAAAGGACCATGCTCATAATCGGGTCAAGTACAAACCAAAATAGTTATGGGCTTAGACACCTAATCCAACAAAAGATACCTCGAGCCTAAAAATGGTGATAAAACAAATACAAAAAACAATGCATCAAACAAATGCATAAGATTTACACATGTTTTTCACATGGTTTCTTAGCATCATTGATGGATTTAATGGTTTCTAGTAATAAAATTAGGTTTAACATATTTGTTTTCATGTCTTAAAAAGTGGGGTAGAATGTTAAGAAAATAATGGTACAGAGGATCAACTAGTATTTAAAGTTGAACATATTCGAATTCCCTTCTTTTTTCTATTGATCTGTATCAGTAATAAAAACCAAAATTAAGTTGAATATACAGGCTTTTTATCCTTTACTACATAGTTCGGCTTACGGTAAGTTTAAATTGTTTAACCTGATGTTTGATGTTTGAGTAATAAAACATCAGGTGACTAATAATACAACATGTGATTCTTTGTATCAAAATGTAGATTTAGTAGTTTAATATTACTGATTTACTTCATTTCATTATAGGAAAGAAATACAAAATATTGAGTTATAAAAAACTAATAAATTTATTTCAGGGAATAATGCAGGTTATCGTGCCACAAAGGATGCACCAAAGGACACACAGGTTGTATCAATTCATCCAATTGTCCCTACTCTTCAAGTAGATGAATTGAAAGAAATCATTAATAATTTTGGTACAAAATCTTTAATTGGTGAAGGATCATATGGTAGAGTCTACCATGGTGTTTTGAAAAGTGGTCAAGCTTCAGAAATTAGAAAGTTAGACTCCAGTAAGCATAAGCAACCAAATCAATAAATTCTACCATAGGTTTGACATCTAAAAATGTATTTCCTTAAACAAATGTCTTATATACCCTTCAATAAAATATCATGCAATTCTAAAAATATCAAAAAAAATCCAACTACCATTTAAAGTCGTTCATATAAAAAACAAATGATGAAAATATCGTGTAGCACGCTTCTATACATATATGCATATTAATATATACATATGCATGTGTATATGCATCATATGCATATGTATATTTTTATATGCATATATGCATATTAATATTTACATATACATATATGCATATTAATATATGGATATGTATACATTTATATGAATATATGCATATTAATATATGCATATGTATACATTTATATGCATATATGCATATTAATATGCACCATATGCATATGTATACATTTATATGCATATTGTAATGCATGGTTCCTGGTATGTATTTAAAATCATAATTTATGAACTTTTATAGAGAACTGGATGAGTTGGGAGCCCCAGACACTTCTAGTAGAGATGATTTGGGATGCGGGTTAAGAAACCTACTCGACGAGTTGGGAGGTCTCAACTCGACGAGTAGGCTGGCAGAAATGAACCCCTAATTTGCAGGGTTTTGTACCCTATTTAAAGGCTTTAATGTTTCATTGTGGCCTCCCTCATCGTCCCCTCAGTCCAGAGAAAACCCTAATCGTGCCTCTTTCTCCATTTTGTGTGTGTGTGAGCCTAAAGAGTGTTCTTTGGTGTTTTTCTTGAAGGAGTGTGAAGTTGGTGGTGCAAAGTTGAAGGGAGAAGCTTTAGATCCTGGATTTTCAGTGTTGTTGCAACCATATGGAGGTATAAAGTCGATACCTTGATTATTTATTTGCTAGATCTCTTCTTTGGGAAGTTTATGGCCTTTAGTAGCTTATTTTGGAGTCATTCATGGATTCGAACATGTTATGAAGTTATGACTTCAGATCTAGACATTTCATGGCCTATTGAGACTTAAAGTTGCCAGCTTTATCAAGTCTTGGCCCTCCTCCTTGCCCTAGGCCCCTTATGAAGCTTAGTTTTAGTATTTTTAGCCTCTTGATACCATGCATGGACGTAAAGTTAGCAACTTTACGTGGTATCTCAACCCAAGTGGACCAGATCTATGGTTTGGAGGCATTAGACTCGCTTGGAAGTGACTGAATGAGTTAAGACCAAGGAAAACTCGACGAGTTGTTTACCCAACTCGGCAAGTTGGATCGTGGTCCCCCGACCCCTTTGATTACTGAGCAAACTCGGCGAGTTGAAGAGATGACTCGACGAGTTGGCTAGGGTTTTCTCAGTTTTTTTGAAGACTGAAGAAACTCGACGAGTTGATGGATGCACTCGACGAGTTGGGTCAACATGGACTGTTGACCTTGACTGTTGACCCTAACCTTGACCATGGTTGACCAAGTTTGACTTATGGGGGCAGTTTGGGTATTTCAGGATTTTTATGGATTGATCACTTGGTGAATGTAGGCATTGAGTAGAGCTGATATTCAAAGTCAGGCCTAAGCAAGTTCTGTGCAACTTTTGAGGTAAGTTACCTTCCCCGTATGAGTAGGTCGAAGGCACTAATGCCGGCCCACTAGTAGTTGTTATAGTAGAGATGATTGCCTTTTTGATAATTGTTTGGTATGCCACTATCTGTTGAGATTTATGTACTTGTATGCTATGTTATTATGTGGTAGTGGTAGGGGGTGAAATAGTCCCCATAACCGGTCAAAAGGACCGAATGGGTAGGCCAGTGTCACACCCCCAAACCGGAACGGCGGAAACGTTCGGGGGTGGAGGACGTCATGTACAATATCACAACAATTGAATAATAGTAATCAAAGGAAACAACAACCATTAAATTGATAAAGTATAGTATTTACATTGTGTTCAAAAAATTTGTACGACACCAAAAATGTATAGCAAAATATGAAAGACGTGGCTTTACAAAGCTCCGTATTCTCAAAACCAGCGGGTGTACCTGTCTACTGGATCCCTAAGAATACAAGTGATTTTGAAAGTGTATCAACATTTAAGTTGGTGAGTTCATAAGCATGTTTGTAGTTGAAATCAGTCTGTTGTTCTTTGAAAATGTAAGTATGTTCTTCTAGAAAATCCTATATTTTCTGTTGTAATTGATACCATAAGACCAGAATGTGTACCTGGTTGTTGGACTCAGTAATAGTATTTCGTAGTCTTATTTTTAAATAAAACCAAGTGAAAATGTATGTTTCTCTGAAATGTAAGTTTTTTTGTACTGGAAATAGTATATTGTAATGTACTTGTCTGAAAATTCTGTAATTGTATGTGCATGGATACCACCAGCTGTAATGTAAAATACTATATTGTAGTTCTATTATTAAATAAAACTACTTGAAGTTGCTTATGTATTCATACACTAATCGTATTGTTCAATACCAAATTCTGAGTTATTATAACCATACTTGATGACCTAAGATGGCCTGAAACGAAGTCCTTCGGGCGTCGGAAAAGTTATGACATTTGTCACCCCAGGCCTGCCGGCCTAACTGTAGCTAACAGTTAAGGTGCGGGATTGTCAGTACCGTATAGATCTATACACAAATTCACGCTCTCCCTCCAGGACACTCTGGTTATAATTTCAGGACTTGGTTGGTACTTAGGTAAGTACTTGAAGCGTGTCTCACAAAGCCATACTGACGGTTACGTGTAGAATAAATGAAAATCACTTTGTAATGAAAAACTGTATGTATGTTCATAAACTATATCTATTATAGTTTATATGTTTGTTTCCGTGTTGTATCCTGAACTTGGTAAAATAGTATGTAAGTTCCATAAACTATACTCATTATAGTTTATATGTTTTTTTCTGTATTGAAATTATGAATTTAGTAACAATAGTGTAAGTGTTCCATAAACTATACCTACTATAGTTTATTATGTAAGTTCTGGTATTGTTTCTTGGACTAGTAGACTAGTATTTGTGTTCCATAAACTATACCTATTATAGTTTATATGTTTGTTCTGTATATAATGAAATTATTTATGAAAATACCCCCTTTGCTCGGCATGATACAAAAAGGGTTAAAGTTTTATACTCATGTACATAAAGTATATATAATTGAAATTAAACAGACAGTCGGACAAATGATTTTACCCTAATCCCACAACCAAACAATGAATAGGAGTTAAGGCGAAAACATTTGTCCTAAGTCTATATATATATATATATATATATATATATATATATATATATATATATATATATATATATATATATATATATATATGATTTTTCAAAACAAATAATCGTAACAGTTTTAATAATTTGGAATAACTTAAAACAGTTTAAAAAAGTAGTTTGAAACGTTTGAAATCGTTTGAATGTTAACACAAAATTCCATGTGTTTTACTTGTATTCCCCCCCCCCCCCCCCCCTCAAAACATTGAAAAATAGTGAAAACATAAGGGTATGAACTCACCTCGAATGCATGTTCTCGTTTGGATACAAAGTGATAGCGGTGATCCTCGGATTAGAACCCGTGTGAGTAGTCGTATCCTAATAATAATTATGCACGATATCGTATTTAAATTAGCATAACAATTTAAATAATAATTTAAAGTGTTAGACAACACTAAATATTGTAAGAAATACTTACAAAAAGCCTCAGAGATTATTTGAAGGGGTTCTAGGCGTTTTCGGTGTGCTGGGTGTTTTCGGTGTGTTGGGTGTTTTCGATGTGTTGGGTGTTTTCGGTGTTCTTTAGGAAACTATGAATGTTCTTGAGGAATTATGAAGATTTGAAGATTTGAAGGTGATTTCGGTTGAAGATTTGAATATGGGACAGAGATCTAGGCAAAAACTCTTGAAGATTTGAGGGTTTTTAGATGATACTTGAGAGAAAAATGAGTGTGTTTTCGGCCTAGAAAGTGACGAATGAATTATGTTTTCGGATGAAACTATATATATAAAGAGGGGTTTGCGGTCCGAAGTGGTTTGGGGTTGGAGCTGATTTCGGTCTTGAACGAAATCTGATTTCGGTCCTGACCGAAATCTGATTTCGGTCCGAGGAGGTGGGGTCCTGCGAAGGTTCTTGGTTCTCAAATGTCACACCCCAAAACCGGAACGGCGGAAACGTTCTGGGGCGGAGGACGTCATGTATAGTATCACAACAAAGCATAATAGTAAACAAGCAACCACATCCATTGCATTAATAGAATAACTTTAATACAAGCGTGTTCTGTACAGTTTATAAGACACCAAAAATATGAATCAAAATAAGATAGGTTTTGAAAGGTGCTCCATCTTCTCAAAAGCTGGTCTTTGTACCTGTCTACTGATGACCTGAGAATACAAGTTATTTTGAAAGAGTTTATCAGCAATAAAGCTGGTGAGTTCATAAGTATTTTAGTGTCATCGCTTGCATGAAAATGTTTGTACGTGTTTGATGTGTAAGTTTGTAAACATGTTTGTAGTAATTGTTTGTAAAATGTTTGTATCTCCTAGAAAACCCTATGTTTTCTACTAAAAGTAGCCTTCTACCAAGGCATCAAATGTTGTATGTTTGTTCATTTTAAAAGTGAGTATTTCTCCCAAATGTGACTATCAAAATATAGTTCTTGTATTACTGTTTATGTGAGAAGAATCACAAAGTAAGTGTAATGGGTAATTAACGAAGTACTGTAGTATTATACCCTAGTGACTACTGCTGTATTAACTACCTTAAACCAATTGTTAATTTTAGGTATAATGTGATATAATTGTAACCATACTTGATCGACCTTAGAAAAACACGACGCTCGAAGACGTCGAGATGGTATGACATTCATCACCCGAAGACCTGCAGGTCCCACTGTAGCTAGCAGCAAGGTGTAGGACGGTCAGTCCACTATAGATCTATACACGAATTCACGCTCTTCTTTCAGAAGACTCTGGTTACAAGTCAAGCCATGACAGAGTTGCCATGCCCCGAAGTAGTGCCTCACATTTAAGTTATGTATGTGTTCCTTGTACTAGTGTAGTGTATGTTCTCTCCTAATCCTCATCATAGTGGGTTCTTTAGTATAGAGTTTAGTGTGTATGAATAGTATGTATTAGTTATATAGTGTAGTGTATGTATTGTTTACAGTATGTATTGACTCATGTATGAACTGACTCCTTGTATGTTTCATAGTATTAGAGATAGCGAGTAGTATACTCCTAAACTATACCTATTATAGTTTACTAGTAATGTTATATAAGTAACTTAGCATATACACCTTTGTTACCCAAAGGGTCGGAACTGAGGTAAAAGCTTTATATCTACACATATATACATGATATATAACTAAGGATCAAACGGCAGTCGGACAAACAACAGGGTACTCTAAGTCCACAACCAAACAAGGAACAGGAAATAAAGTGTGTTAACAGTCCTAAGTCCTTCAAACCTTACTTATATAACTATATACGCATTAGACATGGTTTGGCAACATATAAGTTTAAAGAGTTGAAAGTAAGGATTTGATAATCAAGAATAAGTTTTATAAATAGTTTAACATGTAAAAGAGTTTGATAACCATTTTGAAGTAGTTTTGTTGATAAAGCAGTTAAAAGTATAGGAAATCCATTTGTTTGCAAGTTATAAATCACATGTGATTGATATTATAACTACTTTGATTCAACTTGTATTCCCCCCCCCCCCCACAAAAGCATTTAAAACATTTGAAAGGTTGATTAAGGGGTATGACCTCACCTGCAGTGAGTAACTCGAATGAAAGGTCGATATAGGATCGTCGGGTGTCAATTGAAGTCCTGAGCACAAACGAATCCTATTTTCATGTAATAGCACATAAATGAATACACTTAGGGTATATAACCACTAATCGACACTTGGACACGCCTTAGGGACATGAAAACACCTAGAATCAAGTGTTACAAACACCCCTTGAAGTCCCTAAATGAGTGTAGGGACTTAGATTTGAGTGTAAGGCCACCAAACTCAACCTTTGTGAGTGTGCAGCCAGAGTGTGCGGCCAGGCCTGTGTGTGGCTAGAGTGTGCTGCCAGACCTGTGTGCAGTCGTACACTCCCACCTAAAAGTGCCCAAATCGATTTTCCAAGGCTTGGGGATGATCCTAAGAAGGTGTTTTTGTCGTTGCTATGCTTAAAGGAGTGTGTAAGTCCATTTTAGGACCAAAAAGATGTGTGTGCGATCACACATGATGTGTGTGCGGCCGTACACACATGAAGATCATCTTAACACGATGTTTTCATGGATCAAACTCGAGGAAAAGGCCTTTTAAGGTGTTGTAGTAATGATCTAAGGATGTTTACTTACTTGTATTGCCGATTGGAGAAGAAAACTTGAAGAACTCTAGAGAGAAAATGTTCCAGCTTTGAAGGAGTGGGAAAAGGGTGTAAGGTTGACTTAGGGGCCTTTATATAGGCTGGAGTGTGAGGCTAGGAGGGTGTGCGGTCGGCTGTGTGCGGCTGGCTGGCCGCACACACCTTGCTTGGTGTGTTTGGCCCGATTTTGTGATGCTACACACATTCTAACCCTTCCTAAGACTCATATCTTGATTATACTAAGCCTAATGCACTTATATAGACCCGAACCTTCATTACAAAATAACAAAAACAAGGCTAACTTTGATAAAAATGATGAAAATATAAGTTAGAAATTTCGGGTTGTCACACCATCCCCCCGTTAGAGGGAATTTCATCCCGAAATTAGAGTTTAAACAATAAAGTAGCTACAAATAACTAAGCGAAAAGATGAGGATATTTTAATTTCATTTGATCCTCGCGCTCCCAAGTGAATTCCGGTCCTCGCTTGGCGTTCCAGCGAACCTTCACTATCGGGATGCGGCTCTGCTTCGTTCGCTTGACCTCGCGATCCAAGATCTCTACAGGTTCTTCCACGAAGTTGAGGCTCTCGTTGATATCGATCTCGTCGAGTGGAATTACAAGAGTCTCGTCGGACAGACACTTTTTCAAGTTCGAGACGTGGAATGTAGAATGTATGTTACTAAGTTCGCACGGTAGATTGAGTTTGTAAGCTACAGGGCCGATTCGGGCAAGAATCTCGAAAGGCCCTATGTATCTTGGATTTAGCTTTCCACGCTTTCTGAAGCGTATCAAGCCCTTCCAGGGTGAGACTTTCAAGAGGACCCGGTCTCCCACCTGAAATTCCAAAGGTTTCCTTCGTTTGTCTGCGTAGCTTTTCTGTCAGTCTCTGGAGGCTTTCAGTCGTTCCCGAATCTGAACGATCTTTTCTGTCATTTCTCGAATGATCTCCGGACCCGTGAGAGTGCTGTCAGGAACTCGTCCTTTAGCTAACTGGGTATCACCCACCTCAGCCCAGCACAGAGGGGATCTGCACTTTCGGCCATAGAGGGCTTCAAATGATGCATCCTTTAAGCTCGTGTGATAACTGTTGTTGTAGGAAAATTCGATGAGGGGTAAGTGAGTATCCCACGCCTTTCCAAAGTCGATCACACAGGCTCGCAACATATCTTCTAAGGTTTGGATAATTCTCTCACTTTGTCTGTCAGTCTGTGGATGGTAGGCTGTACTCATGTCCAGCCTCGTTCCTAAGGAGCTTTGTAGTGACTTCTAGAACCTCGAAGTGAATCTACTATCTCTGTCAGAGATAATGGATATAGGAACACCATGCAGTCGTACTACCTCCCTAATGTATGTTCTTGTGAGCTTCTCCATCTTGTCGGTTTCTTTGATGGGCAGGAAGTGTGCGGACTTGGTCAATCTGTCGACGATGACCTATATGGTATCAAGTCCACCCGTTGTCTTGGGCAACTTGGTTATGAAATCCATAGTGATCCGCTCCCACTTCCACTCAGGTATCCCCGGCTGCTGAAGTAGACGTGAAGGTTTCTGGTATTCGACCTTGACCTTGGCGCAAGTAAGGCATTTACTCACGAAGGTAGCAATCTCTGCTTTCATGTTAGGCCACCAGTACAGCTTTTTAAGATCCAGATACATCTTATCTGAACCCGGGTGGACAGAGTATCTAGTGTTGTGCGCCTCGGTCATGACCAAGTCTCTGAAACCACCGTGTTTCGGTGTCCAGATCCGGTCCATGAGAAGGCTCCGCCACCCTTGACTTCTACGTTCTTCTCCATCCCTTGCAGGGATTCAACCGCCACATTTTCAGGTTTCAAAACTTCAAGCTGAGCCTCCTTAATTTGTGTGGACAGATGTGAATAGATAGTCATAGTCAGTGATTTGATTCTTTGACCAGAATATTCTTTCCGACTTAGGGCGTCTGCTACTACATTGGCTTTACCCGGATGATAACGAATTTCGCATTCGTAGTCATTGAGTAGCTTGACCCACCGTCGTTGCCTCATATTGAGTTCCTTCTGATTGAAGATGTGTTGTAGGATTTTGTGGTCTGTAAAGATCGTGCTTTTTGTACCATACAGGTAGTGTCTCCAGATCTTTAGAGCAAACACCACTGCTCCTAGCTCAAGATCGTGTGTGGTGTAGTTTACTTCATGTGTCTTTAGCTGCCTTGAGGCATAGGCGATGACCTTACCTCGTTGCATCAGAACACATCCGAGCCCTTGATTTGACGTATCGCAGTAGACTACGAAGTCTTCTATTCCTTCTGGGAGGGATAGTATTGGTGCGGTGCACAAGGCTCGCTTGAGCGTTTGGAACGCCTTCTCTTGTTTCTCTTCCCAATCGAAGGCCACGCCTTTCTGGGTCAATGTCGTAAGGGGTTTCGCAATTCGAGAGAAGTTCTGTATAAATCTGCGGTAGTGGCCAGCGAGGCCTAGAAATTGACGAATTTCGGTAGGCGTCTTCGGCGCTGACCAGTTCTCAATAGCCTTAATTTTGGACGGGTCCACGTGGATTCCTTCTTCGCTAACCACGTGTCCTAAGAATTCGACTCTTCGGATCCAAAATTCGCATTTAGAGAACTTAGCATAGAGCTTCTCCGATCGTAGGGTTCCTAGGACCTGTCGTAGATGATTACTATGCTCCTCCTCACTCCGAGAGTAGATAAGTATATCATCGATGATGACGATGACAAACTGATCCAAGTAAGGAAGGCATACCCTATTCATCAAGTCCATGAATACTGCGGGGGCATTGGTCAATCCGAATGGCATCACTACGAACTCGTAGTGTCCGTAACGAGTTCGGAAGGCTGTCTTCGGAACATCCTCCTCTAACAGTCGCAACTGGTGATACCCGGACCTCAGATCAATCTTTGAAAAGTACGACGCCCCTTGCAGTTGGTCAAACAAATTGTCTATGCGAGGCAGAGGGTAACGATTTTTAACCGTTAGCTTGTTGAGCTCCCTGTAGTCGATGCACATACGAAACGATCCGTCATTCTTTTTGACGAACAAGACCGGGGCTCCCCAGGGTGAGAAGCTTGGTCTTATAAAGCCCTTGCTGAGCAGTTCGTTAAGTTGACCGGATAGTTCCTGCATCTCCGCTGGTGCTAGACGGTAGGGCGCCTTGGCTACTGGGATAGCTCCTGGAACTAAGTCGATTCGGAACTCAACTTGTCGCTGCGCAGGTAACCCAGGTAGTTCTTCTGGAAAGATGTCGGGAAAGTCGCATACTACGGGGATGCTTTTCAGGTCTTTGGTTTCTTGGCTCGTATCAACGACGTGCGCAAGGAATGCACGATATTCCTTACGTAGGTACTTCTGAGCTTGAATACTTGAGATGATGCTAAGGCTAGTGCCGGGTTTGTCGCCGTAGATAATAAGAGTTTCGTTAGACGGAAGATTAAGGTGAACGGCCTTTTCATAGCACATGATGTCGGCACGGTGCAGACTCAACCAATCCATGCCGATAATGACATCGAAACTTTTAATTGAGACCGGCATGAGGTCGATTGGAAATGAATGACTATCTAGAGTTAGAGTACATCCTATGTATATACTACTAGTGCTCTCAGTTTTTCCATTAGCCATTTCTACCGTGAATGGTTCTTTAAGTGTGCGGGGTTGTTGTTTAAGTAAGCGTGCAAATTTCTAGTTCACAAAACTTCTATCTGCTCCACTATCAAATAGTATGCATGCATAAGTGTTTTCAAGGAGAAACGTACTGGTCACCACCGTAGGGTCAGCAACTGCTTCCTTGTGGCCTATCGCCAAAACTCTTCCTGCTCCACCAGCATTTCCTGCCTTGGGGCAGTCCCTTTTGTAGTGGCCTACTTCGCCACATCCATAAGAAGACTGGGTCACACCAGACCCTGGAACCTGGTTGATTGGCCTTGCAGGGGTTCTGCAGAAGCGGACAGTGTGTCCCTTTTTGTTGCAGTTGGAACACTGCAACTCTCGGCAGGGTCCATTGTGGTGGAAGCTGCATTTGTTGCACTTTGGCAAGTTCCCGACGTACTGCTTTATCGGAGCAGCAGCGACCGGTGCTATCGCGGCATGAACCGCCACAACCTGCTGCTTTTTGGTAGCTTTTTGCTTCTTCTTGTCATCCCAGAACTTCCGTTTGCTGTCAGCGGGTTTGGAAAGTTCGGAGATGACTTGGGTTTATGTTGATGACGGGGTACGGACCCCATGGTCAATGAGACGTTGTGCCAATCGCTTGGCACTACCGAAGGTAGTGGGGTTTGAGGCTAACACATTCCCCTGAACCGGAGGCAACAGTCCCCACATATACCTCTCTATCTTCTTTCCTTCCGTGGGAACCATGTTGGGACAGAGGGCCGCCAGTTCGCTGAATCTGGCAGTATAAGAAACTATGTCGGTGCCCTTCATGGTTAGGCTCCACAGCTCTTGTTCCAACTTCTGGATTTCGCCCCGCGGGCAGTATTCCACGATCATGAGGTCTTTTAAAGTTTCCCAGCCCATGTCGTTAGCCACTACAAGAGTTAGTGACTTGACATGGCTATTCCACCATGTCAGGGCTTTTTCTTCGAAGGTGCAAGCAGCAAACTTGACCTTACTCGCTGCAGGCAGGAGCAAATCTCGAAGATCGACTCCGTCTTTTCGAACCATTGGCAATGACTCTGCCAGTCCCTTTGAAGGGCTTTGGCTTACAGTTAGTGAAGTCCTTGTAGGAGCACTCTCTCGAGCGCCCAAGGAGTTCACCTTGTGTAGAATTAACAGGGGTTCCACCTCCGCTGGCACCAGTGGAGTGATATTGAGCCATGCCCGTTGCTACAGCCGCAGCTATAGCAGCATTCAGAGCCGCCGTATCGATTACAGGAGGAGGTGGTGGTACTGGAGTTTGGGTTGTAGGTCTACCCCTGGTCGGATGCGGACGAGGCGGCATCTTTTACTGAAAGTTGATAGGAATGATGATAATAGTGAGAATCAATTGTAAGTATAGTGAGAGTGATCCATGGGCTAAATCGCCATAGTCCAACAGTTGAATGAGTGTATGTTTTGAAATAGAAGTGCAGTAGAAGAGTAGAGAAACACAAGAGTACAGATTTTTCCAATAGATTAGATAACTTCCAATACCACTGGTATTATTGATGTAATAAGTTCGGGGAAAACGACCAAACTGTAGGTCTTACATCATACCATAGGGGAAAAAGGTTGACAATTTAGAAGTCTAGTTAGAGTACTTTTAAAAGTTAGGAATATTTTACAGACAAGTGCTCCATAGAGCACGGAAAAGAAAGACTATTCCTTAACCAAAAGAGAAAGGTGAGTCGACATCTTCTACCGACGACGGTTACCCCTCGGGTGGACGCTCAGGTCTGCCAGTTGGCGTTCCATGTCAAGTAGGCGCCGCTCGTACACTTGCTGGCGTACGCGGTGCTCTATAACTTCCGCCCTAGTCTCGGCTAGTCCCTAAAGTAGAGACTCGCAGTCACTTTGAGTCCTCTCGTTAGCATCTTCCAGACGACGGATGTTGATGTCACTCATTCTTGCGTGGGTTACTATCTCAGCAATTCGGTTAAGGACGGTTCTCCCCTGAATCTCGTTCAAGCAACCCTGCGGACTAGAATAGACAGGACCCTGTCCGCAGTGCTTCCTTCCTTCGTTCACGTTGTAGAAACCTTGGTCTCCACCCATAGAGGTGTTGGGCCTCGAAAGACTGGGCGTTGGTTAGGGTTTGGAGCTACTGGGGGTAGGTTGTTGACCTCTGGTTCGGAGTCCGAGCTATCCGAAAAGCCTTCTGCACGGTGATCATCCAGAGGGATTGGGTGATCGTCTTCGGGCTCATTACCAAGCCACCCACCATTTCCTTGGTTGGGATAGTACGGATCGCCGGGGAGATGGAAGCCAGCCATGTTATCTATACGAGAATGGGGGAAAAGAATAGTTAATAGACGTACTAATGATGATATTTATAAGATGATCTTTATCAGTTACTTCAATACTTGTTAAGTGCATACCAGTTATATGTACTCAAAACAGGATAGACCTTCGAATAAGTGACCCTAACTCTAAACCCACAACCAAACAAGGAACAAGGAGTAAAGTAAAGGTCACAGATTCTAAGTCTATGACATCCTAGATACATATAGCCTTAGCGTATCCACTTAGCGACTATTGACCTACTGATAAAGACCTTTTTAGTTTGCATATAAGTAAATTATAGTAACACAAAATACTCCTATAGTATTTTAAGTTTATATTCTGTTCTCATGTTTTCATTGTAGTATTGTTCGTAAGTTTTTAGACTTGTCGCAACCTCACAACCATCCTTAGGCACATGCTAGTCACTCCTCGTATAATATAGTTGATCAGGCTATATCTTCCTAGGATTGACCATATGTCTCTAAGTCTAATTGTGCTGTCCAACAATCGTACTCCTTTTGTTTTGTCCTAGTGATACTGATTTTAGTATGAATGCAGGTATGTATACTTGGTTAAATATTTTATTATTTAAAAATATAACTCTTGGTCAGAGTATTTTAATCCCGTTGTGTTTATAGTTCGTATATTTTTTTTATTGGTTGATATACTCGATTCACTATAAACAATGCTCTGATACCAATCTGTCACACCCCAAAACCGGAACGGCGGAAACGTTCTGGGGCAGAGGACGTCATGTATAGTATCACAACAAAGCATAATAGTAAACAAGCAACCACATCCATTGCATTAATAGAATAACTTTAATACAAGCGTGTTCTGTACAGTTTATAAGACACCAAAAATATGAATCAAAATAAGATGGGTTTTGAAAGGTGCTCCATCTTCTCAAAAGCTGGTCTCTGTACCTGTCTACTGATGACCTGAGAATACAAGTTATTTTGAAGGAGTTTATCAGCAATAAAGCTGGTGAGTTCATAAGTATTTTAGTGTCATCGCTTGCATGAAAATGTTTGTACGTGTTTGATGTGTAAGTTTGTAAACATGTTTGTAGTAATTGTTTGTAAAATGTTTGTATCTCCTAGAAAACCCTATGTTTTCTACTAAAAGTAGCCTTCTACCAAGGCATCAAATGTTGTATGTTTGTTCATTTTAAAAGTGAGTATTTCTCCCAAATGTGACTATCAAAATATAGTTCTTGTATTACTGTTTATGTGAGAAGAATCACAAAGTAAGTGTAATGGGTAATTAACGAAGTACTGTAGTATTATACCCTAGTGACTACTGTTGTATTAACTACCTTAAACCAATTGTTAATTTTAGGTATAATGTGATATAATTGTAACCATACTTGATCTACCTTAGAAAAACACGACGCTCGAAGACGTCGAGATGGTATGACATTCATCACCCGAAGACCTGCAGGTCCCACTGTAGCTAGCAGCAAGGTGTAGGACGGTCAGTCCACTATAGATCTATACACGAATTCATGCTCTTCCTTCAGAAGACTCTGGTTACAAGTCAAGCCATGACAGAGTTGCCATGCCCCGAAGTAGTGCCTCACATTTAAGTTATGTATGTGTTCCTTGTACTAGTGTAGTGTATGTTCTCTCCTAATCCTCATCATAGTGGGTTCTTTAGTATAGAGTTTAGTGTGTATGAATAGTATGTATTAGTTATATAGTGTAGTGTATGTATTGTTTACAGTATGTATTGACTCATGTATGAACTGGCTCCTTGTATGTTTCATAGTATTAGAGATAGCGAGTAGTATACTCCTAAACTATACCTATTATAGTTTACTAGTAATGTTATATAAGTAACTTAGCATATACACCTTTGTTACCCAAAGGGTCGGAACTGAGGTAAAAGCTTTATATCTACACATATATACATGATATATAACTAAGGATCAAACGACAGACGGACAAACAACAGGGTACTCTAAGTCCACAACCAAACAAGGAACAGGAAATAAAGTGTGTTATCAGTCCTAAGTCCTTCAAACCTTACTTATATAACTATATACGCATTAGACATGGTTTGGCAACATATAAGTTTAAAGAGTTGAAACTAAGGATTTGATAATCAAGAATAAGTTTTATAAACAGTTTAACATGTAAAAGAGTTTGATAACCATTTTGAAGTAGTTTTGTTGATAAACCAGTTAAAAGTATAGAAAATCCATTTCTTTGCAAGTTATAAATCACATGTGATTGATATTATAACTAGTTTGATTCAACTTGTATTCCCCCCCCCCCACAAAAGCATATAAAACATTTGAAAGGTTGATTAAGGGGTATGACCTCACCTGCAGTGAGTAACTCGAATGAAAGGTCGATATAGGATCGTCGGGTGTCAATTGAAGTCCTGAGCACAAACGAATCCTATTTTCATGT
This sequence comes from Lactuca virosa, assembly GCF_052849685.1. Classification (NCBI taxonomy): domain Eukaryota; kingdom Viridiplantae; phylum Streptophyta; class Magnoliopsida; order Asterales; family Asteraceae; genus Lactuca; species Lactuca virosa. Next base: position 267,989,730 of record NC_136434.1, read on the forward strand.
AATAGCACATAAATGAATACACTTAGGGTATATAACCACTAATCGACACTTGGACACGCCTTAGGGACATGAAAACACCTAGAATCAAGTGTTACAAACACCCCTTGAAGTCCCTAAATGAGTGTAGGGACTTAGATTTGAGTGTAAGGCCACCAAACTCAACCTTTGTGAGTGTGCTGCCAGAGTGTGCGGCCAGGCCTGTGTGTGGCTAGAGTGTGCAGCCAGACCTGTGTGCAGTCGTACACTCCCACCTAAAAGTGCCCAAATCGATTTTCCAAGGCTTGGGGATGATCCTAAGAAGGTGTTTTTGTCGTTGCTATGCTTAAAGGAGTGTGTAAGTCCATTTTAGGACCAAAAAGATGTGTGTGCGGTCACACATGATGTGTGTGCGGCCGTACACACATGAAGATCATCTTAACACGATGTTTTCATGGATCAAACTCGAGGAAAAGGCCTTCTAAGGTGTTGTAGTAATGATCTACTGATGTTTACTTACTTGTATTGCCGATTGGAGAAGAAAACTTGAAGAACTCTAGAGAGAAAATGATCCAGCTTTGAAGGAGTGGGAAAAGGGTGTAAGGTTGACTTAGGGGCCTTTATATAGGCTGGAGTGTGAGGCTAGGAGGGTGTGCGGTCGGCTGTGTGCGGCTGGCTGGCCGCACACTCGGGTGTGCGGCCGCACACACCTTGCTTGGTGTGTTTGGCCCGATTTTGTGATGCTACACACATTCTAACCCTTCCTAAGACTCATATCTTGATTATACTAAGCCTAATGCACTTATATAGACCCGAAACTTCATTACAAAAGAGCAAAAACGAGGCTAACTTTGATAAAAATGAAGAAAGTATAAGTTAGAAATTTCGGGTTGTCACATCAAAAGGGTATTTTTTTTAAAAGCATTTGATTCCTTTACCAAAAACACATAATTAACTATAACCATTTGATTAAGTAAAATGGTTTGATGAACCAATGAATCGAGTAATGAATTAATCAGAGTATGAATTCAAGTAAGAATACGAGATTTGAACACAGGATGTAAATATGATGTTGTTATGCTCTATTATGCTTTCGAATTCTTTACAGAGTACAGTAGACAAGTCTGTAAAAGTTCTTATCTAACTCTAGTAAATAACCCTATTTATAGGGAACTGAAAGCATACAAAAAATATACTAAGGCAGTGACTCTAAAGCTTCGAATAAAAGCGCCCTAGTAAAATACATTACAAAACATTCGAAGAGTCCAAAAGATACTTCGACTAATTACAACAATTCGACCCTTACAATCTCCCCCTTTGTAATCATAGTCGAAGTCTTCAATTTGTAAGAAGTGTGATGGAATACATTAACACTCTTCGAATCTCCGTGTACCAGGAGATAATCTTCTTCAGCTCTTTCTTGTCACCTTCATTGTTCTTCTTGCAATGATTCATACGAACAATTAAATTCGTATACTGAGACGTTGAATATCTCTCCACTTTGCTTGCCTGGAACAAGAATCATTTAGCTTTTCCAGCTTTGTATTTTCCTGCGAAGACCATTCCAAAAGGCTTCAGGCAAATTTCACCACCAGCATACTTCTTCAATTGCGCCTGTGTCTTCGTAGGAGCCATCGGAGCTTTAATTTCCATTCCTTTGGCAGTAGCTAATTCAACATCTGTTAGTGCCAAGCACTCATAATAGTTTTCGATAAAAATCTTGATGTGAGCTACTCTAAGCTTGAATTCATCCGGTTCTGTGTTTTGAAGGTATGAGAATGATTTGTCTTTCAAAAGTAATGCAACTTGTATAAGATCATACAAGTTCATTAATGGAAAATCTGCAACAGTGAATTCGCAAATATTTCCATTTGCCCTGGCAACCACATATTTAACATTCTGTACTGTGTTTTCAAAAATCACATCCTTTTTCATACTTATGACCTTCTTGATTTTTATTAAAGACCAAACTTCCTCAGGGGCTTTTCCAAGAACAGCATGAAAACGAATTTTCATGTGTGTACCTTCATCCTTATTTTTAAAATTCCCTTCTGCTTTGAACTGAGGCATGATAAACATCATTTCGTTTATGGGAAAATCCAGCTGGCTTACATCAGTATTCGTGACCAAATAACTCTGCTTTGGTTTCTTCTCGAATGTATACATGTGATTAAAAGCAACCTTGGCCTCAATTGTTTCGTAATTATAGTGTTTGGCTGGATCACCTTTATCCATTCCCTTCGGATCACTAGCACGCTGAGTCATAATGCTCTGAATAATCCTCAGTTTTTCAAGTTCAGCTTCCGCTTCAGCCTTCTTTTCCTCTTTCGATTTTTCCATTACAATTGATTTACCTTTATCTTTCAAGGCTGGATTGTCAATTGTCTCTTTTGGATTCGAAGCACTCCCACCAGTCTCCGAAGATTTACCAATCACAATTCCTTTCGAAATTGGTCTTGCAATTGGCATTGTTGTTACAACTGTTGAAGAAACCAGTTCAGCAGAAACTATTACTGGTTTTGTTGTTGGAATTTTTGAAGGAAAAACTTTTCCCACAACTTTCGCATCCTCACCACTAGCCTTCGACTCAGTAGTTTTTCTTTCTCCCCCTTGCACCCCTGTGAAAACAGGCGGGGCAGTTGTTGTTGGAAGAATGCTAGATATTTGAAAGAGAGGAGCAAGTTGTTTGTTGAGAATGGCTTCGAATTGGATAAACTTCTGAGATAAAAATTCAGGAGTAATCAATGGAGAAGAAACCGGCCTATCAGAAATCTCTTTTAACTCTTTGAGCAACTTAAACACTTCCTCAAAGCTTGCACTTTCGGATTTTGAAAGTTGAGTTATTTGAGGACTCAAATTTTCATACAACTTAACAAATCTTGTGACTGCATCACAAATGATATCAACCTTCTGATTTAAGGATGCATAATCCTGTTGAACAGTGACAATCTCTTTTTCCATATCTTCACGAAGTTCGTGAATCTGCAAATTTACATCCTCCCTTACTTTCTTCACTTCCTGAACAAAAAGAACATGCCGCTCTTTTGTTACATTCTTCAATTCCTTCACATCACTGGAAAACTTTGAATTTTGAGAATTGATCCGAAGTTCATTGTTTTGATCATTATAATCAACCTTCTCCAAAATTCTTGATTCAGAGTCAGTAATCATTCCAGATACTTTGCTAATCACTCTGGCTTCAAGCATTTTCAACATTGAATCAACCTCCAAACTAGAAACAAAAGAACCACCCCCTAAATCTGCTTGAGATTGAATTATTGAATTCAATTTTTGATTCAAAATTTTAAACTGCTTCATGGTCATCAGCATATGATCGGGAAACTCCTCTTCCTCTTCATGAAATTCTAATTCTTCAAACGTACCACCAAACCCCTCATTATCAGTCTCTGTCTCCATAAAAACGGTTTCTTGAACAGGTGAAGTTGGTTTGGGTGGCTCAGTAGATTGTGAAGAAAATATAGAAGTAAAAGGTTGATCAAGAATATGTTCGAATGTTGGGGAATCTGTGGTAGAAGTAAGAGGAGTAGTGGATAATGGTAAAGAAACAATACTTTCAAAAGGAGCAGAAGTAGCGTGACCTGGAGCTGCATTTTTCGAACCTCCTTCACCCATATCGACATTTGCATCCGTATCAGATACGTGTGCAGGGATGCCTGAAGTTCGAACCGCCTCAAAAACTGACTTGGTAATCGAATCTTCGGGTGGTATTATGATTTTCTGCTCAGGAGTTTCTGGAACTCGGTCCTCATCATCTTCTGTTGACTCAGTAGAAATGACAAGTTTTCGAGCCTTCTTCTTCTTCTTCTTTGATAACTGTTTTGCCATATCCTCAGCCCTTCGTTTCTTAGACACCGGAGAAACAGGTACTGGCACTTCTCTTATCAAAACACCTTGACGAGTGATTTGAGGTTTTCGAACCACTTTGTGTGTAGGAGACTTGCTTTTATGGGTGGACTTCATTTTGATTCTTTGAAACATTCCAGTCTTCGAAGGAATGATTACATTTTCTTGTGTTTCTTCAAGAATGGGCTCAATCACTTGAGTCTCAGCAACAGATACTTCAACGGTTTCAGGCTTCTTCTTTGGAGATTTCGAAGATTTCGAATCCTTGGTTTGCTTTTCAGAAGAACCAGGTTCAGACTTCTTTGATTGTTTAGATTTATTTTCTTCCCTTGGCAACAATATCCCTGTCTGAACAGAAGAATCAATTGTTTGTAAATATGCTACCAAAACTGAATTCGTAGGTTCAACTCTTTTGAGCATCGCATCTGGAATACGAGCAACAGCTGGAAAATCATCTGCACTATCGATTACTTCTTTCGGATAGTGATATGATTGAAAGACAACTTTTTCTTCATCATTTGGTACCAAAATCCCTTCTTTATTATAAAAATATTGCAAAATCAGGCTCCAGTATCGTGCACACGAAATACCATGAATAGCATCCGTATGTTCTACACCCTTTTGGAATTCCTTCCATAATTGTGTAGAATAGTCCACTCGAAGATCATAATATATGCCAGCAACCATGGCATAAACCTCCATTCTTCCTTTGTCTAGACCAACTGTTCTCCCAGTCAAACATCGTAGAAAAATACCAAATAAGAAATTCCATAGTCGTGGAAGACCTGATTTCTTAAAATCACTTATCTTGGACAATGGTGGCTGGAAACCCATCTCATTAAACATGTATACGATTTGAGGGAATGTAAAATCAACATATGGAGGCGAATTCGGAATAGCAAGAATTTGGCAAAAGAGTTTCTTGGATAATCTGACCTTTTTATCATTCACCAAATGAAAAGTTATCGTTCACCAAATGAAAAGTTATCATTCACCAAATGAAAAGATGCTAATAATTGGTATCAGAGCAACACCACTACATTGTGCTTTTCAATTCTTCCGGGTACTGAGTGACTTTGCACCCTTCATTCTGAGAATTTTGAAATTGACAATTTCTACCCATTTTTGAGAAATTTTGTCAAAGGCGATCCGTGAATGAAGCTAAAAACTCAATATTTTTTGGATTTTCCGGATTGAAGCACAATGTTTATGCCACATGTTAAGGGGGAGTTTTGACATGAAAAATTCCGAATAGAGCACGTTCTTTTTCCTAGGGAGTTTTATAATCAAATTTCGATTATAAAAAGGGGGAGACGTTTATATGGAAATTCGAACTTGAATTTTTCATATTACGCGGATTTGAAGACCGAAGTGATCGTGAAGTTTTGAAGCTTACGAGATGATGCAATTGGAAGTTCGGAAATGATGTATTTGAAATGGGTTTGGTTTTATTGAAGATTTTTGGGGTGTGCTTTATGCTCAAATTTTGGTGATCAATTTGGAGTTTGAGAAGCTCGTGATCATTCGTTGATGCTCGGTTTGTACGGTCTCACATCCTAGAGCCCAAATTGAAGAATCATGGAAGAATTGAAGATTGAAGTTTGTTTCGACATGTGTCACCCTTGAGGCTCGAATCGCGTAGTTGCTCGATTTTGGAAGATTTGAAGTGGGTCATTCATTCCTAACTTTTAGGGGGAGAATGTTGGGGTACAAAGTTTTCCTTGCATGACTTTGTAATGTTTGACTTTTGTAAAACCCACTTGCATGTGGTGCATTAGCCTTTAGACCCATGTGTTAGTGAGAGTGAGAGAGAGACATGTAAACACCTCTATATAAGGTGGGTTTAGTCCACTTGTAGAGGTGTGCTTGAGAGATGGAAAAGTGAGTATGTAAGTATGTGTTATTTATGTAGTCTAGATCTAGATCCTTTTTGTGTAACACCATATACAATCAATACATCTCTTGAACACCCAAATCACCATGTTCATTGTGCAAACTTTAATTCCGCATGCCAAACCATGCTCTTATGTCACTACAATTGGTATCAGAGCGGGTGTTCTTGATTTGATCAAGAATTGATCCATGGTGGCTTTGTAGATTTGGTGATTCTTCGTTTTTGATCTTTGATCTTTGTGTTTTAGAGAGTTTTTGGATTCTAGAAATCGAATTCATCTTTGATTCTATTCAAAATTCGATTTTCTTCACTAGAATTCAAGTGATTTTTACTTTCTCTCTCTAGAAAACCCATTCAAAATCACTTTCTCTCTCAAGAAATCTTCAAGTTTTTGTGATCATGGTGCGTTTGGAGTATGATTCTTGGGTTGTAATCGTTGAAGGTGTGAAATACAAGGTCAACGAATTTGAATTTTATGGGTTATTGTTAAGTGGGTTGATTTCATTGGATTCTATGGTTTCTTATGGAGGTTTGAAGGATGTTCATGGAAGATTGGTATTTCAACCACTTTCAAAGATTGAATGCTTGTATGATCTTTTCATTATCATGTTAGTTCGTAGTGATAACCGAAAAGAAGGAGAAGAAAGAGATTTGTTTAATAAAAGATACATTTCTCTTGTTGAAAACCCAAGTGATCTTCAAGCTCTTAAGTTTGTTGAAGATGTTCTTGATGATGATCATCATGTTCTTGATGTTCAAGAAAAAGGAGTTCAATGTGATATTCTTGATGTTTAAGAAAAAGGAGTTCAAGTTGATTCTTATGATGAAATTTTTTTTGCTCGATTGGAGTTCAAACCGATGATATTTTGTGTTCTTGTGATTCGTTTGAAGGAATGATTCCTTATTGGAAGCCGGTGATCCAAGAAATTCGCAAGTATCAAACTCCAAAAGATTTGATTCAAATTCACAAAGTTGATGTTGTGAAAAGTGGGTTTGTTCATGAAATCAAGTCTTCAAGATGCAAAAAGATGAGAAAGAAAAAGAAGAAGAAGATTAAACGGAAAAACAAGCGGGTTTATTCAAATATTGTTGTAAGCCGAAATCCGTTAAACAAATTTGGGTTCCAAAGCAACAATCTCCAAATGTTGCATTGAATTTGAAGTCAAAACCCAAATGTGTTGGTGGTTCTTTTGAAGATGTTCTTGGATCGATGAAGAACACGAAGAACACGAAGAACGAGTTGTACATCTCGCATAGTGGGTGGTACAATGTTCAAATTGGAGATTTCCTCATTCCAACAAAAGAACCAAGATCTTCTAAATTTGATTCATTCGTTGAAAACGGAACTCGATTCGTCAAAAAGGTATCTCAAATTCTCAAATGGATTCCAAAACGTCCATGATTTCGATTCGTATGTTGCGTTTTTCATTTTTGATCGATTTGCCTCATTGGATCAAATTTGTTTCAACCCCATTGTTTGATCCAATTATTTTTTTTATGATCAACATTCCAAAAATCATTCTCAAATTCGTTTGCTGTTCATCTCGCTCAACAAAATTGAAATCATTTTTCAAATCTCTTTGTCCATTACTGTTTCTCATCCATTATTAAGCCCAAAAATCATGTTATGAATCCATTATTGCAATTTGTATCTTGAGTCTATGTTTTGTTATTCGAAACTGTTCATGAATGTTTTAAGCCCAATATTTCGATCTGGTTACTGTTTGTGTGAGCCCACAAATCATTCAATCAGTTTGATTTTAGAAATCGCTGGTCTCGTTTTGTTTTTCCCCTTTCGTCACACTAACACACATCTCTCAGTTGTACGTTCAATTCTATATTTCTCGTTCTTAATCAATTGATCTTGAGGATTCGATTTCGCTATAATCTTTCTGAAAAATCGATTAGAAGTTTGTATTAATCAGTACTTGTGAATCAATTCTATGTGTTGTGTTCAATCACAAAAATTGATTATGATCAAGTCAAAGTGAAGAAATCGGAAATTGATTTCTTGATTTTGATGAAATTGCTCAAGAACACATGAATGTGATGAAGAACAGTGATAAAATCACTTTTTGATCCAAAATTGGTCATTTGAATCATCAATTTCGTGTTTATGATCTTTGACTTTAAAAAGTCAAACTGTGAAAAAGTTGGAATTCAAGAGATGAATCAGTGAAATCGTATGATGAAATTGATAGTTACAAGTTGTTTTGAAGTTGTAAGAGTCGAAATCTAGCTTAATTTGGGTTTAAGTTCGAATTTGGAAGTAAATGGGTGTATGTTCATCATGAACGAACACTGTGTTCGTTCGTATTTGTTTCTTGAACGAGATGTGCTGGGATTTGATTTCAATGTTCAAGGGATGAAGTGATTGAAGAGGAAGGCAGTAGAAATTGTATTGTGATTTAGTTTGAATGATAAAAGCGAAGGCTGATTTGGTATTGTTTTGGGATCGTGGTTTGATGGTCGAAGAGATGGGATCATTGTCAAGAGTCGACGATCTGGGTATGTTGGAGTCGATGATTTTATTGATTGGGTTTAAAATAAGAATCGTTGGTTTTGAGAATTTCGAATGATTGATCGATGCTTGATAATGAATCTGTGACTTTAAGAACGAAGGCTTTTGAAGACTAGATGGGTCGATTTCTTCGAAGATTTGTGATTTGATGTTGCTTTTGAGTTGATGTTGAACAAACAAAATTATGTTTGTGAACAAATGATCGACTGTGTTGGAATTGGGTGAATAAGATTCGAAGGGCAACAGATGGGGTTATTGGGAACGAAAGAAGTGAAAAATTTCGTTCATATGGTGCTGTGATTTCGTTTGATTGGGTAGAGAAAATTGAACGAAACTTTGCTGTTGATGAATTGGAGAAGAACTGTAAGGAACGAAGGATAAAATGAGCAGTGAGTAAATTCGATTCAGAGGTTGGATGAATGGCTAAGAAGTTACTGTTCATTACTGTTCATTGGATAGGCTTCGAATGCTTCGAATTCGTATGTTTGGGAAAATTTTCGTATGAATAGGAGAGAAAAATTTTGGGGAAGATGATTTTCATACGAAGGGGAGATAGAAGAAAAAAAAATTCGTATGTTTGGATACAAAATTTTCGTATGTTTGGAATGGAGAAGAAAAATTTTCGAATATAGTCCCTCAAATTTCGAATGGTTGACAATAGGAAAAAGGCTTTGTATAATCGATCAAAATTTCGTATGTTTTGATCAAAAACTAAATTTTTCGAATTCAGCCCCTGAACTTTCGAATATTTGGCAACCTCCACAATTAATTGAAGTTTCGAATATTTGACACTTTTCACCCAAATTCGAAAATTTTCTGAATTTTCGAATGTTTGGGTCAACTCTTCGTATGTTTGGTGCAAAATGGCAAAATTTTCGAAAATAGTCCCTGAGGCTTCGAATGTTTGGCGGTTCATACCCAAATTTAAAAAAAGGACTGTTTTTGCTGAAAATTGAAGAAAATGCATTTCAAGCCCCTGCAGTTTGTGCAAATTGACGCTTTCTACCCAGCTTTGGAAAAGGGGGAGAGTTTTGCATATTTGGCTGTTTTGAAATTGACAAAATTTCTAATTATTTGGCCCTCGCTTGACATAGTTGACTACTTTCGATTTTTGGTTTGACTTTCGTTGACTTTTATTAACTTGAAATAACGGGTTGTTACATTATCCCCCCGTTAGACGGAATTTCGGCCCGAAATGATTTCTATAGTGAGTACATCATGGACTAGGGAAAAGATGTGGGTACTTTTGTTTCATTTGGTCTTCTCGCTCCCAAGTGAATTCAGGTCCCCGCTTGGCATTTCAACGAACCTTCACTATTGTTATGCAAATTTGTTTTGTTCGTTTCACTTCCCTATCCATGATTTCTACTGGTTCTTCCATAAATTTTAGACTCTCGTTTATCTCGATTTCATCGAGTGGAATCATAAGAGTCTCTTCGGATAAGCACTTCTTTAGGTTAGACACGTGGAAGATAGGATGTACGTTATCAAGTTCCTGTGGTAGTTGGAGTTTGTAAGCTACTAGGCCGATTCTAGCAAGAATCTCAAACGGCCCATTGTACCTTGGATTTAATTTTCCACGCTTTCTGAAGCGTATCATGTCTTTCCAAGGTGAGACCTTCAACAGAACGCGGTCACCCACCTGGAATTCCAAGGGTTTTCGTCTTTTGTCTGTGTAGGTTTTTTGTCTATCTTTAGAAGCTTTCAATCGTTCTCGGATTTGGACGATCTTTTCTATGGTTTCTCAAATGATCTATGGGCCGTTGAGAGTGATGTCAGGAGCTTAACCTTTAGCTAGTTGCGTGTCACCCACTTCAGCCCAGCAAAGAGGGGATCTGCACTTACGGCCATAGAGGGCTTCGAACGGGGCAACATTGATGCTAGTGTGATAGCTATTGTTGTATGAAAACTCAACAAGTGGCAAATGGTTATCCCATGCTTTACCAAAGTCGATCATGCATGATCTCAGCATGTCTTTTAGGGTTTGAATAGTTCTCTCACTCTGTCCGTCGGTTTGTGGGTGATACGTTGTACTCATGTCCAGCCTAGTTCCCAGAGATTTCTGAAGTGATTGCCAAAATCTTGAGGTGAATCTACTGTCTCTATCCGAGATAATAGATATTGGTATACTGTGCAGTCATACAATCTCTTTGATGTATGTTCTGGTCAATTTCTCCATCTTGTCTGTTTCCTTTATTGGTAGGAAGTGTGTGAATTTGGTTAATCTATCGACGATCACCTAAATGGTGTCATGACCACCCGATGTCTTGGGTAACTTGGTTATGAAATCCATTGTAATCCGCTCCCACTTCTACTCAAGTATCTCTGGTTATTGTAGTAAACCTGAGGGCTTTTGGTATTCTACCTTGACTTTGGCGCAAGTTAGACACTTACCCACGTAGGTAGCAATTTATGCTTTCATGCTCGGCCACCAATAGAGTTTCTTGAGATCCAGATACATCTTATCTGAACGTGGGTGAACGGAGTATCGAGTTTTGTGGGCTTCGTTCATGAAAACCTCTATGTAGCCACCAAACTTCGGTGTCCAGATCCGGTTCATGAGATAACGAACTCCGTCGACCTTGATTTCTAAGTTCTTCTCCATTCTTCTTAAGGCTTAACCTGACACATTATCCAGCTTCAAGGCTTCTAGCTGAGCCTCTTTGATTTGTGTGGACAGATGTGAATGGATGGTCATGGTTAGTGCTTTTACTCTGCGACCTGAGTACTCCTTTCAACTAAGGGCAGCTGCTACTACATTGGCTTTGTTGGGATGATAGCGAATCTCGCATTCGTAATCATTGAGTAGTTCTACCCATCGTCGCTGTCTCATGTTAAGTTCTTTCTGATCGAAGATGTGTTGGAGGCTTTTGTGATCCGTGATGACTGTACACTTCGTACCATAAAGGTAGTGCCTCCAGATCTTCAGAGCAAATACTACTGCTCCTAACTCGAGGTCATGAGTGGTGTACTTGACTTCGTCTGTCTTTAGCTGTCTCGAGGCATAGGCAATAACCTTTCCTCGTTGCATAAGTACACTGACTAGTCCCTGATTGGATGCATCGCAGTATACTACTAAATCTTCTGTTCCTTCCAGAAGGGACAAGATAGGTGCACTGCACAGGGCTTACTTCAGCGTTTGGAACACAATGTCTTGTTTCTCTCCCCAGCTAAAAGTCACACCCTTCTGAGTCAGGGTTGTAAGAGGCTTAGCGATTCTGGAGAACTTTTGGATGAACCTTCTGTAATAGCCAACGATGCCTAGAAATTGCCGAATATCTGTTGAGGTTCTAGGGGTCACCCAGTTCTCAATAGCTTTGATTTTGGAGGGATCCACATGAATCCCTTCCCTGTTGACCACATAACAAAGGAAATTTACCTTCCTAATCCAAAACTAGCACTTTGAGAACCTCGCATATAGCTTCTCTGCCCTTAATGTCTCTAGAACTTGTCTCAGGTGCTGGCTATGATCTTCCTCACTTTGTGAGTGGATGAGTATATCATCTATGAATACTATTACAAATTTTTCTAGGAAAGGTCGGCACACCCGATTCATCAAGTCCATGAATACCGCGGGTGCATTTGTCAGACCGAAGGGCATCACTACAAACTCGTAGTGACCATAACGAGTTCGGAATGTTGTTTTAGGAACATCATTCTCCTGAACTCGTAGTTGATGATACCCTAATCTCAGGTCGGTCTTTGAAACGTAGCTTGCTCCTTGCAGTTGATCGAAAAGGTCGTCTATTCGTGGAAGAGGGTATCGGTTCTTAATGGTAAGCTTTTTTAGTTTGCGGTAATCTATGCACATGCGGAACGATCCATCCTTCTTCTTCACGAACAGGACCAGAGCTCCCCAGGGTGAAACGCTCGGTCTAATGAATCCTTTGTTGAGCAGTTCGTTTAGTTGGCTGGATAGTTCATGCATCTCTGGTGGTGCAAGATGATACGGGGATTTAGCTACGGGGGTAGCTCCAAGAATCAAGTCAATTCGGAACTCAACTTGGCGTTCAGGAGGAACTCGTGGAAGATCTTTGGCAAAAATGTCGGGAAAATTTCAGACTTCAGGAATGCTCTCGATTTCTTTCACTTCTTGCTTCTCATTCACTACATGAGCTAAGAATGTGTGATACTCCTTGCGGAGGTATTTTTGGGCTTTGATGCAAGAAATGATGTGAATGTTCGTACCAGGTTTATCGTCGTAGATGACTAGGGTTTCACCACTTGGAAGATTAAGGCGAATGGCTTTTTCAAAACAAAGGATATCAGCACGATGAGGATTTAACCAATCCATGCCGATGATGATGTCGAATCTTTTTATGGAGACCGGCATAAGGTCTATTTGAAAGGAATGGTCGTTTAGAGTGAGGGTACAGCCTAGGAATATGTCGTTAGTGCTCTCTTTCTTCCCGTTTTCCATTTCGACAGTGAAAGTTTCGTTTAGTGATTATGGTTTTTGTTTGAGTAGATTTTAAATTTATGGCTAACAAAACTCCTCTCCGCACCACTATCAAAGAGTATGCATGCATAAGAGTTATCGAGAAAGAACGTACCCGTGACTACCATGGGATCAGCTACTGCCTCCTCATGACCAATTGCCAACACTCTTCCCACACCGCCAGTGTTCTTTGTCTTAGGACAATCTCTCTTGAAGTATCCTGCTTCACCACACCCATAACAGGCTTAGCTTACTCCTCCGCTAGGGACTTGGGTGATAGGTTGAGCTGGTGCCTTACAGAAACGGTCAGTGTTCCCCTTTCTGTTGTAGTTCTTGCACTGCATTTCCCTGCAAACTCCCGTGTGATGGTAGTTGCACTTGTTACACTTCGGGAGGTTTCCAGCATATCAAATGGGAGGTGCTGGTGCAACAGGAACAGTAGCAGCGTGGACAGCCACAGTTTGATGTTTCTTTGAGGGCTCTTGCGACGATTGGCCCTTTCTTTTGTTCTAGAATTTCTTTTTGTTACTGCTCTCCTTGGGTTGCTCAGGAACAACTGTCATGAAGCCGTGACGAACTCCATGATCTACTAGTGTCTGTGCCAGACACTTGGCGCTATCAAAAGTAAGTGGTTTTGCAGCTATTAAGTTCCCTTGGATCTGAGGAGATAGTCCCCAGATGTACCTTTCCACTTTCTTGCTCTCCGGGGTAACCATCCCGGGACACAGAATAGTCAGGTCACTGAATCTGGCAGTGTAAGCAGCAATATCGGAGTCCTTCATCGTCAGACCCCATAGCTCTTCCTCTAGCTTTTGTATCTCGCCCCTTGGACAACATTCCGCCATCATCAGAACGTTTAAGTATTCCCAGCTCATGGCATTGGCTACCGGGAGAGTCAACGACTTGACATAGCCTTTCCACCAAGAGAGGGCTCTGTCCATGAAAGTGCATGCTGCAAATTTGACTTTCCAAGCTTCGGGGCACGCACAAATTTCAAACACCGATTCTATTTTCTCGAACCAGCGACTGGGGGCAATGACACCTCCCGTGCCATCAAAAGATCTAGGCTTGGCGTTCGTGAAATCTTTGTATGAACACTCCCTCGGGTGTTTGTGGCTTTCTCCGTGATTATAAGGGTTGCCACCACTACCCGCCCAACTAGTGCCATTAGCGTTGATTTGCGTCATGGAGGCTGCCACGATGGCTGTCACAATTGCTTGGTACACAGTAGGATTATACTGAGGAGGTGGTGGCGGTGGTGGAGTTGATTGCGTATTGTTGAAATTCCTGATTGATTTACGTGGAGGCATATTTTTCTAAAAAGATTAAAGAGGAAGTGACGATAAATCCTCTATAGTGGTCAAGATTCAGGGATATTGAACAAGATATATCTTAGTTCTAAGCGCATCCTATCCTGACTTTTATAGTGTTCTGAGAGCGATTTACAATAGAAGTCTACTAAAATAAGTAAACAATCGCAATTTTCAATTTATGAAATTTATAGCAACACTTGTAATGAATTTGTATAGTGTGACTCGTACTTGGGTCCTCCTATAATCACATAGTGTATACAAATTATATATACCCAAGATCAAACAGACCTTCGAATAAGTGATCATACTCTGAGTTCACATCCAAACAAGGAACCGGAAGTAAAGCAAAACCACTAATTTTATGTCTATAAAATCTTAGTTATATATAACCCTAATGTATACACTTAGTAATTATAGATCTACCAATAAGGGTCCTTTGTTTTCACATGTTTGATTCTGGTAAGAAGGCCTTTCCCGACTATTAGTTTATATAACTGTCGAGGCCTAAGTATTGTTGTGCTAGTGGTATAGTACCATAAAATACTTCTATAGTATTTTAACATTGTGTTTAGTTCTAGAGTTCTTCTTGTATATACAGAGTTGGTAAGTTTTAGACTTGTTGCAACACCACGATCACTCCCAAACACATGTTAGTCGTATCTCAAATAAATATAGTTGATCAGGCTATATTTATCCCAAATATGATTACATAATTGTCTAGGTTTAATTGCAGTGTCCAACATTTAAATACTTTTATGTAGTTCTTACTGTGATACTGTTTCTGGTATGTATGTATGTTTATATACTTCTTATAAAATACTTAGATTTTAAAAGTATACTTTTAGTCAGAGCGCTTCAGTCCCATTATGTTTATAGTTGTATATCTTGTATGGTTTGATATACTTAATTCACTATAAACAATGCTCTGATACCAATCTGTCACACCCCCCAAACCGGAACGGCGGAAAAGTTCGGGGGTGGAGGACATCATGTACAGTATCACAACAATTGAGTAATAGTAATCAAAGCAAACAACAACCATTACATTGATAAAATATAGTATTTACATTGTGTTCAAACATTGTTTGTATGACACCAAAAATGTATAGCAAATTATGAAAGACATGACTTTACAAAGCTCCGTCTTCTCAAAACCAGCGGGTGTACCTGTCTACTGGTTCCCTGATAATACAAGTGATTTTGAAAGTGTATCAACATTTAAGTTTGTGAGTTCATAACCATGTTTGTAGTTGAAATCAGTCTGTTTTTCTTTGAAAATGTAAGTATGTTCTTCCAGAAAATCCTATATTTTCTGTTGGAATTGAGTTGCTGTCTTAATACCATAAGACCAGAATGTGTACGTGGTTGTTGCACTTAGTAATAGTATTTCGCAGTCTTATTATTAAATAAAACCAAGTGAAAATTTATGTTTCTCTGAAATGTAAGTTTCTTTATACTGGAACTCACTAAGCTTCGTGCTTACAATTTTCAGTTTTGGTTTCAGGTACTTCTTCTTCGAAAGGAAAGGAGTCGGCATCATTGCAGCGCATCACACCATGATTTCCGCACATGAGATCTTTGGGAGTTATACTCTAATGTTGTTTTATTATGACATGTTTTGATTATTGACATATTGGTTTTGACATGGGATGACACTATAGATGTTTTAGACTATTGGTTTTATATTTACTTAATTAAAAATGAAATTCTTGGTCTTGAATTTTGGGATGTTACAAGTTGGTAGTAGAGCCTTGGTTTGAGGGATTCAGACACGCCTTCGGGGGTTTCTGGACTCAAATCGAGGGTTTGAGATATTTTTACAAGAAAAAATAAATTTTCTAAAATTTAAAATTAAGGGTTTTTGAGAAAGAACAAGGAGTGTGATGCGTGCAATCGGCTAAGCTCAAGTAAGTTTTCCCCAAGATACCCATACATGTTTGCTATGATATATGATATGATTATGAGAACTGCATGCCAGATTAGGGATAAAGATCTAGGAAGGATGCCTTGTATGCCTAATGTATGTGCTTATTGAACTGCATGCTAGTACTGATTAGTCAGGGATATGATGTCCTGTTTAGGATATGCCTGGTTTTGGTTACTCAATGCTCGAATGTTGCTTACTTTGTGCTTTTAGGAGTTCTGGTTATCTTTAATTAACTAGTAAACGAATACGTTAAGTTACATATTATGAGAACTAAATAATTTCAGAAGGTTAGGTCTAGCCCTATTTTGCAGCTCTTGTTTGAGTCCAACCGTTGTAGGGTAGGACCTCTCATTCGAAGAATTATTTGGTTATAGTGATATGTAATGGTATTCGCGAGCTAGTTAGGGAGAGATAGCAGGGACTTCTTATGCAACTGACGACAAAGAGTAGGTCGGAGATTACCCTAGGGTAAGCCTAGGATGATATTAGTGCAGCGAGCAGCAGTAGTGAAAGGGACTTGGTGAATTCAAGCAATCCTTGAGGAAAGTACGGATAGATGTGGAACGTATACTAAAAGTAGAGGATCCGTACTCGAGCCAAGGAGAACTGAGATTAAACCAGGGAACTTGTAGTGATCATGAGGTCTCTCGATATTATGTATGACTTTGATGATTGTGTGGTTTGTTTCAGAATGGTGATGACACGTCACAGAGTAGGAGGTTCAGGGTCTGGGTCAGGTTCAGGTACGGGTTTCGAGCCAGTTGATGATGGATTGCGTGATTTCATTGCATTCGAGATTACGAGTGGCATCCTTGAGGCGACCCCAGTGATTTACGGGTCGATTAAGGAGGGTATCCTTTAGTTGATGGAGGATCGCCTTAGGGCATTCAGGAGTGACATGGCACCAGACCAGTCAGGGACTCGTACGCTCTCCTTCAAGGATTTTAGGGGATGCGGAGCACCAGACTTCTACGGGGTGAAAGACCCCATTATGGCTAGGCGATGGATCCCAGACATTGAGTCGGCACAGGTGACGAGCTTCTTCCCTGAGGGGTCGAAGGTTTGGTTCATTGCTCGTTGTTTGAGGGAGCGAGCCAGAGACTGGTGGGAGGCAGTAAGTGATACTTTGGGAGCCACAGCCATTGAGGCCATGACCTGGTCGGTTTTTGTGTCTAGGTTTCGGGCGGAGTTCATGCCAGCTGTGGAGGTTCAGCAGCTGGCCAGAGAGTTTTTGGATATGAGATAGACTATAGAGACAGTGGCGGAGATTACCTCCAAGTTCAGGGAGAGGGCCTTGTTGGTGCCTCAGTACGCAGGTGATGAGGAGATGAAGAAAACCCGGTACCATGATATGCTGAGAGTTGACATTCGGAAATATGTCAGCTACTCGGCGTGCCCGACCTTGGATGATAAGATAGCCATGGCACGAGAGAGGGAGATTGATATAGAGCACAACAGGAAGAGGAAGGCAGAGACTAGGAAGACGACTGGGTTTCGGTGAAGAAAATGAAAGGATTCGACTCGAGGTCGAAGAGCCAGCAGGGTCGGAGCCGCTGTGGGAAAAGCGGCAAGACGCATGAGGGAGTTTGCAGATTAGGGGGATCGGGTTGCTATAAGTGCGGCAAGTTGGGGCACTTTAGCAGGGATTGTACTACCCCTACCCCCACCATTCAGACATCATACATGCTTTGCTTTCACTGCAATCAGTGAGGCCATAAAAAGGCCAACTGCCCGAGATTGGTATCAGGAACGCCAGTGGCGGCGCCAGCTCCAGCGACCCTGCAGATCACAGATGGCCACCAGGGCAAGACAGATGCTCCTGTAGTGAGGAGTCGTGCCTTCCAGCTGACCGTCGAGGAGGCGCGTGCCACACTGGATGTGGTGACGGGTATGTTTTCTTCTCCCTAACTTTTATTATATGTCAGTTTTGATATTTATAGTCTATATGTTATGTTTAGGATCATTCCATGTGAACGGCATCCCAGTACTGGTATTATTTGACTCAGGGGATACCCGATCTATAACACCCTGAATTCTAGGTATAATTTTCTAAAGCTTTATATTCATTTCACTGAGGGAACTCGACGAGTTGGATGCCCCAACTCGTCGTATCGAACCTAGTTGGCTCACGTGGTTTATGACTCCTACTCGACGGGTCGGAGGATCCCGACTCGACGAGTAGAGGCTGTGCATGGAAACCCTAATTTTTAGGGTTTGCACCTTATTTAAAGGACCTTGAGTCTTTTCCTCCGGCCCCTTATCACCCTTTTGACGGCCAGAAGAAACCCTAATCAGTCTAGACCTTGTTCTTGAGTGTTTGTGAGACTTAAAGAGTGTTTTTGGTGCATTTTGTGAAGAAGGCTTGACGTCTAAGGAGCTTGGAGCAAAGAGAAGCTTGTGGATCTGAATCTACTTCATCTTGGCATCATTTTGAAGGTAACAAGTCGTTACCTTGACTTGTCTTTAGCTAGATCTCTTAATGCAAGGGTTTAGGGCCATTTTCTAGTTGGTTGTGGGTTATTTCGAGTATTGGGCATGATCTGAAGTTGTAACTTCAGATTGGACTCCTCTTGGTCCCTATAGTCATAAAGTTAACAGATTTAGCAAGCATTGGCCCCTCTCTTTGGGTTAAACCTTTCCCTTAGCTTGGTTTTGGTATTTAGGACCTTGCATGTATGTAATGTTTGCAACTTTACTTGGAAACCACCCCCTAGGATGTTAGATCTGCAATTTGGAGCTTTGGGGTAGCTTAAAAATGTCTGGATGAATAATAGATTGAAGGGACTCGACGAGTCGCATAGCCGACTTGGCAAGTCGGTTGAAGATTGCGTGTATTGGTTCTACATGAACTCGGTGAGTCAGTAAGAAGACTCGACAAGTTAGTTAAGGGTTTTCCCAACAATTGGACCCCGCATGGACTCGGCGAGTTGTCTGGAAAATTGGCGAGTCAATTAGGGCTTTTATGATTTCCTGAGTTCTTAAGGAACTCGACGAGTTGCTAGGTGCACTCGACGAGTTGGGTCAACATGGACTGTTGACTTTGACCGTTGACTTTGACTTTGACCAATGGTTGACCAGTTGGACTTTTGAGGGTATTTTGGTAATTTGGGATTCTGATGGACTTGGTCCTATGGTGGTTATAGGTGGTTGAGTTCTTGACTGTGATTTGGCAGTTTGATCTTATCACTACAATTCGATATCGTGAGGTGAGTTCTTCTCACTATATCAACATGGTCTACGGCACCAAGGCTGGCCCTTTATGATTTGTATCCTGGTTATAGGATGGTTGCTATGTTAGTGATCTGTTAGATCGGTATCCTGGTTATAGTATGGTTGTTATGGTAGTGATCGGTTAGATCGGTATCCTGGTTATAGGATGGTTGCTATGTTTGTGATCGGTTAGATCGGTATCCTGGTTATAGGATGGTTACTATGTTAGTGATTTTAGATCTGTATGACTATATGTACATGCTAGCTTGCGTATGATATTTATGTGCACATGTTTGTTTGATTGGGGGTTGGGTTGAGGCGGACATGCTTTGTGCTTAGGCCAACATACCCATGGCGGACCGGATAGACTGCAGACTCGGGAGGGCATACTAGTCAGGCCGAAGTCCCAGCGAGTGGTCCGGATAGGCTGAAGGCCCGCGAGGCGGTCCAGACGTGCCGATGGCTCGGAAAGCGGTCCAGTTAGACTGATGGCCTGCGAGGCGGTCCATTCAGGCTGATGGCTCATTATGCATCTTGTTGTTTATATAATATGGTTATATTTGTATGGCGTTGGTATTTTGGGGGAAACTCACTAAGCTTCGGGCTTACAGTTGTTGATTTTTTCAGGTACTTCTTATGATCGCGACAAGGCTAAGGTGAAATCGTGCGCCTCCTTATGTTTTATGATTTGATTCTGGGGATACTCTGACACTAAACCATTTTGAAAACAAATTTGTAATAATTATGGGTTTTTGAATGATTTAAAAAGTTTTAATTTGGCATGATTTTTTTATGGATGTTACAAGTTGGTATCAAAGCCTTGGTTTGAGTGAATTGGAGGAAACACTTGCGTGTCTCCAGTCTCAAAGTAAGGACAAGATTTTAAAATTATTTTTCAAATGATTTTCAAAATACTAAAGGAGGATGCAAGTGTATGATCAGTCGGATCTAGTAAGTAGACCCCAAAATACCTTACGGATTATTCGATTTTGTGATATGTTAGAACATCATGTTAGTATTAGGCTAGGGATCTTCAGGAATTGCATGATAGAATTGCCTGATTATATGATGCCTGATAGCCTAGAGTTTTTCCTTATAAGAAATTGACATCATTATTGTAGTTGCTTAGTGTATGCATCACGGCCGTACATAATTAAGATCTTATAGCCTGAGAATGTTTGGTTTAGCCTTATTTCCTATTCTTGTCTGATTAAGGGATTAGGGTAGGATCAGGTGTTCAAAAGTCTATAGGGTCCAGCGTTATGTATGGCTAGAATACACGAGTGCTGCAGGGTTGGTGGAAGTTTCATGGATGAGTTGTTTGAGATCAGTCCGCCAGTTATTAGATATTTAGCCTTCCTCTAGGGGTGAGGATTGAGCGCACACCATGCTTACGTATAGTGTTAGGGCGTTGTGGTGATACTTTATATAAATATGGGTAGGTGTGGAAGGTAGTAAGGGCCTGTACTACTGAAAGCACAGGACCCATACGCGTAGCAAGGAAGTCACAACCCCTAGGGTTTTATTGGGAGTTGGGTCCTGGATTATTATATGGAATATATGATATCTTCCTGGTATCACTCGGCGATTTGAGACTGGATCCGGGTCAGGATCAGGAGGTGGAGGCCCGGAGGGACCTGCAGCGCCCGAGGTTATTGGTCAGATGAGGTCGGATGATCTGGACGCCTGGATTTGAGAGATCATGCATGATGAGGTTGCTACACTGTTCCGGGCATAGCTACCGGAGATGTTTGGGTCTATTAAGACCGCCATGGTTGAGTACTTTGACGAGCGCTACGCAGGCCTTATTGAAGCATTCTAGTACCGGGACTTCGATAACATGAAGCCCCTGACTTTTGATGGGACTCAAGACCCCATCAAAGCCATGAGGTGGCTATCTGACGTGGAGGGGTGTTTCTTCTCATGTTCATGTCCTACTGACCAAAAGGTCAGATGTGCTCTGAACCTGCTGAGGTCTGGGGCAAAGGATTGGTGGAGGTTGATGAATGGGTCTTACACTGATGATCAGAGATCTATGGTTACTTTGGAGCAGTTCAGGGATATGTTCCGCGCTCACTACATCCCACGGGTCGAGCAGGAGCGGTTACCTCAGGAGTTCTTGGAGTTGATACAGGATACTGAGACGGTGACGGAGATCGCCTGTATGTTCACTGAGAGGGCGATGTTCTGCCTGGAGTTTGCTTCCGAGCAGGCTAAGATGACACGTTATTTGAGCATGCTCAAGACTGACATCCCTCAGTTTGTTGCTAACCAGCGATGTGATACCTTGCTGGAGTTACAGGAGGCCGCTAGGCGGCGGGAGCTTGAGATTGAGTTACAGATGAGAGAAAAGAGGCAGGCTCCGGCACAGTCATATTCAGTGCCAAAGCGGTCTAAGACCATTTATTCCAGGTCAGGAGGACAGCAGGGCCGCACTTGTGGCAAGTGCGGGTAGATCGAGCAGTGCATGATACAAATGCGGAAAGGAGGGGCATTTTGCGAGGGATTGTCGCCAGACAGCCCCGGTTCAGGAACTGATGTCACACCCCCAAACCAGAACGGCGGAAACGTTCGGGGGCGGAGGACGTCATGCTCAGTATCATAACCATAGTGAAGAAAGTAAACACAACCATCATAAATATAATTTAAAAGGTTACATCGTTTCAAAAGTATATGTTTCCAAATAAATTACATATGATGTCAAACTATAGTAAAAGAATCAACGCCTTAGCGTCTTCACTTCATAAATCTTGTGGTTACTTGTTTTACTGATTACATGAGAATACAAGTTGTTTTGAAAGGGTATCAGCATAAAGCTGGTGAGTTCATAAGCAATTTATGAAATAAAAAATGAATGATGTTCCTTTTTGTTTGTTACAAGTTTATGTCCAGAAAATCCAATATTTTGTAAAGGGTTGTTATAGTCTTAACTGAACCAAAACTTATTATATGTAAGTAAATCGTCATACTTATGTATGTGTGTGTGGTTTTATATTTAAATAAAACTCCTTAAATTCCCGTGAACTGTTTGTTTTGCTAATTTCTCATGTGAGATGTTATAACCATACTAAACTCGAAGACCTCGTACTCGACGTTCTTCAGGCGTCGGAATGTTATGACACTTGTCACCCCAGACCTGGCGGTCTAGCTGTTGCAAGCAGCTTAGGTGCGGGTTTGTCAGACCCAATATAGATCTATACACAACTATCACGCTCTCCCTCTAGGAGATTCTGATTATAACTACAGGACTTTACTATGGTACTTAAGAGTACCCCAAAGGAGAATGTCTCATAAATTTATTTATTAACAAGTTTAGGTAGTGTGTAATGAAATACTTGTTTTGTAAGTCGATTGAGTTATTGTTTTCTTTGTCAACCGAAGTGCTCAAACTATACCTATTATAGTGTATCAAAAGTGTTGTGTGTTTGAATGAAACCTTGTTATGCATGTCTTTGTATTTCCATAAAATGACATTTAAAATACTAAGTGTAAATCGTACACACCTTGCTCAGCATGTTACAAGGTGTGAATAACTCTTAAACATGTATTTGACAGTTTTACCCTTAACTGTCACTGTTTTAGAATATTTATAGAAAAATCAACGTAAGTCGAAAACTAAATCCGTAAACTCTGAGTATTTGGAAAAAGAGTCTACTGTATCCATAAATTTTCTTATAATTTTTGGTGGTCTCAAACCAGGGTGAAAATGTTCATCTTCACAACCTGGTACGACTTTGATGCTGCAGTGTTACGTATTTTTGTAAAAGTCACCATAAATTGTAGAAACATTGTATGGAGATGTTGAAGTAGTCATTTTAAAGGTATAAACCTGAACTACATGCATATTCAACAGTTTCGAAAAATATTAAGCTTAAGTTGGGTAAAACAGTTCGTGAACAGGTCACAACTTTTCTGTTGTAAGCTGTCAAGTTAAGTTTCAAATATGTTTTGGTGTTTTAACTTGTATTTCCCCCCCCCCTGAAAACTAATGAAAATGGGAAAATTTAGGGTTATGAACTCACCTTGAGTGATTTCTAAAAGAGTGGAAGGTTGAAGTCGAGGAGTATCAAGCCAAGAACACTTGATGAACACGTGGAAGTTTGGATGATCCTAAGAACGACTTTTGGTGTTAAGATATGAGTCGATGATCCAAGAGTGTTATGAAATTATGGAATAACACTTGAGTTTAGATGGAATACTTACCAAAAAGTGTTGTAGTAGCTCAAGAACACTTTCACAAAGTGGTGGGAAGTAGAGAGAAAATGAGGCTCTTTTGGTGTTTTGAGAAGTGTAAGTGTTTGAAATGATCAAGTAATCCTCCAGGGATTTCTATATATATTGAAGGTTGCTGGAGCAACTTGTAAGTTTGAAGTGATGTTTGTCTTGGTTTGTGTGATGTGGATAAGGTTGGCTAATGAGAGGATGACACATGGAGGCAAGTGGGCACACTTGACCCACTTGTGGGGTAGAATACTCCTCTTATTATAAAATAATGATTTTTAATTAATAATCCTTGAAAAATAAATAAAATATGAGCTTTGGTGGTTAAAAATGGTAAAAATATGAATTTGGTGAAAAAATCCCGTCAAAAACAGGCTTAGGAGGCGAAAGTAGTCGAAAACCAGACATTATGGACCGAACCTGCGAGGTCCGGCTCTTAGAAGGTGAGAACCGAGAGGAGGGGAGAAGGAACCGAGAGAAGGAAGAAGGGACCGAAGGTGCGAAGGGGGAACCGAAGGTGCGAAGCTCGGTCCGAAATGGCTATGGAAGCATAATAAACCGAGCCCTCGGTCTATTTCGGTTGTATCAGGGCTCGGTTCGGCTGTAGGCTTCGATCTGAGGAGGGTAGTTCGCTTCTGACAAGTTCGCCTCTGACATCTTCGGTTCTGAGAGGGTTCGGTTCTAATAGAAGGGTTCGGCCCTAAGAGGTTCGGTTCCTAAGAAGTTCGGTTCCTAAGAAGGGTTTTGGCCCTAATTAGCTGTTTTTCAATATAACTCTCCGTTTCAAGCGGTTTTTGGCCAAGTTAAGGGTCGGGATGACTAAAAAAAAGTTGAGAGAGATTTCGAGAGAGATTTGGGAGAGATTTCACATACTTGGGGAGATTTGGGAGAGATTTCACATACTTGGAGATATTTGGGAGAGATTTCACATACTTGGAGAGATTTGGAAGAGATTTAATTTTAGCCATTATTATCGTATAATCTCGTAATGCAAGGTTCGCGAACCCCATTATGCTTCGTTTATGATTGTTTTAAGTCCCCGAAAGGGTCCTTAGTCGTGTTTTGATGCGTTTAACTCCCTTTTTACGGTTTTTACATTGCTAACCACATAGATTCTTCGAGACACTTGAGTTCTTGACATACAAATGCACATTTTTATACATAGAATAACTTTTAGCATACAAGTACTAATAAAATTTGACCGGTTTGACTTGTTGACTTTTACTTGTTGACTTGAATTTGACGGTTGTCACATATGAGGATCTGCTACCACTGCCATCAGGTTGGTCACGTGAAGACCAACTGTCCACAGCTCGCTGCCAGGCCGGCGCAGGCTCCAGTGCCGGCTACACTGAGGATCACTGACGAATGTTAGGGTAGAGCAGCGCCCCGAGGTCCTAGGGACGCGGTTTCCAGCTTACAGCAGAGGAGGCTTGGGCAGCACCACACATGGTTGCTGGTACTAATTAAATTTGACCGGTTTGACTTGTTAACTTTGACTTTGACTTGAATTTGACGGTTGTCACATTATCCCCCCGTTAGAAGGAATTTCGTCCCGAAATTTCCATTTTGAGTGGGACTTCAAAGGTTGGGGAATAGATGTGGGTACTTTTGTTTCATTTGGTCCTCACGTTCCCAAGTAAATTCGGGTCCTCGCTTGGCGTTCCACCGGACCTTTACGATGGGAATGCAGCTTTGTTTCGTCAATTTCACCTCCCGGTCCATGATTTCAACAGGGTCCTCTACGAAGTGGAGGTTCTCATTGATCTCAATTTCTTCCAAAAGAATGACAAGGGTCTCATCAGACAAACATTTCTTCAGGTTTAACACATGAAAGGTAGGATGAACGTGATTGGGTTCCTGTGGAAATCGTAGCTTGTATGCCACCGGGCCAATCCTGGCGAGGATTTCGAATGGTCTGATATACCTTGGATTTAGTTTCCCATGTTTTCCGAAACATATTAATCCTTTCCAAGGTGATACTTTTAGAAGTACTCGATCCCCAACTTGGAACTCCAAAGGTTTTCGTCTCTTATCCGCGTAGCTCTTTTGTCGGTCTTGCGAAGCCTTCATTCGTTCTTGAATTTGGACAATCTTTTCGGTTGTTTCCCTTATGATCTCTGGGCCAGTGAGTGCGCTATTAGGGACTTGCCCTCTTGCTAGTTGCGTATCGCCCACCTCAGCCCAGCACAGGGGTGATCTGCACTTACGGCCATAGAGGGCTTCGAACGGAGCAACTTTGATGCTAGTGTGATAACTATTATTGTATGAGAATTCGATAAGAGGTAAATGGACATCCCATGCCTTACCAAAGTCTATCACACAAGCTCTTAGCATGTCCTCTAACGTCTGAATGGTTTTTTCACTCTGCCCGTCAGTCTGTGGGTGGTAGGCTGTACTCATGTCCAGCCTAGTTCCCATAGACTTCTGCAGTGACTGCCAGAATCGTGATGTGAACCGACTATCTCTATCGGAGATAATGGATATCGGTACTCTGTGAAGGCACACTATTTCTTTAATGTAGATCCTTGTCAGTTTCTCCATTTTGTCTGTCTCTTTTATTGGTAGGAAGTGTGCGGATTTGGTTAATCTGT
Organism: Lactuca virosa; assembly: GCF_052849685.1. Taxonomy (NCBI): domain Eukaryota; kingdom Viridiplantae; phylum Streptophyta; class Magnoliopsida; order Asterales; family Asteraceae; genus Lactuca; species Lactuca virosa. The sequence goes on from NC_136434.1 coordinate 268,015,688, forward strand.
CGACGATTACCCAAATGGTGTCAAGTCCACCCGATGTCTTGGGTAACTTGGTAATGAAATCCATCGTAATCCGCTCCCACTTCCACTCGGGTATCTCTGGTTGTTGAAGTAGTCCCGAGGGCTTTTGATACTCTACCTTAACCTTGGCGCAATTCAGGCACTTGCCCACAAAGGTAGCTATTTCGGCTTTCATGTTTTGCCACCAATACAACTTCTTGAGGTCTAAGTACATCTTGTCTGAGCCGGGATGCACGGAGTAGTGAGTTTTATGAGCTTCGTTCAAGACAACGTCCCTAAATCCACCAAATTTTGGTGTCCAGATCCGGTTCATGACACAACGAACGCCATCACCCCTGACTTCAAGATTTTTGTCCAAGCCTCTCAACGCTTCACCTGACACGTTTTCTGGATTCAAAGCTTCTTCCTGAGCCTCTTTGATTTGTTTGGACAGGTGGGAATGGATGGTCATGGTTAACGCCTTTACTCGGCGGCCCGAGTATTCTTTTCTACTCAAGGCGTCTGCAACCACGTTGGCTTTTCCGGGGTGATAACGAATCTCACATTCGTAATCGTTTAGTAATTCCACCCATCGTATTTGTCTCATGTTGAGTTCTTTTTGATTGAGGATATGCTGAAGGCTTTTGTGATCGGTGAAGATAGTGCACTTAGTTCCGTAGAGGTAATGTCTCCAGATTTTTAGGGCGAAAACTACTGCTCCTAATTCGAGATCGTGCGTCGTGTAGTTTACCTCTTGCGTCTTCAATTGTCTTGAGGCGTAGACAATGACCTTTCCTCATTGCATTAACACACATCCTAGACCTTGGTTTGACGCATCGCAATAAACCACAAAGTCCTCGGTTCCATCTTGTAAGGACAAGATCGGAGCACTGCACAGAGTTCGTTTCAGTGTTTGGAACGCAGCCTCTTGCTTATCCCCCAGACGAAAGTCACTCCTTTTTGAGTCAAGGTGGTGAGTGGTTTTGCGATTTTGGAGAAGTTCTGAATGAATCTTCGATAGTAACCGACGAGTCCTAAAAATTGTCGGATCTCCGTGGGTGTTCTTGGTGATGCCCAGCTTTCAATCACCTTGATCTTTGAAGGGTCCACATGGATTCCTTCCTTGCTGACTACATGTCCGAGGAAATTCACCTCTCGAATCCAGAACTCACACTTTGAGAACTTTGTGTAAAATTTCTCCGCCCTCAGCGTCTCCAAGACTCGACGTAAATGTTGGCTGTGTTCTTCCTTACTTCGGGAGTAGACTAGTATATCATCGATGTAAAACAAACACGAACTTGTCTAAGTAAGGTCGACACACCCGATTCATCAGGTCCATAAACGTTGTGGTTGCATTTGTTAAGGCGAAAGGCATCACTACAAATTCGTAGTGACCATAGCGTGTTCTGAAAGCTGTCTTGGGAATATCCTCCTCTTGAACTCGTAGTTGATGGTACCCAGATCTAAGGTCAATCTTCGAGAAGAAACTTGCTCCTTGTAGCTGGTCAAAGAGGTCATCGATTCGAGGCAAAGGGTATCGGTTTTTAATGGTGAGTTTGTTTAATTCACGGTAGTTAATGCACATGCGGAACGATCCGTCCTTCTTCTTGACGAACAAAACCGGTGCTCCCCCAAGGCGAGAAGCTTGGTCTAATGAAACCTTTGCTCAGCAGTTCGTTCAGTTGACTGGACAGTTCCTGCATTTCGGCCGGGGCTAGGCGATATGGCAACTTGGCTACGGGGGTAGCTCCAGGAATTAAGTCGATTCGGAATTCAACTTGTCGAGGAGGGGGCACTCCTGGAAGGTCTTCCGGGAATACATCGGGGAAATTACAGATCTCCGGAATGTCCTTAATGTTTCTCACTCCTTGTTCCTTGTCTACGACGTGGGCTAGGAAGGCGTGGTACTCCTTACGGAGATACTTTTGAGCCTTGACACAATAGATGATCTGAAAGTTTGAACTAGGTTTGTCGCCATAGACAACGAGAGTTTTGCCACTCGGCAGATTAAGGCGAACGGCCTTTTCGTGACATAGGATTTCAGCATGGTGAGGGCATAACCAATCCATGCCAATGATAACATCAAAATTTTTATGGTGACCGGCATAAGGTCGATTTGGAAAGAGTGATTGTTTAAGGTGAGGGTACACCCGATGTAAATGTCGTTAGTGTTCTCTGTTTTTCCGTTAGCCATTTCTACGGTGAATGTGTCTTTTAGTGTTTGTGGTGTTTGATTAAGCAAGCGTTTAAATTGGTGGCTCGCGAAGCTTTTCTCCGCGCCACTATCGAAAAGAATGCATGCGTATGTATTGTTGAGGAGGAACGTACTGGTAACCACAGTTGGATCTGCGACGGCTTCCTCACGACCTATCGCCAGAACTCTGCCCACTTCACCGGGGTTGGGATTTCTTGCCTTCGGGCAGTTACGCTTCAAGTGTCCTGCTTCTGCACATCCATAGCAGGTTCGGCTGGCTCCAGCGTTGGCAGCTTGTGCGTTCGGTTGGGCCGGAGTTCTACAAAACCGGGCAGTGTGCCCCTTTTTGTTACAGTTGGTGCAATGCATTTCACGGCATGCACCGTTGTGGTGATAGCTGCACTTGTTGCACTTGGGTAGGTTCCCGGCGTATTGCCTTATCGGAGTTGGGTTGGTAGTGGTTGTGGCAGTGTGCACAGCAACCACTTGTTGTTTCTTGGCAGGGTCTTGAGCAGGTTGGCCCTTCTTCTTATCCCAGAACTTCCTTTTGTTGTTTCCCCCTTTTGCTTGCTCGGAGGTGGTCGTCATAGTGCCATGGTTGGCCTTATGGTCGATAAGTTGTTGTGCCAGTTCATTGGAACTGTCAAAGGTAATTGGCTTTGAGGCAAATACATTTCCTTGAAGTTGGGAAGATAATCCTCATATGTACCTTTCCACGTTCTTGCTTTCAGTAGGAACCATCCCGGGACACAGCATGGCTAGATCGTTGAACCTTGAGGTGTACGACAGGATGTCAGAGCCTGTCATTTTGAGACCCCAAAATTCTTCTTCCAGCTTCTGTATCTCGCCCCTGGGGCAGTACTCCTTCATTAACATGGTTTTCAGATCTTCCCATGTTATCGAATTAGCCACCGGGAGCGTTAGTGCCTTGATGTGGCCCTTCCACCAGGTGAGGGCCCTTTCAGAGAATGTGCATGCAGCAAATTTGACCTTGCTGGCTTCAGGGCATGCGCATATTTCGAAAATGGTCTCGGTTTTCTCGAACCATTGTAGCAATGCTATGACACCTCCGCTTCCGTTGAAGGTTTTGGGCTTGCCGTTAGTAAAGTCTTTGTAGGTACACTCTCTCGAGCGTCCCTGGTCGTCCCCTTTATTAGAATTTGAGGCACAACTACCCGCACCTCCTAAATTGTTGGGGTTGATTTGGGCTATCGCGGCTGCCACTGCGGCCGTCACGGCAGTCTGGAACATTGTTGGGTCGTACTGAGGGGGCGGTGGAGGTGGTGGTGGCGCTGCAGCTCCTGTGGCGCCGCCGCGTCTAGGATTTCTACGAGGTGGCATTTTCTGTCATATCAAGAATGAAAAGACAATAAGTCTTTGATAATATTCACAAGTCGAGAGTTTAAAACTAAACATTATTAGTTCTTTATATGCATCATGATTCCGACTTGTAAAGATCTTGATCCACATGAAATGTCTGTAATAGAATCCATATCGGGCCCATCCAACGATCATTTGAGGTATAATATTTGTATATAATTAAGATTAAATAAACTTTCGAATCTAATGGGTCTGCCCTGGGCCCACAACCAAATAGGAACAGGATCCAAGGCGGAACCACCATTTCTAGGTCGACATGGTCTTAATCATATATATAACTTTGATTTATACACCAAACTATCATAAATCGGACACCAGTAAATTTAACATGGGAGTAGCTCATGTTATGAATCTGATGTAGTCAAGCAAATAGCGTGTCAATTTCATTGATATAACTTAGTATACAATATTGGGGAAAATTTGACCGACTAGGGGTCTATGCTACATCAATGCATGGGAAAATTTTGACCGCCTAACTGATCCTGGAAGTGTAAACACTTAAATCGCGAGATCGGACAAAAAATACTAGAAAATAATAATAATATTTATCCGCAAAACTAGATTAAACTGGAGCGAGTAGTGCAACACTACTTGCGGCAGTTGAAGCTTTGATGATCACAAAGTGTAGACACGAAGTTCCTCATTTCGGTTTTGGATTCCGCCGCTTGGCGCTCTGCTTCTGCCAGACGTCCTTCTAAAGTGGCTCGGTGTTCTTGGAGTTCTTGCACTTCAGCTCAGGTTGCAGCCATTTCCCGTCGAAGAAGCTCGGTGCGGTCTCGAGTCCGACCTTGGTCATCATCCAACCGGCGAATGCGAACGGAGTTGACTTGGCTGGTGGCACCAACTTCCATGATATGTCGGGTGTTAACTCTTGTTTGCTCTTCGTGGCGTGTGACACGGTGAACTATGATAGGGAGAGCTAGGTCGGCTGACCCTCCTCTGCTGAGATCGTAGAAACCTCGTTGCATGCCATAGGGAGGTCGTTGACCTTGCTCTCGGCTCCATCGATGTATAGTTTCGGCCCATTGGGGCTTCAGGCCCTGGAAGTGTTGCGGAGGAATAGGGGCAGGGTGTGGATTGTAAACTTCGGGTTCGGAGTCGGTTCCATCTGAGTCTTCTTCCTCTTCACCGTCTACGGATTCTTCCTCTTCCATGGGTTCCTCATCCTCCATGGGCTCTTCTTCGGGTTCTTCCTCTTGGTCTTCCGCAATCCGACCGGCATTCCCTTGGTTGGGAAAGTAGGGATCACCTGGTAAGTGAAATCCTGCCATTGCGCCTGTACGAGAATAGGGATAAGAAGGATATCGCGAGAACTTTTGGGAATAAGAAGTTAGTTATTGCAATTTATAATGTGCTTATTACGGTTTTTGAGTTAAAATACTCCTATAGTATTTTTATGTTTGATTTTCGAAGTTTTTGGTAAGTTGAAGGCTTGTTGCTCATCAGGATCCTTCTTCGGCGTACATTGGTCCTACCTTGGCTAAATATAGTTGATCAGGCTATATTCATCCAAGATCTGACTACATACCCCGAAGCTGAATCATGGTGTTCAACTTGTCTTGATACTTTTATGTTATTGCCATTATGATACTGAATTAGTATGTGCGATTGTGCGAATACTTTTATCAAAATATTAATTTTTATTTTAAATTATTTTTGAAAAGCTACGTCAGAGAATTGTGTCCCGTTGTATTTATAGTTTGTATATCTTACGTGGTTCGATATACTTAGTTCACTATAAACAAAGCTCTGATACCAATCTGTCACACCCCCAAACCAGAACGGCGGACACGTTTGGGGGCGGAGGACGTCATGCTCAGTATCATAACCATAGTGAAGAAAGTAAACACAACCATCATAAATATAATTTAAAAGGTTACATCGTTTCAAAAGTATATGTTTCCAAATAAATTACATATGATGTCAAAATATAGCAAAAGAATCTACGCCTTAGCGTCTTGACTTCAGAAATCTTGTGGTTACCTGTTTTACTGATTACCTGAGAATACAAGTTGTTTTGAAAGGGTATCAGCATAAAGCTGGTGAGTTCATAAGCAATTTATGAAATGAAAAATGAATGATGTTCCTTTTTGTTTGTTACAAGTTTATGTCCAGAAAATCCAATATTTTCTAAAGGGTTGTTATAGTCTTAACTGAACCAAAACTTAGTATATGTAAGTAAATCGTCATACTTATGTATGTGTGTGTGGTTTTATATTTAAATAAAACTCCTTAAATTCCCGTGAACTGTTTGTTTTGCTAATTTCTCATGTGAGATGCTATAACCATACTAAACTCGAAGACCTCGTACTCGACGTTCTTCAGGCGTCGGAATGTTATGACACTTGTCACCCCAGACCTGGCGGTCTAGCTGTTGCGAGCAGCTTAGGTGCGGGTTTGTCAACCGAAGTGCTCAAACTATACCTATTATAGTTTATCAAAAGTGTTGTGTGTTTGAATGAAACCTTGTTATGCATGTCTTTGTATTTCCATAAAATGACATTTAAAATACTAAGTGTAAATCGTACACACCTTGCTCAGCATGTTACAAGGGGTGAATAACTCTTAAACATGTATTTGACAGTTTTACCCTTAACTGTCACTGTTTAGAATATTTATAGAAAAATCAATGTAAGTCGAAAACTGAATCCGTAAACTCTAAGAGGTTCGGTTCCTAAGAAGGGTTTTGGCCCTAATTAGCTGTTTTTCGATATAACTCTCCGTTTCAAGAGATTTTTGGCCAAGTTAAGGGTCGGGATGACTAAAAAAAAGTTGAGAGAGATTTCGAGAGAGATTTGGGAGTGATTTCACATACTTGGAGAGATTTGGGAGAGATTTCACATACTTGGAGAGATTTGCGAGAGATTTCACATACTTGGAGAGATTTCACATACTTTGAGAGATTTGGGAGAGATTTCACATACTTGGAGAGATTTGGGAGAGATTTCACATACTTGGAGAGATTTGGAAGAGATTTAATCTTAGCCATTATTATCGTATAATCTCGTAATGCAAGGTTCGCGAACCCCATTATGCTTCGTTTATGATTGTTTTAAGTCCCCGAAAGGGTCCTTAGTCGTGTTTTGATGCGTTTAACTCCCTTTTTACGGTTTTTACATTGCTAAACACATAGATTCTTCGAGACACTTGAGTTCTTGACATACAAATGCACATTTTTATACATAGAATAACTTTTAGCATACAAGTACTAATTAAATTTGACCGGTTTGACTTGTTGACTTTGACTTTGACTTGAATCTGACGGTTGTCACATATGAGGATCTGTTACCACTGCCATCAGGTTGGTCACGTAAAGACCAACTGTCCACAGCTCGCTGACAGGCCGGCGCAGGCTCCAGCGCCGGCTACACTGAGGATCACTGACGAAGGTTAGGGTAGAGCAGCGCCCCGAGGGCCTAGGGACGCGCTTTCCAGGTTACAGGAGAGGAGGCTTGGGCAGCACCATACGTGGTTGCTGGTATGTTTCTATCCTTTATCTTACTGACTATATTTGTTTTGTGCTTATATGTGTTGTACCATGTTAGGTACATTCTTAGTGAACTCCTTACCTGTTTTGCTATTATTCGACTCGGTTTGCCAGTAGGAGAGCTAGAGTGTCCATTGCGAGTATCTATTGCCAAGGAACACGGGATTTCTGCTTATTCGGTCTATCAGGGTTGTGTATTGGAGATCTTTGGGGTAACTTTTCCGATAGACCTGATTCCGATTCCCATGGGGGACGTATGTGTGATTTGTGGGTATGGACTAGCTTAGTCGCTTTGGTACCATGATCGACTGCGAGGGTCAGCAGGTAGTGGTTCGAACCCCAAGTGGGAGTAGAGCTGATGATCTACGGCGAGGGCACCAAATCAGGATCTGGTTTTTGCTCAGCTGCCAGGGCTCAACAGTACATTCAGCATGGGTATGCAGGTTATCTAGCGTATGTGGTGGATACGCGGGTCAGGGATCGGACGTCGGTTTCTGAGGTTCCAGTAGTCAGGGAGTTTGCTGAGGTGTTCCCGGAGGAGTTTCCATGAGTACCTACGGAGAGGCAAGTCGAGTTTAGGATCGACCTTGTGTCAGGTGCGGCTCCTATCGCCAAGGCGTCATACCGATTGGCGCCACCAGAGATGCAGGAGTTTTCGTCACAGCTGCAGGAACTGTTGGGCAAGCAGTTCATTCGTCCGAGCAGTTCTCCGTGGGGAGCGCCGATTCTCTTCGTCAGGAAGAATGATGGTTCACACCAGATGTGCATTGACTACCGGGAGTTGACCAAGTTGACGGTGAAGAACCGTTATCCACTCCCGAGGATAGATGATCTTTTCGATCAGTTGCAGGGAGCATCTTGGTTCTCCAAGATAGACCTGAGGTCTGGGTACCATCAGGTCAGGGTTAGGGAGGAGGAAGAGGAGAAGACCGCGTTACAGACTCGTTATAGACAATACGAGTTTGTGGTGATGCCATTTGGGCTCACCAACGCGCTGGCAGTATTTATGGACCTGATGAATCGGGTCTGCAGACTGATGCTCGATCGCTCGGTCATCGTGTTTATAGATGATATCTTGGTGTACTCCAAGACCAGAGAGTAGCACGAGGAGCATCTTCAGGAGCTATTGGGAGTCTTGGGGAAAGAACGGCTTCATGTCAAGTTCTCGAAGTGCGAGTTTTGGTTACGAGAGGTTCAGTTCCTTGGACATCTCGTTAACCAGGAGGGGATTTTGGTCGATCCTGCCAAAATCGAGGCGGTTATGCAGTGGGAGGTTCCGAAATCTCCCTCGGATATCAGGAGCTTCTTAGGATTGGCAGGGTACTACCGGAGATTCACACAAGATTTCTCCAAGATTGCAGTACCCCTTACTAATCTGACGAGGATGGGGTGGATTTCCGGTGAGGCCCTGAGCAGCAGACGGCGTTTTAGACCCTCAGGCAGTGACTATGCGAGGTTCCAGTCTTGACTCTTCCGGAGGGAGTTGAGGATTTTGTGGTGTTCTATGATGCATACATCACAGGACTGGGAGCGGTCCTCATGCAGAGACGACGGTTGATAGCCTACGCGTCGCGGCAGCTGAAGCCGCATGAGACGAGATACCCTACTCATGATATGGAGTTGGGAGTGGCGGTATTCGCTCTCAAGATTTGGAGACATTACCTCTATGGGGTTCACTGTACCATATACACGGACCACACGAGTCTGAGGCACATCATGGATCATTCGAACCTGAGAATGAGACAGTGCAGGTAGCTTGACGTGGTCAAGGATTATGACTGCGAGATCCTTTACCATCCTGGTAAAGCGAATGTGGTTGCGGATGCTCTGAGCCGCAAGTCAGCTGGACCATCCGCTCCAGTGACGTGTATGAGGATATCAGTGGATTCTCCATTGGTAAGTTTGATGAGGGAAGCTCAAGCTGAGGGTATGTAATAGGAGAACTGGAAGCTTGATATGATTAGGGGTGAGAACACCTGGTTTGTGCAGGATAGCCGGGGCTTGTTGACCCGTTGCTGTCAGGTCTGCGTTCCGATGTTTGGTGGGGTCAGACAAACTATTTTAGAGGATGCTCATAAGTCTCGCTTCTCTATTCACCCGGGGGCCACCAAGATGTACCAGGATTTGCGATTGAGTTACTGGTGGCCGTGCATGAAGCGAGAAATAGCTTGGTATGTGGAGAGGTGCTTGACCTGTACGATGGTCAAGGCCGAGCATCATAGGCCGCATGGCAAGCTGCAGCCTCTAGAGATTCCCATGTGGAAATGGGAGCAGATCACGATAGACTTCATCACCAAATTTCCGAGGACGGCAAAGGGATTCGACGCTATATGGGTCATCGTGGATCGATTGACCAAGAGTGCCCATTTTCTACCCATTCGGGAGAGATCATCGGCCGAGAAGCTGGCCGATGTGTATATACGTGAGGTTGTCACTCGCTGTGGGTTCCCGATCTCTATCGTTTCAAACCGTGATGTTCGGTCTACATCCCGTTTTTGGCAGGAGTTTCACGAGGAGTTGGGCACGCAACTGCACTTCAGTACAACCTCTCATCCGCAGACAGACGACCAGAGTGACCGGGCCATACAGACTCTTGAGGATATGCTGAGAGCCTGCGTTATTGACTTCGGTGGGAGCTGGAACTCTTACCTACCCCTTGTAGAGTTATCCTATAACAATATCTTTCATTCCAGTATTGGTGCTCCACCTTATGAGTTGTTGTATAGACGCAGATGTTGCGCCCCAGTCTGCTGGGGCGAAGTTGGTCACGGGGTGATGGGTCGGACCGAGGTAGTCCTGCAGACTACCGTGATGATTCAGCAGATCAGACAGCGGTTACAGACCGCACAGAGTCGGCATAAGAGTTACGCCGACCGGCGCCGATCTGAGTTGGAGTTTCAGGTTGGTGACATGGTACTCCTGAAGGTTTCACCCTGGAAGGGCGTGATTCACTTTAGGAAGAGGGGGAAGTTGGGTCCCCGGTATATCGGGCCATTCAGGATCATTGCCAGGGTTGGAAAGGTGGCGTATAGAGTTGATCTCCCTGAGGAGTTGAGTCAGATCCACAACACTTTCCATGTATCACAGTTGCGGAAATGTATTCTGGATGAGGAGGCGGTAGTGTCATTGGATGATATTCAGGTCGATGAGCGCCTGAATTACATGGAGAGGCCAGTGGCTATTCTTGAGAGGAAGGTGAAGGTTCTATGGAACAAGGAAGTACCTTTAGTAAAGGTACAGTGTCAGCATCGGAAGGGATCCGAGTGGACTTGGGAGCCGGAGGCAGAGATGCGGGAGCATTACCCCGAGTTATTCACCGCAGCAGATTTCGAGGACGAAGTCTAGTTCAAGTGGGGGAGAATTGTAACACCCCGAATCCCAAGTATAATTTTCAAAAGCTTTATATTCGTTTCACTGAGGGAACTCGACAAGTTGGAGGCCCCAACTTGTCGTGGTGAACCTAATTGGCCTGCATCTCGACGAGTCGGAGGACCCCGAATCGACGAGTAGAGGTTGTGCATGGAAACCCTAATTTTTAGGGTTTTCACCCTATTTAAAGGACCTTAAGTCTTTTCCTCCAGCCCTTTACCACCCTTTTGATGGCCAGAAGAAACCCTAATCAGTCTAGACCTTGTTCTTGAGTGTTTGTGAGACTTAAAGAGTGTTTTTGGTGCATTTTGTGAAGAAAGCTTGAAGTCTAAGGAGCTTGGAGCAAAGAGAAGCTTGTGGATCTGACTCTACTTCATCTTGGCATCATTTTGAAGGTAACAAGTCGTTACCTTGACTTATCTTTAGATAGATCTCTTCACGCAAGGGTTTAGGGCCATTTTCTAGTTGGTTGTGGGTTATTTCGAGTATTGGGCATGAGCTGAAGTTGTAACTTCAAATATGGACTTCTCTTGGTCCCTATAGTCATAAAGTTAACAGATTTAGCAAGCATTGGCCCCTCTCTTTGGGTTAAACCTTTCCCTTAGCTTGGTTTTGGCATTTAGTGATGGGTTTGATCCATAAGAACTTTCCTATGTGCACATGCAAACCCTAATGCTTGGATCTAGGTTTCTCTATAGAACATGCAATTTATCCAAGTCTTGCAAACCCTAGATCTAGTGTATACAATTCGAATTTTACATAAGAAACTCAGATCTAGATGATTACCTCTTGTAGCTTGCTTGATTCTTCTTGTCTTGGAGCTTAGAGTCACAATTATCACTCCTCTAATGGCTTACAAACACCAACTAGCAAGAGGATGATTTGGAGAGAGGAGAGAGGTATGTAATCGGCTCTAGGGTTCCAAGGAAGCAAGTGTAGCCGATTTCCACAACCCAAGGGGTCTATTTATACTGTGAGCTTCTAGGGTTTCAGCCAAAACCCTAATGGACAACTTAATCACCAAGCAGCCCATGGAACCTTCTGGATTAAGGCCATGGACGAAAATATGATGGACTCCCATCATAATTCCGTTCACCCCTTGCTCCATTGGGTTTCCCAGCCCAATAACTCAATTATCCAATAATTGCAGTTCAGTCCCCTATATTTAATTAATCTCTTTTAGTCACCAAATTAATTCTTATTTAATCTGTGACTAATATTAATTAAATAATATGATTATTCCTTAAATATATTATTCTCATAATATATTAATAAATCATAATATCTTCTCTCTCTTCATAAATCACCCTGTCAAGTTGCTATGGTGAAGGCAACCCAAAAGGACCATGCACAACCGGGTCAAGTACTTACCAAATATAGTTACGGGCTTAGACACTAATCCAACAGTCTCCCACTTGGATAAGTCTAGTAACTACAAATGCAAGCCTAATCCGATTAGCAATCGTAGCTCTCAAAGACGTTGTCGAACTCTGATCTTATCAGTAACCTGTCCTTTAGATAAGGGATCGTATAATCCTCTGTTCGGGATATCGTGCAGACAATTACATGGAACATAGTCATACTTATCGTCCAACATTTTGGTTTCTCGATCTGCAGATTCATTTGACATAGAACTTAATTGAACACATCAATTCAGTCCTGACTGGGCCCGGCGCATAAGTCAAATCAAATCATCGAGGGGCCCTGATATCGCTTTTACCCTCTTAGGATAAAAGGAACAGATAAACTTCGACTTATATGCATTTATTATCCACTAATCAAATCATACACAACAATGCATTTTATAACATCAAGTTACTGATGCGTTTACGCATTATCAATGCACAACCAATTAGCAAACAATAAACCATATATCTAGGTTTTAAGACCATATGATATTACCGTCTTGCGATCACTCGTGATGAATTCCATGAAGCGATTCCAGCAAGCGTGGTTTATTCCAATGCTCAAATCAAGTTCATAAGCACTCATGAACGTTGCAGCAAACTATTGCTATGTCTAATACATTTTAGACAATCTACACACCAATTCATGACAGTCTTCATTCATATCTACTTCCAGCATATGAACGACTGTGGATCGTTTGAATAATTCGATTATTATCAAACAATTCAATTATTCAGGAAGTCTAAACATGCTAAATGAAACAACATGTAAATGATTAACATAAGACAGTAACATTACTAATAAATAATACTCTTTTATTTAATCATCGAATGTTAATTACAATTTATCTATTACACGTTTCTAAACTATCTAATCTAAACTTATATCGTCCTTCAGCCCGATGCTCCTAGCGTGCTGCAAGTGCTTAACCCTACTCAGTCCCTTCGTAAGGGAATCTGTTGGGTTATCCTCCGACCATACCCTCTTTACTACGAGGAGTCCCTCTTCCACCCGATGTCGAATAAAGTGATATTTTCTGTCGATATGTCGAGATCTACCGTGATCTCTTGGTTCCTTGGTCAAGGCAACCGCTCCTTCATTATCACAGAAAATCTCCATGGGCTCCTTTATGGCTGGCACATCTCCAAGGTCTCCAATGAAGTTCTTCAACCATATTGCCTCCTTTGACGCTTCGCTTGCCGCTATATACTCTGATTCGCACGTTGAATCAGCTACGGTCTCCGGTTTGGAACTTTTCCAAGTCACTGCTCCTCCATTAAGGGTAAAGACCCAGCCCGACTGCGAACAGTAGTTGTCTCTGTCGTTCTGAAAACTGGCGTCACTGTACCGTCGCACCTTTAAGTCATCACTCCCACCGAAGACTAGAAACCATTCCTTGGTCCTCCGAAGGTACTTAAGTATATTCTTGACTGCGATCCAATGTGCTTTGCCAGGGTTCCCTTGATATCTGCTGACCATGCTCAAAACGAAGGCCACATCAGGGCGAGTACAAGTCATAGCATACATGATCGAGCCGACTGCGGAAGCGTAAGGTACTTGGCTCATCTCTGCTATCTCGACTTCAGTATTCGGACTTTGAGTCTTACTCACCTTGGCATTACTTTGGATTGGTAACTCCCCTTTCTTTGAATTCCCCGTACTAAAACGTTTTAGTACCTTGTCCAAGTAAGTATTCTGACTAAGTCCTATTAGTCTCTTACTTCTGTTTCTCACTATCCTAATTCCCAAAATATAGGAAGCCTCTCCGAGGTACTTCATAGCGAAGCACTTCCCGAGCCAGGACTTAACCTCCTGCGGTGTCGGGATGTCGTTTCCTATGAGCAATATGTCGTCAACATACAATACGAGGAAGCTTACAATACTCCCACCGGCTTTGACATATACGCTTCGCAGAAAACCAAACTCTTTGACCTTTTCATCAAAACAAAGATTCCATCTACGAGACGCTTGCTTAAGTCCATAAATGGACTTCTCAAGCTTACACACTCTATTGGGATGCTTCGCATTGACAAAACCCTCTGGCTGAGCCATGTAAACATCCTCAGCCAACTTCTCATTAAGGAAAGCGGTTTTGACATCCATTTTCCATATTTCATAGTCATGAAATGCAGCAATGGCCAGCATCACCCTGATAGACTTTATCTTCACAACTGGTGAGAAGGTTTCATCATAGTTAACTCCAGGAGTTTGAGTGAAACCCTTCGCAACCAATCGCGCCTTATAAGTGTGCACATTTCCATCCACGACAATCTTCTTCTTGAAGATCCACTTGCACCCGACCGTATTACGACCTGGTACATTGTCAACCAAATTCCAAACTTGGTTGTCATACATGGACTGAATCTCGCTGTCCATAGCCTCTTTCCATTTCGCAGACTTCGGGCCTGCCATGGCTTCCTTATAGCTGTTAGGTTCGTCTAGATTCACTAGTGTACTATCACTAATGAACGTATCCCCTTCTGTAGTAATATGAAAACCATAAAACTGGGGTGGAACACTAACCCTTTCGGAACGTCTAAGAGGTAAGGACTCATCAATTGGTTCAACCGGAGTTTCCTTCTCAGGTTGAGCGCCAGTGTTAGAGGTTCCTTCATCGTTCGACTCTTGAAGCTCTTCAAGATCGATTTGCCTTCCACTGTCTCCTTGGCTTATGAGTTCTCGCTCTCAGAAAACCCCTCTCCTTGCAACGAAGACAACATTGTCACTCGGTCTGTAGAAGAGATATCCAAATCATTTCTGCGGGTAGCCGATGAAAATACATCGCTCACTACGAGGTTCGAGCTTGTCGTAAGTCTCTCGTCTTACGAAAGCCTCGCAACCCCAAACCTTGATATGTGCTAACGAGGGAGCTTTCCCTGTCCACATCTCGTGAGGTGTTTTGGCAACCTTCTTCGTAGGGACTAAGTTAAGGATATGGGGTGCAGTCTCTAAGGCATACCCCCAGAATGAGATAGGTAGTGAAGCACGACTCATCATGGAACAAACCATGTCTAGCAAGGTTCGATTACGCCTCTCAGCTACACCATTCAACTGCGGTGTCCTAGGTGGCGTCAATTGCGAAACTATTCTGCATTCCTTGAGGTAGTCGTGGAATTCAAGACTTAGGTACTCTCCACCTCAATCAGATCGAAGCATCTTGATTTTCCTGCCCAACTGATTCTCCACTTCTTGCTTGAACTCTTTGAACTTTTCAAAGGTTTCTGACTTGTGTTTGATTAAGTGGATATACCCATATCTGCTATAATCGTCTGTGAAAGTCACATAGCAGCGGTTCGCATCCCTTGTGGTCGATCTAAAGGGTCCACATACATCTGTATGTATGAGATCCAATAAACCCTCACCCCTCGCACAAGTGCCAGTGAAGGGTGACTTGGTCATCTTTCCAAGTAAACAAGACTCGCACACATCATCGTCCCTAAGGTTGAATGACTCCAACACTCCATCCTTTTGGATTTGGGCTATGCGTTTCTTGTTCACATGTCCAAGACGATAATGCCACAAGCATGCTTTATCCATACTATTGGAAGAATCCACACACAACACATCATTTCCTAAGTTATCTACAACCATCACTGTTTCATATATTCCATTACAAGGCAATTCTTCAAAATATAACACATTATTAAGATAAGCACAAATAGAACCCTTTTCATTATCAAAAGAATATCTAAAACCTTGTCTATATAAACCATGAAATGAAATGATGTTTCTTGCCATATTTGGCGAATAGCAACAATTGTTTAAATCCAAATCTAATCCATTACTAAGCACTAAGGAATATACTCCAATCTTGGTGACATGCGACGTTCTTCTGTTTCCCATGATCAGATTCATCCTTCCATGCTCCACATCCCTATTTCTTATTAGTACCTGCAAATCAGAACATATGTGAAAACCACATCCTGTATCAAGAACCCAAGAAGTAGCATGTGATAAACCATTAGATTTAATTGTGTAAATACCTGCGAAAGATGGCTTGATCTTCCCATCCTTGATGGCCTGCAGATATTATGGGCAGCTTCTCTTTCAATGCCCTATCTTGTGGCAGTAGTGGCACTCTGCCTCCTTAGGGTTAGAGTTGGGTTTAGCAGAACCAACTTTGGTTCCACTAGAAGAGGTGCCATCTTGGGACTTTCCCTTGTGGTGGCCCCGTGAGGGAGCCTTCCTCTTCTTACCCTTCCCTTTCCCTATTGCCAAGACAGGGGCAGCAGCGGGAGTTGGAGTTGATGCAACAGATTTGTCTTTGAGGTTGCTCTCAGCAGTCCTCAACAAGCCCTGAAGCTTGCTCAAAGAGACCTCTTCCTTATTCATGTGGTAGGTCATGTGGAACTGGCTATAGCAGGGAGGCAATGAATGAAGGATGATATCAATTGCCAGCTCTTCATCGAAGTTCACATTTAACTTCAGCAGGCGATCGACATGTCTCTGTATCTTTTACAGATGAGCGGTAAGGGACTCTCCATTACCCATTTTGGTATTGATCATCGAAGTGATGATCTCGTACCTTTCTTGCCTAGCGCTCTGGTGGTAGCGTTCCAGCAGATCCTGATGCATCTCATAGGGATATTTGTCCTCATAGGACTTCTGGAGTTATGCATTCATAGTCGCTAGCATGATGCAATGGACTTTCGTGGCTTCATGCTCGTGGGCCTCATAGGTCGTGATCTCTTTAGTGGTAGCAGTGTCGATGTCAATCTCCTTTAGCGTCTCATCGAGGATATATTCTTTGTCCTCGTAGCGAGTGACCATGCGAATGTTGCGGATCTAATTACTGAAATTGGTCCCATCAAAAATCACTTTCCCACACAAGTTCATGAGTGAGAACGAACCAGAGGAGTTTGAACCAGAAGCGTTGTTGTTTGCACTCGACATCTGAAAAGGAAAAAGGACAAAGTTGATTGGAAATGAATTTCCCCAATTAATCACCCAAATGAGAAATTAGGGCTAGCAACCAACAACATTATTCACAAATTAGAAAAGGGATGCCGTAATCTAACAAGTAAATAATTTGAAGTCAAGTGAATGTCGATTCACTAATTCTCCACCATGAAAAACGAAAAAGAGATTAAGTTTTAAACATATTTGAAAAACTCGTAGATCTTTTGAGATTCATTGAACTTTTCAATGGCATGTTTAAATCTCGATACGCCCCTCTAGTTTGTGACTGGGATGCCAAGGATCACAAAGCGGGTGTGAATAACCATGCAAATATACATGGTGCCCTCATTGTTACAGTCACCTATTCGATGTGTCGGTTAACCATACATGCTCCATCGAACTATGACAAACAATGAGTCACCCTTTGCCATCTTTGCTTAGAACCCAATTAATGTGTTGGTTAACCACACACGCTCCATTAACGTCTTAGGAAGGGTACAAAGTGTAATTTCATGGAATTGCATCAAATTCACTTTTGCCTAAAGTAATTAAGATTGGGAATTTGGTAAAAAAACATTTAGTTACTTTATATAGATTCATTATACTTTTAAATGAGGAAAGTTTGGCCTATCTTACCCGTTCGTCTAACGACCCTCCACCAATCATGGAAGCCGTGGGTGAGAATGGACACCCATTAAACGGCCATTTTATAGGCCATAACCTTATACCCCCTTATAGATCGGCTTCGTGAATGAGGCCTACTAACGGTAAGACTATCATTTAAGTTATACATATATATATATATATATATATATATATATATATATATATATATATATATATATAAATCTTATAATACTATAAAGTATAAGGTTGAATTTTAAAACTTGTAAAATTCTAAGGTTTGAAATTTAAATAGTTCAAATTAAACTCTTAATCACAAAACTTAAATTTGAAAACTTGAGGACAAGTTTTGCACTTTTTTCAAAACACAAAGGATCAAATAGCAAATAATATAAATTAACCAATTAATTTAATGATTACTTGCAAGATAATTCAACAATTAATTCAAATAATCAATTATTATCAAATAAGGAAATTATTATTTAAACAATTGGTAATTATCTTTTGTTTTGTTAAGGATATTGTCAAACAGGTGATAAAATTCGGATTTTATTAAACCAAAACGATTTAGGCAAGAATCCTTAAGCAAAACAGCAAGAAATCCTGAAAATAACTCTGACAGACGCTCCGACTCACCGAGTCCCTTTATGGACACGTCGAGCTCATCCTACTCGTCGAGTCCACAATGGGACTCGCCGAGTCTGTCAGTCAGGGGGCATAAAAACAATTTTTCAAAGCTTGAACAAATAAACAAGGCATCAATTCAATAGAAACCAATCAAAGCTCTGATACCACTGATGGGTTTGAGCCATAAGAACTTTCCTATGTCCACATGCAAACCCTAATGCTTGGATCTAGGTTTCTCTATAGAACATGCAATTTATCCAAGTCTTGCAAACCCTATATCTAGTGTATACAATTCGAATTTTACATAAGAAACTCAGATCTAGATGATTACCTCTTGTAGCTCGCTTGATTCTTCTTGTCTTGATACTTAGAGTCACAATTGTCTCTCCTCTAATGGCTTACAAACACCAACTAGCAAGAGGATGATTTAGAGAGAGGAGAGAGGTATGAAATCGGCTCTAGGGTTCCAAGGAAGCAAGTGTAGCCGATTTCCACAACCCAAGGGGTCTATTTATACTGTGAGCTTCTAGGGTTTCAGCCAAAACCCTAATGAACAACTTAATCACCAAGCAGCCCATGGAACCTTTTGGATTAAGGCCATGGACGAAAATATGATGGACTCCCATCATAATTTCGTTCACCCCTTGCTCCATTGGGTTTCCCAACCCAATAACTCAATTATCCAATAATTGCAGTTCAGTCCCTTATATTTAATTAATCTATTTTATTCACCAAATTAATTCTTATTTAATCTATGACTAATATTAATTAAATAATATGATTATTCCTTTAATATATTATTCTCATAATATATTAATAAATCATAATATCTACTCTCTCATCATAAATCACCCTGTCAAGTTGCTATGGTGAAGGCAACCTAAAAGGACCATGCACAACCGGGTCAAGTACTTACCAAATATAGTTACGGGCTTAGACACTAATCCAACATTTAGGACCATACGTGTATGTTAAGTTTGCAACTTTACATGGAAACCACACCCTAGGAGGTTAGATCTGCAATTTGGAGCTTTGGGTAGCTTAAAAACGTCTGGATGAGTAATGGACTGAAGGGACTCGACGATTCGCATAGCCGACTCGACGAGTCGGTTGAAGATTGCCTGTATTGGTTTTGCATGAACTCGGCGAGTCACTAAGAAGACTCGACGAGTTAGTTAAGGGTTTTCCCGACAATTGGACCCCGCATGGACTCGGCGAGTTGTCTGGAAACTCGGCGTGTCAATTAGGGTTTTTATGATTTCCTGAGTTCTTAAGGAACTCGACGAGTTGCTAGGTGCACTCGACGAGTTGGGTCAACATGGACTATTGACTTTGACTTTGACCAAGGGTTGACCAGTTGGACTTTTGAGGGTATTTTGGTAATTTGGGATTCTGATGGACTTGGTCCTATGGTGGTTATAGGTGGTTGAGTTCGTGACTGTGATTCGGGAGTTTGATCTTATCACTACAGTTCGACATCGTGAGGTGAGATCTTCTCATTATATCAACAGGGTCTACGGCACCAAGGCCGGCCCTTTATGATTTGTATACTGGTTATAAGATGGTTGATATGTTAATGATCTGTTAGATCGGTATCCTGGTTATAGGATGGTTGGTATGTTAGTGATCGGTTAGATCGGTATCCTGGTTATAGGATGGTTGCTATGTTAGTGATCAGTTAGATCGGTATCCTGGTTATAGGATGGTTGCTATGTTAGTGATATTTTAGATCTGTATGACTATTTGTACATGCTAGCTTGCGTATGATATTTATGTGCACATGTTTGTTTGATTGGGGGTTGGGTTGAGGCGGACATGCTTTGTGCTTAGGCCGACATACCCAGGGCAGACCGGATAGACTGCAGACCAGGGAGGGTATACTAGTCAGGCCGAAGGCCCGACGAGCGGTCCGGATAGGCTGAAGGCCCGCGAGGCGGTCCAGACGTGTCGATGGCTCGAAAAGCGGTCCAGATAGACTGATGGCCTGCGAGGCGGTCCAGTCAGGCTGATGGCTCATTATTCATGTTGTTGTTTATATGATATGGTTATATCTGTATGGCGTTGGTATTTTGGGAGAAACTCACTAAGCTTCGGGCTTACAGTTGTTGATTTTGTTTCAGGTACTTCTGATGATCGCGGCAAGGCGAAGGCATGATCGTGCACCTCCTTATGTTTTATTATTTGATTCTGGGGATACTCTGACACTAAACCATTTTGAAAAAAAAAATGTAATAATTATGGGTTTTTGAATGATTTAAAAAGCTTTAATTTGGCATGATTTTTTTATGGATGTTACACGATCATTCGTATCTCTTGCACTCAACAAGAGGTTTGCTGAGTCTTCAGGCACGTTGGATTGTCCTTTAGAGGTCGAGATTGCGGACGACCGATCCGTCCGGGCATCATATGTTTATAGAGATTGTGTCATGAGGATGTATGGCGATCGTTACCTCGTAGATTTGGTTCCTATTCCTTTGCGTGGGAACAAGGTCATCATAGGTATGTATTGGTTGAGCCCTAATGGGGCGGTGATCGACTGTGAGCAACAGTTGGTTCGGGTCAGGACCCCAAGTGGGGGAGTGCTAGTAATGCACGGTGAGAGACCGCAGCGTGGATTGGTCATGTGTTCAGCAGCGAGGGCCAGACGCTACCTTCATCAGGGATGTACAAGTTTTGTTGCCTACGTTATGGATACCCAGGAGGAGGGTAAGGCGACCTTAAGCGATGTGCCAGTTGTACGGGAGTATTCGGAGTTGTTCCCAGAGGATTTGCCAGGGATACCTTCGGAGAGACACGTGGAGTTCAGGATTGACCTAGTTCCGGGTGCGGCTCCGATAGCCAAGGCACTGTATCGGTTGGCTCATCTCGATATGCAGGAGTTGTCTACACAGCTGCAAGATTTGTTAGACAACGGATTTATCAGGCCGAGCAATTCACCTTGGGGAGCCCCGATTCTGTTTGTGAAGAAGAAGTATGGGTCTCACCCGATGTGTATAAACTATCGGGAGTTAAAAAAGGTAACGATGAAGAACTGTTACCCACTCCCGAGGATTGACGATCTCTTCGACCAGCTTCAGGGGGCATCTTGGTTTTTCAAGATCGATCTGCGTTCAGGCTATCACCAGATGAGAGTCAGAGATGAGGATGTACATAAGACTGCTTTCCGGACTCGCAATGGCCACTATGAGTTCGTGGTGATGCCATTTGGGCTCACCAATGCTCCTGCCGCATTCATGGATCTAATGAACCGCATATGCAGACCGATGCTGGATTGGTCTGTGATAGTCTTTATTGATGATATCTTGGTTTATTCCAAGACGCATGAGTAGCACGAGGAGCATTTGAGGGAGGTGTTGGAGACACTGAGGAGGGAGATACTTTTTTGCAAAGTTCTCCAAGTGCGAGTTTTGGTTGTGCGAGGTGCAGTTTTTGGGGCACCTCTTCAATCAGAATGGTATAATGGTCGATCCGACCAAGGTGGAGGTCGTGATGAGATAGGAGGTTCCGAGGTCTCCATCTGAGATTCGGAGCTTCCTCAGTTTAGCAGGCTATTATCGGAGATTCATCCAGGGTTTCTCCAAGATAGCGGTACCCCTGACCCGACTGACCAAGAAGTCGGTGACATTCCGCTGGGGGCCTGAGCAGCAGGCAGCGTTCGAGACTTTGAGGCAGAGGTTGTGCGAGGCGCCGATCTTAGCCCTGCCATAGGGCATTGAGGATTTCGTAGTGTATTTTGACGCGTCTATCTCGGGTTTGGGCGCAGTGTTGATGCAGAGAGGGCATGTCATCGCTTACGCATCGAGGCAGTTGAAGCCTCACGAGGCAAATTACCCAACGCACGACCTGGAGTTGGGGGCAGTTGTTTTTGCCCTCAATATTTTGCGACACTACCTCTATGGGGTCCGTTGTACCATTTACACATATCACAAGAGCTTGAGGTACCTGATGGACCATCCAAATCTGAACATGAGACATCGACGGTGGTTGGATGTGGTGAAGGATTATGATTGCGAGATCCTCTACCACCTGAGGAAGGCTAATGTTCTGGTTGATGCACTTAGCCGCAAGGAATTCGTGGCCCCGATCAGAGACATCTGCCTAAGGATGACAGTAGTGACTCCGCTTTTGGAGCAGATTCGGGAGGCTCAGTAGGAGGCTATAAAGGAGGAACACCGGAAGAGTGAGAGTAACGTGGGTCAGATTTCCTCCTTCGACTATGATAGCCGCGGACTATTGACACTCCATCGTAAAGTGTGGGTTCCGTACGCGGGTGATGTGTGCCAAATCCTGATGGTGGAGGCGCACAAATCCAGATTTTCCATCCATCCCGGGGCGACGAAGATGTATAGAGATCTCTGTCCTGATTACTGGTGGCCCTGCATGAAGCGGGATGTAGCCTGGTACGTCGAGAGGTGCTTGACCTACAGAAAGGTCAAGGCCAAACACCAGAGACCTAACGGAAAGACACATTTGTTGGATATCCCTATGTGGAAATCGGAGGATATTACCATGGACTTCATTACGAAGTTGCCTCGGACGGTGCATGGAGTTGACGCGATATGGGTCATCGTGGATTGGTTGACCAAGAGCACCCATTTCATACTGATTCAGGAGAGTATTTCGGCCGAGAAGCTGGCATACATCTACATCCGAGAGGTAGTAGCTCGACACGGGGTGCCAGTTTCCGTGATTTCTGACAGAGATGTATGGTTCACTTCTAGATTATGGAAGAAATTTCATGATGAGTTAGGTACTCGTCTGCACTTCAGCGCGTCTTTTCACCCGCAGACGGATGGTCGGAGCGAGCATACCATCCAGACCTTAGAGGATATGCTACGGGCGTGCGTTCTAGACTTCGGTGGTAGTTGGGATACCTACCTTCCCTTGGCAGAGTTTTCCTATAATAATAGCTACCACACCAGTATCGACCGACCTCTCTTCGAGATGATTTACGGGAGGAAGTGTAGGACCCCAATATGTTGGGGTGAGGTTGGTCAGAGGGTCATGGGGAGTACCAAGGTGGTACTCAAGACGACGAAGAAGATCCAGCAGGTCCGGAGTAGACTCCAGACGGCCCAGAGTCAGCAGAAGAGCTACGCCGACAGATGCCGATCGGACTTGGAGTTTCAGGTTGGGGATATGGTCCTTCTGAAGGTGTCACGTTGGAAAGGTTTTATCCGCTTCAGAAAACGGGGAAAGTTGGGCCCCATGTATATCGAACCTTTCAGGGTTATAGCCCGGGTGGGCAAGGTAGCGTATAGGTTGGATCTTCCGGAAGAACTTAAACAGATCCACAGTACTTTTCATGTCTCTCAGCTGCGGAAGTGTTTAGTGGATGACTCTACAGTTGTTCCTTTAGAGGATATTCAGGTGGATGATAGCCTGAATTACATCAAGAGACCAATAGCCATTCTCGATAGAAAGACAAAGGATATGAGGAACAAGAGGGTAGAGTAGGCGGAGGTGCAGTGGCAGCACCGCAAGGGCTCAGAATGGACGTGGGAGTCAGAGGTTAAGATGAGGGGGAACTACCCAGAGCTATTTCCAGATGCAGCAGACTTCGAGGATGAAGTCTGAAACAAGTGGGGGAGAATTATAACGCCTGGTTCCTGGTATGTATTTAAAATCATAATTTATGCACTTTTATAGAGAACTCAACGAGTTGGGAGCCCCAGACTCGTCGAGTAGAGATGATTTGGAACACGGTTTAAGAAACCTACTCGACGAGTTGGGAGGCCTCAACTCGACGAGTAGGCTGGCAAAAATGAAACCCTAATTTTCAGGGTTTTGTACCCTATTTAAAGGCCTTAATGTTTCATTGTGGCCTCCCTCATCGTCCCCTCAGTCCAGAGAAAACCCTAATCGTGCCTCTTTCCCCATTTTGTGTGTGTGTGAGCCTAAAGAGTGTTCTTTAGTGTTTTTCTTGAAGGAGTGTGAAGTTGGTGGTGCAAAGTTGAAGGGAGAAGCTTTAGATCCTGGATTTTCAGTGTTGTTGCAACCATATGGAGGTATAAAGTCGATACCTTGACTATTTATTTGCTAGATCTATTCTTTGGGAAGTTTATGGCCTTTAGTAGCTTATTTTGGAGTCATTCACAAATTCGAACATGTTATGAAGTTATGACTTTAGATCTAGACATTTCATGGCCTATTAAGACTTAAAGTTGTTGGATTAATGTCTAAGTCCATAACTATAATTGGTAAGACTTGACCCGACCCGGCATGGTCCATTTGGGTTGCATGGCATCATGCATTTGGATAGACTATAATGAGAGAAAAAACACTTAAGGTTGGTTAATATATTATAAGTTCTAATATATTAATAAGGTTATTTAATTAGTATTGATCAAGAATTAATTTGGAATTAACTAAGTGATCAAAAGGAGACTAATTAAATATATGGGTTGATTGTGTAAATCATTCATTCTTATATATGCGGGCTTGTGATCCAAGATTTCTTATGTTGGACTAAGTCCATGGGGTGACCCATGGATACTCCATGGAGCATAAGGAATGGATAAAGTTATGAGTTACATGGTGTAACCCTAATAGCCACCATATAAAAGAATCCCATGGCTCAAGAAATCGTGCACTAATGTGTGAATATGAGGGCTAGACGATTTCAAGGAGTGTTCCATTTTCTCTCAAGTCATTCCATGTGCATTTGGTGTTGTGTGAACCATTTGAGGTGTCACACTTGGGGCACTAGGCACTCAAGCTTCATGGAGACAAGCTACATCAAACAAAGGTATGTATTCTATCCATTTGATTACCCAAGTATCAAGTATTGTATGCTAGATAGGGTAATACCTTGGAAAGTTCATAATTGCATGTATAATAGAGAAAACATAGATCCAAGGTATTTAGGGTTGCATGTACACTTAGGAGTGTTAGAATGCGCAAAACCCATCAGTGGTATCAGAGCCAAGGCTTGTTTTCTTGTTATACTTGCAAAATTAGCTGAAAAATCGAATTGTATTAGTTTAAAAGTTATGCTAATTACTTGAAAAAAATTTGATGTGAATTATCTTTGTTCATATGAGTTTATTAGATTAATAGAAAAGTTAATTGATTATGTGTTTTCAATCCATTTTAATCTAAGAGTTGATTCTAAAATGTGTTTTTGTAACTTGTCCTCAAGTTATATGAAAAGTCACATTTAAGTTTCATAAAACTCATAAAAAGTTGGCAATGGTTACAAAAAATGAAGAGTCTTGTCCTCATTAAATGGTTTTATGACTCCATAACTTGTCCTCAAGTTATGGAGGTTCAAGAGTCACTTCATTAAATGATAAAATGTGTAACGTTAATTAGTTCCATAAGTTACAAAAATAAAGAAAAGTTACATTCTTTTATTAGTTTAAAGTCTTCCATAACTTGTCCTCAAGTTATGGAACTTGAAGAGTTTTTTTTAATTAAAACTACTTTAAACACATAAGTTATGGAATTAATTAGTTTTGAATATTTTCAAAACTTGCCCTCAAGTTTTGGAATTTGTAAAGTTTTCCCCATGAATACTTTACTTCCAAGTTAGCCTTTAGAATTTTAAAAGTTAAAATTCAACCCTTATACTTTATAGTATTATAAGTTAATAATAAATATATGTATAAGAGCAAGTCAGTCTTACCGTTAGTAGGCCTCATTCACGAAGCCGGTCTATAAGGGGGGTATAAGGTTACTGCCTATAAAATGGCAGTTTAATGGGTGTCCACTCTCACCCACCGCTTCCTTGACTGGTGGAGGGTCGTTAGCCGAACGGGTAGGACAAGGACTATAATTCTCCCTTCATTAAAAGTATTAATGATAAATACTAAGTAACTAAACACTTATAAATTCTCAATCTTAGTTACTTAGGAAAATGTGAATAAGGTGCTAATCCATGAAATTACACTTTGCACTTTGTTTAAACCGTTAGTGGAGCGTGTGTGGTTAACCGGCACACTAACCTGGATTTAACAAAGTAGGCAAAGGGTAACTTAATATTTATCATAGTATCGGTGGAGCTCGTGTGGTTAACCGGCACATCGATTGAGGGGTAAATATTAAGGGTACCAAGTATATTTGCATGGTTACTTCACACCTTGTTTTGTTATCCTCGGCATCCCAGTCACAAAACCTGAAGGGCACACTCGAGATTGAAACATGCCATTGAAAAGTTCAATGAATCTCAAAAGATCTAGGAGTTTCAAATCCAATTAAAAAACCTAATTACATTATTTCGTTTTTCATGGTGGAAATTGGTAAATCGTCATTTACCTACCTTCAACTATTTTATAACTCGGATTACGGCATCCCTCTTCCAGTTATAAATAGGTTGTTGGATCCTAGCCTTAATATTTCATATTGGGTGTTATATTAAGGACTTTAGATCAACTATCTTGAATATCTCCCAAAAGATGTCTAGTTCAGACATCTATGATCTTCCCAAATCTCTTGGAACTTTACTTCCTCCACCTCCTCCAATTATTCTCCCTAACCCACAAGTTCAAGGTCACTCAAGCCCTAATGGCAAGCAAGGTCTATGTGTGATCACATCTTAGAGATGAAGTCACATATGACAAGCTGGGAGAGTTGGGTGTCAAAGTCTTGAGAAAGTTGGATGTTCAATCACTTTCTAAGTCACATAGTGAGTTCCTTTGGGACTACTATGAAACAGACTATGACATGAACCTTAATGATCATATCTATTTGCTTGGTGCTGCTGAATCAGCAATGATTTGGAACGATAGTAAAGCAAATTTGATTAGAAGATCAACTTCCCAAAAACTTTATGGACAGTGACAATGGTGACACTGGAAATCCAGAAAAAGCATTCTCTTCCCAATGGAAAGGGATTGGCCATAGTCAACCCGGTTGACCAAATGGTAAAAAGAAAGGCTAAGTCTGAGATAGTCCCATTACCAAAGGGTCCATATGTTTATTTTACCAAAGGAAGGGGCGTTGATTGCAAAGCTGCCAAGTTTACCTAAGGATGTTAAAGTCAATAAGTCTGACTCTACTTCAGGTAGAGCCCATTATCTAACTCTGTTAAGTTTCTATTCTAAGATCCTCATTACATGATGTGACTGGGTCACATGTTGATGTTTTAAGAATCAAAGAATAGAGAGAAAGCTTAAAGGAAGTATATGCTGATTCTGATCGCGTAGGTGGATTTCGATCGCATCAGAATTTTGAAGCTGTTACTTAGGAGTTATGATATATTGCTTAGGAATAGATAACAACAAGTTTTTCCGTATGCATTTGCACTATAAGGATAAGTTTTTTCCGCAAAGTTTTAAAATAAAATAAAAGTTTTTAATTTTATATTTATTTTAAATATCCTTACAAGTGGCATTTGTGAAAAATGGTTGTTTATATGATTCCGTTGATAGCAATATTTGAAAAAAAAATGGACTTGATTCTTTCGTTTGTGGTAGTGTCATAATTTACCAAATAAGGAAAGATTCTCATTCCCAAGGTTTCAGTTGGATAGAAACTTGGAATCATGCAAGTTGAATAGTATGATGAATGAGAACTTTCAAGCATTAGAAAATTAAGACTTGTTCACATGGATGTGTGAGTCAAGTTAAGGACTAAAGGGATCGAGTACACATTCTTGTGCATTGGTCAAGTCCACCACAAAGCTCGTTAAGACTATTCGTCATGATTTACTAAATTTTAGTAAATATGATTATACTTACAAGTTTAAGTATAATTCTGAAACATTGGAAAAGTCTCAATGTATGGCAGAACGAATGGGAAGAATCAAATTATGCAGACAGATAAAAGTTTCTCAAATCTGAAAAGATGGGAGAGTACTTTAGTATCATGTTTTGTGATCATCTTAATGATTAAAGAACCACATCACAATTGGTCTTCTAAAGTTCATCTTAGTGCATTCTTATGACTAAGAAGAGGAGTCATGAATTGTTAGATCAGGAAGATGAGTCATACTTCGTTCCAAAACAATTCTTAGAGTCATACTCCTAGATTGTAACTTGAGTGACATATCTTAAAGAAAGGTTTAAAACACTTGTCAAATGTAAGAGTAAAAGTGTCCTACTCTTGTACATTTGAAATTGGTAAGTTGTGATGTTTTGGATAAAACAAAGACCAACTAAGGCCAATTGTGTGAAGTGTTTGTCTTGATAAAGAATCCGCACTATCTCTTGAATATTTGGCAAGATAGTCTTATATGTCAAGAGGATAGTGGGAGTCTTAAAGATCCTAAAAATAATTTCAAGAACTAATCAAGAATAAAACCTGAGGTTCTTCACTAGCACACAACTTGAGGTTTATAACCTATCGTGTTGACATATTCTGTGCCCATTCCAGTTAAAGTTTGCTTTGCATAGGAGTTCTGAAAGTTCTCAATTGGTTGCATAACAACTTGGAAGCAATGGCAGGCCCTGTACTGCCAGGTGGCAAGAAGTTAAGATTGCATAAGTTCAGTCCATATGAGTTTGGATTTGTCATTATCCTTGTCTTGTGACTGTGGTTTTGACGATTCACATGGATAAGAACACATACACCATAAAATCTAAGGGTCATAAGGTTTCTCTCCGATTCATGAAAATGATGGTGAGGAAACACTTCCACCAAGTAGATTTGAAGCAGATGGCAAAAGGTCTAAACAATTGAGACTATGATTACGGCATCCCTTTTCATAGTTCTGAAATTGTTTAGACACACATGCATGCTATCTAAGGAAAGGTGTATGATTTTGATAAAGTTTTATCAAAGCATCTCGTATCAGAAATCTGAACTTTGGTAAGGAAGTCAATAAGCTGATTTCTGAGTACATGTCAAAGCTAGTGGGAGCATAAGTGTTATGCTAATAATCATC
This sequence comes from Lactuca virosa, assembly GCF_052849685.1. NCBI lineage: Eukaryota > Viridiplantae > Streptophyta > Magnoliopsida > Asterales > Asteraceae > Lactuca > Lactuca virosa. The sequence goes on from NC_136434.1 coordinate 268,044,497, forward strand.
ATGTTAGTAGGAACATGATAATTATTGTTAGTGTTGCAAGTTAGCAATGTTAATTATAGAAAACAAAAGTTTCAATTCGTGAGGCTGCAGGGATTGAAAAAGTTGTTTTGCTATAATTAAGGGAGAGGATATACTTCATTTCAGTTCTAAAGGCTTAGATTGAGACCTTAATCATCTTTAGTCAAGAATATATATATGAATTTCATGTTGGATTGGTTCAACTTAAGGAAATTCTATATATTGCATTCTCAAAATTCGATTATGATTACGGCATCCCTCTTCATAGTCAAATTTTGAAAACATGGCAAATAAAAATATTGTAGCAAAAGACTGGTCTAGAATCATGTCTTTATGTGAGACATCATGAATCGTGTACCATTTGCTTTGGGTACAGGATCGATTGCATGTGCTATAATATTTGTCATTTCTAAATTTTTCCAAATGCCCAGAGGCATTAAGAAGGGAAAAGGTCTAGAATTGGATTTGACTAAAATGATTAAGCAATTGTCGAGGACAATCTGAGGTTTACCAAAGATTGGTTGCTCAGGGACAGTTGGAAGTATAGTGCTAATTTTGGAAGGACCATATTGACATATTCTGAAAAGAGGCATCTCTTATTCAGAAGTGATAGTCAAAATGAGAATATGGAGTTGTCTCCATAGGTGGAAGTTATCTGTGTAAGATTAGAAAACTTAATGCAAGAAGCATGTCCAAAGCAATGTACTTTGAATATGAGACTTAGTTTCCATGGAGTTGATCTCCATTGGAATACCTTATAATGACTGTTGACAAGTCTTTGTGACTTTGTACATATTCATTACAGGAGGGTCAGTGCATATAAGTTTAAAATCTAAACAGATTTCGATAAATGATAGGAATTTGAAATTCTCACATTTTTCGATAAGGATTTGGGAGTGTGAAATTAGAATCATTGAAATTATGTTCAATTGGTTTATTTCACAAAGTAAGGATCATAGACAAACATAGAGTGCATACTTGGTGTATGGCAAAGCTATTGTTTAAGAAAAACATAGTGTACATGCTTGGAGCATGGGACAACTAGTGTTTTTAATTCAAGTATAAAGTTGATAAAACCGAAACAATGAATAATGAGTAATCAGTATGGTGATAAATAAAAGTGTTTATTTATATTCATAGGGTTTGATACCATATTTGATTCATTTATTCTTGTGTTTCACTTTGCATGTTTTGACTTCCAGAATAACTAAGTCGCTCTTCCTGAATGATTAAGTTATTCAAACCATCCACAGTCGGTCATATGTTGGAAGTAGATATGAATCAAGACTGTCATGGGTTGGTTTGTAGAGGTCCAAGTTGGTGGACAAAGTGGTGCTACAACACTCATGAGTGCTCATAAGTTCTGAGTATTGGATTCAACCCACGCTCATTTGAATCACTTCATGGATTTTATCACGAGTGATCATGAGACGATAATATCTTATATTCTTCAAACCTAGAGATATGAGTTGTTACTATGAGTTGGTTGTACATTGATTGCACGAAAACGCATTCGGTAACTCGATGTTATAAAACGTGCCTTTGTGTATGATTCAACAAGTAGTAGAACAAGCCATATGAGTCGAAGTTTATCCATTCCTTTTTACCTTCGGGATAAAAGCGATATCTGTGGGCCCCTCGATGATTTAAATATGATACATGTGAGTGCTTGGCCAAGCCAGGACTGATTTGATTTGTTCAATCAGTCAGTCATCATGAATCGGAAATCGGGAAACAACAAATGGATAGAGAGAATGATTGATAATCCATGTCTCAGTCCATATGATATCTAGAATGGAGGAATATATGATCCCTTATCTAATGGACAAGTCATTGACAAAGGTCAGAGTTCATCGACAAGGTCAGAGTTCGACAGAAGCTTTTGAGAGCTACAATTGCTGATCGGTTCCTGAAGTCATACGCAATAATAGTTTTAGACTTATCCAAGTGGGAGACTGTTGGATTAATGTCTAAGTCCATAACTATAATTGGTAAGACTTGACCCGACCCGGCATGGTCCATTTGGGTTGCATGGCATCATGCATTTGGATAGACTATAATGAGAGAAATAACACTTATGGTTGGTTAATATATTATAAGTTCTAATATATTAATAAGGTTATTTAATTAGTATTGATCAAGAATTAATTTGGAATTAATTAAGTGATCAAAAGGAGACTAATTAAATATATGGGTTGATTGTGTAAATCATTCATTCTTATATATATGGGCTTGTGATCCAAGATTTCTTATGTTGGACTAAGTCCATGGGGTGACCCATGGATACTCCATGGAGGTTAAAATCCATGGAGCATAAGGAATGCGTAAAGTTATGAGTTACATGGTGTAACCCTAATAGCCACCATATAAAAGAATCCCATGGCTCAAGAAATCGTGCACTAATGTGTGAATATGAGGGCTAGACGATTTCAAGGAGTGTTCCATTTTCTCTCAAGTCATTCCATGTGCATTTGGTGTTGTGTGAACCATTTGAGGTGTCACACTTGGGGTACTAGGCACTCAAGCTTCATGGAGACAAGCTACATCAAACAAAGGTATGTATTCTATCCATTTGATTACCCAAGTATCAAGTATTGTATGCTAGATAGGGTAATACCTTGGAAAGTTCATAATTGCATGTATAATAGAGAAAACATAGATCCAAGGTATTTAGGGTTGCATGTACACTTAGGAGTGTTAGAATGCGCAAAACCCATCAAAAGTTTCTAGCTTTATCAAGTCTTGGCCCTCCTCCATGCCCTAGGTCCCTTATGAAGCTTAGTTTTAGTGTTTTTAGCCTCTTGATACCATGGATGGACGTAACGTTAGCAACTTTACATGGTATCTCAGCTAAAGGGGACCATATCTATGGTTTGGAGGCATTAGACTCACTTGGAAGTGACTGAATGAGTTAAGACCAAGGAAAACTCGACGAGTTGTTTACCCAACTCGGGGAGTTGGATCGTGGTCCCTCGCCCTTTTGATTACTGAGCAAACTCGGCGAGTTGAAGATATGACTCGGCGATTTGGCTAGGGTTTTCTCGGTTTTTCTAAATACTGAAGGAACTCAACGAGTTGATGGATGCACTCGACGAGTTGGGTCAACATGGAATGTTGACCTTGACTGTTGACATTGACCATGGTTGACCAAGTTTGACTTCTGGGGGGCAGTTTGGGTATTTCGGGATTTTTATGGATTGATCACTTGGTGAATGTAGGCAATAAGTAGAGAGATGATATTCGGAGTCAGACCTTAGCAAGTTCTATGCAGCTTTTGAGGTGAGTTACCTTCCCGGTATGAGTGGGTCGAAGGCACCAATGTCGGCCCACTAGTAGTGTTACAGTAGAGATGATTGTCTTTGTTATAATTTTCTGGTATGCCACTATATGTTGAGATGTATGTGCTTGTATGTTATGTTATTACGTGGTAGTGGTAGGGGTGAAATAGTCCCCGTAACCGATCGAAATGACCGAAGGGATAGGCCAGCACCTAGATATGCTAGGCAGTATGTGATTTATGTGTATATGCTAGGATATTATGTGGTAGTGGTAGGGGTGAAATAGTCCCCTTAACCGGTTGAAAGAGACCGAAGGGGTAGGCCAGCACCTAGATATGCTAGACGGTTACCGGTTGAAAGATACCGAAGGGGTAGGCCAGCACCCTGATATGCTACGCGGTTACCGGTTGAAAGAGACCGAAGGGGGTAGGCCAGCACCTAAATATTCTAGGCAGTATGTTTATTGTATGGTATGTGGTATGATGGGGGAACTCAGTAAGCTTAGTGCTTACGGTTTTGAGTTTTGGTTTTAGGTACTTCTTCTTCGAAAGGAAAGGAGCTGACATGATTGCAGCGCATCACACCATGATTTCCGCACATGAGATCTTTGGGAGTTATACTCTGATGTTGTTTTATTATGACATGTTTTGATTATTGACATATTGGTTTTGACATGGGATGGCACTATGGATGTTTTAGAGTATTGGTTTTATAATTACTTAATTAAAAATGAAATTTTTGGTCTTAAATTTTGGGATGTTACACATATATACATATTAATATGCATCATGTGTGTGTGTGTATAAATATATACATATTCATATATATATATATATATATATATATATATATATATGAATATGTATATATTTATATGCATATGTATACATTATATGCATTTATGCATATGCATATACATATGCATCATATGCATATGTATACATTTATATGCATATATTCATATTAATATATGCATGTGTATACATTTATATGCGTGTATGCATATTAATATGCATCATATGCATATGTAACATAAGTATGTTGCTATTATCTGATGTTTGTTTTTTATATTTTTTGTTCTTTCAGGTGGTATAAAAAAGGAGCTAGTTGTAACAAACAAGAGGGTAAGTCCATTCTTTCAAAATTTCTCATGTTTACATTGACTCCCCTTATTTCTTTACTCTGATATTTCCGAATTTTCGCTTTTTGAAAAGATAAAAATTAAAAAAAAATTAAAAAAAAATTAAAAAAAAATTACTTTTCAACTTTTCTTATTTACACAATTGATAGGAAAAAAAATGAAATATTGTGCAGATATGAACATGTTATGATATTATAATTTTTTAGTGATGAATTTATTCTCATAAAACATATTTGGTATTTTCTAGTTCCTTTTGACCAGTCATTGGTTGTTGTCACACCCCGAAACCGATGGTGGAAATGTTCTGGGGCGGACTGACGTCATGCGTAGTATCACAACAGTTGTATCATAGCAAGCATAGTAAACACAACCAAACATTGAATAAATATATGAAAATATTTTTACATTGTCTTAATACATAGATTTGTTCATATCAAAAGCAAAATAGAAAGACGCGACTCTAACACTTCGACTTCTCCGAGCTCCTGGAAGTACCTGTCTACTAATTCCCTAAGAATACAAGCAGTTTTAAAATATCAGCATAAAGCTGGTGAGTTCATGAGCAGTTAATTCTGGTGAAAGAAATGTTTCCTTGATTCTTTGAAAAGTTATTTCCCCAAGAAAATCCCATATTTTCTTATGAAAGAGGTTTGATTATCCATTAGTTACACATTAAACAGACTGTTTATGAAAGATTAAGTTATCCCAGAAAATACCATGTTTTCTTAAAGATTGATAGTTGATTATCCATACGCGAGTATCTACCATACTCGGACAGCAGTTTTCTTTTCAAAGCTCTGGTTACACCCAGAGGAGTATATTAGCCGTATTTTCGAAGCTCTGGTTACACCCAGAGGAGTATATTAGCCGTATTTTCGAAGCTCTGGTTACACCCAGAGGAGTACATTAGTCATATTTTCGAAGCTCTGGTTACATCCAGAGAAGTATATTGGAAAAGTAAATTCTCGTTACCTAATTTGTGAGTGCCATAACCGTACTGAGACTGGATAAGGCGCGTAAATGGGCCAGTATCTTTTATGACTTTGTCACCCCTGAACCAAATGGTTCCGCTGTAGCTAGCAGCGAGGGTGTGGGATAGTCAGTCCCATATAGATCTATACACAATAGTCACGCTCTCCCTCCAAGAGATTCTGGTTATAAGTCGTAGTCCTCCACTCACGAATCCGGGGGAGTGTTACCGAGGACATGTCTCAAACTTAGCCTAACAAACTTACAAATAACAATGTTGAAAATCCTGTTTATAATTTGCGTGAATCCTTTATGAAATAATACATATTATGATAAGGTTCACAAGTTCCTTGCTTTAGATTTGAAAACTGTTTCTACGAGTTGATTTCTAAATCGAGTGGTAAAACGGTTTTCTGTGTTTGAAAGCATACTGAACATGAAATTATTTTAAACAAAATAATATATTTGAGCACAAGTTTCCTTGTACTTTTTCTTGTATTCCCCCCCCCCCCTGAAAACATGAAAAACTCGGAAAAGTATAGGGGTATGAACTCACCTGAAGTGAGTAACTCGAAAGAGAGATTGATATAGGATCGTCGGGTATCGAATGAAGTCGTGAGCACAAACGGATCCTAGTTTAACATGTAATAACATATATATGAATACACTTAGGGTATATAGCTACTACTAAACACATGGACACACCTTAGGGACATGAAAACACTTAGAATTAAGTGTTACAAACACCTATTGAAGTCCCTAAATGAGTGTAGGGCTTTAGATTTGAGTGTAAGGCCACCAAACTCGACTTTTATGTGTGTGCGGTCAGGTGTACGGCTAGGGTGTGCGGCCAGGCTGTGTGTGCGGTTGCACACAGGAGTGTGCGGCCGTACAGAGGGTGTGTGCGGCCGTACACAGGAGTGTGCGACCGTACACTCCTCATTCATGCCCAAAATGTCGATTTTTAGGTGTTTCAAGGCCAATACCAAGTCCAACTAGCAGATAGGGGTTCAAACTCTCACTTTGGAGGGTTTTTGAGGTGTGTACGGCCACCTTATGAAGGTGTGCGGCCGTACACCTTCAAAGGATGAAGAACACGAAGAACACTATGAGTTTTAGGCTTAGATTCAGGTGTCTTACCAATATAACAAGTTGAATGATGGAGTACTTCACGTTTTTGAGGCCCTTAGAGTGTTCTTGGATGAAGTTTCTAGAGAGAGAAAGTAGAGAGAGAAAGTTAGCTTTGAGAGAGTGGGAAAAGGGGTGTAAGGTTGGCTAAGTGTTCAATATATATAGGGTCGAGTGTGAGGCTGGAGGGTGTGTGCGGCTGGCTGGCCGCAGGCGCGGGTATGCGGCCGCACACACCTTCTTTGGTGTGTTTGGCCCGATTTTGTGATGCTACACACTTTCTAACCCTTCCTAAGACTCATATCTAGGTTATACTAAGCCTAGAACACTCATATAGACCCACATTTTCGTTATAAGATAGCAAAACGAAGGCTGACACTCGGCTGAGTTGAATAGTTGAACTTTACACGACAAGGATTTTCGGGTTGTCACAGTTGTGGACTTGTAATATTACATGTGATATCTATACTTACAGATGGTAAGGTTGCTCACATTCCTTATCGAGATTCAAACCATACACAACTCTTGCAATCTTTCCTTAGTGGCCATAGTCGAGTTTCTATAAGTTCAAATATTATCTTCTTATATCTTTCAGTAGCCTTGCAATCAACATGTTTCTTATTAAAGTAACTACAAAACGGTCCCTAGACATATGTTCAAGTTATAGTTTTTGTCCCTCTCATCTTTTGAGCATTTTTTTGTTAGCTTATATGCATTGTGACACCTTCCTGAAGCACTACAGAGGAAACACATACTACCCTCAGACATGAAATGACTATAATACCCTTTTTAATTTATTTTTCATTTATTTTTTATATTTTTGATTATTTTTAATTATTAAAAAGTTTTTTAATTAAATTTGTGGGTCCACCTAATCCTTTTAAAACATTAAACCTAATACATGTGATTAAAATAATATGAATTTTAACATACACTAATCACATGTTTTTTGAATGTTTTAAGTTTTTCTACAAACATAAATCACAATTATTAGCTCCATACTAAATAATTTTGATTTATACTTCATAAATGCAGTTACAATGCAAGAATCAACGTTTAATGATCAAAATAAGTTCTACAAAGTGGCAATTTTTACTTTTTCAATAAACAATATTTTAAACATAACTCTATTCGAACTTACAATGCAAGAATAACCGTCTAATGATCAATATAAGTTCTGCAAAGTGACGATTTTTACTTTGTGATGCGCAATACGTTAAATCTAACTCCTTTCAAACTCAAAACGTTAAATAACTAATCTGATTACTAGAATATATCAAAATAAGTTTTGCAAAGTGACAATTTTTACTTTTTTGATGAACAATGTGTTAAACCTAACTCCTTTCGTTAAATAACTGATTCGATTACTGGAATAGATGAAATAAATACAAATGCGTGTGTTTAATACTAAAAAAAAGTTAAACAAATTGAAGAATTTTAACTTTTGATAGAACGAACTGTTAGACTTAACTTCTTCGACGAATATCCAATTACTTCTCTATAATATTCGACAAACAAAACATAGTGAATTTAGGAACAAAAATCGTAGAAATCGCTTAGATTTAGAAACAATTTCGTAAAAATCGTAACAAATCATTATGTTCTCAATGGACAATCTCGACCAAAGTTACGTCAAACATGGAAACAAAATCAGATGAAAACTCGTTCATAACATCAAATTTACGAAAATACCCCTAAGCTAATTAGAAAAAGGAATGCGCGTGTTTTCAATGTCATAGTCTAAATTTTGTTCTCAAATGTTTTCATTTTAAAAAATATTCTCATTTGAATATATATATATATATATATATATATATATATATATATATATATATATATATATATACAGTGTTGCAGAAATTGGCCTAATCAGCTGATTAATCGGCGATTAATTGCTAATCGGACCTACACCGATGAGATTTATTGCTAATCGGTCACTATAATCGGGTTTGGTCAATAGGATGCTCCATGGATGCTCCATGGTGTTTATAGAACCCATGGGTCATGGAAATGAAAAGTCATGACAATTAGGGTTTACATGGTGTAACCCTAATTGTAACACACTATATAAGCCTCATGTTATTCACCAAAATCGGCCACTATGCATACAAGTGAGGGCTAGCCGATTTCAAGAAGTGTATCATTTCTCTGTAAGTCATTCTAAGTGCATTTGGTGTTGTGTGATACATTTGAGGCATCACACTTGAGGTGCTAGGCTCACAAGGTTTTTAAGGAATCCAAACTACTACACGGTATGATTTCTTACTATCTTTTATGATTAAAAGTACCCCATGTATGCTAGATAGGTTATGAACCTTGGAAAATCAATTTTCCATGTATCATAGATAAAACATAGATCCAATGTTTCTAGGGTTGCATGTACACCATAGGAGTGTTAGAATGCTCAAAACCCTTCAGGTCGGATGTGCGACTCTGCCCCAGATCCACAACCAAACAAGGAACAGGATATAGGGCGGAAACACACATACTAAATCTGCATAATCATAATTATATACCACCCTCGTGTATACACTTAATAGTGATAGGTGGGTTGTATTCGTCCTTAGCCTCTGTGCTTGAACTTGATCTGTTGGACGAGTGGTAGTTCGGGAAGGTCTAATGAGTATAAGGTCGTCAAGGTTTCGGAGGGCATGGTACTCTTCGCATGAGTACTTTGGGGTTTAGAAAACAAGAGACAATACTGAGGTCTAGGTCGGGTTGTCGTTACGAATGATGAGGGTTTCGTGAATTTGGCGGTCAAGGTGATGGAAACATATGAACTTAGTATGGTGAGGACCACGCCAATCCATGACGAATGATGACAACGGACTCTTTACAGAAACAAAACTTAGGTCGATTTGAACGAAGCGTTTGTTATACGATGGTGTATTCTGCGTGTGCTCGACAATGTACTCTGTGTAGACTTTCTAGTGCTTTCAGTTTTCTCCTTGATATTTCCACTGCCACAAAATCATACCGCAATGAGTGAGTACTAACAGTGAAAGTGCTTTGATAACTAGTGTCGATACTCTATATTATGATCCTCCTTGGTACCTCTATGATCGCCTGACATATACAAGGTATGTATAATTAAGATGAATAAGACGGTCGACTGAGTGACTCTGCCCTAAATCCACAACCAAACAAGGAACATGAATTGTGGCGGAATCACTCACTCTGAGTCTGCAAAATCTTAGCTATGCATAACCCTGATGTACATACTAAGCCATCATAGCTTCCCTGAACGGATCTTTAGTTCTCTTATGAATGATGTGACTTGTTCAGATGAGTGAGTTATTATAATTACTTGTAAATGTTTCCCCAAGTTTTAATCTTATATAAATATAAATTAAATTTTAAAGCACTTCTTATTTCGAAGACGTACCACTGGTCGCTGGGGACTCCGGGGTAGTTTCTCCTGCGGTGATCATCAGAATTTGTCCATCCGCACCTGAGTTCTTCGTTATCGGGCAGTCCCTCTTGTAGTTCCCAGTCTCACCACAACCATAGCAGGCCTGGTTTACTTCAACTCCGGGGACTTGGGAGATCGGTTGTGTCGGCGCCCTGCAGAAACGGGCAGTGTGTCCCTTTCTGCGGCAATTCATGCATTGCATTTCCCGACATGCTCCGGTGTGGTGATAGTTACACTTTCCACACTTCGGGAGGGTTCCAGCATATCGACTGACAGGTGCTGGAGTGGCAGGTGTTGTGGCGGCGTGTACAGTAACTACTTCTTGTTCTTGCGGGGGTTCCTGTGTTGTTCGCTCCTTCCTCTTTTTCCCCGACTTCCGTTTATAGTCCCCTCCCTTTGATGGCTCGGGAACAGGGACCACCACACCATGGCGGACTCCATGGTCAATGAGTCGTTGGGCCAGGCGTTTGGCACTATCGAATGTAGTTGGGTTAGAAGACAGTACATCCCCTTGAATCGGCGTAGATAACCCCCATATGTACTTTTCTATCTTCTTACTCTCCGGAATAACCATCCTGGGGCACAGTTCTGCCAGGTCGCTAAACCTGTCAGTGTAGGTCACTATATCTGAGCCGACCATGGTATGCTCCCATAGCTCTTGTTCCAGCGTTTGAACTTCGCCCCTTGGGCAATATTCTTCCAACATCATCTCTTTTAGGTTCTCCTAACCTATCGAGTTAGCCACTGATAGGGTCAGTGACTTAACATGGCTATTCCACCATGTTAGGGCTCTGTCGGAGAAGGTGCAGGCAACAAACTTCACTTTTCTCCCTTCTGGGCACAGACAGATTTCGAAGACCGAATCTGTCTTCTCGAACCATCGCATCAGAGCAATGACTCCCCCATTTCCATTAAAGGATTTGGGTTTGCAGTTCATGAAGTCCTTATATGAACACTCCCGTGGGTGTCCATGGGTAACTACTGGGTTAGTTAGGTGGGTACCGCTACCAGATCCACTGGTATTACTTGCGTGAATGTGAGTTATAGCAGCTGTCACTGCGGCCATTATCGCTGCTTGGAGAGCTGCAGGATCAAATTGTGGTGGTGGATTCTCTGTTGTGTTGTTGACTACACGCCTTACAGGTCTACCACGAGGCATCTTTTGCTTAAAAGAATGCAAAGATGAGATGAAATGAGTCTATAGCAGTGGTTATAAGCCGAAAGCTGAATGACTAAGTTATCCTAGTTCTGAGTGTATCTAGTTCTGACTTTCAAAGGGTTCTGGAAACAATTCATAAAGAGAGTCTATATAAAATAAACTTTATGAATCAGAAGTGGCTATCCTCGAATGAATCTCTGTGAATTGAATATTGATACTGGCTGCATGAAAAGAAATAATCCTAACACATAGTGTGAGTAGTGAAATCACTAGCTCGCTAAGTCAATTAAGGTTATTATTTATTAGTGTGACACATAATACGTTTTAGTTTCTCCGGCTGATCCCTCCTTGGAAAACTCTTCTTGAATCTCTTTTTGTTTCTCCTCGGCTCCTTTACTGACTGTTATGATAGAGTGGTTACACCTATCTGGGTTTATCGTGCGAGAATGGAAGTGTCTAGAGAATCTATGAGATTAAGTGAAACATTATGGGGTGATCCTTACCGGGTCCTCCTGTAATTGCGCAATGTTTAAGTGTTGTATATAATTCAAGATTAAATAGACCTTCAAATAAGTGATCCTACTCTAAAACCACAACCAAACAAGGAACAGGAAGTAGAGCATAGATCACAAATTCTAAGTCTATAAAATCTCAATTATATAAAACCTTGGAAGTATACACTCCGGAATTATAGACCTACCAGAAGGGTCTTTTAAATTCTCACATAAGTTATTTATAGTGCCTAAAATACTCCTATAGTATTTTAATGTAATAAACTTGGTATGTTTTAAACTTGTTGTTGTCTTATAGTATCATAAAATACTCCTATAGTATTTTAACTTTATGTTCTGATCTAGAATCCCTTGAATAGAGTTTGGTACGTTTTAAGACTGTTGCAACACCACATCACTACCAAACACATGTCGGTCATATCTCAAACGAATATAGTTGATCAGGCTATATTGATCCCAAATATGATTACATAACTATCCAGGTTTGGCCGCAGTGTCCAACCTTTAAATACTTCTGTTTCGTTCTTCTTGTGATACTTGTTCTAGTATGTATATCTGTATAAGCATGTATGTATACTTTTATAAAATATTGTTATATTGTTAAAATATACTTTTAGTCAGAGCACTTCGGCCCCATTGCATTTATAGTTGTATATCTTTTATAGGTTGATATACTTAGTTCACTATAAACAATGCTCTGATACCAATCTGTCACACCCCCAAACCGGAACAACGGAAACGTTCGGGGCGGAGGACGTCATGTTTAGTATCACAACACATGCATCATAGTAATCAAAGTAACAAACAACCATTGCATTAATTATTAAAGTGTTTACAAAGTATGATTTACAAAAGATTGACTACGAAAGTAAATAACAAAACAAGACAAGAAGCTATTATGCTCCATCTTCGGAATCCCTGTGCGCGTACCTGTCTACTATTTCCTGAGAATACAAGTTATTTTGAAAGAGTAGATCGGCATTTAAGCTGGTGAGTTCATAAGTATTTTAGTGTCAGAAGTTTGCATTAGTTTAACGAAAAGTAAACTGTAAGTTCTTTTTAGAAAAGTTCGTCTGTTCCTCCAGAAAATCCTATATTTTCTGATATGATGAATGAAAGTAAAAATGACTCAACAATTCCTTCTATGAGTACTAAATGGATACAAGTTATATACAATTTAGATTAAACAGACAACTGATTGGGTGAATCTGCCCTAAGCCCACAACCAAACAAGGAACAGGGAATGAGGCGGAAGTCACACATCCCATTGTTTGTTAGATCTTTACTGTATATAACCCTGGCGTATTCATTTGGTACTTACAGAGTTAACTGTAATAGTTCTTTATATTTGATAAAAACATTCTTTAAGAAAATCATATATTTCCTTTAGTAAAAATGGTAACCACAATAGTTCCTTCTATAATCACTTAGTTTATACTAGTTATATATAATCTAATATCAAAGGGACAATTAATTGTGTGAATCTGCCCTAAGTCCACAACCAAACAAGGAACAGGAAATGAGGCAGAAAACAGACATCCAACTACGTGTCGGGTATTAATTATATATAAGTCGGATGTATAAACTAAGGTATTATAGAATTAACCGCTAAAGGTCCTTTACGTTATACTGGCTTAATAAGTGGTATTAAACCCTTTTATAAATAAGTTTCTAGTTTCACCAACTAAATTGTGAACCGTTGTTTTTGGTAAAACGCTATTGTTTTCAGAAAATACAATCAAATCTATTTACCTTAAAAAGAATGATGTTAACCATCGAAAATCCTATTTTTTCTATAAAAACCGACTGGATGTCCATGATGTTCTAAGTTTGAAAAGCACAAGTATACTCCCTATACTTACTACAATGATGTATGGTTTTGTTGATATGTTAAACTGAATAAAGACTTGGTTTTTCTGGATACCTGATACGACGATACTACCCTCCTATGATTACCTAATACATACGAGTTGCATATAACCGAGATCGAATAGACAGTTGAATGGGTGAATCTGCCCTAAGCCCACAACCAAACAAGGAACAGGAAATAAGGCAGAAAGCACACATTCCACTGTCTATCGGACTTCAGTTTTATCTAACCCTAAAGTATACATTGGGTAATCACATAGTTAGTATCCCTCGAGATTTGTTTATGAAAAGTGTATTACTACGTAAATATATCGTTGTTATCTATTTGTGAGTTTTACAACCATACTAATTGGACCGGTTAAACCTGACGTATTGTAGACGTCGAAAATAATATGACATTTGTCACCCGCAGACTTGCCGGTCTGACTGTAGCTAACAGTGAGGTGCGGGATTGTCAATCCCGTATAAATCTATACACAAATTCACGCTCTCCCTCCAGGAGACTCTGGTCGTAAAGGTAGACTTTCGCTGGTACTTATATGAGTACTAGAAGACGTGTCTCACAAGTTAGATTAACGACTTTACAAGTAATAATGTGGAAAACCCTTTTTATAATTAACAGATAAGTTCATATAAATATCCTTTTTGTTCCTTAAGTTAAGCTTATTAAAGTTTATAAGCTTATGTCTATGTTCTATTCAAAGTTTCATGTTCTATATACAGTTCATTGGTACAAAGACAAAATAAACAATTTATATTTTATAACACAACATTTCTTGTGTTATTCTTGTATTCCCCCCCCCCCCCCCTTAAAAGCATTTAAAACATTTAAAAGATTGATTTTGGGGGTATGAACTCACCTTATTTGGGTGATTCAATTGAAGATTCGTGTAAGGATGAGAAGTTCCACGAATGAATTCCCGAGACACAAACGAGTCCTAAATGACATATAATGGCATATATATAGGCATGTAATTAGTGTTTAAAACAACTAACATGCAAGAAAACAACCTTAGGGACTAGGAAACACTTGAAATGAAGTGTTAGAATCACATGTGTTAATCACAAGGAGTTTACGGCCACACTATAAGAGTTTACGGCTATAGGGATGAGTTTACGGCCAAGGTGTTTACGGGCAACACATGAAATAGCTAGGGTTTACGGCCATGACTTAAATCAAGAAGGGTTTACGGCCATATGAAGAGTTTACGGTCGTAAACTCTTAATTTTCATGCTAAAATGGTCGATTCTTGGATGCTAATCACGAGCTTCTACTGGATAACAAGTATATGGAAAGGATACTTACGATTTGGAAGCTTGAAGGGGTGTTTACGGCCCAAAGAACTAGTGTGTGTTCTTGGTTTTCTTGGTGTTCTTGAAGATCTAACCCCAAAAAGAGATGAATTCACGGATGAAATCATGGGGTTCCACTAGATCAAGAAGGATATCAACTTATAAATGAAATAATCACTTACGAATTTGACGAGAAATGGAAGTGTTCTTGATGATACTTGAGAGAGAAATGAGTGTTCTGGACTTGGAGATGTGAGAAGTGAAGAAAAATGAAGGAATATCATAATTAAGGAGTAAGTTCACGGCTAGACAAGAGTTTACGGTCGTAAGCTCTAGTTTACGGCCGTAAACTCCTTGTGATGGAGTTTTCCGGCTTGAATGCTGGACAATGAACTCTAGTAGATACTTCCTAACACCCAATCCTTGAATGTACTAGGCTTAGAACACTCAAACATGCCCTTAACAAAGCTAAAAGATAGCAGAAACAAGTCTGACTTTTGATTGCTTGGATTGACTTTACAAGGCAGAAATTTTTGGGTTGTCACAATATGGCTTGGGATCTCAAGTCTTCGGAGGAAGCAACCCTAACAAAACCCTATAGAAATCGATTTGACATCCCTAACAAAACCACGTAGAATCCAACAACTATAATGTCTACCTTTCCATGCCTTTCTTTGTCGAAGTTGTAGCGCGCTACAAAGAAAACCTATTGTCCCCTTTAATCGGAAAACCAATCAACCTCTACCAACCTTCCCTTTTGTGAACTCACCTTACCACCTTCACTTTAGCCACAACAACTATTGACCATTGTCATCCACCACTGAGTCGCATATACTATGCCTCACATCCCCAACTATGCATATCGATGTATCTTATTGTGTGTATAACCATAAGCCCTAACTATGCCAGATCAACGTAGGTCTGACTTCACTGCTTCAAGACGATGGACTGACAGGAAGAAATAACGAATGGAGGGGAAAAAAGACGGAGACGGTGAGGTGGGCCTCAAGAACATTAGTCGCCGATTGATTTTACAAGCATTTTAGCTTTATCAGCGTTTGATAAACATCCACCCCTACATCGCTAAACCCTTGCGCATCATACCACCCTCTCCACCATTTGCAATCCAAATTGAAAGAGAGAAACCATGGGCCCGTGTTATGAAATCATCTAAAGCCACTAAAATCATTGTTGTAGAAGATAATGAACAATGCTCGATTTTGATTTCTAGTTTTTGGGATTTGGAGGGTAAGTTGAAGTTCATTAGAGCCAAACAACACCACCATAGCAAGGAAAGAACGAGCAAGATCACAAATTCGCACAAGGATTTAGATACAGTGGAGCATGACCACAAAAAAACGTTGATAAAGAAATTAGACAAATTTGGGGCTACAACGAGGTGGTTTGGTTAGAGAAGATGAATTACGTGGGAGGGGGGTTGCTTCATACATGAGAGAGAGAGATGTAGGCCCAAATTAATTAATTATTTTCTTTTTCGTTTAAATTAAATAGAAAAAAGATATCAAAAGGGCATTTTAGTATTTTCAATTTTCCAAGGGACCAAAATTACAAACAAACATGATCAAAAGGATCATGAAACCAAAAAATTCGAGGTTTTGACTAAACTCAGAACAAATGCATACAACATTGACCATTTTTGCAGTTTTCTCTATAAGTTAATATTACCTGGGACATCAAATTAAAAGCTAATAAGTTTATTACGTAGTTAAATACATTAGAAGATGATCATAATTAATATTACATTAAATCAATAACGCTAGATATATCAAATACCTCGCCGATTAATGAGTTAATCGTATGGACTCATAGAGATCCGAATAGAGTTGCTGCAACGTAAGAGCCAGGAATCTCGGAGAGAGGAACTCGTAACTCTTGGATCGGTCTGTGAATTTCTAAAAGTCATTCCACATGATGTTCGAAAGATTAATTGTTGAATCTCGGCCACTGAAGATGTTGTAGAAGAGGTTTAACCAATCTTTGTTCATCATGTTTGATTCGCCATGTTTTTCAGAGAACCCTTTCATGATAATATGCATTAACACAGTCCACATCCCAGGAACGGCTGACTTCTTGAAATCCTTGGATACATAGGTACCCTTTTAAACCCTATGTCGTTCAAGAATACTTGAAATTGATTTGTGTTCGGTTCAGAAACAACAAATCCTTCCTGATTTTCACCAACACCAACTTCTTTGAGGAATGTGCATATGGTAATAGTTGTGATTCTTTCATATGTGATCATAACCTCAATATGATCATCTTTAACATGAGTTCTTTGAAAGGCAGTAATAAGAAGTCAGAGGGAATTTAGGCTTTGGGATTTTGGTGAATGGAACAACAATACAATGATGGGTGATGAACTCAATCATGATGCAAACAGATTCATCAAAATTGTTAGGATTTAGGGATAAAGTTTAGTTGTATCCCTGAGAATCATCTCAGATGAAGTTCATTCAACGGACGCTTTAGAAGATTTCTTTTCGTTTGATGATTTGGGTGCCATTACAGAAAGTTAGAAGCTTTTGAGAGAGAGAATCCTACGAAAATTTATAGGGCTCAAGAGATGAAAGTTTCGAAAGTGTAAAGAAGGAAATGATAATTTCAAAATCAATTTATAAAGGGAATTTGTTGGGTCGGGTCGAAGAATAAGTAATGACACTCAGCTCAAAAAAACAGCTTGCATTTAATGTTAGGTACTCAATTACCCTTTCTAATCGATACAAACCCAAATTGATTTGACAATGATTAAGATTAAAAATGAAATCTGATGATTCAGTTCCAGAGAAATGGTAATTGTGTTTTATTAATAAGTGTGCCAAAACACAATTTGATTGGGATTTTAAATGGATAAAAATCATTTAACTTATGGTAATTCATTTGATAGTTGTCGAGAAAGCATCGTTTAAAATAAAAAAAATCCAAAAAATCATTTATTTATCTTACTATTTTAAAAGACAACGTCGGTTTCAGATAATCTGAATGAAAGTGCATCTGACCCATAAGATATTTCATATAAACAAAACATCCTCGAATACAAGGGGTGTCTGATGTTCGGTGTTTGCCGAAGTATAAACAGTAAACGGATTTCAGAAATATTCAATGACCTGTGGAAATCGATTTTCAGAAACCGAATCAGAGCATAATCTTTAGAGTTTAGATTGATTTTCAAAAATCGAATCACAACTCAAACTAGGTGACGGCTAGGGTTCTATCAAGAGAAGAGGGGGATGGGACGAGAGGCGACGAGTTTTTAGGAGATGTTTCCTATGAGAGAAGACGGGAGTGAGAAGCTAGGGTTCAGTTACTTTTGAGTCTTCCAATGACAAACTGTAAACCAGTATAGGGGCAAGGGTTCGACATCTGTCAAGATGAAGGAGTTCCTCAATTGTAGATGGTAGTGCGTCATCGACAATCTAATTACGAAGAAGGGGGAGACATGAAAAGTTGAAACGAGAAGGGAGGGTAAAAGGGGAAGGGGTATGGTGTTTTTATTTTTTCAGTTATTAAATAATAATACAATTATTAAACAGAGATTCAATAATAATATTTAAGGTATAATAGTCTTTAACTCGAATAGAGACTGAATCTGATACAAATCCAAATGATAAAGACTCTCTCCGGGCTATAAAAAAGGTTAAGGACCAGAATGCGCAACACACTCCAAACCATAGGTACGATACGTATAACTTACTCTAATTTTAATGACTATACACTATACTATTTACATCTTCCAAGAAGTTTACTCCTTTATTTCAATAATCTTGGTAGAAAGAAAATCCTGGGAAAGATGGATTCTATTTTATGATATGTGATCAAAGGGTTTAAACTATTACAGGTTGAAGAGATGGCGATGGAAGAAGATGGACCTCTTGAATTGGCTCCCCAATTGCATGTACTATTACAGCCTGGGTTTTACTTTCCTTCTCCATGAATTTGCTAAAAAAAATTACATATTTAAGCATCAGAATGTTGAGAAGAAGCAACAAATGTTTATAAAGATATTATAGATATTCTAAGGAAAAAAATAAAATTGGGCGTATGAATCCATAATCTTGAGTAAAGTTGATCCATAGAGGATTTAGGGGTCGTTTGATAGTTGCTGATTGGGTTAGAGCTGACTGAGTTAGAAGCTGACTGAGTTAGAAATGCTGACTGAGTCCACATCTGACTGGATTTATGCTGTTTGATTATTTATCTGAGTGATTGTGCTGAATGATAAAAATGACCATATTATCCTTATGTTGTCCTTTTGTGCTGGATAAAATAATTATAAAAATAAAAATTATCACATAAAATCCAAAATAAACATACATAATTTAAAATCCAAATACAAAGTGTAATGCAAAACCCAAATACACACTGTCAAACATAATAAAAAAGTATATCATTTAACGTGAAGCATTTGAAAGTAACTGATTAACAATCTGGTCACGTAAAGTAGTCATATACTCAACGGCTTCTGAACCCCATTCTATGCCTTGTAGGTTTTGGCCCTCACTTCCTCCACCTCCCACATTAGGAGTAACCATAGTGTTTTGTTCAAAGTTCGTAAATAGGTCATCTTGAATATCGTATTTCTTTATAAAATTATGGACCGCGACACAAGCAATAACTATGTCTCTTTGCACTGGAAAAGGATACGGAGCCATACGTTTTAAAATTGGAAATCTCGCCTTCAGTACACCATAAGCACGTTCAATGATATTTCTAAGTTGTGCATGAGCATGATTGAACCTTTCTTCCTTAGTTAAAGCTTTGTTTCTTCGAAAATCGACTAACCGATACCTAATATTGCGGTAAGGAGCCATAAATCCACGGGTGTTAGTGTATGCGGCATCACAAAGGTAATATTTATCTGTAGATGGGTGACAAATTAATCATATAAATAATATAGATAATAAAACTTATAGAATAATAACAAACCTGGTGGAGGGAATGGAAATCCAGAAGTCGGATTAAATGCAACTTCTTTCAAAACTTTAGAATCGTGTGCTACGCCCTCCCATCCAGCCCATACAAAGGTGAATATCATATCAAAATCACAAATTCCTATTACATTTTGATAACATTCACATTTTCCTCTTCCCCTATAGCGAGTTTGTTCATCAACAGGCACAACTGCATGTACAAGTGTTCCATCTAGTGCACCTAATGCTCCAGGAAATATGTTTTTTAGCCGTCTATGTCGTTCTGAGGTATTTCTTGTTGTATTAGAAGATGTTGGTACAATAATTTCTCTTGCAAAACACATCATTGCTTTTAGCACTTCATGAAAACATTGATGAATCGTTTGTATGGAGTGGTGAAACCTTTCTTTAACAGCTCGAAATCGTTCATTATGTCCTATAACATGTAAAAATATAGCCATCTTCTCTTCAACGCTTATTGTCCTACTACGTTGCAACGAATTTCATTGAGTAAAATGATTGCATAATAATACAAATGCATCTTGTGAAAGACGTATCATATCAAAACATTGTATAGGACATCCATATATCAAATCTTGTGTATATGCATGCCCGATTTCTTCCGATTCGTTAACTTTCTTTCTTCCAATTCTTGTTTTTCTTTTTCGAACCAATATCAACCAATAGCATGAGAGTATAAGGAAACCTAAAAACTGACCTTCCTTATCCATATGTAACCTGTTACATATTGAATACAAATCACATAAATTTTATAACATAAACCATAACATTAAAATGGATGACATATAACTCCATGACATAAAAATTCATAACATAAAAATCCATGACATAAAAATCCATAACATAAAAGGCAATACCAAATAACAATCCTAAACATAACACATAAACAACCTAAACTTAAAAATCATAAACAAAACACATAACAACCCTACGCATAATAATCCATAACATGTACCATAATATAAATGCATAAAGCATAAAGACAAAAACATCCTAAAGTCATACTAAAGTCAACCAAGTAATCCAAAATCCTTTCCCGCACTTTTCACCCACAACTCACAAGTCGAAGACTCGAGGCGTAACCAAATTTTCCTGTTACCAACATTTTCAGCAAACAACATAAGAGCAGTGATGTATTTCGGATCAGAATCTCCCCACTCCAAGCCTTTCAATTTTTCAATACATTCATCTATCTCCTTGTCAAGATTATTAGTTTGCGCGAACGCCTGAGCCGCCTTTATAATTTCCTTGCCAACCTCTCTTATGTCATCATCCAGTGTGTCCGTGGGTGCATTTCGTTTTCCTCTTTTGTTTTTGGACCGACCAGACGAATCTCCACTTGCATGTGATGCACTTGTTGGTGGGGGTACTGTTGAAGCTGAGGCTGGGATATCCATTTGAGGTGGTGTATCTACCATCTTGATATCCTCATAATCTTGTGTAGTAAAGTCTTCTGCAGGGTGAGGTAGTGTCGAAGATGGTCACCAACTAGCAACACCGGTCGAGGTCGCACCGTCAAACAACTGGGTGCATAGATCAGGGTAAAGGAGGGGTGCATTTCTTAATTTCTCAACCATCTTGTTCAACTGTTTGAAAAATTGATTTTATTAGTATACTTTTAAAAAAATGTGTTTTAAATTAAAAGATTACCTTCGCCTTCGCTTTCCACTCTTCATCCGTCATTTGAAACGTGTTTGTGATAGGATTATAGAGATTCCCAGTTTTGTTTTTTAATTTCAACCAAACTGCATACTTGCTTTTCAAGTAGTCATAACGATATTTCATTTGTTTTTTGTCAACAACAAAGTCATGATCTTTTTTTAGTTTTTCAGCTATTGTATTCCATGAGCTACCTTTGAGACCACTACCCTCCCGACCGTTACTTGTCAGTTCTTGGATACATGCATCAAGAAAAGTTTTGTTCACAAAATCCGAAGACCAACTAGCTCTACTTCTCTTTTCTGTCATGTCTAAGGAATAAATAAATGTTTAACATGTTATGCAAATATATACACATATTTGCACACATAAACACAAATACATATACATATACACACAAATTTGCCCACATATACACAACTATATATATACATATACACATGTACACAAATACTCACAAATAGGTCATATTTATAAATATAAAAAATTATTAACAGATAAAATAAAATTGTTATTAAGATGAAAAGAAACAAAATGATAAAAATAAATAAATAAATAATTCATCAAAAATAATAAATTGTTAAATTATAGTAAAAAAATACCACACTCTAGTGTCTTGAATGTTTCAAGAAATATTTAGAATAAAAACAAAAATATTTATAGTAATTAATGTATGGGTGTTAAAGTTTAGAATTCATGACAACGTGTGTTTTTCAACAGCTTGCTTATCATTATTCGACACCACCATAATTTCATATGCACCAATTTTGTTTTTGGAAGATACATAGTAATTAATCAAAAAAATTCACTTTTTGTTTTCAAGAATTAGGAAATAACATGGAAATTTTAAGAATCAACAACATGAAAAACAAGGACAAAAAATAGATTTTGGACATGGAAATCAAGAACATGAAAAACATGGAAATTTTAAGAATCAGTATATTGTAGACACTTTTGCCCCTGATTATGAATGCAGAAAAAATAAGGACAAAACAAGATAAACAAACCCGTTGATCAAGAACATGAAAAACATTGAAATTTTAACAATCAATAAATTATGGACAGTTTTGCCCCTGCTTATGAATGCAGAAAAAATAAGGACAAAACAAGATAAACAAACCCGTTGATCAAGAACATGAAAAACATTGAAATTTTAACAATCAATAAATTATGGACAGTTTTGCCCCTGCTTATGAATGCAGAAAAAAAAGGATAAAAAATGAAAAAGAAACCTGTTGTTGATTGATGCTGTTGCTGCTGATCGAAGTTGCTGCTATTGATCGCTGCTTTCCTGCTGTTGATCGCTGCTTTGCTGCTTTGGATCGCTAATTCGTCACAGGGAGGTTAACAGGGGAGGGAAATAGGGCATCGACAGCTTTGATTTTTTACTCGGTCCATCAAGTTTAAAGCAAGGACCGAGTCCTCTATTTTCATTGGACCGAGTCCTAATGTTGGACCGAGTCCCGTAATCTATAATCAATATCAAACGTGCTAATTGGTATTTTATGGACCCAGTCCCGCTTTGGACCCAGTTAGATAGCATATCAAACGACCCCTTAGTAATATTAATTATATAAGACATTTCAATTGTTAATACCAATTATAGACCATGAAAATCTTCTTGTTATTAAGGTACAGAAAGTAACCTTGGTAGTCATCAACAATCAAATTATGTGCCCATAAACGAGTAAGATCAAGAAATGAATTTTACATGGGATTTTAGAGTTTGATGTTGAGAATAGCAACAAAGTCATCTTTCTAAATCACTTGAGTCAAAAAATATCATGTGGATGTGATTAACAAAACCGGATCAATGAGAACATATATGTTAAACAAAAAAACACATTTTTTTGGAGATTTTGTAGGACCATCCCATAGCTATAATTATATCTATCACAACTTACAGAATGTATGCAACTCTTGGTCAGGTGATATTTCTCATGCTGAAATCCACATTGTAAGGTTTAAAATGTCAGAAAAGATGTTTCACTTACAAACAATGCAATATCATAACAGAAAAATAGGCACTAAAATCAGCTAAAAAATAGGCACTAAAATCATCTCATAAACCATGGAATGTGCACCAATGATGTATTCAGCAAGTGACTGTGACACACAATGAATGATGCACTGAAAAAACAGAAAAATTCAAAATAAAATAGATGAAAGTCATGGACCTTGCACAAATACCAACTTGAACACAATACAAGAACAATAGTGTAATCCATGTATGAAAACGGTATCCTATTTGATATTCATGTGCTAGCTGACTTCCAAACGAAAATGAGATGACTAAGAATACACTTTCAAACTGAACAAACCACTCAAAAACACACTTGCATTTATTATTGAGACAAATGGATATTTGGTTTAGTTGGGTATTTCTACAAACAGGTGGTGGGCATAGATACAAAGAACCATAGACCCGCAAAGATTGGACTTTAATTGAAATCGGTGGTGGCAGTGGTGTTCACGGCGGCAGACACAAGACTTTGGGAGGTTGAAAATGATGAGTTGTTGACTAAGAATAGAAAAAATTATTTGGGAAACAATATGAGAGTAAAATTGAAAGCTTACTCTTGAAAGGTAACTGGTCGGTATCTCTGTAATCTCAAAAACCTAAGCCACCAAATTGAACAACATAAAAAATCCACCAATTGATTTACCAATATAGAGGATATGGAAGACGACAAAAGTAGAGGGATCGAGGAAGCAAGTAGCTAGAATAGAAATTGGAGATGTCGGTGGAGATGCCGATGAACAATGGATAGTCCGATGATGGTGGTGATTATTCCGGCGTTTTCATTGATTTATGCATTCTTTGCAGTCGACGAACGTGGCGGTGAAGATGTCGATGAACTATGGATAGTCTGATGATGGTGGTGATTATTCTGGCGAATTTGAGGAGAGGAGAGAGTCCATTGTTTTGTTATCAGGTGGAGTACATTCTAGAAAAGAAGAAGCCTATGAGAGATAGATGAAGCAGAGAACGAAAAAATGGTGGGAAGCTCTATTGGGTTTTGTTTTCATCCAAGGAATGAAGCGGTGCAGACACACTAATCCGATTTTTATCGGTTATAATGGAGATGGAATAAAGATTAAAAAAAGCTATGGAATCAGACAGAATTAGAAAAAAAAAAAACAATCAGAACAGAGTACCGTTCACAAAGGGGTTCTATTTTATTATATATATATATATATATATATATATATATATATATATATATATATATATATATATATATTAAAGTTTTAAAAGTAAAATATTAAATAAAAAACATGTTAAATGGTTAGCAATGAAAGTTAATATATATATTAAATGATTATAAATCAAAGTTAAAGGAGCTATATTTACATATTTTTAAATCAATTTTATGTTTGGTGGATACAATTTTTTAAAAAGCACTATTATTACAATCTAATTAAAAACTACAGACTAATTTAAAATATTAAAAAGAAGGGAAATTGAGTAATCTAATCATTTTTTTGGGTTTTTTTGTAACACTTATAAAAATCAGAAGAAATTTAAACTTTTTAAAACCAACCAAATTCACAAATTGTTTACAATCATAGTTTTCAAAACATTTTCAACATCAGAGTCTCCTAAAATCATAAGTCAAAAACATAAGGATGTGTATGGTCACGTCTTCGCCTTCCCGCGGTCATTTGAGGTACCTGAAACAAAACTCAAAATTGTAAGCCAACACTTAGTGAGATCCCCCAAAGTACCAACACATAACCAGATAACAAATACAATAACAGCATGTCGAGTCCAATCAACCATCAGATTGGAATACCCCGGGCCCATCAACCATCGAGTTAGAATGCCAATACACTATAGGTCCCGTCAACCATCGAGTTGGAATACCCCAGACATATCAACCATCGGGTTGGAATTCCAATACACTATGGGTCCAGTCAACCATCGGGTTGGAATACCGCAGGCCCATAAACCATCAGGTTGGATTTCCAATCTACAACGGGTCCTGTCATCCTCGGGTTGGTATGCCCCCGTCTTGTTGGCTTACATACAAAGCGGTAAAGCCTCATCCACCGACCAAATATGTGCACATATAACAGATAATCATATAAATTGTCTACAGACAGTCAGACAGATCTACAGATCACTGAGCATAGCATCATCCTATACACTAGGATACTGATCTAACAGATGACTATAGCACAATGGCATGCATAACAGGATATCAAATCCAAAGGGCCGGTCTTGGTGCCTTTGACCTGCAAGTACAATGAGGGAAACTAACCTCACAAACTGGACAAAAGTTGATGAGGTCTCGACTCCGAATCTCAGCTCTCTAATCGACACCTATTCCCACCAAATGACCAATTTCCATCAAAATCTTAAAATACCCTCAAGGTCAAACTTGGTCAAACTTTGTCAAAGTGAAACTGGTCAAACCAACTAGGTCAACTGAGTGAACCCATTCGAGTCAACCAAACCGAGTCAACTCGACCGAATTAACTCAGGATAAGTACGTGGTGTGTACTCCGAAGGTACGGTGGGCGTACACGCAACCTCGCATGCTGACCACCATCAGGGTGGTTGACCTCGTACGCAGGGTGTACTCCGAGTACGCGGGGCATACCCTCCGAAGTCCAAAAATCCATTATGATCTTAATAGCTAAAGCTGTTACATCCATAATTCAGGTCCATGGCTAAAATACTCTTAGGAGTCATAAAGTCTCTGTCACACCCCAAAACCAGAACGGAGGAAACGTCTGGGGGCGGATGGAGTGACTTCATGTATAATATCATTACAATTGAATATAAATGAAACATAGCAACACAAACATTCATACATTGATATTTCAAGTATACATTGTTTACAAACTTTGTTTGCTCAATAGTTAATACAAATAACTGAGAAGTAGAAAACATGCAACAACGACGCCGACCCTCAAAATGGTTTGAATACCTGTTTACAGATTTCCTGAGAATACAAGTGATTTTGAAAAGTGTCAACAATTAAGTAGGTGAGTTCATAAGCATTTTGTATGAGAAGTATTTGTAACGTTTTCGTGTAAAATGATTTTGTACACCTCTAGAAAATCCGATATTTTCTTTTAAATGTAATGTAAATGTATGTATTTCCTTTGTATATTTTCCTTGTAAAATGATAATGTATGTTTCCAGAAAATCCAATATTTTCTTAAATATGAACTGTAAATATATGTATTTCCTTTGTATCTTTTCCTTGTAAAATGATAATGTATGTTTCCAGAAAATCCAATATTTTCTTAAATATGAACTGTAGTCTTAAACCCTAAGACAAAAATGTAAGTAATGTTGTAATGAAAATAGTATGTAGTTTCATTTCTTTTATAAAACTAATGAAGTGTAAGTTACTCCATAAACCAAGTCGTTTTGTTAATCCCTATGTGAGTTATTATAACCATGCTAATATGACTGATATGCCTGAACGACGTTCTTCAGGCGTCGGAGCTGGTAGACTTTTGTCACCCTAGACTTGCCAGTCTAACTGTAGCGAACAGCTGGGGTGTGGGGTTGTCAATCCTGTATAGATCTATACACAACTATCCTGCTCTCCCTCAAAGAGACTCTGGTTATAATGCAGGACTTAAGGTGTACGCTAAGTAGGTACGGTGAAAGAACGTCTCATAAGAGCATCAACAGATTTACATGAACTATGACTCCTTTCTCTTGTAAAATAATTATACCTTTGAAAAATTATATGGTTCTTGTGAAATGAAAGTGTGGTTTTGTGACTCCCAAACTATACCAATTATAGTTTATCTTGTATGTTTGTTTAGACTATTTATATAATCTTTTATATAAATATAAAGTCGTTATCTTGTCTAGTGTCAAAATATTAAATTAAAACTTGATATCTTTGGGTTGAAACCCTCCAAAATAGTAAATGACTTACATGTAACTATTTTTGCTAGAAAAACTATCTTTTAGTAAAAAGTTTCCAAAACCTTGTAGTTTTACAATCATATTTTCTTGATGATATTTGTAACATAATATAAGTTATGTTTTTGGTTAACTTTGCATATCAAAACTAATTTATCACAAATATTGTATAAAAGTGGTGATAATCCTAACTTGAGCAAATAATGGTCTATACTTTGACATCAAGAAGTAACAACAAGTATTTATGTAGTAATTCAATTTTGACTTGTATTCCCCCCCCCCCTAAAAAAACATGGAAAAAGCTTGAAAATATGGGGGTATGAACTCACCTTGAGTGGATTTGTGGGTTGTTTGAGAAGATGGTGTGAAGATTTCAAGCCTATACTCTTGTATGGAGTTGATGAACTTCCTTGGAAATATTAGTATCCTAAAGGTGTAACACATAATAATATGTGTGTAAATATAATGAAACTAACATAAAAGTGTATAATTACACTAGATTTGAAGGAATACTTACCAAATCTAAGAATACAATTGAAGAGTTTTGAACTTGGAAGTTGGACTTGGTTATTTGAGAGCAAATGTGATTAACAGTATGTGAGAATGGAAATGATGAATTTTGGGGAGGATGAATTCGTCCTTAAGATAAGGAAGTAAATTGATTTGATGTTTACTTGGGAGAGTGGTGGATAATACATGGATATACGTTGTGTATTGCTTTGCATGGGAAAATGATGAATCTGTCACTTCACTAAGTCAACTATTCTTATATGTTTCTTTCCCCTAGACCGAAATCATGTTTGTATGAGATCATAGGTTTGATTTCGGCCAAACAATGACCTATTAAGGGTGTTTTCGGCCAAAGTGTGGTCCATTGAGGTGATTTCGGTCCTAGGTGTTTGTTTTGGGGTTGATTTCGGTCTTGGGGTCCCCCATGGAAGGGTTTTCGATTTGAGTTTCACCCACTAAGGGGTGATTTCGGTTCTAGCCTTCCACATATGTTGATTTCGGTCTAAGTGGTTCTAGGTTGGGTGGGGTACTAAGCTAGATATTATAAAACAATGTTCTAAATTTATGATTTCTATTCCACTGTTTGACTAGTCTTGATTTGTTAAAACTTGTTCATTTTCAAGAGGTTCTCATAAATATGATTTTTAAGGTGTATATATATATATATATATATATATATATATATATATCAAGGTTGTTAAAATCGCTCGACTTTAGTTAGTCAGTGGACTGGGGTTAAGGGATTAATCGGCTAGGCGGAGATTAATCGGGGATTAATTGCTAATTTGTTAGATTTTAAAAAATTAAATATGACTAATATCATATAAAAGTTCGTAAATATC
Source organism: Lactuca virosa (assembly GCF_052849685.1). Lineage (NCBI taxonomy): Eukaryota > Viridiplantae > Streptophyta > Magnoliopsida > Asterales > Asteraceae > Lactuca > Lactuca virosa. Next base: position 268,073,132 of record NC_136434.1, read on the forward strand.
ACTAGTATCATAACAAAATAGGTTAATATGATAAATACAACACTAATAGTAACTCAATTAGTTTCTATTGAGATATAACTTCTTCAAAGTGTTAAAATTTAATCGGGTTCTACTGTTTCAGTCATTGTGTATGCACGGATTAACCTCTAGGCGCTCTCTAATCGGTCGAGTAGCATCTAGGGATTAATCGGAGATTAATCGAGACCTAATCAGGATTTTTACAACACTGATATATATATATATATATATATATATATATATATATATATATATATATATATATATATATATATATATATATATGAACTTATATACATACACATGCCACTAATGTCCTTATGGCTTTCAAGGTAACATTGTGAATTCACTTACACAAGGCTACAATCTAGACCTTGTTGGATCCAAATCTTTCGGGTTGTCACATCATCCCCCCGTTAGAGGGAATTTCGTCCCGAAATTAGCATCTCGAACGGGTTCTTGGTAATCTTAGGGAAAAGTATGGGGAATTTTTGTTTCATCTGATTTTAGTGTTTCCAAGTGAACTTGGGTCCTCACTTGGCATTCCAGTGGATCTTCGCTATTGGTAATTGACTTTATTCTTTTAATTTCCCTGCCCATGATCCCCAAATGTTCCTCTTTGGGGTGTAGGTTCTCATTTATTTGGATTTCGTCGAGTGGGACTACAAGAGTTTCGACGGTCAGACACTTCTTAAGGTTGGACACGTGGAATGTGGGATGTATGATGTTGAGTTCTTGTGGTAACCGAAGTCTATGGGCCACTGGGCCGATCCTGGCGAGGATCTCGAATGGTCTAATGAAGTTTGTGTACTTGACGCCCTAGAGGTAGTGTCTCTAGACCTTAAGACGAACACTATTGTTACTAAGGTTAAGGTTGCGTGTGGTGCAGCTGGCCTTATGAATGTTAGGCTGTCTTTGGGAGTTTCTTCCTACGGAATTCTGGTCTAGTGGTATGTCGACCTTTTCTTGTTCCTTGAAGCTGGTCGAATAGGTCGTTGATTAGGAATAGGGGATATTGATCCTTGATGATGGGTTTGTTTGGCTCTTGGTAGTCAATGGTCCTATGGAAAATTCACCCTTCCTCTTTACGAGTCAGACGGGTGCTTTCTGATGTTAGAGGCTCGGTCTGATAATTTCCTTACTCATCAGGTCATTCCATCAATCAGTCAATTTCTGTATTTATGTTGGTGCTAAGCAGTATTGGGGATTTGGCTACGGGAATGGCTTCAAGATTCGAGTCGATTCCGAACTCAACTTGGAACATGGGTGGTATTTCCGAAAGAACTTTTGGGAACACCTCGAGAAGGTTATAAGCCTCTGGGATACCCTTGATGTCTTTTGCTTCCTGTTCCTATTCCTATTATGGGCTAGAAAGAGTGTGGTACCTCTTTCATAGGTACTTATGAGTCTATATGCAAGGGACGATTCGAAGGTTTGCGTCGGGTTTGTCGTTGTAGATAGCACGGGTTTTGTTATTTGGTAGGTTATGTCGAACAGTTTCTCGTAACGTATGATATAGGGTTGGCGAGGGCTTATCTAAAACATGTAAATAGTCGTGCCGAAGTTTCCTATTGTTTCTGATATTAGGTTGATTTTAAGAGAAATGTTCATTTAGAGTTAGAGTGCATCATAGGTATGTATTGTTGGTGGTTTTAGTCTTCCCCTAGTCATTTCTACTGGGAATATTTTCGTGAATGTTTGAGGGTTTTGATTTAGCATGCAATTATACCTTGTGACCTACGAGTTTCCTTTTTGTACCTTTATTGTAAAGTATAGATGTGTATGAGTTGGTTGGGGAGAAGTGTACCGGCAATCACAGTGGGTCCTTCGTTGCCTTATTGTGTTACATTGTTGAAATATTTCTGATGTCTCTGACCTATGTTCCTTTAGTCCTTGGGCACTCTCTCTTGAAATGCCCTTTCTCCCTACATTCGTAGCAAGCCTGACTCATTCTAGCCTTAGCAACTTGGGTGTCCTGTCGGGTTGCCACTCTGCAAAAGCGAGTGGTATGCCCTTTGCTGTTGCAATTCTTGCAATGTATCTCCCGACAGGATCCTTTGTGATGGAAGTTACACTTGTGGCATTCGGGTAGGTTCCCAACATATGACCTCATCGGCACTGAGGCAGTAAGGGTAGTGGTGGCATGAGCTGCCACAATTTGTTGTCTTTTGGTAAGTACATGAGTTGAACGACCCCCTCTCTTGTTCCAGAACTTTCGTTTCTTGGGTAGTGCCCCTCCTTTGTCATGGGAGTTCTTAGGTTTGTGATTTGGGGTGTCCTGGCAGGAACACACCTTCTGGTGTCCTTGGTTGCCACCGGGGTTGGTACCGCTAGCACCGCTCCCGTTTTCGTTTGTGTTGTTAGCGATAAGTTGTGCCTGATGGGTATTAGTATACTACAACATCCTATGGTGCACATACAACCCTAAATGCTTTGGATCTATGTTCTCTCTAATTATACATGCAATATTGTTTCCAAAGCATTAAGCCTACAACTAGCATGCAAATGACATAATCAACATAAAAGAGAGTTACAGAATTACCTCTTTGTTGTAGCTTGTAGAACTTCTTGAGTTTGGCCTTTAAGAACTTAGTGCCCCAAGTGTTGCACCTCAAATGGAATCACAACACACCTAGGACAAAGGATGAATTTTGAGAGAGTTTCTTCCACTCAAATCGGCTATAGTGACTCCAAGAACACTAGTGTGGAATTTTGGATACTAAGGGACTTCTTATATAGTGTGGCATGATTAGGTTTACACCATGTAAACCCTAATGGGCATGACTTTCCATATTCCTTAGGCTCCATGGGTTTAAACCTCCATGGATCATCCATGGATTGTCACATGGGTTTAGCCAAACCTAAGGAATCATAGATCATTGGCCCACACCATAAGAATGAATGATTTACCAAATCAACCCCTTATATTTAATTAGTCTATTTTGATCACAAAATTAATTCCAAACTAATTCTTGATAAATACTAATTAAATAATATGATTTCATATTAATATATTAGAACTTATAATATATTAATAAATCATAAATAACCTCTTCTCAAAAGTCCATCCTATCAAATTGTCCTGGTGATATGCAACCCAAATGGACCATGCTACTCTCGGGTCAAGTACATACCAATTATAGTTATGGGCCTAGACACCTAATCCAACAGTATCCCACTTTGATAAGTCTAATAACTATTATTGCAAGTACGACTCCACAACCCGACTAGCAATCGTAGCTCTTAAAAGCCGCTGTTGAACTCTGACCTAGTCAATGACGCGTCCATTAGAGAAGGGATCATATTTTCCTCCATTGTAGATATCATTTGGACTGAGACATGGATTATAATCATTCTCTCTGTCCATCTGTTGTTTCCCGATTTCCGATTTATGAAGATTGACTAATTGAATAAATCAAATCAGTCTAGGCTTGGCCAACCACTTAGGTTTGTCATCACTAAATCATCGAGGGGCCCACATATATCGCTTTTAACTACATGGGGTAAAAGGAACGGATAAACTTCGACTCAAATTCTTGCTTGTACTTACTCATCAAATCACACACAACAATATGTTTTATAACACCAAGTTATTGGTGTGTTTACATACGTCAATCTGCAACCGACTTGCAACTACAACTCACACGTCTTAGTTTCAAGAATATAAGATATTATCATCTCACAATCACTCGTGATAAAATCCATGAAGTGATTCAGATGAGCGTGGGTTGAATCTAATACTCGAATCTTATTCCATAAGTACTCATGAACACTGCAGCTATGTCTAAAACACCTAGACAAACTACAGACCCATTCATGACAGTCTTGCCTCAATACCTACTTCCAAAGTATGATCGACTGTGGATGGTTTGAATAACCTAGTTATTCGGGAAGTCAAAACATGCAAAGTGAAACACAAGAATAATACTAATCCTATATGACCCCAAAACTTTTGAGTGTCATATTGATTACTCATTATTCATTGTATAATGTTTCGATTTATCAACTTAATACTTGAATTAAAACAATAGCTATGCCATGATCCAACCATGCACACTATGTTTCTCTATGGTCCCGACTTTGTGAAATAGATCAATTGAAAAACATTTCAATGATGCTCATTTCACAATTCCAAATATTTATTGCAAGTGTAAGAATTCCAAATTCTTGTGTTGGGTACAAAGTTATCCATGTATGACTTTGTAAATGGGTTGACTTTTGTAGACCCACTTGCATGTAGTGCTTTGGCCTTGTGACATGTGAGATAGAGAGTGAGAGAGAGAGACATGTAAACACCTCTATATAAGGCGGGTTCATACCACTTATGGAGGTGTGCTTGAGAGATGTAACATTGAGCGTGTGTGTGTTAATTATGTAGATTTAGATCTAGATCCTTTTTTGTGTAACACCATACATATTCGAATGCATCTCTTAACCACCCAAATCACCATGTTCATTGTGTGTTCTTTAATTCTGCATGCCAAACCAACGTTCATAATTCACTACATTTGGTATCATAGCGGGTCTTCGAAGATCAACATGATTGTTTGAAGAAACGTTTCTCGGTTTGGCTTAATTTGTCACAATTGGAGCATTTATGGTAAGTCTCTCTCTATGATCTCTCTTAATCTTGTTGATTCGTGCATTGCGTTCTTGATTTTTTGATCGTTTTGTCTCAATGGATCGAAATTCGTTTTAACCCCATTGATTGATCCATTCATTGTTGCTTAGATCAAAAGTTCATAAATAAAAATCAAATTCCAATTTTTTTTCAAAGTTACTGTTCAATGTTCATGAGCCAAATTGATCCAAATTCCATTATCTGTTACTATTCACGTATATTGAGCCCATAAAAGTTTTGAGTACTGTTCATCTAAAGCCCAATTCATGATACATATTAATTTGCTCCGATTTCTCTTTTTGTTCATATATCTCGAGTGTAATTGATCTGTTTGTTCCATCTACTTATTTGATTCAAGGTTAATATTCACAATGATTTACACTCTTCATAGAATATCAAGAATCGAATGAGTGTGATTCAATCCCATTTTTTTCGTGATCGTATCTTCAAATCTGTTCATCACGTATCTTCCAAATTTCATTTCAATTTGATTTGTTGATAATCAAGATCGACTTGAATGATGATATCGATTTTTCTTGCTTAATGATTGAATCGATGGTTTATCAAATCTGTTCTTGGCTGGGTAAATGAAGTTCTTGAAGATGGATGAAGAGTCAAACAAGAAAAGTCAAAGTTTGATTCTTATGAATCCAGAATTCGAAAATCAAAAGAGAATCTGATGGGTATAGAATCGATTTGAGTTGAATTAACTGATTTGAAGAATCGATTTGTGAATGAATTTGATTTTTGGAATTGAAATCTTAATTTTGTTCACATCGACTTGACATGCTGGGGTTATGAAGGCTGAGATGATCGTAATCGAGATTTCGATATCAATGAATTTGAGTTCGATGTCAACGATGGACGATGGATATGTGTCGATTTCAAAGACTTTGTTGGAATTGAACTTTGATGATTTCGAAATTGATTATTGATTTTGGAGTTGTGAGACGAAGGTTAGGAACGAACTGTGAAAATGATTTGGGTGTTCAATGGTAGTTCGATGGTTTGGGGATAAACAACGAATTGGGAAGTATGATTGATAACGAAACGGAGATGAATTGTGATTTCGAAAGGTTGGCTGTGTGGAATCGATTTGGGTTTGGTTCTCTTGTTGGGTATTTGGTAATCACGAATGTCAACATAATGTGCATTATTTCGATGGAAGTATTGACGAATTCATCATCTGGATTAACAAATAGTCGATGATTGTTGACGAAGGCAAAAGCGAACTCGTTCTCTGTGTAACGAATTGGGGAAGAAACATAAATTTTCGAAAGTGATCCCTGCAGTTTCGAAAGTTTAACGCCTTTTACCTAATTTCGACATTTGGGGTAATTTTCGACAGTTTGGAAGAAATAAGGCAAAATTTTTGAAATTGGTCCCTGAAATTTCGAAAGCTTGGCATCATTAGTCCAGATTCGACATCAGGACATATTTTCGACATTATAGATGTGAATAATGCAGTACTTTCAAAATAAGTCCCTGAAGTTTTGAAATTTTGGCTGTTCATACCCAATTTCGAAAATGGGGTTCCAAATCTGAGAATTTGAAGAATGTTCATTTCTGGCCCCTGTAGTTAATGTGAATTGACGCTTTCTACCCAGTTTCGCAAATGGGGGAGAGTTTCAAATTTTTGGTTATTTTGGGCGCACCGGGTGTGACATCCCCAAATTTCTCGGCTAGAAAAGACCGATTTAGTTTATGCTTTTAAAATAAAATCAGAGTACTTTTCCAAAAGATGTTGCGGACTTTGTTCCCAAAACAAAATATAATAAAAATTTATCAAAACATTTCTTAAAGAAATGTATTTTCATTATATAACAAAACCTCGGGATGTCATGTTCCGATACAGACCAAAAGCATAAACAGTACATTATAAGCCTTACAACAGATATTTACATCTACTGGCCTATAATCCAAAAATCCCTCGTCATCATCCAAACTATGCTCTGGGTCCACTACCTGTAATATAAAAAGCTGAGTGGATCAGGCTTGGGAGCCTGGTGAGCATATAGGGTTTTCAACCCACAAATAATAAATTTATTAATTTCATTAACCAACAATAAATTTATTAATTTCATTAACCAACAATAAATTTATTAATTTCATTGACCAACTATAACCCTGATTACCCGTTCCCGTTATCCTCACTTTACGTCCCTAAACACCTATCACAAGGGACCTAGCCTAAGGATCATCATCGGGATGGACACTACTGCTAAGAGGATTCCTCAGCCATACATGTCCTTAAGGCAACCATGAGGGGGATGGAGTACACCAATGAACATATAGTTCACCAACACCTACAGGTTGCGAACCTGCTAGTGTTCCACTGGACTGTCTAGAAAGGTCTGTGGTCGTCATCTATACTCCGCTAGATGACTACAACAACAACAACAGCATCGAGGCCTCTCATCATTTTAACACACATCAACTATTTCATCTACCCATGTTTTTCCCAACATATTTGTAGATAAAAATACATATATACGGTTTAAAACTTGTATAAAACGTTTATTCAACATCCATCTCAAATAAACAAATAATATAATTACACAAAGCACGTATTTTATAAAAAATACTGCATATCTATGTCTAAGATGAAAGTGACTATACACTCACTTTATTTAACGATAATCGGGCAGCACTTCGTTTCTTAAAATGATCGTTTCCGATGAAACCGAAAGCTTTAATGAAAAACCAGGCCTTGCGAGGGTTCAGCTTCAAACCGAAAAGATAAATTTCTCGGGCTCTTCGGGCACTCCGGAACGTGTTTCGGGTGTTGGGTATGATCACGGGGCTTCGGGGGATGCTAAGTAGCTCAAAAGAGGGTTTAGGAGTGAAAAAGTGAGGATTTTCCAAAATTACCCAGGAGGTCTCGCACCTCCTATATATAGGTGCGAGCCTCGGATCCGAAAGAAGGAGAAGCAAGCACGTGGCTCACATCCGAGGGAGGCAGGTGGCGAGCTTCGGACAGGGCAGGTGGCGAGACACGCGTAGGTCTCGGATTGGACCGAGCCTTCGGTGCGAGGAGGGTGCGACACGGGTCGACAGCTGGCCTCGGATGACTCATCAATTTCGGACACACGGCATGCTGCGAGCGAGGGTGATTTGGCCGAAGTCTGACCATGCGAAATTCCTCGGTTTTAGTGATTTTCTCGAATTTTGTGTCCCGAACTTCTAAAATCCATAACTTTCGCATACGAGCTCCGTTTTTGACGTTCTTTATATGCACGCGTGGGTACAATTATGCTCTACAACTTTCGTTTAGACTCCGTTGGCTAATTTTGACTTTATTTTTAATATTATTATTTTTAACAGACCGGGACAGGAAAATTCGTTAAAAATTCATAACTTCTTCATCCGACATCCGTTTTCGTCTGTCTTTTTACCGTTGTACTACTATTGACGAGACCTTCGATTCTCGTTTAGGTTGTGTCGGCTAAAAATCACTCGATCTAAATTTCGAGTTTTTAGCTCTCTACTCCTAAGCTGAAACTTAGAAAAATCATAACTTCCTCATACAAAGTCAGATTTGGGCGTTCTTTTTATGCACACTCTCAGTTTAACGAATACTACGACTTTTGTTTAGATTGCTAAGGCTAAAAACCACTTTATCGTAAATTCACTTTTTACGTCACACAGCGTCGTGTCGGTTCTGTCGCGAAACTTCGACACGTCATAACTTCTCCGTTATAACTCGGATTTTGGTATTCTTTATATCTCCGGAATCCTTTTTTCGGCCACTACAACTTTCTTAAAAGATATCGGCTTTATCTAATATTTATTTTCGACGCTTATTTTTATCCTTAATTAATTAAATCATAATAATGAAGTATAAGCACATAATATTCAAATAATATTCATATAATTCCTCTTTATTACTTTAAAACGAGTTACAAAGGTTAACCTAGACTATTACATCATCTTTAGTGCTTAGCCCAGAAACATGGGCGTTACAATTCTCTCCCCTTAGGATGATTCCGTCCCCGAAATCACACATCAGCAAACAAATGCGGTTAGTGACTCATCATGTCACTCTCCGTTTCCCAGGTGAGATTTGGCCCATTCGTATGTTTCCAACACACAAGAACTATATCGACCATCTTGCGTCGCAACTTCTTAGTCTTACGGTCAACGATTGCTTTTGTTTCTTCGATTAACCTCTTGTTTCATCCAACCTTAACTCATAAATTGGAATTATGTCGGGAACTTCTCCCGTGAACTTTCTTAAATAACACACGTGGAAAGTGTTATCAATACCTTCTAGTTCTTCTGGTAGTTCTAGCTTGTAAGCTTGATTCCCAATCCTCCGAAGAACTTTAAACGGTCCAATAAACCTTGGACTCAACTTTCCCCTTTTACCAAATCTTATAAGTCCTTTCCGCGGTGAGACTTTAAGTAAAACCAAATCACCAACTTCAAATGTTATCGGTTTTCTTTTCTTGTCAGCATAGCTCTTTTGACGATCTTGAGCTGCTAACATCCTTTCCCTAATCACCTTCAACTTTTCAGCAGTCTGATGGACTATCTCAGGTCCCATAAATTGCTTTTCTCCAGCTTCAAGCCAACACGACGGCGTTCGACACTTTTCTCCATACAAAGCTTGGTAAGGTGCCATCTTGATGCTTGAGTGGAAACTATTATTATAGGAAAAGTCTACCAAAGGTAAATGTTCATCCCAGTTACCTTGGAATTCCAGAGTACATGCCCGTAGCATATCCTCCAATGTTTGAATTATACGTTCGCTCTGACCATCAGTTTGCGGATGGTAAGCTATACTTAAACATAATTTCGTACCCAATTCCTCTTGTAGACTTCTCCAAAACCTCGACGTGAAACGACTATCACGGTCTGACACAATCGTCAGGGGAACACCATGTGCTTTCACTATCTCTTTCACGTAAACCTTTGCAAGCTTTTCCATAGACCATTTCTCATTGGTGGCTATGAAATGTGCACTTTTTGTGAATCGATCAACGACCACCCAAATCATGTCGTGACCGTTCTATGTTCTGGGCAGTTTAGTTACAAAATCCATAGTGATGACTTCCCATTTACCCATGGGTACAGGTAAAGGTTCTAAACTCCCATACGGTTTTTGATGTTGTGCCTTAATCCTTGCACAAGTCACACATTCGGCCACATACTTTGCAACATCAAGCTTCCTCGTCGGCCACCAGTAATAGGGTTTTAGATCCCTATACATTTTTGTGATGCCGTGATGAATTGAGTACATGGTCTTGTGAGCTTCTTCCATCAAAAGATCTCTTAATCCTCCCATCTTAGGTACCTAAATCCTATCTTTGAATACCTTCAACCCTTGGTTGTTTGTACCGAACACTAACGTTTTGCCCAAACGTTCTTCCTTTCGGTCATTTTTCTCTGAAGCTTCCTCCTGAGCTTTCTTTATACTTTCCACAATTGTTGAGACAACTTCAATTCTCAACGCTCTTGGCCTTTTCTTTTCAAGGTTTACCTTCCGACTGAGAGCATCAGCGGCAACATTTGCTTTACCAGGGTGGTAAAGTATCTCACAATCATAGTCCTTGAGTAACTCTAGCCAGTGTCGTTGCCTCATATTCAATTCTTTCTGATTAAAGAGATATTGAAGACTCTTATGATCAGTGAAAACTTTGCACTTTGTGCCATAAAGATAATGCCTCCATATCTTTAGGGCGAATACTACCGCTGCCAACTCCAAATCATGAGTGGGGTAGTTCTTTTCATTTTCTTTCAATTGCCTCGATGCATATGCTATCACCTTTTCTCTTTGAGTTAGAACACATCCCAACCCGACTCCCAACACATCGTTATACATTGCGAAATCCTCAACTCCATTGGGTAGTGAAAGAATCGGTGCTTCACATAATTTCTTCTTTAGCTTCTCGAATGCTTCCTTATGCTTCTCACTCCAAGCATAAGTAGCTCCCTTGTGGGTCAAAGCTGTCAATGGAGCAGCTATCGAAGAAAAGCCTTGGATAAATCTTCAATAATATCCAGCTAATCCTAGAAAGCTTCGGATCTCCGTAGGACTCTTTGGTTGTTCCAACTTTGTTATAGCTTCAATCTTAGCTGGGTCAACCATAATCCCTTCTTGGTTAACCACATGACCCAAAAATTGGACTTCTTGAATCCAAAAATCACATTTTGAGAACTTTGCATACAGCTTCTCCTTTTTCAGAACTTCTAGCACTTCACGCAGATGCTTGTCATGCTCCTGCTTGCTTTTTGAATAAATCAAAATATCATCTATGAACACTATCACAGATTTATCGAGAAATGGTTTACAAACCTTATTCATCAAATCCATGAATGCTGCTGGAGCATTAGTTAGTCCAAACGACATAACCAAAAACTCATAGTGTCCATATCTTGTTTTGAACGCAGTCTTCTCAATATCCTGCTCTCTTACCTTTAGCTGATGATATCCTGACCTAAGATCAATCTTCGAGAAATAGCTCGAACCTTGCAACTGATCGAACATGTCATCAATCCTTGGCAACGAGTATTTATTATTTATTGTTGCCTTGTTCAGCTCTCTATAATCTATGCACATTCTCATGCTCCCATATTTGTTCTTCACGAATAACACCGGGGCTCCCCAGGGTGATGAACTAGGTCTAATGAAACTGTTGTCCAACAACTCCTGAAGTTGCGTCATAAGCTCCTTCATCTCTGTCAGTGCTAATCGATATGGGGCTTTTGCTATTGGTGTTGTTCCTGGTAACAAGTCTATTCTAAACTCCACTTGTCTATCAGGAGGCAATCCAGGAAGATTCTCAGGAAAAACTTCCGGATAGTCACACACCACTGGTATACTTTGCATATCCTTTTTCTCCTTCTTAGTATCGATCACGAATGCCAAGTATGAAGTGCACCCTTTAGATAAACATTTTCTAGCTTTTATTAGGGAAATGATTCCAGAATTTACTCTGCGCTTATCTCTGTATACCATAAACGACTCTTTTCCAGGCGGGTTTACCCTTACTATCTTTTTCTTGCACAATATTTGGCGCTAAGCCAATCCATCCCCAGAACGATGTCGAAACCATTTAACTCGATGGGTAACAGCTTTTCTTGTAATTCGTTTCCATTCAGGTCGATGACGATATTCCTAATACAATCACTAACAGATATGAATTTGCCACTAGCAACTTCTACAATTAGGGCATCATCTAGCTTTTCTATAGGCAATGCTAGTATTTCACCAAATTTATGTGATATAAAGGAGTAATTCGCTCCGGAATCAAACAATAAATTGGCAGGTAATCCATTACAAGAAAGGTACCTGAAGCGACATCCGTTGCATCATTTGCAGCTTCCAATGTCATTTGGAAAGCTCTGGCTTTTGGCTTTGGTGGGAGATTGGGCTTCACTGCCTCTTTCTTCTTCGGGCAGTCCCTCAAAATGTTCCCTTCATCATTGCACCCATAACAGACTTTCTTAACAAAGGTGCATTCATTGGCATAATGCCCAGGCTTTCCAAATTTGTAACAAGTGACTTCCTCGCTACATTTCCCAACATGTTTCTTCTTACACTTGTCACACCACTTGGCTTCGGCTCCTCCTCCGAATTTTCTCAAACCAGACTTCGAGAACTTATTCTTCTTTTTGGAACCTGAAGTTCCTTCAAACTTTCTCTTTTCGCCAACTTCAACCTTGCTGGCGGCTCTCCCCTTAATCATATCTCCAACAGACTTGGCAGCCCAGATAGTTGCCTCCAAAGTAAGTGCCTGAAGCACTGGCACTGCATACTCCCATAGAAGTCCCTTTGCGTACCTGTCAATTTTTGTCAGCTCATCTGGGACAATATCCAAAGCAAACTCTATTTTGTCTGTGAAGTTATTTGTGTATTCATCAATGGTCATACTTCCCTTCTTTAGTGTCAGAAATTGGTTTTCTAGCTCAAGCACATTTTGGGCCGAGCAGTACTTGCGCTTGAATTGCACCAAGAACTCTGCCCAAGTCAGTTGTAGTGGCTCATTAGGGCTTAGGGTCTTCCCCAGAGTGTTCCACCAGCGAACAGCACCACCTCTGAACTGATGCACTGCAAATATGGTTTGTAACTTGCCTTGGCAACCACAAGTCATGAAAGCCAATTCCATTTCTGAGATCCAATCCATTACTCCGACGGGATCTTCTTTTCCAGTGAAAGTCGATGGCTTGCAAGTCATAAAGTCTTTATACTTGCATCCATTTCTCTGCACTCCGTCCTCGTGGTTATTCCTCCTAACCACAAGCGGTTCAGTTTAACCAACGGATCTACTATAATTTCCTTCCTCAGATTGATCGTCATTTAATTCAGGTTGTTCAACAGGAATTGAAGGTTCACTCCTGTTGTTCAGCAACATTTCCCTCATTTCCTCCCTTTGTTCTGCCATCATTGTCTGAATCATGGCTTGTACTCCATCCATGGTGATCGGTTCTGGTGCAACTTCTGCTATAGGCACCTGTTCCATCACTTGCGGTTGAGGTTGCTGGTTTCTGTTAGCATTTCCAGCTCCACTTCAAGTTCTTGCCATTATAATCTATATACCAAATAAGGCGAATTTAGATCTTTATTCACGATAGATATTTAAATTATCCTTATCACTCCGAAACGTTTACATGCTAGTTTTAATATCGTAGTCGTACGCTTAGGATCCTGAACACATAAGGTTTCCAGATCCGGTCGACAATAGACCATAGATCCGAACTAATAATGGCATATACGACAAACATATAGCATTTAGCACATAAAAGTATATTAGGCATCTTTCCTAAAATATAATAGTGCTCGTGTCTAAAATATGGTAGACACACATCTCATGATCATCACTTAGTATTCTAAGTTTAAGTCTAGAAATCCTACAAATTCCTAGTTTGCTTAAACTAATGCTCTGATACCAACTGTGACATCCCCACATTTCTCAACCAGAAAAGACCGATTTAGTTTATGCTTTTAAAATAAAATCAGAGTACTTTTCCAAAAGATGTTGCAGAATTTGTTCCCAAAACAAAATATAATAAAAATTTATCAAAACATTTCTTAAAGAAAGTATTTTCATTATATAACAAAACCTCGGGATGTCATGTTCCGATACAGACCAAAAGCATAAACAGTACATTATAAGCCTTACAACAGATATTTACATCTACTGGCCTATAATCCAAAAATCCCCCGTCATCATCCAAACTATGCTCTGGGTCCACTACCTGTAATATAAAAAGCTGAGTGGGTCAGGCTTGGGAGCCTGGTGAGCATATAGGGTTTTCAACCCACAAATAATAAATTTATTAATTTCATTAACCAACAATAAATTTATTAATTTCATTAACCAACAATAAATTTATTAATTTCATTAACCAACAATAACTCTGATTACCCGTTCCCGTTATCCTCACTTTACGTCCCTAAACACCTATCACAAGGGACCTACCCTAAGGATCATCATCGGGATGGACACTACTACTAAGGGGATTGCTCAGCCATACATGTCCTTAAGGCAACCATGAGGGGGATGGAGTACACCAATGAACATATAGTTCACCAACACCTACAGGTTGCGAACCTGCTAGCGTTCCACTGGACTGTCTAGAAAGGTCCGTGGTCGTCATCTATACTCCGCTAGATGACTACAACAACAACAACAACATCGAGGCCTCTCATCATTTTAACACACATCAACTATTTCATCTACCCATGTTTTACCCAACATAGTTGTAGATAAAAATACATATATACGGTTTAAAACTTGTATAAAACATTTATTCAACATCCATCTCAAATAAACAAACAATATAATTACACATAGCACGTATTTTATAGAAAATACTGCATATCTATGTCTAAGATGAAAGTGACTATACACTCACTTTATTTAACGATAATCGGGCAACACTTCGTTTCTTAAAATGATCGTTTCCGATGAAACCGGAAGCTTTAATGAAAAACCGGGCCTTGCGAGGGTTGAGCTTCAAACCGAAAAGATAAATTTATCGGGCTCTTCGGGCACTCCGGAACGTGTTTCGGGTGTTGGGTATGATCCCGGGGCTTCGGGGGATGCTAAGTAGCTTAAAAGAAGGTTTAGGAGTGAAAAAGTGAGGATTTTCCAAAATTACCCGAGAGGTCTCGCACCTCCTATATATAGGTGCGAGCCTCGGATCCGAAGGAAGGAGAAGCAAGCACGTGGCTCGCATCCGAGGGAGGCAGGTGGCGAGCTTCGGACAGTGCAGGTGGTGAGACACGCGTCGGTCTCGGATTGGACCGAGCCTTCGGTGCGAGGAGGGTGCGACACGGGTCGATAGCTGGCCTCGGATGACTCATCAATTTCGGACACGCGGCATGCTGCGAGCGAGGGTGACATGGCCGAAGTCTGACCATGCGAAATTCCTCGGTTTTAGTGATTTTCTTGAATTTTGTGTCCCGAACTTCTAAAATTCATAACTTTCGCATACGAGCTCCGTTTTCGACGTTCTTTATATGCACGCATAGGTAAAATTATGGTCTAAAACTTTCGTTTAGATTCCGTCGGCTAATTTTGACTTTATTTTTAATATTATTATTTTTAACAGACTGGAACAGGAAAATCCGTTAAAAATTCATAACTTCTTCATCCGACATCCGTTTTCGTCTGTCTTTTTACCATTGTACTACTATTGACGAGACCTTTGATTCTCGTTTAGGTTGTGTCGGCTAAAAATCACTCGATCTAAAATTCGAGTTTTTAGTTGTCTACTGCTAAGCTGAAACTTAGAAAAATCATAACTTCCTCATACGAAGTCAGATTTGGGCGTTCTTTTTATGCACGCTCTCGGTTTAACGAATACTACAACTTTTGTTTAGATTGCTAAGGCTAAAAACCACTTTATCGTAAATTCACGTTTTACGTCACGCAGCGTCGTGCCGGTTTTGTCGCGAAACTTCGACAAGTCATAACTTCTCCGTTATAACTCGGATTTTGGTATTCTTTATATCTCCGGAATCCTTGTTTCGGCCACTACAACTTTCTTAAAAGATATCGGCTTTATCTAATATTTATTTTCGACGCTTATTTTTATCCTTAATTAATTAAATCATAATAATTAAGTATAAGCACATAATATTCAAATAATATTCACATAATTCCTCTTTATTACTTTAAAATGAGTTACAAAGGTTAACCTAGACTATTACATCATCTTTAGTGCTTAGCCTAGAAACACGGGCGTTACACCGGTTCACTGCAAAATTTTGAAATTGACAATTTCTACCCATTTTTGAGAAATTTTGTCAAATGCGGTCCATGAACGAAACTAAAAATTGAAGATTTTTTGGATTTTCCGGATTGAAGCATAATGTTTATGCCATGTGTTAAGGGGGAGTTTTGATAAGAAAAATTCCAAATAGAGCACGCTCTCTTTCCTTGTTGGTTTTATAATCAAATTTCGATTATAAAAAGAGGGAGAAATTTATATGGAAATTCGAAGTAGTTGCTCGATTTTGGAAGATTTGAAGTGAGTCATCCATTCCTAACTTTGAGGGGGAGAATGTTGGGTACAAAGTTATCCATGTATGACTTTGTAAGTGGGTTGAATTTTGTAGACCCACTTGCATGTGGTGCTTTAGCCTTGTGACATGTGAGATAGAGATTGAGAGAGAGAGAGACATGTAAACACCTCTATATAAGTTCGGTTCATACCACTTATGGAGGTGTGCTTGATAGATGTAACATTGAGCGTGTGTGTGTGTGTTAATTATGTAGATTTAGATCTAGATCCTTTTTTGTGTAACACCATACATAATCGAATGCATCTCTTAACCATCCAAATCACCATGTTCATTGTGTATTCGTTAATTCCGCATGCCAAACCAATGTTCTTAATTCACTACATCTTGTCACTGCTAGGAAGTGTTAGATTCTAAACTATCATGCAATGATTCTTCTGTAATGTCTAGGTACCAAAAGTCACAGAGACTTGACCAACGATATTGCAAAATATTCCTTTGGAGATTGTTACAAGACAATTCCATGGAAATGAAGTCTCAAATTCAAAGTACA
The DNA here is from genome assembly GCF_052849685.1 of Lactuca virosa. NCBI lineage: Eukaryota > Viridiplantae > Streptophyta > Magnoliopsida > Asterales > Asteraceae > Lactuca > Lactuca virosa. Next base: position 268,089,797 of record NC_136434.1, read on the forward strand.
TTCCTTTGAACATCCTTCTTGCATAAAAGTTTCTAACTTTTTCATCTATTCTTCAACTCACAATATGGAAACATTCCATATTTTCCATACGACAACTCATTATTAATAGACTCCTGTCTATTCATAATAATGTCAATATGGTCCATCCATTGCTATACTTCTAACTGTCCTTAAGCGACCAATCTTTGGCGAACCTTATATTGTCCTTAACAGTTGTTTAACCACTTTAGTCATATCCGGTTCTATTCCTTTTTTCCTCTAAATGCCCTAGGCATTTGGAAAATTAGAACACGAGAATATTATAGCATATGCAATCAACCCTATACCCGAAGCATATGGGATGCGATTCATAATGTCTAACATAAAGACATGATACTTGATCAGCCTTTTGCTATAATATTTCTATTTGCCATGTTCTCACAATTCGAATTATGAAGAGGGATGTCGTAATCATAATCAAAATTTGAAAACGCAATTAACATTTCCATATATAGAATTTCCTTATGTTGAACCATTCCAACATAACATTCATATATATTTGACTAAATTTGATTAAAAACTAAATCTAAGATTTTAGATTTTGAAATGAAGTATAATTTCCTCTCCCTTAATTATAGCAAAACAACTTTTCAAACCCTACAACTTTGCGATTTGAAACATTTTGTTTTTCTATAATTAACATTGCTAACTTGCAACACTTACCATAATAATTATGCTCGCACTAGTATAACAATTCTTATATTTATTAGCATAACACTTACGCTCCCACTAGCTTTGACATGTACTCAGAAATCAGCTGGACTTCTAGAAATCAATACTTATTGACTTTCATTACCAAAGTTCAGATTTCTGATACGAGATGCTTCGATAAGACTTTATCTAGGCTTCTCATAATCATACACTTTTCCTTACATAGCTCACATGTTTGTCTTAACAATTTTAGAAATTACAGCCATAAGTCTGAAATGTTTAGACCTTTTGCCATTTCTCACAATTAGAACTATGAAGAGGGATGTCGTAATCATAATCGAATTTGAGAATGCAAATATAACAATTGCTAACTATTAAAATCTACTTAGTGAAAGCGTTTCCTCACAATCATTTTCATGAATTGGAGAGAAACCTTATGCCACTTAGATTTTATGGTATATGTGTTCCTATCCATGTGAATCTGTCATAACCATAATCATTATACTTAGAATGAGAATTAGTGTCCTATCCTACCCGTTCAGCTAATGACCCTCCACCACTCAAGGAAGCGGTGGGTGAGAGTGGACACCCATTAAACAGCCATTTTATAGGCAGTAACCTTATACCCCCCCTTATAGACCGGCTTCGTGAATGAGGCCTACTAACGGTAAGACCAACTTTTTATTTATACATATAATATATTAAACTTTTAATATTATAATAGTATAAGGGTGTATTTTAAACTTTTAAAATACTAAGTGGTTTAATCTATTAATTAAACTATACTCTTAATTTAATTAAACTTAAACCATGTCATTATGGAATTATTAATTCTCTTTTAATTAAACACTTTAATTAACTATTAATAAAGTCCATAAAGATGTAATATGATTTTTTCAAAACATCAAGATGTTAAAACAAAATTAAAACTAATTAATTTATTATTAAGTTATGAACCCATGAGTTACACTTTTGAAAACTTTTCAAATAACTTTAGTTTTAAAATTCAATGTCTCATAAAAAAACTTTTCAAATTTCAAAACTTGAGGGCAAGTTTTGTAACTCTTGAAAACTTTTAGAATTCCATAAAATAGACTTTCCAAGTTCCATAACTTGAGGGCAAGTTATGAAACTCTTCAAAGTCATTTATAACAAATTTTGTAACTTTTGAAGACTTTTGGAATTCATAACTTAAAGAGTTAACGAATGAGACTTTTCACATTCATAACTTATGGAAGTTTCAAAACTCTTAAGATCATAACTTTTAAAAAAGACTTTTGAATTCCAAAATTTTATGACAAAATTTGTAACTCCTTCAAAACATTTAGATCAAACTTTTAAAACAAATAAAATAATCATATCATTCTATCTTTTAATAAATTGACTTAATTCAACTCTTGTAGTAAAATGAATCAAATTTTACAAATAATTAGTTTTTCATAAAATCAAGTAATTATCTTAAAATTTGACAAACGTCATGTTTTTTTCTTTTCAACTTTGAAAATCAAACATTTACATCAATATAACAGAAAACAACACATGGCTCTGATACCACTGATGGGTTTTAGTATACTACAACATCCTATGGTGCACATACAACCCTAAATGCTTTAGATCTATGTTTTCTCTAATTATACATGAAATATTGTTTCCAAAGCATTAAGCCTACAACTAGCATGCAAATGACATAATCAACATAAAAGAGTTTTATAGAAATACCTCTTGATTGTAGCTTGTAGAACTTATTGAGTTTGGCCTTTAAGAACTTAGTTCCCCAAGTGTTGCACCTCAAATGGAATCACAACACAACTAGAACAAAGGATGACTTTTGAGAGAGTTTCTTCCACTCAAATCGCATATAGTGACTCCAAGAACACTAGTGTGCAATTTTGGATACTAAGGGACTTCTTATATAGTGTGGCATGATTAGGGTTACACCATGTAAACCCTAATGGGGATGACTTTCCATATTTCTTAGGCTCCATGGGTTTAAACCTACATGGATTGTCACATGGGTTTAGCCCAACCTAAGAAATTATGGATCATTGGCCCACACCATAAGAATGAATAATTTACCAAATCAACCCTTATATTTAATTAGTCTCTTTTGATCACAAAATTAATTCCAAACTAATTCTTGATCAATACTAATTAAATAATATGATTTCATATTAATATATTAGAACTTATAATATATTAATAAATCATAAATAACCTCTTCTCAAAAGTCCATCCTATCAAACTGTCTTGGTGATATGCAACCCAAATGGACTATGCTACTCTCGGGTCAAGTACATACCAATTATAGTTATGGGCTTAGACACCTAATCCAACAGTGCCATGACGGCTGTCACAGCGGTTGTTATGGTGGCTTGAAATGTAGTGAGGTCCATTTGTAGAACTGGTGTTTCGCCGGTAGGCTGGTTACTTCCTTGTTGTGGCATGGTTCTGTTGTATGGCACGAAATAGGTTCGTAAATAACTATGGTCATTGCTAGTGGTATCTCATCTATATTTATCTATATACATTTATGTATATATGTATATAAATCACGTGTATTGTTGTATGATTGCCAAAAGTTTCGACCACATCATCAAAATGTACTTATGGTGATAAGTAATAGGTATTGTGCGAACGTTAAGTTTATCAAAATAAAACATAACCGTCAATACATTAAGTTGCCTCTGGTTACATGGGTTATGGAGGACGTACCTCTCTTGATTTACTACTACTAGTTGTGATGAAAGATGTAATAAACCTAAGGCATAGTGTGAGTAGTGTAGTCACTAACTCACTTGGCTATACTTGTCTATCATATGCCAAAATGGCGTACAAGGTGCCCAACCATCTCACTCATTTCGTGAGTGGCCTCCTCTGCTCTCTGTTCAGCTAAGGATGGCCTAGCCTCAGCTGCAAGGATATGTTGTCTCATGGTGGCCACTTCCTCCTCTAAGGAGTGTAGACGGTTCGTAATGTCCTCTTGCTCTGCTTGCTGGTTCAGTATAGCTCCTGAATGGTGTTCTTGTTCTTCACGGATGCGTCGAATTCGCATTGTCGTATTTCGGGGTTCGCCTCCAATCTCCATTACTTCATGATGGAGAGCATGAACCTAGGTGTCTAGACGGGCCACTTGTGGTGCAATTGGGGGTAGTGCTTGATTTGTGGGGGTGCTGGGGCCTGGAGTATGGTGTAGTGGGTGCATGCCTAATGTGAATCGTCGGCCGTCTCCTCTAGCCCAGGCATGTACCTGGGTTGCCCCTTGTGGAGGTGCATCATGGACAAAGGTAGATGTCAGCAATGAAGCTTGCCCTTGGATGAGTGATAATTTCTTACTAGAAATGTTCATCCAAAGAGGACCTCTATTGGGTGCCTACATACCTGGAAGGAAGGAGGTGAGAGGGTCTCTCCATCGCCTTCATCCCCATCCGACTCTTCATCAGAATCCTCCCCCTCGTAATCCACCTCTTGGTATTCCTCGGGGCCTACTTCTGGGTTCTCCTCATGAATCTCTTGTAGCTCCTCCTTGATCCATTCGTTGGCCACCATGGCAGGGTAGTGGGGGTCTTCGTGGTGAAATTCAGCCATGTTGTCTGTGCGTGAACAGAGGTATGAGAAATACGTAGAGGGTTTAAGTGTGTGGTTCTTATGGTATCCTAAAATACTCCTATAGTATTTTAAATGTTGCGTTTGATTCTTGATATCTTAGTGTTGGTAAGTGTTTAGACTCGTCGTTCTCTACGACTATTTCCCAGCATATGCTAGTTACACCCCGGATAAATATAGTTGATCAGAATATATCTATTCAAGGTCTAATTACATATCCCAAGGCCTACCCGTAGTTTTTGACTCATCATACTACTTTTATTATCCTCTCGTTATGACATTGCCCTAACTTGTATGTACTTATACTTTACTTAAAATATTATGATATTTTTAAAAGTATATTTGTAGTCAGAGTGTTTTAGCCCCATTGTATTTATAGTTGTATATCTTGTATGGTTTGATATAACTAGTTCACTATAAACAATGCTCTGATACCAATCTGCCATACCCCCAAACCAGAACGGCGGAAACGTTTGGGGGAGGATGGAGTGACTTCATGTACAGTATCATAATAATTGAATATAAATGAAACATAACAACACAAACATTCATACATTGAAATTTCAAGTATACATTGTTTACAAACTTTGTTTTCTAAATAGTTAATACAAATAACTAAGAAGTAGAAAACATGCAACAGCGACGCCGGCCCTCAAAATGGTTTGAATACCTATTTATAGATTTCCTGAGAATAAGGATGTTTAAATATGAGCTAAACCCGAAAAATGAGGTGGGGGGAAATGAAGCCATAAGGATGTTTAAATATGATCTAAACCCGAAAAATTAGGGTTTCCAAGTTTGGCAAGTTGGCGTACTAGGACGCGCCCTAGTACGCTCAGTGTACACACGTACGCATGGCATACTCCCCCAAGGCCTAATTACGAAAATGCCACTAGGGCTCCTTTTGCACACTTTCTTGGACTTAGGGACCAAGATGCAACATAAATAAACTATAGGGTTAAAATTAGAAGTACCTTATCATCGGGATTTTACAATTCTCCGCCACTTGATCTAGACTTCGTCCTCGAAGTATGCCACGACGAATATCTCTGGATAATGCTCCCGCATCTCCGCCTCCGGCTCCGAGGTCCACTCGGAGCCTCTCTGATGCTACCACTGTACCTTTACCAAAGGTATCTCTTTGTTGTGCAGGACCTTCATCTTCCTTTCTAGAATAGTCATCGCGCTCTCAACATAGTTCAGGCACTCATCGACCTGAATATCATCCAAGGAAACCACCGCATCATCATCCTACACGCACTTTCGCAACTGTGAAACATGGAAGGTGTTGTGAATCTAATGGAGCTCCTCGGGTTGATCCAACCTATAAGCCACCTTGCCAACCCTGGCAATCACCCAAAAAGGTCCAATATACCGGGGACCCAATTTCCCCCTCTTTCTGAAGCATATCACACCCTTCCACGGTGAGACCTTTAGGAGTACCATATCGCCGACCAGAAACTCCAACTCAGATCGGTGCCTGTCGGCATAGCTCTTTTGCTGACTCTGAGCGGTCTATAATCTCAGCCTGATCTGCTGAATAAGCTCCATGGTCTGAAGGACTACTTTGGTCCTTCCCATAACCCTGTGACCAACCTCTCCCCAACAAACCGGGGTATGACATCTCCGACCATACAAGAGCTCAAAAGGCGGAGCACCAATGCTGGAGTGATAACTATTGTTGTAGGAGAACTGCGCAAGAGGTAGGTAGGAATCCCAACTCCCACCAAAATCAATAACACAGACCCGCAACATATCCTCAAGGGTCTGTATCGTCCGCTCACTCTGGTCGTTGGTCTGCGGATGGTATGCAATGCTGAAATGCAACCTCGTGCCTAGTTCCTCGTGGAACTTCTGCCAAAAACGGGAGGTGAACCGGACATCTCGGTCAGAAACAATGGAAACCGGAACCCCATGATGAGCAGTAATCTCTTGGACATAAACATCGGCCAACTTTTCGGCCGAAGAGCTCTCCCGGGTGGCCAAAAAGTGGGCACTCTTTGTCAATCGGTCGGCGATGACCCATATAGCTTCAAAACCCTTGGCCGTCTTTGGCAACTTGGTGATAAAATCCATGGTGATATGCTCCCATTTCCACATGGGAACCTCTAGAGGCTGCAACTTTCCATGTGGCCTCTGATGCTCAGCCGTGACCATCCTACAAGTCAAGCATCTCTCGACATACCAGGCTATCTCCCTCTTCATACACGGCCACCAGTAACTCAATCTCAAATACAGATACATCTTGTTGGCTCTCGGGTGTATAGAAAAGTGAGACTTATGAGCCTCCTCTAACACAATCTGCCCGACCCACAAGAAACTGCAACCCAAACCCGACCACATCGGGTCAACAACCCTCGACTATCTGTGACAAATCTGTCAATCTCACCAATGATCATTTCCTGTTTATAGTTCTCTTTCCAAACTCCCTCAACCTGAGCCTCTCTGATCAATCCCAAAAGTGGAGAATTAACAGATAGTCTCATACACATCTCCCCGACCGAAGACCCAGCTGACTTGCGGCTCAAAGCATACGCTACCACATTCACTTTACTCGGATGGTATAGGATCTTGTAGTCATAATCATTGAAAATATCCATCCACCTACGCTGCCTCATGTTCAAGTTCAGCTGGTTCATCAGGTATCTCAAACTCTTGTGATCCCTGTAGACAGTATAATGGACCCCATATAGGTATTGTCTCCAAATCTTGAGGGCAAACACCATTGCCCCCAACACCAGGTCATGCGTAGGATATCGCCTATCATGCGGCTTCAGCTGCCACAAAGCATAAGCAATCACTTGTCCTCTCTGCATAAGAAACGCCCCCAAACCGGTGATGGATGCATCACAAAATACCACAAAATCCTCGACTCCTTTCGGGAGGGTCAATACCAGGGCCTTACATAACCTTTGTGGAAGAGTATCAAATGTCGAATGTTGCTCAGGGCCCCATCAGAAATCCACCCCCTTCCTCGTAAGATGAGTGAGGGGTATCACAATCTTGGAGAAGTCCTGAATAAATCTCTGATAGTACCCAGCCAAACCCAAGAAACTCCTGATCTCTAAGGGAGATTTCAGAACCTCCCACTGCATCACAACCTCGATCTTGGTTGGATCGGCAAAAATCCCATCCTGGTTAACGAGGTGCCCAAGGAACTGGACCTCTCGCAACCAAAACTCGCACTTTGAGAACTTGAGATAAAGCCGTTCTCGCCTCAAAAACCCCCAAAATATCTCGAAGGTGCTCTTCATGCTGCTCTATGGTCTTGGAATACAGCAAGATATCATCAATAAACACAATGACGGACCGGTCGAGCATAGGCATGAATACCCAAATCATCAAATCTATAAACACAACAGGTGCATTGGTGAGCGCAAATGGCATCACCACGAACTCTAATGCCCATAACGAGTCTAGAACGTGGTCTTCTCCACGTCCTCCTCTCTTACTCTCACTTGATGATACTGTTGGGTTATGAGCATTCTAACACTCCTAAGTGTACATGCAACCCTAAATACCTTGGATCTATGTTTTCTCTATTATACATACAATTATGAACATCCAAGGTATTATCCTAATCTAGCATACAAAATAATAAATATAACAAGATAGAATACATACCTCTTTGATGTAGAATGTCTTCATGAAGCTTGAGTGCCTAGTACCCCAAGTGTGACACCTCAAATGGTTCACACAACACCAAATACACTTGGAATAACTTGAGAGAAACTTCAACACTCCTTGAAATCGCCTAGCCCTCACACTCACACATTAGTGCACGATTTCTTGAGCCATGGGATTCTTTTATATGGTGGCTATTAGGGTTATACCATGTAACTCATAACTTTACCCATTCCTTATGCTCCATGGATTTTAACCTCCATGGAGTATCCATGGGTCACCCCATGGACTTAGTCCAACATAAGGAATCTTGGATCACAAGCCCACATATACTATGATAAATCAGTGTGCCGGTTAACCACACACGCTCCACCGATACTATGATAAATATTAAGTTACCCTTTGCCTACCTTGTTAAGTCCAGGTTAGTGTGCCGGTTAACCACACACGCTCCACTAACGACTTAAGCAAAGTGCAAAGTGTAATTTCATGGGTTAGCACCAAATTCACATTTTCCTAAGTAACTAAGATTGGGTATTAATAAGAGTTTAGTTACTTAGTATTTATCATTAATACTTTTAATAAAAAGAGAATTATAGTCCTTGTCCTACCCGTTCGGCTAACGACCCTCCACCAGTCAAGGAAGCGGTGGGTGAGAGTGGACACCCATTAAACTGCCATTTTATAGGCAGTAACCTTATACCCCCCTTATAGACCGGCTTCGTGAATGAGGCCTACTAACGGTAAGACTGACTTTACTCTTATACATATATATACATATTATTAACTTATAATATTATAAAGTATAAGGGTTGAATTTTAACTTTTAAAATTCTAAGGGCTAACTTGGAATTAAAGTATTCATAAGTGAAAACTTTTCAAATTCCAAAACTTGAGGGCAAGTTTTGAAACTATTCAAAACTAATTAATTCCATAACTTATGAGTTTAAAGTAGTTTTAATTAAAAAAAAAACTCTTCAAGTTCCATAACTTGAGGACAAGTTATGGAAGACTTTAAACTAATTAAAAAAAATAACTTTTTTTATTGTAACTTATGGAACTAATTAAGGTTACACTTTTTTTTTTTAATTTAATGAAGAGACTCTTGAACCTCCATAACTTGAGGACAAGTTATGGAGTCATAAAACCATTTAATTAGAACTAGACTCTTCATTTTGTAACCTTTGCCAACTTTTATGAGTTTTATGATTCTTAAATGTGACTTTTCATATAACTTGAGGACAAGTTACAAAAACACACTTTGGAATCAACTCTTAGATTAAAATGGATTGAAAACAACTATTTCACACAACTTTTCTATTAATCTAAGAACCTCATAAGAACAAGATAATTCAAATCATCAATCTTCAAGAAATTAGCATGAACATACAAACTAATACAAATCTTGAAATTATGACAATTATCTTAGAAATTGGATTAGCATGAACATTACCACATCAAAAACAAGTTTATAAGTCCAAAAACATCTTAGGGTAATGTTCCTAGTCCAATTCCAGCCAAAACAATCGAATATATGCATCCAACTCGATTTTTTCAGCTACTTTTGCAAGTATAACAAGAAAACAAGCCTAGGCTCTGATACCACTGTTGGGTTATGAGCATTCTAACACTCCTAAGTGTACATGCAACCCTAAATACCTTGGATCTATGTTTTCTCTATTATACATACAATTATGAACATCCAAGGTATTATCCTAATCTAGCATACAAAATAATAAATATAACAAGATAGAATACATACCTCTTTGATGTAGAATGTCTTCATGAAGCTTGAGTGCCTAGTGCCCCAAGTGTGACACCTCAAATGGTTCACACAACACCAAATACACTTGGAATAACTTGAGAGAAACTTGAACACTCCTTGAAATCGTCTAGCCCTCACACTCACACATTAGTGCACGATTTCTTGAGCCATGGGATTCTTTTATATGGTGGCTATTAGGGTTACACCATGTAACTCATAACTTTACCCATTCCTTATGCTCCATGGATTTTAAACTCCATGGAGTATCCATGGGTCACCCCATGGACTTAGTCCAACATAAGGAAAATTGGATCACAAGCCCACATATATAAGAATGAATGATTTACACAATCAACCCATATATTTAATTAGTCTCCTTTTGATCACTTAATTAATTCCAAATTAATTCTTGATCAATACTAATTAAATAACCTTATTAATATATTAGAACTTATAATATATTAACCAACCTTAAGTGTTATTTCTCTCATTATAGTCTATCCAAATGCATGATGCCATGCAACCCAAATGGACCATGCCGGGTCGGGTCAAGTCTTACCAATTATAGTTATGGACTTAGACATTAATCCAACAGTCTCCCACTTGGATAAGTCTAAAACTATTATTGCGTATGACTTCAGGAACCGATCAGCAATCGTAGCTCTCAAAAGCTTTTGTCGAACTCTGACCTTGTCGATGAACTCTGACCTTTGTCAATGACTTGTCCATTAGATAAGGGATCATATATTCCTCCATTCTAGATATCATATGGACTGAGACATGGATTATCAATCATTCTCTCTGTCCATTTGTTGTTTTCCGATTTCCGATTCATGATGACTGACTGATTGAACAAATCAAATCAGTCCTGGCTTGGCCAAGCACTCACATGTATCATCTTTAAATCATCGAGGGGCTCACAGATATCGCTTTTATCCCGAAGGTAAAAGGAATGGATAAACTTCGACTCATATGGCTTGTTCTACTACTTGTTGAATCATACACAAAGGCACGTTTTATAACATCGAGTTACCAATGCGTTTTCGTGCAATCAATGTATAACCAACTCATAGTAACAACTCATATCTCTAGGTTTGAAGAATATAAGATATTATCGTCTCATGATCACTCGTGATAAAATCCATGAAGTGATTCAAATGAGCGCGGGTTGAATCCAATACTCAGAACTTATGAGCACTCATGAGTGTTGTAGCACCACGTTGTCCACCAACTTGGACCTCTACAAACCAACCCATGACAGTCTTGATTCATATCTACTTCTAACATATGACCGACTGTGGATGGTTTGAATAACTTAATCATTCAGGAAGAGCGACTTAGTTATTCTGGAAGTCAAAACATGCAAAGTGAAACACAAGAATAAATGAATCAAATATGGTATCAAACCCTATGAATATAAATAAACACTTTTATTTATCACCATACTGATTACTCATTATTCATTGTTTCGGTTTTATCAACTTTATACTTGAATTTAAAACAATAGTTGTCCCATGCTCCAAGCATGTACACTATGTTTTCTAAACACTAGTCATGCCATACACCAAGTATGCATACTATGTTTGTGTATGATCTTTACTTTGTAAAATAGATCAATTGAACATCACTCCAATGATCCTCTTTTCACAGTCCCAAATCCTTACTGCAAATGCAAGAATTCCAAATTCATGCCATTTACTGAAATCTGTTAGATTCTAAACTTATATGCATTGATCCTCTTAATGATTATGCACAAAGTCAGAAAGACTTGACAACAATCATTACAGAGCATTCCAAAGGAGATAAGCTCCTTGGAAACATCCTTCTTTCATTAAGTTTCCTAATCTTACACAGATTGAATAATTTCTAACTTTGAAACATTTCCATATTCCATTTTGACTATCACTTCTGAACAAGAGTTGCCTCCTTACAGATTATGTCAATATGGTCCTTCCAGAATTAACATTATACTTCCAACTGTCCTTGAGGAACCAATCTTTGGTAAACCTTAGATTGTCCTCGACAATTGCTTAATCATTTTAGTCATATCCAATTCTAGACCTTTTCCCTTCATAATGCCCCAGGCATTTGGAAAATTTTAGAAAGGATGAATATAGCACATGTAATCGATCCTATATCCGAAGCATATGGGACACGATTCATGATGTCTCACATAAAGACTAAACCAGTCTTTTGCTATAATATTTCCATTTCAATTTGCCAAGTTCTCAAAATTCAGATTATGAAAAGGGATGCCGTAATCATAATCGAATTTTAGAACGCAAATAATGGACCCATATATAGAATTTCCTTATGTTGAGCCATTCCAACATGAAATTCATATATATATCCTTGATTAAATACGATTAAAATCTCAATCTAAGCTTTTAGAATTGAAATGAAGTATAATTTCCTCTCCCTTAATTATAGCAAGACAACTTTTTCAACCCCTGCAACCTCACGAATTGAAACTTTTGTTTTCTATAATTAACATTGTTAACTTGCTCCCACTAACATGATGGTTATTAGCATAACACTTATGCTCCCACTAGCTTTGACATGTACTCAGAAATCAGCTGACTTTCTTACCAAAGTTCAGATTTCTGATACTAGATTGTTTTGATAAAACTTTATCAAAATCATACACCTCTCTTAGATAGCTCACATGTGTGTCTAAACAATTTTAGAACTATTAAAAGGGATGCCGTAATCATAGTCTCAATTGTTTAGACCCTTGCCACTTCTCACAAGTCCATGTTAGTGTGCCAGTAAACCACACACGCTCCACTAACGACTTTGAGAATGCAAATATCACAATTGCTATCTAGCTAAAATCTACTTAGTGAAAGTGTTTCTTCACCATCATTTTCATGAATCAGAGAGAAACCTTATGACACTTAGATTTAATAGTGTATGTGTTCTTATCCATGTGAATTTGTCAAAACCATAATCACAAGACAAGGTTAGTGACAAATCCAAACTCATATTGATTAAACTTGTGTAATCTTAAATTCTTGCCATTTGGCAGCTCAGGTGCCTGCCATTGCTTCCAAGTAGTTGTGCAACCAATTGAGAACTCTCAGAACTCCTATGCAAAGCCAACTTGAATAGGCACAAAAATTTCAACACGATAGGTTATAAACCTCAAGTCGTGTGCTAGTGAAGGACTTTAGGTTTTATTCTTGATTAAGTCTTGAAACTTTCAAGAGCTTTAAGACTCCCACTGTCCTCTTGACATATAAGACTCCCTTGTCAAATATTCAAGAGATAGTGCGGATTCTTTATCAAGACTAACACTTTACACAATTGGCCTAAGTTGGTCTCTGTTTTATCCAAAACATCACAACTTACCAATTTCAAATGTACAAGAGTAGATAACCTTTTACTCTTACATTTGACTAGTGTTAACAAACCCTCTTTAAGATATGTCACTCAAGTTACAATCTTGGAGTATGACTCTAAGAATTGTTTTGGAACGAAGTATGACTCATCTTTTTGATTTAACCATTTCAACAATTCATGACTCCTCTTCTTAGTCATAAGAATGCACTAAGATGACTTTAGAGGACCAATTGTGATATGGTATCTTAATCATTAAGATGATCATAAACATGATACTAAAGTACTCTCCCATCTTTTCAGATTTGAGAAACTTTTATCTTTCTGCCATACTTTGATTCTTCTTGTTCGTTCTGTCTCACATTGAAACTTCTCCAATGCTACAGACGTATACTTAAACTTATAAGTATAATCATATTTACTGAACTTAAGTAAATCATGACGAATAGTCTTCTTGATCTTTTGTGGTGGACTTGACCAGTGCACAAGAATGTGTACTCGATTCCTTAGTCCTTTCCTTATTCACATAAGGAATTAGTCTTAATTTTCCAAGCTGAAAGTTCTCATTCATCATACTATACAACTTGCATGATTCCAAGTTTCGGTCCAATTGAACCTTGGGTGATGAGAATCTTTCCTTATTTGGTAATATTAGACACTACCACAACCGAAAGAATCAAATCCATTTTTCCAATATTGCTATCAATGGAATCTTATAAGCAACAACTTTTCACAAATGCCATTGTAAGGATACTTAAAATAAATAAAATCAAAACCTTTTTCTTTTATTTTAAAACTTTGCGGAAAAACTTATCCTTACAATCCATATGAAAACCTTGTTGTTATCTATTCCTAAGCAATATAAATATCATAACTCTTAAGTAATAGCCCAAAATTCTGATCACCGAACCATGCGATTGAAATCCATCTTCGCGATCAGAATCAGCATGTACTTAATAGAGTTAGACAATGGACTTTACCTGAAGTAGAGCCAAACTTATTGACTTTAACATCCTTAGGTAAATTTGGCAGCTTCGTAACCAATGCCCCTTCCTTTGGCAATAGTTACCTATGGACCCTTGATAATGGGACTATCTCAGACTTCGCCTCTCTCTTTACCATTGGGTCAACCGAGTTGACTATGGTCGATCCCTTTCCATTGGGAAGAGAGAGCTTTACTGGATATCCAATGTCATCATTGTCAATGTCCATAGCGTTTTAGGAAGTTGATCTTAGCAAATAGATAAGATCATTAGGGGTCTTGTCTTAGTCTGTTTCATAGGATTCCCAAAAGAACTCACTATGTGGCTTAGAAAGTAGTTGAGCCACCAACTTTCTCAAGACTTTGACACCCAACTCTCCCGGCTTGTCAATATGTGACTACATCTCCAAGATGTGATCACACCTAGACCTTGCCTTGCCAATAGGGCTTGAGTGACCTTAAACTTTTTAGGAACTTGTGGGTTAGGGAGAATAATTGGAGGAGGTGAAAGAAGTATGATATCCATGGGACATCATCTTCATTTAGGAAAGCTTGTTTCAAGAGATTTGGGAAGATCATAAATGTCTAGACTATACATCTTTTTGGGAGATATTCTAGATAGTTGATTTAAAGTCCTTAATATGACATCCAATATGAAATATTAAGGCTAGGACCCAACAAACTATTTTATAACTTAGAAGAGGGATGCCGTAATCCAAGCTATAAAATATTTGAAGGTAGGTGAATGACGATTCACCAATTTCCACCATGAAAAATGAAATAATTTATTAGGTTTTAATTGGATTTGAAAGTCCTAGATCTTTGAGATTCATTGAACTGTTCAAAGGCATGTTTCAATCTCGAGTGTGCCCTTCAGGTTTTGTGACTGGGATGCCGAGGATCACAAAACAAGGTGTGAATAACCATGCAAATATACTCGGTACCCTTAATATTTACCCCTTAATCAGTGTGCCGGTTAACCACACACGCTCCACCGATACTATGATAAATATTAAGTTACCCTTTGCCTACCTTGTTAAGTCCAGGTTAGTGTGCCGGTTAACCACACACGCTCCACTAACGACTTAAGCAAAGTGCAAAGTGTAATTTCATGGGTTAGCACCAAATTCACATTTTCCTAAGTAACTAAGATTGGGTATTAATAAGAGTTTAGTTACTTAGTATTTATCATTAATACTTTTAATGAAAGGAGAATTATAGTCCTTGTCCTACCCGTTCGGCTAACGACCCTCCACCAGTCAAGGAAGCGGTGGGTGAGAGTGGACACCCATTAAACTGCCATTTTATAGGCAGTAACCTTATACCCCCCTTATAGACCGGCTTCGTGAATGAGGCCTACTAACGGTAAGACTGACTTTACTCTTATACATATATATACATATTATTAACTTATAATATTATAAAGTATAAGGGTTGAATTTTAACTTTTAAAATTCTAAGGGCTAACTTGGAATTAAAGTATTCATAAGTGAAAACTTTTCAAATTCCAAAACTTGAGGGCAAGTTTTGAAACTATTCAAAACTAATTAATTCCATAACTTATGAGTTTAAAGTAGTTTTAATTAAAAAAAAAACTCTTCAAGTTCCATAACTTGAGGACAAGTTATGGAAGACTTTAAACTAATTAAAAAAAATAACTTTTTTTATTGTAACTTATGGAACTAATTAAGGTTACACTTTTTTTTTTAATTTAATGAAGAGACTCTTGAACCTCCATAACTTGAGGACAAGTTATGGAGTCATAAAACCATTTAATTAGAACTAGACTCTTCATTTTGTAACCTTTGCCAACTTTTATGAGTGTTATGATTCTTAAATGTAACTTTTCATATAACTTGAGGACAAGTTACAAAAACACACTTTGGAATCAACTCTTAGATTAAAATGGATTGAAAACAACTATTTCACACAACTTTTCTATTAATCTAAGAACCTCATAAGAACAAGATAATTCAAATCATCAATCTTCAAGAAATTAGCATGAACATACAAACTAATACAAATCTTGAAATTATGACAATTATCTTAGAAATTGGATTAGCATGAACATTACCACATCAAAAACAAGTTTATAAGTCCAAAAACATCTTAGGGTAATGTTCCTAGTCCAATTCCAGCCAAAACAATCGAATATATGCATCCAACTCGATTTTTTCAGCTACTTTTGCAAGTATAACAAGAAAACAAGCCTAGGCTCTGATACCACTGTTGGGTTATGAGCATTCTAACACTCCTAAGTGTACATGCAACCCTAAATACCTTGGATCTATGTTTTCTCTATTATACATACAATTATGAACATCCAAGGTATTATCCTAATCTAGCATACAAAATAATAAATATAACAAGATAGAATACATACCTCTTTGATGTAGAATGTCTTCATGAAGCTTGAGTGCCTAGTGCCCCAAGTGTGACACCTCAAATGGTTCACACAACACCAAATACACTTGGAATAACTTGAGAGAAACTTGAACACTCCTTGAAATCGTCTAGCCCTCACACTCACACATTAGTGCACGATTTCTTGAGCCATGGGATTCTTTTATATGGTGGCTATTAGGGTTACACCATGTAACTCATAACTTTACCCATTCCTTATGCTCCATGGATTTTAACGTCCATGGAGTATCCATGGGTCACCCCATGGACTTAGTCCAACATAAGGAAAATTGGATCACAAGCCCACATATATAAGAATGAATGATTTACACAATCAACCCATATATTTAATTAGTCTCCTTTTGATCACTTAATTATATCCAAATTAATTCTTGATCAATACTAATTAAATAACCTTATTAATATATTAGAACTTATAATATATTAACCAACCTTAAGTGTTATTTCTCTCATTATAGTCTATCCAAATGCATGATGCCATGCAACCCAAATGGACCATGCCGGGTCGGGTCAAGTCTTACCAATTATAGTTATGGACTTAGACATTAATCCAATAGATACCCATACCTCAGATCTATCTTGGAGAACCAAGATACACCCTGCAAATGATTAAAGAGGTCATCAATCCACAGAAGGGGATAACGGTTCTTCACCGTTAACTTGTTCAACTCCCGGTAATCAATGCACATCCAGTATGAACCATCCTTCTTCTTGACGAACAGTATCGGTGCTCCCCACGGAGAACTGCTCGGTCTGATGAACTACTTGCCTAACAACTCCTGAAGTTGAGATGACAACTCCTGCTTCTCATGCGATGCCAAGCGGTATGGTGCCTTGGCAATCGGGGTCGCACCTAGCACGAGATATATCCTGAACTCAACCTGCCTCTCAAGATGCACACCGGGTAACTCCTCCGAGAATACATTAGCAAACTCCCTGACAACTAGAACCTATGAAAATGAAATCTGATCCCCAAATCGAGTATCAACTACACAAGCCAAGTAGCATACACACCCGTACTGAATGTACTGATGAGCCCTGGCCGCCGAACAAAACCCTGAACCAACCCCGGTGCCCTCTCCATAGATAACCAGTTCTCCCCACTTGGGGTACAAACTACCACTTTCTGGCCCTCACAGTCAGTCATTGCACCAAACCTGCTCAGCCAGTCCATACCCACTATCACGCATACATCTCCCATGGGGATAGGGATCAGATCAATCAGATAAGGCACCCCAAAGATCTCCAAAATACAACCCTGATACACTACAGATGTAAAAACCCCGTGTTTGTTGGCAATAGAAACCCACAATGGACACTCTAACTCCCCAATAGGCATATCAAACTCGTTACTGAATGATCAAGTTACAAAGGACCGAATTGCGCCTGAGTCAAATAACACAAGAGCAGGTAAAGAGTTCACTAAGAACGTACCTATTAGGAGCATATATATGAGCATAACATAAAACATAATCAATAGAATAATAAATAGAAACATACCGGTCACGACGTCTGGTGCCAACCTGGCCTACTCTGCCGTGAGATGGAAAGCGCGACCTCGAGCCTTCGGGGGATCCACCCTGCCCTGATCCAATCCATGATCCTCAGTGTAGCTGGCGCTGGTCTAGCAGCAAGCAAGAGGCACTGGGACTTCATATGGCCCACCTGATCACAATGATAACAAAGTCTGATGTCGGAAGCTGGAGCCTGCTGTCGGCAGTCCCTCTCAATGTGGCCCTGCTTGTCACATATGTGGTATACCGAAGAAGATCGACAAGTTCCATCATGAACCTTGCCGCACTTCCCACAAGTGCGGCCCCTATGCCTCCCAGATCTAGCATCAGCGGCCCTTAACCACTTCAGTGCATGATGTGACTGCGCCGGGGCCAGTATCTCCTATCTCATTTGGAGCTCCATCTCAATCTCACGTCGTCTGGTGGCCTTCTGCAACTCCAACAATGAACCATAATGTTGAGTGGATACAAACTACTTGATTTCCGTCTTAAGCATGCTCAAGTAACGGGTCATCTGAGCTTGCTCAAAAGCAACAAACTCAGGACAAAACATGGTCGTCTCCGTAAATATCTTGGTGATCTCCGTTACCGACTCAGTCCCCTGTCTTAAATCCAAGTTCTCCTGAGCCAACCTCTCACGTTCCACCAGCAGAACATATCTAGAATGGAACATCTCCGAGAAATACTCCCAAGTCACTGCAGTCCTCTGCTCAGGAGAATACGAGCTGCTAACAAGTCTACACCAATCCTTCACTCCGGACCTAAAAAGGTTCAGAGTGCACCTGACCCTCTGATCAGCTGGGTAAGAGCATATGAAAAAGCATCCCTCGATGTCAGACAACCACCTCATGGCTATGATCGGATCCTAAACTCCATCAAAAGTCAGTGCTTCGTATTGTCGAAGTTCCGATACTGAAAGGCTTTCCCAGCACCAATCCCAGTAGTCACAACAGTTGTGGTGGCTACAGCAGTAGCAGCCTCATACAATGCAGTATAACGCTCTAACAACTGTGCTCGAAAGTGAGAAACAACCTCCTCCTAAAGGATCTCCCTAATCCTGTCCTCGGACACAGCTGGCCCATTCTGGCCACCTGTCCCTGATCCTGATCTAGATCCTGCCTCAAAACGCTGCGTCATCACCATACTGAAAATAAAAAACCAGGGAGATATCAGATAAAACGCATATCATACCAGGGGAACCAACTACCAATAAAGCCCTAGGAGGTTATGAATTCCCTGCTATGCGTACGGGTCCTATGCTTCCAGTAGTACGAGCCCATACTACCTTGCACACCTACTCGTATTTGTCTCAAAGATCATCACAATAACCCTAACAATACACACTAGAATACGCATAAAATCAATCCTCACTCCCTAGAGGAAAGTTAAACATCACGAAACTGGCCGGCTGACCCCACATAACTCATCCCTGAAACTTCCACCAACCCTGCAGCACTCGTGTATGCTAATCATACATAACACTGGACCCTATAGATAGTCGAATATCTGATCCTACCCTAAGCCCTTCATCAAACAAGAACAGGAAATAAGGCCAAATAATCATTCTCAGGCTATAGAATCATAGTTATGTACAACTATGATGCATACACAAATCAACTACAGTAATGATTTCAATTTCATATAAGCAAACCATAGGCTATCAGACATCATATGATCAGCCAATTCTATCATGCAATTCCTGAAGATCCCTAGCCTATCACTAACATGTTGTTCTAACATATCACAATGTCAAATAATAGTGTGGTAATTTGGGGTCTACTTACTGGCTCCGGCTAATCGTACACATCGCATCCTCTTTGATTATTTTGAAAACAATTTGTAAATCATTTTTAAAAATATGTTTTCCTTAGTTTGAGGCTGGATTCACACGAGTGTTCCTCCAATTCACTCAAACCAAGGCTCTGATACCAACTTGTACACTCATAAAAATCATAAGAAATTTAAACTTTTTAAAACCAACCAAATTCACAAATTGTTTACAATCATAGTTTTCAAAACATTTTCAACATCAGAGTCTCCCAAAATCTAAGTCAAAAACATGAGGACATATACGGTCACATATTCTCCTTCTCGCGGTCATCTGAAGTACCTGAAACATAACCCAAAACTGTAAGCCAACACTTAGTGAGATCCCCCAAAGTACCAACACATAAACAGATAACAATTACAATAACAGCATGTCGGGTCCAATCAACCATCAGGTTGGAATACCCCAGGCCCGTCAACCATCTGGTTGGAATGTCAATACATTATGGGTCCAATCAACTGTCGGGTTGGAATACCCCAGGCCTATCAACCATCGGGTTAGAATGCCAATATACTATGGTTCCAATCAACCGTCGGGTTGGAATACCCCAGGCTCATCAACCATCGGGTTGGATTTCCAATCTACAACGGGTCCTGTCATCCTCGGGATGGAATACCCTTGGGCCCATTCAACCATCGGGTTGGTATGACCCCAGCCTGTTGGCTTACGCACAAAGCAGTAAAGCCTCAGCCACCGACCAAGTATGTTCACATATAACAGATAATCATATAAACAGTCTACAGACAGTCAGACATATCTATAGATCACTAAGCATAACATCATCCTATATACCAGGATACCGATCTAATAGATCACTTCATCACAATAGCATACATAACATGATATCAAATCCAAAGGGCCGACCTTCGTGCCTTTAACCCGCAAGTATACTGAGGAAAACCCACCTCACAAACTGGACAAAAGCTGACGATGTCTCGATTCTGAATCTCATCTCTCTAACCGACATCTATTCCCACCAAATGATCAATTTCCATCAAAATACCAAAATACCCAAAATACCCTTAGGTAAAACTTGTTCAAACTTGGTCAAAGTCAAACTGGTTAAACCAACTAGGTAAACTGAGTCAACCCAACCGAGTCAACTAGACCGAATGAACTCATGGTGAGTACGCGGGGGGTACTCCGAAGGAACGTTGGGCGTACATGCAGCCTAGCATGCTGACCACCATCGGGGTGGTTGACCTCGTATGCTGGGCGTACTCCGAGTACGCGGGGAGTAGCCTCCGAAGTCCAAAAATCCATTAAGAGCGTAATGGCTAAAGCTCTTACATCCATAATTTAGATCCATGGCTAAAATACTCTTAAGAGTCATAAAGTCTTCAACTTTATGACTTAGCATGTCCAATAAGTACTTAACTCAAGGTCTTATTCCATTAATATCTTCTAAATGATGCATGAAACAAAACTAACCATTTGGAACCCATTTTTATGACTTAAGACCCTTCCTAGGGTCTGAAAGGACAACTTAAAGGTCAAGAACATGCCATGTTCAAGATCTAACATTTTGGGGCCAAAAAGCTCCATAAAGACAACCAAATCTAGATCTATATGCTAGAGGGATAAAGTTGCAAGATTTATACCTTAGAAAGGTAACAAATCATGTAGAAACTCTAGATCCAAAATGCTTCACTCTTCCAAGATGAGCTTGGCTTCCTTCCTTCTTCTTCTAAGCACAAAACGCACACATTGTTAGGTTTGAAATAGCTTATCAAGGTGAACTAGGGTATCAAAACGTCTCAACAGGGATGGAGGTTGATGAGGTGAGGGGAAATTAAGCCATAAGGATGTTTAAATATGAGCTAAACCCTAAAAATTAGGGTTTCCAAATCTGGCAAGTACGCCCAACGTACAACATGTACGCCCAACGTACTAGGACGCACCCTAGTACGCTCAGCGTACACATGTATGCATGGCGTACTCCCCCAAGGACTAATTACGAAAAAACCACCATAGCTCCTTTTGCACACTTTCTTGGACTTAGGGACCAAAATGCAAGATAAATAAACTATAGGGTTAAAAGTAGAAGTACCTTATCATCGGGATGTTACATTTTTTAAAAAATATAACTTTGTTTTTTGGCAAATTAACCACATATTTCGGAATGGGTTGTTCCAGAACCAATTCCGGATTATTTTTTGGGTGGCCCGACCCATTTCATTGGGTCCGGAATGCCTATTCCAGAGGTACCGTACATGTTCTAGATCGGGATTTTTAATTTCAAAATCCATAATATAATTTGAGGTGGCAACTTCCTTCCAGAAAGGCACATTCTGATTCTGATGTTCCGACTCGATTCCAACGTTCCGACTAGATTATGACGTTCCGACTCGATTTTGACACACAACTCCCATCTCTGACATGGAAGAAGAGCACTATGACCCCGTTATTTTACGGGTATGTTCTTCGTTTTCTACTGTTACTTACTGTTCCGGATATAGTAGACCACCTCCAGAATGAACTGAAAACGTTATGGAGTTTAAACTAAAGATGCCATTATTGTAGGACCAGCTGGAAAGTAGTTTAGATGTGTAGTTATAGGTTATTTACATCGACATATCATTTTCCACATCTTAAAATGTAATTCTGGAAGGCTCTGGAACGCGAAGAACCATTCTGGAACATGATGAACGCGTCCGGAACATCAAGAACAAGTCTGGAATATTGTTCATTTCCATTTTAGAATGATGTGATAATACCTTATTTTATTTGTGAAGCAAGACATGATTGTTGATGCATCAATTACACTCTTGTGTAAACCCAAAATCGGCGGGGAAATCCTTGTGACATTGAGAAATAGACCCAAATGTGAGAATATGTTCCGGAATACACGTTTTAGAGGTGGTTAGACATTCCTAATATAGATGGGGATCCTTTGCTTCTACACTACGTCTTTTCCCACGAAGTTGTCACCGATCCCTGAAGCCAAGTAGAGGAAATGGTTTTTGAGATTGGGGGTTATGAGTTGTCTTTCGGGAAGAAATAATTTTGTCTCATCACCGGCTTCCGGTTTGGTGACTATTTTCCTATTTCTGCATCCGGCACAGCCTTCCGTTTCCGTGTCTTTCCTATGGTCCCAACGATTGTCTCAGTCAAATTAGACCATGTTATGAAGGTGTTTTAAAAATTTACTTAATGAGTTATTGGACAAAGATGCAGTTCGTGTATGTCTTCTATACCTGTTAGACAAGGGTTTCAATGGGCGGTTGGCTAAACAGATGAATTCAATAGGTATAATGTCATCTATTTTATAATTATTGATTAATTAAATTACCTATCGTTACTAATATTTTTTAGAAAGTAAATTGTTAACTATTTTTTTATGTGGCAGATATCCATGGGGGAGGATAATTTGGGATCAATTATACAAACAACTACATATTGTATTCAATAAGGTTGAGAAGCTTATACATCTAGAAGAACCGTAAGAGAACGAACCTCAAAAATTGACATATACCTTGTAGGGGTTTTTATACGTTTTTAAGGTAAGTATATAATGAAAAATTTATTATTTATTTTTGTTTGCTAACATTCTAACTATTTTTTATTTATTTGTTTGCTAACATTCAGATATGGATTCTTGAGACTTTTCCGGTGAGCAGTTTATTTGGTACCCGACAACAGAATGTAATCCCTCTGGCTGTTGCATGGTTAAAACCTAGGCCGTTACAAAAGACTCACTACAACCAGTTTTTACTAATAGACGATGTATGGTTACTTTATTATTTAAATATTTATTTATTTTATAATTTATATTTATTTATAATTTTATAATTTTGTTAGCAGGGTAATAGACTCGTACCGAAGTTGGAGCCGATGGAAAATGAGATGCATGCTGAATGGTGGGTTGTTAGCTCGGTATGGATTGATCCCCCTGATTTTCCTGACCCTGAAGTTTACAGGGCACCTTCCCTAACACCATCACCCAAAAACTCCCCTACCTATGAGAATCGAGTAAAGAAGGCATTGATAGATGATCCATCTCACCCGCCACCACCACCACCTTCGCCCGCTGACCCATCAATTGACAAGGACCAAATTATTAGTGACTTGCTGAACGAGGTCGCTCAATTGAAAAATAAGGTATGTCAATGTCGCGAGTAGTTGCTGTATCAGGAGGAGCGTTTAGCAGAACATGAGGCTACTTTATCCATGTTCTAAAACTTATCAATAAGACTCCTAAAGAGGATGTTGGTACCTCGAAGGGGATGGAGGTACATTTTTAATTATTTCATCGTTTATGGTCATTAGGTTTGTGTATCATTTACAAGTATACATTATTGAACCGTGCAGGATACTACAATAACAATGATTTATGGGAGCATGATTATGTCTTAAGCAGCCCCAAAAAGCCGCTGAATGTCGGCCCTGAGCAGCAGTCTACGGTTATTCACCCGTCGGATGTAACATATGATATAAGTCGCCATGGATACAAATAAAGAGGAAAAGTGTTACACGGCAACAACCAACACCGTTGGACAATCTTGTAGATCCTACCGTACACATTGTATATAAAGAACATGATGGTTTGTTGTTGTGTGCTCACAATTATTTGACCTGTTTTGCTACGCTTGAGTTTTGGACACAGTTATATGCGGATAGTCATGGAGGATGGTTGTCATGTGATGTAAGTAATATAATTATTTGATTATTACATACTACACTTCTAATAATAATACTTTACTGCAAAAAAATTAATTGGCAGCACATCATGATGTGGATCTCATTGCTGCTAGAGCATTGAGCGGATGATGCTTGATGGACGGTGGTGCTGTCAGCTTTCAACACTGATGCATATGACTGGAGTGACATGACTGAGGGATCCATTTACATAGCTTGGGCAGAGTGTGATACGATATAATTTTGTTTGGATTACATTATCTGAGTATTTATATACTAATTAATTATTTCTAACCTTTTTGTAGCTTTACATCCCGATCAACATACCACAAGCTCATTGGTTTTTGGGTTCTTTGGATTTGAAGACATTCAAATTGACTATATACGATAGTCATTGGAAGGGCGACTATTGTTCGGAAAATGAGGATTGGGTTATCTTTGGTCGTCGTTGATCTGGAAATTGGAATCGATTTCCTTTTTCTCCACCGCAAGCCGCGAAAACTGCTCCTCCTTCTCCTTTTTTGGCGTCGATTGAAGCTTCACCAGATCTAAAGTATTGGAGAAGATCGATGATCCTCTGTTCTAGAATATTTTGATTAGAGAAGATGATCCTCAGTTCTGGAATATTTGATTAGAGAAGATGATCCTCAGGGGTAAATCGCGTCCTTCTTCTATCTCGGAGTTTGGTGCCCTAACAAATCAATCAGAGGTTCGATCGCGCCAAACCTCCCGATTCAGAGGTTCAATCGGCGTCGGCTGCTCAAGTCGTTGACTGATTTCTTCACATGCGTTTCAATTTCAGTGAAATCAGGTATTAGTTTGCAGTTTCTGAGATGTTTGTGGGACCATAATGATTCCAGAAAGTTGGATTCTTCAAACGTGCCTTCATTTGATTCATTTAGCAAGAAAGTAGTTGGTTATGCCAAATATTTTTTTCATTTATTCTTGATATAAAAACTTTAAGAATCTATATTGTTATTTACATAAACAGAAGTTTTAGTTGCAAAAAATTATGTGTACCTGTTTATCTGGAGAAGTTTTAGTAGTTTTAGCCACTAATAGTGCAGAAGACTCCACCATGTTTGTCATCCTGTTATGTCGCCTGCTATTCCTGATTATACCAGTACCTAAACAGTCAACAGTTACCAAGTAGTATGATTTATAACTTCTCTAATGATGATGAACAAAAATTAGTATAAAACAATTCATAAGTTCTCTTTCAAACCTGATGGAAGATTAGTTAAAGGCATGTTGTGATTTCTCACTTTTTTTGTCTGTTGTGTTACACTGGGTTGCTACACTGTATCTTTGTCGCTATAGCTGCCATCATATCTACCCTTTGGCCCATCAGGGGCAGAAATGTGCGTCATAATTCTAATATTAGAATATTAGAATTAATTGAATTAGTGAACTACTGTTTTTTCCCTTATATGGTTTTTGTACAGGCGATTGCAAATTTGACCAAGTCCTTAGAATTTGAGCCTGACTCAGCCGATATATTGCAAGAAAGGGGTATGATAATGCTTGACTTGAAATAGTTAATTTTTTGATAAAGTTTCCATCTGTTTAAAGTTTTTAACATTACTTTCATGGTGCTAATATTAAAACTGATGCAAGTATTGTCAACTTTATGCTGAAGGATTACTATGCTGCCACTGAGGACTTGTCTGCATGTGTAAAGCTTGATAAAGATAACAAATATGCTTACACATACTTGGTTAGTTAGCCATCAATGCACAATACAACATTCAGATTTCAAAATCATTACTTTTTACATTTTGATTTTTGTACTAAAAAAGTAGACTGATAACACGTGATTGGTTATACAAGGTATGGCATTGTCATCAGTTGGTGAACACAAAAAAGCTGAGGAAGCACACATGAAAGAAATTCAAATTGATCAAAAGTTTCTTGAGGCATGGGGTCATTTAGCTCAGGTTAGTTGGGTGTCACTTACCTATTCAAATAAAATGCTCAAGTATCTTAAAAATGTGCTTTGTTTTTGTTTGATAAAATTCTCTGAAAACTTCAACACATTTAACCTACACCACAAGTGATAACAGTTAACAACATCAACTGAAAGAATTGGAATACAATGTTAATAATCAAATAAGTTTTAGTTTTCTTTATTGTAAATATATGTAACTGTTTTTTTGTTTCAATACATATAAGGAGATATTTTAGCCTTCTAATTTCATGTGATTCAAATGTAAATCACATGTGATTCACATGAAAATCACATGTAAATCACATATGAATTACATGTGATTCACATGTAAATCACTTGTGATTCACATCTAAATCACAAGTGAAAATTATTTGAGTTAATGAACTTTATTATCTTCAATGGAACTAGCCTCATACTTTTATTTATTTACTTTACAAGGTACGAGAAAGATTATATATTTACATGTGAATTATATGTGATTCACATGTAAATCACATGTGAATCACATTTTGATTCACATGTAATTCACATATAAATCACATGTGATTTACATATGATGTTATATGTAAATGTGATTCATATCACATGAAAATCACATATGTATTTTTGTGATTGTTTTCGCATCAATAATTTTTTTTTTTAATTTTCTTGTAGATTTGGAAGAAATTGTGGTGAATATTGAAAAGGTGAAAAATGATAAATTAAAGAAAATAAGTAAATATTGACACGAAGACATGAAAACGCTTTGAAATTTGTAGCATTTTTTATTTTTTATATTTTATTTTGTATCAATAAAATATTTGTACTATTATGTTTATAGATTAATTAATAAATATGAGATTTGTTGTGATTTACTTACGAATATTATAGTATAAGAAATATACATATGTGCATTTGAAAAAATATGCACATATGCACCTAAAAATTTACTTTTTTTAAATGCAGTTTTTTTTTAAAAAAAATTGCAGTTTTTTTTTAAATACAATTTTTTCTGAAAAAAATGTAACTTTCTCTAAAAAACTTGCAGATTTTTTGAATAAATTGCAGTTTTTTTAAAAAAATTACAGTTTTTTTTTGAAAAAAAAATGCAGTTTTCTTTAAAAAAAATTGTAGTTTTTTTTAAAAAAAATATTTTTTTCAATTTTTTTTCAAAAATTCATGTTTTCTAAAAAAAATTAAAAAATCTACATTTAAAAAAAACGAAAAATACTATTTTTAAAAAAATATGAAAATTTGATTTATGATGTAAATTTTTAGACATTTATATTAATATGTTAAATAATACAAAAAAAATAAACATTAAATGAGATTAGTAAGATGACGATCATGCCATTAATGAATTACTTTTGATCCAACGCTCCACTTTTAGTTATCGGGTTCTCGGGAAACTATAAGTTCTCAACTGATCTCACCCCTATATATATATATATATATATATATATATATATATATATATATATATATATATATATATATATATATATATATATATATATATATATATATATATATATATATATACCTTGTAATCAAAATCAAAATCAAAGTCAAAATCAAGACCTGATGAAACCCTGATTGCATAATCAAAATCAAATCTAAAAATCAAAACTTAATGAATATCCATATTCGAAAAAGGGTAAATAGCATAAAAGACACTCAATTTACACCAAAATTCTAATTTGACACTGTGTTTTTTTTTGTCTCAAATTTGACACTGTGTTTTCTAATTTGTTACAATTCTGACCACTTGACCGGTCAAGCAGGTTACATGCTGATGTGGCATGATGACGTGTCAGTTCTGATAACGTGGCATGCCGACATGATATGTTGACGTGTCAAAATTGAATTTTTTTCCACAAAAAACACTAAGTTTTCACTTTTTTTCGATTTTGACACTAAGTTTAATTTTTTTTTTTAAATTTTGACACTATGTTTTTTTGTTCCAAATCGAACATCATTTTTTCCAATTTTGTTCAATGTTGACAAATTTCTATTTGAAACCGTATAAATATTTTTTTTAATACATTTAAACCATATAAATACGTTTTTTCAATTAAAAACCATAGTTTTGTATAAATACAAGGTTTTTTTTTACATTCACACCATAATTGTATGTATAAATATGTATTAGTTATATAAAAACCGTATTTTATATTAAATACGCAACTTTAGAATGAGTTTGGAAGTTTGGAGGCGTGTAGTCAATCAAAACCCGGATATCAAGTTTGTAACCTGTGAAATTTTTACATCTTATTACAAGTTTATGGTTAGTTTGATTCTCATGATATAACTAATGCATATTTATAGAATGTAAATAAATAAATTAAAAAAAACACCTAGTTTTTAAATAAAAATGTGGTTTCTAAACGAAAAATATATATTTATACGGTTTAAAATGTAATAAAAAAAATATATTTATATGGTTTCAAATGGAAAATGGTCAAAATTGAACAAAATTTAATAAATGATGTTCGATTTGGAACAAAAAAACATAGTGTCAAAATTGAAAGAAAAAAATAAATTTAGTGTCAAAATCGAAAAAAAGTGAAAACTTAGTGTTTTTTGTGGAAAATAAATTAATTTTGACACGTCAACATATCATTTCAGAATGCCACGTCATCCAAACTGACACGTAATCATGCCACGTTAGCACGTAACCTGGTTGACCGGTCAAGTGGTTAGAATTGTAACAAATTGGAAAACAAAGTGTCAAATTTGAAACAAAAAAAAAACACAGTGTCAAATTAGAATTTTTGTGTAAACTGAGTGTCTTTTATGCTATTTACCCTTCGAAAAAATATCAAAATCTGGTGAAAATCCCAATCCAAAGGAACCACCGATTCCAAAGAACCACTGATTTCAATATCTTGATTCGAGAATTAAAACCCAAGCCAAAAAGTCAAAAATCACACCTTCGGAACCGACGATTTCTATAACACATCGATTTTAGAAAATGATTTTGGTGGCGGTAACTCCGATTTAACAGGGTATGTGAAACAATTTACGTACACGGCTTTAATAATCAGGGGAATGCAAGCGATGGTGGCGGGTTGGTTTCGATACATGTCATCGATGGTGGTGACGGCTCCGATTCACGATGTTTATGTGATGGTTTTTGTGCACCAGTATTAAAGGAAGGTAACGATGGTTGGTTATGAACTTCATAGTAGGTTAATGGTTGTTGGGAGAAGAACGTCAATGAGAGTTTGGGTAGTGGGGTCAACGACGGTTCCCGACAAGAGAAGTGGGAGGGTTAGATAGGACTGTCTTCGGCGATGTGTGAGGCGGTGTTGTGTGGCGCGGCGACGATCCAAGGAGGGCGACAGTGGTTCGTTAAAGGAGGGCGACGACGACCATAGTGATTTAAGGTTTTATGTTGAGAATAGAAAGAGACGTAGGTATCATGATTTATGTGGGGATAAGGCTGTGGGGAGTGGTCACAACCAAACCACCAGCCAACTCAACGCCACGTAGGTATATTAGCATTCCACAACCAACCCACTAGGTTGTGGAAATGGTGTTCACCGGTGGGTTGGTAGTGAATGGGCAAAAAAGAGGAGAGAGAATGAGAGAAAATGGAAACCATCATAACCATTAGCCAATCACCTTACTCGTCTTCATGCATCTTGGCAACCACTTCACAACTAACCCACCGGAGTCAGGGACGGTGTTCACGTGTGGGTTGGCTTGCCACATACGATCTAACGTGTGAATTAACCCCCAACTCCGGATAACCTAAAGGGTTTTTGTGAGGGTTTTTTTTTTTAAATTTAAATTGATAAATAATAACAGAAAATTGAAATATATATATATATATATATATATATATATATATATAAGGGTAAACAGGTCTTTTTAAATTTGGTAGGGATGAAATACATAACAAAATAAAGTTTAAGGAATTGTCCGAGTAAAAAAAGAGTTAGGGACCAACTCTTACAACTAATTTAAAACCAAGGTAAATTACACGGATGGTCCCTATGGTTTAGGGTAATCTCCGTGTTTGGTCCCAAACAACGTTTTTTAACTCGGACCGTCCCTACTGTAACAATCCGTTATTTTGAAATCAATAAAAGTAAAAAACAAGTCAACAAAATTCAAACATGTTAAATAAAAGTCAAACACATCAAGTATTAAGTCAAATAATGTTATTATTTATTTAAACATTTTATAATGCGAAATAAATCCCAAAAGTATGGACCGAAATCACCTGGTGATTTCATGCAAGACCGAGAACCATTTTGACACCCCACCTCAGACCGAAATCAGTCCAACCGCAAACCACTTCGGACCGCAAACCTCATGACCGAAATCTCCTTATGACCGCAAACTCCCTTACACCAAAAACCTTCCTTGACCGAAGACTCCTTTTCTCGGTTGGATCCAAGAACAAAATCTCTCGTTTTATCCCTTCGGCACACACTTCAAGAGGATAATTACACTTCCCTATACATGCTAAATCATATATATATATATATATATATATATATATATATATATTATAACCGAAAACCATCCCCCATAACTCTCATTTCCATTTAGAAAACTTCTCAATTTTGTTCTCAAAGTCCATACGAAATCACTATATATTCTTAAGTTTTCTTTTTACCTACTATCTTCAAACCTTCACATCTTCAACCGAAATCACCTTCAAATCTTCTTAATTACCTTAAGAACTTCAAGAACACTTCATATATTCAAGTTTCCTATGAAGAACCATCACTTAAATTAATTCTTAGGAATTAATTTGGTAAGCACTCCTATTACCATCTAGTGTTTATTTAACACTTTAAATAATTAGTTATCTAATTTATACCCGATATTATGTGTTAATATAAATTAGGATACGGTTAAATTATACGTGTTCTAGCCCAGGGATTCATCGCGACCAAGTTGTACCTAATCAAAAACACGTATTCAATGTGAGTTCATACCCCTACGTTCTCACAATTTTTAAATTGTTTTAGGGGGGGAATACAAGTAAAACACAAGAAATCTTGTGTTTAAAAATATACATTTCTTATTATGTTTTCTTACCGTTAATATGAAATTAAACGTGAAATTTATTAAATATGCAAAACATCGTTATTATTAAACTTATAAACTATAATAGGTATAGTTTATGGAACAAAGATACTATTTTACAAAGTTCAGGTTTCAACACGGAATTAAACTTATAAACTATAATATATATAATTTATGGACAAAGATACTATTTTACAAAATTCAGGTTACAACACGAAAACAAACTTATAAACTATAATAGGTATAGTTTATGGAACAAAGGAACTATTATACAAAGATTAGATTAACATATAAACAAAAAGGGTTTTCAGTTATTACTCGTAAAAACGTTGAAGCAATTTGTGAGATGTCTTCGTGTACTTATCTAAGTACGGGTAAAACTCCTGCCTTATAACCATAATCTCTTGTAGGGAGAGTGAGATATTTGTATATAGATCTATTTGGGACTGACAATCCCACATCCCGACTGTTAGCTACAGTCAGGCCGGCAGGCCTGGGGTGACAAATGTCGTTAACATTACGACGCCTGAAAAACATCGCGATCAGGCTGACTGGGTTGGTATGGTTATAAGAACTTACAAGGAGAAAACAACGACATATTTACGAATAATATATTATCAAATAAATTTTATTTGATTATTAACCTTACATTCGGATTTCAGGGCAAATATACTTTCAAGGTTTTTATTTAAATAATAAAACTATATTACATTATTTGTAAGTACTAAATTTCTAGATTTACACACAGTTA
Source organism: Lactuca virosa (assembly GCF_052849685.1). Lineage (NCBI taxonomy): Eukaryota > Viridiplantae > Streptophyta > Magnoliopsida > Asterales > Asteraceae > Lactuca > Lactuca virosa. The sequence continues at coordinate 268,121,928 of NC_136434.1, forward strand.
CACGAAAAGCAAAACATTATATTAATTACTAATATGGTACGAATAGAAGTTCAGAAAACATATATCGAGTTTTCTTTTTACTAAAGTCTACGATTACTTATTATATACGTTAGGATTATATATAATAAAGATCCGATAGGCAGTGGAATGTGTGATTTTCGCCTTTCTTCCTGTTCCTTGTTTGGTTGTGGGCTTAGGGCAGAATCACCCAATCGACTGTCCGTTCGATTTTGATTATATATAATTTGTATACACTAAGTAATCATAGGAGGTAACAGTACGGGTCATACCAATTACATGAATCAGAACCTCGAATCACAGGTTATAAACATAAGAAACTTATACTTTTTAGTCTCAAAGTACTAAGACTACGATTTATTTATTAAGAAAATATTGGATTTTCTGGAAGAACACATTAACGTTTTCAATAGCAAAGAACATATCTTTTCCAACAAAATACTTATGAACTCACCAACTTTAATGTTGACACTATTTCAAACCACTTGTATTCTCAGGAAAGTTAGTAGACAGGTACCCTCACAGGCGTTACGAAGACGGAGCATAGTAGTACCACATCTTATCTTTTGCTATAGTTTTAATGTTAAACAAGTTATGTTTTAAGCACAATGTAAATACTATGTTATCAATACAATGGTTGTTGTTACTTTGATTACTATTATACATTTGTTGTGATACTGTACATGACGTCCACCGCCCCCTAACGTTTCCGCCGTTCCGGTTTGGGGGTGTGACAGACTGGTATCAGTGCATTATTTTATAGTGAACTAAGTATATTAAACTATAAAAGATATACAACTATAAACATAATTGGATAAAAACACTCTGACCAAGAATTATACTTTTAAAATATATTAATATTTTTATGTAAGTATACATAATGCATATACACATACTAGAACGAGTATCACAAGAAAAACAAAACAAAAGTATTTAGATGTTGGACACTACAGTCAAACCTACACAATTATGTAATCATATTTGGGATAAATAGAGCCTGATAAACTATATTTATTTGAGATACGACCAACATGTGTTTGGAAGTGATAGTGGTGTTCCAACAAGTCTAAAACTTACCAACTCTATATACAAAGGAATACTAGAACCAAACATAAAGTTTAAAATACTATAAGAGTATTTTATGATACTATACAATAACAACAAGTCTAAAAACTTATCAACTTCGTATACCAAGAAGCTCTAGAATCAAACATACAATTAAGATACTTTATGAGTATTTTAGGCACTATAACTAACTTATGTGAAAACTAATAGACCTTTACTGGTAGGTCTATAATTACTGAGTGTATACGTTAAAGTTAAATATAATTGAGATTTTATAGACTTAGAATTTGTGATTTTCACTCTACTTCATGTCCCTTGTTTGGTTGTGGTCTTAGAGAAGGATCACTTATTCGAAGGTCTATTTGATCTTGGTTATATATAATTTGTATACACTACGTGATTATAGAAAGACTCGGTAAGGATCATCCTCGTAAAAAATTATTTTTAATAGAAATGTTTTATTAATCTCGTAGATTCTTTAGACACTCTCATTCTCGAACGAACAACATAGGTAGATGTAACCACTCCACTACAATAGCTAACAGAGGAGTTGAGGAAGAACCAAAAGAGGGTTCATGAGGAGAATTCCGAGAAAGGACCGAATGAAGAGAAAGGAACTAGAGAGATCGTTAACGAACCTTACCCTATCAGGAACAAACTAGAAAGCACTCTATACGTCACACTAGTAATTTATAAATTGATATAACTTAGTGAGTTAGTGATTACACTACTCGCACTATGTGTTAAGTTTACCGTACCCCTTCATCACAACTAGTAATAGTAAAATCAAGAGAGATACTCCCTTCCAAAACCTATGGAACCCGATCAACTTAAGATTTCAATATCTATACCCTATTTTGTTAAGCTTAACATTTGTACAAAACCTATTTCTACTCTCTACCATGAATACATCATAGGGATGTAGGTCGAAACATTGAGAATCGTACAACATAACGAGAAATTTATATGTATATATAAATAGATAAAGTACAACTAGCAACGACCATAGTTACTTACGATCTCATTTCACATCATGCAACAAAATCATGTCTTCACATGGAAATAATCGGCCAACCGACGAAACCCTGATTCTATATATAGACTTCGCTACATTCCAAGCCATCGTAACAGCTGCCATGGTGTAATTCAACGCTAACAAACCAAACGAAAATGGAAACAGTATCGACAATTCAAACTGTACTAACAACCAAGGAAACCAAAGAGTGTCGGTCATCAAGGGCACCCTAGACCACGAACCTAAGAGCAAGAAACGAAAGTTTTGGAACAAAAAGGAGCGCAAATTATCTCAAAGACTTGCCGAGAGACAGCAACCTGTGGCAGCCCCTGCAGCCACAACATATGTCACTTCGATACCAGCCAGTCGATATGCTGGAACACTACCGAAGTGCAACAAGTGTAACTTCCATCACAAGGGAGTCTGCCGGGAGTTGCATTGCAAGAACTGCAACAAGAATGGGCACACTGCCCGCTTCTGTAGGACCCCCGCCCAACACATCACTTCAACCACCAATGTCGAATAAAGACCAGTGTGCCATGCATGCGGTGCAACGGGACATTTCAAGAGAGACTGTCCAACAGAGAGGAATGATGGAGGAGAGGGAGGAGTTTAACGACATGACATAAAGGAGCAACGAGGAACTTATTTGGATTTTTAGTACGTTTTCCAAATAACAATAATTAAGCATCGAATTTTCACAAAAGTTTTTGACAATTAAATATCAAAATCATAAATTAACGCATCATTCATATAAAAACTAAGAATTCTTACAGGTGAGCTATGATGGCTTAGTGTAACATTAGAGTCATACATAGTTAAGATTCTGCAGGCTTAGAGTGAGTGATTCCGCCTTATTTCCTGTTTCTTATTTGATTGTGGATTTAGGGCTGAGTTACTTAGTCGAATGTCTTCTCAATCTTAACTATGTACGATTTGTATACATTAAGCGATTATAGAGGGACTTTGTAGGAATCATATTACGAGAATTCATTACTAATTATAGGAGCACTCTTACTACCTATACTAGCTAAATGTGGTGCAAATATTCGCAACAGTAATAACAAGAATAAAACAGAAGGCACTAAAGACATATACATAGAATACACCATCTCTCTAAACAAACACTTCTTCCTAATCGACTTAACACCCGTTACGATAAGAAGTTCTGACGTGGACATTAGAAATGTATTGGCTTGGTCCTCACCATACCAATTTCCTGTGCTACGACAAGACCCTTCTCCTTAACCGACCGTCTAACGAAATCTTTTCAACCTATAACGACAAACCCGACATAAACCTCTGTATCGTCTCTCATTTCAAAACTCAAAAGTACCTATGCGAGAGGTACTACGCCTTCCTAGCTTACTCCGTAGACAAGAAACTTAAAGTGAAACACACCGAGGATGTTCCGGAAGTCCGTAATCTTCCCGAAGTATCCTCAGCATACCTCCCAGGAGTACCACTTGTATAGCAAGTCAAGTTCGAGAATAGAGATTAAAGACCCATGCAGTTAATCTATCACTACTAAGGGTATACATGAGGGTGGTATATAATTAAGATTCTACGGATTTAGGATTTGTGATTCCGCCCTACCTCCTGTTCCTTGTCAGGTTGTGGACTTGGGGCAGAGTCACCCATCCTAACGTCTTTTCAATCTTAATTATATACAACTTGTATATACGAGGCGATGATAGATGATCCAAGTATGAGTCCTACCATGAACTTCAGGGCAAAGTTGCCCAAGACTACGAGTGGGCATGCTATTATTCAAGTAAACATAGACAAGTAAACCAGACCCACACTTTCTCCCATCTTAAGTACAACTTACCATCCCAACACAGACAATCATATTAAACAAAACAAGGTCGGATACTAATAATAAAGGTCCGCTGGAACGCTAAGCGATGACCTGAATTCACTAGAGAACAGAAAAGTCTAATTAAACAAAAGTACCCATATCCTTTCCCTAGATCATGAGTAACCGCTTTAGAAATAATTTTGGGATGAAATTCCCTCTAACAGGGGGATAATGTAGCAACCCGTTATTTCGAAATCAATAAAAGTCAAAATGTGACATCCCAAGTTCGAAAGCAAGAAGCTAGAAGTTGGAGGGTGCTAAGTGTAAAATTAGGAAAGGGACTCGATGAGTAGGTTCGTCTACTCGCCGAGTCGAAACAGGATTGATCGCGGTATTAAGTGGCCAACTCGCCGAGTCGGCGGCTTGGACTCGACGAGTTGGTGCTGGAATGAGAAAACCCTAATCCCGAGGGTTGCACCCTATTTAAAGGACTTTATGTCCTTCTCCCAGCCTCCTAATCCCCCCAAAGAGTTCCATAAACCCTAATTTCATGTGAGCTTCCATTAATAGAGAGAATAGAGCTTTGGAAGAGGAAATCTTGGAAAGAGGCTTGAAGATCAAGAGGCTTGCTGCAAAGGAGTGGCGTAGATCCGGGATCTACTTCAGTTGGAGCTTATATTGGAGGTAATAATATGTTGCTTGGGCTCTTTTGCATCTAGATCTATTATAATTTGAGATTTGGGGCATTTTTGGTATGATTATGAGCTAATTCGAGTTAGAGGCTCAGATCTGAGGTTGCTACTTCAGATCTAGACTTGTGTTGGTCCAGAAAGTCATAAAGCATCAGTCTTTGAGTTGTTGGTGAAGCCCCTTTGTCATAAACCCTAGCCCTAGAGTGTTTTGGACTTATATCTCCTTGGTTTCACGTAAAGTTTGCAACTTTATGTGAGGGTTAGGCTGTAGAAGAGTGGATCTATGGATTGGAGCCTCAGCATGGCTCGAAAAGCCTCTGTATGGATTGAGAACTGAAGGGACTCGGCGAGTCACATGGGTGTACTCGACGAGTTGTATGAACATGTGCATGGACTCGACGAGTTGAAGAACAACTCGGCGAGTCTGTTGAAGATTGCCTTGGACTCGGCGAGTCTGTTCTGGACTCGGCAAGTCTGGTCGCAGAACCCCAATCTTTTCTGGTCAAACCTTGAAGTAGTGAGTCAGGAGGTGACTCGGTGAGTTGAGCAGGACGGGACTCGGAGATCGTTGGACTCGACGAGTCTTGGGGTGACTCGACGAGTAGAGTCGTGTTATGGGAGTTTCTGAGTATAGGGACTCGACGAGTCGACGGGTCGACTCGGCGAGTAGAGTCAGTCAGGGAGGTTGACTTTGACTGAGGACTTTGACTTTGACCAAGAGTTGACCAGTTTGTCTACTAAGGGTATTTTGGTAATATTGGGCTTATGAATTGGTTCTTTGGTAGTGTTCGGTGGTGGAGTTCGTGTCGGTGATCGGAGCAGCTGATCTTATCCTTTCAGTCGGCAATTGCGAGGTGAGTTATCCTCACTATATCGACAGGGTCTACGGCACCAAGGCCGGCCCTTTATCGGATTGAAATCCGGGTATCTGTTTGATATGTTATTGCTTGTTATGTCTGTATCCTGGTATATAGGATGATGCTATGTTAGTGACGGGTTAGGTCGGTATCCTGGTTAGGATGTTGTTATGATATGTGATCTGCTAGATCGGTTTGATTAGATGTGAATTGTTATATGATTATATGTTTATGTGCACATGGTTGTTTGGACTAGGTTTGGGTTGAGGCGGGTCCTGCTTTGTGCTGTAGGCCAACATACCCAGGGCGGACCGGTTAGACCGAAGGCCCGGCGAGCGGTCCGGATAGGCTGAAGGCCCCAAGAGGGCGGACCAGACGTGCCGAGGCTCGGAGAGTGGACCAGATAGACTAAAGGCCCAGTGCGGGCGGACCAGTAATACTGTAGACTCGGAGAGTGGACCAGGTGGACTGAAGGCCCGGTGCGGGCGGACCAGTCACACTATAGACTTGGAGGGAGAGTGGACCAAGTGGACTGAAGGCCCGGTGCGGGCGGACCAGTCATATTGTAGACTCGGAGAGAGAGTGGACCGGGTGGACTGAAGGCCTGGTACAGGCGGACCAGTCACACTGTAGACTCGATATGCCTAGCTGTTCTAATTATGATATGTTATGAGTATGATATGTGTGGTTGGTATTCTGGGGGTAACTCACTAAGCTTTCGGGATTACAGTTTCAGTGTATTGTTTCAGGTACTTCAGGAGATCGTGGCAAGGCGAAGGCGTGATCGTACCGCTCCTCATGTTTTATGATTTATATGATATGGTTCTGGGGGATACTCTGATGTTTAAACTATTTTGAAAACGAGTTGTATGAACGTAATGGTTTTTGAATGATTTAAAATGTTTTAATTTGGCTCAAATTTTATGGGTGTTACAAGTTGGTATCAGAGCCTTGGTTTGAGTGAATTGGAGGAACATTCGTGTGAATCCAGTCTCAAATCAAGGAGGGATTTTCCAAATGGTTTTCAAAAGGTTTTCGAAATAAGTAAAGGAGGATGCAGAGGGTACGATCAGCCAGAGCCAGTAAGTAGACCCCAAAATACCATACAAGTTATTTGATTATGTGATATGTTAGAACAGCATGCTAGTACTAGGCTAGGGATCTTCAGGAATTGCATGATAGAATTGTCTGATTATGTGATGCCTATTAGCCTAGGGTTTTTCTTATTTAAGATATTCAGCTTTTCCTCTAGGAGTGAGGATTGAGTGTGTGTGTGTGTGTGTGTGTATGGTTAGAGTGTTGTGGTGATACTTGAGACAAATATGGGTAGGTGTGGAAGGTAGTATGGGTCCGTACTACCGAAAGCACAGGACCCATACGCGTATCAAGGAAGTCACAACTCTCTAGGGTATCGGTTATGAGATGGTTCCCCGGGTGGACATGTGATGTGTCTAAGGGTCTTGTTGGTGTATTGCAGTATGGCGATTACGAGACATTTCGGGACAGGATCCGGTTCGGGATCAGGATCGGGAGAGGGTGGTCAGGATGGGTCAGTACCACCCGAGGTTATTGGTCAGATGAGTACGGACGAGTTGGATGCCAGGATTCGTGAGATCCTGCATGATGAGGTTGCTGCTATGTTCCGGGCCGAGTTGCCGGAGATGTTTGGGTCGATCAAGACCGCCATGGTTGAGTACTTTGATGAGCGCTATGTAGCTCTTGCGGAGGCGGCTGCCGCGGCAGTTACAGCGGCTGTAGCAGTGGCAGGGGGAGGAACCGGTCGAGGTTTTCAGTATCGGGACTTCGATAATACGAAGCCCCCTACTTTCGATGGAGTTCAGGATCTGATCGTTGCTATGAGATGGTTGTCAGACGTGGAGGGTTGTTTCTTCACGTGTTCATGCCCTGCGGATCAGAGGCTGAGGTGTGCTCTGAACCTTTTGAGGCTCGGGGCGAAGGATTGGTGGAGGTTGACTACGGGATCTTACTCTGATGCGCAGCGGTCTGCGGTTACTTGGGATCAGTTCCGGGAGATGTTCAGTACTCGTTATGTTCCGCAGGTTGAGAGAGAGAGGTTGGCTCAGGAGTTCCAGGAGCTGAAGCAGGATTCAGAGTCAGTTACGGAGATCACCAGGATGTTTACTGAGAGGGCGATGTTTTGCCCAGAGTTTGCTTCAGAGCAGGCTCAGATGTCCCGATATCTGAGTATGCTCAAGAGGGACATCAGACAGTTTGTGTCCACGCAGAGGTGTGATACCTTGTTAGAGCTGCAGGAGGCCGCCAGGCGGCGGGAGTTAGAGATGGAGTTGCAGTTACGAGAGCAGAGGCAGGCTCCGGTACAGTCGCAGCCGGCGCCAAAACGGTTCAAAACCGTTGACTCCAGGAATGGGGGTCAGAGCAGCCATACTTGTGAGAAGTGTGGGAAGGGGCATACCGGAGTTTGTAGGTCCGGTGGTGCGTGCCGCAAGTGCGGGAGAGAGGGGCATTATGTGAGGGATTGCCGTCAGTCAGCCCCGGTACAGGATATGAGGATTTGTTATCATTGCCATCAGGTTGGGCACTTGAGGGCCAACTGTCCCCAGCTTGTTGCAAGACCGGTGCAGGCTCCAGCACCGACCACTCTGAGGATTACTGGCGGAGGTTAGGGTGGAGCGGAGCCTCCGAGGGCTCAGGGACGCGCATTTCAGCTTACAACAGAGGAGGTCAGGGCAGAGCTAGATGCAGTTGCGGGTATGTTTCCATTGTGATATCTTGTTATCTTGTTGATTGTGTAGTATGGTAAATCTGTCTGCCTTGTTCCGCATGTTTCATAGTATGATTGAGGATCTTAGTAGTTAGGAGTGGTAGTTAGTGTTCAGGAGGATTCTTGGTCGAAAGATAAGGTATATGATCTCGTTGCTTGGAATAGTGACTGCGTTGCGAGGAGTGTTCAGTTGAGATTCGAACTTCCTTGGAGTTCAGGTGTGCAATGGCGGAAGGGTTATACGGTGAAGGTTACTCACTCCCGAGGGAGTCAGTTCATGGATAAGAGGGAATATATGGAGTAAGGGCGATTGAGCCATGCCGGTTTTGGGAACGGTGGTTAGTAGTCGATGCACTAAGTGGGGGAGAATTGGAAAATTCTCCGGTGGAACAACATGCATCCAGGGATGGTTAGCTATTGGATTTCAGCATTGTGCTAGCCGAGAATGTGGAGGTACACACGTGGGGCAGGGAACAGACCATGGTTTTCAGAGAAAGTGATTGATTGTTGAGAGGCCTGGGATCAGGCCGGGGTAAAAGATTCATAGAACGGATGTGGAGTTCGGAACCCCTAGAGGGCTAGAACAGACTGCATGGGAGGGATTCCCGGAACGAATGGTTCAGGGTGATGTGCGATGGTATTTGAGCGGTCCGGATAGACTGAAGGCCGGAAGGCGTACCAGTCAGGCCGAAGGCTCGGGGAACGGTCCAGACAGGCTGAAGGCCCAGGAGGGCGGTCCAGACATGCTGAAGGTTCTGAGAGTGGTCCAGATAGGCTGAAGGCCTGGGAAGGTGGTCCAGTCATGCTGAAGACTATGTATGTGTTCATGGATCGATAGGAGGAGAATGAGTGAATAAGTCACCATGCAATAGTAATCGATATGGTCTGGCCCCAAGTATTGATCATGATGATGGAGTCGGCCGAAGGTTCAGGGAACGGTCCAGACAGGCTGAAGGCCCAGGAGGGCGGTCCAGACATGCTGAAGGTTCTGAGAGTGGTCCAGATAGGCTGAAGGCCTGGAAGGGCGGTCCAGTCATGCTGAAGACTCTGTATGTGTTAGTGGATCGGTAGAGTGGAGTTTAGCTCAGTGGCACTTATAAGTGCGGTTATGGCTGTGGAGTAGACTTCCTGGAAAGAAAAGGTATGTAACTCCGGAAAGAGTGTGGGTCCTCTGAAAGGGAGGCAGTGGAGTAAATGGATGATCGAAAGTGCTTCAGTTATTGGTAGTAAGCACTAGGAGTGTACCAAATATATGGAAGCACATATGGGTTGGATGCCCGTTGAGGTTGTGGCAATGTTGGATGATGCGCATGCATGTTTTCGGTCTCCTTGGAAGATGAGGAGGATAGTGGTTCCAGATCGGGGAATGGGACAGAGGAAGGTGATTCAGCAGGATAACAGACTCGGGAGCAGTCTGGACCGGTGCTGAGGACTGCATAAGGATATTACAGTCGGAGGTCAAGGACCTAGAGATCGCGATAGGGAAGTGTGGGTGGATTGCACTCCGTTGTGTCGAACCGAAGGGTTCTAGGGTGACGCAAGGACAAGGTCCTTAGTTCCGAGTATGGTTGTAGGCTTGGGTTATGTCTGTGGAGGTATTCCAACCTAGGGTATTCCATCATGAGGATTCGTTCTAGGTTGCTAGTTGTCAGGGTTATCGCCAATATTGGGCGAAGGAAGATGAATTAGTGTCTTGGCGGAGCTCAGTGGATGTTGTGGTAGCCAGTTTTCGCAGGTTGCGAATGAATGCGTAAGACGGAAGTAAGGTAGTGTCTTCAGGTGGCACTTAGTTGATGAGTGTTGTCATCAGAGAAAAGAAGCCGATGGCCGGCTTGAAGCAGTTGATCAGGACCCTGCAAGGGAAGAGATGGATTTTAGGGATTCGATAGCAGTGATTGAAGGAATCTGGGCCGGTTTGAGATCAATGGATGCATTGTGGGAGTATCATCCGGAAGTTCGTGTTGCCGCAGGCTTCGAGGACGAAGCCTAATTTAAGTGGGGGGGGGGGGGGAATTGTAACATCCCAAGTTCGGAAGCAAGAAGCTAGAAGTTGGAGGGTGCTAAGTGTAAAATTAGGAAAGGGACTCGACGAGTAGGTCCGTCTACTTGCCGAGTCGAAACGGGATTGATCGCGGTATTAAGTGGCCAACTCGCCGAGTCGGCGGCTTGGACTCGACGAGTTGGTGCTGGAATGAGAAAACCCTAATCTCGAGGGTTGCACCCTATTTAAAGGACTTTATGTGCTTCTCCCAGCCTCATAATCCCCCCAAAGAGTTCCAGAAACCCTAATTTCGTGTGAGCTTCCATTAATAGAGAGAATAGAGCTTTAGAAGAGGAAATCTTGGAAAGAGGCTTGAAGATCAAGAGGCTTGCTGCAAAGGAGTGGTGTAGATCCGGGATCTACTTCAGTTGGAGCTTATATTGGAGGTAATAATCTGTTGCCTGGGCTCTTTTGCATCTAGATCTATTATCATTTGAGATTTGGGGCATTTTTGGTATGATTATGAGCTAATTCGAGTTAGAGGCTCAGATCTGAGGTTGCTACTTCAGATCTAGACTTGTGTTGGTCCAGAAAGTCATAAAGCATCAGTCTTTGAGTTGTTGGTGAAGCCCCTTTGTCATAAACCCTAGCCCTAGAGTGTTTTGGACTTATATCTCCTTGGTTTCACGTAAAGTTTGCAACTTTATGTGAGGGTTAGGCTGTAGAAGAGTGGATCTACGGATTGGAGCCTCAGCATGGCTCGAAAAGCCTCTGTATGGATTGAGAACTGAAGGGACTCGGCGAGTCACATGGGTGTACTCGATGAGTTGTATGAACATGTGCATGGACTCGGCGAGTTGAAGAACAACTCGGCGAGTCTGTTGAAGATTGCCTTGGACTCGGCGAGTCTGTTCTGGACTCGGCGAGTCTGGTCGCAGAACCCCAATCTTTTCTGGTCAAACCTTGAAGCAGTGAGTCGGGAGGTGACTCGGTGAGTTGAGCAGGACGGGACTCGAAGATCGTTGGACTCGACGAGTCTTGGGGTGACTCGGCGAGTAGAGTCGTGTTATGGGAGTTTCTGAGTATAGGGACTCGACGAGTCGACGGGTCGACTCGGCGAGTAGAGTCGGTCAGGGAGGTTGACTTTGACTGAGGACTTTGACTTTGACCAAGAGTTGACCAGTTTGTCTACCAAGGGTATTTTGGTAATATTGGGCTTATGAATTGGTTCTTTGGTAGTGTTCGGTGGTGGAGTTCGTGTCGGTGATCGGAGCAGCTGATCTTATCCTTTCAGTCGGCAATTGCGAGGTGAGTTATCCTCACTATATCGACAGGGTCTACGGCACCAAGGCCGGCCCTTTATCAGATTGAAATCCGGGTATCTGTTTGATATGTTATTGCTTGTTATGTCTGTATTCTGGTATATAGGATGATGCTATGTTAGTGACGGGTTAGGTCGGTATCCTGGTTAGGATGTTGTTATGATATGTGATCTGCTAGATCGGTTTGATTAGATGTGAATTGTTATATGATTATATGTTTATGTGCACATGGTTGTTTGGACTAGGGTTGGGTTGAGGCGGGTCCTGCTTTGTGCTGTAGGACAACATACCCAGGGCGGACCGGTTAGACCGAAGGCCCGACGAGCGGTCCGGATAGGCTGAAGGCCCCAAGAGGGCGGACCAGACGTGCCGAGGCTCGGAGAGTGGACCAGATAGACTGAAGGCCCGGTGCGGGCGGACCAGTCATACTGTAGACTCGGAGAGTGGACCAGGTGGACTGAAGGCCCGGTGCGGGCGGACCAGTCACACTGTAGACTTGGAGGGAGAGTGGACCAGGTGGACTGAAGGCCCGGTGCGGGTGGACCAGTCACACTGTAGACTCGGAGAGAAAGTGGACCGGGCGGACTGAAGGCCTGGTGCAGGCGGACCAGTCACACTGTAGACTCGATATGCATGGCTGTTCTAATTATGATATATTATGAGTATGATATGTGTGGTTGGTATTTTGGGGGTAACTCACTAAGCTTTCGGGCTTACAGTTTCAGTGTATTATTTCAGGTACTTCAGGAGATCGTGGCAAGGCGAAGGCGTGATCGTACCGCTCCTCATGTTTTATGATTTATATGATATGGTTCTGGGGGATACTCTGATGTTTAAACTATTTTGAAAACAAGTTGTATGAACGTAATGGTTTTTGAATGATTTAAAATGTTTTAATTTGGCTAAAATTTTATGGGTGTTACACAAAAACAAGTCAACAAAATTCAAACATGTTAAATAATAGTCAAACACGTCAAGTATTAAGTCAAATAATGTTATTATTTATTTAAACATTTTATATTGAGAAACAAATCCCAAAAGTATGGACCGAAATCACCATTTGGTGATTTCATGCAAGACCGAGAACCATATCGACACGCACCTCGGACCGAAATCAGTCCAACCGCAAACCACTTCGGGCCGCAAACCTCATGACCAAAATCTCCTTATGACCGCAAACTCCCTTACACCGAAAACCTTCCTTGACCGAAGACTTCTTTTCTCGGTTGGATCCAAGACCGAAATCTCTTTTTTTATCCCTTCGGCACACACTTTAAGAGGATAATTACACTTCCCTATACATGCTAAATCATATATATATATATATATATATATATATATATATATATATATATATATATATATATATATAAATATATATTATAACCGAAAACCATCCCCATAACTCTCATTTCCATTTAGAAAACTTCTCAATTTTGCTCTCAAAGTCCATACGAAATCACCATATGTTCTTAAGTTTTCTTTTTACCTAATATCTTCAAACCTTCACATCTTCAACCGAAATCACCTTCAAATCTTCTTAATTACCTTAAGAACATCAAGAACACTTCATATCTTCAAGTTTCCTAGGAAGAACCATCACTTAAATTAATTCTTAGGAATTAATTTGGTAAGCACCCCTATTACCATCTAGTGTTTATTTAACACTTTAAATAATTAGTTATCTAATTTATACCCGATATTATGTGTTAATATAAATTAGGATACAGTTAAATTATACGTGTTCTAGCCCGTGGATTCATTGCGACAAAGTTGTACCTAATCAAAAACACGTATTCAAGGTGAGTTCATACCCCTACGTTTTCACAATTTTTAAATTGTTTTAGGGGGGAATACAAGTAAAACACAAGAAATCTTGTGTTTAAAAATATAAATTTCTTATTATGTTTTCTTACCGTTAATATGAAATTAAACGTGAAATTTATTAAATATGCAAAACATCGTTATTATTAAACTTATAAACTATAATAGGTATAGTTTATGGAACAAAGATACTATTTTACAAAGTTCAGGTTTCAACACGGAAACAAACTTATAAACTATAATAGGTATAGTTTATGGAACAAAGATACTATTTTACAAAGTTCGGGTTACAACACGGAAACAAACTTATAAACTATAATAGGTATAGTTTATGGAACAAAGAAACTATTATACAAAGATTAGATTAACATATAAACAAAAAGGGTTTTCAGTTATTACTCGTAAAAACGTTGAAGCAATTTGTGAGACGTCTTCGTGTACTTATATAAGTACGGGTAAAACTCCTGCCTTATAACCATAATCTCTTGTAGGGAGAGCGAGATATTTGTGTATAGATCTATTTGGGACTGACAATCCTACATCCCGACTGTTAGCTACAGTCAGGCCGGCAGGCCTGGGGTGACAAATGCCGTTAACATTCCGACGCCTGAAAAACGTCGCGATCAGGCCGACTGGGTTAGTATGGTTATAAGAACTCACAAGGAGTAAACAACGACATATTTACGAATAATATATTATCAAATAAATTTTATTTGATTATTAACCTTACATTCGGATTTCAGGGCAAATATACTTTCAAGGGTTTTATTTAAATAATAAAACTATATTACATTATTTGTAAGTACTAAATTTCTAGATTTACACACAGTTACACGAAAAGCAAAACATTATATTAATTACTAATATGGTACGAACAGAAGTTCAGAAAACATATATCGAGTATTCTTTTTACTAAAGTCTACGATTACTTATTATATACGTTAGGATTATATATAATAAAGATCCGATAGGCAGTGGAATGTGTGATTTCCGCCTTTCTTCCTGTACTTGTTTGGTTGTGGGCTTAGGGCAGAATCACCCAATCGACTGTCCGTTCGATTTTGATTATATATAATTTGTATACACTAAGTAATCATAGGAGGTAACAGTACGGGTCATACCAAGTACATGAATCAGAACCTCGAATCATAAGTTATAAACATAAGAAACTTATACTTTTTAGTCTCAAAGTACTAAGACTACGATTTATTTATTTAGAAAATATTGGATTTTCTGGAAGAACACATTAACGTTTTCAATAACAAAGAACATATCTTTTCCAACAAAATACTTATGAACTCACAAACTTTAATGTTGACACTTTTTCAAACCACTTGTATTCTCAGGAAAGTTAGTAGACAGGTACCCTCAGAGGCGTTACGAAGATGGAGCATAGTAGTATCACGTCTTATCTTCTGCTATAGTTTTAATGTTAAACAAACTATGTTTTGAACACAATGTAAATACTATGTTATCAATACAATGGTTGTTGTTACTTTGATTACTATTATACATTTGTTGTGATACTATACATGACGTCCTCCGCCCCCGAACATTTCCGTCGTTCCGGTTTGGGGGTGTGACACCTACTTTATATTTTTGTTACACGCTTGGTCTCTATCCGTTCTAAAAAGACTGATTTAACCTTACTGATTTTTTTGCTCGTTTTAAATTATCAGTTAATTCAAAACATATTAATGAAAGTGGAAAAAATATTAATTAAATATGTGTCAGCCTCTCTTATTCATTTGCCGGAGAAAACTCCTCACTCATCATCACCTTCTCTTCTACCTCTACGATTCAGCACCAGAACAAAAGTTGCAAGCCCTAACACCACAATCGGTTTACCTCTGACGATTTGGAAACCCAACGAAAAAAAATCACCCCTAGATCTGGGTTACCGACGAACAGAAACACCTCCCCGGAAAATCGATCTCTCTCTATAGATCTTGTCTCCTTCCATTGAAACTGATGGAGGTCAATTAGTCGAAGTGTTGTGTGATTTTTTATTTGGGTTTATGCGATTCTTGGCGATAGATTGACGGGTCACTGGATGAAGCATTTGCGATGATTGGGTTTTAGATTTTGATTTCTAGATCTGGGTCTTATTTAGATATCAATTTTTCGTTTCTGGTGTGTTTAGATGTGTTAGTCATTTGATTCTGGAATTCATTTGGGTTCTAGTATGTGATTTTTGCTTGATTGATATCACCGATGGTAGTGGTTCATAGGAGGAGTACGATTAGAAGAAAATGAGGGGAGGGGTGGAGTTGGTGGATGGGAGGGGGACCGACGTCATTTGAAGGTTTCCAAAGAGGGTGCAAATGGGCGATAATATAGGTTCTTGAGATGAGTCCAGAGTTTTCCGGTGGAGACTGACATTTTCCGGTGGAGAGGAGTCTTATGGAATCTATTTATTTTCGGTGGAGCCCGGCGTTTTCCAGCGAGAGGAGTGAGATTTTCCGACGACTAAACACAAGGAGCCAAGGGAGGGGAGGAGGATTCGATGGTATGGGTTCTTGAATCGAACAAATATATATTGATTTCTCTTATCTAAATTCTGATTTGATTTCTCTGTTTCATTTTGGTTTTAGATTTGATTTTCAGGTTTTATTTTGGTTTTGGATTTGAGTTACATGTTTGGTTTTAGATGTATTTTCAGATTTATTGTTGAACGGTAGGGAGTTTTGTGTTGAGTTTTGGGTGATTTCTGTGGTATTCCATCTATAACCGGAGTTCGTGGTACTATTACCGGAGATGATGATCGGAGGTTAACCGGAGGTGGTGGCAGGAATTGTAAGAGGGTTAATTTGTGGTTGTTCATTTTTCTAAGAATATATTAATTATTTAATTTATTAATAATATAATAAAAAAGAATTAATAAAATAAAATAGTTATTAAGGGCAAAATAGTCATTTTATATCTGGCAGGGACCATAGACACAACAAAAGCATACCATAGGGATTGTCTGAGTTAAAAAAAGTCGTTAGAGACTAAACGTGCAAATTAATCCAAACCATAGAGACCATCCGTGTAATTTACCCTTAAAACTACTATATTTTTACAAACATTTTTGTAAACGGCCTCCCTAGTTTTGCTAGATGCAATATCGAATTCAATTAAAAGTTCCAATTTTGACTTTTCGTTGAGTTGTCAAAAATCAATACAAAGCGCTTTACATCAGCAATCGTGAATCACTGAGAATTCATGGATCACTTTGGTATAATCTATTCTAAAAACCATCGAAATTTGCAATTCACATTTTCTTCCCAACTGTAGCCAACAAATTTGACTAGAACTTTGACTTTTCCTCAATCTTTATTCCAATCGGTTTTACCACTTCGTCTTTTGCCAAATCACCAAAACAAATCACGTCTCCACAAATTTTCTAGTTAAGTTTTTCTGATCAAACAATCACCAAATATTCTTTTCTAACACACCATTGTGGACCATCGAATCGACAGTTCCATTCGAATAGTTGAAGATGCTAAATTCACCAAAAATCAATTACAAAGCATCATCACTCTTTTGAATCATTCTGGATCCTCGCATCTCATCGAACACTAAATCGACTTTCCGACAAACAATAATGCATCATCTCAATCATTTAATCAGATCTAGAGTACATCGAAAGTTGATATCCAAGAACAAATCAAAATCCAGACTATAATGATTTAAATGCAAAAGAAAAAAAAAATGAAGACGAACGATAAGTGCTAGATCGAGACAGAAAGATATAATACAGGAAGAAATAATGAAACAACAATTCAATAAACTGGGGAATAACTGGATCAGATTGATTGGAAGGTGAATCAAAGTTTGTCTCTATTAGACGAACATGAATAGAAGAAAAATCGGATGGGATTTTGTGGATTGACTTTTGGGCTTTAAGAATGGATCAAAAGATATTCAACAGGCCTAGATCCAACAGGATACAATAAGATCAAAATTCAGATCCGATCCAATAAAAACTGATGAACATTAACATGAAAATAAGAATACGAGTTCAAGAATTTTTAGAGACTCGCAAAGGTTATCAAATATTGAATTGATTATGCGAGAATGTAGTCAAATCATGAACTGTTTCATTAACTAATCACATGAATCTTAATTGTTTGGCTTTAATACCACTTGTTAATTTATTACTTACTACAAAGTGGCTTTGACATGCAGAATATGAAGAGCTACATAATCAACAAGATCGATGTAATGTTTAAGCTCAATGTATATAAATGATGAGAAGTAGAACAAAGTTGGTAGGAGCATGAGTTTGCTCGGCTACAATAATCAATCAATCTAGTCTAATCTCTAGACAATGAAGGTACACAAATGAGAGCTCTCATTCTACAAATGAATAAGACACAACTATATATATATATATATATATATATATATATATATATATATATATATATATATATATATATATATATATATATATATATATATAGGGTGAGGTTCAATAGAGAACCATAATTAACCAAAGAACCAAGGAACAAATCGTGAGCGTCGGAAATCATAACGATCAACGACCAAAGAAATAGATGTACACTTTTACATTGGACGCACACACACCGGATTATACCAAAAAATCCACCCTTTACAAAAAAACTCACCACTTTTTTTCGTTTAAAATCTTTTTTAGGCCATGTTTTTTACCGAAAAAAAAACCGAATATACCGTTGTTCACGATTTTACGTTCTCTTTCCATAGAGATTCATGATGATATATAAAAAACGAACTTTTTTTTTCGAAAAAAACCCACTTCAATTTCTTTGATGAAAAAAGTTAAGGTCTATTTTTTTATAGAAAAAAAATTAATAAATTTATCAAAATTCATATTTTTTGTACTTTTTAAACATAGATTAATATTAATGTTTAAAAAAAACTATATTTCAGTTCAGATTCACATTGTGAACATGTTCAGATTCATATTGTAAACATGTTCAAATTCACATTGTGAACCTCCTCAGATTCATAGTGTGCATAATAATAAGTCAGATTCACAGTGTGAATCTGAACTGATCGGAGCTTTTTCACATTGTGAATGTTAAAATTTGAAATATTTACAGTTTAAATTCACAGTGTAAATCTACACTGATCGAGATTTTTTTTTTTTTTTTTTTTTTTTTTTTTTTTGTGAACCTTCTCAGATTCACAGTGTGCATAATAGTAATTCAGATTCACAATGTGAATCTGAACTGTTCGAGATTTTTCATATTGTGAATGTTAAAAATTGAAATATTTACAGTTTAGATTCACAGTGTGAATCTACACTGTTCGAGTTTTTTTTTTTTTTTAGTCGGTGTTGATGTTTATTAATAGAGTACAAAAATTTAATATTTTTGGTATAATTAGTTTTTTTTTATAAAAATAAACTTAAATATTGAAAAAACTAATAAAATTAAGTGGGTTTTTTTCGAAAAAAAAAGTTCGTTTTTTATATATCATCATGGATCTCTGTGGAAAGAGGACGAAAAATCGTGAACAACGGTATATTCGTTTTTTTTTTCGATAAAAAACTTGGTCTAAAAAAAATTTTAAATGAAAAAAAATGAAGTGAGTTTTGTTATAATCCGGTACATGTGCGTCCATTATAAAAGTTTACAACCCTTCATTTTGCCGTTGATCGCTTTAAATTCTGATGCTTAGGATTGGTTCCTTGATTAATAATGGTTCTCTATTGAACTTTTCCATATATATATATATATATATATATATATATATATATATATATATATATATATATATATATATATATATATATATAAAAGAGAGAGAGAGAGAGGAGCTATAACCATATAAGTCACACGACATATACAAACCACATGTGCTACAGGGCCTTACAAGTCTTCAAATCATCTTCACATCTATAGTTTTACACCTAACACTAAATAACCCAAAATAAAATATAAATGGATTACATAACTGTAGTATATAAAGGCTCCCAAAATATAAAAGAGAAAATGGAAGGAAAAGGGGCTTTGTCGTCGGTCCCGGTGTGTGAATGTGATGCCGTTCCTTTTTTTCTTTTTTATTTGATGTGTTTTTCCTATCCTACTCCAACACCAACGCGAATTGGTCCCTTTTCTTCCTCTAATTTATTTCCTTGCTGTGTTTTCCTTCCTACCCCATAAAAGACCTAATGGGCTTGAATTTAATTTAATGTGGGATGTTTGAAATCCATACATGCGATGCCAAATTGGGCCGCAAGACAACCTTCTATCTTGATTGTCATAAGGCAAAAAAAAACCCAGACCAAACGTTGTCCACATTTAATTATTCTCGGCCAGATTGAATACTAACGAGTTAGGAAAACACATGTAAAAATTCAGCTCAATCAGAAAACGTTTACCCCTTGTCCGATCACTTGAAGAAGATTGCGTAATGTTGGCAAAATTCTAAAAATCATTTTATATCACTTTGTTTTTTTTTCTCGATCACAGATCTTGCTATAAGATTTTAATCATCGATCGAAGTCATTGGTTCCATATGTGCAATCATTGACATTGACTGCAATGAAGAAATAATCATATACAATGATAATAATATTTCCTCGGTTTTTCAAGTTCAGGCCTCTAACCTAAAGATTATATCAAAAAATGTTGTTATTAAGAAAAACCATGATCAACCAAAAAAGATGTAGCGAAACCAAAGTAAGAAGCTATGAAAGCCTTAGCAACAGAAACAAATTCTAGGCTTGATTATAGGTTTCTTGAAAATACTAAGATGAGTGAGTCACAAAAACCATTTATAGTTCATCCGACCACTAGGAACCACAATACCTTTGATCCTATTAGAATTTTGAAGAGATACTTGGTTAACTACACATTTGACTCATCTGATTCCATTCCGATAATTAGTCCAAAATCTAGACCAACTTTGGTTTCTGCCTCATTCGATACCGATTATTTTCCTCCGAAATCCACTTCAACAAAATCCACATACATTTGCTATGCAACAGTCCAAAAACAGAAAATGATTATTCTGTCAAAAATACTATCAAATCTATGGATAAAGAAAAACATCAAATGACTCCATCCAACCAACATGTTCCGTCGGAATCCATTCTGAAATTCAAATGGAGAGTTAAGAGAAATATTAATCCACTCAAAATCATTAACAAGCCTTCAAAGGAAATTGAATATGATTTCTATATTAATGAAGAGACATTAGCATTTAGTATTTTCCCAAAATCATCCCGGAAAAAGCAATCTGAGATATTATTTGTTTCAAAGTCTAAGACCAAATTAAAAGCCAATGCAAAAGGATTTGTTTCTAGTAAAGAGAACAAGGACTCTAAATCTCTATGAATTTGCAAGATTTTAGTGCAAAAGAACAAGATACAATATGGTATATTGATAGTTCTTGTTCAATACACATGAATGCGAAGCTAGAATTTTTGTGGGAATACAAATTAACTCCAAAGGGTGGTTTTGTTACTTTCGGTAACAACAAGAACAATACCATCGAAGGTTATGGTATCTTGAAAAATGGAAATTTCCCCTTTCAGAATGTAGCTTATGTTGTCAAGCAGAAATACAATCTAATCATCGTAGCCTAATTAACCGATGCACATGATCGTGTTAAATTAACCAACAAGCACAACTACGTCATGACTGAGGACCAAGTAAAATGTATTGTTCAATCCATTCGCATCAAAAACATGTATCCTTCAAATTCTTTGGTTTTTATTCAAAATGAGTTTCAAAAGCATAAGATTTTAGCAATGGAAGACTTTGATTTTTAACAACATAAAACAAGTTTATAACCAAACATGGATCTTCTTGCAAAGTTTGGAAAGAAAAACAAGCACCAAAGAAGAATAAGAAGACAACCTTTGTAGACTTTGAATCCTCAAGGGGATACTTCGAAGTTGAAGAAGAATGTATGAACCTTTAAGACACCAAAATGCAACCAACTTGATGTAGATGCTAGTCAAAACTCTTAAGCTTTAAGTTCATATCCAAATATGACTTAAAGAGAGAAAAATGCAAGCAAGTAATCTTCTAACACTTATTTGCAAGAGAAAATATGAGAGAGCATGAGGGAGCTATGGTTTTGGTAAGTAAAAATGAATGAATGAAAGCCTTCATAAAGCTAAATCCTTACACAAGAGTTCTTAACACTTTAAGCACTCCATACCCTAAAGTCTACATGTCTTCCATGCCTCTTAAGCCGTTCTTATTTTCCCTTATTATATTCGAAAGATCATGTCTTGTTTCCTAGAAACTAGCTCATCTTTATATATATATATATATATATATATATATATATATATATAAGAAAAGAAGAGAAGTTTATAAAATTCTCATAACTCTTTATAAGATATAAACTTTAACTTTTAGGTAAAAGACAAAATAGTCTTTCTAGTCCAAAATAATATACATGACTTAATAAATCATACCATATGATATATTATGTTACTTGGTAATGAAAATTAATATTTCCATGAAATAAATAATTTCTAATTAATTATAAGAGTTTATTGAATATTTATTTAAATCAATTTCTAATAAATAATCAATTGTATCAAGTTTTCGTTAGTGTGACCCATTAGTATCATATGTTAATTAGCAATATCACTTTAATATGATTCTTGAGCATACAAGATCTTTCAATCTTCCACTTGATATAGATAGTGGTGAATGTCTAGCAACATTTCACTGCCACCAACAACATATGACTTTGTGTCATTCTCTAAGTCACAAAGATTTCTATGCGATCCTTGAATGGTAGAAATCAACATAGTTTTTCAATGAACTCATTCATCTAATCATATTTGATTTCAACTTCTAAATTAGTGTATTCTTATTTTGTACTAAATTGTGTCATTATGTTTTGCTTGGACCACATTCCAACAAAACTTACTCTTCAGCCCACAATGAATTCGTAATCTAATTATAATTGATAATTACGTATATTTGTTTAGAAATCAGAATCGTATGTAGCTATTTACATAAAGATCCTTTCTAAAATAAATATCTCATATACATTCTCTTATTTCTTCTTAACCACTTTTAGAATGTTTTCATAGCCATCTAGTGACTTAACCATTTATTCAATTGGTATAATATGATATGCTCACCGCATGATCATATATATACCAGGTCTTATGCCTAATATTGCATAAATGATGGATACATTTACCAAGAAAATCGAATATAAATCATTTTAGCTAGTTCTAATCTATGAGCTAGGTTCTTTTGAGGCTGACTCAAACTTAGTGCCATGTGACAATGCCAAGATTCCTCAAAAGGAATCTTCTATCTTGATCTTTTTCAAGATATTATCAATATATGCATTAAGATATAAAACTTTTAACATTCGTTATCTATCTCTATAGATTTTACATTTTAAGAATGTATCTTGTCCTTCACAAGTCTTTTATTTTAGAAACAAATTCCGAGTCAAGGTGAAAAGGCATGGCATGGTCAGAATGTAATTTATCATGATTAAATATTTCTCATTCATACAATATTAGGAATGTCACTATGCTCCCACTAGTTCTTAGTAAACATACATGTTCTTTTCATTCTGATATAAAACCATACCTTGTGGTTTTATATTAAAATGATGATTGAAACCTTGAGATATTTGCTTTATATCTTCAAGTAGATGTTTATTAAGAAAAGCGGTCTTTCTTGAAATCTATTTGCTTTATCTCATATTAAGAATATAAATTTATAATAAATAATATCCTTGTTTATCTAATCATAACTACTTGTGAAAAAGGTTTGATCATAGTCAATGTCATGAGTATGATGATGACCATATTCAATGACATGAGTATGAGAAAATCCTTTTATAACAAGTATTGCTTTAAATGTGTATAGTTATCCACTTATTGTATTCTTTCTAGAAGAATCATTTACTCCTTCTAGCCATGATATAAGGAGGAAATTTAATCAAGACCATACTTTATTATTATACATGGATTACATCTCATGTTCGTAACTCTAATTCATTTATCATATTCGAGATCTGATATAGCATTTTGGTAGTTGATGGATTTTCCAACAACCATCAAGAAGAGCTCATCAATGAGAGATTCCACATTTCTCAGGTTATAGAGATTTGTACCACTATTGCAAACAATTTGTTCTTGTGAATAGCTATTATTTAAGCTTAACAATACCTTGTTAAAATTAATGCCAATTATTACTACATCAAGCTATGGTTCTTGAGCTGCTTCAAGTTCTATGTGCCTCCCACTTGCCTTGTCATTAGAGGCTTTCTTTCTGCTAACTTAGTGTTAGGGCTAGGATCCTGAAACTACAATCGGATCCTCAAATCTAAGGATCCTCAAAAGCTCAGGATCCTCAAATCTTAGGATCCCGAATATACTCTAGGATCCTGACTAATATTTTTTATTTATTATAATGGCTATATGTTCTTTGTCTTTCTCACATGTGCATAAATAACAAGTAAAAGTCACATTCTCAACGTATAGTCTTCACAACCATGCAAAAGACTCGAAGGTCCAAGTTAAGTAACGACTATAAGTAATCTCGGAGGATCCTGGAATTTTCCGAGTTCTAGTTGTTAGGTTTTGACTATATAAAACACTTGTATTCATCACACTACACACGATTTTCTGGCAGAATACAATCACTTATACTCATACTCATTCTATTTTCTTTGTAATCATTCATTTCAATCAATAAAAACATCAAGGTAGGTGATCATTATCACCTCACAAGGTTTTATGCCGGAGATCCTAGCAAGGGTCAAGGGCTTTTATTGTAAACGATTTGTGTTGCTTTGATCTACATTACATATTTGCTTTATACTGAACATCACAGCCTCTCATATACTTTGGTCTATTTTTGTTTGATTATTTTTTGACCAAAACAACTTGCCGCCCACCATGGGGCCGTGGTGTTCAAATTCTCTCAAAAAACCATGTCTACTCAATCGACTCTCTCCTCCTCCTCCTCGATTCCTCCCATTTCTTATAAAAACCTTCCACCACCACCGGCTGGAGTTCCCAAGAAAGTCTCTGAAACTCCGAAGAAGAACACCTCTCTAGTCACTTCGGGACTCCAGGATACTCCTGTGTTGATTTCCAACAGCGAGATCGTTGCTATGATGAAGAGACTGGAGCGACAGATTGCCCAACAACAGGAGGATACCAGGACGATTCTCAAGGAAGTGGAGAGAATGATGACGAAATTCCACAAGCCTCAGGAGGCAGCGCTCTCGGTCTTGCAGCCCAAGATCCTGAATTTTGACAACCCAGGATCCTCAACGATCCGTTGCGAGATTCAGGATCCTAACGAAACCTTTGTTACTCCCAATAACAGGGAACCTGGTAACTCTATCAATAATATTAATTTTACAACTAACTCAATGGATCTTGACACAGGTTTAAGCCTGATCATGGCTAAGGAGCTACAAAACTAAGACAGATGATCTCGAGCGTACCCAGAGTAGTTCAACCGGTACCAGAAGTATCCCTTACAAGTCACATGATCTCTAGATTCATTCTAGTGATAGCTGATAATGAAGTTCCAAAATGCTTCCAAACCCCCATCATGAAGCCCTACGATTGAACTACAGATCCTGAGGAGCACATGGCATATTATAGAGAGAGGATGAAGATTATCCCCATCCCCACTCACTTGAAAGAAGTCTGTCTGTGCAAGGGCCTTGGTTCCACCCTCACAGGATCCACTCTGAAATGGCTCCTTAACGTTCCTCTTTATTCAATCACATCATTTGCTCATTTGATTAATTTATTTAATAATCAGTTCTCTTCTAGCAGAACATTCGAAAAGATCACCAACGATCTCTATCGAGTGGTTCAGGATCCTAAGGAATCCCTTACCTTGAGCTTTCAGGCCATGAAAGCCTTGACCACTTTTAAGTGCTCTTGTCTCCTTCTTGTGGAACTTTCCAGCAAGGTCGAGAGTCATCTCGTATGGCCAGTATTCCTGATAGAACTTGGCCAGTTCAGGTGCCATTGTGGCCACCATGATGCAAGCAACCTTTGTAACATATTCATAGCGTTTGTTGTATGAGGCAATTTCCTCAAGAGTGGAAGTAGAATGATCAATTTTGAAAAGAAGCTTCTTGAGGACATATTCCTTGCCCTCATATCAAAGATTAATCTTCAAGTTCCTCACCCAGTCTATGTAGTTGGCACCGGTGAGCTTCTCTTTCGACAAAATCGAGAGTAGAGAAAAGTTTAAGTTGGAGGAGCCAACTTGAGTAGCGAGTTCACCATTTCCAGACATCTATATAAAGAGACATTGTTTTTAGTTAGTGATATAAATCCTTAATATTTTAACCCAAAATAAATATTCAAGGTTAGGATCCAAAATACAATTCACAATAAAAAAGAGGGATGTCGTAATCTAATTGCGAATTTATCAAGGTATGTAATACAATTTACCAATTTCAATCTAGCATGAAACTCCTAGATCATTTGAGATTCATTGAATCTTATCAATGACATGTTTAATCTCAAATTATGCTCTTCAAATTTGTGACTGGGATGCCGATGATCACAAATAAGATGTGAATAACCATGCAAACCTGCTTGACAACCTCGATGTCATTTATCATCTGAAATTAATGTGCCGGTAAACCACACACGCTCCATTAACAATGATAATTTTTTATTTGTCCATCACTCAACTTTATAGTCCCAAATTAGTGTATCGGTTAACCACGCACGCTCTACTAACGACATATAAAGAGTGATGTGCGTTTTCATGGATCAACATACACTACGCATTTTGTCATAAAGTAATTAGAGTTGGGATTTATTTAAAAGGTTATAGTACTTTAATAGTGTCATAATTTTAAGAGGTTATGTCCTATTAAACCCGTTCGGCTAACGACCTCCACCATACAAGGCAGTGGTGGGTGAGAGTAGACACCCAATGATGGTCATTTTATAGGATGCTTCCTTATATCCCCCCTCTCTTATAGTATGGCTTCGTGAATGAGGTCCACTATTGATTTGACTGACTTGTCTTATACATATATATATATATATATATATATATATATATATATATAATAAGGTGTATTTAAAAACTTTTCAAAATACTAGGGTTTAAAATTAATCTTTCGAATTAAACAATTAATAATAATTATTTTTAAACTAAATAATGATTTAATCTTTTATCTTAATTAACCAATTAATTAAATAAATTTAAATCATATAATTTACCAATTAAAGAAATAATTAAATAATTTAAACACATGGATTAAATAATTATTTATCAATTAAACAATTAATTAAATAATTCAAATTTATCCTAATCCCTTATCCTTCTAATTTTCGAAAAATGGTAGGGTTTATCAGGTATTAATTATTCAAATTTTAAATAATATTAAAACAATAATTAAGTAAACTAGAAACCTTAGGGATAAGCATATATTTTCGAAAATAAGGGGTGGTGGCTAGGGTTTCATAAAACCCTAGCCAAGTCGAAATTTAAGCCTTTAGGTTTTAATTTCTATAAACCATAATTTTGATCAATTCAATTTAGTGCACAACCAAATAGAAAACTAAGGCTCTGATACCCCTGATGAGTTTTCCAGGTTATAAACAAAATTACATGTGGAGGAAAAACACTTAAACCCTTAAGATCACATGCAACGTAGAAAGGATCTATGTTTTCTCTATTAATAACAACTAACTAAGAATATCAAGAAACCCTAAAAGAGAGGCTATGAAATCGAAATTCATATTAAATTAGGGTTACATACCTTTTGATTATTATTGTAAATAATCAAAGTAGAATCCTTCTTCAAGACCTTGGAAGAGCTAGCACCAAAGGAATGGTACATCTAATGGCTTGTACCCAAAACCCTAGTAGCAATAAGACTTGAGGAGAGAGGAGACTTGAGCAAAACTTTGGCTCTTGTGAGAGTGTATGTGGTTGGAAAAAAATAGGACCCCTAGGGGTCCTATTTATAGGTTGTAGGATAACCCTAGAAACCCTAATCTTGAATTAAATAATAATATTTTAAATTCAAGATAATTATCTAGTATCCTTATCGGTATTTAATATGATTATCCTAAGACCCTAAAAGATATAGCCAAAATTCGGCCACATCTAGAAGGTTCTAGAAACCCTGTGTTGTTCAACTATTGAACAATTACAACTCAGTCCCTATACTTTCAATCAATTCTAATTTACCCGAAATTAATTCCAATGAATTTTTGATTAATTCTCAGTTAATTATTATTATTTCAAATTAATATATTAGTCATATCATATATTAATAAATCATTTGTTATAGTTTATTAATCATATAATAAATTAACAAATCAGCCTCTTCCTCCAAAAGTCATTCTATCTAAATACTAGTCTTCAGGGCAACCCAAATAGGATTGTGCTTCTATTTCAAGAATATACCAATTTAGTTATTGCCTTAGACACCTTAATCCAACAAAAATAATCAAAGGGAAAAGTGTAGGTAAGGAGTAGGTGCGTACCTTGGTTTTGTTGAAATAACACGTGGTGAAGTAAACTTACATGAAATATGTTTTGAGATGTATAATGTTCCACGATCTTGGTAAGATAGTCCATTTTAGGGTAGCTAGCCTGTATGCCCCCTTTCTTGCTTCTGAAACGATGAGATAAGGTCCTTCCCATTTAGGTTCTAGCATACCATCCTTAGGATCCTTGGTATTTTGAAACGCCTATCTTAGAACCAAGTCGCCTACTCGGAATTTTTTGACCTTAATATTTCTATTATAGGCTTTAGCGATCCTTTGCTGATGAGCTGCAACGCGGATCTTGAAGACGTCCCTTATTTCATCAATAGTGTCAAGATCATATCGCTATGTCTTCAGTTTGGAGTTGGTATCTTGCCATCGGGATTACTACTTTAGTTGGGATCACGGCTTCTGCTACAAATACTAAGGAGTATGGGGTTTGGCCTATCGTCGTTTTAGTTGTGGTCCTATCGGCCCATAGGACGAAAATAAGTTCTTCACTCACCTTCTTTTCTTTTCGACTAGTCTCTTTTTTAGTTTATTGACTATGATCTTATTATCGGACCTTACTTGTTCATTAGCTTGAGGGTGAACTGGGTGGACATTATCATTTTGATTCCCCAACTAGTGCAAAAGTCCATTGTTCTTTTGCTGATGAATTGGGATCCGTTATCACATATGATTTCAGCTGAGATCGCGAATCTAGTCAGGATATTGCGCTTAATGAAGAGATTGCTTCCTTATATCTTATTTGAACAAAAGCTTCAACTTTGATCCATTTTAAGAAGTAATTTGTCATTGCTAGCATGAAGACTTTTCCACCTGGTGCCTTAGGTAGTTTGTCGACTATGTCTATGCCCCACTTCATGAATGGCCAAGGAGAAATGATGGGGTGTAAGGATTCCACTGGTTGATGAAGGATATTGTTGTGTCTTTGACAAGCATCACACTTTTGAGCATGTAAGAAGGCATATTTCTTCATGGTTGGCCAGTAGTATCCTGTTCTTAATACTTTGGAACACAAGGATCTGCCCCCAGTGTGGTTGCCAGAATCTCCTTCATGTATATATTTCAAAACTTCCATAGCTTCATGACCTTCTAAGCATCTTAGATATAGGTCTGCCATGGTGTAACAACCCAAATTTTCAAATAAAAATTTTCATTTAAAAAGAAATCCATGTTCCTTAGTTGTAAGTTCCAACCATAAAGTATTTCTAAAAAATCCATTACATCAATTAAATTATTCAAAAGATCAGAGTGTCCATATCAAACTGCTGGAGAGTGCGTGTTGCGTCATCATGCCGAGCCCTTGCCCTTAGATCGCGAAGTACCTGAAATAACCAACAAACTGTAAGCTAATGCTTAGTGAGTTTTCCCCAAAATACCCAACACATATATTCACATGAAACTATATGACAAATATGCAAACATAGATTTCCATGGAATCCATCCATGGTCTTTACTTGGAAGGCCATGGGCTCCCCTAATGGTCTAATAACCAAGTGTCATGATCTCCCCCCATGGTCTTTACCTGGAATGCCCTGGGATCCCCCCAGAGTCTGATAACCAGGTTCCATGGGCTCCCCCTATGGTCTTCACATAAATAAATCAATACAACTAAGCATTCAATGCATATCAACTACTCGCTACACATCAAGTGATGGGTCGGCATTGGTGCCTTCAAACCCATTGGTATGATGAGAAGACTCACCTCAATCTACTGAACATGAAAGCTGCTCGCCTAACATTCTGAAACCACACACTGAACAATAATACAATTAACCCTAAATTAGGATCAAACATAATCTAATTAAAGAGTCCATACACCTAAGCCCAAGTCCTTCCACAATGGCCCAATAGTCTTCCCTTTGCTAATAGGCCCAAGGCCCATGACAAAAGCTATTAATGGGCTATATGGCCCAATTCAGAATATTAGCCCACAACTCTAAAATGGGACCAAGCCCAGAACTGGCTAAAGCCCACTAACCTACAAGCCCATAAAAGAAAGACCCAAAGCCCAACTGGAGTGCGTACGCCCTGCATACCACTCCAGTACGCTCAGCGTACTGACCATTCCCCTGTACGCACATCGTACAACTTGTTCCGCATGGTGTACAAACAGGTTATGCACTAAACAACCATTAAGTGCTTAATACTTTAGTTCTCAACGTTCAACTTCAGATCTGGGCTTAATAAGATGTCCTATGGCATAAAGTTGGCAACTTTATGCCCTTTCATGCCATGAATGACTCCAATAGTCCATACTTTCCATTAAGACATCATTTAAGACTTCTAACTTATGCATGGAGTCCAAACCATCATCAAGATGTCACCTTTATGCATCTAACAAGCTCAAGGAGTTCAGATCTATATATTCTAGTCTCTGGAGTTGCTCAACTCACAAGAGAATGTCCAAAAGCCAAAAAGGGACTCCATAACAAACCCTATAATGAAAAGGATGACAAGGTTATGACTTATACCTCTAGAAGTTCTTCAAGATGTTCTAGATGCAGGATCTAGAAGATCAATGATACCCAAAGCTTGCACACCACCTTCTCCTTCTTGAATGCTCTCTAAAATGGCCACCAACACACCTTCTAAGCTCAAGAACCACACTCACAAGGAAATCTGAGATTAAGGGACGATATGAGGCTATAGAGGCTGGTTAGGGTTTAGTCTGAATGACTTAAGGATGCTTAAATAAGTGACAAGTCCGAATATTAGGGTTTGGTTGCCCATCACGTACGCCCGACGTACCTTCACGTACGCTGTCACACCCCCAAACCAGAACGACGGAATCGTTTGAGGGTGGATGACTTCATGTAGTATCGTAATAGTTGAATACATAGTAAAGAAAGTAAAACAACCATCATATATATAATTTAAAAGTTACATTGTTGAATGATACTTGTTTCAAAACAAATTACAATATGATGACAAAATGAGTTTTAAACTGACGCCTTAGCGTCACTTCTCCAAAAGTTAAAGTTTACCTGTATTACTGAATCCCTGAGAAATACAAGTAGATTTGAAAGAGTAGATCAACATTTAAGCTGGTGAGTTCATAAGTATTTAATGTTAATGTTTGTGTAAATCTGAATGAAATTGTTTGTAGATGTTTGAAAACTCCTAGAAAATCCCATATTTCCTACTAGTATAAAAATAGTCTTCTACCAAGACCCGACTGATTTGAATGTTTGCTTTTAGAAATCCAATGTTTTTCCATAAATGTGTGGTAGTTTAAAAGTTCCAAAACTGAAATGCAAAAGTGTTTTTCATGCCTAGAATAGTAGATTTATGTATGTATAAAATCACTAAGGCATCTGATAACCCCGTAAATCAACGTGTTTTTAATACTCCATGTGAGTTTTATAACCATGCTATTGACCCAGACTGCCCGTAACAACGTTCTTCAGGCGTTGGAATGTTATGACGATTGTCACCCCAGACTTGCCAGTCTAACTGTAGCTAACAGTTTAGGTGCGGGATTGTCAATCTCATATAGATCTATACACAAGTATCACGCTCTCACTACAAGAGATTATGGTATATAATACAGGACTTAAACTGCATACTTGAAAGTACGTGAAGTTGAATGTCTCACAAAACTTAGTATTAAATAGATTTACGTATGAAAAGTCCATTCGTTCTTGTATATGAAAGTATTTACTTGATATAGTACTTGTAGTATGTAAAATTTCATGAATATCTAGTAAACTATACCTATTATAGTTTTTCCAAATGTGTGATTCGTTTGTATGATAAACCCTAGTGTAGTGTCGACTTTGTATGTAAGGTATAACATTTGTAATAACATTATTGAACATTTATACTCGAAATATAAATAAAGTGTTTGATATTTATATAACAACATGTTTCACTCCAAAAAGACAAAGTGTTATCATGATATGTTGTATGAGAACGTTTTCGTATGATAGTTATAAATCACATATGATTGATTATAACAAAAGTATAGCAAAAAATTTATGTTATTCACACGAGGATAATCGTGTGTTTACTTGTATTCCCCCCCTTTAAAGTGTATAAAAGCATTTACAAAGCATTTGAAAACGTAGTTATAGAGGTATGAACTCACTTGATAGAGTGAAGATGGTGAGATGAAAACCGAGCAGAACTTCGACAGGAGAAAGCGGGTTTTCTCGGGATTCTCAGGAATTCTCGAGAGTGTAAGACCTTCCTTCGGAACTTGGATGCGAAGACCGGGAGTTCGGGATGGCTTCGGGGGTTAAAACGCAGAGCTTCGACACAAGAAAGAAGAGAATTGAGCAATGAAACCCGGAGCCCCTTGAGCTCTATTTATAGCCCAATTTTTGGGTCCCACGTCGTGGCAAAAGGGTTGCCCACGTCGTGGATTCGATCCTATCCTCTTCCATGGACGAGACGTCTGCTGCCAAGCCTGAAAACCCATCAATCAGGGCCCCACGTCGTGGCCATCTATGCCACGTCGTGGCCAGCCTGACAGCCTCAGATTTTGTGTCTCGAACTTGTAAAATCTGTAACTTCCGCGTACGAGCTCCGTTTTCGACGTTCTATATATGCACGCGTAGGTGAGAATACGATCTACAACTCTCGTTTAGATTTTGTTGGCTAATTTTGAATATATTTTTAATTAATTATTTTTAACAGGTCGGGACACGAAAACTCCGTCATAAATCCATAACTTCTTCATCCGACGCCCGTTTTCGTCAGACTTTTTACCGTTGCGCTACTATTGTTGAGATCTTCGATTCTCATTTAGATTGTTTAGGCTAAAAATCCCTCGATCTCTATTTCGAGTTTTTAGCTGTCTACTGCTATATCCGAAACTTCGAAAAATCATAACTTCCTCATATGAAGTCAGATTTGGGCATTCTTTTTATGTATGTTCACGGTTTAATGATATCTACGACTTTCATTTAGATACTTAAGGTTAAAAAGTATTTTATTAAAACTTCACGTTTTACGTTTAATCGTATTGATGGTTTTGTTGTGAATCGTAGGTTGGTCATAACTTCTTCGTTATAACTCGGATTTTAGTGTTCTTTATATTTCTGAAAACCTTGACATGATAACTATCATTTTAGGCAACCCAATAGAGACTTTTAAACATTTTATTTTTGACGCTAATTTCATCATATCAAAAGAGATTAAAATTCTTGACTTTTTAGGTCATTACATTGATTCGAAATATCGGGTTGTCACATCATCCCCCCGTTAGAGGGAATTTCGTCCCGAAATTTAATGTAAGATAGATATTTGTGGATTAGGGAAAGAGATGCGGATACTTTTGTTTCATTTGATCTTCGCGCTCCCAAGTGTATTCAGGTGCCCGTTTTGCATTCCAGCGGACCTTCACAATGGGTATGCGACTTTGTTTTGTTCGTTTAATTTCCCTATCCATGACCTCAATTGGTTCCTCTATAAAGTGGAGACTCTCGTTGATTTCGATTTCGTCTAGAGGGACGACGAGGGTCTCATCGGACAAACATTTCTTCAAGTTTGACACATGAAAGGTAGGATGTACGTTATTGAGTTCCTGCGGTAGTCGAAGTTTGTATGCTACCGGACCGATCCTTGCAAGGATCTCGATGTTGGATTAATGTCTAAGTCCATAACTATATTTGGTATGTACTTGACCCGACCCGGCATGGTCCATTTGGGTTGCACTTCACCGGCACAATTTATATGGATAGTCTTTTGAGAATAGTATATTTATGATTTATATTAATATATTATAAGTTCTAATATATTAATATGGAATCATATTATTTAATTAGTATTGATCAAGAATTAATTTAGAATTAATTAAGTGATCAAAAAGAACTAATTAAATATGGACTCTTATATATATGGAATGGGCCAAGTTCATTTAGGTTGGACTAAGCTTTCATGGATGGTCCATGGAGCTTTTAACCCATGGATCCTATGTAAATGAAAGGTCATGGGTATTAGGGTTTACATGGATGTAACCCTAATCCTCCATAATATATAAAGGGGTCATTGGCTCACAAAATTGGCACAAGTGTGTGAAAATAAGAGCGGGCCGATTTTAGTGTGCATACATATTATCTCAAGTTCTTCCAAGGTGTTTTGGTGATTTGTGATTCCATTTGAGGCTTCCACACTATTGGGGCTAAGCTCTTAAAGCTTGAAGACATCAAGCTACATCAAAAGGTATGTCATCTAACTAGAACTTTGTAGTATAGGTGCTTCATAATATGCTAGTTAGGATGAAACCTTGGAATAGTTAATATTTGCATGTATAATAGAGAAAACATAGATCCAAGGTTTATAGGGTTCCATGTAGACCATAGGAGTGTTAGAATGCTCAAAACCCAACAGTGGTATCAGAGCCATGGGTTGTTTTCTGTTATATTGATGCAAATGTTTTATTTTCAAGTTGGAAAAAAAGGAAAAAAAACATGACGTTTGTCAAATTTTAAGATAATTACTTGTTTTGTGAAAAACGAATTATTTGTAAAATTTGAATCATTTGTTATATGAGTTGAATTAGGTCAAATTTAGTAAAAGATAAAATGATATGATTATTTTATTAGTTTTAAAATTTTGATCTAAATGTTTTATGGAGTTACATATTTTGTCATAAAATTTTGGAGCTCAAAAGTTTTTTTTTAAAGTTGTGATCTTGAGGGTCCATATGTTTATTTTGCCAAAGGAAGGGGCGTTGATTGCAAAACTGCCAAATTTACCTAAGGATGTTAAAGTCAATAAGTTTGACTCTACATCAGGTAGAGCCCATTATCTAACTCTGTTAAGTTCTATTCCGAGATCCTCATTACATGATGTGACTGGGTCACATGTTGATGTTTTAAGAATCAAAGAATAGAGAGAAATCTTAAAGGAAGTATATGCTGATTCTGATCGCGAAGGTGGATTTCGATCGCATCAGAATTTTGAGCAGTTGCTTAAGAAGTTATGATATATTGCTAAGGAATAGATAACAACAATTTTCCATGTGGATTGTAAGGATAAGTTTTTCCGCAAAGTTTTAAAATAAAAGAAAATTGTTTAATTTTGTTTATTTGAAGTATCCTTACAATGGCATTTGTGGAAAATTGTTGCTTATATGATTCCACTGACAGCAATATTGGAAAATGGATTTGATTCTTTCATTTGTGGTAGTGTCTAAATTTACCAAATCAGGAAAGTTCCTCATCACCCAAGTTTCAATTGGACCGAAACTTGGAATCATGCAAGTTGAATAGTATGATGAATGAGAACTTTCAAGCATTGGAAAATCAAGACTAATTACTTGTTCACATGGATGTGTGAGTCAAGTGAAGGACTAAAGGGACCGAGTACACATTCTTGTGCACTGGTCATGTCCACCACAAAGCTCGTTAAGACTATTTGATTTACTAAAGTTTAGTAAATATGGTTATACTTACAAGTTTAAGTATAATTCTGAAACATTGGAAAAGTCTCAATGTATGGCAGAACGAATGGGAAGAATCAAATTAGGCAGAAAGATAAAAGTTTCTCAAATCTGAAAAGATGGGAGAGTACTTTAGTATCATGTTTGTGATCATCTTAATGATTTAGAAATCATATCACAATTAGTCCTCTAAAGGTCATCTTAGTGCATTCTTATGACTAAGAAGAGGAGTCATGAATTGTTGAAATGGTTAGATCAGGAAGATGAGTCATACTTCGTTCCAAAACAATTCTTAGAGTCATACTCCAAGATTGTAACTTGAGTGACATATCTTAAAGAAAGGTTTAAAACACTTGTCAAATGTAAGAGTAGAAGTGTCCTACTCTTGTACATTTGAAATTGGTAAGTTGTGATGTTTTGGATAAAACAAAGACCAACTAAGGCCAATTGTGTGAAGTGTTTGTCTTGATAAAGAATCCGCACTATCTCTTGAATATTTGGCAAGATAGTCTTATATGTCAAGAGGATAGTGGGAGTCTTAAAGATCCTAAAAAGAATTTCAAGAACTAATCAAGAATAAAACCTGAGGTTCTTCACTAGCACACGACTTGAGGTTTATAACCTATCGTGTTGACATATTCTGTGCCCATTCCAGTTAAAGTTGGCTTTGCATAGGAGTTCTGAAAGTTCTCAATTGGTTGCATAACAACTTGGAAGCAATGGCAGGCCCTGTACTGCCAGGTGGCAAGAAGTTAAGATTGCATAAGTTCAGTCCATATGAGTTTGGATTTGTCATTATCCTTGTCTTGTGACTATGGTTTTGACGATTCACATGAATAAGAACACATACACCATAAAATCTAAGGGTCATAAGGTTTCTCTCCGATTCATGAAAATGATGGTGAGGAAACACTTCCACCAAGTAGATTTGAAGCAGATGGCAAAAGGTCTAAACAATTGAGACTATGATTACGACATCCCTTTTCATAGTTCTGAAATTGTTTAGACACACATGCATGCTATCTAAGGAAAGGTGTATAATTTTGATAAAGTTTTATCAAAGCATCTCGTATCAGAAATCTGAACTTTGGTAAGAAAGTCAATAAAGTATTGATTTCTAGAAGTCCAGCTGATTTCTGAGTACATGTCAAAGCTAGTGAGAGCATAAGTGTTATGCTAATAATCATCATGTTAGTGGGAGCATGATAATTATTGTTAGTGTTGCAAGTTAGCAATGTTAATTATAGAAAACAAAAGTTTCAATTCGTGAGGCTGCAGGGATTGAAAAAGTTGTTTTGCTATAATTAAGGGAGAGGATATACTTCATTTCAGTTCTAAAGGCTTAGATTGAGACCTTAATCATCTTTAGTCAAGAATATATATATGATTTTCATGTTGGATTGGTTCAACTTAAGGAAATTCTATATATTGCGTTCTCAAAATTCGATTATGATTACAGCATCCCTCTTCATAGTCAAATTTTGAAAACATGGCAAATAAAAATATTGTAGCAAAAGACTGGTCTAGAATCATGTCTTTATGTGAGACATCATGAATCGTGTACCATTTGCTTTGGGTACAGGATCGATTGCATGTGCTATAATATTTGTCATTTCTAAATTTTTCCAAATGCCCAGAGGCATTAAGAAGGGAAAAGGTCTAGAATTGGATATGACTAAAATGATTAAGCAATTGTCGAGGACAATCTGAGGTTTACCAAAGATTGGTTGCTCAGGGACAGTTGGAAGTATAGTGCTAATTTTGGAAGGACCATATTGACATATTCCGAAAAGAGGCATCTCTTATTCAGAAGTGATAGTCAAAATGAGAATATGGAGTTGTCTCCATAGGTGGAAGTTATCTGTGTAAGATTAGAAAACTTAATGCAAGAAGCATGTCCAAAGCAATGTACTTTGAATATGAGACTTAGTTTCCACGGAGTTGATCTCCATTGGAATACCTTATAATGACTGTTGACAAGTCTTTATGACTTTGTACATATTCATTACAGGAGGGTTAGTGCATATAAGTTTAAAATCTAAACAGATTTCGATAAATGATAGGAATTTGAAATTCTCACATTTTTCGATAAGGATTTGAGAGTGTGAAATTAGAACCATTGAAATTATGTTCAATTGGTTTATTTCACAAAGTAAGGATCATAGACAAATATAGAGTGCATACTTGGTGTATGGCAAAGCTATTGTTTAAGAAAACATAGTGTACATGCTTGGAGCATGGGACAACTAGTGTTTTTAATTCAAGTATAAAGTTGATAAAACCGAAACAATGAATAATGTGTAATCAGTATGGTGATAAATAAAAGTGTTTATTTATATTCATAGGGTTTGATACCATATTTGATTCATTTATTCTTGTGTTTCACTTTGCATGTTTTGACTTCCAGAATAACTAAGTCGCTCTTCCTGAATGATTAAGTTGTTCAAACCATCCACAGTCGGTCATATGTTGGAAGTAGATATGAATCAAGACTGTCATGGGTTGGTTTGTAGAGGTCCAAGTTGGTGGACAAAGTGGTGCTACAACACTCATGAGTGCTCATAAGTTCTGAGTATTGGATTCAACCCGCGCTCATTTGAATCACTTCATGGATTTTATCACGAGTGATCATGAGACGATAATATCTTATATTCTTCAAACCTAGAGATATGAGTTGTTACTATGAGTTGGTTATACATTGATTGCACGAAAACACATTTGGTAACTCGATGTTATAAAACGTGCCTTTGTGTATGATTCAACAAGTAGTAGAACAAGCCATATGAGTCGAAGTTTATCCATTCCTTTTACCTTCGGGATAAAAGCGATATCTGTGGGCCCCTCGATGATTTAGCGATGACACATGTGAGTGCTTGGCTAAGCCATGACTGATTTGATTTGTTCAATCAGTCAGTCATCATAAATCGGAAATCGGGAAACAACACATGCACAGAGAGAATGATTGATAATCCATGTCTCGGTCCATATGATATCTAGAATGGAGGAATATATGATCCCTTATCTAATGGACAAGTCATTGACAAGGTCAGAGTTTGACAACGGCTTTAAGAGCTACGATTGCCAGTTAGGTTTTGAAATCATACTCAATAATAGTTTTAGACTTATCCAAGTGGGAGACTGTTGGATTAATGTCTAAGTCCATAACTATATTTGGTATGTACTTGACCCGACCCGGCATGGTCCATTTGGGTTGCACTTCACCGACACAATTTATATGGATAGTCTTTTGAGAATAGTATATTTATGATTTATATTAATATATTATAAGTTCTAATATATTAATATGGAATCATATTATTTAATTAGTATTGATCAAGAATTAATTAAGTGATCAAAAAGAACTAATTAAATATGGACTCTTATATATATGGAATGGGCCAAGTTCATTTCGGTTGGGCTAAGCTTTCATGGATGGTCCATGGAGCTTTTAACCCATGGATCCTATGTAAATGAAAGGTCATGGGTATTAGGGTTTACATGGATGTAACCCTAATCCTCCATAATATATAAAGGGGTCCTTGGCTCACAAAATTGGCATAAGTGTGTGAAAATAAGAGTGGGCCGATTTTAGTGTGCATACATATTCTCTCAAGTTCTTCCAAGGTGTTTTGGTGATTTGTGATTCCATTTGAGGCTTCCACACTAGTGGGGCTAAGCTCTTAAAGCTTGAAGACATCAAGCTACATCAAAATGTATGTCATCTAACTAGAACTTTGTAGTATAGGTGCTTCATAATATGCTAGTTAGGATGAAACCTTGGAATAGTTAATATTTGCATGTATAATAGAGAAAACATAGATCCAAGGTTTATAGGGTTGCATGTAGACCATAGGAGTGTTAGAATGCTCAAAACCCAACACTCGAATGGTCCGATATACCTTGGGTTTAGTTTCCCACGTTTTCCGAAACGTATTAACCCTTTCCAGGGCGAGACCTTTAATAGCACTCGGTCCCGGACCTGAAATTCCAAGGGCTTCCGTCTTTTGTCCGCATAACTCTTTTGTCTGTCTCTTGAAGCCTTTAGTCGTTCCCGAATCTGAACAATCTTCTCAGTTGTTTCTCTTATGATTTCCGGGCCTGTGAGAGCGCTGTCGGGTACTTGTCCCTTGGCTAGTTGCGTGTCACCCACTTCAGCCCAGCACAATGGTGACCTGCACTTCCGGCTATAGAGGGCTTCGAATGGAGCAACTTTAATGCTGGAGTGATAGCTATTGTTGTATGAGAATTCGACTAGTGGTAAATGGGTATCCCATGCTTTACCAAAATCGATTACACAAGCTCTTAGCATATCTCCCAAGGTTTGTATGGTCCTCTCACTTTGACCGTCGGTTTGTGGATGGTAAGCGGTACTCATGTCTAGCCTCGTTCCTAGAGACTTTTGCAGCGACTGCCAGAATCGCGAGGTGAACCTACTATCTCTGTCAGAGATAATGGATATTGGTACACCATGCAATCGTATAATCTCTCGGATGTATGTTCGAGCTAGCTTCTCCAACTTGTTGGTTTCCTTTATGGGTAGGAAGTGTGCGAATTTTGTTAATCTATCGACGATTACCCAGATGATGTCTAGCCCACCTGCTGTCTTGGGTAATTTGGTTATAAAATCCATGGTTATCCGTTCCCACTTCCACTCAGGTATTTCAGGTTGTTGGAGTAATCCTGATGGCTTTTGGTACTCTACCTTGACTTTGGTGCAAGTCAGACACTTGCTCACATAGGTAGCGATCTCTGCTTTCATGTTCGGCCACCAATACAGTTTCTTGAGGTCCTGATACATCTTGTCCGAACCTGGATGCACGGAGTATCGAGTCTTATGAGCCTCATTCATGACCACGTCTCTGAATCCACCAAACCTCGGTGTCCAGATCCGATCCATGAAGTAGCGAACTCCGTCGCCCTTGAGTTCAAGATTCTTATCCATTCCCCTTAAGGCTTCACCCGTCACATTCTCTGTTTTCAAGGCTTCCCTCTGAGCTTCCTTGATTTGTGTGGACAGGTGTGAATGGATCGTCATGGTTAAGGATTTCACTCGGCGGCCCGAGTATTCCTTTCGACTAAGAGCATCAGCTACCACATTCGCTTTTCCTGGATGATAACGAATTTCACATTCGTAGTCATTCAACAGTTCAACCCATCGTCTTTGCCTCATGTTGAGTTCCTTTTGATTGAGGATGTGTTGAAGGCTCTTGTGATCGGCAAAGATTGTGCATTTTGTGTCGTAGAGATAGTGTCTCCAAATCTTTAAGGCGAAAACGACTGATCCCAGTTCGAGGTCGTGTGTAGTGTAGTTGACCTCGTGCGTCTTGAGTTGTCTCGAGGCGTAGGCGATGACTTTTCCTCGTTGCATTAGAACACATCCAAGACCTTGATTAGATGCATCACAGTAGACCACAAAGTCTTCTGTTCCTTCTGGCAAGGACAATATAGGTGCGCTGCATAGTGCTTGCTTCAGTGTTTGGAATGCAGCGTCTTGTCTTTCTTCCCAATTGAAAGTTACCCCCTTCTGGGTCAAGGTGGTAAGTGGTTTAGCAATCTTCCAGAAGTTTTGAATAAATCTTCGGTAATAGCCAGCAAGGCCCA
The DNA here is from genome assembly GCF_052849685.1 of Lactuca virosa. Lineage (NCBI taxonomy): Eukaryota > Viridiplantae > Streptophyta > Magnoliopsida > Asterales > Asteraceae > Lactuca > Lactuca virosa. The sequence continues at coordinate 268,162,704 of NC_136434.1, forward strand.
AGAATTGTCGGATTTCCATTGGGGTTCTTGGTGCTGACCAGTTCTCTATTGCCTTGATTTTGGAAGGGTTCACGTGTATCCCGTCTTTGCTAACCACGTGACCTAGGAAATCTACTTTCCGAATCCAAAATTCGCACTTTGAGAATTTTGCGTATAGTTTCTCTTTTCTTAGAGTTTCCAAGATTTGTCGGAGGTGTTGACCATGTTCCTCTTTACTCTTTGAATAAATGAGTATATCGTCTATGAACACGATCACAAATTTGTCCAGGAATGAACAACACACTCGGTTCATTAAGTCCATGAACACCGCCGGTGCATTTGTTAATCCAAAGGGCATCAATACAAACTCGTAGTGACCATAACGAGTTCGAAAGGCTGTTTTGGGAACATCTCCTTCCAAGACTCGTAGCTGATGATACCCGGATCTCAAATCGATCTTCGAGAAATAACTCACTCCTTGGAGTTGGTCGAACAAGTCGTCAATGCGTGGTAGGGGGTATCGGTTCTTGATAGTGAGCTTGTTGAGTTCCCGGTAATCGATGCACATGCGGAAAGATCCATCCTTCTTCTTTACGAATAGGACTGGCGCCCCCCAAGGTGAGAAGCTCGGTCTGATCAAGTTTGGAGTATGGTTTTGATCTATAGGATCTTTGGGCTGAGGAATCGGCCTTCCTATTAGGGTTGCAATAGGAAATTCGGAGTGTTGGTCCTCTTCTGAATTTCTTTGTCTTCTTCTAGTCTGATGAACCTCAACGCTCTACTTTTGACTTCATCCATTCTCTAGCATGGGATCATCACAAGATCTTCATTGAATGGAGAATCCTTCTTCAATCCCGTTTTAAAATCTTCAACGGCAATAGCCATGCCAATGTTTGGAGTGTTTAATGATTCACTGCCAATCTGCTTACAACGTCTCTAAGGGATTCCTTAGGATCATGTACTACTCGATAAACATCACTAGTGATCCTTTAGAATATCCTGCTATAGGAAAACTGATTATTGAAAAGATTAACTAAATGAGCAAAAAAGGTGATGGGGTAAGGAGGAACATTGTGAAGCCATTTCAAGACTGATCATGTAAGAGTCGAACCAAAACCCTTGCACAAATAGGCTTCTTTTAAGTCCGATGGAATGAGGATCATTTCCATTCTTTCTCTATATTGTGCTATTTGATCCTCTGGATCTGTGGTTTTATCCTGGGGTCTCATACTGGGAGTGTGGAAGCATTTTCAGACTTCAATGTCGGCTATCGAGGGAATAAACCTCGAGATCATGTGACTGGTGGGGGATTCTTCTGGTATAGGATGAACCACTCCTGGAACGCTCGAGATCATCTTTCTTAGTTGTTGAAGTTCTTTGGCCATGAATAGACTTATTCCTACATCAAGATTCACAGAGTTGGCATTGAAAGCGTTGTTTTCGAAGAAGTTACAGGTATTAGGAGTAATGAAAGTTTCGTCGAGATCCTGGATCATAAGAGTTTGTTTGTTTGCAGTTACACCCACAATAGCATCAGATGATGGGTTGAAGCATCTCGATGATTCCTAGAGGATATTACACTATCAAAATTTAGGACCTTGGGTTGCAAAATTGAGGGCGCTGCTTCCTGAGGTTTATCGATTTCTGCTCTTATTCTTTCCACCTCCTTGTAACATCCAAATGTCTAGGTAATTTCAATTTCAACCCTAAGTTTGAATAATATTGCATTTTAGCCCTTGGGTTTGAAAAGATTGCAAATTGGCCCATAGGGACAATTTGGTAATTCCGTCTAAAAGTAGTACGTTGAGTGTACGCTGTGTACGCTAGGCATAATAGGGCATGCCTTAGTACGCTGGGCGTAGACCTCATACGCGGGGCGTACTTGAAGAAAGTGAAAACCTTAAATTATAGGGTTTGGTCCATATATAAACCTCATTATAGCCTCATGTCTCATTTCTTCATCAGCCTCCCTCTGTGAAAAACGACCCGAAGCAAACCCTAAGTGAGAAGAGTGCATTTTGAGCCCATTAGAGTGTTTGGGAGGTGTTCTTGAAGAAGAAAAAGGTGGTGAGAAGAGCTTGGAGCTTGGAAGCATCTTGGATATGAGATTTCCTTATTGTTAGAAGCCTCCAGGAGGTATAAAGTTTGCAACTTGATCACTCAATCTTGTAGATCTATACATTTCTTCCATTAAGACACTTTTTGTCCCAAATATGGTGATTCTTGAGCATGGCATGTTCTTGACTCAATAAGCCGTCCTTTCAGACCTTATGAAGGGTCTCGAGTCATAAAAATATGGTCTTGTGGGTTAGTTTTGTTGGATTAGGTGTCTAAGCCCATAACTATAATTGGTATAAACTTGAATTGATAGTAGCACAGTCCTTTTGGGTTGTCTTCAAACCTGGAACGTGAATAGGATAACTGTTAGAGAAAAAAGTATGATTTATTAATTTATTACTTGGTTAGTAAATTAATTAGAAATCAAAATAAATGATTTATTAATGTATTATGAAAATAATATATTAATTAGAAATCATATTGTTTAATTAATATTTAATCAAAAATTAATTTGGAATTAATTTTGGGATTAAAGGAATTAATTGAAACTGCAGGGACTAAAGGTGACAATGTTCAATAGTTGAAAATTGGGCAATTCTAGAACCTCCCTATAGTAGGGGAACGAATTCTACATGCTCCTAGGGTTTCCTTGGGCTCTAAGGGTGCCTTGGATGCCTTAGGGAGGAAGTTAAGGGATTAGGGTTATCTTGGATACACCTGCCTTATCTAATACCTTCCTAACACCTATATAAACCCTCCTTAGGGTTAAATTTCGGTTATGACTCTTCTAAGATCCTAAGGGCCGAAATTTCTCTTCTACTGCTCTCTCTTTATAGTATTCCTTGGTTGCTTGAGTTTGTTTGTGAACCATTAGAGGCTCGACACTTGTGGCGCTTGCTACCAAAGGTCTTTCAAGCAAGGATTCAAGATTGTTTACAATAACAATCTTAAAGGTATGAATCGTAACCCTTCTCATGTGATTTTTGATTATTATCCATAGATCTAGGGTTTATGATTTTTTGTTCATTATTATATGTTCAATTAGAGAAAACGTAGATCTTCAATTAGGGTTGCATGCCTACATAGGATTGTATGTTTTGCTCAAAACCCATAAAGTTTCACTCCATGCATGCTATAGAAGGACTTAATGCATTAAGATGTTGAGAAATTATGTGTTAAGCACTTAATGGACATGCAAAGTAATAAAGTTCAAAAGTTTATGACTCTTAGTGGTATTTTGGCCCTAGATATGGAAGTTAGATGTGAGAGCTTAATGCATTAAGCTCTTATTGAGGATTTGGGAAGTCTGGGTGTACGTCCTGCGTAACCTGGAGTACGCAACGCGTACGTGGTCAACCATCCTGAATGTGGTCAAAGCTCGAGTACGCCCTGCGTACCTCTGGAGTACGCCCCGTGTACGAAGCCTGAGTCGACTCAGTTAAGTTGACTCAGTTGTGTTGTCTCGATTGACTTGTTAATTTGACTAGTTCTGACCAAGGGTATTTTGGTAATAAGTTAGTAATTTAGTATGGGTAATGTTTTGGCATTTAGGATTTGGGTGAGCGTGTATTTGGGAGCAGAGTATTGATCAACTATTCGTTAGAATGTGAGGTGAGTCTTCCTCACTGTACTTATGGATGAAAGGCACCAAGGCCGGTACATTGGATTGGATATCCTGTTATATGATAGTATGTTAGTATGTTGTAGAGATCTGTTAGATTGATATCGTGGTATATAGGATGTTAGCATGCGATAGTGATCTGTAGATCTGCTTGTTTGCCTGTTGACAGGTTATATGTTTATCTATTATGTGTATGTCAACATGTTATCGTTGATTGGGTTGAGGCGATCCTGCTTTGTGCTGAAGGCCAAGATACCTGGGGTGGTCCAGATAGACTGTAGGCCCTGCGAGGCGATCTAGTTAGGCTAAAGGCCCGGAGAGCGGTCCGGATAGGCTGTAGGCCCTGCGAGGCGGTCCAGTCATGCCGAAGGCTTGGAGAGCGGTCTAGATATGCTATAGGCCCTGCGAGGCGGTCCAGTCAGGCTGAAGGCTCATTTATGCATGTTGTACTCTGATATTGATAAACACTTTGGAAACAATGATTTTGTGAACATTTTATGATTATGATTTGTTTTGAAAAGTTTAAAATTGTTGTGATTGTTGAGCCGTTACAAGTTGGTATCAGAGCCCTAGTTTGAGAGAATTGGATAAGCATTCGTGCGAATCCAGACTCACACTAAGGATCTGCAAAGGTTTAAAAATGATTTTCAAAAGTAACCAAGGAAGGATGTGATGTGTACGCTCAACCGGGGATAGTAAGTATACCCCAAGTTACCAAACAGTTAACTATTATTATGTTATGTAGAAAAGCATGCTAGTGATTGGCTAGGGATCTTTAGGAATTTCATGGTAGAATTGGCTGATTATATGATCTCTGATAGCCTAGGGTTCTTCCTTATATGAAATTGACATCATTACTATAGTTACTTAGCGTATGCATCAATATTATACATAACTAAGATTTTATAGCCTGAGAATGTTTGATTTAGCCTTATTTCCTGTCCCTTGTTTGGTTGTGGGCTTAGGGTAGAATCAAGTATCTTACTGTCTATAGGATCCAATGTTATGTATAATTTGCATACACGAGTGCTACTGGGTTGGTGGAATTTTCACGGATGAGTTATGCGGGGTCAGCCGACCAGCTTGGGAACGTATAGCCTTTCTCTAGGAAGTAAGAATAGGGTGTATGCATATTGTGGTGAGTGTTTCTAGGGTCATTGTGATGATCCCCTGAGACAAATATGGGTAGGTGAGGAAGGTAGTATGGGCCCGTACTACTGGAAGCACAGGACCCATACATGTAACATGGAAGTCACAACCCCTAGGGTTTTGTTGGGGAATGGTTCCTACGGTATGGTATGTGTTTTATCTGATATCTCCCTAGTTTATTTTCAGTATGATGGTTATGAGGCGATTTGAGACAGGATCCAGATCAGGAGCCAAAGCGGGTGGCCACGACAGGACGAAGTTGAATGAGGATCGGGTTAGGGAGATAATTTGTAAGGAGGTTGTTTCTATTGTCCGGGAGAAGACACCGGAGCTGTTTGGGTCTATCAAGATCGCTACGATGGATTTCTTCGATGACCGATACACTACACTTTCTGAGACTACCGCTATTGCAGCTACCGCAGCCGTCGTTGCGATAAGGATTGGCGCCGAGAGAGCTTTCCAATACCGGGACTTTAACAATACGAAGCCCCCAGTGTTTGAAGGGGTTCAGGATCCGATCATTTCCATGAGGTGGCTGTCAGATGTTGAGGGATGTTTCTTTACTTGTTGTTGCCCAGCATACCAAAAGGTCAAGTCCACTCTGAACCGTCTTCGGTCTGGAGCGAAGGATTGGTAGAGCCTGGTTACTAGTTCATACACCCCAGAGCAATGACCTGCAGTATCATGGGAGCAGTTCTCTGAGATGTTCCGCTCGAGATATGTTTCATTGGTGGACCGGGAGAGGCTGGCCCAGAAGTATTTGGATCTGAGACAGGGGACCGAGTCGGTGACGCAGATCACCAAGATGCTTACAAATAGAGCTATGTTTTTCCCTGAGTTTGCTGCTTCTAAGCAAGCTCAGATGACCCGATACTTGAGCATGCACAAGACAGACATCCGACAGTTTGTGTCTACTCAGCTATGGTTCACTCCTTGATTTACAGGAGGCCGCGAGGCGGCGTGAGATTGAGATGGAGCTGCAGACGAGGGAGCAGAGGCAGACCCTGTGCAGTCGCAGCCTGTGGCGAAGCGGCTTAAGGCCGCTGATGTGAGACCTGGGAATTAGAGGGGCTGCACTTATAGTAAGTGCGGCAAGGTTCATGAGGGTCCTTGTCGATTTATTTATGGATGCCAGAAATGTGGCAAGGAGGGACACTATGCGAGGGATTGTCGCTAGTCGGCTCCAGTTTCGAGTACCAAGAATTGCTACCACTATGATCAGGTTGGCCATGTGAAGGTCAACTGTCCTTTGCTCGCCGCCATGCCGGCGCAAGCCCTGACGCCAACCACTCTGAGGATCACCGATTGGCGCCAGGGGAGGGCGGAGCCCCTGAGGGCTCGGGGCCGTGCTTTTCAGTTTACTGCTAAGGAGGCCAAAGCAGCGCCAAACGTCATGACTGGTATGTTTCTATGTATTATTCTACCGATTCGTTTTTGGTATGCTTATATTTATGTTTCTAATAGGTATATTCTTAGTGAATTCTTTGTCTGCCCCTGTGTTATTTGACTCAGGCGCGAGTCGGTCCTTCGTGTCTCGATCTTTTTAGTAGGGATTTTGTTATGCCCCTTTGCGATTTGGAGTGTCCGTTGCAAGTTTCTATCACCAACGAACATGGATTTTCTGCATCTAAAGTGTATCAGGGTTGTGTATTGGAGATTTTTGGGGTGCCTTACCCGATTGATTTATCCCTATCTCCATGGGGGATGTGTGTGTGGTAGTGGGGATGGATTGACTGAGCAGGTTTGGTGCTATAATCGATTGCGAGGGTCAATGAGGGATAGTTCGAACCCCAAGTGGGGGATAAATGGTCATCTATGGAGAGGGTACCAGGGTCGGATCAAGGTTTTGTTCGGCGGCCAAGGCTCGACAGTATATTTAGCATGGGTGTGCGGGTTATCTGGCCTATTTTATTGATACTTGAGTTGGGGAGAAGACCTCGGTTTCAGACATGCCAGTTGTCAGGGAGTTTTCTGATGTGTTTCCAGAGGATTTGCCCGGTGTGCCTCCCGAGAGGCAGGTCGAGTCCAGGATTGTCTTAGTTCCAGGTGCGGCTCCAATTGCCAAGGTGTCTTGTTGCTTGGCACCACCCGAGATGCAGGAGTAGTCCTCTCAGCTTCAGGAGTTGTTAGGCAAGCAGTTCATTAGACCGAGTAGTTTGCCGTGGGGTGCGGCGATAATGTTCGTGAAGAAGAAGGATGGTTCACGCCAGATGTGCATTGATTACCAGGAGTTGAACAAGTTCACGATGAAGAACCGTTATCCCCTTCCACAGATTGATGACCTCTTTGATTAGTTGTAGGGTGCATCTTAGTTCTCTAAGATCGATCTGAGGTTTGGATATCATCAGGTGAGAGTGAGAGAGGAGGACGTGTAGAAGACCGCGTTCCAGACTCGTTATATGCATTAGGATTTCGTGGTGATGCCATTTGGGCTCACCAATGCGCCTGCAATGTTTATGGATTTGATGAATTGGGTGTTGGACAATGCTCGACTAATCTATTATTGTGTTCATTGATGATATCTTGGTGTATTCCAAGACCAGAGAGCAGCACGAGGAACACCTTCGATAGCTTTTTAGGAGTATTGAGGAGGGAATGGCTGTATGCCAAGTTCTCGAATTTTGAGTTTTGGTTATGAGAGGTCCAATTCATGGGACATCTCGTTAACCAAGACGGGATTTTGGTCGAACCGGACAAGATCGAGGTCGTAATGCAGTGGGAGGTTCCAAATCTCCCTCAGATATAAGGAGTTTCTTGGGTTTGGCAGGATACAATCGGAGATTCAGGTAGGACTTATCCAAGATCTCAGTACCCCTCACTCGTCTGACGAGGAAGGGAGTAGATTTTTGGTGGGGCCCTGAGCAACAGGTTGCTTTTGAGACGTTGTGACAGAGGTTATGTGAGGCCCCGATGTTGACCCTTCCAGAGGGTGTTGAGGATTTTGTGGTATTTTGTGATGCATCCATCACTGGTTTGGAGGCGGTCCATATGCAGAGGGGACGAGTGATTGCTTATGCTTCTCGGCAGCTGAAGCCGCATGAGGCACGATATCCTACTCATGACCTTGAGTTGGGGCAGTGGTGTTTGCCCTCAATATTTGGAGACATTTTCTTTATGGGGTCCATTGTACTATTTACACGGATCACAAGAGTTTGCGATATCTTATGGACCAGCCGAACCTGAACATGAGGCAGCGCAGGTGGCTGGACTGTTGGGTTTTATGTAGTATCACACTCCTATGGTGCACATACAACCCTAATGCTTTGGATCTAAGTTTTCTCTAGTTATACATGCAACAAAAATTATCCAAAGCATGAAACCTACAACAAGCATACAGTTTGATATTTGAAACATAAAAACTAGTTGTAAGAATACCTCTTAGTTGTAGCATGTAGAATTTAGACTTTCAAGAGCTTAACACCACAAGTGTGATGCCTCAAATGGTTCACAAGACACCATGAATAATAGATGAATATGAGAGAAAAGTTATGAAGCTCAAATCGGCTAGGCTTACACCTTAGGAGTATTGGGGCCGATTTTGCAAGCTTAGGGGTTCAATATATAGTTTGGAATTCCTAGGGTTTCAACTTGAAAACCCTAATTCCCTTGGGATTTTAATCCAATAACTCATTAGCCTTATGTACTAACACTTCATGGACTTTCACATAAACTTAGTCCATCACTAATCAATCATGGATCATTGGCCCAAACTATATGTGTCACTGATTTACATAATTAGTCCCCGTTAATTTAATTAGTCTCTTTTGATCACTAAATTAATTCCAAATTAATTCTTGATCAATACTAATTAAATAACATGATTCCTCAATTAATATATTATACTTATAATATATTAATAAATCACAAATAACCTCTTTCTCAAATATCCATCCTATCAAATTGTTCTGGTGAATGCAACCCTAAATCGACCATGCTACTCTCGGGTCAAGTACATACCAATTATAGTTATGGGCTTAGACACCTAATCCAACAGTCTCCCACTTGGATAAGCCTAATAACTATAACTGCAAGTACGACTTGAAAACCGACTAGCGATCGTAGCTCTCAAAAGCCGCTGTCGAACTCTGACGCGTCCATTAGATAAGGGATCATATATTCCTCCATTCTAGATATCATATGGACATGAGACATGGATCATAATCATTCTCTCTGTCCATGTGTTGCTTCCCAATTTCGGATTTATGAAGACTGACTAATTGAACAAATCAAATCAGTCAAGGCTTGGCCAAACGCTTAGGGTTGTCATCACTAAATCATCGAGGGGCCCACAGATATCACTTTTATCCCTCTTATGGTAAAAGGAACGGATAAACTTCGACTCACATGCTTGCTCTATTTACTCATCATATCACACACAACAATATGTTTTATAACACCAAGTTACTGGTGCGTTTACATATCATCAATGTGCAACCGACTTGTAAACTGCAACTATATGTCTCCGTTTCAAGAATATAAGATATTATCGTCTCACAATCACTCGTGATGAAATCCATGAAGTGATTCAGATAAGCGTGGGTTTAATCCAATACTCAAATCTTATTACAGGAGTACTCATGAACACTGTAGAACACTTGTGCTATGTTTAACACTTAGACAATCTACAAACGGATTCATGACAGTCTTGCCTCAATACCTACTTCCAAAGTATGATCGACTGTGGATGGTTTGAATAATCTTATTATTCGAGAAGTCAAAACATGAGAAGTGAAACAAAAGAATAATCAAATTCAATATGGTCTCAAAACGTTTGAATAAATAAACCACCTTTTATTTAATCACCATATTGATTACAAACTATTCATTGTATAATGTTTCGATTAATCAACTTAATACTTGAATTAAAACACAAGTTATCCCATGCTCCAAGCATGCCGACTATGTTTATATATGGTCCTTACTTTGTGAAATAGATCAATTGAAAACATTTCAATGATGCTCATTTCACAATTCCAAATCCTTATTACTTAGTGTAAGAATACCTAATTCTTGCCACTATAAGAATGTGTTAGATTCTAAACTATCATGCAATGTATCTTTTGTAATGTCGAGATACCAAAGTCATAGAGACCTTTCCAACGATATTACAAAACTTTCCACTGGATATTGATAACAAAACAATTCCAAGGAAGCGAAGTCTCAAATTCAAAGTACATTCCTTTGAACATCCTTCTTGCATAAAAGTTTCTAACCTACACATAGGTTCTTAATATCCAACTCCCATTATGAAAACATTTCCATATTTACCATATGACAATACATTATTAATAGAATTCTGTATATTCATAATAATGTCAATATGGTCCAACCTTTACTATACTTCCAACTGTCCTTAAGCAACCAATCCTTAGCGAACCTTAGATTGTCCTTGACAGTTGTTTAAACACTTTAGTCATATCCGGTTCTAGTCCTTTTTCCTTCTTAATTCCTTAGGCATTTGGAAAATTAGAACATGTGAATATTATAGCATATGCAATCGATCCTATATCCGAAGCATATGGGACACGATTCATAATGTCTTACATAAAGACATGATTCTTGACCAGTCTTTTGCTATAATATTTCTATATATAGAAATTCCAATGTTGAAATATTTCAACATGGTATTCATATATATCCATGACTAAGTTTGATTAATAATTCAATCTAAACTTTTATATTCGAAATAAAGTATAAGTATCCTCTCCCTTACTATAACGAAACGACTTTTCAACCTTTGCAACTTTGCAAATTAGAACTTTGTTTTCTATAAATAGTATTGCTAACTCACAACACTTACCAGAATAGTTATGCTCCCACTAGCATAATAATTATTATCTTACTAGCATAACATTTATGCTCCCACTAGCTTTGACATGTATCCAGAAATTATCTGGACTTCTAGAAATCAATATTTTATTGACTTTCTTACCAAAGTTCAGATTTCTGATACGAGATGCTTCGATAAGCCTTTATCTAAGCTCATACACCTTTTATTAGAAAGCTCATATGTGTGTCTAAACTATTTCAGAACTTACAGCAATAAGTTCCGAATGTTCAAACTATTTGCCATTTCTCACAATTCGAACTATGAAGAGGGATGCCGTAATCATAATCAGATTTGAGAATGCAAATATCACAATTGCTAACTCTTTAAAATCTACTTAGTGAAAGCGTTTCCTCACAATCATTTTCATGAATTGGAGAGAAACCTAACCACTTAGATTTAATGGTGTATGTGTTCCTATCCATGTGAATCTGTCATTTCAAACCATTATCATAAGACAAGGTCTATGAAAAATTCAACCTCATATGGACTGAACTTGTTCAATCTTAATTTCTTGCCACTTGGCAGCACAGTGGCCTACCATGTTTTCCAAGTTGCTTAGCAGCTCACCCTTACTGATCAATGAACTTTCACTGATCAAGGTGCATTGCCTTATGCAAACAACTAAGAACTCATAGAACTCACATGCATAGTTAAATTTAACTGAAATGGGCACAGAAACAATAATATGTCAACACGATAGGTTATGAACCTCAAGTCGTGTGCTAGTAGTAGACAATTGGTTTATTCTTGATTAGTTCTTGAAACTTTTCAAGATCTTTAAGACTCCCACTAACTTCTTGACATATAAGATTCTCTTGTCAAGAAACACTCCTTGACAAACAAATATTCAAGAGTTAGTGCGGATTCTTATCAAGGAAAAAACACTTCATACAATTGGTCTTAGTTGGTCTTTGTCTTAAAGACATCACAACTACCAGTTCTAAATGTGTTATAAACCTACTTAAGATATGTTACTCAAGGAACAATCTTGGAGTATGACTTCAAGACTTGATTTTGGAACGAAGTATGACTCACCTTAATTGATTTAACCATTTCAACAATTCCTGATTCCTCTTCTTAGCCATACAAGTGCACTAAGGTGTCCTTAGAGGATCAATTGTGATATGGTTTTCATAATCATTAAGATGATCATAAAACACGATACTAAAGTACTCTCATTACTTTTTATATTGGAGAAACTTTTATCTTTATGCCTAATTTGATTCTTCTTATTCGTTCTGGCATACATTGAAATTTTTTCAATGATTCAGAATTACACTTAATCTTGTAAGCATAACCATATTTACTAAACTTTTAGTAAATCATGATGAATAGTCTTATCGTTCTTTGTGGTGGACCTGACCAGTACACAACCAAGTGTACCCGATCCCCTAGTCCTTCACTTGACTCACATATACATGTGAACAAGGAATTAGTCTTAATTCCCAAAGACGAAGGTTCTCATTCATCACACAATACAAGTCGCATGATTCCAAGTTTCTATCTATGTGAAACTTGGGTAATGAGGATCTTTCTGTATTTGGTAAATTTAGACACTACCACAAACGAAAGAATCAAATCCATATTGCTAAAAATAGAAACATACAAACACCAATTTTCACAAATGCCATTGCAAGGAAATATAAAATAAGATAAAATCAAAATTTTCTTTATTTATAAAATTGCGGAAAATCTTGTCCTTACAATGAAATTACAAATGAAAACTATGTTACTACATATTTCTAAGCAATCTATCATAACTTCCAAGTAGCAGCTCAAAAATCCGATCATCAAACCATGCGATCGAAATCCATCTCTTCACGATCAGACTCAACATGCTTTTCCTTAAAGCTTCCTTTCTTTTCTTCGATTCTACAAAACATCAAAATGCGATCTTATCACACCATGTATTAAGAATCTACAAATAGGAACTTAATAGAGTTAGATAGTGGACTTACCTGAAGCAGAGTTATACACTCTGACTTTACCATCCTTATGATCCTTCAAGTAGATAAGGCAGCTTCGCAACCAATGCCCATTCTCTTGGTAATAGAAGAAAACATATTCTTTTGGAATGGCACACAGGACAATCTCAGACTTAGCCTTTTCCTTTCCCTTGGGAAGAGAAATCTTTTCTGGACTTCCAATGTTTCCATTGTCAACGTCCATGGAAGTTTGGGAAGTAGATCTTCCAATCAAATTTTCACTACTAGTGCGCCAAATCATTTCTGATTCAGCAGCAATTAGCAAATAGGTAAGATCAATAAGGGTCACGTCATGGTCTGTCACATAGTAGTTTTTAACAAACTCACTATATGACTTAGGAAGTGATTGAAGAACCAAGTCAACATCCAACTTCCTCGAGACAACGACACCCAACATTCTCATCCTGTCAATGTGTGACTTCATCTCTAAGACGTGTGCACACACAGACCTTCCATCTTGGTGTTTTCTTACCAATAGGGTTTGAGCGACCTTGAAATTTTCAAGTCGACGAACATGTGGGCCAGGGAGAATTATTAGAGGAGGTGGAAGAAGTGAAGTATGATTTCTGGGAACATCATCTTCATGAGGAAAGCTTTTTCCATAAGATTCGGGAAGACCATAGTTGATTTAAGTCCTTAATATAACACCCAAATGAAATATTAAGGCTAGGACCCAACACAATATTCTGCAATTCGGAAGAGGGATGCCGTAATCCAATTGCAAAATATTTGAAGGTAGGTAAATGATGATTTACCAATTTCCACCATGAAAAATGAAAATGAATATTAGGTTTTAAATGAATTGAAATTCCTAGATTCTTTTGAGATTCATTGAACTTTTCAATGGCATGTTTAATCTCGATTATGCCCTTCAAGTTTGTGACTGGGATACCAAGGATCACAAACAAGGTGTGAATAACCATGCAAATTAGCTTGGTACTCTCGATGTCATTAATCACCTAATCAATGTGTCGGTTAACCACACACGCTCCATTGATCAATGATAATTTACGAGAAACCCATTGGCATCCTTTATTAGTCCACATTAGTGTGTCGGTTAACCATACACGCTCTACTAACTCACCAATAAGGTGCAATGTGAAATTTCATGGGTTAGCATCAAATTCACATTTTTCCTAAAGTAATTAAGATTGGGAATTTATAAGGGTTTAGTTACTTTATAATTCATTATACTTTTAATGAGGGTTTAAGTGTCCTGTCAAACCCGTTCGGCTAACGACCCTCCACTGGTCAAGGGTGCGGTGGGTAAGAATGGATACCCAATGCCGGTCATTTTACAGGCCGCTTCCTTAAATACCCCTTATAGACTAGCTTCGTGAATGAGGCCTACTAACAGTAAGACTGACTTTTTACTTATACATATATAATATATTAAACTTCTAATTTTATATAGTATAAGGGTGCATTTTGCACATTTAAATACTAGGTGGTTTAATCAATTAATAAATTATACTCTTAATTTAATTAATCTTAAACCATGTGATTATGGATTTAATAATACTGTCTTAATTAAACATTTAATTAACTTAATAGAATCCATAAGAGTGTAATTGAACTATTCAAAAGCATCAAGGTTCTAAATATAAAAATTCAAAATTAAAAACTATTTAATTAATTTCTAAGTTATGAACCCAAGAGTTGCACCTTTTGAAACCTTTAAATTACTAGAGTTAATGTTCCATAAAAGAGACTTTTTAAGTTCCAAAACTTGAGGGCAAGTTTTGTAACTCTTGAAACAACTTTTGGATTCCAAACTTGATAACAAGTTTTGTAACTCCTTAAAAAGCTTTTGATTTCCAAAATTTGATGGCAAGTTTTGTAACCTCTCAAAAACATTTAGATCAAATTTAAAACTAACAAAATAATCATAATTTTATCCTTTTACCAATTTGACCTAATGCAACTCTTATAGCAAGATAACTTCAAATCATATAATTACAAACAATTAGCTTATTATGTAAACTAGTAATTATCTCAAGATTTGACAATTTATCTTTTAATTGGATGAGGTTAATCACTACCATATAAAAAAACAGATTTTATGATATAAAACAGTTCATGGTAATGATCCTAATCCAATTCTGGCCAAAAAAAACCCGAAAAACTGCAACCAGACTGTCCGACTCGTCGAGTCAGGTTATGGACTTGTCGAGTTCACTATGAACTCATCGAGTTCATGTATGGAATCATCGACTCCTTTTGTCAGAGTGCAGTTTTCGACTTGCTTCAACTTTGAACAATTAGCCATGTATCAATATAACAGAAAACAACCCTTGGCTCTGATACCACTGTTGGGTTTTATGTACTATAACACTCCTATGGTGCACATACAACCCTAATGCTTTGGATCTAAGTTTTCGCTAGTTATACATGCAACAAAAATTATCCAAAGCATGAAACCTACAACTAGCATACAATTTGATATTTGAAACATAAAAACTAGTTGGAAGAATACCTCTTAGTTGTAGCATGTAGAATTTGGACTTTCAAGAGCTTAGCACCTCAAGTGTGATGCCTCAAACGGTTCACAAGACACCATGAACAATAGATGAATATGAGAGAAAAGTTATGAAGCTCAAATCGGCTAGGCTTACACCTTAGGAGTCTTGGGGCCGATTTTGCAAGCTTAGGGGTTCAATATATAGTTTGGAATTCCTAGGGTTTCAACTTGTAAACCCTAATTCCCTTGGGCTTTTAATCCAATAACTCATTAGCCTTATGGACTAACACTTCATGGACTTTCACATAAACTTAGTCCATCACTAATCAATCATGGATCATTGGCCCAAACTATATGTGTCACTGATTTACATAATCAGTCCCCGTGAATTTAAATAGTCTCTTTTGATCAATAAATTAATTCCAAATTAATTCTTGATCAATACTAATTAAATAACATGATTCCTCAATTAATATATTATACTTATAATATATTAATAAATCACAAATAACCTCTTTCTCAAATATCCATCCTATCAAATTGTTCTGGTGAATGGAACCCGAAATGGACCATGCTACTCTCGGGTCAAGTACATACCAATTATAGTTATGGGCTTAGACACCTAATCCAACATGGACGTAGTCAAGGATTATTACTGCGAGATCCTTTTGTTGGATAAGGTGTCTAAGTCCATAACTATATTTGGTATGTATATGGTCCATTTGGGTTGCACTTCACCGGGACAATTTGAAGGATGGACTTATGAGAAGAGAATAATTATGATTTATTAATATATTATAAGTTCTCGTATATTAATATGAAATCATATTATTTAATTAGTACTGATCAAGAATTAATTTGGAATTAATTTTGTGATCAAAAGTGACTAATTAAATATATAGGGATTGATTGTGTAAATCATTCATTCTTATAAAGTGGGCTAATGATCCATGATTCCTTATGTTGGGCTAAACCCATGTGGTGACCCATGGATACTCCATGGAGGTTAAAACCCATGGAGCATGAGGAATGTGGAAAGACATGCACATTAGGGTTTGCATTGTGTAACCTAATGTAACCACAATATATAAGAAGCCCTCTGTAGTTCTTCCATTTGTTGGTGGTGATTTGTGATTCCACTTGAGGCATTCACATTATTGGTGCTAGGCTCTTAAAGCTTCAAGGTTTCCAACTACACTAAAAGGTATGTTATCTAACATGAATTTTGTAGTATAGTTACTCCATTATATGCTAGTTAGGATGATACCTTGGAAAAATCAAAGTTTGCATTTATATTAGAGAAAACATAGATCCAAGGTATTTAGGGTTGCATGTACACCATAGGAGTGTTAGAATGCTCAAAACCCATCAGTGGTATCAGAGCCTAGGATTTTTCCAATATACTTGATGCTACTTGTTGTTTGAAGTTGAAAAAAATCAAGTTTTATGCATTCTGACTGATGAACTTGCCGATTCCACTGATGGAATCGACGAGTCCAAGCACAAAATGAGCTACTCGATGAGTCTGGTTCATGGACTCACCGAGTTGGTTGTACAGAGTGCAGAAAACCGATTTTTAGGCTATAAATGGATAAGATCATTACCCCAAACTGTTTTGAATCATAAAAATATGTTTTTTAAGATATGGTAATTATCATGCTCATCCATTTGGAAGGAAATTGTCAAAGTTTCATGTTTTGTATTAGTTTATATTATTAATCTAATTACATGAAAATTGTTTGATGCGAATTGCCTTGTTCATATGAGTTTGATTGAATATTGCATGAATTATTTGATTATTGTGTTGGTTAAATTATGTTTTAAATGCTTTTAATGGACTCCATAACTTGTCCTCAAGTTATGGATGTTATGGAACATGAAAGGTTTTTCTCATAAATAGATTATTAAACTCATATTTTATGGAGTTGAAGAGTTTTGACAAGTTTCAAAACTTGCCCTCAAGTTTTGGAATTTGTAAAGTCTCAACAAATGGAACTTTAATTCTAAACCTTAGAATTTTAAAAGTTAAAATTCAAACCTTATACTATTATAATATTACAGGTTTAATATATATATATATATATATATATATATATATATATATATATATATATATATATATATAAGACAAGTCGGTTTTACCGTTAGTAGGCCTCATTCACGAAGCCGGTCTATAAGGGGGTATAAGGTTACTGCCTATAAAATGGAAGTTTAATGGGTGTCCACTCTCACCCATCGCTTCCTTGACTGGTGGAGGGTCGTTAGCCGAACGGGTAGGAAAAAGACTATAATTCTCATTAAAAGTATAATGATAGTAATAAAGTAATTAAACCTTTTATAAATTCCCAATCTTAGTTACTTTAGGAAAATGTGAAATTGATGCTAATCCATGAAATTACACTTTGCACCTTACCAAGTCGTTGATGGAGCGTGTGTGGTTAACCGACACATTAACTTGGACTAGTAACGGTTGCAAAGGGTAACTTAATGTTTATCATAAGGTCAATGGAGCGTGTGTGGTTAACCGGCACATTGATTAAGGTGATAATTTACATTGAGAGTACCAAGTATATTTGCATGGTTATTCACACCTTGTTTGTGATCCTCGGTATCCCAGTCACAAACCTGAAGGGCATAATCGAGATTTAAACATGCCATTGAATTGTTCAATGAATCTCAAAAGATCTAGGAGTTTCA
Source organism: Lactuca virosa (assembly GCF_052849685.1). NCBI lineage: Eukaryota > Viridiplantae > Streptophyta > Magnoliopsida > Asterales > Asteraceae > Lactuca > Lactuca virosa. The sequence goes on from NC_136434.1 coordinate 268,180,484, forward strand.
AATCCAATTAAAACTTAATTAACAAATTTCGTTTTCATGGTGGAAATTGGTAAATCGTCATTTACCTACCTTCAAATATTTTGCAAGTTGGATTACGGCATCCCTTTTCCAAATTGTAAAATATTGTGTTGGGTCCTAGCCTTAATATTTCATTTTGGGTGTTATATTAAGGACTCTTTATCTAATCTAAACTTTTTTTTCTTTCTTTTCAGATGTCTTCCAACACTGCTTCGGGCTCAAACCCTACCGACTCCTTCTCTCTCATGAACCTTTATGGGAGAGTCATTTTTGATGGGACTAATTTCAATGATTGGATTAGGAACATCAGGATGCTCACTCGCTACGAGGACATGGAATATGTCCTTGACAAGGAGCTTAAGGATATCCATGAGTCTGCTGCTACTCCTCAGGAGATTGCTGATTTCAGGGCACATGAGAAAGATTCCACCAAGGTAGCTTGTATCATGCTTGCCACCATGTCTCCTGAACTCCAAAAGTCCTATGAGGACTTCTAGCCTTTTGAGATTCACCAGGACCTGATGGAAAGGTACCATCAGAGTGCTCGTCAAGAGCGGTATGAAATTATCTGCTCCATGATTACAACAAAGATGAAGGATGGTGAACCCATCATGGACCACTTGCAGAAAAAGCAAAGGTTTGTGGACAGTCTGCTCAAATTGAATGTGAAATTTGATGAGGAGCTGGCTATAGACATTATTCTACACTCCTTACCTCCATGCTGTGATCAGTTCCGCATGACATATCATATGAACAAGGAGGAAGTCACTCTGAGCAAACTTCAGGGCCTTTTGAGGACTGCCGAAAGTGGTTTCAAAGGTAAATCTGTTGTAACCACTCCTACTGCTAATGCCCCTGTTCTGGCAATTGGGCAAGGTAAGGGGAAGAAGAGGAAGGCTCCTTCCAAGAGTCAGAAAGGGAAAGTCTCTTGATGGATCCTCTTCAAGTGGAACCAAAGGAGGTTCTGCTACTCCCTCGGCCATCCCAAAAGAAGCAGAGTGTTTCTATTGCCATGAAAAGGGGCACTAGAAGCGAAGCTGCCCCATGTACTTGTAGGATGTTAAGGATGGGAAGGTTAAACCCACCCATGCAGGTATTTACACTATTCTATCTAAAAACTCATCGCATTCTAACTCTTGGGTTCTTGACATAGGTTGTGGAATTCACATTTGTTCTGATGTGCAGGGCCTAAAAAGAAGTAAGGATGTGGAGCACGGGAAGATAAACTTGATCATGGGAAATAAGAAGGTTTCACTTGTCACCAAGATTGGAGTTTATTCTTTATTGCTTAATAGTGGGTTAGAAATAGATTTGAATAATTGTTGCTACTCGTCTGAAATGGCGAGAAATGTTATTTCTTTTCATGGTTTGTACAAACAAGGTTTAACATTTTCGTTTGATAATGAAATTGGTGCAATAAATGCTTATTATAATGGTGTTTTTTATTTTAAAGCATTGCCTTGTAATGGTGTATATGAAACAGTGATGGTTGTAGACAACTTAGGAAATAATGTGTTGCATATCGATTCTTCTAATGATTTGGATAAGGCATCCTTGTGGCATTGTCTTATTGGACATGTCAACAAGAAGCGCATAGGCCAACTCCAGAAGGATGGAGTTTTGGAGTAATTCGACTTCAGGTCGGATGACACTTGCCAGTCTTGTTTACTTAGAAAAATGACTAAGTCACCCTTCACTGGTTCTTGTGAAAGGGGTGAGGGTTTGTTGGATCTCATACACACCAATGTGTGTAGGCCTTTTAGAACCGCCACAAGGGATGCTAACCGCTTCTATGTGGCTTTTACTGATGATTACAGCAGATATGGCTATATATTCTTAATCAAGCATAAGTCAGAAACCTTTAAGAAACTCAAAGAGTTTAAGCAAGAAGTAGAGAATTAGCTAGGCAGGAAGATAAAGATGCTCCGATCCGATTGAGGTGGTGAGTATCTTAGTATCGAATTCCTGGACTATCTTAAGGAGTGTGGAATTGTTTCACAGTTGACGCCACCTAGGACACCACAGCTTAATGGTGTGGCTGAGAGGCGCAACTGAACCTTGTTAGACATGGTTCGTTCCATGATGAGTCGAGCTTCGTTACCAATCTCATTCTGGGGGTATGCCTTGGAGACTGCCGCCCATATTCTTAATCGAGTCCCAACTAAAAAGGTTGCCAAAACACCTCACGAGATGTGGAAAGGGAAGGTTCCCTCGTTAGCACACATCCAGGTTTGGGGTTGCGAGGCTTTTGTGAGGCGTGAGTCCTTTGGTTATTTCTTCAACAGACCGAGTGACAATGTTGTCTTCGTTGCGAGGAGAGGGGTTTTCCGAGAGAGGGAACTTATATTCCAAGGGGACAGTGGGAGGCAAATTAACCTTGAAGAACTTCATGAGTCAGGTGGTGAAGGAACCTCGAACACTAGCGATCAACTGAGGAGGAAACTCTTGTTGAGCCGATTGACGAGTCCTTACCTCTAAGGCGTTCCAGTAGAGTTAGAAATACACCTGAGTTTTATGGTTTCCATATTACTACTGAAGGTGATACATTTATCAGTGATAGCACACTGGTAAATCTGGATGAACCTAACAACTACAAGGAAGCCATGACAGGCCCCGAGTCTGCTAAATGGAAAGAGGCTATGGACAACGAGATTCAGTCCATGTATGACAATCAAGTTTGGAACTTGGTTGACAATGTACCGGATCGTAAGACAGTCGGGTGCAAATGGATCTTCAAGAAGAAGACTGACATGGATGGAAAGGTACACACTTATAAGGCGCGACTGGTTGCGAAGGGCTTTACTCAAACTCCGGGAGTTGACTATGATGAGACCTTCTCGCCAGTAGCGAAGATTAAGTCTATTAGGGTTATGCTAGCCATTGTTGCATTTCATGACTATGAAATATGGAAAATGGATGTCAAAACTGCTTTCCTTAATGGGAAGTTGGCTGAGGATATTTACATGAGTCAGCCAGAGGGTTTTGTCGATGCTAAGTACCCTAATAGAGTGTGTAAGCTTGAGAAATCCATTTATGGATGGAAACAAGCATCTCGCAGATGGAATCTTTGCTTCGATGAGAAAGTCAAAGAGTTTGGCTTTTCGAGAAGTGAGGATGAGTCCTGTGTATATGTCAGAGCTAGTGGGAGCATAGTTAGCTTTTTGGTACTGTATGTGGATGACATACTACTCATAGGAAATGACATCCCAACCTTGCAGGAGGTGAAACCCTGGCTTGGGAGGTGTTTCGCTATGAAGGACCTTGGAGAAGCTGCATATATCCTAGTGATAAGGATATTGAGAGACAGGAGTAAGAGACTAATTGGAATTATTCAAAGTACCTACTTGGACAAGGTGTTGAAGAGGTTCAACATGCATAATTCCAAAAAAGGTGATTTACCGATCCAGAGTAATGCCAAACTGAATAAAGCTCAGAGTCCGAGTATAGAGGCTGAGATAGCTGAGATGAGTCGATTACCATATGCTTCTGTTGTTGGCTCGATCATGTATGTTATGACTTGTACTCGCCCTGATGTGGCCTTTGCTTTGAGCATGGTCAGCAGATACCAAGGGAATCCGGGCAAGGCTCACTGGACTGCGGTAAAGAATATTCTTAAGTACCTACGAAGCACTAAGTATTGGGTCCTTACACTTGGTGGGAGTGATGACTTGAGAGTGGTGAGGTATAGTGACGCCAACTTTCAAATCGACAGAGATAATTTCCGCTCTCAGTCAGGCTGGATCTTTACCCTGAATGGAGGAGCAATAACTTGGAAAAGTTCCAAGCAGGACATTGTAGCTGATTCAACGTGCGAATCAGAGTACATATGTCACACCCCGTTAAAGCGGAAACATGAAGGGTGACAGGCTAAGGTCTCATAACACAAGGTAAATAGGAGTACCAACCATAATCATTGAGCATTTTAAGTTTACATCATATTCGAAACAAAATTACATTTTAGTTCCCTACTACAAAGTCTAATACATAACAAAAGAAACATCAAGTGAAAATTATTGTTGATGTCTAATTTAGATCACTGACCGTTCCCTAAAAAGCACGCAAAAACGAGGGTCAACTATAAAATAGTTGGTGAGTTCACAAGCTTATAAAGGTACATCATTTCAGTAAGAAAATATAGATTTGTTCAACAAACGTTCTAACTCAAAATGAGTGTTGAATGCCTAAGAACTCCGTTCACAATCAAGTCTAATGACCGTTCTTTCCCATTCCATCATGTCCATGGTTTCCATTATGTCAGTTCACGGAAATATGCACTCACGGATCTGGGTGAGTGGGGGTTGTCTACCCCAAATAGCGCTATCCATAAGACTGTCGGCTCGAAATACGAGTTAATAGGTTGTAGTTCGGTTCTCGGGGACTTAACATACAAAGTTCATATCAAGTTCATATCATAAAGTTCATATCAAGAGTTCATAACATAAAGTTAATAGCACAAGTTCATAACCAAAAGTTTATAAAAGAGTATCATTTCAAGTTCATCAAGTTCATAAAACAAGGTTCAGCAAGTTCAAAAAATAGAGTTCAACAGGTTCATAAAACCAGGTTCCACAAGTTCATAAAATAGTAAGAATAGCTCATAAAACAGTAGCATGCTTTCCACCCCAAAACTTGAAAAGAGTAAAAAGGGGGATGTGAATACTCACTAGGGAGAGTTTGTGGTTCGAGCTTCGTGGTTCGGTGTTGTAGAGATCGATTTCTACTAGTGCCCTACGGAACAAATAGTTTCTAGTGAGATAAAATTCACGAAGCCATTATCTAAGAACTAACTATCCTACTAGCGGTGTCGTAAAGTGCCCAAAGTTTGTTGGGTTCATTATTAGTAATATTGAATTCATGGTACCTTGTGTTCAAAAATCCATAAAGGCATGAAAATGAACTCCAAAAATTGTAAAAAGTTATATTCTGGTTCTAACAGAGGGCATAAGTGTCTAGAAATTTTATAGACAATTTTGAAGGTAATTTGTTATTTATTTTCAATTTAAGTCTAAATAATAAAGAAAATTCAAAATAAATAGTAAACAGTTGGAAAAATTCACAAATTCATTTCTTTAGGTTATAATAATGTTTCCAAATCTGGGAAAAATATTGGTTTGTGAATTTGAGTTATAAGACCTGGTTTTGTAAATTCATGCTCTAATTCAATGAAAAATTTGAATAAAATACCAAACAGTGAACAAATTGTATGAAAATTTAGGTGGCATCCTTATTTAGTACATAAATCAGTTCTTTAATTATTCACATTTTTATCTCATTTGTAACTATTTATTTTGAATTTTTGTCCATTAAATCCTTATTTTTGTAGAAAAATAAAGAATTTGTTCTAGCACTTGGGGTTTTACAGAACATCACTTGAGGATATGAACTTACATAAAACAATTTGGTTCAAAATTATTTTGGAGCTAAATGGGGGCATTCAACCCCAACAAGTTTAGAAATGTTGCACTAACTAGGGGATGAGTTCCAAATGTAGCTGGAAATTCAACAATTTTTGTAGAAACTTTTATTATCGTTTTTGTTCTTAAAATTTTATTTACTCTGATATAATTGTGTTAAGTTCCTAAAATAATTTTATCCAGATTTATTTTGGGGTTTAAGGCTTTTGATCATGTAATGAAATACTAGTGATCACAGAAAAAGTGTTGATGGTGCAACTGTTTTTTAAAAATTGCTTAAAATCGAAATCTTAATGTTTTACATTGAGACCAATTGGGTTCGAAATTTACCTCAAATTACTATGTCTCAGAAAAAGAATATCATGATTTCGTTGATAAATTAGTGAGATATAGTTGTTCAAAGTCAGATAAAGAAATCTGGCAGATTGCATGTATGCTAGTGGGTTGGAAAAGTGAGCTTTACTCATTACATTGAGAAAATCTTTTAAAATATTTTTTAAAGATATCAAGATTTATGCATGTAATAGTCATGTTTACAGAGATAAAATTGTTTTTAATTGATCAAAACAAACATGCATTCAAGTTCAAAATGTTTGTTCTCAACAACTCTAGAAAATGGGCTTGATGTTCTTAACTTGAAAATCGATTTTGTGCTAAGGTCAAGAACATGCAACCTTATTTTTCACACATTCATGGTTTCAAAACATGTCCATGATTTTCTAAAAACCATTTCAACCATAAGAAAACGGATTTTAAAGAAGATGAAGGAGTAGAATCCGATTTTTGAAGTTGTAACAGCATGCATGGGTTAATCTTTGATCTTAACATTGGTTTGATCATGGATTATCACCATTTTTAGTACATGCAGCATGTGATGGTGATAATCTACAAACATCAAGATGAAATGAATGATTCTAGCCTTTAAAGGGCATAGAATCCAATGATGAAGAGAAAACAAACTAAAACTTGCATCAAGATGAAGAAAATGATGGAGAGAGTGGAGTTTCTTACATTGACTTTGATTTTGAGCCATCAGAAACACCCAAATATCTCATTATTTTCATGGTTTAAAGGCTAATTTTTGGTGTAAAAATTTGAGAGAAGTAGATAGTGTTTTTAGAGAAAAGAAAGCGAGAAGGTGAAATTTTGTCTCTCTGGATAGACCATCTCTCTCGTCGTCTCTGTGGGGGTATACTCCACCCAAATCCGCCACAAAACTCCAGAAATGTGAAATAATATATGAAAAATGAATTGGATAAATCTCTCCCATGTATTATGTCTCTAAGATTGGGTTTTCTCTCTCACATTGACATGCAAAATCCGACCTCGGGATTTTGCATAAAGGATAAATAATGAGTGAGAGAGAGGAGTGTAGAGGGATGTGTATGGCCAAATTTTTGGGGTGAAGAGAGAGTTGATGAGGCTCTTTAAGTTGGAATTCTTTAATATTGTTGCCTCTAACCATTTATATAAAATTGATCTTTAGTTTTTATAAATATTCTATGAACTTTTATAAACTTCCAAGAGTTTATTTCTTGGTTTTTATTCAAGTATTTTGTTTTTAGAAATAAGTCATAAACTTGTATTCTCTTGAGTTAAATAATAGAAATGATGACATATGGTTTGGTTTTTTTATAAAATCAAAATTTATATTTCATCTAAATGAAACAAAGGTTCGCATGTGAATGTAGGATTAGGCAATCCTTGGATTATATTTTTGGCTCATAATTAAAATTATGATATGTGGATATTATTTCCAACTTGTAATAAATAAAATTATGATTTAATTAAATTGACTTCCCTAAGTACAGAATCTAGTTAAAAACATCATATGTTTTGATTAATAAATTAGGGTATTTAACTTACCCATGAGTCGTGATCTATTGAACATGGTTTTGTCATTAGTTTTGAGAATGAACTTTGGCACTTTGCAACCTAGGTGGAGTATTCACATATCAATGTGACTGCTTAGTACAAGTTAAGCTACACTACTTGTTCTGAGGGATCTATTAAGTCGCGATCTAGCTCAACTTGTTGCATTTAAAGCCAAGTTATGTGCATGCACAAAAATGAAAAGGTTCTAGATGAGTCCTAACCTGAGCTTTTACGGTTGTAACAGTCTCCCCCAGTTGTGGGAATTTCGTCCCGAAATTCAACTGGCGGTACCACTGGTTCATACGTAGAAAATTATTGAGGATATTTGTTCTTCATGAAATCCTCCCATTCCCATGTAATTCAAGTCCGTGCTTAGAATTTCGACGAACTTTCACAATCGGGATTATACTTCGTTTAAGCTGCTTAACTTCCCGATTGATGATTTCTATGGGTTCATCCATGAATTTTAGTCGATTATTAATTTGGAGATCCTCTAGAGGTACGTTGAGGGATTCCTCCACCAAGCACTTTTTGAGGATTGACACATGGAATATGTTGTGTATCGCACTAAGTTCTTCTAGTATCTTGAGCTTATATGTCACTCTACTGATCATTTAAATAATATCGAAGGGTCCTACATAACGAGGAATTGGTTTTCCTCTTTTTTATGAAGCGTCCAATTTTTTTTCCATGGCGATAACTTTAAAAGTACTTTATCTCCCACTTGAAATTCCAAGGGTTTCCTATGCTTATCAACATCTCTCTTCTTACGATCGCAAGCACCTTCCAGTTTATCATGTATTATCATGATATTATTGGTGGTTTCTTGAACTATATCAAGCCTAACTAATTGTTATCACCAATTTCCAGCCAACAAAGTGGTGATCCACACTTAAGCCCGTACAGTGCTTCATAGGGGAGCACATTTAACACTAGCGTGATATTTTTTTTGTTATAGGTAAACTCAACTAACCGTAAATGGGTGCTCCAAATACCACCTAAACTGATCATATGGGTTCGGAATATGTCTTTCAAAGCGTAGATAGTTCATTCACTTTTCCATACGTCTGAGGATGGTAGGTAGTACTTATGTTTAATCGTGTGTAAAGGATTTCTAGAGTGACTACCATATTTGTGACACAAGGAGACTCCCTATCAAAAATAATGGAAATAGGTACTCCATGACGTACTATGATCTCGTCTATGTAAATCCAGGCAATATTTTCCATTCGGTAATCTTCTCGATATGGAAGGAAGTGTGCAGATTATGCCAATAGATCCACCTCTATCCATATCAGATCGTTTCCTTTAGCAGTCCTTGTCAATCTCCATTAAAATGAATTATATCTACCATCCTGGTGGTTTGAATACCTCATATGAATCGCAAGAGGATCGGCACCATCTGGACCAACAAGCACATCGAGTCCTAATATTATTAATGGTGAAGGATGTGCATACATCCTTGCCAGTATAGAGAAAACCCATAATTTTATATGATCATTGTCCAAAATTCATGAAACATCCTCTATTGCAAACAAGGTGCACTTGATTCGTTGGCTATGGAACATGAATGTGAAAGGATAGCTCTGTGACAATTCGTGAGAATAAACACAACTCAGTTACCTCAAGATTGGCCTTTGTTGTCATTGGGTTAGAAGCCGTAGCCTTTTTATTGCCATTATTATCATTTACTTGATAGTTTGTCCAGTACCGAGGCAATAGTTAGCAACTCCATTAGGGTTGGATAGCTAAATATTTACAGCATTCACGATTGGATCCTTGATAAGGACATGTATAGATAGAGTTCCAATGGAAACATCCGAGTCGAGAGGAGATGTTCACTGAACAATGGGAAAGACATCTCATGTTGGAGCTCTAACGATGACCAAAGCTTCTGATGTAAGAGTACGAAAGAGGTGAATGTTGCAAACAATTCTCATGATTATGCTCTTATTTACTGTAGTAATGTCTCAGTAGAATTCTAATTAATAAGACATGGGGTGTCGCTTCCTTCTAGTCAATCCGTTAGTTCCATAAAGAATCCAAAGAACTACAATGGGATAAGTAGCACACAATATGAGCTAAGGTATCATTCTCATTGGGGATGCGGTCCCCAAAGTAACCTTTGGTACAAATTTAGAACTTGCGGGAAGTCAAGTTGTTTACAGTCCTTAAGAGAATGTCGATAAAGGTATACAAACTCGACGGTGACGGTCACCAAGCTATTTATGGTGGTTAGCCATGTAAAGCAACATAAAGAAATTTAGTGGCTTCTAGAGATCATAAACAAGGTACGCTCTATATGGAGGAAACTTCTAGTTCTGAAGTATGTGCTAATGACGAAGTTAATCATAATGGATGGAGTAAGAATACCTTACTACATAGAGAGAATGAGTCATAAAAGGTTGATAAGGATGCAAGAACATCAATGGAAGTAAAAACCTATAGTTTGACAAGAACGATGCTAGAAATTTCATAAGGAAACTAATTAAGTTGTTCTTAAAATCGGAAAGTGAGTATCTTGAAAATGACCCAAGGTTTGGTACTATGTTTTGCTTGCCACAAAGAAAATTGCATCGAGGGAAAGAAATAACAGGCTTGGGTTAAAAAGTTAAATGTACAATGTCCAAAAATCCGTGTTCATCGTTCAAAATTTAAACTTGACTTATAAAGATACTCCGAAAAAGAGATAACATACACTTCACGTGTCAATTAAAATTAGTAAAGAGCATAGTGGTGGCAATTCTATGAAAAAAAATATCAAAGTTTAATTTTTTTTTGTTTTTCTAGTTTTGGAAACTTTCATGATTTATAATACGAAAAGTGGCATAAATGACTGAAATAAGAGATGTTTTGAAATCGACATCCTGGTAATGTAATATAAACATATTATGACCGAAAGGTTCTGAAATGACATGCTCAAACTCGAGAAATCATATTTAGGCAAAATGGAATACTTAAATGAGATAATTGTCAATAGTGTCAAAGATGATTATTATGCCCTTACGAAGCATACATGAATATTGAAATGGAAATCCAATGCTAATGGAATGAGCCAGAATGAGTCAGAGATACAGTTTCAAATAGTGAGTACGCACTAGCTGTGCCTGAAGTCTCATTTATATCAATTGGAGGAGTCAAGTGATTCAATCGAGTTTGCAATCTTCCAATGAGCTATACTGCCTTTGCAAGCTACTCATTGCCTTTGCCTCATGTTTGAGCATCTTCGCTCTAGGATATGTTGAAGGTCTTTGTGGTCGGTAAAGATAGTGCATTTGGTTTCATATAAGTATTGTCTCTAGATTTTAAGGGTGAATACTAACGTTCCGAACTCTACGCATGCACCATCGATTTCCTTGAAGCGTATGCAATAATCTCGTCCTTTTGCATCAATATGCAATCCAGGGATTGGTGCGATGTGTCACAATAGTTTGTGACATTGTCATCACCCTTTGGTACAATCAGGGCCGATGTGTTGCACAACTCGTGTTTTACCAATTTTAATACATCTTCTTATTGTTTTTACCAAAAGAACTTCCTAACTTTTTGGGTCACTGCATTTAGTGGTTGGGGTATCTTAAAGAAGTACGAGGCATTTTATAGTTGGTCGAACAGATCGTTGATTTGGGGAAGAGAGTATCAGTGTTTGATCGTCAACTTATTCAGTTCTTTATAATCGATGTACATTCGATTGATCCATATTTCTCTTTGACGAGTAGCACCATTGTAACCCACCATGAAGAATTGGGATGAAAGAACCATTTTTTTGAGGGGTTTCTGGAGTTGACCAAATAGCTCTTATATTGAGGAAGGGTCCTAAGCGGTACGTCGCTTTAGTTATATGTGTTATCCCACAAATCAGGTCAATTCTAAAAACGACCTGCCTAGGCACGGAAGGTTTAGACAATTCCTCCAGAATTAGTTTTTGGGTCGAAGATGAGACATCTAACATGTTGTTTTTTTGGTATACATGTCGGGGGATTAACAGACTAGAAAAACAGTTCTCTAAATTGGTTGAGGTACAAGACCTAAGGATTGCTTTGCAAATATTAGAAATGGGCATAGAGAGAAATATAGTTGATGGTATTCTAAAACTCGCTCGAAAGAAGTATGTCCGAAATTCCCTAAGAAGTTCTTATGGATAGGAGCAAGCCCATACATACACATTTGATAAGTCACTTAAGACTTTCGAAGAATCAATCTCCAAAAAGAGAGAATGACCTAGAGGGAGTGGCCAAGGCCTTTTTCAAATTATTAGTTGGCAGCATAATGTATACGACAATATGCACTAGGCCAAACATTCCCTGTACATTGGGAGTAGCGAGTCACTTTATGTATAATCCAAGGAGACAACATTGGGATGGTGTCGATTAGCTGCCATGGTACATGAAGGGTATTTCTAAGGTTGCTTAGAATAACATATCATAGTGGCCACACATGCTCCAATTGTGGTCGTATACGTGTCAAGCGAGGTTCAGATACGTCCCCAAATGGGATAAGAGGACTATGCCATGGTGGTACCTTCCATCATGAAGTAGTTCTCTATAACGATGTCCGAGAGGTAATATCTCCTCTAGATCTCGAATGATGTCGTAATGGGTCGATTTCCCTCCACATTACACCCGTTGAACTGGAACAATGTTGGAAGGGATCTGACCTTAGGGGTTGAGGTAAAAGCTCGTGTAAATAAGAGATGTGCTTGTATGTCATTTGAAAATATTTTGTATTTAACTCCCGAAGCTCACAAGGCAATTTCATCTTATGCATTACGCTATATTCCATGTATCTCAAGGGGTTCCTAAATTTACAAGATTCTTATTGTTATGCTAGCAGCACACTACAAGACAACTGGAGTTACATCCTTATAGCATCCTAGGGAGACTAGTGGTATAACTTGGCCCGTCGGTAAGGTATGCGGTGTAAGACGATGAAGATGTCGACTTAATGAGTCGATGAAATAGTTGAATGGTGCGTAGGTCTCCTGGGTAGGTTACTGACTACTAACCTCCTCTCCGGACTCTGATCCCATAGAGGGGTCCTTTCCTATCTCAATACTAGATTAGTTAACTAATGAACATCCGGTAATGTATCCTCACGCTTTGCCCGATCCGAGATGGCAAGATATAGAGTTCAACCTAACTAAACTGTACATAAGGAATCCTAACGTATAGAAGCAATTCAGCAGCCTAATGTAACTCGTGGCTATGTGCACCTAAGGGTTTCTTATTTTTATTTAGGGTCTAAGAAGATCCTAAGTTATTCATACCACTCACTATAACCAATTTTGGTCCTACACTTTCTTTTCCTTAATTATACATAGGTGATCAGGCTATGTATAATTAGGGTCCAATAGTGCACTACCCGATTTTAGTTATACTAGATGGTATGATTATTAACTCGTTGGTTATAGTTTCCGCTTTCCCAAGGGAAAGGGAAAACCAGTTTCTTTATAACCTTCGGCTCTGATACCAAATCTGTCACACCTCATTAAAGCGGAAACACGAAGGGTGACAGGCTAAGGTCTCATAACACAAGGTAAATAGGAGTACCAACCATAATCATTGAGCATTTTAAGTTTACATTATATTCGAAACAAAATTACATTTTAGTTCCCTACTACAAAGTCTAATATATAACAAAAGAAACATCAAGTGCAAATTCTTGTTGATGTCTAATTTAGATCATTGACTGTTCCCTGAAAAGCATGCAAAAACGAGGGTCAACAAACGTTCACAGGTTTATAAAGGTACATCATTTCAGTAAGAAAATATAGATTTGTTCAACAAAAGTTCTAACTCAAAATGAGTGTTGAATGCCAAAGCACTCCGTTCATAACCAATCCTAACGACCGTTCTTGCCCCATTCCATCATGTCCATGGTTTCCATTATGTCAGTTCACGGAAATATGCACTCACGGATCTGGGTGAGTGGGGGCTGTCTACCCCAAATAGCGCTATCCATAAGACTGTCGGCTCGAAATACGAGTTAATAGGTTGTAGTTCGGTTCTCGGGGACTTAACATACAAAGTTCATATCAAGTTCATATCACAAAGTTCATATCAAGAGTTCATAACATAAAGTTAATAGCACAAGTTCATAACCAAAAGTTTATAAAAGAGTATCATTTCAAGTTCATCAAGTTCATAAAACAAGGTTCAGCAAGTTCAAAAAATAGAGTTCAACAGGTTCATAAAACCAGGTTCCACAAGTTCATAAAATAGTACGAATAGCACATAAAACAGTAGCATGCTTTCCACCTCAAAACTTGAAAAGAGTAAAAAGGGGGATGTGAATACTCACTAGGGAGAATTTGTGGTTCGAGCTTCGTGGTTCGGTGTTGTAGAGATCGATTTCTACTAGTGCCCTACGAAACAAATAGTTTCTAGTGAGATAAAAATCACTAAGCCATTATATAAGAACCACCTATCCTACTAGTGGTGTCGTAAAGTGCCCAAAGTTTGTTGGGTTCATTATTGGTAATATTGAATTCACGGTGCCTTGTGTTCAAAAATCCATAAAGGCATGAAAAAGAACTCCAAAAATTGTAAAAATGTATATTCTGGTTATAAAAGAGGGCATAAGTTTCTAGAAGTTTTATAGACAATTTTTGAAGGTAATTTGTTATTTAATTTCTATTTAAGTCTAAATAATAAAGAAAATTCAAAATAAACAGTAAACAGTTGCAAAAATTCACAAATTCATTTTTACAGGTTATAATAATGTTTCAAAATCTGGGAAAAATATTGGTACGTGCATTTGAGTTATAAGACCCGGTTTTGTAAATTCATGCTCTAATTTAGTGAAAAATTTGAATAAAATACCAAACAGTGACCAAATTGTATGAAAATTTAGGTGGCATCCTTATTTAGTACATAAATCAGTTCTTTAATTATTCACATTTTTATCATGTAATGAAATACTAGTGATCATAGAAAAAGTGCTGATGGTGCAACTGTTTTGTAAAAATTTCTTAAAATCGAAATCTTAATCTTTTACACTGAGACCAATTGGGTTTGAAAGTTAACTCAAATTAATATGTCTCTGAAAAAGAATCTCATGATTTAGTTTATAAATTAGTGAGATATAGTTGTTCAAAGTTAGATAAAGAAATCTAGCAGATTGCATGTATGCTAGTGGGTTGGAAAAGTGAGCTTTAATCATTACTTTGAGAAAATCTTTTAAAATATTTTAAACATATCAAGATTTATGCATGTTCTAGTCATGTTTCCAGAGACAAAATTTTTGTTAAGTGATCAAAACAAACATGCATTCCAGTTCAAAATGTTTGTTCTCAAGAACTCTAGAAAATGGGCTTGATGTACTTAACTTGAAAATCGATTTTGTGCTAAGGTCAAGAACATGCAACCTTATTTTTCAGACATTCATGGTTTCAAAACATGTCCATGATTCTCTAAAAACCGTTTCAACCATAAGAAAACGGATTTTAAAGAAGATGAAGGAGTAGAATCCGATTTTTGAAGTTGTAAGAGCATGCATGGGTTAATCTTTGATCTTAACATTGGTTTGATCATTTTGCCTGTTCAAAAAAAAACATTGGTTTGGTCATGGATTATCACCATTTTTAGTACATGCAACATGTGATGGTGATAATCTACAAACATCAAGATGAAAGGAATGATTCTAGCCTTAAAGGGCATAGAATCCAATGATGAAGAGAAAACAAACTAAAACTTGCATCAAGATGAAGAAAATGATGGAGAGAGTGGAGTTTCTTACCTTGACTTCGATTTTGAGCCATCAGAAACACCCAAATATCTCATTATTTTCGTGGTTTGAAGGCTGATTTTTGGTGTAACAATTTGAGAGAAGTAGATAGTGTTTTTAGAGAAAAGAAAGAGAGAAGGTGAATTCCTGTCTCACTGGATAGACCATCTCTCTCGTCGTCTCTGTGGGGGTATACTCCACCCAAATCCGCCACAAAACTCCAAAAATGTGAATTAATATATGAAAAATGAATTGGATAAATCTCTCCCACGTATTATGTCTCTAGGATCTGGTTTTCTCTCTCACATTGGCATGCAAAATCTGACCTCGGGATTTTGCATAAAGGAGAAATAATGAGTGAGAGAGAGAGGAGGAGTGTAGAGGGATGTGTATGGCCAAATTTTTGGGGTGAAGAGAGAGTTTATGAGGCTCTTTAAGCTGGAATTCTTTAATATTGTTGCCTTTAACCATTTATATAAAAATGATCTTTAGTTTTTATAAATATTCTATTAACTTTTATAAACTTCCAAGAGTTTATTTCTTGGTTTTTATTCAAGTATTTTGCTTTTAGAAATAAATCATAAACTTGTATTCTCTTGAGTTAAATAATAGAAATGATAACATATGGTTTGATTTTTTTATAAAATCAAATTTTATATTTCATATAAATGAAACAAAGGTTCGCATGTGAATGTAGGATTAGGCAATCCTTGGATTATATTTTTGGCTCATAATTAAAATTATGATATGTGGATATTATTTCCAACTTGTAATTAAATAAAATTATGATTTAATTAAATTGACTTCGCTAAGTACTTAATCTAGTTAAGCACATCATATGTTTCGATTAATAAATTAGGGTATTTAACTTACCCATGAGTCGTGATCTATTGAATATGGTTTTGTGTTTAGTTTTGAGAATGAACTTTGGCACTTTACAACGTAGTTGGAGTATTCACATATCAATGTGACTGCTTAGTACAAGCTAAGTTACACTACTTGTTCCGAGGGATCTATTAGGTCGCGATCTAGCTCAACTTGTTGCATTTAAATCCAAGTTATGTGCATGCACGGAAATGAAAAGGTTCTAGATGAGTCCTAACCTGAGTTTTGATGGTTGTCACAACATAGCAGCAAGCAAAGCAACGAAGGAGGTGATATGGCTGAAGAACTTCGTCGGAGACCTTGGAGTTGTACTAGCTATAAAAGAGCCTATGGAGATTTTGTGACAATGATAGTGCGGTTGCCTTAGCCAAGGAACCAAGGGATCATGGCAGGTCCAGACACATCGACAGGAAATATCACTTCATAAGACACAAGATAGAAGAAGGAATCCTCGTGGCAAAGAGGGTATCATCATATGAGAACCCGACAGATCCCCTCACGAAGGTACTGAGTAGGGTTAAGCATTTACAGCAAGCGAGGCGCATTGGGCTGAGAGATGATATTAGTTTTAATGATTAGATAGCTATTTCGAAACTCGTAATAGATAAACTGTAATTGACGTTTGATGCTTAAACAAAAGGTGTTTTTTATTTACTAGTATGGTATTGTCTCATGTCAATTGTTTATTATTGTTTCATTTTGCATGTTTTGACTTCCAGAATAATTGGATTATTCAAACCATCCATAG
The DNA here is from genome assembly GCF_052849685.1 of Lactuca virosa. Lineage (NCBI taxonomy): Eukaryota > Viridiplantae > Streptophyta > Magnoliopsida > Asterales > Asteraceae > Lactuca > Lactuca virosa. The sequence goes on from NC_136434.1 coordinate 268,197,149, forward strand.
TCGGTCATACTTTGGAAGTAGGTATTGAATCAAGACTGTCATAAATTTGGCTTGTAGATTGTCAGAAGTGGTTAGACATTGCTATGACATTCATGAGTGCTCATAAGGTATGCGTATTGGATTCAACCCACGCTCACTTGCATCACTTCATGGAATTTATCTTGAGTGATCGTGAGACGATAATATCATATAATCTTCAAACCTAGATATATGAGTTGTTGACTATGAGTTGGTAGGCCTGTCGAAAAAACCGAAACCCGTTCTACCCACCCGACCCGTTCCGAATTCGGGTAGAATGGGTCGGGTACAGCGGATAACGGGTATGAACATTCGGGTAATAGGTTAACCCGATAATAATATAGGTCGGGTTTAAGGTATGAATATTTATTTTCGGGTATACCCGAATACCCGAATTCATTTTTTAAATAATACCACATATACAATGTAGTCACGTACGCACGCTTCAAAAAAAACCCTTCGTTTTCTTCTTATGAACGATGGCTTGACGCAAACTCGCAAAGGAAATACGACGTTGAAGTCCTGAACCCTCATCGCAATTCTCAATTTCTCACTATCACACGCCTCAAAGACGTTAAACCCTCATCGACTCCTCCATCTGATCACGCTTCAGTTTCTTCCCTCTCCATCTGATCACGCTGAAAAGTCCCACTCTCCTTGAACGGTTGAACCTTGATCGATCAAAAGACGGTTCAAGTATGCAATCACAATCACAGGTTAAAAATTCTACATTTTCTTTTATTTCTTTGTTGTGTTGTTGTTAATCACAAGTTAAAAGATGTTGGTTTTGAGTCACATTTTGTTTAGCTTAGGCATAACTATGAAGAAAAATATGTTGGTTTTGATTTCTTTGTTGTCTAGTTTGTTGAATATGTTTAGAAAAATCAAAATTATAAGGACTCCAATTGTACCATTATGTGAATTTTTGTGAAATAGAAATTGTTGGGTATATTTTAATTTCATCGTGACATTATGAAATATGATCTGTATGATTCCCAACGTAAGGGTATTGGGCTCTCCAAGTTCCTTTCATCCAAAACGAACAACATCTAACTAAAAGCATTCTATATATATTATAGGTGTATTGTTTACCAAATAGCTTGTTGCTAGCCTAATGTTATCATGTGTTAATGGAAATGCATCCTTCAGCCTTTCGCTGATGATTCAAGTCTCGCCTAAGACTAGTATTTAGTTATTTACACGCTAAAACAAACTAGATTCTCTAAGAATAAGAAATCAAACAAGCTCATAATTTCATTCTTAAGCAACGTTCGACACCCCTAGTTTGATGTATAAAGCTGTCAAATGTTTGATGTATATGTTCTGGAATTAAGTTGAAATCTGTTTTGCTTTCTGTTACAAGAAATGGAATGGAATTGAATTCCTTTGTATAGATGTTTGATGTATAAAGTTGTCAAATTATTTAGAATTTAGATATTGTCTGTTTTCTTTTTGTTAATTGGTTTTGTTTATATTTTCTTAACTTTTTTTATATACTTGTAGATGTCTGAAACGAATGAGTATATTGAAGATGAGACAATTAACCTTGAAAGCCCAACCAATGATTCAGTTCCGGGGTGGTATAAGTGACAACATCGATTTTGAACAAGATTGGGAAAACCTACAAGAAATTGATAAAGGTAGTTGTTTATGTTTAATATTTTGACATCTTATGTTTTGTCCTTTTAATGCTTATACTATTTGTATAGGATTGTGAGAAGTTGGTACATCTAATTAGAGCTCGGATTGGATATGGAAATGAATGTGGCAACGTGAAGATACAAGATTGATGAATATTTTGTGAAACAAAGAATCATTCGAAGGTGATTTGAAACTTGGTTATGTTTTGAGTTGGGTTATGACTTATGAATTTTACTCTTTGTTATGTTTAAACTTTTATTGTTTAGTTGGGTTGTGTTCAGACTTATGTATTTTGTTCGTTCAACCGTGATGATATTATTGATGTTATTATCATCTTATTTTTGGTTCATTAAGTTTTATTATTTGAAATATCAAATTTATAAACATAATATACAAGGTAAACAAAAATAAAACCTAACATCGATAAAAAGTGTTTTTGTTATAAAATGATGAACTGTTGTACTCTATATTAATACACCACGAATTATTTAAACACACTTGAAACTCTTTAATTAAAAAAAAGTCAAAAGGTAACACTTAAGAAATTTTCGGGTATACCCGCTAATTACCCGACCCGACCATAAACCCGAATACCGAAACCCAAAAACCCGAATTACAATATAGGTCGGGTATCAGGTATTATTTTTTAAGGAAATACCCGTTCTACCCGAAACCCGAAAATTTTACCCGTTCGACACCCCTAGTTTAACACTAATGCTATTTTACTAAGTCAGGAATATCATACTAAAATGATTATTTAAATTATAATTATTTTGCACTACTAGTACAAGGTAATTCATACATTTTCAAGTACAAAAGAACATCAGTACTCTCTTTGTGTCTAGTTATATAGGGTTGTGAGGTACTACTTGGTCGTACCCATCTCGGTACAGGTTTCTAAGTCTTATATATTATAACTAGAGTCTCCTGGAGGGAGAGCGTGATTTTGTGTATAGATCTATACGGGACTGACAATCCCGCACCTTGGCTGTTAGCTACAGTTGGGACCGGCAGGTCTACCGGTGACAAACGTCATAACTTTTTCGACGCCTACAACACGTCGTGTTTTATACCGGTCCAATTAAGTATGGTTATATGAAACTCACAATGGTATCAACTAAGGCGTTTAGATTACGCAGTTTTCATAACTTCAAGTAGTTTTACTAAACAATAGAACTACACCACACAACTTTTCTAGTAACATGAGCATACAGTTTAGAAGGGGCCTATAATGCTAACTCTATGATTCCTTGGTTTATACATCAGGGTTACATATTAATAGGATCCGACAGGTAGTAGAATGTGTGCTTTCCGCTTCACTTCCTGTTCCTTGTTTGGTTGTGGGCTTAGAGCACATTCACACAGTCTACTATCTATTCGATCTTGGTTATACATATATATATATATATATATATATATATATATATATATATATATATATATATATATATATATATATATATATATATATATATATATATATATGTACACACACACACACACATATATATATATATATATATATATATATATATATATAATCCGTATACACTAAGTAATCATAGGAGGAAGCAAGTATGGGTCACGTTATAAAATACAAGCACACCATACTATTTTCTAGTACAAAAACATACTTTTCGGATGGAACGTTTAACTAAGTACATACATACACAAAGGATTGCATACAAATACAACAATATTACATTACTTTCTAAGTATAATGTGGATGTCACTCAAAAAATACCAACACCGCTAACTCTGTAATTACCTAGTGTATAGGCCAGGGTTACATACAATGTAGATCCGACAAACAGTGGAATGTGTGGATTCCGCCTCATTTCCTGTTCCTTGTTTGGTTGTGGGCTTAGGGCAGAACCACACAATCGATTGTCTGGAGGAACATACTAAGGTCTTAAGGGTCACATTTTCTTACATTAGATTACATTAGAAAATATTGGATTTTCTGGAGGAACATACTAAGGTCTTCGAGGAACAAAGAACATGCTTTCTAAAACAAAATACTTATGAACTCACCAACTTAAATGTTGATACACTTTCAAAATCACTTATATTCTCAGGAAACTAGTAGACAGGTAAACGCGCAGGGTTCTAGAAGACGAAACATAATAGCTACGAGTCTTGTTTTGCTACTTACTTTTGGAGTCAATCATATGTGATTTGAATACAATGTAAACACTTTAATATTAATTCAATGGATGTTGTTGCTTGTTTTACTATTCTACATTTGTTGTGATACTGAACATGACGTCCTCCGCCCTCGAATGTTCCGCCATCTCGGTTTGGGGGTGTGACAGATTGGTATAAGAGCATTGTTTATAGTGAACTGAGTATATCAACCCATTAAAGATATACAATATAAATACAATGGGTTAAAAACACTCTGACCAAGAGTTATACTTTTAAAATATAAGTATACATACATACATATATACATACTAGAACAAGTATCACAAGAAGAACAAAACATAAGTATTTAAATGTTGGACACTACGGTCAAACCTGGACAGTTATGTAATCATATCTGGGATAAATATAGCCTGATCAACTATATTTATTTGAGATACGACCAACATGTGTTTGGGAGTATTGTGGTATTGCAACAGGCTTAAAACTTACCTAACTCTATATACAAAGGATCTCTAGAACAAAACATAAAGTTAAAATACTATAGGAGTATTTTATGATACTATAAGATAACAACAAGTTTAAAACTTACCAAGCTCATACCATTAAAATACTATAGGAGTATTTTAGGCACTATAAATAACTTATGTGAAAATTTAAAGACCCTTACTGGTAGGTCTATAATTTCGGAGTCTATACTCCTAGGGTTTTATATAATTGAGATTTTATAGACTTAGAATTAGTGATCTACGCTCTGCTTCCTGTACCTTGTTTGGTTGTGGTTTTAGAGTAGGGTCACTTATTCGAAGGTCTATTTAATCTTAAAATTATATACAACTTGTATACACTACGTGATTATAGAAGGACCCGGTAAGGATCACCCCATAATGTTTCACTTAATCTCATAGATTCTTCATGAGGAGGATTCCAAGAAGGGATCAGCCGAAGAGACCAAACATCTTATGCGTCACACTAATAACTAATCAACTAATATAACCTAGTGAGTTAGTGAGTACACTACTCACACTATGTGTTAGGTTTATTTCATCTTTCGTAACAACTTGTAACAATTATTCAATTCACAGAAATTCATTCAAGGGTAGTCACTACTAATTCATAAGTTTATTTTATATAGACTTCCATTATGAATTGTTTTCAGAACACTATGAAAGTCGGAACATGATACACTCAGAACTAGGATAACTTAGTTTAATCAACGCCCGACTTATAACCACTACTATAGACTTATCACTGTTTCATCTTGTAAACGTTATAGCAAAAATATGCCTCGCGGTAGACCTATAAGGCGCGTAGTCGACAACACAACAGAAAATCCACCACCGCCTCCACCACCACAACACGATCCTGCTGTTTTCCAGGCATCAATAACAGTCGCGACGACAACCGCTATAACTCAAATCCGCGCAAGTGGTACCAGTGAATCTGGTAGCAGTGCCCACCTAACTAACCCCAGAGTTACCCACAGACACCCACGGGAGTGTTCGTACAAGGACTTCATGAACTGCAAACCCAAATCCTTAAATGGTGATGGGGGAGTCATTTCTTTAATGCAATGGTTCGAGAAAACAGATTCAGTTTTCAAAATCTGCACGTGCCCAGAAGGGAGCAAAGTAAATTTTGATGTCTGCACCTTCTCTGACAGAGCCCTAACATGGTGGAATGGCCATGTTAAGTCACTGACCCTATTACTGGCTAAATCAATGGGCTGGGAGAACCTGAAAGAGATGATGATGGAAGAGTATTGCCCAAGAGGCAAAATACAAAAGCTGGAGCATCAGTTGTGGAACCTTACCATGGCAGGCTCAGACATAGTAGCCTACACTGACAGGTTTAGCGACCTGGAATCACTGTGCCCCGGGATGGTTACCCCGGAGAGTAAAAAGATAGAGAAATACGTCTGGGGTTTATCTCCCAAGATTCAAGGGAATGTACTGGCTTCCAACCCAACTACCTTCGATAGCGCCAAACACCTGGCCCAACGACTCATTAACCGTGGAGTCCGCCATGGCGTGGTGGCCCCCGTTCCTGAGCCAACAAAGGGAGGAGACTATGAAAGAAAGTTGGGGAACAAGAGGAAGGGACAAACAACATAGGAACCCCCACAGGAGCAATAGATAGTTACTGTGCACGCTGCCACAACACCTGCCACTCCAGCGCCTGTTAGTCGATATGCTGGAACTCTCCCGAAGTGTAGTAAGTGTAACTACCACCACATAGGAGCTTGCTGGGAGATGCAGTGCAAGAATTACCGCAGGAAGGGGCACACTGCCCGTTTCTGCAGGGCGCCGACACAACCAATCTCCCAGGTCCCCAGAGTTGAAGTAAACCAGGCCTATTATCGGTGTGGTGAGACAGGGCACTACAATAGGGACTGCCCAATAATGAAGAACTCTGGCGGGGAGGGGCGAATACTGATGATCACCACAGGAGAGACTGTCCCTAAGCCAACTGTGAATAACGGTATGTTTTCTAATAAATAATAAAATTTTAAAACTTAGTATTCCAATTAAAAAGTAAAATTTAAATTACTCACCCGTTCGAGCAAATCACAACATTCATATAAGAACTAAGGATCCGTGCAGGTGAGCTATGATGGCTTAATGTGTACATCAGGGTTATGCATAACTAAGATTTTGCAAGCTTAGAGTGAGTGATTCTGCCCCATTTCCTGTTCCTTGTCTGGTTGTGGATTTAGGGCAGAGTCACTCAGTCGACCGTCTTATTCATCTTAATTATGCATGAGTTGTATACACCAAGCGATCATAGAGGGACCTGATAAGGATCATAATATGAAGTATCATCACTAATTATCGGAACACTTTTACTGCTAGTACTCGCTTATTGCGGTATGATATGTTGCAGTGGTAATAACAAGGAAAAACCTGAAAGCACTAGAAAGTATACACAAAATGCACTATCGAGTACACACGGAATACACTATCGCTATAACAAACGTTTCTTTCGAATCGACTTAACACTTGTTTCTATAAGGAGTCCGACGTCGTCATTCGACGTGGATTGGCGTGGTCCTCACCATAACAAGTTCATGTGCTGCGAAAACCCATCGCCTTAACCGACCGACTAACGAAACCCTCGTCACTCATAACGACAAACCCGTCATAGACCTCAGAATCGTCTCTCGTATTCTAAACCCCGAAGTACTCATGCGAGGAGTACTTTGCCCTCCGAAACCTTTCCGATGTATACCCAGCTGACCTTTCAGGAATACCACTCGTGCAACAGGTCAAGTTCAAGCACAGAGGCTAAGGACGAATACGGTTAACCTATCACTACTAAGTGTATACGCGAGAGTAGTATATAATTAATATTCTACGGACTTAGAATGTGTGTTTCCGCCCTATCTCCTGTTCCTTGGTTGGTTGTGGATCTGGGGCAGAGTCGCACATCCGACCGTCTTATTCATCTTAATTATATACGACTTGTATATACTAGGTAATGATAGATGGACCAGGTATGAATCCTACTAAGAACTTCAGGACAAAGCTGCCCAGGACTACGAGTGGACATTCTACCATTCAGATGAGCATAACCCCTGAAGTCCTGCTTAGAAAGCTAATTTCGGGACAAAATTCTCTCTAACGGGGGATGATGTGACAACCTGTTATTTTAGGTCAACAAAAAGTCAACCGCAGTCAATATACTAGAAACCATTTGAGTAAATCGTTATTATAATTGGGTGATAGTGTAAAAGTGTTATTGAAATCAAAATATGCCTTTCCTACGAATACTGAGAAGTCTCGCAATCACTTGCCTCGGACCGAAAACTAGTTTTCGGTCAGGGCTGCAAACCCTCGCATCTGGCCATTTCCTTCAGACCGCAAACCGCCTCTAGCCGAGAACTCGCTTCTGACCGCAAACCCTCGGTTCGCAGCCGCAAATCTCGATCTTATCCTCTCGGTGCGCAAACCAATGAATGTGTCCCATCATCGATTTCGGCCCTATACATATAAAGGGGACCGAAATCACTTCCTCACTTCTACACTTCTAACCGAAAACTCAAGCTTTTATCTCAAACACATCAACTGAAAACCCCTTATTCTCTCTCAACTATCATCCGAAATAGACTTGAATCTCCTTCGGATCTTGCTTAGAACATCAAGTGTTCTTCATTTCATTAAGATATCACCTTCCTTTTTGGTGATTCTCAACTGAAAACCCTTGAATCTCCTTGGTTTCACCAAGTACACCAAGATCTTCATTGGGCCGAAAACCCAAGGGCTGGCCGAAAACGCATAGCAGCCTTCCGAAATAGCTTCTAACACTCTTATTTGTAAGTGAAACTTACAAATTAGTCCATTTCCTTAACATACTTGCCAATATATTTACTAATTTTATGCATATATATTGCGTGAATGCGATTAGGACTCGGTTTTGTTACGGGATCTATCTTGAAGGAATAACTTCCTATATCGAACCTTCTATCGAATCACTCACATAAGGTGAGTTCATACCCCTACAATTTACCTTTTTCAAAGTTTTAAGGGGGGGAATACAAGTAAAAACACAAGGACATCTTGTATTAACATTCAAATAATTTCGAAAACAGTTTTAAAAAAACATTTCAAGCTATTTCAATTGCTTTAAGCTATTTTAAAAAGTGTTTTCAATCTACTTAAATTGTTTTATACTTTTATTTTCCAAAATACATGTTTATATATATATATATATATATATATATATATATATATATATATATATAATTAAGGTCCAACAGGCTTAGGACTGGTGTTTCCACCTTATCTCCTGTTCCTTGTCTCGTTGTGGACTAGGGTTTGAACCATTTGTCCAACTGCCTGTTTGATCTCAATTATATATATATATATATATATATATATATATATATATATATATATATATATATATATATATATATATATATATATATATATATATATATTGAACATGAAACTTAGTTAAATAAAGCTTTAACCCCTTTTGTAAACATGTCGAGTAATAGGTATCTTTCTCAAATTATTTCATTGTGTTATATAAACTGTTAAATTACTAAGATTTTCATTGCGTACAGAACATACATATAAACTTTAATAGGTATAGTTTAGGGTAGGTCTGTCGAAAAAAACCGAAACCCGTTCTACCCACCCGACCCGTTCCGAATTCGGGTAGAATGGGTCGGGTACAACGAGTAACGGGTATGAACATTCGGGTAATATGTTAACCCGATAATAATATAGGTCGGGTTTAAGGTATGAATATTTATTTTCGGGTATACCCGAGTACCCGAATTCATTTTTTAAATAATACCACATATACAATGTAGTCACGTACGCACACTTCAAAATAAAACCCTTCGTTTCCTTCTTATGAACGACGGCTCGACGCAAACTCACAAAGGAAATACGACGTTGAAGTCCTGAACCCTCATCACAATTCTCAGTTTCTCACTATCGCACGCCTCAAAGACGTTAAACCCTCATCGACTCATCCATCTGATCACGCTTCGGTTTCTTCCCTCTCCATCTGATCACGCTGAAAAGTCCCACTCTCCTTGAACGGTTGAACCTTGATCGATCAAAAGATGGTTCAAGTATGCAATCACAATCACAGGTTAAAAATTCTACATTTTCTTTTATTTCTTTGTTGTGTTGTTGTTAATCACAAGTTAAAAGATGTTGGTTTTGAGTCACATTTTGTTTAGCTTAGGCATAACTATGCAGAAAAATATGTTGGTTTTGATTTCTTTGTTGTCTAGTTTGTTGAATATGTTTAGAAAAATCAAAAGTATAAGGACTCCAATTGTACCATTATGTGAATTTTTGGGAATTAGAAATTGTTGGGTATATTTTAATTTCATCGTGACATTATGAAATATGATCTGTATGATTCCCAACGTAAGGGTATTGGGCTCTCCAAGTGCCTTTCATCTAAAACAAACAACATCTAACTAAAAGCATTAGATATATATTATAGGTGTATTGTTTACCAAATAGCTTGTTGCTAGCCTAATGTTATCATGTGTTAATGGAAATGCATCCTTCAGCCTTTCGTTGATGATTCAAGTCTCGCCTAAGACTAATATTTAGTTATTTACACGCTAAAACAAACTAGATTCTCTAAGAATAAGAAATCAAACAAGCTCATTGTTTCCTTCTTAAGAAACGTTCGTGTCACACCCCGCTAAAGCGGAAACACGAGGCGTGGCAGTATAAAGGGTTTCATAGCAAAAGTTAAAAGACAACACCAACCATAGTATTAAAAATCATTACAAATTTACAATGGGTTTGAACAAGTTTTAAAACAAATTACAATGTAAATTGAAATACAACACAGGCGAATGTTCCTAAAAGTGATGTGTCCCTAAGTGCCACTTACTCGATGATTCCTGAAAAAGCATGTAAAACGAGCGTCAACTATAAAAATAGTTGATGAGTACTCACAGATAAAAAAAAATAATATTGGTTTCATGAATCGAAATCAAAGTTTTGATAAAAGTTTCCATAAATAGAAATATATTGCAAAAATGAGTATTAAGTTTGCATAAACAAAGTTCGTTGTTGTAATAAGAAACAAAGTTCATTGCTATAATTAATAAACAAGTTTATTGCCATAATAAATAACAAGTTTGTATGTGTATGAGCAAACAATGAGTTCCCAACCAAGCCTATGACTGATGCCCTATCAAGATCTATGCTTATCGTTCCATAGATTATATGGTATCATGCACTCCAGCAATCGGGCGAGTGAGGAGTTGTCAATTCCTAATAGCGTTATCCATAATGACCATTGGCTCAAAGAGTTAATGGTTGGAGTAAAGTATAAGGGAAGGGACTTAAGACGATAAGGCCTCATGTTTCAAGATGCATAAACATACATAGCAAAATATAGCAATGAATTTTGATACAAATCAATTTAAATACAACGAACAATAAATAGTTTTTCGGACATGCTTTTCCACCCCCGAAACATAAAAAACTGAAAATAGGGGAATGCGTGAATACTCACAATATGCATTGAGATGATGCAAATGGTGCCTTCAACTACGATCCACTTGTACCACTATCGATTCCTACACGATATTACACACTAATGAGTCTCTAATAGAAAGCTAACACTAGTATATTTGCTACTACAATAGAATTATGCCAATATTGTGTCAAAATTTAATATTGATAAGTTAAAAACATATTTCTGTGAAAATTAAATTTCAATGAATCAATTGTTATATAACAATTTAAGTGGAAAATTCTCATTATTGAAATGTTAATATTTAACATTTTAAAAGGTGTTCCAATTATTAAATATTCAAAAACTAAATCAATTTGGTTCTAAACTTTCCCAAACTTTTTACTTCAGTTTTAATTGAAGTCAAAGACCTTAAGATAAATTTTCTTGAATTTTTGATTTGTCTAACTATTTTTCACCATTTAATTCCTTGAATAATCATAAAATCATGGAAAAATAGTAAATTATCATGAACAATTCTTATAATTTTTGTGTAACTGTTTTACAGTGTACATAATCTGGGAAAAATATTAATATGTGTTTTGAAAAAGTTTAGCACAAGTTTTCTGATTTTTGTGTATTTATTCTATAAAAATAGAAATAAATAGATAACAGTTTCAAAAATTCACAAAACTTTTTTTTACAAGTGTTATTACATATACTTAAGCTGGGAAAAATATAAAAATGGATTTCTAAACTGTTTAACCCAATTTTATGATTTTTGTGCATTTAAGTGTATTAAATCTTGGGAAAATTGAAGACAAATAGCATACAAAAGAGAAAAATCATCAAATTTATATGTAGCATCCTAATATATTAAAAGGTACTCTGGTAAATTTTCATGAATTTTGGATGAGAAAAACTATTTTTCCTGTTTTTAGTCCATTATAAACACAAAAATATGGAAAAATAGATATACATTTTTAAAAATTCCCAAAATATTTGTCTGAGTCTTAAACATAAGGTAGAAGCTGCGAAAAATAATAGATAATATTTTCACCTTCCTTAAAGTGGTTTTATGATTTATTGAAGCTAAATAAAAAGAAAATTCAAAACCATACTAAACAGTAACAACAATCCATGAAACTTCATGAGATATGTTTATTAACTAAAAGGATCATCCACAAATGTTTCCAGAATTTATTTACAAGTGTAATTATTTTATATGCTTTAACACTCTATTTTCTTATTATTTTCATGTAAAAATAAATAAAATATATATTGAGTTGAAAATTTCCAAAATGCATCTTCATACAATTTAATATCAATGAAAAATCGTTTTCTTATTTTTGATATGGAAAACATGCCTAAAGGCTCAATAAATTATAGAGAAAATTTGATACTTGTGATTTTGGTAAAGATTATTGATGTTACTTTGAGAATTTTTGCAACATGTTCCAAAGACTTTTGAATCAAGATCTTTTTGTACCTCTTAATAAATGATGTTAAGTGCTCAAATTAAGTTTTCCTAGATTTTTAGTGAGGAATAAAACCTTTGAACATGCAATACAAAACTAGTATTCATAAAAAGGTGCTGATTGAGCAACAGTTTTGTACAAATTGCTAAAAATCGAAATATTGGAATTTTCCGGTGAGGTCAGATGGGTTTGAAAGCTAACTCAACATATTATATTTCAGAAAACGAATCTCGAATTTTGGTTAAGATATGAGTGAGATATGGCAGTTTAAAGTGAGGTAAAGAAATCTAGCAGATTGCATGCATGATGATTGGTTAAAAAAGTGAGTTTTCATCATTTCTTTGAGTAAGTCTTTTGAAATATTTTAAAGATATAATGATCCATGCATGTTATGGTCATGTTTCCAGAGATCAAATATATTTAAAAATCATAATTTACATACATGCATTAAAATACAAAAATCTTATTTCTCAAGAACTCTTAAAAATGAGTTTGATGTTTTGATCCTTCAAATCGATTTTTGCACTAAGATCATTAACATGCAACCTTGTTTGAAATACATGCATGGTGTTAAAACACATCCATTATGTTATAATAACCATTTTAACAAAAAGAAAACAAGTTTGAAGAAGATGAAGAAGTAGAAGTCGATTTTTGAAGTAAAATGCACATGCATGGCTTAAATCATTGTTGTGGATCTTCAAGAGATGTATGTTCTTTACCTTCAATTTATTTGTGGCTTGAAAAATCCTTATGAATCTCCATAATTTCGTGGTTAAGAGGCTGTGGTTGTGGTGTTTGGAGAAAAAAAATTAGAGAGAAGGTAGAGAGAGTTTTCTAGAGAGAGAAAGAAGAGAGATGTGTGTGTGTTGGAGAATGAGAGTGTGAGAGAGAGATATGGGAAGAGAGGGATCCGAAATTTTGAGTATAATACCCCTTTCTCATTCATTTTGTTAAATAAAATTTAAGTTCTTTTATAAAATATCTAAATTTTATATAAAATGTGCACTAAAATCAAGTTTTTATTCATAAAACCTTGATTTTTGATTTATAAATTAAGGGTAAATGTTAATGAGTTCAATTTTATTTTCCTTGAATGAATTGTTATAATTTTAATTATTATAAGATCATATTATGAGGCTCATAACTATTTTTATAGAATTTTTAAGGTTAAATTTCATAAATTTAGGTTTTTAGGGCATTTAGGGTTTTTGAGATTTTTAAATCTTTGGATATCAAAATCAATAGAATCTTTGAGACTAAAATTTATCTTATGGTTTTATAACTCTTTTCATAGTTATAAATAATGTTTGTAACTTATTTTATCGGTTTATTGGCATTCTATGTAGTGATTCCGAGATTCAAGCGAAATTGAGGAATCAAGTATACTAGTCCTAGTTTTCAACTCTGACTTAAGTTCCAACGAGACTAGGACCTAATTTCTACCACTAGGTCAAGTGCATGATGTGTGTATATGATTCATGAAAAGGTGTTCGAGTCAAAGAGTGACCTAAATATGGATATTCACTACAGTTAAGTAGTTGTAGAATTCACATATCAATGTGAAATCTAAGTATACTATCCATTGATTCTAATTGTTTCCAAGTTTCTAGTAGGTTATAACTTAGTTTCTAGTTACTAAGTCTAGTATGTGTCGTACCTACACGTACAACTAAGTTTATCAAATCTAGAACCGACTCGAATTTTGACGGATGTCATAGTTCGACACCCCTAGTTTGATGTATAAATGTTTGATGTATAAAGCTGTCAAATGTTTGATGTATATGTTCTGGAATTAAGTTGGAATCTGTTTTGCTTTCTGTTACAAGAAATGGAATGGAATTGAATTCCTTTGTATAGATGTTTGATGTATAAAGCTGTCAAATTATTTAGAATTTAGTTATTGTCTGTTTTCTTTTTGTTAATTGTTTTTGTTTATATTTTCTTAACTTTTTTTTATATACTTGTAGATGTCTGAAACGAATGAGTATATTGAAGATGAGACAATTAACCTTGAAAGCCCAACCAATGATTCAGTTCAGGGGTGGTAAGTGACAACATCGATTTTGAACAAGATTGGGAAAACCTACAAGAAATTGATAAAGGTAGTTGTTTATGTTTAATATTTTGACATCTTATGTTTTTTCCTTTTAATGCTTATACTATTTGTATAGGATTGTGAGAAGTTGGTACATCTAATTAGAGCTCGAATTGGATATGGAAATGAATGTGGCAACGTGAAGACACAAGATTGATGAATATTTTGTGAAACTAAGAATCATTTGAAGGTGATTTGAAACTTGGTTATGTTTTGAGTTGGGTTATGACTTATGAATTTTACTCTTTGTTATGTTTATGTCACACCCCGAAACCGTGATGGTGGAATCGTTCCGGGGTAGAGGACGTCATGCGTAGTATCACAACAATTGTATCATAGCAAGCATAGTAAACACAACCAGACATTGAATACATATGTGAAAAAGGTTTACATTGTTTAATACATAGTTTTATTCATATCAAAAGAAAAATAGACAGACGCGACTCTAACGCTTCGTGTTCTCCGAACTCCTGGAAGTACCTGTTTACTAATTCCCTGAGAATACAAGCAGTTTTGAAAGAATATCAGCATAAAGCTGGTGAGTTCATAAGCATTTAGTTTTAGTGAGAAAATGTTCTTTGAATCCATTTGAAAAGTGTTCTTCAAGAAAATCCTGTATTTTCTTATGAAAAGCGATCTGAAAGAGTGTCTATTAGTAGAAAATAAACCATCAGTTTTAGAAAACATGTTATCCGTCCTAGAGGTAGAGATGTCAGTTTAGAAGTCCTTGATTACTATCAGCATATATAAAAGTAGTTTTATTACTTAAAATAAAACAAATGAAGAATAGAGTGCGTAAACAAAGTTAGTTTATACTTATTTGCGAGTCGTATAACCATACTTGATATGACCGAGAGACCTTTATAACGTTCTTCAGGCGTTAAGCTAAATGACATTTGTTCACCACAAGCGTGCCCGCCTAACTGTAGCTAGCAGTTCAGGTGTGAGATTGTCAGTCCCAAATAGATCTATTCACAAATCTCACGCTCTCCCTCTAGGAGACTCTGGTTATACTGAGATAGGATTTATCACTATACACCTAAGGGTACAGTATTGAAGTAGAGCCTCACAATTATGTATAATCTAGTTTACTAGCGAGAAACAGTATAAAACAATGATTATCCTTGAATAATAGTACTTTATACTCCTGAGAAAATATATAACATAAACTAAATCTGCCATAGTTTATATATATTCATTTATGAAATCTGATTAGGTAGAGATGCCTAGAGGGTTATCCCAAACTATACCCATTATAGTTTATTAGAGTTGATATAGAGTTGCTTTGTAAAAACCTTTCTGAAAACTATGGAGTTAGGTTTCCAAATAGTAGTTTCCCTTATGCTCAACATATTACAAAAAGAGATAAAATATCCGAATATGTTATTAAACGTGGAAATCGTTGAACTGCATTAATACGTTTAAAACTTAATAAAATACTTTGAATTTGGCTTGTATTCCCCCCCCCCCCCTGAAAACATTAAAAACATGGAAAATGTAGGGGTATGAACTCACCTTTGGAAGATGTTTCGAAGGTAGATCCGCGTAAGGACAAGAAGTTCCACGACTGAATTACCGAGACACAACGAGTCCTAAATGACAATTAGAGACATATATAGCCATGAATATAGTGTTTAGAAGCAACTAAATGCAAGGGAACCCCCTTAGGGACTAGGAAACACTTGAACCAAGTGTTGGAATCACATGTGATTCACCTAAGGGAAGTGTACGACCCATATGAAGTGTTTGCGGTCGTGGGTGTGCGGCCAGGTGGCGTGTGCGGTTGTACACAGGAGTGTGCGACCGTACAGAGGGTGTGTGCGGCCGTACACCCTTCATATAGGCTCCAAGAGTCGATTTTTTAGCGTTTTAAGGTTCAAACCAAGTCCAAATAGAAGATAGGGAATCAAACTCACTTTGGAGGTTCTTTGAGGTGTGTACGGCCACTTTATGAAGGTGTTCGGCCGTACACCTTCATGTGATGAAGAACATGACGAACTTTGATGATTAAGGGCTTAGATCAATGGGTCCTTCATGTATGATAAGTTAGGTGATGGAAAACTCACGTTTTTGAGGCCTTGAGAGTGTTCTTGGATGAAGTTTTTAGAGAGAGAAAGTAGAGAGAGAAAGTAGAGTGCAGCCAAATGAAAGGAATGAGTGAAGGGGTCACCCTATATAAATAGGGATGAGTGTGCGGCTGGAGGATGGGTGTGCGGCCGTACACTCATGTGTGCGCCCGTACACTCATGTGTGCGGCCGT
The DNA here is from genome assembly GCF_052849685.1 of Lactuca virosa. Classification (NCBI taxonomy): domain Eukaryota; kingdom Viridiplantae; phylum Streptophyta; class Magnoliopsida; order Asterales; family Asteraceae; genus Lactuca; species Lactuca virosa. Next base: position 268,213,731 of record NC_136434.1, read on the forward strand.
ACACACCTTCCAAGAGGGTGTATGGCCCGGTTTTCTCACTATGGGACGTGCTGACTCATTCCTAAACTCAACCTTGGTCAAATGCAAGCTTTGAACACTTAAACGGACCCTTAAACGGTGATAAAAGGTGACAGAGTCGAGTTTATCCTTGATAGAAGTTCCGGGTTGTCACAGTTTAAACTTTTATTGTTTAGTTGGGTTGTGTTGAAACTTATGTATTTTGTTCGTTCAGCCGTGATGATATTATTGATGTTATTATCATCTTATTTTTGGTTCATTAAGTTTTATTATTTGAAATATCAAATTTATAAACATAATATACAAGGTTAACAAAAATAAAACCTAACATCGATAAAAAAATGTTTTTGTTATAAAATGATGAACTGTTGTACTCTATATTAATACTCCACGAATTCTTCAAACACACTTGAAACTCTTTAATTAAAAAAAAGTCAAAAAGTAACACTTAAGAAATTTTCGGGTATACCCGATAATTACCCGACGCGACCTTAAACCCGAAAACCCGAATTACTATATAGGTCGGGTATCGGGTATTATTTTTAAGGAAATACCCGTTCTACTCGAAACCCGAAAATTTTACCCGTTCGACACCCCTATAAGTTAGCCGTACATTGATAGTGTGAAAATGCATCGGTAACTTGATGTTATAAAACGTGTTGTTGTGTATGGTTCTGTGACAACAGTCAAATTTTGGTCAAACAAAGTCAACGAGTCAAAACCGGTCAACCCAACTAGTGCTTGTACAGTAGGGTAAACTTTACGCTTACTAATGCGCAACTCTTTATTTTAATACAAAGTTATCACTTAGAGGTTTCATAATGTTTAGAAAATCTAAATCATAAGAGGAGTAAGTGATGTAATAACTCGATAGAACACCTTTAAGTACCCTTCGGGGTTGTATTACATTCATAACAAGGCGTAACGATGTTTAAAATCCTAGCGCTACGTAGCAAAACTTCATTAAAGGCTACATGAAAAGTCTCTTTCAATCTCTCTATCTCTATCTCTCTCAGACTTTTCCATAAAAATCGACATCAACCCATCTCTTCCTTTGTCGAAAATGGCTCAAAACGGATGGAGAAAACCCTAAAGAACAAGCTCATTTCGGAATACACTATTCATTTCCGGAGTCTCTCCTCTTGGTCCGGAACCCTCTCAGTCCGGAAACCTCTTGATCCGGAATCCTCTTAGTCCGGAATGCCTTCTCAAGAACCGGACAATCTCGCTCCGGACCTTCTGACTCCGGAACATGTTGATTTTGGACCTTCTAAGTAAAACCGGACAACTTCGCATGCCCCAGAACCTCCTTCTCTTTCGGAACCTCCTCATCCGGACCAACCCGCTTCGGAAGGATTCGTACACCGGAAGCTTCGCATCTCGGAAGAGTCAGACGACTCCAGAAGCTTCTGACTCCGCACCTCCACTCCGGAACCGAGGATGAGCTTCGAAATTTACATATTTGACTCCGGAGTTGGCTAATTGACTCTGGAACCCTCGCAGATCCGAACCCCATTTCAGATTTTTGTCAATTACGGACTTTTTTAGTGATTTTAAGTGATTTTGACTACGGAAATTTCCTCAGACTTGCAATTTTCATGACTTAAACTCTCCAAACTCCTATTTTATGCCAACCTTGAAGAGTTAGAACACCTTTTATTACAAAATATCTAAGACTCATGATTTTATTCAAGAGGTACTCACCCACTCTATCACAACTTTATGTCACTATTCCCAAAGTACCTAGTCAAATCCATATCTTTCTTCCAACACTCCACCAAATTTTCTTACTCAAATCCACTCATTAGATCTTCAACCTTCACCTATAAAACCCCACACATATCCTCCAAAAGCACACTTTTTCCCCTTCCACTTTTCTCTCTAGAACTCGAGATTTTCCCCAGGAAGCAATTGTTCCTACTTCACTCTTGGTAAGTTCTTCATCATTACTCTTGAATATTCTTCACTCCTACATTCAAATCTCGGATTTCTTATTCAAATATCGTCCTAATGGTTCTTAGGATCTTCAAATCCTCAAGCTTTCTCCAAGTGTTCTTGACTTGGAAACCTCTTTTCTCCAACATCCATCTTAGGGAATCACTCAAGGTGAGTTCATACCCCTACATTTTCATGTTTTCTTCAAGTTTTTGTTGGATTAGTGTCTAAGTCCGTAACTATATTTGGTATGTACTTGATCCGAGTGTGCATGGTCATTTTGGGTTGCCTTCACCAAAGCAACTTGACAAGGTAATTTGATATGAGAGAGAAGATATTATGGTTTATTAATATATTATAAGAATGATATATTAATGGAGAAATCATATTTATTTAATTAGTATTAGTCATAAATTAATTAGGAATTAATTTGGTGACTAAAAGAGATTAATTAAATAAAGGGGTATAAACTGTCAAATGTGTGATAGTTGAGTTTTGGGCTGGGAAACCTAATGGAATAAGGAGGAACGAAATTATGATGAGGGATCATCATATTTTCGTCCAAGGGCCTCATTCCTGAAGGTTCCTTGGGCTGCTTGGTGGCTAAGCTATCCATTAGGGTTTAGACTGAAACCCTAACACCCTACAGTATAAATAGATGCCCTATGCTTCAATTTTCGGCCACTTGATTCCAAGAGAAACCCTAGGGCCGAAAATTAGTATCCTCCCCCTCTCTCTTAATTGCCTTCTTGCTTCAAGGTGTTTGTAAGCCATTAGAGGCACTACAATTGTGGTGCTTGCTTTCAAGAGTTCAAGAGATCAAGGAAACTAGTTGTTATTGCAATATAACAACAAAGGTATGTCTACTACACTTCTATATGATTTTCGAAAATTATAGAAGCATGCCAGGGTTTATTTTGTGTTCATATAGTTGTATGTCTTATAGTGAAAACATAGATCCAATTAGGGTTGCATGCACACATAGGATTGTTTGTATAAAACCTATCAGTGGTATCAGAGCCTTTGTTTTTTTGTTTTCAATTGGATTTGATACATATTATGAACTTGACAAATTAGGGTTTTTGGCAAGTAAACCCTAAGGCTTGGTGATTTTCGCAATTAGGGTTGCAAAACCCTAGTTGGCGATTTTGATAGGGTTCTTAAACCCTTTTGCCTAGCCTCCATATTTTCGAAATTAGGGTTATGAAACCCTAGGGATTTCGAAAATCCCTTGCCCCCCAAGACAAGATCCCAAAATTTTAGGGATTTGGATATTGCTATCTTTGTGATTATCAATTTAATTGTTTAAACTAGATAATTGAAGATCTTGAATTATCCTTTCCATAAATTTCAAAATCTAGGGGATAAAAAGGATTAGGTAAATTAATAGTTTAATTTTATGATAATCCTTCATGATTTAATAGTTTAAATTAATTGTTTAAGTTTGATAATTATTAAATCAAAGTTTTTTTTGATGTTTAAATTTTAAATTAAAAGGTTTAATTTTCGAAAATTTTAAATACAATTAAGACACTAGTATTTTGAAATGTTTTAAAATACACCCTTATACAATTATGATATTATAAGATTAATTATTATATATATGTATAAGAATAAGCTAGTCTTATCGCTAGTAGGCCTCATTCACGAAGCCAATCTATAAGGTGGGTATAAGGTTGCTGCCTATAAAATGACGCTTAATGGATGCACACTCACATCTACCGCTTGCTTGACTGGTGGAGGGTCGTTAGCCGAACGGATAGGATAGGGCACTTAATTCCTCATTATAAGTATAATGGAAATATTAAAGTAACTACATTGTTTTACAAATTCCCATTCTTAGTTACTTTAGGGTAAAATGTGAAAGTGATGCTATTCCATGGAATTACACTTTGTACCCCTGTCAAACGTTAGTGGAGCGTGCGTGGTTAACCAGCACACTAATTTGGGATTGACATTGGTGACAAAGGGTAGCTCGATGTCTTATCATAGATCAATGGAGCGTGCGTGGCTAACCAGCACATTAATTAGGTGATGAAAACATTGAGTGCACCACGTTGATTCGCATGGTTATTCACAAACTTGTTTGCGATCCTCGGCATCCCAGTCGCAAATTTGAAGTGCATATCGAGATTTAAACATGCCATTGAAATGTTCAATGAATCTCAAAAGAAATCTAGGAATTTTCAAATACATTTAAAACTTAACCTCTTTCGTTTTTCATGGTGAAAATTAGTGAATCGTCATTCACTTACCTTCAAATTATTTACTTTTAGATTACGGCATCCCTTTTCTAAGTTGTAAATAATGTTGTTGGATCCTAGCCCTAATTTCTCATTTGGGTGTTTAATTGGGGATTCATTCTAATCAAACTTTGTTCCTTTCTATTTCAGATGTCAAACGCAAACGCAAACAACAACACTTCTGGGTCATTCTCGTTGATGAACCTATGTCAGAAAGTGACATTTGATGGCTCGAACTTCAACGAGTGGATGAGATACATTCGCATGATAACTCGTTACGAGGACAAAGAATATGTCCTCGACGAGAAGCTAGAAAAGATCAACCCAGAAGAAGCTACTCCTGAAGAGATGGCCGCCTTTGAGGCCCACGAGCGTGATGCAACGAAAGTTCATTGCATCATGTTGGCCACCATGAACCTCGAACTCCAAAAGTCCTATGAGGACATGTATCCATATGAGATGCACCAAGATTTGCTGGACCGGTACCACCAGAGCGCGAGGCAAGAGCGCTATGAGATCATCACCAACATGATCACCGCTAAGATGGGGAGTGGAGAATCCCTAACTGCTCATTTGCAAAGAATGCAAAGATATGTTGATCGTCTTCTCAAACTTAATGTTAAGTTTGATGAGGATTTGGCTATCGACATCATCCTCCACTCCTTGCCTTCCTGCTACAACCAGTTCAGAATGACCTACCACATGAATAAAGAAGAGGTCACAGTAAGTAAGCTTCAAGGGCTCCTGAGGACAGCTGAGAGGAACCTCAAGGACAAATCTATTGCATCATCCTCTACTGTAACTGCTCCTGTGTTGGCAATTGGCCAAGGAAAGGGAAAGAAGAGGAAGGCTCCTTCCAAGAGCCACCATAAGGGTAAGACCCAAGATGGTTCCTCTTCTAGTGGGACCAAAGCAGGTTCTGTTAAGCCCTCTTCTGACCCCAAGGAAGCAGAGTGCTTCTATTGCCACCAGAAGGGCCACTGGAAACGAAGCTGCCCTAAATATCTGCAAGATATTAAGGATGGGAAGATAAAGCCCGCCTTTGCAGGTATGTATTTAATTAAATCTAATAACTCATCATTTGCTACTTCATGGGTTCTTGATACAGGGTGTGGTTACCACATTTGTTCTGATATGCAGGGCCTAAAAAGAAGTAGGGAAGTGGAGCATGGAAGGATAAGCTTGATCATGGGAAACAAGAAGTCTTCACCAGTAACCAAGATCGGAGTTTATTCCTTAGTGTTGAGTAATGGGTTAGGACTAGATATAAATAATTGTTGCTATTCGCCAGATATGGCAAGGAACATCATTTCTTTTCATGGTTTGTTTAGACAAGGTTTCAGATATTCATTTGATAATAGTAATGGTTCTATTAATGCTTATTTGAATGGTGTCTTTTATTTCAATGCATTACCTTCTAATGAGATTTATGAATCTGTGTTAGTTATTGACAATTTAGGAAATGATGTTTTGAATATTGATTCGTCCACAAGTTTGGACAAAGCATGCTTGTGGCATTGTCGCCTTGGCCATGTTAACAAGAAACGCATAGCCAAACTCCAAAAGGATGGAGTATTGGAGTCATTCGACCTTAGGGACGATGACATGTGTGAGTCTTGTTTACTTGGGAAGATGACCAAGTCACCCTTTACTGGCACATGTGAAAGGGGTGAGGGTATATTGGATCTCATACATACAGATGTATGTGGACCCTTTAGATCCACCACAAGGGACGCTTGTCGCTTCTACGTGACTTTTACAGATGATTATAGTAGATATGGATATATCTACTTAATCAAGCAGAAGTCAGAAACCTTTGAAAAGTTCAAAGAGTTCAAGAATGAAGTGGAGAATCAGTTGGGCAGGAAAATCAAGATGCTTCAATCTGATCGAGGGGGAGAGTACCTAAGTCTTGAGTTTCACGACTATCTGAAAGAGTGTGGAATAGTTTCACAATTGACGCCTCCTAGAACGCCACAATTGAATGGTGTGGCTGAGAGACGTAATCGAACCTTGTTGGACATGGTTCGCTCTATGATGAGTCGTGCTTCGTTACCAATCTCATTCTGGGGGTATGCCTTGGAGACTGCCGCCCATATCCTTAACTTAGTTCCCACCAAGAAGGTTACCAAAACACCTCACGAGATGTGGACAGGGAAAGCTCCCTCGTTAGCACATATCAAGGTTTGGGGTTGTGAAGCTTTCGTAAGACGAGAGACTCACGACAAGCTAGAACCTCATAGTGAGAAGTGTTACTTCATTGGCTATCCGCAGAAGTCTTTTGGTTATCTCTTCTATAGACCAAATGACAATGTTGTCTTTGTTGCTAGGAGAGGGGTTTTCAGAGAAAGAGAACTCATAAGCCAAGGAGACAGTGGGAGTCAGATTGACCTTGAAGAGCTTCAAGAGTCAGGAGAAGAAGGAACCTCTGACACTGGCGTTCAAGACGAGGAGGAAACTCCTGTTGAACCAATTGACCAGTCCTTACCTCTTAGACGTTCAAGTAGAGTTATTGTTCCACCCCAGTTTTATGGTTTCCATATTACTACTGACGGGGATACGTTTATTAGTGATAGTACACTAGTAAATCTGGACGAACCTAACAGCTACAAGGAAGCCATGGCAGGCCCATAATCTGCTAAATGGAAAGAGGCAATGGACAGCGAGATTCAGTCCATGTATGACAACCAAGTTTGGAATTTGGTTGATAATGTACCAGGTCGTAAGACAGTCGGGTGCAAGTGGATCTTCAAGAAGAAGACAGACATGGATGGGAAAGTGCACACTTATAAAGCGCGATTGGTCGCGAATGGCTTTACTCAAACTCCTGGAGTTGACTATGATGAGACCTTCTCACCAGTTGCGAAAATAAAGTCTATTAGGGTAATGCTTGCAATAGCTGCGTTTCATGATTATGAAATCTGGCAGATGGACGTAAAAACCGCTTTCCTAAATGGGAAGCTGGCTGAGGATGTTTACATGAATCAGCCAGAGGGTTTTGTCAATGCGAAGCATCCAAATAGAGTGTGCAAGCTTGAGAAATCCATTTATGGATTAAAGCAAGCATCTCGCAGATGGAATCTTTGTTTTGACGAGAAGGTCAAAGAGTTTGGTTTTCTGCGAAATGAAGATGAGTCATGTGTATATGTCAAGGCCAGTGGGAGTATAGTGAGCTTCCTCGTATTGTATGTCGATGACATACTACTCATAGGAAACGACATCCCAACATTGCAGGAGGTCAAGTCCTGGCTTGGGAAGTGTTTCGCTATGAAGGACCTCGGAGAGGCTGCATATATTCTGGGAATAAGGATAGTGAGAGACAGAAGCAAGAGACTGATAGGACTCAGTCAGGATACATACTTGGAAAATGTACTAAAACGTTTTAGTATGGAAAATTCCAAGAAAGGGGAGTTACCAATCCAATGCAATACCAAACTGAGTAAGACTCAGAGCCCGAGTACAGAGGCAGAGATAGCTGATATGAGCCGAGTACCTTACGCTTCCGCAGTTGGCTCGATTATGTACGCTATGACTTGTACTCGCCCTGATGTGGCTTTCGCTTTGAGCATGGTCAACAGATATCAAGGGAACCCTGGTAGGGCACATTGGATTGCTGTCAAGAATATTCTTAAGTACCTACGAAGGACCAAGGAATGGTTTCTAGTCCTCGGTGGGAGTGATGACTTAAGGGTGCGAGGGTACAGTGACGCTAGTTTCCAGACAGATCGGGATAATTACCGATCACAGTCGGGCTGGGTCTTTACCCTGAATGGAGGAGCAGTGACTTGGAAAAGTTCCAAGCAAGAAACTGTAGCTGATTCAACGTGCGAATCAGAGTACATTGCGGCGAGCGAGGCGTCAAAGGAGGCTATATGGTTGAAGAACTTCATTGGAGACCTTGGAGTTGTGCCATCCATAAAGGAGCCCATGGAAATTTTCTGTGATAATGAAGGAGCGGTTGCCTTAACCAAGGAACCAAGGGATCATGGCAGATCTCGACATATCGACAGGAAATACCATTTTATTAGACATCGGGTAGAAGAGGGACTCCTCGTTGTGAAGAGGGTATCGTCGGAAGATAACCCAGCAGATCCCCTTACGAAGGGACTGAGTAGGGTTAAGCATTTGCAGCACGCTAGGAGCGTAGGGCTAAAGGACGATATTAGTTTAGATTAGATAGGTAGGAAACTTGTAATGGATGATCTTATATTTAACATTTGATGATTAAATAAAGGTGTGTTATTTATAAGAAAGTTTCTATCTTGTGTTGATTATTTATCTATTGTTTCAATTTTGCATGTTTTGACTTCCTGAATAATAAGATTATTCGAACAGTCCACAATCGCTCATATGTTGGAAGTAGATATGAAGGAAGATTGTCATAAATTTGTTTGTAGATTGTCTGAAAAGTTTTAGACATAGCAAAGGTTTGCTGCAAAGTTTATGAGTGCTTATGAAATTTGTATTGAGCATTGGAATAGACCCGCACTTGCTGGTATCGCTTCATGAATGTTATCACAAGTGATCGCAAGATGATAATATCATATAATCTTTAAACCTAGAGATATGGTTATTGTTTGCTAGTTGATTATACATTGATAATGCGAAAACGCATCAGTAACTTGATGTTATAAAATGCATTATTGTGTGTGGCAGAAGTGTTTGGTTCACTTCCCGATTCTGGCAGAAGTTCCACGAGGCTACATTTCAGCACTGCTTATCATCCGCAGACCGACGGTCAGAGTGAGCAGACCATCCAAACTCTTGAGGATATGTTACGGGCTTGTGTCATAGATTTCGATGGGAGTTGGGATTCCTACCTACCTCTTACGGAGTTTTCCTACAACAACAGTTATCACTCCAACATTGGTGCCCCACTTTTTGAGCTCTTGTATGGTTGGAGATGTCGTACCCCGATATGTTAGGGAGAGGTTGGTCACATGGTCATGGGAAAGAATGAAGTAGTCCTTCAGACCATGGATCTTATTCAGCAGATCAGGCGGAGGTTTTAGACAGTTAAGAGTCGGCAGAAGAGTTATATCGACTGACACCGATCATAGTTGGAATTTCAGGTCGAAAAATGGTATTACTGAAGGTCTCACCCTGGAAGGGTCTGATACGCTTCAGGAAGAGGGGAAATTGGGTCCCCAGTATACTGGACTGTTCCGTGTGATAGCCAGGATAGGCAGGGTGGCCTTCCGGTTGGATTTGCCGAATGAGCTCAATAAGATCCACAACACTTTCCATGTCTCTCAGTTACAAAAGTGTATGTTGGAAGGTGAGGCAGTTGTCCCTTTAGATGATATTCAGGTTGATGAGTACCTAAGTTATATTGAGAGGCAGGTGGCTATATTGGAGAGAAAGATGAAGGTCCTGCGCAACAAGTAGATACCTTTGGTAAAGGTTCAGTGGCAACATCGGAGAGGCTCCGAGTAGACTTGGGAGCAGAGGCTGAGATGCGAGAGCATTATCCTGAGTTATTTGCGACGGTGGACTTTGAGGACTAAGTATAGTTTAAGTGGGGGAGAATTTTAACATCCTGATGTCAAGGTAATTTCGATTCTAATCCTATGTTTGAATAATATTGCATTTTAGCCCTTTGGGTTTGAAAAGATTGCAAATTGGCTAATAGTCGCAATTTAGTAATTCCGTCCAGAAGTAGTACGTTGAGCGTACGTTGTGTAAGCTAGGTGTACTAGGGCGCACCCTAGTACGTAGGCGTATACCTCGTACGCGGGGCATACGTGAAGAAAGTGCAAATCCTAAATTTTAGGGTTTGGTCCACATATAAACCCCATTATACCTCATGTCTCATTTCTTCATCAACCTCCCTCTGTAAAAAATGACCCCAAGAAAACCCTAAGTGATAAGAGTGCAGTTTGAGCCCATTGGAGTGTTTTGGAGGTGTTCTTGAAGAAGAAGAAGAAGAAGGTGGTGAGAAGAGCTTGGAGCTTGGAAGCATCTTGGATCTAGGATTTCCTTATAGTTAACAACCTCTAGGAGGTATAAAGTTTGCAACTTGATCACTCCATCTTGTAGATCTAGACATTTCTTCCTTTAAGACATTTTTTGTCCCAAAATACGGTGATTCTTGAGCATGGTATGTTCTTGACCCAATAAGTTGTCTTTTTAGAACTTATGAGGGGTCTTGAGTCATAAAAATGTGGTCTTAAGGGTTAGTTTCACTCCATGCATGCTATAGAAGGACTTAATGCATTAAGATGTTGAGAAATTGTGTCTTAAGCACTTAATGGACATGAAAAGTCATAAAGTTAGAAACTTTATGACTCTTAGTGATATTTTGGCCATGGATCTGAAAGTTGGACGTGAGAGCTTAATGCATTAAGCTCTTATTGAGGATTTAGGAAGTCTGGGCGTACGCCCTGCGTAACCTGGAGTATGCAGCGCGTACGTGGTCAACCATCCCGACTGCAGTCAAAGCTTGAGTACGCCCCGCGTACGAAGCCTGAGTTGATTTGGATGAGTTGACTCGGATGTGTTGACTCGGTTGACTTGTTAATTTTGATTAGTTCTGACCAATGGTATGTTGGGAAAAAGTTAGTAATTTAGAATGGATAATGGTTTGGCATTTAGGATTTCGATGAGCCGGTATTTAGGAGGAGAGTATTGATTTAGAATGGATAATGGTTTGGCATTTAGGATTTCGATGAGTTGACTCACTGTACTTATAGGTCGAAGGCACCAAGGTCGACCCACTGGATTGGATATCCTGTTATATGATAGTATGTTATTATCCTATAGAGATCTGTTAGATCGATATCCTGGTATATAGGATGTTAGCATGTAGTAGTGATATGTAGATCTGCCTGTTTGCCAGTTGACTAGTTATATGTTTATCTGTAATGTGTATGTCGACATGTTATGGGTGATTGGGTTGAGGAGGTCATGCTTTGTGCTGAAGGCCAAGATACCCGGGGCAATCCGGATAGAGTGTAGGCCCTATGAGGCCGTCCAGCCAGGCCGAAGGCCAGGAGAGCGGTCCGGATAGGCTGTAGGCCCTACGAGGCGGTCCAGTCATGCCAAAGGCTCGGAGAGCGGTCCAGATAGGCTGTAGGCCCTGCGAGGCAGTCTAGTAAGGTTGAAGGCTCATTTATGCATGTTGTTTTTTGTCATGTTTATGTGGTGGTATTTTGGGGGAACTCACTAAGCTTTGACTTACATTTAGTTTATTGTTTCAGGTACTTCTGATGATCGGTGAAGGTGTGACCGTACACATCCTCTTGTTTTATAGCCTTGTGATTTTGGGATACTATGATATTGATAAACATTTTGGAAATAATGATTTTGTAAACATTTTATGATTATGGGTTGTTTTGAAAGTTTAAAATTGTTGTGATTTTTGAGCCGTTACACTCCTTGAGCAATGTCCCATTGTCCTTCTGTTGCTGAGTCAGTTGTTGCGTCAACATCTTCATCACGGAGAAGAGTTCGTTGTTGGAGATCAAAATGGAAGGATGTTGGAATCCTAAGGATCCTAGCTTCACATGATTAATGATCGGAGAAGTGCTCTTTTAAGAATCATCGAAAGTTTTCTTCTTCCCAGGAGGTCCTCTTAGAGGTGGTGGAATATTTTTTGAAGAAATGGGAGGAATAGAGGAAGAAGATAAGGTTGATTGCATAGACATGATTTCCGAGAATTATGAACACCAGGGCCCTACGGTGGGCGCTAAATTTTTTTGATCAAAAAATAATCAAGTGAATATCGGCCGAATTGAATGAGAGACCGTGGTGTTGTGGCTAATATGAGTATCAAATTAAGATCAAAATGACACAAATGGTTTACAAGGAAAACCCTTGATCATTGCTATGTTCTCCAACATAAAACCTTCGGAGGTGATAATGATAACCAGCTTTGTTTAATCTTATTAATCAAAGTGCAAGTTACAGAAAATAATTTGAGAAAATAATTTGAGAATACGATTACGGGTGTTTCAGTAGCTCTAGATGTCTAAGTCGTGTGTGTTGTGTCTTTTACAAGTGTATATATAGCCTAGTTTGAACAACTAAAAGTCTGATATTCCTAAGATCCTGTTGAACTAGTATTTACACGTTGCATCGACTTAATATTTTTGGGTGTTAAGCTTGATTGAAACGATTCTTCAGAGTTGATGAGTCATTTGTTGACTAATTCAACACACGTGAAGAATAAACAAAATATATATATCTGTTAATTTCATTAGGAAAGAAGAATAATGGTAATGGTCTAGATCGTGATGTATGTTTCGGGATCCTGAGAATCTTTTAAGATCACGAATCCTAGATAGGTTTGAGGATCTTGACACCTAACACCAAGTTTTCCTGAATTGGCACCTAAGGTCCCTATAATTGGCATGCCGGCAAAAAATACTCATATTTCGAATTCTCTTAACACTACTAGTTCCAAAAATTACAACTTAGTCCCCAGACTTATATTTTCCATATTATTATTATTATTATTATTAAGCATTAAAAAAATATAATTACATACCGGGAATCTGGAAACAAGTGTTACAATTACGTAATGGAAAAAAATCCAAAAATTCTTTTATATCACTTTGTTTTTCTTCTGGATCATAGATCTTACTACGACATTTCAATCATGGTCATAAGGTTTTCGATGCGGGCTTTAACGATAGGTCAATGTGTCTTTGGTCTTTTTTCCTAATCTAAATGGTCTTTGAAGATTACTACCACAAAAAAATATTAAAAAAACATTTTATTTACCAAAAGCTTATTATTTTCGTATTTGGCAAAAACTTTGAAGGTAATATTTGCGAAATTAGGAATTTTGCAAGTCATACCTATGAAACTGAGATTTTTTTTTGTCTTTTTGCAATTTAAAACTACAGTATCAATCTTCTTTGCTGTGGAAATGATCTTCAATTTGTTATTATTTTTTTTTCTATTCTTTGAGGTCAAACCTATTAATTTTGTTTGGTATTTTTTTTTCAAAACATCGTCATTTTGGTGACTCATGGCTATTATCGAAAAATCTTGATTTTTTTTGCATAATTCTTGAATTTTTTTGAGGATTAGCCATTTTCACTAAAATAAAACCTAAAAAATATGTTTTAATTGTATGCAAGAAAATATAAGGGGATAATGTCATAAAAAAACCTCAAGTTTGATGGAAAATGTTGGTTTTACCCTCTGACAGACTTTAGGTTCGTTTATGCTGCAAACTTATAAAAGAAAGTTCGATAGGTCCATGTGGGAATACAAAAAAGATTTGTATTGTAGTTTTAAATTGCAAAAAGATTAGACCAAATACATACTTTAAATTATAAAAATATTTTTGAAGTATATAAATACGTTTTAAATATATAAGTACCTTTAAAATGTATTTCTACATTGAAAAATATAAAAATATACGTATTTGTATTAATAATATGAAAATTTTATATTTTTATTCAAATTACGAAGAAAAAAATAAGTATTTATATTGGGAATACAAAAAAAAAATTATACTGAAAGTACAATAAAGAAATACATGTTCAATACATGAATAATTTGAAAAAATTTGTATTTATATAATATATAAGCTTTTAGATTACTACTTATATATTTTAATTTCAAGGATTTTCAACAAAAATCCATTGCTAGCCTATTGGAAAGGATGTTATGTGGTTAAGATGGAGCGTCCGGGTTCGAATCTTGGTGTTGTTTTGAAAACCGGACCGGACATCGAATATATATATTGCATGTTTAATTTCGTCTGAAAATAATCAAATATTGATACAAATTTTGAAAAAAAGAAGATAAGTTAGATAAACAATAAGATGGATGTTCAAGTTAAAAGGAAATATGGCATGGTTAAATTCGTGAAAATATTGACACAAAAATTGAAAAGAAAAGATAATTTAGAAATATAGCTGTGCACCTTTATTATTTAAATGGCTTCAATCCTTTATCTGAGTATGGGCTATCACCGAAACGAAGTGGCCTATAGTCTGGGTGTTTCCAGTTGGGAATGGCCCATGTTGTTTAGTATTTTAAAATTCGTTTTTGATTGGTTGAACCACAATGGTTTTGACCCGTTTTTGAGTTAACCGGCGATTTTTTCTGTTCTCAAAACAGGTGGTTTTTTAGGATGAATAAACCTGACTTCCAACCCGCAACCGGTTCAACCCGTAAAAATAGCAAAATCGAACTTTTTTTTACAAGTTTGCATATATCAACCTAAATTCTGTCGGAAGGTAAAACCGACATTTTCCATAAAACCTTAAGGTTTTTATAATATTATCTCAAAATATAAATTTAATATTTATTGAAACAAACAAAACCTCCATATATGAAAAAACGAAATTGACGTAACTTACAGAAAAAGAATGATAGCAATAAGAAGCTCAAATCCAGATCTTCTGCTAAAAATAAAAGCTCTTGAGGAGAAAATGGCCCATACGGGTTAATTTAGAAACCAACGGAGATTCAAAAAAAAATGAATAGCGCCTTAATCATCAAACTAGTAGGTCCACTTTAAAAACATTAAAAAAATAAAAATAAATAGTTGCATTTACAGATCTTCATTCATATCCTTAATCACAAAAGCCGATCAAAAACAGTCAATCAAACTTCTCCAGACTTCATGTTTCCTTTCATGTGAGTTGTACAGAGCTTCATTCATATCCTTAATCACTTAAATTAGCAGTCTTTTAATAAACTTTTGCTTACAAAACCCATCTAATACATATCAACACAGTAATCGTTTTACCCCAAAAAAATCAAGAAAAAAAAAACTTCCATGGGATCATCTGGAGTGTGTTGATTGATCTTCAGATCTTCCTTTATCCATAGAAGTTTCCTTTTGTTGAAAAGAGCTTTCTTTTCCTTTATCTGATGATTGTATGTGAGATTCATCAGGTATTGGAGGAGATTCTGACCATTTTTTACTCCCTTTATGCTGCTGTTTATGAGTTTTACAATCTTTGTCCACATTCTGCAGATCATCAGCTATTTGTGTTCGTTTTTCTTTCAGAAAATTGAGTCGGTTTGTTATTTTGGACAAAGCTGAAGTTGTATTAGCTGCCTGTCAAACACATACAAACATGTTTAAATTCAGTCACTGAGTATTATCTGAAACTTAATTTTAGAGAGAAAAATATATAAAATATGTACCTCGGCTTTTGAAGGGGGCCTTCTGGAGCTTGTACACTTGCTTATACTCCGTTCAGGATGCTTACTTGAAAATGAATGAAATGGATTTTTATCAACGTGTTCCTTGCTAGAATGTGTCTCCTGTTACAAACAAATTAAACAAAAAATTTATAGGGTTATTTTCGATGTCACCTTTTATGGTAGGGCAAAAAATTGGAGTTTGTGTCCCATTGGGATGAGTCTCGGTTCAAGTTTAATGTAGACAAATGGGTAACAAATGGGGCCTAATTAGATATGCTGCTAGTATTGTTACCTTCCTCCTATGGGAAGTAGTTTTAGATAAACGATCCTTCTCTTTATCTTTTCTGTAACCAAAAAAAGTTAGGTGTATGTGAAAACAAATTTGATACTTTCACAATAACTAAAAGATATCTAATATTTGATACTAGTACCAGTAACAATAACATAGTGAAAGTGACAGTCACAGAGACTGTGACTGTGACTTTGACCATAACCGTGACATGTGAGCATATAATAAAAAGTTGTAACATAAAGACAGTGACAATGACAACGACAATGACATAATGAAAGTGACAGTGTGACAGTGACAGTGACAGTGACAGTGACAATGAGAATGACAGTGACAGTGACAGTGACGATGATAGGTGAGCATATGATAAAAAGTTGTAACACATAAACAGTGACGGTGACAAGTGAACATATGAACATATGATGAAAAGTTTTTAAAAAAAAAAAGTAAGGAACTAGAGATTACACTTTTCCAAGATCAGGAGAAAGTGGTTGGGAACCAGACCTTTGTTCTCGAGGTTGATTTTGTAATCCAGAATCATCAGCCACTACCTGATGGGTATCGTCTGGATCTGCATTTGTCTTTAGAACATCTAGAAGTTAATGATATAAGGAAAATTTACAACTAATAAACAAGAGAGTACTAAGAAAATAAACTTTTACATCAACAGAAGATTGTATAGCTCCTTGTGACGCTTTCTCCTTCTGCAACTCTTCCTCTAATCTTGACACCTATCAAAACAATTGAAGAGATGTTAAGAAGTAACAAAATTTAAGCTAATAGATATTCATTGACAAAACTGCAAAAATGGTCCAATGGTTTGCATTTTAGGTAAATAAAATTTTGTTATATGTATATAATGTTTCAGATGAAAATATAGAAGAGAAGAGATTTTCAATCATAAATCAGGTAAATACCCCTTCTGCTAAAGAGACACGGCGCGCCTCTAAAGAATTCTTCTTTTTCACCAAATCTTCTTTCAAAACTGTATTTCTTTTGGCCTGCAATCAAAAAATAAAAACGTACAAAAAATTAGTGTCAATATCAGCTTTTTTTTTTTTTTTTTTTTTTTTTTTTTTTTTTTTAAATTAATCTTGGTTGAAGAGTGATCGAGAATATGAAAGTCACTACCTCTGCTTCAATTCTCTCTTTCAATTTAATTTTGGCAGCCTCAAGCCTCAAAATTTCAGCTCTAATTAGCGATAGAATTTAGAAAGTCAATAAATCATGGTTAGTACAAACATTTAATATTAGAACACTCAAGTCTTGATTATTATGCTGATCATAAAAGTGTTTGCTTACTGTTGTTCGGTTACTAAATCAATGCTTTCCAAGGGTGATCCCTTCTTTATCTGCATTATATAAATATTAAACGCTATTAACATGCAAACACTAAATGACAAAAAAAATTACAACTTTTGTCTTATCAACATTTACGTTAGTTCGTTTGGGTTTCTTGATAATGAACTCTTCATCCTCTAAAAGACTATCTTCTACATCATCAGTAGCTTCATTGGAAACAGAATTTGAGCTACCAGAACCCTACAATGTATTAAAACATTCCATAAATCAATGGTCGAGAGTATAATTTTCTTTTTCATCTCCAAGAAGGAAAAAATTAGTCAAAAATCCAACCTTGCTGTGATCATCATCTCCACTCTCACTATAACTAACACTCTCGGAATCTTCATATGAACAAGAACGCTCGGATCTATTTTCAACATCCACATCCTCATCATCTTCATCCTCTTCATAATACTCATCACTAACCTCTTCACTCTCACTTCCATATTCATCTGAATCCGAGTATAGATCACTTAACATGTCTTCTTCCTGCAAATACCTCTAATTTATATAAACATCATAGATCAATGTTGACAAATAAAAAGAATATTTAAAGGGTACCCCGAATATTTTATCGTATTCCTCTATGAGGATGATAACAATTGCTTGAGCATGATTGGCGGCTGCAGCCGCCTGTAGAAGTTGAACAGACCCATCGCCGCCCATGTCCGGTCCCTTTCCGAGGTCAACTTCACCGGCCAAAAGCGGTCGAAGAAGTAATGGTGACATACAGGCGGCAACTGCCGAAACACTCATTCGGTTCACCGTCTTGTTTTCAGCAACAGCTTCCATCATTATCAATATCCTGCACAATTTATTTACAAATTATTGTAACTAGGTTGATGTGACGTGTGGTGGGGGGGGGGGGGTGGGGGGGTGCAATAGTGATTTTTTGAAATGTAAGATAAGTAATATGGCAAAACTTCAAAAGTAAGAGGGGCTAAGCTGCCACAATATATAAGTCATGTGGCAAAACTTCAAAAGTAAAAAACTACACTGTTCCTAAGCACTTTCTTTTTAATATAACTAGAAATTTCCACACCCCCGCTTCGTGGGGGACGCAGGCAAGGTTTCACCGAGGGGTGCAAATTGCGTAACTAAAAAGTGTAAGGACCAAACCTGCAAATATACAAAAGTCATGTGGCCAAAGTGTGAAAACAAAAAACTATAGAGACGAACATGGCAATATATTGCGGGAGGAGTAAATTGCAAATTTTCTATTAAGTACAGACTATTTTTGTAATTATTTTTAAACATATAGATCATTTCTGTAAAAATATGCACAATATATTTTCTGTAAATTACGGGGACAATTTTTGTAACTTATTTTCTACATAGGGACCAAATCTGACAAAATGCAAAAATCTTAAACATAGGGCTGTTTTTGTAACAAGTTGTAGGGACCAACAAATATATTGCAGGGGAGTAAATTGCAAATTTTCTATTACATACGGACTATTTTTGTAATTTTTTAAACATATAGACCGTTTCTATAAAAAATGTATAATGATATTTTCTATAAATTAAGGGGACACTATTTATAATTTATTTTCTACATATAAGTCAAACCTGATAACATACGAAAATCTTAAAAATAGTGGCTGTTTATATATATATATATATATATATATATATATATATATATATATATATATATATATATATATATATATATATATATAGAAAGGAATAAATTTGTCAATATCTAAAAACCCTATGGCAAAACTCCCAAATAAAAAGGTCTAGCAGCAAAAGTCTAAGGTTGCATTTAGTTACGGAAAAACAATTTTCATTTTCTGTTTTTCATTTTCCCTTTTCAGTTTTTGTTTTTCGTTTCAGTTTTCATTGAAAAATTTAGAAAACGCGTTTAGTTAAAACTTATTCATTTTTCATTTTCAGTTTTAGAAAATTAGAAAACGCGTTTAGATGTGTATATTTCTATCGGTTTTCATTTTTAGAAAACGGTAGCGGTGGTAGGGTGGGGGTGGGGGCAGCGGCGGGGGGCAGTGGTGGTGTTGGCGGCGGTGGTGGTGGTGATTGCTGTGGCAGCGGTGATGCTGGTGATGGGGTAGTGGTGGTGGTGATGGTGATGGTAGGTCGGTGATTGTGGTAGTGGTGTTGGGTGTGTGTGTGTGTGTTTGTGGGTGTGTGTGTGTGTGTGTGTGTTTGTGGGTGTGTGTGTGTGTGTGTGTTTGTGGGTGTGTGTGTGTGTGTTATGGGGGTGGGTGTGGGTGTTTGTGTGTGTGTGTGTGTGGGGGGGGGGGGTGGGGGGGTGGGTGGGTGTTTGTGTGTGTGTGGGTTGGGGTGGGTGTATATTTGTGGGGGTGGGTGTGTGTGTGTATGTGTGTTTGTGGGTGTGGGTGTGGCTGTGTGTGTATGTTTGTGGGTGTGTGTTTGTGGTTATGTGTATGTGTGTGTGAGGGGGGGGGGGGTGGGGTGTGTGGGTGGGCTTGGGAGTGGGTGGGTGTGGGTTGAGGGTGTTAAGGTGGGGGTAGGTAGAGGTGGGAGTAAATGTATGTTAATATTTTAGAAATATTTTGGAATTAGAAAAATATGGAAAACAATAATTATTAGTTTTCCAAAAAATTTCAATTCTTTGTAATTTTAGAAAACGGAAAATTTTCATTTTCCGTGAAAAATTTAGAAAAATAAACGAACTAAACGCGTTTTCAAAATTCTCATTTTTCTTGGAAATTTTTTCCGAAAAACAGCTCGTTTTTCCGCAACTAAACGCACCCTAAACCTCCGGAAGAATACTGTTCATAAGTACTTTCAAATCAAAATATAGTATAATTTTATATCGATGAAGTAATTTGGAATTGTATTGTTAATTACCTTTGTAATAACCGACGATTTGGTTCTGGGAATGTGTCACAAATGGCTGCACGAATGGCACCGACTTTAGTGGCTCGATCAGTTCCTAACCATAACCACAAGAAAACAACTTCATAATTATACTTTACATTTCCTTTTAGGTAATTAAGTATCAAGAAAATAACTATAAAAAGTTATTTTTAGCAAAAAAAAACCATTTGGACCAGAAAAAATATTTTTAACAAAAATAACCATTTGGTCCAGAATAAAACAATATCCGTACCAAACAAAAACTCTTTTCTGACAAAGAAATACATTTCTAACTGAATTCTGAACCAACATTCAAGATTCCAGACTAAAATTTTGGATTTCAAAAAAAAAAAAAAAAAAAACTTCGGAATTTCAAAAACATGTCTAAAATCCGATTAACAACTTCAAAATTTCGAGAAAAAACTTTGTTTTTTTTTACTTAAATCTGACAAAATATTAAACAAACATATTAATGTGAACTATATATGATTTAATGCATAAAATTAAACATTTTATTGAAAAACGGTAACATTAAACACTTTGAAATATAAATTTTGGACATAAGTAGAGATATTTTCTTTCAAAAAAGAAATTGGAAAAAAATAAAAAAAATAACTACGAAATTTGAAGATCAAATCCAAAATGGCACATTAGGAATCCCAAAAAAAAACTTATTGAATAAAGAACAAAAAAAACTCTGGAATATGAACAGTACTCCAAAATAAGGGCATTCTGGAGAAAGTTCTTATTTTTCAAAAAAATAAAAAAAAATTGGTTATTTTCTTTGAAAAAACCCTTTTATAATGATTAGGTTACTTAATTTCCCTTTCTTTTTCTATTATAGCATTGTACTTTATATTTTTTCTTAATAGTTAATCGTAATTTGAGGATGATCTACTCATCTACATTAGTGAAATAAGCTTTGTGTTTAATTGTATAGTTTTTTCAAAGTATGTTGCTATTTCTTGCATTTAACCGTTGTAAATATACAATGAGAAATCTTGAGAAATCTTACGATATGCTTCTAATAAAGCAGCACAGCAAGATGCCGGGACTGGTGGTGATGGCATCTCACGGAGTACATACTGAAACAGCATGGTAAAAAATTAACCATAGTTACAGTTTTACAAAATTAAATAAGAAATAGAAAGTAGAATAATAATATAAATAAAAGTTAATTTACATAATTGCCATACCTTTATACAATCGCCTATAACATGTCCATCCTCATCTGCAGTAAACTCCATTTTTCCTGTAACAAATTTGAGAAAATGACTGGCATGAAAAAATAAATAACAAAAAACTTTGTCAAA
Source organism: Lactuca virosa (assembly GCF_052849685.1). Taxonomy (NCBI): domain Eukaryota; kingdom Viridiplantae; phylum Streptophyta; class Magnoliopsida; order Asterales; family Asteraceae; genus Lactuca; species Lactuca virosa. Next base: position 268,234,832 of record NC_136434.1, read on the forward strand.
AGTTTGTACTTTGCCTTTCTTTCTACACTATGAAAAAAAAATAGCTTCCTAGATTATGTCACTCACCTTGTTCATATTCTCGAATGCGATGCTCAACATCATCAACATCTGCAGCTTGTCGCAAGATTCCTTCTACATTGACACCTGGCATCATGCAAAAAAGGACAAATTAATAAATCAACTTAACTGAAAAATATTAGTTTTAGAAAAAATACAATCATAAAAAGGATATATAGATTGTTCTCACCAAAGTCTTCTACGTAACAAAGTGCTTTCTCTAAGAAAGATGGAGTTCCATCTATATCTTCCAATGCAAGTAAGATGGGTCGACCTAGTACGATTGATTTTGTTTTTTCGTCTTTTGCTGTTGGATATATAAATAATTAAAAAAAAGCATAAACATTTGTATATATATGTTTCTACAATTATTATTCTTGCAACGTTTTCAAATACACAACCCTTGAGCTGGCCCACATTGTAAATCAGGTATTAAGTGACCTGTATAAAGAGAATCTTACACTGTTCCTGAGAACCATCATGGGTATCACCCTTTTCATTTTTTGGTGTCCCATTTTGTCCTTGCTCTATCCCTGCACTAGGTGCATTAGACAAAGCTGCTTCCAATGCATCTTTCCACTCAAATAAATCCTCGGAAGTTTCGGCCTAGAATTAAAAAAAAAAAAAGTTGAAGTGATTTATGACATTAGAAGTCCCTATATGTTTAAAAGGGGTTCAAGTACATAAGTATTAATGTCATAAATGCGTAACGAACTATTTTTGTTTTTTTACAGCACCAAACTATTTGTTTTTGTTCACAAAATATCATTTAAAGACATTCAAATAACGGTATTTTGTGAACACGGAGCTTTGGTTGATTATTTTCTAATATAGTATTTTTTTTAAACAATGGTAATTTGAAAAAAAAAACAAATAGTTACCTTTACCCATTTGCCACATTAACCCTTAATGTAACGAGTAATATCATTAAAGAAAAATAAAAACCTTGAGAGTAAAAGCTCTTCCATCACCACCATCAGGGAATAGCACTGTCAATAGTTTCTTGTCTGCTTTCAAAACAACACTGAAACATGAAAAGGCAAATAAGACTCGGTGTAAGTAGTCTGATGTCAATTGGACAAAAATTTACAGGCTTTTATTAAGGTGATTTGATGGGTGTAATAAATGCTGGCCAACCTGCCTGAACTGTTGAGGTCTATGCCACCAAGGGTCAGATTCGAATCCCCCGCCTTTTGAGGTGATGCATTCTGAATATTAACAAAACAGTTAATGGATGAATTTCTGATATTACAAAAGTATAAACGTATGCAACTTACTGGATCACTTCGGAAGAAGACCAATGATGTTTCGGTTAATATAAACCACCTTTTCTTCCAAGAAGTCCAGCCAATCCCTGCATAAGATGTGTAAAATGGATAATTAAACTTGCATAATCAATAATATATATGAAACAACAGTGGTCAAAAATAAAAGAGAAGTAGCACTGTATTTTTATTGAATAATTTATCATATGATGCTACTTTCATTTCTTCTTATTAGAGCATTCTAGGTAGAAAAAATCTAACAATTATATTGATATCATCTAAATGCAACAACATTTTTCACTAACTATAGTTGGATATAATTTTCAAAGTTGAAAAAGGGTGTAAGCATAATGCTATAAATTGATCGATTTTTCAAAGTACAACACATTGATAGAAGAAAAAATGAAAGTACCGTGTTCTAATAAAAGGCAATGAAAGTAGGTTGGTATGATAGAAAAATAGATTAAGTGCATTGATATTGCTTGCATTTAGCTTTAAATAGGAATGTTTAATGTCCCCACAACAAGAAAGATCATGTCACTGATTGAACCTGAAACCTTATTCATGGATTTCACTTTTTTACTACTAGAACAAGTATGGTGGAAAAGATGATGATGATGAAAAAGTAAACACATGAAAGAAAAGTGCGACACTTATAATACTTAAGTACAAAAGAGATAATAATATCAGACCTTTTGATGACAAAAATAACGGGCCACTCTTGTAAACCTGCAAACCATCAATTAATTCATTTGTTTAAACATAACCAACCTAGTTTTCCAATTTTAAAGTCACAATAAATATTTCAAATGAGAAAATTAGAAGTCTTAATACTATTTTTTTTTTCAATTTCTGAAACATGGTGATAAGTAACAAATAAAATACATGCCTTGTTGCCATTATGAGATGGTTGTCTCTCCGGCTGTTCAGAACCTGCAGGAACAGGTGGCAGATTATCACCGCCACCATCTCCCTAGATAAACATGGAAAATGACTTATTATTGCAATATTATTTCAGAACAATATTAATAAAAAAAATATGATCATGCATTATATACTCGAAATGAACAAGTATTTGATAATATTGAAGATAAATTATACCGGAGGATGTGGATCAACATTGATTTTGGAATCATGGTGGTTTTTAAAATCGGCATAGTTTTCCTTCGAATCAAGTCTGTTCATTTTCGAATTTGTTTTACGAATCAACGTTATGAGTTTTGGTATTAGGCATTAATCCATCCGAAATTGCATCCGACGATATCTATTTTCATTCAAATTAAACCAGTCGCCTGCATTTCAACCACAACGATAATTAAACAATCAATTATCATCCGGATCACAAAAACGATGATACAAATCAAATGTGTTGAAGAATCAAGGCAATAGTTGTACAGACAAGATATAAAAGAAAAACATAGCAGAAACATGTACCCTTATTGAAGAAATTATAGACTTTTACAAGAAATTTGGGAGATGATGGGAATGGGAAAGGGTGAAAAGAGGAAGGAGATTTGGATTTTCTAATGGAAACCGGATGGTCAAGCAAAAATTGGGACCTCGTAATCATTTCTTCCCAATTTTAAGGGTTCATTTTCTTATTCCACGTTGATTTTACACATTACATGCACCCCCCTATAAGACTCTTTTTAATCTGTAGGTTGTCAAGATCTTAATTTTACATATGATCGCATGGGATCCTAAAATCCCACAAAACATTACATAAAAAGATAACTATCACATTTTTTTGGTATATCACTGTTAAATAGTTCAAAAAAGAAAAGTAATTAGTCATGTAGTGGTTAATGACATGGTTAAATACTTAAATCGCTAAAATAATTATTAATACTAATTATTTTTCATACAAAAATAGCAACTCACAACCTTCATGTTATTTGCTTTAACTATAAAAGAAAATCAATAACAATTTCAACTTTTGAAACTCAATTAAAAACTACAAATTTTCAAGTTTTCAAGGAAAATGCTTGAACAGTAAAAGGAAATAAACTGGAAAAAAGACTCGTCTTTATTGTTGAGCTTTTAGTTGAAGGAAGAAACTAATTTACAAGTTAATGCTAAATCTAAAATTCTACCATCGATCAGGGTAAAATGTAAAAGAAAAAAAATTATCGTTGTTGGTCATTTACGGTTCAAAAAACGGTACAAGAATAGGGTTATTCTCAATTGTACATTAGGTAACGAGACCACGTCAATCAGTAAATGGGTAAAGATAATAAAAATCGGATCAAAATTTAGCAATTTTCATGGAATGGTAGGATCAGATCGGATCTCGATTTTACGATCCCGATCCCGATCCCGATCCTACGATCATATCTGCAATCTTACATATAAAACGATCACATTGCGATCCAGGAAGGTTTTTATAGGTAGGATCGTAGGATATTACGATCTTACGATCAAGATCCCGATCTTAACAACCTTGTTCAACACTAATGTTTAAAGCAATTTGCGAAAAATGTAGTTTGTTTATTTTTGTCAAAAGTCATGGTGTTTATCAAGCGACATATACCTCACAAACCGATTACACTACATCATACCACACCTTACGGTTTAATTTTTTTTATAGTACGGTTTGCAGTTTATAATTACAAAACTATGTTTCAAACCTCACCGACTATACATGAGTGGACTTAATAAAACTGTCTACACCACATCATACCACATCTTTCAATTTAAAATTTGTATAGTGTTGTTTGCAGTTTATAATTACAAAACCATGTTTCAAACCATAAAAACCGCCTCTATAACACCCCGTTTATTAAATAAATAAATAGACAAATTAATAAATGAATAGTAACCCTAAATGCGGAATAGTGTGGCAAAGAGTTAGCTTGGCTGTCATCGCAAACCGCCGCTGCTGCCCGCCATCTCGCGCCATCGTCACCGCCGTACACCACCAGGTGGGTGGCTAGGTCCATTTTCCAAACTGAAACATATGTGTGTGTTTATTACAGTGATGTGGTGTTTGGGTGTTGCTTGGCCGGATTTCACAAGAGAAGCCACCACCACCACCGTGAGGTGGTGGCTGCCACCTTGTACCACCGTCGGCCACCACAAGAGTGGTTGTGTGTGATTGTATGTGTGTGTTGTATTGTGTGTGTGTTAGTTTGGATATTGTTATACAATTGTAAATAGTGGCCGAAATAATCAATGAAATTCATAGCCACCACCATGAGGTGGTGGCCGCTGCCGTGAGCCGCCATTGACCACCACTACCCGAGGTGGTAGGGGGTGGTGCCTAACTTAATTAATAATTAATTAATCAAAAGCTTAACAAATGGATTAATTGGAACATGATTGGGTTGGAAACCCTAATTAGGGTTTAGAAAACCTTAATTTGGCTTAGGCCTTGAGTTGGGCCTTTCTAATGGGCTTTGGTGATTGGGCTACTGATAGGCCATCCAAGAAAAAGCATATGGACTAGAATATTTGGATGGGCTTTAGGGTAAGGCACATGTGAGGGGTTTGGCCCCAATTTGGAAAATTGGGCCATAGATGGGCCATATTTGGGCCTTGCTGATATGAGATATTGGACCATCAGAATGCCAAGTGTTGGACCAAGAATAAATGGCTAGGCCACAAAGTGAGACCATGTAGAGGATTGGGCCCAATTTGGAAAATTGGGCCATATATTGGGTTTTGGTTCATAGTTTGTGTTGGATAAAGTGTCTAAGTCTGTAACTATATTTGATATGTACTTGACCCGACCCGGCATTGTCCGTTTGGGTTGGATTTCACCGAAACAATTTGTATGGATAATCTTTTGAGAATAGTATATTTATGATTTATTAATATATTATAAGTTATAATATATTAATATGAAATCATATTATTTAATTAGTATTGATCAAGAATTAATTTGGAATTAATTTAGTGATAAAAAAGAAACTAATTAAATATGGACTCTTATATATATAGAATGGGCCAAAGTTCATTTAGGATGGGCTAAGCTTGCATGGATAGTCCATGGAGTTTTTAACCCATGGATCCTATGGAAATGAAAGGTCATGGGTATTTGGGTTTACATGGAAGTAACCCTAATCCACCATACTATATAAAGAGGTCTTTGGCACATGAAATGGCACTAGAGTGTGTGATGGAGAAGGTGGGCCGATTTCTAGTGTGCATTACTATTCTGTCAAATTTTTCCAAGTTCTATGGTGATTTGTGATTCCACTTGAGGCATCCACATTATTGGTGGTAGGCTCTCAAAACTCCAAACAATCAACCACAAGAAAAAGGTATGTCATTCTACTAAGTTTTATATTACAAGTACCCTAAGACATGCTAGTTAGGATGTGAACCTTGGAAAAATCAAATTTGCATGTATATTAGAGAAAACATAGATCCAAGGTTTCTAGGGTTGCATGTACACCATAGGAGTGTTAGAATGCTCAAAACCCTTCAGTGGTATCAGAGCCTAGGCTTTTTTCATTATACTTGATGCAAATTGCTTGAAAAAGTCGAAAGTGTGCTCACTGTTCAGTGGACTCGCCGAGTCCATGGGGGGACTCGACGAGTCCAAGGGAAAGTTCATCCTACTCGTCGAGTAGGAGGCCCTGTGTGCAGATTTTCGAGTTTTGTTGCTGGAATTGGACTAGAATCATTACCATAAACTGTTTTGGACTTCTAAATCTGTTTTCGATGTGGTAATGATTATGCTAATCCAATTTTAATGATATTATCAAAGTTTCAAGTTTTATACGTGTATATGATTCTTGAAAGTTGTTGATATGAATGTTCATGCTTATGAGTTTTAGTAGATCATAGGAATTATTTGCAAATTGTTTGTTAGTGTAATTCTTGATCTAAATGCCAATTAATGGACTCCATAACTTGTCCTCAAGTTATGGAATTCCAAAAGTATTTTCTTTAAAACCATTAAAATTCATAAGTTATAGAAATGAAAAGTTGTTGAATAGTTTCAAAACTTGCCCTCAAGTTTTGGAATTTGTAAAGTCTCACACACACTTTAATTCCAAACCCTAGAATTTTAAAAAGTTTAAAATTCAACGCTTATACTTTATAATATTATAAGTTAATAATATATATATATATATATATATATATATATATATATATATATATATATATATATATATATATATATATATATATAAGATCAAGTCAGTCTTACCGTTAGCAGACCTCATTCACGAAGCCGGTCTATAAGGGGGTATAAGGTTATTGCCTATAAAATGGCAGCTTAATGGGTGTCCACTCTCACCCACCGCTTCCTTGACTGGTGGAGGTTCGTTAGCCGAACGGGTAGGACAAGGACTATAATTCTCATTAAAAGTATAATGATGATGATAACGTAACTAAATCTTTTATAAATTCCCAATCTTAGTTACTTTAGGAAAATGTGAATGTGGTGCTAACCCATGAAATTACACTTTGTACCTTACCAAGTCGTTGGTGGAGCGTGTGTGGTTAACCGACACACTAACTTGAACTAGTAAGAGTGGCAAAGGGTAACTTAACGTTTATCATAGATCGGTGGAGCGCGTGTGGTTAACCGGCACATCGATTATGTGATAAAGTTAAGGGTACGAAGTTAACTTGCATGGTTATTCACACCTTGTTTGTGATCCTCGGCATCCCAGTCACAAACTTGAGAGGGCACAATCGAGATTTAAACATGCCATTGAAAAGTTCAATGCATCTCAAAAGATCTAGGAGTTTCAATCCGATTAAAACCTAATACCTATTTTGTTTTTCATGGTGGAAATTGGTGAATCGTCATTCGCCTACCTTCAAATATTGTATAGCTTGGATTACGACATCCCTCTTCCAAGTTATAAAGTATTGTGTTGGGTCCTAGCCTTAATATTACATTTGGGTGTTTTATTAAGGACTCTTTATCTAATCTAAACTTGTCTTTCTTCTTTTCAGATGTCTTCCAACAATGGTTCTGGCTTAAACCCTACCGGCTCCTTCTCTCTCATGAATCTTTGCGGGAGAGTCATCTTTGATGGTTCCAACTTTAATGATTGGATCAGGAACATCAGGATGGTCACACGTTATGAGGACAAGGAATATTTCCTCGACAAGGAGTTGAAAGAAATTGATGAGTCTTCCGCTACTCCACATGAGATCTTTGACTTTAGGACTCATGAGAGAGATGCCATCAAGGTGGCATGTATTATGTTGGCCACAATGACAGCTGAACTCCAAAAGTCCTACGAGAACTTTTACCCTTTTGAGATGTACATGGACATGATCGACAGATACCATCAGAGTGCTCTTCAAGAGAGGTATGAAATCATCTCTTCCATGATAACAACTCGAATGAAGGATGGTGAACCCATCACGGGCCACATGCAGAAAATGAAAAGGTTTGTGGACTGTTTACTAAAGTTGATTGTGAACTTCCCTGAGGAGTTGGCTATTGACATCATACTGCACTCCTTACCTACTTGTTATGATCAGTTCCGAAAGACCTATCATATGAACAAGGAGGAGGTCACACTCAATAAGCTTCAAGGACTTTTGAAGACCACCGAAAGTGGTCTCAAAGGTAAATTTGTTGTTACTACTCCTACTCCTAACACCGCCCCTGTTCTCGCAATCGGGCAAGGTAAAGGGAAAAAGAGGAAGACCCCTTCGAACGGTACCAAGGGAAAGTCTCTTAATGGATCCTCTTCGAGTGGAACCAAAGGTGGTTCTGTCACTCCCTCTTCCAACCCAAAAGAAGCTGAATGCTTTTATTGTCATGATAAGGGGCACTGGAAACGAAACTGCCCCAAGTACCTGCAAGATGTTAAGGATGGGAAGGTTAAACCTACCCATGCAGGTATTTACACTATATTGTCTAATAACTCACCGCATACTAATTCTTGGGTCCTTGATATAGGTTTTGGTATTCACATATGTTCTGATTTGTAGGGCCTAAGAAGAAGTGAGGATGTGGAGCAGGGGAAGATAAACTTGATCATGGGGAATAGGAAAGCTTCACCTGTCACCAAGATTGGAGTTTATTCTTTGTTGCTAAGTAGTGGGTTAATGTTAGATTTGAATAAATGTTGTTATTCATCTGAAATGGCGAGAAATATTATTTCTTTTCATGGTTTGTACAAACAAGGATTTACGTTTTTATTTGATAATGAATGTGGTGGTATTAATGCTTTTTATAATAATGTTCTTTATTTTAAAGCATTACCTTGTGATGGTGTATATGAAACTGTGTCGGTTGTAGACAACTTAGGAAATAATGTGTTGCATATCGATTCTTCCACTAGTTTGGATAAGTCATCCTTGTGGCATTGTCGTCTTGGACATGTCAACAAGAAGCGCATAGGCCAACTCCAAAAGGCTGGATTCTTGGAGTCATTTGACTTAAGGTCAGATGATAGTTGCGAATCTTATTTAGTTTGAAAAATGACTAAGTCACCCTTCACTGGTACTTGTGCTAGGGGTGAAGGTTTGTTGGACCTCATACACACAGATGTGTGTGGACCCTTCAGAACCGCCACAAGGGATGCTAGCCGCATCTATGTGACTTTTACTGATGATTACAGTAGATATGGTTACGTCTACTTAATCAAGCATAAGTCAAAAACCTTCTAAAAGTTCAAAGAGTTTAAACAGTAAGTGGAGAATAAGCTGGGCATGAACATTAAGATGCTTCTATCCGATCGAGGTGGAGAGTATCTTAGGACAGAGTTCCTTGACTATCTTAAGGAATGTGGAATTGTTTCACAATTGACACCTCCCAGGACACCACAACTTAATGGTGTGGCTGAGAGGCGCAATCGAACCCTGTTAGACATGGTTCATTCCATGATGAGTCGATCTTCGTTAACAATCTCATTCTGGGGGTATGCCTTAGAGACTGCCGCCCATATCCTTAATCTAGTCCCTACCAAGAAGGTTGCCAAAACACCTCACGAGATGTGGACTGGGAAAGTTCCGACTTTAGACCACATCAAGGTTTGGGGTTGCGAGGCTTTCGTGAGGCGCGAGACTCACGACAAGCTCGAACCTCGAAGTGAGCGATGTATTTTCATCGGCTACCCACATAAATCTTTTGGTTACCTCTTCTACAGACCCAGTAAGAATGTGGTCTTTGTGGCAAGGAGAGGGGTCTTTCGAGAGACAGAATTAATAAGCCAAGGAAACAGTGGGAGGCAAATTGACCTTGAAGAGCTTCAAGAGTCAAGTGGTGAAGGAACCTCAAACCCTAGCAATCAACCTGAGGAGGAAACTCCTGTTGAACCAACTGACGAGTCTGTACCTTTGAGGTGTTCCACTAGAGTTAGGAATCCACCTGAGCATTACTATGGTTTCCATATTACTGCGGAAGGTGATACATTTATCAGTGATAGTACACTGGTAAATTTGGATGAACCTAACAGCTATAGGGAAGCCATGGCAGGCCCTCAGTCTGCTAAATGGAAAGAGGCTATGGACAGCGAGATTCAGTCCATGTATGACAATCAAGTTTGGAACTTGGTTGACAATGTACCGGGTCGTAAGATAGTCGGGTGCAAATGGATCTTCAAGAAGAAGACAGACATGGATGGGAAAGTGCACACTTATAAGGCGCGACTGGTTGCGAAGGGTTTCACCCAAACTCAGGGAGTTGACTATGATGAAACCTTCTCACCAGTAGCAAAAATTAAGTCTATTAGGGTTATGCTATCCATTGTTGCATTTCATGATTATGAAATATGGCATATGGATGTCAAAACCGCTTTCCTTAATGGAAAGTTGGCTGAAGATGTTTACATGAGTCAGCCAGAGGGTTTTGTCAATGCAAAGTACCTTGATAGAGTGTGCAAGCTTGAGAAATCCATTTATGGATTGAAACAAGCATCTCGCAGCTGGAATCTTTGTTTTGATGAGAAAGTCAAAGAGTTTGGTTTTTCGAGAAGCGAAGATGAGTCCTGCGTATATGTCAGAGCTAGTGGGAGTATAGTTAGCTTTTTGGTACTGTATGTGGATGACATACTACTCATAGGAAATGACATCCCAACTTTACAGGAGATTAAGTCCTGGCTTGGGAAGTGTTTCGCTATGAAGGACCTTGGAGAAGCTACCTATATCCTAGGGATAAGGATATTGAGAGATAGGATTAAAAGACTAATTGGACTTAGTCAGAGCACCTACTTTGACAAGGTGTTGAAGAGGTTCAACATGCAGAATTCCAAGAAAGGTGATTTGCCGATCCAAAGCAATGCCAAACTGAGTAAGGCTTAGAGTCCGAGTACAGAGTCTGAGATAGCTGAGATGAGTCGATTACCATATGCTTCCGCTGTTGGCTCGATCATGTATGCAATGACTTGTACCCGCCCTGATGTGGCCTTTGCTTTGAGCATGGTCAACAGATATCATGGGAATCCTGGCAAGGCTCATTGGACTGCGGTGAAGAACATTCTCAAGTACCTACGGAGGACTAAGGATTGGGTCCTTATCCTTGGTGGGAGTGATGACTTGAGAGTAGTGGGGTATAGTGACGCTAGCTTTCAGACTGATAGTGATAATTTCCGCTCTCAGTCGGGCTGGGTCTTTACCATGAATGGAGGAGCGATTACTTGGAAAAGTTCCAAGCAAGAGACAGTAGCTGATTCGACATGTGAATCAGAGTACATAGCAGCGAGTGAAGCGGCGAAGGAGGCGATATGGCTGAGGAACTTCATCGGAGACCTTGGAGTTGTACCAACTATAAAGGAGCCTACGGAGATTTTCTGTGACAGCAATAATGCGGTTCCCTTAGCCAAGGAACCGAGAGATCACGACAGATCCAGACACATTGACAGAAAATATCATTTCATAAGACACAAGATAGGGTTAGGCATTTGCAGCATGCGAGGCGCATAGGGCTGAAGGATGATATTAGTTTTACAGATTAGATAGCTATCTCTGAAACTTGTAAAATGTAATTGACATTTGATGATTAAATAAAAGTTGTTTATTTATAAGTAATGTGTTTCTATCTTGTGTCAATCGTTTACTATTGTTTCAACTTTGCATGTTTTGACTTCCAGAATAATTACTTTATTCAAACTTTCCACAGTCAATCATACTTTGGAAGTAGGTATGAATCAAGACTGTCATGAATTGGGATTGTAGATGTCTAAGGTGTTAGACATAGCAAAAGTTGCTACAACATTCATGAGTGCTCATAAGTTCTGAGTATTGGATTAAACTCACGCTCACTTGTATCACTTCATGGAATTTATCTCGAGTGATCGTGAGACGGTAATATCATATAAGTCTTCAAACCTAGAGATATGAGTTGTTGACTATGAGTTGGTTGTGCATTGATTGTACGAAACGCATCAGTAACTTGATGTTATAAAACTTGCCTTTGTGTATGATTCAACAAGTAGTAGTACAAGCATATGAGTCGAAGTTTATCTGTTCCTTTTAATCTTTGGAGGATTAGAAGCGATATCTGGGCCCCTCGATGATTTTGTTTTGACCTATGTGTCGGGCCCGGTCAGACCCACATTGATGTGTTCAGTTTAGTTCTATGTCAAACAAATCGGAAATCGGGAAACAAACTGCTGGACAATAAGCACGACGTTGTTCCATGTATTTGTCCAGCTGATATCTTGAGAACAGAGGATTATATGATCACTTATCTAAAATGGCACTTCATAGTTCAACAAAGTTTTAAGAGCTACGATTGTTGGTCGGTTCCTGAAGTCATACTTGCAACTATAGTTATCAGACTTATCCAAGTGGGAGACTGTTGGATAAGGTGTCTAAGTCCATAACTATATTTGGTATTTACTTGACCCGACCCGACATGGTCCATTTGGGTTTCATTTCACCGAAACAATTTGTATGGATAATCTTTTGAGAATAGTATATTTATGATTTATTAATATATTATAAGTTATAATATATTAATATGAAATCATATTATTTAATTAGTATTGATCAAGAATTAATTTGGAATTTATTTAGTGATAAAAAAGAAACTAATTAAATATGGACTCTTATATATATAGAATGGGCCAAAGTTCATTTAGGATGGGCTAAGCTTGCATGGATAGTCCATGGAGTTTTTAACCCATGGATCCTATGGAAATGAAAGGTCATTGGTATTAGGGTTTACATGGATGTAACCCTAATCCACCATATTATAAAAAGAGGTCTTTGGCACATGAAATGACACTAGAGTGTGTGATAGAGAAGGTGGGCCGATTTCTAGTGTGCATTACTATTCTGTCAAGTTTTTCCAAGTTCTATGGTGATTTGTGATTCCACTTGAGCCATCCACATTATTGGTGCTAGGCTCGCAAAACTCCAAGCAATCAACCACAAGAAAAAGGTATGTCATTCTACTAAGTTTTATATTAAAAGTACCCTATAACATGCTAGTTAGGATGTGAACCTTGGAAAAATCAAATTTGCATGTATATTAGAGAAAACATAGATCCAAAGTTTCTAGGGTTGCATGTACACCATAGGAGTGTTAGAATGCTCAAAACCCTTCAGTTTGACCTTTGGGCCTTTGGATTGGGCCTTGAGCTTGAATCAAGCTAAGATGGGGGTAAGCTAGTCTTTTACCCCAAGCATGGACTTATGATTATGTGTTGGAACCCAATTATTAATTGGGTGTCATTTTGATATTGACCGATTGGGAATCTGTCATCCAGCAGCAAAGGTTTTGTCCGCGGGAGTTCAACAGTGTGAGGTGGGTCTTTTCCTGTAGGAACGGGTCTAAGGCACCAATGTCGGCCTGTTTATGTATGTTAGCGTATGTCGGACTTAGGTCCGATGCCGGGGTTAGCCCGATGTAGATTATGTGTTTCAGGACTTCGGTCCGATGCTGGGGCAAGCCCGAGGAATGTTGGTATGCTTGATGTATTCGTGATTTATTTCATGTGTTTATTTATATGTTCTGGGCTTCGGTCGGACGCCGGGGCAATCCCGAGGAATGTTTAGCTTATATGTTATGTGTTATGTGTTCTGGACCTCGGTCCGATGTCGGGGCAAGCCCGAGGAATATTTATTTGTTTATTTGTTTATGTTATGTGTTTATGATATATGCTTGTTGATATGTTATATGCATACCGGACTTCGGTCCGATGCCGGGCGGGGCCCGATGCCGGATGCGGTCCGATGCCGGGCGGGACCCAATGTCGGGCAAGCCGATGCCGGCCGGGTCCCGATGTAAGGGGCTAGGCCCAAGTTATGTTTATGTTATGTGTTTACGCTATATGCATTGTTGATATGTTTATATGTATACCAGATTTCGGTCCGATGCCAGGCGGGGACTGATGTCGGATTCGTTCGATGTCGGGCGGGGCCCAACGTTGCAGGCAAGGCCCAATATATGATATCATGTGATTATGTGTATGGTATGTGGTAGTTTGGAGAGACTCACTAATCTTCGTGCTTACAATTTTCAGTTTTGGTTTCAGGTACTTTCGGTAGCAAGGGGAAGAGCTCATGATGATTGCAGTGCACACACCATTTGTTCAGCCTGGGATGTTTATACTCTGATATATTTGACAAATGTTATGATAATCTTGAGATACACGACATATGACTTTTATATATTGAATGATAATTATGGTTTTATTAATGATTTAAAATGAAATTTTTAGACTGTATTTTTGGGATGTTTCAGCCTCAGTGCACCATACCACACCTTACGATTTAATTTTTTTTATTGTGTGGTTTGTAGTTTATAATGATAAAACAGTGTTTCGAACCTCACTTCCTATATATGAGTAGACTTAATAAAACCGTTTGTATCGCATCATACCACACCTTACGATTTAAAATTTTTATAGTGTGGTTTGTCGTTTATAATTACAAAACTGTGTTTCAAACCTCACCACATGTACATTAATTGACTTAATATAGAGCTCGGGCTAACCCGAGCTAGCACGACTTACCCGTAATTTTTCTGCTCAATATAAATATAGTGTAAATCTGTTATAATCCATTGGTAATCCATTAATAATATGTCTTTAATGGTTTTAGTGATGGATTTGCCATGAACTAATGCCAATAAAGTTTGTTAACATATACAACCCTTGGATTTTGTTTTTTGGGGATGCCCTTATATATATATATATATATATATATATATATATATATATATATATATATATATATATATATATATATATATATTAAATCAAGAACACCAAAAGGCTGAGAATACGAGAACAATGTTGGATCGTTTCAATATTAAGATCTATTGCTTAGATCAAATGGAACTTTTATATAAATAATGAAAGATAAATTGTAACACCCAATTTTTGGTTTGTGGTTTATCCCTTTATCTTCTTTAAGGTGAGTTTGATTAGGATTTTTTGTTGTGTCACAGCGCAGTTTCTTAGTCTTCGCGACACAGTATCATCGGTTACATTGCTGCATGGTTAAGTGTGTTCTCATCATGGGTTATATTCAATAATTATAGTAATTGTGCCTACATATGAGGTAGAATTGGTATAAAAGACTGTGATCAGGTCATAGTAATTGCATGAAGAAGTAAGGGCGGATCGTAACATATAGATAAAGGTCGTAGTTGGTCCTTGATTCTTACTAGAATATCAAGATGCATTGGGTAGTTGACAGGTGTCAGGAGGGAGGTTGACTAGGTTCCTGCAGGTTGGTGGGATGATGGTCGCATGCCTATAGGCCCACCGAGGTGATGACATTGAGTCTTTAGGCCCGTGGTGGAATGATAGCTAGGACAATGTTGTGTCATGAGCCTATCATTCCAATGGTTAAAAGGTGTCATTATATATCATGAACCTGTGTATTTTAGACTTGTGTTGGTGGAACCCGACAATCGTGTTCCAAGCTTACATATTCATGTTCTATGTTTTTTCCTCGTCATAGTTTGAGTGTTTAGAGCCTTGTGGAAAGGCTATTAGTGGCTTAGCGACTGACAAGTTTTTGTTCCATGTTAAAAGGAAATGTTGACTTGTCGGAAAAAGTCATGGTTTTGCGTCAGAAATTCCCCGTTGAGCTCTACATTTATGGACCCTTGTTTTTTTATAATAGTTGTTTATTATGAGTTTGGTTATCGGTAATAGAGTAATGGTTTTGGAAAAATTTAACCATATATTTCAATGTAGTACCCTTGGATGATGTATTAGGTGGTCATGCTCTTAAGCTAGAATTATAGTTTAGAAACAACAAGAGGTTATAGTTCGCTTATTGTTATGATTGTGGGAACAATAGCATAGCGATGACTCGTCAGGAAGTCAAGTGAACATCTGAAGCCCTTTTTGGTCATGTTTTTTCGGATTTGAGAATTTGTTGAGTTGAGTGATTAGAATGTTTTTGAGTACTCATTTCATTAGTAATGGGGGTGTTCCTCGTCGAATGGTGGGGGGGGGGGGTGTTTGTTATGTATATATGAAAGGTGGTCATAAGTGTTATGAAATGTAATTGTTGTGGGTTGTGTAAGTTCAAATAGATAGATTGGAAATGATGATGTTGACTAGGTTACTGATGGTCTCAGGATCTCATTTGTTATTAGTCTAATTTAGTGAGTAGTTTTGGGAAGAGCATAGAGGATTTACATTTGGGCTTGTTTTCTATATTATAGCAAATGCATATTTCAAGGGAGAAATACAATTCAAGTGGGGGAAGAGGTGTAACACAGGATTTTTGGTTTGTTGTTTATCCCTTGATCTTCTTAAAGATGAGTTTGATTTGGGGTTTTGGCTGGTTCATTGCGTGGTTGCTTAGTGTCTGTGTCACGGACACATCAACTAAGTCGCGATGTGGTTAAGTGTGAACTACGGAGCGGTGGCAGCTGAGCTCAAAATCCTAGATCTTGGGACTCGGGCCCCAAGCCCCCATCTTTCTTGCTAATGAGTTTATGAAGTTTTTTGGAGTTTTTGAAGAAGAATAAATCTTGGAGATCTTGGAGAACTTGGCTTCAGTCATGTTTCAACCTTCTTGTTACTTCAAGATCAATGTAAGTGGAAAATTTTACTTCCTTACTCGAGTTTGTGCGTAGGTCTAAGGTTTATATTAGTTTTTGGTCACTTTTGGTCATTTTAACGAGCTTTTGAAGTTTGGACAACTCCAAAACTTTAGTTGGCAACTGAGTATGTCTTTGGACTTTAGAAAGAAGAGAAACATGTTTTCTTGTGTTCTTATTCAACCATGCAAGGAATTGTGATCTTTAATGAACTTAATCAAGTTAGGTTTGTAGATTAGGATATATCTAACCCTTGGAATGGATAACGTTGGAAACTTTTTCTATCAAGTCACTAGAAGGAATCAGATCTAAAGATATAAGCCTTGATTTGTAGAGATTAAGTGTTTAATCAACTAATTGTTATGTCAGGAGAATAACAACACGGCTTGGGAAAGTCCACGATGCGAGATTTTGATGGTATCCGTGACTATTTTGTAGTGGCATGACCACGTCGCATTGACCATTGACTTTTTGACCAGATTGACTTTCGTTCGACGATGATGGATTTAGGACATGGATGATTTTTTGAAGAGCAAAATGGCATTTTCTTAAAAAGTGTGTGAGTATATAAACGAAGACTCTGATAGAAAGGAAATTTAAGAGTTGTACCTTAATTGCTAAATTAAATTTATGTGTATGTGTGTGTGTGTGTGTATATATATATATATATATATATATATATATATATATATATATGTTTTGTGTAGTGGTTGGAAGAAGTTTCAGTGCCACCTAGCTCGTTGTATGGATGTATCTTAGCAGATATTTAGATGAGTTCTCACAAACTTCCTTATTATATGGACTATGTGTTGGATTAGGTGTCTAAGCTAATAACTAAATTAGTATAATCTTGATTTATTAGCAAAGTCCTTTTGGGTTGTCCTCAAACCTAATAATGGACTGGAATGCTATTTGGAGAGAGAGACTGATTTCTTAATTTATTATATGATTAATAAATTAATTAGAAATCAATATTAATACTTTATTAATATATTATTAGAATAATATATTAATTCGAAATAGTATTATTCAATTAAGAACTAATCAGAAATTAATTGGAATTAATTTTGGGATTAATTGGATTAATTAAAAGTGGAACGACTAAAGTTGAAAATGCTCAAAAGTTGAACATTGACCAATTATAGAACCTCCGTAGGAGGGGGGGGGGTGAAATTCTAGATGGTTATAGGGATTCTAGAGGTATTCTTGGGGCTCTAAGGAAGCTTGGAATGCCTTACAGAGCAATAAAATGGATAAAGGGCTTATCTAAGGAAACCTGCCTTATCCTGAGCCTCTCTATCACCTATATAAAACCCCATGGGGTATGAATTTCGAAATTCACCTCATTCCAAAGAGTATTTCGAAAATTCCTTCCTACTCCTCTCTCCTCTTTAGCCTCCAACTTGCTAGGGTTTGGGTGTGAGCCATTAGAGGCACGATACTTCTGGTGCTTGCTTTCTGAAGACCAATAAAGGAATGATTACTAGTTTATTTGCTGTAATAAACTAAGGTATCTATTTTCTAATAACCTTTTACCATCTTCGAAAATAGCAATGTGCTTTTAGGGTTATTGATATTCAATAGTTGTTTTTAAATCATAGTGAGAACATAAATCATTTAGGGTGCATGTGAATTTAGGGTTTATGTTTTTCCGTCAAAAATTAGTTTTTGTAACATATAAACTCATCAGTGGTATCAGAGTCATTGTTCTCATTGATCTTGCACAAAGTTGAATAGATGAAAATTAGAGTTTATAGAAACTAAACCCTAAGGAGGCAATTTTCGAAAATCCCTAGGGTTCTTGAAATCCTAGTCTCCATCCTTAGGTTTTTCAATTTTTGCAAGGGTTTTAGAAACCCTAGCCTCCTCCCTTATTTTCAATTACTTAGAGGGAAAGGTAGGGTTTCCTTATTTGCTAATTATTGTTTTAATTAGTTAAAATTGGATAACCCCAATACCCTTACTTTTCAAAAATTTAGTAGGGATTGAATTAGGATTAAATTTAAATTATTTGATTAATAGTTAATAGTAAATAATTGTTTAATCTTCATGAGATTTAAATTAATTCAATTAATTATTAATTAAAGAATAAAGATTAAATCTTAATTGGTTTAGTTTTAAATTAAATTAATATTTTTATTAATTTCGAAAATTTAAATTTAAACCTAGTATTATATAAAGGATTTAAAGGTTTAATATATTATATATATAAGAAAAGTCAGTCAAATCGCTAGTACGCCTCATTCACGAAACCATGCTATAAAGAGGGTATGAGGAAGCGAACTATAAAATGGACGTTGAATGGGTGTCCACTCTCACCCACCGCTATCCTGTTTGGTGGAGGATCGTTATCCGAACGGATTTGATAAGACATAATTTCATTAATAAGTATAATGATAAAAACTAACTAAACCATTTTTAAAATCCCACTCTTAGTTACTTCAGGAAAAATGTAAAAAGTATGCTAATCCATGAAAAACGTGCATCATGATTTATATGTCATTAGTAGAGCGTGTGTGGTTAACCGACAACTAATAGGGACTATTAAGAGATATGATGGACATCTTGAAAATTATCATTGTTGATGGAGCGTGTATGGTTAACTAGCACATCAATGTGAGATGATAAATGACATCAAGGTTGTGAAGCAGGTTTGCATGGTTGTTCACATCTCGTTTGTGATCCTCGGCATCCCAGTCTCAAAAGTGAGAGCATAATCTGAGATTAAACATGTCATTAATAAGAATCAATGAAGCTTAAAATATCTAGGAGTTTCATAAGATTGGAATTGGTAAAAGCCTTACCTACCTAAAATACATTCAAATTTGATTACAACATCCCTCTTCAAAGTTCGAATCGAATATATGGATCATAGCCTTAATTTAAATTGATGGGTTTATAATTAAGGATTAAAATCAACTAACTTGAATTCTCATTTTCTCCTATTTTGAATTATCTTATGAAGATAGAAATGACCTTCCTCATTCTTAAGGAAATAGTTTTCCTCAATCTTCTTGAGATGGTCTTCCAATTTCAAGTCAAGGTAAAGTTGTTTTCCCTTCCTTAAGGAAATGATGGAACTAGACATCATCTTTCTTCCACCTCCTCCTCTTGTGACTCTCCCAACGTCAAGTTTTCCTCAAGTTGAAAGATATGAGATGACTCAATCCCTATTGGCATTTAAACATCAATATGGAAACTCTATGTGTGCGTATGTTCTGAAAATGAAATCGTACATTGATAAGTTTGATAGATTGGGTGTTGTTTCCCAAGGAAGCAAGCCATTGAATAGGTTCTTCTCTCACTTCCAAAATCATATGATCAATTCATTGGGAACTTTTGAATGAGGCGTATCGACATGGCCCTAATTGATTTGACCCAAATGTTGATTGTTGTTGAAGCAGATATGATTAAGAGCACATCTAAAACTGAGATGCTTATTGGGTCTAATTCCAAAGTTTCCATAGACGTTGACAATGGTGACAATGGTAATCCAGAAAAGATTTCTCTTCCCAATGGAAATGGGTCGTGGAAGATCAAACTGTTTGATCATATCGTAAAAAGAAATGGCCAGTTCTGGGATCGTTCCATGTGTTGATTCCAAAGAGTCCATTTGTTTTACTACTAGTTGAAGGGACATAGGAAACCAAGTATCCCAAAATACCAGAAAGATCTTAGAGATAGTAAAGTCAAGTTATGTGACTCTACTTCGGGCACATCCATTATTTGAATCCATTGTTTTATAGGTTCCAATTCGTAGACTCTTAATACATGATGTGATGATCACATTAAAGGAGCTAAGAGAAAAAAGGAAGCTTGAGCAAGGTGAGCTAAATCTGATCGTGAGAAATGGACTTTGGTCACATGGTTTGAAGATCAGAATAAGGAGCTACTACTAAGGAGTTGGGTTAATTTAATAGATTGTTATTACTCTTCGCAGATATCTAGAAACATGGTTTTAATTTTACGAGTTGTAAGGACAAGTTCCAAATTTCTTTTGTTTTCAATAAAGTGAAATTTTGGTTTATCTGTTTGCCTTATTTATATTTCCTTGCAATGACATTTATAAAAATGTTGGTTACATTTCTAATATTATAAATATTAATTGTGGATTTGATTCTTATGATATCGCTTGTGGTATTGTGATAATTGACCAAGTGAAAAGAAATCTCGTCACCAATTGGACAGATACCTGGTGTTATACAAGTCGTATTGTATAGTATATGAGAATCTTGTTCATTGGAAAATTATGACTAATTTATTGATCACATGTTTATGTGAGTCAGGTAAAGTACTAATGGATCTAGTACATGTTGATTTGGACTATTCAGATCCACCACAAAGGATGATAACTCTATTCGTCATCACTTACTGATGTTTCACTATATATGGTTGTGTTTATAAGATTAAGCATAATTCTGATACTTTGAAAAGATTCAAAGAGTAGCAGAACGAATAACATAATCTATTAGGTAGAAAAATAAAAGATTCTCTAATCTAAGAAGAAAAGAGAATGCTTTAGTATCATGTTTTATGATCATCTTAGTAATTGTGAAATTGTATCACAACTGACTCCTCAAAGAACATCTTAGTGAAAATTGTATGACTAAGAAGAGGGATCGAACATTGTTGGAAATGGTTCGATCATAGATGATTCATACTTTGTTCAAATCAAGTTTTAAAGTCGCACTCTAGTAACTACAAATCATATCTTGAAACTTATTTCAAACTAAGAAGGTTGAAAATACATCGGAATATGCGGAGTAAAAAAGTTTTCTTATTCTAACACATATAGAATTGGAGTTGTGATGTTTTTGTTAATCAAGAAACAAAGGATAACTTGAGACCTATTTTGTGAAGTGTTTTATTGTCGGGAATCCACATTAACTTTTGAATATTCATTTTAGCTTGTCAAGGAATGTTCCTTGAAAGAAAACTCATATGTTAAGAAGTCAGTGGGAGTCGTATTGATCTTGAAAATTTGAATAGTCAACCGATAATAAACCTTTTAGTTATCACTGGCACGTGACCTGAGGTTGATAACCTATCGTGTTTGGTTGACACATTCTTATTTCTATGCACTTCTAGTTGAGTTGGAAATGCTTATGAGTTCTATGTTTTTCATTTAACTACAAAAGCAAAAAGCACGTTGGTCAGTGAAAGTACATTGATCAATATGGGTGAGCTGGGAACAACATGGAAGCATTGGTAGGCCCTTGAACTACCAGAGGGTAAGAAATTTAGAATTGATAAGTTGAGTCCATGAAGGAAAGCTAAATTTGAATTTGGTTTGTCCTAAACCTTATATCATTATTGTAGGTTGCAAATGATAGATTCACATAGATGGGAACGTATGCACCTTGAGATCTATATGGAAAAGTTTCCGCTCTAGTTCAAGAGAATGATTCTGAGAAAATACTTTTGCTGATAGATTTTAAAGATCTGATAAAGATCATTATGGATATTGGTTGTGTTAATTGCATTCTCAAATTCATATACTATCCAATAAGTTATGAAAGAGTTTAAACACACACATATGATATCCAATGAAGGTGTATAAGGTTAATAAGTCTAGTTGGAGACTTATCGAAACATCAGATAACATAAATCTGTAATTCAATAAGAAAGTCAAGAGAATTGATTTCTAGAACTACAACTTATTTCTAGGTACATGTCAAAGCTAGTAGGAGCAGAATTTTTGTGCTAGTATTACATGTTGACAATACTATTCGTAGGGAACAAATTTTTCAATTTGCAAATTGCAAAGTTTGGGAATTGTTTCGCTGTAGTACACATAAAAGGAGACGACACTCATATTATGTTCGAATATAAAGATTTAGATTGTATAGAACTTAGTCATAGACATATATGAATATCGTGTTGAAATAATTCAACATAGGAAAATTAATATATGAAAATATTATAGCAAGTGAGTGAACAGATATCAAATCCTTATGTGAGACATAATGAATCGAGTCCCATATGCTTCAGATATAGGATCGATTACATATGCTATAATATTTACTTATTCTAATTTTTCAAATGCTCAGAGCATTGTGAGAAAAGGACTAGAATTTTGTGTGACTAAAAGTTGTTAAACAACTGTCAAGAACATTCTAAGGTTATACCAAAAGACTGGTTGCTTGTGGACAGTTAGCAGTATGATATTAAGTATGATGGACCATAAAGACATGATTCTGGATTGAGATGGTCTTTGATCAGAATTGATGGTCATATGGAAATATGAAAATGTTTCCATAATGGGAGATACTTGAAAAATCTACATGTGAATTGGAAACTTTAATGGAAAATAAATGTTCAAGGAGTGTACCTTGAATTTGAACCTTCATTATCATGGAGCAGTTTCTAGTAACAAAATTCCAATGGAACATTCTGTAATATCCTTGGCTCAGTCTCTATGACTTTGAAGCCCCGACATCACAAAAGGTCAATGCATGTAAGGTTAGAATACCAATACATTTTAGACAGCGACAAGAATTTGGAATTGTGAAATGAGCATCATTGGAATAGTGTCCAGTCAATCTATTTACAAAGGAATGACCATAAATAGACATAATATGCGTGTTCATAACATGGCATGACTGATTTTTGATTTAAGTGGTTAGTTGATTACTCGAAACATTATACGATGAATAGAGTTATAATTATTATGGTAGTTAAATAATAGAGATTATTTATTTTCAACAGGTTTGAAACCATAGTTAATTAGTTTATTATTGTGTTTTACTTTGCATGTTTTACTTCCCGAATGATTTAATTATTCGAATTCCACGGTTGCTCATACTTTTGGAAGAAAGTAGTGAATTAAGGCTGTCATGAATTAGATTGTAGATTGTATAAGGAGTTTAAACATAGAAATTATATGGCTACAATATTCATGAGTACTTAGAAAATGGATATTTTGAGTATTGGATAAACCACGCTCAAAAAATTACTTCATGGATTTTATCACGAGTAACTCTGAGACGATAATATCTTATATTCTTGAAATGGACATATATGAGTTGTAATTTACAAATCGGTTGTGCGTTGGTATTGCGAAGACGCATCAGTAACGCGATGTATTTGGGCCCCTCGATGATTTGATGTCGACATCTAAAGTGCTTGGCCGAGCCCGGACTGAATTGATGTGTTCAGTTAGTAGTCTGAATTCGGTCATCACAAATCAGAAAACCGAGAAACAAAATTTTGGACAATGAGATTGATTTCAATCCATGTCTCATATCCATATGATATCTAGAAGAACGAAGTAATATTTGATCAATTATCTAAAGGACACATATATGATCAGATCAGAGTTCGGCAATTGCTTTGGAAAGCACCCTTTGCTGTTTAATTTAGAAGTTATACCTGTAATTTACTTTTAGACTTATCCAAGTGGGAGACTGTTGGATTAAGTGTATAAGCTAATAACTAAATTAGTATAATCTTGAATTATTAGCAAAGTCCTTTTGGGTTGCCCTCAAACCTAGTAATGGACTGGAATGCTATTTGGAGAGAGATATTGATTTATTAATTTATTATATGATTAATACATTAATTAGAAATCAAAATAAATAATTTATTAATATATTATGAGAATAGTATATTAATTAGAAATAGTATTATTTAATTAATAATTAATCATAAATTAATTGGAATTAAATTTGGGATTAATTGGATTAATTAAAAGTGGAAGTACTAAAGTTGACAATGTTCAAAGTTGAACATTGACCAATTATAGAACCTCCCTAGGAGGGGGGACAAAATTATATATGGTTATAGGGTTTCTAGAGGTATTCTTGGGCTCTAAGGAAGCTTGGAATGCCTTACGGAGCAAAAAATGAGATAATGGCTAATCTAAGGAACCTGCCTTATCCTTAGCCTCTCTATCACATATATAAAACCCATTGGGTTATGAATTTCGAAATTCACCTCATTTCAAAGAGAATTTCGAAAATTCCCTTCCTTCTCCTCTCTCCTCTTTAGCCTCCAACTTGTTAGGGTTTGGGTGTGAGTAATTAGAGGCACGAGACTTCTGGTGCTTGCTTTGTGAAGACCAATAAATGAAGGATTACTAGTTTATTTGCTATAATAAACTAAAGTATGTATTTTCTAATAACACTTTAGCATTTTCGAAAATAGCAATGTATTTTTAGGGTTATTAATATTCAATAGTTGTTTTCAGATCGTAGTGATAACATAGATCCTCTAGGGTGCATGTGAACTTAGGGTTTATGTTTTTCCGCCAGAAATTAGTTTTTGTAACATATAAAACCCATCACTATGTGATTATGTTATGTGCGACCACAAACAACCACTCGGAGGGAAGTATTATGACAATCGTCAAAATTCGAGACAGTTCTATATTTGAATAAAATTAGTTGCACGTGTAGGCACAACACATTCTAGACTTAGTAACTAGAAGCTAAGTTATAACCTACTAGAAACTTGGAAACAATTAGAAACGAGGGATAATATACTTAGATTTCATATTGCTACGTGACTTCTATAACTAATTTAACTGTAACAACTATTCAAATTCAGGTCATTCCTTGATTTGAACATCTTTGCATGAATCATGTAGACACATCATGCACTTGACCTAGCAGTAGAAATTAGGTCAGAGTCTCATAGGAACTTAAGTCAAAATTGAAAACTAGAACTAGTATACTTGATTTTTTAATTTCACTTGAATCTTGGAATCACTACATAGAAATGCGAATAAACCGACAAAAACAAATTTCAAGCATTATTTCTAACTGCAAAAGTGTTATGAAACCCTAAAACAATTTGAAGTTTCAAAAATTCAATTTATTTTGATATCCAAAGATTACAAACTCCTTAAAACCCTACAAACCTTAAAAACTCAAATTTATAAGGTTTAACATTAAGAGTTCTATAAAATTATTATGGACTTTATTATACCAATTAAAATATTTAAATTAAGGAATATAATCAAGGAAAATATAATTTAAATCAACAACATTTATCCCAAATTTATAAGCTAAAAACCAAGAATTTTATGAAAATAAAACTAGACAAATGTACACTTTATAAAAAACATGGAAAATTTTATAAAAATTTAATGGGTTTATTTTTAAAAGAAGTAAGAGGGAAGGAACCTCCTCATAACTTCAAAATTTCTGACTCATTCCCCCCAATACCACTCATCCCCAAAACACTAATCATTTACCCTCTTATGTACTTTATCTTTCCACTTCTCTCTCTAAAACTTTTACACTTCCTTCTCTCTAGAAAAATACGAACTTAGAAGCAAAATCAGTAGGAGAGATTTTTCCATTCGATTATTCATGAGTCTGCATAAATTTATGTATTTTGATCACTAATTTAAGTGGAGGGAAACACCAGAGAGATGACGAGATAGATTGGATATCCAGAGAGACATAATCTCGCTTTTCTCTCTAAAACCCCCATTCTTTCTCTTCCTTTCACCCGCGAATTTGGAAGCCAAAGAACTCCACTTTTACTCAAAAATCTTCATCATCAATAGTTAATCTTCAAGGTAAAATCGAATTTCCTTCATTTCCATTCAAGTTTTCAAAAAAATTTCTTGCATTTCTTCTCCTTCCACACCTTTCTACATGATTTTTCATGTGCATGTTCATGCACTTCAAGTTTGATGATGATGGTGATAGGATTTATCCCAAAAATCTCATGTATGATAGTTGCGTGATGGTGAAATCCAAGGACCAAAACCTATGTCAAACACAAAAACTTGAGTTTTTACATTTTTAAAGATAAAAAACCATATGCATCCGAATTTTCTTCTTACAATCATCATTTTAAAAAAAAGCCATGCATGTACTTCAAACCAACATGCATGTGATAATCTTCAAGCTTAGATGCTAGATGTTCAAAGTTCATTGCTAAAAAGCGTTCAAATATGTTCATAAATGATTTATTCACAAACAAATATCTAAAACTCCTTTTCTGTCCAAAAATGATTATTCCCATAATCCCAAAAACAATATAAGATGATCTGGAAATTTTTAGAAAATAAATCATTTTTCTCGCATTATTGTAATTTTGCAAGGAAATAGGCCAATACATTAAATAAAATAAATTTTGAGGTGTATAAATCCTGGATAAATTCGTGGATGACCTATAAAGTAAATAGATATCTTTCATGAAGTTTCACTAATTTTTGTTACTGTTTTCTATGATTTTTAATTTTCTTTGTTTTTAACTCAAATAAATCATAAAGCTAGGTTCTAAAAAAATTAAATACATGTAAGAATTTTTCGCAGCTTCTAGACCTTGTATAAAGCTCAGATAAATATTTTGAGAATTTTTCATAAATTATTTCTATTTTTTCCATGATTTTTGTGTATTTAATGGACTAAATTGGGGAAAAATAGTTACACTTATCCCGAATTCATCAAAATTTACCAGGACATCTTCTATTATAGTAGGATGCTAAATAAAACGTTTAGTGATTTTTATCTTCTTTTACTATTTGTTTCTATTTTCCTAAGATTAAAAACCCATATATCCAAAAATCAGACTCCACTGTTTGAAAATCATTTTTGATATTTTCCCCATCTTATATGCGTTGTATATCAATTATACAAAAGATTGGTAATTTTCTTAACTGTTTAGTATTTTTCCATGATTTTTGGTTTTTTCAAAAGATTTAATGGAAGAAAAATAGCTAAATTTGTCTAAAATTCAAGAAAACTTACCAAGTGATTTTAACTTACTGTGGAACCAAGAATAAAATGTTTTGTGAATTTTCCTTACTGTTTACCATATATTTCGATTTTTATGTCAATTAATGCACATAAATTATAAAATCAAATTATACTATTAAAAAATAACATTTAATATTTTTCCTAGCTTCTAGAGACTGTATAACACTGTCACAAAAATTCTAAGAAATTTTTATGATCATTTACTATTTTTCCAATATTTTTTGATTATTCAAGAAATTTAAATGGTGAAAAATAGTAAGTCAAATAAAAAATTCAAAAAAATTTATCTTGAGGTCTTTGACTTAATTAAAACAGAAATACAACGAATCAAAAATTCAAGAAAATTTATCTTGAGGTCTTTGACTTCAATTAAAACTGAAATACAAAGTTTGGGAAATTTTAGAACTAATTTGATTTAGTTTTAAAAAATTTAGTCTTTGGAACATCTTCTAAAATGTCAAATTTTAACATTTCAATACTAGGAATTTTCCATTTAAATTGTTATTTAACAAATTGTAACATCCCAAAAATTTAAAACCAAAAATTTCCTTCTCATAATAATAAAAACCATCAACCAAACATGTTCATAAAACCATAAAGGAAAATCAGAGTACGTCAATTAATCACCCCAATACATCAAATTCAATAAGGCGGAAACCATGGTGTGTGGGATACAATCACCCCGAGCTCTTCTCCTTCGATTCGGAAGTACCTGAAACATAAACAAAAGACCATAAGCACGAAGTTTAGTGAGTTCCCCAAAATACCTCATACCATACATATCAAACATATAATGGGCCATGCCCCACAACCATTGGGCCCTGCCTAGCATCAAGCCCCACTCGGCTTCGAGCCCATGCCCCACAACCATTGGGCCCCGCCCAACTCACTCATCACGCCCCGTATGGCATCGGGCTCCGCCCGACATATATACAACACATACACACATGCAAGGTCACACATACAACTACCATACATATAAACATAATCCATGGGTCGACATTGGTGCCTTCGACCCGCTAAACGTGGGGAGGAGACTCACCTCAAACTGCTGAAACAACCAGATAAATGATCAGACTGCTGATCCGGGAAATCTTTGCACTAAATATCATCAAATAATATCCTAATTAATAATTAGGTCATAAACCATAACCAGAGTCACAACTCATCATCCTCAACCTCTAGGGTAAAAGACTATTGTACGTTTTCCCTATTGGGCCCAACTGGCTCGGCCCAATAACCCTATAGTGACCCAAGGCCCACAAATGGCCCAACTCACAACCTAAGGTCCAACTATGGCCCAACAGACACAAGGCACAAAATCCAGCTAAGGCCCACAGCTGAAAAGAAGTCTAAGTCCAAAAGGGCCCAAAACTAATGAAAGTCCAATGCATGCCGTACGCCACGCGTACTCCGCGTTGACCAAGAAGCGGGCTGCTGACCCAGTACACGCAACATACTAAGGAGTACGCCCATCGTACTTGCCAGAGTCCCAAAAGCTAATCAAAGGTCTTAATCCCGTAAGACCTTAACGTCCAAACCTCAGATCTACATCATTTTAAGGTCCTACCACGTAAAGTTGGCGACTTTATAGTTTTACATGACCTAATGGGACCAAATACTCATTTTTTAAAACCATTAAGACCCATAATAAGAACCCTAACTCATGCATGGACCAATATAACACATCAAGATAGAATTTTTATGCACAAGGAATATCAGAGAGGCTAATATCTAGCATTCCTAGCTCATGTGGTGGATCAAACCCACAAGGAGGACTCATGGGACCATAAAGTGCACAAATCATGCCCTAAACTAGTTCTATCATAAAGATCCATAAAGTTCAGAGCTTTATACCTCCAAAATCTTTCCAAGTTGGTGATGATTCTGGTGCCACAAGCTTCAACTACACCAATGCAACTTCCAAGAGCTCTTCTTCCTTCAAGATCACCAAAAACACTCTCAAATGTCACTTCCAAGCTCAAAACACTCAAAAGGCAATTATGGTTTCATTCTTAGGGTTTGGAGAGGTGGAAACTGGTCATAAGAAGGTCAAAGAGCAAGTTCAGGTGATTAAATAGGGTTCAAACCCTAAAGATTCGGGTTTGTCCTAAGTGTTCGTATGCCTCGTGTACTCCATGTACCCCCAGCGTACGTGGGTGCCTCCGCGCTCAACTTATCGGCACAGTACGCTCATCATACAAGCCAAGGACCCAAATGCATAAGATTTAAGGTTGAGGGAAAAAGGGAAATACCTGAAATGTGAATATTACAATTCTCCCCCACTTGAATCAGACGTCGTCGTCGAAGTCCGTCACTGCAAACAACTCCGGATGATGCTCCCTCATCTCGACCTCAGGCTCCCACGTCCATTCTGAACCCTTCCGGTACTGCCATTGCACCTTTAACAGATTCACCGTCTTGTTCTGTGGAACCACCGTCTTCCTTTCAAGGATGATAATTGGTCTCTCAATATAATTCAGGGGATCATCCACCTGAATATCCTCCAATGGAACCACCACAAAATCATCAACCAAACATTTCCGCAGCTAGGAGATGTGAAACGTGCTATGGATCTGACTAAGCTCCTCAGGTAGATCCAAGTGATAAGCAACCCTGCCCACCCAGGCCAAAACTCTGAAAGGGCTGATATACCTAGGGCCTAACTTGCCCCTTTTCCTGAATCAGATGACACCTTCAGGAGCACCATGTCCCCAACCTGGAACTCTAGATCTGATCGTCGCTTGTCGGCATAGCTCTTCTACCGACTCTATGCTGTCTGAAGTCTACCCCGTATCTACTGTATCAACTATTTCGTCTTGAGTACCGCTTCATTACTCTCCATGAATTGCTGACCGACCTCACCCAACATATCGGGGTCCTGCACTTCCTCCCATAGAGCATCTCAAAAGGAGGTCGATCAATTTTGGCGTGATAACTGTTGTTATACGGAAACCTTGCCATAAGGAGATACGTATCCCAACTCCCATCAAAGTCCAACACACATGCCTGAAGCATATCCTCAAAGGTTTGGATAGTTCGGTCACTTTGACCATCAGTCTGCGGGTGGAAACCCGTGCTGAAATGCAGATGAGTACCCAGCTCCTAATGAAACCTCTTCCAGAACCTGGAAGTAAACCGAACATACCTGTATGAATCTACTGAAACCGGCACCTCATGTCGTGCCACAACCTCCCTGATGTAAATATCGGTCAAGTTCTCCGCATAAATACTCTCCTGAATCGAGATGAAATGAGCGCTGAATCGAGATGAAATGAGCGCTCTTGGTCAATCGATCAACGACGACCCATACTGAATCCACCCCACGCGACGTCCGAGGCAAGTTCGTGATAAAATCCATCGTAATCTCTTCCTATTTCCAAACGGGAACTTCCAACGACTCTCTTTTGCCATGGGGTCACTGATGCTCGGCCTTGAATTTCCTACAAGTCAAGCACCTCTCCACATACCAGGCCACATCTTGCTTCATGCATGACCACCAATAGTCAAGCCGGAGATCCCTATGCATCTTTATCGCTCAGGAATGAATAAAGAATCTTGACTTATGAGCCTCCACCATCAAAACCTGATGCACACCACCCAAATACGGAACCCACACCCTCCGATGAAGGGTCAATAACCCCCCGACTATCATAATCAAAGGAACCCACCTGACCCACTATGCACTCACTCTTCCGGTGCTCTTCCTTCATATCCTCAACCTGAGCCACTCGAATTTGATCTAAGAGTGAGGTAATCACTGTTATCCTCAAACACATCCCTGATCGGAGCCTCGACCGCCTTGCGGCTGAGAGCATCGGCCACCATGTTGGCCTTCCTCGGGTGATAAAGGATCTCACAATCATAGTCCTTCACCACATCCAACTATCTACGCTGCCTCATCTTCAGATTCAGATGATCCGTCAAATACCTTAGGCTCTTGTGATCCGTGTAGATAGTACAGTGTACCCCATAGAGGTAATGTCACAAAATCTTGAGGGAAAACACCAAAGCCCCCAACTCCAAATCATGCATAGGATAATTTCAGCTGCCTCGAAGTGTAAGCCATCATATGACCCCGCTGCATCAACACTGCACCCAAACCCGTGATCGACGCATTACAATAAACCACATAATCGTCAACACCCTCCGACAGGGTCAGAATCGGCGCCTCACACAATCTCTGTCTCAAGGTCTCAAAAGCTGCCTGCTGCTTAGGTCCCCAACGAAACGTGACAGTCTTCTTTGTTAACCAGGTCAAAGGAAGCGCTATCTTGGAGAAATCCTGAATGAATCTCCGATAATAACCTGCCAATCAAAGGAAACTCCGAATCTCAAATGGAGACCTTGGAACCTCCCACCTCATCACCGCCTCGAACTTGGCCGGATCGACCAGAATACCATTCTGGTTGACAAGGTGCCCCAGAAACTACACCTCGCGCAACCAAAACTCACACTTGGAGAACTCCACATACAACTTCTTCCTCCTTAGAGTCTCCAATACCTCCCTTAGATGTTCCCCATGAAGCTCGTGGGTCTTGGAATAGACCGGCATGTCATCAATAAACACAATTATAGACCGATCCAACATGGGTCTGCATACGCGATTCATGAGATACATGAATGCGGATGGAGCATTGGTGAGCCCAAAGAGCATCGCCACGAACTCATAATGACCATAACGAGTCCGAAAGACCGTCTTCTGCATATCCTCCTCTTTGACCCTCATCTGATGATAAACCGAACGCATATCAATCTTGGAAAACAAAGATGCACCCTGGAGCTAGTCAAATAAATCATCAATCATCGGCAATAGATAACGATTCTTCTCCATTAGCTTATTTAGCTCCCAGTAGTCGATACATATACGATGCGACCTATCCTTCTTCTTCACAAACAACATCGGTGCTCCCCATGGCGAACTAATCGGCCTTGTCTAACAGCTCCTACAGCTATGTAGACAACTCCTGCATTTGTATAGGTGCTAATCGATAAGGTGCTTTGGCTATCGGATCCGCACCAGGATCCAAGTCAATCTGAAACTCCACCTGCTTCTTCGGAGGCACTCCACCAAAATCCTCCGGAAATACATCAGTGTACTCCCGAACAATCGGAACATAACCACAATAGCCTTACCC
Organism: Lactuca virosa; assembly: GCF_052849685.1. NCBI lineage: Eukaryota > Viridiplantae > Streptophyta > Magnoliopsida > Asterales > Asteraceae > Lactuca > Lactuca virosa. The sequence goes on from NC_136434.1 coordinate 268,266,939, forward strand.
TTCTCCCGAGTATCCATAACATATGCAACAAATTCGGAACAAACCTGCTGAAGATAGCGTCTGGCCCAAGCTATTGAACATAGAACTGGCCCATGCTGAACACCCTATCCCTGAATCACCAACTCTCCCCTACTTGGTGTTCGAATACATACCAACTGCTGCTAGCAATCAATCATTCCCCCATTGGGGCTCAGCCAATCCATACCCACAATAACCTTGTTCTGACACAGGGGAATATGAACCAAATCAATCGGGTACCACTCACTAAACAAATCCAAAATACAGCCCCGATGAACCCTTAATACCCGCACAGGATGATCATCAGCAATCACAACCTCTAATGGATAATCCAGCTCCCCGGAGCATCGACAAATCTCTTGCTGAGAACGAGAGATACAAAGGATCAGGTAGCCGCCGAATCAAACAAAAGCAGAGCAGAGATACCGTTCACATGGAACGACCCTAAAAGCAAACACAAAATATAAAAAGGAAATTAACATAAATAAAGAGATAAGGAGAAGATACATACCCTTCACCATATATGGTGTTGCACGGGCCTCCTCGACTGACAGCTGTAATGTCCTGCTCCTCGCAACAGGTGCCTCCGCATTGCGCTACCGGCCATCAGTAATCCGTAAAGTCATCGGAGCGGGTGCTACAATTGGACCCACTACTGCTAAACTCGGGTAATTGGCCTTCTTATGGCCCCTCTGATTGCAATGGAAGCAAATCATATTAGATACCTGGTTGGGGCTGACAGCAGTGCAATCCCTGCTGAAGGGACCTGTCCTGCCACATTTGAAGCATCCAGAACCACCCATGCTGCACACCCCATCGTATGTATTGCCACACTTGCTACAATGGACCAGGCCCTGCTAGCCCTCGACCTCGAGTCAAAAACCTTGGGCCTCTTACCCGAACCCTCTGAACTCTGAACCAGTCTGGCTACCTCTTCCTCTCCATCTCCAAATCAATATCCCTCTCTCTCGCTCGCGCTATCATATCATCCAATGTCTTGCAACTGGATCTACTCAAAAAAATGTCTGATATCGCTCCTCAACATCTCATGATATCTCTCCTTCTTCATCTCCTCGTCCGCCACATACTGCAGACCCAGTAACGCCCTCTCTCGGAACATATCAGTGATCTTTTCCACCGTCTCAGTAGTCTAGCGAAGGTCCTGAAACTCCCACGCCAACTGTTGGACCTCAATCACAGGTGCAAACTCAGCCCGAAACCTTGTCACGAAATCCTCCCAAGTCATCGAATCAACAACCTCGCCTCCCAAGGCATGTCCAACTTCCTCCCACCAGTCTCGAGCTTTATCTTTCAGAAGACAGGATGCAAGTCGAACCTTCGCCTCATTGCGCAGAGGCTAGATCGGAAGGTGTTCCCGACGTCTGCCAAACAACGCCTGCTCGAAATCGGGTCCTTCTTCCCGAAGAACTCTGGGGCTCCACATGACCGAAAATCGTGGAAGGTCAAAGTGTGAGCTCCCATCATTGCTACCATCTTAGAAAAAAAAGTGCCCAAGCGGTCATCCAGAATCTACAGAATACCCTCCATGACCTTGCTAAAGATCACAGGAGTCTGCTCAAGAATATTGTAGGTAATTTCTGCTGACATGAACTCCCGCATCTGATCATCTATAAACCCGGGCCTAGAGCCCAAACCTGAACCATCACCGGTACCTCCATCTGCATTAGAACCTCCTCGAGTGACCACCATAATAAAACATAAACCGTTATAAATGCACTCGAAGAACCCCAAACTCTACAAGCTCCCTGGTATCATTGTGACATTCCTTGAATCGAGTATGGATCCTCTACTTTCAGTAGTACGAGCCTATACTAACTTCCACGTATACCCGTACTTTCCTCAAAATCATCCAGAAGCCCCAAGTTACCTCCCTATCAATCCAAACAACCCTTATCAAAACAACGCTCTTGGCACCGAATCACTTCCTAGGTTTTCATAGGGCTACCACCTCACCACTCTCCGCCATCGATTGCAGAAGGAACTTCGTCTAACACCTTCTAACTAGCTAGTGAATACTATTACATATTACCGACACCAGATAATTCTTCGAATGAAGGTCGCACACTACAACAGTTGGACTCAAACAAGAGATGAGCAATAGAGTTGAAGCCTAAACTTCTAAAATTATCAAGTCTCAATAATATGTAACTTAACATATTCGCTTACTAGTTAGCTGATGTTAATGGGAACTCCTAAAAGCACAAAGCAAGCAACATTCGAGCATCGAGTAATCAAAATCAAGGCATAACCTAAACATGTTATCCTACCACTGACTGATCAGTACTAGGATGCAAGTCTACAAGCTCATACAGTAGGCACATAAAACATCTCTCCTTGAATTCTATCATGCAAACCTGAGCATATCCTTAGCCCCAATCTACCATGCGATTCACAGATTCTCAATTCAAAGCATAACACAAAACATGTATGGGTAATTTGGGAAAACAATACTTGAGTTCGGTCGATTGCATGCACCACACCCCTTTCTTTTATTAGAAAACTCTTTTTATTAAACATTTCTGTGATGAAAAATCTACCAAATCCTTAGTTTGAGTTCAGACACACCCGAGAGTGTGTCCGAATCCCTCAAACCAATGCTCTGATTTAAAACCAAAAATTTCGTTTTCATGCAACGTCCTAAAAATTTAAAACCAAAAATTTCGTTTTCATAATAATAAAAACCATCAACCAAACATTTTCATAAAACCATAAAGGAAAATCATAGTATGTCAATCAATCATCCCAATACATCAAAGTCAATAAGGCAGAAATCAAGGTCTGTGCGATGTGATCACCCCGAGCTCTTCCCCTTCAATCCGGAAGTACCTATAACATAAACTGAAAACCGTAAGCACGAAGGTTAATGAGTTTCCCAAAATAGCTTGTACTATACATATCAAACATACAATAGGCCATTCCTGACAACCATCGGGCTCCGCCCAGCTTCGAGCCCCACTCAGAACAAATTTGTCTGTACCATGTGATGGGCCCCGCCCAACACACTCATCAGACCCTGCCCGACATACATCCAACACATACACATATGCAAGGTCACACAGACAACTAGCATACATATAACCATAATCCATGGGTCGGTATTGGTGAAACAACCAAATAAATGCTCGGACTGCTTATCCGGGAAATCTATGCACTAAATATCTTCAAATAGTACCCTAATTAATAATTAGGTCATAAAACATAACTGGTTCCCCAACATATCATCCTCAACCTCTAGGTTAATAGATTATTTTATCTTTTCCTTACTAGGCTCAACTAGATTGGCCCAATAATTTATTAAGTTTAAAGGAAAAAGGGAAATACCTGAAATGCGAATGTAACACAAATTGATTCATGGAATTCTCAATTTTCCAGAAAAATATTGTAACTTAATCAAAACCAAACTTTGACACATTTTTGGAATAATTCTATTGTATAAGATAATTATACTAGTATTAGATTTTTATTAGAGACTCACTAGTGTGTAACATCGTTGTAGGCCGTTGGTAGTAGGTTGTATAGAACTTAGTTCAATGCATCATTTTCATCTTCGCAAATCATTGTGAGTATTCACAACCCCTATTTTTTTTGTTTTTATGTATTGGGGTGGAAAAGCATGTCCAAAAACTATTTATTGTTCGTTGTATTTAATTTGACTTGTATCAAATTTAATTGATATATTTTTTTATGTATGTGTATGTAACTAGAAACATGAGGCCTTATCATCTTATGTCCCTTATACTTTACTCCAACCATTAACTCTTCGAGCCAATGGTCTTTATGGATAGTGTTATTAGGAACTTGACAATTCCTCACTCACCCGATTGTTTGAGTGCATTTTACCATGTCTATCTATGGAACGATAATCATAGATCTTGATAGGGCATCTCTCATTGGCTTGGTTTTGAACTCATTGTTTGACTTATTATACACATACGGACTTTCTTACTCATATGTGTGGAAGATTGTATGGGTCTATACCATCGGAAGCACACAATGAGTAGGTTGGTTATGAGGAATCACGAAGGAGCCTGAAGTACTAGTGGGTGGTGTTAAAATGACAAAATTCTACCTAAAGAAATAATAATAATGAATATTTATCCATAGAAATACTTACATTTATGTGGTTAACTATGGTTATCAGTGAAGATGGATCGGAAGGAGTTGTAAGCCTCTAAGGAGCTGGTATATGGGTAGATAGTGTGGTATAACACTACGATTTGATTAATTGGTTATGGTTAGGAAGGATGAGATGTATTGGTTCAGACCTAAGTAACCTTGATGATTTGGGTTTGAATGATGCAGTTATGTGCAAGTTATTTGAGTATGAGCTCATGTGGGCATAGTTCAAGATGGTATCAGCTTGATTTGCGAGATTGAAGGAGGTATAGATTGTGATGATCGACATGAGATTTGCAGCCATTGTCTGGGATGTTTTGTCGATGGATTGAGATGTCTCTTGATATAAAATTGTTATTCCAGTCTCCCATGTTTTAGAGAAGGATAATTCGGACTCTCAGCAATCAGTTCACAAATGAAAGGTAAAGTGTTTCCTTCACAACAATTTCTAACTTATCGAGGAAAGGTCCGAATCGCCGTGAAACGTTTTTATATTTCAGTGAGCGAATGTTAGATATGTGTGTATTCCGTCGGTTTTTGTAACCGAGCTGGAGACCATGATGTGAGTCGGGTATTTGACCCCGTTTAGAGAGGAGTGAGTCTCTCCAAGAAAGATTGTGTGTATCGTTTCAATACTAGGACCAGAGGCCCGACAAGGAATTAGTGGGTAGGTGCAAATTTGGGCACCACTGACAGTTAAGGAGTTTAGGACTGTTGATGCTTCCAGGAGGTTGGGAAGTCATGGTGATTGCAACATATATGGGTTAATGCACAAAGAAATTTGTTGTACGTGTACATCGGTGTGTTCCTAATGTGGTCAGAAGGATGATTAAAATCGGGATTGTAAGTAAGAGAAAAAGATATTGTATGTTTTTTCGCAATCAGCTGCAGCACATCATGGTTGATTATCTATAATATATTGAAGGGGTGGTGTAGGATCCAACACTCGTCATTGTGGCTAGTGTATTTCAGTTATGTTACAGTGGTATGTTATGATTCATTTTATGCTTGTGTGGAATGGTAAGATTCAAAAACACCTGATCATGTCGTAGTCTGTTGACTTAGAAACAAGTGTGCGACCAGATCGACTATTGTTAGCATGGATTTTGTCTTTATTTTGAGAGAACCAAGTCTTTGGAAGAGCATTTAGGAGTTGTTTACATCAAGAAGTATGCGGTTCCTTTTTAGGAATAAACTTGAGAATCATGAATGATATGTGTTGGTTGGGCCAGTTCAGAGCTATGATAATTGTGGACGACAGTCGATGGTAGTTCGAACCCTAAGTAGGGGAGAACTAAGTGTTCAGATTAGAGGTTTAAAGGACAGTTTAACTTTCGTTTCCAACATCACGGGACAAAAAATTTGCGATTCAAGTGTGCGGGGTTATTGGCTCAAGCTTAATGTTGCAAGAAAAGAGGCAAATCAGTATTTCTTCGGAATGTTTGTCACTATAAAGTTCTCGTTATGTTTTTCAATGATCTATCAGATTTTCTTAAACGTCCGGAAGAATTCAAGAATTGATCAGATCGTGGTGTAGCTCGGGTAGCCCAGTAGGTTTATGCTTTCATAAAAGTTGGAGTTTTCCTTATACCAAGGAGTTGTTGGGCTATAAACTTACTCTGCTAAGTACGTTCTCTCGGGAAGCGTCGATTATTTCCATGGGAAGTAGTTGGTCCACTCAAGTAATGTTTCGGATTTAGAGAGCTTGGTTAGCTCGCTATAAGGATCAATTATCTTTGATTAAGGATTAGCAGTCGTGGATAACCTTCAGAGGAGGCATGTATTCCTTCTTCGCAAACGCTAGATTAGGCATCATCCTAAGTGTGTGAATAAATAAGTGTTTGAGGATGACCTTCATAGTGGGATATGATAAAGGTTATGGTAATGAATTTTGAGGCTCGCTAGTGCATCAACAATATATGTGAAGATTATAGCCTGAAATTGTTCGGCCCATGCCAATCTGTTGGTTATGGAATCTAACATCCACATTTGAATTTTTCGAGGGTCTATACCATAGAGTAGTAGAATATTGGGTAAGGATGTGGCTCTTTGTCAAGTTCTTGTAGTGGGTAATAGCTTCGAGAGTTTAAGCTTTGGGATACATTGTCAATTAGAATGATATTGTAATCATCTCAGCCAAATCCTATCAGTAACGCAATGAGGGTTTCTAAAGACTCCCATTGGGGTTGATTGTTTCAATGGGTCAACAGAGTATCGTCAGATATATGTCTGGATTTTTCCAGACTTGGGAGTTTTGATTCAATAGTGAAGTGTCAAAGGTATATTCATACCTTCTCAAGGATTTGGTACCTTGTTATAGTTGGCTATAGTGGAAGTGTCGGAAAGCAGGATACCTCACTATTCGAGTGAGAGCAGTAGGGTAGGAGATGCAATAGATCTAAGGTGGCTAGTGTATTCTCATCATGGGTAGTATTCGGTAATGATAGTGGTTACGCCTTCATATGAGGTGGAATTGTTATAGAAGACTATGCTCAGGTCATAGAAATTTCATAAAGAAGTAAGGGTGGATGGTAACATATGTGTACAAGCTATAGTTGGTCCTTGATTCTTACCTGGATGATATTATGTGGTGGATAGTTGACATGTTTAGGGAGGGATGTTAACTAGATTCTTGCATGTCAGTGTGGTGATGGTCTCATACCTATAGGCCCGTGTGGTAATGATCGCAAGGACGATGTTGTATCGTAAGCCTATCATTCTAATGGTTAGAAGGTGTCATTATATGTCATGAACCTATATATATGAGAATAATGTGGGTGGAACCGACAATCATGTTCCAAGCTTACATGTTTGTGTTCCATGTTTTTCCCTCGTCGTGGTTTGAGTATTTAGAGCCTTGTGGAAAGGCTATTGGTGTCTCAATGGTCGATAAAGTTTGGGTTGGCATTTAGAGTAAATGTTGGCTTGTTGGAAAAAGTCATGGTTGTGCCTCAAAAGTTTCTTGTTGAGTTCTAAATTTGTGGAACCCTATTTGTTTATGAAAGTTGTTCATTATGAGTTCTGTTACTGGTAATAGATTATTGGTTGTGCGGTTGAAGTTCCCTGTTGAGAGTTATCTGATACCAATTGTTGACATTTCATTCAAAAATTGTTTCTAGAACACAAGATTACCAACGGAAGACTTTAAAATTTAATCAACATAAACTAGTTTTATTCCCACCAAATGATCTACTTGCAAAGATTAGAACAAAAACAACAACCACAGATGAGGTAAAAGTATAATAACCTTTGTAGTCCTTTGAATCCTCATGGGGAGGCTAGAATGTTGATGAATATGACAAAGACCTAAGCTAGAATCTTTCTATGTGTATCCAACCAGAAAAAGTCACCAAACCACGAATGGATGCTAGTCCTTCACTTGATGATAAAAGTTCTTAAGCCTCAAAGACTTATATCAAATAAGTCTTCAAAGGAGAACAAGCTAAATCACCACAAACTAGACAACTAACTTTGCTACAGAGAGGGGGAGGGATAAAGAGTGATCTCATATTTTTGCAAGAAAAAAGAGATATAAGTGTGTAAACTAGTTAATGCCTCCTCTCTTCTTTATATACTTCCACTCTTAGATGAAAGCCTATGATTTCATTTAACGAGAACATTTCTTGCAAGTAAGAATGATGTTGTAAGAGTAAAGTAAAAAAAGAAAAAGCCCATGCTTTTTCCTTGTTTGGACAGTTAGAAGGAGAAGGAAAGAGAGTGAGTGTATTTCAATAAAAGATCTTTATGCCCAAGAGTCATTATGGAATTATATTTGCTAATGAAATATGATCCTATAGGGTCACACCTTATAGTAGGTTACTACTCATTGATAATTTATTAGAGTAATTTGCTTATTAATAAATATAATCAACACTTGTGTTAAATTGGAAATTTGTTATTTTATGAAAATAATATTTTACCATCATATTGGGAATTATTGTTTCTAGGAAACAATAACAAAAGAGAACAAAAACAAATTATATTCATAAGGTATGAATATATATGTTGTGTACAAACTGAATGTACACTTTTAGTAACCTTTTAGTGTATATGTAACTACTAGTCAGGGGATTGTGTAAACAACACTTAACTTTGACTTTTGGAAGAGTCAAAGTCGTGGGTTGCTAGGGATAGGTGAGTTTGAGTGTTATACTTCCTTCCTCCATCCCATACTCTTTTACACTTAAAGTACTTCGACACTTAATGAGGCATGGTATTTCCCTTTAATGTCTAAGTATTTAAAGGAGAGTAAGAGATCAAAGGGCTGCCAATTTCGTGAGTTTCAACCCCTCTTTCACTCTCTTCTTTCTTACAATTTAGTGCATGAACTAAGTGCTTATAAGTTGCATGTCTTCAAGGTTTATTTGGTATAAACTTTAAGGCTTAAGAACAACTTATATAAAAGTAAAGACTAGCAACTTGAAGTGGTTTATAATCAACAAGGATATTATTTACCATAACCACATATTGCGATTATGAGATATGGAAAATATGTTTTAAGAAAAACCACTTTTCTTAATAGACACCTACTTGAAGATATCTATATAGCTTAGCCTGAATGTTTTCTTAATCCAAGTTATCCTAACAAAATGTGTAAGACTTACGATCCATTTGTGGACATAAAGCAAACATCTCAAGGTTGGAATAATCATTTTAATATGAAACACAATGTATGTTTTTATATCAAAATGAAGACAACATCTGTTTTTACTAAGAACTAGTGGGAGCATAGTGATATTCCTAATCTTGTATGAATGACACATACTTAAGTCATAAAAGATTACATTCTGACTATTCAAGGCTCTTTCGTCTTGAATCGAAAAATGTTTCTAAGATGAAAGACTAGATATATTATTGGAATGTAAAATCTATAGAGATAGATAAAGATGAATGTTAAAGTTTTAAAATCTTTATGCATGTGGTGGTAATATCATGAAAGAGATGAAGATACAATATTCCTTTGGAGGACTATTGGCATTGCCATATGACACCATTTTGAGCTAGCCTCAAAATAACATATCATATAGGTTTGAGCTAGATAAAATGATTTATATTCTATTTGCTTTGACAAATGAATCCATTATTTATGCCATATTATACACAAGACTAGGTATATGATTATGCTAGGAACATATCATAAGATACTAATAAGATACATGGGAAAGTCATTAGATGATTGTAAGGACATTCTAAGACTAATTAAGAAAAACAATGAGAATTTACATGAGTTACTCTGTTTAGAACAAGATCTTTATGTAAAGAGCTACACAAAAAATAGAATGATTAGAGACATCGATGTTGAAATTCAATCATTGATGGTCCTTTTGAACGTTCTTGTGATTATAAGGGTGAATTTACGTCAAGTATGGATCCCAATTCATACAAGCTCATATGACACATACTCAATAAGTATCATCACATTTTATATTTGTTCAACTATAAAGACACCATAGTCAATTAAGTCATATCATAAAATAATCAATGTAATCCATTATCTAAGGCAATGTCACTAACCAAGTATGATAGTCAGATTCGAGAATGAATTGTTCCCTTTTCCTTAATAGTAAAAGAGATATTTATTGGCCCCTCGATGATTTGGTGCTGAAATATAAAGTGTTTAGCCGATCCCTGAGTAAAATTGAATTGTTCCATTTAGTATTCTGATGTAGTCATCACAAATCTACATCGGAAAACATAATCTTGAACAGTGATATTGAAACTTATCCATGTCTCTAGTTCATACATATATCATAGAACAATGTAATAGTTGATTACTTATCTAAGGGTTGAATCCTGATTAGAACATAGTTCGGCAGTTATATTGGATGACTAACTCTCTGTTGATTATTGTAGAAGTATTGGACCTTGCGTAGTTGATGACTTGTCAAAATGGGATACTATTAAACAGAGTGTTCAAGATCATTAAATACTTGTAATATTTCTAATAGTAGCAGGGTCCTTTGAGGTTGTCCTCATGACCTAAAAGAAATTAGAATAAACAAAGGAAAAATTACTTTATTAATTATTATAGTTTAATAATTAAATAGAAACTATTTGAGAATTAATTTGGGCATTAAATTAATTCAAGAGGTTCAATATTTTATTTTTTTTGGTTATTTGGAATATTCCACAAACCCTAAGAGGCTAACGGGAGAACAAAATTTAGGGCATCCCACTTGGGATAGGAGTAGCTTTGAGCCTAAGAAAATATATCCTATAAATAGGGTGCTGTAACATCCCAAAAATCAAGGTAAAATTTTTATTTTTCAATACCAAACCACGATTATAAATGCTTACAAAACTTAGTTTCCAAAAGCCAAATTCACAAATAAAAATATCCCAAAATCAAATGTCATAAAAACTGAAGGATGTGCACGATCAAGCCTTCACCTTGCCCCGATCATCTAAAAAACCTGAAACATAGAACTTAAACTGTAAGTCAAAGCTAAGTGAGTTCCCCCAAATACCACACACAACCAACAAAGATACAGAATGCATACTGAGTCCACAGTCTCCCAACTGGATTACCATAGCCTACAACCTCTAGGACGGATTACCACTCTGGCCTGCAATATCCTGACTCGATTGCCATCATGGCCCACAATCTCCCGATAGGATTGTCAATCTGGCCAATAATCTCCCAATTAGATTTCCACTGGCCCACAATCTCCCGATTGGATTGCCCGGGTTTGTTGGCTGACAGCACAAAGCAGTACAGCCTCGGCCCACCCATACTATATCGACATATGTAACAGATAAACATATAACTAGGAAATAGATAATCATGCATATCTAACAGATGACTACAACATAGCAACATCCTATATACTAGGATACATAGTCTACTGGGCCGACATTAGTGCTTTCGACCCATAAGTATAGTGAGGAAAACTCACCTCATTGCCTGAAAAGATAGCAGAAAAGAACGCTGCTCCAAATTCCAACTCTACAGGTCACCTATAAAACAAATAGTGACCTAAACTCAAACTACAACTCAAAATACCTAAAATGCCCCTAGGTCAAACTTGGTCAAACCCCAATCAAAGGTCAAAGACAAAATGTCAAAAAGTCAAGGAAAGTCAAGATGACTGAGTAGGCCCCGCGTACTCAGTTACTACGCGGGGCATAGTCACGACCACGTCAATTATCGAGGTTTCAGCCCAGTACGCACAACGTACCACTTGGTACGCCCGACATACTCCGCCTGGACCAAGCCTTATCATTAAGTCCTTCGTTCTTAAAGAATTTTCATCCAAAATTCATATGTATACCCAAAACGTCATTCTAAGTCATAAAGTTTCCACTTTATTATGACTTTCCATGGCTAGAAAAGGTCCAAAAGCTAAAACCCTAACTTAGTATTCCATTAAGACATCATAACTCTTGCATGGAAGGGATGTAAGGACCAAGATCACATTTTTGTGGTTCTTAGCACCTTAAAACGTCTGAAAGGACCTCTTATGATTAGAGTAGACCATACTCATGAACACCAAGCTTATAAGACCAAAAATGAACACACACTAAAGCCTAACAAGATCTAAGCAAATAACTCATCAAGTTTCAAACTTTATACCTTCAAAGGATGTTTGAGGGTTAAACACTTCTAAGTCAAAGATGCCACGAGCTTCCAATATGATTTCCCTTCCTTCTTCTTTCTTCAAGAACACCAAAAATGCACTCTCAAGCTCAAAAAGGCTCACACAAAGGATTTGGGTTTGCTAGGGACGAGTTGGGAGATGAAGGTTGATGAGGGAAAATGTTTTGAGAAGATAATGATGCTTAAATAGGGTTCAAACCCTAAAGATTTGGGTTTGTTCCTTTGTTACATACGCCCTACGTACTCGTGAGTACGCACAATGTACTCACCTGAAGGCGCGTTTTCATTAAGTGAGCCACGGGACCGTTTTGAAACAAATTATATACTTAGTGTCAAAAAATGAATTACTTGAACAAAGGGTGTTACAATTCTCCCCCACTTAAATTAGATTATGTCCTTGAAATCGCTCCCTACTACACCCCAGTCCATTTAGACAATCCTTCCCGAATCCTAATCCAAACTAAGAAGTTGACTCATAAGGCGAATTCCTTCCCATAATACAATCAAACCTAATCTTAATGAAAGTCACATACCTCGACTAATAATGAATCCCTGACCCACTAACTTAACCAATAAGGAATAACCATCACTTCTCTGCCTAAAGTCCTAAAACCTAATACCTTGTCTGACTCCCAAGCAGGCAAAACCATCTCGGAACACAGTCAAAATGACTTCACTTCGTAACCCAAAATGACCTCGAATTATCTTGCTGATACCACTAGAAAAACACAACCTCTGACTATTCACTGCTGTTAAACCCTCCACTGGAAACAAAGGTGACTCCCAACATGAGCCTCAGCTAAATAAATGTTGAAGTGGAAAATGAAAAACGTCAACATATTCCACAAACTCCCTTCAATCACTTCGAAATCAAAGCATCTTTTAAGGAAAAATCGAGAGACCAAACGGAAACCAAGAACTGCCAACAAACAACCCAATAATCTTGAAATTATTGAATCACGACGACTACCTTTCTCTCCCTAACTGCAACACCCAACTTCTAGTGAGAACCACACAACCAGAAACTCTCAAAACTACAACCACAACCAACTCCATCAATATACTTCCCGAAACCGACAACCCATCAGTTTTAAACTTCAGAAACCATACTCGAAGTCTGATGATCATCCATTCGTAGTACCTACCCCTAGTCCCTGACTAGGAACACCACCAAAACATGAAAAAAGGAATTGTCAAAACATACCGATCATGAATTCCAGCCAATCCCAAATCCTTAAGTTGTGCGTAAAACCTTAAATACATACTTGACTTCCAGACAAGTCATCACGAACCCACTGCTCCCACGAGCATAATGATGGTCCATCCAAAATTTCACATTGCATCCAAATCCCTTATCAGCTCAGGTGTACATCCACCTGACAAACCACTCAAGACATTTATAACAAACTTCATGACTCGAGTCTCCATAACCGATACCCAACATTGGTAACCAAACTTCAAACAAACAGCCTGCAATCAAACGGGGTTCATATTGCAAACATTCTGCAAGAGACTTCTGATGCACAATAATAACTCCCAACAACCTTTAACCGCCTACATAATCCAAACCAGCTAGTCACTATGTCTTCCGACTCCCAACAATGCACTAAACCCCAAACATGCCAATAAGACTAATGATCTAAGACCTAAAAATCTCAATCAAATGAATACCGGGTCCTACCCATATGAGTCATACAGCCACTAGCCCATAATACATTGTGGCATCTTCAACTACTAAAAGATAAGCTCACGCTACTACGTTGATCTTGCCATCATTTCATCACTATCTTGAAGACTCACGATCAACACCACATGGCCTAAAGATACTCAACCATCAATCCACCGGCTTGCAAGAACCCAAACAATATCCCCCTTGATGCTAACCGAACACAACACTGGACATAACCTTCCATCATACATAATTCCTTCTATAGTACATGCTGCTACCAAAGCGAAATTAGACGAAAATGTGGTTGCACACATCCAGAAAATGAGATAGGCGGTTGTACTCTGGTTCCAATTCAAGAGCTATAAACTAATTAAGAACCATGCTAATAACTTCAGCCAAGTGTCCTCATGTGATTTTACTTAGCCTACATATATCCCTAAGGGAAACACATAACCAACCCTAGATCAACTGCACTCCTTCCTCCTCATAACCTTACCCATAGGGTGTGGTACCACTAGATCTATCCGAAATGACAAACCTCAACACTAACAGAAGTATCCTCATGAATGGACGAAACTAAGATCGCACATCTTGATTGAAACCGAACAGATCCCACCAATAAGCAAATAGATTGATAAAACTTCCAAAGCCATCCGAAATGTTGTCAAAACCCTGGTCGGGCCAATCCAGATACAAACCCCGCCGACGTGACACGCCGAAATTGGATTTTGCGCATATCCAAAGCCACACCTGAAAAACAAAACGTTTCCTCAACATCTGAACTTCTAATAAATAAGTATATCTACCAAACTCGAGCCTACTATGAACAATAATTTCACAACCAACCATTAAGGGTACCTATACGCAGAAACCAAAATATTCAATATACAAATTTTGACAATAGGTTGTCGTATCCATTGAACTCCAACTGATACATCTCTAAAGATCCGAAGAACCTCTGCTATTGACAATGAATGAAAAGACCAATGATTGAGAATGTATTGAAAACTAATTCATTGATCCAATACACTACTGGGCAAAGCCCATGAGGGACTAAACATACCCAACTCTGAAACTGATTTACCGATCAACAACTGCCCATCCTAGACTATATGTATAGATCTATACAACAAATTGACAAATCCATCAACAATCGATACTCAACCCGAGTGACCTAAACTCATATTGCCTATTCCTCGACGTTCTCGAAAGAAACCACTGGCTATAACAAGCCCTTTTTCCGACAACGTGAAGACGACTCTTGTATTCTTGAACACATACATCTGATAGCATCATGCTTTGCACCCCTATGTTGACCAAATTCCGAACCAAAGTTTCACATAGCCAAACCGTAAATCCCTGTGACTCATTCTTCTAAAACCATAAGTTTAAACAGATCGATGATCCTCCAAGCAGAATACCCGGTTTTCCCCCACTTGGGGTTCGAACTACCTCCAACTAGCATTACAAACCGACCAAAAATCAAACCAGCTCGACCAGATGCATAACATATCTTATCCTTGGAATGTATAACACATCGTAAGATGATCTTCCAGATAAAGACCAAGAAAACTCCAAGAGATTCCAAATCTCAGATGGAGACCTCGGGAAATCCCCAATTATGACTACCCCTAACATCAAGAATCCCATGCAGATACATAAGCGATAATATTGACAGTCTGTTCATAACACCAACTTCCCATCTAGAAACAAACGAACTACCAGACTCCTTGCCTGTAAATCCCAAACCGTCAATTCATTGTGAGAATCATTCATCAATACAAAAGGCATCATTCTCATAGTCGGGATGCATCAGAGACAGTAAATTTGTCTCTCCCGTTTCACTTCCCTGATCACCTGAAACCATCAGCTAGCACTTGACCTACCTATATTACAAGAAAGAAAACCCTTGATCTCATCTCAAGGCAGGCACACCACAAAAAATCCTCTTGTGCATTCCCAGACTGCCATACTGCCGCCAAAGACCGCAACCTTCTAGCTACATGTTGGGTTTACCTCTCAACTCTGAAAGTCTCATGCATGCTCACTCTTTCCTCCAAAAACAAAAAAACAGAAAAGACATAAGTCCACCATAGATAGTGACATTCCAATTCATTTACTAATCGCTCAGCCTCTGGCTACAATACTCGAGCCGATGACAACAACTACTTCCTTTTTGAGTCCCACGACTCTACTAGCACTACCTTGAGTAAGGCCCTCGAGATCCAAAATCAACTAACTCACCTAGTTCTGAACCATTCAAACCCATCCTGATGTGGCCACTGAGGCCTAAACAATCACCAGGGTCATCCTTAGCCCGAACAATCATAACCAAAAGATCAACAGATATGGAAACATTGCCATGAATCATGGTTATCAAACCATACTATCTACCCTCAATTAGCTCCTTAGAATCCCCATGACTTCCCTCAATTCAAGTATGGATCCTGTGCTTTCAATAGTATGGGCCCAATACTACCTTCCACACTTATCCATACTTTCCTCAAGAATCATCCCGAGTCCTCTAAGTCACCTTCTCATAATCATACTCTCTATGTCTGCTAGACAACGTAGCTCCCACACTAAAGAACTTCCTAGGCTCTCCTAGGATCCCCCGCCTCACCCTACCATCAGCTGCTGAAAAACCCATATTAATGTCACGTAACCACTTCATGAATATGGTTACATGCAACAAAACTTAAATAATATTTCAACTAAAAGACCCAACCCTACAAAGGTTAGAATCAGAAGAGAGTTGCGTAATATGGTCGAATCAATCATTCTAAAATTATTTAACCTTTGAAGAAGGTAACTTAACATATTCATTTAACAGTTAACTCACATCAATATGGGTCCAATAAAGCAGAAAGCAAGCATCATTCGAGCAGTAAAACCGACTGGCACTAAGACACCATAAAATCAGGCAGATCCTTAAATGAAATTCCTGACCACTAGGCCCAAGCATCTAGGGTACTCATATATCCTATATCTACTATCTCAAGACTGGCTAAAC
Source organism: Lactuca virosa (assembly GCF_052849685.1). Taxonomy (NCBI): domain Eukaryota; kingdom Viridiplantae; phylum Streptophyta; class Magnoliopsida; order Asterales; family Asteraceae; genus Lactuca; species Lactuca virosa. The sequence goes on from NC_136434.1 coordinate 268,283,373, forward strand.
ATTCCTCAACTAGCCTGCTACCCCCATACTCACTCATTAAACTTCCACCAACCCTACATCCGTTCGTACATGCTAATCATACATAACGTTTGATTCCATAGACAGTCGAATGCCTGATTCTACCCTAATCCCAAAACCAGACAAGGAACAAGAAATAAGGCTAAACCAAACATTCGCAGGCTATAGAATCTTAGTTATGTACAACTATGATGCACACACTAAGCAGCTACAGTAATGATGTCAATTTCATCTAACATACAAGAAGTCCTCCTAGGCTTTCAGACATCATATATCAGACAATTCTACCATGCAATTCTTGAGGATCCCTAGCCTACCACTAGGATGTAGTTCTACCGTAAACATCGTAAACAAACAACAGTGTCGGTAACTTGGAGTATACTTTCTTGCTCCGACTAATCACACACATCTCATCCTTCCTTGATTACTTTTGAAAACAATTTTGAAATCCATTTTGAAAAACTTTTATAGATCCTTAGTTTAAGTCTGGATTCACATGAATGATTATCCAATTCTCTCAAACCAGGGCTCTGATACCAACTTGTAACATCCCAAAAATCGAGGTAAAATTTTTATTTTTCAAAACCAAACCACAACCATAAATGTTTACAAAACTTAGTTTCCAAAAGTCAAAATCACAAATCAGAGTATCCCAAAATCAAATCTCATAAAAACCGAAGGATATACACGATCAAGGCTTCGTCTTGCCCCGATCATCTGAAGTACCTGAAGCATAAAACTTAAACTGTAAGCTAAAGCTCAGTGAGTTCCCCCAAATACCACCCAGAACCAATAGATACAAAATACATACAAATTCCACAGTCTCCCGAATGGATTACCCTAGCCCACGACCTCCCGGTTGGATTGCCACCCTGGACCACAATCTTCCAAATGCATTGCCACCATGTGACATAATCTCTCGGTTGGATTGCCACTCTAGCCCAAAATCTCCCAATTGGATTGCCACTGGCCCATAATCTCCTGATTGGATTGCCCGGGTTTGTTAGCTGGCAACAAAAAGTAGTACAGCCTCAACCCACCCATACTACGTCGACATATGTAACAGATAAACACATAACTAGCAAACAAATAATCATGCAAAACTAATATATCACTACAACAAAGCAACATCCTATATACTATGATACATAATCTATTGGGTCGGCATTGGTGCCTTCGACCCATAGGTACAGTGAGGAAAACTCACCTTACAGTCTGAAAAGATAGCAGAAAAGAACGCTGCTCCAAATCCCAACTCGATAGATCACCTATACGGAAAACAGTGACCTAAACTCAAACTACAACTCAAAATACCCAAAATGCCCCTAGGTGAAACTGGGTCAAACCCCAGATTAAAGGTCAAAGTCAGAAAGTTAAAAGTCAAGGAAAGTCAAGCTGATTAATTACGCTCCACATACTGAGTTACTATGTTGGGCATATTCGCGACCACGAATTATCGGGGCTTCAGCCTAGTATGCGCAACGTAGCACTTGGTACCCTCGACGTACTTGGCCTGGACTAACCCTTATCATTAAGTGCTTATTTCTTAAAGACTTTTCATCTAAATTCAGATCTATACCTAAAACATCATTCTAAGTCATAAAGTTTCCACCTTTATGACTTTCAATGGCTAGAAAAGGTCCAAAAGCTAAAACCCTAACTTATTATTCCATTAAGACATCATAACTCTTGCATGGAAGGGATATAAGGACCAAGATCACATTTTTATGCTTCTTAACACCTCAAAACGACTGAAAGGATAGCTCTCCTGGTTAGAGTAGACCATACTTATGAACACCAAGCTTATGGGACCAAAAATGAACACAAACTCAAGGCTAACAAGATCTAAGAAAATAACTCATCAAGTTTCAAACTTTATACCTCCAAAGGATGCTTGACGGTGAAACACTCCTGGATCCAAGATTCCTTAAGCTTCCAAAATGATTTCCCTTCCTTTTTCTTCCTTCAAGAACACCAAAAATGCACTCTGAAGCTCAAAAAGGCTCATACAAAGGATTAGGGTTTGCTAGGGACGAGTTGGGAGATGGTGCTGATGAGGGAAAAGGTCTTGAGAAGATAATGATTCTTAAATATGGTCAAACCCTAAAAATTAGGGTTTTCTCCTTTGTTACGTATGCCCTGCGTGTTCGTGAGTACGCCCAACGTACTCACCTGAAGGCGTGTTTTCATGAAGTGAGCCATGGGACAATTTTGCAACAAATTATATACACAGGGTCAAAAATGAAATTGCATGAACAAAGGGCGTTACAAGTGCTTAGGATATTGTTCTCCTTGCTCATTTTTTCTTGAAGTTTCGCCCCTTTTTCTCCTCTCCTTCAGAACGAAATTATTAACTCTTATCATGGTTTTTATAATTTGATCCCTTCTCCTAGTTATTTTATTTTCTCTTTGTTGTTCATTGGGTGTGTTAGCATTAGAGGGATTTTGGTTTTTGCCCTCTCATCCACACAACATTGAGAAGGATAATGGCTATATAAGAGGTATGCAATTATTTGTTCTTTATGTTTTTTGTTTAAGTATAGTGGCAGTCATAACATGAAACTTAAATCCTTAGGGTGCAAGAACACATAAAATAATTGTTATGTTTCCACTGCGCATAATTATATGTTTAGACGCATAGAAAACCCAACACATTCAACCACTATGAAGTGGTGGTGACATGGTGGAGTCATGGTGGTCGAAGGGTGTTCAAATCCCTCACACCCAAAAGCAAATTCAAAGAAAGAAGAAGATAAAATCTTGAAATGAGCATATTTAGCCATGGAACCTTAAAACATTAAAGACCTCACAACCACCTTATGAGGTAATGGTTGAGGTGGGCTATTTTCCACAGACTTCCACCACCACCGTCGATGGTGATTGGTGGTTGTGTGTGCAGTGTTCGAAGAAAATTAAGAAGAATGTTAAGAGAAGTAAAGACCACAAATCCCTTGTCTCTCCCTCACTCCAATAGCGTCCAAGGCAGATTCTGCTAGCTTTTTTTGGCAACGCCGGCGAGAGTGATGGCGACTATCCTTCACTCTCTCATTTTTCCGGCTACTTCCCTTCTCTCTCACAACTACCATATCTCAAAAGGAAGAAGATTAGGGTTTCCTTTAAAAAAGAATCTGACGTAAAATATATCCAACAAATTTAGAATGAGGTCCCCCTACCCCCCCCCCCCCCCCGATCTTTTGCTACAAGATATATCTAAAAAAGACACGATTAAACTTGGCGGTTTAAAGTTCGACATTCTTTCAAGACTTAAACCAAACCCGAATTTTCTCTTCAGTTATGGTTTATGGAAATTGCACTTTAACCCATGTATTATATATATATATATATATATATATATATATATATATATATAATCCTTATTTAACACTTAATGGTATAATTTATTATTATTATAACCTCATGAAATATTTTTAAGATGTTTGATTATTCTTCTTATTTAATTATCCTCTTTTTAATTAATTTACTTCCTAAACCTAAAAAATTAGTCTTTAATTCTTTAATTGTTTGTACTATTCTTTTGAAATAACTAAGTGAAAAATAGAGTGTTACAATACACCACAGTGGATTTAACAAAAAACTTAGAGTAATTGCAAAGGAAAACAATGTGACTAAAATAGATTCATTATTGACCTTAATGTTGAAAATCATTCATAAGTGGTCTATTTGACGTCTCCTGTGACTATAAGGGTTAATTTACCTTATGTAAGAATCCCAAGTCACAAAAGTTACATGGCGCATACCTGTTAAGTAACATCACATGTGATGGTAAGTCAAATGTGAAGACATCATAGTCAATAGAGTCATATCGGAAGTGAATCTTACCGATCCATTCTCTAAGCTAATGTCAGTGACCAACTATGATAGTAGAACATGGTATAAATGTATTATATTTGCAAGTGAACTGGTTTGAGCATATTTAGTGAAGTTTATTGTTGATTTGAGAACTTAAGCAGTATAAGTCATCATCAGATTTATCGATAATTAAGTGGAGATCATTCATTTTATTTGTTTATCACTATGTTCTCTTTTTGCATGTTTGGAAGCCACCACATGAGTATTAATTTAATCAAAACTCCACAACCATTCATACTCGTAGAATTAAAGTAGTGATTTAAGATTGTCATGAAGTATTAGTAGATTGTCGATAGTGATTGGATATGGCATAGAGACTGCAACTAACACTCATGAGTACTTAATGGAGATTTAAGTATTAGAAAAACCCACACCTAGAGATTAGTTCATAGATAAAGTCTTAATTAATTCTAAGATGATAATATCTATTATTTTTCAGACATAGATACATTAGGTTTTTCCTTTACAAAGTTGTTATGCATTGGTTTACTCCAACGTTGTCCGTAACTGAAAGTAATACAAAGTATGTCCATGTATGACATGATGAGTGGACATAAACTATGTAGTCAAAGTTTATTTTTTCCTTATGTCCTAACATGAGAAACGATATATATGGGCCCCTTGATGATTCAGTGCTGACATATAAGGGCTTGGCCGAGCCCTGAAAACAATTGATGTGTTTAGTTTAGTAGTTTGATATAGTTGTCACAAGTCGTTATTGGTAAACATAATATTGAACATTGAGACTGACCCGTATCCATATCTAAGGTTCACATGTATATCTTGTAGAACAAAGGAATATTTGATCTCTTATGTAAGGGCTGCATTTTGATTTGATCGGAGTTTGACAGTTGTATTAGATGACACACTATTTGTTGATTATTTTACAGTATTATACCTCGTATAGCTAATGACTTACCTAGGTAGGAGAATGTTGTAAGTAGTGTCCAAGGTCATACATATTGGTAATATTTTTAATAATTATAAGGTTCTTTTGGGTTACACCTAGGAGCAAAAATAAGTAACACTTGATTGAGAATAATTATAGGGATCTCGTTTGTTAAGTAATCAAGTGTTTAATTAATAAAATGAAACTTGAAGATCTAAAAAGGTCTAACTGTAATAATCCAAAAGTCAGATAATTACCAAAGATCAAAGATAATTACTTGGAGGCCATGTAATTATCTCTTAGGGTTCCTATCCTTCCCGGAAAAAAAGAGACCATTGGAACCGTATCAGTGGTGCAGAAAAATAGTAAAAGCCCTCTCATATTCAGTGGTGCTCTTGATTATCGCAAAAACCTCATTTTTCATTTACACTTCGCATCGATCTTACCATACCCCATGTACCCTCTCTAGAAACCCTAATCGTTTATGGTTTGTGTTGGTCGCTATTTGGAGTTTCTGTTGGAAAGACTCAAATTAAGTAGAATAAATAAATGAGGAATTAGTTTATTAATTATTATGGTTTAATAATTAATTAGAAAATATTTTGGGAATTAATTAAGAGTTTAATTAATTAAAGTGTTGGATATCAATTAATCAATAGTTGATTAAGCAAGAATGTTCCAAAAACCTTAATGGATATGGGGTGGATGAAATCCATCTAAGACAAGAGGGAATCTCAAATTTTCTATCCCATCCTACATGGGATGGAGTCCAAAACCTAAGAAGTTATCCAAGGTTATAAATAGGGTCTTAGGTATTTCATTTTCCTTGCTCATTTGGCATGACTCTTCACCATCCTTGTCCCTCCTATTGTGCACATACTCTTAGTGAGATTATCTCGCTCCTAGTTGTTTTTTATTCTACTATTTTGTGTTCTTTGAGTGTGAACCAAGAGAGGGATTCTGGGGTTGCTGTAATTCGTATGAAACTTAGATCCTAGGTTGCATGTACACTTGAGTATATCATTGAATTTTCTACTACCTAATTTAAGTGTATTTTGTGCATAGAAAACCTAATTGTGGTATCATAGCCATACGTTCAGAATAACTAGCACATTTTTAACCCATTTGATTTTTTAAAATTGTTTGGAATTGGAAAAAGAAGCTAAATTTTGGAACTGAAGAAACCTGCTAATCGTAGGCGTGGCGCGCCCCACCGAATTATGGTTTCTTGTTTCCTATTTAAATTTCAAATTAGAAAATTTTCAAAAGTGGATAATTACCAAATTTAAATTGTTTTAAATCTGGAATGTGATAAATATTCTATAAACAAGAGATTTAAATTTTAATATTTATTTAATATTATTTTAATTAGAATATTTAATAATGTTTATAGTAGAGATTTTCAAATTTGAATATTACCCCCTAATGAATTGTTAATTATTATATTGCGTCCTTGTATTTAATTAGAATTAATAATAGACAACTAAATTTAAAGAGTTTGGAATTTATCCCTTATATATATATATATATATATATATATATATATATATATATATATATATATATATATATATATATATATTAGAATTGTATCTATTATATGTATGAGAAAATTACAACATGTTTCCTCACATGTTTAAATTCTGACATTGTTAGTCTTACCATGACTAGGCTCACCCACTCTAATATAGAGGTTCAAGAATGTGTCTATGATTCCTAATGAGGGTTTTTTAATCTGCCTCGTGCTTACCCCCTCACCGCCTTATTGCATTTTGAGTGTGGAGTTGCCGAAAGGGTTTAATAGTGATAATAGTTAATTTAAAAGTATTAACACTAAAAGTATAAAACAAGATCTCTTTTTATTAATAAAAATGTGAATCTTCTGTTATCTATAAAAATAGCACATTCTCTTTTTATTTTGTTAGTGGAGCTCATGTGGTTAACCGGCATGTCAATTTGAGAGTATAGTTGAGGATGATGTGGAACTCGCTAATCTCAAGCGCAACTTGAGTCAGTGACCGCACAATTTTGCATGGTTGATTCACCATCTGTTCAATGATATGCGGCAACCCTGCCATTGAATTTGAGACGAACATAATTTGAGACCAACATGTAATTGATAGTCAATGAATCTGAAAGATCTAGGAATTTCGTAGTGATCGAAATTGGAAAAGGAATTTGCTTACCTAAATTACTTCGTGGTGTGTTTACGTAATTCCTTTATAAATCATCGAGCCAAATATGGATCATAACCTTAATTAAATAATTTATTTAGGGTGGTTATTTTTATGGATTATTATATCAAACTAATTGGAATCTTTGTTTTGTAGTTATCGATCTCAACAAACAACAACAACAACAACAACAACAACCACAATCCTCCTCCTCCTCCTCCTCCTCTACCAACGCAAAGCTCAAACTTCTCGCTTTTATCAGTTCTAAACAGAGATAGGCTCAATGAAACTAGGTCAAATTATCTGGACTTGATCCACACCTTGAGGTTAATATTAAGGTATGAGAACAAGGAGTATTTTCTTGATGATGATCTTGTCGAACCGCCAGAGAATGCTCCTAAAGAAGATATTGTTTCCTATAATAAACACTTCAATGAAGCGATGAAAGTGGCTTGCCTCATGTTCGCGACCATGTCCTCTAAGCTCCAAAAGAACTATGAGAACTTGGGTCCCAATGACATGAACCAACACCTCAAGGAAATGTTCCAAGAGGAGGCTAGGCAAGAGCGATTCAACATCGTTAAGTACCTCATCACATGTAAAAAATAAGAGTGAGTTTTTGTATGTGTACATGTCTAAAAGATGAAGTCGTACGTAGATAGGCTAGGGAATCTTGCTGTCGGGCTACCAAATGAGTTGACCATTGCCATAGTTTTGAACTCGTTTTGCAGTTCCTATTCCCAGTTCATCATGAACTATAATATGAATAATTTTGACAAGACCTTGATGGAAATGCATGGCATTCCTAAGACAGCTGAAGCAAGCATGAATAAACCTGTTAATTCCAACCCTACAACTCCAGTGTTGGCCATTGATCGTGGTTCTAATAAAAGGGAAATGGTTTCTCACCCCAAATGAAAGGGTAAGGGAAAGATTTGATCATTTGACATAAGTTCTAAGAGAAAGGTCCAAGCTGAGATAGTTCCTACCACTGATACAGATGAGGATGTGTGTTTCTACTGCCAGAACAAAGAGCATTGGAAATGTAGTTGCCATAAATACCTGGAGGATCTTAAAAAGGGCAAAGTCAAGATGGCCGACACTTCATGTATGTTTATGATTGAACTCCACAACACATCCACTTCAAATTCTTTGGTTCTTGATATAGGATGTGGTACTCACATTTTCTATAATATGTACGGACTAAAGGAAAGAAGGGAGCTGAGGCAAGGGGAGCTCAAATTGAACATGGGAATCATGCGTACTTCGACTGTTACCATGAGTGGGGATTATGATCGTTCTTGGTGGTCGTGTTCGTCTTAGTTTATTAAATTTTTATCTTTCGCCTGATATGGCACTAAACATTATTTATTTTCATGCATTGTAGAAGGATGGTTGTCGGTTTTCTTTTGATAATAAAAATGGTGACATTTTGGTTTATAAGAATGGTACTTTGTTTTTCAAATCTAGTCCTTGCGATGGTATTTATAAGAATGTAGTTTACGTAAGTAAATTTGATAATTTAATATTAAATGTTGGTTCTTATAATATTGAATTAGATAAATCATGTGTGTGGCATTGTCATCTTGGGCATATAAACAAGAAGTGCGTCGCCAAGCTCCAATCGTATGGGATCTCAGAATCATTTGACCTGAAGTCAGATGATGTATCTGAATCTTGTTTACTTGGCAAGATGACTAAGGCATCATTCACAAGTCTCTGTGAAAGAAGCAATGATTTGTTGGACCTCAATCACACATATGTTTCTGGATTGCTCAGATCCACCACAAGACATGGTGAAAGATACTTCGTGACTTCCACTAATGATTTTAGCATATATTGATATATCGTTTTAATCAAGCATAATTCATAAACCTTTGAAGTGTTCAAAGAATTTCAAAATTAAGTAGAGAACCAATTGGGATGAAATATCAACATACTTCGATCCGATAGGGGTGGAGAATATTTAAGTCTTGAGTTCTAAGATAATTTTAAGAATTATGGAATAACTTCACAATTGTGTCCTGCCAGAGCACTACAACTGAATGGTGTTGTTGAGAGAAGAAATCAAACGCTATTAGATATGTTTCTATCTATGATGAGTCGAGCTACACTTCTGCTAAGCTTTTGGGGGTATGCCTTAGAGACAATTGTCCACATCTTAAACCTCATACCATCTAAGAAGGTTGTTAAAAACCATCTAAGATATGGAATGGGACACGTCTTTCTCTAGCAGATATAAAAGTTTAGGGTAGCGAGGCTTTTGTTCATTGTGAGGAAAACGATAATCTTGAACCCATATCAGAGAAGTTTTACTTCATTGGTTAACCATAAAAGTATTTTGGATACTTGTCTTACAAACCTTCTGAGAACAAGGTGTTTGCTGCTCAAAGGGGGTTCTTCCTTGAGAGGGATATCATATCCGAAGAGGTCGGTGGGTGCCAAATTGATCTTGAAGAGCTTCAAGAGTCAAGTGAAAAAGAACCTATAGTTGGAACTAGCACTCAACCTGAGTTAGAGAAACTTGTTGAGCAAATTGATATATCTCCACCTCCCCTTAACATGACCAATAGAGTTAGTCTTCCACCTAATTTCTATGGTTTCCATATTACCACAGAAGGAGACGTAGTGATTGTTAGGTTTTGTTTAAAAATAGTTTCAAAAACATAAGACTGTAGCAATGGAAGACTTTAATATTTTGAACAACTGTAAAGAAGTTACAAACCACCAAGGATTATCTTGAAAGAAATAGAAATAAAACACCAACCATAGAAGGGAGGAAGTAATAACAACCTTTGTTACCTTTGGTTCCTCTAGGGTGGGCTTGGAAGTTGATGGAGAATGAATGAACATTTGAGACACCAACAATAATCCAACTTGAAAAAGATGTTACTCTTATGAACTCTTAAGCGTTGAACCAAACCCAAGTTTGATTCAAAGAGAGCAAGTGTAACTACCTAAATCTCCAATACCTTTTACAAGAGAGAATGTGAGAGAGGGGGAGAGTATCTTACGATTTTGGTTCATGAGAATGACCAAAATGAAAGCCTCAAGTCTAGTCTTAAGGTTGAAAAAATATCCATGAGTCCTTAACCCATTAAGCACTCATGACACTAGACCATCATGTTCCCCCATGCATGCAAGCCATGCTTAATACTTTCGATTAAACTAAACAAAGGACCATGCCTTCTCTTATCCTCTCTATTCTCGACAATGGGTAAGAAGAAAGAAAGCATCACTTTTATATTTTACAAACAAAATTGTATGACATATAAAGATTAACCTTTTGGTAAAAGAAAAAAGGATTTATCTAGTCCAAAATGGTGTGCATGACATATTTATTCATACCATATGAAACATAATGTTACTAGCTAATGAAATATTATTTCTTTCCATGAAACAAATATTTTCCAATTAATTATAAAAGTTTATGAATATTTATTAAAATCAATTTCTAATAAATAATCAATTGTAACAAGTTGTTATTAGTGTGACCCTTTAGGATCATATGTTAATTAGAAATATCATTTTAATATGACTCTTGAGCATACAAGATCTTTCATTGATCAGTGATCATATATTGGTTAGTATGGATGAGCCATCAACAAGCCCTAAAGCTACCATGTGGAAGGAAAGCATGGAGAGAAAGATTTAGTCCATATATGACAACCAAGTTTGGAATTTGATTGATCCCACACCTGAAATTAAAACTGTTGGGTGCAAATTGATCTTCAAGAAGAAGACATCCATGGATGGGAATGTCTAAACGTTCAAGGCTAGATTGGATGCAAAGGGTTATATTCAGGCTTAAGGGATTGATTATGAGGAAACCTTTTCATGAGTAGCCAAGATCAAGTCCATTAGGATATTACTTGCCCTAGTAGCCTTCTATGATTATTAACTATGGAAAATGGATGTGAAAACTACTTTCCGAAATGGAAACTCACAAAGGATGTGTATATGGCATCACCTGAGGGTTTCATATTTATAAAGTATCCAAATAAAGTGTGTAATATTGAAAGGTCCATATAGACAAACACAAGCGTCTCACAGCTGGAATCTTTGCTTGCATGAAAAGGTTAAAGAGTTTAGATTTTCTAGGAGCAAAGATGAGTCGTGTATATATCAAAGCTAGTGGGAGTATAGTAGTCTTCCTATATGTCAATAACATATTGCTTATTGGAAAAATATCCCAACATTGTAAAGTAATAAGACCTGGCTTTGGATTTGTTTCACAATGAAGGATCTAGGAGAGACTGCATACATACTTAGTATAACGATCTATAGAGATATATAAAAAGGTCTAATAGGACTTAGCGAGAGTACATACATGGATAAGATGTTGAAGAGGTTAAACATGCAAGATTCCAAGAAAGGTATTCTACCCATGAAACATGGCACAAAACTAAGTAAAAATCAATGTGCTAGTTCTAGTGATGAACATGACAAAATGAGTCAAGTCCCATATGCTTCTGCAATAGGATCGATCATGTATCCCATGACATGTGCTCGACCTAATGTCTCATATGCTTTGAGCATGGTGACTCGGTTTCAGAGCAACCCCCACGATTGTCATTAGACAATTGTAAAGAACATTTTGAAATACATAAGAAGAACAAAGGATAAGTTCTTGGTATATGGTGGAAAATATGACTTAAGAGTTATAGGTTACACAGATGCAAGATTCCAAATTGAGAGATAAGTCATGTTCATAGTCAGGATGGGTATTCTTGCTCAATGGGGGAGCGGTCACTTGGAAGAGTTCTAAGATGAAAATTGTGACAGACACTACTTGTGAGTCAGAGTATATAGTAGCTAATGAATCTGCAAAAGAAGCTACATGGTTGAAGAATTTCATTGATGATATTCGTGTCGTCCCAAACATCAAGATCCTATGGAAATCTTCTGTGAAAATGAGGGTGCAGTTGCATTGACAAATGAACCCAAGGACCATGGTAGCTCAATACATATACTCAGGAAATAACACTATGTCAGGAAGCGAATCGAGGATGGAGACATTTTCATGAATAGAGTGTTGTCAGAAGAGAATTCAACCGATGCGGTCATGAAGCCATTATCGAGGAAAAAGCATGATAGTCATACTATCTTTTGAATGTTTAGAACCCACTTCCTGAGTATTAATGAACCCAATCCTCCACAGTTGGTCATACTCTTAGAAGTAACTAGTGATTTATGACTGTCATGAGTATTGGTGGATTGACCATAATGATTGGGCATAACATAGTGATTTCGCTAACACTCATGAGTTATTAATAGATATTTAAGTATTGGAACAACCTGCACTTAGATATTACTTCATGGATACAACCACAAGTAATTCTAATACAACAATATCTTATATTATTCGAACCTAGATACATGTGGGGTTTTGCTATATGATGTTATTGGGTATTGGCTTACTCCAATGTTACCCGTAACCGGTAGCAATAAAGTGTATGTCCATGTATAATATAATGAAGTATATAAAACTATGTATTCAAATTTTATTTGTTCCTTCTGCTTTAACTGGAGAACAAATATAGATGGGCCTCGCGATGATGTAGTGCCAACATCTTGTGCACCTGGCTTGGTCCTGAAAGGAGTTGATGTGTTCAATTCAGTAGTCAGATACAATCCTCACAAATATTTATCAGGAAAAATAATCTTGAATTCTGAGATTGACCATTATCCATGTCTCGAATTCATAAAGGTATCTTGTAGAACGATGGAATTGTTAATAACTTATCTAAGGGCTAAAGCTGATTAGATCAGAGTTAGGCAGATGAATTGCAAGGCATTCTCTCTGTTGATTTTTATAGAAATATTTAGATCTCATATAGTTGACGACGTGTCCAAGTGGGAGACTATTTGAAAAAGTGTCCAAGGTCATTAATTATTGATAATATTTCTAATAAAAGCAGGGCCCTCTTGGGTTGCCCTCAAGACTCATATTAAGTAGAATAAATAAAGGAGTGAATAGTTTATTAATTATTATGATTTAATAATTAATTAGAAAATAATTGGAAAATATTTTGGGAATTGTAACAATTTAATTAATTAAAGAGTTGAATAACAATTAACCAATAGCTGATTAATTAGGAAGGTTCCAGAACCCATAAAGGAGAAAAGGGTGGACGAAATCCCTCTTGGATAAGAGTGAATTTCGAATTTGCTATCCCATCCCAAATGGGATGGAGTACAAAAACCTAGGAAGGTATCCAAGGCTATAAATAGAGCCTTAGGGATTTCATTATTCATTTCTCATTTGGCTTGACTCTTTCCATCCTTCTCCCTCCTATTGTGAATGTAATCTTAGTGTGATTGTAACTCGCCTAGTTGCTTTTAAGTTCATTGGGTGTGAACCAATGAGGGATTTTGGTATGGATCCTTTTCTTCCAAAGAAGGTGGCATGCACAAGGGAACAAGCTAGAAGGTCAATGGTTGCAAAGGAGTTATGTGGTTCTTCTATGGTATTTATGTTTTCATAGGGTATTTTTTTGTATTCATATTCATATACTAGTCATAATAATAGAATGAATTGTAGAGTCCTTATAGGTTGGATGAACACATAAGAGAAATGGTTATATGCTTCTACTACTTATGATTATATGTTAGTATGTGTAAAACCTTTCACATTCACCTAGCTCTACTTTAAACCTTCTACTCTTTGTATTCCCATGAGCATGTTTAATCCATAATGCCTCTTTTTTAATATATATATGTGGGCCTGTTATCTCCCTTATGCTTCTACATGTCCCTGGTTCTGTTTCACCCCTCATTCTTTTACATGTCCTTGGCCTAATTTCATCCATTATGATCGTCAATGTTCTGTGTTCTATTTAACCTACCATGCTCTTGCATATTCATAAGCCTACTTCATCCCTTATATATATATATATATATATATATATATATATATATATATATATATATATATATATATATATATATATCATTTTAATGTAAATGATCATGTTTTATTCCCTATTTTCTATAAATCCATCTAATTCTTTTCTAGAATGGTCAATTCCCAACACAAACTTAATGACTTTTGATGACACTTAATATCATATATAACAACATATAGCTAGCATAGTATACAAACATGTTTTAATACCTTTAAGACATTATATAAAATCATATAGAAATTACGTCTAAGTTACATAGTACACAAATAACACGTAACAACAAAACACTTTATTTTTTATGAGGTCATTTTCTTAGAAAATTAATTTACTCACATGGATGTTAACTTAGAACTCAACACTAAATCAATATAATGTTGACGAATCTAGAAGGCTTTTATCTTCAAATCCTCGAGATTTGAATGGTAGCCTTTGCGTCTTACTCACCTTAAAGTTCTTTCTTTTATTGTCTCCCTTTTCCTCTTGGCCTTCGAGTCTCTATATCATATCTTATCTCTTTATTTAACATACACCATGTGAGCGTGTGTCTCAAAGTGTAATTATAGAAGATCAAACATTTTGTTTGTCTTAGTTTCGAAACTTGTAATTTGAGTCATTCTATTTTGAATTTTTTGTGTTACTTATGTAAATCGAACTTTGTTCATTATTTGTATTCATCATTTGGAATTATTTGAACTCCACTGTAAGAATTCTCCTTTGAAAACCACACGTGTTGTAGCATGCATGCGCGTATCACACCATATATTCAGGTTTCATTTTTATTGAAATTTAGTGTTGTAATATGCTCCACATGTCATTCCATAATCGGTTATATATATATATATATATATATATATATATATATATATATATATATATATATATATATATATATATATAGTTGGATGTGGCCTTAGGCTTATATGTGCACCCATGATCATTATCTTCCATTGTAAACCTTCTTATTTTCCCCTCTCGTATTCTTCTTGAACATTTAAGCTCGATTCCATCAACCAAGTATTGAAAATTAAAATTGCTTATGTTCATTGTACTCTCATTTTCACCTTTCAGTAGGATTCGATATAAATCATTGTTTATAAAATTTGAATTAGAGATAAATCACTTTTTAGTCCATGTAATCGTCATAAACATGTAATCGTTATGCTTCTTCGAAATCTTGAGATTAATCACGACTCTGTGTACCATAAAAGTGAAATTTTGATAGGTTGCTTATTATCCAAAGCAATCTAAAAGAAAGTCTTAGTAATCGTAAAACCCAGAGCATGCATATAGAGAACGTCCAAATCTGACGTCATATGAGGAAGTTATGATTTTTAGAAGTTTCCATGACATAGAAACCGAAATTGCGCTCGGTCGATTATTATCCAAATTAATCTAAATGATAGTTGAGGATCTCGTAGATACAATTCCATCAATATAAAGTCAATTGAGAACAAATTTCGTTTAAAAGAGATATGAATTTTAAACGGAGATTAACAGTCTAAACTTTTTAAAATAATAAATTAAAAAATAAATTGAGTATTAGCCAACAGAGTCTAAACAAAAGTTTAGATCTCGTCGATAGCTAGAACATTGAAAACTGAGCTCGTACGAAGAAGTTACGGAATATAAAAAAAATCTTAAAATTGCAGGCGTACACGCGTGTTGCGTAGCGTGCAGCCTCCTAGAAAGCAACACGTGGACCACCAGGAAAGTGACACATAAAACCCCCAGACACCACCCAAGTGCGCGAGGTGCCTGGTAGGTATGTGCGGAGCGCATCCTAAAAATAGTCTATAAATAGCTCTTGAAACTCTATTTCATTCCTCACACCCTCCAAGCGTTTCCCCTCGAATTTCCATTCATTGAACCCAAATTTTCTTAGTATTTAGGTTTATTTGACTGAGACTTGAAGTCACGGAGAAGCCGAAAAATAGAAGATTTTGGTTTCGAAATTCTGCTTGCTAAATTCTCGGTTTTCGTTAAAAACTCTCTATAAGTTAGGCTACATTTACTACGCTTAAATTGTAACTTATATTTATATTCATATTCGTTGTTATGGATATATAAATAAGATTTATCAGTAATTCCAATTATAATGTTGTTTGATCTACTTATAAGAGAGATGTCTAGAATGGTCATGTTGGCTTGGTTGTTGGATTTTAGAAAGGTTGTACCCTAAAATGGTCTTGCCTGGCTGGTTCTTATTTGATAGAACTCTCAGTATATCATTGATATTAGTGAAAGATATAACTTTGAATACCATATCATCATAGCGATAATAGGTTAAAATATTATAGGCTACTACTTGTTCGATGCATTAACCACCAGTTGGATCGCCAGTAGGATCACCTAGGTAGCTGTCAAGAGTCGGAGAAATTGCCCATATGAGTTATCTTACTATACAATGTATTGCAATACATGTCCATGTATGTTAGGATAGAGAACTAGTAGAATATAAAGAATGAAGTTCATGTGATTAAGTGTAAACTGTAGAAAGTATAAGTATGCCTGTAGATTATAAAGTGCAGTCTCTATTTGTGTAATTATTGTGAAATTAGAGTTAGACAGAGGGTGGATAGTGGAACGACCAAAGTATGGGAGCCTATAGACCAGTATAGATTAAGTTAGGGTTGATAACAGAACGACCAAAGTACGAGAGCCAATAGAACCACATAGATTTAGTTAGGATTGATGGTGTAATGACTAAAGTATGGGCCTATAAACCCGCATAGATTTACTTAGGATTTATGGTAGAATGAAAAAGTTATGGGAGCCATTGTTTGTATGCATGTATATGTATTATGGTATATGCTAATTTGGGAAACTCACTAACCCTAGCACTTAACCAGTTGTTATATATGTTTTTCAGGTACTTCGTGAGAAGGGAAAGGTTCGACTATACATACGCACATTCACAACATGTTTTCGCACAATATAATCATACGATGATATATCATAATAAATAAAAATGAAAAAATTTGGGCTGAAAATAGGGACGTTACAAGTTGGTATTAGAGCCCTGGTTTGAGTGAACTGGATGAACACTCGTGTAATTCCAGAATCAAACTAAGGATCTGAATATGTTAACAAATCATTTAAGAAAAAGAACTTTATTCAAAAGAAAATAATGGGATGCGTACATTCAGCCAAGGCTCAGAAAGGAAAGTGATTCCCAAAATATCTATATTGTTATGATTGCTGATATGTGAAGTGTTAGAAATGCATGCTAGTATGTAGGCTATGGATCTTTCAATTACCAGTTAAAGTTGCCTGAAACTTATGATACCTAATAGCCTAAGAATTATCTTGTTATTTTCTACTTAGAACCTATATTAATATTAATTAGTTATTCGACAAGTACGTTGGGTTGCATGCTCCCAAAATTAAATAGTTTTAGATTGCTTGATTTGGCGCTATTTCACAGTTCTCGTTTGAGTCTAAACGTCATAGGGTCAGATCTTTTAGTCGACGGACTGTTTTGATTTTAGAGGCATGTAATCTTGTTCGTCCGATAATTAGTTAATATTGGTAAAAGTTCTTCCACAACTAATATTAAGGAGAATTAGACAGAAATCTTAGATGGAGAGTCTAATGTATTCTAGATAGAGCATATGTTCGTAGATAGAGCATCGGTAAAGATGCAAAGCCGTAGTGGAATCTAGGAAAAATCGTTTTATGTGCTCATGGGACACATACATATATATGTTTAGCAGTCATCGGATGTAGTAGTGTAAGTGAATTGGAAACTATGAGATAGTGTTTGGGACAAGTATGAGTAGGTGTGAAATGTAGTAGAGGCCTATACTATTGGAAGCACATGAATCGTACTTGGATCAAGAAATGTCACAAGGTTACTAAGGCACTGGTAGTTAGGTAGATAATATGGCTAACACTATGAAATTCTCCCCCGTTATTTCCTTCATTACCATTGTTTCATTGATGACTAAGAAAATGCATGTTATTCCTACCTTAGTGGTCATAGCGAGTTGAGTCCAAATAAAGTAGAATTGCATAAGTGAGTTGCTTCTGCGAATCTCGAACGATGTGGTACTAACTTTAGTTGTAAGAATGAAGAAGGACAATTGGAACACGACAAAAGAGATCATCCCAGAAAAGCGAAAAGCATGGAGTGAATTCAACAACCGTCGTTCTTGCCAGTAATTCGACTACGTTAGTAATACCATCTTATACCATTATACATGCATGTGCGTTAGTGAGTTTTTAGACAACATTGTGTTTGTCACGACCTTATCCTGTTTTGGTTAGGCTATGCAAGGATATCATTGCGGTAGACACAAGCAGTAGTATGATGATAAGAATATCGAAGTTCATTGAATATGATAACGATGAGTTTCTTGAAAGTTAAAAGGAGCTAAAAATCACATGGGAAAGGCCAGGTTATATTTCAGCTAAGTTACAAGCAACAACATATGATGGGTCGAACCCAAGTGGGGGAGAACCGAACCTTAAGACAAAGGTACGAAGGGTAGTTCGACTTTCGAATTCGACGTCAAGGTCTAGGATAGTAGTAGCATGAGTAGGCAGAGGTTGTTAGTTTCAATTTGATTGTGAGTAATAGAAGAAATAAGTCTTTTGTTAGATTACCCATAGGCTATGAGTTTCTTGCATCTAAAGGAAAGGTAGGTCTTTCCTTCCAAGCGCTTGATAGGATTTATAAATTTGCCAAATTACCAGGTACGAATCGGTTAAGCAAGAGAACCATATAGGTTCGTACCTTCACGGATGAAGGGATATAACCTCGCAGCATAGGATCAACATTTTAATAGGAGGCTTAGTTTTCCATACAAGGCGTCGAGTACTGAAGAGATATATCAGACTTAGAAAACTTAGTTAAGCTTGTAGTACATACTTAGTTTCCCTATGGTAAAGTACAGAAACCATAGGATCAAAGTCAAGGTGAAACCACTTCCATAGTACGAACGTTTCAATTCATCATCTAATATGCATATACAGACGCCTAGAAGAGGATGATTTGGATGGACCATGTCAATTAAGAGATGCAGTAGTACTTTCCAAAGGATTGCAGATGTATCAACAGTATATGTAATAGGATTGTTGGTTCAAGTTGTTGATCTAATTTAAATAACGGTCTTGATATTGTCAGTAGCAGTTAAGATTCACTAAGAGTCCCTGACGTAAACTGGAAAGAGTTCAGTTCTAGGAGTAACTCAGTGTTAAAACTGCATAAGTAGTAGTAATTGTTGGAGATTTGGTTTTAAAGACACCTCGTTAGATGTCAATAACATATAGACCTGCAAGGAAAATATCTAAGGATTTCCTCTGAGGTTCTGAACTACCATAAGAAGGTAGAACATTATCAAGAATATGTTCAAACTTTTATGATGCAAGGTTTCAGTTGGCGATAGAGAACACAAAGGATAGTAAGTGAGTAGTAGAAATTCCTAGAACACACTCGTTTAGTTAAAAGTCACCTTAGATAGATCGTCGAGTGCAACTGAAAATGCATCGTTGGTCTTCAGGGTGAGCTACGTGTTTGGTATTTATTCCTTTAGTTTATAGGTGTTACTAAAAAACTAAGATTAAATTCCAATGTTCGTAGAACGACAATTAAAATTTAGTATATGTACCATGTCGATTAAAGACCTCTAATCTGTTGTAGCCTCAAAGTTTAGAAAAAAAAATATTGGTGGTGATAAATAGATATCAAGGAAGGACGATGACTAGGACATTCAGATAATAGATATGAGTCTTTAAGAGCATCAAAGGGTTTATTGTGAGTCTTCAGGCCCGAGAGGGGATGATAAGAAGATAGATCCGACATCAAAATCCTAGTAGTTAGATAGTATCACGACGTGTCGTGAAAAAAATGCTCAAACAATAGTTGTACCTCGATATACGTAAAGTAGTTAGAGCCTTGCGAAAAGGCTATTGGCAGCCTAATGTTCATTGTAATCCAGTAGGTCGGAAGATAAGAAATCCTTATAATGAGTATGTTACCAATAATAGAGTATTTTTTTTCTAGTGTTTTCAAGACAATAAAACCGTTATAGTAAAACTAAGGATGTAGGAACACCTAAACTAGGTAAGGAAACTACTTAAAAGGTAGATTTGTGTGTGTTTAAGGACATGCCATAAGCCTTCTTATAGGAATGTTCTGAAAGGCAGGATTCCATTAGGATGTTGTATAAAGATTTCTATGGTTAAGCACTTTATATCAAGTGAACTGTGTCGATAGTTCACGTCTGAAGGAGATCGCCAATTGTAGTGTTTAATTTCTTGAAATCCAAACCGATAAATTCCCAGTTTAGGAAAAATTTCGCGAGGAATTCAGGAGTACGTCTACAGTAGAAAATGAATTTCTACGGCTAAATAAGTACAGATACGTAAATTTGATGCAGAAACATTAGCTAAAGATCATGAGTCGATCTTGATGACTCCATAAGGGTGACATCTAGGAGCGCTAGGAGTAGGATTTTAGGGACGGAATCTTTGTAAGTGGGGGAGAGTTGTAACACCCTATTTTCACATTTCAGTAGGATTCAAATATAAACAATTGTTTATAAAATTTGAAGTAGAGATATATCACTTTTTAGCCTAAGTAATAATCATAAGCATGTAGAAGACGTCAATACGATTTCCGTAGATATATAGAATGCTTAAATCCGACTTCATACAAAGAAGTTACGCTTCATTGACATTTCGCGATTAAACCGTCACGACTCTTCGTATCATAAAAAGTGAAATTTTGATATGTTGCTTATTAGCAAAAGCAATCTAAACGAAAGTCATAGTAATCGTAAAACCAAGAGTGTGCATATAGAGAACGTCCAAATATGACTTCATATGAGAAAGTTATGAGTTTTAGAAGTTTCACTATAATAGTGAACGCCAAAGAAACCGAAATCCCGATCGGTCGATTGTTAGCTAAAACAATCTAAACTAGGGTTGAAGATCTCGTAGATACAATCCGTCAATATAAAAACAGACGAGATCGGATGTCGTATAAAAGAGATATGAATTTTAAACGGAGTTTAGAAATCTAAGCCTTTTAAATTAATAAAATAAAAGTAAAATGAGAATTAGCCAACGAAGTCTAAAATAAAATTGTAGATATCATTGATAGCAACTCGTGGATATAAAGAACGTCGAAAACGGAGCTCATATGAAGAAGTTATGGAATTTCCATAAATCGGAAAATCGTGCACGTTGCGCGGCATGTAGCCTCCTGGAAAGCGACATGTGGACCACCAGGAAAGTGACACATTGCACCCCCATGCACCACCGAAGTGTGAGACACACCTGGTAGGTATGCGCGATGTGTATCCTCGAAACATTTCTTATAAATAGCTTTTGAAGCACCTTTCGTTCCTCACACCCTCCAGACGTTTCCCCTCGAATTTCCATTCATTGAACCCATATATTCTTAGTATTTAGGGTTATTTCACTGAGCCTTGAAGTCCCGGAGAGCCTGAAAAATAGAAGCTTTCGGTTTCGGAGTTCTGCCTGCGAAATTCCCAGTTTTTGCTAAAAACTCTCTGTAAGTTAGGCTATACTAACTATGCTTAAAGTGTAATTTATATTTAAATTCATAGTCGTTTATACTGATATGTAAATAAGATTTATCAGTAGTTCCAAATATAATGCTTATTGATCTGTTTATGGGAGAGGTGTCTAGAATGATCATGTTGGCTTAGTTGTTGGATTTCAAAAAGGCTATACGCTGAAATGGTCCTGCCTCCCAACTGTCATGCCTGGCTGATCCTTATTTGATAGAACTCTCAATATTCATTAGGATTAGTGAAAGATCTAGCTTTCAATACCAAATCGACATAGAGATTAATAGGTTAAATTATTATAGGTTAATACTTGTTCGACACATTACCCACCAGTTGGATCGCCAGTAGAATCACCCAAATAGATTTCAATCATCGAAGAAATTACCCAAGTGAGTTATCTCACTGTACTATGTATTACCCAAGTGTAAATTGGTAGAAAGTATAAGTATGCCAATATAATCTAAATTGTACTATCTATGTGCGTAATTATTGTGACATTAGAGTTAGTCAGAGGGTAGATGGAAGAACGACCAAAGGACGGGACCCTATAGACTCACACATATTACACGAGCCATTGTTTGTATACATGTATATGTATATATTATTTTAGGAAACTCACTAAGCCTAGTGCTTAGCCAGTTGTTATAAATGTTTTTCAGGTACTTCGTGAGAAGGGTAAGGTTCGATTGTACATACGCACATTCGTAACATGTTTCCGCACAATGTAATTATTCTCTGATATATTTTATTAAATAAAAATGACAAAATTTGGGTTGAAAATTGGGACGTTACAACTCCAGTGAAAAATCCTACAAAAGTTTCTTACGAATGTCTAAGAAACATTTGTTCTCCACCTCCTTTCTCAAACAATCAATTGAACAAGTTTTTCTTTTCGGAAAAATGAAGATGAAGTTGAAGCTGAAGACGATTGATATGCTAAATGATACATATAGATTCAAGATACCATACTCACTTGATATATAATTCGGACAAGGTATAATAAATTAAACATTGACTTAGCAACAATAGTGGAGGCACTAAATGAGTTCTAGTCTAGTCTGGAGTAAATCCAGTCTAGTCTTGAATAATAAACCAAGATGTAATTAATGCATAATAAGAGTAAATAAGAATAAGACTTGAAAAAATAAATTTAAAAACAAACAATGAGAATATATGACAAGAGGTTTTAAATAACGTTTCTTTTTAGAAGAAGTTCTTAGACAAATGGTGTATAAAAGGTTTACATAAACATAGGATTGACTTGCCTTTCTACAGGCAAAGACAATGTACTAGGAAACAAGGAAAGTACAACTGAAAGCAACTAGACTTTCAAAACCATACACTAACAAAAGATTACAATAATAGCATTTCCTAATGTCTAGAAAGACATGGGATAAAACAATACTTCTTCATTTGAACAATAGTACTTCGGATAGAAGCCTGTTCGGATAGTAAGGTACTTCAGGTATATGATTTCTTAGCGAGGAAACTACCTCGAAATGAAATACTTACGTAGATTATCATTATGCTCAGATACACTAAGGACCACTTTTCTTGCACTATCAGTCTCCCTTAAGTGACCTTAGCTATCCCTTCATCTTCATTCCTCATCATTAAAGGAAAACAACTAAGCTTTTTGGAATCATATACACTCCTCGGTCCACCAACTGATCTGTTCAATGAACTCCTTCTTCACCTTCTCGGATGCTTGTGACTTGGTAGATCTTGAAATAAATTTCAGAAGCACATTAGTATGAGTCCTATTCCTTGAATACAAATCTGAGCTCAGGTTCTCGAATAGGAGAAATAGGCAAATCATAAATCCGTTCAAGTGCTATGTTGATTGAAGAAGGGGATCTTCCAGTCTTGAACATGTGATAGAGTTCGATGTTAGTTCTACCAAATTTGGAAACATAGTCCTACAAGAATTTCAAGGAAGTTTGGAAGATAATTTTTGCAGGGGTGGAGGCATGCTTCTGCTGAAAGCAGTAAGCTATGATGTCGTTCATATTCATTGTCAGAAAATCAGCATCCGTGATTGAGATTTGTCTAAAATCACTTCCAATGATATGGTAAGATTAGAGATGAAGTTTTCAGCTCAAACTTGTTTACCATTGTCTTGCCAAAACCTTAAATTGAGTAAATATTTTTAAGAGTCTATGACTCTTTTATCGGTAAGCCATGGAGAGTATAAAATCTTTCAAGTCTTTCCCTTTCGGTTCAGACTTGAGTTGGCATAGGTCTGCTTGGATGCATACTCAAAAAATTCTTGTAGAGTCTTTCATGTAGAGATAAAGTAAGTTCCAATTGCTCAATATCGAAGGTTGGCAAAGTGTAAGTTCGGTAGGAGCATACTGGAAGTCATAAAAACTTCCTACCGGAATGAAAGATGAGATACCAAGAAGGGGATTTAAAATTTCATTTTTGTGTTGACGCATTAGGCTCTCCTTGATTGCTCAATCCAAATATACTTTTGAGAAGTCTTAGTCTGAATCCACAAATTCATCAAGCTAATCTTCTCGGATTCCCTACATTTACCCTTGTCATTTACTGGAGTTCTTGGAGTTGCATGGTTAATCAACTGTTGAGCAGTAGGAGTCAGTGTAACTTGTTTGATCGGAATGGTCAGGACAGACGGAGGTAAATCATCGTCGGTTTGGATGGGCTCACCTTGATCAATTGGAGCGTTGAGAGGAGGAAGAGTAATTAGCATTGGTTGAGTGGCTCGGAAAGAATTAATTCTTTCTAAAGTTTGAGCCTTTGCTTCCAGGATGCTTCGGTTAACAACATCTGCAAGAGATGAAGGCCGGGTATACCGTTTATCTTTCTCCTCTTCAGTTAAGATTCTTTCGAACTAAGTTTGTGCGTCATAATTATCAATGCCCATACTGTTATCCGAGATTTCATCTCAGCGCTTGAATTCTTTGTTCTGCCCGATGGTTCCTTCTCCCCCTCTTGCATCGGAAGGCCTTGCCTTTAGTGTAAGAACTTGTTGATCCTTATGATCTCTGAACTACTCAAAGACTTTTTTAAAAATTACAGTAACAACCTTGGTGAGATTTTCATATGTGTCAGCAATAAGAGCAAGTTTCTTTAATTCTTATAAGGTGTCCTCAAATATCTTCAATATTTCATCGAATTTGTAGTTCGAAATGTCGACGAAGTGTTAGGTGGACTTGTTGGTGCAGATAAGGACTTATTGAAGCACTATATTCCAATCTATGGATCTGATTTTCGTGAAAAACATGATTCTGTCGGATGAGTTCGTTTGTAGCCTTTACTAACTCATCGTGCACGTGGAGGATTTTATCAACCGTATCTTCATGATGATTTGATTAGCTCCCAATAGTGAGTCTTAGACTCCTACGTCTAATGCTTCAATCTTAATAGGATGTGCTCATCAAGTGGTTTTTCTTGGACATGGATGGAGGGGGTTCAAGATTAGATCTCAAGATGTACCTTAAGCACTAGATCTATCATATTGTTGAGAGACCCAACCTTAGTCTCAATCGAGTCTACCTTCTCTTTCATGGTGATGAATTTGGATAGATCAAACATGATCTCTTCCGAAGATCTTGTATCCGAGTTGGAATCATCTTCAATATCATAAGTGCTCTTTTTTATCTTCTTCTCCCTCTTCTCCTTCTTCATTTTCTTCACCATCATCTTCCACTTCTTCAGAAGAAGATTGAAGATCAAAACCCATCAGGGGTTTGGAAGATGAGGGTTGTGTAAACTTGGACTAGGTCGAAGGCTCTTGAACTGTTTTTACTTTGGTGTCTCTTTCTTCAAACATTATTTCTTCACATACTTCTCTTTTTATACTTCTCCTCCTTTAGCATTTGGTGGATCATTTGAGTTAGTTGTGAACTCAGGAACGTCACCGATCTTTGTTTCCACATTTGTATTCTCCTTCTCTTTTGTACCAGTAGAGAGATCATCCAATTTAATGGTAAAATTGGGAACATGATCTGTTGTTCAACACAATCCAAGTTGATAAGAAAATCAATTGCTTCAGAGAATAGTTATGGATCGGAAAAATTGCTAATATTCTTCTCTACCAGAAACATGCCTTATTGTCTTATTAACCAATTGGTATTGAAATTGATGATTTGATCCATATATTTCTTTGGATATTTGCTTTGCAACCTGATTAAAACAATATCCAACATCGGTACATGAGTTGCACCCAAAATTCCTTTACTAATGGCAGGTATCTGTTCGGTTGTGGCATCTGAAGGAGGGACTAATCCTTTTTCGAAATGCTTGGGACTTCTGAAAAGACTCAGAGGTCATGCATGTGTCAAAGTAAATGGATCAAGTTTGACTCGAGTGTGGATCTGGGGACTCCAAGGGACGTTGTTCAACAGCGACACCATCATTTTGGGAGGATAGGGATGGATTATGTGCAGAATCCCCATGAGTGTGTTCAAGATCGACACCATCATTTCTTTCCTTCCATGGGAATAACACTTGTCGGCTGGACATAAATTGGTGGAATTATTGATTCCGAATCAACTAAGTGTTTTAGCTTATAAGGAAATCTGGAAGGGAGAATTACGAGCATGAGCTCTAGCAAACGTCGAATGGAATCAAATGCTAATTGATTTGGAAGGTGATAATATTTAATAGTTTTATAGGAGAATTACACCTCATCGATGGAGGTGTTGATCGGAATGACCTTATGCATGTCGGAGTAGAGTTGTTTAAAGGTGAGAGCCTAGAATCTCAGACTTAATATCTCATTGCGATTCCTTCAGGTAGTGAACTTACAAAAGTCATTCCACATTGTCGTCGGAAGATCATTTTTTGATTCTTGGACGGTGTAGAAGTTATAGATGAGATACAACCATTATTTGCTCATCGTATCAGATCCGCCTTGCTTGTCCGAGAGACCCTTAATATTGATGTGCATAAGCATAATCCACAGCCTAGGAATAACTAATTTCTTGAACTCCTTTGAAACATAGGTTCCTTTGAACCTTATGTTCATCAAAAAGGTCTAAAATTGCTCGAAGGTAGGTTCATCGACAATGAAATCTGGTGGGTTTTCATCTACACCAACAACCCTAATGAACATAGACTTGGTGACAGTTGTTATTTTTTCAACTGTCATCATCAACTTGATGTTGTCTTCTCCCATGTGAATGCGATCAAAAGCTATTTGAAAAAGCCTGAGAGGAAACCTAGGATTTAGGAATTTAGTGAGGAGAACCGAGATGGGATAGAGAGAGAGAGAGAGAGAGAGATGAAATCAATCATAACTGCAACAAATTCATCAAATTCTATAGAATTCAATGATAACAATTGAGTTATGTCTCTAAGAATCATCCCCGTTGAGGATGATTCAGTAGATCCCTTCGATGATTTCTTGCGTTTGGGAGACTTAGTACATTTGGGAGCCATGGAAATGGTTGAAACTTTGTGTGTGTGTGTGTGTGTCATAGAAAGAGAGAGATTTGTGAAAATTTGAGGGCTTGAATAAGAGTTAAGAGAGTGTAAAGAGGGAACAATTGATTTGAAAATCAATTTATTGGGGTTTTATTTTGGGGTTCGGTCAATGAGTGAATGATGACACCCGGCTCAAAAATGGGTAGCCTTAAATGTTGGGTACTCAATTATCCATCCTAATCCGTATAACCCAAATTGACTTAACTGTTTTAGCTAAAAATAGAGATAATGACAGTTCAGTTATAGAGGAAACTAATCCTTATCTTATTATGCATGCAAAAAATCTTTTATTGGGATTTTAAAGGGTATAAACATTTAACCATTTGAAATTAATCTAACATTTTATATCATGAAAATGGTGAGAAAATGAAAAATCCTAAAATCATTTATTTATTGAAAGACAACTTCGATTTTAGAGGTAAAATGAAGCAATAAGATATTCGAGATTTGATGAGAAAAACTTCGTATGGGATAAGGAAACGAGATATTTTTACCATTATGGATTGGAATTTCGATATTGATGATGATACATTTTTGTTCAGAAAATGATATCTCAAAATAAATTTTGGTGTACATGTACTCTTGATTTTATTAGATGCTTTAGCTTCGGAAATAGATAGACTTTTAACATGGAATTGCTAAAGAGTGCTTAAACTGAAATGAAAGGATAGACTAGAAAGACGTGAAAATGATCCTTATTTTTCCGAGATTGGACATTTCTACTTTGAAAAGTGTTCCGAAATAAGAATTTATTTGACTCTCGGATGAAATCATCAGAGTGTGAAAAATTCTTTGAAGAATTGGAGATCGAGAAATGTCCCTAAAAGAGTTCTGTGACATGTTGAGGTCTTTTTGGAACTAACATGGCCAATAATAGAAACTTCAACTTCAAATGCTCCTATATTCACTATCATAAATGGAAGTGTTAAGAAGAAGAAGAAAGTCAATTTCCCATGGGTAAAAGGAGATTAGAGTTGGTATACCGAATTCCAACCCAAATGCCAAAGAGAAAATGAGTGCTTATTCTGAGACATATTCGGATAGGCTATTGTTTTCCATAACAATTAAAGGACCAAGAAAGCATACATGTCCAACCTATTCGAAAGAGCTAAAACGCTACATGGCAAAGAGTACGACACCGTCAGATATATGAATTCGTAATATCATTACAATATTACTTCTAATCCTTGAGTATTGTACTAAGGATAACATATTGGCATTTATAAAAATGTGAAGTGACTAAGAGGAAGTAAGATGATTGACACATGGAGAACAAAATTTTATCAAGAATACCAAGCCCTAGCTACTACTAATAGGATCAAACCACAACTCGTCCTCCCCAAATGTTTAGTATATTCTATTATGATTCAGATTGTTTATATAATGTTTTATGAGATTGTTATAACTTATTTAAATGTAGAATGTTTTTACAGGTTTTCTATTTAAAAGCAATTCATGAAATCTATAAAACTAGTATTGTAACAGTAGTTTAACATTGATTCGATAGATCCAAAAGGTTTGGATGATATGTATGTGTGGAATCGTCTTCTTGATTGGACATATAAATGAGAAATGCATTACCAAGTATCTACTTGGATAGAATTTTGGAAATCATTTGACCACAAGTACTATGAAAAATGCAAATCTTGTTCATCAAGATAAAATGATTAATACATCACTTGGTGATGTGAATATCTGTTGGAATTAGTTCACAATAATGGACCGTTCAGATTAACAAAAATGCATGGTAATACCAAATTTGTTTCCTTAAAAAAGGTAAGAATATGTTTATCTGAGTAAACATAATTTTGGAACCGTCTAAGGTGTTCAAAGCTCCCTCAAAACAGTGTTAAAATTTGATTGGGAAAAAGGATGAGATACTCAAATCCAATTAAGATAGTGAGCATCATAGTAAAAAGTTTAATAGTCATCTAAGGAATTGGAAAATAGTTTCACAAATCCTCACCCAAACCACTACCTCTAAACGTGTAATTAGATATAGAAACAAATCATTGTTTGATTAGGTTTCTGATGAGTCTTACTATGCTTACTAATAGTTCATGGATTGTACCATGAATAGTGTTACAAGGTTTTTTAGTCTGGCACCAACTAAGTAGGTTTATGAGAGACTCTATGAGATGTTGAGTAAGGTTCATTCCTCAATAGCAAATATGGAAGTATACGATTATGAGGATTATGCTCTTTGTGAAGCGCTCGATAATCTAGAGCTTGTAATAGAAATGCAGTATCTTGTTCGATATCTCAACAAGCCTTTTAGGTATTTTTTTTAACAAACACTATGAGAACAAAGCGTTTGTTGCTTGAAGGATAGTTTTCCAAGAGAGCGATCTGGTATCCAAAAGGTCTAGTAGGAGCCATATTGATCTTTATAACATTCTAGAGTCAACCAACAAAGAACCAAAGGTTGACCCTAACATTTAGTTCGATGTTTAAAGACCATTTGAAGAAACTGACTTATCTTTATCCCTTCCTTATAGATTTAATAGATGACAACACATGCCTAGTTATATATATACTATATTTTTGAGGTAAACGAGTCACTGGTAGATAACAGTAAGAGTATACAAGCTATCTAATGCTATGGCAGACCTTAAAGGTTGTAAGAGAAAACGAAGTCATGGAGAGCGAGATATAATCCATGTATGTATGAAACTTGGTTCATCATACCCTTGGCTTTCAAACTATTAAGTGTAAGTAGATCTTCAAGAAGAGGCACACATGGAGAGGAAAAAAAGCATATTCCAACCAGGATAGGTTGTGAAGGATGTGTAAGCTTATGGTGTTTAATTACGAATAGAAACAAACATATCATAATTAGAGTCTTTCTTTCAATCAGAGAATTTAAAGAGTTCAAATTTCAAGAAACGAATATGAGCCATATATATTTATCAAATCTTATAGGACGAATTTGAATATTTGTTCCACTGAGATAATTCAAGGTTTGGATTTCTAGAAACGAAGATGATCCATATATATGACAATGCTAGTGGGAGCACTATTGTCACCCTTGTAATATATATGGATAAGATACATTTCAAAGGAATAATGTTCAACTTAGAAAGTATAAAAGCTTAGCTGGATTTGGGAATTGGTTTCGCTATGAAAGACATGGGAGAAGCAGCACACATACACACATTAAATGTGAGGACCTATGGAGATAGATCTGAGAGATTCATAAGATTAAGCCAAAGTGCATTAAATATTGAGGAAACTAAAGATGCATAACTCCAAAAGAGTTTGTTCCATGCAATCGATCATGTATGCCATGTCATGTACTAGGTTTGGTGACTCATATGCCTCAAGCATGACAAGTCATATTAGATAAATTTGGCGATAATCAAAGATTCAAAATCAAGAACATTCCTAAGTTTCCTATGCGAAGTTCCATGTTAATAAAGATGATTCCTTACACTGTAAAATTCGTGCTTTTACTAAATGTTGAAGTATTAGCTTGGAAGAGTACCATGTAATACATCACAATGTATTTAATAACAAACTTAGAGTATTTTGGAGCTCGTCAGACTGCAAAGGAAGAATATGTAACCAAAAGAGATTCATTAGTGACATTAATGTTGAAAATAAATCATTGGTGGTCATTTTGAAGTGCCATGTGACTATAAGGGTGAATCTACCTTATGTAAGGATCCCAAGTCACACAAGGTTACATGGAACATACTCAGTACGTAACATCCCATTGATGGTATGTCAATTTTGAAGACATCAGAGTCAATAGAACCATATTGGAAGAGATTCTTCTCGATCCATTTTCTAAGCCAATGTCACTGAAAAAGTTTGATACTTAAACATGGTAAAAAGGCATAAGATTTGAAAATGAATTGGTTTGAGCAAATTTAGTTTAGTTTGTTTTATATTTGAGAACTTAAGCAGTATAAGTCTTCATCTGATTTGGCAGTAATTAAGTGGAGATCTTAATATATGATGGAGATCAGTCATTTCTTTAGTTTGTCATTATATTCTATTTTTGCATGTTTGGAACCTACCACCCAAGTATTAATTTATTCAAACATCCACGTGCAATGATACTCTTAGAAGTAACTAGTGATTTAAGACTATCATGAAGTATTAGTAGATTGTCTATAGTGATTGGACATAGCATAAAGATTGTGACTAACACTCATGAGTACTTAATGTGGATTTAAGTATTAGAATAACCCACACCTGGAGATTACTTCGTGGATAAAGTCACAAGTAATTATAAGATGATAACATTTCTTATTCTTCAAACATATATACATTAGGATTTTGCTTTACTAATTTGTTATGCATTGGTTTACTCAAACGTTGTTCGTAAATGGCAGTAATACAGTGTATGTCCATTTATGACATGACGAGTGGACAACAACTATGTAGTCAAAGTTTGTTTGTTCCTTATTCCCTACCATGAGAAGTGATATCTATGGGCCACTCGGTGATTTGGTGCTGACATATAAGCATTTGGCCGAACCCTGACAAAAATTAATGTGTTTAATTTAGTAGTATGATATAGTCGTCACAAGTATTTATTGTTAAACATAATATTGAAAACTAAGATGATACCTTATCCATGTCTCAGGTTCACACAAATATTTTGTAGAACATAGGAATATTTTATCTCTTATCTAAAGGCTGAAATTTGATTTGATCAGAGTTTGGCAGCTGCATTGGATGACACACTCTCAGTCGATTATTTGAAAGTATTAGACCTCGTATAGTTGATGACTTGTCTAATTGGGATACTGTTGGATATAATATCCAAGTTCATAATTACTGGTAATATTTATATTAATAATAGGGTCCTTTGGGTTTTACATGCAAGAGCAGAAATAATAACACTAGATTGAGAATAATTATAAGGATCTAGATTGTTAATTAATTAAATGAAACTTGTAGATCTAGAAGGGTTTCTAACACCTGAAATTTGAATTATAATGTATCTCTTTAATCTTATTTATGATAAGTTTGATTTAGTGTTTTATCAAAACCACGACACGGTGTGATGATGTTTACGGTTTGGATAAGTCACTAAGTGGCAACGCGGTCAAGGGTGGACCGAGACGCACTGGTGAATGTAACCAAAACCCTAGATCTCGAGCCTTGGGCCCAATATAAGGAATGTTAACCCCTAGGATTTCTCTAATCATCAACCTCCTTTCTCCAAAACAAATCCCAAGCTACCATCTTGCTTGTTGGAGTGTTTTGAAGCCTATAATGTCATTTTGAAGATGAGAGAAACCAAGTAAAGTTTGAAGAAGTTGGTTACAGAAAAGTATCGACCTCATTGTCACTTCTAGAGCATTATAAGTATCAATGTTTTTTGATTTTTTTATATTATGCTTAGATCTAAGATTTTGGTTGGGTTTTTTGGTCACTTTTGATCTATTCAGACTTATGTTCATGGAGTGAGAGCAACTCCCGAATTTTGGAAAGAAAATGTTCATGTTCTGGACTTTAGGTAGAAGAAAGATAGGTATACTTGGATTCTTTTGCAGTCATGCACAAGTTTAAGTGCTTAAATTGACTTAATCAAGTTAGGCTTGTAGATTAGGATATATCTAGTCATTGGAATTCATAAAGTCAGAAACTTTATGCATTAATTCACTGAGGTGAGTAAGATTTGAAGTTATGGGCCTTGATCTGTAATGATTAAGTGATTAATGAATTAGGTTTTTTGTGAGAGGGTCCACGGTGTAGATAAGGGATAGCCATCACACGGTGGCATAGAGTGTCCGCGATTGTTTTGTCATGGTGTGTCCAGTCCGCAACCATTATGTAGTTTGAGACGCGATGAGCGTTGACTTTTGACTCGTTTGACTTTTGGTAGGTTTCAAAAGAACTAGTTCAATTGTTTTAACTCAATAAAAAACCAAAAAAAATGTGTTTATAAAAACGTAAAAGCACATGTTACCCGTGAATAAAACACACTTCTTTATAATCTGTTGATGTGCGGTGATGTGATACTCATGATTCTAAATTATATTATAGTCGAGGTGATGTCATACTCATGATTCTTAAGCGTTACTTGAGTCGGGAATCATGTAGTTTTTTGCATGGTTGATTTACCATCTAGATTCATGATCCACAACAACCCTGTCATGAATTAGGATGAGCATCGAAAGGATTAAACATGCTATTGACATAAGTCAGTAAATCATGACAAATTTCAAAGTTTCATAGAGATTAAAACTAGAAACGTTTTACCTACGTAAATAGCCCTACGGTGTCATTATAACAAACCCTTCTCATCTTGGAGTGAAATATGGATCCTAGCCTCAACTAAATAATTTTGAATTATGTAATTTCTCTTTAAGGATTGTATCATAACTAAAATGGAACTTTAATTGATTGATGTATACAAACATGTCCACTATAAAGTTTCACTATTATAAGCACACATAAAACGATAAGCTAACTAGCACGACTCATTCTTAACTGAATTCGTCATTTGAGAATAGTTCTTATGTACGAAAAAAGAATGAATGTACCCTAGATGAAACTCTTCTTAAGGTTCCTCCAACTAATGAATTTTAAGGTGTACAATAGAGAAAATGTTAATTATACATCATAGATTGACAAATAAAAGTTACTCATAATTCCGCTAAGTTGGTGTTATATGTGACTCGAGTATTTGGATCATGTTCATGGAGAATTTAGAGCACTTGGAACTCAATGGAGCACTTGGGGTTCATGGAGCATGTTAAAAAGGAATGAATCATCTAAGAAAGCAATGCATCGTCAGATAATGGAATGAATCAAGTGCCAAAGGAACGGTTCATACATAAGGGGGTTCGGAGTACCTGGTGTTGGGTTTTCGTATACTACAACATCCTATGGTGCACATACAACCCTAAATACCTTGGATCTATGTTTTCACTAATTATACACGCAAATGGTTTCCAAGGTATTAATCTTACAACTAGCATGCATTTAACATAAAATTATAATATACTAGTTAGCATGACATACCTTTTGATGGAGCTTGAATTCTTGGTGTATTTGGCCTTAAAGAGCTTAGCCCCAATAGTGTGGAAGCCTCAAATGGAATCACAACACACCATGGACAAAGGATGAGCTTGAGAGAGAATTCCATGCACACAAAAGACACCATGAACTCTAAAAAGATACAAGTGGCGATTTTGGGTAATGAAGTATCTATTTATATGTGGGATTTCTAGGGTCATGGATATAACCCAAATCCATACCCATGGGTTTTATGATCCATGGTTCATGTGGCCCAACTCTTTATGTATCCATACATAAACTTGGTCCAACATGGATCATAAGCCCAACACATATAAATATAACTAATTATCATAATTAGTCCCCATAGATTTAATTAGTCTCTTTCGACCACTAAATTAATTCCAAATTAATTCTTGATCACTACTAATTAAAACATATGATTTCATATTAATATATTATTACTTATAATATATTAATAAACCATAAATAACCTTCTCTCAAAAGTCCATCCTAACAAATTGTCCTCATGATATGCAACCCAAATCGACCATGCTACTCTCGGGTCGAATACATACCAATAATAGTTATGGGCTTAGACACCTAATCCAACAGTCTCCCACTTGGATAAGTCTAAAACTATTATTCAAGTATGACTCCAAGATCACGACTAGCAATCGTAGCTCTTAAAGCCGCTGTCAAACTCTGAACAAATCAAATGACATGTCCATTAGATAAGGGATCATATATTCCTCCATTCTAGATATCATATGGACTGAGACATGGATTAAAATCATTCTCTTTGTCCATTTGTTGTTTCCCGATTTCCAATTTATGACGACTAACTAATTGAACAAATCAAATCAGTCCAGGCCCGGCCAAGCACTTATGTTTGTCATCACCAAATCATCGAGGGGCCCACAGATATCGCTTTTATCCCGAAGGTAAAAGGAATGGATAAACTTCGACTCATATGGCTTGTTCTACTACTTGTTGAATCATACACAAAGGCACATTTTATAACATCGAGTTACCAATGCGTTTTCGTGCAATCAATGTATAACCAACTCATAGTAACAACTCATATCTCTAGGTTTGAAGAATATAAGATATTATCGTCTCATGATCACTCGTGATAAAATCCATGAAGTGATTCCAATGAGCGCGGGTTGAATCCAATACTCAGAACTTATGAGCACTCATGAGTGTTGTAGCCCTTTGTCCAACATCTTAGACCTCTACAAGCCAACCCATGACAGTCTTAATTCATATCTACTTCCAACATATGACCGACTGTGGATGGTTTGAATAACTTAGTCATCCAGAACAATGACCTAGTTTATTCTGGAAGTCAAAACATGCAAAATGAAACACAAGAATAATTGAATCGAATATGGTATCAAAACCTATGAACATAAATAAAACACCTTTTATTTATCACCATATGATTACACATTATTCATTGTATACTGTTTCAGCTATCAACTTTATTCTTGAATTTAAAACAATAGTTGTCCCATGCTCCAAGCATGTACACTATGTTTTCTAAACACTAGTCATGCCATACACCAAGTATGCATACTATGTTGGTCTATGATCTTAACTTTGTGAAATAGATCAATTGAACATAACTCCAATGATCCTCTTTTCATAGTTCCAAATCCTTACTACAAATGCAAGAATTCCAAATTCATGCCATTTACTGAAATCTGTTAGATTCTAAACTTATATGCATTGATGCTCTTGTAATGATTATGCACAAAGTCAGATAGACTTGACAACAAACATTACAGAGCATTCCAAAGGAGATCAACTCCTTGGAAACATCCTTCTTGCATTAAGTTTCCTAATCTTACACAGATTGAATAATTTCTAACTTTGAAACATTTCCATATTCCATTTTGACTATCACTTCTGAACAAGAGTTTCCTCCTTACAGATTATGTCAATATGGTCCTTCCAGAATTATCATTATACTTCCAACTGTCCTTGAGCAACCAGTCTTTGGTAAACCTTAGATTGTCCTCGACAATTGTTTAATCCTTTTAGTCATATCCAATTATAGACCTTTTCCCTTCTTAATGCCCCAGGCATTTGGAAAATTTTAGAAAGGATGAATATAGCACATGCAATCGATCCTATATCCGAAGCATATGGGACACGATTCATGATGTATCACATAAAGACTAAACCAGTCTTTTGCTATAATATTTCCATTTCAATTTGCCAAGTTCTCATAATTCAGATTATGAAAAAGGGATGTCGTAATCATAATCGAATTTTAGAACGAAATAATGGACCCTATATTAGAATTTTCTTATGTTGAGCCATTCCAACATAACATTCATATATATACTTGACTAAATACGATTAAAACCTCAATCTAAGCTTTTAGATTTGAGATGAAGTATAATTTCCTCTCCCTTAATTATAGCAAAACAACTTTTTCCCAATTGAAACCTTTTGTTTTCTATAATTAACATTGCTAACTTGTAACCTTTATCATAATTATCATGCTCCCACTAACATGATGATTATTAGCATAACACTTATGCTCCCACTAGCTTTGACATGTACTCAGAAATCAGTTGAACTTCTAGAAAAAACAATACTTTATTGACTTTCTTACCAAAGTTCAGATTTCTGATTCTAGATTGCTTTGATAAAACTTTATCAATATCATACACCTTATCTTAGATAGCTCACAGGTGTGTCTAAACAATTTCAGAACTATGAAAAGGGATGTCGTAATCATAGTCTCAATTGTTTAGACCTTTGCCACTTCTCACAAGTCCATGTTAGTGTGCCGGTTAACCACACAGCTCCACTAACGACTTTGAGAATGCAAATATCACAATTGCTATCTACTTCAAATCTACTTGGTGGAAGTGTTTCCCCACCATCATTTTCATGAATCGGAGAGAAACCTTATGACCCTTAGATTTAATGGTGTATGTGTTCTTATCCATGTGAATTGTCAAAACCATAGTCACAAGACAAGGATAATGACAAATCCAAACTCATATGGACTGAACTCAATCTTAATTTCTTGCCACCTGGCAGCTCAAGGGCCTGCCATTGCTTCCAAGTTGTTGTGCAACCAATTGAGAACTCTAAGAACTCATATGCAAAGCCAACTTTAACTGGAATGGGCACAGAATAAGTCAACACGATAGGTTATAAACCTCAAGTCGTGTGCTAGTGAAGAACTTCAGGTTTTATTCTTGATTAGTTCTTGAGACTTTCAAGACCTTTAAGACTCCCACTGTCCTCTTGACATATAAGACTTTCTTGTCAGATATTCAAGAGATAGTGTGGATTCTAATCAAGACAAACACTTCACACAATTGGCCTTAGTTGGTCTTTGTTTTATCCAAAACATCACAACTTACCAATTTCAAATGTACAAGAGTAGAAAACTTTTACTCTTACATTTGATAAGTGTTTTAAACCTTCTTTAAGACATGTCACTCAAGTTACAATCTTAGAGTATAACTCTAAGAATTGTTTTTGGAACGAAGTATGAATCATCTTCTTGATTTAACCACTTCAATAATTCATAACTCCTCTTCTTAACTATCAGAATGCACTTAGAGGATGAATTGTGATAAGGTCTCAAAATCATTAAGATGGTCTTAAAACATGATACTAAAGTACTCTCCCATCTTTTCAGATTTGAGAAACTTTTATCTTTCTGCCTAAATTGATTCTTCTTATTCACTCTGCCATACATTGGAACCTTTTCCAATGTCTTAGAATTACACTTAAGCTTGTAAGTATAACCATATTTACTGAGCTATATTAAATTATGACGAATAGTCTTATCGATCTTTTGTGGGGGACTCTGACCAGTGCACAAGAATGTGTACCCGATCCCTTAGTCCTTCACTTGACTCACACACCCATG
Organism: Lactuca virosa; assembly: GCF_052849685.1. Lineage (NCBI taxonomy): Eukaryota > Viridiplantae > Streptophyta > Magnoliopsida > Asterales > Asteraceae > Lactuca > Lactuca virosa. The sequence goes on from NC_136434.1 coordinate 268,321,106, forward strand.
TGAACAAGTAGTTAGTCTTAATTTTTCCAATGCTCGAAAGTTCTCATTCATCATGCTATACAACTTGCATGATTCCAAGTTTCTATCCAACTGAAACTTGGGTGATGAGAATCTTTCCTTATTTGGTAAATTTAGACACTACCACAAATGAAAGAATCAAATTCATATTTCCACTCTTGCTCTTAATGGAATCTTATAAGCAACACAGATTTTCACAAATGCCATTGTAAGGATATTTTTAAAATAAATAAAATCAAAAGATTTACCTTTTATTTTAAAACTTTGCGGAAAAACTTATGCTTACAATCTATATGAAAACTTGTTGTTATCTATTCCTAAGCAAAATATCATAACTCCTAAGAAGGAGCTCAAGAATCCGATCTTCAAACTATGCGATAGAAATCCATCTACGCGATCAGATTCAACATATTCTTTCTTTAAGTTTCTTCATTTTTCTTTGATTCTTAAAACATCAACATGTGACCCAGTCACATCATGTATCAAGAATCTCAGAATAGAAACTTAGCAGAGTTAGATAGTGGACTTTACCTGAAGTAGAGTCAAACTTATTGACTTTAACATCCTAAGGTAAATTTGGCAGATTCGCAACCAATGCCCCTTTCTTTGGAAATATAAACATATGGACCCTTTTGTAATGGGACTATCTCAGACTTAGCTTCTCTCTTTACCATTTGGTCAACCGAGTTGACTATGGCCGATCCATTTCCATTGGGAAGAGAATGCTTTTTTGGATTCCCAGTGTCATCATTGTCAATGTCCATAAAGTTTTTAGGAAGTTGATCTTAGCAAATAGATAAGATCATTAAGGGTCTTGTTATAGTCTGTTTCATAGGTGTTCCAAAAGAACTCACTATGTGACTTAGAAAGTAGTTGAGCCACCAACTTTCTCAAGACTTTGACACCCAACTCTCTCGGCTTGTCAATATGTGACTACATCTCCAAGATGTGATCACACATAGACCTTTGCTTGCCAATAGGGCTTGAGTGACCTTAAACTTTTCAGGAACTCGTGGGTTAGGGAGAATAATTGGAGGAGGTGAAAGAAGTATGATTTCCATGGGACATCATCTTCATTTAGGAAAGCTTGTTTCAAGAGATTTGGGAAGATCATAAATGTCTAAACCAGACATCTTTTGGGAGATACTCAAGATAGTTGATTTAAAGTCCTTAACATAACACCCAATATGAAATAATAAGGCTAGGACCCAACACAATACTTTTATAACTTGGAAGAGGGATGCCGAATCCAAGCTATAAAATATTTGAAGGTAGGCGAATGACGATTCACCAATTTCCACCATGAAAATGAAATATATATTATTAGGTTTTAATTGGTTTTTGAAACTCCTAGATCTTTGAGATTCATTGAACTGTTCAATGGCATGTTTCAATCTCGAGTGTGCCCTTCAGGTTTTGTGACTGGGATGCCGAGGATCACAAAACAAGGTGTGAAGTAACCATGCAAATTACTTGGTACCCTTAAGTGTTTACCCCTCAATCGATGTGTCGGTTAACCACACACGCTCCATCGATACTATGATAAACATTAGGTTGCCCTTTGCCTACCTTGTTAAATACGAGTTAGTGTGCCGGTTAACCACACACGCTCCACTAACCGACTTAAACAAAGTGCAAAGTGTAATTTCATGGATTAGCACCTTATTCACTTTTTCCTAAGTAACTAAGATTGGGTATTTATAAAAGGTTTAGTTACTTAGTATTTATCATTAATACTTTTAATGAAGGGAGAATTATAGTCCTTGTCCTACCGGTTCGGCTAACGACCCTCCTAATTATAGTCCTTGTCCTACCCGTTCGGCTAACGACCCTCCACCGGTCACGGAAGCGGTGGGTGAGAGTGGACACCCATTAAACTGCCATTTTATAGGCAGTAACCTTATACCCCCCTTATAGACCGGCTTCGTGAATGAGGCCTACTAACGGTAAGACTGACTTTGTTCTTATACATATATATATATATATATATATATATATATATATATATATATATATATATATATATATATATATATATAAGTATTAACTATTAATATTATAATAGTATAAGGGTGTATTTTAAACATTTAAAATACTTGGTGGTTTAATCTATTAATTAAACTATACTCTTAATTTAATTAAACTTAAACCATGTCTTTATGGAATTATTAACTCTTTTAATTAGACACTTTAATTAATTTAATGAAGTCCATAAAGTTTGAACTTTAACTTTTAAAATTCTTGGGTTTGGAATTAAAGTGTATATGGGGTTTGACTTTACAAATTCCAAAACTTGAGGACAAGTTTTGAACAATTCAAAAAACTTATGGTTTCCATAACTTATGAATTTTAAAGTGGTTTAATGGAAAAAACCCTTCAAGTTCCATAACTTGTAGACAAGTTATGGAAGACTTTGAAAGCATTAAAAATGTGACTCTTCATTTTTTCATAACTTATGGAATTTTTATGGGTTTTAAATTCATAAATGTGACTTTTCATGTAACTTGAGGACAAGTTACAAAAACACATATTATGAACAACTTCAAGATTAATTTGGATTGAAAACAACTATCTCATAATTTTTCCTATTAATCTAAACAAACTCATAAACATGAACATTCATAATCAACATTTTTCAAGCATCATATAAACATGTATAAAACTTGAAACTTTGATTATTATCCTTTATTTGGATGAGAATAAACATTACCATAGTATCAAAAAACAAATTTTATGAACAAAAACACTTTGCGGTAATGATTCTAATCCAAAACAGGCCAAAAAACTCGAAGATAAGCTGTCAGGGGGTCCAACTCGTCGAGTGCATGAACCAACTCGACGAGTTGGATGAATTTGTTCATGGACTCGTCGAGTCCATCACTGGACTCGTCGAGTCCATCACTGGACTCGTCGAGTCTGTTGTCCCGACAGAAAAAATTCGATTTTTTTCAGTTTTTTTTTTCAGCAACTTGCATCAAGTATAATTGAAAACAACCCATGGCTCTGATACCACTGTTGGGTTTTCGTATACTACAACATCCTATGGTGCACATACAACCCTAAATACCTTGGATCTATGTTTTCACTAATTATACACGCAAATGGTTTCCAAGGTATTAATCTTACAACTAGCATGCATTTAACATAAAATTATAATATACTAGTTAGCATGACATACCTTTTGATGGAGCTTGAATTCTTGGTGTATTTGGCCTTAAAGAGCTTAGCCCCAATAGTGTGGAAGCCTCAAATGGAATCACAACACACCATGGACAAATGATGAGCTTGAGAGAGAATTGCATGCACACAAAAGACACCATGAACTCTAAAAAGATACAAGTGGCGATTTTGGGCAATGAAGTATCTATTTATATGTGGGATTTCTAGGGTCATGGATATAACCCAAATCCATACCCATGGGTTTTATGATCCATGGTTCATGTGGCCCAACTCTTTATGTATCCATACATAAACTTGGTCCAACATGGATCATAAGCCCAACACATATAAATATAACTAATTATCATAATTAGTCCCCATAGATTTAATTAGTCTCTTTCGACCACTAAATTAATTCCAAATTAATTCTTGATCACTACTAATTAAAACATATGATTTCATATTAATATATTATTACTTATAATATATTAATAAACCATAAATAACCTTCTCTCAAAAGTCCATCCTAACAAATTGTCCTGATGATATGCAACCCAAATGGACCATGCTACTCTCGGGTCGAATACATACCAATAATAGTTATGGGCTTAGACACCTAATCCAACACCTGGAAGAGGTTTGGTGCACTTGGGAGTGATATGGAGCAACAAGGGAACCTTTTGCACCATATGTTGAAGGGATGGGCCAAGAAGGAGGTTATTACACCAATGGCATTCCTTCTTGAGCCATTATACTCCCTCTTGCGCCATGAGGAGTTCCTCTTGCACCGTGAGGATCCCTCTTGTGCCATGGGGTACTCCTGTTGAGCCATGGAGTATGCTCTTGCACCATGCATGGCCTTGTTGTTCCATGTATATTCCTTTTGCACCAAGGTGGTGTTGTTGCTCCAATCTTGATGTTCTTGTGCCACACATGAATCCTTTTATGCCATCCATACACTTTTTGCGCCATCATGGTGCAAGTTGGACCATCTTAGTCCTTGATTGGCAAAGTATGCTATGAAGTCCTCTATGATGCTCAAGAATGTTCCAGAAGATGTTGTGTGGCACAATTGATGGGTTTTGAGCACTATAACAATCCTATGGTGCACATACAACCCTAAATGCTTTTGATCTAAGTTTTCTCAAGTTATACATGCAATTTCATTTTATCCAAAGCATGAACCCTAGCTAGCATACAATTGGAGATTTAAAACATATAAACTAGTTAGATGAATACCTCTTTGTTGTAGCTTGTAGTTTATGGCCTTTCAAGAGCTTAGTACCTCAAATGTGATACCTCAAATGAGTCATAATCACCAAAAGCAAAAGGAGGCTTATGAGAGAGGTTAGGAAGCACCAAAATCGGCTAGGGTTTCACCTTGGAAATGATTGGCCGATTTTGGGAAGGCTAGGGGTTCAATTTATAGTGTGGAATCCTTAGGGTTTCTTACATAAAACCCTAATTTACTTAACCCTTTAAGTATACCAATAATCCATATGATAGGCCCTTTGGACTAAATCTTCATGGACTCTCACATAGATTTATTCCATCCCTAATCAACATGGATCATTAGTCCAAACTATAAGTATTACTGATTTACCTAATCAATCCCTATAAATTTAATCAGTCTCTTTTGATCACTAAATTAATTCCAAATTAATTATTGATCAATACCAATTAAATAATATGATTTCTCAATTAATATATTATTCATATAATATATTAATAAATCACAAATAACCTCTCTCTAAAAAATCTATCCTATCAAATTGCTCCGGTGAAGGCAACCCAAAAGGACCATGCTATTATCGGGTCAAGTACATACCAATTATAGTTATCGGCTTAGACACCTAATCCAACAGTCTCCCACTTGGTTAAGTCTAATAACTATAACTGCCAATGCAACTTTAAAATCCGATTATCAATCGTAGCTCTCAAAAGTCGCTTCCCAACTCTGATCTAGTTAATGACTTGTCCTTTAGATAAGGGATAATATAATCCTCTGTTCTTCAAGATATCGTGTGGACAAAGACATGGAATATAGTCATACTCATTGTCCAACAGTTTGTTTCCCGATTTCTGATTTGTTTGACATAGAACTTAATTGAACACATCAATTGAGTCCTGACCGGGCCCGACACATAAGTCAAAACAAAATCATCGAGGGGCCCAAGGTATTGCTTTTAATCCTCTTAGGATAAAAGGAATAGATAAACTTCGACTTATATGCTTGTACTAATTACTTGTTAAATTATACACAACAACACATTTTATAACATCAAGTTACTGATACGTTTTCGTACTATCATTGCACAACCAACTCGTAATCAACAACTCATATATCTTGGTTTGAAGACCACAAGATATTATCGTCTCACAATCACTCGTGATAAATTCCATGAAGTGATTCATGTGAGCGTGCGCTTAATCCAATACTCAAATCTTATTTCAGGAGCACTAATGAACGTTGTAGTAAGCTTTTGCTATGTCTAAAAACTTTAGACAATGTACAAGCCAATTCATGACAGTCTAACTTCATAACCTACTTCCAAAGTATGATTGACTGTGGATAGTTCGAATAATCATATTATTCTGGAAGTCAAAACATGCAAAAAGTGAAACATAAAATAAACAATTGACAGAAGACAGTAAACTTTACTTATAAATAAAACTCTTATTATTTAATCATCAAATGTCAATTACATTTATTAATTACAAGTTTCTAACTGCCTATCTAATCACTAAAACTAATATCGTCCCTTAGGCCAATTCTCTTAGCATGCTGCAAATGCTAAACCCTACTCAGTCCCTTCGTAAAGGGATCTGCTGGGTTATCCTCTGACGATACCCTCTTCACTACGAGGAGTCCCTTTTCTACTCGATGTCTTATGAAGTGATATTTTCTATCGATGTGCCTGGATCTGCCATGATCCATCGGTTCCTTGGTTAAGGCGACTGCTCCCTCGTTGTCACAGAAAATCTCCATAGGCTCCTTTACAACTGGTACAACTCCAAGGTCTCCGATGAAGTTCTTTAGCCATATTGCCTCCTTCGACGCTTCGCTCGCTGCTATGTACTCTAATTCGCACGTTGAATCAACTACAGTCTCCTGTTTGGAACATTTCCATGTTACTGCTCCTCCATTCAGGGTAAAATACCCAGCCCGACTGAGAGCGGAAATTATCTTTGTCGGTCTGAAAGCTGGTGTCACTATACCCTGTCACTCTCAAGTCATCACTCCCACCGAGGGTAAGGACCCAGTCCTTAGTCCTCCGCAGGTTCTTAAGAATGTTCTTTACTGCTATCCAGTGAGTTCTACTAGTATTCCCTTGATATCGACTAACCATGCTCAGGGCAAAAGCCACACCAGGGCAAGTACATGTCATAACATACATGATCGAGCCAACGACAGAAGCATATGGTACTCGACTCATTTCTGCTATTTCGGCATCGGTACTCGGACTCTGAGTCTTACTCAGTTTGGTATTGCTCTGGATATGCAATTCTCCTTACTTGGAATTCTCCATGTTGAAACGTTTCAACACCTTGTCCAAGTAGGTACTTTGACTAAGTCCTATTAGTCTTTTACTCCTATTTCTCAATATCCTAATCCCTAGAATGTAAGCAGCTTCCCCGAGGTCCTTCATAGTGAAACACTTCCCAAGCCAGGACTTAACTTCCTGCAAGGTTGGAACGTCGTTTCCTATGAGTAGTATGTCATCCACATACAATACCAGAAAGCTAACTATACTGCCACTAGCCTTAACATATACGCATGACTCATCCTCGCTTCTCGAAAAACCAAACTCTTTGACTTTCTCATCGAAACAAAGATTCCATCTGCGAGATGCTTGCTTTAATCCATACATGGATTTCTCAAGCTTACACACTCTATTAGGGTACTTCGCATCTATAAAACCCTCTGGCTGACTCATGTAAACATCTTCAGCCAGCTTCCCATTAAGGAAAGCAGTTTTGACATCCATCTGCCATATTTCATAATCATGAAACGTAGCTATGGCTAGCATAACCCTTATAGACTTGATCATCACTACTAGTGAGAAGGTCTCGTCATAGTCAACTCCAGGAGTTTGAGTAAAGGCCTTCGCAACCAGTCGCGCCTTATATGTGTGTACCTTCCCATCCATGTCGGTCTTCTTCTTGAAGATCCACTTGCACCCGACCGTCTTACAACCTGGTACATTGTCAACCAAGCTCCAAACTTGATTGTCATACATAGACTGAATCTTGCTGTCCATCGCCTCTTTCCACTTCGCAGGCTCTTAGAATGCCATGGCTTCCTTGTAGTTATTAGGTTCATCCAAATTTACCAGTGTGCTATCACTGATAAACATATCACCTTCAGTTGTTATATGAAAACCATACAACACATGTGGAACACTAACTCTACTAGAACGTCTCAGAGGTAAGGACTGGTCAGCTGGTTCAACAGGAGTCTCATCCTCAGGTTGAGTGCTAGTGTTTGAGGTTCCTTCATCGCTTAACTCTTGAAGCTATTCAAGGTTAATTTTCCTCCCACTATCCTCTTGGCATATGAGTTCTATTTCACAAAAGACACCCCTTCGCGCTACGAAGACCACGTTCTCACTAGGTCTATAGAACAAATATCCAAAGGATTTCTATGGGTAGCCGATGAAAATACAACGCTCACTACATGGTTCGAGCTTGTCGTGAGTCTCTCGTCTTATGAAAGCCTCACAACCCCAAACCTTGATATACGCTAACAAGGGAACCTTTCCTGTCCACATTTCGTGAGGTATTTTGGCAACCTTCTTAGTTGGGACTAGATTAATTATATGGGCGGCAGTCTCTAAGGCATACCCCCAGAATGAGATAGCTAATGAAGCTCGACTCATCATGGAATGAACCATGTCCAACAAGTTTCGATTGCGCCTTTCAGCCACACCATTAATCTGCGGTGTCCTAGGTGGCGTCAATTGTGAAACAAGTTCCACATTCTTTAATATAGTCATGGAATTCAATACTAATATACTCACTACCTTGATCGGATCGGAGCATCTTTATCTTCCTGCCCAATTGATTCTCCACTTCTTGCTTAAACTCTTTGAACTTTTCAAACGTTTCCAACTTGTGCTTGATTAAGTAGATATATCCATATCTACTATAATCGTCGGTAAAAGTTACATAGAAGCGGTTAGCATCCCTTGTGGCGAATCTGAAGGTTCCACACACATCGGTGTGTATGATATCCAACAAACCCTCACCTCTTTCACAAGTACCTCTTTCACATCGGTGAGTTCTATTTCACAAAAGACACCCCTTCGCGCTACGAAGACCACGTTCTCACTAGGTCTATAGAACAAATATCCAAAGGATTTCTATGGGTAGCCGATGAAAATACAACGCTCACTACATGGTTCGAGCTTGTCGTGAGTCTCTCGTCTTATGAAAGCCTCACAACCCCAAACCTTGATATACGCTAACAAGGGAACCTTTCCTGTCCACATTTCGTGAGGTATTTTGGCAACCTTCTTAGTTGGGACTAGATTAATTATATGGGCGGCAGTCTCTAAGGCATACCCCCAGAATGAGATAGCTAATGAAGCTCGACTCATCATGGAATGAACCATGTCCAACAAGTTTCGATTGCGCCTTTCAGCCACACCATTAATCTGCGGTGTCCTAGGTGGCGTCAATTGTGAAACAAGTTCCACATTCTTTAATATAGTCATGGAATTCAATACTAATATACTCACTACCTTGATCGGATCGGAGCATCTTTATCTTCCTGCCCAATTGATTCTCCACTTCTTGCTTAAACTCTTTGAACTTTTCAAACGTTTCCAACTTGTGCTTGATTAAGTAGATATATCCATATCTACTATAATCGTCGGTAAAAGTTACATAGAAGCGGTTAGCATCCCTTGTGGCGAATCTGAAGGTTCCACACACATCGGTGTGTATGATATCCAACAAACCCTCACCTCTTTCACAAGTACCAGTGAAAGGTGACTTGGTCATCTTTCCAAGCAACCAAGATTTGCATGTGTCATCCGACTTTAACTCAAATGACTCCAACACTCCATCCTTTTGGAGTTGGGCTATGTGCTTCTTGTTGACATGTCCAAGACGAAAATGCCACAAGCATGCCTTGTCTAAACCATTGGACGAATCAATATGCAATACATTATTTCCTAAGTTGTCTACAACCATCACAGTTTCATATATACCATTACAAGGAAATGATTCAAAATAAAATGTACCATTATAAAAAGCATTTATAGAACCAATTTCATTGTTAAATGAAAATCTAAAACCTTATTTATACAAACCATGAAAAGAAATAATGTTTCTCGCCATATCTGACGAGTAGCAATAATTGTTCAAATCTAGCCCTAACCCATTACTAAGCAATAAAGAATAAACTCCAATCTTGGTGAAAAGTGACGCTTTCCTATTCCTCATGATCAAGTTCATCTTCCCGTGCTCCACATCCCTACTTCTTTTTAGACCCTTCAAATCAGAACAAATATGAAACCCACATCCTGTATCAAGGACCGAAGAACTAGCATGTGATGAGTTGTTAGATTGAATAGTGTAAATACCTACTAAGGTGGGCTTTATCTTCCCATCCTTAATGTCCTGCAAGTATTTAGGGCAGCTTCGTTTCCAATTCCCTTATTCATGACAATGGAAGCACTCTGCTTCCTTTGGATTGGATGAGGGAGTAGCAGAACCACCTTTGGACCCACTTGAAGAGGATCCATCATGAGACTTTCCCTTGTGATTCTTTAAAGGAGCTTTCCTTTTCTTCCCTTTCCCATGTCCAATTTCCAGTACTGGGGCAGCACCAGTAGGAGTGGGTACAACAGACTTGCCTTTTAAACTACTTTCAGCAGTTCTCAGTAGGCCTTGAAGCTTACTTAGAGTGACTTCCTCCTTGTTCATACGATAAGTCATTCTACACTGATCATAACAAGGAGGCAAAGAGTGTAGGATAATGTCGATAGCCAACTCTTCGTCAAAATTGACATTCAACTTCAGCAAGCGGTCCATATATCTTTGCATCTTTTGCAAGTGGGCCATGATGGACTCTCCATCCTTTATTTTTGTTGTTATCATGGAGGCAATGATTTCATACCTTTCTTGTTGAGCACTCTGATGGTACCTTTCCATCAAGTCCTGGTACATCTCGAAAGGCCGGAAGTCCTCGTAGGACTTCTAAAGCTTAAAAGTCATAGTGGCTAGCATGATGCACGACACCTTTGTCGTGTCCTTCTCATGATCCCTATACTCAGCCAGTTTCTCAGGAGTAGCAGTTTCTTCATCAATCTCCTTTAGCTCTTTGTCGAGGACATATTCCTTTTCCACGTATCGAATGGCCATGCGAATGTTTCAAATCCAGTCGTTGAAATTCGACCCATGGAAAATGATCCTCCCACATAGGTTCATGAGGGAGACTGTGACAACCGTCAATTTCCGGTCAAGTCAAAGTCAAATAAAATCAACAAGTCAAACCGGTCAACTCCGTTAACCCTTGTATATTAGGGTTTCCGTTATGTTTCCTATTGTACAACTCGCGATCTTAATACAAAGTATCACTTAGATTTTTCACGTGTTCGGAAATTCAAAAACCTAATCAGGGTAAGTGATGAAACTACTCGACAAAACATTATTCCATACCCCTCGAGGGCGTATAACATTCATAACGAGGCTTAACGGGATTTACAAACCTTGCGTTGTGAAGCCAAACACTCAAAAAGGTCGCAAACGAAATCTCTCTCAATCTCTTTCACTCTATCTCTCTCTATTAAAAATCTCTCCCACATCTCTCCCAAATCTCTCTCAAAACTTCTTTTAACTTTTTATAATCATTCGGGTCATCCCGACACTTAACTTGGTGAAAAACCGCTCGAAACGGGAAGATACCTTGAAAAATAGCCATATAGGGCCGAAGCCTCTCTAGAACCGAAACTCTCTATTAGGGCCGAAGCATCTCTATAGGGGCCGAACCCGAAGCTGCTGAACCGAAGCTTCTGAACCGAACCTGCCATGTACCGAACCCGAACCTCGGAGGACCGAACCCGAAGGTCCCTTCGGACCGAACCTCCTTTCGCTTCCTTTCACCTTCGGTCCATGACAGCAGGGACCGAACCTCCGGCCCACATCCTTTGGGCAAGGACACAAGTTTTTCCTGCTGTAAGCCCCATTTCACCTGGTTTGCGACCACGACTTCGTTTTAGACCCGTTTTTCATGATTTTAACGTGGGATTTTCACCCAAAATTATATTTCAACATATACGACCCCATATTTCATAATTTAATCACGTTTTGAGTGCAATCTTTATCCAAAATGAGTAGGTGAGATATTTAGGTGGAGTGTTGACTTATCCTTTGGGCAAGGACACAAGTTACCTCCCATACCCACTCCATGACCAGCCTTAGTCACTATTCCACCTTACCTGTTCATTCCATCGTCCTTTTCCCACTCTTTTCCAGCCATAATCTTGATCAAAGGCTGGAGAAATCCTTATCTCTCCTCCCATTTCACTCACTCTCTACCAAGAAGCAAAACTCTATTCTCTCTCACTTCCTCTCTCCAAAACTTGAGATTCAAGGGCTGTTCTTGAGTTCTTTCTTCACTTTTGGTAAGTACCTTCATCCTACACTTGATTATCTTACACCTCTTCACTCAATTTAAGAGTTCCTTACACAAATATCATCATATTTGTTGTTAGATCTTCGAATCTTCAAGCATCTTCTAAGTGTTCTTGACTTGGAAACTCCTTTTCTTCATCATCCATCTACTGAAACCACACAAGGTGAGTTCATACCCCCATATTTTCATGTTTTCTTAAAGTTTTAGGGGGGGGGGGGGGGAATACAAGTTAAAATACCAAAAACTTAACTAAATTCAAACAACAGCTTTCATCAGAAAAGTTGACTCTTATTCACGGACTGTTTTAACCATCCTAAACTTAATATCTTTCAAAAATGTTTAATATGAAAATATTCCAGATTCATACCTTTAAAATTACTACTTGCACATCTTCATACGATTTTTCTACGATTTATGGTGATTTTTACAAAACTGCCTATCATTTCAGAAACGAATTCGGACCAGTCTGTGAATATGAACGTTTTCACACAAGTTAAAGACTTCTAAAAATTATAATAAAAACTATGAAAAAACTAGACACATTTTATGAACTCTCAGAGTTTACGGATTCAATTTTCGACTTCGTATGATTTTTCTATGATATTTTTAAAACAATGCAGAAAGGTTAAAAAGTAGTTAACAGCTTACAACTTTCATAACACTTTGTAACATGTTGAGCAAAGTGCATAACAATAAGTTTCTAAATGTTGAATGTATGTCTTGTTAGTTTATCATCATAAACAGAAATTAGTCATTCATGATAAGGTTTTTCCATTCATTTCGAACACATATAATAAAGTACAATAAGTATAGTTTATGGAGTTTACGATAAAAGCACACCACAGAAAAGGTTTTAATCTCAAAACAAATGGCTTTTCAAACACTACATGATAAACTATAATAGTAATAGTTTAAGGATTTCATATCGCTAATTTATTCATAAAAGGTGATTTCACTTCCACCACGGAAGGGGTTTAATACTCAAACTATATGTAAACTAGTTAACGTAAATTGTGAGACACATCTTCATTATACTCTTTGAGTACTGGTTAAAAATCCTGAATTAGTTATAATCAGAGTCTCTTGTAGGGAGAGCGTGATAATTGTGTATAGATCTATATTGGGTCTGACAAACCCACACCTTAGCTGCATGCAACAGCTAGACCGGTAGGTCTGGGGTGACAAATGTCATTAACATTCCGACGTCTGAAGAACGTCGCAGCAGGTCATCCGGTTGTAGTATGGTTATAACGATTCACATAGGGAGTTAACAATCTTTCAAGTTTACAGGGAACATTCTACTTTAAAAGGGGTTTTATCTATTTAAAACTACAAAAACACACACGTATTCTCGGTCTTGGGATTTAAGGCTACATAACTTTTTGTAAGGAAAATATTGGACTTTCTTTGGAAACACATTTCTATTAAAACTACGTTTCACCTAGAATTGTTAGACTTCAGCTATAATTGCTAAGTGTACATGTTAGGGTTATATATGAATTTAGTCACAATCGACTTAGAATTGGTTGGCCCACCTTACTTCCTGTTCCTTGTTTGGTTGTGGACCTAGGGCAGACCCATTATATTCGACGGTTTATTTAACTTGAATTTTATATAACTTATATACACTGGGTGATTATAGAAGGAATCTACGGGTCTTTCTAGGGTACATTATTGCATAACATAGGAGCTTTCATTTCACACTTAATAAAGAAAATATTGGATTTTCTGGAATCATACTCTATCGCTTTTACAAGGAAAATGGCTTCTTTCTCAAATAAAACTCTTAAGAACTCACCAACTTAATTGTTGACACTTTTTCAAAACTACTTGTATTCTCAGGAAATCAGTGAAACAGGAAATCAACAACATCTTGAGGATAGGACGTTAAATCGTCAAACAGTTCATTTTGTCATCATAATGTAATTGATTTTTAAACATGTAAACATATACTATGGTGTAACCTTTTCAATTATATTTATGATGGTTGTATTTACTTTGAACACTATTATACTCGTTGTTGTGATACAATACATGAAGTCCTCCACCCCGGACGTTTCCGCCATCCTTGGTTTGGGGGTGTGACAAATTGGTATCAGAGCATTGTTTATAGTTAACTAAGTATATCGAACCACATAAGATATACAAACTATAAATGCATTGGGACTAAAGTCTCTGATTAAACATTTTGAAATAACTATACTTTTAGAAACAAATAGTTTCTTGTTAAAAGTATACATGCATGCATACATACTAAGGTCAGCATCATACTAGAACAAAACAAAAGTGGTGATTGTTGAACGGCACAAGTAGGCTTGGGGATGTATAGTCAGGTCTGGGAATGACATAGCCTGATCAACTATGTCTATCCCAGAAGTGATTAGCATATGCCCGGGAATGGTTGTGGCATTGCAACAAGTCTAAAAACTTACCAACTCTATCTACAAGGAAACCTTGAAAACATAAGACAAACATTAAAATACTATAGGAGTATTTGGTGAATCTATAACCAACTTATGTGAAAACTAAAGACCCCTATTAGTAGATCTATAATGACTGAGTGCATACGCTAAGGTTATACATAATTAAAGATATTATAGACTCAGAATCTATGACTATTTCTCTACTTCCTGTTCCTTGTTTGGTTGTGGACTTAGAGTAGAGTCATTTATTCGAAGGTCTATTCTATCTCAGATTATGTATAACTGGTATGCACTATGTGATTATAGACGTGACTAATGAGGATCACCCCCTATAAGTAATTATAGGATTAGACGCCTATTAATTATCTCTTCTACCCCTATTCTCGCACAAGCAACGTGACGGGAGCTCAACTACCAAGAGACCATATTCTTCCTAACCAGGAAAATGGTGGTTGGATCAGAGAAGATTTCGAAGAGGATCCTGAAGAAATAATAGAGGAAGACCCCGAAGACAATTCGGAAGAGGAGCGAGAGGAAGAGAAACCGAAGGAAAACAAAGGAAAAGAAGAAATGGGAGAAGACCCCGATGAGGCTTCCATGGTCCGACAACTCGATAAGCCGTATATTTACAGAGACGGAGTTGGGAACAACGCTAACACCCTCCCTATGACATGGATTAGGTTTCTACAACCTTAGCAGAGGAGGATTAGTAGACAGGGCTCTCCTTGTCATGGTACGCCGCATCACTCACTTGAGCGTACAAACACGAGTAACGGTCAGCCGAAATCATGGAGATTGGCGCTACCACCAAGATCACTGCAATTCGCCTTCGTCACCTGGATAGAGGCCACGAACAGATCGAAGAACACACCAAAGCCTTCAGAGGGAAGTGATCGCAACTCGAGCCGAGATTAGAGAGTATCGGGAACGTCAAACAACGTTAGAGAAAACGCGTGATAATAGCAGGACATCAAATAACAGAAGCCAGGGCAGAGGATAGGGCAATGCAGACTTTCATGTCTTGATTCTATGGCCCACGAAACATCACCCGCCACGAGTAGTGTGTACACTACGGACATACCATTACAGACTCAAACTCTTGGCGTGCGTTTGACCACTGCCCCGTCATATACATAAATTCAACCCTTCAAATTTAGAGACTACACAATTCAAGGGGTCGTGTCGCCGTCAAAGTTTTTCCTTACATTAACGAAATATAGACCTAATATAAGGTCAAACTTTTCTGAACTCAATGTACTAGATTATATCAATAAAATGGGCATACATTTTATTTCATTGGGAGTTTACCACATACTTCATAACCTGGTATTACAAACGATTTGCTTATGGTGACTTTAAGATTGCTTAATGTATACCTCAAGATTATGTGTAATTAAGAGACGATCGACTTAGAAATGATGAGTCCGCCTCAGGTCCTGTTCCTTGTTTGGTTGTGGACCTAGGGCAGACTCATTAAGTTCAACGGCCTATTGGACCTTAATTATACACAACTGGTATATGCCAAGTGATCTTAGGAGTAGATCAGGCGTGGAACAAAGATTACAAGATTACATTCGAGTCATTACTACTAAATTCATAAGTTTATTTATATAGGCCTCTACTATGAATTGATTGCCACATTCGAAAAATCGGGAAATACTATACTTGAAAACTAATAACCTAGTTTTGCAACACTCCTACTATCAGTACTAGTAACATCAGTGCGAATCAATTGCAATAACAATAACATCAATCAAAACGGAACACACTAAAAAGAAACACAGGATGCACTATCACTCTAATGAACCTTTTGTGCGAATATAGCTTAACACATGTTTTACCTAAAAAGATATTGTTGTCGTCATTCGATTTCGATTGGTATAGTCCTCACCTTCCCGATTAAACGGCTACGAAAGGACCATTCACATAACCCACTGAACATCGAAACCCTCATCTCTCATAAACACAAATCCGACACGGACCTCCAGGTCATCTCTCGCTGCGAAACCCCAAAACACTCACCAGAGGAGTATTATACCTTCCGAAACCTTTCCACAAGTAATTCCAGAAGACCCTTTGGGAATGTCACGCATGCAGCAGATAAGGTTCAAGCACAGAAGCTTGGAACGAATACAGTTAGTCTATCACTACTAAGTGTATACGCGAGGATAATACATAATTAAGATTCTACGGACATTGGATGTGTGTTTCCGCCCTATTTCCTGTCCCTTGTCTGGTTGTGGACTTGGGGCAGAGTCACCCATCCAACTGTCTTACCAACCTTAATTACATACGACCTATATGCGCAAGTTAATGATAGATGGACCAGGTACGAGTCCTACCATGAACTTCGGGACAAGGCTACCCAGGAGTGCGAGTGAACGTTCTACCATCTGAATAAGTCTTATCTCCTATATAAAAACAAAAGGTTTTTACTAGTAAATCTATGACGGCTAGTGTAAACTTTATGGTCATATATCATTAAGATTATATGGACTTAGAATGTGTAATTCCGCCTTATTTCCTGTTCCTTGTTTGGTTGTGGGCTTAAGGCGGGGTCAGTCATCCGAATGCCCTTGAAATCTTAATGATATACGACTAGTTTACACCAAGCGATTATAAAAGATCTGGTAGGACTTATATTGCAAATTTCATCACAAATTGTTGAAGCACTCGTAATACTAGTACTCGCTAATTACATTATAAAATATTCAGAGTAGTAATACCAAGAATAAAGTGGAGAGCATAAGGGCATATACATAGAATACACCACCATTCCAAAACAATCACTGGTGGTTATAAATTGACTTAACACCGGTTACAATAAGATGTCCAAACGTCGTCAATTAACATAAGATGGCTTGGTCCTTACCATATCAATTCCATGTGCTACAAAAAGTACCCACATCTTTTCCCCAAACTCTCGTAGTCCCAGTCAAAACGCTAATTTCGGGACAAAATTCCTTGTTACGGGGGGATGATGTGACAACCGTCAATTTCCGGTCAAGTCAAAGTCAAATAAAGTCAACAAGTCAAACCGGTCAACTCCGTTAACCCTTCAATATTAGTGTTTCTGTTATGTTTCCTATTGTACAACTCGCGATCTTAATACAAAGTATCACTTAGATTTTTCATGTGTTCGGAAATTCAAAAACCTAATCAGGGTATGTGATGAAACTACTCAACAAAACATTATTCCATACCCCTCGAGGGCGTATAACATTCCTAACGAGGCTTAACGGGATTTACGAACCTTGCGTTGCGAAGCCAAACACTCAAAAAGGTCGCAAACAAAATCTCTCTCAATCTCATTCACTCTATCTCTCTCTATCAAAAATCTCTCCCAAATCTCTCTCAAAACTTCTTTCAATGTTTTATAATCATTTGGGTAATCCCGACACTTAACTTGGTGAAAAACCGCTCGAAACGGGAACATACCTTGAAAAATAGCCATATAGGGCCGAAGCCTCTCTAGAACCGAAACTCTCTATTAGGGCCGAAGCCTCTCTATAGGGGCCGAACCCGAAGTTGCTGAACCGAACCTGCCATGTACCGAACCCGAACCTCGGAGGACCGAACCCGAAGGTCCCTTCGGACCGAACCTCCTTACGCTTCCTTTCACCTTCGGTCCATGACAGTAGGGACCGAACCTCCGGCCCACATCCGAGAAGCTTCGCTGTAGGCCCCATTTCACCCGGTTTTCGACCACGACATCGTTTTAGGCCCGTTTTTCATGATTTTAACGTGGGATTTTCACCTAAAACTATATTTCAACATATAAGACCCCATATTTCATAATTTAATCACGTTTTGAGTGCAATCTTTATCCAAAATTAGTAGTTGAGATATTTAGGTGGAGTGTTGACTTATCCTTTGGGCAAGGATATAAGTTACCTCCGATACCCACTCCATGACCAGCCTTAGTCACTATTCCACCTTACCTGGTCATTCCATCGTCCTTTTCCCACTCTTTTCCATCCATAATCTTGATCAAAGGCTGGAGAAATCCTTATCTCTCCTCCCATTTCACTCACTCTCCACCAAGAAGCAAAACTCCATTCTCTCTCACTTCCTCTCTCCAAAACTTGAGATTCAAGGGCTGTTATACAGTTCTTTCTTCACTTTTGGTAAGTACCTTCATCCTACACTTGATTATCTTACACCTCTTCACTCAATTTAAGAGTTCCTTACACAAATACCATCATATTTGTTGTTAGATCTTCGAATCTTCAAGCATCTTCTAAGTGTTCTTGACTTGGAAACTCCTTTTCTTCATCATCCATCTACTGAAACCACACAAGGTGAGTTCATACCCCCACATTTTCATGTTTTCTTCAAGTTTTAGGGGGGGGGGATACAAGTTAAAATACCAAAAACTTAACTAAATTCAAACAACAGCTTTCATCAGAAAAGTTGAGTCTTATTCACGGACTGTTTTAACCATCTTAAACTTAATATCTTTTAAAACTGTTTAATATGCAAATATTTCAGACTCATACCTTTCAAATTACTACTTACACATCTCCATACGATTTTTCTACGATTTATGGTATTTTTACAAAACTGCCTATCATTTCAGAAACGAATTCGGACCAGTCTGTGAATATGAACGTTTTCACACAAGTTAAAGACTTCTAAAAATTATAATAAAAATTAAGAAAAAACTAGACACATTTTATGAACTCTCAGAGTTTACAGATTCAATTTTCAACTTCGTATGATTTTTCTATGATATTTTTAAAACAATCCAGAAAGGTTAAAAAGTAGTTAACAGCTTACAACTTTCGTAACACTTTGTAACATGTTGAGCAAAGTGCATAACAATAAGTTTCTAAATGTTGAATGTATTTCTTGTTAGTTTATCATCATAAATAGAAATTAGTCATTCATGATAAGGTTTTTCCATTCATTTCGAACACATATAATAAACTACAATAAGTATAGTTTATGGAGTTTACGATAAAAGCACACCACAGAAAAGGTTTTACTCTCAAAACAAATGGCTTTTCAAACACTACATGATAAACTATAATAGTAATAGTTTAAGGATTTCATATCACTAATTTATTCATAAAAGGTGATTTCACTTCCACCACGAAAGGGGTTTAATACTCAAACTATATGTAAACTAGTTAACGCAAATTGTGAGACACGTCTTCATTGTACTCTTTGAGTACTGGTTAAAAATCCTGAATTAGTCATAACCAGAGTCTCTTGTAGGGAGAGCGTGATAATTGTGTATAGATCTATATTGGGTCTGACAAACCCACACCTTAGCTGCATGCAACAGCTAGATCGGCAGGTCTGGGGTGACAAATGTCATTAACATTCCGACGTCTGAAGAACGTCGCAGCAGGTCATCCGGTTGTAGTATGGTTATAACGACTCACATAGGGAGTTAACAATCTTTCAAGTTTACAGGGAACATTCTACTTTAAAAGGGGTTTTATCTATTTAAAACTACAAAACACACACGTATTCTCGGTCTTGGGATTTAAGGCTACATAACTTTTTGTAAGGAAATTATTGGATTTTTTTTGGAAACACATTTCTATTAAAACTACGTTTCATCTAGAATTGTTAGACTTCAGCTATAATTGCTAAGTGTAGATTTTAGGGTTATATATGAATTTAGTCACAATCGACTTAGAATTGGTGGGCCCGCCTTACTTCATGTTCCTTGTTTGGTTGTGGACCTAGGGCAGACCCATTATATTCGACGGTTTATTTAACTTGAATTTTATATAACTTATATACACCGGGTGATTATAGAAAGAATCTACGGGTCTTTCTAGGGTACATTATTGCATAACATAGGAGCTTTCATTTAACACTTAATAAAGAAAATATTGGATTTTCTGGAATCATACTCTATCGCTTTTACAAGGAAAACGGCTTCTTTCTCAAATAAAACTCTTATGAACTCACCAACTTAATTGTTGTCACTTTTTCAAAACTACTTGTATTCTCAGGAAATCAGTGAAACAGGAAATCAACAACATCTTGAGGATGGGACGTTAAATCGTCAAACAGTTCATTTTGTCATCATAATGTAATTGATTTTGAAACATGTAAACATATACTATAGTGTAACCTTTTCAATTATATTTATGATGGTTGTATTTACTTTGAGCATTATTATACTCGTTGTTGTGATACTATACATGAAGTCCTCCACCCCCGGACGTTTCAGCCATCCTTGGTTTGGGGGTGTGACAGAGACAAGTTTCATTAGATAGAAATTCCTTAATATAACACCCAAATGAAATATTAAGGCTAGGAACAAAACACAATAATTCACAACTTAGAAAAGGTGTGTCGTAATCTAATTGCAAATTATTTGAAGGGAGGTAAATGACGATTTACCAATTTTCACCACCCAAAACCAAAATTTAAAAGAATTAAGTTTTATGAAAATCCTAGATCTTTGAGAGTCACTGAACCTTTCAATGGCATGTTTAATCTCGATTATGCCCTTCAAGTTTGTGACTGAGATACCGAGGATCACAAACAAGGTGTGAATAACCATGCAAATATGTGTGTTACTCTCGATGTCATTTATCACCTAATCAATGTGTCGGTGAACCACACACGCTCCATTGATCTATGACAAACATCGAGAAACCCTTTGCCACCCTTGTTAGTCCAAATTAGTGTGTCGGTAAACCACACACGCTCCACTAACGATTTGGCAAGGTGCAAAGTGCAATTTCATGGAATAACACCATTTTCACATTTTTCCTCAAGTAACTAAGATTGGGAATTTATGAAAAATATTTAGCTACTTTTATAATTATCATTATACTTATTAATGAGAATTAATGTCCTATCCTACCTGTTCGGCTAACGACCCTCCACTAGTGAAGGAAGCGGTGGGTAAAACTGGACACCCATTCAATCGCCATTTTATAGGCAATTTCCTTATACCCCCTTAAAGACCAGCTTCGTGGATGAGGCCTACTAACGGTAAGACTGACTGTCTTATATATATATATATATATATATATATATATATATATATATATATATATATATATATATATATATATATATATATATATATATAAGTATTAAGTTATTAATATTATAATAGTATAAGGGGTGAATTTTAAACTTTTAAAACTCTGGGGTTTAGAATTTAAATATTTCAAAATCAAAACTTTTTAATCAAATTTTAAATTCCAAAACTTGAGGGCAAATTTTAAAACTTTTCAAAACTCTTGGATCAATTTGAAAATAATTAAATTAATCATATAATTAACTATATCACAAAATTGACCTAATCTTATTTCATATAGCAAGATGATTCAAATCAAATTCTATAAAAAAATTATTTTTCACAAAATCAAGTAATTATTTTAAAATTTGACATTCATCATTCAATTGGATGAGGATAATCACTACTTGATCAGAAAAATCGAATTTTATCAGTCAAAACAGCTTGGGGTAATGATCCTAATCCAAATCTAGCCAAAAACTCGAAAAATCTGCTAACAGACGATCCAACTCGTCGAGTTCATGGCATGGACTCGTCGAGTTCCCACATGGGACTCGTCGAGTCCAGCATTCAGAGGCCAAAATTGAAATTTTTTCAGCTTTGAAAACAATACAATTGCATCATTATAACAAAAAACACCCTAGGCTCTGATACCACTGATAGGGTTTGAGCACTATAACAATCATATGGTGCACATACAACCCTAAATGCTTTTGATCTAAGTTTTCTCAAGTTATACATGCAATTTCATTTTATCCAAAGCACGGACCCTAGCTAGTATACAATTGGAGATTTACAACATAAAAACTAGTTAGATGAATACCTCTTTGTTGTAGCTTGTAGTTCTTGGCCTTTCAAGAGCTTAGTACCTCAAATGTGATACCTCAAATGAGTCACAAACACCAAATGCAAAAGGAGGCTTATGAGAGAGAGGTTAGGAAGCACCAAAATCGGCTAGGGTTTCACCTTGGAAATGATTGGTCGATTTTGGGAAGGCTAGGGGTTCAATTTATAGTGTGGAATCCTTAGGGTTTCTTACATAAAACCCTAATTTACTTAAGCCTTTAAGTATACCAATAATCCATATGATAGGCCCTTTGGACTAAATCTTCATGGACACTCACATAGATTTAGTCCATCCCTAATCAACATGGATCATTAGTCCAAACTATAAGTATTACTGATTTACCTAATCAATCCCTATAAATTTAATCAGTCTCTTTTGATCACTAAATTAATTCCAAATTAATTATTGATCAATACCAATTAAATAATATGATTTCTCAATTAATATATTATTCATATAATATATTAATAAATCACAAATAACCTCTATCTCAAAAATCTATCCTATCAAATTGCTCCGGTGAAGGCAACCCAAAAGGACCATGCTATTATCGGGTCAAGTACATACCAATTATAGTTATCGGCTTAGACACCTAATCCAACAGTCTCCCACTTGGATAAGTCTAATAACTATAACTGCCAATGCAACTTCAAAATCCGATTATCAGTCGTAGCTCTCAAAAGCCGCTTCCCAACTCTGATCTAGTCAATGACTTGTCCTTTAGATAAGGGATCATATAATCCTCTGTTCTTCAATATATCGTGTGGACAAAGGACATGGAATA
The DNA here is from genome assembly GCF_052849685.1 of Lactuca virosa. Classification (NCBI taxonomy): domain Eukaryota; kingdom Viridiplantae; phylum Streptophyta; class Magnoliopsida; order Asterales; family Asteraceae; genus Lactuca; species Lactuca virosa. The sequence continues at coordinate 268,343,978 of NC_136434.1, forward strand.
TAGTCATACGCATACAATTGGAGATTTAAAACATATAAACTAGTTAGATGAATACCTCTTTGTTGTAGCTTGTAGTTTATGGCCTTTCAAGAGCTTAGTACCTCAAATGTGATACCTCAAATGAGTCACAATCACCAAAAGCAAAAGGAGGCTTATGAGAGAGGTTAGGAAGCACCAAAATCGGGTAGGGTTTCACCTTGGAAATGATTGGCCGATTTTGGGAAGGCTAGGGGTTCAATTTATAGTGTGGGATCCTTAGGGTTTCTTACATAAACCCTAATTTACTTAAGCCTTTAAGTATTCCAATAATCCATATGATAGGCCCTTTGGACTAACTCTTAATGGACTCTCACATAGATTTAGTCCATCCCAAATCAACATGGATCATTAGTCCAAACTATAAGTATTACTGGTTTACCTAATCAATCCCTGTAAATTTAATCAGTCTCTTTGGATCACTAAATTAATTCCAAATTAATTCTTGATCAATACCAGTTAAATAATATGATTTATCAATTAATATATTATTCATATAATATATTAATAAATCACAAATAACCTCTTTCTCAAAAATCCATCCTATCAAATTGTTCCGGTGAAGGCAACCCAAAAGGACCATGCTATTATCGGGTCAAGTACATACCAATTATAGTTTGGGCTTAGACACCTAATTCAACAAGAATATGATTGAATACCTCCATTCATGGGCTAATGGGCTTAGCCTATTAGGGTTGTAGGTTTCATCCCTCAAGTATAAATAGAGATACATTCTAGGTCATTTTGTATCTTGAATTCTAGAGTGATAGGCGAATCTCTGTGAAACTGTACTTGTAACCTCTGTTTGAGAGCTCTAAAATAAAAGAATACTTTGATCCTGGCCGTGGATGTAGGTCACCTTGACCGAACCACGTAAATATTGTGTCTTAGTGTGCTTATAGTTTTGCTAGTTATCTGCTTTACTTCCTAACTGTTGCGAATTAACTATGTGTATCATGATCAACTAGCTCAGATTCATATAATTAGTTCACTTTGATTTTGATATGAACAAATTGGAAGTCTCCATGAAATATTTGCACATTATGTCGAGGGATACTGAAACTAACATGGCCAAAAATACAAACGATAGCATTACCGCTCCTATATATTATTATCGGAAATGGAAGTGTCAAGAAAAGAAAGCTAACTAAACAAGGGTAAAGTGTGGTTAAATTTCGTATACCCAACTCCAACCCCAATACCAAGGAAAAAATGAAGGCTGACTCTGAAACTTATTATGACAAAGTGAATCCACAACAAGGAACATGACTAAGTCAGAATAGGTGCCCAATATATATGAAAATGTTGAAAAGCTGCAAGCCAAAGAGTATGGAATGTTTATATATATATATATATATATATATATATATATATATATATATATATATATATATATATATATATATATATATATATATATATATAATACCATGAGAAATGTTACTTCTTCCATGTGAGTATTGAACTCAATGATCGGTACTGACATGTCCAAGAGTGTGCAGTGACTAAATAGAAGTAAAACACTAAAACTTGGAGAAATGAATCTCATCATGGATACCATGCTCATTGCTACTATCCATAGGATTCACAATCAACTTACATTCGGTAGTGATATAACTAAGTTTTTATGATTGAAATTGTTAAACTATTCATTGTTTCATGAGATTGTTATGACTTCTTTTATATTATAAAAAGTCATCTTATTTTAGAAAGAAAAGCTTAGTCATGAAATCTATGAAGCTAGTATAGAAACAATGGTTCAATGATTGATTCAAATACATCAAAAAGTTAGAATGAAATTTATTTGTTGGACCATCTTCTAAATCATATGAATAATAAACCATTACCAAATGTAACGCCTGTAGATTCGGGCTAGGCAAATGAGCAATAAAAACAACTTTTTGATAGAAGATTATTAAGATAAATAATATTAACCAAATTTATTGTATATGTGACAAGGATTTCGTACATATAATGAACTCTGAAATCCAAATTCATATGAAGAGGTTATGGTCCTTCGAAGTGTTGCGATTAAACCAACATGACCCTGCGTTTCGTAAAAAGTGAAATTTTCATTAATTACTTTTTAGCCTAAGTAATCTAAACAAAAGTCATAATAATCACAAAATCAAGAGCGTGCATATAAAGAACTCCTAAATCGAATTTCGTGAGAGGAAGTTATGATTTTTCGAAGTTTCAAGGTAGCAATATACGACTCAGAAACAGAAATTAAAATTGGTCGATTTTTAGGAAAAACAATCTAAACGAGATTTTAAGATCTTGTCAATGCCTATCTGTCACAACTAGCATTCTAGCTAGGAAAATTCTATTCTTATGAAATTATTCAACTATTGTAAAGCATGTACTCTAAGCGAATATCAATCAATGCCCATTTAAATACATCTTTTATGTTCAATTAAGGGTTGAAAACCCTAGAGATCCAAGTTCAAGTTCTTTATGGACTAGGATTTCCTTATTGGGCCTAATGGACCAATAACCATTCAATTCAACTATATTGGGCTTAGAAACCCTATTTGGATTCTGAATGGACCCAATACATTAACCTATAACATTTTGGGCCATTTGGGCATAGAATGATTCATTCGAACCCTAATGGACCATAAAACCCGTTCTTTTATGCCATTTGGGCTGTGAACTACCCTAAACGCCCAATGGGCTGAAAATTTTCTCTATGGGCCTCATGATTTCGAACAAGCCAAGAGATTGAGCCCAATGCTATTTTCTTTCACTTCATTTGGCCCATTTTCGGCCCATGTGTGTGTAAAAAAAAGAGAAAATGGATAATTAACTTAAACCATGCCACCTCATTTTTGTTTAGAGGATATCTAGGCATTTATTCATTATGTAACCAAGCACTCTCATGTTTCCATGCACTCCTCTCCCCTCTCTCTTTATCTCTCGGCCGAGAAGAGCACACACACACACACACACTTCACTTGCAAAGTTTCTTTCAAATAAACTCTCAAACATACTCTCAAGAACCTCTCCAACTTTCTCCAAATTTTCGAGATTTAGTGTTGTTTCAAGAAGGTTTTCACTAATATCATCAATCCTTGGTAAGATCTTGTACACTTAAGTTGGATTACTTCATTCTTTAGCTAAATCATTCCTTATCAACATCTATTTTGTGATTTTGCTTCCTAGAACTTCTTAAGTTCGAAATCCACTCAAGAAAGTTGCTAAGGGCCGAAAACTCTTCCATTTCTTCTTCAAAACCGAAACATCAAAGCAAAGGTGAGTTCATACCCCCTTGTTTTCGGTTTTTATATGATTTTTGGGGGAGAATACAAGTAAAAGGTGTAGATCTATGTGTTTTATGCATGTCATGTGTGATTTCTTAGTTTATTTTGTAAAAATGTGTTAGATCTCAACACATCTCGACATCTTAAGCAACATTGAGTAAAGATCCATGAACTAAGACACCTCATACATCATATTATCAGGTTAAAAGTGTTTACACGTTTAAGATATGAAAATCTAAAGCAAAAATCTTGGTAAGGGTCATATTTGTCAATAAAACAAAAGATAAGGGCAAAAAGTGACATTTACGGTTTTATAAGGAACAAATAGGTCATATTTATATAAAAATGGGTTTTTATGATAACCCTACTTTTCAAAGGGCCAAAAGTGTAAATTTTAGCCTAATGGGCTTAATATTTGGGCCTCACGGTTTTGGGCCCAAATTTTTGAAAAATAAGAGTTTTGGAGTTAAAAATGTCATTTGATCAAAGTTTGAGCCATGAATGTAAATTAGGCGTGGAAATAACATTTATTTCTAAATTGGGCTAAAAATGCAAAGTTTTTGGAAATTAGGCCAAAAATGTAAAATTCACGAAAAATGGGTCAAAAATGTAGTTTTCTGCAAAAACGGGCTGAAAACGCCAATACATGTATTTTTGGGTCAAATTTGTCAATTATTAAACATTTGGGCCGAAAATATAGAACTTTATAAATTAATGGGCTAAAATGTTATTTTTAACTAAAATAGACCAAAAATGACATTTTTGTGAAATAAGCCTTTAAATGTCTCAAAATTAGTTTTAAGAGGTTTAAAGCGCAAGTTTTATTAAAATTAAGTTCAAATTATAGAATTACGACATAACAAACTATACTATAACGAACAAACGAAATACAACAATGGTGCGATTATTGGGCCTAGTAATTGCTATACATGTTTATTGGGCCTTCGTGGTCCAATTACATGTTTATTGGGCCCAATGTATTCGTCACATATCTATTGGGCCTAAGTGACCCAATTACATGCTAAATGGGCCTAATTTAGCATTTACATGTTAGTGGGCCTTAGTGACCCATTTACATGCTAATTTAGCCTGGAAATAACTTACACGTTTAATGTGCCATAGTTGCCTTTTCTTCATGTTTGTTGGGCCTTATCTTATCATTTCATATATTATCTAGTGATCGAACTTCTAAATACATATAACATTATACAAATTCGTGTGAATACAAATGAGATCTAGTGAGACGTGTCGGTTGACACCACTGAGTGTATGGTCGTAGCTTGTAGTTATAATCAGAGTCTCCTGCAGGGAGAGCGAGAGTTTGTGTATAGATCTATGCGGGGGTGACTCCCCCACACCTGAGCTGTTCGCTACAGTTAGACTAGGGCAGTCTAGACTGACAAAACCTTGAACGAAAATCTGGCATTTGGACAAATGCCAAGACAGGCTAATCAGTCACTATCATGTATGGTTATAACGACTCATATAGAGATCCATTCCCATTAAGACATTATGGAAAATTAAAAACTCGTAAGTCATAATGATACAAAACATTTCTACAGCGCAAGGACCGTGACATTTTTATAAATCAGAAAATATCGGATTTTCTGGGGAAATACTATTATTCAAATACTACTTACATACAACAGAAAGAATACAAAGAAATTTGAACTGTATTTCTATATGATACTACTATGAAATTTACACATCCATTTATACTCGATTTTCACATCATTTTTCGGACATTTTACAGAAAATATCGGATTTTCTGGGTTTACAAAAGATACAAAGACTTTTATTCAAACATGCTTATGAACTCACTAACATTATATATGTTGACCGTTTTCAAAATAACTTGTATTCTCAGGTAATCGATAAGATGAAGAATCGTCGACAGTATTTTGGGATTTCTTTAATGCATATGTCAATTTTCGTACAACTTATGTCTTCGGATTATGTAATGTAAAACAATGTATTTGATGTGAACAATGCCAGTTGTTATATGTAATGTTGGTGACGATTGTGTTATGTTTCATGTATATTCATTGTGATGATATTTCAATTGATAGTTACACGAGCCCTAGGACGTTTCCGCCGTCTGGTTCGGGGTTGTGACAGGTTGGTATCAGAGCATTGTTTATAGTGAACTAGTATATCTAACCATACATGATATGCAACTATAAATACAATGGGACTAAAACACTCTGAATAAAATGCATACATTAAAAATATAACATTAAAAGTCTCTAGAGGAAATGGAACGCTGTGATTAAACCGGGGCAGCTTTGTGGTTATATTGGGGGTAAATATAGCTTGATCACCTATATTTATTCAAAATATAATCAACATGTGTTTGGGAGTTATTATGGCAGGAAGTTGACCTAGAAACTTACCTCATACCCAAAACTTCGCAGGAATTCAAACATAAATAATTAAAATACTATAGGAGTATTTTGGAAATACTATATGCATACGTGATTAAAATTTCTACTACGTCTTACACCCCTCGTGCAGACTTCATGGCTGGATTTCATCACCCTGGAGATCCCTATTTCCCCAATCAGGGAAATGGTGGCTGGCTAGAACCCGAGGAAGAACCCGAAGAAGAACCGGAAGAGGAGCCTAAGGAAGGACCGGAAGAACCAATAGCCGACTCGGACGAGGAAGAGGCGGAGGGCAGCGACTCCGATGACTCGGACATAGGATCCGAAGTCATCAACCCTCCGTACATGGCCAGGTTGCCCCCACACCGGATGGGCCCCAATGGACCTACGCCCCCATGGGCACACGACATTTGGAGATGGATCCGTCAGCAGGGGATGTGGCCCCCATTTGGTATGGATCGGAACTTTTACGATCTGAGTCACGGTGGACCCGCCGATCGAGCCTTGCCAGTGATAGTAAGGAGGACTCGTGATGTCGGCGAGCAGGCGCAGGCGACCGCTAGCCAAATGGTGGCCATGAGAGCCGCGATGGAGCGTACGGAGAGGATGACGCACGAGGTAGTCAGGGACTACCAGATGCGTCAGGCAGCGTTGGAATCCCGACTACAGGATGCCGAGCGCCACGTGGCTAGACTCCAGGGCGCATCCACTTCTTCAGCACCACCTCCTGACGCATCTCGTCATGATTAGGATTCACCCCCTCATTCATTAGTATCGTTTCCTTTTATATGTATGCCAATTTATGTACTATCGACCTTATGTTTAAGTGATCACACTACTCATTGGGTCGTCATGCTGACGGATTTTATATTTCCCCATGTATTGTATGCCTTCTGGCAAATTTTCATGTATTAAAACAATTAGTATTAATGAAAATGCTTTATGTTTTTCTCATGATGTTGTTATCTGCTATGTGTTTTATTTCCTTGTTTTATGTTAATGCATGAAATCACTTAAACACACACTTGATACACTGGGTCTATGAAATTCTAAACTCGGAATACAATAAGGCACTCAACATCCTTCCGTTATTTGACAGAAAGATGCCTCAAAGACCCAACCATGGAAACAACGCAACACCAACCCCGCCGGAGATAAACTCGGTTGCATTCCAAGCAGCAGTGTCTGATGCAGTCTCTGCAGCGCTTGCACAAATTTGTAGTGGAAACAACGGAGAAGGCAACGGACAGGGAGTTCGAAGCACGAATCAAGGGACAAACCACGGAACCACACGAACCTGCACCTACAGGGATTTCACCCACGCCAAACCTCGAACCTTTAATGGAACAGGAGGCATGATAGCCCTGAAGCATTGGATTCAAGAAAGTGGAATCCGTTTTTGAAATATGCGGGTGCCCAGATGGATGCAAGGTCAAGTTCGCAGCCTGCACATTCACTGATTAAGATCTCTCCTAGTGGAATGGCCACATAGAGGCCATGACATTCCCGGTGACGAACGCGTTGCCATGGGAAGAGCTCAAAGAAATGATGTTGGCTGAATACTGTCCAAGAGGCGAAATTCAGAAGATGGAACAAGAACTGTGGAACCTCACGGTTCAAAACTCCGATATTGATGCATACATAACCAAGTTTAGTGAGCTATCTCTTCTGTGTCCCGGAATGATTACCTTAGAAAGGAAAAAGATTGAGAGATTTATCTGGGGATTGAATGCGCCTATCCAAGGGAATGTCATTGCGGCAAACCCTGAGACGTTCGACAGCGCCAAGAGGTTAGCCAAGAAATTGTATGATCATGGCAACAAGAAGGGTGCCAAAACAGTAGAAGCAGAGGTTAAGAAGGAAGGTGAGAACAAGAAAGGGAAAAACAACAAGCGAAAGGGGAATCAAAACTCGGAATCATCTAAGAAGCAACAAACGGCGACTGTTGATGCTGCAACCAAATCTACCACCACACCACATGCTCCAGCCTCATCCACGCCTAATGCTCCAAAGCAGTATTCAAGAAATCTTCCCAAATGTAACAAATGCAACTTCCACCATCAGGGGGAATGCAGAGAGATGATTTGCACAAGGTGCAACCAGAAAGGCCATACAGCAAAGTATTGTAGAACTCAGCTTCAACAAAACCAGGTGCCAAACAACAACAACAACAACAACCAGAACAACAATAACAACAACACCAATGATGGGGCCAGTTATACCTGTTACGGATGTGGGAAAACCGGGCATTTCAGGCGTAATTTCCCCAACACAAACAATCAAGGGGCAGGAACAGCAGGGAGAGTACAGACAATGGGTCAGGGTGAAGAAGTGCAGGACCCAGCCGTTGTCACCGGTACGTTCCTACTTAATAACTAATACGCATGCATTTTGTTTGATAGTGGGACAGAACAGAGTTTTGTGAGTAATAAGTTCAAACATTTGCTAAAACAACAACCCCAGAAGCTCAATGAAACCTTCACGGTGGAAATGGCTAATGGGAAAACAGAATCAGCTAAGGAAATCTATGTAGGGTGCACGATAACATTAAACAACCACACTTTCCAAATAGATTTGATGCCTGCAAATATTAGGAGTTTTGATGTGATAATTGGCATGGATTGGTTAAGCCCCCATCATGTCGATATTATGTGTCACGAGAAGGCCGTTCGCCTTCATCTTCCCAACCACGAAACCTTAATAATCTATGGAGATAAACCCGGCGCAAACCTTCGCCTTATCTCGTGTATCAAGGCATAAAAGTGTCTACAAAAGAAGAACTACGCATTCCTTGCTCATGTGGTGGATAAAACCAAAGAGGAAGTGAACATTCAAAACATTCCAGTGGCATGTGACTTCCCGGATGTGTTTCCAGAAAATCTTTCGGGAATACCCCCAGAAAGGCAATTTGAATTCCGAATCGACCTAGTGCTTGGAGCCACTCCGATCGCCAAATCACCCTATAGGTTGGCTCCTACCGAAATGCAAGAATTGTCAAGCCAACTGAGTGAACTCCTGGATAAAGGATTCATAAGACCAAGCTTCTATCTATGGGGAGCTCTAGTTCTTTTCGTTAAAAAGAAAGACGGATCCTTCAGGATGTGCATTGACTATAGAGAATTAAATAAGCTCACCGTCAAAATCCGGTATCCACTTCCCCGAATCGATGATCTATTTGACTAGCTTCAAGGGGCTAGTTACTTTTCAAAGATAGATCTGAGATCCGGTTATCATCAACTCAAAGTCCGAGATGAGGACATTCCTAAGACTGCTTTCCGAACTCGTTATGGCCATTATGAATTCGTCGTGATGCCCTTCGGTCTAAAAAATTCCCCCGCTGTATTTATGGACCTTATGAATCGAGTCTGCCGCCCATTTCTTGACAGTTTTGTAATCGTTTTCATCGATGATATTCTCGTGTACTCGCGAAGCGAAGAAGATCATAGCCAACATCTCCGACAAATCTTAGAGACCCTGCGGGCTGAAAAGTTGTATGTGAAACTCTCAAAGTGTGATTTTTGGCTCCGCAGTGTAAATTTCTTGGGTCATGTTGTCAGCAAGGAAGGAATCCATGTAGATCCCTCCAAGGTCAAAGCCATTGAAGGCTGGGCAATTCCGACAACGCCAACAAAAATTCGCCAATTCTTAGGTCTTGCAGGCTACTACCGAAGGTTCATTCAGAACTTTTCCAAGATAGCCAAACCTCTCACCATATTGACACAAAAGGGCGTACCTTTCAACTGGACTGAGAAGCAAGAGATTGTCTTCCAAACCTTGAAGCAAGCCCTCTGTAGTGCTCCAGTGCTATCCTTACCAGAGGGAACCGAAGACTTCGTAGTTTACTGTGATGCTTTGAACCAAGGTTTAGGTTGTGTCCTTATGCAACACGGGAAGGTAATTGCATGTGCATCCAGACAACTGAAAACTCATGAAGTAAATTATACCATGCATGATCTGGAACAAGAGGCTGTGGTCTTCACCTTGAAAAATTAGAGGCACTACCTATATGGTACCAAGTGCACCATCTTTACAGACCACAAAAGCCTCCAACACATTCTAAATCAAAAGGAACTGAACATGAGGCAGCGAAGATGGGTTGAACTGTTAAATGATTATGAGTGTGAGATCAAATACCATCCAGGCAAGGCTAACGTGGTAGCCGATGCCCTGGGCCGAAAGGAGTACTCAAGTCGACGCGTGAAGACTCTATCAATCACCATCCAATCTCATCTAGCCTCACAGATCAAGGAAGCCCAATTGGACGCATTGAAGCCGGAGAATGTCGTTACTGAATCACTGCGTGGAATGGATAAGGAACTTGAAGTTAAAGAAGACGGAACTCGCTACTTCATGAATGGAATCTGGGTTCCCAAGATTGGGGGATTCAGAGAAGTAGTCATGCATGAAGCCCACAAGACGTGATATTCTATTCATCCGGGGTCAGATAAGATGTATCTGGATATCAAGCAACATTATTGGTGGCCTAATATGAAGGCAGAGATAGCCACTTTCATGGGCAAGTGTCTTACTTGCGCCAAAGTGAAAGTGGAATACCAAAAGCCCTCGGGATTATTGCAACAACCAGTGATACCCGAGTGGAAATGGGAAAGGATTACTATGGACTTCGTGACCAAATTACCAAAGACAGCAGACGGATTAGATGCTATCTGGGTGATCGTCGATAGATTAACAAAATCCGCTCATTTACTACCAATAAAAGAATCCTACAAGATGGAAACACTGACCCGAATCTACATCAAGGAGATCGTGAGACTCCATGGAGTGTCAGTGTCTATTATCTCGGATCGAGATAGTAGGTTCACTTCAAGATTCTGGCAATCTCTTCAAAAGGCAATGGGAACACAGCCAGATATGAGCACTGCCTATCACCCACAGACGGATGGTCAAAGCGAGTGTACAATCCAGACATTTGAGGATATGCTCCGAGCTTGCATGATTGACATCGGCAAGTCATGGGATGTTCACTTGCCTCTAATCGAATTTTCCTACAACAACAGCTATTACACGAGCATCAAGCTTGCTCCTTACGAGGCTCTCTACGGGCGTAAATGTAGATCACCCCTATGCTGGGCCGAGGTAGGCGACACCCAACTAGCAAAAGGGAAAACACCAGCCAGTGTCTCACAGGACCAGAAATCATCCGTGAAACGACTGAAAAGATAATCCAAATCAAAGCTCGACTTCAAGCGTCGCGAGACCGATAGAAGAGCTATGTTGACAAGAGGCAGAAGCCGTTAGAATTTCAAGTCGGGGATCGCGTGTTACTAAAGGTCTCTCCTTGGAAAGGAATGATCTGCTTTGGGAAATGGGGAAAACTGAACCCGCGATACATTGGACCGTTCGAGATTCTTGCCCGGATTGGTCTAGTGGCTTACAAGCTGCAGCTACCCGCCGAGCTCAGCAACATACACCCCGTGTTTCACGTCTCAAATCTGAAAAAGTGCCTATCAGATGAAACTCTTGTCATTCCTATAGAAGAGATTAGATCAACGAGAATCTCCTGTTCGTCGAAGAACCAGTTGGGATATTGGATAGGGAAGTAAAACATACAAAGCAAAGCCGCATTCCGATTGTGAACATTCGATGGAACGCCAAGCGTGGACCGGAATTCACATGGGAACGCGAAGATCAAACGAAGCAGAAGTACCCTCACTTATTTTCGCTTTCATAATTCTAGTTTTCGAAAGAATTTCGGGACGAAATTCCTTCTAACGGGGGGATGATGTCACAACTAGCATTATAGCTAGGAAAATTCTATTCTTATGAAATTATTCAACTATTGTAAAGCATGTACTCTAAGTGAATATCAATCAATGCCCATTTAAATACATCTTTTATGTTCAATTAAGGGTTGAAAACCCTAGAGATCCAAGTTCAAGTTCTTTATGGGCTAGGATTTCCTTATTGGGCCTAATGGACCAATAAACATTCAATTCAACTATATTGGGCTTAGAAACCCTATTTGGATTCTGAATGGACCCAATACATTAACTATAACATTTTGGGCCATTTGGGCCTAGAATGATTCATTCTAACCCTAATAGACCATAAAACCCATTCTTTTATGCCATTTGGGCCGTGAACTACCCTAAAGGCCCAATGGGCCGAAAATTTTCTCTATGGGCCTCATGATTTCGAACAAGCCAAGAGATTGAGCCCAATGCTATTTTCTTTCACTTAATTTGGCCCATTTTCGGCCCATGTGTGTGTAAAAAAAAAGAGAAAATGGATAATTAACTTAAACCATGCCACCTCATTTTTGTTTAGAGGATATCTAGGCATTTATTCATCATGTAACCAAGCACTCTCATGTTTCCATGCACTCCTCTCCCCTCTCTCTTTATCTCTCGGCCGAGAAGAGCACACACACACACACACACTTCACTTGCAATGTTTCTTTCAAATAATTTCTCAAACATACTCTCAAGAACCTCTCCAACTTTCTCTACATTTTCAAGATTTAGTGTTGTTTCAACAAGGTTTTCACTAATATCATCAATCCTTGGTAAGATCTTGTACACTTAAGTTGGATTACTTCATTCTTTAGCTAAATCACTCCTTATCAACATCTATTTTGAGATTTTGCTTCCTAGAACTTCTTAAGTTCGAAATCCACTCAAGAAAGTTGCTAAGGGCCGAAAACTCTTCCATTTCTTCTTCAAAACCGAAACATCAAAGCAAAGGTGAGTTCATACCCCCTTGTTTTCGGTTTTTATATGATTTTTGGGGGAGAATACAAGTAAAATGTGTAGATTTATGAGTTTTATGCATGTCATGTGTGATTTCTTAGTTTATTTTGTAAAAATGTGTTAGATCTCAACACATCTCGACATCTTAAGCAACATTGAGTAAAGATCCATGAACTAAGACACCTCATACATCATATTATCAAGTTAAAAGTGTTTACATGTTTAAGATATGAAAATCTAAAGCAAAAATCTTGGTAAGGGTCATATTTGTAAAGAAACAAAAGATAAGGGCAAAAAATGACATTTACGGTTTTATAAGGATCAAATAGGTCATACTTATATAAAAATGGGTTTTTATGATAACCCTACTTTTCAAAGGGCCAAAAGTGTAAATTTTAGCCTAATGGGCTTAATATTTAGGCCTCACGGTTTTGGGCCCAAATTTGCGAAAAATAAGAGTTTTGGAGTTAAAAATGTCATTTGATCAAAGTTTGAGCCATGAATGTAAATAAGCCGAAACTAGGGGTGAAAATAATATTTATTTCTAAATTGGGCTAAAAATGCAAAGTTTTTGGAAATTAGGCCAAAAATGTAAAATTCACGAAAAATGGGTCAAAAGTGTAGTTTTCTGCAAAAACGGGCTGAAAACGCCAATACATGTATTTTTGGGTCAAATTTGTCAATTATTAAACATTTGGGCCGAAAATATAGAACTTTATAAATTAATGGGCTAAAATGTTATTTTTAACTAAAATAGACCAAAAATGACATTTTTGTGAAATAAGCCTTTAAATGTCTCAAAATTAGTTTTAAGAGGTTTAAAGCACAAGTTTTATTAAAATTAAGTTCAAATTATAGAATTACGACATAACAAACTATACTATAACGAACAAACGAAATACAACAATGGTGCGATTATTGGGCCTAGTAATTGCTATACATGTTTATTGGGCCTTCGTGGTCCAATTACATGTTTATCGGGCCCAATGTATTCATCACATATCTATTGGGCCTAAGTGACGCAATTACATGGTAAATGGGCCTAATTTAGCAATTACATGTTAGTGGGCCTTAGTGACCCATTTACATGCTAATTTAGCCTAGAAATAACTTACACGTTTAATGGGCCATAGTTGCCTTTTCTTCATGTTTGTTGGGCCTTATCTTATCATTTCATACATTATCTAGTGATCGGACTTCTAAATACATATAACATTATACAAATTCGTGTGAATACAAATGGGATCTAGTGAGACGTGTCGGTTGACAACACTGAGTGTATGGCCGTAGCTTGTTGTTATACTCAAAGTCTCCTGGAGGGAGAGCGAGAGTTTGTGTATAGATCTATACGGGGGTGACTCCCCCACACCTGAGCTGTTCACTACAGTTAGACTAGGCCTGTCTAGGGTGACAAAACCTTGAACGAAAATCCGGCATTTGGAAAAATGCCAAGACAGGCTAATCAGTCACTATCATGTATGGTTATAACGACTCATATAGAGATCCATTCCCATTAAGACATTACGGAAAATTAAAAACTCGTAAGTCATAATGATACAAAACATTTCTACAATGCAAGGACCGTGACATTTTTATAAATAAGAAAATATCGGATTTTCCGGGGAAATACTATTATTCAAATACTATTTACATACAACAGAAAGAATACAAAGAAATTTGAACTGTATTTCTATATGATAGTTCTATGAAATTTACACATGCATTTATACTCGATTTTCACATCATTTTTCGGACATTTTACAGAAAATATCGGATTTTCTGGGTTTACAAAAGATACAAAGACTTTTATTCAAACATGCTTATGAACTCACTAACATTATATATGTTGACCGTTTTCAAAATAACTTGTATTCTCAGGTAATCGTTAAGATGAAGAATCGTCGACAGTATTTTGGGATTTCTTTAATGCATATGTCACTTTTCGTACAACTTATGTCTTCGGATTATGTAATGTAAAACAATGTACTTGATGTGAACAATGTCAGTTGTTATATGTAACGTTGGTGACGATTGTGTTATGTTTCATGTATATTCATTGTGATGATATTTCAATTGATAGTCACACGAGCCCCCGGACGTTTCCGCCGTCTGGTTCGGGGGTGTGACTCCATTGATATAAAGACAGTCGAGAACGGATATCTTCTGAAAAAAGCTATGAATTATATTCGGGTGGCTAAGACAATTAAAAAATAAATAATAAAAATATAGTGCGAATTAGCCGACGGAGTCTAAAGGAAAGCTGTAGACCCGTCGATAGCTACGCCTGGATATAAAATATATCAAGAACGGAGCTCAAATTAAGAAGAAATGAATTTTTGAAGAAAATTTGAGGATGTCATAGCTGGTATCAGAGCATTAGTTTAAGCGAACTAGGAATTTTAGAGAATTTCTAAACTTAAACTTGGAATGCTAAGCAATGATTGTGAGGTGTATGTGTCTATTTTACTTTAGGCAGTATGCCTGAATTTACAAAAGCACTAGAATACTTAGGGAATGTATCTTAATTCCTATTATGTGTTAAATGATTTATATGATAGCATGCTATAGGAAGATGGCTTAAGTTCTAGAATATATATATATATATATATATATATATATATATATATATATATATATATATATATATATATGTATGTATGTATGTATGTATGTATGTATGTATGTATGTATAATAATAATAATAATAATAATAATAATAATAATAATAATAATAATAATAATAATAAGTAAATTATTACTAAAGAGATGCACAAACCCAGGATCCGATCCTATCCGATCCGGTCAACAATCCGATCCGGTCAAATCCAATCCGGTCAACAATTCGATCCAGCCATATCCGATCCGGATCCGGTCAAAATCCAATCCAAATCTGGTCAACAATCCGAATCCGATTTGAAACCGGTTTGATCCGGATTTTTTTAGGTTTTACCAGATTTGTCGACGGTTTAAGAACCGTTTTTGTAGAATCGGTTTGTGATCCGGGGGTAAATCCGATTTCGAGTCCGAAAAGTCAAACCGGTTTAAGTCCGTTCACCGGTTTAATCCGATCCGGTTTGGTCAAAACTGGTTTTGACCGAAACCGGTTTTCGGAGCGGATCGGTTTCATTTCGAGGATCCGGTTTTTGTGTGCACCTCTAATTACTATATTAAAATACTCGAACCTTTGGATATAGAACGACATGAAAATCACTAGTATCTGCTCAGTTCCCAATGGATGATGTTCGGTTGATGATGAAAAACATGCTAGATCAAAAAGGCATGAGTTTATGGAACTCTTAACCCAATGGCTAGCTAATGCTAGGGGTGGAGTACCGATGGTCAACGAACCAATAGCCATTGAATGAGTCAACAATGGGCTATTTCCCTCTCATCCAACAACAAATCAGGAAGGGAACGATGACTCAGAAAGTCATCAAGGACCATTCCCTCCTCCGGAAGACTTAGATATTCAGAGGAGTAATGAGCCTAAAGGCTACTGCAAGTATAAGGACTTTACAACTTGCAAGATATCATCCTTTAGTTGGAAAGAGGATCCAATAGAAGTCATGGACTAGATTTCAGAAATGGAGCTAGCCTTCATAACCTGCGGTTGCATGGGAAAGTTGCAGACCACCTACGCTGTGAGACAATTCAAGGGTGTAGCAATTCATTGGTGGAATACATTAGGAAAAATATTGAGTCCTAACAAGCCTCTGCAACTGATATGGGAAGATTTCTTGACCCACTTCAAATGCAGGTTCTGCTCAACAAAAAGTATGTTAGAGTTAGAGAGTCAACTCCTAACATTGAAGAAGGGCATCATGTATGTTGAAGAGTACGCTAATGCTTTCACTGATAAAATGGAATTTGCCTTGTGTGGTCCCCAATGAATTATCCAAAATTAATAGGTACTCCAAGGGATTACCATGGGAGTATTATGTGGCGGTTAAGCAGGCACATACTTTTGGGGCAGCCATCTGTGCTGCAAGGTCAGTGGAACACATGATCAAGAGGAGAACTGCCGACAAAACTAAAGTTGGCGAGAAAAGGAAAGTTGGAGGACTTTTAAAGTTCGATAAGAAGAGTAAAATCTTGAAGTCAAGGGATCAGAAGTTTGGGGGCAGCGAACAAAGTGGTGTGACAAGTGCCGAAGGAAGTACTTCGGGAAATGCACTAAAGAAGTGAGATGTTTCAAATGTGGAAGATTGGTCACTATGCTAAAGAATAGACAGCCAAGAAAGAAGTGTGCTTTAAATGTGGTGATGAAGGACACTTCAAGCAAGACTACCCAAAGATGGAAGGAGCTACAAAGCCAAATGTGCCGCCAATGTCAAATGCTAGAGCATACCACATGATACTTGATGAGGAAGTGAGAGGGCCGGAAATCGGAGCTGCTTGTCGGGTGTACTTGAATGAATGTGTCATTCTAGTAATATATTATGTAGAATAATGTAAAAGGCGTAATATATGATAAGTTGGAATAACAATGTAATCATCTAAGAAGCAATATAATTTCCTAAATTATACTTTTTAGTATGTTAAGTTTTTGTGTGTCTTTCTTTTATGGTAACTGGGAAACAATACTTAGGACGAGTATAAGTTGGTCTGAAAGGTAGTAGAGGCCTACACTACCCGAAGCACATGGATTGCACTTGGATCCGGGAAAGTCACAAGGTTACTATGTCTATAAGTAGTTGATCTATTTTGTTTATTTCCATCATTACCTTTGTTTACGTAACAACTACGAAGATAAATATTATTCCTACCTTAGTAGAAATAGAAAATCGAGTCGGACTATTATAAAAGCTACAAAGTGAGTTACTCGGTTTAGAGAACCACGGTCGATGTAGCATCCGAAATTACTCAAGAGATTGAATGGAAGGGAAATCAAAGCAATCAGCAGAAGTATCACAATCGTCGTTAAGACTAAGCAGCCAACAACTAGAAACTCTACCTACAAGAAGGTTGTTATACCATATTAGAACATGAAGGTAGGTATCCTTCATGCAAGATTCTGACTAAAAGATACCTGGGTCTAGCCATTAGATTATGCGATGGAATGTCATTAAAGCGCAACCTATCGATCTATTATGGTAGTCAAAGTAATGACCTATTCATAGATCAAGCCCGTTTGAGTTACAGAAAAAGTCTCTGATAAAGATCAAGCTTGAAACTCGAAGGTTAGGAATTAAGGTCTAACGGAGAATGACGGGTGGATGTTTAACACTCGCAGATTCGAGCTAGTCAATTTAGAGATAATAAGCGTTAAAAATGACTTTTAGATAGAATATTATTTATGACAAATAATCTTAAAAAAAATTATAGTATATGTAACAACGATTCCGGAGATATAAGGAACGCTGAAATCCGACTTATAACAAAGAAATTGTGACCCGTTGAAATTTCACGGTGTAAACCGGCACGACTCTACATAATGTAAAAAGTAAATTTTTAATAAACTAATTTTTAGCCTTAGTGAATTAAATGAAAGTTGTATTAGTCGTCAAACCGAGAGCATTCACATAAAGAACGTCTAAATTTGACTTCGTTAGAGGAAGTTATGATATTTCTAAGATTCAGTGTAACAATATACAACTCAAAAATCGAATTTTAGATCGGTAGATTTTTAGTCGAAACAATCTAAACGAGATTTGAAGATCTCGTTAATAAGAATTCAACGATAAAAAGACAGTCGAAAACAGACGTCGGATGACAAAGTTATGAATTTTTAACAAACTTTAACAATCTAAATCTATCACTCCCTTGTGATTCAACTTCTCTTTCTATAGTTTTAGTACAGTAAGGTGAGCACAGAAGTGCTACAAGAATCTTTTTAGAAGAAAGATTCAGCGACGAAGTTTGACCACGGAGTTCTAAGTTTTCGCTAGAAACCTTGTAGGTTGAGCTACACCTATTACGCTTTGAGTGTAACTTATGTTTAACTTCAGTATTATTATTATGAACCTATAAAGAAGATTTATCAGTGATTCCAAGTCATTATATTGATTGATCTACTTACGGGGATGACAACAAGGCCAGATTTAGTGAGATGTTTAAAGTGGGATTTTCAAACAATATATTTTATATTTACCAAACGGACCCTACCTCTGATATGATCTTACCTGGTTGTCTCTTATCATCTATAGACATGAAGACTTTGAATTAATGATGAATCTAGACTAATAATTAGTCGTAAGAAATATTAGACTAAGACTTAGTGTTAATGATACTAGGTTATGTTAAAGGAAAAGACAATTGCTAGAAGCGAAGCGCTGTCCGAGTTTTGAGTCATCACTTTAACAAGTGAGTGCATAGTTACTTTCTTATTTCACATATATATGAAGTATTTAAGACAAATTGCATGCTATATGTGCATTTTATCTGTGTTCTTGATATCTATGCTAGATGAACGATTTATACATGTTTTACTTGATTTAAACTGTGTATGTATTTTTATACCAATGAATATACTTGGTAGAAATGGTTAAATAAAAGATGATATAGATGAAAAGAGATGAAAGATGAAAGACATGAATAGAGGCCTTGATTTTAAAGATGATTCTGTCATCTAACAGAGTATAGATGACGAGTTCTTAGACAGTCCAGTGGAACGTTGGCAGGCTCGCAACCGCTAGGTGTTTTTGAACTAAGTGTTCACCAGGTGTACTCCACCCCCCCCCCCATGGTTTCCTTACTGCCATATATTTCTAAGGTAGCCCCTAAGCATTATTTTCTATCCTAAAGATAATCCTTAGGATAGGTCCCTGTAGATATATGTTTTAGGGACAAAGAGTGAGGATAACGGGAATGGGTAATCGGGTTGAATGATTTGATGAAAATAAAGAATTTAATTATTATGGGTTGAAAACCCAATGAGCTCACCAGGCTCCCAAGCCTGACTCACTTTGTTTCTTGTATTATAGGCAGTGGCATAAGAGCACAACTGTGATGATCAGATAAGAGATTTATGGATTATAGGCCAGTAGAATAATAGATGTTTTTAAGGCCTGTACTATTTCCATTTATGCTTATGTACTATATTGACGATGACATCCCAATGTTTTAATATAATTAAAATACGTTTCTTATGAAATGCTTTGATAATATCTTCATCATATTTTGGGAACAAATTCTGCAATATTATTCTTCAAGAGGAACTTTGATTTTTAAATAAAGCATAAACAAATTGTTCTTTTCTGGACGTGAAATTCGGGATGTCAAAGTTGGTTTTAGAGCATTAAAACTTAGAATTCTAAGCGATGATTGTGAGATGAATGTCTGGTATATTTAGGAAGTATGCCAGAATAGACATGAGTACTAGCTTATTTAGGGAAGATGCCAAAATTTCTTTTATGTGCTAAATGATTTATGTATAGCTATAAAATGCCTTATGATGCTATTATTTGATTGGATCTATGGTCTATCGCTGACCGGATCTGGAAACTTTATGAGTTCAGAATTCTAAACGTTTAATTACGGTATTAGAACTGGCATAGAACTTTTCGAAGTGATAAGGAGATTTATACATCTATCATAAATAAAGCTTTCCCTACCATAATTCTCGTCACTGTACATTGAACACCTGGTTTGGTGTATAGATCCACATGGTGAGAACTCGTAGTGGATTAGGAAACAATAATGGAAACCAACAACTTGATTCATGAGTAATTGAGTGTGCACCAGAGGTAGCAGCTACACCCAAGCCAATCACAATAGCAGGAGTACAACAAAATAATGCAGATGATGTTGGATCGTCAGTTGAAAGAGACAAGGCGCCTACTTCAATAGAATATGGACGAACCTACTGTAGATGTTGTGCCACTTGAGTTGAACGCAGAACAGTCTGAGGAGGGAAATTACAACCGGATTGTTAGCCAAGATGAGCCAAGAGTGGTTAGAAGGAACCGACCAAATGAAGGAGATGATGGACATGGATGCAAGTATAAGGACTTCATGGCATCCAAACCACCGAGTCTTTCTGGAAGCCCAACACTAGTGGAAGTCATGGACTGGGTCTCTGAGATAGAGATGGTGTTTGATAGTTGTGACTGCATCAACAAGCAGAAGACCGTTCTCGTGGCCAGACAATTGAAGATAGGAGTATTAAGCTGGTGGAAGTTACTAGCTGACACCATGCCCAAGGGAGAAGCTAGAAAGTTGTCTTGGGAAGACTTTTGGTGCAACTTAAAATGCAGTACTACTCTGAGCAGGATCTTATGGAGATTAATAACGAACTCCAGAACCTGAAAAAGGAAAAAATGAGCGTCAACGAGTATGTCGCAAGTTCTATAGAGAAAATGAAGCTTCTTCCTTACTTTGTTCCAACTAAACTCTCCATTGTTAACAAGTTGGCTAATGGATTTCCAGTGGACTTTGGTCTAATGGTCAAACAAGCAACCACTTTGAAGGTCGCCATCTAGGCAGCCAAGAACGTGGAGACCCAATTAATGGAAAAGGGTTTGGAGAGAGCGGAGGTAGGAGATAAAAGGAAGTTTGAGGGATCTTCAAGGTGAAACGACCCAAAAATCACAACAAATTTAAACTTAAAAAAAAAACCCATAGTCATAAAATGTTTACAAAATCATTGTTTCAAAATTGTTTATCAACATCAGAGTATATCAAGATCATAAAGCCATAAAAACAGAGGATGTGTATGGTCACGCCTTCACCTTGTCACGATCATCAGAAGTACCAAAAACCATAAACAAAAACTGTAAGCCAAAACTTCGTGAGTTCTCCAAAAGTATCACCACATACAACCTATCAAACAGCAACATGCATAAATGAGCCTTCAGCTTCACTGGACCGGCTCATAGGGCCTACAACCTATCTGGACTGCTCCCGAGCCTTCAGCATGATTGGACCGTGTCGCAGGGCCTACAGCCTATCCGGACCACTCGTCGGGCTTTCGGCCTGAATGGACAGCCTCGCAGGGCCTACAGTCTATCCAGACTATCGTGGGTATCTTGGCCTTCAGAACAAAGCAGCACCGCCTCAACCCAACCAACCATAACATGTCGACATACACATAACAGATAAACATATAACCAGACATCAGACAAATAGATAGATATACAGATCACTACCACATGCTAACATCCTATATACCAGGATACCGATCTAACAGATCTCTACAGCATAATAACATACTATCATATAAAAAGGATATCCAATCCACTGGGCTGGCCGTGGTGCCTTCAACCCCTAAGTACAGTGAGGAAGACTCACCTCACAGTTTGAAGAAATCCTAAATGATCACTGCTCCAAATACCGGCTGTACAGGTCTCCTATTCTACAGATAGCGACCAAGATTCCATTATTGCTCAAATAACCAAAATACCCCTAAGTCAACTTGGTCAAAGTTAGCAAGTCAATGGATTCAACACAACTTAGTCAACTCAAGCTTTGTACGCGGGGCGTACTCCGAAGGTATGTTGGGCATACTCAATTCTTGACCGCAGTCAGGATGGTTTACCATGTACGCATTGCGTATCCAGGTTATGCAGGGCGTACGGCCAGACTTCCTAAATCTTCATTAAGAGCTTAATTCCCTTAACTTTTATGTCCATTCTTTAGATCCAAGGCCAAAATACTACTAAGAGTCATGAAGTTTCCAACTTTATGACTTTGCATGTCCATTGGGTCCCCCAAAACCGCAAAGTACAACATCTTAATGCATTAAGACCTTCTATAGAGTGCATTGAGCAAAACCAACCATCAAGTCCACATTTTTATGACTTAAGACCCTTCCTAAGGTCTGAAAGGACGACTTAATGGGTCAAGAACATGCTATTCTCAAGAATCACCATTTTGGGGAGAAAAAGTGCTTTAAAGGAGGAAATGACTAGATCTACAAGATGGAGTGATCAAGATGCAAACTTTTTACCTTCTGGAGCTTGCAAACAAGAAGAAAATCTCAGATCCAAGGTGCTTCCCAAACTCTAAGCTCTTCCCACCACTCTCTTCTTCTTCAAGAACACTTCTAAACACTCCAAAGGCTCTAAAGGTGCACTCTTTCACTTAGGGTTTGATTGGAGTCGACTTTCATAGAGGGAGGTTGAATATGAATAAGAATGGGATGTGAGGCTATAATAAGGTTTAAATATGACCCAAACCCTAAAAATTAGGGTTTGCGTGATCCTCACGTACGCCCCACGTACAATATGTACGCCTAGAGTACTAGGGCGCACTCTTGTACGCTTAGCGTACACAACATACGCTCAGTGTACTACACAATGGCCAAAATTACCATATTGCCACTATGGGCCATTATGCAAATCGTTTTTCAATCCCAAGGGCCAAGATGCAATATTACTCAAACATGGGATCAAAACTGGAAGTACCTTGACATGGGGATGTTACAGTTCTCCCCCATTTGAACTTGACTTCGTCCTTGAAGTGGGCTGTCGCAAATAACTCAGGATAATGCTCCCGCATCTCAGCCTTTAGCTCCCATGTCCACTCGAAGCCTCTCTGATGTTGCCATTAAACCTTTACCAAAGGTATCTCCTAGTTGTGCAGGACCTTCATCTTTCTTTCCAAAATAGACACCGGCCTCTCAATATAACTCAGGCGCTCATCGACCGAAATATCATCCAAAGTAACCACTGCCTCACCGTCCATCACACACTTTCGCAACTAAGAGACATGGAAAGTGTTGTGGATCTCACTGAGCTCACTCGACAAATCCAACCGGTATCATATCCTTCCAAGGTGAGACCTTCAGTAATACCATATCGCCGACCTGAAATTCCGACTCTGATCGGCATCGGTCGATATACCTCTTCTGTCGAGTCTGAGCTGTGTGCAGTCTCTGGCTGATCTGTTAAAGAAGCTCCATGATCTGAAGGATCACTTCGGTCCTTCCGATGACCCTATGACCAATCTCTCCCCAACATATCGTGGTATGACACATCCATCCACACAAAAGCTCAAAAGGTGTGGCACCAATGTTGTAGTGGTAGCTATTGTTGTAGGAAAACTCCGTAAGAGGTAGATAGGAATCCCAACTCCCACCGAAATCTATGATATTAGGCCGCAACATATCCTCAAGGTTCTGGATGGCCGGCTCACTCTGGCCGTCGGTCTGCGGGTGATAAGCCATGCTGAAATGTAGACTCGTGGCCAGTTCCTTATGGAACTTCTGATGGGTTTTGAGCATTCTAACACTCCTATGGTGTACATGCAACCCTAGAAACCTTGGATCTATGTTTTACTAAGATACATGTAAATTTGATTTTTCCAAGGTTCTTAACCTAACTAGCATGGTATGGGGAACTTGAAACATAAAAGCTAGTAGAAGAACATACCTTTCTTGTTGCTTGGATTCCTTAAGAACTTTATGAGCCTAGCACCCCAAATGTGATGCCTCAAATGTTTCACACAACACCACAACTCTTGGAATAACTTTAAGAGAAGCACACTATCACTCAAAATCGGCTAGCCCTCATTGTTCTAGTCTTAGTGCCGATTTTGCTAGCCTATGGGGTCTTTATATAGTGTGTCACAAGTAGGGTTACACCATGTAAACCCTAATTGACATGGCTTTTCATTTCCTCCATGATCCATGGGTTTTAACCTCCATGGAGCATCCATGGAGCACCCTGTGGTTTTTAGCCCAATCCAATAAACCATGGATCATTAGCCCACTATATAAGAATGGATGATTTACACAATCAACCACATAGATTTAATTAGTCTCTTTTTGATCACAAAATTAATTCCAAATTAATTCTTGATCAATACTAATTAAATAATATGATTTCATATTAATATATTATAACTTATAATATATTAACAAATCATAAGTGTCCTTCTTCTCATTTTGTCTATCCAATTATCATGATGCCATGCAACCCAAATGGACCATGCCAACCGGGTCAAGTACATACCAGAAATAGTTATGAACTTAGACATCTTATCCAAAAGTCTCACACTTGGATAAGTCTAATAACTATAACTGCAAGTATGACTTCAGGAACCGATCAGCAATTGTAGCTCTTTCAAAGTCTCGCGGAACTAAGATGACCTGCTATTTATGATAAGTGAGCATATAATCCTCTGCTCTCAAGATATCAGTCGGACAAATACATCTCATCGAGGGGCCCAGATATCGCTTTTAATCCTCCAAGGACTAAAAGGAACAAATAAAATTCGACTCATATGCTTGTTCTACTACTTGTTGAATCATACACAAAGGCACGTTTAATAACATCGAGTTACCAATGTGTTTTCGTTCAATCAATGTATAACTAACTCATAGTCAACAACTCATATCTCTAGGTTTGAAGACTTATATGATATTATCGTCTCACGATCACTCGAGATAAATTCCATGAAGTGATACAAGTGAGCGTGGGTTGAATCCAATACTCGAATCACTATTCCAGGAGTACTCATGAACACTACAGCCCCTTTGTCCTAGACAAACTGCAGACCCATTCATGACAGTCTTGCCTCATTACCTACTTCCAAATTATGATCGACTGTGGATGGTTTGAATAATATGATATACCATAACATAATTATTCTGGAAGTCAAAACATGCAAAATTGAAATGATAGTAAACGATTGACAGAAGATAGTAACATTTTACCTATAAATAAATAACAACTTTTATATAATCATCAAATGTCAATTACACTTTACAAATTTCAAAAGCTATCTAATTTCTAAACCTAATATCATCCTTTAGCCCAATGCGCCTAGCATGCTAAAGATGCTTAACCCTACTCAGTCCGTTCGTGAGGGGATCTATTGGGTTCTCATCCGATGATACCCTCTTTGCCACGATGAGTCCTTATTCTATTCGATGTCTAATGAAATGGTATTTTCTGTCGATGTGTCTGGATCTCCCGTGATCCCTTGGTTCCTTGGCTAAGGCAACTGCACTTTCACTATCACAGAAAATCTCCATAGGCTCCTTTATAGTTGGTACTACTCCAAGGTCTACAATGAAGTTCTTCAGCCATATCGCCTCCTTCGCTGCCTCGCTTGCTGCTATGTACTCTGATTCGCAAGTTGAATCAGCCACTGTCTCCTGCTTTGAACTTTTCCAAGTAATTGCTCCTCCATTTAAGGTAAAGACCCAGCCTGACTGAGAGCGGAAATTATCCCTATCAGTCTGGAAGCTAGCATCACTATACCCTAGTACTCTCAAGTCATCACTCCCACCGAGGGTAAGGACCCAGTCCTTAGTCCTCTGCAGGTACTTGAGAAAGTTCTTTATCGCAGTCCAGTGACCCTTGCCAGGGTTCCCCTGATATCTGCTGACCATGCTGAAAGCAAAGGCCACATCAGGATGAGTACAAGTCACAGCATACATGATCCAGCCTACAGCGGAAGCATACGGTACTCGACTCATCTCAGTTATCTCAGCCTCTGTACTCGGGCTCTGAGTCTTACTCAGTATGGCGTTACTCTGGATTGGTAACTCTCCTTTCTTGGAATCCTGCATGCTGAACATATTCATCACCTTATCCAAGTAGGTACTTTGACAAAGTCCAATTAGTCTCTTATTCCTGTCTCTCAAAATCCTTATCCCTAGGATATAGGCAGCTTCTCCAAGGTCCTTCATAGCAAAACACTTCCCCAGCCAGGACTTCACCTCCTGCAGAGTTGGGATGTCATTTCCTGTGAGTAGAATGTCATCCATATATAATACCAAAAAGCTAACTATACTCCCACTAGCCTTGACATATACACAGGACTCATCTTCGCTCCTCGAAAAACCAAACTCTTTGACTTTCTCATCGAGACAAAGATTCTATCTGCGAGGTGCTTGTTTCAATCCATAGATGGATTTCTCAAGCTTACACACTCTATTAGGGTACTTTGTACTGACAAAACCCTCTGGCTGACTTATGTAAACATCCTCAGCCAATTGTCCATTAAGAAAAGCAGTTTTGACATCCATTTGCCATATTTCATAATCATGAAATGCAGCAATATCTAGCATAAACCTAATAGACTTAATCTTCGCTACTGGTGAAAAGGTCTCATCATAGTCAACTCCTGGAGTTTGAGAAAAGACCTTTGCGACCAGTCGCGCCATATAAGTGTGTACATTCCCATCCATTTCGGTCTTCTTCTTGAAGATCCATTTGCATGTGACTGTCTTACGACCTGGTACATTGTCAACCAAGATCCAAACTTGATTGCCATACATGGACTGTATCTCGTTGTCCATAGCCTCTTTCCATTTAGCAGACTCGGGGCCTGCCATGGCTTCTGTGTAGCTGTTAGGTTCATCCAAACTTACCATTGTATTATTACTGATAAGTGTATCACCTTCCACAGTAATATGGAAACCATAGTAATGCTCAGGTGCATTCCTAACTCTCGTGGAACGCCTCAGAGGTACAGGCTCGTCAGTTAGATCAACAGGAGTTTCCTCCTCAGGTTGATTGCTAGGGTTTGAGGTTCCTTCACCACTTGACTCTTGAATTTCTTCAAGGTCAATTGGCCTCCCACTGTTTCCTTGGCTTATGAACTCTCTCTCACGAAAGACTCCTCTCCTTTCCACCACTCACTCTGAGGCTTGAGCTTATCGTGAGTCTCGCGCCTCACGAAAGCCTCGCAACTCCAAATCTTGGTGTGGTCCAAATTGGGAACTTTCCCAGTCCACATCTCGTGAGACGTTTTGGCAACCTTTTTGGTAGGGACTAGATTAAGGATATGGGCGGCAGTCTCTAAGGCATACCCCCAAAATGATATTAGTAGCGAAGCTCGACTCATCATGGAAAGAACCATGTCCAACAAGGTTTGATTACGCCTCTCAGCCACACCATTAAGCTGTGGTGTTCTGGGAGGTGTCAATTGTGATACAATCCCACATTCCTTAAGATAGTCAAGGAACTCTGTACTAAGATACTCACTACCTCGATCGGATCGAAGCATCTTAATGTTCCTGCCCAGCTGATTCTCCACTTCCTATTTAAACTCTTTGAACTTTTCAAAGGTTTCTGACTTATGCTTGATTAAGTAGACATAACCATATCTACTTTAATCATCAGTAAAAGTCATATAGAAGCGGTTAGCGTCCCTTGTGGCGGTTCTAAAGGGTCCACACACATCTGTGTGTACAAGATCCAACAAACCTTCACCCCTAGCACAGGTACCAGGGAAGGGTGATTTTGTCATTTTTCCAAGTAAACAAGATTCACAACTATCATCTGACTTTAGGTCAAATGACTCCAAGACTCCATCCTTTTGGAGTTGGCCTATGCGTTTCTTGCTAACATGTCCAAAATGACAATACCATAATGATGCTTTATCTAAGCTAGTAGAAAAATCAATACACAACACATTATTTCCTAGGTTATCTACAACCGACACAGTTTCATATACACCATCACAAGGTAATGCTTTAATATAAAGAACATTATTATAGAAAGCATTAATACCACCACATTCATTATCAAATGAAAAAGTAAATCCTTGTTTGTACAAACCGTGAAAGGAAATAATATTTCTCGCCATTTCAGACGAGTAACAACATTTATTCAAATCTAATCTTAACCCACTACTTAGCAACAAAGAATAAACTCCAATCTTGGTGACAGGTGAAGCTTTCCTATTCCCCATGATCAAGTTTATCTTTCCATGCTCCATATTCTCACTTCTTCTTAGTCCCTGCAAATCAGAATATATGTGAATACCACAACCTGTATCAAGGACCCAAGAATTAGAATATGGTGAGTTATTAGACAATATAGTGTAAATACTTGCATGGTTGGGTTTCACTTTCCTATCCTTAACATCTTGCAAGTACTTTGGGCAGTTTTGCTTCCAGTGCACCTTTTCATGGCAATAGAAGCATTCAGCCTCTTTAGGATTGGCAGAAGGAGTGACAGAACCACGTTTGGCTCTACTTGAAGAGGAGCCATCAAGAGACTTTCCCTTGGTACCCTTCGAAGGGCTCTTCCTCTTCTTCCCTTTACCTTTCCCGATAGCCAGAATAGGAGCGGTGGTAGGAGTAGGAGTGGTAACAACCGATTTACCTTTAAGACCACTTTCGGTGGTCTTCAAAAGTCCTTGAAGTTTGCTGAACGTGACCTCCTCCTTGTTCATATGATAGGTCATTCGGAATTGATCATAACAAGAAGGTAAGGAGTGCAATATGATATCAATTGCCAACTCCTCAGGGAAGTTCACATTCAACTTCATCAGACGGTCCACAAACCTTTGCATTTTCTACATGTGGCCCGTGATGGGTTCACCATCCTTCATTCGGGTTGTTATCATGGAGGAGATTATTTCATATCGCTCTAGACGAGCACTCTGATGGTATCTTTCCATCAGATCCTGGTGCATCTCAAAAGGATAGAAGTCCTCATAGGACTTTTGGAGCTCGGCTGTCATCGTGGCCAGCATGATACATGCCACTTTAGTGGCATCTCTCTCATGAGTCCTGAAGTCAGCGGTCTCCTATGGAGTAGCAGAAGACTCATCAAGTTCCTTCAGCTCCTTGTCGAGGACATATTCTTTGTCCTCATAGTGAGTGACCATCCGTATGTTCCTAATCCAATCATTGAAATTAGTCTCATCAAAGATGACTCTCCCACAAAGGTTCATGAGAGAGAAGGAGCCGGTAGGGTTTGAGCCAGAAGCAGCATTGTTGGAAGACATCTGAAACGGAAGAAAGACAAGTTTAGATTAGATATATAGATAGTCCTTAATAAGACATCCAAATGTAATATTAAGGCTAGGACCCAACACAATATTTTATAACTTAGAAGAGGGATGTCGTAATCCAAGCTATAAAATATTTGAAGGTAGGTTAATGACGATTCACCAATTTCCACCATGAAAACGAAATGTATCATTAGGTTTTAATTGGTTTTGAAACTCCTAGATTCTTTTGAGATTCATTGAAATTTTCAATGGCATGTTTCAATCTCGATTGTGCTCTTGAAGTTTTATGACTGGGATGCCGAGGATCACAAAACAAGGTGTGAATAACCATGCAAATTAACTTCGTACTCTTAATGTTTATCACCTAATCGATGTGTCGGTTAACCACACGTGCTCCACCGATCTATGATAAACCTTAAGCCACCATTTGCCAACCTTGTTAAATCCAAGTTAGTGTGTCGGTTAGCCACACACGCTCCACTAACGACGTAAGCAAGGTGCAAAGTGTAATTTCATGGGTTAGCACCAAATTCACATTTTCCTAAAGTAACTAAGATTGGGAATTTATAAAACATTTAGTTACTTTATAATCATTATACTTTTAATGAGAATTAAAGTCATTCTCCTACCCATTCGGCTAACGACCCTTCACCAGTCAAGGAAGCGGTGGGTGAGAGTGGACACCCATTAAGCTGCCATTTTATAGGCAACAACCTTATACCCCCCTTATAGACCGGCTTCGTGAATGAGGCCTACTAACGGTAAAACGACTTGATCTTATATATATATATATATATATATATATATATATATATATATATATATATATATATATATATATATATATATATATATTATTAACTTAAAATACTATAAGTATAAGGGTTGATATTTAACTTTTAAAATTCTAGGGGTTGGAACTAAAGTTTTCTAAAGTGACTTTACATGTTCCAAAACTTGAGGGCAAGTTTTGTAACTATTCAAAACTTTTCAACTTCATAACTTATGAGTTAATGGTTTATTAAAATGAAGACTCTTCATTTTATGTAACCTATGTGTTCTTTAATGGACTTTAAAAGAAAAGACTTTTGGTAATCCATAACTTGAGGACAAATTATGGACTCCATTAAAAACATTTAGATCAAGAACTAATCTAACAAACAATTTGCAAATAATTCCTATGATCTACCAAACTCATAAGTGTATGAACATTCATATCAACAATTTCAAGAATCATATAAACACATATAAAACTTGAAATTATGATAATAACCATTGAAAATGGAGTAGCATAATCATTACCACACCAAAATCAGGTTTTACAAGTCCAAAACAGTTTAGGGTAATGATTCTAGTCCATTTCCAGCAGCAAAACTCAAAAAACTGCACATAGGGCCTTCTACTCGTCGAGTGCAAGAACCTACTCGACAAGTAGGATGCTTTTACACTTGGACTCGTCGAGTCCCCCCATGGACTCGGCGAGTCCACTGAACAGATTGCAGATTTTTCGATTTTCTTCAACAATTTGCATCAAGTATCAAGAAAACAAGCCCAGGCTCTGATACCACTGATAGGTTTTGAGCATTCTAACACTCCTATGGTGTACATGCAACCCTAGAAACCGTGGATCTATATTTTACTAACATGCATGCAAATTTGATTTTTCCAAGGTTCTTAACCTAACTAGCATGGTATGGGGAACTTAAAACATAAAAGCTAGTAGAAGAACATACCCTTCTTGTTGCTTGGATTCTTTAAGAACTTTGTGAGCCAAGCACCCCAAATGTGATGCCTCAAATGTTTCACACAACACCACAACTCTTGGAATAACTTTGAGAGAAGCACACTATCACTCAAAATCGGCTAGCCCTCCTTGTTCTAGTCTTAGTGCCGATTTTGCTAGCCTATGGGGTCTTTATATAGTGTGTCACAAGAAGGGTTACACCATGTAAACCCTAATTGACATGGCTTTTCATTTCCTCCATGATCCATGGGTTTTAACCTCCATGGAGCATCCATGGAGCACCCTATGGGTTTTAGCCCAATCCAATAAACCATGGATCATTAGCCCACTATATAAGAATGGATGATTTACACAATCAACCCCATATATTTAATTAGTCTCTTTTTGATCACAAAATTAATTCCAAATTATCCTTGATCAATAATAATTAAATAATATGATTTCATATTAATATATTATAACTTATAATATATTAACAAATCATAAGTGTCCTTCTTCTCATTTTGTCTATCCAATTATCATGATGCCATGCAACCCAAATGGACCATGCCAACCGGGTCAAGTACATACCAGAAATAGTTATGGACTTAGACACCTTATCCAACAACATCTGCCAGAAGCGGGAAGTGAATCGAACATCTGGGTCTGAAACAGTGGAGTACAGAAACCCATGACGAGCAACAATCTTCCGGACATACACATCGGCGAACGTTTCGGCCGAAGAGCTCTCTAGGATGGCCAAAAAGTGGGCACTCTTGGTCAGTCGATCCATAATGAGACATATAATTAAAACCCTTGGCCGTCTTCGGCAACTTGGTGATAAAATCCATGGTGATCTAACCCACTTCCACATGGGAACCTCCAAAGACCGTAGCTTCCCATGCAACCTCTGATGGTCGGCCTTGACCATCGAACAAGTCAAGCACCTCTCAACATATCAGGCTATCTCCTATTTATACACGACCACCAGTAGCTCAATCTCAAATCCCGATACATCTTGGTGGCTCCCGGGTGTATAGAAAAGCGGGACTTATGAGCCTCATCGAGCACTATCTTCCTGATCCCACCGGAAACTGGAACCCAAATCCGACCGCACCAAGTCAACAATCCCTGACTATCAGTGAAAACCTATCTATCTCTCCCCCAATCATTTCCTGTTTCCAGTTCTCATTCTGAACTCCCTCTGCCTGTGCCTCTCTGATCAAACCCAAAAGAAGAGAATCAACGGATATCCTCATACACATCTCCCCAACTGAAGATCCAGCCGACTTGCGACTCAAAGTATCCGCTACCACATTCGCGTTACCCGGATGGTAAAGGATCTCACAGTCATAATCCTTGGCCATGTCTAGCCACCTACGCTGCGTCATGTTCAGGTTTGGCTGATCCATAAGATATCTCAAACTCTTGTGATCCGTGTAAACTGTACAACAGACCACATAAATATAATGTCCCCAAATCTTAAGGGCAAACACTACTACCCCCAACTCCAAGTCATGAGTAGGATATCGTGTCTCAAGCAGCTTCAGCTGCTGCGAAGCATAAGCAATCACTCGTCGCCTCTGCATAAGGATCACCCTCAAACCAGTGATGGATGCATCACAGAATACCACGAAATCCTCAACGCCCTCTGGAAGGGTCAACATCGGGGCCTCACATAACCTTTGTCACAGCATCTCAAAAGCATCATGCTGCTCCTGGCCCCACCGAAAATCCACTCCCTTCCTCGTCAGACGAGTTAGGGGTACTGTGATCTTGGAGAAATCCTAAACAAATCTCCGATAGTATCCCCCCAAACCCAAGAAACTCCTAATATCTGAGGGAGATTTCGGAACATCCCACTGCATCACAGCCTCGATCTTGGCCGGATCGACCAAAATCCCATCCTGGTTAACGAGATGCCTCGGGAACTGGACCTATCATAACCAAAACACACACTTTGAGAACTTGGCATACAGTCGTTCTTGTCTCGGTACTCCCAAAAGCTGTCGAAGGTGCTCCTCGTCATGTTCTCTGGTCTTGGAATACACCAAGATATCATTAATGAAGACTATAATAGATTGGTCGAGTATCAGCCTACACACCCGATTCATCAAATCCATAAACATGGCAGGCGCATTGGTGAGCCCAAATGGCATCACCACGAACTTGTAATACCCATAACAAGTCTGAAACGCGGTCTTCTCAACTTCTTCCTCTCACACTCTCACCTGATGATACATGGACCACAGATCGATCTTGGAGAACCAATATGTACCCTACAACTGATCAAAGAGGTCATCAAGCCACAGAAGGGGATAATGGTTATTCACCGTTAACTTGTTCAACTCTCGATAATCAATGCACATCCGGTGTGAACCATCCTTATTCTTGAAGAACAGTATCGGCGCTCCCCACGGCGAACTGCTCGGTCTGATGAACTGCTTGCCTAACAGCTCCTGGGGTTGAAAGGACAACTCCTGCATCTCAGGCGGTACCAAGTAGTACGGTGCCTTGGAAATCGGAGCCGCACCTGGAACTAGATCAATCCTAAACTCAACCTGCCTCCCGAGAGGCACACCGGGTAACTCCTCCGAGAATACATCGACAAACTCCCTAACAACTGGCACCTCTGAAACCGAAGTCTGCTCCCCGACCCGAGTATCAACCACATAAGTAAGGTAACCTGCACACCCATGCTAAATATATTGTTGGGCCCTGGCGGCTGAACAAAACCCTAAACCAACCCTAGTGCCCTCTCCATAGATAACCAGTTCTCCCCCACTTGGGGTTTGAACCACCACTCGCTGAGCCTCGCAATTGATCATAGCACCGAACTTACTCAGCTAATCCATCCCTACTGCCACACACACATCCCCCATGGGGATAAGGATCAAATCAATCAAATAGTCACCCTGAAGATCTCCAAGACACAACCCTGATAGACTAGGGATGCATAAACCTCGTGTTCGTTGGTGATAGAAACCTGCAACGGGCACTCCAACTCACTAAGGGGCATACCAAAACCCCTATTAAATTATTGAGACACGAAGGACCGACTCACGCCCGAGTCAAATAACACAAGAGCAGACAAAGAGTTCACTAAAAATGTACCTATTAGAAGCATAAACATGAGCATACCATAAAAATATAATCAACAGAATAATAAATAAAAACATAGCGTCACGATGTCAGGCGCTGCTCTTGCCTCCCCTGGCGCCCATCGGTGATCCTCACAGTGGCTGGCACTTGGGCCTGCGCTGGCTTGGCAGCGGGAAATGGACAGTTGACCTTCATATGGCCAACATGATTATAGTGGTAGCAAATCCTGGTACTCGAAACTGGGGACGGCTGGCAACAATCCCTCGCATAGTACCCCTCCTTGCCACATTTGTGGCATCCAGAAATAAGTCAACATGGACCATCATGAACCTTGCCACACTTTCCTTAAGTACAACCCCTCTGACTCCCTAACCTCACATCAGCGACCTTGAAATACTTTGCCGCCGGCTGCGACCGCAGAAGAGCCTGCCTCTGCTCCCTTATCTGGAGCTCCATCTCAATCTCATGCCACCTCGTGGCCTCCTGCAAGTCAAAGAGTGATCCATAGCGTAGAGTACATACGAACTGGCAGATGTTCGTCCTGAGCATACTCAAGTACCGAGTCATCGGAGCTTGCTCAGAAGCAGCAAACTCAGGGCAAAATATAGCTCTCTCTGTGAACATCTTGGTGATCTCCGTCACCGACTAAGTCCCCTTCCTCATGTCCAAATACTCTTGGGCCAGCCTCTCCCGCTACGCCAATGGAACATATCTCGAGTGAAACGTCTCAGAGAACTGCTTCCATGATAATGTAGCTCGCTGCTATGGGGTGAATGAACTAGTAACCAGCCTTCACCAATCCTTCACTCTAAACCGAAGAAGGTTCAGAGCGCACTTCAGCTTCTGGTCAGTTGGGCAAGAGAAAGTGAAGAAACATCCCTCAACATCTGACAGCCACCTCATGGGAATGATCGGATCCTGAACCCCGTCAAACACCAGGGGCTTCGTATTTTCGAAGTCCTGGTACTGAAAAGTCCTCCCAGTGCCAATCCCCACAGTAGCAATGGTTGTGGTTATAGAAGCAGCAGTCTCCGAAAGTGCAACATATCGGTCATCGGAGAACTCCATCATAGCGGTCTTTATAGACCCAAATAGCTCTGGTATCTGCCCCCAGATAATAGATACAGCCTCCTCGTGGATGATCTCCCTAACCCGATCCTCGGTCATTCCTGGCCCATCCTAGCCTCCTGTCCCGGCTTCTGATCCAGATCCTATCTCAATTCACCTCGTAACCACCATACTGAAAAAACCAGGGAGATATCAGATTTAATGAATATACTACCATAGGAACCATTTCCAACAAAACCCTAGGGGTTGTGACTTCCGTGTTACGCGTACGGGTCATGTACTTCCATAAGTACGGGCTCATACTACCTTCCACACCTACCTGTAATTTTCTCAGAAGATCATCACAACAACCCTAACTACACTCGCTGAAAAACACATACACCTTATTCTCACTTCCTAGAGAAAAGCTAGACATTCCTCGACTGATCGGCTGACCACACATAACTCATCCATGAAACTTCCACTAACCCTGCAGCACTGGTGTATGCTAATCATACATAACACTAGATCCTATAGAAGGTCGAATACTTAATTCTACCCTAAGCCCACAACCAAACAAGGAATAGGAAATAAGGCTAAATGAAACATTCTCATGCTATAAAATCTTAGTTATGTACAATTTTGATGCATACACTAAGAAATTACAGTAATGATGTCAATTTCATATAGAAGAACCCTAGGCTATCAGCCATCATATAACCAGGCAATTCTATCATGCAAATCCAGAAGATCCCTAGCCTATCACTACCATGATGTACTACATAACATCATAATAGTTAACTGTGTTGTAACTTGAGGTATACTTACGGGCTCCGACTCATCGTACACATCACATCCTTCCTTGATTATTTTGAAAACAATTTAGAAAATCATTTTTAAAACCTTTGTATTTCCATAGTTTAAGACTGGATTCACATGGGTGTTCCTCCAATTCGCTCAAACCGAGGCTCTGATACCAACTTGAAACGACTCAAAAATCACAAGAAATATAAACTTTAAAAAAACATAGTCGTAAAATGTTTAATAAAATCATTGTTTCCAAATTGTTTAACAACATCAGAGTATCCCAAGATCATAAAGCCATAAAAATAGAGGATGTGTACGGTCACAACTTTGCCTTACTACGATCATCAGAAGTACCAAAAACAATAAGCTAAAACCTTAAGCAAAGCTTAGTGAGTTCCCCCAAAGTACCACCATATACAACATATCAAACAACAACATGCATAATTGAGCCTTCAGCCTAACTGGACCGCCTCGTAGGGCCAAAAACCTATCTGGACCGCTCCCGAACGTTCGACGTTACTGGACCGCCTCGTAGGGCCTACAGCCTATCCGGACCGCTCGTCGGGCCTTCGTCCTGAATGGACTTCCTCGCAGTGCCTACAGTCTATCCATACCGACCTGGGTATCTTGTCCTTCAGCACAAAGCAGGACCGCCTCAACCAAACCAACCATAAAATGTCGACATTCACATAAAAGATAAACATGTCACCAGGCATCACACAAACTGGCAGATTTACAGATCACTACCACATGTTAACATCCTATATACCAGGATACCGATCTAACAAATCTCTACAACATAATAACATACTATCATATAACAAGCTATCCAATCCACTGGGCCAACCTTGGTGCCTTCGACTTGTAAGTACAGTGAGGAAGACTCACCTCACATTCTGACAAAAAGTTGAATGATCACTGCTCTAAATACCAGCTCTACAGGTCTCCTATTCAACAGATAGATACCAAGATTCAACTCTTGCTCAAATACCCAAAATACCTCTAAGTCAATTTGGTCAAAGTCAGCAAGTCAATGGAGTCAACACAGCCGAGTCAACTCAGGCTTTGTACGCGGGGCGTACTCTGAAGGTACGCTGGACGTTCTCAAGTCTTTAACGCAGTCGGGATACTTGATCATGTACGCGCTGCGTACTCCAGGTTACACAGGGCGTACGCCCAGATTTCCTAAATCTTCATTAAGAGCTTAATACCCTCAGCTCCCACATCCATCTTTCAGATCCAAGGCCAAAATACTACTAAAGTCATCAAGTTTCTAACTTTTAGACTTTGCATGTCCATTAGGTGCCAAAAACCCCAAAGTACAACACCTTAATGCATCAAGACCTTGTAAAGAGTGCATGGAGCAAAACTAACCATCAAGACCACATTTATATGACTTAAGCCCCTACCTAAGGTCTGAAAGGATGACTTAATGGATCAAGAACACGCTGTTCTCAAGAATCGCCATTTTTGGGACAAAAAAGTGCTTTAAAGGAGGAAGTGACTAGATCTACAAGATGGAGTGATCAAGATGCAAACTTTTTACTTTATGGAGCATGCAAACAAGAAGAAAATATCAGATCCAAGGTGCTTCCCAAACTCCAAGCTCTTCCCACCACTCTCTTCTTCTTCAAGAACACTTCTAAAGACTCTAAAGCCTCCAAAGGTGCACTCTTTCACTTAGAGTTTGCTTGGAGTCGATTTCACAGAGGGAGGCTGAATAAGAATGAGATGTGAGGCTATAATGAGGTTTAATATTAGCCAAACCCTAAAAATTAGGGTTTGCATGATCCTCATGTACGCCCCACATACGAGTTGTACGGCTAGCGTACTAGGTCACGCCCTAGTACGCCTAGCGTACACAACGTACACTCAGCATACTACACAATGGCCAAAATCACTATATTGCCACGTTGGGCCATTATGTAAAACCTTTTTCAATCCCAAGGGACAAGATGAAATATTACTCAAACATGGGATTAAAATTGGAAGTACCTTGACATCGGGATGTTACATAAGGTCCAATAAAAAGAGCATATTTTCAAATTCCAGTCCCAACGACAAAAGGTATGGGGATATCAATGAGGCAAAATGGTGCGAGAAGTGTAGGAAGAAACACTCTGGGAAATGTGGCGAGGAGTTGACCTGTTTCAAGTGCAGGAGAACTGGTCATTATGCCAATAAGTGTACCTCCAACAAAAAGGTGTGTTACAGTTGTAATAAAGATGGGCATATTGCTAGTGACTGCCGAAGAAGAAGGAGGTTGCAAAGCCTAATGTGCCGCCGAAGCCAAAGGCAAGAGCATTCCAGATGATCCTTGACGAAGCAGATGACGATGAAAGGGTTCAGGAGTAAGGATCTATATATCTGAAGATCAAGATATAAAGTAGTCATATCGATAGTATCATGTGGTGTAGCCTAATATAAGAGGCATAGTGTAGAGTGAGCTTGAATATCTATGTAATCGTTTCAATAAATAATATAAACCTTAGTTATGTCATACGATGTGTTAAATGATTGTGTGAAATTCTTGTATGGTGACTTGGAAAACTACGAGGCATTTATTGGGACGAGTATTAGCAGGTGTGAAAGGTAGTAGAGGCCTATACTATCAGAAGCATAGGACGCGCAATTGGATCAGGGAAAGTCGCAAGATTACTAAGGAATTAGTAGTTCAGTTTGTTTTGTTTGTTTCTGCCGTTACCATTGTTTCGGTAATGACTGCGAAGATGACTATTATTCCAACCCTAGTATTCATATCAAATCGAGTCCGAGTTGAGAATAAGTTTGTGAAATAAGTTAATTGGTTCAGAGAAACATGTTCGATGTAGTATCCGACTCAAATTAGGAGGTTTAAGGAAAGGATAATCAAAGCAATCAACAGAAGTGTAGCGACCTTCGGCAAAGCTAAGCAACCTGAGCTAGAATTGCTACCTACTATAATGTGATTATATCACATTAGAACATGAAGTAAGGTGTCATCCATGTTGGAATCTGACGCAAAAGACTCGAGTCTAGCTATTGCCTCATACGACGAATGTTCATTAGATGCATGACCCATCGGTATGTTATGATAGTAGAAGTAAGGACCTTAATTTGGGTTAAATCTATTCTAGAAAGAGTAGGATTCTTCGATGGACATCAAATTTAGAAGTAAGAGTAGGTGCAACACAGTATGCGGTCAAGAAGTCTAAGAATTAGAAACTCAATAGAAAGGAAAAGAGAGTTACCATTATCACATAGTATGGAATGGTTACGTGTAGAGTCATTATACAAGCCATGTTTATTTGATGATTCCATGACGTAATCATCCTAAGGGGGAGATAATTGTAACACCCACAGATTCAGGCTAGTCAATTTAGAGATAACAAGCATTAAAAATGACTTTTTGATAGAATTTTATTTAGGACAAATAATCTTAACAAAAATTATTGTATATGTAACAAGGATTCCAGTGATATAAGGAATGTTGAAATCCGACTTATACGAAGAAATTATGACCCGTTGAAGTTTTGCAACTAAACCGACACGACTCTGCTTAACGTAAAAAGTAAATTTTTGATAACATTGTTTTTATTCTTATTGATCTAAATGAAAGTCGTAGTAGTCGTAGTAGTCGTCAAACCGAGAGCGTGCATATAAAGAATATCTAAATCTAACATCGTTAGAGAAAGTTATGATTTTTCTAAGATTCAACGTTACAATATACAGCTCAGAAATCAAATTTTAGATCGTTCAACGTTTTACAGAAACAATCTAAACGGGAGTTGAAGATCTTGTTAATAGGATTTCAATGATAAAAACATAGTTGAAAATGGAAGTCAGATGACAAAGTTATAAATTTTTAACGGATTTTAACAGTCTAAGTCTGTTTAAATATAACTTTAAAAATAAAATCCAAATTAGCTGACGGGGTCTAAACGAAAGTTGTAAATCTCATCGATAGCTACGCGTGAATATAAAGAATGTAAAAAAAGGAGGTCATATGTAAAAGATATGTACGAAACTTGGTCCCTACTCTTCGAGCGAGGGGAATTCGATATATATATATATATATATATATATATATATATATATATATATATATATATATATATATATATATATATATATATATATATATATATATATATATATATATATTTGTAAATATAAGATAGAATGAGAATTAACCGATGGAGTCTAAATGAAAGTTGATGTCCTCGTAAATAGGAATCCGTCGATATGCAAAATATCCATAGCATAGTTCGTATGAACAAGTTATAATTTATAATAGCATATTTACATAGTAAAATAAAGTATAAACCATATATATATATATATATATATATATATATATATATATATATATATATATATATATATATAGACACACACACACACACATATTTATATATTATTAGAAAGGTATCAACGATGTGTTCATTATAAGACTAATATTGAATACTTTCGACATTAGTTTAGTACAAATATCATTAAATTTATTTAAAATAGTATTAGAAAGGGGCGTTTGGTCGTTTAAGTAACTATAAAGGGTGGTTTTTGAAAATTCAATTACTATAAATATGAGGCTCTAGGCTCTCATATTTTTTTGCACCATTCTCTTGATTCAAGAGTCTTTCTCTTCTTATCATCGAGCATGTCAGTCCCTCGTGATTCGACTTCTCTTTATGTAGTTTTAGTAGAGTAAGGTGAGCGCTGAAGCGCTACAAGAATCTTTTTAGAAAACAGATTCAGCGACGAAGTTCTGACCATGGAGTTCTAAGTTTTTGCTAGAAACTTGTAAGTTGAGCTACACCTATTATGCTTTAAGTGTAACTTATATATAAGTTCATTATCGTTATTATGAACCTATAAACAAGATTTATCCGTGATTCGAAGTCGTTATACTGATTGATCTACTTACGGGGATTATGATAAGGCTCAATTTAGTAAGGTGTTTCAAGTGGTATTTCCAAACTTTATACTCTGTATAGCAAATGGACCCTACCTCCGATATAATCTTACCTGGTTGTCCCTTATTAGCTATAGATCAGTATACTTTGAATTAATGATGAATCTAGACTAATAATTAGTCGCATGAATTATTAGACTAAGACTTAGTGATAATGATACTAGGTTACGTCAAAGGAAAAGACAGTTGCTAGAAGCAAAGCGATGACCGAGTTTCGAGTCATCACTTTAACAAGTGAATGCATAGTGACTTTCTTCTTACACATAGATATGAAGTATTTAAGATAAATTACATGCTATATGTGCCTATTATTTGTGTTCCTAATATCTATGCTAAATGAACGATTTATACATGTTTTACTTGATTTAAACTGTGTATGTATTTTTATACCAATGAATATATTTGGTAGAGATGGGTAAATAAAAGATGATACAGATGATGAGAGATGAAAGATGAAATAGATGATGAGAGGCATTGACTTTAAAGATGATCCAGTCGTCTAGGAGAGTATAGATGACAACCACAGACTATTCTAGACAGTCCAGTGGAATGTTGGGAGGCTCGTAACCTCTAGGTGTTTTTGAACTAGGTGTTCACCAGATGTACTCCATCCCCCCATGGTTGCGTTACTGACATATATTGTTAAGGAATACCCTAAGCATTATTATCTATCCCAAAGATAATCCTTAGGATAGGTCACTTAAATTAGATGCTTTAGGGAAAGAAAGTGAGGATAACGGGAACGGGTAATTGGGTTGAATGATTTGAAGAAAATAAGGATATTAATTATTGAAGGTTGAAAATCATATGTGCTCACTAGGCTCCCAAGCCTGACCCACTCAATTTATTGTTATACAGGTAGTGGCACAAGAGCACAGGTATGATGATCAGATTATAGATTTATTGATTATAGGTCAGTAGAATAATAGATATTTGTAAGGCCTATATGTAGTGACCCTAGTTATGATTACATGTGCAGAATTGTAACGATCAAGTGAATCATACAAACATCAAGAACACCAAGAATAAATAAAATCATTCTAAGCTCCATTAGAAGAGTAAGAGTACAGGTAGGTTTTGAATATTCTCTCACTAAACTAACTCTCAAATGTGTCTTACAAGTTCTTACATAAATTGGAGTCACTCGCTTCCTATTTATAGCAAAGACTCAACCCATTACACATACAAGAGGGTAAGCCACATCTAAGGAGAAATTTGCACCCTAACATTCTCCCCTTATAGTTAGGATTGGATGTCTCGGCTTCAATTTCCAAATGAGCTCGCACGATCAAGACCAACTCCCCCTCAAAGTAACACCGGTCTTCAAATCCGCAAAATAAATACCCGAGAAGCTTTGAATATCCATTTCTACATTCTCCCCCTTTTATAATCAACAAGTGATTATAAAACCCACAAAGGATGAGAAGCGCTCGAGGAACAAATTTGATAAATCTACCCCCCGATGTGTGAAAAAAATGAAAACGTGAAAATCTTACACGAACAACAATCACGAAAAGCTAAGAAAAAATTCCAAATTTTATGAAAGTTTTCGACTTTTGGGTGAAAGTTGCAAGAATTTCGAAAACATGGTAATAACTATCAATTTCGTAATTCTTCCGGGACTCGTTGCGCCAAAACAACCTCCAAAGCGAAACTTTACCCCAAATGCGAAAGTGGGCATAAAGTGTCAATTCGCAAAAGCTTCAGGGACCAGATTCGAATATTCTTCCCATTTCTCAGAATTTTACCCCAATGTCGAAACTGGGTAAAATTTGCAAATTCGCATAAACTTCAGGGATTCGAGTCGAAATTTATGCATTCTTCACTTAACGTTACTCCCATTTCGAAAGTGGTTAGTGACTGCCAAAACATTGAAAGATAAGGGATTCGATTTCAAAAATCACTCCAAACATCACAGAATGCGAACGAGATTAGCTCATGTCGAAATCGTTGTCCATAAGTCGAATAACTGCTTTTGACCTCATGACAAAATGGTTTTCGATTTCAAAATTATTTGACCCAAAGAAATACTTGTTCGACCTCCAAACCCAAAAAACGATCTTACATGCAAAATACTCGACCGTCACATGTCGAAAATGTTGGGTACCCATCGAACAACCACACAAATATGATTTCGACCTCAAATTGGTTTCCAGATGTGATTTCGAAATGGCCAAAATGTTCGACTTCAAATCTTTCGAGCCAAATTGATGCTTGTTCCATGCGAACGATCAAAACAGTAATTCGTTTGACTCCAAGAAGTCAACACTAAATCAAATTCTTCAATTCGTTCACATATGCGAACTGAACACCAACTTTAATCGATTTCGCATTCTCCCTACAAACATACACATCAAAATCAACTCTAAAGCATGCAAACGATCGGACTCAACCTTCAGCAGTCGAAATTATAAGTTACACAACGAACTACTTCAACCAAGTAAATTTGACCTTAAGTCATTCGACCCCAGAACACCATCTGATTTCAACTCAAAATCAACCATCAGCAACAATTTCGACATCAATTCAATTCAACAACACAACACAATGACTTTCAGAGGACTCCAACGAACACAGAATAAAATCTTTTCCAGATCACTTTGAAAATTGACTGTTTTCGACTCCAAGACTACTTTCAACTTGATTTGAGGACAAGAAAAACAACATCAAGTCTATTTAAACACAATAGAAATTCGATTTCTACTCCAAAAATTCTTTCGACCATTCGACTCAACCATCAATTTCGACATCAAATGCATTCGATCATCAAGATGTTCTTCAACATTCGATATCCCAGATTCGAAAACAACTGATACTAATCGAATTCGTGATGCGAAGACTAACAATTTGTTATCCAGACTTATTCCAAAATTGATTCAATAAACATTCGATGCATACACTAAAATATGATTTGATTCCAATCATCTCAAGATGTTTATTTGGACTCAAATGAGTGGATACGAACTCAAAAATATAAAGGTCAAACTTACTTTACTGGTGCAAAAACAATGATACGAGATAAGGAATCGGTGATAAATGGATTTCGAATTGGGTACATCTTGATGAACAGTAACAGATTAACATTTTTGGCTCAAACATGAAAAATGAATAGTAATGGACTATTTGGAATAGGGATTGATTAAAAAAAATATTGGATCATCAATGGGGTTGAAACGAAATAGATCCAACGAGTCAAAACGATCAAATCATCAAAACGAAAAGCACGAATAAAAAAATGATTGAATTCGGATTTTGAGAAAAACCTTGATCGTTCATCTTTGATCTCAACATGAATTTT
The DNA here is from genome assembly GCF_052849685.1 of Lactuca virosa. Taxonomy (NCBI): domain Eukaryota; kingdom Viridiplantae; phylum Streptophyta; class Magnoliopsida; order Asterales; family Asteraceae; genus Lactuca; species Lactuca virosa. The sequence continues at coordinate 268,387,937 of NC_136434.1, forward strand.
TTGGAATCCATTTGAGAATGTGTTTTGATGATTCTTTTTCCATTTTCAACACATGAACCAATCATTGAAGATCTTGGTTCTTTTTTTGGAACAAGAAAATCTCCAATCTTCACATTGTACCACCCACGATGCATGTTGTGCAACCAATTCTTCGTATTTTTCAACGATCTAGCATCATCTTCATAGAAATCTTCAACAATGTTGGGTTTGGAATTAAAATTCATTGCAAAACTTGATGATTGTTGCTTTGGAACCTAAATTCATTTCATAGATTTCGGATTCATGACAACTTTTGATGATTTTTTGTTAGAAACCCAATTATTCTTGCTTTTGATCTTCTTCTTCTTCTTTTTCTTCATCATCTTTTTGGATCTTGAAGTTTTGAATGCAAGAACAACTTCATTCTTGACAACTTAAACTTTGCAAGTTTGAATAAAATCTTTTGGAGTTTGATACATTTGAACTTCTTGGATTGAAGGCTTTCGATATGGCACCATTCCTTCAAAGGAATCAAAAGAATTCAATCATTCATCGGTTTAAACTCCAATTGAACGAAAAAATTTCACATATTCATCAAAATCACATTGAATTCCCATTTCTTGAACTTCAACAATTTTAAGAACATGAAGATCATTTGGGACTTCAATAAGAGAACAAATTCCTTTTTGAATAATTCTCTTTCTTTTCCTTCCTTTTGATTTTCGCACCAAGACAACATATTCATGGTGATTTCAAGCAAACATCCAATCTTCGAAAAAGGTTGAAATATCAATCTTCCATGATCATCTTTCAAGCCTCCATAAGAAACCAAAGTATCCCATGTAATCAATCCGCCTTTCAACAATAACCCATAAAATTGTTTCTCATTGACATTGTCTTTGGCATCTTCAATCATCATGATCCAAGAATCATAAGTCAAATACACCATGATCACAAGAAGTTGGATATTTATAGAGAGAGAAAGTGATTTTGAATGAAATCTATAGAGAGAGAAAGTGAATATGAACCAAGTTTTAGAGAGAGAAAGTGAAACAAACAAGTATTCTAGAGAGGGAAAATCGAATTTTACATCAAATCAAGGAATAAATTCGATTTCTAGAACAAAAACTCTCTCAAAGAAGAAGAACATACACCCATTTGAGATTCACCAAATCAAAAGTGGTCATCATGGATCAATTCTTGAGAACTTCAAGAACACCCGCTCTGATACCAATTGTAGTGACCCTAATTATGATGACATGTGCGGAATTGTAAAGATCAAGTGGATCATACAAACATCAAGAACACCAAGAGTAATTAAAATCATTTTAAGCTCCATTAGAATAGTAAGAGTACAAGTGGGTTTTGAATATTCTCTCACTAAACTAACTCTCGTATGGGTCTTACAAGTTCTTACATAAATGGGAGTCACTCACTTCCTATTTATAGGAAAGACTCAACTCATTACACATACAAGAGGGTAAGCCACATCCAAGGATAACTTTGCACCTTAACACTATACTATTTTCATTTATGCTTATGTATTGTATTGACGATGACATCCAAACATTTTTAATATAATTAAAATACATTTCTTTGGAAATGTTTTGATAATATCTTTTCCATATTTTGGGAACAAATTCGGCAATATTATTCTCCAAAAGGATACTCTAGTTTTTAAATAAAGCATAAACAAATCGGTATTTTCTGTCCATGAAATTGGGGATGTCATACGATGCAAGGTTGTGCACCACCGGCAATTAAAGAGTCCAAAGGTTAGAAGGACGTAAGAGTTATGGTTATTACCAAAAATGGAAAGGTAATGTATAGAAACATTATACAAACCCCGTTTTTCATATGATTCTGAGACATAATTATCCTAAGAGGGAGATAATTGTAAATCCCACAGATTCGGGCTAGGTAAACAAGCAATAAAAACGAATTATTGATAAAAGATTATTTAGGATAAATAATCTTAACCAAAGTTATAATATATGTGACAGGGATTCCGCACATATAAAGAAATCTGAAAGCCAACTTTGTATGAAGAAGTTATGCTCCTTTGAAGTTTTGCGATTTAGTTGGCACGACCCTGCGTATCGTAAAAAGTGAAATTATGATAAATTACTTTTTATCCTAAGTAATCTAAACAAAAGTCGTAGTAGTCATAAACCAAGAGCGTGCATATGAAGAACACCTAAATTTGACTTCATGAGAGGAAGTTATGATTTTCCGAAGTTTCAGCATAGCAATATACGGCTCAGACGTTCAAATTAAATTTGGTCGATTGTTAGGAAAAACAATCTAAATGAGAGTTAAAAATATCATCAATACCTATCTGTCTATATAAAGACAATTGAGAACGGATATCATATGAAAAATCTATGAATTATATACGAACTTGTTTGGGGTGTTAAACCAACAAATAAAGGGATAAAAGTAATAGCTATTAAGCACAAGTCATTGTTACTAAATATACTAAAGATTGTATAGAGTAAGCAGGTTCAGTCCACAGATAAATTAAAGACTAAATTCATAATTTGAAAGACATTTCCGGTTTCAAATCCTATTCAAGCACTATGTTGAAAGATATAACATGACTTCAATTTATGCTCATCTTGGTTGGTAATTAAGATATTAATAAGCTCTAATATCTCAAGATTGATAAAAGTATTTTACTCAAAACATGATCTTTAAGTAAAACTTCATTTAGTTGATAAAATCCAAACAAGCTCTTAGATTTGATCACTAAAAGACCTTAAGTTCATGCAATCATTACCAACAATGTGAAATATTTCTCATAGGCTCGGAAATGTGAACATTTAACCTTTGATTACACTAACTTTTGATTCCAATGAAACCAATTAAGTGTTTGTTACCAATTACAAATCATAAAACATATACGAATTTCACAATTTGACTAACAACCATGATATGAACCCTAATTCATTGATAAAGTGAAAAGAGTAAAAATCAAGTATATAATGAAGATCAAATCAAATATTACTAGATAGAAACATGAAATTAAGTTCACATCATAACCAAGCAACAAGTATTTGAGGATCTAGAACCAGAAGTGAAAGGAAAAGTTAGCCACACATGGCTAAATCAAAGCACAAATTCAACCAGCTTAATCTTCAAACAAACTTACAAATTCGAAATCTAAATGTTTCCAAATTGCTAATTAATGATAAAATTAAAAACTATCGGCATCGATTCCATGCCCTCGGAATGAGAAATGACTAAATTGATGAAGGCTTCATTCCATGGTCGTGGAATGCTAAAGGCTAAGCATTCCACGGCCGTGGAATCCTCTGAATAAGTGTCCACTTCCAATTTTTTCGTTTTCTTCAATCTTGCTCTGAGTGTTTTGAAACTTCGCATAGAGTGTCCCTCGAACATCCTCATCATGCCCAAATCCTCAAATGCCTCTCAAACATCCATAGAAATAGTGAAAAGTAGATAGAATCTCGAAAATGTCACGTAAATATGAACTACATGAAAAGTTAAACTAAATATTATGTAATGCTTGAATTACACACAAAAAAAACATGCAAAAAGGTGCACTTTATGGACCTAACAAAACTTTAGCATGCTAAGCCTAGTAAAAAACTAAATAATAAAAATAAATTGAGAATTAGCCAACGAAGTCTAAATGAAATTTGTAGATATCATCGATAGCTACGTGTGAATATAAAATAATTCAAAAACGGAGCTCATATGAAGAAGATATGAATTTTTGAAGAAAATCGGGGGATGTCACACCAAATATTCATTTGGATATGATTTTGGAAGTCATTTGACCACAAGTATTATGATAAATTCAAGTCTTATTTATCAAGGTAGATGATGAAAGAATCATTGGTGATGTAAGTATATGTTAGAATTAGTTTATACTAATGGATTTTTGATATTGATCACAATACATGGTTAGACCAACTTCTTTATCTACTATAACATCCCGGTTTTAAACCAAAATTTAAATAACTATGAGAATCTGGTAACTAATAAAAAATAGATCTTTCACTAATCCTAATCACACTGAAATGAATATCAACTAAGGATTATCTAGTCAAGACAGTTGGGAGGCAAGAACATTTCAGCATATAACCTTTCTGAATTCCAAAAACCCAGCCAACGTGTTTATCCTAGATACCGCACCCATAAGTAGATCAATCAATAAAATAAATGGGATTAATGATTAATATAATACATAGGTTCATAAAAACAACAATGATTATACTCAATATCAACTTATACTTAAGTGAAAGTGTAACTTACCTGATTAATGAAATCTAAACAACTGTGAGCAAACTTTTGATGCCTAATTCCTTATACACTTCCGAAACTTCCAGAAACTTCGATGTTGATATTTCAGAACAATAAATCGAATCACAAGGGACCGAAATTTGAAGATGGGGGGAGAGATACTTGAGAGAAAATATGCAAGGAAGAAGTGAGGGTGGCCCTCTATTTTCAGGGTTGGATATACACGCTCATAGAGTGTGACAACCGTCAATTTTGGTCAAACAAACTCAACAAAGGTCAACCAGGTCTACTCAACTTGTATTAGAATTTTAGGTAAATTGTGATATTCCCTAATCCATCCAATATACAATTGACAAGTTATAATACAAAGTACCACTCTTATTGGGAATTATCGAACATAAACCCTAATTAAGGTTAGTATCGTAACAATTCGGTAATTCAATTTTAAATTATTTTAGTATAAATTATATTCATAGCACGATGTAGTGGAATTCATAATCCTTATACTACATGGCAAATTTATAACAAAGGCTACAAATACGAATCTTAGTGAATTCGTCACCGAATACGACAAATTCCATACCCGGCCTAAAACGCCCAACTTTCAACGGAAAGAATTTAGAAATCAATATAATTTTCATGTAACGTATTATTATTTTTGATATAAATAATACTTTCAACACATTAGGCTATTATCCTTATTGATAATAATCTTTTTTTTAATAATTTGAATTTTTATGATTCAAATTAAGTAGTTATACATTTTATGCCACACTTTTTATAAAAACTAACACTCTTTTATAAAAGTCCAACAATTTTTATATAAAAAAAAAGAGAGTTGACCTTGATGAGACTTGTCTCATCTTTTCGAACAAGAATTATTACCCAACATATATCAAGACATCATCCAACATATAACCAAGTTTTATCCACCAAACAACCAAGTAACCATCACCTAACCCCCACCCTACCCACCCCACCACCCTCGCTCCCACTCCCCTATAAAACCACATCCTACCCACCTCTCTCTCTCTCTCTTCATCAACTTCATCTTCTTCATTTCTCCATAGTTCTCTCAAGAACACTCTATTTTCTCTCAAGGTTATTCCTCCTAAGTTGGTTCTTCAATTTTTGGTAAGCTTTCCTCCATAGATCTAGTGATTTTACACACATACATACTAGTTTTGTTACGTTTACACACATTTATATGTGTTATTATCCATAGGGTAATACCATTTCAAGTGTTCTTCGACCATCTTCAAATGTTGTAAGCTTGGGGATCTTCATCTTCATCTCCTTATCCACTAAGAAATCCACTCAAGGTGAGTTCATACTCCTTCATTTTCGAGTTTTTTCCAAGTTTTAGAAGGGGGGGGGGGGGCAATACAAGTAAACATATCATATTTGGATGATCTAAAGGATTTGCAAATTAAAAATACAAGTTGTGTCACTAAAACATATCTAAGCTTAAAAATCAGCTTTTTATAGAAACGTTGTGCTCTGTTCACCGACTGTTTTGCTCTACTTACACTTCGTATATTTCAAAACGGTTCAACATGCAAATAGTTAAGGTCTATACCTTTTTAAGGACTACTCGCACGCGTTCATACGATGTTTCTACAATTTATGGTGATTTTTACAAAACTGCCTATCATTTTAGAACATTTTCGGACCAGTCTGTAAATATGAATGTTTTTACTCTGGTTAGGAACCACTTAAGGTCTGGGAAAAATATTATGGACAAAGTATACTCATTTTCTAAACTCTAAGAGTCTACGGATCCAAATTTCTACTTACGATGATTTTTCTATAATGTTTCTAAAAACAGGGACAGAAAAGTCTATATGTTATAATCTCTTAAAACATCTAGACATGATAACTTACATGATAACTTACATGTTCATACTTGTGTTTAGATGTAAGTTTATATGTTATAATCTAGACATGATAACATCTAGATAGAAAAGTCTATATGTTCATACTTGTGTTTAGATGTAAGTTTATATGTTATAATCTCTTAAACCATCTAGACATGATAACTTACATGTGTTTATATATATTTGATTATATAAATGGACTTAACAAAACATTCATAATAAACTATAATTGGTATAGTTTATGGGTCACATATACTACTTTATCTTTTCGGATGAAACATATAATTATTTAAAGGTATAATTATTTCTACATAATGTAACCACTACGGAAGAGTAATACTTTCATTTACAAGAAAACGAGTTTTCAGTACAATAGACGTAAACCAGTTGATACTGGTTATGAGACGGTTGGCTTCACCGTACCCACCAGAGTTCATATACTAAGACCTGCATTATAACCAGAGTCTCTTGTAGGGAGAGCGTGACACTTGTATATAGATCTATACGGGATTGACAACCTCGCACCGAAACTGTTAGCTACAGTTAGATCGGCAGATCTGGGGTGAAAAATGTCGTAAACAGTTCCGACATCCGAAGCGCGTCGTTCAGGCAACTAGTTGCATTAGTATGGTTATAATAACTCACATAGGGTATCAACAAAACATTTGATTTACGGGTTACCATATATTCAAGTAGTTTTATATAAACATAAAACTTCACAACACTATTTTCCAGTACAGTATTACTTACCTTTCTAGTCTTGGTATTTAAGACTTACAATTCGTTTTTAAAGAAAATATTGGATTTTCTGAAAGTATACACTATCATTTTCATGAAACAGTTACAAAATCCTTCTCATACAAAACTCTTATGAGCTCACCAACTTAATTGTTGACACTTTTCAAAATCACTTGTATTCTCAAGAAACCAGTAAACAGGTAACGCAAGAGTTTTTGGTGGATGGGACGTTGTCGCATCACGTTATTTATATTGTCATGTGCATTTGATAAATGTAAACAATGTGAACTTATTAAATATTCAATACAATGGTTGTAATGTTTTGATCGCTACTATTCAATTGTTATGATAATATACATGAAGTCATCCACCCCCAGATGTTTCCGCCATTCTGGTTTGGGGGTGTGATAGATTGGTATAAGAGCATTGTTTATAGTGAACTAAGTATATCAAACCATGTAAGATATACAACTATAAATACAATGGGGCTAAAACACTCTGACTAAAAGTATACTCTTAAAATATAAAGATATTTATATAAAAGTATAGGTATATACATACATAATAGAACTATGTCATAATAAGAAACATATAAAAAGTATTAAGATAAGTTGGACGCTTCGGTTAAACCTAGATAGTATGAAGTCATATCTGGGATAAATATGACCTGATCAACCATATTTATGCGAGATATGAATAACATGTGTTTGGGAGTGGTCGTGGTGAACAACGAGTCTAAAACTTACCAACCCTATATACAAACAAACTCTAAGAACCAAACATAAATTTTAAAATACTATAGGAGTATTTTATGATACTATAGAACCCTACACCTAGATTCTTTATGTGTCTCTTATACCCATATCCTCGCACAAGACGACATGGCCGGATTTCACCACAAAGACCCCTACTACCCTACCATCGCAGCCAACAGATGGATTGAGAAGGATTCAGAAGAGGATCCTGAATAGTACCAAGGGAGGTATTACGAGGAGGAGGATTCTGATGAGGGATCAAACGAGGAGAAAGACACTGGGGAGATCATTAATGAACCTTACCTTATCTGAAGCGGGCATGGGACCCTTTCACCTCCCTCCTTCCAGGATGCGCCCCCACAATGGGCAAACCAACTGCAAGTGTGGACTAGAGAAGACGGCTGACGATCCACATTCAGCATGCACCCAATACACCATGCTTCGGACCCCAGCACCCCCACATATCGAACACTACCTCTGATTGTACCACGAGTGCCCCGATGGGACACTTGGGTTCAGGCTCTCTGTAACACCCATAAAATTTGAGCCAATTTAAAACATTTTAATTCATTCAAAAACCATTACGTTCATACATTTCGTTTTCAAAATAGTTTAAACATCAGAGTATCCCCCAGAACCATATCACATAAATCATAAAACATGAGGAGCGGTACGATCACGCCTTCGCCTTGCCACGTTCTCCTGAAGTACCTGAAACAATCCACTGAAACTGTAAGCCCGAAAGCTTAGTGAGTTACCCCCAAAATACCAACCACACATAAACATACTCATAACATATCACAATACAGAACAGCCATACACATCGGGTCTACTGTGTGACTGGTCCGCCCGCACCGGGCCTTCAGTCCACCTGGTCCACCTTCCGAGTCTAGCCATGTACATCGAGTCTACAGTGTGATTGGTCCGCCCGCACCGGGCCTTCAATCCACCTGGTCCACTCTCTGAGTCTACAATATGACTGGTCCGCCCGCACCGGGCCTTCAGTCGGCATGGTCCACTCTCCGAGCCTCGGCATGTCTGGTCCGCCCCTCTTGGGCCTTCACACTATCCGGACCGCCTGCTGGGCCTTCGGAATATCCGGTCCATCCTGGGTATGTTGGCCTACAGCACAAAGCAGGACCTGCCTCAACCAAACCCCCGTCAAACAACCATGTGCACATAAAACAATCAATCACATAACAAATCCTTAACCAGACTATCAGTCTAACAGATCACATAGCATATCAACATCCTAACCAGGATTCCGACCTAACCGGTCACTAGCATAACATTACCCTATATACCGGGTACCGACCTTAACCATGCCACTAACATAACACCATCCTAAATACCAGGATGCAAATCTAGCAAAGCAATAACATAACAAACACTACCGGGATTTCCATCCGATAAAGGGCCGGCCTTGGTGCCGTAGACCCTGTCGATATAGTGAGGATAACTCACCTGCAGTTGCCGACTGAAAAGATAAGACCAAGCTGCTCCGACCACCGACACAAACTTCACCACAGAACACTACCAAAGAACCAATTCCATAAATACCAAAATAACCTTGGAAGTCAAACTGGTCAACTCTTGGTCAAAGTCAAAGTCCTCAGTCAAAGTCAACCCTCCTGGTTGACTCTACTCGCCGAGTCAACCTGTCGACTCGTCGAGTCCTCATACTCAGAAAACTCCCATAACACGACTCAACTTGCCGAGTCGCCCCAAGACTCGTCGAGTCCAACGATCTTCGAGTCCCATCCTGACCAACTCACTGAGTCACCCCTCGACTCACTGATCTGTGTCTTAACCAGAAGAGGTTAGGGGTTCTGCGACCTGACTCGCCGAGTCCAAGAACAGACTCGCCGAGTCCAAGGCAAACTTCAACAAACTCGCCGAGTTGTTCTTCAACTCGCCGAGTCCATGCCTATCTTCATGTGACTCGCCGAGTCCACCCATGTGACTCGCCCAGTCCCTTTAGTACTTCATCCATACAGAGGCTTTTTGAGCCATGCAGGGGCTCCAAACTATAGATCCAGTCTTCTAGGGCATAATTCCCTCGTAAAGTTGCAAACTTTACGTGAAACCAAGGGGTTAAAGGTCCAAAATCACTCTAGGGCTAGGGTTTTAGACAAAGGGGCTTCACCAACAACTCATTGACTGATGCTTTATGACATTCTAGACCAACACAAGTCTAGATCTGGAGTAGCAACTTCAGATCTAAATTCCAAACCTGAAATAGATCTTAAACACACCAAAATGGCCCCAAATCTCCTACATGAATAGATCTAGATGCAAAACAGTGAAGGTAACAGCTTATTACCTCCAAGATGTGCCCAAACTTCAGTAGATTCTGGATCTACACCACTCTCTTGATGCAAGCCCTTTTGATCTTCAAGTTTCTTCCACTAGAAATAACTTCCAAGCTTCAATCTCCCTCCAAAGGCCTCACACACATGAGCTTAGGGTTTTCTGGTTCTCAAGGGCAATAAGGAGGTTGAGAGAAGGACATAAAGTCCTTTAAATAGGGTGCAACCCCCGATATTAGGGTTTTCTCATTCCAGCACCAACTCGTCGAGTCCAAGCCGCCGACTCGGCGAGTTGGCCACTTAAACCGCGACCCAAACCCGGTTCGACTCGGCGAGTAAGCGTACCTACTCATCGAGTCCCTTCTTCGATATTACACTTTGCACCCTTCAACTTCTTGCTTCTGAATTTGGGATGTTACACTCTCCATCACGAGGTAATGGAGATCGGTGGCGAAACCCGGAACATGACGGTGCGAATTCGACACATCCACAAGGAACAAGAACACCATACGGATGCCATGTTGAACCTACAAGCGGATCAGGAGAACAATACGGACCGCCTACACTCCTTAGAGGAGGAGATGGCAACCATGAGACAACAAATCCTTGCAGCTGAAGCTAGGGCAGTCATAGCAGAACAGAGAGCGAAGGAGGCCACTCGCGAGATGTGTGAGATGGAGGGGCACCTTGTGCGTTATTTAGGTATATGATAGACTAGTATAGCCTAGTGAGTTAGTGATTTCACTACTCACATCTTGTGTTAGGCTTATTGTACATCCTTACGTCTAATAGTAGTAAAACAAAATCTATGTATGCCTTTCAAGAAGATTGAAACTCAAGTTAATGGAATATTCATATCTTATTGAATATATGAAGAAGGTGCATTGTGTATAAGATACCTACTACTACTACCACTTACTAAACTAAGTACATCTCTGACGATGTTGGTTAAGACATTGGGAATCATACAACAACAATAACACGACATACTTATGGCATATGACTAGTAACAATTTTAGTTGCTTGCAAATTGTTTCAAACCTTAATACTTGGAATAGAGTCATGCCAACCAGGCGAAGCGCAAGACTCCATTCAGAACCAACCCCAATATCAACACCACCCCCAGCATGAACTCGAATACCAATATCAATGGATGCGACTGCAATCGAAGAAGTGATCAAACAAAGGGTGGCGACTGTCGTAGCAAACTTTAATACCGAAAGGCATGAAGGATCAGGACACAATACCCACAACTCTCATAGTGACAGCCAAGGACTGAGATGCAAGACTTAGAAAAAGGACTCTGGAACCTCACAGGAAGAATTCTGAGATATGCGGCTTACATCAACCGCTTCAATGATTTGGATGTCTTGTGCCAGGAAGGGTTACTCCTGAGTACAAAAGGATAGAGAGATCCATCTGAGGTCTTACCCCACAACTCCAAAGGATGGTCATTTCTTCTCGACCAACCACCATTGACAGCGCAAAGCTCATCGCTCATCAGTTGACTGACCAAGGCATCCGCCAGGAAAACCATGATTCAGAAAGCCGACCCTCCCAAAGGAGAGGAACAACAAGAGGGAATTCTGGAATAAAATGAAAGAGAAACACCAACAAGGACCCAGAAGAAGCAGGGAACGGTGCCAGTCCTCACCAATACTACCCCTGCAGCCATCAACCAACCAAAACAATACGCCAGAAATCTCCCAAAAGGCGACAAGTGCCCTTATCATCACTTTGGCGCATGTAGCGAGAGTTTCAACAACATGACATGAGCAAGCGACGAGGGACCCCGCTGTGAATACCGGTACGTTTCTCCTCAAATAACTCATATGCATGCATACTTTACGATAGGGTGCGGAGAGGAGGCTCGTGAGTCATGAAGTATAAATACATACTCAAACAAACACCTCAAACATTCACTAAAATATTCCTCGTAGAGATGGTTGGGGGAAGAACTGAAACCACCAACAACACATACCTAGGATGCACCCTAACTCTAAACAAACATTCCTTCCAAATCGACCTAATACCGGTGAACATAGGAAAACTTCGATGTGATCATTTGCATGTTTTGGTTAAGTTATCACCATACCAATATCATGTGTTATGAAACAGTCGTTCAACTTAACTTACCAAATAACGAAACCCCTGTCATCTATGATAGCAAACCCGACACAAACCTCTGAATCGTCTCCTGCACCAAGGCTCAGAAGTACCTACACAAAAGGTACCACGCCTTCCTAGTCCACGTTATGGATGAGAAACAGGAAGTGAAAGACAGCAAGGATATTCCAAAAGTATGTAACTTTCCCGATGTATTCCCAGAAGACCTTCCAGGAATACCACCCGTGCGCCAAGTCGAGTTCAAAATTGACTTGATTCTTGGAGCCACTCCCATAGCCAAATCCCCATATCGATTAGCATCGGCGGAAATGCAGGGATTGTCCAGTCAACTGAACGAATTAATGAGTAAAGGATTTATCAGACCGAGCTTCTCACCTTGGGGAGCACCAGCCTTATTCGTAAAGAAGAAAGGCAGATCATTTCGTATGTGCATGGGCTGTCAAGAGTCGAACAAACTCACCATCAAGGACCGATACCCCCTACCCCGAATCGACGATCTGTTCAACCAAATTCAATGAACGAACTACTTCTCAGAAAGTTGATCTAAGGTTGGGATACCATCATCTTAGAGTCCTGGAGGAAGATATCCCTGAGACAACTTATGACTCATAAGGTCAACTACACCACACAAAATCTTGATTTTGGGGTAATAGTGGTTGCCTTAAAAAATCTGGAGACACTGCCTTTATGGCACATAGTGCACAATCTTCACTAACCATAAGAGTCTCCGACACATTCTCAATAAAAAAGAACTCAATATGAGAGAACGGCGATGGGTGGAACTGCTAAACGATTACGAATGTGAAATGTGCTATCATCCAGGCAAGGCCAACGTAGTAGCAGATGCTCTAAGTCGAAGGAAGTACACGGGCCGCCGAGTAAAATCATTGACCATGACCATCCATTCACACCTGACCACGCAGATCAATGAGGCGCCGCTTGAAACCTTGAAACCCGAGAATGTCGCAAGTGAAGCCTTGCGGGGAATGAACAAAAACCTTGAGGTCAAGGATGACGGAGCTCGTTACCTCATGGACCGAATCTGGGCACCAAGATTCGGCAAGTACAGAGACGTGCCCTGAACGAGGCTCACAAGACCAGGTACTATGTTTATCCTAATTCAGACAAAGTGTATCTGGACCTCAAGAAACGTTATTGGTGGGCAAAAATGAAGGCAGAAATCGCTACCTATGCGGGCAAATGCCTGACTTGCGCCAAGGTCAAGGTGGAATACCAAAAGTCCTCGGGTTTGCTACAACAACCGGATATACCCGAGTGGAAGTGGGAGCAGATAACCATGGACTTCATAACCAAGTTACCTAAGATGACGGGTGGACTTGACACCATTTGGGTGATCGGTGATAGATTAACCAGATCCGCGTATTTCCTGCCAATAAAGGAGACAAATAAAATGGAGAAACTAACAAGGACGTACATCAAGGAGATTGTATGATTACATGGTGTGCCAATATCCATTATCTCGGACAGAGATAGCAGATTTAGCTCACAGTTTTGGCAATCACTACAAAAGTCCTTGGGAACCAGACTCGACATGAGTACAGCTCATCACCCTTAAACCGACGCACAAAGCGAGAGAACCATTCAAAAGCTGGAAGAAATGTTGAGAGCTTGTGTGATAGACTTCAGTAAAGCATGGGATACCCATTTAACGCTCATCGAATTCTCATACAATAATAGTTATCACACTAGCATTAAGGTTGCTCCACTTTGTCGAGGAACTTGTGGAAATCATGGACAGAAAGGTCGAAAGAACGAAACAAGGCCGCATACCCATAGTGAAGGTCTGTTGGAACGCCAAGTGAGGGTTGGGAACGGGAGGACCAAATGAAACAGAAATACCCACATATTCTCCCTAGCTCGTGAAGACCTACTCAAGGTGCGAATTTCCGGACGAAATTCCTTCTAATAGGAGGATGATGTGACAACCGTCAATTTTGGTCAAACAAAGTCAACAAAGGTCAACCAGGTCAACTTAACTTGTATTAGAATTTTAGGTAAATTGTGATATTCCGTAATGTGTCCAATGTAAAATTGACAAGTTATAATACAAAGTACCACTCTTATTGGAAATTATCGAACATAAACCCTAAATAAGGTTCGTATCATAACAATTCGGTAATTCAATTTTATATTATTTTAGTATAAATAATATTCATAACACGATGTAGTGGAATTCATAATCCTTATACTACATGTCATATTCATAACAAATGCTACAAATACGAATCTTAGTGAATTCGTCACCGAATACGACAAATTCCATACCTGGCCTAAAACGCCTAACTTTTAACGAAAAGAATTTAGAAATCAACCTAATTTTCGTGTAACGTATTATTATTTTTGATATAAATAATACTTTCAACACATTAGGCTATTATCCTTATTGATAATGATCCTTTTTTTTAATAATTTGAATTTTTATGATTCAAATTAAGTAGTTATACATTTTTATGCCACACTTTTTATAAAAACTAACACTCTTTTATAAAAGTCCAACAATTTTTATAAAAAAAAAGAGAGAGAGAGAGAGAGAGAGAGAGAGAGAGAGAGAGAGTTGACCTTGATGAGACTTGTCTCATCTTTTCCAACAAGAATTATTACCCAACATATATCAAGACATTATCCAACATATAACCAAGTTTTATCCACCAAACAACCAAGTAACCTTCACCTCACTCCCACCCTACCCACCCCACCACCCTCCTTCCCCCTCCCCCATAAAACCACATCCAAGCCACCTTTATCTCTCTTCATCATCTTCATCTTTTTCATTCCTCCATAATTCTCTCAAGAACACTCCATTTTCTTTCAAGGTTATTCCTCCTAAGTTGGTTATTCAATTTTTGGTAAGCTTTCCTCCATAGATCTAGTGATTTTACACACATGCATACTAGTTTTGTTACATTTACACACATTTATATATGTTATTATCCATAGAGTAATACCATCTTCAAGTGTTCTTCAACCATCTTCAAGTGTTCTAAGCTTAGTGATCTTTATCTTCATCTCCTTATCCACTAAGAAATCCACTCAAGGTGAGTTCATACCCCTTCATTTTCGATTTTTTTTCCAAGTTTTAGGGGGGGGGATATAAGTAAACAGATCATATTTGGATGATCTAAAGGCTTTGCAAATTAAAAATACAAGTTGTGTCACTAAAACATATCTAAGCTTAAAAATCAGCTTTTTATAGAAACGTTGTGCTCTGTTCACCGACAGTTTTGCTCTACTTACACTTCGTATATTTCAAAACTGTTCAACATGCAAATAGTTAAGGTCTATAACTTTTTAAGGACTACTCGCACGCGTCCATACGATTTTTCTACAATTTATGGTGATTTTTACAAAACTGTTTATCATTTCAGAACATTTTCAGACCAGTCTGTAAAAATGAATGTTTTCACTCTGGTTAGGAACCACCTAAGGTCAGGGAAAAATATTATGGACAAAGTAGACTCATTTTCTAAGCTCTGGGAGTCTACAGATCCAAATTTTTACTTACGATGATTTTTCTATAATGTTTCTAAAAACAGGGACAGAAAAGTCAAAAACTAGAAATTGTCTTTATTATGCTAAATGTTTCATACTTGTGTTTAGATGTAAGTCTATATGTTATAATCTCTTAAAACATCTAGACATGATAACTTAAATGTGTTTATATATTTGATTATATAAATGGACTTAACAAAACATTCATAATAAACTATAATTGATATAGTTTATGGGTCACAAATACTACTTTATCTTTTCGGACGAAACATATAATTATTTAAAAGTATAATTATTTCTACATTATGTAACCACTACGAAAGAGTAATACTTTCATTTACAAGAAAACGAGTTTTCAGTACAATAAACGTAAACCGGTTGATACTGAATGTGAGACAGTTGGCTTCACCGTACCTGCCAGAGTACACATACTAAGACCTACATTATAACCAGAGTCTCTTGTAGGGAGAGAGTGATACTTGTATATAGATCTATACGGGATTAATAACCCCGCACCTAAACTGTTAGCTACAGTTAGACCGGCAGGTCTGGGGTGACAAATGTCATAAACAGTTCCGACGTCCGAAGCGCGTCGTTCAGGCAACTAGTCGCATTAGTATGGTTATAATAACTCACATAGGGTATCAACAAAACATTTTATTTACGAGTTACCATACATTCAAGTAGTTTTATATAAAGATAAAACTTCACAACACTATTTTCCAGTACAGTATTACTTACCTTTCTAGTCTTGGTATTTAAGACTTACAATTCGTTTTTAAAGAAAATATTGGATTTTCTGAAAGTATACACTATCATTTTCATGAAACGGTTACAAAATCCTTCTCATACAAAATGCTTATGAACTCACCAACTTAATTATTAACACTTTTCAAAATCACTTGTATTCTCAGGAAATCCGTAAACAGGTAAACGCAAGAGTTTTTGGTGGATGGGACGTCGTCGCATGACGTTATTTATATTGTCATGTGAATTTGATTTAATGTAAACAATGTTTTGAAACAATGTAAACTTATTAAATATTCAATACAATGGTTGTAATACTTTGATCGCTACTATTCAATTGTTATGATACTGTACATGAAGTCATCCACCCCCAGACATTTCCGCCGTTCTGGTTTGGGGGTGTGACATAGAGAGATGTGTCGTGCCCCTGTGAGAGATCAGTACATTTGTCCTCAAATTTGGTAGGTGGAATTTAATGTGGATGGTTGGGTGGTTGGAGGCATTAAAGGCTTCCAATTAACCTATTAACTTTATAGGTACTTGCTATTTTATCGCAAAATTTATAAAGTCATAACTTCTCCATACGGGCTCCGTTTTCGAAGTTCGTTATATGAAAATGTTCGTATTGACATCTACTACAACTTTCATATTGATTATTTCGGAAAAAACTTAATATATTTTCATTTTCATTTTTATAAACAATAGTTTATATCTTTTTAGTTTTAAAAGCGAAAACAGGTTGTTACAACTCTTCCATATTTATAAGGATTTCGTCCCCGAAATCTATCCCAATAACTATTGGTAGTTGCTTCTAAATTCTTCTCATGGTCCCTATGTCCATTATGATTCCTTTCTGGTGCTACTTCTGCTCCTTTACCAACCCAACCAACTTATGGCAAAAGGTATTCGTCTTCTTATTCAAAATTACAACTAATACGACTCCCACCACAGGCAATCTAATTGAATCCCTTTTCATACCACTCTAGACCAAGATATTGTTAGCCTGAACTCCTAGAATTGGTACTCTACTGTAACGCCCCGATTCTCAGGTATTGATTTTGTCATAAGATTTTCTTAATTTCAAGGTCTACTCGACGAGTTGGTTGCCCTGACTCGTCGAGTAGCAGCGGGTTGGTCCACGTGTTTAAGTAACCTACTGGCCGAGTCCAAGAAGGGACTCGACGAGTAGGAGCTGGAGGATGAAACCCTAATTTTCGGGGTTTTGCACCCTATTTAAAGGATCATTGGCCTCCTCAGCCTCCCTTACAGCCTCTTGATATTCCATAAACCCTAATTCGTGTGAGTGGGCTCCATTTGTGTGTTTTAAGCTTTGGAAGAGGATTTTGGTGAGAAAAGCTTGGAGAGCAAGTGAATAGAAGCAAGGAACGTGTGGGAATTAGAGATCTACCTCAGTTGGCATCCTTTGGAAGGTATTAAGCCGTTATCTTAACCTCATTTCATTCTAGATCTCTTTTTGGTGGATTTTAGGGCTTTTCTAGCATATTAGGAAGCCTCTCTTGTGTTTGAGCTAAGATCTGAAGTTGCAACTTCAGATCTGAACTCTCTTCGGTCTCTAAGTCCATAAAGCTTCCAGCTTTTGCAAGAATGAGACTCTCCTAAGGTGTAAAACTCCATTGCAAGCTTGGATTTGTCATTTAGAGTCTCTAGAGCCTTGCATGCACATAAAGTTTGCAACTTTACGTGATAAACATACCTTGGGGATTTGGATCTGCAATATGGAACCTTAGCATGGCTTAAAAAGCATCTGTTTGGATAAAGGACTGAAGGGACTCGGCGAGTTGCATGGTCCACTCGGCAAGTCCGATGAAGATTGTCGTAGACTCGGCGAGTTAGTAGAGTGACTCGGCGAGTCAGCTAGGGTTTTCCCAACCTTTAGACACGCGTGAACTTGGCGAGTTACAAGGGTAACTCGACGAGTTGGCCAAGGAGTTCACGATCACCAAGATTAGGAACTCGACGAGTCACTCAAGTGACTCGGCGAGTTGACGAGTTATGCAAGGAACTCGGCGAGTGGCTGGTTGTACTCGACGAGTTCAGGTCAACATGGACTGTTGACTTTGACTTTGACCAAGGGTTGACTATTGGACTTCTGGGGCATTTTGGGAATTTATGAACATGGTTGTGTGGCGAATATAGGTGGTGGAGTTTGAGGAGGTGATCCGAGAGTTGAGCTTATCCTTTGAGTCAACAGTTGCGAGGTGAGTTATCCTCACTATACTAAGGGGTCTAAGGCACCAATGCCGGCCCATTGGTTATGATTTCCTAATAGTTGGTAGTATGTTTAATATGAGTTAGTGTTGCATGATAGATGTTATGCCAGTTAGGTAGATCTGCAGGACTACATGTAGTATCATGTGATTATTTGTATGTGCATTAGTTGTGTTATATGTCGACATATTATGTGAGATGGGGTTGAGGTGATACTACTCCGTGCGGTAACCAACAAACCCGGGAGCATTCCAAACACGAGCTTAGGGAGACTCGTACTGTGGGCTCGGTGGCAATCCAAATGTGAGCTGTGGGCCCGGAAGGCAATCCAGACTCACACTGTGGGCCCAGGGGGTAATCAAGTCTGTAAAGCGGTGGACCCAGTATATGTTGTTATTTGTATATGTGTTATGTGCAGTGTATCGGTATTTTGGGGAACTCACTAAGCCATCGGGCTTACAGTTTTAGTTTATTGTTTCAGGTACATCAGGGGGATCGCGGCAAGGCGAAGGCATGATCATACAGCTCCTCATGTTTTGTTTATGTTTCTAGGAAAACTCTGATATAGACTATTTTGAAAAAAAAAATCTGTAATAACTGTTGGTCTTAAATGTTTTGAAAAGTTTTAAATTGGCTTGAATTTTATGGGTGTTACATCTACAACGGACGATCACTATGACACAAAAAAAACACCGACCAATTCCTTCGACGAGGAATATTGCTAACCATTTATGAAGAAATCATGTAGAACAATCCATCCATAACAGATGAATATAAACCACATCGTGAAGGCCAATCCAAGGATCCATAAAGTTTCCAACTTTATGGAACCTAACAATTCAAACTCTCACAATCATGGAGAAAAGGGACAAGAAGCTAGATCTAGGAACACTAATCATAAAGCTTAGATCTTGAGGACTTACAAGAGTCTATAATATGAGCAAGGGTGAGGAGAGGAGGTTAGCTTGTTAGATCTTTGCACCAAGAGCTTCTTCTTCTTCTTGAAAACACCAAAACACCACCAAAAGCTCTTAAATGACAAAATGGAGGCTAGGTTTTATGTTGCATGTCAAAAGGAGGTGATGGAGGTTGAGGTTGTGAAAACCCTAGCCCTCATTTCCCTTAAAAATGGGGACAAACCCCAAAAATTAGGACTTTGCATTCAGGGGCTGTCACGTCATGACCAACATGTTGTCACGTTGTGACACCCAATGAAATACACATTTTCCTTGGGCAACGCCACATCGTAACACTTACATGCTCACGTTGTGGCCAACAAAATTCATTCTTCAAGGCTTAAATTGACAAAATCAAAAGTGATTATTACCTGGAACTTGGTGTTATATCTCTATTCTATTTTCTAATGCCTCATTGTTCTATTCTCATTTAAACCCAATGGCCCCATCTCATACTCTACTATCATCTATCTTCTAGATAAAACAACATCCCACTAACATTATTGAGTATACTCATCCAGACTTACTCCCCTCTCTTATGATCCCTCGTAGATCCTTAATTATTCTTCTTCTCTTAAACCCCTCACGGATTCCTTACTCATAATCCCTCACAGATTATATCTAAGTTCTTAAAAGAACTCTCTTTCCTTGTTCCATTCATGGAACTTTTCCTCTATCTTCTCTAACCATAACCAATCTCATTCATACATGAATCATCTATCTGCATCCCCAAAGGTACTATACTCTTATTCCCATAGGAATCATATTCTCTATTCTCGTAGGAATCATACTCTTTATTCCCAAAGGAATTATCTTTCTACATTTCTCTAACTCTTTTATGTGACTCGTCACATAACACTTGTCCCATGAAAAATATATCTCTTTATCTCATCAAGATATCTTCTACTACTCATCTAGTACTTAACTCATTAAGTACTTACTCAAATGAAGCATTCCTCAATGAGAAACCATATCTCTCAAGTTCATAATGAATTCTATTGGATCTATGAATGACTTGTGTTTCACTAGGTTGAAGGACAATGATATCTTCATTATCAATGACCTCTTGCTCAATACTAGTTCCAACTTGAGTTGCATCGGGTTGTGGTTCTTGATCTTCTTCAAGTTCCACTTGCTTCATCCAATTGAAACTTGCTTTCTAAGGATTCAACTTTTCATGAAATAAATATCTTATTCTCACTAGGGATGTAGAAGTAATATTATAAACAATCGTTAGGATATCTTGTAAAGATGCATTTAATAGACCTAGGTTTGAGTTTGCTTGAAGTTTATTGTCTAACATAAGCTTCACAGCCCCAAACCTTTATATAAGATAAGAATGGAGTGTTTCCAAATGACATCTCATAAGGTGTCTTATCTACCTTTTTATTGGTGCCATATTCAAGATATGGGTTGCAGTAACTAAGGTATACCTCCAAAATGATAAAGGGGGAGTACTCATGCTCATCATGGATCGAACAATATCAAGTAAGGTCTAATTTCTCCTCTCGGACACACCATTAATTTGTGTTGTTTTGGGTGGAGTAAGTTATGAGATAATACTACAACTCCTAAGATGATCTTGGAAATCTTAGCTCAAGTACTCGCCACTCTATTCGAACAAAGGATTTTGATTCTCTTGTCGAGTTGATTTTCAACTTCAGTTTGAAACAATTCAAACTTTTCAAATGTTTTATGTTTATGTTTCATCAAATACACATAACCAAAACGACTGAAGTCGTCAGTAAAGGCGGTGTAATATCTTTCACCAGATCTTGACATTGTTTTGAAAGGACCACATACATCGGTATGTATGATTCCTAATAAAAAAACTTGCCTTTTCATTCAAACCAGAGAAATGGAACTTTGTCATCTTGCTACACAAACAATAATCACATATATCAGATGACTCAGTGTTATTTTCCCCCAAAAGTCCACTCTTTTGGAGTTGGGATATGCGCTTCTTGCTAGTGTACCCAAGGCGATAATGGCATAGATATGTTTGGTTCAAATCTTGTTTGAGCGCTTTGGTGTAAACATGATTAAGGGACTTATTGTATGAAGTGTCATTAAGGTTTAATTCATGAATTCCATTTATTGGTCTAGCCTCAAAATAAAATACTCCATTCAATAAAGAGTGAATATTGTCATCAACAATTTGATAATTAAAACTAGATTTCCTTAAAGAAGAAACTGAAATAATATTCCTAGTAATAGAAGTTATCAAACACACATTGTTTAATGATAAAGAGAGACCAAATGGTAAACATACATCAAAATGCCATATAGCTTGGACCACAACATGTGCTTTATTTCCAACATGTAGTACCATATCATCCTCTTTCAACTGCTACTCTTTTTGGAACCCCTGCAACGAATTGAAAATATGAGTTCTATAAACAGTATCAAATACCCAATTGTTAGATGAAAAAGTAATAAATCCCATTTCAATCATGAAAATAGATATACATGAAGTGTCTTCCCCAACCTTCTTTTCTTTCAACCCAAAAAGATATTTAGGACAATTCCTTTTCTAGTGCCCAATGACTCCATACTCAAATCAGGTTTTATCCTTAGCAACTTTCTCCTTCTTCTATGGTGGTGCAACTTGAAGAGCTTTCTTCCCTTTGCCCTTTCCATCTTGTGGATTGCCCTTGAAGTTCTTGCATTGTTTCTTCTTTTTTACTTACCCTTCACGAATCATGAGGACTTAGGGGTTTTCCTTGGGATGGTTTTCTCAGCAGTTTTCAGCATCAAGTGCAACTCAGAGATAGGATTTTCCAACCCATTCATGTTGTAGTTCATGGTGAAGGTATCATGAGACTTTGGAAATTATTTCATCATTAAATATGTGGCCAAATCTTAGGGATATACAGAGCCTAATCTCTCTAGTTGTTATAGATAACTCTTCATCGTGACAACATATATGCTCATATTCCCAGTCTCCTCTATTTTACAACCATGAAAGGATCGAACAGTTTCAAACCTTTCAGTTCTAGCTTGTTGGCCAAACATTTACTTGAGATGTTAAATCATGTCAAAAGCTGTAAAAAGTTCCAAATCTCGTTGAAGATCCAGAATCATGGTGGCAAGCATTAGGCATGAAACATCAAGTGAGTCATCCATATGCTTGAGCTATGCATCATGAGCAACCTTTGGAGTAGGAGTTGGTTCATCGGGAATTTAACTTTCAGTGACATGGTCTTTCTTTTTTTGTTTCAAAACGATTCTTAAATTTATGTGCCAATCTAAGAAGTTGGTGTGGCCCAGTTTTTCTTTGTCGAGTACAGATCGAATGTTTATTAGGTGATGGTGTGTTATAGTCATAGGTGGCGCCATCTACAAAATTTTAACAAAGTTTTATTTAGTATTTAATTCTTCAAAATTAATACCCTTTTGTTTCCAAAAACATTAATTATTTAAAGTCTAGGATCCAAGTTACAAATCAAATAAATGGTTAGGTATCATTTATCCCGTCCACGTGATTTTAACAAGGTAAATAGCTTTTATTGATTACATCAAGTGTAAGTCCTAGATGTATGAGACCCTTAACAATCTATTTATTATTTGACTTGTTTGGTCTCATATATGCCTTGGAACACTCTTGCTTAGGTGACATTTATCACACGAGTTTTCCAACCAATTCATCCAATTAGAGAAACTTGTATAATCGGCCTATAACGTGGTTATTGAAATTGTGATAATACTTTGGCCACCAAAAGATAATAGTAATGGTTAGATCACTGTTATCCCATAAGCATTATAAAAATGGTATGCAAATGTTTCTAAAGTTAGATGGCATAGACTTGTCTTTTCAAAAGGGATTTAGATTTTTTAATTATCTATTTTAAAACATGTAATATCATTATAATTGCATGTATCCAATTAATCACGGTATCAAGTTTCCAAAAAATCATTTTTAATGTTCATATATAAAAACCGGTTTTTATATAATTTGACGCGGTTCAATTTTAAAGTTAATATCTAATATCAAGTTTGAGTTTCAGTCTTATAAAACCTTTTATATATTTTAATCAAACTTCATTGTATTATTAATACTTTTGAGTTTGGATAAGTTTCAAAATCACCATTTTTAGACTTATAATTGACTATTTCAAAATTTGTTGTTATTAAGTTTTTATAAAACCGGTTTTTATTTTAAAATTATAATTTGTTGTTCTTATGTTCACATTTTATATTTTGAAAAATAAACTCCATGTGATATTTATTTTGTCCAAAAAATAGTTTGAGCATGTGAAAAACTAATTTATCAACCACACAAAATATTGATTTGGAAAATAAACACAAACATGCATTAATACATAAAGAAGCCATGATTTAGTGACACTTTTGTCAGCCAACACAAAAGTGTCAAGTCCTTTCCTAAAGGGACAAAGGGACCAAATAATTTTCATGTTGACTTCAAGCTCCCATTTGCTTAGACATTCTACTTTGTAGAAAGTTTTTACAAGATTTTATAGAAGTTATAAAACCCCATAAAAGCTGAGAGCACCCTTCTTGATCTTTAGAATGGCTTTCATCTTCATCTTGCTACATTTTATATAAAGTAAATCTAGTCTAACACTAATCTATTACATAAAATAACAAAGATGAAAACTAGCTACTTTTATTACATACTTTATTAATAAAAGAATATTACAAACCTTTTTTAAAAGTCCACATAAAATATCGACACAAATGGTTTATGACTTGTTTATGCACTCTAAAATACATATAAACATAAAACAACCTTTGTTTTTCTAAGACAACTTTAAATGACAAAATATGAATCACAAAAAATAACAATTATAAAGTTGTAATAGAAAATATGTATGAACTCATTTTTATACAAAAACAAGTTATTCATATTTTCTAAAAACCAAGATTATCCAAATAATCATAAAAATATAACAAAACTTGCAAGGTGTCTCTGATACCACTTGTTGGGTTTTTATTTAACATGAGTTTCAAAAACTCAAGATTTTAGCAACGGAAGACTTGAAATTTCGAAATAAATATACATAAGTTACACACACCAATGATCATCTTACAAGAAATGGAAAAGAAAAACAACAATCATAGAAGGGTAGAAGAAATAACAACCTTTTTTTATCTTTGGTTCCTCAATGGGAGGCTTGGAAGTTGTAGAAGAATGTGGATGAAATCAATTCCTTTGTGGACACCAACAAGAAACCAATTTGATAAGTAATGCTAGTCAACCTCTTCAGCTTTAAGACAAAACCTTGAAGTGAGTATGAAAGCAAGTAACTTCTTCCAACACTTTGAGAGGACAATTTGAGAGAGATGGAGAGAAGATACAACTTTTGTCTCAAAAGCTATGCAAGAGTGAAAGCCTCATGAATGGTCTTAAAGTTAAAACTATACCCATGAGTCCTTAACCATTTAAGCACTCATGCACCTAAAGCTACATGTCTCCCCATGCCCTTAAGACATGTCATGCTTTTGACTAAACAAATGAAAAGGTCATACATTCTCTATCCTTCTCTATCTAGGGCATTAGGAGGAAAAGAGAATGCAAGTTTCACAAATTTTATAAACTCTTTTATAAAATATAAAACTTAACTTTTTGGTAAAAAGACAAAAAAATCTTTCTAGTTCAAAATGGTGTACATGACTTAATAAAACATATCATACGATATATTATGTTACTTTGCCACTGAAAATTAATATTTCCATTAAATAAATAATTTCCGATTAATTATAAGATTTTATGAATATTTATTAAAATCAATTTCTAATAAATAATCAATTATATCAAGTTGTTGTTACTTGACAATTTTCGGATCATATGTTAATTAGCAATATCATTCAAATATGACTTTTAAGCATACAAGATCTTTCAGCGAGGTTCGCGAAATGACACGATTTAGGTGGATGTTGTATCGATCACTGGGTCTGAGTAGTTTAAATTTTAGCAGAGTTCGGCTCGGATCGGGTTTGACCGAACCCACTCTGCGTGTTGCCCATATGTTGACTTTGCAGAAAAGCTCACGGAAGCTTCTAAAGGAGTCCAAAAAACTATGTTACTTAGAGAGCAAAGAACAACGGCTCCGGTTTAATCGGGTTAAATGTGTGTGACACATTGTGAGTCATGATAGGGTGTCGTCATAATAGTTTGACAATTTTTGGTATCTCCTACTATGTGTGTGTAATTATAAATATAGATTCGTGGAACGAAATTATACTCACAAATTTTTTTTAAGTATTCTCTCCACTCTCCTCTCCTTCCACCATTCTTTATTTTAGTTTACGAATATTCTCTTTATGTTTATCAAATTTTTAATAGTTATCAGAACAAATGGTAACCTGCATTAGATATCGGGGATGACGTCAACACTTGCAACATTTTGAGCGTGTAAATTCCTTTAAGGATAAGAGTTTTTTCATGCGGTTACAAGTCAAGAAATTTGTGATCTTCAATTTTGTTTTAATTTTTATGTCTCGTATTTTAAATCGTCCTATAGCGTCACAGTCTCCTTCTACATCAAACATTTAATTTCAACATTAATATGTCGCTTGTTCGTATTGAGAATAACACGATGGAATATTTAATGATAAATTAATTATTGGTAATTTTCCTGTTTAATAGTTATTTTATAATATTTATCATTAAATTGTTTAGTCATCTTTTCTATATTTTAACATATTGTTGATACTAACAAAAAGTGGAAGGGACAAGTGAAAGTGCATTATAGAAGACTACATAAGACTACATGTATGATTAGAGATAATATAAATATTTATTTATAAGTGCATAGAAGACTATAAATATTTATTTGTCGTATTTTATATGTATAGATATATTTTTGAAAGTATAAAATATTTGTAATTGTAAAAAATAGATATAAATGAAAATGGAAATTTTAAAATGTGTTTTAAGATATAATTATGTTTTTATATATGTATTTATTATATTTACATTATATATATATATATATATATATATATATATATATATATATATATATATATATATATATATAGGAGTAGGATTAAATGAGAACACCTAAAAGGTTGAGAATGCGAGAACAGATCTAGACCTTCCATTAATTAAGATCTAAAGCTAATATCAATGTGTCATTTATATAACCTCTAAAACTCATGGGATGAAATTGTAAACATTTAATTGACTAAAAGGGTATTTTAGTCATCAAAGTCTAAACAATTTTTATCAGGTTCCTTAAATCTCTCTATCCCTACGTTTCCTTCTTCTCTCTCTGATTCAAACATTTAAACCCTAATTCGTACGAGTCGTCAGGACCGTTCACTACAAACGCCATCGTCTCACCTTTCACCGCATCTACAAATCTCGTAACTCGATTTCAAGACTTACAAGTTGATTTCCAATCAGCCTTTTGCAACTTGATCTCCAATCGATCTCCTGTAACTCAATTTTAGTTCATCGATTGTCTTTGGAGATTGTAGACCTGCAAATTGATTTCAATTTTTAAGGTATGGTCTCGATTTTGCTTGAATGATGATGTCATGATAAAGGCTGATGATGGAGGATTTGTCGATGGTGGTTTCTTGGTGACGAAGGGTGAAGGTTTTCGGCATGCCATGATGATAGTGATGGGTACGATTAGGGATTCATTTATCTTTCATTTGTTCATCATCAATTATGCACAAGTATTAGACAGAGGGCACGAGGAATCAGAAAGATGCTAGAGACAGTTTTGAGTTAACTATAAGGGTTCTGAGAGTTCCTCAGATTTCATGTTCTCTGATTCAAGCATGCTAAATTCTATATCTTGGTAAGTCTTTCAACCCTTCTATTTTCATCCGTAAATAGTCTTGTGTTCCACTTTGATTTCTCGATGATCTGGGCCACATTAAAACGACCTTTATCTTTAATGAAGTTTATAATTTTCATTTTGTAGGAATAAATCATTTAACCAAAAAAAATTAATCATTTAAGAATAAAATCGATGTACATGAATACATAGAATGATTCTACTTTCACACTTTTTCTCCTCTAAAATGATAATCATTTCTGAATACAAGTCTTATTCGTTAATGAATAGAATACACTAACAATTGATTCTCACTAAGTGGTATTTATTAGCTAAAGTGTATATGTTTGTATCAACCAGAAATTGATTTAGTTCAGTCACTTCTGCATGAGTCCTTTTCCACCATGATCGATGCCCTTCAATTTAATTTAATGATGGACTAAAATGTTGTTGCAATTCGAATAATCATTGGTATATTTGATATGTTTAGCATTGTTATTATTATGTAATTGTTTGGTTTCTTATAATCATTGGTGATTACAATTGATGATTTTTATTGGTAAATGTGTTTTGTTCTATTTCTATAATTTTTTCGACCTGTAGTCGCCTTACACGATGCTGCCAACATGATGTAAACTAGTGAAAAAAAGAGATTATGATAGTGCATATGTGCATGTGCGAAGCAGGAGGAGGAAAGAACATCGATAGAGATAAAGAGAAGGAAGACCAAATACATCCGAGACATAAAAAAATTCATGAATATATCAATTATTGCAGTTTCTGATTCTTTGCAACTTTTTTTCCTTTTGTTTTTCTTGCCAACTTTTTCATATTTGTAAATATAAATGTATGATTCATTTTTTATTTTAGTTGTATAAATATAGTTCCATATTAGTCAAAAGAATCAATTATATATCTGAAGTTATTTAATTATTTATGAATATGCTTGTAATAATATAAGTTATAATCATTTATGAATATAAACGTATAAATATATGAATACAATTTTGATTTATTTATTTATGAATATAAAAGTGGTTGATAAAATAAAATTAGAAAATTTTTTAATTATTCGTTTATGAGTATAAAAATGGTTGATAAAATAAAATCAGAAAATTTACTAAATTGATAATTTTTCATCTTTGGTATATTTATTTTTGATTAATACAATGTTTTTTTATTTATATAGAACAAATAGTATGGACAGTATAAATTAAAATTTTTTGATTTTTTAAAGTTGAGAGAAAATATGATAAAAATATTTTTTTAATCTTTAATTAAGATAAAAAAAGAAGTCAACTACTTCTTTTATTAGGTAAGTTTTTATTAGGTAAGTGTGATTTGAAATTTGGTATCCCTAAATTGTTGGAAGTGTCATTTAATTGTATTTTACTATAATTAAACTAAAATACATAATTATTTATATGCTCTTATATAATAATCGGTTCAGAATTGTTTTCGCGTTCTCAACCTTTTAGGTGTTCTCATTTGATCATCCCCCTATATATATATATATATATATATATATATATATATATATATATATATATATATATATATATATATATATATATATATATATATATATATATATATATATATATATATATATATGAATTTATTTAATAATGATAATAATGAGTTTAAAATAATATATTTTAATAATAATAATAATAAGAGAAAATTACAAATATAGCCTAATCCCTTAATTACACTGTGGAAAATAGGCAAAAAATTCAAATTACAAAAATAGCCACTAAAATCGCAGATTGACTCAGTCCATCTGCGATTTTACTTGTCCATCGGCGAACGTACAAGTCGTTAAGCACATCCGTGCTTTAGCGACTTGTACGTTTGCAGATGAACTCAGGTCATCTGTGATTTTGTGTCCATCTGTGATTTCCTCTTTTCAGGGTTATAAAAACGTTTAAAAAAAATTCTTTCATTTTTCAAACTTTTTGTTGGAGAACTTTCTCTTTAGAGGCACTATGGACAATTTTATTTTTCAAACATTTTCAAACATTTGTTGGAAAATTCATTTTATTAGAGACGTTTTAAACAAATTTTCCAAAGAAATAACAACTAAAGTGATAATTTTTTGCAAAACTTTATATTTAATAAGGTTGTTTCGTAATCAAATCCTATTAATTTCGTAGTTAAGAAAAAAATAAAAAACGCAAAATCGCAGGTGCGATGAGAGGAAATAGCAGATGAACTTAGTTCATCTGCGATTTTAGTCAGAGATCGGGGTATTTTTGCGGAAAAAATAAAAAAAACGCAGATAGGCGTAATTCATCTGCGATTTTGGTGGCTAAAAATGTAATTTGGATTTTTTTGTTGGCTATTTTCCTAAAAGTAATTAACATATTTGGCTAAATTTACAATTTTCTCTAATAATAATAATAATAATAATAATAATAATAATAATAATAATAATAATAATAACTAGCTGTGGTACCCCGCTCCGCGGGGTTCGGTTTTGATCATAGTTTTATTTATGTATTTTTCGGTATATGTTTTAATGGATATTTTATTTTTGCAACGTAAAAAATAATGGGGTCAAGTGGAATGATTAGGGTGCGGTAATTGCAACCGATTTGGGTAGGTAAACATGTTGAAGGTGGCAAGTGAAACGTCATCTACGTCAGCGGTAGCATTAAGTGCAGGAAGGTAATCGTCATGGAGGGCAATCTGGCTTCTATAAGATCCGTAAAGGGATTACCCTTTATTCCAGATATCTCCTTTTTTGTACACATTGCTTTCGAACGTCAGTGCTACAAATCGAGCAGGAAGAAACATGAAGTCGTAGGAAATGGAAAAGATCATCAAGGTTCTAATCAAGCAAGCGGAAGAGGAGGTAACTGCATTGGCAAATGTTGAAAACGATTTCTTTCTGAACCAACAAACAAAAGCTGAAATAAAGGCGGATATGAACCGGGGACCTCGGACTAAAAAATGAGGTTTTTGATGTTATTGGACAGAATTGGTGTCGTTTTCCCACGCCTCCTTTTCCATAATATGATTATGAGCTGCAGAACGCTTGAAGCTGGAATTTGAGCACTGAACTAGCATCACCGTTCTTAAGCCTAGACTTGTTTTGGGGTTCCAAACCTCCTCCTATTGCCTTTACCCAGCGGCAAGACGCTTAGTTTTGTCGGAAAGGGAATGCTTATTCCCCTCTACTGTGCGGGTGCTAGGTATCTTAACTATCTGCGGATGGAGAACCTACTCATTGATGGCACATATGAAGCATCGAAAGCTATCCAAACCATCTATAAACTGAAGAGGGAAGCAGAGATGAGAATGGAGGAACTGAGGAAGGAGCTGAAGAAACTACCAGAGGATGATGGAACTTATGTGGATTAAGGTAATAGTTTTATGGAGGTAGTTGTTATGGTGTTTTGTTTTAGAATGTGAATGGTCTTTTGGGGTTGTAAATGGGTATGGCCGTATGTTGTCTGTTTTGGAAATGGTGTTTCTTTGGTTTTTGGTTTCTTGTGTATTGGTAATGGGTTGGGAACCGTATTTGTCATGGCCATATGTAATGTAATGCTTTTATGTTTTAAGGAATGGAAGTGATAATTAGTAGTTTACATGTAGTGTTTGTAGATTAAGGATATTTGTGTGAAATGTGTTTTGTTTTGGTGTTTAAGGATAATGTTGATTCTGTTGTACGTTTATTGTTGTAGTTTCGTTTACCAATACATGTAGTCTTTGTAGATTAAGGATATTTGTGTGAAATGTGTTTTGTTTTGGCGTTTAAGGATAATGTTGATTCTGTTGTACGTTTATTGTTGTAGTTTCGTTTAGAGTAATGTTGGAAAATGGATTGAATGGAGTTTGGACTGTGTTGTTAGCTTCCAACATTGAGACCATCTAACTGTAAGTGTGTAAGTTGGGTCCCCATCTATGTATCATTAATATTATATACTTTTTGTCAATAGTAGCATGTTTTGGTTATGAGTTCAAGTAGTTTTTGGGTTTTAGGGTATTGCAGGTTTATATGTTGTCAATTCTAACAAACCAAGATTGATTCTAATTTAATGAAATCGAGAAAAAAAATGTGTTGTCTTTCTGAGGGTGTGGATGTGTTGTGTGATAAGAATATAAAGAACAAAAAAAAAGCTACCAAAAGTTGTAAAAGTGGTATTCTAGTAAAATAGCATTCCAAATTATTTTATATACATATTGGCGATACATTATAGGGAATGGGTATTTTAGCTGGGTCCACAATTATGGTTCTAGTAGACTGATTTCTATCTATTCAAGGCATACATAAGTGGTACATTTCATAAAGCTTATAGCATCCAAAGTTGCATAGTTAACATTTTGGTACAAAATGTTATGTTGTTTACATACTAAAGCAGTGAAAGTGTTTATGGAACATCTGATACTAACTACAAACAGACGGGACACATTGATGACAAACAAAATAAGGGATGATTCCATCTATTTTTTGCGGCTTCGCTTTGTGTCCGTTGATGGTGTTGGCTCATCTGTATCTAACAGAGAGGATGTGTTAGAAAACATAAAGGTATAATAGGTAATAATTTGGTTTATGTGTATACCAGTGGTGCTGTATAACAGAGCACGTGTGCTGCGGGTGACAGACATTGTAGATTCAGGTGTGTTTTGTTGCATTGTTGGCCTTGTTGTGGGGACCTGTGCTGGAGTTGTTGGAACATTTGTTTGTGATATAGAATTCAAGCTTTCAATGTCCACAATTATGAAACGTAAATTGTCCCGAGCGGATGCCTTTAGGATTTGAACTGACATGTTCTTTGTTTGCCCTTTCTGCTGAGTAATAAAGGGTGGAAGTGTTTTCCTGTCGATGGTGTTGTTGTTTGCTATAAGATTTTGAAGGGTAGAGTTGAGTAGTTTCTGACATGAGGTGTCGGATATGATTGTTGATATTGTGTCCGTTGTGTCACTTAGTGTTAGGTTGAATCTGTGTCTGTTTTTAAAATAAGTTTGTTACCTTATAGTATACAGCATAAACGGTTTTAATGTAGATTGAAGTGTACTTACGAAAATGTTGGGTTTTCAATGACAGAGTGTGCATTGCAGTACCATTGTGGGCCCCGTTTGTGAATGGGATCTCTACAAGTTGGACATAGAACTTGATACCAATTGTCTTGAAACTGAATATCCATGATTGATGCTTTGATCAAAAAGGTTTTATCCTGCAAACAGATGGTTGTGCTGTTAGGGAAATTTTTTTGTTAGTATTATTCAATGAAATTAGATAGGAAGATGTCATGTAACATAACCAGTAAGTCCGATCGTTTTCTTGTTTTGATATCCTGCAATGTAATTGGTATTCCAGATGGAATAGAAATTGGTCTTTGTGGTCCACGGAAACTGAAATCAGATAGTCATTTGGTTAACAATAGTTTTATTCAAGAAATCTGATGGTTATAGATGAGAAATACGTCATACATATCAAGAAGTGTTGTTGTTTCTAGTATTTCTGGATTTATGT
Organism: Lactuca virosa; assembly: GCF_052849685.1. Classification (NCBI taxonomy): domain Eukaryota; kingdom Viridiplantae; phylum Streptophyta; class Magnoliopsida; order Asterales; family Asteraceae; genus Lactuca; species Lactuca virosa. Next base: position 268,420,669 of record NC_136434.1, read on the forward strand.
ATACATGGGTGGCAGGTGATGATCCATGGCGCAATGTTCCTAGGATTAAAAACAAAATTATATTCATTAATAAGAATTATTATGGCATGGTAGTAATTTTTTTTGTAACTTTCAGATTGGAAGTGTCATACCTGCAGAAGTGGAACCTTTTAGGTTTGTAACAGCAACAACTATAATCGCAGGCAGCGGGATGAGTAGATCGCGGTTGAATTTTGTTGGGACGGTGATGCATTCATTCCATAGGTTTATTGGAAGTTCATTGCCACTACATGTTTAATCTATGATGTTACTACCTGATGGAAGTGTAATGTATACTTAATATATGTTCCATGATATTGCAGTTACCTGCTGTCTGTTAGGAGGAGGAAAACATATGGCTCATCATCTTGTTTTCTGCAGTCTTTGATTTTTGATAGAACACCAATAAAATCTAAAAAGTAATTAATGTTATTATGTGAGTAATATGTATGATATAGAATGAAATAGGGATTTGTATACCTGGATAGTAAGGTGGTTTTTCTCCAAGTTCCATGAGATGCGATTTTGTCACAAACCGGAACCAGTGTTTTGGTATTGTCATTGTATCTGGAAGTTGTTTGATGACTGAAATGAGACCAACTTCAATGTAGAAATCATTCTCTAATACCTTCCGGTGCCTATCAAGTTCTGGACAGCTGTATTCGAAGATCGTGTAGCAATCGAATAATTTGAATACTGATTCAATATAAGCTTGACTGGTATGTTGTCCAAGAATTTGTATTGCATCTCCGTATAGAATTAATTAAGTATTAAAGTATAGGCATAATAACTGTTTTTTGTATATTTATGTTTTGTGTATATGTTTTGTACACTTACAAATCTGTCAACAGCTAAGTACCATGTCTCGTATCGACGGATATCATTCTTCCATTTGCGGATGATTCTTACTTGTAAAGGAGCTCCAACACCTTCGCACTTCAGATCGGATATACTACACATGACTACTGTGTCTTCACTGTTAGGAAAATAGGGATAAATGGAGGTAAAAATGTTAGGTATTACATACAGTATGCATCGACGCTTGTTTGGAAAATAGTTACAGCTATGTAACTAATAGTGATATGAAAGTTATATTTTAGGTTGTTATGGGTATTATGGACCTGTTTGTGGACTACATTGCGTAGCAGATCTTTGTACACAATGTTTTTTGTCTCTGTGGGTATCAGATGTTCATTTCTTTCTATAATAATTTTTATAGATGCAGGTGATGTTGCTCTGGAGAAAGCTACATATAATTGCCCATGTGCAAAAATTGGTTGAGATAGATAAACTCCAATTTTTTTTAAAGACTGTCTCTGGCTTTTATTGATTGTTATTGCATAACAGAATTTGACTGGAAACTATTTTCGTGAAAAACTGAATGGCAAATCGGATGGTGTGTGTATGAATTTTATGCGAGGAATGTATACACGTGTTCCGATATAAGTACCAGTCATTATAGAAGCCTCAATTATGGTTGGGAGAAGTTGTGAAACAATCAACCGAGTACCATTACATAATCCCTCCTTTTGATTTATGTTTCTCAATAACATAATCAGTGTTCCTTGTTTCAAGTGAAGTGCATGAGGTGGGATTCCTGGAAATATTAATTCATTCAGGTACTCTGTGGGATATAGGCCTTCTAGATCAGACGTGTGTTTTCCATTTGGCTGCATTGAATCTGTACTGTTATATACTAAACTGGAAGCTGTGATAGTTTTCAGGATCATGTTGTTTATCTTATCTGCCACTTCATTTGTTGGACAGACAATCGCCCTTTCTGAAAGGTCTTTGGCAGTTGGGTTGGTGAGTATACAATATCCATACACAAACTGTATAAGATGTTGTAACGCATTTGGTCCAGGCGGGATCAACAACGAATCTAGAATTTGAACCCAAGATGTGTTGTCTGGATCATCTGTATCTGGACATCCAAGCAAACCATCTCCAATGTTGAGAAGCCAAGTGGCAAAATTTGTTGTTGATATTGTGTGTGCCTCGGCATCTGTATTCGAAAGTAAACGCATATTTTCCGTAAGCATTCTAACTTCAAAAAGAGGCCATAGATATGATTTTGGTAGTGTAAGCGCCGTTATCTCAGAACGTGTGCTTTTAGGGACAACCGGAAGTGTTTGTCGAAAGTCACCACCAAGGAGGACAGAAATACCACCAAATGGTTTTTGCTTACAATCTAAAACATCTCGTAGTGACCTGTCGAGAAATTCAAAACATCTTCTGTCACTCATTGGTGCTTCATCCCATACAATAAGTGATGTATGACACATGAGATCACCTAACATTGTTCTCTTTTTTATATCACAGGATTTTTTGTTTGTCAGGTCTATTGGAATCTTAAATCTTGAATGTGCAGTTGTTCCAGATGGAAGTAGTAATGATGCTATTCCAAATGCAGCAACAGCCAGAACCACTTTCCCAATTGATCTAAGATAAGAAAGAATCGTAGTCCATAGAAAAGTTGTGTCTGTGCCACCGTGACCATAGACAAACATCAATATATGTTTCTTATCTTCAATGCACCCAATAACTGTTTGATAAATTGACATCTGCTGTGCATTTAATCGTGGCAGAAATTGATTAAGTACTTTGTGTAGTTCTTCTCTATTGTAAGCCATTTCTTCAAGTAAGAGTCGATTATCAATCACAGGAAGGATATCAGATGATGGCATCGGTAAATCAAAATCATGTAACGATCTTGAAGGGACGGAAGAACGAAGTGTATCCTCTAAACTGTGAAGCAACTGCTGTGTTATGAGATCATCCTTGAAAGACAAAGACCTATCCAATATTCTGGTTTTCATTGTGTACAGATAATCATCGCACATCTTTTCATGTGCCACTTCCCATAAGAGGCATGGATTACTTACCTCACAAAAAAGCAGCAGGTGACAGAAAAGGGATCGCAGTTGTGCTGAAGTCGCCCAGACCGAAGCTTCAAGGAATGCGTTCATCCACTAGGTGTCATCTCCAATTATTCCTAATGCATTGCACGCACTTCTGTAGGTTGGATGGACAATGTTGGAAATGGTACGTAGATCTTCAAATGATTTGCAACCCTTCTGATGAGAAAGTAACATTCTCAGATAAAACAGTTCACCAGACGATGGATGAACAAAGACAACCCGGCCAACCATTTTTGATGTGTCATCAGCCCTACGTTCCCACGATTTAGAAGGACCATCCCATTTGTAATACTTTAGATAGTCAACATATGTGACATCATGACCAGACGAATCTATTGCATTGCTCTCAAACCATGCAAGAAGGGTTGTTCTAGAAGCATTTGGGTTGGACAAAACTTCTTGTATTGTGCTCTCTTCGTTAAACACAATATGATGCGTGTTTTCTGTATGAACGGACAGAATCTGAACAGGTGGGTGTCGGTGATGTATGTGAAAATCAAGAATACGTCATGCCGCCTCATGTGGACAGATGTATCTTCCATCTATGAAATTCTGAATTCATTTACAAAACAGGATTCCTTTTCTTTTCCATCCACTTTATTATTTGTCACAACACTTGGGCCACCTCTATCTTGTGTTTTAGTTTTTTCTAGTGCATATCTAACACGATCTGCTCCTTTGGAAATGTACTTGAAGAGATACTTTATCATCATGTTCCATCCACAGTACTCAACGTTAATATGTGCATCAAACCGAGAACATAACCTTTTGTTATAGGGTACGATAGACCCATTATCTATTGGAACCCCACGTGGTGTTATGTGTTTTGCTGCTGAAGATCGTTTGTAACGCACATAACCATAAGTATCAAAGAATGTAGAATCGAGAAACGGCTTTGGAAAATGTTTCTTGCATTTGCCATCCTTCATACATGGAGCTCTTTCATTTAGTGGACCACATGGACCATGAACCATGCACGCAGTAATTGTTCTATACAATGCAGGTTCCGCAACCGGATCTGGCAATTCAGCAGTTATATATGTATCTACATCTTCAGCATGGCGTATTTTAGATGAACTATTTACCCATAATAATGTATGACAATGTGGAAGACCTCTCTTTTGAAACTCAATTGTATACAAATCTGTCAACATAATTATACTTGTTAAATTAAAAAAAATGCACTTTGTTTTATGGTAGTGATACGCACATCAAATTTAGGGTGTATGAAATACAGGAAGATCGAAGATAAGAATAAAACAATGTAATTTAATATGGATTGAAAAACAGAATTGTAAGAATCTGAGATGATATGAAAATACAAACTACTTATCCACTTTTAGAAAAAAGAGTCAGTATTTGTAAACCATTGAATTAAAAAAGAAATGAGGATAAGGGAATGTAATTGAATACAAATGCAAGGATACAATTATCACATTCTTACATGACATATCTATACAAACCATTTAAATACTGAAAAGAAAAAAACATATAAAAACGGTAAACCATTGAAACGAAAATGGATGATAATGCAAGAAAACAGGTAGCTGTAGATGAAAGACGATAGACTCATGTATCTTCATTATGTTGCACGCTGTTTTTATACTTACAGGACTGCCTACAAAAAATTATTCATTAAAATCCCCGTAGATACTAATTTTATATATAAAAAAATTTTATGGAAACAAATTTTTACCAAACTCGCCCTGCATAGCGTGTATATAGTTAAAAATATAGATTGTAAGATTTTTGGACGAAGATGCCCCTGCATACTATTCTTAAAAAAATATATATATTTTTTAAGAACTTTGTACCAAATTGCCTCTAGATGCTACTTTTATACTCCAAAAAAAATTTATCTTAACAATTTTTGACTAAAACGCCCCTGGATAATCTTTCTATAGCTAACAAAGTTTCAACCTAACAATTTCCATTCACACAACAGTGGCATACAATTATATTTGTCTCATTTACGTGTCACAATAAAGAGTAAGAAATAAGCAAAATAATCATGAAAATTGAACAGTTGATAAGATATTTCAACCAAAAATAATCTCAACTAATAATAGATTTCAAGTCATAGGCAAACAAAATAACTTACATGCATCAACATCACCGAAAGTCCTGTCTCGTTTCAAGAAGTCCACAAAAGCATGAACCTTCAGTTTAAAAACCCTTGCAATGATATCTGCCCTGCTATTTGGATCCTTCTCGTGATATCTATCCATGTATCGTCTTATCTCTGGCCATTTTACATTGCATGTGAAAGTTATGAAATATTGTGGGTTACCATAAACTCTACATATGGCCAGTGCGTCCTGATAGTGACTATACATGTACCGGGGACCTCCTGTAAAAGAGGTTGGCAAAAATACTCGTTTGCCTACAAACCGACCCTCCCTGTCCCCCTTTGAAAGCGCATCGTATAGCCCACTAACATACTCAGAACGAAGACTGTCCTGATGTTTAGAAATGTAGTCCAACCGTGCACCCTCAATACAAGTGTATGCATCCACGAGATACTGTTGAAAGAGGCGGGAGGCACTTAAAATTGGAGACCACATTCCCTGTCGAGCATGCATCTGATATGCATAGTACATGTTAACTGTGAGGTTCCGAGCATTGACACCAAGTTCATTTCTCAATTTCAACTGTGGAGACCAACCATCTTCACCATATGCAAACAAAATTGGATATTGCACGGGCATGTAACAGGGATGAAGCTTGCTAATACGCTGTAGCCGGCCAGAATTAGAATGGACTACAATATCATAGGCACTTCAATTACTGTCATCACCACTAACAATGCAACCTAAGGATCCCGGTGAAGGGAGATCATATCTGCGATCCGGAACATTGCTGAACAAACGAACGGAATAAGAACTTATATTTTGCTGCTCTGCAATATCTTTTGCAGTCTTGAATGCTCGTACATATTCATTGTTTTGAGAAAAAAACAAAACCAGAAACAACACTATACTTGCATCCAGATTTGGTTTCCTTGGACCATCAAAAACCTTCAACCTGTTATCAACTTCATTTTCTGTGTCAAATAAGTAAAGCTGAAGAAACCGTGGTCCTTTCTGAGGGTCTAGACACAGGGAACCAATTTTATGACTAATTTGTCCTGAAATCTTAAACACAAAAGGCCCTCGACCATCATTGACATCATCATCAACATCCGCTCCAAAAGATGTCATAGAGAACATACTATTATAAGCTCTAATCTCCCGTAAAAAATGGTCGTTAGCAAAAAGGGCCATAAACTCATCTGACATTCTAGAAGGATAGGGAAGAACAACCGAACCACTTCTACAACAACGATGATATCTTGGATGCTGAGGAGTAGACATTTTCAAATATCTTTCTCCAAGCCAGAAAAAAGCACCACAAAAACCGCACACTGCATCACAGTCGCCACAGTCTACATATTCAGGGAGAGCACGTAAACCATCCGTCCGTCGATACAACCGACGACGAACGTTTCTACCGTCAGTAAGAGAAGGCGAACTGGAAGAGGAAGCAACATCACCGCAACGATGATTCTTGCGAGAACCCATATCAACACAAATAAAAGAAGAAAAACCCCCAAATACAATAACATAACGAAGAAGAACAAACGAATCAAAAGTAAATAAACAGAAGCAGTTCTTACCTGAAATGAGAAGCAGAGATGGAAGACAATAATCGGGAACAACTACCGGAGATAGCGAGGCAGAATGGATATACATGGAAAACAGTAAGCAGCATGCAGGATGAGAAACACGTGTATAGATCATAATAAAATGTACAAAAAAACCCCAACACAATTACCTACGAACAAAAAATGATCATAATATGTACAAAAAAACCCCAACACAATTACCGACGAACAAAAAATTTCGTTGGCAATAGTCAAAGGGCTAATTTTGCCAAAAACACAGGAGTTTCCTATTCATATTTTAAGACAAGTTTCATATATATATATATATATATATATATATATATATATATATATATATATATATATATATATATATATATATATATATATATATATATAATAATAATAATAAAATCTTTAACATTTATTATTTATATAGAAATGCGAAAGAAGAAAAGCAAGAAAATGTTTTAGGCTAATTAGTTAAGGGTGGACAAAATTGCAAAAACGATCACTGTGGTTGGCAAATTTATGTACTTTTTGTCCAAAACGAAATGTTGGTGCACCATTGGTCCAATTTTGAATACCTTGTGCAATTTTGGTCCCTATGATTGACATTTTTGTGTGGTTTTAGTCCACACCCAACTTAAAAGATGGATATGCCCTTATATTTCTTTTATTAATTTCCTTTTTAATTTCTTATTATTAAAAGAAAAAGAAATAACACCTACCCCACCCCTCATACTCACCTTTACCCCCACTCACTTATATTCTCTCTCTCTCTCTCTCTCTCTCTCTCTCTCTCTCTCAGCAACACCATCATCGGTCACCCTACCACCTACCGAACCACCATCTGTTGGACCTCCACCTGCCGTACAACCGTCTTTTCATTTCCAGATCTGTAAAACGAGACCGATGTATCATAACACCCCTCTTCCACTACCGACGTTCATCGTTGTCACCTCCCTTCACCGCCAACATGTCTGACATTGTCACCCCTTACCATCCATACACTCACCGGCGACCATTATACCACCAGAACCAACGGAAAACCATAGCCCCGCCGTTAGAAGACCACCAACACCACCTGTGGGATCTGCCATGGAAAGCCCCAGAAAATCCCACCTTCTCTCTCTCTTCTCTATCTCCGATCACCATCTATAAGACTAGAGGAGGTGGTGGCTCAACAACTAAGAATCGAGAAATCCAACCCATCGTTCCATTTGAAACGAACCTTTCGATCAAGACCAAGTTCATCTCATCTATCTGAATGAAAGCCCTTAATCAAGATCTAAATGATTTAAATAAGCATACATATGACAGATTCTAGAAAATGAAGAACACAATGGGAGGAAAAAACAAAAATCTTAAAATCAGTATCCAGTGTGTTTGATGCTCAAATAATAACCATATCCGGCCACCATCATCTCTCTTCTCTGTTTTTCAGTAACCATTTGTGTAAGAACAAAGGTGTTGAAGGAGCGGTTTTTCAAATTTGAGTTTTTCAGATCTGAGGAGAGGTCTCATCGAGTTAAGGCCAAGGAGATAAGGAGGTAAGAGTAAGGAGATGAAGGTGGTTAGTGGCGGATGGTTGTAGCGAACAGTGATGGCTGGAAAATAGTGATGCCTATGTCGACTTCTCCGTCATCATCGTCGTACCTTTCTTCCACCGGCTCTATGGTGCAGAACGAAGTCGTCACCACTCCTTCCCCGATGTACGAACATATATGTGGCGTCTGGTGGTGCTGGAGGATGGTGGTGATAGTGGGGGTGTTCTTGAATGTGTTTTCTTGAAAGAGAGAAAGAGGGATGAGAGGTGAAGAAGATGAAAGCTACCACTGGAGAAAGAGAGAGAGAGAGAGAGAGAGAGAGAGAGCCAGAGAGAGAGAGAGTGTGTGTGTGTGTGTGGGCCATTCTTTAATTTTTAATTACTTAAAATCATTAAAATTTATATAAAAATAAGAAAAACAAATATAAAGGGTATAATTGTCTTTTTAAGTGGATAGGGACCAAAATCACTAAAAAGATCCAATTTTAGACCAGTGGTGCACCAACATTTCGTTTTGGATCAAAAGCACATAATTTTGACAACCACAATGAGCATTTTTGCAATTTTGTCTTAAGGGTGCTAATTGGTTAAGGGTACAGGAGAGGGAGGTGCTAATTGGTTAAGGATGGTGGTGGCAGTGGGGGTGTTCTTGAATGTGTTTTCTTGAAAGAGAGAAAGAGGGATAAGAGGTGAAGAAGATGAAAGCTACCATCGGTGAGAGAGAGAGAGAGAGAGAGAGAGAGAGAGAGAGAGAGGGTCATTCTCTAATTTTTAATTACTTAAAATCATTAAAATTTATATAAAATAAGAAAAACAAATATAAATGGTATAATTGTCTTTTTAAGTGGATAGGGACCAAAATCACTAAAAATATCCAATTTTGGAACAGTAGTGCACCAACATTTCGTTTTGGACCAAAAAACACATAATTTTAACAACCACAATGACCATTTTTGCAATTTTGTCTTAAGGGTGCTAATTGGTTAAGGGTGCCGGAGAGGAAGGTTATGGGTTTGAGTCCTCTTCCTTTTTTTCTTCCATAAAAAATGATTTTTTCAAGAATATATAACATGCCACATCACTTGTTACGTACTGTCATATCAATAACCTTTCGGTATGGTATGCCCCTTGGACATTATCCGTTGAAAATATCAAATTGGGTTAAAATGTAAATTAGCCGGTTCCCGGTGTCTTTTTATTTAAAAAAATTTAAGAGTTTTTTTTTTTTTTTTTTTTTTTTTTTTTTTTTTTTTTTTTTTTAATAAAATATTAGAATTTTTCTTAAAGCAAACCCTATTAATTAATATATAGTCGAGATTGGCAAGAGTCATTTTAATCTGACGTGATAGGCTACAGCCATGGGTATGGTTGTTAAACTTACATTATTTGTGGTTGTGATTATACATTTTTTGTATCTATGTTTAGATTTTTATATTATGCATCAAATATTCATCTTACCGTTTCTTGGAATTATGGTTTTGCATAATATTTATTAAAATAATTTCAAAGAAAGTTTCAACCATTAATTAAAAGTATGAAGTATCATATACCGAGATCATTTGTAACATGTTTTGTAGACCAGATAAAGCATGTTTAGTGTATCTTGATATCACGAGTATCAAATTGTATTACTGTCCAAAAAGTTTAAGATATTTTTATACCAACACCAATTAAACGAATAGATTAAGAAATACATTAATACCATATATCTCTATAGCTATCGATTTTAATTATTGTATATAATATAGAAAGTAGTTGAGGTAGCATGGGCATGGCATGAGTGAAGGTTCAAGGAAAGTAATATGTGTACAATCAAGTACTACATTACATGAGTAGACAACATAATCTTTTCAAGATGAGGTATATGATGTTGACTTCTTTTGGGTTTATGACTTGCATCTAGGTGGTATATTAACTACCAACCCCACGCAATTATTTTGTTTTCAAGTTTCCAATATATGAAAAAATAGAACAAAATTTTGGAAAAAAATTAATACATAGAATATCATCCTATTAAATATATTTTTATTTATCTCCTTACTTAAATCATCATGACAAATATCAAAATCAAAAGATGAGATAAGAAAAAATTACACATTTCAATCAATAAAGAAAAATTAAATATGCTTTATATCTTTTATTTCTATGAAACTTCATACTCATAAAATAATAAACGTGGTAAGTCATTAATTTTCTCTATAATTCATTCTTTTGATTTTGATATTTGTTTTGTTCCTACCAAATGTTCAGAAGTAGCAAAAGTTTTTTTTTTACCTTGTAATATATAATATGAATTTTTTGGGTTTGAGTTATACGAGTTTGGTTTTCTAGGTTCGGCTTAAATTAGTTCGAAATATTTGTATTTTTATGGCAAATTTAAACCAAGAATGTTCCTTCTAATAGCATAACTTCAACTAGTTAGTATTTATATTGTAATTTATAGTGACTACATATATTAGAAGAAGAGAGAGAGATGTGGAAACAAGTTCATTAAACCGCATAACAACTACACAATAGAACCCGCCAACCCGCTGCATCTTCTCGGAAACGTTTCCCGACGGTACCTCCGGTACCGCCCCAAGCCATGTTACGATACCCTCCTCCTTTAGGGGGAATATTTATCTTCTTTGAATGTCCGCCAAAAGATAATGTTTTGTTTTGTTCTTGACCATGTATCCTTCGATCAAAGAGATCAGGTCTCAAAAAGATAATTAACAATGACCAACTTATTATGTTCTTTACTCCATAATCACTCTCTTTGAACTTACATTTTCAAAGCCTCTTGAATAGTAATTATTAAACTCAGAAAAATATTCTTTAGGCTGAAGGGTGTGGCCGCGGCATGAGACCGCGGTTTGTGCCACCTGGACCGCGCACACCGCCCCCAGGCTGCGGTCTTGTGCGGTTTTGGCCGCACTGCGGCTGTAGAATACCGTGGTCTGTGATTGGTTAGTGATATATTTGACTGTTGAATGCTTTTGCTTGCTTTTTTTTTTGCCTTTCTTTTCTATATATACATATACACTTTATTTGATTGTAACCATAATACAACCTCTTCTCTCTCAATCTCTTTAAAAAAAATCATCAATCTCTATCAAAAATGTCATCTTCTCTCGATCTTCATTTGTTTTTTAAGTTTTTAGGATTATTTTAATGTTTTTTTTTGTAATGCGATGTAATGTTTTTTGAATTTTTAATGTAATGTTTTTTTTTAATTTTCAAGTAATGAAAAATTATGTTTTTTTATTAAAAAAGAAGTTTTAATTAAAATAGCTAAAAAATAAATAAATAAATAAAATAAAAATGTGGCACCACTCCCTTGGTGTGGCAAGAAACCACACTTGTGTGGTAAAAAAATAACGTGACGCTTATGTAGCGGGGGAGGGAGTGTGGTTTCGGTAACACCACTCCCTCCAGCCTTATAGTCGAAACTTACCCTTGATATTGTCTAATCAATGGTCAAAATTTTAAATAAATTAACAAGATTGTCCACAATTTAGTTACCCAATCCGGTAATATGTTAAGCTATGTGTCACATGTTGGGTAGTACTCATTCAGTGGAGCTGTTTATTTTGAAAATCTAATTGTTTGTTGAAAAAATATTCTTTTCAAAAGATTTCAATAATTCAGCTAATTAAAACCTTATTTCAGTATTCAAATAAAAATTGACTTTAAGTTTTCAACTAAAAACTTGTTTTTAAGTTTCAACATCAAATAATAACTATTAACCATAAGTTCTTAATTACAAAATGTCTAGATTTTAATTATAAAGGATACGCATTTTCATGAAGAAATCATAAAACATCCATTTCATTTACATCTTATACTTTATTTTTAACAATAACTATAAACTTCTCTAGTAAGGTATAACTGACTTCAAGATTGAACAATAGAATTTCAATAACAACAAAAGTAATAACTGAGTTATAACCCTAATCAAACAAACATAATTGTTAATTTCTAGTTTTTTCAAGTTTTGAAGAAATTGAGCAATAACTGAAATAAAGCTAAAACCTGCTTAAATCTTATTTGTTTCAATCTTGCAGGCGGAAAGGTAGGTCGCTGGAGTTGTGGGATGGTCGGCTGTCGATAGTGGCGGTGAAGGTTGCCGGAAAAAACGTCGACAGAAATGGGAAGAGCAAGAGGTAGGTAATGATTATGTGTGTCGCTGTTGTAGAGAGAGAAAATCAACGAATTATTTTTTTTTTCTTTTTCCGATTTAGACATTTATATTTAACTTTTTTATTTCTCAATAAAAGAAAAGAAAAAAAAAAACAATGACACCTTTAAAAATATAAATTTCATCCGTAATAATATATGGTGGGTAAGGACAACCAATAGAGCAATGCATGGTCTACAAAGCCACCTATACATCTACATGTCTTCATAAATTACCATAGATACATGATTTTTCGAATGTCAAAATAAAAAAAATCCTATTGTACTTTGATAAAGTATTATACTCTTATATCGCATGTAAATTAAAATATTTCGGTAGAAGTTACGTACCAATATGAACTCAAATTTGTGTGCAAAAGTTGAAAGTATGAAAGCATGGAGCCACGTGGGAAAAGTACTATTTGCCTCTTAAAAAAGAGCGTACAAAAATTGTCATAGTTTCTTTTCGCTGGATATTCTCAATTTCCGATGGTACAAACCAAATAAAAAATAAAAATTATTGTGTAATATTTCAGAAATTTATTCGATATGTTTTTTTTTTTTTTTTTAAATCGGGACGAAGGTAATGGGAAAACGAAAACATAGGAAACAAAGTAATTTAATTCGAATATGTTAAGCTCGAGCTATAATCTTGTTTCATAATTATATTGAGAATGACTTAATAGATGTTTAAAGTTTTCAACATTTTACAATCGATGCATTGCATATTATATAATATGATAAACAATGTTTTATGAAAAAAAAATGCAAAATTTCAGTTGACATAATTTTATAAGTACTAGTATAGATCATATATAATAGTTATACATTTATAAATTTTAATATGCAACATTTTAGACTTCATTTTCTTTTATTTGTTATGCCATAAAACATACTCTAATGCATCGGATATCATTTATTTCTATTCAAATATTCTTAAGTGTAAAACGTTTTCCAGCCATTTTTCTTCGACTATATCGTCTGATTTTTGACGTTCTAAATTAATTCATTCATAATGTCTATCATACTAATAAAAAGATACAACAACAATATCGTTTATACCATGTGTATTGTGGGTCACGTTAACTTTATGTAAGAAAATAAATTCGAATCTTGTGGACCTAATTGGTCAAAATTCTGATAACATGATTTAAATTACAATGAAAAGTGAATACCCAAACCATGGTAATCGGTAAACGACAAAAGTTTTATCTTATCATGGATTATTTGATTGATAAGTATTTTGAGGCGTATATGTAGCTAACACCATATATGAAGGGTTAAGGGTAAACATGTTGAAAGATGGAGGGTGTTAAATGAAAATAGTTGTTTAATTGAACGCGGTTCTTGAGGGGCAATGAGAGACAGAAGAGCAACAGCTGGTTTGTTTAGTTTTACAAGGCAGCAGGGGTTTACTGTTCTATTGCGCGTCTTTAGCTTCTTCCTTTTACTTTCCTCCTTCAGTCCTTTGTCCCTTTTTTGTTGTAAAATATTATTTCTTTTTAATACGAGGTTTGTAACCAATTGGTTTTCTTAGGATTGATAATGATACTTAATAATAAGCAATTTGTTATTTTTGTAACAAGTTTGTACTTGCCTTTAGGTAAATTTAAGATAGTTTTTTTTTTTTTATACGCAGTCATTTTTTTTTCTGTAATCCATTATTTTAAATACTAAAATTTAGCCCCTTTCTTTCTTTATTATAGCATGTTTGGTTCATTGATTTCAGAGAAATTTGAATATAATTCAAGCAAATTTTGATTTTGGTTGAAAAAAAAAATAAAAAAATGAAATTTCTTTAGTTTAAGTTAAATTCCATTTATAAGGAAACTAATTGTTTTTTTGGCTAACGTCAAGAAATTTAGATCTCATTTCGTGTATATTATTAGAAATGCAAAAATATCGATCCAGCTCATCTATCCACACAACCATCTTACCTATTTTTACACTCATATCACTGCCACTTACACCTTACCCTCCACGTTCACACCCTCCACGTTCACACGCCTACCTCCACATTAATCTATCCTAACACTTACATTCCATACACTCATGCTCTACCCCCACCATACCTCTTCCCACTCCACCCCACAAATTGGTTAAGTATTGTACGAAAAAAAATAAGTTTAAGGCCACTTGGATATATAGAATGTATACTAAGTTTAACTTTGCTAAAGAATATGAGTTGCAAATTGATTTTCGAGCTCTCCACCAAAATGAAAATGTTATGAGTATCCAAGATTTTTAAGTTGTTATGTTTGATTAATGAGATCAGTTGCAGATGTTAAAGCATCCAGACTGTTAGGAGGGAAGAGTGATGTGAATTATTTAGTTTTTTAAATTTATATTTATGTTCTACTAGAACTGGACTGATACACACCTCAACAATTGAACCTGATTGTGTAATGGTATACTATACACATATCATCCGTAAGAGTTTAATACTAATGATGCATTTTTTTAGAAACCAGCCCCTATATTACTATCATGCCACCGTATTGGGAGATACTGATTGTGTAATATTGAGAGAACCCATTCTCTAAACTTTACAATATTATTACTCCAAAGATGCTACATGCATATTCATAATATAATTTACAAAAGTCTGGATACAAACCAACTATTAAGATTTTTACAAAGTTTTATATATTACATAACTACCCAGGAATTTATACACTATGTACAAAAGTAATAATATTATCTATTCTACATCTTCCAACAGTACATGACTATACTGGATGCTTATCACCTGCAATAGTTAAACACTAAGAGGGATAAGCGGGTGACGCTTAGTGAGTTCAATAACAGTTACACTATAATGCTATGTCATATATATATATATATATATATATATATATATATATATATATATATATATGACAGGAGCAAAGAGGGACAAAGAACAACAAATGCATATGTGTATTATATGACAGACTTTCCATATCAACCAATGATTTGATTCAAAGATTTACAATCAATGAGATACAACAATTTCAACAAGATATACATCAATAAGACTTCAGCCCAAGTGGCACATAAAATAAACAATTTTTTATTATCATTTTGCTAGAATATACAGGCTTTCAGCCCTACCTAGCCCGATGCCAATACCAAAAGTGATAGTAGTCATGCTCTACATGGCCAAAGGCACAAAGCCAATACCAGAAGTGATACCAGACATGCTCTACATGGCCAAATGCATAAATCCAATACCAGAATAATACGAGACATGCTCTACATGGCCAAAGGCTCAAAGCCAATACCAAAAGTGATACGAGACATGCTCTACATGATCAATGATATAAAACCAGGATAACACAGGAAAGCACATTGAACATATAACACATAACATACAATTGTCCCTATATTGAACTCACCGTAAAATAACCGAATGATAAAATGATAATTTGGGCAGCACTTCGTTTCTAAAAATGACTTTCTTTGACGAAACCGGGAGTTTTTATTGAAAACCGGGCTTTGTACGGGCAGAGTTTCGACTGAAAATATTATTTTCTCGGGGTCTTCGGTGCTCCGGGGCTTGCTTCGAGTGTTAGGGTGATTTCCTAGGCTTCAGGGGGTGTTAGGATAGTTTTAGGGATGAAAGAGAGTGAAAATTGTAAACAAAATTCGGAGAGTCTCGCTTTCTATTTATAGTAACCGAAGTTCAACATTACGTTGGGCGTAATCTTTAGGTACGCGGGGCATACTGGCTTCTGAAGTTCTACGCTAAGCGTACTCTCGTACGCTGGGTGTAGGAGCTTAGTGTCACCGACATGTCAATCGTGCGAGATAGGTGTCCTTCGTCCGAAGAAAGAGGCGACGTGGCCAACTTCTGACCTAGTCCGAGTACGTTGGGCGTAATCTCGTACGCTGGGCGTACGACTTCGGATAAGTCTCGAATTTTATATTTAAAACTTCAAAAATTCATATATTTTGTACACGGGCTCCGTTTTTTACGTTCTTTATATACACGTGTAGGTGAGATTATACTCTACAACTTTCGTTTAGACTCCATTGGCTAATTTTGACTTCATTTTTAATATTATATTTTTAACAGGCTGGGACAAGAAAAGTCCGTTACAAATTCATAATTTCTTTATCCGACGTCCGTTTTCGTCTGTCTTTTTACCGTTGTACTAGTATTGACGAGACCTTTGATTCTTGTTTAAGTTGTGTCGGCTACAAATCACTCGATCTTTATTTCGAGTTTCGGGCTGTGTACTGCTATGCCGAATCTTATAAAAATCATAACTTCCTCATACGAAGTCAGATTTGGACGTTCTTTTTATGAAAATTTTCGGTTTAACGAATACTACGACTTTCATTTAGATCACTAAAGATAAAAAATAGTTTATTGAAAACTCACTTTTTACGTCATATAGTGTCGTGTCGGTTCTGTCACGAAACTTAATGAGTCATAACTTCTTCGTTATAACTCGGATTTCGACGAGGTTTTCGCCTAAATATTTCTAACAAGATAATTTACAACTTTCAATAACATTATTTTTACTTATTTCCAACTTTATATTTTTGTTAATTTCAATAGTTGACTTTTGATCAGAATCTCATAAGACTTCCAATATTTTCCGAATGATTCTAAACATAGTTTTACTTCAAATCTCGTAAAAACTATATTGTTAGAACTCAACGCTCAAAATCATATAATATTCAATAATATTCACTAACAATCTTACAAAATACGATAATTACACTAGGTTAATAACGTGTATGTTACAAATATTCCGAAATTTTCAACAAATTTTAACTTTTCAAAACAACCCATTTACTAAAGAGGTGTTTACAAAACCATTGTTTCCAAAACATTATTTAAAAATCAGAATATTTTTTACAACATAGTTTTCAAAACGATTCCATTATCAGAGTTTCCCAGAAATCATAAGTTCCAAAAACACGAGGATGTGTACGGTCACGCCTTCACCTTGCCATGGTCCACTGAAGTGCCTGAAACCATAAATCAAAACTGTAAGCACGAAGCTTAGTGAATTTCCACAAAGTACCAACACACAACAATAACACATATACAAAAACAACATACTATGGGTCCAATCATCCTCGGGATGGAATACCCCAGGCCCCTCAACCATCGGGTTGGAATGCCAACATACTATGGGCCCAATCAACCATCGGGTTGGGATACCCCAGGCCCCTCAACCATCAGGTTGGAATGCCAACATACTATGGGTCCAATCAACTATCTGGTTGGAATACCCCAGGCCTATTGGCTTACGCACAAAGCAGATAAGCCTCAGCCACCAATCACACGTGTGCACATATAACAGATAACCATATAACAGTCTACAGCCAATCAAACAGATCTAACAGATCACAGAACATAGTAAATCCTATCTACCATGATACCGATCTAACAGATCATAACAGCAAAGCAACATCTTATCTACCAAGATACCGATCTAACAGATCATAACAACAAAGCACCATCTTATCTACCAAGATACCGATCAAACAGATCATAACAACATAACAACATGCATAACGGGATATCAATCCACTGGGTTGGCATTGGTGCCTTCGACCCGCAAGTACAATGAGGAAAACTCACCTCACAAGTAGTACATAACTGACATGGTCTGACTCCGAATCTCAGCTCCTGAATCAAATGCCTACAACCACCATGTGACCAATTACATCAAAATCCCAAAATACCCAAAATGCCCTCAAAAGTCAAACTTAGTCAACCATGGTCAAAGACAAAGTCGTCGGTCAAGGTCAACAGTCCATGTTGACCCAACTCGTCGAGTGCACCAATAAACACGTCGAGTTCCTAGAGAAATCAGATAGTATGGAAAACCCTAGCCAACACGCCGAGTTGGTTGGAAAACACGCCGGGTTTTCCCCAGCTTAATACATTTAGTTGTTCCTTCGATTCCATGGACTCTAAGGCTCAGATCTAAACTCAAATGTTGTCTAAAAGGATAAAGTTTCCAACTTTATCCTTTAGGGCTACTCCAAGTGTTCAAAAACCCAGCCATAAGGCTTAAAGACTCAAGGGTTTAACCATTAAGCACAAAATCCTTGAGATCTGAAACCCAACTTTTCCAGAAGAGATTCTAGCCTCAAAATCATCCCAAAGGTTGGTGCTTTATAGACATGTAACACCCTGTTCTGAAAGTATCCGTTTGTGGATTTTAGAGGCCAAGGTTAGGGGCGTTTTGGTCTTTTATGGGTTTTGAGTTTTATTCGAGAGGTTTTGGGCCGGGGTGTGTCTCTAGAAGCTTAGGGCTTCTCGCCACCTTTTCGTGGATATAAAGTTCGTCGGAAACGGACTTGGAATGAAGGAGTTATGAAACTTTGAAGTTATTGACGTTATTGGCCCTTAATGGTAATAGATGACAAAGAAGGACCATGCATGCAAGGTGGTAAGCGCGCGAGTACATCCAACGTAAGGCTGAGTTACGCCCAGCGTATAAGGTCATAAGGTCGCGGGTGCGTTAGGCGTACGGCCAGCATACAGGAGGTACGCCCAGCGTACGTCTAGAGTCCAAAAAACCTAAATTTTAGGGCATGCCACTATAAAAAGAATGATAAGCCTGAAGGGCCAGCCTCCATTTCACCCTTGGACAGCCACCACGAAACCCTAATCCTACCTTGAGTGTTCTTGAAGCTTTGGTGGCCATTAGTGAGCATATTTGGTGTTATAAAACCATTTTCCAAGCAAGGAAGAAACAAAGCAAGGTGGTAGATCAAAGGAGAAGTTGTAGATCTGGGACTTTTGCCTTTTTCCAGACCCTTTCAAGGTATAAAGTTCTGAGCTTGATGATTGTTCTCTTAGATCTCTATTAGGAGGAGTTTATGGACTCTTTTAGTCCAAAGAATGGACCTTTATGATGAAATCTTGTTTGTGAGCTTAGGGTTGCCACCCTCAGAGCTAAAAGGGTCCCATAAGCAGTAAAGTCTCCATCTTGAATCTCTTAATGGGTTCATGCATGAAATCTAGCTCTCTTTATGGAAGTGGAATATCATTTTGGGAGTTTGGGCTTGTTCGGGTCAAGTAAAGTCACCAAGTCAGTGACTTTATAGTTTAAGACGTGGAAAAGGACCAGGATCTGTAATTGTAGCTTCTGAAGTGGAGTATTAAGCACTTCATGAGAAAAGGGCTTAACAGGGGGAGTACGCTGAGCTTACATGCTAGTACGCCCAACGTACACACCATTGGCTAGTACGCTTAGCGTACGTGAATGTACGCCCCGCGTACTTTGTTAGTCTGGGATTTGCATTTTTAGGCCTCGGTTTGGGCCATGCTTTGGGTTCTTGGGCCTTAGTGGGCCATCAGAAGTTAGATAATATGGGCCAAGGAAATGTTTGGGCTTAGGGTAAGGCCCATTAGAGGGATTGGGCCCGATTTAGCAAATTGGGCCATTAGTGGGCTTGGGAAGCTCACCTAGTATTGGGCCTTAGTTTTGGGCCTTAGATATGGACCAAGTTGGACTAGGGGTAGAATGGTCATTTTACCCTAAGAAGGATTATTGTTTTTGACTAAGTGATGTTTGGTATTGGTAGTTCGGGAATCCGAAGGGTCAGCAGTTCGGGAATTTTCCAGTCAGCAGCCAGAGGAGTATCAACAGGGTTCAGCAGTGCGATGTGAGTCTCCTCACTGTGTACATGGGTCTATGGCTATAATGCCGGCCCATTATGTTGTGTATAGTAGGAAGACCCGGGGGTTAGCCCTAGGCATTATTATGATATATGTTCCAGATTACGATCCGAAGCCAGGCGAGGCCTGAGGTATGTTAGTATGCTAGTTATACTTGTTGTCTGTGTGATACTTGTATGTGCTGGGTAGGGAGGTGAGTGTGGGCGAGGCCCCACATCTCATCACTAGCTGAGTATGGACGGGGTTCCGTATCTCATTACTAGCAGAGTAGGGGAGAGGCCCGAGTTAGGAGGGAGGTGAGTGTGGACGGGGGCCCGTATCTCACTATCAGTAGGGCTGTGGACGACGTTCCATGACTCATCAGTAGCAGGACAGGGGCGAGGCTCAAGTTAGGTGAGGCCTTAGATCAGGAGTAAAGTAGAGTATGTTTAGCTATTTGTTATGTGTTATGTATGTGTTTAGCGGGCGAGGCCCAGAGACAGGCGGGGCCTAAGAGAAACAGATTTGTATACCGAACGGGGCTCGATGCCAGGCGGGGCCTGATGCCGTGCGGGGCCCGATGCCGGAGCTAGTCCGATGGCGGGAAAGTCCCGATGCAGCGGGCAGGGGGCCCAGTATGTGGTTATGTATGTGGTATGTGGTAGGTTGGGGAACTCACTAAGCTTCGTGCTTACGGTTTTCAGTTTTTGTTTCAGGTACTTCTGGTAGCGGAGGGAAGAGCTCGGGATGATCGCTTGCCACACACCAAAAAGTTTTTAGCCTGGGATGTTTACTCTGATAAAATAAATATGTTTGAAATGATACTTGATTTCATATAAGGATTATGTATGACTTGATTATGGTTGATTAATGATTTTAAAACGAAATTTTTGGTCATGATTTTTGGGATGTTACAAGACATGCATGTCCAATGCATGTCTTGAGCCCAAAATGGGTCAAAAAGGGAAAATATGACCTAAACTCCATGCATGGCATCAAAACTTGGCTAAAGACCAGATCCAAACCACTACAAGGCCACCTTGACCTGGAGACTTATAAAGTTGCAAACTTAATGAGATCCATCCATTGCAACATCCAAGAATAAGGAGAAAATGGACAAAACTCAAGATCTAGCTACTTAGAGGAATAAAAATCGGATCTTGGACACTTACAAAGGTCCAGAAGAGTGACAAACTGAAGATGAGAGCTTTACTTGCTAGATCCTTTCTTCCTTCTTCCAACTTCTCCTTCTTTTGCTCCAAAAATACCACACTAGCTCACAAAATGAGAGGGAAAGATAATTGGGGTTTCCTCAGGGCTTGGGGGTGATGGGGGCTGAGGGTGAACAAACCTTAGCCTCCACTTTCCTTTAAATAGGGAGAAAAACTCAGAAACTAGGGTTTCATATCCAGCGACCAACACGTCGTGTTCCAGGAGGCAACACACCGTGTTGCTCTTAATGAGATCCGCGCCTTTTCTTATCTCGACACGTCGTGTCCAAATCCAAAAAAAAAAGATTTATACCCAAAGTTGATCCTCAAATTTTGGATGTTACAGATTGTGTTGAAAACATAGATTTGACCACAAAGGCTATATTTAACGGGGGGATGAAAACTCCAAATATTTCTTATTAAGTCAAAACTGAGTTTCAATCCTATTGTGTTGAGAAGTTTTGACTGAGTAGTTCATTTCATCCCTCTCATGAATTGGAAATTTTCAAAAGAATCACAAAAGATAAACTTTCTTTACTTGAATATCTATTTACCTGAGACGAGATTGAGAAAGATGTTTGGGGTTGTGGAGGTGATCAAACATTAGAAATAAATGTTTTATGTTTTCTTTCTACATATGATTTTAGGATTTGATTGCATATAAAATTGTAATGTTGGTTTTTTCTATTCTAACAGAGTATCTACATTCCCACATGGTGTGATACATCTTTCATTTATCCAATCTCATAAAATCAAGATCTAAAGTTGATGAAAAAAATAGGTCGACTAGTATTAAAGAAGATTTTGTTTATTCGATAGCATCCATTTTGGGAAACGGCTCACCTACATATAAGTTTAAAATAGAACCTAGTTCATGCCAAGGTGACCTGATTTTTATTTTATTTTTTTGTTTATGATTACAATGGAAGGGTTGTATGTTGCTATTAGGAAGCTATTTCCATAAATGCTTTCGAGGTGTGAATGATGAAAATGGAGATCTAGAGGTTTTGAAAAAAAATTATGCAAACAAAATTATGTTTCTTTATAAATGGTCCATTAAAAGTGCTCACATTTGGTGAGTTGTCATCTAGGATGAAAATCACTTTATTTAAAAGTAAATTGATTGGTTTTAATGCTCAATTTTAAGAGGCTGAACAATTTGCATATGTCATTTGTTGCTCAAATATTAGACTTTCAATTTTTTTAGCTTGGGTTGCCCATTGGAGAAAATATCAATCGAATCATTCCTGAAAGCCGATTTTGGAAACGTTTACATGTAAGCTTTCCAATCGAAAAGTTGTATCTTTATCTATATGTGGTCGAATTACTCTTATAAAGTCCATTGATATTGCAAAAAACCAGTCACATATTCTAATCAATATTTCAATAGATTTAGCTATATTTTGGTTATTTATTAAGATATTTGGTGCTTATTATGTTTAAAGTTTAGTTTGTACCCAAAAAGAAATTCTCAGAGAAAAAAGGAGCTAATTTGACAAGCTGGAAACTTGAAGGTTAAAAGTATAAATCAAGAGGAAGAAAAGAGAAAAAAACATGCAAAAAGAAGATACCACGTCGTGAACGCATATATGCCACACTGTGGTGGTTTGGAACCTTCCTGATAATCTACGTAGAGGCTTGGAGAAGATGACATAAAACCGTCTTACACGACATGGGTATCTATTCTCCACGTCATGGTATTTATTGCTTGTTTTGCAAGTTTTGTGTAATCAGTTGACAACTCTTATTGCATGAACTAGATATCTAGTTGTTTATGACCATTTAATTGCTATATCTAGTCTTTTTTTTCAGGAAGGACCATGAGGATTCTTACAAGCACATTGATGAAGTTCTCGAGATCGCCGATTACATCAACAATCCCAAATGTAACGATAGATGCAACAATGTTACGACTCCTTCTGATCACACTCAGGGACGCAGCCAAGACATGGTTAAAATCACTACTATCGGGAGAGATCACAACATGGGCCAACTTAAGGAAGGAATTTATTCAACAATTTAGCCTACCCTTGAAGATTGCCAAATTAAAGAAAAACATCCAAAATTTCCAACAACTAGATGGGGAGTCTTTATAAAAAAGCTTGGGAGTGCTACAAAGGGATGTTATGGAATTTCCCTCAACAATAATTGAATGTGAAACAAGATATATGGACGTTCTACAATGGAATCAATGTGTGTACTCGACAACTTCTCGATTCTCAAGGGCCTATGACGAAAAAAGATCTGGCAACTAACAAGGAATTGATTGAAGAGTTTGCAAAACATTCGTGGGGATACCACAATCCAAAAGAAGATGCTAAGAGAGGAAAGTCGAATGGAGATGGAGCTGAAGATAATATTGTTGGATTAAGGTGTCTAATCCAATAACTAAATTGGTATATTCTTGTAATTAGAAATGAAGTCCTTTTGGGGTTGCCCTCGTAACTAGAACATGGTTAGAATGACATTTGTAGAGAGAGGATAATATATTAGATTATTATATGATTAATAAATTAATTGGAAATAGAAAAGTGATTTGTTAATTTATATGATTAATAAGTTAATGTGAAATCAGTTAGAATTAATTAATTATTAATCAGAATTAATCTGAAATTAATTTGGGATTAATTGGAATTAATTAAAGTAGCAAGGGGTGAATTGTAATTGTCCATAGTTGAGCAAGGAAAGGTAATTCTAGAAGCTACCGTCAAGATGGGCGGTTTTGGGAGCCTTTGCAGGGTTTCTAGAAGCCTCCTGGATGATTATAAGGAAATGATTTGAATTTGGATTAAATCTATTATTTAATCATTCAAATCTTGCTTTGTCCCTAAGTTACTTAAACTATAAATGGGACCTCAAATTCGTGCATACTCTTCCTTGGAAGACACTCTGGCTGAAAATCTTGTCCTTCCTCTCTCCTCATGTCTTCTAGTTCTAGGGTTTAAGTGTGAGCCATTAGAGACATCATCCTTTTGGTGCTAAGATTTCCAAGACCTACACTACAAGGAGATTTAAGTGATTTGTTTACTACAATAAATCAAAGGTATGTAACCTTAAACCTTGTACTTTTTGAATAACACTAGGGTATACTAGTTTAGTTGTTCATTGTATGTTGCTATCAAGGTGTATGACATAGATTTTTTATAAGATGCATGCACCCTATTAATTGTTAATTGTTTTCCGCATTGTAAGATTTTGTTTTCTTCAAACCCCAACAGTAGTATTAAAGCTTAGGCTTGTCAAACATTGATTGCACATGAGTTGAATCAAACTAAACATATTTTTCGAAAAGCATTGATCTCACGACGTGAGACGACGTGAACACAACGTTTTCCAGATTTTCGGTAATTATCTTCCTAATCAGATTTATGGTGTTATTTTTGGTAATTATCTTGTATTAATTCTGTTAGATTCCAAATTTTGAATGCCTTGTCTAATAGTCTATAAAACGCTAAATATTAGGAGACATCCTTACTTGATAATTGTTTAATTAGTTGATTAATTAAAATTGAATTATCCCTTATGTATTTAATAATAAATTTAATTATAAGATCAATTAAAAGATAATATAAATCCATGATAAGTTTAAATTTATTAATTAATTATATGATTAATTTAGATAATTAATATTTAAACCTCGTATTTTGAAAAGATTTAAAATACACCTTATACTATATATGATTAAAAGTTTAATATATTATACGTATAAGACAAGTCAGTCAAATCATTAGTAGGCCTCATTCATGAATATATACTCTAGGGGGTATAAGAATAATGGCCCATAAAATGACCGTTGAATGGATGTCCACACTCACCCACCGATCCCTTGTATGGTGGAGGGTCGTTAGCCAAAAGGGTTTGATAGGACATAACCTCTAAAAGTATGATACTACAAAGTAACTAAACCTTTTATAAATCCCACTCTAATTACTTTAGGAAATATTTGAAATTGTATGCTAATCTATGAAAACGTACATCGCTTCTTTATGAGTCATTAGTGGAGCGTGTTTGGTTAATCGGCACACTAATTTAGGACTATAAAGGTGAAATGATGAAACAACTCGTGTTTATGATTGTTGATGGAGCGTGTGTGGCTAACCGGAACATCAATTTGAGATTATAAATCAATCGAGGGTGTTTGAGCGAGTGTGTAAGGTTATTCACATATTAATGCTGATCATCGGCATCCCAGTCACAATTAGTAAGAGCATAACTGAGATTAAACATGCCATAGATAAGACTCAGTGAATCTCAAAGATCTAGGAGTTTCATGTGATTGAAATTGGTAAGATGACTTTACCTAGCTAAAATAGATTTAAATTTGATTACGGCATCACTCTTCGAAGGTCGAATCGAAAATGTGGATACTAGCCTTACTTTAAATTATGGGCTAAAAATTAAGGATTACAATCAACTAATTTGAATTCTCTCTTCTCCTAAATTTTAGATGTCAAATCAAGACAATGATGGTCTTCCTCGTTCTACTAGAAATGTTTTTCCTCGTTCTTCTGAAGATGATCTTCCATATTCTGGTAAAGGTGAAAAAGTTTTCACTTCTTTGGGGAATGGTGGAACTAGACATCATGCTTCTTCAATTCTTCCACCACCTCCTCCTCCTTTGACTCTCCTAACATCATGTTTTCCTCAAGTTGAAAGATACGAGACTAATTCTACCTTATTGGCATGTAAACATCAAGATGGAAACTTTGTATGTAAGCATGTTCTGAAAATGAAATTGTACATTGACAAATTGGGTAGAATGGGTGTCATTTTTCCGAAGGAGCAAGCCATTGTATTGGTTCTTCTTTCTCTTCCTAAGTCATATGGTTACTCGTAGCAGAGTCAGTAGCAACTTCTATATATTTTTAAACTTTGTGTCAATGTTTGAACCAAAGAGTGTCGTTGACGCCTTGAAAGAAGCTGACTGGATCAAGGCTATGTAGGATGAGCTGAATGAATTTGAACGTCACCATGTTTGAACTTTTGTTCCCAAACCTCAAGGAAAAACTATCATTGACACTCTCTCGGTATTCAGTAACAAGATGGATGAATATGGAATCGTCATAAGAAACAAAGATAGACTTGTGGCTCAAGGTCTCTGTCAGCTGTAAGCGTTAGATTATGATGAGACATTTGCTCTTGTTGCTAGACTTGAAGCAATTCATCTGTTTCTTGTCTTTGCTTCATTTAAGAAATTCAAAGTCTATCAAATGGATGTTAAGACTTCCTTCTTACATGGAGATCTTCAATAAGAAGTTTTTCTAAATCAACCTCCAGGGTTTGAAAGTGAAGAGTTCCAGAATCATGTGTATCGTCTTGATAAAGCTGTCTACAGTTTAAAGCAGGCACCTAGAGCATGGTATGACACATTGGCGAGTTATCTTCTTGCTAGTGGATATAAATGAGGAGAAATTAACAAAACTTTGTTCATCAAGAACTCAGGATCTCACATCATTCTTGCTCAAGATTATGTTGATGATATCATTTTCGGATCCACTGATGAAAAGATAAGTTCAGAATTCGCAGAGATCATGGATAAGAAGTTTGAGATGAGCATGATGGGTGAACTAACTTTCTTTTTGGATTTGCAGGTCAAACAACTAACTGATGGAATTTTTGTTTGTTAAGCTAAATATATTGCAGACATGTTGAATAAGTATGGTTTCTCTGATTGCAAGCCGACAAAGACTTCGATGTCCTCATTAGCGTGTATTGGCGCTGATCCAAATGGAGCTGATATGAATGCAAATTTATATCGAGGAATTATAGCCTCTTTGCTCTATCTTCTTGCCAATCGCCCTGACATTATGTTTTCTACTATATTGTGTGCTCGTTATCAAGCCAGTCCTAAGGAATCTCATCTTCTCGTTGCAAAAAGGATTTTTTTTGCTACTTAAAGCATACACACAATCTTGGGTTATGGTATCCTCGTGATTCTAAGTTAAAGCTGGTGGGATATACTGACTCCGATCATGGTGGTTATGGCATTGATCGTAAAAGTACTTCAGGAGGAGCTCAAATGCTTGGAGATAGACTGGTAAGATGGTCCAGCAAGAAGCAAACTTCAGTGGCTTATTCTACCGCTGAAGATGAATATGTAGCCGCTAGAAGGTGTTGTGCTTAGATTCTATGGATTTAGAATCAGCTCTTAGATTCTAGTGTAAACTTCTCAAAGAATCCCATCTGTTGTGACAACACCAATGCCATTCAGATGATACAGAATGCAGTGCAGCATTCCAAGACCAAGCACATTGATATCAATCATCACTTCATCAGGGACATCGTTCAAAAGTGAAAATTGGAGTTGTTCTACATTCCATCCACTGAACAGCTGGATGACATTTTCACCAAGGCATTCGACGATAAGACTCTAAACAAATTGATTGCAGATCGTGGCATGCTTTCAATGACTTAATTGTTTTCTAACTCGTTTAATTTAACATTGCTTCTCCTTTCTTTCCAAAAACACAAAAACAAATGCTACTTTTATTATGTTTACAGACTTTTACATAGTTTTCTTAAGTTTTGCTTCTAGTATTTACAAGTATTCTCTTTTTTTTCTTTTATATATCTTTCAGGCCTATATAAGATTTATCTACAACTCCTTCCTCCAGAGTTTGCAACAGATGGAGTCATCCAGAATGTTTTGAATGCTCTTGGTGTTGAGAAAAAGAGTGGCATCATATACTCTTATTCTTGCGAATACCCTGTTTCTCCTCTACTCACTATTATGGATGCAAGGAGCAACCATCAATGTAGTAAGTCATGTTTTCATCCACTGACTCATAATCCGATAAAACCTCGAATGCCATCGTATTGATCTTGACAACATGATGGTTTCATGGATTTGAGTCAGTTAACTTGTTGGTTACAAAGACCGTTTTCTGCTCCTCTCTTTCTCTTGATGAATATGAAGCTTGGCGTCCATCTGCAACGTTTCAATGATAAATGGCTTCATCACTCTTGGTTTATAATGAGATGTATTGTATATTGATGTGGTTATCTTTGCTTATGTTTTCTTTTATAGCTAAACTTGAAGGGTAGATATCGCGAATAAAGGAAATTAATTAATGAGTATTTAATTCAAAAGATTTATCTTTGATGATACTACGCAAAATATTGTCTTCCTTTATGATTCTTCTTAAAAAGGTATGTAGAGGGTCTCTGAAAAGGTTGCACATTCTTTTTCCTTGTTTGGCTAACTCTTTTGTTGTATTCTTATACTATTTATTATTCTGTCCCGTACCATACTAAATGAATTGATGGTGAACTTTATTGTTTTAGACTGCAACTTAACTCTATGATACAGAAGTTAAACCACTTGTTGTTGATGAGTTAACACTGTTTATGATTCACTCTGATTTCACCTCAGCATGACTGAAACAATCCATTCTTTCCTTAATATTTTCTTAATAAAACTTAATGATTCAATGTCATATACCACACACTGATAAAAGTTTGAAACTCTGTCCCGATGGTTAGTCTATGTACCGTAGGCTATCTAACGCACTGACCCCTTCTTGACCTTATATTCTTCTTTAGAATTTTATTATTCAACATATGATACCAGATGCTGATGTGAATTCGAAAAATCTATGCCGATGGGTATATCGTTATAGGTGATATATTACACACACCTACCCACTCTTTCCCAACAATTCTTCTATTAAGAAGTTAATGATTCACTGTATTAGCCATAGACTGATAAAACTTCGACAATATTTGTTGATGGGTACATTTCATACCGGAATGTATTACATGCATCATACCACTCTTTCCCTTTTCTTCTAATAAAAGTGATTAATGAGTCAGCGTAAGAAACCACACGCAGATGAAATCTCGCAATACTATTTCAATGAATGGTAGTTTAAACCTATACTATCAGGAGACATAACAATCTTACTAGACTACAAGTTGCAATTCTGATACTCTGGTCGCTTCCTCCAAAACAGGGGATAATCTTGCTAAAGCTGAAGAAACTACTAAATGTTATTAGAAACTACTAAATGTTATTGATCTAAAGAAAACCAAAATCTAAGGGGGAGTCAAGCTGACATCAGCATTATCAGATCATCATCTCTTCGTCCGTCTGCTGCCATTCATAAATACTGCCTCAACTGCTTAATAATAAAAAATGGGAAGTCATTCATCTTCTCAGGGGGAGCATTCGTTAAAGCTGAAGATCTTAAAATTTCAATCTTACTCTCAGGGGGAGCACGAGCTGAAGAATTCATTAAAGATTAGTTTTGACATCATCAGATAGGGGGAGATTGTAAGGTCACACCTTATGATATGATGAGTCAAATACTCTATGCTATCTGTCAATGTCAACGTCTACATCACCATCAGCGTCAGCGTATAAAGTCTATCAACGTCATCATATAGATAGTTATTTTATGCAATCTTTTGTATATTAGGTAATGATAAGGATATGTATAGAATAGATGGAATATCTTATATCTTTGTGACAAGGATCGGTTCTTAGTAAAGATTAGATACAATCCCTTTAATCAAGGGATATACTTGTATAGATTAGTATATATTCAACATTAGGGTAAACCCTAAAGTAGAGTTCGTCTTTGTGACAACCCGTTTTCTTGGTGAAAACAAACCCTTTTTTGGTGAAAGACAATTTGGAGAATTCCTTGTGTTCTTTACTTTATTTTCTTTATTTGCTTAGATTAGTTGGCTTTTGTTCTTTATACTTGAAGTGTATCTGATTGATACAAACCTTCAAACATATATTAAATCCTTTTATAGGACATAATGAGTCGAGTCCCATATGCTTCGGATATTTGATTGATCACATATGCTATAATGTCTACTTATTCTGATTTTCGAATTCCTAGAGCATTGTGTGAAAAGGATTAGAATTTTTATGACTAATGTTGTTAAACAACTGTCAAAAACATTCTAAGGATTTACCAAAGACTGGTTGCTTGTGGATAGTTAGATGTATGATATTGTTTGGAAAGGACCATAGTGACACATTTTGGATTGAGATGATTCTTGCTCAAAATTGATGGTCATATGGAATATGGAAATGTTTCCATAATGGGAGATATTTGCAAATCTACATGTGAGTTGGAAACTTTAATGAAAGAGAAGTGTTTAAGGAGTGTATCTTGAGTTTGAGACTTCATAACCATGGAATTGTTTGTAGTAACAAGTTCCAGTTGAACATTTTGTAATGTCGAAGGCTCAGTGAATTAAGAACCTTGACATCATAGAAAGACAATGCATGTAAAGTTGGAATTCCACTACATCTTAGACAATGATAAGAATTTAGAATTGTGAAATGTGACTCATTGGAATAGTGACCATTGGATCTGTTCACAAAGGAGGGACCATAGAGAGGCAAAGTATGCATGTTCATAACATAGGCACGACTGATGTTATCTAATTCAAATAGTTAGTTGATTAACTCGAAACATTATACAATGAATAAATTTATAATTACTGTGGTAATTAAATAAAAGGAATTATGTATATTCAGCAAGTTTGAAACTATAGTTAATTAATTCATTATTGAGTTTCACTTTGCATGTTTACTTCCCTGAGTAATTTTAATATTATTCAAAATTCCATAGTCGCTCATACTTTTGGAAGTAACTATTGAATTAATACTGTCATGAATTGATTGTAGATTGGTGATTGAGGTTAAGATATTGCAATTGGATATCCTACGATATTCGTGAGCACTTTGAAAATAGAGATTTGAAGTATTGGATAAACCTGCGCTTAAAGATTGCTTCATGGATTTTATCACGGGTAATTCTAAGATGATAATATCTACTATTCTTAAGGGGAGATATATAGTTTGTAGTTTACGAATCATTTGTGCATTTGTTTACCCAAACATATCTCGTAACTGGGTGTTATAAAGAGTAGTTTCATGCATGATTTGGTTAGTAAAATGTATGACTATATAGTCAAAGTAATTCGTTCCTTTTGCCTTAACAGGAAAAGTGATATCTTTGGTCCCCTCGATGATTTGTTGCTGACATCTAAAGTGCTTGGCCAAGCCCAGACTAAATTGATGTTTTTCAATTAGTAGTCTGAATTCAGTCATCATAAATCAATGAAATCGAGAAACAAAATCTTGGACTATGAGATTCATTCTAATCCATATCTCATGTCCATACGATATCTTGTATAACAAAGGAATAGCTGATCATTTATCTTAGGGCCAATATTTGATTTGAATAAGAGATCGACAGTAGCTTTGGAAATCACTCTTTGTTGTTTAGTTCAAGGTCTATACTTACAATCGTAGTTACATACTTATCCAAGTGGGAGACTGTTGGATTAAGGTGTCTAAGCCAGTAACTAAATTGGTATATTCTTGTAATTAGAAACAAAGTCCCTTTGGGGTTGCCCTCATGACTAGAACATGGTTAGAATGACATTTGTAGAGAGATGATAATTTATTAGATTATTATATGATTGATAAATTAATTGGAAATAGAAAATGGATTTGTTAATTTATATAATTAATAAATTAATGTGAAATCAGTTAGAATTAATTAATTATCAATTAATTTAATCTGGAATTAATTTGGGATTAATTGGAATAAATTAAAGGTGCAAGGGGTGAATTGTAATTGTTCATAGTTGAGCAAGGAAAGGTAATTCTAGAACGTACCATCAAGGTGATACGAATAAGGGGGGTTTCTTTTGGATTTTTATGAACGCAACGGAAAAATAAGAACAACGATAAGAAAACGATAAAAAAGATTACTTGTTCGACAAGAAAACAAGAAAAGATAAATTTGATAAAAAAATTTAGACCTATATATTGAGTATCGATGAGAACAAATCAAGACCTATTGATTTGAATTCGAATCAACCTAGAATACACGTCCTAGAATTGACAAAAGGGGCGAGTACGCAACTCAATCATAACAAAGTTCTTCAAAATTCAATTCATTCAACTATCTCCAAATGTAAAAAAGGCTATTTATAGCCTAGCAACGATTAAAATATAAAAGGAAAATAATAGATAAAAGAAAACTAATAAATAAAAAAACTATTAAATAAAAGCTAAAAATAAGTCAAAAGCATCTCTAGAATTTTCCATCTCTAGACGACTTCAATAGCCATGCAAGCTCCTCCAAAAAAGCCCTTAGAATTCCGAGAATCGCAACCAGTGTTCTGATGTTCGTATCTAACCACACTCCGATGCTATTCGCATTGACTCCGAGGACCGCAGCTAGTCACAAGTAGTTTTGAGGTGTTCCGATAGTTCAGAACCAGTCGCAATGCATCGCAGTCAATCGCATTCTGAAATGGTTCACATCCTCGTTTGCATCTAAAGACTAGGGACTGTGATGGCTTGCGATCGATCGCATCCAGTCGCATCCAATCGCAACGTACTTCCTTTTCGCATCCAACACTCTTCTCACATGCAACATCCTTTTTGCATCCAACACCTTTTTCAATCAAATCACCTTTTGCATTCGCATCATTCACTCCCTCTTTAAAAGGAATTATCCTCAATTCCATGCGATCATTAACAATCCCAATCGCACTTTAGGACAAATCAACAATTTTTCCCTCTCAGTCCAAATTATTTTTAACATCAAACTCAACATGACTAACATCAAGCAAGGAATTAATAGATTTACTTTGGTTAGAATTATTCTTCAAAACCTCAGTTGGACTTAACACTTCGTCAACAACTTTTGGCATCGAACGAACATCAGATTGAGCATTAATCTTAAGCAATGGTTGAGAATCAACTTTCACAGACTCTATTTCGTTCTTTGTCTTATCACCTTCAAAGTAGTCTTCGGTCTTTGTTGAAACTCTGATCACATCTGCAACTGAAACTTTCGCAATCTCCTTCACCTTTGATTCCTCCTTAGCCACAGTATCTTCTTGATCAGAGACTTATTCTACTTTCCCATTTCTAACCAACACGGAGAGGTTTGGCTTCTTGATTGTTTGTTAAGATCGATCTCACTTCAGTGGAATACATAGGCGATAACATAATTTTCTTACTATTATGTTTCAACTCGTATTCATTGCTTCTTCCTCTATGTATCACATAATTATCAAATTTCCATGGACGTCCCAAAAGAATATGACAAGCATCCATCGGAATCACATCACACAAAACTTCATCTTCATACGACCTGATCGCTATACCAGCCTGAATCTATTTTATTACTTTCACTTTGTCCCCATCATATACCCAATGAAGTGCATATGACTTAGGATGATCAACAGTAACTAAGCCTAACTTCGCAACCATATCAGTAGAAGTAATGTTCATACAACTCCCACCATCGATTATTAAACTATGCAAATTTTCCTTCACACGACACTTTATATGAAACAATTGATTTCTTTGATCGCTATCAACTTGCACCACCTATGTTTGAAATGATCTAAGAACCAAAATCGTATCACACTTTTGTGCTACAAAATTTTCCCCTTCTTCTTCGCCTTCAGATGCTTCTTCAGTTACAAAAGTATTACTAACTATTTCTTATTCCACAAGTAACTCCTCACGAACTTTAACAACATCTCTCAATGTTACCACCCTTCTGTTTGGACAAACATTCTGATAATGTATGATACCTTGACATTTGAAACATCAGACTTTTGACAAACTGACCTCCTTCATCTCTTTGGTTGGAACAATTATTTTAGGAACCGACGATGAACCTTTCGCACCGACAGTCGAAGAACCATTCGCATCCACAGAAGTAGAGGCGTCAGTCTTGTTGTTCGCTACTTTCAAACTAGAATTCGCTTCATAAACCATTTTCATATGGGCTTCAAACTTTAAACAAACACCACAAAGTGTATCAAAATAAAAAAAAGGATAAAGTTCCACTGTACCAGAGATGTTATAACTCAGCCCACGAAGAAAATGAGCCATCTTTTGTTCTTCTACATCCTCAACGTCTCCCAACAGCGATAACTTCTCAAACTCATTAATGTATTCCCCAACACTCAATTTCCCATGCTTCAAATTTGCCATCTTCCTGTAGGTGGTCATCCTATGGTGAACTGCCACATATCGCTTCCGAAGTTTCTGCTTCAAGGACACCTAAGAAGTAATCTTTTCTTTTCCTCCATGAACCCTCCTAGTCTTCAAACCTTCATACCAAAGCAAGGCTCCTCCACTCAACTTCAAGATTGCATACTTACAACACTTCTCATTGTCCAATTCTTTGTACTAAAAAATTTGGTCGATATCTCTCTCCCACTCCAAATAATCTTTTGGATCGGCTCCATCGATGAATTCGGGCAATTCATTTATCTTGCATTCTTCAATAATCCTTAACGGTCCACGCATAGCATGCCACCTTTCTTCTTCTTTCAATCCACGCATAGCTTCCCGCAAGGCATTCAGAAAATTCGGATCTTCAAAATTCATTGCACCTGATGCGATTTTAACAACACCAACAACAAGATCTGGGCAGAAAAAAATCAAATACGAAAATCACAGCAACAAATCAAACTCCATCAAAACAATAGATCTTGAAAACGAATGAACTCCAACAAAATCAATAGGAATTTCGGCTCTAACAAAACTTGACTATTTTTTTTAACTCTGATCAAAATAAAAAAAAAATCAACGGCGAATGAAAATCAAACGAACTGGTCGATCAGAACTGGGCTCTAATACCACATATGATACGAATAAGGGGGGTTTCTTTTGGATTTATATGAAGGAGGCAGAAAAATAAGAACACCGAGTAGAAAACAATAAAAAACATAACTTGTTCGACAAGTAAACAAAAAAAGATAGATTTGATAAACAATCTAGACCTATAGATTAAGTAGCGATGAAAACAAATCAAGACCTATTGATTTGAATTCAAATCAACCTAGAATACGCATCCTAGAATTGACAAAGGGGGGAGTACGCAACTCAATCAGAACAAAGTTCTTTAGAATTCAATTCATTTAACTATCTCCAAATATTCGACAAATTGACTATTTATAGCCTAGCAACGATTACAAAATAAAAGGAAACTATTAGATAAACATGAAACTAAGAAATAAAAAAGAAACTGTCAAATAAAGGCTAAAAATAAGTCAAAAGAGTCTATAGAATCTTCCAGCTCTAGACGACATCAATAGCATTCTGAAATTGTTCGCTCTAGAAGACAAAGGGGGGAGTACGCAACTCTATTTATAGCCTAGCAACGATCACAACCAGTGTTCCGACGTTCACATCTAACCACACTTCGATGCTGTTCGCATTGACTCTGAGGATCGCGACTAGTCACAAGTAGTTTCGAGGCGTGTCAACAGTTCGGAACCAGTCGCAACGCATCACAGTCAATCGCATTCTGAAATTTTTGCATCCTCGTTCTCATCCAAAGACTAGGGACTACGATGGCTTGTGATCGATGTTATCCAGTCGTATCCAATCGCAACATGCTAATTTTTTGCATCCAACTCCACTTTCGAACCCACACTCTTCTCGCATCCAACATCCTTTTCGTATCCAATACTTTTTTCAATCAAATCACTTTTTGCATTCGAATCACAAGGTGGACGGTTTTGGAAGCCTTTGCAGGGTTTCCAGAAGTGTAATGTCCCATTTTTCACAACCAAAATTTTTCATTTTTATTAAGGTAAAACTTCCCAATTTACAAAAACTCATTATTAAGAAAACCATTTATTCCAAATTACATTTATTAAAAATCAGAGTATCATAGAACACGTGGAATCCTCAATGTTGTTGATGAGTGTGTACAGTCCCGCCTTCGCTTCCCATAGCCACCGATGATATCTGAAACAATAAGCAACTAGGTAAGCATAAAGCTTAGTGCGCTTCCCCCAAAATACCCCATACGATAAACATACAAGCACGCATCAGGTCCACTCGGCCATCAGGCTGGAATACCCAGGGTTTGTTGGCCTACCTCCTCAACTCAACCACTCTTCTAGACCCTCCGTGCCTACGGATTCCAGCCGGTCCGCATCGGGTATCTTGGCCTACAGTACATAGCAGGACCGCCTCAACCCACTACTACCATATGTCGACATATAAACAAACAAGGATCAAGTAGGCACATAATACAGACAAACAACAATCATACAACTCACTACCGCCTACTAGTTCTCTCACAGGACACAATACCACTACCAGCTAACCTCCATGAAATGCATAACCATAAGTAACCGGGGGTGAGATAGCCACCCGAACATATGAACCAAACAAGGAAC
The DNA here is from genome assembly GCF_052849685.1 of Lactuca virosa. Taxonomy (NCBI): domain Eukaryota; kingdom Viridiplantae; phylum Streptophyta; class Magnoliopsida; order Asterales; family Asteraceae; genus Lactuca; species Lactuca virosa. Next base: position 268,456,976 of record NC_136434.1, read on the forward strand.
AGGTAATAAAGCCTAGATCAAGAATTCTCAGGCTATCCTACATGACTACATACAGTCCCTAGGGCACTCCACTAGATGATAACCAAAAAGTACAAGTAGACATACAGTTCTACAGATCACTACCGCATAACAACATTCTATATACCAAGATACATATCTAACAGACCACTACGTCATAGTAACATACTCGATACCAGGATGCAAATCTAACAGATCACTACAACATTGCAAGATAATAAATATCAACATACTAAATTTCTACATACCAGGAATGCATAACCGTATATACTTAGAGGTGAGATAGCCACCCGGACAGGTGATCCTACTCTTGAACCACAACCAAACAAGGAATGGGTAAAAGAGTCTAGACCAAGAGTCCTCAGTCTTGTTGGGTTTTGAGCATTCTAACACTCCTAAGGTGTACATGTAACCCTAAATGCTTTGGATCTATGTTTTCTCTAATATACATTCAAACTATCAATATTCCAAAGCATCATCCTAACTAGCACACAATGGAGTATCTATACTACACGATTCTAGTTAGATGACATACCTCTTGTTGTAGCTTGCTATCCTTGATGTATTTGGCTTTTAAGAACTTAGAACCAATAGTGTGAATGCCTCAAATGGAATCACAACACACCTAGGACAAATGATATCTTGAGAGAGAATGGCTTGCTCTAGAAATCGGCTCTATGACTCTTCCAAAGATCACTAGTGCCAATTTCACCTACCAAGGGGCTTCTTATATAGTGTGGCACAACTAGGGTTACACCATGCAAACCCTAATGTGCATGACTTTCCACATTCCTTAGGCTCCATGGGTTTTAACCTCCATGGAGTATCCATGGGTCACCACATGGGTTTAGCCCAACATAAGGAACTATGGATCATAAGCCCACTTTATAAGAATGAATGATTTACACAATCAATCCCCATATATTTAATTAGTCTTTTTTGTTTACTAAATTAATTCCAATTTAATTCTTGATCAATACTAATTAAATAAAATGATTTCATATTAATATATTAGAACTTATAATATATTAATAAATCGTAAATAACCTCTTCTCAAAAGTCCATCCTATCAAATTGTCCTGAAGATATGCAACCCAAATGGACCATGCTACTCTCGGGTCAAGTACATACCAATTATAGTCATGGGCTTAGACACCTAATCTAACAGTCTCCCACTTGGATAAGTCTAATAACTATTATTGCAAGTACGACTCCAAAATCTCGACTAGCAATCGTAGTTCTTAAAAGCCGCTGTTGAACTCTGACCTAGTCAATGATACCTCCATTAGATAAGGGATCATATATTCTTCCATTCTACAAGATATCATATGGACTGAGACATGGAATATGATCATTCTCTCTGTCAATCTGTTATTTCCTGATTTCCGATTTATGACGACCGACTAATTGAACAAATCAAATCAGCCCAGGATCGGCCAAGCGCTTAGGGGTGTCATCACTAAATCATCGTGGGTCCCACAGATATCGCTTTTATCCCTATAAGGGTAAAAGGAATGGATAAACTTCGACTTATATGATTGCTCTATCTACTCATCAAATCACACACAACGATATGTTTTATAACACCAAATTACTGGTGCATTTACATATGTCAATGTGCAACCGACTTGTAAATACAACTCACATGTCTCCATTTCAAGAATATAAGATATTATCGTCTTACAATCAATCGTGATAAAATCCATGAAGTGATTCAAATGAGCGTGGGTTGAATCCAATACTCGAATCTTATTCCAGGAGTACTCATGAACACTGCAGCAACCTTGTCCTAGACAAACTATAGACCCATTCATGACAGTCTTTCCTCAATACTTACTTCCAAAGTATGGTCGACTGTGGATGGTTTGAATAACCTAGTTATTCGGGAAGTCAAAGCATGCAAAGTGAAACGCAATTATAATACTAATCGTATATGGCACAAAAACTTTTGAGTCATATTGATTACTTATTATTCATTGTATAATGTTTCAAATAATCAACTTAATACTTGAATTAAAACAATAGCTATGCCATGCTCCAAGCATGCACACTATGTTTGTCTATGATCCTTACTTTGTGAAATAGATCAATCGAACACATCTTCAATGAAACTTATTTCACAATTCCAAATCTTTATCACCAGTGTAAGAATTCCAAATACTTGTCACTGCCAGAATGTGTTAGATTCTAAACTATCATGCAATGATTCCTTTGTAATGTCTAGGTACCAAAAGTCACGGAGACTTGACAACTGACATTACAAAGTATTCCAATGGAGATAAATTCCATGGAAACGAAGTCTCAAATTCAAAGAACATTCATTTGAACATCCTTCTTGCATTAAGTTTTCTAATTTAAAGAATAACTTCCACTCATGGAAACATTTCCATATTCCCATTTTTACCATCACTTATGAACAAGAGTTACCTCTTCTCAGAGTATGTCAATATGGTCCTTTCCAAAATTTAAAATATACTTCCAACTGTCCATGAGCAACCAATCTTTGGTAAACCTCAGATTGTCCTCGAAAATTGCTTAACCATTTTAGTCGTATCCAGTTCTAGACCTTTTTCCCTCTTAATGCCCTAGGCATTTGGAAAATTAGAACAGATGAATATTATAGCACATGTAATCGATCCTATACCGAAGCATATAGGAAACGATTCATGATATCTTACATAAATACATGATACTTGACCAGTCTTTTGCAATAATATTTCTATTTGCCATTTCTCATCATTCAAATTATGAAAAGGGATGCCGTAATCATAGTCAAATTTTGAGAATGCAATTAACACATCCATATATAGAATTTCCTTATGTTGAACCATTCCAACATAACATTCATATATATATATATATATATATATATATATATATATATATATATATATATATATATATATATATATATTTGACTAAATCTGATTAAAATCTCAATCTAAGCTTTTAGATTTGAAATGAAGTATGAATTTCTCTCCCTTAATTATAGTAAAACAACTTTTCAAACCCTGCAACTTGTGAATTGAAACATTTGTTTTCTATAATTAACATTGCTAACTTGCAACATTCACCATAATTGATTATGCTCCCACTAGCATAATAATCATTACTTTTCCTAGCATAACATTTATGCTCCCACTAGCTTTGACATGTACCCATAAATCAGCTGGACTTCTAAAAATCAATACTTATTGACTTTCATTACCAAAATTCAGATTTCTGATTTGAGATGGTTTGATAAAACTTTATCTAGGCTTCTCAAAATCATACACCTTTCCTTAGATAGCTCATATGTGTGTCTAAACAATTTAAGAACTTACAACAATAAGTCTCAAATGTTTAGACTTTTTACCATTCCTCACAATTCGAATTATGAAAAGGTATGCCGTAATCATAATCAAATTTGAGAATGAAAATATCATAACTGCTATCTCCTTAAAATCTACTTAGTGAAAGCGTTTCCTCACCATCATTTTCATGAATTGGAGAGAAACCTTATGACACTTAGATTTTATGGTGTATGTGTTCCTATCCATGTGAATTTGTCACAACCATAATCACAAGACATGGTTAGTGACAAATCCAAACCCATATGGACTGAACTTATTCAATCTTAATTTCTTGCCACTTGGCAGCACAAGGGCCTACCATTGCTTCCAAGTTGTTATGCAAACAACTAAGAACTCATAGAACTCACATGCATAGTCAACTTTTAGCTGGAATAAGCACAGAAACAAGAATATGTCAACACGATAGATTACAAACCTCAAATCGTGTGCTAGTGTTTAACAATAGGTTTACTTCTCGATTAGTTCTTGAAACTTGTCAAGATCTATAAGACTCCCACTGACCTCTTGACATATAAGATTATCTGTCAAGAACCATTCCTTGACAAAACAAATATTCAAGAGTTAGTGCGGATTTTTATCAAGATAAACACTTCACATAATTGGTCTTAGTTGGTCTTTGTCCTTACCAAGACATCACAACTTACCAATTTCAAATGTACAAGAGTAAAAACATTTAAATCTGCATTTTATGAGTGTTATAAACCTTTCGTAAGATTATGTCACTCAAGGCACAATCTTGGGGTTTGACTCTAAGACTTGTCTTGGAACGAAGTATGACTCATCTTCTTGATTAACCATTTCAACAATTCACGATTCCTCTTCTTAGCCATACAAATGTACAAAGATATCATTAGAGGATCAATTGTGACATTGTTTTCATAATCATTAAGATGATCATAAAACACGATACTCAAGTACTCTCCCATCTTTTCAGATTGGAGAAACTTTTATCTTTCTGCCCAATTTGATTCTTCTCATTCGTTCTGCCATACACTGAAACTTTTGCGATGTTTCAGAATTATACTTAAACTTGTAAGCATAACCATATTTACTAAACTTTAGTAAATCATGACGAATAGTCTTATCGTTCTCTGTGGTGGACCTGACCAGCGCACACCCAGTGTACCCGATCCCCTATTCCTTCACTTGACTCACATAAACATGTGAACAAAGAATTAGTCTTAATTTCCCAAAGATGAAGGTTCTCATTCATCACACAATACAAGTTCCATGATTCCAAGTTTCTATCCAACTGAAACTTGGGTGATGAGAATCTTTCCTTATTTGGCAAATTCTCGACACTACCACAAACGAAAGAATCAAATCCATTTTCCTAATATTGCTATCAATGGAATCATATAAACAACAATTTTTCACAAAAGCCATTGTAAGGAAATTTTAAAAATAAGATAAATTTCAAAATTTTTCTTTATTTATAAAAATTGCGGAAAACTTATCCTTACAATGCAAATACAAGTGAAAATATGTTGTTATCTATTCCTTGTGGTCCTTCAGGTAGATACGGCAGCTTCGCAACCAATTCCCCTTCTCTTGGCAATAGAAACATATTGACTCTTTGGAATGGTACACGAGACTATCTCAGACTTAGACTTTCTCTTTACCATTTGGTCAAATGACTTGACCATGGCCGATCTCTTTCCATTGAAAAGAGAAAGCTTTTATGGACTTCCAATGTTACCATTGTCAACGTCCATGGAAGTTTGGGGAGTAAACCTTCCAATCAAATTTGCTTTACCAATGCACCAAATCATTACTGATTCAGCAGCAACAAGCAAATAGGTAAGATCGATAAGGGTCATGTAATGGTCTGTCACATAGTAGTCCTTAAAGAACCCGCTATATGACTTAGGAAGTGATTGAAGAACCCAGTCAACAGCCAACTTCCTTGAGACTTCGATACCCAACTCTCCCAGCTTGTCAATATGTGACTTCATCTCTAAGACGTGAGCACATATAGACTTTCCTTCCTGCCAATAGGGCTTTGTGTGACCTAGAACTTGTGGGTTAGGGAGAATTATTGGAGGAGGTGGAGGAAGTGAAGTTCCACTACAGCACGAAGAAGGGATTAATCTTTCACCTTGATCGCCTTGTGGAAAATCATCTTTATAAAGAAAGTTTATTCAAAAGATTTGGGAAGACCATAGTTTTCTGAACTAGACATCTATAAAGGGAGAAATTCAAGTTTAGTTGATTTTAGTCCTTAATATAACACCCAGATGAAATATTAAGGCTAGGACCCAACACAATACTTTACAATTCGGAAGAGGGATGTCGTAATCCAAATTGCAACATATTTGAAGGTAGGTAAATAACGATTTACCAATTTCCACCACGAAAAACGAAAAAGGAACTTTAGGTTTTAAGTGAATTGAAATTCCTAGATCCTTTGAGATTCATTGAACAATTCAATGGCATGTTTAAATCTCGATTGTGCCCTTCAAGTTTATAACTGGGATGCCGAGGATCACAAACAAGGTGTGAATAACCATGCAAATTAGCTTGGTACACCCAATGTTACAACCACATAATCAATGTGCCGGTTAACCACACACGCTCCATTGATTTATGATTAACATCAAGCTACCATTTGCCACGCACTGTCAGTCCCATATTAGTGTGCCGGTTAACCACGCACGCTCAACTAACGACTTAACAAGGTGCAAAGTGCAATTTCAAGGGTTATCACCAAATTCACATTTTTCTAAGTAACTAAGATTGGGAATTTATAAGTGTTTAGTTACTTAGTATTTCATTATACTTTTAATGAGAATTTAAATGTCCTGTCAAACCCGTTCGGCTAACGACCCTCCACCAATCAAGGAAGCGGTGGGTGAGAGTGGACACCCATTAAACTGCCATTTTATAGGCAGTAACCTTATACCCCCCTTATAGACCGGCTTCGTGAATGAGGCCTACTAACGGTAAGACTGACTTTTACTCTTATATATATATATATATATATATATATATATATATATATATATATATATATATATATATATATATATATATAAATATTAAACCTATAATATTATAATAGTATAAGGGTAGAATTTTAAACTTTAAAATTCTAGGGTTTGGAACTAAAGTATTCAAAATGTGAAACTTTACAAATTCCAAAATCTGAGGACAAGTTTTGAAACTTGTAAAAACTTTTCAAATTCATAACTTATGAGATTACTATAGGTTTTAATGAAAAGAATCTTGAAAATCCATAACTTGAGGACAAGTTATGGAGTTCATAAAACCATTTATGGGAAAAAGACTCTTCAAGTTCATAACCTATGATTTTAATGATCTCTTTAAATGAAAAACTTTTCATTTTCCATAACTTGAGGACAAGTTATGGAATTCATCGAAAACCATTTAGATCAACTATTGTAACTTACAAAAATCAAACAATTTTGTCTATGATCTAAATTAAACTCATAAGAACAAGACAATTCATATCAAACAAATTTCATGTAATTAGCCTAACCATATAAACTAATACAAAACATGAAACTTTGAAAATTATCTTATAAATTGGATAAGCATGATCATTACCACATCAAAAACAGGTTTATAAGTTCAAAAACAGCTTAAGGTAATGATCATAGTCCAATTCTAGCCAAAAACTTCAAAAATCTGCGTTCTGGAGCACCAACTCGTCGAGTGCATGAACTGACTCGGCGAGTTGGTCAGGTTTGTGAGGTGACTCGGAGAGTCCGCCAGTGGACTCAGTGAGTCCACTTTCCAGAAAGCAGAAAACCGATTATTTTATGCATTTGAAAGCAAGTAGCATCAAGTATATTGGAAAACAACCCTATGCTCTGATACCACTGTTGGGTTTTGAGCATTCTAACACTCTTAAGGTGTACATGCAACCCTAAATGCTTTGGATCTATGTTTTCTCTAATATACATGCAAAAGTTCAATATTCCAAAGCATCATCCTAACTAGCATACAATGATGTATCTCTACTACAAGATTCTAGTTAGATGACATACCACTTCTTTTAGCTTGCTATCCTTGATGTATTTGGCTTTTAAGAACTTAGCACCAATAGTGTGAATGCCTCAAATGGAATAACAACACACCTAGGACAAAGGATAACTTGAGAGAGAATAGCTTGCTCTAGAAATCGGCTCTATGACTCTTCCAAAGATCACTAGTGCCAATTTCACCAACTAAGGGACTTCTTATATAGTATGGCACGACTAGGGTTACACCATGCAAACCCTAATGTGCATGAATTTCCACATTCCATAGGCTCCATGGGTTTTAACCTCCATGGAGTATCCATGGGTCACCACATGGGTTTAGCCCAACATAAAGAACTATGGATCATAAGCCCACTTTATAAGAATGAATGATTTACACAATCAGTCCCCATATATTTAATTAGTCTCTTTTGATCACTAAATTTATTCCAAATTAATTCTTGATCAATACTAATTAAATAATATGATTTCATATTAATATATTAGAACTTATAATATATTAATAAATCGTAAATAACCTCTTCTCAAAAGTCCATCCTATCCAATTGTCCTGATGATATGCAACCCAAATGGACCATGCTACTCTCGGGTCAAGTACATACCAATTATAGTTATGGGCTTAGACACCTAATCCAACAAGTCTATCCTACATGACTATATACAATCCCTAAGGCATCCTTCTACTAACAGATAACCACAACTACTGGGATGACATAGGTGCCTTCGACCCACGGTACAATGAGGCGAAACTCACCTTACATGAAGAAACCCAAGAACAGTGTGATACGCTCCCTGCTGCACTGCTTGCTCCCGCAAATCCACTAACATCAGAACAATATAAAATGTTAATCACCAATCAAATCCCTCAAGTTTGACCTAAAGTCAAACTTAGTCAAAAAGTCAACGGTCAACAGAGTCAACAAAAGTCAAAGTCCAAGGTTGGTTGAGTATGCCATGCGTACTCAACTTACGCCCCGCGTACATGGGATGGCTTAGTATGCCCAACGTACGAAAATTACGCCCATCGTACTCAAGCTGATTCTATCCTTTCCATTAAGCACTTAATCCCTTAAGGACTTTTCAGCCAAACTTAGATCTATCCTCAAAACATTGTCTTAAGTCATAAAGTTTCCACTTTTATGACTTTCCATGGCTAGGGAAGGTCCAATAGCTAAAACCCTAACTTATTAATCCATTAAGACATCACAACTCTTGCATGGAAGGGATAGAAGGACCAAGATCACATTCTTATGGTTCCTAATAGCTCCATAATGGATAAAGTTTCCAACTTTATCCATTAGAATGGTCCCAACAAATACGATTTAGTCTTTAAGTCATAAAAGGGACCATTAGTGCATATTTTTCAACTTAATCCATTAAGTTCAAATCTCCAACCTTTAGATCTGAATCAATATGATGTTTAGATGGATAAAGTTTCCAAATTCATCCATAACAAGGTCACAAACTTCCAAGATCTAAACTTTATGCACTTAAAGTGACCAAAAGCTCATAACACCCAAAAACTGGCTAGATCTAACAATTTCATCATCAAGATTCAAACTTTATACATCCAGAAGAAAGATCAAGGTGAACAAGGTTTGGATCTACAAGCTTCAACGCAACCAACGCTTCTTCAATGAGCTCCTTCTTCTCCAAGGTGCACCAAGAACATTCCAAAGCACATAAAAACACCTTCTTCTTGCTCACAAGGCTCAAACTAGGGTTATGGTTTCAAGGGAGGGTGTTGGAGAGGTAGAGGCTAAGAATGGAGTGGGTTTGGGGAAGATAAGGAGCTTAAATAGGGCTCAAACCATGAAAATAGGGTTTGGGCACTGATCGCATGTGCCCAACGTACTCAATTTATGCCTAGCATACTAGGGATGCCCTAGTACGCCCAACGTACTCCCCGTATGCCCAACGTACGCGGTTGACCCAAAAATCGTCCTAACTTCAAACAGTCGTTACTTCTTTGTTCCAACTTCATTTTTGATGTTCTTTATATCCACGGAAAGGTATTGAAGAGCTCTACAATGTTATCTAAATATCTTGGACTAAAAACTTATCAAATAAAAATCCATATTTCATGCAAGAACCCGGCCTATGACTTTTCCCGTTCTACCTTTCGGCCCAAAACACAATTCAAAGGTTTAGATCTCATAACCATCATTGCCTCCTTCCAAAAAGTCTAAACATTACATCCTTAAGGCCCAAAGCCTTTACACAATCTACTTCCGAATCACGACCTTGAAATAAGACATGACGGGACACCGGGTATTACAAGAAGCCTCCTGTATGATTATAAGGAAAGGATTTGAATTTGGATTAAATCTATTATTTAATAATTTAAATCTTGCTTTGTCCCTAAGTTATCTAAACTATAAATAGGACCCCTTCGGAACTCAAATTCCTTCATACTTATCCTTAGAAGATACTCTGGCGGAAAATCTTCTCATTCCTCTCTCCTCTTGTATTCTAGTTCTAGGGTTTGGGTGTGAGTCATTAGAGGTATCATCCTTTTGGTGCTAAGCTTTCCAAGACCTACAGTATAAGGAGATTGAAGTGATTTGTTTACTACAACAAATCAATGGTATGTAACCTTAAACCTTGTAATTTTCGAATTACACTAGCGTATGCGAGTTTAGTTTTTCATTGTATGTTGCAATCAAGGTGTATAACATAGATCTTTTATAGGATGTATGTAACCTATTAATTGTTAATTGTTTTCCACATTGTAAAATTTTGTTTTCTATAAAACCCAAGAAGTATGACGTTTATAATAGCTAAGCTCGACACCATGGAACAGAGGATTATAAAGATGGGGAAATCGATTCATGCAATTCAAGTAGTATGTGACAATTATAGCAGACCTCATTTGAGAAAGGATTGTGATTTGGACGAGAACAAGAAAAAAAATGCACAAGCTTCTTTCTCAAGTGGAGATAGGTTTGATGATGATTGGAGAAGGCCAAAGAAGGAGTGGAATCCTTATGAAGAGTACAATAAGGAGAAAGATGAGAAATATCGACAAGAAGGTCGTGGTTTTTACCAAAAAGAACAAGCACAACCAGAAAAGAAACCCGATCTTGAGTCGGTGTTAGCTCCATTGATGGAATCAAGCGAAAAAAGACACAACGCCACTAATATAGCTCTCAGAGATTAACAAGCTACTCTCCGAAATCAACAAGCATCTATCTTGAACATCGAAACACAAGTGGGGCAGTTATCAAGGCTTTTACAAGAGAGATTACCAGGAACATTTCCAAGAAATACCGAGAGAAATCTGAAAAGAACATGTTCTTATTATGAAAACTAAAGAATGTAAGAAGTAAGAGCCCTTAGTACTCTTAACAATAACCTAAGAAACTTCCGATCAAAAGGCCAATAAAGTAGAGAAGAAAGAAGAAAGTGATTTGGCCCAACAACCACGCGCATGGTGGCCATAATGCCACGTTGTGGGACCTGAAGAATAATAATGATTCTTATTTTGTTAAGCCATACAAGACGCCATTGCCATACCCGTCCCGAGCTAAACAAGACCTACTGGAGTAGGAGCATAATTTTTTTTTGGAACAAGTGAAGGGGATATCTATTGACATATGATTTATTGAAGTTATAGCTAAAATGCCTAAGTATGCTAAATTCCTTAAGGATTTGATAATCAATCGTAAAGAGTTGGAGAAGGCCTCTACAATAGTACTTAATTAGCAATGTTCAGCTACGATATTGCAAGGGATTTCAACTAAGATGAGGGATCCAGGGAGCTTGACTATTCCTTGTGAATTTGGCAACTCGAAAAAGACGAATGCATTAGTTGACTCGGGGGCTAGCATTAACTTAATGCCATATTCATTTTACCAAAAGCTTGATTTACCAGAGTTGAGGACCATGAGAATGGCCATCCACATGGTGAATAGATCCGTTACTTACCTTTAAGGAATAATAGAATATTTATTGGTAGAAATTGAAAAAAAAAATCATGTTTCCAATGGATTTCGTAGTTTTGGATATGAAAAAAGATGAAGAAGTGCTCATTATCTTTGGACGACCTTTCCAAAACACCTCTCAAGCATTGGTTGATATCCATGATTCCAAACATACATTATGAGTAGAGGATGAAGAAATTACCTTTAGAGTTGATCCATAATCCCAACCTTCAAAAACCAGTGGCGATGAAGTTTTCTTCATGGATGGAGTGGATGAAAAGATGTTTGAAGAGGAGCATGAAGAACTATGAGATGTTGGGTCTAATAAACTTCTAGAGTTGGAACATTTGATGGAATAAGAATTAATTAATTGGAAAAACACCAAAAGAAGTACGACATAGTAAACCTTGGGCTTCAATTCCATTAATTTTTGAAGTGTTTGCTTATACACGACCTCAAGCGGAAGTCATGGATAAAAGCGAAGACCAAAAGCCTAGTGACGAAGAGGTGGTCCACGAGAGTAAAAAGCCTACATAAGACAAGGGAGATGAGGAAATAAAGGAAATCACACAAGAAGAAAAGAAAGCTAAGGCAGCTAGAAAAACTCATGGAGTCAAGAGAAAGCATGAGGAAGGTGATAACTCAAAGAAGAAGAAGAAGAAAAATTCGAAGAAAACATACAAGAGACGAGTGATTTCATATAAGATAAAACGACTGGAGCTGAATGAAAATGTATATCCCGCTCCCTACCACAAAAATGTAGAGCAGGATGTAGTCCAGCTCACGACTCCTTCAAAAAGAAGCGTTTGCGGTAGACAACTCGTGGTTTGAAGAGTTTTTTTTATCCTTTTTATTTTTAGTTTAGTTTATTTGTTTTGTGTGTTTTATTTTACACACAAATGATGTTTCTTTCTTTCATATTTACTCTAAGATTTGTTTGATTTTTGATTTCGTAGAATTTCGGGAAGCAGAAAATGTGTTGAACATTCGAGTAAAAAGTTGTGAAGAGAAGTTGAAGATTATAATCGAGATCCACAACTTTTGATAAGTGTAGGGTGGCCTTTGAAATTCCGAGTACTCCAATGAATTTCTTAGAAAGTCACAAACCTTATTATTAATAGAATCAAAAGTTAGTATTATTTTCTTGTTTATTTATGTATGAAAGTTAAAATATAAAAAAATTAAAAAAGTTGTGAAAATTTTTTAAAAAAAAGTGAAAAGAGCGAAAAAAAAGTTCCGCAAAATATGAAGATATTACAATAAATTTAGTTATATTTTTAGGACAATTATTATATATAGTGTTTTCTTTTTAAAGTCATATCACTTGGAATTTGACAAATAACTTTTGAAACAAAATGGGGTAAATAAAAAAGCACAGGTGGTAGGAGTGCAAAAATGAATGTTATTCAAAATAAGTGAGGAACATTTACGAGGATTGTGATCATTTAGGGCTTGGGAAATATTTAGGATCTTGAGAAATAAATATATGCACTTAAGCAAGGCGTAATTGGTGAGTTCAGTTCAAATTGTTTTGTATGATATTGGTGAGCAAATTTTTAATGTGATGTATTAAAAATAATAAGTTTTGCTTGGGGAAAGCAAAAGACAAGTGTGAGGTATTTTGATATTGCTAGAACCAGTCACATATTCTAAGCAATATTTTACTACATTTAGCTATATTTTGGTTATTTATTAAGATATTTGGTACTTTTATGTTTAAAATTCAATTTGTTGCCAAAAAGACATTCCCAAAGGAAAAGGAGGTAATTTGACAAACTGGAAACTTGGAGGTTAGAAGTATAAATCAAGAGGAAGAAAAGAGAAGGAAAACATGCAAAAAGAAGATACTACATCGTGGACGCGTATATGCCACGCCGTGGTGGTTTGGAACCTTCCCGATAATCTACGATGAGACTTCGAGCATACATCATAAAACTGTCTTCCATGGTGTGGGTATCTATTCTCCACGCCGTGGCACCTATTTTAAGGAAACTATATAAACGATTTTTAGGTCAAATTTCGTGTGTGATTTTGGAGCCTACGATTTCCAAAGACTAAGAAAGATCAAATAACTTTTGAGAAACCCTTGGAAGGCTGGAAAATAATTTGAGATCAAGCATTAGAGAGATTTATGCGAAGAGCACAATATATTCATTCGGATTGCTTAGTTTAATCATGTTAACTCTAGTTTACTTCGTTTTTATGTGTTTTTTTTGTTGTGATTATGGGCTAATACCATAACCTTTTTTTTTTGGTGATGATGAATCCGAATACTATGAATTGATTTTGCTATTTATGGATTTATTTATGTTGGTTTAGCTTGTGTTTGAGAGATCGATAATCCTACATGTTAAAGTTCTAATCTTTATTTCTTTTTCTGCAAGTTTTGTGTAATTAGTTGATAACTCTTATTGCATGAACTTGATATCTATTTGTGTATGACCATTAAATTGCTAGATCTAGTAATTGAACAAATCCTAGAGTTAGGTGGTAAAAGTAGTATCTTTGATTGTGTTAGAGAGCATTATTGATCCATAATATGTGATTGACTTGCTTTTCTTGATGATAGATGAGTAGTCATTAGATGTTATCATTCCTAGTCCAAATAATCCTTAAAATCAATTTTGTGTCCAACGTATGCTTGACCATTGCATAGTAGTTCATGAATTGGTGAATACTAGGAATTGTAACATCATAACTAGTAAACTCATAATTTGGTAACCAACATATTTAATCCATTAGAAATCAACCATAAGAAAAGGGGGGAATCAAAACAAAACGAAAGTACTCTTAAATCTTGATTCAAAATCGTTTTCTACTTGCTTGCTTAGGTTTAAAGTTCTAGTAGTTGTTTAATTGTTAAATTGCTCGATTTAAGTTGTTGGTCTTGTAAAATCAGTAAAAAACCTAATTTACTGTCTCTTCTTTAGTTTAATTAGTAGTAGTTAATTTTCTAGTTAAAATTTTCGTTCCCTGAGTTCAACACTCGACGTACTTTACTATACTACTACGCGACTAGGTACACTGCTTATTTGTGTTTTAGCTGGTAGAACTAGTTAGGTTTATAAATTAAAATTGTTAAGTGAAATTAAAACACACCATCCATTTTGGGATGCCCGGACATTTACTATATGTCGTTTTTTAAAGTCCTAGAAACTATCCGAAACTTTTGGAATGGTTAAGGAGTTGGGTTTTCTGGGATTTGATTTGGGAGAAAGAAAGGTTACTTAGAATAGTTGGAAGAAAGTGATGTCTAGTAAATCCAACAATGTCCTTGGAACTATTATTCTTTTCGTTTAAAAGTGTTCTCCTTTTTAAGTGGATATTGTATTTTCTTGAAGATAATAACACTTTGTAGGTTGGTGTAATCAAATCACTTCATGGTGATATTAGTTATATTGTAGTTGGGTTGATTCGATACAACCCCCGGGTATGCTATTATTCACACGACATATCATCTTAAAAGGAAAGGGTGCCACATGTTCTCTGTTGTAGACTTCATGTGGTATATAGCCAGAGAACCATAATTTGGGAGGACGTTTGGGTTGGTGATGCCCCATTAATGTACAAATTTTATAGAATTTACTCACTCGAGGAGCGGTATCTTTGTATTCTCAATGATTGGTTATGCATGTCAGAGTGGCAATTTGTACCTTCGTAGATTGTCAGGGGAGGACGCACAATCGAATGAGCTTCAACATATTATTCCTTTGTTGTTTTATCGGATTAACGTGACATGTGGGGCGTGGGATCTAGATTCCAATAGTAATTATTCAGTGGCTTTTATCAAGTTTCTTTTTGATGATGCCTTATTGGATGTGGCTACTACTCCAATAAAATTGAATCATTTTGGCATATAAAGTTAAACGTACCGACTTGTATGTTAGGCTTAGAACTTTATGGATAAGTGATTAGTGTTAATTCTACTATATGCTATGTGTGTGACTTAGGTTATGATATTGCCAACCATATTTTTATTAATTATCTTGCTTGTTATGTCTACATGGCCTTAGATTGCGAAGTCGTAAGATGTTGACTATCATACCCTTCATAATTATAAGGATTTGGTTATGTAGTCTAACAAGGATAATCTTAAGACTAGGAGTGGGAGGCGTTAAACCTCGCTAAGCTCACACCAACACCTCTCATTCTATCAAGTATCTTTTTGATGATGCCTTATTGGACGTGGCTACTAGTCCAATAAAATTGAATCATTTAGCATATAAAGTTAAACGTACTGACCTGTATGTTGCGCTTAGAACTTTATGGATAAGTGATTAGTGTTTATTCTACTGTATGGCATGTGTGTATCTTGCTTGTTATGTCTACATGGACTTAGATTGCGAAGTCGTAAGATGTTGACTATCATACCCTTCATAATTACAAGGATTTGGTTATGTAGTCTAACAAGGTTAATCTTAAGACTAGGAGTGGAACGCGTTAAGCCTCGCTAAGCTCACACCAAACCTCTCCTTGTCTCTCATCAAGGAACCCGCCAAGCAACCCTCACCATCCAATTAACAAGAAGAGAGAAGATAAAAAGGGGAAAAAGTAGGTTGTCATTAGTGCTCTCTAATTTCTTTTTCCAAAATCAAACATATTTAAATGACACCACCTCCACTCCCCAATTACGTGTGTTTTTGGAAAATGCTTATGTGGCTTCAAAAAGGCTGTTGTAACAACATGTTAAGCTCACCACCACTTCATCTAGTCTAATGCTGTGTTGTTAAGCTCACCACCACTTCATCTAGTCTAATGCAGTTACAAAGAAAACCTTCGATGCGGTATCGTCATGAGTTCTTAGATTCTATGAATCTTTCAGACTAGAACTACTTTTTGAATAGCTATGCATTGAAAGGTGGAGATTTTTGATAAGTTGGTGTATCATTCGGCTTTTTTTTTTTTTTTTGGATTTGTAATAGAAACAAGAAAAACTGAAATTGGATTTGTTGGTTGCACCATCCTAGTCTTCTGGTCGGTATTAGTTTTTGATAAAATTATATGGTTCCAAAAGAAAATACTAATTCTCCGCTTGGTTGATCGACAATTTTACAGTTGACAAGTGCTCCCCCTCCCATTCATTTGAAAGTTTGGTAATATCCTTTATATTTAAACAATCAGAATAAAATAGAACTAAAAATACAATTGTTAAAATTACAAGTTTTTAAGATTTAATGTCTACAAGTTGGTGATAAATCCAGGAAGCTACGTACAACTACAGAATCCTATGTCAAATGTTTTCTCATTTTAATATTAATTAATCTTCTCTACAAGTTTAATGTCCATGTGTTTTGCAAGGAAATGACCAAATTGCCCATATCTTTCTTTTCCCTTTTCCCTTTTCTTTAATCATGTGGAGTGTGACTTGCTCTCTAAGTCAAAAACCATGCAACAATACTATAAAATACTTAATATGGGCATTATAGTATTCAATGGACGCTTGGTTAATGGTTATTATTACTATATTTAAATGTTATACATATGACTTTTCATGTTAAGTTTTTAATTAATCAAGCTACATATTTGTGCGTTGTTACTTTTATACTTCATTGATGATTGATATGAATTTTTTTTTGTTGTATATTATTACATTTTACATATTTACCACTTGGAACCCTTTTATTCCAGTAAATAATTTATATACATAGAAATTCAATTCACAGCTACAGTAGATTATTATAAGTTGCATATGCATGCACCCTTGAAGTTTAACAAATATACCAGAAATCCCCAAGGCTTTTTATATTTTGTTGTCTAAACTTTTTTTTTTGTTATATATTAGGAAATATAAATTATAAACTAATAGTAATTGTATAATATTTTCCATTCAATTTTTACATATAATAGTTATACACCGAATGAAACGTATGCTTACGACTTTATATACTTGTGATAAGCAAGAAAACAGAAATTCATTAATAAAGTTTTGAAGTTACCTTGGTTACTTTAAAAATACGCCAACTTGTCTCCTACATATTGACTATAAGGTGAGTAATGAAAATATCCAATTACCTTTATAAATACTTTGCATATGCACGAAAGGTTCCAAGCTAGCAAAAACTCATAGTCAAACGGGACGTTTATGTAATAAACATTAATTCCAAGGACAAATCAGTAATTTCATTCTTCCGTATTTTAAAAGAAACTAAGAAATAAAAAAGAAAAACACCTGTCAACCATTTCACTTGAAGACTATATAATCAGAACTTCCATTGATTTTATCTTAACCATCACTAGTCTTCTGCAGCTATTCAACACAACAAATTTGATTACTTATTCATTTATTATCCGTTTTTAGCTCCAAAAACTTGATTTTATTTTGTTGTTAAAACATCAGCCGAAAGATTCAAGATTCACGTTGTCTCGTGTGTTATTTGTTCGTCTTTACTCTGAGAAATGGTGAAGAAAGAGCTCAAGGTTGAAAATGAGTTGTCGAGAACATCTTCGTCTATGATTAGCAAGAAGAAGTACAAAGGAGTGAGAATGAGGAGCTGGGGTTCATGGGTTTCAGAGATACGAGCACCCAATCAAAAAACACGAATATGGCTAGGATCCTACTCGACTCCTGAAGCAGCAGCTAGAGCATATGATGCAGCCCTACTTTGCCTAAAAGGTCCCACCGCAAATCTTAACTTCTCTCATACCCAATACGATCACGACTATTCCACCACCATCATGTCTCCCAAATCCATCCAAAAGATTGCAGCGGCCGCTGCTGCTTCCACCGCCACCACTACTCCATCATCACCATTACCATCGTATCCATCACCTTCACCATCATCATCACCATCACCATCGTATTCCTCATCCGTATCCTACAATACCTCTACACCACCAACCACCAACACAACCGAAGAAGATGATGCATTCTTTTCAGCAAATGATCCTCTTGATGGTACCTTGATGTCGTTGGTTGCACCATGGTACAACTTCGGTTCACCATCCTACGATGATGTGATGTTTGATACATCCTTCTTCGAGCTCGACCAGTCTTCGTCCACCATCACCAAAGATGTTTGCGAAGAAGAAAGTGGTGATATATATCTTTGGAGCTTCTGCAGATAATTTTTTTTACTTAATTTCTTGATGAT
Organism: Lactuca virosa; assembly: GCF_052849685.1. NCBI lineage: Eukaryota > Viridiplantae > Streptophyta > Magnoliopsida > Asterales > Asteraceae > Lactuca > Lactuca virosa. The sequence continues at coordinate 268,475,365 of NC_136434.1, forward strand.
TCTTTTATTATCTTCATATTGAAGAAACTTATTAACTGACATATTTACAAATTTTCATTTAGTTTTCACAAAATTGAATTAATTTATTTATTTGTAAAAGGGTGTGGGGAATAATTTTTTTTGATGATCCCATGTGAGTCTCTTTGAAAATATAGTATTGTATGTTACAAATGTGATGTTCTTTGTCTCCTTGATTTAAATAAAAAAGAGAGAAGACAATATTTTATTGGTTATTATTTTTTTTCTTAATGTTATAGAACTCATTATATATATATATATATATATATATATATATATATATATATATATATATATATATATATATATATATATATACTAGAAAACAAAGGATTTACCTATGAAAAATACATACGGAACCTTGATTTAGCAACGAACTTGTGACAGAATAACTACGAAATAGTGACAGATTTAATTCTGTAGGAAATCCGTCCATAATTACTGAGAGAATAGCTACAAAATCACGACAGAATATATGTAGTCAAATTAGCTACGTAATTGCTACGTAATACCGACGAGTTATAGTAATAATAATAATCGTAACGCCCCATTTTTACCGTTCTGTAGGATTCAAAATAAACCAATGTTTATAAAATTCGAAGTTGAAATATATTACTTTTTAGCCCAAATAATTTTCATAAGCATGTAGGAAACATCGATAAAATTTTGAAGATATATAGAACGATTAGATCCAACTTCATATAAAGGAGTTATGCTTCTTCGAAGTTTCGCGATTATACCGGCACGACTCTGCGTATCGTAAAAAGTGAATTTTTGATAAATTACTTTTTAGCCTAAGAGATCTAAACTAAATTCATAGTAATCGTTACACCGAGAGTGTGCATATGGAGAACGTCTAAATCTAAATTCATTAGAGGAAGTTATGATTTTTCTAAGGTTCGACACAACAGTGTACAACTCAAAAATCGAATTTTAGATCGGTCGATTTTTAGCCTGCACAATCTAAACGAGAATTGAAGATCTTGTTAATAGGAGTTCAACGACATAAAGACATTCGAAACAGACTCTGGATAAAAAAAAGTTATGCATTTATACAGACTTTAACAGTTTAAGCTTGTGTGAAAAAATAAATTCAAAATTAACAGACGAAGTCTATGTGAAAGGTTTAGATCTCGTCGAGAGCTTTCCGTGGATATAAAGAACATAAAAAATGGAGTTCGTATGAAAAAGTTATACAATTTTCAAAATATTAAAATCGGCACACGCGCGTGCGTCTCGCGTAGCTTGCGCCCGAGGTCAACAACGCTGCTCCAACCAATGAGTGCCACATGTTATAATGTGAGACACCATGTCTTACGACATGAGAGGCCCCAAATCTGCCTATAAATAGCTTTCATGAGTTCATTCTTCTCCCACATTTCTCATACTTTCCTCTCTCGCATTTCTACTGCCCTAGCCTAATTTTTTCATAGTGCTTAGGGAATTTGGCAATACCTTGAGGTCTCTTGGAACCCGGCTAATAAAAGCTTTCAGTTTCGGAGTCCCGTCCACATAATATTCCCGGTTTTTGCTAAAACTTTTGTAAGTTAAGCTATACTCTCTTGCTTTCAGTGTAACTTATATTAACTTATATTTATAGTCATAAGTCGTTATTATGAACCTATAAATAAAATTTATCAATGATTCCAAGCATGGGCGGAGCTAGGATTTTTAGATAAGGTGGGCTTATAGCTTTATATATATTAATTTTTTTTACCACGATTCACCTTTTTCCATCTATTAAGTCTTATTATGGTCAAAGTATACTTTGACTTATAAAGTTGGTATGAGGATCATGAGTCAAAGAATCTAAATTTACCTCTTATAAATTTGAAATATCAATTTTTTTTAGATTAATCATTAATTGACATTTCCATATTAATTTTTTCCGAGGTTATGTGCATGTATTATGAACATCTATACTAATATTATCATTAGCAAGATGCAGTTGTAGGCCAGGAACATCTTTTTCTTGCTGATGGTTTACCTTATGATTATAAGAATTAAAAAACCAATCTAAATATTATTATTAAATGCAAATTATATTGTTCAACAAAAATATTTAACACAAGTTTTAAAAAACTTAAATATATATTAATTAAGAAGAATTGGATATTACCTTTTCTTGAAATTGAAGTAGATATATGACCGCGCCGATAAATTCAGTTGCAGTAGCCTCTTGCCCTCTTTGCCGACGATTTGTAATTGTCGTAGGTATGCAATTGTGTTTATATACTGTGTAGGTAAATTGTAATCGCACGATACATAATTAGGCTATAGAGGGGGCTGGTGGGCTTATGAGTGGATTTCTTTTGGGCTTAAAACATTTAAATGAGGTTTATTACTAATAAAGTAATAGTATATAATACAACTAATATAACAAAAATAAAAGAAGGTTAGGTGGCAGCGCATCTGCTAGGCCGCCTATTGCCTTCGCCCCTGATTCCAAGTCACAATACTGATTGAACTACTTACGGGAGTGGTGTCTAGAATGCTCATGTTGGCTTGGTTTTTTGATTTCAGAAAGGCTATATGCCGAAATGGTCATGCCTCCCAACTGTCATGTCTGACTGATTCTTATTTGATAGAACTCTCAGTATTCATTGGGATCAGTGAAAGATCTTGTTTTCAATACCAAATCATTACAGAAATTAATATGATAAAGTATTACATGTTAATACTTATTTGGCACACTATCCACCAGTTGAATTGCCCAGATAGCTGTTAATATTCTGAGTAATTGTCTAGGTGAGTTTTATCACTATATTATGTGCTCCAATATATATCCTATGTATGTTAGGATATAGTTACTCTGTAGTATGCCGCTAGGCTAGCTCTGTTCGTTGCCATTAGTATTGGATTATTGCTTGTTGTATTGTTTATATATATATATATATATATATATATATATATATATATATATATATATATATATATATATTATGTGGGGAGTTGAGGGCGGACCAACCTCGTGATGATGGCGATTAGACTCGGGTGGACTAGGATTATGCTAAAGGCCAAAATGTGGACCAGGTATATGCTGAATGCAAAAAGGGCGGACCAGCTTTATGTCGATGGCCATTATGTGTATGCATTGTATATATATTGTGGTATATAGTATTTTGGGGAACTCACTAAGCCTAATGCTTACCCAGTTATTATAAATGTTTTTTAGGCACTTCATTTGTTCGTGAGAAGGGTAAGATTCGACTATACACATGCACATTCGCAATCATGTTTCCACATTATACTTTGATGTATTTGAATATTTTAATAAATAAAAATGAAAATATTAAGTTGAAAATCGGGACGTAACAAGTTGGTATCACTGGTTTTAGCAAACTGGATGAAAACTCGTGTGATTCCAGACTCAAACCAAGGATCTGATTATCTTAATAAATCTTTTCTTAAAAAGAATAATACCAAAAATTCAAGAATATGATACTTACAGTCAGCCAAAGCTCAGAAAGGAAAGTGATTCGCAAAATATCCATATTTGTTATGTTTACTGATATGTGAAACGTTAGTAATGCATGCTTGTATGTAAGTTACAGAATTACTTGTTATTTGCTGCTTAGAACCTATATTAGTATTAGTTAGTTACTTGACAAATACGTTAAGTTGCATGCTCCCAGAATTAAATAGTTTTAGATTGCCTAATTTGGTTCTATTTCGCAGCTCTTGTATGAGTCTAACCGTTGTGCCAGATCTTTCAATAAACAGGTTGTTTGGTTTTAGAGGCATGAAATCATTTTTTCAGTAGTTGGTTAATATTGGTAGAAGTTTTCCTCGACAAATAGTAGGGTGGAGTGGAAGAAATCCTAGAAAAACTCTTTTAGGAATTACATCTTATAAGTACCTGATAAATTAGATGTCTTATAGCTTATGGATTTTCTTGTTGATTGTTGCTTAGAACCTATACTGATATTAATTAGTTATTTGAAAAATACGTTAGGTTACATGCTCCCAGAATTAAATAGTTTTAGATTGCCTAATTTGTCACTATTTCGCAGCTCTCGTATGAGTCTAGCCATTGTAGTGTCGGATCTTTCAGTCGACGGACTGTTTGATTTTAGCAGCATATATTCGTATTCGGCCGATAATTAATTAATATTGGTGGAAGTTCTTCCTCGGGTAATAGTAGGATAAAGTGGAAAGGAAACTTAAAAAGAGAATCTAAGAAGTTTAATATATGTTTGATAGGACAATTATTCGTAAGTTAGGGCATCAGTAAAGATGCAAAGTCCTAGTGGAGTCTAGGAAAACATGTTGTATATATGTGCTCATGGGACACACACACACATACACACACACACATATATATATATATATATATATATATATATATATATATATATATATATACGTGTTTAGTGGTTATCGCGTGTAGTGTCAGAAGTGACTTGGAAACTGCAGGACAATTTTTGGGACAAGTATGAGTATGTGTGAAAGGTAGTAGAGGCCTATACTACCCGAAGCATAAGAATCACACTTGGATCAGGAAGAGTCAGAAAGTTTCTAAGGCACTGGTAGATTGGTAGATAGTGTGGCTAACACTATGGATTCGTTTCATTATTGTCATTACCTATTATACGGTGATGTCTAGAAGAGTGACTCTAAGTTCGGGCCCAAGTATCCATATAAGACCGAGTCTGATTTATGCAAGTAAGTTAGATTCTAAGAACCTTGTCTTACATAATGCCAACTTTATTCGTGATATTTAAGAAGGAAATAATCAAGATAATCGACAGAAGAATTCCAACCATTGTTAAAGAGAAGCAACTAATAACTAGAGTTGCTACCTGTTGGGGCATGGTTGCAAGTCGACCCCTATAACCCAAGAAGAGAAGGATGGAGTAAATTCATCAACCTTTGTTGCTATTAGTAGTTTTACTACGTTAGTAGAATCCCTTATACCGTTAGTTATAGGTGTGCGTTTGTGCGTTTCAAGACAACATTGTGTTTGTCACGACCTTATCATGTTTTGATCATGCCTTACAAGAAGACCCCTTTTGGTAGACACAACTAGTAATACTTCAAAGAAAATTTTGAAGGTCATTGGGTATGACAAACATGGGTTTCTTTAAAGTCAAAAGGAGCTACAGTTCGTGTAGGTAAGGACAATTAAGACTTCAACTAGCACAAGATGATGGGTCGAACCTAAGTGGGGGAGAACCGATCCTTAGGAGGAAATTACATTCAACTTTTCGATTCGACGTCAAGGTCCAGGAGAGTAGCAGCACAAGTAAGTGGAAGTTGTCATGAGTAGCAGAAGTAGGAAGTCTTCCATTAGATTACCCATGGGCTTTGCATTTCTTGCTTCTCGAGGAAAGTTTTTCATTCCAAACGTTTGATAGGATTTAGGAAATTTCCAAATTCTTAGGTGCGGCTCAGATAGCCAAGAGAACCATATAGGTTCATGCCTTTGAGGATGTAGGATTTATCATTGCAGCAGAGGATCGGGAATTAATAAAGAGCGTCAAGACATACACCAGACTTAGGAATGTGATTTCAACCATAGTAAAGGATTTAGTTAAAGAAATATAGCAGTAGGATCAACGTCAAAGGATAAGGTGTTTTTGTAAGTATGATTAGTGACCTGTAGGAAAAGTCCATTTGAAAAGGACTATGACCATTAAGGATGTAGTAATACTTTACTGTAACTTTAGACATCCGGATAGACTACGTGCTTAGTTTAGTTATCCCTTTAGTCAATAAGCATGAGAACTAGGATTGAATCTCAACTTTCATAAGTCAACATAGGATGGCAATTAAACTTTAGCACCCCTATAGGGTAGGTTAAGGACCTCTAAAATTAGTTGTAGTCCTAAATTTAGAAAACAAATATCGATGGCGATAAGTAGATATCAAGGAAGGATGATACCTAGGATAATCAGGAAATGGTTGTGGTCTTTAGGACCACTGAAAGGTTGACCGTGATTCTTCAAGCTCGGGGGATGATGACAAGAGCGATCAGACATCGAAATCCTAGTAGTTAGATAAGCGTCATGATGTATCGTGAACAAATTGCTTGAACAATAATTGTACCTCGATATATGTAATGTAGTTAGAGCTTTGAGAGAGGGCTACTTTTTAACCTAGTGTTAATTATAATAGAAAATAAGAAAGTCGTATTTTGAGCCCGTTGCCAATATTAGAATATTGGTTCCAGAGTTTTCAAGTCAGTAAAACCGTTGTAGTAATTTTGGTTAAATTCCAGATGTTGAAACACCTGAACTAGGTTGAAATACCATTTGTAATCTAGTTTTGTGCGTGTTTTAAGATAGGTTGTAAGCCTTTTGGGAGGCATGATTCGGAAAGTGCACTCCGTTAGGATGTTATAAATAAATTTCCTTAATAAATCGTCTTATATCAAGTCGACTGGGTCAACATTTCACGTCTGAAGGTGGCCATTCATCGTAAAATACAAATTCATAGAATCCTAACCGACGAGTTCCCAGTTTTGGAAGACTTCATGATGAGCTCAGGAGTACGTCTAAGGTAGAAAATGAAGTTATGTGAGACGTGTAGATGCAAAAACATCGACTAGATTTTGATAGCTCCGTTAAGATAGCATTTGGGTGCGTTAGGAGCAGGATTTCGGGGACGAAATCTTTATAAGTGAGGGGGAGTTGTAACAACCTATTTTTACTGCTCCGCAGGATTCAATATAAACCAATGTTTATAAAATTCGAAGTAGAAATATATTACTCTTTAGCCCAAGTAATCGTCTTAAACATGTAGGAAATGTCAATAGATATATAGCTTAGATCCGACTTCGTATAAAGAAGTTATGCTTTATTGAAGTTTTGCGATTAAACCGGCACAACTCTACGTATCGTAAAAAATGATTTTTTGATAAATCACTTTTTATCCTAAGAGATTTAAACAAAATTCATAGTAATCGTTAAAACGAGAGCGTGCAAATAGGGAATGTCTAAATCTAACTTCATTAGAGGAAGTTATGATTTTTCTAAGATTCGACATAACAATGTACAACTCAAAAATCAAATTTTAGATATGTTGATTTTTAGCTGACACAATATAAACAAGAATTAAAGATTTCGTTAATAGGAGTTCAACGATATAAAGACAGTAAAAAACAAACTTCGGATAAGAAAGTCATCCATTTTATACGGTATTTAACAGTCTAACCCTGTGTGAATAAAAAAAATCAAAATTAGTTGATGGAGTCTAAATGAAAGTTATAGATGTCGTCGAGAGCTTTCCGTGATTATAAAGAATGTCAAAAATGAAGCTCGTATGAAGAAGTTATGCAATTTTGAAAATCAGAAAATTGGCACGCACGCGAGTTGCATGTAGCTTGCGCCCGAATTCAACTACACTACTCCAGCCAATGAGAGCCACATGTCACGACATGAGACACCATGTATCATGACGTGAGAGTCCCCAAATTTGCCTATAAATAGCTTTCATGAGCTCATTCTTCAACCACTGTTCTCATACCTTCCTCTCTCGAGTTTCTACTACCCTAGCCTAATTTTTTCATAATTTCTTGGGAGTTTTGCAATAACTTGAGGTCTCTAGGAGCCCGACTAATAAAAGCCTTCGGTTTTGGAGTCCTGTTCGCTTAATTTTATCGGTTTTCGCTAAAACCTATGTAAGTTAAGCTAAACTCTCTTGCTTTCAGTGTAACTTATATTTATAGTCATAAGTCGTTATTATGTACCTATAAATAAGATTTATCAGTGATTCTAAGTCACAATACTGATTGATCTACTTATGGGAGAGGTATCTAGAATGGTCATGTTGGCTTGGTTGTTGGATTTCAGAAAGGCTATACCCAGGAAATGATCCTGTCTCCCAACTGTGCTGCCTACCTGATCCTTATTTGATAGAACTCTCAGTTTTCATTAGGATTAGTAAAATATCTAGTTTTCATTACCAAATCATCATATAAATTAATAGGATAAAGTATTATAGGTTAATACTTTTTCGGCGTACTATCCGCCAGTTGAATCACTAGTAGAATCTCCCACATAGCTATTAATCTTCCGAGTAATTGTCCAGGTGAGTTTTCTCGCTATATTATGTGCTCCAGTATATATCCTCTATATGTTAGGTTATAGTTACCCTCTAGTATGTCACTCGGCTAGTTCTGTTAGTTGTGAGTAGTATTGGATTATTACTTGTTTTATTGTTTATATGTATTGATATATTATGTGGGGAGATGAGGGCGGACCAGCCTCGTGAAGGCCAATAGACTCGGGCGGACTAGCATTATGTTGAAGGCCAAAGTGCGGACCAACTATATGATGAAGGCAAAAAGGGCGGACCAGCTTCGTGCTGAAGACCAAGGGCGGACCAACTTTATGTTGAAGGCCATTATGTGTATGCATTGTATATATATTGTTGTATATGATATTTTGGGGAACTCACTAAGCCTAGTATTTACCCGGTTGTTATAATGTTTTCAGGCACTTCATTGGTTCGTGAGAAGGGCAAGATTCAACTAAACATACGCGCATTCTCAATCATGTTTCCACATTATACTATGATGTAATTAAATATTTTAATAAATAAAAATGAAAATTTTGGGTTGAAAATCAGGCCGTAACAACAACAACAACAACAACAACAACAACAACAACAATAATAATAATAATAATAATAATAATAATAATTATTATTATTATTATTATTATTATTATTATTATTATTATTATTATTATTTCTAGATGGAGCCTATGAGCGGTATAAATTTTGGTTTTGACACTTTTGACACAAAGTTTGTTGTGGTTGCTACTGTTAGGTTTTTATTCAAAAATCCAGTTTCACAACCAGTAAGAATGACAACGGAAGCTTTAAAATTGTTGAATAAAACTAAAACTATTTTACCCACCAAGGATCATTTTGCAAGAGTTAGAAAGATTAAAGCAACCATAGAAGGAAAAGCATAACAACATTTGAAGACTTTGATCCTCATGGGAGGTTGGAAGTTGCTGAAGTGTGGCATAAAACTCTAAAACAAGTGTTCTTTAGAAGTTTCCACCAAGCAAAAGTAGAAACATCAAAATATGCTAGTATACACTTGTGATTTATTGTTCATAAACCTTTGAAATATATACCAAATATAAGTTCAAATGTGAAACAACAAAGAGACTTTGTCTAGCATCAAAATGCAAGAGAATGGAGGAGAAGAAGAGCTTGTAAAGCTCGAAATTTGGCAGCCCCTTAGAGAGCAAGGTGCTCTCGGATTTTGGCTCCAAAGAAAGAACAAAATGCGGCTTGCAAGAACTTATTCCTAATGCCTTCATACTCTCCCTTATATAAAGGCCAAAAAGCAAAAGGAGACCATAAAGCAAAAGGAGCATGGGACAACCTTCTTCTAAGCATGGCATGCACCATTAAACAATTCAAAAGAGAACCATGCTTGGTCTCCCTTTCAATTTTCGAAAAAACATGTCTCAAAGAAGACAAAAGTTGTCTCATGGCTAGTTATTATACACACACACACACACACACACACATATATATATATATATATATATATATATATATATATATATTATCTTTATAAAAAATTTAATCTTATATATATATATATATATATATATATATATATATATATATATATATATAACTAGTCATAAATAAATATCTTATTTTATATAAAACTACCTTTTATAAAAATTGTAACTAGCTTATTAAGATATAAATATGAATATATAAATATCTTATTTGATATAAAACTACATTTTATATAAATTGAACTAGTTTATTAAGATATATATTATAACTTATAAATAATCATACGTTATGATATATTTCATAAGTTGTTATTTCTCCAATAAATATTATTTCCACAAATAATAAATTCCCAATTAATAAAATATTATTTCCATGAAATAATAATTTTCCAATTAAATACAAGTGTTGATATATTTATTAATAATCAAATTATACTAATAAATAATCAATTGACGGTAACTTGCTATATTGTATAGGATCATATATTATTAGCAATATCATTTTATAATGACTCTTGGGCATACAAGATCTTTCAATCTCCCACATGTACAAGACTCATCATAGATTGATATAGACAATGGTGAACGTCTAACAACATTTCACTGCCCCCAATAACACCTGACGAAGAATGCATTCATCAACATCTAATTCCCAAAAGCTCTAAGCTTCAATTGATGTATTAAGGTAAGTTTATCAATTATCCCTTTGTTATAGACATCCTGTTGAACATGAGCCTTGGATCGCAATCAATCTCATTTGTAATTCAACTTTGGGTAACAGGCGTTAGATGTCTAACTCTCAACACATAAGAGGAACAAACCCCATCTTGACTACATAAGCCTCTTGCATAGTTCATACCATACCCGAAAATGACTTTTATAACTGCCCGTTTAGGGAACAACATTTGACCATATCAAAGCACATTACTCCCTATACTTAACTCCCACTATGTGTCTCAGGTGTTAAGGACACAAGGATATTACCGTTTAATCTAGTATCACTCATAACTGCAATATATGAGATGATCTTGATGTGGGTCCGTTCGGTACTAGTTCTCTAACACGTACCTATGAAACTTGGTTACAACCACTTGCCTACTTTCATCTGGTGAGAGTCAACCAATCCATTTCATGTTAGTCTTACTTCATAATTGCTCCCACAATCATGACCGACTATGAACTTTTAGAATAATAAGATTATTCATGGATTAAACATGTTAATATAGAACACAACAAGTATTGATGTAATGATCATATCCCAATATATCAAAACATTATTTAATAGTTGTTGTTACAATGTTCCAATATCTAAAAACTAAATTCAAATGAAAATCACATTTCTAGAATAATGAAGTCCTATAGCTGAAGTGTGACAAATCATACTTAGCTCAAAGATGGACTTTATTAATTGGTCTGGCTAAATTTAATTTGTATCAATTTTGCGAATACAATCATCTCCATATTTGACATTACTCTAAATATAGTTAAATATTTTGGAGAATATAATTGGTGCTCTTATGTGACATAGAGTCTCTTAGCTTGATTAAGTACACTCTATTACTCACAAAAGATTTCTAGGTTATCCCTGAATGGAATGATTCAACCTACTTTTTTTTTCAATGATCTAGTTCATACAATTATATTTGATTTCAACTTTTGAAAAGTAGTGTATTCTTATTTAGTAGATAGAGCTATTTTGTTTTCTTGGATCTCATTCCAACTAAACTTACTCTTCATTCCATAATGAAGTCATAATCCAATTATAATTCATAATTATCTATATTTATTTAGAAATAAAAATCCTATGGAGCTCTTTACATTAAGATTTTATTCTAAACTAATTATCTCATATACATTCTCTTATCTCTTCTTAAGTACTTTTAGAATGTTCTCACAGTCATCTAGTGACTTAACCATGTATTCAATTTTGTATCTCATGATATGACATAAATGATGGATTCATTTGCCAAGAAAATAGAATATCAATCATTTCATCTAGCTCAAACCTATGTGCTAGATCCATTTGAGACAAACTCAAAAATGGTGTCATGTGACATTGTCAAGAATCTTCTAAAGGAATCTTGTATCTTGACCTCTTTCAAGATATTGTCATTTCATGCAAAAAGAATTTTATAACCTTTAACATTCATCTTTATCTATCTCTTATAGATTTTACATTCCAAGAATGTATCTTGTCATTCCTAAGTCTTTCATTTTAGAAATACTTTCCGAGTCAAGGTGAAAACCACCTTGCATAGTCGGAATGTCATTTCAAATGATTAAGTATGTATCTTTCATACAAGATTAGGAATATCACTATCCTCCCACTAGTTCTTAGTAAACATACACACGTTCTTTTCATTTCTATATAAAAGCATACCTTATATCTTTATATTAAAATGACTATTCCAACCTTCAAATGTTTGCTTTATAACCACAAGTGGATCTTAAGCGTTACACATTTGGTTAAGATAACATGGATTAAGAAAACCTCCAGGCTAAGCTATATAGATATCTTCTAGTAGATGTCTATTAAGAAAAGCGGTCTTTCTTGAACTCTATTTGCTCTATCTCATATTAAGAATATGAAGTTATAGTAAACAATATCCTTGTTGATCTAATCATTGCTACTTGTGAAAAGGTTTTATCATAGTCAATGTCATGAGTATGATAAGGACCATAGTCAATGACATGAGTATGAGAAAATCCTTATATAACAAGTATTACTAAATATATATATATATATATATATATATATATATATATATATATATCTATCCATGTATATATTCTTTCTAGAAGAATCTGTTACTCCTTCTAGCATTGCTATAAAGAGGAAGATTAATCAAGCCCATACTTGATTATTAAACATGGATTACATCTCAATGTTCATGACTCTAAGTCCTTTGTCAGATCCAAGATCTGATATTACATTTTGATAGTTGATGGTTTAATTAGAAACCATCAAGAACTCATCAATGAGAGATCCCACATTTCTCAAGTCATAGATGATTTCTACCATTATTGTGAACAATTTGTGTTTATACATAACTACTATTCATGTTCAACAATTCCTTATTGAAACTAGTGCCAACAATTGTTACATTAGACTATGGTTCTTGAACTACTTCAACTTCCATGTGCCTCCCACTTGCTTTGTCATCAGAAGCTTGCTTTCAGCTAACTCAGCTTTCAGAGGAATAAAGGAACTTATTCTTAGTGAGTTTGTATATAATAATCTAAATGCCCTTTTAGAATATTCTACAATTATGTAATTAGTTGGTGTTTGTATTCTAGATGCAATTAATAGTGATTGAAGTATAATCCTGAAAATGTTAAAAGGAGGACATTTCTATCGATTAGAAAGTAAATTATATCAAGTAAAGTTTAATTCGCCATTTATCATCATGAAGGCTTTAGATGGTACTTCTGAGTTGTATCTTGTGCTCAATCATAGACATTCATTAGAAAGGAAGTCATACACCAAAGTGTATAGTTCCTTAATAATTATTTTCTTTACACTTTAGTGAAAATATTATTAGGAATCTTTTATATATAAACTACATTATTTGCCTTCAAAGATCCTTTTCTTGAAATTGGAATATGTGGATTTCATTTATACAATAAAGATAACAATGTCATTGATAAGTTTGATTTAAAACAAGTTTAAGTCAAACGTGCTTGCATATAGAACTTAATTTTATAAAATGTTGATATTTACTTTGTAATTCTATTAAGATATCTAGTCTCAGAAATAGAAGTCAACCATTTCATAATATGAGTATTATCGTTATGAAAAATGATCTAGTAAATAATCAAACATTTAAACAAATAACTGAGACATAAATATTTTGACATGCTAAATTTAAAACATTCATTTTTCCAAAACAAACATTGTTTTATATTACAAGCAATTTATGTTCTAAGCATAAATAATAAACTAAACTTTGAGAGTGTAGTTCCAACTTGTTTGTGCTCAGCTAGTTACTCTTTTGTAAATATTTTCAATCAAGTTAAAAATATTAGATTATCATTCAAGTACCAAGTACTTGAGTGTTACACGAAAAGTATGATTTCTATCCAGTAGATACCTGAAGTACTAGTCTCTTCCAGACTTTCTTTCTAGATAAGAGGAACAATTCCTCTACTAGTGTCTAGTCTCTTCACAAAAGAAACAAGATCTATCTATGTGGGCCTTATTGGATTTTTTGGGCTTAAAGGTGTTTATTCCATAAAACATGGGCCTTTCAGATCACACAAGGTTTCTCTTTCAGCCTTGCACTATTCCAACAAAATATCACTATATTTATTGGAATATTGCTTAACATGTTATATTTTTATGTTTATATATATATATATATATATATATATATATATATATATATATATATATATATATATATATATATATATATATATATATATATATATCTAAATTATCCAAAACGTCCTAGAAGTAATGAATAATTGTTCCTAGTATGATGTTAGAAGCATCTTGAGCATCACTGTGATGCATTTACTAGGTATCATATTCAGGTCTATTGCTCAAAGCAATATGTTTAGGAATAGGTCCTTTAAGTGTATATAATTTCACATCTCTCACGAGATTGCCTCTTAAGACATGAACTCAATCATTGAAGTTGTATCTATTGAATGTTATTGTTTCATTAAGTCATTTAAAGAGAAATGACAATTCATGGTTATGAGAGTGGATTATATATCTACAAAATTTTAACAAAATTCATTTAGTATTTTCAATATTTAATCTTTAATAATTAATACTCTTTTTAGTTTCTAAAAACATTAATTATCAAAGTCTAGGATCCAAGTTGCAAAACAAATAAATGGTTAGGTATCCTTTATCTCATTCATCCGAATTCAACCCGATAGATATCGATTATCAATTATATCTTACCATATAATTCCTAGATTTGTGGGATCGCTAATAACAAATTTAATTAGACATGTTTGATCCATCTATGCCTCAGAACTCTCTTTCCTAGGTATCATTTATCATAAGAGATTTCCGATTAACTCATCCAATTTGAAAAACTTGTGTAATCGGCCTATAACTTGGTTATAGAAACCGCGAAAACACCCCGACCATCAAAAGATAACACTAAGTGGTTAGGTATCCTTTCTCCCACCAGTGCATACAAGAGACGTTCGAGTGTTCTTTAAAAAGGATTGCATAGATTTGAAGTTTGTAAGGGGTCTTTGATGTTTTATAATTCTAGTTTTAAAAAACATGTTATATCATGGTTATTGAATGCATTCAATAAACATTGGTATACCCTTTTAAAAATCTTATTTTATGAAAAAAAATCACAATTTAAGAATGTTCCTTTTATAAAACCCGGTTTTATAAAATTGATGCGATCAAACTTTAATAGCTAGTATTAAGTCGATCCTTGAGCGCTTTAGAACATTTGTAAACCTTTTAATAAAACTTTCTTTTATAAAATAAGGTTTGGAGTTGGATAAGTTTATAAAATCTCAATTTTAAACTTATACAATTATAATCCCGAAATTTTACCGGTTACTAGTTTTAATGATAAAGCTTGTTTTATTGTATTTTTTAGCATCTTATGTTAAAAGGTAAATATCATTAAAACCAAACTCTGTGTGATGTTTATTTATGTTCAAATATTATTTTGCATTTGAAAAATTAATTTATCAACCGTAACATAATAATAATATCATAAACATAAAACACCACAAGCATGCATAACAATTATAACATATGTGCATAAACCAAACCATTAAATAGTAATAATTTTGTGAGCTATCACAAAATTATCAAGTCCATTTCTAAAGGGACATCAGAGACATTTATCTTGTAAAGTCTTCATGTGCTCCCACTTGCTTCAACCTCTTGTAGCAAGTTTATAAAAATAATTTTATAAAGTTTGAGAAACTTTAATAAAATCAACTTTATAAACTTTTGATCTTTAAAATGACCACCATCTTCATTCTTGTTACATTTTATAAAAAAAAAAACTATTTCTAAAACTAATCTATTACTTACAAAAATTAACAAAAGAAAATTATCTATTTAATTATTACATACCATATGAATAAATAAATACTTACAACCATTTTAAATAAATCAACACATGCAACAACACAACGGTCCATGGCAAGTTTATGCACATCATATATATATATATATATATATATATATATATATATATATATATATATATATATATATATAACAACTCTTTGTTTTTCTAAGACTTTTGGTCAAAAATAACAATTATAAACATTTTAAAATTTTCATAGAAAATATGTATGAATTTTTCTTGCAAAGAAAAAACCATCAATGTTTTCCAAAAATAAATATTTCATCAACTAAACAAATAATCTAACTAATCTTGCAGAAATGACTTTGATACCAATTTTTGGGTTTTAATTTCAAAATCCGGTTTCACAACCGGTAAAAATGACAACGAAATCTTTAAAAAATGTTAAATAAAACTAAAAATATTTTACGTAAAAAGGATCATTTTGCAAGAGTTAAAAAGATTAAAACAACTATAGAAGGGAAACCATAACAACCTTTGAAGATTTTGGTCCTCATGGGAGGTTGGAAGTTGATGAAGTGTGGCATGAAACTCTAAAACAAGAGTTCTCTAGAAGTATCCACCAAGCAAGAGTAAAACCATCAAAATATGCTAGTATACACTTGTGATTTGGTTTTCATAAGCCTTTGAAGTATATACCAAATATATGTTCAAAGGTGAAGCAACAAAGGGACTTTGTCTAGCATCAAAATGCAAAAGAATGGAGGAGAAGAACAACTTGTAAAGCTTGAAATTTGGCAGCCCCTTAGAGAGCAAGGTGCTCTCGGATTTTGGCTCCAAAGAAAGAACAAAATGAGGCTTGCAAGAACTTATTCCTAATGCCTTCATACTCTCCCTTATATAAAGGCCAAAAAGAAAAGGGAGACCATAAAGCAAAAGGAGTATGGGAAAACCTTCTTCCAAGCATGGCATGCACCATTAAACAATTCAAAAGAGAGCCGTGCTTGGTCTCCCTTTTAATTTTCGAAAAAACATGTCTCAAAGAAGACAAAAGTTGTCTCATGACTATTTATTACACACACACACACATATACATATATATATATATATATATATATATATATATATATATATGTTATCTTTATAAAAAAAATCAATCTTATTTATAAAGAATTCCCAACATATATATATATATATATATATATATATATATATATATATATATATATATATATATATATAACTAGTCATATATAAATATCTTATTTTATATAAAACTACATTTTATATGAATTGTAACTAGCTTGTTAAGATATAAATATGAATATATAAATATCTTATTTTATATAAAACTACTTTTTATATAAATTGAACTAGTTTATTAAGATATATAAATACGACTTATAAATAATCATACTTTATTATATATTTCATAAGTTGTTATTTCTCCAATAAATATTATATCCACAAATAATAAATTCCCAATTAGTAAAATATTATGTCCATAAAATAATAATTTTCCAATTAAATACAAGTATAGATATATTTATTAGTAATTAAATTATACTAATAAATAATCAATTGACGGTAACTTGCTATATGGTGTGACCCTATAAGACCATATATTATTAGTAATATCATTCTATAATGACACTTGGGTAGGGTTGTTTAAAAAAATCCGATATCCGATATCTAATCCGAAAATTTAAAAATCCGATCCGATATTATCCGAAAATTTCGGATATCCGAATTTTCGGATATCCGAAATTCGGATATCCGTATTTTCGGATTCGGATACGGATATTGATTTCAATAAATTTCGGATAGTTCGGATATCCGATATCCGAAAATTATTTTTTAATTATGTATATTTTTAATTTAATTTAAAGTAATATTTAAAAATGAGGGACTAAATAGACTAGAGCTTCGGTGCAAAAATTCATACTGAATCCATTACTACCTCTTATCATTTTCAATTCACTATATATATTTTAAAAGTCAGTTTTAATTCACAAATCGTAGCTTTGTTATATATTCAATTTATTTGTAAGCATGTTAAAAGTGGTTTTTCATTGACTACATGAAGTTTATTTAGTGAAAGGTTGGAAATGTTTGAAAATTAACCAAAACTGTTTGGAAACGATTAGAAGCTTTGTAGTGACAAATGGATCTTTGGATACTATGCATTAATGATGACAGAAAAACATTAACATTTTATGTGTATAGTCTTTTTGAGTTTATATACCGTTTAAGTTCATACAATTAGTCTATTTTTATGCTAAAAATTTTATTTATAGTTGGTTTATTGGTTGAGAAATAATAGCAAGATAAAGTTTTCGGATATCCGTACACCTATCCGAATCCGTATGCAAAAATTCAAATATCCGAATTTCGGATACGGATACGGATATCAATATCTAGTATCCGAATTTTTCGGATATCCGAAATTCGGATATCCGAATTTTCGGATATCCGCATTTGAACACCCCTACTCTTGGGTATACACGATCTTTCAATCTCCCACTTGCACAAGACTCATCATAGATTGATATAGACAGTGGTGAGCGTCTAGCAACATTTCACTGCCCCCAATAACACATGACGAAGAATGCCATTCATCAACATCCAATTCCCAAAAGCTCTAAGCTTCAATTGATGTATTAAGGTAAGTTTATCAATTATCCCTTTGCTACAGACATCCTATTGAACATGAGCCTTGGATCGCAATCAATCTCATTTGTAATTCAACTTTGGGTAACGCACGTTAGATGTCTAACTCTCAACACATAAGAAGAACAAATCCCATCTTGACTACATAAGCCTCTTACATAGTTCATACCATACCCGAAAATGACTTTTATAACTGCCCGCTTAAGGAACAACATTGGACCATATCAAAGCACAGTACTCTTTATAATTAAGTCCCACTATGTGTCTCAGGTGTTAAGGACACAAAGATAGTACCTTTTAATCAAGTATCACTTATAACTGCGATCTATGAGATGATCTTGATATGGGTCCGTTCAGTACTAGTTCTCTAATACGTACCTATGAAACTTGGTTACAACCACTTGCCTACTTTCATCTAGTTAGAGTCGACCAATCCATTTCATATTAGTCTTACTTCATAATTGCTCCCACAATCATGACCGACTATGAACTTTTAGAATAATAAGATTATTCATGGATTAAACATGTTAATATAGAACACAACAAGTATTGATGTAATGATCATATCCAGTATATCAAAACATTATTTAATAGTTGTTGTTACAATGTTCTAATATATAAATACTAAATTCAAATCAAAATCTCATTTCTAGAATAATAAAGTCCTATAGCTGAAGTGTGACTAATCGTACTTAGCTCAAAGATGGACTTTATTAATCGGTCTGGCTAAATTTAATTTGTATGAATTCTGCGAATACAATCATCTCCATATTTGACATTACTCTAAGTATAGTTAAATATTTTGGAGAATATAATTGGTGCTCTTATGTGACATAGAGTCTCTTAGCTTGATTAATTACACTCTATTACTCACAAAAGATTTCTAGGTTATCCCTAAATGGAAGTATTCAACCTAGTTTTTTTTCAATGATCAAGTTCATCCAATTATATTTGATTTCAACTTTTGAAAAGTAGTGTATTCTTATTTATTAGATAGAGCTATTTTGTTTTTATTGGATCTCATTCATGTTGGATTAGGCGTCTAAGCCCATAACTATAATTGGTATGTACTTGACCCGAGAGTAGCATGGTCCATTTCGGGTTGCATATCACCAGGACAATTTGATAGGATGGATATTTGAGTAAGAGGTTATTTATGATTTACTAATATATTATAAGTATAATATATTAATGGGGAAATCATATTATTTAATTAGTATTGATCAAGAATTAATTTGGAATTAATTTAGTGATCAAAAGAGACTAATTAAATTAACGGGGACTGATTATGTAAATCATTGATATATATATATTGTTTGCTATTGATCCATGATGGGCTAAGTTTAAGTCAGTATCCATGAAGAGTTAGCCCACATGATATATGGATCATAACCTAAGTGTATGGATTAGGATTTACCCATGATTCTTGGATTCCTACACTATATATATGACACCCCTTAGCCTAAAATTGGTGACACTAGTGATCTTAGAGATACTATAACCGATTTTGTGAGCTTCATATTCTCTCTCAAAGTCCTCCACTACTAGAAAAACAGCATTTTACGACGCGCAGTGCGTGCCGTAAAATGCTCAGACGACACGCAAATGCGTGTCAAGGAAGGCCCTATCATAAAGAGAGACGACACGCTTTTGCACGTCGTCTATTTACGACGCGCATTTACAACGCCCAGTTACGACATGCATTTACGACGCGCGTTTACGACACGCATTGCGTGTCAAGGAAGGCCTTGTCATAAAGGAAGATGACACGCATTTGCGTGTCGTAACCTTACAACGCGCGTTTAAGACACGCATTGCGTATCATTAAAGCCCATGTCATAAAGAAAGACGACACACATTTTTGCGTGTCATAATTTTAAATATTTTAAAAATTATATATTTTGATAGATTTAGTAATTTTCAAATTAAATAACACATTAAAAGTCTTATAATACAAAATAAAATACAATAAATAAGAAAGATAATTCATTGCACTAATATGTCAAATACAAATTATCATTCCAATAGTAAGTAAATGTAATACATTGCTAATATTGCATAATATTTATTATAGAAAAGCAAAACATGTACAACATTAAAAGGAACCCGTGGGTAATTTATCATTTGGCAATCTTCATGGCAACTTTAAGCCTTGCAACCTCACCATGATATTGAACTTCGCCACCACCGACCTAAGAAAAAAATTGCGTATAAATATCAAATAAGAAGATAGGAGCCAATCATTCTATGACACAAGGAAAAATATCACTAGTGAACTGTGAAAAATATATGAAACAAATGAATGAAAATGCATTGCTATTTCTTTAATACTTATTGCATATAGTAAGACTTGGCCATCATCCATAGTTTTGAAGGACATTGATGTCTCCCTATGCTGCACATATTAAAAATAAAAAAGAACAAAACTGAGTAACATATGGATTCATCTATCTATCAATTGTATTGTAAAAAGTAAATTAAATAAATAAGCATTAAGCATACATACTGTCACACCCCCAAACCAGAACGACGAAAACGTTGGGGGGGTGGAGGACGTCATGTCAAGTATCACAACACATGCATTATAGTAATCAAAGTAACAGCAACCATTGTATTGATTATATAATATTTACATTAAGTTCAAAACATTACTTGAAATACATGAAAAGTACAACAAAAGATAAGACGCAAAGCTCCGTCTTCGCAACTCCTGGGAGAGAGTACCTGTCTACTTACGACCCTGAGAATACAAGTGGTTTGGAAAAAGTGTCAACATTAAAGTTGGTGAGTTCATAAGTATTTTTGTTATAGAAAGTATATCCATTATTCTTTTGAAAAGTTTGCCAGTTCCTCCAGAAAATCCTATATTTTCTGCTGTATATAAATGATAAGTAAAACAACTCGTGATTATCCCTTCTACGAGTACTTAGTGAATACTAGTCATATATATTTAGATCGAACAGATAGTCGATTGTGTGGTTCTGCCCTAAGCCCACAACCAAACAAGGAACAGGAAATGAGGCGGAAGTCACACATTCCACTGTCTATCAGACTTCAATTTTATCTAACCCTATTGTATATACTGAGAAATCATACAGTTAGTATTCCTTGGGAAAAGTATATCTTTATGTAAATAATTAGTTAATACTATTGTGAATATTCATTATAACCATAGTAATACAAATTTAGTCCCGTATAGATCTATACACCAACTCGCGCTCTCTGGTTATAATTAAGATCCGAACGGGTACCCTGAGTGGTACATCAAGTGGTTCACAATCCTGTATTAATTATTTACATAAAATGTAAAACCTTTTTATAATAAAAAAGTAATTTTTTGAAAAGATTTCCTTTTGTTTCATAAACCATGTTTATAAGTTCATTTCCATATTTTAACCTGAATTTTTGTAAATTAGTTCCTATGATCCATAAACTATACCTACAATAGTTTATAAGTTGATTTCCCTGTTTTAACAAGTTTCAAGTTCAAATACACTTAAATGGTAAGAAAACATAATAAGAAAATTATGCTTTTAAACACAAGAAATCTTGTGTTTTACTTGTATCCCCCCCCTTAAAACATTAAAAAGTTTGGAAAATATGGGGGTATGAACTCACCTTATGTTGGAGATTTCATTGAAGATATGATATCGGATATTTGGTATGCCAAACGAAGTCTCGAGCACAATTGGATCCTAATTGGCATATAGATGTGTATAATTAGTGTATATAACAACTAATCATGTTAGGAAACACCCTAAAGGACTAGGAAACACTTGAACTAAGTGTTACAATCACATGTGATTGATCAAAAGGGGTTTAAGGCCACAACATGGAGTGTACGGCCAAGGTGTGTACGACTATGGAGTGTACGGGTGTACACTTATGGAAATCATGCAACAAGAAGGGTGTTTGATCCATGGGGAAGCTAGGGTGACAAATGCACAACAAAAGGATGAACAAGGCTCTCATTTTGGAGGGTTTTGAGGTTTGTACGGCCGTACCCTTCCAAGATAGATGTATTTTTGGGTCTTGATTCAAAGGGGTTAAAGGGTTCAAGAGTTCTAAGGAGTAACAAGTGACTAGCAAGTGTTTAAGCCTTAGATTATGGACTTAATAAGGGTGTACGACCATAGATTGAGTGTACGGCCGTACACTCTTGATGTTCTTGAGTTTTGAAGATGATTCATGGATGAAATCATGAATCCTTACTAGATAATGCAATGAATCAACTAACAATGGAAGGATTACTTACTTAAATGAAGATCAAGATGAAAATCTTGATGATAGTTGAGAGAGAATCTCGAGTTTTTGACTTGGAAGTTGAAGAAACGAATGAAAAATGAAGGGATGGCTTATATATGGGGGGTGGTGTACGGCCACATTGAGTGTACGACCATACAACCATGTGTACGGCCGTATACTCCTATTGAAGGAGTGTATGGCTTGAATACAACTCGATGAACTGAAGATAACATATCCCTACACCCAATTCTTAAGTGTACTAGGCTTAGAACACTCAAACAGGCTCTAAACGATGCTAAAAGTTAGCAGAAATAAGTCTGGCTCTCGATTGATTGGCCGGGCTTACAAGTCAAAAAATTTTGGGTCGTCATATTATCCCCCCGTTAGAGGGAATTTCGTCCCGAAATTCGAATTCTGAGTGGCTACTACGAACTAGGAAAGAGGTAGGTACTTCGGTTCTATCTGATCTTCTGTTCTGATTGATGGGGAGTGTGCGATTTTAGCTTACTTGACTACATTTATTCAACTGATAGGATGTCTACTCGTAGTTCTGGACAGCTATGTCCTGAAGTTCATGGTAAGACTCATACTTGGTTCACCCATCATCATTTCGTGTATACAAGTCGTATATAATTAAGATTAGTAAGATGGTCGGATGTGCGACTCTGCCCCAGGTCCACAACCAAACAAGGAACAAGAGATAGGGCGGAAACACACATCCTAGGTCTATAGAATCTTAATTATATACCACTCTCTCGTATACACTTAACAGTGATAGGTTAACCGTATTTGTCCTTAGCCTCTGTGCTTGAACTTGACTTGCTGTATAAGTGGTGTTCCTAGGAGATCTATTGGAAATACTTCGGAAGAAATGGAGACTTTCAGAATATCCTCGGTGTCTCCCTTCACGTTCCTTGTCTACGGTGTAAACTAGAAAGATGGTACCCCTCACATGGGTACTTCTAAGTTTTGAAACGAGAAACGATACGAAGGTTCGGGTCAAGTTTGTCGTTATAGATTGAAAGGATTTCGTTAGACGGCTGATTAAGGCGAAGGGTCTTTATGTAATAAGAAATTGGTATAGTAAGGACCAAACCAATATATTTCAAAAGACAACATCATAACTTCTTATCGTAACGACTGTTAAGTCGAATAAAACGACGTATTATTCTATGTATGTGTTTTCAGTGTTTTCCGGTTTTATCCTCGCTATTATTACTGCAAACAATCTGTACCGCATTAAGCGAGTACTAGCAGTATGAGTGTTCTGATATTCGAGACTGATTAATTTTCATAAGATAATCCCTAACAGATCTTTCTATAATCGCTTGGTGTATACAAGTCATGTATAATTAAGATTGGAAAGACAGTTCACTGAGCAATTCTGCCTTAAATCCACAACCAAACAAGGAACAGGAAATAAGGCGGAGTTACTCACTCTAAGCCTACAAATCTTAATTATAAATGACCCTAATGTATACATTAAGCCATCACAGCTAATCTGCAAAAGGGTTCTTATTTTCTTTTATGATTGATGTATTTTGTTCAGTTATTTATAATTACTATAAAAAGTCTTAAGTTTTAAAATATTTTCACTGGGAAAACGTACCACTGTTCACTGAGGTTTTGGGACAGTCTCTCATGCGGTAATCATCAGTACTCTTCCACCCCCGCTCGAATTCTTAATTATTGGACAATCTCTCTTGAAGTGTCCAATTTCACCGCACTAGTAACAAGCCAGGTTTACTCCAATATCGGGGACTTGGTTAAGGGGTTGGGCAGGTGCCCTACAGAAACGGGCAGTGTGCCCCTTCCTGTTACAATTTTTACAGTGTAACTCTCGGCAGGCTCCATAATGATGGAAGTTACACTTATTGCATTTTGGGCGATTCCCCGCATATTGTCGTGCTGGCGTTGGCGTGTCAGGTGTTGTAACCGCATGAACAACTATAATTTGTTGTCTTTTCGAGGTCTCTTGTGTTGACAATCCTTTCTTCTTTTTCCCAGACTTTCTATTGTTGTTGCCCTCTTTTGTTGGCTCAGTAACGGGGGTCATTATTCCTTGGCGAACCCCATGGTCCACGAGACTCTGTGCCAATTGTTTGGCGCTATCAAAAGTAATTGATTTGGAGGCTAAGACACTTGCTTGAATTTGGGGAGATAATCCCCAGATGTACCTTTCTATCTTCTTGCTTTCCGGGGTAACCATTTCGGGGCATAGTTCCGCTAGGTCACTAAATCTATTAATGTAGGCCACTATGTCTGAGCCCGTCATGGTGAGACCCCAAAGCTCTTCCTCTAGCTTTTGTATTTCGCCTCTCGGGCAGTATTCCTTCATCATTATTGTCTTTAAGTTCTCCCAGCCCATCGAATTAGCCACTTCAAGGTTCAGTGACTTAACATGGCCATTCCACCACGTCAGAGCCCTATCGGAGAAAGTGCAAGCAGCAAATTTGACTTTGCTCCCTTCTGGGCACATGCAAATTTCGAAAACTGACTCCATTTTCTCGAACCATCGCATCAAAGCAATGACTCTTCCAATTCCACTAAAGGATTTGGGTTTGCAATTCATAAAGTCTTTATACGTACACTCCCTAGGGAGTCCATGGATATTTCAAAAGTTAGACGGGTTAGCATCACTTCCAGTTCCGTTGGCACCACTTGTGCGGATATGAGACATGGCGGCTGTTACGGCGGCAGTCAATGCAGCCTGGAACATAACAGGATCATACTGTGGAGGTGGTGGCGGAGGATTTGTGGTTGCGTTGTTATTACACCTGATATTTCTACGAGGCGGCATCTTTCTGACATAAAGTTTAAAGATAAAAGGTTGGTATGAGATTGGTAGTATAAATCGAATGATATAATACCAGAATATTGAGTGTATCATGTTTCCGAGGGTGTTTTTAAATCAATTCATAATAGAAGTCTATGTGAACATAAACTTATGAAATTTTCAATAATGAATACCCTTACTGAAGTTTCGTGACTGGATTTGCAAGTACTAGTTGGGATGAAATACGTAATAAACTTAACACCTGATGTGAGTTGTGTAATCAGTAACTCACTAAGTTAAATTAGTTTCTTACTTATTAGTATGATGTATATGGTACTTTTTAGTTTGTTCCTAATAAGGTAAGGTTTGATAATGATTTCTCTAGGACTTTTCTCTTCGTTCAATCCTTTCTCGGAATTCTCCCTGAAAACCCTCTTTTGGTTCTGTCTCGACTCCTCTGTTGATTGATTGCGAGGTCTAGGTGTATCGGTTGTACAAGAATAGAAATGTATAAAGAATCTATGAGATTAATAAAACACTTTTATTAAAAATAGATTCTTACGAGAACGATCCTTACAAGTGTTTTCTATAGTCACTTAGTGTATACAGATTATATATATTCCAAATCAAATGGACCTCCGAATAAGTAATCCTACTCTAAAACCACATCCAAACAATGAAAAGGAAGTAGAATGAAAATCACCGATTCTAAGTCTATAAAATCTCAATTATATATAACCTTATGTATATACTTAGTAATTATAACCTTACCAGTAGAGATCTTTTAGTTTTCACATAAGTCATTTATAGTACCTAAAATACTCCTATAGTATTTTATGTTTGATTCTAGGATTCCTTTGTGTATAGGGTTGGTAAGTTTTAGACTTGCTGTAACACCACTATCACACCCAAACACATGTTGGTCATATCTCAAATAAATATAGTTGATCAGACTATATTGATCCCAGATATGATTACGTAACTGTCTAGGTTTGACTGTAGTGTCCAACATCCAAATACTTTTGTTTTGTTCTTCTTGTGATACTTGTTCTAGTATATATATATATATATATATATATATATATATATATATATATATATATATATATATGTATATATATATATATATATATATATATATATATATATATATATATATATATATATATATATATATATATATATATATATATACTTTTATAAAATATTTTTATATTTTAAAGTATAATTCTTGGTCATAGTGTTTTAGTCCCATTATATTAATAGTTGTATATCTTTTATAGGTTGATATACTTAGTTCACTATAAACAATGCTCTGATACCAATCTGTCACACCCCCAAACCGGAACGGTGGAAACGTTCGGGGGGTGGAGGACGTCATGTCAAGTATCACAACACATGCATTATAGTAATCAAAGTAACAGCAACCATTGTATTGATTATATAATATTTACATTAAGTTCAAAACATTACTTGAAATACATGAAAAGTACAACAAAAGATAAGACGTAAAGCTTCGTCTTCGCAACTCCTGGGAGAGAGTACCTGTCTACTTACGACCCTGAGAATACAAGTGGTTTGGAAAAAGTGTCAACATTAAAGTTGGTGAGTTCATAAGTATTTTTGTTATAGAAAGTATATCCTTTATTCTTTTGAAAAGTTTGCTAGTTCCTCTAGAAAATCCTATATTTTCTGCTGTATATAAATGATAAGTAAAACAACTCGTGATTATCTCTTCTACGAGTACTTAGTGCATACTAGTCATATACATTTAGATCGAACAGATAGTCGATTGTGTGGTTCTGCCCTAAGCCCACAACCAAACAAGGAACAGGAAATGAGGCGGAATCCACACATCCCACTATCTATCAGATCTTCATGTATGTAACCCTGATGTATTTACTAAGTACATTAAGTTTAATGATCCTTAAATTTGAAAACGTTCCCTTAAGAAAATCCTATATTTTCTTAATAAGTAATATGACTGTAGTTAATCCTTTTGTAATCGTTCAATGAATACTAATTATATATAATACAGATCGATTAGACAGTTGAATGGGTGAATCTGCCCTAAGCCCACAACCGAACAAGGAACAGGAAATGAGGCGGAAGTCACACATTCCACTGTCTACCGGATCTTTATGATATATAATCCTAATGTATTCATCAAGTAATTACATAATTAACAATTATGAATCTTCGGTAAAATGGTAACCACAATAGTTCCTTCTATAATTACTTAGTTTATACTAACTATATATAACCTAACATCAAACGGACAGTTGAATGGGTGAATCTTCCCTAAGTCCACAACCAAATAGGAAACAAGAAATGAGGCGGAAGTCACACATTCCACTGCCTATCGGATATCATTTATATATAATTTGAATGTATAAACTAAGGAATTATAGAATTAACTATAAATGTATTTTATGTAATATTAGTTTAATAAGAACTATTAAACCTTTTGTAAATAAGTTTTTAGCTTCACTAACGCTATTGTGAAACATTGATTTCGGAAAGTTCTATCGAAAACTGTTTATCTTCCAAAATAACGATGTAAACCATAGAAAATCCTATATTTTCTATAAAACCGATTTGTAGTCTTAAACGCTCCAAGACCGAGAAGCATAAATATAATTACCATACTTAACTTAATGATACTCAGTTTTGTTTAACAGTAATCCCATCTGAACATGTAATTACCCTGAAAACTCGACGTGACGATACTATCCTCCTATGATCACTTAGTACACACGAGTTGTATAATACCGAGATCAGATAGACAGTTGAATGGGTGAATCGGCCCTAAGCCCACAACCAAACAAGGAACAGGAAATGAGGCGGAAGTTACACATTCCACTATCTATGGGACTTCAATTTTATCTAACCCTATTGTATATACTGAGAAATCATATAGTTAGTATTCCTTGGGAAAAATATATCTTTATGTAAATAATTAGTTAATACTATTGTGAATATTCATTATAACCATACTAATACAAAGTTAGTCTCGTATAGATCTATACATCAACTCGCGCTCTCTGGTTATAATTAAGATCCAAACGGGTACCCTGAGTGGTACATCAAGTGGTTCACAATCCTGTATTAATTATTTACATAAAATGTAAAACCTTTTGATAATTAACAAGTAATTTTGTGAAAAGATTTCCTTTTGTTTCATAAACCATGTTTATAAGTTCATTTCCATGTTTTAACCTGAATTTTTGTAAATTAGTTCCTATGATCCATAAACTATACCTACAATAGTTTATAAGTTGATTTCCCTATTTTAACAAGTTTCAAGTTCAAATACATTTAAATGGTAAGAAAACATAATAAGAAAATTATGCTTTTAAACACAAAAAATCTTGTGTTTTACTTGTATTCCCCCCCCCCCTTAAAAAATTAAAAAGTTTGGAAAATATGGGGGTATGAACTCACCTTATGTTGGAGATTTGATTGAAGATATGATATCAGATATTTGGTATGACAAACGAAGTCCCGAGCTCAATTGGATCCTAATTGGCATATAGATGTGTATAATTAGTGTATATAACAACTAATCATGCTAGGAAACACCCTAAAGGACTAGGAAACACTTGAACTAAGTGTTACAATCACATGTGATTGATCAAATGGGGTTTAAGGCCACAACATGGAGTGTACGGCTAAGGTGTATACGGCCAAGGTGTGTACGGCCATGGAGTGTACGGCCGTACACTCATGGAAATCATGCAACAAGAAGGGTGTTTGATCCATGGGGAAGCTAGGGTGACAAATGCACAACAAAAGGATGAACACGGCTCTCATTTTGGATGGTTTTGAGGTGTGTACGGCCACACTAAGTGTGTACGGCCGTACACTCTTCAAGATAGATGTATTTTTGGGTCTTGATTCAAAGAGGTTCAAGGGTTCAAGAGTTCTAAGGAGTAACAAGTGACTAGCAAGTGTTTAAGCCTTAGATTATGGTCTTAACATGGGTGTACGACCATAGATTGAGTGTACGGCTGTACACTCTTGATATTTTTGATTTTTGAAGATGATTTATGGATGAAATCATGAATCCTTACTAGATAATGCAATAAATCAACGAACAATGGAAGGATTACTTACTTAAATGAAGATCAAGATGAAAAAGCTTGATGATAGTTGAGAGAGAATCTCGAGTTCTTGACTTGGAAGTTGAAGAAATGAATGAAAAATGAAGGGATGACTTATATATGGGGGGTGGTGTACGGCCACATTGAGTGTACGGCCGTACACCCATGTGTACGGCCATACACTCCTCTTGAAGGAGTGTATGCTTGAATACAACTCGATGAACTGAAGATAACATATCCCTACACGCAATTATTAAGTGTATGTGACAACCGTCAATTTCCGGTCAAGTCAAAGTCAAATAAAGTCAACAAATCAAACCGGTCAACTCCGTTAACCCTTGTATATTAGGGTTTCTGTTGTGTTTCCTATTGTACAACTCGCGATCTTAATACAAAGTATCATTTAGATTTTTCACGTGTTCGGAAATTCTAAAACCTAATCAGGGTAAGTGATGAAACTACTCGACAAAATATTATTCCATACCCCTCCAGGGTGTATAACATTCATAACGAGGCTTAAAGGGATTTACGAACCTTGCGTTACGAAGCCAAACACTCAAACAGGTCGCAAACGAAATCTCTCTCAATCTTTCTCGCTCTATCTCTATCTATCTCAAATCTCTCCCAAATCTCTCTAAGTATGAGAAATCTCTCCAAGAATGTGAAATCTCTCCCAAATCTCTCTAAGTATGAGAAATCTCTCCAAGTATGTGAAATCTCTCCCAAATCTCTCTCATAACTTCTTTTAACTTTTTATAATCATTCAGGTCACCCCGACCCTAAATCGGGTCAAAAACTGCTCGAAACGGGAAGATTTCATGAAAAATAGCCTTAAAGAACCGAAACCTTCCCTTAAGGGGCGAAGCCTCTCGGACCAAACTATGAAGGACCGAAACCGAACTGCTGAACCGAAGTGGCTTGAACCGAACCCGAAGCCTGCTGAGGACCGAACCCTCCGAACCGAACCCGAACCTCCCCACTTCGCCTTCGGTCTATTTCGGACCATTTTGCCTTCGGGCTATTTCACTCCTACTCACCTTCGGTCCATGGCAGCATGGACAGAACCTCCGACCCACATCCGAGAAGCTTCGCTGTAAGGCCCATTTCACCTGGTTTTCGACCACGACTTCGTTTTAGGCCCGTTTTTCATGATTTTAACGCGGGATTTTCACCCAAACTTATATTTTGACATATAAGACCCCATATTTCCATAATCTAATCACATTTTGAGGGTAATCATTATCTAGGATTAAAAATATAGTGGGTAAGATATTTAGGTGGAGTGTTGACTTATCCTTTGGGCAAGGACACAAGTTACCTCCCAAACCCACTCCATGACCATCCCCAGTCACTATTCCACCATACCTGGTCATTCCATCGTCCTTTTCCCACTCTTTCCAGCCAAGCACCTTGATCCAAGGACAGAAAAATCCTTATCTCTCCTCCCATTTCACTCACACTCCACCAAGAAGCAAAAACTCATTCTCTCTCACTATCCCTCTCTAATCTCGAAAATTCAAGGCTGATCACAAGTTCTTCATCTACTCCTAGTAAGTAATATCACTCCTCACATGATTATTTCTCTTCTTTCTACTCAAATCATAGGTATCTTACACAAACACCATCATATTTGTTGTTAGATCTTCGAATCTTCAAGCATCTTCTAAGTGTTCTTGAGTTGAACACTTCTTTTCTTCATCATCTATCTACTGAAATCACTCACAGTGAGTTCATACCCCTACATTTTCATGTTTTCTTCAAGTTTTAGGGGGGGAATACAAGTTAAAATACCAAAAACTTAACTAAATTCAAACAACAGCTTTCATCAGAAATGTTGAGTCTTATTCACGGACTGTTTTGACCATCTTAAACTTAATATCTTTCAAAACTGTTTAGTAGTAAAATAGTTCAGGTTCATACCTTTAACATGACTACTTGTACATCTCCATATGATTTTTCAACAATTTATGGTGATTTTTACAAAACTCCCTATCATTTCAGAAACAAATTCGGACTAGTCTGTGAATATGAACGTTTTCACACAAGTTAAAGACTTCAAAAAATCATATGAGTCCTAGTCTGGTTAAAGGTCATTCTAAGGAGTTTTAGGCCTAGTACACTTAAGGAATGAGTGTTAGAATGTACCTGCTAGAGATACTGTACAACACTAAAGCCCTAAACTCCAACATGTGGAGTTTACGGCCGTAAACATGGAGTTTACGGCCGTAAACCCAACCCTGGCCGTAAACCCAACCCTGGCCGTAAACCCAAGAGTATATATGTGGTCCTTGATCATTTTCCGCCATTTCTCACATTCCGACCTCAAGAACACTCCAATTCCCTCTCAACTATCATCCCGATCTTCACTCGAGATCTTAAAAAACGTAAGTGTTCTTTCCTAGATTTGTTGTTACACTTCATCTCCTAGTCACACTCTTTGATTTCATCCATGAAAACATCCATTTTGACTAGATCTTCAAATCTTCAAGTTTCACCAAGAACACCAAGAACACACACTAGTGTTCTTGGCCAAAATCGGCCATTTCAAGCCTCTACATCGTAAGTACTCTTCCCTATACTTGATATCCAGTTATGGTTCGTGCTTAGGACCTTGAAAACATCAAGAATGAAGGACCAAAAGGAGTTTACGGTCAAGCCATCTCCCTTGACCGTAAACCCCTATAAGTATGTAATTTGAGCCTTAAACTCTTCCTAAGGCTTGGAATTGAGGCTAAAACACTCCCAGGTGCTTTGTAAGACATTAAACCACACTCACTTCATAATGTCCATGAGTTTACGGCCGTAAGCTCCTTGCTTGGCCGTAAACTCATCAAAAGCTTCCTTTAGGTTGGTCTTTCTCATCCTAGTGTAGAGCAAAAGTCCCTAAAGCTTCCCTAGTCTTCAAACTTGCACTTATACATGTGTGACCATGAGTTTACGGCTGTAAACTCCCTTAGGACGTAAACCCATGGCCGTAAACTCATGTGAGGGTCATTCTACCCTCCTTTGATGAATCACATGTGATTCCAACACTTGGCCAAAGTGTTTCCTAGTCTCGTGAGGTGTTTCCTTGCCTTTGGTTGCTTCCAAGCACTATATTTATGTCAATACATGCCAATGTATGTCATTTAGGACTTGTTGTGTCTCGGGACTTCATTTGTGGAACTCCTCATCCTTACGCGCATATTCGTTGAATCACCCACATCAGGTGAGTTCATACCCCGTAATGAATCTTTTAACTGTTTTCAATGTTTTAAAGGGGGGGGGGGAATACAAGTTGAACACAATGTTAATTGTGTGATTGTTTGTTATAAACATCTTTCAAAATATTGGTTATGTCTTTTATAAGTGATCAAAACATTTCAAAAACTCTTTTAAAGTTATGTTACTTTATAGTTTTACAAAAACTCCGTTTTAAAGTATAAACATAACTTAGTAGGTAAAGGAGTCATTTCAAAACAGTTCAAGTAAAACACTAGTAAACTATAATAGGAATAGTTTAGGAAGACACTATTCATTACTTCTAGTATAATGAAGCATACAAAGATTCAGTTCACACATGAGTCAGAATACACTATTTTGAGAAACATTTCACACTAACCACTATACAAGAGAGTATACTATACACTAGTATAGAGAGAACATTACTGCATTATGACTTACTATACAAACACTGTTATACGATAAATTAATGTGACAAACCACTAAAGGATACAACGACACTGTGTTGTATCAATTTGTAACCAGAGTCTCCTGGAGGGAGAGCGGGCATCTTGTGTATAGATCTATAGGGGACAGACACTCCCACACCCCGACTGCTAGCTACAGTACCAGCCTATAAGGCCAAGGGGTGACAAATGTCACCTCACTACATATGACACCAGAAGGTCATCTTTTATTCAGTCATCGATCAACATGGTTACATACGAGTTCACATTAAAACCTTTAATTTACTATTTTGAGATTAAAGGCTACTTTAGACTCCCCGAGGTGTATTGTTCATTTAATACTACCTGGAGTCTGTATTTTATTTCCTTAGACTCCCCGAGGTGTATTGTCCATTTAATACTACCTGGAGTCTGTATTTATTACTTAAGACTCCCCGAGGTGTATTGTCCATTTAATACTACCTGGAGTCTGTATTTTATTACTTTATAACCAACAGTGTCACTGCTGAGGAAAAACATTATTTTCCCTATTACATTTACTTTGTGAACTTCTCACACATTTATTAATGTATAAACTATAATTAGTTAATGAGAGTCTCACTCGGGAAAATACACACTAATACAAGAAATAAACATACATAACATTTGATGCCTTGGTAGATGGCTACGATTAGTAGAAAGGGCCATAATGCTAACCTTATGATTCCTTAATGTATACATCAAAGGATACATATATATCAATAGGATCCGGCAGGTAATAGGATGTATGCTCTCCGCTTCATTTCCTGTTCCTTGTTTGGTTGTGGGTTTGGAGCAGATTCACCCAGTCTATTATCTATTCGATTGTAGATATATATGTCCAATATACATTGAGTCATCATAAGAGTACCAGGTATGGGTCAAGTCATAGGACACATAGTCGATGCACAGTTTTTTAGTACAGAACATACCTTCCGAATCAGAACTTTTGGTATACAAAACTAGAAACTTACCAGTTAAAGGTTTAATCCATTTTATTAAACTAGTTTAAACTTAAAGGATCTTAGGTGATTAACGCTATAATATTTTAGTTTATACATCATGATTATATATCATTAATACCCAATAGATAGTTGGATGTGTGCTTTCCGCCTTAATTCTTGTTCCTTGTTTGGTTGTGGGCTTAGGGCAGATTCGCCCAATTAACTCTCTATCCGATATTAGATCATATATAGTCAGTATAAACTAAGTGATTATAGAAGTAATCATTGTGGTCACCATTTTATTATAAGGAATAAGGGTTTTCTTAAAGAATCTTTTCATTAAATATAAAGAAACCATTACAATTAACTCCATGAGTAACAAGTGAACACACCAGAGTTATATACAACAACGAACTAACAAAGAATGGGATGTGTGCTATCCGCCTTACTCCCTGTTCCTTAATTGGTTGAGAGCTTAAGGCAGATGCGCACAGTCGATTGCTTGTTTACTCTGAGTTTTATATCACTTGTATCCATTTAGTACTCATATATGGGATTGTAGGATCATTTTTTTACGTATCTTTCATCAAGGTAGGAAATATAGGATTTCCTAAGAGGAACAGGCGAACTTTTCTAAACATAACTTACAACTCACTACATTTTTCAACTACATTTTCAACAGCAGTTTACCACAACATTTTACAACTTACTTACATCACTAAAATCTTATGAACTCACCAGCTTAATTGCTGATCAACTCTTTCAAAATAACTTGTATTCTCAGGAGACTAGTAGACAGGTACTCGCACTGGGATTCAGAAGATGGAGCAGTATAGCTTCAAGTCTTGTTTGTTATTTGCTTATGTATTCTATGTTTTGTGAACACATACTTTGTAAACACTTTCTTTCAAATGAAATGGTTGCTTATTACTTTGATTACTATGATGCATGTCTTGTGATACTCAACATGACGTCCTCCACCCCAGAACGTTTCCGCCGTTCCGGTTTTGGGGTGTGACAGATTGGTATCAGAGCATTGTTTATAATGAACTAAGTATATCAACCAATAAAAGATATACAACTATAAATACAATGGGGCTTAAGTGCTCTGGATAATGTTATATTTTAGGGGTATAACGATAAGTTATAAAAATATACCTACTTGTTTATACATGTACATACTAGACCAAGTGTCACAAGAAGAACAAAACTAAAAGTATTTAAAGGCTGGACACTGTCGTCAAACCTGAACAGTTATGTAATCATAACTAGGATCAATATAGCCTGATCAACTATATTCATTCGAGATGTGACCGACATGTGTTTGGGAGTGATGTGGTGTTGCAAGAGTCTTAAAACTTACCAAATACTAAGTCAAGAGAATAATAGAACAAGTACATTTGAGTTAGAATACTATAGGAGTATTCTATGATACTATAACGCAATAACAAGTTTGAAACATACCAAGAAGATTACATTTAAAATACTATAGGAGTATTTTAGGCACTATATAAACAACTTATGTGATAACTTAAAAGACTCTTACGGAAAGGTCTATAGTCTTGCAATGTATACTTCCAAGGTTATATATAATTGAGATTTTATAGACTCAGAATTTGTGATCTACGCTCCACTACCTGTTCCTTGTTTGGTTGTGGTTTTGGAGTAGGATCACTTATTCGAAGGTCTATTTAATCTTAAGTTATATACAACTTGTATATATTGTGCAATTATAGGAGGACTCTGTAAGGATCACCCCATAAAGTTACCTTAAATCTCATAGATTCTTTAGTCACATCCATTCTCGCACGACAAACCCAGATAGATGTAACCACTTCCTCATAGTAGACAACAGAAGAGTCAGGAGGAACAAGAGCAAGTTCATGAGAAGTTTTCAAAGAGGGATCAACCGAAGTGACCAAAACGTCTTATGCGTCACACTAATAAATAATAATCTTGATAACGAAATGAGCGAGTGGAAACACTGCTCACATTATGTGTTAGGATTATTTTCTTACATGTAGCTGGTAACAGTTATTCAGGTAACAAATATTCATTCGAGGATAGCCATTTCAAATTCATAGAGTTTATTTGGTATAGACTCTTTTATGAATTGTTTCTAGTACCCTGTGGAAGTCAGGACCCGATACACTCAGAACTGGGATAACCTTGTCTTTTCAACTTTCGGCTTGTGTCCACTGCTATAGAGTTATTTCATCTCATCTTTGTATTCTTTTAGCAAAGATGCCTCCTCACAAATCGAATAGAAGCACTACTCCGATAACTCCAACTCAACCGCCACTACCCCCGCCACAGTTCGACCTAGCTGCTTTTCAGGCAGCGGTAACAGCAGCAACGACAGCCGCCCTAACCCAAATTCGCGCAAGTGGTATCAGTGGATCTGGTAGCGGTTCTCACCTAACCAACCACGGAGATACCCACGAATACCCGCGGGAATGTTCGTATAAAGACTTCATGAAATGCAAACCTAATTTCTTCAACGGAAATGGTGGAGTCATCGCTCTGATGCAATGGTTCGAGAGAACAGAGTCGATTTTCGAAATCTGTTCGTGCCCCGAAGGGAGCAAAGTGAAGTTTGCTGCCTGCACCTTCTTCGGCAGAGCCTTAACATGGTGGAATAGCCATGTTAAGTCACTGAATTTATCAGTGGTAAACTCTATGGGCTGGGAAAACTTGAAGGAAATGATGATGAGAGAGTACTGCCCAAGGGGCGAAGTACAAAAACTGGAATAAGAACTATGGGAGCTAAAGATGGTCGGCTCAGACATAGTGGCCTATACTGACAGGTTTAGCGACCTGGCAGCACTGTGCCCCGGGATGGTTTCCCCGGAGAGCAAGAAGAAAGAAAGATACATTAGGGGTCTGACTACCCCGACCTGAGGTAATGTGTTGTCTTCTAACCCAGCCACATTCGATAGTGCCAAACGCCTGGCCCAACTACTCATCGACTACGAAGTCCATCATGGCGTAGAAGTCCCGGTTCCCGAGCCGTCGAGGGAAGAGGACCATGGACAAAAGTCGGAAAACAATAGGAGGAAGAAGCAAACAATACAGGACACCCCACAGGAGGAACGAGCGAGTACGATGTACGCCGCTACAACGCCTACTGCTCCAGAACCTGCCAGTCGATATGCTGGAACCCTCCCGAAGTGTGGAAAGTGCAACTATCACCACACCGGAGTATGCCGGAAAATGCAGTGTCTGAACTGCCACAGAATAGGACACACAGTCCGTTTCTGCTGGGCACCGGCTCAACCGATCTCCCAAGTCCCTGGAGTTTAAGTAAACCAAGTCTGCTATGGCTGTGGTGAGACTGGACACTGCCAGGAGGACTGCCCAATAACAAAGAACTCGGGAGCGGATGGACGAATTCTGATGATCACCGCAGGGGAATCGACCTCGGAGTCGCCTTCGAGCAGCGGTACGTTTTCGACCTAGTAATTGCTTTGAAAATTAATTTATATTTATATATAAGATTAAAACTTGGGGATAACATTTAAAAGTAATTATAATAACTCACGTATTGAAATAGGAACAAGTCATAACATTCAAAAGAACTAAAGGATCCGTTTAGAGAAGCTATGATGGCTGAACATATACATCAGGGTTGTGCATAACTAAGATGTTGCAGACTTAGAGTGAGTAATTCCGCCTCAATTCATATTCCTTGTTTGATTGTGGATTTGAGGCAGAGTTACTCAGTCGACCGTCTTATTCATCTTAAATATTTATAACTTGTGTATGACGGGCGATCGTAGTGGTACCGAGGAGGATCATGACATAAAGTATCATCACCAATTAGCAAAACACTTTCATTGGTATGTACTCGCTCATCGCGGTACGATACGTAGGAGTGTTAACATCAAGGGAAAACAGAAAACACTAGAACATTTACAATGAGTACATTTTCGAACACACTAGAAGTACATTTTCGAACACACTAGAAGTACATTTTTGAACACACTAGAAGCACATTTTCGAACGCACTAAAGATGACACTATCGAGCCCACTAAGAGTACATTTTCGAGCACGCTAGGGATACATCATCGTATAACATACATTCCTTTCCAATCGGCCGAACTTTGTTCAGCAAAGAGTCTGATACTATCATTCGTCATGAGTTGGCGTGGTCCTCACCATACTAAGTTCATATGTTTCTATCGCCTCGAGCGGCAAGTTCTCGAAACTTTCGTCATTCATATCGACAGTCCTACCTAAACCTCAGTTTTATCTTTCGTATTCTAAACCCTGAAGTACTTATGCGAAGAGTACTTTGTCCTCTGAAACCTTTTCGTCAAGTGTCTGCAGACAGTCACGAAATACCACTCGTCCGCCAGACCAAGTTCGAGCAGAGAGGCTATGGACGAATATAGCCGACTTGTCAATATTCAGTGTATACGAGAGGGTGGTATATGATTATGATTACGCAGACTTAGTATGTGTGTTTCCGCCCTATCTCCTGTTCCTTGTTTGGTTGTGGACCTGGGGCAGAGTCACACATCCGACCGTCTTACTAATCCTAATTATATACGACTTGTATACACGAGGTAATGATAAATGGACCGAGTAAGAATCCTATCACGAACGCGAGGGTAAACTTTCCAGGTCTACGAGTAGGTATTCTGCAAATCAGAGGAGCGCAACCCCAGTAGTACTGCTAAGAAAATTAATTTCGGGACGAAATTCCCTCTAACGGGGGGATGATGTGGCAACCCGAAATTTTTTTGCTTTTAAATCACAGTCAGTCAACTCAACTGAGTGTCAGACTTATTGGAAATGAGTCCTAGTCTGGTTAAAGGTCATTCTAAGGAGTTTTAAGCCTAGTACACTTAAGGAATGAGTGTTAGAATGTACCTGCTAGAGACACTGTACAACACTAAAGCCCTAAACTCCAACATGTGGAGTTTACGACCGTAAACATGGAGTTTACGGCCGTAATCCCAACCCTGGCCGTAAACCCAACCCTGGCCGTAAACCCAAGAGTATATATGTGGTCCTTGATCATTTTCAGCCATTTCTCACATCCCAACCTCAAGAACACTCCAATTCTCTCTCAACTGTCATCCCGATCTTCACTCGAGATCTTCAAAAACGTAAGTGTTCTTTCCTAGATTTGTTGTTACACTTCATCTCCTAGTCACACTCTTTGATTTCATCCATGAAAACATCCATTTTGACTAGATCTTCAAATCTTCAAGTTTCACCAAGAACACCAAGAACACACACTAGTGTTCTTGGCCAAAATCGGCCATTTCAAGCCTCTACATCGTAAGTACTCTTCCCTATACTTGATATCCAGTTAAGGTTCATGCTTAGGACCTTGAAAACATCAAGAATGAAGGACCAAAAGGAGTTTACGATCAAGCGATCTCCATTGACCGTAAACCCCTATAAGTATGTCATTTGAGCCTTAAACTCTTCCTAAGGCTTGGACTTGAGCCTAAAACACTCCCAGGTGCTTTGTAAGACATTAAACCACACTCACTTCATAATGTCCATGAGTTTACGGCCGTAACCTCCTTGCTTGGCCGTAAATTCATCAAAAGCTTCCTTTAGGTTGGTCTTTCTCATCCTAGTGTAGAGCAAAAGTCCCTAAAGCTTCCCTAGCCTTCAAACTTGCACTTATACATGAGTGACCATGAGTTTACAGCCGTAAACTCCCTTGGGCCGTAAACCCATGGCCGTAAACTCATGTGAGGGTCATTCTACCCTCCTTTGATGAATCACATGTGATTCCAACACTTGGCCAAAGTGTTTCCTAGTCCCGTGAGGTGTTTCCTTGCCTTTGGTTGCTTCCAAGCACTATATTTATGTCAATGCATGCCAATGTATGTCATTTAGGACTTGTTGTGTCTCGGGACTTCATTTGTGGAACTCCTCATCCTTACGCGCATATTCTTTGAATCACCCACATCAGGTGAGTTCATACCCCGTAATGAATCTTTTAACTGTTTTCAATGTTTTAAAGGGGGGGGGGGAATACAAGTTGAACACAATGTTAATTGTGTGATTGTTTGTTATAAACATCTTTCAAAATATTGCTTATGCCTTTTATAAGTGATCAAAACATTTCGAAAACTCTTTTAAAGTTATGTTACTTTATAGTTTTACAAAAACTCCGTTTTAAAGTATAAACATAACTTAGTAGATAAAGGAGTCATTTCAAAACAGTTCAAGTAAAACACTAGTAAACTATAATAGGAATAGTTTAGGAAGAAACTATTCATTACTTCTAGTAGAATGAAGCATACAAAGAGTCAGTTCATACATGAGTCAGAATACACTATTTTGAGAAACATTTCACACTAACCACTATACAAGAGAGTATACTATACACTAGTATAGAGAGAACATTACTACATTATGACTTACTATACAAACACTGTTATACGATAAATTAATGTGACAAACCACTAAAGGATACAACGACACTGTGTTGTATCAATTTGTAACCAGAGTCTCCTGGAGGGAGAGCGGGCATCTTGTGTATAGATCTATACGGGACAGACACTCCCACACCCCGACTGCTAGCTACAGTCCCAGCCGATAAGGCCAAGGGGTGACAAATGTCACCTCACTACATATGACACCAGAGGGTAATCTTTTATTCAGTTGTCGATCAGCATGGTTACATACGAGTTCACATTAAAACCTTTAATTTACTATTTTGAGAATAAAGGCTACTTTAGACTCCCCGAGGTGTATTGTGCATTTAATACTACCTGGAGTCTGTATTTTATTTCTTTAGACTCCCCGAGGTGTATTGTCCATTTAATACTACCTGGAGTCTGTATTTATTACTTAAGACTCTCCGAGGTGTATTGTCCATTTAATACTACCTGGAGTCTATATTTTATTACTTTATAACCAGCAGTGTCACTACTGAGGAAAAACATTATTTTCCCTATTACATTTACTTTGTGAACTTCTCACACATTTATCAATGTATAAGCTATAATTAGTTAATGAGAGTCTCACTCGGGAAAATACACACTATTACAAGAAATAAACATACATAACGTTTGATGCCTTGGTAGAAGGCTAC
Organism: Lactuca virosa; assembly: GCF_052849685.1. Classification (NCBI taxonomy): domain Eukaryota; kingdom Viridiplantae; phylum Streptophyta; class Magnoliopsida; order Asterales; family Asteraceae; genus Lactuca; species Lactuca virosa. The sequence goes on from NC_136434.1 coordinate 268,516,391, forward strand.
GATTAGTAGAAAGGGCCATAATGCTAACCTTATGATTCCTTAATGTATACATCAAAGGATACATATATATCAATAGGATCCGGCAGGTAATAGGATGTATGCTCTCCACTTCATTTCCTGTTCCTTGTTTGGTTGTGGGCTTGGAGCAGATTCACCCAGTCTATTATCTATTCGATTGTCGATATATATGTCCAGTATACATTGAGTCATCATAAGAGTACCAGGTATGGGTCAAGTCATAGGACACAGAGTCGATGCACAGTTTTCTAATACAGAACATACCTTCCGAATCAGAACTTTTGGTATACAAAACTAGAAACTTACCAGTTAAAGGTTTAATCCATTTTATTAAACCAGTTTAAACTTAATGGACCTTAGGTGATTAACGCTATAATATTTTAGTTTATACATCATGATTATATATCATTAATACCCAATAGATAGTTGGATGTGTGCTTTTCGCCTTACTTCCTGTTCCTTGTTTGGTTGTGGGCTTAGGGCAGATTCACCCAATTAACTCTCTATCCGATATTAGATCTTATATAGTCAGTATAAACTAAGTGATTATAGAAGTAATCATTGTGGTCACCATTTTATTATAAGGAATAAGGGTTTTCTTAAAGAATCTTTTCATTAAATATAAAGAAACCATTACAATTAACTCCATGAGTAACAAGTGAACACGCCAGAGTTATATACAACAACGAACTAACAAACAATGGGATGTGTGCTATGTGCCTTACTCCCTGTTCCTTAATTGGTTGAGAGCTTAAGGCAGATGCGCACAGTCGATTGCTTGTTTACTCTGAGTTTTATATCACTTGTATCCATTAAGTACTAATAGAAGGGATTGTAGGATCATTTTTTTTACGTATCTTTCATCAAGGAAGGAAATATAGGATTTCCTAAGAGGAACATGCGAACTTTTATAAACAGAACTTACAACTCACTACATTTTTCAACTGCATTTTTAACAGCAGTTTACCACAACATTTTACAACTTACTTACATCACTAAAATCTTATCAACTCACCAGCTTAATTGCTGATCAACTCTTTCAAAATAACTTGTATTTTTAGGAGACTAGTAGACAGGTACTCGCACTGGGATTCAGAAGATGGAGCAGTATAGCTTCAAGTCTTGTTTGTTATTTGCTTATGTATTCTATGTTTTGTGAACACACACTTTGTAAACACTTTCTTTCAAATGAAATGGTTGCTTATTACTTTGATTACTATGATGCATGTCTTGTGATACTCAACATGACGTCCTCCACCCCAGAACGTTTTCGCCGTTCCGGTTTTGGGGTGTGACACATATTCGGCACAAAAATACCTAATTTAATGATTCGATTGACTTTCAGATTATTCGAATTAACCTACTTTGGGAGAAAAAGAATATACCTGTGTAAGATAAACCCTAAATAGTAATCCTGTAAATCGCGAGAGAGTTAACAGTGACGGAAATGGCAAGGGGCGAGAGGTGGCGGCAATAGCGAGTCGATTTCTTGACCACAACACCGATCAAGTAATCCTAATCATAGGTCATTTTCATTTTCGTTTTCGTGAGGGTTAGCGAGTCGGTTTCCTTGAGGATGGGGTGAGAGAGCTCCAAATGGTGATGGTGGATGAAGTGTTGGTCGATAAGGACGGTACATCGTCGTGATGCGATGCCTGAACAGTCGGTGTGGGTTGGAGGTAGTTGAGGTGGGTATCAGGCGGCGTTTTAGGGTTTCTTTTGATCGATGAAGATTTTAGGAACTTCAAGTATGAAATTATCGATCTTTTACACACAATGCTTTTAGGGTTTCTTTTGATTGAAGAGGATTTTACAACATACGAAGAAGAAGAAGGAGGATAATATCAAGGCGGGGTTTTTTATTTTTTGGATTTCATTTCCCCCTTGGCAATTAAAAAATTGGAGAACGCGCGTTCATAAAGAAAAATATAAAGCGACAGTTTTAGACGACACGCTTTTTTATGATAGGTGCCCTCCATGTTTTTTTTGTTGGACACTATTTTTAGGGCACGCACAAATACGTGTCCTATATCCTTCAAATTTTGCAAAACTGACATTATTTTTTAGGTCACGCACAAATGCACGTCCTTTATCAGTGAGTGTCATTGTTTGGGCGTCATTAAAGGGCTGTTTTCTAGTAGTGCTCATTTGTTCATGGTGTGTTGTGAACCGTTTGAGGCATCACACTTGGGGTTCTAAGTTCTTAAAGGCCAAAATTCAACAAGCTACAACAAAGAAGTAATCATTTAATCTATTTTATGATTCAAATGCCTAATTGTATGCTAGTTGTAGGCTTCATTCTTTGGAAATTTTATTGCATGTACAACTAGAGAAAACTTACTTGCAAAGCATTTAGGGTTGTATATGCACCATAGGATGTTGTAGTACATAAAACCCAACAGTGGTATCAGAGCCATGGGTGTTTTCTGTTATATAGATGCATTTGTTGTTTGTTCAAAGCTGAAAAAAATCAATTTTGATGCCATGAGGTGGTGATGGGTCTGTCAGATTTTTCAGATTCTTGGCTCAATTTGGATTTGGATAATTACTAGAAGTTGTTGATCAAAATTCAATTTTTTGTTATGAAAATAATTATCCCCATCCATTAAAAGATAAATTGTCAAATCTTGAAATTATTACAAGTTTATATGATATGATAATTGTTTGTAATATTTGATTTGAAGTTATCTTACTATAAGAGTTGCATTAAGTCAAACTTGTAAAAGATAAAATTATGATTATTTTATTAGTTTTAAAATTTGATCTAAATGTTTTTAGGAGTTACAAAACTTGCCATCAAATTTTGAAACTCAAAAGTTTTTTATGGAGTTACAAATCTTGTCATCAAGTTTGAAACTCAAAAGGTTTTCAAGAGTTACACAATTGCCCTCAATTTTTGGTATTTGACAAGTCTCAAATTATGAAACATTGATTTCTAAAACTTTTGTAATTAAAAGCTGCAACTCATGGGTTCATAACTTAAAATTAATTAAATAGTTTTAATTTTGTTTTTTTATGTTTAGAACCTTAATGTCTTTTGAATAGTTCAAGTAACCTCTTATGGATTGTATTAAATTAATTAAAGTGTTTAATTAAAGGATAAGATTAATAAATCCATAACAACATAGTTTAAGTTTAATTAAATTAAGAGTATAATTTATTAATAGAATTAAACCACCAAGTATTTTAAAAGTTTAAAATACACCCTTATACTATATAAAATTAAAAGTTTAATATATTATATATGTATAAGTTAAAAGTCAGTCTTACCGTTAGTAGGCCTCATTCACGAAGCCGATCTATAAGGGGGGTATAAGGTTACTGCCTATAAAATGGTGGTTTAATGGGTGTCCACTCTCACCCACCGCTTCCTTGACTGGTGGAGGGTGGTTAGCCGAACGGGTAGGATAGAAAATTAATTTTCGTTAAAAGTATAATGATAATAATAAAGTAACTAAACACTTTATAAATTCCCAATCTTAGTTAGTTTAGGAAAAATGTGAATTTGATGCTAACCCATGAAATTGCACTTTGCACCTTGCCAAGTCGTTAGTGGAGCGTGTGTGGTTAACCGACACACTAAATTAGACTAACAAGGATGGCAAAGGGTAGATCGATGTTTGTCATAGATCAATGGAGCATGTGTGGTTAACCGACATATTGATTAGGTGATAAATGACATCGAGAGTACCAAGATAATTTGCATGGTTATTCACACCTTGTTTGTGATCCTCGGTATCCCAGTCATAAACATGAAGGGCATAATCGAGATTAAACATGCCATTGAAAAGTTCAATGAATCTCAAAAGAATCTAGGAATTTCAAGTCATTTAAAACTTAATAATCAATTTCGTTTTTCATGGTGGAAATTGGTAGGCTAGGAATGTTAGGACTCATTCTGTCGAGGAAGTTGGCTGTTGACTTGGTTCTTCAGTCACTTCCTGAGTCGTATAATCAGTTTGTTAAAGACTACTATATGACACAACGTGACGTGACCCTTATTGTCACACCCCCAAACCAGAACGGCGGAAACGTTCGGGGGCGGAGGACATCATGTATAGTAACATAACAATGCAAAGTAGTAAACAAGAAACAACATCATCCATTGCATTAATAGTATAGTTTAATACATGTGTTTTCTTTCATAGTAATATGACACCAAAATAAATAATCAAAATAAAAGATGAGTCTTGAACGTGCTCCGTCTTCTCAAAACCTGGTCGACTGTACCTGTCTACCGATGACCTGAGAATACAAGTTGTTTTGAAAGCGTAGGTCAGCATTTAAGCTGGTGAGTTCATAAGTATTTTGTTTAAGAGAGTATCTTCCTTGATAATTGAATAAGTTTGAATGATCTACTAGAAAATCCTATATTTTCTTATAAGTGAGAAGCAGTCTTAATAACCAAGACTGTAACCTGTAAGCAAATATGCCATGCATAGAATGAAGAATGTAGAGTTTTATGTTTAAGTAAAACTGGTTAAAAGGGTGTTTATCCCGAATTATGAACATGCTAATAATACCCCATTGTATAGTTATTACCCCATGAGCATGATTGAGTTAAATATATATTACCACGTACAAGAGTTGTTGTTTCCGCGGTTTGTGAGTTTCTCATAACCATAGTAGACGTAGTACTAATGTCGACATTTGTCACCCCAGACCTGCCGGTCTAACTGTAGCTAACAGTTTAGGTGCGGGGTCGTCAACCTCAGATTTTGTGTCTCGAACTTGTAAGATCCGTAACTTCCGCGTACGAGCTCCGTTTTCGACGTTCTATATATGCAGGCATAGGTGAGAATACGCTCTACAACTATCGTTTAGATTTCGTTGGCTAATTTTGACTTTATTTGTAATGAATTATTTTTAACAGGCCGGGACACGAAAACTCCGTCATAAATCCATAACTTCTTCATCCGACGCCCGTTTTCGTCAGTCTTTTTACCGTTGTGCTACTATTGTTGAGATCTTGGATTCTCATTTAGATTGTTTCGGCCAAAAATCCCTCGATCTCTATTTCGAGTTTCTAGCTGTCTACTGCTATATCCGAAACTTCAAAAAATCATAACTTCCTCATATGAAGTCAGATTTGGGCGTTCTTTTTATGTATGTTCACGGTTTAATGATATCTACGACTTTCATTTAGATACTTAAGGTTAAAAAGTATTTTATTAAAACTTCGCGTTTTACGTTTAATCGTATTGACGGTTTTGTTGTGAATCTTGGGTTGGTCGTAAACTTCGTTATAACTCGGATTTTAGTGTTCTTTATATTTCTGAAAACCTTGACATGATAACTATCATTTTAGGCAACCCAATAGAGAATTTTAAACATTTTATTTTTGACGCTAATTTCATCATATCAAAAGAGATTAAAATTCTTGACTTTTTAGGTCATTACATTGATTCGAAATATCGGGTTGTCACATCATTCCCCCGTTAGAGGGAATTTTGTCCCGAAATTAGAGTTGAAGCAGAATTGATAACTATGCTACAGATAGAAGTTTCATTTGATCCTCGCGTTCCCAAGTGAACTCAGGTCCTCGCTTGGCATTCCAGCGAACCTTTTACTATCGGGATACGACTTTGCTTCTCTCGTTTGACTTCACTGGTATGATAACTCTTCTTGGTCTAATGTGTGTTGAATGTTTTTGTGGTTTGTGAATATGGTACTCTTTGTACCCTACAAGTAGTGTCTCCAGATCTTCAGAGCATATACGACTGCTCCTAATTTAAGATTGCGTGTACTATAGTTGACTTCGTGTGTCTTTAGCTGTCTCGAGGTATAGGCAGTGACCTGTCTTCCTTGCATAAGAACACAACCAAGCCCTTGGTTGGATGCATCGAAATACACGACGAAATCTTCTATCCCTTCTGGGAGGGATAATATCGGTGCGGTGCACAAGGCTTGTTTCAGTTCTTGGAACGCCCTCTTGTGTTTCTCTTCCCAGTCAAAGGCCATGCCTCTGTGGGTCAATGTTGTAAGTGGCTCCGTGATTACTGAGTCGTTTTGAATAAACCTATGATTGTATTCAGCGAGGCCTAAGAATTTGACTCTTCGAATCCGAATTTCGCACTTAGAAAGCCTCGTGTAGAGCTTCTCCGGTCGTAATGTTTCCATGAATCTTCGTAGGTGTTGACTATACTCCTCCTTACTTGGAGAGTAGATAAGTATGTCATCGATGAAGTAAATGACGAACTCTTCTATCCCTTCTGGGAGAGATAATATCGGTGCGGTGCACAAGGCTTGTTTCAGTTCTTGGAACGCCCTCTTGTGTTTCTCTTCCCAGTCAAAGGCCATGCCTCTGTGGGTCAATGTTGTAAGTGGCTCCGTGATTCCTGAGTCGTTTTGAATAAACCTGTGATTGTATTCAGCGAGGCCTAAGAATTTGACTCTTCGAATCCGAATTTCGCACGTAGAAAGCCTCGTGTAGAGCTTCTCCGGTCGTAATGTTTCCATGACTCTTCGTAGGTGTTGACTATGCTCCTCCTTACTTGGAGAGTAGATAAGTATGTCATCGATGAAGTAAATGACGAACTGATCCAAGTAAGGACGGCACACCCTATTCATTAGATCCATGAGTACAGCTGGTGTGCTGGTTAACCCGAACGACATCACTACAAACTCGTAGTGTCCATAACGAGTTCGGAAGGCTGTCTTGGGGACATCCTCCTCTAGCACTCGTAACTGGTGATACCCGGATCTTAGATCTATCTTCGAGAAGTAATTCGCCCCTTGAAGTTGGTCGAATAAGTCGTCAATGCGAGGTAAAGGATAACGATTCTTGACGGTAAGTTTGCTCAGTTCTCTGCAATCGATGCACATACGAAACGATCCATCTTTCTTCTTTACGAACAAGACCGGTGCTCCCCATGGTGAGAAGCTTGGTCTAATGAATCCCTTTCGGAGAAGTTCGTTAAGCTGACTGGAAAGTTCCTGCATCTCTGCTGGAGCTAGGAGATAAGGCGATTTGGCTACTGGGGTAGCCCCTGGAACTAAGTTGATTCGGAATTCGACTTGACGCTGTGGTGGTAATCCCGGTAGTTCTTCTGGAAAGATGTCGGGAAAGTAGCGTACTTCTGGAATGTTCTGAATGTCTTTCACTTCTTGGCTCGTATCAACGATGTGTACAAGGAATGCACGATATTCCTTTCGTAAGCACTTCTGAGCTTGAATACATGAGATGATGCGAAGGTTCATACTCAGTTTTTCACCATAGATAACTAGAGTTTCGGTGATAGGGAGGTTAAGACGAACAGCTTTCTCAACGCACATGATGTCGGCACGATGTAGACTCAACCAATCCATACCGATTATGACGTCGAAACTTTTTGGTGAATTAGATATCATGATGATATAAAAGAAAGAATGATTAGTAGTACTAATAACTAACCTTGGTATCTTTATCACGAATAATTTGACTCAACTTAGACGAGTACCAACTATACGAGGGTTTTGATAATTTGAAACAATGAACTTTCATGAATTGATCCCTACTAGATCTCTCCATAACCGCTTGGTGTATACAAGTCAGGTATAATTAAGGTTGGAAAGACGGTTGACTGAGTGACCCTGCCCTAAACCCACATCCAGACAAGGAAAAGGAAATGAGGCAGAATCACTCACTCTCAGTCTACAAATCTTAAGTATGAATGGTCCTAATGTATACATTAAACCATTATATTTTACCTGATAGAGTTCCTAGTTTCATACAAGTGCTTAGATTTGATTCGAACGAGAGGGTAATTATAATTATAACTAATTACTGGGGTTTGGAAGCGTACCCAAAATTGTAGCAGGATCCTTTGATGCCTTTTGATATTCTGGGGTCAAACTCCTCCGGTTCCCCCATTATTCTTCCCTGTTGGACAGTCCCTTTTTAAATGTCCTATTTCACCACAAAGGTGGCATATTAGACTAGTCCCAACATTTGTGGTTGAAGTGATGCGTTGGATCCGAGTTCTGCAGAAACAGGTAGTGTGCCCGTTCTTGTTGCAGTCCTTGCAGTGAAACTGTCGGCAAACACCTAGATGATGGAAACTGCACTTTTTGCACTTCGGTAGATTTCCAGCATACTGCTTTGCTGGTGTATGGGTAACCGGAATACTAGTAGGAACGGTGATAGGAGCAACAGATGTCGTGGCCGCAGGGGCTGCCACAGTTTGATGTCTTTTGCTCGTTCTTTGGGATGATTTGCACTTCTTGCTATCCCAGAACTTTCGTTTATTGCTCTTGGGTTTGAGATTCGGAGTGCCATTGTAGTTTGACACTCGTTGTTGTACTTGGTTGTTACTTTGATTGGAATTTCTGATAACAATTTCTCTAACATTTGCATTGTTCATGTTAAGATGAGTCATGACAGCTGTTACGGTAGCTGTGACCGCAGCTTGGAAAGTAGCCGCATCTATCTGAAGGGTTGGTGTTTTCTTCGAAGGCATGATTCTGTTACACAATAAGAAAATAAGTTCGTGAGCGATTATGGTTGGCCCTGGATGCATTCTAACCATTCACGCGAATGTAAGTTTTTCGTTTTGTTAAACTGTTCTCGATGATTTGACCTACATCCCTATGATGCAGTACTGATAAAGAGTAGAAGTAAACTTATAGAATGGTCACAAGACGATTGACATCCGAACGAAGCTATCTTTGGTTGGTGGATAACATGTTCCAACTTTCGAAAGAATTGAAAGTGATCCATGAGCTGAATTACCATAGTTCAATAATGTAACGAAAATGAGATTTAGATAGAGTTCTAACGATAGTAGGATGAAAGTACTTGGACAAGGATTGTTACAGGGATTAGCCGACTGTCAATATCATTGATATTTAAGATGTAATAAGTTCGGGAAAATTGACCTTGGAGTAGGTCTTACATCATATCTGAAGTAGGAAGGTTTTGACAGAACAAAGACCTAACGAAACAGTACTTACAGTACAGGGATAGTTACATAGAAAAGTGCTATTTAGAGCATAAATAAGAAGACTATTCCTTAAACCAAAAGAAGGAAGGTAGAGCATCCGCTACTGGTGACGGGTATCCCTCGGATGAACACTTAGTTCAGCCAGCTGACGCTCCACATCAAGTAGGTGTCTTTCGTACACCCTCTGGCGTACTCGGAGCTCTATGACTTCGGCTCGAGTTTCAGCTAGTTCTTGCAGCAGAGTTTCATTGTCTCTCCTAAGAGTAAGTTCAAGATTACGAATACTATCCGCATTGGAATTTGTGTCTGCCTCGAGTTCTACGGTTTGTTGAAAGGCTGCTACATTTAGTTCAACATTTCGAGCCACTCGGCGAACCAAGATGGGAAAAATCCTATCTGCGGATCCTCCTTCACTTACGTTGTAGAAGCTTTGGTCTCCGTTGTAAGGTAAGGGTTGGACCTGCTCATGGCTCCACCTTTCCAAGTACTCAGCCCACAAAGGCGTCGTGCCTTGAAAAGCCGACGAGGGTTAGGATTTGGGATTGGAGCCACTGGGGGTAGATTCTCAACTTCTGGTTCGGGATCAAGATCCTCTGGAAAAACTTCTGTCAGGTCATCATCTAAGGGAATTTCAGGTTCTACTTCTGGATCTGCATTTAGTCCTCCTCTATTCTCTTTGCCGGGAAAGTAAGGGTCACCGGGGAGGTGAAATCCAACCATTTATCTAGACGAGAAATAAGGGTAAAGAATTTATTTAGCAATTCTAAAATAAAGCGGTAAACAATTAAAAAGTTTCTATAAGAGAAACCTAGTGCTAATCCTAATATGACTCTTACTGGTTCCTTCTATGAGAACATAGTGCATACCAATTATATACCACTTGAGTCGAATAGTCCTTCGAATAAATGATCCTACTCTAAGTCCACATCCAAACAAGGAAAAGGAAGTGAAGCTTAGACCACATATTCTTAGTCTATGAAACCTAATTATATATAACCGTAATGTATGCACTTAGTACTCATAGAACTATCAGCAAAAGCCTTTTGTTCTTATAAAGTTTGTTCTTTGAATGAATAGTGCCTAAAATACTCCTATAGTATTTAACTTTATGTTTTTTTCTTATGTTCTTTTGTATATGAAGATGTATATGTATAGTTTGGTAAGTTTTAGACATGTTGCAACACCACTATCACTCCCGAACACACGTTCACCATATCTCAAACAAATATAGTTGATCATGCTATATTGATCCGAGATATGATTACATAACTGCTCAGGTTTGACCGTAGTATCCAACATCTAATTACTTTTGTTATGTTCTAGTATGACACGGTTCTGTAGTAAGTATGTAGGTATGTAATTATGTATACTTTTAGTTAAGTATTTTAGTACTTAAAAAGTATAAACTCTTGGTCAGAGTATTTCAATCCCATTGTGTTTATAGTTTGTATATCTTTTATGGGTTGATATACTCGATTCACTATAAACAATGTTCTGATACCAATCTGTCACACCCCCAAACCAGAACGGCGGAAACGTTCGGGGGTGGAGGACGTCATGTACAGTATCATAACAATGCAAAGTAGTAAACAAGAAACAACATCATCCATTGCATTAATAGTATAGTTTAATACATGTGTGTTCTTTCATAGTAATATGACACCAAAATAAGTAATCAAAATAAAAGATGAGTCTTGAACGTGCTCCGTCTTCTCAAAACCTGGTCGACTGTACCTGTCTACCGATGACCTGAGAATACAAGTTGTTTTGAAAGCGTAGGTCAGCATTTAAGCTGGTGAGTTCATAAGTATTTTGTTTAAGAGAGTATCTTCCTTGATAATTGAATAAGTTTGAATGATCTACTAGAAAATCCTATATTTTCTTATAAGTGAGAAGCAGTCTTAATAACCAAGACTGTAACCTGTAAGCAAATATGCCATGCATAGAATGAAGAATGTAGAGTTTTATGTTTAAGTAAAACTGGTTAAAAGGGTGTTTATCCCGAATTATGAACATGCTAATAATACCCCATTGTATAGTTATTACCCCCTGAGCATGATTGAGTTAAATATATATTACTACGTACAAGAGTTGTTGTTTCCGCCGTTTATGAGTTTCTCATAACCATACTAGACGTAGTACTAATGTCGACATTTGTCACCCCAGACCTGCCGGTCTAACTGTAGCTAACAGTTTAGGTGTGGGGTCGTCAACCCCGTATAGATCTATACACAAATTCATGCTCTCCCTCCAGGAGACTCTGGTCAAAGATGGGGACTTTCGTTTGGTACAAACAAAGCCATATGTCTCACATGATTGCTAACAACAAGTTCACGAGTAATATAATGAAATACCTTTTGTATGAAAAGATTATCCTTGATATGAAGAATGCATACTTGTAAATAAATCACATTTCTATTTATAAGATCGTGTTGTAACCCAAAGAGGTAAAGAAGTGCTTTTCCATGATAACTACTTCATATGATAATCAAAACTACAGTATGAAAATTATACCAAAAGATTTACGCGTACACATTTCTATTTATAGTATTCTCTGTTATAGTATTCTCCGTTATAGTATTCTCTGTTATAGTATTCTCTGTTATAGTGTTGGTATATGATAGTATTTCTCCTAAACTATACCTATAATAGCTTACTAGTAATTTATGTAATTTGAATGAATGAAAGTATACCTTTGCTACTCAAAGGTATTGAACTGATTGAATAGTACTTTTATATCTACATATGTATACATAATATTTAACTAAGATTTAGATGACCTTCGGACAACTAATCGATACCCTAAGTACACATCCATACAAGGAAAAGGAATTAAAGCGGGGTAGCAGTCCTAAGTCCTTTAAACATTATTTATATAACTATACATACATAGAAATTGCATTTAACAATATATAAGTTTAAAAGGAAGTTTTGTAAAACATTTGAAGAGTTTAATAATAAATATTGATGACTTGATGTCAATGTATAAAATGATTTAAAAGTAGTTTGTTTGATAAGACAGTGTAAAGTAAAAGAAATCCTTTGTTCGAAACACAATTATAGAGTATATGAAATCATTTACTTGAAACACAGTTATAAATCACATGTGATTGATTATATAACTAATATGTTTTCTACTTATATTCCCCCGCATAAAAGCATTAAAATCATTCGAAAGATAGATTTAAGGGGTATGAACTCACTTGATAGAGTGAAGATGGTGAGATGAAAACCGAGCAGAACTTCGACAGGAGAAAGCAGGTTTTCTCGGGATTCTCGGGAATTCTCGAGAGTGTAAGACCTTCCTTCGGAACTTGGATGCAAAGACCGGGGCTTCGGGATGGCTTCGGGGTTTAAAACGTAGAGCTTCAGCACAAGAAAGAAGAGAATTGAGCAATGAAACCCGGAACCCCTTGAGCTCTATTTATAGCCCAATTTTTGGGTCGCACGTCGTGGCAAAAGGGTTGCCCACGTCGTGGAGTCGATCATATCCTCTTCCATGGACGAGACGTCTGCTGCCAAGCCTGAAAACCCATCAATCAGGGCCCCACGTCGTGGCCATCTGTGCCACGTCGTGGCCAGCCTGACAGCCTCGAATTTTGTGTCTTGAACTTGTAAAATCTGTAACTTCCGCGTACGAGCTCCGTTTTCGACGTTCTATATATGCACGCGTAGGTGAGAATACGCTCTACAACTCTCGTTTAGATTTCGTTGGCTAATTTTGAGTTTATTTTTAATTAATTATTTTTAACAGGCCGGGACACAAAAACTCCGTCATAAATCCATAACTTCTTCATCCGACGCCCGTTTTCGTCAGACTTTTTACCGTTGCGCTACTATTGTTGAGATCTTCGATTCTCATTTAGATTGTTTTGGCCAAAAATCCCTCGATCTCTATTTCGAGTTTTTAGCTGTCTACTACTATATCTGAAACTTCGAAAAATCATAACTTCCTCATATGAAGTCAGATTTGGGCGTTCTTTTTATGTATGTTCACGGTTTAATGATATCTATGACTTTCATTTAGATACTTAAGGTTAAAAAGTATTTTATTAAAACTTCGCGTTTTACGTTTAATCGTATTGACGGTTTTGTTGTGAATCTTAGGTTGGTCATAACTTCTTCGTTATAACTCGGATTTTAGTGTTCTTTATATTTATGAAAACCTTGACATGATAACTATCATTTTAGGCAACACAATAGAGACTTTTAAACATTTTATTTTTGACGCTAATTTCATCATATCAAAAGAGATTAAACTTCTTGACTTTTTAGGTCATTACATTGATTCGAAATATCGGGTTGTCACACTTATTGATCTTACCTATTTGCTAATTGCTGCTGAATCTTAAATGATTTGGCGCACTGGTTAAGCAAATTTGATTGGAAGATCTACCTCCCAAACTTCCATGGACAATGACAATGGAAACATTGGAAATCCAGAAAAGTCTTCTCTTCCCAATGGAAAGGGATCGGTCATGGTCAAGTCATTTGATCAAATGGTAAAGAGAAAGATTAAGTATGATATTGTCCCGTGTACCATTCCAAAAGAATCTGTTTGCTTCTATTGCCAAGAGAAGGGGCATTGGTTGCGAAGCTGTCGTATCTACCTGAAGGACCATAAGGATGGTAAATTCAAAATATATGACTCTGCTTCAGGTAAGTCCACTATCTAACTCTATTAAGTTCCTATTTGGCGATTCTTAATACATGATGTAATGTAATTACATTTTGATGTTTTGTAGGATTGAAGAAAAGAAAGGAAGTTTAAAGGAAGAGTAAACTGATTCTGATCGCGAAGAGATGGATTTCGATCGCATGGTACGATGATCAGAATTTTGAGCTGTTGCTTAAGAGTTATGATAGATTGCTTAGGAATAGATAACAACATAGTTTTCATTTGTAATTGCATTGTAAGGAAAAGTTTTTCCGCATTTTATAAATAAAGAATTTTTTTTGAAATTTATCTTATTCTAAGTTTCCTTGCAATGTCATTTGTGAAAATTGTTGTTTATATGTTTCCATTGATAGCAATATTGGAAAATGGATTTGATTCTTTCGTTTGTGGTAGTGTCAAGATTTATCAAATAAGGAAAGATTCTCATCGCCCAAGTTTCAGTTGGATAGAAACTTGGAATCATGCAACTTATATTGTGTGATGAATGAGAACCTTCATCTTTGGGAAATTAAGACTAATTCCTTGTTCACATGTATATGTGAGTCAAGTGAAGGACTAGGGGATCGGGTACACTTGGCTATGCGCTGGTCAGGTCCACCACAAAGAACGATAAGACTATTCGTTATTATTTACTAAAAGCTTAGTGAATATGATTATGCTTACAAGATTAAGTGTAAGTTTGAATCACTGGTAAAGTTTCAAAGTATAGCAGAACGAATAAGAAGAATCAAATTAGGCAGAAAGATAAAAGTTTCTCCAATATGAAAAGAAGGGAGAGTACTTTAATATCGTGTTTTATGATCATCTTAATGAATATGAAAACCATATCACAGTTGAGACTCTAAGGACACCTTAGTGCATTTGTATGGCTAAGAAGAGGAATCGTGAATTATTGAAATGGTTAAATCAAAAGGTGAATCATACTTCGTTCCAAAGTCGAGTCTTAGAGTCATTCTCCAATATTGTGACTTGAGTGACACATCTTAAATAGGTTTAGAACACATCATGAAATGTGGAGTAAGAAATGGTTCTTGCTCTTGCACATTTGAAATTGGTGGTTGTGATGTTTTGGATAAAACAAAGACCAACTAAGACCAATTATATGAAGTGTTATTCTTGATAAGAATCCGCACTAACTCTTGAATATTTATTTGTCAAGGACAAGAGAATCTTATACGTAAAGAGGTAAGTGGTAGTCTTAAAGATCTTGAAATGTTCAAAAAATGATCAAGACTAACCCTATTGTTAATCACTAGCCCACGACTTGAGGTTTTTTTACCTATCGTGTTGACATATTCTTGTTTCCGTGCCCATTCCAGTTAAAGTTGACTATGCATGTGAGTTCTATAAGTGCTCAATTGTTTGCATAACAACTTGGAAGCAATGGTAGGCACTTGAGCTGCCAGGTGGCAAGAAATTAAGATTGAACAAGTTCAGTCCATATGAGTTTGGATTTGTCACTAACCTTGTCTTGTGATTATGGTTATGACAAATTCACATGGATAGGAACACGTACACCATAAAATCTAAGTGTCATAAGGTTTCTCTCTAATTCATGAAAATGATTGTGAGGAAACGCTTTCACTAAGTAGATTTTAAGGAGATAGAATTTGTGATATTTGCATTATCAAATTCGATTCTGATTACCACATCCCTCTTCATAGTTCGAATTGTGAGAAATGGCAAAAGGTCTAAACAGTTGAGACTTATTGCTGTAAGTTCTAAAATTGTTTAAACACACATGTGAGCCATCTAAGGAAATGTGTATGAGTTTGATAAGCCTAAATAAAGTTTTATCGAAGCATTTTGTATCAAAAATCTGAACTTTGGTAAGAAAGTCAACAAGTATTGATTTCTAGAAGTACAACTAATTTCTGGGTACATGTCAAAGCTAGTGGGAGCATAAGTGTTATGTTATTAAAGAAATAATTGTTATGCAAGTGGGAGCATAATAATTATGGTGAGTGTTGCAAGTTAGATATGTTAATTATAGAAAACAATGGTTTCAATTCGCAAAGTTGCAGAGTTTGAAAAGTTCTTTTGCTATAATTAAGGGAGAGCAACTCATACTTCATTTCAAATCTAAAAGCTTAGATTGGGAGATTTTAATCAAAGTTAGTCAAGGATATATATTAATGTTATGCTGGAATGGTTCAACTTAAGGAAATTTTATATATGGAATTATAATAGCAAGAGACTGGTAAAGTATCATGTGTTTACGTAAGACATTCTGAATCGTATCCTATATGCTTCGGGTATAGGATCGATTGCATATTCTATAATATTTATGTGTTCTGAATTTTCCAAATGCCTAGGGGATTAAGAAGGGAAAAGGACCAGAACCGGATATGACTCAAGAAATTAAACAATTGCTAAGAACAATCTAAGTTTCGCCAAAGATTGATTGCTTGTGGGCAATTGGAAGTATTGTAATGGATGGACCATATTGACATTATTATGAATAGACAAGATTCTATTAATAATGAGCTGTCATATGGCATATATGGAAATGTTTCCATAATGGGAGTTGGATATTAAGAATATATGTGTAGATTGGAAACTTTTATGAAAAAAAGATGTTCAAAGAAATGTACTTTGAATTTGAGACTTCGCTTCCATGGAATTGTTTTGTTATCAATCTCCAGTGGAATACTTTGTAATTTCATTTTCCAAGTCTCTATGGCTTTGGTGCATTGACATTACAAAAGGATCATTGCATAAAGGTTAGAACCTAACACATTCTAATAGTGGCAAGAATTTGGTATTCTTACACTGGGGATAAAGATTTGGAGTTGTGAAATGAGTTTCATTGAAGATGTATTCAATCGACGTTCTTCAGGTGTCGGAATCGAAATGACTTTGTCACCCAGGCCTGCCGGCCTAACTGTAGCTAGCAGTTATGGTGCGGGATTGTCAATCCCGTATAGATCTATACACAAACTCACGTTCTCCCTCCAGGAGACTCTGGTTATAATCTCAGGGCTTTTGTTAGTACTTTAAGTAAGTACGCGAAGAATGCTCACTCATAAAATGCTATACTAACGATTACATGTAGAATAAAATGAATCCATTGAATTTAACTTGTTGTCTATATATCTCATAAACTACACATTATATAGTTTATATATTTGATTGCATTGAATCTATGTTTTGTACATTGATATGTTTGTTGTTCCATAAACTATACTCATTATAGTTTATATGTTCATTCATGCATTGAATTCATGTTTTACATTAAATGTTCTGTGATTATGATGAAAACTTCCCTTATGCTCTACATAATACAAAAGGGAAAAAATATCTATATATTTTATAAAAGTATAGAAACTTTATGATTGTATCAATTGCATCCGTTTTAAGTTTATTGAAATCCTTTTTGTATAAGTTTCACAAAATCATTTATGTTTGGCTTGTATTCCCCCTGAAAACGTTAAAAAAAACAGTAAAGGCATAGGGGTATGAACTCACAGTTAGTTGTGTACAAGCGTCGAATCAACGAACTGGAATGAAGACCCTCGAGTTGTAGTGGGTGGCAGTTAACGGAATCCTAATAACAAGTAAATACATATACGTATCTAAATTAGCGATTTCGATGGATAAAGTGTTAGAAAAACACTTGCTCTCGGTTAAGGAATGTTACCGGGACTTGATTGAATCGAGGAAAGTGGGTTTTCAGCCAAAAGCACCACTTAGGAAGTGCGTACGGCCGTGAATGGGGTTTACGGCCGTGAAGGGAGTTTACGGTTGTGAACTCCTATCGAAGGGTGTACGGCCTTTGAAGGTTTGAAGGGTGTATGTCCGTGAACTGGTGTACGGTCAATGAAGATTTGCTGACTTGAAGGGTGTACGGCCGTACACTCAAGAACAAGGATGCCGAATTTCGATGAAAAACGTGTTCTAGATGCTCCAAATCAACTTCCAATGATGATTCTCGATGATTTTCGGAAGAATACGGGTGTTTTTGAGGTGTACGGTTGAGAGTTTAGAGAGAGAAGAGAGAGTGCCCAACCATAAAAGTGTAAATGAGGGGTAGGGTCTCGTATTTATAGGGGTTTTCGAGGTTGGTAGTTGTGACAACCCGAAACTTCTATCCTGTTCAGCTATTCAATTCAATCAATGTTAAACTCGTTTCGGTTATCTTTTAGCACTATTTAAGGGCTAGTTTAAGTGTTCTAAGCTTGAGTACAACCAAGGTTGAGATTAGGGGTGAGTTATCAAAGTCGTAAAGTAGCATTTCGGGCCATACACTACTCCCTTTTCTCTCAAGCTTACTCAGCCGTGAATCCTCCAAGGCTTCAAAAACGTAAGTATTCCATCCTTTAGCTTGTTATACTTGAAAGACCTCTTGATTTAAGCCTTGACTCTTCAAGTTTCATCATGTTCTTCATCCTTTGAAGGAGTACGGCCACACACCTTCATAAGGTTGGTCTCTATCAGCTTGTTCGACATACTAAACCTTTAATCCTAGCCTTGATTCACCTTAAAGTCGACAACTTTAGCATGAACATGAAGGGTGTACGGCCGCACACCCCTTGTACGGCCGCACACACCTCCTAGGGCCGTAAACCCACTTTGATGATCTTTATGCCTCAAACTTGCATTACAACTAAGTATGGGACCTAGAACACTTCTTGGATGCTAGTTAGAACCTTGGAAACACCTCAAAAGGACACCTCTTCATGAGTGTACGGCCGTACACTCATGGGCCGCCCACTCATGACCGTACACACCAGTAGGGTGGTCGTGCACCTCCCTCACTCAATCACATATGGTTTAAACACTTAGTTCAAGTGTTTCCAAGTCCTTACGGTGGTTTCCTATCATGTCTAGTCATGAAATACCCTAATTTGAATCATATATGTGTTATTACATGTTAAATAGGATCCAATTGTGTTCGAGGCTTCACTTGACATTCGGCATCTCATATCGATCTTTCATACTAACCACTCACTCGAGGTGAGTTCATACCCCTACATTTTTTCCGAGTTTTTAATGTTTTCAGGGGGGAATACAAGCCAAACATAAATGATTTTATGAAATTTATACAAAAGGATTTCAATAAACTTAAAATGGATACAATCGATACAAATATATAGTTCCTATACTTTTATAAAATATTTAGATATTTTATCCCTTCTGTATTATGCTGAGCATAAGGGACGTTTTCAGCTTACAAGCTTAACCTCATAGTTTTCAGATTCATACAAGGTTATACATATACAAACACACAAACTATAATAGGTATAGTTTGGGAATTCATACACGGTTATACATATACAAACACACAAACTATAATAGGTATAGTTTGGGAATTCAAACAAGGTTATACATATACAAACACACAAACTATAGTAGGTATAATTTGGGAATTCATACAACAGTTTACAAATTTATCCTTTATTTACCAAAAGGGTTTATCTGCATTATTACTTGTAAAGTCGTTAATCTAATTGGAGACATGTTCTTGGGTGCTTACAAACTTAACTAAGTGGAGGACTACCCCTTATGATCACAGTCTCCTCGAGGGAGAGCGTAATTTTTGTGTATAGATCTATACGGGACTGACTATCCCGCACCTTGCTGCTAGCTACAGTAGGACCGGCATGTCTACGGGTGACAAAGTCATAAAGATACTGGTGCCCGATTCCCGCCATATCAAGTTAATGTATGGTCATAAAACTCGCAAATAGATAACTTCGATTTACTTATGTAGAAATATACTATACATAAACAATGATTAATTGGCATAAGTATGGACAAATACACGGGTTCTTTATGAGAACTAAAACTGCTATTCATACTAGTAATAACCTGGGTTTTCAACAGAACATTTCATACATAGATTTTTCATACAAAACTTATCATACAATACATCTAGTAATAATCCAATCATACAAACATTTTACTAAAAAAAATATTGGATTTTCTTGGGAACATACAAAACAATTTCACTGATTCATTAACAGGATTTTATTACAAAACATCGCTTATGACCTCACCAGCTTTATGCTGATACTCTCTCAAACTGCTTCTATTCTCAGGAAATCAGTAGACATGTACCTCCTGGAGTTTTGAAGAGACGGAGCAATTAAAGTCATGTCTTTTTATGTAACTTACACTTTTGATGTATTCAAACAAGACTTAAACAGCTGTAAACCTTTTTCATATGTGTATTCAATGTAATGGTTGTGTTTACTATGATTGCTATGATACAATTGTTTTGATACTATACATGACGTCATCCACCCCCGAACGTTTCCGCCATTCCTGTTTAGGGGTGTGACAGATTGGTATCAGAGCTCTTGTTTATAGTGAACTAAGTATACCGAACCTTACATGGTATACAACTATAAACACTAAGGGGATGAAGTACTCTGAACTAAAAAGTATACTTTTAAAATATAAGTATTTTACAAGAAGTATACAAATAAACATACATAACAGAACCAGGGTCATAGGTAGAACAAAACAAAAGTATTTGGATGTTGGACACTATGGTTAAACCTGGGCAGTTATGTAATCATGTCTAGGGTCAATATAGTCTGATCAACTATATTTATTCGAGACATGACCAACATTTGCTTGGGAGTGACTGTGGTGTTGCAGCTAGCCTAAAACTTACCAAGTATATATACATCAGATATCGGTAGAACAAAAACATACAACTTAAAATACTATAGGAGTATTTTAGCTAGAGCCGAATACAATATACAGATTCATTCCAAGTGATGCTACATATTCCTTCTTAGCGATAGTTACTTGCAATAGGTACCCTCCTTTATATATCGTTTCGTAAAACACTTTAACTTTCAGAATGAGATATATCTTGTTTCATATATCTTGATTTAAATTTAGGGGACTTATCATCCTCTTCCTCCTGATTGTTCTAGAACAAGATGCCTCCCCGAGGAAGACCCATGAGAAGGAACAACGACAATCCGCCACCACCACCCCCTCAGTTCCATCTTGTTATGTTCCAGGCAGCAGTTACAGCCGCCGTAACTACAACAATGGTGCAAGTAAACTCCGGTGGATCCGGAAGTGGTACTCATCCCCAGAACCTCGGTGATCAGGGACATCAGAAGGAGTGTTCCTATAAGGACTTCATGAACGCAAAACCCAAATCCTTCGACGGCAACGGAGGTGTTATTGCCTTGACTCGATGGTTCGAGAAGATCGAATCCATCTTCGAAATTTGCGCCTGTTCCGAAGCAAACAAGGTGAAGTTTGCCGCCTGCACCTTCACCGACAGAGGATTGACCTGGTGGAATGGTCAAGTCAAATCCCTAACCCTGCCAATGGCTAATGTCATGGGTTGGGAAAGTCTGCAGGAACTTATGCTCGCCGAATACTGTCCAAGGGGCGAGGTGCAAAAGGTAGAGCACGAACTCTGGAATCTGAAGATGAAGGGTTCCGATATTGCTGCCTACACAGCTAGATTCTGTAATCTGGCTCTCCTCTGTCCGGGAATGGTCACCCCAAAAAGCAAGAAAATTGAGAGATACATTTGGGGATTGACACCCCCAACCCAAGGGAATGTCTTGGCTGCTAAATCTTCTACTTTTGACAGCGCCAAGTGCCTGGCGTAGACTCTGATAGATCACGGGGTCGATCTTTATGAGGTGACAGTTGTTTCCGAGCCACAAAAGGAGAGTGGTGGGAAGAAGAAAAAGTTCTGGAACAAACGAAAGGGCAAGTCTTTGCAGGAGCCCTCCAAGAAACAACAAACAGTGGCAGTCCACGCTGCTACTACTCCTGCTGCAGTTCCCGTTACTCCAACAACCCCCAGCCGCTATGCTGGAAACCTACCTCTGTGCAACAAGTGCAACTACCATCATCATGGGCAGTGCCGGGAGATGTTGTGCACCAGCTGTGATAAAAAGGGGTACAAAGCTCGATTCTACAAGGCACCTGTCCAACCAACCAATCAGGCTCCTGGAGCGGGTGCTGGTCAAGCTTGTTACGGCTGTGGAGAGGTTGGCAACTTCAAAATAAATTGCCCCAAGGCAACAACATCTGGCAACACAGGGAGGGTGCTAGCTATGGGCCAGGAGGAAGCAGTCGCTGATCCTACCGTTGTTACGGGTACGTTCCTCCTTGACAACTATTATGCATGCATTCTTTTCGATTCTGGTGCGGAGAGGAGTTTTGTTAGTCATGCATTCAAACATCTACTCAAATGTAAATCCCAAACTTTAACTGAAACATTTACCGTCGAGATAGCTAACGGAAAGAAAGAGAGCACTAATGACATATTCATAGGCTGTAGTCTTACCTTAGACGATCATTCCTTTCCCATCGACCTTATGCCAGTATCTATAAAGAGCTTCGATGTCATAATCGGCATGGATTGGTTGAGTCCCAATCGTGCTGATATCCTTTGTTACGAGAAAGCCATTCGTCTCAATCTTCCCTTTGGCGAAGCCCTCGCTATTTACGGTGATAAAATCAGTTTTCTAACCTTCGTATCATTTCATGCATCAAAGCCCAGAAGTATCTGCGGAAGGAATGTCATGCATTCCTAGCTCAAGTTGTTGACGAAACGCAAAATGTTAAAGACCTCGAGAGCATCCCCGAAGTGTGCAACTTTCCTAATGTCTTCCCCGAAGATCCGCCAGGAATTTTCTCCCGAGCGCCAAATCGAGTTTCGTATCGACTTAACCCCCAGAGCTACTGCTGTAGCTAAATCTCCATATCGTCTAGCGCTGGCGGAAATGTAAGAGCTATCCAGCCAGCTCAACGAGTTGATCAGCAAAGGATTCATAAGACCGAGTTCCTCACCCTGGGGAGCCCCGATCTTATTCGTGAAAAAGAAAGATGGATCCTTTCGGATGTGCATTGATTACCAAGAACTGAACAAGCTTACCATCAAGAACCGTTATCCCTTACCTAGAATCGACGACCTCTTCGACCAACTTCAGGGAGCCAGTTATTTCTCAAAGCTAGACCTTAGAGCAGGGTACCATCAGTTACGAGTTCACGAGAATGATGTTCCCAAAACAGCATTCTGAACTCGCTACGGACACTACGAGTTTGTAGTAATGCCCTTCGGTCTAACCAACGCACCGGCAGTATTCACGGACGTGATGAATCGGGTATGCCGCCCTTTCCTAGAAAAGTTCATGATCGTGTTCATTGACGATATACTTGTCTATTCGCGGAGCGAAGATGATCATAAAAAGCACTTGAGACTAGTGCAAGAAACATTAAGGGCGGAGAAACTATATGCAAAATTCTCAAAGTGTGAGTTATGGATCAGGAAGGTAACTTTCCTTGGTCACGTGGTTAGCGAGGAAGGCATACACGTGGACCCTTCCAAAATCAAAGTGATTGAGAATTGGTCAGCACCAAAGACACCCACAGAAATCCGCCAATTCTTGGGTCTCGCTGGCTATTATCGCAGGTTTATCCAAAACTTCTCCAAAATCGCTAAGCCTTTAACCACCCTGAAACAGAAAGGTGTAACCTTAAGTTGGGGAGAAAATCAAGACACTACGTTTCAAACATTGAAGCAGGCCCTATGCAGCGCACCTATCTTGTCCCTGCTTGAAGGGACGGAAGACTTCGTTGTCTACTGTGATGCATCCTGTGACATCCCCTAATTTCTCGGCCAGAAAAGACCGATTTAATTTATGCTTTTTAAAATAAAATCAAAGAAATCTTTTTAAAAGATGTTGCGGAATTGGTCCCCAATACAAAATATAATAAAAGTTTGTCAAAACCTTTCTTTAAGAAATATATAATTTCATTTCATATCAAAACCTCGGGATGTCATGTTTCGATACAGATCAAAAGCATAAACAAGACATTATAAGCTTTTCAACAGTTATTTACAACTACTGGCCTATAATCCAAAAATCTCTCATCGCCCTCCGACTATGCTCGGGGTCCACTACCTGTAACATAAAAAGCTGAGTGGTTCAGGCTTGGGAGCCTGGTGAGCATATAGGGTTTTCAACCCACAATAATAATAAGCTTATTAAGTTCACCAATCAACAATAACCCTGATTACCCGTTCCCGTTATCCTCACTTTACGTCTCTAAACACTTTTCAGAAGGGACCTAGCCTAAAGAATATCATCGGGATGGACACTACTGCTAAGCGGTTTCCTCAGCCATACATGTCCTAAAGGCAACCATGAGGGGGATGGAGTACAACGAATGAACACTCTAGTTCATTACACCTACAGGTTGCGGGCCTGCCAGTGTTCCACTCGCACATGGCTCGCACATGCAAAGGGTTGCTGGCCTCTTGTGATTGGCCCGAAGCCTAGGTCCGAAGTAGGGGCATCCATGGCAGCCTTGCGAGGGTTCGGACATGTGCTAAAGGGTACGTGTCGCCTTCTCAGTGGACCACTTCGGATCAGCTCACGAGATCGGATGACTCAGCAGCTCGGACACGTGGCTCACATGACTCACCAATTTCGGACACGTGGCACGTTCTAAGCGAAGGTGTCGTGGCCGAAGCCACCGATGCGAAATTTCTTGGTTTTCGCGCCAAAACTTCTAAAATCCATAACTTTCGCATACAAGCTCCGTTTTTGACGTTCTTTATATGCACACGTAGGTAAAATTACGCTCTACAACTTTTGTTTAGACTTCGTCGGCTAATTTTGATTTTAATTTTTATATTATTATTTTTAACAGACCGGGACATGAAATCCGTTAAAAATTCATAACTTCTTCATCCGACGTCCGTTTTCGTCAGACTTTTTACCGTTGTGCTACTAATGACGAGACCTTCGATTCTCGTTTAGGTCGTGTCGGCTAAAAATCATTTTGATCTAAAATTCGAGTTTTTAGTTGTCTACTGCTAAGCTAAAACTTCGGAAAATCATAACTTCCTCATACGAAATCCGATTTGGGCGTTCTTTTTATGCCTACTCTCGGTTTAACGAACACTACGAGTTTCGTTTAGATCACTAAGGCCAAAAAGTAGTTTATCGAAAACTCACTTTTTACGACATTCGGCCCCGTGCCGGTTTTGTCGCGAAACTTCGAGAGGTCATAACTTTTTCGTTATAACTCGGATTTCGGCATTCTTTATATATCCGTAATCCTTGTTACGCCCACTAAAAGTTTCTTAATAGATATCGGCTTTATCTAATATTTAATTTTGACACTCATTTTTTATTCTTAATTAATTAAACCCTAATAACTAAGCATAAACCACATAATTCACATAATATTCACATAATTCCTTTTCATTTCTTCAAAATGAGTTACAAAGGTTAACCTAGACTATAATGTCAATATTAATGCCTAGCCTAGAAACACGGGCATTATAATTCTCTCCCCCTTAGGATGATTCCATCCCTGGAATCACACATCAGCAAACAAATGCGGGTAGCGACTCATCATGTCACTCTCCGTTTCCCAGGTGAGATTTGGTCCATTCGTATGTTTCCAACGCACAAGAACTAAATCGACCATCTTGCATCTCGGCTTCTTAGTCTTACGGTCAACGATTGCCTCCGGTTCTTCAATCAACCTCTTGTTTTCATCCAACCTTAACTCAGAAATCGGAATTATGTCGGGCGCATCTCCCGTGAACTTTCTCAAATAGCACACATGAAAGGTATTATGAATACCCTCCGGTTCTTCCGGTAATTCTAGCTTGTAAGCTTGATTCCCGATCCTCTGAAGAACTTTAAATGGTCCAATAAACGTTGGACTCAATTTTCCCCTCTTACAAAATCTTATAAGTCCCTTCCACGACGAGACTTTAAGTAAAACCGAATCTCCAACTTCGAAGGATATCGGTTGTCTTTTCTTGTCAGCATAACTCTTTTGTCGATCTTGAGCAGCTAACATCCTTTCCCTTATCATTTTCAACTTTTCAGCAATTTGATGGACTATCTCAGGTCCCATAAACTGCTTTTCCCCAGCTTCCAGCCAGCATGATGGCGTTCGACACTTTTCCCCATACAAAGCGTGATAAGGTGCCATCTTGATGCTTGAGTGGAAACTATTATTATAGGAAAATTCTACTAGAGGTAAATGTTCATCCCAGTTACCTTGGAATTCTAGGGTACATGCTCTCAGCATATCCTCCAATGTTTGAATCGTTCGTTCGCTCTGACCATCAGTTTGCGGATGGTAAGCTGTACTCAAACACAACTTGGTACCCAATTCCTCTTGTATACTCCTCCAAAACCTTGAGGTAAAACGGCTGTCACGATCGGGATACAATCGTTAACGGAACACCGTGTAGCCTCACAATTTCCTTCACATAAGAATTCGCAAGTTTATCCATAGACCATTTCTCGTTAGCGGCTATGAAATGCGCACTCTTAGTGAAGCGATCAACGACCACCCAAATGATGTCGTGACCGTTCCTTGTTCTGGGCAGTTTAGTCACAAAAATCATAGTGATATCTTCCCATTTACCCATGGGTACAGGTAAAGGTTTTAAACTCCCATACGGCTTTTGATGTTGTGCCTTAACCCTAGCACAAGTTACACACTCGGCCACATACTTAGCAACATCGAGCTTCATCGTCGGCCACCGGTAATAGGGTTTTAGATCCCTATACATTTTCGTACTGCCGGGATGAATCGAGTACATGGTTTTGTGAGCTTCTTCCATCAGAAGACCTCTTACTCCTCCCGTCTTAGGTACCCAAATCCTATCTTTGAATACCTTCAATCCATGACCGTTTGTATCAAACACCAACGTTTTTCCCAAACGTTCCTCCTTTCGGTCATTCTTTTCTAAAGCTTCCTCCTGAGCTTTCTTTATACTTTCCACAATTGTCGAGACGACTTCAATTCTCAACGCTCTTGGCCTTCACTTTTCAAGATTTACCTTTCGATTGAGAGCATCAGCAACAACATTTGCTTTACCACGGTGGTAAAGTATCTCACAGTCGTAGTCCTTGAGTACTTCCAGCAAGCGCCGCTGTCTCATGTTCAATTCCTTCTGATTAAAGAGATATTGAAGACTCTTATGATCAGTGAAAAGTTTACACTTCGTACCATAAAGATAATGCCTCCATATCTTTAAGGCGAATACTACCGCTGCCAACTCCAGATCATGAGTGGGGTAGTTATTTTCATGTTCTTTCAATTGCCTTGAGGCATACGCAATCACTTTATCCCTTTGGGTCAGAACACAACCTAACCCAACTCCAGAGGCATCACTATAGACTGCAAAGTCATCAACTCCTTCAGGTAACGAAAGAATCAGTTCTTCACACAATCTCTTCTTCAACTTCTCAAAGGCTTCCTTATGCTTTTCATTCCAAGCATAAGTAGCTCCTTTGTGGGTCAAAGTTGTTAATGGAGTAGCAATCGAAGAAAAGCCTTGGATAAATCTTCGATAATATCCAACTAATCCTAAAAAGCTTCTAATCTCCGTAGGACTTTTTGGTTGTTCCCACTTCATCACAACTTTAATCTTTGCTGGGTCAACCATTATTCCTTCTTGGTTAACCACATGACCTAAAAATTGGACTTCTTGAATCCAAAATTCACATTTGGAGAACTTTGCATACAGCTTCTCCTTCTTCAGGACTTCTAGTACCTCACGCAGATGCTTTTCATGCTCCTGCTTGCTTTTTGAATAGATCAAGATATCGTCTATGAATACTATCACGGATTTATCAAGGTATGGTTTACAAACCCTGTTCATCAAATCCATGAAAGCTGCTGTGGCATTGGTTAATCCGAATGACATAACCAAAAATTCATAGTGTCCATATCTTGTTCTGAACGCAGTCTTCTCGATATCCTGCTCTCTCACCTTCAGTTGATGGAATCCCGACCTAAGATCGATCTTCGAAAAATAGCTCGAACCTTGCAACTGATCGAACAAGTCATCGATCCTCGGCAACGGGTACTTGTTCTTTATCGTCGCTTTATTCAGCTCTCTGTAATCGATGCACATTCTCATGCTCCCGTCTTTCTTCTTTACAAATAACACAGGGGCTCCCCAAGGTGATGAACTAGGTCGAATGAAACCTTTGTCCAATAACTCCTGAAGTTGTTTCATAAGTTCTTTCATTTCGGTTGGTGCTAATCGATAAGGTGCTTTGGCTATTGGTGTCATTCCTGGTAACAAGTCGATACGAAACGCCACTTGTCGATCAGGGGGCAATCCGGGAAGATCTTCGGGAAAGACTTCCGGATAATCACACACCACCGGAATATCCTGCACCTCCTTCTTTTCCTTCTGAGCATCGATCACGAACGCTAAATATGATGTACACCCCTTGGCCAAACACTTTCTGGCTTTCATTAGGGAAATGATTCCAGAGTTTACTCTGCGTTTGTCTCCATACACCATAAATGACCCTCTCCCTGGCGGGTTTACTTTTACTATCTTCTTCCTACACAATATTTCGGCGTCATTGGCGCTAAGCCAATCCATTCCTAAAACTATGTCGAATCCATTTAACTCGATAGGCAATAATTCCTCGTGGAACTTATTCCCATCCAAGTCAATGAGGATATTTTTCATACGATAGCTAACAGGTACAAACTTGCCACTAGCAATCTCGACTAATAAGGCATTAACTAGTCTATCTACAGGCAAAGCTAGTTTTCTACCAAATTCATGCGAAACAAAGGAGTAATTGGCTCCAGAATCAAACAAAATTTGGCCAGGCAATTCATTTACGAGAAAGGTACCTGAAGCGACATCGACTTTTTCTTTTGCAGCTTCAAGGGTCATCTGAAAGGCTCTCGCCTTTGGCTTTGGTGGTAGATTGGGCTTTATTGCATCCTTCCTCTTCAGACAGTCTTTAAAAACATACCCTACTTCATGGCACTCAAAACATACCCTCTTGTCGGACGGACACACGTTGGCATAATGCCCAGTCTTTCCATATTTGAAGCAAGTCACCTCCTCACTACATTTCCCAGAGTGCTTTTTCTTGCACTTCTCACACCACTTCACTTCACCTCCTCCTCCAAACTTCTTGGACTTTGAAAATTTGCTTCTCTTGTTGGAACCTGAAGTTCCTTCAAATTTTATCTTTTCACCAACTTCTGCCCTCTCCAGACCCTTCTCTCTGATCGGAACCTCAACATTCTTAGCAGCCCAGATGGCGGCTTTCAAAGTGGTTGCTTGCTTAACCATCGGACCAAAGTCCGCTGGTAATCCGAGGGCAAACTTGCTGACCTTAGAGAGTTCAGTTGGAACTAGGTAAGGAACAAGTTTCAACTTTTTTGTAAAACTAGCAGCGTATTCAGTAATGCTCATCTTTCCCTTCTTTAAATTTTGGAACTCATTTTTAATTTCCAGAAGGTCCTGCTCTGAGCAGTATTGCAATTTCAGCTGTACCACAAAATCTTCCCAAGATATCTTGCTAGCTTCTCCCTTGGGCATCGAATCAGCTAGTAACTTCCACTAGCTCAACACACCAGACTTTAACAGAGGAATTGCAAGTGTGGTCTTTTGTTTGTTGCTGCACTCATAACTTTCAAACATTGTCTCTGTTTCGGAGATCCAGTTCATGACTTCCACCGGTGTCCGACTTCCAGATAGACATGGTGGTTTAGATGCCATGAAATCTTTATATTTGCACCCGTGTCCATCAACTCCTCCATCCTGGTTGTTTTGTCTAACTATCAGTGGGTTGGCTTGACCAAGTGTCCCACTCTAGTTCCCTCCTACTGATTGCCCTTCATTCAATACGGTCTGTTCAACAGGTATCGTAGTCTCTTCCCTATGTTGTTGTAGTAATCGCCTTGTCTCCTCCATCTGGCGATCTAACATCGTCTGCATCATTGCTTGTACCCCAGCCATCGTCATTGGCTCAGGTGCAGCTCCTACAACAGGTACTTGCTCAACTACTTAAGGTTGAGGCTGTTGATCCCTGTTTCCGTTTGCATTTGCAACTCCACTACGTGTTCTTGCCATTACAATCTATATACCGAATAAGGCGAATTTAGGTGTTTATCCTCGATAGGTATTTAAATTCCCTTATCACTCCGAAATGTTTACATGTTAGTTCTAATCTCGTAATCGTACGGTTAAAATCCTACACACATAAGGTTTCCAGATCCGGTCGGCAACAGACCATAGATCCGAACAAATAATGGCATATATGGCAAACATATAACATTTAGCACATAAAAGCATTTTAGACATGTACTCTATGTTTTGTGAACACACACTTTGTAAACATGGTAGACACTCATCTCACAATCAACACTTAGCATTCTAAGTTTAAGTCTAGAAATCCTACAATTTCTTAGTTCGCTTAAACTAATGCTCTGATACCAACTGTGACATCCCCTAATTTCTCGGCCAGAAAAGACCAATTTAATTTATGATTTTTAAAATAAAATCAGAGAAATCTTTTTAAAAGATGTTGCGGAATTGGTCCCCAATACAAAATATAATAAAAGTTTGTCAAAACCTTTCTTTAAGAAATATATAATTTCAATTCATATCAAAACCTCGGGATGTCATGTTCCGATACAGATCAAAAGCATAAACAAGACATTATAAGCCTTTCAACAGTTATTTACAACTACTGGCCTATAATCCAAAAATCTCTCATCGTCCTCCGACTATGCTCGGGGTCCACTACCTGTAACATAAAAAGCTGAGTGGGTCAGGCTTGGGAGCCTGGTGAGCATATAGGGTTTTCAACCCACAATAATAATAAACTTATTAAGTTCACCAATCAACAATAACCCTGATTACCCGTTCCCGTTATCCTCACTTTACGTCCCTAAACACTTTTCACAAGGGACCTAGCCTAAAGAATATCATCGGGATGGACACTACTGCTAAGGGGTTTCCTCAGCCATACATGTCCTAAAGGCAACCATGAGGGGGATGGAGTACAGCGAATGAACACTCTAGTTCATTACACCTACAAGTTGCAGCCTGCCAGTGTTCCACTGGATTGTCTAGAAAGTCCGTGGTCGTCATCCAAACTCCGCTAGATGTTTGGATCTCAAATCACATCGAGGCCTCTCATCACTTTTATTTTATCACACATCACTATCTACCCATGTTCTACCCAACATATTTGTAGATAAAAATAGTTATACATTTTAAAACTTGTATAAAACATCAACTCAACAGTCACCTCAAATAAACAATTAATATATTTACACATAGCACGTATTATAAGGTAAATACTTCATATCTATGTGTAAAATGAAAGTGACTATACACTCACATGATTTGATGAAAATCGGGCAGCAATTCGTTTCCTAAAACGTTCGTTTCTAATAAAACCGAGAGTTTTATTCAGAAACTGGGCTCTGCGAGGGTCGGGCTTCGAAACCGAAAAGATAAATTTTTCAGGCTTCTCGGGCTCTTCGTGGCATATTCCGGGGGTTATAATCGATACAGGGGCTTTGGGGGATGTTAAGATGAAGAAAATATGAAGAAAGGGGTGAAAGACGGTGATTTTCTAAATGTATCTGAGAAGGCTCGCAGCCTTCTATTTATAGGGAGGAGCTTCTGATCGGACGGCTGAGAAGCCTCCAGGTGGTGTTGATCCAAGGGCTCGCAGGGAGGGCTTGCACATGGCTCGCACATGCGAAGGGTTGCTGGCCTCTTGTGATTGGACCGAAGCCTAGGTCCGAAGTAGGGGCATCCGTGGCAGCCTTGCGAGGGTTCGGACATGTGCTAAAGGATACGTGTCGCCTTCTCAGTGGACCACTTCGGATCAGCTCAAGAGATCGGATGACTCAGCAGCTCGGACACGTGGCTCGCATGAATCACCAATTTCGGACATGTGGCACGTTCTAAGCGAAGGTGACGTGGCTGAAGCCACCTATGCGAAATTTCTCGGTTTTCGCGCCAAAACTTCTAAAATCCATAACTTTCGCATACGTGCTCCGTTTTTTACGTTCTTTATATGCACGCGTAGGTAAAATTACGCTTTACAACTTTCATTTAGACTTCGTCGGCTAATTTTGAGTTTAATTTTTATATTATTATTTTTAACAGACCGGGACAGGAAATCCGTTAAAAATTCATAACTTCTTCATCCGACGTCCGTTTTCGTCAGACTTTTTACCGTTGTGATACTAATGACGACACCTTCGATTCTCGTTTAGGTCGTGTCGGCTAAAATTTACTCGATCTAAAATTCGAGTTTTTACCTGTCTACTGCTAAGCTGAAACTTCGAAAAATCATAACTTCCTCATACGAAGTCAGATTTGGGCGTTCTTTTTATGCCTACTCTCGGTTTAACGAACACTACGAGTTTCGTTTAGATCACTAAGGCCAAAAAGTAGTTTATCGAAAACTCACTTTTTACGACATTCGGCCCCGTGCCGGTTTTGTCGCGAAACTTCGAGAGGTCATAACTTCTTCGTTATAACTCGGATTTCGGCATTCTTTATATATCCGTAATCCTTGTCACGCCCACTACAAGTTTCTTAATAGATATCGGCTTTATCTAATATTTAATTTTGACGTTCATGTTTTATTCTTAATTAATTAAACCCTAATAATTAAGCATAAAACACATAATTCACATAATTCCTTTTCATTTCTTCAAAATGAGTTACAAAGGTTAACCTAGACTATAATGTCAATATTAATGCCTAGCCTAGAAACACGGGCATTACACATCCAATCAGGGCCTAGGCTGTGTGCTCATGCAACGAGGAAAGGTTATCGCATATGCCTCGAGGCAGCTGAAAACACACGAAGTCAATTACACAACTCACGATCTAGAGTTAGGAGCAATGGTCTTAGAGTGAAGGCATTGACAATGACCATCCATTCCCAATTGTCCACACAAATCAGAGAGGCTCAGCTGGAAGCCTTAAAACCAGAGAACATGACGAATGAAGCCCTGCGGGGAATAGAAAAGAACTTAGAGGTCAAGGGAGACGGAGTTTATTATTTCATGAACCAGATCTGGACCCCAAAGTACGGCTGGTACAGGGAGGTTGTCATGAACGAAGCTCACAAGACTAGATATTCCGTTCACCCAGGTCCAGATAAAATGTATCTGGATCTCAAACAACTCTATTGGTGGCCAAACATGAAAGCAAAAATCGCTATCTTCGTGGGCAAGTGCTTGACTTGTGCCAAGGTGAAGGTAGAATATCAAAAGCCTTCAGATTTACTTCAACAGCCAGAAATACCTAAGTGCAAGTGGGAAAGGATTACAATGGATTTTATCACTAAGTTACCCAGATCTCCGAGTGAGCACGACGCCATCTGGGTAATTGTCGATCGACTGACTAAATCCGCTCACTTCCTAACAATCAAAGAAAACTTCATAATGGAGAGACTCACACGTATATACCTTCAAGAAATAGTTCGCCTTCATGGGGTACCTATGTCCATTATCTCCAATCAAGATAGCAGGTTTACCTCGAGGTTCTGGCAATCACTACAGAAGGCTCTTGGAAATAACCTGGATATGAGCACGGCTTATCATCCACAGACAGATGGACATAGTGAGAGAACAATCCAGACATTGGAAGATATGTTGAGAGCATGTGTCATTGACTTCGGCATGTCGTGGGACACTCATCTACCCTTGGTCGAATTTTCTTACAACAACAGCTACCATACCAGCATCAAGGCTGCGCCGTTTGTAGCCCTCTATGGCCGTAAGTGCAGATCCCCTCTGTGCTGGGCAGAGGTGGGTGACACGCAGCTAGTCAGGGGTCAAGTCCCTGACAACACTCTCACGGGTCCTGAAATCGTCCGAGAGACGACTGAAAAGATCGTACAAATCAGAGAACGACTGAAAGCATCAAGAGATAGACAAAAGAGCGACGCCAATAAGAGACGAAAACCCTTGGAATTCCAGGTTGGTGACCGAGTTCTTTTGAAGGTATCACCCTGGAAAGGCATGATACGCTTCGGAAAGCATGGAACACTAAATCCAAGATACATTGATCCATTCGAGATCCTCGCTAGGATCGGTCCTATAGCATACAAATTTCGGTTACCCCGAAAACTTAGCAACGCACATCCCGTCTTCCACGTGTCAAATCTAAAGAAGTGTCTGTCCGATGAGACACTTGTGATTCCCCTCGATGAGATCGAACTAGACGAGAGTTTACACTTCGTAGAGGCACCAATTGAAATCATGGACCGGGAAGTCAAACAAACGAAACAAAGCCGTATCCCGATAGTGAAGGTCCGCTGGAATGCCAAACGGGGACCTGAATTCACTTGGGAGCGTGAGGATTCAATGAAACAGAAGTACTCTCATCTTTTTCCAAGTCCATTATTTGTATTTCTATTTTTGAATTTCGGGACGAAATTCCCTCTAACGAGGGGATGGTGTGACAACCCGGAACTTCTATCCTGTTCAGCTATTCAATTCAATCAATGTTAAATTCGTTGCGGTTATCTTTTAGCACTATTTAAGGGCTAGTTTAAGTGTTCTAAGCTTGAGTACAACTAAGGTTGAGATTAGGGGTGAGTTATCAAAGTCGTAAAGTAGCATTTCGGGCCATACACTCCTTTAGGAGGAGTGTACAGCCGTACACATGGGTGTACGGCCGTACACCCCCTCATGGCCGCACACTCAAGGTGGTGGGTCACCCACCCCTATATATATGAGTAGACTTCACTTCTTTCATTCCTTTCTTCCCTTGGCTGCACACTACTCCCTTTACTCTCAATCTTACTCAACCGTGAACCCTCCAAGGCTTCAAAAACGTAATTATTCCATCCTTTAGCTTGTTATACTTGAAAGACTTCTTGGTTTAAGCCTTGACTCTTCAAGTTTCATCATGTTCTTCATCCTTTGAATGAGTACGGCCGCACACCTTCATAAGGTTGGCCGTACACACCTTAAAGGCCCTCCAAAGTGAGAGTTTGGCCCCTATCAGCTAGTTCGACATGCTAAACCTTTGATCCTAGCCTTGATTCACCTTAAAGTCGACAACTTTAGCATGAACATGAAGGGTGTACGGCCGCACACACCTCCTAGGGCCGTAAACCCACTTTAATGATCTTTATTGGCCTCAAACTTGCATTACAACTAAGCATGGGACCTAGAACACTTCTTGGATGCTAGTTAGAACCTTGGAAACACCTCAAAAGCACACCTCTTCATGAGTGTACGGCCGTACACTCATGGGCCGCGCACCCATGGCCGTACACACCCTTAGGGTGGCCGTACACCTCCCTCACTCAATCACATATGGTTTAAACACTTAGTTCAAGTGTTTCCAAGTCCTTAGGGTGGTTTCCTATCATGTGTAGTCATGAAATACCCTAATTTGAATCATATATGTGATATTACATGTTAAATATGATCCAATTGTGTTCGAGGCTTCACTTGACATTCAGCATGTCATATCGATCTTTCGTACTAAGCACTCACTCGAGGTGAGTTCATACCCCTACATTTTTCCGAGTTTTTTATGTTTTCAGGGGTGGAATACAAGCCAAACATAAATGATTTTATGAAATTTATACAAAAGGATTTCAATAAACTTAAAATGGATACAATCGATACAAATATATAGTTCCTATACTTTTATAAAATATTTAGATATTTTATCCCTTCTGTATTATGCTGAGCATAAGGGACGTTTTCAGCTTACAAGCTTAACCTCATAGTTTTCAGATTCATACAAGGTTATACATATACAAACACACAAACTATAATAGGTATAGTTTGGGAATTCATACAAGGTTATACATATACAAACACACAAACTATAACAGGTATAGTTTGGGAATTCATACAAGGTTATACATATACAAACACACAAACTATAATAGGTATAGTTTAGGAAATCAAACAAGGTTATACATATACAAACACACAAACTATTGTAGGTATAGTTTGGGAATTCATACAATAGTTTACAAACTTATCCTTTATTTACCAAAACGGTTTTTCTGTATTATTACTTGTCAAGTCGTTAATCTAATTGGAGACACGTTCTTGGGCGCTTACAAACTTAACTAAGTGGACGACTACCCCTTATGATCAGAGTCTCTTCGAGGGAGAGCGTGATTTTTGTGTATAGATCTATACGGGACTGACTCTCCCGCACCTTGCTGCTAGCTACAGTAGGACCGACAGGTCTACGGGTGACAAAGTCATAAAGGATATTGGTGCCCGATTCGCGCCGTATCAAGTTAATGTATGGTCATAAAACTCGCAAATAGATAACTATGATTTACTTATGTAGTAATATACTATACATGAACAATGATTAATTGGAATAAGTATGGACAAATACATGGGTTCTTTATGAGAACTAAAACTGCTATACATATTGGTAATAACCAGGGTTTTCAACAGAACATTTCATACATAGATTTTTCATACAAAACTTATCATACAATACATCTAGTAGTAATCCAATCATACAAACATTTTACTAAAAAAAATATTAGATTTTCTTGGGAACATACAAAACAATTTCACTGATTCATTAATAGGATTTTATTACAATACATCGCTTATGAACTCACCAGCTTTATGCTGATACTCTTTCAAACTGCTTGTATTCTCAGGAAATCAGTAGATAGGTACTTCTTGGAGTTTTGAGGAGACGGAGCAATTAAAGTCATGTCTTTTTATTTTACTTACACTTTTGATGTATTCAAACAAGACTTAAATAGATGTAAAACTTTTTCATATGTGTATTCAATGTAATGGTTGTGTTTACTATGATTGCTATGATACAATTGTTTTGATACTATACATGACGTCTTCCACCCCCGAACGTTTACGCCGTTCCGGTTTGGGGGTGTGACAGATTGGTATCAAAGCTCTTGTTTATCGTGAACTAAGTATACCGAACCTTACATGGTATACAACTATAAACACTAAGGAGCTGAAGTACTCTGAACTAAAAAGTATACTTTTAAAATATAAATATTTTACAAGAAGTATACAAATAAACATACATAACAGAACCAGGGTTATAGGTAGAACAAAACAAAAGTATTTGGACGTTGGACACTGTGGTTAAACCTGGGCAGTTATGTAATCATGTCTAGGGTCAATATAGTCTGATCAACTATATTTATCCGAGACATGACCAACATGTGCTTGGGAGTGACTGTGGTGTTGCAGCTAGCCTAAAACTTACCAAGTATATATACATCAGATATCGGTAGAACAAAAACATACAACTTAAAATACTATAGGAGTATTTTAGCTAGAGCCGAATACAGTATACAGATTCATTCCAAGTGATGCTACATATTCCTTCTTA
Organism: Lactuca virosa; assembly: GCF_052849685.1. Lineage (NCBI taxonomy): Eukaryota > Viridiplantae > Streptophyta > Magnoliopsida > Asterales > Asteraceae > Lactuca > Lactuca virosa. Next base: position 268,553,142 of record NC_136434.1, read on the forward strand.
GCGATAGTTACTTGCAATAGGTACCCTCCTTTATATATCGTTTCGTAGAACACTTTAACTTTCAGAATGAGATATATCTTGTTTCATATATCTTGATTTAAATTTAGGGGACTTATCATCCTCTTCCTCCTGATTGTTCTAGAACAAGATGCCTCCCCGAAGAAGACCCATGAGAAGGAACAACGACAATCCGCCACCACCACCCCCTCAGCTCCATCTTGTTATGTTCCAGGCAGCAGTTACAGCCGCCGTAACTACAACAATGGTGCAAGTAAACTCCTGTGGATCCGGAAGTGGTACTCATCCCCAGAACCTCGGTGATCAGGGACATCAGAAGGAGTGTTCCTATAAGGACTTCATGAACGCAAAACCCAAATCCTTCGACGGCAACGGAGGTGTTATTGCCCTGACTCGATGGTTCGAGAAGATCGAATCCATCTTCGAAATTTGCGCCTGTTCCAAAGCAAACAAGGTGAAGTTTGCCGCCTGCACCTTCACCGACAGAGGATTGACCTGGTGGAATGGTCAAGTCAAATCCCTAACCGTGCCAATGGCTAATGTCATGGGTTGGGAAAGTCTGCAGGAACTTATGCTCGCCGAATACTGTCCAAGGGGCGAGGTGCAAAAGGTAGAGCACGAACTCTGGAATCTGAAGATGAAGGGTTCCGATATTGCTGCCTACACAACTAGATTCTGTAATCTGGCTCTCCTCTGTCCGGGAATGGTCACCCCAAAAAGCAAGAAAATTGAGAGATACATTTGGGGATTGACACCCCCAACCCAAGGGAATGTCTTGGCTGCTAAATCTTCTACTTTTGACAGCGCCAAGTGCCTGGCGTAGACTCTGATAGATCACGGGGTCGATCTTTATGAGGTGACAGTTGTTTCCGAGCCACAAAAGGAGAGTGGTGGGAAGAAGAAAAAGTTCTGGAACAAACGAAAGGGCCAGTCTTCGCAGGAGCCCTCCAAGAAACAACAAACAGTGGCAGTCCATGCTGCTACTACTCCTGCTGCAGTTCCCGTTACTCTAACAACCCCCAACCGCTATGCTGGAAACCTACCTCTGTGCAACAAGTGCAACTACCATCATCATGGGCAGTGCCGGGAGATGTTGTGCACCAGCTGTGATAAAAAGGGGCACACAGCTCGATTCGGCAAGGCACCTATCCAACCAACCAATCAGGCTCCTGGAGCGGGCGCTGGTCAAGCTTGTTACGGTTGTGGAGAGGTTGGGCACTTCAAAAGAAATTGCCCCAAGGCAACAACAGCTGGCAACACAGGGAGGGTGCTAGCTATGGGCCAGGAGGAAGCAGTCGCTGATCCTACCGTTGTTACGGGTACGTTCCTCCTTGACAACTCTTATGCATGCATTCTTTTCGATTCGGGTGCGGAGAGGAGTTTTGTTAGTCATGCATTCAAACATCTACTCAAATGTAAATCCCAAACTTTAACTGAAACATTTACCGTCAAGATAGCTAACAGAAAGAAAGAGAGCACTAACGACATATTCATAGGCTGTACTCTTACCTTAGACGATCATTCCTTTCCCGTCGACCTTATGCCAGTATCTATAAAGAGCTTCGATTTCATAATTGGCATTGATTGGTTGAGCCCCAATCATGCTGATATCCTTTGTTACGAGAAAGCCATCCGTCTCAATCTTCCCTCTGGCGAAGCCCTCACTATTTACGGTGATAAACTCAGTGCGAACCTTCGTATCAATTCATGCATCAAAGCCCAGAAGTATCTGCGGAATGAATGCCATGCATTCCTAGCTCGTGTTGTTGACGAAACACAAAAAGTTAAAGACCTCGAGAGCATCCCCGAAGTCCGCAACTTTCCTGATGTCTTCCCCGAAGATCTTCCAGGAATTTCCTTCCGAGCGCCAAGTCGAGTTTTGTATCGACTTAATCCCCAGAGCTACTCCTGTAGCTAAATCTCCATATCGTCTAGCGCCGACAGCAATGCAAGAGCTATCGAGCCAGCTCAACGAGTTGATCAACAAAGGATTCATAAGACCGAGTTCCTCACCCTGGGAAGCCCTGATCTTATTCGTGAAAAAGAAAGATGGATCCTTTCGGATGTGCATTGATTACCGAGAACTGAACAAGCTTACCATCAAGAACTGTTATCCCTTACCCAGAATTGACGACCTCTTCGACCAACTTTAGGGAGCCAGTTATTTCTAAAAGATAGACCTTAGATCAGGGTACCATCAGTTACGAGTTCACGAGAATGATGTTTCTAAAACAGCATTCCGAACTCGCTACGGACACTACGAGTTTGTAGTATTGCCCTTCGGTCTAACCAACGCACCGGCAGTATTCATGGACCTGATGAATCAAGTATGCCGCCATTTCCTAGACAATTTCGTGATCGTGTTCATTGACGATAGACTTGTCTATTTGCGGAGAGAAGATGATCATAAACAGCACTTGAGACTAGTGCTAGAAACATTAAGGGCGGAGAAACTATATGCAAAATTGTCAAAGTATGAGTTCTGGATCAGGAAGGTAACTTTCCTTGGTCACGTGGTTAGCGAGGAAGGCATACACGTGGACCCTTCCAAAATCAAAGCGACTGAGAATTGGTCAGCACCAAAGACACCTACAGAAATCCGCTAATTCTTGGGTCTCGCTGGCTATTATCACAGGTTTATCCAAAACTTCTCCAAAATCGCTAAGCCTCTAGCCACCCTGACACAGAAAGGTGTAACATTTAGTTGGGGAGAAAAGCAAGACCCTGCTTTTCAAACATTGAAGCAGGCCCTATGCAGCACACCTAACTTGTCCCTGCCTGAAGGGATGGAAAACTTCGTTGTCTACTGTGATGCATCCAATCAGGGCCTAGGCTGTGTGCTCATGCAGCAAGGAAAGGTTATCGCCTATGCCTCGAGGCAGCGGAAAACACATAAAGTCAATTACACAACTCATGATCTAGAGTTGGGAGCAGTGGTCTTTGCATTAAAGATCTGGAGACATTATCTCTACGGAACCAAGTGCATAGTGTTCACTGACCATAAGAGCCTACAGCATATCCTCGATCATAAAGAGCTAAACATGAGACAACGACGATGGCTAGAGCTACTCAGTAATTACGAGTGCGAGATATGCTACCATCCCGGCAAAGCCAATGTGGTAGCGGATGCCCTTAGCCGGAAAGAGTATTCAGGTCGTAGAGTGAAGGCATTGACAATGACCATCCATTCCCAATTGTCCAGACAAATCAGAGAGGCTCAGCTGGAAGCCTTAAAACCAGAGAACGTGACGAATGAAGCTCTGCGGGGAATGGAAAAGAACTTAGAGCTCAAGGGAGACGGAGTTTATTATTTCATGAACCGGATCTGGACCCCAAAGTACGGCGGGTACAGGGAGGTTGTCATGAACAAAGCTCACAAGACTAGATACTCTGTTCACCCAGGTTTAGATAAAATGTATCTGGATCTCAAACAACTCTATTGGTGGCCGAACAAGAAAGCAAAATCACTATCTTCGTGGGCAAGTGCTTGACTTGTGACAAGGTGAAGGTAGAATATCAAAAGCCTTCAGGTTTACTTCAGCAGCCACAAATACCTGAGTGGAAGTGGGAAAGGATTACAATGGATTTTATCACTAAGTTACCCAGATCTCCGAGTAGGCACGACGACATCTGGGTAATTGTCGATCGACTGACTAAATCCGCTCACTTCCTACCAATCAAAGAAAACTTCAAAATAGAGAGACTCACACGAATATACCTTCGAGAAATAGATCGCCTTCATGGGGTACCTGTGTCCATTATCTCCGATCGAGATAGCAGGTTTACCTCGAGGTTCTGGCAATCACTATAGAAGGCTCTTGGAACTAACCTGGATATGAGCACGGCTTATCATCCACAGGCAGATGGACAGAGTGATAGAACAATCCAGACATTGGAAGATATGTTAAGAGCCTGCGTCATCGACTTCGGCATGTCGTGGGACACTCATCTACTCTTAGTCGAATTTTCTTACAACAACAACTACCATACCAGCATCAAGGCTACGCCGTTTGAAGCCCTCTATGGCCGTAAGTGCAGATCCCCTCTGTGCTGGGCTGAGGTGGGTGACACGCAGCTAGTCAAGGGTCAAGTCCCCGACAACACTCTAACGGGTCTTGAAATCATCCGAGAGACGACTGAAAAGATCGTACAAATCCGAGAATGACTAAAAGCATCAAGAGATAGACAAAAGAGCTACGCCAATAAGAGACGAAAACCCTTGGAATTCCAGGTTGGTGACGGTGTTCTTTTGAAGGTCTCACCCTGGAAAGGCATGATACGCTTCACAAAGTATGGAAAACAAAATCCAAGATACATTGGACCATTCGAGATCCTCGCTAGGATCAGTCCTGTAGCATACAAACTTCGGTTACCCCGAGAACTTAGCAACGCACATCCCGTCTTCCACGTGTCAAATCTAAAGAAGTGTCTATCCGATGAGACACTTGTGATTCCCCTCGATGAGATCGAACTAGACGAGAGTTTACACTTCGTAGAGGACCCAGTTGAAATCATGGACTGGGAAGTCAAACAAACGAAACAAAGTCGTATCCCGATAGTGAAGGTTAGCTGGAATGCCAAGCGGGGACCTGAATTCACTTAGGAGTGTGAGGATTCAATGAAACAGAAGTACCCTCATCTTTTTCCAAGTCCATGATTTGGATTTCTTTTTTGAATTTCGGGACGAAATTCCCTCTAACGAGGGTATGATGTGACAACCGGGAACTTCTATCCTGTTCAGCTATTCAATTCAATCAATGTTAAACGCGTTTCGGTTATCTTTTAGCACTGTTTAAGGGCTAGTTTAAGTGTTCTAAGCTTGAGTACAACCAAGGTTGAGATTAGGGGTGAGTTATCAAAGTCGTAAAGTAGCATTTCGGGCCATACACTCCTTTAGGAGGAGTGTACGGCCGTACACATGGGTGTACGGCCGTACACCCCCTCATGGCCGCACACTCAAGATGGTGGGATACCCACCCCTATATATATGAGTAGACCTCACTTCCTTTATTCCTTTCTTCCCTTGGCTGCACACTACTCCCTTTTCTCTCAAGCTTACTCAACCGTGAACCCTCCAAGGCTTCAAAAACGTAAGTATTCCATCATTTAGCTTGTTATACTTGAAGGACCTCTTGGTTTAATCCTTGACTCTTCAAGTTTCACCATGTTCTTCATCCTTTGAAGGAGTACGGCCGCACACCTTCATAAGGTTGGCCGTACACACCTTAAAGGCACTCCAAAGTGAGAATTTGGCCACTATCAGCTAGTTGGACATGCTAAACCTTTGATCCTAGCCTTGATTCACCTTAAAGTCGACAACTTTAGCATGAACATGAAGGGTGAACGGCCGTACAGCCCTTGTACGGCCGCACACACCTCCTAGGGCCGTAAACCCACTTTGATGATCTTTATTGGCCTCAAACTTGCATTACAGCTAAGCATGGGACCTAGAACACTTCTTGGATGCTAGTTAGAACCTTGGAAACACCTCAAAAGCACACCTCTTCATGAGTGTACGACCGTACACTCATGGGCCGCACACCCATGGCCGTACACACCGTTAGGGTGGCCGTGCACCTCCCTCACTCAATCACATATGATTTAAACACTTAGTTCAAGTGTTTCCAAGTCCTTAGGGTGGTTTCCTATCATGTCTAGTCACGAAATACCCTAATATGAATCATATATATGTTATTACATGTTAAATAGGATCCAATTTTGTTCGAGGCTTCACTTGAGATTCGGCATCTCATATCGATCTTTCATACTAACCACTCACTCAAGGTGAGTTCATAACCCTACATTTTTCCGAGTTTTTTATGTTTTCAGGGGTGGAATACAAGCCAAACATAAATGATTTTATGAAATTTATACAAAAGGATTTCAATAAACTTAAAATGGATACAATAGATAGAAATATATAGTTCCTATACTTTTATAAAATATTTATATATTTTATCCCTTCTGTATTATGTTGAGCATAAGGGACGTTTTCAGCTTACAAGCTTAACCTCATAGTTTTCAGATTCATACAAGGTTATACATATACAAACACACAAACTATAATAGGTATAGTTTGGGAATTCATACAAGGTTATACATATACAAACACACAAACTATAATAGGTATAGTTTGGGAATTATACATATACAAACACACAAACTATAATAGGTATAGTTTTGGAATTCAAACAAGGTTATACATATACAAACACACAAACTATAGTAGGTATAGTTTGGGAATTCATACAACAGTTTACAAACTTATCCTTTATTTACCACAAGGGTTTTTCTGTATTATTACTTGTAAAGTCGTTAATCTAATTGGAGACACGTTCTTAGGCACTTACAAACTTAACTAAGTGGAGGACTACCCCTTATGATCAGAGTCTCCTCGAGGGAGAGCGTGATTTTTGTGTATAGATCTATACGGGACTAACTATCCCGCACCTTGCTGCTAGCTACAGTAGGACCGGCAGGTCTACGGGTGACAAAGTCATAAAGGATACTGGTGCTTGATTCGCGCCATATCAAGTTAATGTATGGTCATAAAACTCGAAAATAGATAAGTATAATTTACTTATGTAGTAATATACTATACATGAACAATGATTAATTGGCATAAGTATGGACAAATACATGGGTTCTTTATGAGAACTAAAACTGCTATACATAATGGTAATAACCTGGGTTTTCAACAGAACATTTCATACAGAGATTTTTCATACAAAACTTATCATACAATACATCTAGTAGTAATCCAATCATACAAACATTTTACTAAAGAAAATATTGGATTTTCTTGGAAACATACAAAACAATTTCACTGATTCATTAATAGGATTTTATTACAAAACATCGCTTATGAACTCACCAGCTTTATGCTGATACTCTTTCAAACTGCTTGTATTCTCAGGAAATCAGTAGACCGGTACCTCCTGGAGTTTTGAGGAGACGGAGCAATTAAAGTCATGTCTTTTTATTTTACTTACACTTTTGATGTATTCAAACAAGACTTAAACAGATGTAAACCTTTTTCATATGTGTATTCAATGTAATGGTTGTGTTTACTATGATTGCTATGATACAATTGTTGTGATACTATACATGACGTCATCCACCCCCGAACGTTTCTGTCGTTCCGGTTTGGGGGTGTGACAGTGGTGGGGTCCACCCGATGCTGGCCGTAAACGAGTGTACGGGCGTACACGGGTTTACGGTCATAAACTCACTTAGGCCAAAAACCAATGTTTTAACCGAAGGATAAATCGAGATTTCGTGAAGTTTTGGTTCCGACTCATATAAAAATTTAATTATATATAAAACTAGATGATTTTCTAAACCAAGAAGTTTGACGGAAACTTAATACATTTCAAATTTTATTAACGGAAATCGGTTAAATAAAAACGGAAAAAGTTTTGGGTTGTCACATCATCCCCCCGTTAGAAGGAATTTCGTCCCGAAATTCAACCACTGAATACAAATCATGGACTCGGAAATAGATGAGGGTATTTCTGTTTCATTGAATCTTCGCGCTCCCAAGTGAATTCAGGTCCCCGCTTGGCATTCCAGCGGACCTTCACTATCGGTATGCGGCTTTGTTTCGTTCGCTTGACTTCCCGATCCATGATTTCTACGGGTTCCTCTACGAAGTGTAAGCTGTCGTCTAGTTCGATCTCATCGAGGGGTATCACAAGTGTCTCATCGGACAAACACTTCTTTAGGTTTGACACGTGGAAGACGGGGTGTACGTTGCTAAGTTCTCGTGGTAGGCGAAGTTTGTATGCTACGGGACCGATCCTAGCGAGGATCTCGAATGGTCCTATGTATCTTGGATTTAGCTTTCCATAATTTCTGAAGCGTATCGTGCCCTTCCAGGGTGAGACCTTCAAAAGGACACGATCACCAACCTGGAACTCCAAGTGTTTTCGTCTCTTATCGGCGTAGCTCTTTTGTCTATCTCTTGAAACTTTTAGTCGTTCTCGGATTTGTACGATCTTTTCAGTAGTTTCTCGGATGATTTCTGGGCCTGTGAGGGTGCTATCGGGAACTTGACCCTTGATTAGCTGCGTGTCACCCGGCTCAGCCCAGCATAGAGGGGATCTACACTTACGGCCATAGATGGCTTCGAACGGCGCAACCTTGATGCTGGTATGGTAACTTTTGTTGTAGGAAAATTCGACCAAGGGCAAATGAGTGTCCCACGAAATGCCAAAGTCGATGACGCAGGCTCTCAACATATCTTCCAATGTTTGAATGGTTCTCTCACTCTGCCCATCTGTCTGTGGATGGTAAGTTGTGCTCATATCTAGCTTAGTTCTAAGAGCCTTCTGTAGTAACGTGCTATCTCGATCGGAGATAATGGATACAGGTACACCATGCAGGCGGACTATATCTCGAATGTAGATTCGTGTCAGTCTCTCCATTTTAAAGTTTTCCTTGATTAGCAGGAAGTGGGCGGATTTAGTTAGTCGATCGACAATTACCCAGATGGCATCGTGCCCACTCGGAGACTTGGGCAACTTAGTGATGAAATCCATAGTAATCCTTTCCCACTTCCACTCGGGTATTTCTGGCTGCTGGAGTAGACCTGAGGGATTTTGATATTCCACATTCACCTTGGCGCAAGTCAGGCACTTGCCCACGAAGGTGGCGATCTCTGCTTTCATGTTCGGCCACCAATCGAGTTGTTTGAGATCTAGATACATCTTATCTGAACCTAGGTGAACGGAGTATCTAGTTTTGTGATCTTCGTTCATGACAACCTCCCTGTAAACGCCGTACTTTGGGGTCCAGATCCGGTCCATGAAATAGTAAACTCCGTCTCCCTTGACCTCTATGTTCTTTTCCATTCCTCTCAAGGCTTGATCCGACATGTTCTCTGGTTTTAAGGCTTCCAGCTGATCCTCTCTAGTTTGAGCGGATAATTGAGAATGAATGGTCATTGTCAGTGCCTTCACTCTACGACCTGAATATTCTTTTTGGATGAGGGCATCCGCTACTACATTGGCCTTGCCGGGATGATAGTGTATTTTGCACTCGTAATCACTGAGTAGCTCTACCCATCGTCGATGTCTCATGTTCAACTCTTTCTGATCGAAGATATGTTGTAGGCTCTTATAGTCGGTGAAGACAGTCCACTTGGTTCCATAGAGATAATGTCTCCAAATCTTTAACGCAAAGACCACTGCTACCAACTCTAGATCGTGAGTTGTGTAATTGACTTCGTGTGTTTTCAGCTGTCTCGAGGCATAAGCAATAACCTTTCCTCGCTGCATAAGCACACAGCCTAGGCCCTGAATGGATGCATCACAGTAGACAACGAAATCCTCCGTCCCTTCGGGCAGGGACAAGATAGGTGCGCTGCATAGGGCCTACTTCAATGTTTGAAATGCAGTGTTTTGCTTTTCTCCCCAACTAAAGGTTACACCTTTCTGTGTCAGGGTGGTTAAAGGCTTAGCAATTCTGGAGAAATTCTGGATAAATTTGCGATGGTAGCCAGCGAGACCCAAGAATTGACGGATTTCTGTGGGTGTCTTCGGTGCTGACCAATTCTCAATCGCTTTGATCTTGGAAGGGTCCACGTGTATGCCTTCCTCGCTAACCACGTGACCAAGGAAGGTTACTTTTTTGATCCAGAATTCGCACTTTGAAAACTTTGCATAGAGTTTCTCTGCCCTTAGTGTTTCTAACACTAGTCTCAAGTGTTGTCTATGGTCTTCCTCACTTCGAGAGTAGACAAGTATATCATCAATGAACACAATTACAAACTTTTCTAGGAAAGGGTGGCACACCCAATTCATCAGATCCATGAATACCGCCGGTGCGTTGGTTAGACCAAAGGGCATAACTACAAACTCGTAGTGACCATAGCGAGTTTGGAATGTTGTCTTAGGAACATCACTCTCATGAACTCGCAACTGATGGTACCCTGATCTTAGGTCTATTTTGAGAAGTAACTGGCTCCCTGAAGTTGATCGAAAAGGTCGTTGATTCTGGGTAAGGGATAACAGTTCTTGATGGTAAGCTTGTTCAGTTCTCGATAATCAATGCACATCCGAAACGATCCATCCTTCTTTTTCATGAATAAGATCGGGGCTCCCCAGGGTGAGGAACTTGGTCTGATGAATCCCTTGCTAAGCTACTCATTGAGCTAGCTGGATAACTCTTGCATTTCTGTCGGTGCTAGACGGTATGGGGATTTAGCTACAGGAGTAGCTCCGGGAATTAAGTTGATACGGAATTCGACTTGGCGCTCCGGAGGGATTCCTGGGAGATCTTCAGGGAAGACATCAGGAAAGTTGCAGACTTCAGGGATGCTCTCGAGGTCCTTAACTTCCTACTTTTCGCTAACGACATGTGCTCTCCTTTCGCATATATTTATGGGCTTGGATGCATGAGATGATATGATGGTTTGAGCTGAGTTTATCGCCGTAAACTATGAGAGTTTCGCCCGAGGGCAGATTGAGACGGATGGATTTTTCGTAACAAAGGATCTCGGCACGATTGGGACTCAACCAATCCATACCAATGATAACGTCGAAGCTCTTTATGGACATTGGCATAAGGTCGATGGGGAAGGAATGATGGTTTAGGGTAACGGTACAACCTATGAATATGTCGTTAGTGCTCTCTTTCTTTCCGTTAGCCATCTCAACGGTAAATGTTTCGGTTAAAGGCTGGGATTTATGTTTGAGTAGAAGTTTAAATGCATGACTAACAAAACTTCTCTCCGCACCAGAATCGAAAAGAATGCATGCATAAGAGTTGTGGAGGAGGAACGTACCCGTAACAACTGTGGTATCAGCAACTGCCTCCTCCTGACCCATCGTCAGCACCTTCCCTGTGTTACCACCTGTTCTTGCCTTGGGGCAATATCTTTTGAAGTGCCCAACCTCCCCACAGCCATAACAGGCTTTTCCCACGCCTGCTTCAGTAGCCTGGTTGGTCGGTTGAGCTGGTGTCTTGCAGAATCGCGTCGTATGCTCCTTTCTGCCACATTTGTTGCATTGCATTTCTCTACAAACTCCTAAATGATGGAAGTTGCATTTGTTGCACAAAGGCACGTTTCCAGCATAGCGGCTGGGAGTTGTTGGAGTAGTGGGAACAACAGCAGGAGTAGTAGCAGCGTGGACTGTCAATGTTTGTTGTTTCTTGGAGGGCTCCTGCGAAGACTGGCCCTTACGATTGTTCCAGATTTATTCTTCCCACCACTCTCTTTTGGTGGTTCGGGAGCGGCTGTTACATCATCCAGATCAACCCCGTGATCTATCAGGGTCTGCGCCAGGCACTTGGCGCTGTCAAATGTGGTAGGTTTAGCAGCCAAGACATTTCCTTGTGTTGGGGGCGTCAATCCCCAAATGTATCTCTCTATTTTCTTGCTTTCCGGGTGACAATCGCTGGCCAGATAAGAGCCAGATCGCAAAATCTAACTGTGTAAGCGGCAATGTCGGAACCCTTCATCTTCAGGTTCCTGAGGTCGTGCTCTAACTTTTGCATCTCGCCCCTTGGGCAGTACTCAGCAAGCATGAGTTCTTTTTATGCTTTCCTAATCCATGTCATTTGCTATCGGCAGGGTTAGGGATTTGACTCGACCATTCAACCAGGTCAGTGCTCTGTCGGTGAAGGTGCAGGCGGCGAAGTTCACCTTGTTGGCCTTAGAACAAGCGCAAATCTCGAAGATGGATTCGATCTTCTCGAACCATCGGGTTAAGGCAATGACTCCTCCGTTGCCGTCGAAGGGTTTGAGTTTCTCATTCATGAAGTCCTTATAGGAACACTCCTTTTGATGTCCCTGATCGCCGAGATTCTGGGGATGAGTACCACCTCCGGATCCGCTAGCCCCATCGGGTTTTATTTGCGCCATTACTGCAGTCACGGTGGCTGTAACTGTTGCCTGGAACATGGCAGGATCGAACTGAGGAGGTGGTGGCGGCGGAGGATCGTTGTTCTTTCTGTTGGGTCTCTTTCTGGGAGGCATCTTTTTCTAGAAAAATAATCAGGAAGAAGAGGATGGTAATTCCCCTAGATCTTAAATCAAGAGATATGAAACAAGATATATCTCATCCTGATAGATAAAGTGTTCTACTAAGCGATAAACAGAGAATGGTTACTAATGCAAGTAAACTATTGCTAGTAAGAAATAAGTAGCAACACTTGGAATGAATCTCTATACTGTATTCGGCTCTAACTAAAACACTCCTATAGTATTTTACGTTGTATGCTCTGTTTTATCGATATCTTGATATATAAAGTTTGGTAAGTTTTAGGCTTGCTGCAACACCACGAGCACTCCCAGACACATGTTGGTTATGTCTCAAATAAATATAGTTGATCAGCCTATATTAATCCCAGACATGATTACATAAGTATCCAGGTTTAACCGCATTGTCCAACATCCAAATACTTTTGTTTTGTTCTACTCATGATATTGTTTCTGGTACTTATGTATACTTGTATACTTCTTATAAAATACTTATATTTTAAAAGTATACTTTTAGTTCAGAGCACTTTGGCCCCTTAGTGTTTATAGTTGTATACCATGTAAGGTTCGGTATACTTAGTTCACTATAAACAAGAGCTCTGATACCAATCTGTCACACCCCCAAACCGGAACGGCGGAAACGTTCGGGGGTGGATGATGTCGTGTATAGTATCACAACCATTGCATTACAGTAATCAAAGTAAACACAACCATTATATTAATTAAGTAAAATATTTACATCGGTTTTATTCATGTTTATACACCTCAAAAGTATAACAATAGTAAAAGACGAAACTTTATACGCTCCGTCTTCTCAAAACTCCAGGAGGTACTTGTCTACTGATTTCCTGAGAATACAAGCAGTTTTGAAAGAGTATCAACATAAAGCTGGTGAGTTCATAAGCATGTTTTTGAGAGGAAAATCGGTTAATGAATCAATGAATGTATTCGTATGCTTCCAAGAAAATCCATTATTTTCTAACATGTGTATTTTGTTACTGAATCTCATATAGTAATAGTTCATATGTCTAGTTACCATTGAATGTGTTGTGCATTGTTTGATTGAATAAGAAACCTCTTTTTACATGAAAAACTCTGGTTATCACCAGTATGTATAGTAAGTTCGGGAAGCTCTGAAAACTTTAATATGTATAGTAGTTCTATTACTTTATAATAAAACTAATTTAAAGCTTATTACCCTTCATACATTAATCGTATATTCTTAGTACCAATTTCATGAGTTGTTATAACCATACTTGACCATTGAATTGCCTGAACGACGTTCTTCAGGTGTCGGAATCGAAATGACTTTGTCACCCAGGCCTGTCGGCCTAACCGTAGCTAGCAGTTATGGTGCGGGATTGTCAATCCCGTATAGATCTATACACAAACTCACGTTCTCCCTCCAGGAGACTCTGGTTATAATCTCAGGGCTTTTGTTAGTACTTTAAGTAAGTACGCGAAGAATGCTCACTCATAAAATGCTATACTAATGATTACATGTAGAATAAAATGAATCCATTGAATTTAACTTGTTGTATATATATCTCATAAACTACACATTATATAGTTTATATATTTGATTGCATTGAATCTATGTTTTGTACATTGATATGTTAGTTGTTCCATAAACTATACCCATTATAGTTTATATGTTCATTCATGCATTCAATTCATGTTTTACATTGAAAGTTCTGTGATTATGATGAAAACTTCCCTTATGCTCTGCATAATACAAAAGGGATAAAATATCTATATATTTTATAAAAGTATAGAAACTGTATGATTGTATCAATTGCATCTGTTTTAAGTTTTTTGAAATCCTTTTTGTATAAGTTTCACAAAATCATTTATGTTTGGCTTGTATTCCCCCCTGAAAACGTTAAAAAAAAAAACAGTAAATGCATAGTGGTATGAACTCGCAATTAGTTGTGTACAAGCGTCGAATCAACGAACTTGAATGAACACCCTCGAGTTGTAGTGTGTGGCATTTAACAGAATCCTAATAACAATTAAATTCATATATGTATCTAAATTAGCGATTTCGATGGATAAAGTGTTAGAAAAACACTTGCTCTTGGCTAAGGAATGTTACCGGGACTTGATTGAATCGAGGAAAGTGGGTCTCCAGTCTAAAGCACCACTTAGGAAGTGCGTACGGTCGTGAATGGGGTTTACGGCCGTGAAGGGAGTTTACGGCCATAAACTCCTCTCGAAGGGTGTACGGCCTTTGAAGGTTTGAAGGGTGTACGGCCGTGAACTGGTGTACGGTGAATTAAGATTTGCAGACTTGAAGGGTGTACGGCCGTACACTCAAGAATAAGGATGCCGGATTTCGATGAAAAACGTGTTCTAGATACTCCAAATCAACTTCCAATGATGATTCTCGATGATTTTCGGAAGAATACGGGTGTTTTTGAGGTGTACGGTTGAGAGTTTAGAGAGAGAAGAGAGAGTGCCCGGCCAGAAAAGTGTAAATGAGGGGTAGGGTCTCGTATTTATAAGGGTTTTCGAGGTCGGTGGTGGGGTCCACCCGATGCTGGCCGTAAACGAGTGTACGGCCGTACACGGGTTTACGGCCGTAAACTCACTTAGGCCGAAAACCAATGTTTTGACCGAAGGATAAATCAAGATTTCGTGAAGTTTTGGTTCCGACTTATATAAAAATTTAATTATATATAAAACTAGATGATTTTCTAAACCAAAAAGTTTGACGGAAACTTAATAAAATTCAAATTTTATTAACGGAAATCGGTTAAATAAAAACGGAAAAAGTTTCACGTTGTCACAGCCATAACTATAATTAGTATGTACTTGACCCAAGAGTAGCATGGTCCATTTCGGGTTGTATATCACCAGGATAATTTGATAGGATGGATATTTGAGTTAGAGGTTATTTATGATTTACTAATATATTATAAGTATAATATATTAATGGGGAAATCATATTATTTAATTAGTATTGATCAAGAATTAATTTGGAATTAATTTAGTGATCAAAAGAGACTAATTAAATTAACGGTGACTGCTTATGTAAATCAATGATATATACACACACAGATATATATATATATATATATATATATATATATATATATATATATATATATATATATATATATATATATATATATATATATATATTTGGGCTATTGATCCATGACGGGCTAAGTTTATGTCAGTATCCATGAAGAGTTTACCCATGACTCTTGGATTCCTACATTGTATATATGACACCCCTTAGCATAAAATTGGTGACATTAGTGATCTTAGAGATACTATAACTGATTTTGTGTGCTCCATAATCTCTCTCAAAGTCCTCCTTTGTTCATGGTGTGTTGTGAACCGTTTGAGGCATCACACTTGGGGTGCTAAGTTCTTAAAGGCCAAAATTCAACAAGCTACAACAAAGAGGTAATCATCTAATCTATTTTATGATTCAAATGCCTAATTGTATGCTAGTTGTAGGCTTCATGCTTTGGAAATTTTATTGCATTTTGAACTAGAGAAAACTTAGATCTAAAGCATTTAGGGTTGTATATGCATCATAGGATGTTGTAGTACATAAAACCCAACAATTCCAACTAAACTTACTCTTCATTCCATAATGAAGTTATAATCCAATTATAATTCATAATTATCTATATTTTTTTAGAAATCAAAATCCTATGTAGCTCTTTACATTAAGATTTTATTCTAAACTAATTATCTCATATACATTCCCTTATTTCTTCTTAAGTACTTTTAGAATGTTCTCATAGTCATCTAGTGACTTAACCATGTATTCAATTTTGTATCTCATGATATGACATAAATGATGGATTCATTTGCCAAGAAAATAAAATATAAATCATTTCATCTAGCTCAAAACTATGTGTTAGATCCATCTGAGACAAACTCAAAAATGGTGTCATGTGACAATGTCAATAATCTTCCAAAGGAATCTTGTATCCTGACCTCTTTCAAGATATTGTCATTTCATGCAAAAAAAAAAAAAAAAAAAAAAAAAAAAAAACTTTAACATTCATCTTTATCTATCTCTTATAGATTTTACATTCCAAGAATGTATCTTGTCATTCCTAAGTCTTTCATATTAGAAATACTTTCTGAGTCAATGTGAAAACCACCTTGCATAGTCAGAATGTCATTTCAAATGATTAAGTATGTCTCTTTCACACAAGATTAGGAATATCACTATCCTCCCACTAGTTCTTAGTAAACACACACACGTTCTTTTCATTTCGATATAAAAACATACCTTATATCGTTATATTAAAATGACTATTCCAACCTTTAGATGTTTGCTTTATATCCACAAGTGGATCTTAAGCGTTACACATTTGGTTAGGATAACATGGATTAAGAAAACCTCCAGGCTAAGCTATATAGATATCTTCTAGTAGATGTCTATTAAGAAAAGCGGTCTTTCTTGAAATCTTTTTTCCATATCTCATATTAAGAATATGAAGTTATAGTAAATAATATCCTTGTTGATCTAATCATAGCTACTTGTGAAAAGGTTTGATCATAGTCAATGTCATGAGTATGATAAGGACCATAGTCAATGACATGAGTATGAGAAAATCCTTATATAACAAGTATTACGAAATGTGTATATATTCTTTCTAGAAGAATCTGTTACTCCTTCTAGCCTTGCTATAGAGAGGAAGATTAATCAAGCTCATACTTGATTATTAAACATGGATTACATCTTAATGTTCATGACTCTAAGTCCTTTGTCAGATCCAAGATCTGATAGAACATTTTGATAGTTGATGGTTTAATTAGAAACCATCAAGAACTCATCTATGAGAGATTCCACATTTCTCAAGTCATAGATGATTTCTACCATTATTATGAATAATTTGTGTTTATGAATAGTTACTATTCATGTTCAACAATTCCTTGTTGAAACTAGTGCCAACAATTGTTACATTAGGCTATGGTTCTTGAACTACTTCAACTTCCATGTGCCTCCCACTTGCTTTGTCATCAGAAGCTTGCTTTCTGCTAACTCAACTTTCAGAGGAATAAAGGAACTTATTCTTGGTGGGTTTGTATATAATAATCTAAATGCCCTTTTAGAATATTCTACAATTATGTAATTAGTTGGTGTTTGTATTCTAGATACAAGTAATAGTGATTGAAGTATAATCCTGAAAAGGTTAAAAGAAAGACATTTCTACCGATTAGAAAGTAAACTATATCAAGTAAAGTTTAATTCACCATTTATCATCACGAACGCTTTAGATGGTACTTCTGGGTTGTATCTTGTGCTATCATAGACATTCATTAGAAAGGAAGTCATACACCAAAGTGTATAGTTCTTAATAATTATTTTCTTTACACTTTAGTGAAAATATTATTAGGAATCTTTTATATATAAATAAGATTCACATATGTCAAATAAACTACATTATTTGCCTTCAAAGTTCCCTTTTCGAAGTTGGAATATGTGGATTTCATTTATACAATAAAGATAACAATGTCATGGATAAGTTTGATTTAAAACAAGTTTAAGTCAAAAGTGCTTGCATATAGAACTTAATTTTATAAAATGTTGATATTTACTTTGTAATTCTATTTAGAGATCTAGTCTCAGAAATAGAAGTCAGCCATTTCAGAATATGAGTATTATCATTATGAAAAACGATCTACTAAATAATCAAACATTTAAACAAATAACTAAGACATAAATATTTAGACATGCTAAATTTAAAACATTCATTGTTCCATAACAAACATTGTTTTATATTACAAGCAATTTATGTTCTAAGCATAAATAATAAACTAAACTTCGAGAGTGTAGTTCCAACTTGCTTGTGCTCAGCTAGTTACTCTTCTGTAAATATTTGCAATCAAGTTACGAATATTAGATTAACATTCAAGTACCAAGTACTTGAGTGTTACACGAAAAGTATGAGTTCTATCCAGTAGATACCTGAAGTACTAGTCTCTTTTAGACTTTCTTTCTAGATAAGAGGAGCAATTCCTCTACTAGTGTCTAGTTTCTTCACAAAAGAAACAAGATCCATCTATGTGGGCATTAATGGATTTCTTGGGCTTAAAGGTGTTTATTCCATAAAACATAGGCCTTTAGATCATACAAGGTGACTCTTTTAGCCTTGCACTATTCCAACAAAATATCACTATATTTATTGGAATATTGCTTAACCTGTTATATATATATATATATATATAAATATATATATATATATATATATATATATATATATATATATATATATATATATATATTA
Source organism: Lactuca virosa (assembly GCF_052849685.1). Taxonomy (NCBI): domain Eukaryota; kingdom Viridiplantae; phylum Streptophyta; class Magnoliopsida; order Asterales; family Asteraceae; genus Lactuca; species Lactuca virosa. The sequence continues at coordinate 268,571,403 of NC_136434.1, forward strand.
TCCAAAACGTCCTAGAAGTCATGAATAATTGTTCCTAGTATGATGTTAGAAGCATCTTGAGCATCACTGTGATGCATTTGCTAGGTATCATATTCAGGTCTATTGCTCAAACATTTTGTTTAGGAATAGGTCCTTTAAGTGTATACAATTTCACATCTCTCACGAGATTGTCTCTTTAGACATGAACCTATTCATTGAAGTTGTATCTATTGAACGTTATTGTTTCATTAAGTCATTTAAAGAGAAATGATAATTCATGGTTATGAGAGTGGATTATCTATCTACAAAATTTTAACAAAATTCATTTATTATTTTCAATATTTAATCTTTAATAATTAATACCCCTTTTTGTTTCTAAAAATATTAAATATCAAAGTCTAGTATCCAAGTTGCAAAACAAATAAATGGTTAGGTATCCTTTATCCCATTCATCCGAATTCAACCCAGTAGATATCGATTATCAATTATATCTTACCATATAATTCCTAGATTTATGGGATCGCTAATAACAAATTTAATTGAACATGTTTGATCCCATCTATGCCTCGGAACTCTCTTGCTTAGGTATCTGTTATCACAAGAGATTTCCGATCAACTCATCCAATTTGAAAAACTTGTGTAATCGACCTATAACTTGGTTATAGAATTCGCGAAAACACCCCGGCCATCAAAAGATAACAATAAGCACTTACGTATCCTTTATCCCACCACTGCATACAAGAGACGTGAGAGTGTTCTTTAAAAAGGATTGCATTAATTTGAGGTTTGTAAGGGGTCTTTGATGTTTTTATAATTCTAGTATAAAAAACATGTTATATCATGGTTATTGCATGCATTCAATAAACCATGGTATACCCTTTTAAAAATCTTATTTTATGAAGAAAAAAAATCACAATTTAACAATGTTCCTTTTATAAAACCCGGTTTCATAAAATTGATGCGATCAAACTTTAATAGCTAGTATTAAGTCGATGTTTGAGCGCTTTAGAACATTTGTAAACCTTTTAATAAAACTTTCTTTTATAAAATAAGGTTTGGAGTTTGATAAGTTTATAAAATCTCAATTTTAAACTTATACAATTATAATCCCGAAATTTTATCGGTTACTAGTTTTAACAATAAAGCTTGTTTTATTGTATTTTTTAGCATCTTATGTTAAAAGGTAAATATCATTAAAACCAAACTCCTTGTGATGTTTATTTATGTTCAAATATTATTTTGCATCTGAAAATTTAATTTATCAACCATAACATAATAATAATATCATAAACATAAAACACCACAAGCATGCATAACAATTATAACATATGTGCATAAACCAAACCATTAAATAGTAATAATTTTGTGAGCCATCACAAAATTATCAAGTCCATTTCTAAAGGGACATAAGAGACTTTTATCTTGTAAAGTCTTCATGTGCTCCCACTTTCTTCAACACCTTGTAGCAAGTTTATAAAAATAATTTTATAAAGTTTGAGAAACTTTAATAAAATCAACTTTATAAACTTTTGATCTTTAAAATGGCCACCATCTTCATTCTTGTTACATTTTATAAAAATAAACTATTTCTAAAACTAATCTATTACTTACAAAAATTAACAAAAGAAAACTATCTATTTAATTATTACATATCATATGAATAAATAAATAGCTACAAACATTTTAAATAAATCAACACATGCAACAACAAAAAGGCCCATATTAAGTTTATGCACATCATATATATATATATATATATATATATATATATATATATACACTCAAAAATATATAAAACAACTCATATATATATATATATATATATATATATATATATATATATATATATATATATATATATATATATATATATATATGTTCACCATTTCCATTCTCTTCGAATCTAAGCACATTTGGTCAGAGCCTGGATGGATGAGACACTTTTATCCGTGAGCTTCGTCCAAGACTATACTCTACTTTTTACTGTACTTAGGCATACAGATTTGGTTCATAAATTATTGTGACATGTCATCCCTAAGCTTGACTTATTTTTCCATTCTTCATAGAGCTTCACTCACGAAGCTTTTCTCTCTAAGAGTCTCAAGTCAAAGTTCTCGAATTGGAGATGTAGGGTTTGAATGGATACTTGTAGTTAATGTGTGTACTTAGCGGGGTTCAATGTGTTCCTTTTATTTCAAGACATCTGATACTAAGTTAGTCTCGTTACAGTGTTAACGAATTTCACACATCATGATGGTATTGAATTTTACATTCGTAACTACTCAACAACTCAACTCATCATTTCTACATCATGTTGAATTCTTTTTGTATGAAGAAGGTTTGGATACTTTCTATTGTCTACAGAGATGGCGTCATTGGTATTGTTTAGGTAAAGTCTTTAACTTTTCAAGGCAAGACTAAAGTTACCAGATCACGTTCATGGGTAGCATAGTTGTTTTTTAGTACCTTGAGTTTTAAGAAGGCATTGACAAAAACCTTGTATCAATTCATCTATATGCACATCAATACGTAACATGACGTAGAATATGAATAAGTTGTCTGTTATTTTCAGAAAGGTAGGATTGGTGTGCTACCTAATAGTTGTTCCAACTTCTGGAATGCAATTTCTTGCTTATTTTCCGTTGGAGTTTGTTTCCTGTTGGTGTCAGTACAATTGTCATGTGATTGTATTGATGGTGGATGATCACTCGTTGATTTTTCTATGAAACATTACTTTGTCTCGTTACAATTGGTTCAAGGAGAAATGAGTCGTATGAAATTATTATTGTAATTATAAGCGATAGTATTACCATTGTTCTAGACGTGTAGAATTGACGTAGGTTCGCCCAAGGATGACTCTGAAATGAGTATTATGTGTAGTAAATTTCTCCAATACTATAAAGGGCGGAATTTCCGCTTGGGACGAGTGAAAGGAAAGTATCAAGTATTTAGGGATAAATTGTGCAATTTCACGAAGTAAATGTTGCAGAGAAATTTGACCACTACTCCATGTTTTAACCATATCTTGAGTTCTGAACTTTCTAATTTATTTGAATCGAGATATTTTGGAAACTAGACAAGATTTCTAACAACTTTCATATTTCACGCTTTTATCGATTCTACTATTTTTCTCCTTTAAAAAGGTCACAAAAGACGAAGGGTAAGTGTAGGCATTCATTTTTTGAACTTGGATGATTCAAACATAAGTCGAATTGTTCACAACAGAAAGAATGGATTGTTTGAATACCTAGGCCGGATTCGAAATAATTCGTGAATGCACATATTTTTCACAGTATCCATAAGTGTCCAATAGGGGTATTCATAGAATATCATAACTGAGTAATTACTATTATAAGATAAACATCGGATATGATTTATGTTTACAAGAGTTAGAATTTCATGAGGATTTGAAGAAAATATGTGTCATTTGTCAAATATTTGTAAAGCGTTCACCAAAATTTTCGAGTGTTCTTAAGCATTTCGAACTACGATCTTCTTTAAATTTTAAAGAATCCAATCATTTTAGTCTATCAACAACAGAATCCAAGGGTTAATTGTGCATCGGTCTAACCATAGTTAAACATAAGTGATCAGTCTACATTAAGTTGTGGTTTGTCTCATGTACAACCAACTTAGCTAGGCCTAAAACGTTGTGTTGTATTAGTATTTGAGGGTTTGAGTTTTTATATATATATATATATATATATATATATATATATATATATAGGTTAAGGAATATACCTAACCTAAGAGATTAAGCCCTAGCCTACAGTCGTGCTTTCCTAAGAAATTACTAGTTCGCTATAAAATTGATCTGATTGACCAACTTTTATAAATTCGTAGTTTTCTGTCAAATGTATAAAAATAGTTGAGTTTAAAAAGTATATTTGGACTCATTTAGAAATATCGATTGTTCAATTCCAAAATACCAAATTTGAAATATATATATATATATATATATATATATATATATATATATATATATATATATATATATATATATATATATATATATATATATATATATATATATATATATATATATATATATATATATATATATATAAGTGAGTCAGAATTATATCCAAATTTATGGTTCCTGTGACCAAAATGCATTTTATATAAGAATTTTGAATACCAAATTATTAAAAATAAAGACATGTCACACTTTATGAAAACCTAAAATAACCAACTTTGCTCTTGAAATTTCGTACAAACAATTGTATAATTTATATGTAAAACTCATAAGTTTCGAGTGTATAAACTCTGTATGATCATTTCGTAGTATTAATTAAGTGTTATCTTACTTAGTTTGGGAACCGCCACTTAACCAGTAGGGCAAACTCCTCCGGCGTAGACATAGTATTTTTGTAAAAAAAACAAAGGGGTTTATATAAATAACTTGCTAAATATAAGTTAATAAACCTTAGCCAGTTGTGTCATGTTGTTAATTAAGTGTTACATGACATAATTTATGGTATTGACACTGATAGTTTCATTTTATTTACTTCTTTTTATAGTTTATTTTAACATACTTTACTTTATTTTTAGTTAATCTTTATGCATATTTTCATTTTCGTTATTTTATATCTATACTGGTACTTTCTCGTTTTTGAGCTTTATTGCAGATACTTAGAGAAATGGAGCAGAGCATGGAGGGAGATTCGGAAGACAAAAAGAGTTCGAGCGGATGATCGGGATTATTGGAGCTTATCAAATATAGTTGGATTGAAGTATAATGTCATTGGAGCTTTCATTAAAGGTTATATGGAGGAAACCTGGGCGTTCGATTATTGGAAGATGAAGATTTTTGAATTATGGATTCTTGGTTATGATTATTTAATTTTGGCTTTCGATGATGATAAGAAGAAGATGGGCCTATTTTGGACTATCTGATGTAGGAAATGGGCTCATAAAATCATTCAACAAAGTCAAGACTAGAAGACAAAGAGAACCAAAGAGGATAGGGGGCAACAAAAGCTATTCTCGATCAACACACCTCACGACGCTGCGTGAGATTTTACACAACATCTCACGCAATCATGTGGCTTCTGCAGGGGTATTTTTGGATTTTTCATGTTTATTGGTTGTTTGAGGGTAGGTTAGTGGGGTATTTTGAGGCATTCTTAGAGCAGATTTTTGCGGACTTTCTCTGGAGTTTTTGAGCTTTGAAGACACATGAACAACACTTGAAGAGTAGGATTCTCATCTTGTTTTCTTGGAGTAATGTGTGGTATTTCTAAAGCCATTTCCTTTTTTTAATCTTAGCTATGTTAGGCTAATTTAATTTTGGTTGACTTGGATGTAATTGCTTAAATGACTTGGTTATTTTGAAGAACACCATGAACTTGTGTTGACTATTTATGATTATGTTTTTCATAAAAACTCCCTTCATGTTTATTTATCTCTAGTCATGAATCTTGATATATGAATGCTATTTTTGTTCATTAAATTCTTGGCTAAGTAATGGGTCTTCAATTTAACAAGAAACAATTAGTTTAAATGTTTTTTATCATATAATTTAGACTAAGGAAATATTTTCTCCATAGTCATAATGAAAGCAATGGATTACTCTTTGAATTTGGTGAATTTTAAAGCCTAATTCAAATTGATTTTCACAAAATTACATGCTTCATTAGTTTGCTGAATTTGATTTAGGAAATGTGTTATGAGCTTCTCTAGCCATTTCAATACAAAAGAAGAGTTGAAGCAAGTTATGCTTATAAATTGTTATAGCCAAGTTAGGTTATAAACACAAGTATTGCACCTTGGCATTCTCATGATTATTTAATCAAGTGTTCAAGTAATTAAAGTCCAATGTCAACCATACTTCTCTCATTGATTTAAAATCAAAATCTTCTACTTGTTTATTTACATTTTCAAAACCGTAGTGTAAACTTAGTCTTCTTAAAACCTCAAAATATTAACCCCCCCCCCCCCATTTTACTTTTATTCTTGTTTTATAAGTTATTTAACAAATAAATTTTCATAGAAGTAAGAAATTGAACCGATATTCGTGGATATGATCCCTTTACCATTATACGCTATTTTGTGTGCAATATTAAGGGTATTGATTTTTGTTGGCCTCAAAAACCACTAGAAACTTAACATTTTGAGTCACAAACTATCGCACTACATACAATCTCTTTCAACTAGTATAAGTGAAGAAAAACCCTCTATGAACCCATATTGATTCCATACGGTAACAAAACAAATTTGGCATATATAATGAGCTCATTGCCGAACTACGACATGAGGCCTTTGTACCAGGAAAAAAGGGGTGTGCTAAAAGTTCCACACCAATGCTTTATCAACTTCGTGGAGTAAATAATATAGAAACGTCAACGATCGACTTGACTCGTCTCGTCAGACGATGGTTGTAGTTAACAATATGTGGGTGGGATGTCTACCAGTATAGATCAGTTTCGTCAAACTATACATGACGTTTGGACTTTCACTAAAACATTCGGTCTTATATTCACAATAACATAGCCCATATAGCTTAGGAAATGATCCTAGCTTCTATGGCTTTTAGAAACAAATATAGCTCATATAGAAAGTCTCGTGTGTGTTGGATCCTAAAAATGTGTCTAGGCATCCTAATTTTAAACTTTCTGTTATAAGATTTTTGGAATACATATAATTTTTCTATTTAGGAATAATCTTTGATTGAAGTCTTTTACTAGTTGAGATTCATGAAACTTAACAAATTTCCAATTTTTTTGTCTGCTATGATAAAATTTGGGCAGCATAACGACTGCTTTTATAATTATTTTCAGGTTTCAACCAACGTGAAACCAACAATTCCCCTCATATTCGATAAGTTGCATAATTGATACATTACATAATTTCTTAGAATACGATTCTCAAAATCCGGAAATTGATTATGAAATCATATATGACAAATTTCATAATTTAGTAAAAATGATTTATGTAATTATAAAAATATATTAAAATCGTTTTTATGTTCATTTTTGAAAAACTTCATAGAATATATAATTATTAGTTGATTTTTGTTATTATTCAACTAAGTATCAAATAATTGCTCAAACTTCGTTTTTCAACCAATTTAGGCAATGTACTTTAATATTATACATTTTTAGTTTGAAAAACATCTAAATTATATATAATGCCATTTTATACATCTTTGACATATTCAGTACTAATATTTAACAAGGATCTTAATTTTAATAAATCATAGAATGTACTTGCATTCTTATATCGACCTATTTATAATCTTATGATTTTTCTTAATATTAATGTTAATATTTCACAACAAGGTATAACTATAGTATCTTTTAGCAATATACTTTAACTTATATGATTTATTAATGATTTATAACAATTTATATTGCTAATTTCATAAAATTTGACCAATAAAAAGTACGATGAAATATAACGTATAAAAAATTGAAAATTATCAAAACTACATTAAACATGCATGTATTCTCCCCCAAATATGAAAACCGTAAGAGATGGGTCGTAGAAACTCACCCTTAAATTGTGAGTTCGAATTTGGTTTGTTTTTGTGAAGCTTGACATCAGAAACCACAACTTGAGACCTTTTTGAGCTAAAACAACCACCATGACTATTTTGATCAAATTAAAAGGGAAAATGGGTTTTTTTCATAATTTTATTAACCAAAAGGAGCTATTTTTGATCAATCTATACAAATGGAGGTTGTGTTGGTATTACTTAACAGTTGCAGGGGATGAATTGATTGACTAGTTCAAATAAACGGGTTGTTTAAGAAAAATTAACACAAACAAAAAAGAGGGCGTGATCCATTTATTGGCCCTTGTATGATCAAGAAGGAAAAAGAAAGCACTATTATGCTTTAGGCGTCGAGGAGAGGAACACGAAGACATAAAAAATGATGGATGTGGCTTCGAGATCTCTGGAATGTGGGTGAAAAACGGAAGCACCTCCAGTGCTTGATTGGTTCGAAGAAAGAAGAAAACAAAGAAGCAACATGTGGCTCGATGGTGGCAGATCAGTTGCAAAGAGGAGGGGGAAAAAGCACCACCGGTGCTTAGATCGATTGAAGAAGGGAGAAGGAAGGAAGTAGTGGAGCTGCCATCGACTGCCACAACTAGGGGGCTGCTCCAGTAACCTACTTGGCTACTCTTCCTTATCGTTAGTAGAAAACACGTATGGAGGAGGAGTATTGGTTTAATCGTCGGGGAGGATGGGGAAAACAGGGTTGTTGCCCCTCTTGATCTCGTCAGAGATCAACTCCACCTCCAGTGGAGTATCTTGGCAGCAATCGAATAAAAAATGAATGAAAAAGAGAAGAGGTTGATGGCCTTTTGTTGTTCTTCACAACAATGAAGGGGAAAAGCAAAAGAAATAAGAAATTTTTTTCTTTTGTAATCAATTTTATGTACTTTGGAATGAGTTCTAGAAGCTATGTCGAAGACTTTTCGATACATAAGTATACTTGTAGTGTATTATTTAGTGTAGATTGAGAAAGAAGAGATAGGTCAAATCTGGACATTTAAATCAATCGGCAAGATTCAAAGTACCAAAAGTATGATGTCATACTCAAGACATCTAAAATGATGATACTTTCTAACTTTCTTGATTTGTGCGCCATCGATCTCGATATCAAATAATTTTTATAAAGATGGGAATGATAGTGTCGGGTTCAAGGATTCCAAAAAATAAGACGAATCTAAAATTTGATATGTAGAACTCCAAGAAAAGTTGTTTAAACTTTCGCGATTAATTGGTTTTGATTCGATAGTTTTCGCAACTTTGTTAAATTTTGTGGGTTAAAAATATTGTGATTATGAAGTCAAATACTTAACCTATATTTGAGTCCAAAAACATTATCAGAATTTCCATATGATGTGTGCAAGTACCTCAATGGATCATTTCGCTTTCGTTTATTTAGAAAATCAATATTATACGGATTTGTTTTCTTAAAATGCATGCAACTTCTGCATACGACCTTCATTTTTGACTTTCTTTATATCCACAAAGTCTTGAGAGTATAATCTATTCAATTTGATCATAAATTAATCCTAGGTATACTCGATGCAAAATTTTATTTTTAATGTCACGAATAGAATTATTTGTTTTTGGTGATTTTCGATTCATTCCTTAATGATAATGGTTTGTTGACCAGTTTGAGACGTTCTGAAAGTAATTATGAATATAATATCTTTAACATTCATTATAAACATAAAATTACACATAATTGGTCCTTAGTACATAGCGGTTCGCGGTAGTTTGACCGATGAACTCTGACCAATTTTTACCAATTGCTACAACGTATCACAACCAAAAGCTATCCTTGCCACCTCCACAAAGGCACAGCGTGCCCATGACAAAAGCATGGGACACTTTCTCCCCCAGGAAGCCTTTAAATAGAACTCGAAAATCTCTCATTTCTCACGCCCGTTTTCTCCAATTTTTCTCTCGAGAACTTCCCCTACTTCGAGTCTGATTCTACCGAGTTTCCGACCACTTTAGCGAGGCGCTGAAGCATCAGAGAGGCCGATGAAAAGGAGTATTTAGAGTCAAAATTCTACCCACGACTTTTTGAATTTTTGCTAGAAAGTTCCTTTAAGTTAAGCTATACTTACTATGCTTTAATTGTAACTTATATTTATTTTCACAGTCGTTATTATGAACCAATAAATAAGATTTATCAGTACTTCCAATTAAAATACTATTCGATCTACTTACGGTAGTGATGTATAGGATAGGTCTAGTGAGGTGTTTAAAGTTGATTTTCCAAATTGTATACTCTATATACCAAACAGATCCTACCTCCAATATGATATTACCCGGTCGTTCCTTATTTGATAGAACTCAATATTTCTTGGGATTATTGAGTAATCTGAAATACTGTAATTATAGTTTCGAAAAAAATAAAACAACGACTAAGACTTAGTAATGATTGTATGTAGTTCGTAAGTGTTAGGCGAAGGACTAACTTTCCCTCCAATCATCCAACTTTAACAAGATGAGTGCATAGTTACTTTCATCTTACGCATAGCTACAAAAGTATTTTAATTGCTTAAATGTTATATGTGTTATTTATATTTATTTATGTACATGTGTTATAGTATGACATGATTATGCTTATTTGAATCATATTGTTAAAGTAATGACTTATTTTATTTTCATATTTAAATTTTTTTTATTGGGTACTAAAGTGTTGTGAATAATAAAATAATGGTGTGAAACCATGACCAACTTTGTACTATTGTACTACTAGAACTAGTCATCTAGTAGAGTATAGATGACGACCACTCACTATTCTACATAGTCTTGTGGAACAGTGGCAGACTCAAAATCTATGGGTGTTAATGAATTATGCATTCATTCAGGTACTCTATCCCCCATGGTTGCCTTTATTGACTTATATTGCTAAGGAATCCCCGAAGTAGTATTGTCAACTCCTTGCTTACAGTGATCCTTTAGGATAAGTCCCTTGATACCATCATTTAGGATAAGAGCGTGAGAAATAACGAGAATGGGTAATCATGCTAATTGTTTGGTGTAAAATATATATTTAGGACGATTTAATTATATTATTGTGGGTTGAAAAACCTATGTACTCACCAGGCTCCCAAGTCTGAACCACTCATTTTCTTTGTATCACACGTAGCGATACGAAGAGACAATGATTTAGGGACTATCATTGTCTCACCAGGCTCCCAAGCAAGTCTACATCCTTTGTTGTAGAACTCTTCTAGACCTGTGTAAGTGTCCAATACTCGATTTTTATAATAATAGATTGCTAGATCTTGAGTTTTGTCCCTAAATCTTCATGTTCTTGTTGGTTAGAGTGGTGAGATCTCATAATGTTTGCAACTTTATGAATCTCCAGGCCATTGAGGGTATTTGGTGCTTTGGATCTGGATTAGTAATGTGTTTTGGTTTCATGCATGGATTTTTGGCAATAAACCCTCTTTTTGACCTAATGGGAGTTCAATACATGCATTGGATGCCATGTCTGAAAGCATGGATATTTATGTTATTTATGATGCTAGAAACCTTTCTATAAGTGTTGGGCTAGAGGTCTTCAAGATTAAGTGCTTATTGGTTTAAGCCAAGTTGTGTTTTGCCCCTTTTTGGACCTAGGAATGAGATATTTATCTCTTGGAGAGTCTAAAGGGATAATGTTGGAAACTTTATCTACTTGGACCACAGAATGGACCAAATCCGAGCTTTGAAATCCTTTAAATCGAAGAAAACGGCTTAACCCATTAAGTTGTTAGGAGCCCAGTGTCAACGACATGGTGACTGGGCTAAGGGTCGTCTGTTTTGTCGATTAATGGCCACGGCATGGCCAAGGATGGCCACAGTGTGACGACCAGCTAGAGGTTGACTTTTGACCTAGTTTGAATTAAGGTCATTTTGGGTCATTTGTATGGTAGTTTGAGTTTGCGTCCCTGTTAATTGTATAGGTGATCTGTAGAGGCAACATTTGGAGTAGTGATCTGTTCAACTATTTTTCAGTCTGTGAGGTGAGTTTTCCTCACTGTACTTGTGGGACAAAAGGCGCCAATTCCAGCCCACTAGGTTATGCACCCTGGTATATAGGATGATGTTATGCTGGTTATATGATAGATTGGTAGACTTGAATGGTTACATGTATTTGTTGGATATGTGTTATGTTGATTTATTGTATATGTCGACATAGTGGTTAGATTGAGGCGGTCCTGCTTTATGCTAAAGGCCAAGATACCAAGGGTGGTCCGGATAGGCTATAGGTCCTGCGATGTGTTCCACTCAGGCTCAAGGCACGGAGAGTGGTCTAGATAGTATGTAGTCCCTGCAAGGCGGTCCAGTCAGGCTGAAGGCTCATATTTTCGTGTTGTTATCTGTTTGGTTGTGTGTGGTATTTTGTGGGAACACACTAAGCTTTGGCTTACAGTTTGATTTTATGGTTTCATGTACTTTAGAGGACATGGGAAAGACGAAGGCTTTATCATGCACATCATCCTGGATTTTATGTGTTTTTATGATTTTGGAATACTCGGATTCATGATAGTGACTTTTGAGAAATTGTTTTGTAAAACTTATGGGTTTTTGGATGGTTTTTAAAAATGAAAATTTTGCCTAGATTTTTTTGGGTGTTCCAAGTTGGTATCAGAGCCCTGGTTTGAGAAAATTGAATGAACATTCGTGTAAATCGAGACTCAAACTAAGGATCTGCAAAATTTTCCAAGCTATTTTCAAAATTGTTTTCAAAAATAACCAAAGAGGGATGAGATGTGTTCGATCATCCGGAGCAAGAAATTATTCCCCAAGATACCCACACTGTTATTTTCTTATGATGATTATGATAGAATTTCATGCTAGTTGTAGTCTAGGGATCTTCAGGAACGGCATGATAGAATTGCATGAATTATCATGTCTGATAGCCTAGGAGATTTTATTTTATGCTAGATGGAATTGACATCATTAATGTACTTGCTTAGTGTATGCACCATAATGGTACATAACTAAGATTTTATAACCTGATAATGTTTGGTTTAGCCTTATTTCCTGTTCCTTGTTTGGTTGTGGGCTTAGGTTAGAATCAAGTATTCGACTGTCAGTGGAATCTAACATTATGTATGATTAGCATGCATGAGTGACTACAGTATCGGTGGATGTTCCATGAGTGACTACAGTGTCGGTGGATGTTCCATGAGTGAGTGCAGTTTATAGCAGGCCAGTGTGAGGAAGGATTAGCCACTCTTGGTAAATGTTTAGGCAATGTCCATATCCTAGATGTTGGGTCTTGCAATCGGGTGGCCTATGATGACCCCTTGATACAAATACAGGTAGGTGTGGAAGGTAGTATAGGCTCCTGCTACTAGAGGAATAGGACCCGTATGCATAGCATGGAAGTCACAAACCCCAAGGGTCTAAGTTTTTCCGTAATGATTGTTATAGTATGAATTGTGGCATTTATGATGCATTTTGGTTCATTTTTAGTATGGTGTACACAACGGGTTCAAGTTTAGGAGCGGGAGGCCTGGCGAGGCCATGGATGATTGATGATGAGATTTTGGATTTGATATCCACTGAGGTGATTATGGCTAATAGGGGTGCTATCCCAGAGGTTTTTGGGTCTATTAAGACCGTAATGATTGAGTTGTTTGATGAGCGGTATGTCACTATGACTAAGGTTGCTGCTGTTGCAGCTATCGCAACTGTTGTTGCTGGGGGGTTCAGGGGATTGGGTCATTTCAGTATCGGGACGTCAACAACATGAAGCCACCAGAGTTAGACGAGGTCAAGGACACGATCGTGGCTATGAGGTGGATTTCTGACATGGAGGGTTGCTTCTTCACTTGTTCATTTCTGGAGGACTGGAAGGTCAGGTGCGCCCTGAACCTTGTTCTTTTGGGTGCGAATGACTGCTGGAACATGGTGACTGGTTCTTATACTCCTGAGCATAGGGTTCCTGTTACTTAGGGGCAGTTATTTGAGATGTTTTGCATAGAGTATGTTCCCCTGGTGGAGAGAGAGAGAGAGAGAGAGAGAGAGAGAGAGAGAGAGAGAGAGAGAGAGAGAGAGAGAGAAAAAGAGAGAGAGAGTTTGGCTCAGGAGTATCTGTCGTTGAGGCAGACGATAGAGTCGGTGACAGAGATTACCAAGAAGTTTACTGAGAGAGCTCTTTTTTGTCCTCAGTCTTCTGCCTCGGAGCAGTCCCAGATGTCGTGATACTTGAGCATTCTTAAGACTGAGATTTTGCAGTTTCTGTCTACCCAGCGATACAGTACCCTCTTCGGGCTTCAAGATGTCGCGCGAAGGCGGGAGATTGAGATTAGGATCCAGACGAGGGAGGAGAGGTAGGCTCCAATTCAGCCATAGCCTACAGCTAAGCGGTTCAACCCGGTTGTTTCACGATTTGGAGGACAGAGGGGTCGAACTTGTGGCAAGTGCAGGAAGGTGCATGTGGGCACATGCTGATGAGCTACTGGATGCCATAAATGTGGTAAGAAGGAGAATTCCGTGAGGGAATGTCGCCAGTAGGCTTCTCTATTGAGTACTCGGATTTGTTATCATTGTGTTCAGATGAGCCATGTGTAGGCCTAGTGTCCTTTGCTTGATGTTAGGCCCGTACAAGCACCAACTTCAACTACTTTGAGGATTAAAGATGGACGGAAGGGGATGGCTGAGGCCCTGAAGGCCAAGGGTCGTGCTTTTCATCTCACAGCGGAGGAGGCCAGGGCAGTGCTTGATGTCGTTAATGCTATGTTCTCATTTATTATTCTGTCAAATGATTTTGTTATATGCTTATGATTGTATTTCTGCTAGGTACTTTCTTAGTGAATTCATTGCCTGTTCTTGTGATTTTTGACTCGAGTGCGAGTCGGTATTTTGTGTCTCGGTCCTTCAGTAAGAGTTTTGATATGACTCTCGAAGAGTTGGAGTGTCCATTACGAATTTCCATCGCCAACGAACATGGGATTTTTGCATTGAGGATTTTTCGAGATTATACCTTGGAGATTTTCGGGGTGTCTTACCGGATCGATTTGATCCCTATCCCTATAGGGGATGTGTGTGTGATAGTAAGGATGGACTGGTTGAGCAGATTTGGTGCCATGATTGACTATGAGGGACAACAAGTAGTAGTTCGAACCCCAAGTGTAGGAGAACTGACTATTTATGGCGAGGGTACCAGGTTTGGATCGGCTTTTTGTTCTGCTGCCAGGGCTCGGCAGTATCTACAACATGAGTGTCTAGGATATCTCGCGTATATGGTTGACACTCGGGTGGAGAAGGGGGTTTCGATTTCAGATATGCATGTAGTCAGAGAGTTTCCAGATGTATTCGCAGAGGATTTACCCGGTGTGCCTCCCGCAAGGCAAGTGGAGTTCAGGATCGATCCGATTCCTGGTATGACATCAATTACTAAGGCGTCGTACCGATTAGCACCGCTTGAGATGCAGGACTTTTCCTCTCAGCTCCAGCAGCTATTGCATAAGCAATTTATCCGACCGAGCAGTTCGCTATCGGGAGCATCGATTTTGTTTGTGAAGAAGAAGTATGGTTCACACCAAATGTGCATTGATTATCGGAGCTGAACAAGATTATGCTGAAGAACCATTTCCCACTTCCACGGATTAATGATCTCCTTGATTAGTTGCAGGGTGCATCTTATTTCTCTAAGATGGACTTGAGTTCAGGGTAACATCAAATGAGGGTCAGAGAAGAGGACATGGAGAAGACAACGTTTTGAACTCGCTATGGTCATTATGTGTTCGTGGTGATGCTGTTTGGCTTCACCAATGCACCGACGATATTTATGGATTTGATGAATCGGGTATGCAGGCTGATGCTTGATCATTCAGTCATTGTTTTTATTGCTAATATCCTGGTCTATTCCAAATATAGGGAGCAGCATGAGGAGCACCTTTGAGAGATGCTAGAAGTTTTAAGGAGGGAGAGGTTTTATGCCAAGTTCTCAAAGTGTGAGTTTTGGTTATGGGAGGTCTAGTTCTTGGGACACCTCGTTAATCAGAATGGGATTATGGTCGACCCAACCAAGATAGAGGCAGTTTTGCAGTGGGAGATCCCGAAGTCTCCTTCGGAGATCATGAGCTTTCTGGGTTTAGCAAGTTATTATCAAAGGTTTATTCAGGATTTATCCAATGTTGTTGTACCTCTTACTCATTTTACGAGTAAGGGCATGGATTTCTACTAGGGCCTAAGGAGTAGGCTGCGTTCGAGACGCTGAGACACAAATTATGTAACGCCCCGGTGTTGACCCTTCTGGAGGGGTGGAGGATTGTTTTGTATATTATTGTCACACCCCCAAACCAGAACGGCGGAAACGTCCGAGGGCGGATGACTTCATGTATAGTATCATAACAAATGTGTAATAGTAAAGAAAGCAAACACAACCATCATTGATATAATTTAAAAGGTTACATTGTTGATAGTGTTACATGTTTCCCAATAAATTACAATATGATGACAAAATGAGTTTTGAACTAACGCGTTAGCGTCCCGTCCTAAAAAGTGGTTGGTTACTTGTTCACTGATTCCCTGAGAATACAAGTAATTTTCAAAAGAGTGTCAACAATTAAGTTGGTGAGTTCATAAGAGTTTTGTTTGAGAAATATGCCGTTTTTCCTTGTGATAAATCATAGAGTGTGATTTCCAGAAAATCTAATATTTTCTTGTAAAATGTATTGTAGTCTTAGCTACCCTAAGACCTGAGAATGTATGAATGTGTTGGATTAGGTGTCTAAGCCCATAACTATAATTGGTATGTACTTGAATTGGTAATAGCAATGTCCTTTTGGGTTGCCTTCAAACCTAGCAATTGAATAGGATTATTGTTGGAGAGAGAAGAATGATTTATTAATTTATTACTTGGTTAATAAATTAATTTAATAATGTATTATGGATATAATATATTAATTAGAAATCATATTGTTTAATTAATATTTAATCAGAAATTAATTTGGAATTAATTTTGGGATTAAAGGAATTAATTGAAACTGCAGGGACTAAATGTGACAATGTTCAAAAGTTGAGCATTGAGCATTCTAGAACCTCCCTAAGAGGGATGGAACGAAATATAGAGTGTGCTAGGGTTTCCTTGGGCTCTAAGGGTGCCTTGGAAGCCTTAGGGAGGAAGTTAAGGGATTAGGGTTATCTAAGATACACCTGCCTTATCCTAAACCTTCCTTATCACCTATATAAACCCTTATAGGGTTGGATTTCGTCTAAGGGCACTCTAAGAGAGGCTAGGGCCGAATTTTCCACTTCCCTTCTCTCTCCATAGTAATCCTTGGTTGCTAGGTTTGTTTGTGAGCCATTAGAGGCGGGACACTTGTGGCGCTTGCTACCAAAGTTCAAGATCTTCAAGGATTTGATTGTTATTACAATATAACAATAAAGGTATGTATCCTAATCCTAATTATATGTTAATTTAGAAAATTACATGTGCCTCCTAGGGTTTCTAGTTTTTGTTTTCAATGCTTGTATGTCTAATAGTGAAAACATAGATCCTCAAATTAGGGTCGCATGCACACATAGGATTGTTTGTTTGTATAAAACCCATCAGTGGTATCAGAGAGTATGGTTTTTGTTTTCAATTAGATTTGGTACAATTGATTGAACTAGACAAAATTAGGGTTTATGGCTATTAAAACCCTAAGGCCTTTAAATTTTCGCAAATTAGGGTTTAAGAACCCTGTTTTTCGAAAATCCCTAAGGGTTTTTCAAACCCTTTCCTTTGGCCACCTTGGAGTCAAAATTTAGGGTTTCCTAACCCTAGTTTTTTTCTTTTTAGGCAAGGTTGAAAGCCTTACCTTTCACTCCAAGCAGAATATTTCGAAATCTAATGAATAAGTTAGTAGGTTGTTATTTTTGGTAATTATCTTGTAAATTCTTTAATTTGATAATTAAAGATATCCCTACCTACATTTCGAAATCCATGGATAAAGGATTAAATTAAGTTAATATGTTTAATTTAAATTGGTAATCCTTATTTTATTTAATAATTTAATTAATCGTTTAATTTTTTAATAATTATTAAATCAACGGTTTTTTAAATTTTAAGATTTTAAATTAAATGGTTTTAATTTTTTGAAAATTAAAAAAAAAATTTTAAAGTTTAAAATACACCCTTATACTATATAAAATTAAAAATCTAATATATTATATATGTATAAGTAAAGAGTCAGTCTTACCGTTAGTAGGCCTCATTCACGAAGCTGGTCTATAAGGGGTGTTTAAGGAAATTGCCTATAAAATGGCGATTGAATGGGTATCCACTCTTACCCACCGCACTCTTGACTAGTGGAGGGTCGTTAGCCGAACGGGTAGGATAGGACACAACCTTCTATTATAAGTATAATGAAAAAAAACGAAGTAACTAAACACTTTTATAAATTCTCAAATCTTAGTTACTTTAGGAAAAATGTGGAATTGGTGCTAATCCATGAAATTGCACGTTGCATCCTTATTAGTCGATTAGTGGAGCGTGTATGGTTAACCGGCAAACTAATATGAGACCAATGAAGGATGGCAATGGGTAGCTTGATGTTTCTCATAGATCAATGGAGCGTGTGTGGTTAACCGGAACATTGATTAGGTGATTCGTAACATCGAGAGTACCGAGCTAATTTGCATGGTTATCCACACCTTGTTTGTGATCCTCGGCATCCTAGTTACAAATATAGGACACAATCGAGATTTAAACATGCCATTGAAAAGTTCAATGAATCTCAAAAGATCTAGGAGTTTCAATTCATTTAAAACTTAAATTTCTTTTCGTTTTTCATGGTGGAAATTGGTAAATCGTCATTACCTACCTTCAAATGTTCTGCAATTTGGATTACGGCATCCCTCTTCCAAATTGTACAACATTGTGTTGGATCCTTTCTATAAGTGTTGGGCTAGAGGTCTTCAAGATTAAGTGCTTATTGGTTTAAGCCAAGTTGTGTTTTGCCCCTTTTTGGACCTAGGAATGAGATATTTATCTCTTGGAGAGTCTAAAGGGATAATGTTGGAAACTTTATCTACTTGGACCACAGAATGGACCAAATCCGAGCTTTGAAATCCTTTAAATCGAAGAAAACGGCTTAACCCATTAAGTTGTTAGGAGCCCAGTGTCAACGACATGGTGACTGGGCTAAGGGTCGTCTGTTTTGTCGATTAATGGCCACGGCATGGCCAAGGATGGCCACAGTGTGACGACCAGCTAGAGGTTGACTTTTGACCTAGTTTGAATTAAGGTCATTTTGGGTCATTTGTATGGTAGTTTGAGTTTGCGTCCCTGTTAATTGTATAGGTGATCTGTAGAGGTAACATTTGGAGTAGTGATCTGTTCAACTATTTTTCAGTCTGTGAGGTGAGTTTTCCTCACTGTACTTGTGGGACAAAAGGCGCCAATTCCAGCCCACTAGGTTATGCACCCTGGTATATAGGATGATGTTATGCTGGTTATATGATAGATTGGTAGACTTGAATGGTTACATGTATTTGTTGGATATGTGTTATGTTGATTTATTGTATATGTCGACATAGTGGTTAGATTGAGGCGGTCCTGCTTTATGCTAAAGGCCAAGATACCAAGGGTGGTCCGGATAGGCTGTAGGCCCTGCGATGTGTTCCACTCAGGCTCAAGGCACGGAGAGTGGTCTAGATAGTATGTAGTCCCTGCAAGGCGGTCCAGTCAGGCTGAAGGCTCATATTTTCGTGTTGTTATCTGTTTGGTTGTGTGTGGTATTTTGTGGGAACACACTAAGCTTTGGCTTACAGTTTGATTTTATGGTTTCATGTACTTTAGAGGACATGGGAAAGACGAAGGCTTTATCATGCACATCATCCTGGATTTTATGTGTTTTTATGATTTTGGAATACTCGGATTCATGATAGTGACTTTTGAGAAATTGTTTTGTAAAACTTATGGGTTTTTGGATGGTTTTTAAAAATGAAAATTTTGCCTAGATTTTTTTGGGTGTTCCAAGTTGGTATCAGAGCCCTGGTTTGAGAAAATTGAATGAACATTCGTGTAAATCGAGACTCAAACTAAGGATCTGCAAAATTTTCCAAGCTATTTTCAAAATTGTTTTCAAAAATAACCAAAGAGGGATGAGATGTGTTCGATCATCCGGAGCAAGAAATTATTCCCCAAGATACCCACACTGTTATTTTCTTATGATGATTATGATAGAATTTCATGCTAGTTGTAGTCTAGGGATCTTCAGGAATGGCATGATAGAATTGCATGAATTATCATGTCTGATAGCCTAGGAGATTTTATTTTATGCTAGATGGAATTGACATCATTAATGTACTTGCTTAGTGTATGCACCATAATGGTACATAACTAAGATTTTATAACCTGATAATGTTTGGTTTAGCCTTATTTCCTGTTCCTTGTTTGGTTGTGGGCTTAGGTTAGAATCAAGTATTCGACTGTCAGTGGAATCTAACATTATGTATGATTAGCATGCATGAGTGACTACAGTATCGGTGGATGTTCCATGAGTGACTACAGTGTCGGTGGATGTTCCATGAGTGAGTGCAGTTTATAGCAGGCCAGTGTGAGGAAGGATTAGCCACTCTTGGTAAATGTTTAGGCAATGTCCATATCCTAGATGTTGGGTCTTGCAATCGGGTGGCCTATGATGACCCCTTGATACAAATACAGGTAGGTGTGGAAGGTAGTATAGGCTCCTGCTACTAGAGGAATAGGACCCGTATGCATAGCATGGAAGTCACAAACCCCAAGGGTCTAAGTTTTTCCGTAATGATTGTTATAGTATGAATTGTGGCATTTATGATGCATTTTGGTTCATTTTTAGTATGGTGTACACAACGGGTTCAAGTTTAGGAGCGGGAGGCCTGGCGAGGCCATGGATGATTGATGATGAGATTTTGGATTTGATATCCACTGAGGTGATTATGGCTAATAGGGGTGCTATCCCAGAGGTTTTTGGGTCTATTAAGACCGTAATGATTGAGTTGTTTGATGAGCGGTATGTCACTATGACTAAGGTTGCTGCTGTTGCAGCTATCGCAACTGTTGTTGCTGGGGGGTTCAGGGGATTGGGTCATTTCAGTATCGGGACGTCAACAACATGAAGCCACCAGAGTTAGACGAGGTCAAGGACACGATCGTGGCTATGAGGTGGATTTCTGACATGGAGGGTTGCTTCTTCACTTGTTCATTTCTGGAGGACTGGAAGGTCAGGTGCGCCCTGAACCTTGTTCTTTTGGGTGCGAATGACTGCTGGAACATGGTGACTGGTTCTTATACTCCTGAGCATAGGGTTCCTGTTACTTAGGGGCAGTTATTTGAGATGTTTTGCATAGAGTATGTTCCCCTGGTGGAGAGAGAGAGAGAGAGAGAGAGAGAGAGAGAGAGAGAGAGAAAGAGAGAGAGAGTTTGGCTCAGGAGTATCTGTCGTTGAGGCAGACGATAGAGTCGGTGACAAAGATTACCAAGAAGTTTACTGAGAGAGCTCTTTTTTGTCCTCAGTCTTCTGCCTCGGAGCAGTCCCAGATGTCGTGATACTTGAGCATTCTTAAGACTGAGATTTTGCAGTTTCTGTCTACCCAGCGATACAGTACCCTCTTCGGGCTTCAAGATGTCGCGCGAAGGCGGGAGATTGAGATTAGGATCCAGACGAGGGAGGAGAGGTAGGCTCCAATTCAGCCATAGCCTACAGCTAAGCGGTTCAACCCGGTTGTTTCACGATTTGGAGGACAGAGGGGTCGAACTTGTGGCAAGTGCAGGAAGGTGCATGTGGGCACATGCTGATGAGCTACTGGATGCCATAAATGTGGTAAGAAGGAGAATTCCGTGAGGGAATGTCGCCAGTAGGCTTCTCTATTGAGTACTCGGATTTGTTATCATTGTGTTCAGATGAGCCATGTGAAGGCCTAGTGTCCTTTGCTTGATGTTAGGCCCGTACAAGCACCAACTTCAACTACTTTGAGGATTAAAGATGGACGGAAGGGGATGGCTGAGGCCCTGAAGGCCAAGGGTCGTGCTTTTCATCTCACAGCGGAGGAGGCCAGGGCAGTGCTTGATGTCGTTAATGCTATGTTCTCATTTATTATTCTGTCAAATGATTTTGTTATATGCTTATGATTGTATTTCTGCTAGGTACTTTCTTAGTGAATTCATTGCCTGTTCTTGTGATTTTTGACTCGAGTGCGAGTCGGTATTTTGTGTCTCGGTCCTTCAGTAAGAGTTTTGATATGACTCTCGAAGAGTTGGAGTGTCCATTACGAATTTCCATCGCCAACGAACATGGGATTTTTGCATTGAGGATTTTTCGAGATTATACCTTGGAGATTTTCGGGGTGTCTTACCGGATCGATTTGATCCCTATCCCTATAGGGGATGTGTGTGTGATAGTAAGGATGGACTGGTTGAGCAGATTTGGTGCCATGATTGACTATGAGGGACAACAAGTAGTAGTTCGAACCCCAAGTGTAGGAGAACTGACTATTTATGGCGAGGGTACCAGGTTTGGATCGGCTTTTTGTTCTGCTGCCAGGGCTCGGCAGTATCTACAACATGAGTGTCTAGGATATCTCGCGTATATGGTTGACACTCGGGTGGAGAAGGGGGTTTCGATTTCAGATATGCATGTAGTCAGAGAGTTTCCAGATGTATTCGCAGAGGATTTACCCGGTGTGCCTCCCGCAAGGCAAGTGGAGTTCAGGATCGATCCGATTCCTGGTATGACATCAATTACTAAGGCGTCGTACCGATTAGCACCGCTTGAGATGCAGGACTTTTCCTCTCAGCTCCAGCAGCTATTGCATAAGCAATTTATCCGACCGAGCAGTTCGCTATCGGGAGCATCGATTTTGTTTGTGAAGAAGAAGTATGGTTCACACCAAATGTGCATTGATTATCGGAGCTGAACAAGATTATGCTGAAGAACCATTTCCCACTTCCACGGATTAATGATCTCCTTGATTAGCTGCAGGGTAACATCAAATGAGGGTCAGAGAAGAGGACATGGAGAAGACAACGTTTTGAACTCGCTATGGTCATTATGTGTTCGTGGTGATGCTGTTTGGCTTCACCAATGCACCGACGATATTTATGGATTTGATGAATCGGGTATGCAGGCTGATGCTTGATCATTCAGTCATTGTTTTTATTGCTAATATCCTGGTCTATTCCAAATACAGGGAGTAGCATGAGGAGCACCTTTGAGAGATGCTAGAAGTTTTAAGGAGGGAGAGGTTTTATGCCAAGTTCTTAAAGTGTGAGTTTTGGTTATGGGAGGTCTAGTTCTTGGGACACCTCGTTAATCAGAATGGGATTATGGTCGACCCAACCAAGATAGAGGCAGTTTTGCAGTGGGAGATCCCGAAGTCTCCTTCGGAGATCATGAGCTTTCTGGGTTTAGCAAGTTATTATCAAAGGTTTATTCAGGATTTATCCAATGTTGTTGTACCTCTTACTCATTTTACGAGTAAGGGCATGGATTTCTACTAGGGCCTAAGGAGTAGGCTGCGTTCGAGACGCTGAGACACAAATTATGTAACGCCCCGGTGTTGACCCTTCTGGAGGGGTGGAGGATTGTTTTGTATATTATTGTCACACCCCCAAACCAGAACGGCGGAAACGTCCGAGGGCGGATGACTTCATGTATAGTATCATAACAAATGTGTAATAGTAAAGAAAGCAAACACAACCATCATTGATATAATTTAAAAGGTTACATTGTTGATAGTGTTACATGTTTCCCAATAAATTACAATATGATGACAAAATGAGTTTTGAACTAACGCGTTAGCGTCCCGTCCTAAAAAGTGGTTGGTTACTTGTTCACTGATTCCCTGAGAATACAAGTAATTTTCAAAAGAGTGTCAACAATTAAGTTGGTGAGTTCATAAGAGTTTTGTTTGAGAAATATGCCGTTTTTCCTTGTGATAAATCATAGAGTGTGATTTCCAGAAAATCTAATATTTTCTTGTAAAATGTATTGTAGTCTTAGCTACCCTAAGACCTGAGAATGTATGAATGTGTTGGATTAGGTGTCTAAGCCCATAACTATAATTGGTATGTACTTGAATTGGTAATAGCAATGTCCTTTTGGGTTGCCTTCAAACCTAGCAATTGAATAGGATTATTGTTGGAGAGAGAAGAATGATTTATTAATTTATTACTTGGTTAATAAATTAATTTAATAATGTATTATGGATATAATATATTAATTAGAAATCATATTGTTTAATTAATATTTAATCAGAAATTAATTTGGAATTAATTTTGGGATTAAAGGAATTAATTGAAACTGCAGGGACTAAATGTGACAATGTTCAAAAGTTGAGCATTGAGCATTCTAGAACCTCCCTAAGAGGGATGGAACGAAATATAGAGTGTGCTAGGGTTTCCTTGGGCTCTAAGGGTGCCTTGGAAGCCTTAGGGAGGAAGTTAAGGGATTAGGGTTATCTAAGATACACCTGCCTTATCCTAAACCTTCCTTATCACCTATATAAACCCTTATAGGGTTGGATTTCGTCTAAGGGCACTCTAAGAGAGGCTAGGGCTGAATTTTCCACTTCCCTTCTCTCTCCATAGTAATCCTTGGTTGCTAGGTTTGTTTGTGAGCCATTAGAGGCGGGACACTTGTGGCGCTTGCTACCAAAGTTCAAGATCTTCAAGGATTTGATTGTTATTACAATATAACAATAAAGGTATGTATCCTAATCCTAATTATATGTTAATTTAGAAAATTACATGTGCCTCCTAGGGTTTCTAGTTTTTGTTTTCAATGCTTGTATGTCTAATAGTGAAAACATAGATCCTCAAATTAGGGTCGCATGCACACATAGGATTGTTTGTTTGTATAAAACCCATCAGTGGTATCAGAGAGTATGGTTTTTGTTTTCAATTAGATTTGGTACAATTGATTGAACTAGACAAAATTAGGGTTTATGGCTATTAAACCCTAAGGCCTTTAAATTTTCGCAAATAAGGGTTTAAGAAACCTGTTTTTCGAAAATCCCTAAGGGTTTTTCAAACCCTTTCCTTTGGCCACCTTGGAGTCAAAATTTAGGGTTTCCTAACCCTAGTTTTTTTCTTTTTAGGCAAGGTTGAAAGCCTTACCTTTCACTCCAAGCAGAATATTTCGAAATCTAATGAATAAGTTAGTAGGTTGTTATTTTTGGTAATTATCTTGTAAATTCTTTAATTTGATAATTAAAGATATCCCTACCTACATTTCGAAATCCATGGATAAAGGATTAAATTAAGTTAATATGTTTAATTTAAATTGGTAATCCTTATTTTATTTAATAATTTAATTAATCGTTTAATTTTTTAATAATTATTAAATCAACTGTTTTTTAAATTTTAAGATTTTAAATTAAATGGTTTTAATTTTTTGAAAATTAAAAAAAAAAATTAAAAGTTTAAAATACACCCTTATACTATATAAAATTAAAAATCTAATATATTATATATGTATAAGTAAAGAGTCAGTCTTACCGTTAGTAGGCCTCATTCACGAAGCTGGTCTATAAGGGGTGTTTAAGGAAATTGCCTATAAAATGGCGATTGAATGGGTATCCACTCTTACCCACCGCACTCTTGACTAGTGGAGGGTCGTTAGCCGAACGGGTAGGATAGGACACAACCTTCTATTATAAGTATAATGAAAAAAAAACGAAGTAACTAAACACTTTTATAAATTCTCAAATCTTAGTTACTTTAGGAAAAATGTGGAATTGGTGCTAATCCATGAAATTGCACGTTGCATCCTTATTAGTCGATTAGTGGAGCGTGTATGGTTAACCGGCAAACTAATATGAGACCAATGAAGGATGGAAATGGGTAGCTTGATGTTTCTCATAGATCAATGGAGCGTGTGTGGTTAACCGGAACATTGATTAGGTGATTCGTAACATCGAGAGTACCGAGCTAATTTGCATGGTTATCCACACCTTGTTTGTGATCCTCGGCATCCTAGTCACAAATGAAGGACACAATCGAGATTTAAACATGCCATTGAAAAGTTCAATGAATCTCAAAAGATCTAGGAGTTTCAATTCATTTAAAACTTAAATTTCTTTTCGTTTTTCATGGTGGAAATTGGTAAATCGTCATTTACCTACCTTCAAATGTTCTGCAATTTGGATTACGGCATCCCTCTTCCAAATTGTACAACATTGTGTTGGATCCTAGCCTTAATATCTCATTTGGGTGTTTTATTAAGGACTCAATCAACTGACTTGCATTTTCTCCCGTTTTGTAGATGTTTGATTCTAACTATGGTCTTCCCAAATCCCTTGGAACAAGATTTCCACATTAAGATGATATTCCGCGATTCGATCGAGGAACAATAGATCATTCTTCACTTCCTCCACCTCCTCCTATTGTTCTCCCTGACCCACAAGTTCGAAGACTTGAAAATTTCAAGCTCACTCAAGCCCTTTTGGCAAGTAAACACGAAGAAGGAAAGTCAGTGTGTGCACACGTCTTAAAGATGAAGTCGCACATTGACAAGTTAAGAATGTTGGGAGTCGTTGTCTGTGAGAAGCTGGTTGTTGACTGGGTTCTTCAATCGCTTCCTGACTCATATAGTGAGTTCGTAAGAGAGTACTATATGATGGAACACGACGTGACCCTCATCGATCTCACCTATTTGCTTGTTGCTGCTGAATCAAAAATGATTTGGCGCACTGGAGAAGCAAAGTTGATTGGTAGATCTGCCTTCCAAACCTCCATGGACATAGGCAATGGCAACGAAAGACATGTCATGGTGAAAAAGTTTGACCATAAGAGAAAGGCAAAGTCTGAGGTAGTTCTGTGTGCTATTCCAAAAGAGTCAATTTGCTTTTATTGCCAAGAGAATGGGCATTGCAGACGAAGCTGCCCTGTCTACCTGAGAGATCTAAGAGATGGGAGAGTCAAGACGTATGACTCTACTTCAGGTAAAATCCATTAACTAACTCTGTAAGTTCCTATTTTTGATTCTTAATAAATTATTTGATAAGATTATATTTTTTGATGTTTTGTAGAACCGAAGAAAAGAGAGGAAGCTTAAAGGAAGAAGTAAGTTGAGTCTGATCGCGAAGAAATGGATTTCGATCGCATGATTCGATGATCGGATTTTTGGAGCTACTACTTTTAGAGTTATGATAGATTGCCTAGGAATATGTAATAGCGTAGTTTTTCATTTGAATTGCATTGTAAGGACAAGTTTTTCCGCACCTTTTATAAATAAAATAAATTTTTGTTTTTGTCTTATTTGTTTATTTCCTTGCAATGGCATGTATGAAAAATTGACGTTTGTGTATTTCTAGTTTTAGCAATGTTAAAATGGATTTGATTCTTAGTTATGTTATTTGTGGAAATGTCAAAATTTTGGAAAATTAAGACTAATTCCTTGACAAAGAGTCAAGTGAAGGACTAGGAGAACTGGTACACAATGTTGTGCACTAGTCAAGTCCACCACAAAGAACAATAAGATTATTCGTCATGATTTACTAAAAGTCTAGTAAATGTGGTGATGCTTACAAGTTTAAATGTAATTCTGAATCATTGAAAATTTTCAATGTATGGCAGAACGAATAAGAAGAATCAATTAGGCAGAAAGATAAAAGTTTCTCCAATCTAAGAAGAAGGGAGAGTACTTTTGTATCGAGTTTTATGATCGTCTTGTTGATTATGAAACCATATCACAATTAATCCTCTAAGGACATCTTAGTGCACTAGTATGGCTAAGAAGAGGAATCAGAAATTGTTGAAATGGTTAAATCAAAAGGATGAGTCATACTTCGTTCCAAAATCAAGTCTTAGAGTCATACTCCAAGATTGTGAATTGAGTGACACATCTTAAGAAGTTCTAACACACTCTTCAAATGTGAAGTAGAAAATTGTTTTTCTTACTCTTGCACGTTTGAAATTGGTAAATTTGGATGTCTTGGATAAGACAAAGACCAACTAATACCAATTGTGTGTAGTGTTTGTCTTGATAAGAATCCACACTAACTATTGAATATTTGTTTGCCAAGAAATGTTTCTTGACAGGAGAATCTTATATGTCAAGAGGCCAGTGGGAGTCTAAATGATCTTGAAAAGTTTCAAGAACTAATCAAGAGTAAACCTATTATTAAACACTAGCGCACAACTTGAGGTTTGTAACCTATCGTGTTGACATATCCTTGTTTATGTGCCATTCCAGTTTAGTAAACTATGCATATGAGTTCTACGAGTTCTCAATAGACTGCATAAAGGCAAGCACCTTGTTCAATGAAAGAACATTGACAAGTATAGGTGACCTGCTAAATTACTTGGAAGCATTGGTGGGATCCTTGATGCCAAGAAATCAAGTATGAACAAATTTTGTCCATATGAGTTTGGATTTGTCACGAACATTATCTTACGATGATGGTTATGACAAATTCACATGGATAGGAACACATACACCATAAAATCTAAGTGTCATAAGGTTTCTCTCCTTCATGAAAATGATTGTAAGGAAACGCTTTCACTAAGAGAGATTTTAAGGAGATAGCGATTATGTAAATTGCATTCTCAAATTCGATTATGATTACGACATCCCTCTCATAGTTCGAATTGGGAGATTTGGCGATTAGGCTGAACGTTTGGGACTTAGTAATGTAAGTTCTGAATTAGTTTATACACGCATGTGAGCTATCTAAGGAAAGGTGTATGAGTTTGAAAAGCTTAGATAAAGGATTATCGAAGCATATCGTATTATAAACGATGAACTTTAGAATTCAATAAGTATTGTTTTCTAGAAGTTTAATTGATTTCTGAATATGTGTCAAAGCTAGTGGGAGCATAAATGTTATGTTGGAATGGATATAATCATCATGATAGTGGGGGCATGATTATTATTTTAAGTGTTGCAGGTTGGCAATATTAATTATAGAAAACAAAAGTTTCACTTTGCAAAGTTACATGGGTTTAAAAGTTGTTTTTCTATAATTAAGGGAGCGAATGTTATCCTTCGTTTCAAATCTAAAAGCTTAGATCGAGAAATTTTAATCAAATTTAGTCAAGGATATATTAACTGCATTCTCAAAATTCGATTATGATTACGGCATCCCTCTTCATAGTTCGAGTTGTGAGAACGTGGAAAATAGAAATATTATGGCAAATGGCTGATAAAGTATCATGCTTTTATGTAAGACATTATGAATCCTGTCCCATACGCTTCTCGTATAGGATTGATTGCATATGCTGTAATATTTGACTGTTCTAAAATTTTCCAAATGTCTAGGGTATTAAGAGGGAAAAAGGGACTAGAACCGGATTTGACAAAAATAATTAAACAACTGTCAAGGACAATCTAAGGTTCGCCAAGGATTGGTCGCTTGTGAGCAGTTGTAAGTATACTAATGGATGGACCATATTAACATTATTATGAATAGACAAGATTCTATTTAGAATGAGTTGTCATATGGCAAGTATGGAAATGTTTCCATATTGGGAGTTGAACGTTAAGAATTTATGTTTAGATTAGAAACTTTTATGCAAGAAGGATGTTCAAAGGAATGTACTTTGAATGTGAGACTTCACATCTATGGGATTGTCGTTTAACAATCTCCAATAGAGCACTTTGTAATTTCATTGGCCGAGTCTTGGTGACTTTTTTTCCGTGACATTACGAAATGACTGTTGCATAAAATGTTAGAATCTAACATATTCTAGTAGTGACGAGAATTTTGTATTCTTACACTAATGATTAGGATTAGGAATTGTGAAATGAACATCATTGGAAATGTGTTCATTTGATCAATTTCACGAAGTAAGGACCATAGGTAAACATAGTATGCATGCTTGGTGCATGGCACAACTGTTGTTATAATTCAAGTAAGAAGTTGATTACCCGAAACAACAAATAATGAGTAATCAATATGGTGATTAAATAAAAAATGTTTTATTTATACTCAAAGGTTTGGGGCCATATAGGATTAGTATTATTCTTGTGTTTCACTTTGCATGTTTTGACTTCCCAAATAATAAGATTATTCAAATCCTCCATAGCCGCTCATACTTTGGAAGTAGGTATGAATGAAGATTGTCATGAATCCGTCTGTAGATTGTCTAAAGTGTTTAGACATAGCACAAGTTTGCTGCAGAGTTCATGAGTGCTGCTATAAGATTAGAATATTGGATTAAACCCACACTCACTTGGATCGCTTCATGGATTTTATCACGAGTGATTGGTGAGACGTTAATATCTTATATTCTTGAAACCGAGACGTGTGAGTTGTATTCTGCAAGTCGGTTGTACATTGATAATAAGTAAACGTACCAGTAACTTGGTGTTATAAAACATATTGTTGTGTATGATTTGATGAGTAGATACAAGTGAACATTGGAGTCGAATTTTATCCATTCCTTTTACCTAAAGTGGATAAAAGCGATATATGTGGGCCCCTCGATGATTAAGCGATGACACCCTAAGCGCTTGGCCAAGCCGGGACTAAGTTGATGTGTTCAATTGTAGTCTGTTGTTAGTCGTCATAAATCGGAAATCAGGAAACAACACATAGACAGAGAGAATGATTAAAATCCATGTCTCAGTCTGTACGATATCTAGAATGGAGGAATATATGATCCCATATATTAAGGACACGTCACTGATAAGATCAGAGTTCGACATCGGCTTTTGGTAGCTAAAATTTGCTAGTCAATTTTGAAGTTATACTTACAACTATAGTTATTAGACTTATCCAAGTGGGAGACTGTTGGATTAGGTGTCTAAGCTCATAACTATAATTGGTATGTACTTGAATTGATAATAGCAATGTCCTTTTGGGTTGCCTTCAAACCTAGCAATTGAATAGGATTATCGTTGGAGAGAGAATAATGATTTATTAATTTATTACTTGGTTAATAAATTAATTTATTAATGTATTATGGATATAATATATTAATTAGAAATCATATTGTTTAATTAATATTTAATCAGAAATTAATTTGGAATTAATTTTGGGATTAAAGGAATTAATTGAAACTGTAGGGACTAAAGGTGACAATGTTCAAAAGTTGAGCATTGAGCATTCTAGAACCTCCCTAAGAGGGATGGAACGAAATCTAGAGTGTGCTAGGGTTTCCTTGGGCTCTAAGGGTGCCTTGGAAGCCTTAGGGAGGAAGTTAAGGGATTAGGGTTATCTAAGATAGACCTGCCTTATCCTAAACCTTCCTTATCACCTATATAAACCCTTATAGGGTTGGATTTCGTCTAAGCGCACTCTAAGAGAGGCTAGGGCCGAATTTTCCACTTCCCTTCTCTCTCCATAGTAATCCTTGGTTGCTAGGTTTGTTTGTGAGCCATTAGAGGCGCGACACTTGTAGCGCTTGCTACCAAAGTTCAAGATCTTCAAGGATTTGATTGTTATTACAATATAACAATAAAGGTATGTATCCTAACCCTAATTATATGTTAATTTAGAAAATTACATGTGCCTCCTAGGGTTTCTAGTTTTTGTATTCAATGCTTGTATGTCTAATAGTGAAAACATAGATCCTCATATTAGGGTTGCATGCACACATAGGATTGTTTGTTTGTATAAAACCCATCAGAATGTTCATGTACTTGTAATAGTATATTATAGTTTAATATAAATAAAACTCCTTTTTGAGTGTTTTTTAATCCCTGTAAACCGTATATATTGTTAATACCCTATATGAGTTACTATAACCATGCTATGACCCAGTCGGCCTGTAACAACGTTCTTCAGGCATCGGAAATGTTATGACATTTGTCACCCAAGACATGCCGGTCTAACTGTAGCTAACAGTTTAGGTGTGGGATTGCCGGTTCCGTATAAATCTATACACAACTATCACGGTCTCCCTACAAGAGATTCTGGTTACAATTATAGGACTTTAATGTAGTACTTTAAAAGTACCGTGAAGCCGAATGTGTCACAAATTTATTCATTAACTGGTTTACGTCAAATGAAATGAAAACTCATTTTTGTTGTAAATGTATGTATTACCTTTTCATAGTGTTTGAATAGCATGAAAATATTTATACTTTTATATAATTATTTCTTAATCCCAAAAGGGTAAAATAACGTCAATGATCCCCAAACTATACCTATTATAGTTTAAAATGTATGTGGCGATAAAATGAACGCCTTTGTATTTTGACGAATTTGCATGTAAACGTTTATAAATTTGGTAGTAATGTCGTTTAGTATATTTGATATTTTTATGTAAAAAGATACATAAAATGTAAGAAAACATAAATATTGGTTTGTATTTTACAACAAATTTCCTTGTGTTATATTTGTATTCCCCCTCTAAAATATAGAAAAATTGTTGAAAAGTGTAGGGGTATGAACTCACCTTATGTGCATTTGCGGTTGCATAACGAGATGACGGTGAAGATCGTTATGCTATGAATACTCGAAATGATCGTATCCTAAGAGTTTTAACACATATTCATGTGTATAAATTAGGATGAACTAATATGAGAGTGTTTGTAAGAGATATAGATAAATAATGATCTTACCCAAAAATTCTAATAACAACTTTGAAGGCAATAGTCTCCTGGGGATATTTGATCTTGAATTAGTAAGGAAAATAGGTTTGAGTAGAGAGAAATATGGGATGGAATGTTTACTGATGAATGAATTCGTGTACATATATATATATGAAAGAAGGATAAGATGAGGTAATTGACAAATGACTTTGAGTTGATGTTTGCATTGGTAAGAGTAATATCTCATTGGGAAGGTAAGTTTCAACCAATCAAGTGGCACACTAGTGTCCAAGTGGGTGATTCAAATAATATAATCTTAGATATTATTTTAAGAAAATGTGTTCTAACCCTTCCACTTTGGTATAAAATAGGAGTTTAGAGGGTTTAAGTCATGCAAAATACGAGTTTGAGGAAATTTTTGGCGTCAAAATCTCTTAAAATTACAAAAAGGTTCGAAATGGTCAAAAATTCGGAATGTGGTTCGGATTTGCGATGGGTCCGGAGTCAAATAACCATTTTTGTAGTCAAAAGGGTGAATTCTAAAGCAAATCTTCAAGTTCCGGAGTCGAGGTGCGGAGTCAGCAGCTTCTGGAGTCAATCAACAGCTTCTGGAGTGCGAGATTGTTCGGTGCGAAATCTTCCGAAGTATGCAAGACTTTCTGGGGCGAATCAATAGTTCCGGAGCGAGAATGTCCGGAGTGGGGAGGTATTCCGAAGCGAGCTGGTCCGGATGAGCAGGTTCCGAAGCCAAAACAAGATGGTTCCTAATCAGAAGGTTTCCGGAGCGAAATTGTCCGGTTCTTGAGAGCGTGTTCCGGACTGAGAGGGTTCCGGACTTAGAGGGTTCCGGACTGAGGGGGTTCCGGACCAAGAGGAGAGGGTCCGAAAATGAATAATGTATTCCGAAATGAGCTTGTTCTTTTGGGTTTTCTCCATCCGTTTTGAGCTGTTTTGAACAAAGGAAGGGATAGGATGATGTTGGTCTTTATGAAAAAGTTTGAGAGAGATTTGGAATAGAGGTTTGTAGAGAGATTTGGGAGAGATTTGAGAGAGATTTGAGACAGAGAGAGAGATTTTAGAGAGATAGAGAGAGAGTTTAGAGAGATGGTGTTTGTAGTTTTTCTTATGGTTTTACCCTGTAGTGTTAGGATTATGAACTCCACTACGCCGTGTTATGAGTGTTCTCCATCCTTGAAGGATACATAGTTATGTTTTATCGAGTTGTTACATCACTCACCCTATTTACGGTTCAGATTGTTAAACATATGAAACTTTAGAGTGATACTTTGTATTATAATAGTAAGTTGTACATTAGGAATTATAACGTAAACCTTAACATACAAATACAAGTTGAGTTGGCTTTATTGACTAAAATTGAGGGTTGTCACATCTTCCCCCCGTTAGAAGGAATTTCGTCCTGAAATTAGCAATTGAGTGAGACTCTAAGGGTTGGGGAAAAGATGTGGGTATTTTTGTTTCATTTGATCTTCTCGTTCCCAAGTGTATTCAGGTCCTCACTTGGCATTCCAGCAGACCTTTACAATGGGTATGCGGCTTTGTTTCGTCATTTTGATCTCCATATCCATGATTTCTATAGGTTCTTCTATAAAGTGGAGACTCTCTTTTATTTCAATTTCGTCAAGTGGGATGACGAGAGTCTCACCGGAAAAACATTTCTATAAATTAGACACGTGAAAGGTAGGATGTACGTTATTAAGTTCCTGCGGTAGACGAAGCTTGTAAGCTACAACCCGAAATTTCTATTCTGTACAACCATTCACTTCAATAGAAGTCAAAACAGTTTCTGCAAACTTTCAAACTTTTTGGAATACGTTTGAGTGTTTTAAGAATAGTACTTCATGAGATACAAGGAGAGAGGATGCTTCAGGGTTTATTGTGCAACAATAAAGTCCCAAAGCTCCAAGAGTTTGGAGTTTACGGCCTAAACAAAGGTGTTTACGGCCGTAAACCCTAAATTGGGGGTATATATATGACACTTAGTCATTATTTACCATTTTTCACAAATTCAAGATCCAAACTCAATTCTCTCTCAAGTATCATCCAACAATTATTCAAGATCTTCAACTTGTAAGTGTTTCTAGCCCTAATAAGTTGATATATTACTTAATCTAGTGATTTAACACACTTCCATCCGTGAAATCATTCCAAAAGGTTAGACCTTCAAGTTTCACCAAGAACACCAAGAACACACACTAGTGTTCTTGGAGTTTTAGCACCTTTTCAAGCCTCTATCTTGTAAGTACTTCTATCCTAGAGTATAATAAGGCTTGTTACACTTCTATACATCAAGAAAACACCAAGGAAACCAAGGATCAAAGGTGTTTACGGTCCAAGAACACCTTGGACCGTAAACCCTAAAAAGGGTGCCAAAGTGTGCCCTAGTCCCTTCTAAGCCTTGGAAACTAGCATAGATCCTTTCCTTGATGAGCTTAGCACTTGAAAACATCAAAATACCATAAACCATTTAGGTTTACGGTCGTATACCCAAAGGGAAATGGTCCAAGGACCGTAAACTCCATTTAGGAGTGAAATGGTGCCCTAATCACTTCCATAGGCTTATACTTCAAGTGGAAATGCTTCTAAGGACTTGTAGAGCTTCAAAACAACACATGGTCAAAGAAGCATCAGTTTACTGTCGTAAAATCATGGGTTTACGACCGTAAACTCAATGAGTTATGGTCACAAAACCGTAAACTCATATAAAGGGTTCCCTTGAACCCTAAGCTCAATAGCAATGTCCTACAACACTTATATGCAATCCTTGGGACTTATAGCACTTATATAAGGTGTTTTACATGTCCTATGATGTCTTAACTTTTTTAATTAGTTGTTTAAAGACTAATTGGATACATATATGTGATATTATATGTTAACTAGGATCATCTTGTGTGTACAAGTCTTCACTTGACACCTAGCATCCTATACTTTCCGTTCATCCAAACCACTCACTACAGGTGAGTTCATACCCCTTAATGAATCTTTTAAATGTTTTTAAATGCTTTTGTGGGGGGAATACAAGTTGAATCATACTAGTTATTATATAAATCACATGTGATTTATAACTAGTATACAAATGGATTTACTACACTTTTAGCTATTTTACCAAACAGATTACTTTAAAGGGGCTTTATCAAACGTTTTTACATGTTGAAACTCTTTAAGAAGCTGTCTTACAAACTGTATGTTTCCTTTCAAAATCTGTTACAGTTGTGTTTCAAACAAAGGTTTTCTTACACTTAAACTGTCTTGTCAAACTGTTTTCAAAGCATTTTATAAATTGACATCAAGTCATAAATTCTTATTTATTAAACTTTTCAAAGGTTTTACAAAACTTCTTTTATACTTTTATATTGTTAAATGCATGCCTATATATGTATAGTTATATAGGTAATGTCTAAAGGACTTAGAACGGTTAGTTCGCCTTATTTCCTTTTCCTCGTTGGGATGTGGCCTTAGGGTATCGGTTATTCGTCCGAATGTCGTCTAAATATTAGTTATATATCATGTATACCTATATAGACATAAAAGTTCCATCAGTCAGTTCAGTACCTTTGGGTAGCAAAGGTATACCTTCGATTATACTCGTACAATGCTAGTAACTATAATAGGTATAGTTAGGAGATACTACTTGCTATTCCTATTACAAGGAATTACACCAGAGTCAGTTCATTCATGAGTCTATACTAATACATCAATATGAAGAAATACTAATACATCAATATGTGAGATACTAATACATCAATATGAAGAGATACTAATACATCAATATGAAGAGATACTATTACATGGATACTTTTACATAGATACTTCTACATGGATACGGTTACATAGATACTATATGATGAGATACATTTACATATTATATGTGTAGATACTATTATCTATGTACGGGACTAACCATTCTACACCCGACTGTTAGCTACAGAGGGAAAATACACATCGACGGATGTCTACGGCTAATACTATTCGGCATCTTCCATGTCGTGTTTATCCTAGTACCAAAGGATAATACTTAAATGATTATATAATTTCCCTTTTACCTTTATTTTGTGATATATTCACATAACCGATGAGGTAGATTAGATTTGAATAATAATAGTTGTGCAAGGAAAAAAACTTTCACTTATGTAGAGGTTCAAACTTTCAAAACATTCGGGTCTTGGTAGAAGACTACTTTTTATACTAGTAGGAAATATGGGATTTTCTAGGGTTTTTACACTTATATTAATGTTTCATTAAACATTCACCAGTCTTTCATAACAGCTTTTCAAAGAAATGACACTAAAATACTTATGAATTCACCAACTTTATTGCTGATACTCGCTTTCAAAATAAGTTATATTCTCAGGTTACAAATAGAGAGGTACCGATGCAAGGTTTAGAGAAGACGGAGCAGTCAAGACTCGTCTTTTATTTTGAGTATTCATTATGTTATTTTATACTATGAAAGAACACACTTGTAAGCAAAATTATACTATTAATGCAATGGATGATGTTGTTGCTTGTTTACTACTTTACACTGTTGTGATACATTACATGACGTCCTCCACCCCAGAACGTTTCTGCCGTTCTCGGTTTTGGGGTGTGACAGATTGGTATCAGAGCATTGTTTATAGTGAATTGAGTATATCAACCCATAAAAGATATACTAACTATAAATACAATGGGATTAAAACACTCTGACCAAGAGTTTACACTTTTAAATAATAAAATATTTAATAAAGTATACGTGCCTGCATTCATACTAAAATCAGTGTCACAATGATAAGAACAAAAGTATTACGATTGTTGAATATCACAAGTAAGCTCAGGGATGTATGGTCAGTCCTGGGAGTGGCATAGCCTGATCAACTATGCTGGTCCGAGGAGTGATTAGCATATGCCCAAGAATGGTTGTGATGTGGCAACAAGTCTAAAAACTTACCAACACTACCACAATGAAATACCATAGGGGTATTTGGTGTTATCATAATTACTTATATGAGAATT
This sequence comes from Lactuca virosa, assembly GCF_052849685.1. Classification (NCBI taxonomy): domain Eukaryota; kingdom Viridiplantae; phylum Streptophyta; class Magnoliopsida; order Asterales; family Asteraceae; genus Lactuca; species Lactuca virosa. Next base: position 268,608,315 of record NC_136434.1, read on the forward strand.
AAAGGTCTTTATCAATAAGTCAATAGTTGCAAGGTGGATACATTAAGATTATATGTATCTAGGACGTCATAGACTCGGAATCTGTGAATCTTTGCTTTACTTCCTGTCCTCGTTTGGTTGTGGGCTTAAAGTTAGGGTCACTTATTCGAAGGTCTATCCTATCCTGAATACATATAACTAGTATGCACTAAGCAAGTATTGAAGTAACTGATAAAGATCATTTTATAAATATCTAATTTGTACGTCTATTTAGTTATTTCTTATATCCCTTTTCTCGCATAGATATCATGGCTGGATTCCATCCCCACGGCAACCCGTACTACCCTAACCACGGCAATGCTGGATGGCTCGGAGAGGAGCCAGAGAATGATCACCCAATCCCTATGGATGGTCACCAAGCTGAAGGCTTTGCTGAGGGTTCTAACTCCGAACCTGAAGTGGAGAGCCTACCCCCGATGGCTCTTGTTCCAAATCCTAACCCTCGTCCGGCTTTTCAAGGCCCGACGCCTCCGTGGGTGGAAAGCTTGGAAACATGGAGCCAAGGGCAGGATCAACCCATGCCATTTAATGGAGACCGAAGCTTTTATGACCTAAGCGAGGGGGGCTCAACAGACAGAGTCTTGCCAATCCTGGTCCGTAGAGTGGCCCGAAATGAGATTCAAGGCAGGACAGCCCTCCATCAAATCACGGAAGTTGTCACCAACACGAGAATGCATACGATCCTCAACATTCGCCTGGAAGATGCTCGTGAGAGATCCGAGAGAGACCATGAAACCCTGCTGCAAGCACTGGCTGAAACACGAGCCAAAGTTATTCTAGAACTCCGCAGTACTCATGCATAGAGTGCCTCATGTTTTGTAACTTTCCGAAGAAACCTCAGAAAAACCTCCTAGGAGTACCATTCGTACAGTACGTCAAGTTCAGTACAAGGACCCATACGGTTGATCTATCCCTGAAGAATGTATACGCAAGGGTAGTATATAATCAAGGTTCTACAGGTTTAGAATTGATGAGTCCGCTTTAACTTCTTTTCCTTGTTTGGATGTGAGCTTAAAGGAGAATCATTTATTCGACTACCTTTTCAATCTTAATTATATACGACTCGTATACACGAGACTGTGATTGATGAACCATGTATGACTTCTAATATGAACTTCCTGACGGAGACTACTCAAGACTATGAGTGATCGTGCCGTTATGCGAACAAACCTAGAACCCAACACGACTCCTGTAACCAGATCGCCCTACAGTATAACACCTACGGAGATACAAGAACCGTCCGGACAACTTAACGACTACTCAGTAATAGAATTGGAAGACCAAGCTCCTCACCATGGAGAGCTCCGGTCTTATTCTTCAAAAAGGTAGACGGATTGTATCGTAAGTACATCGACTATCGGAGACCTCACCAAGATTTCCATTAGAAATCATTATCTCTGCCTCGCATAGATGAGTTGGTTGACAAACCGCAAGGAACGATGTACCTTTCAAAAATGGACCTGAGATCCGAATATCACCAGTTGCGAGTTTTAGAGAAGGATGTCCGGAGGACAATCTTCCGAACTCGATGCGGACGCTACAAGTCCGTAGTGATACCCCTCGGATAGGACCAATACGCCTGTAGTATTCATGAACTTAATGAATAGGGTACACCATTCTTACTTGGATCAGTTCATCATTGTCCTTGTAAATGACTTACTTATCTACTCTCGAAGTAAGAAGGTAATCATAAAGAGCATCTACAACAAACCATGGAAACAATACGATCAGAGAAGCTTTACGCGAAGTTCTCTAAATACGAATTTTGGAATTGAAGAGTCAAATTCCTAAGACACACCATTAGGAATGTGGGAATTCTTGAGGACCCTTTAAATTAATCAAAACCGTTGAGAATTTGTCAGCACCGAAGACGCCGACGGGAATTCGCCAAATTCTAGGTCTCGTTGACCTACTGTCGTAGTTCATTTAGAACTCCTCGCAAATTACGGAACCTCTTACGACTTTGACCCAGAAGGGAACGACCCTTGACTGGGAAGAGAATCAAGAGGAAGCAACCTTTGGAACTCCAGGTGAGAGACCAAATTCTTTTAGAAGTCTCACTCTGGGAAGGCTTGATACGCTTCGGAAAGCATGGATGGCTAAAATCCAAGATAGTTAGGACCTTCGAGATTCTTGCCAGATTCGGCCCTGTAACTCACAAATTCAACCTACTCGCGAACTCAGTAACGTACATTTTACCCTCCACGTCTCGAACTCGAAAAAGTACCTTTCCGTCAGGAATCTTGTAATCCCACTCGACGAGATCGAGATCAACGAGAGCCTCACCTTCGTGGAAGAACCGTAGTGACCATGGACCGAGAGGTCAGACGAATGATTCAGAGCCGCTTCCCATTAGTGAAGGTTCGCTGGAATGCCAACCGAGGACCTAAATTCACTTGGGAGCACGAGAATAAATCGATTTGGAAGCATCCCCACTTCTTGTCTTGATTATTCATGCCTACTCCTTTACCTAAATTCTAATTTCGGGACGAAATTCTTCTAACGGGGGGATGATGTGACAACCCGAAATTTCTATTCTGTACAACCATTCACTTCAATAGAAGTCAGAACAGTTTCTGCAAACTTTCAAACTTTTTGGAATAAGTTTGAGTGTTTTAAGATTAGTACTTCAGGAGATACAAGGAGAGAGAATGCTCTAGGGTTTATTGTGCAACAATAAAGTCCCAAAGCTCCAAGAGTTTGGAGTTTACGGCCGTAAACCCTAAATTGGGGGTATATATATGACACTTAGTCATTATTTACCATTTTTCACAAATTCAAGATCCAAACTCAGTTCTCTCTCAAGTATCATCCAACAATTCTTCAAGATCTTCAACTTGTAAGTGTTTCTAGCCCTAATAAGTTGATATATTACTTAATCTAGTGATTTAACACACTTCTATCCGTGAAATCATTCCAAAAGGTTAGACCTTCAAGTTTCACCAAGAACACGCACTAGTGTTCTTGGACTTTTAGCACCTTTTCAAGCCTCTATCTTGTAAGTACTTCTATCCTAGAGTATAATAAGGCTTGTTACACTTCTATACATCAAGAAAACACCAAGGAAACCAAGGATCAAAGGTGTTTACGGTCCAAGAACACCTTGGACCGTAAACCCTAAGAAGGGTGCCAAAGTGTGCCCTAGTCCCTTCTAAGCCTTGGAAACTAGCATAGATCCTTTCCTTGATGAGCTTAGCACTTGAAAACATCAAAATACCATAAACCATTTGGGTTTACGGCCGTAAACCCAAAGGAAAATGGTCCAAGGACCGTAAACTCCATTTAGGAGTGAAATGGTGCCCTAATCACTTCCATAGGCTTATACTTCAAGTGGGAATGCTTCTAAGGACTTGTAGAGCTTCAAAACAACACATGGTCAAAGAAGCATCAGTTTACTACCGTAAAATCATGGGTTTACGACCGTAAACTCAATGAGTTATGGTCACAAAACCGTAAACTCATATAAAGGGTTCGCTTGAACCCTAAGCTCAATAGCAATGTCCTACAACACTTATATGCAATCCTTGGGACTTATAGCACTTATATAAGGTGTTTTACATGTCCTATGATGTCTTAACTTTTTTAATTAGTTGTTTAAAGACTAACTGGATACATATATGTGATATTATATGTTAACTAGGATCATCGTGTGTGTACAAGTCTTCACTTGACACCTAGCATCCTATACTTTCCGTTCATCCAAACCACTCACTACAGGTGAGTTCATACCCCTTAATGAATCTTTTAAATGTTTTTAAATGCTTTTATGGGGGGAATACAAGTTGAATCATACTAGTTATTATATAAATCACATGTGATTTATAACTAGTATACAAATGGATTTATTACACTTTTAGCTATTTTACCAAACAGATTACTTTAAAGGGGCTTTCTCAAACGTTGTTACATGTTGAAACTCTTTAAGAAACTGTCTTACAAACTGTATGTTTCCTTTCAAAATCTGTTACAGTTGTGTTTCAAACAAAGGTTTTCTTACACTTAAACTGTCTTGTCAAACTGTTTTCAAAGCATTTTATAAATTGACATCAAGTCATAAATTCTTATTTATTAAACTTTTCAAAGGTTTTACAAAACTTCTTTTATACTTTTATATTGTTAAATGCATGCCTATATATGTATAGTTATATAGGTAATGTCTAAAGGACTTAGAACGGTTAGTTCGCCTTATTTCCTTTTCCTCGTTGGGATGTGGCCTTAGGGTATCGGTTATTCGTCCGAATGTCGTCTAAATATTAGTTATATATCATGTATACCTATATAGACATAAAAGTTCCATCAGTCAGTTCAGTACCTTTAGGTAGCAAAGGTATACCTTAGATTATACTCGTACAATGCTAGTAACTATAATAGGTATAGTTACGAGATACTACTTGCTATTCCTATTACAAGGAATTACACCAAAGTCAGTTCATTCATGAGTCTATACTAATACATCAATATGAAGAGATACTAATACATCAATATGAAGAGATACTAATACATCAATATGAAGAGATACTAATACATCAATATGAAGAGATACTATTACATGGATACTTTTACATAGATACTTCTACATGGATACGGTTACATAGATACTATATGATGAGATACATTTACATATTATATGTGTAGATACTATTATCTATGTACGGGACTAACCATTCTACACCCAGCTGTTAGCTACAGAGGGAAAATGCACATCGACGGATGTCTACGGTTAATACTATTCGGCATCTTCCATGTCGTGTTTATCCTAGTACCAAAGGATAATACTTAAATGATTATATAATTTCCCTTTTACCTTTATTTTGTGATATATTCACATAACCGATGAGGTAGATTAGATTTGAATAATAATAGTTGTGCAAGGAAAATAACCTTCACTTATGTAGAGGTTCAAACTTTCAAAACATTCGGGTCTTGGTAGAAGACTACTTTTTATACTAGTAGGAAATATGGGATTTTCTAGGGTTTTTACACTTATACTAAATGTTTCATTAAACATTCACCAGTCTTTCATAACAGCTTTTCAAAGAAATGACACTAAAATACTTATGAATTCACCAGCTTTATTGCTGATACTCACTTTCAAAATAACGTGTATTCTCAGGTTACAAATAGACAGGCACCGATGCAAGGTTTAGAGAAGACGGAGCAGTCAAGACTCGTCTTTTATTTTTAGTATTCATTATGTTGTTTTATACTATGAAAGAACACACTTGTAAGCAAAATTATACTATTAATGCAATGGATGATGTTGTTGCTTGTTTACTACTTTACACTGTTGTGATACATTACATGACGTCCTCCACCCCAGAACGTTTCCGCCGTTCTCGGTTTTGGGGTGTGACAGCTACCGGGCCGATTCTAGCGAGAACCTCAAACGGCCCAATGTACCTTGGATTTAGTTCTCCACGTTTTCTGAAACGTATCATGCCTTTCCAGGGTGAGACCTTTAATAAGACGCGATCACCAACCTGGAATTCCAAGGGTTTTCGTCTCTTGTCTGCGTAGCTCTTTTGGCTGTCTCTAGAGGCTTTCAATCGTTCCCAAATTTGAATAATCTTCTATGTTGTCTTCCTTATGATTTCAGGGCCATTGAGAGTGCTGTTAGGAACTTTCCCCATAGCTAGTTGTGTATCACCCACTTCAACCCAGCATAGAGGTGATCTGCACTTACGGCCATAGAGGGCTTCGAATGGAGCAACTTTGATGCTAGTGTGATAGCTGTTGTTGTATGAGAACTCGACAAGTGGAAAATGGGTATCCCATGCTTTACCAAAGTCTATCACGCAAGCTCTCAACATGTCTTCCAATGTTTGAATAGTTCTTTCACTCTACTCGTCGGTCTGTGGGTGGTAGGTTGTACTCATGTCCAGTCTAGTTCCCAGGGATTTTTGTAGAGACTGCCAAAACCGTGAGGTGAATCTACTATCTCTGTCGGAGATAATGGATAATTGCACACCATGTAGTCGTACTATCTCTTTAATGTAAGTTCTGGTCAATTTCTCCATCTTTTCGGTTTCCTTTATTGGTAGAAAGTGGGTGGATTTGGTCAACCTGTCGACGATCACCCAGATGGTGTCAAGTCCACCCGTCGTCTTGGGTAATTTAGTTATGAAATCCATGGTTATCTGCTCGCACTTCCACTCGGGTATCTCTGGTTGTTGTAACAAACCCGAGGGCTTCTGGCATTCTACCTTGACCTTGGCGCAAGTCAGACATTTGCCCACATAAGTAGCGATTTTTTCTTTCATGTTCGGCCACCAATAAAGTTTCTTGAAGTCCAGATACATCCTGTCTGAACCGGGATGCACGAAGTATCGAGTCTTGTGTGCTTCGTTCATGACGTCTCTGAATCCACCAAACTTCAGCGTCCATATCTGATTCATGAGATAACGAACTTCGTCACCCTTGACTTCTAGGTTTTTATCCATCCCTCTTAAGGCTTCACCTGTCACATTCTCTGCTTTCAAGGCTTCCAGCTGAGCCTCTTTGATTTGTGTGGACAGGTGTGAATGGATTGTCATGGTTAACGACTTCACTCGAGGGCCCGAGTATTCCTTTCTGCTCAGTGCATCTGCGACTACATTGGTTTTTCCTATATGATAATGAATCTCGCATTCGTTGTCATTCAGTAGTTCTACCCATCGCCTTTGCCTCATGTTGATCTCTTTCTGGTTGAGGATGTGTTGAAGGCTTTTATGATCGGTGAAGATAGTGCATTTTGTGCCGTAAAGGTATTGTCTCCAGATCTTCAGCGCAAACACTACTGCTCCCATCTCGAGATCATGAGTAGTGTATTTGACCTCGTGTGTCTTAAGTTGTCTTGAGGCATAGGCAATGACCTTTCTTCGTTGCATAAGTACACACCCTAGCCCTTGATTGGATGTATCACAATATACTACAAAATCTTCTGTCCCTTTTGGGAGAGACAAGATCGGTGCGCTGTACAAGGCTTGTTTTAGCATTTGGAACACGGTTTCTTGCTTCTCCCCCCAGTTGAAGGTTACACTCTTCTGAGTCAAGGTGGTGAGCGGTTTGGCGATCTTGGAGATGTTTTGAATGAATCTTCGGTAGTAGCCAGCGAGGCATAAGAATTGACGGATTTTTGTAGGCGTCCTTGGTGCTGACCAGTTCTCGATCGCCTTGATTTTGGCGGGGTCCACATGTATTCCATCTTTTCTAACCACATGTCCCAAGAAGTCCACTTCCCGGATCCAGAACTCGCACTTCAAGAATTTTGGGTACAACTTCTCCGCCCTTAACGTTTCCAAGACCTGTCGTAGGTGTTCACTTTGTTCTTCCTTACTCCGTGAGTAGACCATAATGTCGTCTATGAAAATGATCATGAATTTGTCAAAGTAAGGTCGACACACACAATTCATCAGATCCATGAACACCGCGGGCGCATTTGTTAACCCGAAGGGCATCACTACAAACTCATAGTGACCATAACGAGTTCTGAATGCAGTCTTAGGAATATCCTCCTCCTGAACTCATAGTTGATGGTATCCCGACCTCAGATTGATTTTTGTGAAATAGCTTGATCCCTGAAGTTGGTCGAATAGATCGTCAATTCGTGGTAGGGGATATCGGTTTTTGATGGTTAGTTTATTTAGCTCCCGGTAGTCGATACACATTCGGAATGATCCATCCTTCTTCTTTACGAATAGGACCGGTGCTCCCCAAGGCTTAGAAGCTTGGTCTGATGAACCCTTTGCTCAGTAGTTCGTTTAATTGGCTGGATAATTCCTGTATTTTGGCTGGTGCCAAGCGATATGGGGCTTTGGCTACAGGGTGGCTCCAGGAATTAGGTCGATTCGGAATTCGACTTGTCGTACGGGTGGTACTCCTGCAAGATCTTCTGGAAATAGGTCAAGGAAATTACAGACTTCCGGGATGTCTTTGATGTTTTTCACTTCTTGTTCCTTATTCAACACATGGGCTAAAAAGGCATGGTATTCCTTGCAGAGATACGTTTGAGCCTTGATGCAGGAGATGATTTGTAAGCTTGTACTGGGTTTGTCACCATAAATAACGATAGTTTCGCTAGTTGGAAGATTAAGGCGAACGGCCCTTTCGTAACACAGGATATCGACATGGTGAAGGCTTAACCAATCCATACCGATGATGACATCAAAACTCCTTATAGTGATTGGTATTAGATCGATTTGGAAGGAGTGTTCATTTAGAGCTAGTGTGCACCCTATGTACATATCGTTTGTGCTTTCTGTTTTACCGTTTGCCATTTCTACTGTGAACGTATCTTTTAGTGATTGGGGATTTTGTTTAAGTAAGTGTTTGAATTGGTGGCTTACGAAACTCCTCTCCACTCCACTATCGAAAAGTATGCATGCATATGAGTTATTGAAGAGAAACGTAACGGTAACCACCGTGGGTTCTTCAAATTCTTCTATGTGTCTTATGGCCAGGACTCTTCCCACACCACTAGCATTATTGTTTCTTGCCTTTGAGCAATCTCTTTTGAAATGCCCGGTCTCCCCACAGTCGTAGTAGGCTCGGCTTACCCCAACATTGGCGGTCTGGGTGACTTGTTGGGCTGGCGCCTTACAGAAACGGGTTGTATGCCCCTTTTGTTGCAATTATTGCAATGTATTTCCCGACAAGCACCGTTGTGGTGGAAGCTGCATTTGTTGCATTTGGGGAGGTTTCCAGCATATTGTCTTAATGGCGCTGGAGCGGCAGGGGTAGTGGCAGCGTGAACAGCCACAATTTGTTGTTTCTTGGCGGGGTCCTATGCCGGTTGGTTCTTCTCTTTGTCCCAAAACTTTCTTTTGTTGTTTCCCCCTTTCGCTTGCTTGGGGGTGGCCGCCACAGTGCCAATAGCTGGCCCTATGGTCAATGAGTCTTTGTGCCAAGTGTTTGGCACTGTCAAAAGTAATCGGTTTTGAAGCTAACACGTTCCCTTGAATCTGGGGGGATAGTCCCCAAATGTATTTCTCCACTTTTTTACTCTCTAGAATGACCATCCCGGGACATAGTATGGCCAGATCATTGAACCTGGCAGTATAAGATGTGATGTTGGAGCCGGTCATTTTTGTGGCTCCAGAGTTCCTGTTCCAATTTCTGAACTTCGCCTCTTGGTCAATATTCTTCTAGCATTAAGATCTTCAAATCCTCCCAGCTCATTGAATTAGCCATTGGGAGAGTCAATGACTTGACATGGCCATTCCACCAGGTAAGGGCCCTGTCAAAGAAAGTGCAAGCTGCAAATTTGACTTTACTTGCTTCGGGTCACGCACATATTTCAAAGACACCTCCGCTCCCATTGAAGGGTTTGGGTTTGCCATTTGTGAAGTCCTTGTAGGAACATTCCCTTGAGCGTCTCTGACTGTCTCCTTGGTTAGAGTTCGTAGTACCATTTCCCGTTCCACCAGCACCATTTGTGCTGACATGTGACATTGCGGCTGCCATAGTTGCTGTTACAGTAGCTTGGAAAATGGCGGGGTCAAATTATGGAGGTGGTGGCGGTGGAGGATGTGTTGACGTGTTGTTGACACGCCTGTTTGATCTACGAGGTGGCATTTTTCTGCCATAATGTTTAAAAGTGAAAAGACGGTAAGTCTTTGATAGTGGTTATCAGTCGGGTGTTAATAACTAATTAAATTAGTTTCTACACGCATTATGTTCTGACTTGTAATGTACCTTGTAATCAATTCATAATAGAGGTTTATGTAACAATAAACTTATAAATTTGCTACTAATGTCTTAATGAAATCCTATGTTTTGATCCATACCAGGTCCTTCTAAAATCACTTGGTGTATACGAGTTGTATGTAATTAAGATTTTAATAGGCCGTTGAACTTAATAAGTCTACCCTAAGCCCACAACCAAACAAGGAACAAGACCTAAGGTGGGCCCACTATTTCTAAGTCGATTTGAGTCTTAGTTACATATAACTTTAATGTATACACAAAACAATTATAGATTTACCATGAGTAAATAATTTGTACAAACAATGTTATGAAACCTGTATTATTACTCCCAATGAAATAAAAATGCTTGCCAATTTCATTGTTATAATCTTAGTACATAATGTTTTGGAAAATTTGACCTTGATAAAGCTCTACATTACATCAATAAAGGAAAATTTTGACAGTATTACGAACCCTCGAATAGTGTAGTCACTTAATCGTAGGGTCGAATATGTATATAGAAAAGAGTAGTACTTGGAACACCTAGTCTATAGCAAAACATGAGTAGTATATGAAACTACTCGTGGCGGTCGGTCCTCCGTGGGCTATGAGATGCAGTCATGAAAGTTTGGATCTCTTTTACTCGATGCTCAGCCTCAAATACTCGCCTTTCCATTATGACTTGATGTTCCCGGTATTCTCTCATCTCAGCTCGAGTCACGGTAACTTCCCTCTAAAGGGCTTCAGTATGATCCCGTGTTCGATCATGATCTTCCTCTAAACAACGAAGACGGACTGCGGTGACCTCGGCTGTAGCACCAACCTCCATGATCTGGTTGGCGGATGTCCTTGCCTGTTCGCCATGACGGGCGATGCGACGGGCCATGACAGGAAGAGCCCTGTCTGCTGAGCCTCCTAGACTGAGGTTGTAGAAACCTCGTTCCATACCATAAGGCGGGCGTTGTCCATGTTCCTGGATCTATCTCCTTAAGTCCACTGCCCATCGAGGCGTCGGTCCATGAAAGTGTTGTCTGGGATTGGATGGCTTGTGGTGGGTTGTACACTTCGGGTTATGAGTCGGTGTCTTCCTCGACCTCTTCTTCGTCCTCTTCTTCTTCTGAAATCTCTTCATAATCCTCCTCTGGATCTTCCACTATCCACCCTTCGTTTCCTTGGTTAGGAGGGTAGTGATCTCCGGGTAAGTGGAATCCTGCCATAGCTTCTGGGCGAGAATTGGGATATGAGAAATATATGGAAATTTTAAGTGTATAATTCTAAACAAAAATTAATAGAATTTTCTTTAATAATATTGTGGCCCATACCGGGTCCTTCTATAATTACCTAGTGTATACATGTTATATATGATCGAGATCGAATAGATCGTCGGATAAGTAGCTCCACTCTAAACCCACAATCAAACAAGGAACATGATTTAAAGCGGAATCACAAATCCTAAGTCTATAGAATCATAATCCTCCTCTGGATCTTCCACTATCCACCCTTCGTTTCCTTGGTTAGGAGGGTAGTGATCTCCGGGTAAGTGGAATCCTGCCATTGCTTCTGGGCGAGAATAGGGATATGAGAAATATATGGAAAATTTAAGTGTATAATTCTAAAAATTTTTAATAGAATTTTTTTTTTAATAATATTGTGGCCCATACCGGGTCCTTCTATAATTACCTAGTGTATACATGTTATATATGTTCGAGATCGAATAGACCGTCGGATAAGTAGCTCCACTCTAAACCCACAATCAAACAAGGAACATGATATAAAGCGGAATCACAAATCCTAAGTCTATAGAATCTTAATTATATATAATCTTTAACGTATACACACTGAAATTATAGATCTACCAGTAAGGGTCTTTTAGTTTTTATGTGAAGGATTTAATTCATTTTTGTGAGTAGGTTCCTAACGATTACTAGTTTTAATAATTATCGAGGTTTAAGTGTTGTTGTTACAGTTCTTTATAGCATCATAAAATACTCCTATAGTGTTTTAAACATTTATGTTTGGGTCTAGAGTTTCTTTGGTAAGTTTTAGACTTGTTGTTCACTACCACCATTTATCGGCATACGTTGGTCACATCCTAGATAAATATAGTTGATCAGGATGTATTCATCCCTTATCTGATACATACCCCGAGGCCTAATTGTAGTGTCCAACTCATCTCAATACTTTCTATTTTGTTGCTGTTACGACACTGGACTAGTGAGTATGATTGTACTTATACTTTTATAAAAATATTATAATATTTTACAGTATACTTGTACGAAAACGTTACGTCAGAGAGTTTTAGTCTCATTGTATTTATAGTTTGTATATCTTATGTGGTTTGATATACTTAGTTCACTATAAACAATGCTCTGATACCAATATGTCACACCCCCAAACCAGAACGGCGGAAACGTCCGGGGGTGGATGACTTCATGTATAGCATCATAACAAATATGTAATAGTAAAGAAAGCAAACACAACCATCATTGATATAATTTAAAAGGTTACATTGTTGATAGTGTTACATGTTTCCCAACAAATTACAATATGATGACAAAATGAGTTTTGAACTAACGCCTTAGCGTCCCGTCCTCAAAAGTGGTTGGTTACTTGTTCACTGATTCCCTTAGAATACAAGTAATTTTGAAAAGCGAGTCAACAGTTAAGTTGGTGAGTTCATAAGAGTTTTGTTTGAGAAATATGTCGTTTTTCCTAATGATAAATGATAGAGTGTGATTTCCATAAAATCCAATATTTTCTTGTAAAATGTATTGTAGTCTTAGCTACCCTAAGACCTGAGAATGTATGAATGTCCATGTACTTGTAATAGTATATTGTAGTTTTATATAAATAAAGCTCCTTTTTGTGTGTTTGTTAATCCCTGTAAAATGTATGTATTGTTAATGCCCCATGTGAGTTATTATAACCATGATATGACCCAGTCGGCCTGTAACGATATTCTTCAGGCGTCGGAAATGTTATGACATTTGTCACCCCATGTGACAACCCAAAACTTTTTTCGTTATTCCTTACCCAGTTTCCGTTTATAAAATTTGGGTTTTCATTTATTTCCGTTTATGTTAGCACTATTTTAGTCTAACGGAATATTCTAAGCTTAGTACAATCCAAGTTTGGGTCAAAAAAATGAGTTTTTCCAAGTCAACGCATAGCATCCGGGCCAAACAAACCTTCAAGAGGAGTTTACGGCCGCAAACTTAGTTTACGACCGTAAACACTGTTTACGACCGTAAACTCTATTTACGACCGTAAACTCTGTTCACGGCCGTAAACCCTCCACCCTACCCCCTTGGCCGTAAACACACCCCTATATAAGGGATGAGTGGCCTTCATTTTTCACTTTACACACTCCAGAAGCTTTCTCTCTCCACTCTCTCTCGTTCTCTCTCTACAAACTTCAATTTTACTCCAAGATCCTCAAGAATGTAAGTGATTCTTCACCTTGATTGTGTTTCTATCTCACTCCTAGTGGTAAATCCATGCTCTTATCTCATGAATCTCATCTTTTTCTAGATTTTCTCTCTCACTTGGAACACACACTAGTGTTTTTGGACTCTAACCACCCTTTCAAGCTTCCATTACGTAAGTACTCTACCCTTAGCGTGTTGGATACAAGAATCTCTTGCTGAACATCTAGAAATCATGACCAAAAGAGTGTTTACGGTCAAAGGCAATCTCCCTTGACCGTAAACTCTATTTATAGGGTGCAAAGTTGCCACAACACCCTCCTAAGATTAGAAATGAGGCTTAGAACACTTCCAGAAGGCTAGAAAGGGCCTTGAAACATCGAAAATCGCACTTTTCGCCAAGTGTTTACGGCCGTAAACACCTAGACCGTAAACACCTGGACCGTAAACCCAGGGACCGTAAACACCTGGACCGTAAACCCATGGACCGTAAACTCCTGATTACGGCCGCAAACTCCCCTCTTCAAACACATGTGATTCTAACACTTAGTTTTAGGTGTTTCCTACTCCCTAAGGTGGTTTCCTTCCATAACAAATAGTGTTATGTCCTCACCTAATGTATATATGTGTTTCTACATGCTAAATAGGATCCGTTTGTGTCCGAGGCTTTATTTGACACTCAGCAACTCCTAGCAACTTACACTCGAATCCCACGTCAAACAGTGAGTTCATACCCCTACGCTTTTTCCGAGTTTTTCATGTTTTCAGGAGGGGGGGAATACAAGCAAAAGTACAAGGAAACTTGTGCTCAAGTATATTATTTTGTTTAAATAATTATATGTTCAGTATGCTTTTAACTCAGAAAACCGTTTTACCAATCGATTAAGAAATCAACTCGTAGAAATAATTTTCAAAACTAAAGCAAGGAACTTGTAAATCTTATCATAAAATGTGATATTTTATAAAGGATTTATACAAACCATAAATAAGATTTTCGATACTATTACTTGTAAGTTTGTTATTTTAGGATTGGAGACACGTCCTTGGTAACACTCCACCGGATTTCGTGAGTGTAGGACTAACTCTTATAACCAGAATCTCTGGTAGGGAGAGCGTGACTATTGTGTATAGATCTATACGGGACTGACTATCCCGCACCTAAACTGCTAGCTACAGTTAGGCATCCATGCCTGGGGTGACAAAGTCATAAAAGATACTGGCCCCGTTACATGCCATATTCAGTTTAATGTATGGTTATAAAACTCGCAACCTAAATAACAGAGATTTACTTTGGTAATAATGAATCAAGTGAACTAACCTCAAAGTAATAACCAATTTGATTACTAGAGGGTATTGATAATACCCTTAGGATCTAGTTCACTACCTACTTCTTTATTAGTTTTATTTATGTAATAAGGCTAATACATCTCACAAAGAGTAGACAGGATTTTTCAAGGAAACTACATCTAACGATACAAGTATGGTAGATACTTGTACACCTCATTTCATAATCGATAACCAACTATCAACTTTTAAGGAAAATATAGGATTTTCCTGGGATAACTTAACCTTTCATAATCAGGCTGTTTAAAATATAGGATTTTCCTGATATTTTAAAATTGCTTGTATTCTCAGGGCATCAATAGACAGGTACTCCTGCCGACTTTTGGAGAAGACGGAACATTCTGAAGTCACGTCTTTTACTTTTGCTATATTTACTGATATGTATAAACCATGTTTTTGAACAATGTAAATACTCATTTTATAATGTAATGGTTGTGTTTACTTCGCTTACTATGATACAATTGTTGTGATACTACACATGACGTCCTCCGCCCCATAACGTTTCCGCCATCGGTTTTCGGGGTGTGACAGATTGGTCTCAGAGCTATTGTTTATAGTGAACTAAGTATACCGAACCTTACATGGTATATAACTATAAACACTAAGGGGCCGAAGTGCTCTGAACTAAAAGTATACTTTTAAAATACAAGTATTTTTGTAAAAACTATACAAGTATACCTACATACTAGAAACAATATCATAAGTAGAACAAAACAAAAGTATTTTTGGATGTTGGACACTGCGGTTAAACCTGGGCAGTTATGTAATCATGTCTAGGGTCAATATAGCCTGATCAACTATATTCATTCGAGACATGATCAACATGTGCTCGGGAGTGACTTTGGTGTTGCAATAGGCCTAAAACTTACCCAGTATCCATTTAACAAGGTATCAAAAGAACAAAACATGCAACTTAAAATACTGTAGGAGTATTTTAGCCAGAGCCGAATACATTGTACAAATTCATTCCTAGTGTTGCTACCTATTCGTTTCTTAGCAATAACTTACTTGCATTAGTAACCTTTCTTTGCTTATCGCTTGGTAGAACACTTTATTATCAGAATGAGATATATTATGTTTCATATATCTTGAGGACTTACCATCCTCTTCTTCCTGGTTGTTTCTAGAACGAGATGCCTCCCCGAAAAAGACCCATCAGAAGAAACGACGACACTCCACCACCACCACCGCCCCCTCAGTTCGATCCCATTATGTTCCAGGCAGCCGTTACTGCTGCTGTGCCTGCCGCGATGTCGCAGATGAATTCTGGCGGATCTGGTGGGCAAGGAAGTGGTACTCATCCCCAAAATCAAGAAGGTGGTCAGGGATATCAGAAGGAGTGCTCTTATAAGGACTTCATGAATGCGAAACCCACATCTTTCGACGGCAAATGAGGTGTCATTGCCCTGACTCAATGGTTCGAAAAGATCAAGTCCATTTTCGAAATCTGTTCATCTTCTGAGGTCAACAAAGTAAAAATTCGCCGCTTGCACCTTCGCCAACAGGGCACTGACCTGGTGGAATGGTCGGGTCAAATCCCTAACCCTACCAGTTGCAAATGCTATAGGTTGGGAAAATTTAAAGGAACTCATGATAGTCGAGTACTGCCCACCAGGCGAGATGCAGAAACTAGAGCACGAACTCTGGAACCTAAGGATGAAGGAATCCGAGATTGCTGCCTACACTTCTACGTTTGAAGACCTAGCACTTCTTTGTCCGGGAATGGTCACCCCGGAAAGCAAAAAGATTGAAAGATACATATGGGGACTGACACAACCCACCAAAGGTAATGTCTTGGCTGCAAGGCCAAACACCTTTGACAGCGCTAAGTGTCTGGCGCAAACTCTCATAGATCATGGAGTTGATCTTGATAAAGTGACAACCGCTCCTGAGCCAGCAAAAGGGAGTGGTGAGAAAAGAAAGTTCTGGAAGTAGCGGAAGGGCCAGTCTTCGCAAGATCCCTCAAAGAAACAGCAAACAGTGGCAGTCCACGCTGCTACTACTCCTGTCGCTGCTCCTGCCAATCAAGCACCTGCCAGTAGGTATACTGGTACCCTCCCTTGGTGCAATAAGTGCAGTTATCATCACCGCATCCCTGGTCCATGTCGTGAGATGCTCTGCAACAATTGTGATCAAAAGGGCCACCTGGCTCGAGGCTGCAGAAACCCAGTCCAACCAACCGATCAGGCCTCTGGAGCAGGTGTCGGTAAAGCCTGTTATGGCTTTGGGGAAGTCGGGCATTTCAAGAGAAACTGCCCCAAGGAAACAACAGCAGGTGGTACAGGGAGAGTGCTGACGATGGGTCAAGAAGAGGCAGTTGTAGACCCCACAGTTGTTTCGGGTACGTTCCTCCTCGACAACTCTTATGCATGCATTCTTTTCGATTCTGGTGCGGAGAGAAGTTTTGTTAGCCATGCATTCAAACATTTTCTTAGGCATAAACCTCAACCATTAACTGAAACATTTACCGTCGAGATGGCTAACGGTGAGAAAGAGAGCACTAATGATATATATGTAGGTTGTACTCTTACCCTAAACGATCATTCTTTTCCCATCGACCTTATGCCAGTCTCCATAAAAAGCTTCGATGTCATCATCGGCATGGATTGGTTGAGCCCCAATCATGCTGATATCCTTTGTTACGAAAAAGCTATCTGCCTCAATCTCACCTCTGATGAAACTCTCATGATTTACGGTGATAAACTCAGTTCGAACCTCCGTATCATTTCATGCATCCAAGCCCAGAAACTCCTGCGAAAGGAGTGTTATGCATTCCTAGCCCACGTCATTAACGAGAAGCAGGAAGTTAAAGACCTCGAGAGCATCCCCGAAGGCTGCAACTTTCCCGATGTTTTTCCCGCAGACCTCCCGGGAATCCCTCCCGAACACCAAGTCGAGTTTCGTATCGACTTAGTCCCCGGAGCTACCCCCGTAGCTAAATCCCCATACCGATTAGCGCCGGCAGAAATGCAGGAGTTATCCAGTCAGCTCAATGAGCTGCTCAGCAAAGGATTCATCAGACCGAGTTCCTCACCCTGGGGAGCCCCGATCTTATTTGTGAAAAAGAAGGATGGATCCTTTCGGATGTGCATTGACTACCGAGAGCTGAACAAGCTCACAGTCAAAAACCGTTACCCTCTTCCTCGAATCGACGACCTCTTCGATCAACTTCAAGGAGCTAGTTACTTTTCCAAAATAGACCTAAGATCAGGGTACCATCAGCTGCGAGTCCATAAGAGTGATGTTCCTAAGACAGCATTTCGGACTCGGTATGGTCACTACGAGTTTGTAGTGATGCCCTTCGGTCTAACCAATGCACCAGCAATATTCATGGACCTGATGAATCGGGTGTGTCGTTCTTTCCTGGACAAGTTCGTAATCGTGTTCATCGACGATATACTTGTCTATTCCAGAAGTGAGGAAGATCATCGACAGCACTTAAGATCGGTGCTGGAAACCTTAAGGATGGAGAAGCTGTACGCGAAATTCTCCAAGTGCGAATTCTGGATTCGAAAAGTAACCTTCCTAGGTCACGTGGTAAGAGAGGAAGGCATACACGTGGACCCCTCCAAAATCAAGGCGATAGAGAACTGGTCAGCACCAAAGACGCCCACAGAAATCCGTCAATTCTTGGGTCTCGCTGGCTACTATCGCAGATTTATCCAGAATTTCTCCAGAATTGCCAAACCCGTAACCACTCTGACTCAGAAAGGCGTACCCTTTTGTTGGAGTGAAAAGCAAGACACTGCGTTCCAAACGTTGAAGCAGGCCTTGTGCAGCGCACCTATCTTGTCCTTACCCGAAGGGACGGAGGACTTCGTTGTCTACTGCGATGCATCTAATCAGGGCCTAGGCTGTGTGCTCATGCAACGGGGAAAAGTCATTGCTTATGCCTCAAGACAGCTGAAAGCACACGAAGTCAACTACACAACACAAGATCTGGAATTGGGAGCAGTAGTCTTCGCATTGAAGATATGGAGACATTATCTCTACGGAACCAATTGCACTATCTTCACTGACCATAAAAGTTTGCAGCATATCTTTGATCAGAAGGAGCTGAACATGAGACAACGACGATGGGTTGAGCTACTCAGCGATTACGAGTGTGAAATCCGCTACCATCCCGGCAAGGCCAATGTGGTGGTAGATGCCCTCAGTCGGAAGGAGTACTCAGGTCGTAGAGTGAAGGCACTGACCATGACTATCCATTCCCATTTATCCGTGCAAATCAAGGAGGCTCAGCTGGAAGCCTTAAAACCAGAAAACATGCCAGGTGAAGCCCTGAGAGGAATGGAAAAGAACCTAGAGATCAAGGGAGACGGAGTCTATTATTTCATGGACCGGATCTGGACCCCAAAGTTCGATGGTTACAGAAAGGTTGTAATGAACGAAGCCCACAAAACTAGATACTCCGTTCATCCAGGCTCGGATAAGATGTACCTCGATCTCAAGAAATTGTATTGGTGGCCGAACATGAAAGCAGAGATCGCTACCTTCGTGGGCAAGTGCCTGACTTGCGCCAAGGTGAAGGTCGAATATCAGAAACCCTCAGGTCTACTCCACCAGCCGGAGATACCTGAGTGGAAGTGGGAGAGAATTACTATGGACTTTATCACCAAACTACCCAAGTCTCCGAGTGGGCACGACGCCATTTGGGTAATTGTCGACCGACTGACTAAATCCGCCCACTTCCTGCCGATCAAGGAAAACTTCAAAATGGAGAGACTCACGAGAATCTACATCCAAGAGATAGTCCGACTGCACGGTGTTCCTATGTCCATTATCTCTGATCGAGATAGCAGGTTCACTTCGAGGTTCTGGCAGTCACTACAGAAAGCTCTTGGAACTAAGCTGGATATGAGCACAGCTTACCATCCTCAGACTGATGGACAGAGTGAGAGAACAATTCAGACATTGGAAGATATGTTGAGAGCCTGCGTCATCGATTTCGGCACGTCATGGGACACTCATCTTCCTTTGGTTGAATTTTCCTACAACAACAGTTACCACACCAGCATCAAGGTTGCGCCTTTCGAAGCCCTCTATGGTCGCAAGTGCAGATCCCCTCTATGCTGGGCTGAGGCGGGCGACACGCAGCTAGCCAAGGGGTAAGTCCCTGACAGCACTCTCACTGGTCCAGAAATCATCCGCGAAACCACCGAAAAAATCGTACAAATCCAAGAACGACTTAAGGCCTCACGAGATAGACAAAAGAGCTACGCCGATAAACGACGAAAACCCTTGGAGTTCCAAATTGGAGACCGTGTTCTGTTGAAGGTCTCGCCCTGGAAAGGCATGATACACTTCGGAAAGCGTGGAAATCTAAATCCAAAATACATAGGACCCTTCGAGATCCTCGCTAGGATCGGTCCCGTAGCCTACAAACTTCGTTTACCACAAGAACTTAGCAATATTCATCCTGTTTTCCACGTTTCGAATCTTAAGAAATGCATGTCCGATGAAACCCTTACGATTCCTCTTGACGAGATTGAGATCAACGAAAACCTGAACTTTGTGGAAGAACCAATCGAAATCATGGATAGAGAGATCAAACGAACGAAACAAAATCGCATCCCGATAGTGAAGGTTCGCTGGAATGCCAAGCGGGGACCCAAATTCACTTGGGAGTGCAAAGATCAGATGAAACAGAAGTATCCACATCTCTTTTCTAATCCATGATTTGTATTCTATGTTCGAATTTCGGGATGAAATTCCCTCTAACAGGGGGATGATGTGACAACCCGAAACTTTTTCCGTTATTCCTTACCCAGTTTCCGTTTATAAAATTTGGGTTTTTATTTATTTCCGTTTATGTTAGCACTATTTTGGTCTAACGGAATATTCTAAGCTTAGTACAATCCAAGTTTGGGTCAAAAACATGAGTTTTTCCAAGTCAACGCATAGCATCCGGGCCAAACAAACCTTCAATAGGAGTTTACGGCCGCAAACTTAGTTTACGACCGTAAACTCTGTTTACGACCGTAAACTCTGTTCACGGCCGTAAACCCTCCACCCTACCCCTTGGCCGTAAACTCACCCCTATATAAGGGATGAGTGGCCTTCATTTTTCACTTTACACACTCCAGAATCTTTCTCTCTCCACTCTCTCTCTTTCTCTCTCTACAAACTTCGATTTTGATCAAAGATCCTCAAGAATGTAAGTGATTCTTCACCTTGATTGTGTTTCTATCTCACTCCTAGTGGTAAATCCATGCTCTTATCTCATGAATCTCATCTTTTTCTAGATTTTCTCTCTCACCAAGAACACACACTAGTGTTTTAGGACTCTAACCACCCTTTCAAGCTTCCATTACGTAAGTACTCTACCCTTAGCTTGTTGGATACAAGAATCTCTTGCTGAACATCTAGAAATCATGACCAAAAGATTGTTTACGGTCAAAGACAATCTCCCTTGACCGTAAACTCTATTTATAGGGTGCAAAGTTGCCACAACACCCTCCTAAGATTAGAAACGAGGCTTAGAACACTTCCAGAAGGCTAGAAAGAGCCTTGAAACATCAAAAATCGCACTTCTCGCCAAGGGTTTACGGTCGTAAACACCTGGACCGTAAACCCAGGGACCGTAAACACCTGGACCGTAAACCCAGGGACTGTAAACACCTGGACCGTAAACCCATGGACCGTAAACTCCTGATTACGGCCGCAAACCCCCCTCTTCAAACACATGTGATTCTAACACTTACTTTTAAGTGTTTCCTAGTCCCTAAGGTGGTTTCCTTCCATAACAAATAGTGTTATGTCCTCACCTAATGTATATGTGTGTTTCTACATGCTAAATAGGATCCGTTTGTGTCCGAGGCTTTATTTGACACTCAGCAACTCCTAGCAACTTACACTCGAATCCCACGTCAAACAGTGAGTTCATACCCCTATGCTTTTTCTGAGTTTTTCATGTTTTCAGGGGGAATACAAGCAAAAGTACAAGGAAACTTGTGCTCAAGTATATTATTTTGTTTAAATAATTATATGTTCAGCATGCTTTTAACTCAGAAAACCGTTTTACCAATAGATTAAGAAATCAACTCGTAGAAATAGTTTTCAAAACTAAAGCAAGGAACTTGTAAATCTTATCATAAAATGTGATATTTTATAAAGGATTTATACAAACCATAAACAAGATTTTCGATACTATTACTTGTAAGTTTGTTATTTTAGGATTGGAGACACGTCCTTTGTAACACTCCACCGGATTTCGTGAGTGTAGGACTAACTCTTATAACCAGAATCTCTTGTAGGGAGAGCGTGACTATTGTGTATAGATCTATACGGGACTGACTATCCCGCACCTAAATTGCTAGCTATAGTTAGGCAGCCATGCTTGGGGTGACAAAGTCATAAAAGATACTGGCCCCGTTACGTGCCATATTCAGTTTAATGTATGGTTATAAAACTCACAACCTAAATAACAGAGATTTACTTTGGTAATAATGAATCAAGTGAACTAACCTCAAAGTAATAAATGATTAGATTACTAGAGGGTATTGATAATACCCTTAGGATCTAGTTCACTACCTACTTATTTATTAGTTTTATTTATGTAATAAGGCTAATGTTGGATATAGTGTCTAAGTCCATAACTATATTTGGTATGTACTTGACCCGACCCGGCATGGTCCATTTGGGTTGCACTTCACCCGAACAATTTATGGATAATCGTTTGAGAATAGTATAAGTTATGATTTATTAATATATTATAAGTCCTAATATATTAATATAAAATCATATTATTTAATTAGTATTGATCTATAATTAATCTAGAATTAATGTAGAGATCAAAAGTATGACTAATTAAATATGGGCTCTTGTATTTATATAGTGTGGGCTAATGCTTATTTGGAATGGGCTAGGCTTGCATGGAAAGTCCATGGATACTCCATGGAGCTTTAACCCATGGATATCATGGAAATGAAAAGACATGGGTATTAGGGTTTACATGAATGTAACCCTAATCCACCACACTATATAAAGGAGGCTTTGGTTCTTGAAATCACACGAGTTGCGGTGAGTAAAGTAACAGGGCCGATTTCAAGAAGGTGATTACTATTCTCTCAAAGTTCCAAGTTTGTGGTGATTTGTGATTTCCATTTGAGGCATCCACACTATTGGTGCTAGGCTCTAAAACTCCAAGCAATCAACTACAACTACAAGGTAAGTAATTCTACTAGCTTTATTTGATTCAAGTTCCCCATGCCATGCTAGATAGGATAAGAACCTTGGAAAAATAATTATTTGCATGTATCATAGTCAAACATAGATCCAAGGTTTCTAGGGTTGCATGTACACCATAGGAGTGTTAGAATGCTCAAAACCCATCAGTGGTATCAGAGTCTGGTTTGTTTATTTGATACTTGATGCAAAAAAAAAACAAAAAACAAAAAAAAAACTTGAAAATCGAAGTTTTGTTCAAAAGCTCATATCAAAATTTCAAGTTTTGTATATGTACTTACGATTCTTGAAATTTTTGATATGAACATTCATAAACATATGAGTTTAGAAGATCATAGAAATTATGTGCTAATAATTGATTAGATTAATTCTTGATCTTTATGTGTTTTAATGGAGTCCATAACTAGTTCTTAAGTTATGGATAACCAAAATTCACATATATAAATAACCATTAAAAGAACACATAGGTTACAAAAAATGAAGAGTCGTCATTTTTAATAACCATTAACTCATAAGTTATGAGAAATGAAAACTTTTGAAAGTTTACAAAACTTGCCCTCAAGTTTTGGAACATGTAAAGTCATATTAAAAACTTTAGTTCCAACCCCAAGAATTTTAAAAGTTAAAATTCAACCCTTATACTTTATAATATTATAAGTTTAATAATATTTATATATGTATAAGATCAAGTCGTCTTACCGCTAGTACGCCTCATTCACGAAGCCGGTTTATAAGGGGGGTATAAGGTTGTTGCCTATAAAATGGCAACTTAATGGGTGTCCACTCTCACCCACCGCTTCCTTGATCGGTGGAGGGTCGTTAGCCGAACGGATAGGACAAGGACTTATAAATTCTCATTAAAAGTATAATGATAATACTAAAGTAACTAAACTTTATTGAATTCCCAATCTTAGTTATTTTAGGAAAATGTGAATAAGGTGCTAATCCATGAAATTACACTTTACACTTTGTTTAAGTCGTTAGTAGAGCGTGTGTGGTTAACCGGCACACTAACTTGAACTTAACAAGGTAGGTAAAGGGTGACTTAATATTTATCATAGTATCGATGGAGCGTGTGTGGTTAATCGGCACATCGATTGAGGGGTAATAGATTAAGGGTACCAAGTAATTTGCATGGTTACTTCACACCTTGTTTTGTGATCCTCGGCATCCCAATCACAAAACTTGAAGGGCACACTCGAGATTGAAACATGCCATTGAAGAAAGTTCAATGAATCTCAAAGAATTTAGGAGTTTCTAAACCAATTAAAACCTAATTAAATATTTCGTTTTTCATGGTGGAAATTGGTGAATCGTCATTCACCTACCTTCAAATATCTTATAGCTTAGATTACGGCATCCCTCTTCTAAGTTATAAAATATTGTGTTGGGTCCTAGCCTTAATATTACATTTGGGTGTTTTGTTAAGGACTATCTCTATATCTAATCTAATCTATTCCCTCTTCTTTTCAGATGTCTTCCAATAACAATGCTTATGGCTCAAACCCTACTAGCTCCTTCTCTCTCATGAATCTTTGTGGGAGAGTCATCTTTGATGGGTCCAACTTTACAGATTGGATCAGAAACATCAGGATGGTCACTCGGTATGAGAACAAAGAATATGTTCTCGACAAGGTGCTGAAGGTACCCGAGCCAACTGCTACTCCTGAAGAGCTTGCTGAATATGAGGTACATGATGGCCACCATGACAGCCGAGCTCCAAAAGTCCTATGAGGACTATTATCCTTTTGAGATGTACCAGGACTTGATGGACCGCTACCATCAAAGTGCTCGTCAAGAGCGATATGAAATAATCTCCTCCATGATAACAACCCGAATGAAGGATGGTGAACCCATCACGGGCCACATGCAGAAAATGCAAAGGTATGTGGACCGTTTACTGAAGCTGAATGTCAACTTCCCTGAGGAGTTAGCAATAGACATCATTTTGCACTCCTTGCCATCGTGTTATGATCAATTCCGCATGACATATCACATGAACAAGGAAGAAGTCACCCTCAGCAAACTTCAAGGACTCTTGAAGACCGCCGAAAGTGGTCTAAAGGGTAAGTCGGTTGTTACTACTCCTACTCCTACTCCAACTGCGGCCAATGTCTTGTCAATCGGGCATGGCAAAGGGAAGAAGAGAAAGAACCCTTCTAAGGGTACCAAGGGTAAGACCCTTGAAGGCTCCTCTTCAAGCAAAACCGAGAAAGGTTTTGTCACTCCTTCTGCTAACCCTAATGAGGCTGAATGCTTCTATTGCCATGAAAAGTCGCACTGGAAGCGAAACTGCCCAAAGTACCAGCAAGATTTGAAGGATGGGAAAGTAAAACCCAACCATGCAGGTATATACACTATATTGTCTAATAACTCACCTCATTCTAAGTCTTGGGTCCTTGATACAGGTTGTGGTATTCACATATGTTGTGATTTGCAGGGACTAAAAAGAAGTGAGAATGTGGAGCAGGGAAAGATAAACTTGATCATGGGAAACATGAAAGCTTCACCTGTCACCAAGATAGGAGTTTATTCCTTAGTGCTAAATAGTGGGTTTACATTAGATTTGAATCAATGTTATTATTCGCCAGAAATGGCAAGAAATGTTATTTCCTTTCATGCATTGTATAAACAAGGTTTTACCTTTTATTTTGATAATAATAATGGTAGTATTGATGCTTTCTTTAATAATGTTCTTTATTTTAAAGCATTACCTTGTGATGGCGTGTATGAAACTGTATCTGTTGTAGATAATCTAGGAAATAATGTATTGTGTATTAACTCTTCCACTAGCTTAGATAAAGCATCCTTATGGCATTGTCGTCTTGGACATGTAAGCAAGAAACGCATAGGCCAACTCCAAAAGGATGGAGTCTTGGAGTCATTTGACCTAAAGTCAGATGATAGTTGTGAATCTTGTTTGCTTGGTAAAATGACAAAGTCACCTTTTATTGGCACTTGTGCTAGGGGTGAAGGTTTGTTGGACCTCATACACACGGATGTGTGTGGACCCTTCAGAACCGCCACAAGAGATGCTAATCGGTTCTATGTGACTTTTACTGATGATTTTAGTAGATATGGATATGTCTACCTAATCAAGCATAAGTCAGAAACCTTTGAGAAATTCAAAGAGTTTAAGCAAGAAGTGGAGAATCAGTTGGGCAGGAACATTAAGATGCTTCGATCCGATCGTGGTGGTGAGTATCTTAGTACTGAGTTCCTTGACTATCTTAAGGAATGTGCGATTGTCTCACAATTGACACCTCCTAGGACACCACAGTTGAATGGTGTAGCTGAGAGGCGCAATCGGACCTTGTTGGACATGGTTCGTTCCATGATGAGTCGAGCTTCGCTACCAATCTCATTTTGGGGGTATGCCTTAGAGACTGTCGCCTATATCCTTAATCTAGTCCCTACAAAGAAGGTTGCCAAAACACCTCACGAGGTGTGGACTGGAAAAGTTCCCAATCTATACCACTTCAAGATTTGGGGTTGCGAGGCTTTCGTGAGACGCGAGACTCACGATAAGCTCGAACCCCGAAGCGAAAGGTGTATTTTCATCGGCTACCCACAGAAATCCTTTGGTTACATCTTCTACAGACCCAGTGATAATGTGGTCTTTGTAGCAAGAAGAGGATTCTTTCGAGAGAGAGAGAGAGAATTCATGAGCCAAGGAGACAGTGGGAGGCAAATTGACCTTGAGGAAATTCAAGATTCAAGTGGTGAAGGAACCTCAAACCCTAGCCCTCAACCTGAGGAGAAAACTCCTGTTGAGCCGACTGAAGAATCTATACCTCTAAGGCGTTCCACTAGAGTTAGGAATGCACCTGAGCATTATTATGGTTTTCATATTACTGCAGAAGGTGAGACACTTATCAGTGATAACACACTGGTAAATCTGGATGAGCCTCACAGCTATACGGAAGCCATGGCAGGCCCTGAGGCTGCTAAATGGAAAGAGGCTATGGATAGCGAGATACAGTCCATGTATGACAATCAAGTTTGGAACTTGGTTGACAATGTACCTAATCATAAGATAGTTGGGTGCAAATGGATCTTCAAGAAGAAGACCGACATGGATGGTAATGTACACACTTATAAGGCACGACTGGTTGCAAAGGGTTATTCTCAAACTCCGGGAGTTGATTATGATGAGACCTTTTCACCAGTGGCCAAGATTAAGTCTATTAGGGTTCTGTTAGCCATTGCTGCATTTCATGATTATGAAATATGGAAAATGGATGTCAAAACCGCTTTCCTTAATGGAAAGTTGGTTGAAGATGTTTACATGGTTCATCCAGAGGGTTTTGTCAGTACAGAGTACCCCAGTAGAGTGTGTAAGCTCGAGAAATCCATTTATGGATTTAAACAGGCACCTCGCATATGGAATCTTTGCTTTGATGAGAAAGTCAAAGAATTTGGCTTTTCAAGGAGTGAAGATGAATCTTGTGTCTATATCAAGGCTAGTGGGAGTATAGTCAGCTTTTTGGTACTGCATGTGGATGACATACTACTCATAGGAAGAGACATCCCAACCCTACAGGAAGTAAAGTCTTGGCTTGGGAAGTGTTTCGCTATGAAGGACCTTGGAGAAGCTGCCTATATCCTAGGGATAAGGATTTTGAGAAACAGGAGTAAAAGACTAATTGGACTTAGTCAAAGCACCTATGTGGACAAAGTGTTGAAAAGGTTCAACATGCATAACTCCAAGAAAGGAGAGTTACCCATCCAGAGTAATGCCAGATTGAGTAAGACACAAAGCCCTAGTACTGAGGCCGAGATAGCAGAAATGAGTCGAATACCTTATGCTTCAGCTGTAGGATCGATCATGTATGCTATGACGTGTACTTGACCTGATGTAGCCTTTGCTTTGAGCATGGTTAGAAGGTATCAGGGGAACCCTGGCAAGGCACACTGGACTGCGGTAAAGAATATCCTCAAGTACCTACGGAGGACGAAGGACTGGGTCCTTACCCTCGGTGGCAGTGAGGACTTGAGAGTTGTAGGGTACAGTGATGCTAGCTTTCAGACTGATAGGAATAATTTCCGCTCTCAGTCGGGCTGGGTCTTTACTCTAAACGGAGGGGCAATTACTTGGAAAAGTTCCAAGCAGGAGACAGTGGCTGATTCCACTTGTGAATCAGAGTATATAGCAGCAAGCGAGGCAGCAAAGGAGGCTATATGGCTAAAGAACTTCATCGGAGACCTTGGAGTTGTACCAGCTATAAAGGAGCCAATGGAGATTTTCTGTGACAGCAATGGTGCGGTTGCCTTAGCCAAGGAACCAAGAGATCATGGGAGATCCAGACACATTGACAGAAAATATCACTTCATTAGACATCGAATAGAAGAAGGAATCCTCGTGGCAAAGAGGGTATCATCGGATGAGAACCCAACAGATCCCCTCATGAAGGGACTGACTCGGGCTAAGCATCTCCAGCATTCTCGGAGCATAGGGCTGAAGGATGATATTAGTTTTAGTAGTTAGATAATCTTGAAATTTGTAAAATGTAATTGACATTTGATGATAAATAAAAGCTGTTATTTATGAGTAAAGTGTTGCTATCTCTTGTCAATCGTTTACTATTATTTCTTTTTTTGCATGTTTTGACTTCCAGAATAATTATGTTATGGTTTATATCATATTATTCAAACTCTCCACAGTCGGTCATATGTTGGAAGTAGATATGAATCAATACTGTCATGGGTTGGCTTGTAGAGGTCTAAGATGTTAGACAAAGCGGGGCTACAGCACTCATGAGTGCTCATAAGTTGTGAGTATTGGATTCAACCCACGCTCACTTGTATCACTTCATGGAATTTATCTCGAGTGATCGTGAGACGGTAATATCATATAAGTCTTCAAACCTAGAGATATGATTTGTTGCCTATGAGTTGGTTATGCATTGATTGCACGAAAACGCATTGGTAACTCGATGTTATAAATCGTGCTTTTGTGTGTAATTCAACAAGTAGTAGAGCAAACATATGAGTCGAAGTTTATCTATTCCTTCTAGGATTAAAAGCGATATCTGGGCCCCTCGATGATTTTGTTTTGACCTATGTACCGAGCCCGGTCAGAACTAAATTGATGTGTTCAGTTAAGTTATATGTCAAACAATTCGGAAATCGGGAAACAAATGTTGGACAATAAGCAAGACCATGTTCCATGTATTTGTCCGGCTGATATCTAGAACAGAGGATTATATGATCACTTATCTAAAATGGTGCTTCATAGTTCAACAGAGTTTAAAGAGCTATGATTGCTGATCGGTTCCTGAAGTCATACTTGCAACTATAGTTATTAGACTTATCCAAGTGGGAGACTGTTGGATATAGTGTCTAAGTCCATAACTATATTTGGTATGTACTTGACCCGACCCGGCATGGTCCATTTGGGTTGCACTTCACCCGAACAATTTATGGATAATCGTTTGAGAATAGTATAAGTTATGATTTATTAATATATTATAAGTCCTAATATATTAATATAAAATCATATTATTTAATTAGTATTGATCTATAATTAATCTAGAATTAATTTAGAGATCAAAAGTATGACTAATTAAATATGGACTCTTGTATTTATATAGTGTGGGCTAATGCTTATTTGGAATGGGCTAGGCTTGCATGGAAAGTCCATGGATACTCCATGGAGCTTTAACCCATGGATCTCATGGAAATGAAAAGACATGGGTATTAGGGTTTACATGAATGTAACCCTAATCCACCACACTATATAAAGGAGGCTTTGGTTCTTGAAATCACACGAGTTGTGGTGAGTAAAGTAAGAGGGCCGATTTCAAGAAGGTGATTACTATTCTCTCAAAGTTCCAAGTTTGTGGTGATTTGTGATTTCCATTTGAGGCATCCACACTATTGGTGCTAGGCTCTAAAACTCCAAGCAATCAACTACAACTACAAGGTAAGTAATTCTACTAGCTTTATTTGATTCAAGTTCCCCATGCCATGCTAGATAGGATAAGAACCTTGGAAAAATAATTATTTGCATGTATCATAGTCAAACATAGATCCAAGGTTTCTAGGGTTGCATGTACACCATAGGAGTGTTAGAATGCTCAAAAATCCATCAGCTAATACATCTCACAGAGAGGAAACAGGGTTTTTCAAGGAAACTACATCTAACGATACAAGTATGGTAGATACTTGTACACCTCATTTCAGAATCGATAACCAACTATCAACTTTTAAGGAAAATATAGGATTTTCCTGAGATAACTTAACCTTTCATAATCAGGCTGTTTAACATATAACTAATGGATAATCAAACCTCTTTCATAAGAAAATATAGGATTTTCTTGGGATACACTTTTCAAAGGATCAAAGAAACATTTCTTTTACCAGAACTAAACGCTTATGAACTCACCAGCTTTATGCTGATATTTTAAAACTGCTTGTATTCTCAGGGCATCAATAGACAGGTACTCCTGCCGACTTTTGGAGAAGACGGAACATTCTGATGTCACATCTTTTACTTTTGCTATATTTACTGATATGTATAAACCATTTTTTTGAACAATGTAAATACTCATATTATAATGTAATGGTTGTGTTTACTTCGCTTACTATGATACAACTGTTGTGATACTACACATGACGTCCTCCGCCCCGTAACGTTTCCGCCATCGGTTTTCGGGGTGTGACACCCCAGACCTGCCGTTCTAACTATAGCTAACAGTTTAGGTGTGGAATTGTCGGTTCCGTATAGATCTATACACAACTATCATGCCCTCCCTACAAGAGATTCTGGTTACAATTACAGGACTTTAATGTAGTACTTTAAAAGTACCGTGAAGCCGAATGTCTCACAAATTTATTCATTAACAGGTTTACGTCAAATGAAATGAAAACTCCTTTTTGTTGTAAATGTAAGTATTACCTTTTCATAGTGTTTGAATAGCATGAAAATAATTATACTTTTATATAATTATTTCAAAATCCCGAAAGGGTAAAATAACGTCAATGATCCCCAAACTATTTTTATTATAGTTTAAAATGTATGTGGTGATAAAATGAACACCTTTGTATTTTGGACGACTTTGCATGTAAACGTTTATAAATTTGGTAGTAATGTCGTTTCGTATATTTGATATTTTTTCGTAAAAAAGATACATAAAATGTAAGAAAACATAAATAATGGTTTGTATTTTAACAAAAATTTCCTTGTGTTATACTTGTATTCCCCCCTAAAATATAGAAAAATAGTTGAAAAGTGTAGGGGTATGAACTCACCTTATGTGCGTTTGCGGTTGGATAACGAGATGACAGTGAAGATCGTTATGCTATGAATACTCAAAATGATCGCATCCTAAGAGTTTTAACACATATTCATGTGTATAAATTAGGATGGACTAATATGAGAGTGTTTGTAAGAGATATAGATAAATAATGATCTTACCCAAAAATTCTAATAACAACTTTGAAGGCAATAGTCTCCTGGGGATATTTGATCTTGAATTAGTAAGGAAAATGGGTTTGAGTAGAGAGAAATATGGGATGGAATGTTTACTGATGAATGAATTCGTGTGTATATATATATATATATATATATATATATATATATATATATATATATATATATATATATATATATATATATGAAAGAAGGATAAGATGAGGTAATTGAAAAATGACTTCGAGTTGATGTTTGCATTGGTAAGAGTAATATTTCATTGGGAAGGTAAGTTTCAACCAATCAAGTGGCACACTAATGGGCAAGTGGGTAATTAAAATAATATAATCTTAGATATTATTTTAAGAAAATGTGTTCTAACCCTTCCACTTTGGTATAAAATAGGAGTTTAGAGGGTTTAAGTCATGAAAAATACGAGTTTGAGGAAATATTCGGCGTCAAAATCTCTTAAAATTACAAAAAGGTCCGAAATTGTTAAAAATCCAGTATGGGGTTCGGATTTGCGAGGGTCCGCAGTCAAATAGCCATTTCAGGAGTCAAAAGGGTGAATTCCGAAGCAAATATTCAAGTTTCGGAGTCGAGGTGCGGAGTCAGCAGCTTCCGAAGTCGATTTGCAGCTTCCGGAGTGCGAGATTGTTCGGTGCGAAGTCTTCCAAAGTATGCGAGACTTTCCGGGGCGTATCAGTAGTTCCGGAGCGAGAATGTCCGGAGTGGGGAGGTATTCCGAAGCGAGCTTGTCCGGATGAGCAGGTTCCGAAGCCCAAACAAGATGGTTCTGAATCAGAAGGTTTCCGGAGCGAAATTGTCCGGTTCTTGAGAAGGTGTTCCGGACTGAGAGGGTTCCGGACTGAGAGGGTTCCGGACTGAGTGGGTTTCGAACTGAGAGGGTTCCGGAAATGAATAGTGTATTCCGAAATGAGCTTGTTCTTTTGGGTTTTCTCCATCCGTTTTGAGCTGTTTTCAACAAAGGAAGGGATAGGATGATGTTGGTGTTTATGAAAAAGTTTGAGGGAGATTTGGGAGAGATTTGGAATAGAGGTTTGCAGAGAGATTTGGGAGAGATTTGAGACACAGAGAGAGATTTTAGAGAGAGAGAGAGAGAGTTTAGAGATATGGTGTTTGTAGTTTTTCTTACGGTTTTACCTCGTAGTGTTAGGATTATGAACTCCACTACGCCGTGTTATGATTGTTCTCCATCCTTGAAGGATGCGTAGTTATGTTTTATCGAGTTGTTACATCACTCACCCTATTTAGGGTTCAGATTGTTAAACATATGGAACTTATGAGTGATACTTTATAGTATAATAGTAAGTTGTACATTAGGAATTATAACGTAAACCTTAACATACAAATACAAGTTGGGTTGACTTTATTAACTAAAATTGAGGGTTGTCACAATTATGATGCTTCTATCACCAATTTGGGGGCAATACTCATGCAGAGAGGGAGGGTTATTGCGTATGCCTCTAGGTAGTAGAAGCCACAAGAGGTTCGGTATCCGACACATGATCTGGAATTACGGTCGGTGGTGTTTGCCCTCAAGATTTGGCGGCACTATCTATATGGAGTCTGATGTATAGTCTACACGGATCACAAGAGTCTGAGATATCTCATGGATCAGCCGAATCTGAATATAAGATAGCATATATGGCTTGACATGGTCAAAGATTATGACGGTAAGATTCTATATTATCCCATGAAAGCGAATGTGATTACAAACGCTTTGAGCCGCAAGACGACTAGTACGTCTGTTGGGGGTTTATGCATGAGCATTTCTATTGATTCTGCACTAATTCATTTGATCAAGGAGGCTCAGTGTGAGGGAGTTAAAAATAAGAATTAGAAGCAAGAGAGAATCATAGGTGAGACTGACAGGTTTTCTACCGACAGTCGTGGACTATTTACCCGGTTCGGTCGGATATGGGTTGCCTTTTTCGGCGGGGTCAGACAAATAGTTTTGGAGGAGGCTCATCAGTCCATATTTTTTATTCACCCTGGAGCCACCAAGATGCATTGGGATTTTAAACTTAGTTACTGGTGGCCATGCATGAACAGAGAGATCAAGGTACGTGGAGAGTTGCTTGATCTGTCGGATGGTCAAGGTCGAGAACTAGAGGCCACAAGGCAAGTTACAGACTTTGGAGGTTCCCATGTGGAAATGGTAACGGGTCACCATGGATTTTATCACCAAGTTACCCAGGATGAATAAGGGATTTGATGTGATATGGGTCATTGTGGATCGTCTGACCAAGAGTGCCCACTTCCTAGCTATCCGGGGGAGTTCCTCGCTAAGAAATTAGTCGATGTGTATGTGCGCGAGATCATCGCTCGACATGGTGTTCCAGTCTCCATCGTATCCATCGACATGTTCGATTCACTTGTTAGTTTTAGTAGTAGTTTCATGAAAAGTTGGCTATGAGACTGCATTTTAGCACTGCTTATCACCCTCATACTAATGGACAGAGCGACCAGACCATTCAGATGCTCGAGGATATGCTGAGGGCTTGTGTTATTGATTATGGTGGGAGTTGGGATCCATACCTATGCCTAGATGAGTTTTCCTACAACAACTACCATTCTAGTTTTGGTACACCGCCTTTTGAGCTTCTCTATAAAAGGAAGTCTCACACACCAGTTTTCTGGGGAGAGGTCGGCCACAGAGTTACGGGTAGGACCGAGGTAGTTCTTCAGACTACAAACCTTATCCAGTAGATCAGACAGAGATTGCAGACAGCCTAAAGCCAACAGAAGAGTTATAGTGACCGACAAAGATTGGACCTCGAGTTCCAAGTGACGGATTTGGTGCTTCTGAAGGTGTCACCTTGGAAGGGTGTCATCCGTTTTTGAAATCGGGGCAAGCTAGACCCGCGGTTCATCGGTCCCTTCAGGATTATCACCCAGGTGGTCAATGTGACAACCGTCAATTTCTGGTCAAGTCAAAGTCAAATAAAGTCAACAGGTCAAACCGGTCAACTCAATTAACCTTGTATATAAGGGTTGACATTATGTTACTACTGTACAAATCCCTATATTAATAAGAAGTTATCACTTGAAAAATCCATATGTTCAAAATTCTCAAACCCTAATCAAGGTAAGTGATGAAACTACTTGGTAAAACACTATTCCGTACCCCTCGGGGGCGTATAACATTCATAACGAGGCTTAACGAGGTTTACAAACCTTGCGTGGTGAAGCTAAACATCCAAAAAGGTCACAAATAAAGTCTCTCCCAAAACTCTCTGAGTATGTGAAATCTCTCCCAAATCTCTCTAAGTATAAGAAATCTCTCCAAGTATATGAAATCTCTCCCAAATCTCTCTATGTATGAGAAATCTCTCCAAGTATGTGAAATCTCTCCCAAATCTCTTTAAGTATGAGAAATCTCTCCAAGTATGTGAAATCTCTCCTAAATCTCTCTAAGTATGTGAAATCTCTCACAAATCTCTCTAAGTATGAGAAATCTCTCCAAGTATGTGAAATCTCTCCCAAATCTCTCTAAGTATGAGAAATCTCTCCAAGTATGTGAAATCTCTCCCAAATCTCTCTAAGTATGAGAAATCTCTCCAAGTATCTGAAATCTCTCCCAAATCTCTCTAAGTATGACAAATCTCTCCAAGTATGTGAAATCTCTCCCAAATCTCTCTAAGTATGAGAAATCTCTCCAAGTATGTGAAATCTCTCCCAAATCTCTCTAAGTATGAGAAATCTCTCCAAGAGTGTGATATCTCTCCCAAATCTCTCCAAGTATGTGAAATCTCTCCCAAATCTCTCTAAGTATGAGAAATCTCTCCAAGTATGTGAAATCTCTCCCAAATCTCTCTAAGTATGAGAAATCTCTCCAAGTATGTGAAATCTCTCCCAAATCTCTCTAAGTATGAGAAATCTCTCCAAGTATGTGAAATCTCTCCCAAATCTCTCTAAAAATCTCTCTCAACTTTTTATAATCACTCGGGGCATCCCGACCCTTTAATTAAGTCAAAAACAACTCGAAAACGGAAGTTTATGCGAAAAACCCCCTTAAGGAGCGAACCTTCTTAAGGAGCTGAAACATAGCCTTAAGAACCGAACCATATGGGACCGAACTCACCCTTCGGTTCGGATTATGTCCTCTCGGTCCGAAACAAGCATTTCGGTTCAGTACACCTTCGGTCCCTCTTTTGATGTGTTCGCCTGCGAGACTGCTCGGACCGAGCCCTCCTCTCGGTTCTAATCCATCAGTCGAGCCCTCCCTTCGGTTCTAAGCTCCTAAGACCGAACCTTGCCTCCTGACTTCGGCTGTTCGCAACTTCTTCCCGGTTTTTGACCCCAACTCCGTTTTAAACCCGTTTTTCGTGATTTTAACGCGGGATTTTCACCCAAACTCATATTTTGGCATATAAGACCCTAAATATTCATAAATTAATCAGTTTTGAGGGAAAATCTTAGTCTAAGAATAAAATCTATTAGATAAGATGTTTAAGAGGAGTGTTGACTTTTCCATAAATCTATGACACAAACAACCTCCCATACCTACTCCATGTCACTATTCATGCTTTATGTCTATATTTCTATCATCCCTAGTCAACTATTTGTCCTTTCACCCTCCTTCTCCAGCAAAGATCTTGATTCAAGGGCTGAAGATCTTCATCACTACTCTCACATTATTCACTCCTTCACCAAAGAACAAACTCATTTCTCTCTCTCTCTCACTCACTCTCTCTAAACTCGAAATTCAAGGCTGTTCTTGAGCATTCTCCTTCACTTTTGGGTAAGTAATTTCATCTTTCACTTGTTTATCTTACACTCTTTCACTCAAATCTTGGATTCCTTACACAAATATCATCATATTTGTTCATAGAATCTTCGAATCTTCGAGCATCTCCCAAGTGTTCTTCACTTGGAAACTCCTTTTCTTCATCATCCATCTACTAAAATCAGTCATGGTGATTTCATACCCCCACATTTTCATGTTTTCTTCAACTTTAGGGGGAGAATACAGGTTAAAATACCAAAAATTTAACTAAACTCAAACAACAGTTTTCATCAGAAAAGTTGAGTCTTATTCACGGACTGTTTTGACCATCTTAAACTTAATATTTTTCAAAACTATGTAATATGAAAATAGTTCAGGTTCATACCTTTAAAATGACTACTTGCACATCTCCATACGATTTTTCTACAATTTATGGTGATTTTTACAAAACTGCCTATCATTTCAGAAACGAATTCGGACCAGTCTGTGGATATGAACATTTTCACACAAGTTAGAGACTTCTGAAAATCATAATAAAATCTATGAATAAACTAGACACATTTTCTAAACTCTCAGAGTTTACGGATTTAGTTTTCGACTTCGTATGATTTTTCTATGATGTTTTTAAAACAGTGTAGAAGGGTTAAAAACTAGTTACATAGCTTACAATATTAACAACACTTTGTAGTATGTCGAGCAAAGTGCATAACAATAAGTTTCTAAATGTTGAATGTATTTCTTGTTAGTTCATCATCATAAACAGAAATTGGTCATTCATGATAAGGTTTTCCATTCATTTCGAACACATATAATAAACTACAATAAGTATAGTTTATGGATTTTACGATAAAAGCATACTACATGAAAAAGCTTTTACTCTCAAAACAAATGGGTTTTTCATATACTACATAATAAACTATAATAGTAATATTTTATGGATTCATATCACTAATTTATTTTCATAAAAGGTGATTTCACTTCCACCACGGAAGAGGTCTTATACTCAAACTATATGTAAATTAGTTAACGTAAGTTGTGAGACAATTCTTACATCGTACTCTTAGAGTACGGGTTCAAATTCCTGTAAGTTATAACCACAGTCTCTTGTAGGGAGAGCGTGATAATTGTGTATAGATCTATATTGGGATTGACACCCTACACCTCGCTGCTAGCTACAGCCGGACCGGCAGGTCTACGGGTGACAAGAGTCATAGCATCTTGACGTCTGAAAAACGTTGTTGCAGGTTATTTCTCGTCATAGTATGGTTATAACGACTCACATAGGGAGTTAACAATCTTTCAAGTTTACAGGGAATATTCTACTTTAAAAAGGGGTTTTATCTATTTAAAACTACAAACACGTTATAAGTATAAAACACACTCATACTCTCGGTCTTGGGATTTAGGACTACATGACTTTTATAAGGAAAATATTGGATTTTCTTTGGGAACACATTTCTATTAAAACTACGTTTCATCTAGAATTGTTAGACTTCAGCTATAATTGCTAAGTCTATATGTTAGAGTTATATAAGAATCTAGTTACAATCGACTTAGAATTGGTGGGCCCGCCATACTTCATATTCCTTGTTTGGTTGTGGACCTAAGGCAGACCTATTATATTTGACGGTTTATTTAACTTAAATTTTATATAACTTATATACACTGGGTGATTATGGAAGGAATCTACGGGTATTTGTAGGGTACATTATTGCATAACATAGGAGTTTTCATTTCACACTTAATAAAGAAAATATTGGATTTTCTGGAAATCATACTCTATCGCTTTTACAAGAAAAACGGCTTCTTCCTCAAATAAAACGCTTATGAACTCACCAACTTAATTGTTGACACTTTTCAAAACTACTTGTATTCTCAGGAAATCAGTGAGACAGGAAATCAACAGCATTTTGAGGATGGGACATTAAATCGTCAAACAGTTCATTTTGTCATCATAATGTAATTGATTTTGAAACATGTAAATATATACTATGGTGTAACCTTTTCAATTATATTTATGATGGTTGTATTTACTTTGAGCACTATTATACTCGTTGTTGTGATACTATACATGAAGTCCTCCACCCCCGGACGTTTCCGCCATCCTTGGTTTGGTGGTGTGACAGATTGGTATCAGAGCATTGTTTATAGTGAACTAAGTATATCGAACCACATAAGATATACAAACTATAAATGCATTGGGACTAAAGTCTCTGATTAAACATTTTCAATTAACCATACTTCAGAAATAAAAAGTTTCTTGTTAAAAGTATACATGCATGCATACATACTAAGGTCAGCATCATGCTAGAACAAAACAAAAGTGGTGATTGTTGAACGGCACAAGTAGGCTTGGGGATGTATAGTCAGTTCTGGGAATGACATAGCCTGATCAACTATGTTTATCCCAGAAGTGATTAGCATATGCCCGGGAATGGTTGTGGTGTTGCAACAAGTCTAAAAACTTACCAACTCTATCTACAAAGAAACATTGAAAACTTAAGACAAACATTAACATACTATGGGAGTATTTGGTGATACTATAACCAACTTATGTGAAAACTAAAGACCCCTATTAGTAGGTCTATAATGATTGAATGTATACGCTAAGGTTATATATAATTAAGGATATTATAGACTCAGAATCTATGACTATTGCTCTACTTCCTGTTCCTTGTTTGGTTGTGGACTTAGAGTAGAGTCATTTATTCGAAGGTCTATTCTATCTCAGATTATGTATAACTAGTATGCACTATGTGATTATAGACATGACTAATGAGGATCACCCCTATAAGTAATTATAGGATTAGACGTCTATTAATTATCTCTTCTACCCCTATTCTCGCACGAGCAACGTGGCGGGAGCTCAACTACCAAGAGACCCTATTCTTCCTAACCAGGAAAATGGTGGTTGGATCAGAGAAGATTTCGAAGAGGATCCTGAAGAAATAATAGAGGAAGACCCCGAAAGACAATTCGGAAGAGGAGCGAGAGGAAGAGAAACTGAAGGAAAACAAAGGAAAAGAAGAAATGGGAGAAGACCCCGACGAGGCTTCCATGGTCCGACACCTCGATAAGCCGTAGATTTACAGAGACGGAGTTAGGAACAACGTTAACACCCTCCCTATGACATGGATAAGGCTTCTACAACCTAAATAGAGGAGGATTAGTATACAGGGCTCTCCTTGTCATAATACGCCGCATCACTCACTTAAGCGTACAAACACGAGCAACGGTCAGCCAAAATCATGGAGGTTGGCTCTACCACCAAGATCGCCGCAATTCGCCTTCGTCACCTGGATGGAGGCCACGAACAGATCAAAGAACACATCAAAGCCTTCAGAGGGAAGTGACCGCAACTCGAGCCGAGATTAGGGAGTATCGGGAACGTCAAACAGCGTTAGAGAAAACGCGTGGTAAAAGCAGGACATCAAATAATAGAAGCCAGGGCAGAGGATAGGGCAATGCAGTCTTTCATGTCTTCATTCTATGGCCCACGAAACATCACCCGCCACGAGTAGTGTGTACACTACTGACATACCATTACAGACTCAAACTCCTGGCGTGCGTTTGAACACTGCCCCGTCATATACATAAATTCGACCTTTCAAATTTAGAGACTACACTATTCAAGGGGTCGTGCCACCGTCAAAGTTTTTCCTTACATTAACGAAATATAGACCTAATATAAGGTCAAACTTTTCTGAACTCAATGTACTTGATTATATCAATGAAATTGGCATGCATTTTGTTTCACTAGGAGTTTACCACATACTTCATAACCCGATATTACAAACGATTTGCTTATGGTGACTCTAAGATTGCTTAATGTATACCTCAAGATTATGTGTAATTAAGAGACGATCGACTTAGAAATGATGAGTCCGCCTCAGGTCATGTTCCTTGTTTGGTTGTGGACCTAGGGCAGACTCATTAAGTTCAACGGCCTATTGGACCTTAATTATACACAACTGGTATATGTCAAGTGATCTTAGGAGTGGATCAGGCATGGAACAAAGATTACAAGATTACATTCGAGTCATTACTACTAAATTCATAAGTTTATTTATATAGACCTCTGCTATGAATTATTTGCCACATTCGAAAAATCGGGAAATACTATACTTGAAAACTAATAACCTAGTTTTACGACACCCGACTAATAACCATTACTAAAAGACTTATACTCATTTCGTCTTTGAAATTCTATAACAGAAAGATGCCGCCTCGTAGGTCTGCTAGACGCACTGGCGGAACGCAAACGAATCCACCACCTCCGCCTCCACAATATGATCCTGTTATGTTCCAAGTTGTGGTTACGGCCGCGGTAACAGCTGCTATGTCCCAAATCAGCACTGATGGTGCCAGGAGGACAGGGAGTGGTACTAATAACTCCACTCAAGGAGATAGACAAGGGCGTTCGAGAGAGTGCTCCTTTAAGGACTTCACCAATGGCAAACCCGATTCGTTCAATGGTAGCGGGGGAGTCATCGATTTGATGCAGTGGTTCGAGAAGACCGAATCTGTCTTCGAGATCTGTGCGTGCCCCGAAGCGAACAAAGTCAAATTCGCAGCTCGCACTTTCTCCGGCCGGGCCCTTACTTGGTGGAACGACCACGTTAAGTCACTGACGCTTACAGTGGCTAACTCGATAAGTTGGGAGGACTTGAAGGCAATGATGCTGAAAGAATATTGCCCAAGGGGCGAAGTGCAAAAGCTAGAGCAAAAACTGTGGAACCTCAAGATGACAGGCTCTGACCTTGCAACCTATACCGTCTGATTCTGTGATCTAGCACTCCTTTGTCCCGTTATGGTCACCCCGGAAGACAAAAAGTTGGAGTGATACCTCTGGGGATTGTCCCCCCAAATTCAAGATAGCGTGTTGGCCTCAAGACCAACTACCTTTGACAGTGCCAAGGAGTTGGCACAACAACTCATCGACCATAGTGCCAGCCATGACACTACGACAACCACCCCTGATCAAGCAAGAGGAGGAAACAACAAAAGGAAGTTCTGGAACAACAAGAAGGACCAACCGGCCCAGGACTTCACTAAGAAGCAACAGATCGTTGCTGTTCATGCTGCCACAACCCACGCCACTCCAGCACCCATAAATCGATATGTTGGAACCCTTCCGAAACGCAACAAGTGTAACTTCCATCATACTGGGGTTTGCCGGGAGATGCATTGCAAAAATTGCAAAAGTTGGGAGGACTTGAAGGCAAAGATGCTGAAAGAATATTGCCCAAGGGGCGAAGTGCAAAAGCTAGAGCAAGAACTGTGGAACCTCAAGATGACAGGCTCTGACCTTGCAACCTATACCGTCCGATTCTGTGATCTAGCACTCCTTTGTCCCGCTATGGTCACCCCGGAAGACAAAAAGTTGGAGTGATACCTCTAGGGATTGTCCCCCCAAATTCAAGATAGCGTGTTGGCCTCAAGACCAACTACCTTTGACAGTGCCAAGGAGTTGGCACAACAACTCATCGATCATAGTGCCAGCCATGACACTACGACAACCACCCCTGATCAAGCAAGAGGAGGAAACAACAAAAGGAAGTTCTGGAACAACAAGAAGGACCAACCGGCCCAGGACTTCACTAAGAAGCAACAGATCGTTGTTGTTCATGCTGCCACAACCCACGCCACTCCAGCACCCATAAATCGATATGTTGGAACCCTTCCGAAACGCAACAAGTGTAACTTCCATCATACTGAGGTTTGCTGGGAGATGCATTGCAAAAATTGCAAAAGTTGAGAGGACTTGAAGGCAAAGATGCTGAAAGAATATTGCCCAAGGGGCGAAGTGCAAAAGCTAGAGCAAGAACTGTGGAACCTCAAGATAACAGGCTCTGACGTTGCAACCTATATCGTCCGATTCTGTGATCTAGCACTCCTTTGTCCCGCTATGGTCACCTCGGAAGACAAAAAGTTGGACTGATACCTCTGGGGATTGTCCCCCCAAATTCAAGATAGCGTGTTGGCCTCAAGACCAACTACCTTTGACAGTGCCAAGGAGTTGGCACAACAACTCATCGACCATAGTGCCAGCCATGACACTACGACAACCACCCCTAATCAAGCAAGAGGAGGAAACAACAAAAGGAAGTTCTGGAACAACAAGAAGGACCAACCGGCCCAGGACTTCACTAAGAAGCAACAGATCGTTGTTGTTCATGCTGCCACAACCCACGCCACTCCAGCACCCATAAATCGATATGTTGGAACCCTTCCGAAACGCAACAAGTGTAACTTCCATCATACTGGGGTTTGCTGGGAGATGCATTGCAAAAATTGCAACAGGAAGGGGCACACTGTCCGTTTCTGTAAGGCACCGGCGCAACCCATCAACCACGTCCCTGGAACTGGAGTAAGCCCAGCCTGTTACGAGTGCGGCGAAACGGGACACTTTAAAAGGGACTGCCCAAGAGCAAGAAATGTTGGTGATGGTGGAAGAATGCTTATGATCACTGCAGGAGAGACCACCCCGGAACCGCCCGTAAATATCAGTACGTGTTTCTAACATCGACGTTTAGATTTTAAAGTTTTTTTCCTTTTTTTTTAAATCTAGCATCGATTAAAGCATACTGGTGAATCTATGATGGCTAGTGTAAACATCATGGTTATATATCATTAAGATTCTATAGACTTAGGATGTGTAATTCCGCCTTATTTCCTGTTCCTTGTTTGGTTGTGGGCTTAAGGCGTGGTCACTCATCCGAATGCCCTTGCAATCTTAATGATATACGACTAGTTTACACCAAGCGATTATAAAAGATCTGGTAGGACTTATGTTGCAAATTTCGTCAATAATTGTCGAAGCACTCGTAATACTAGTACTCGCTAACTACATTATAAAATATTCGTAGTAGTAATAGCAAGAATAAGACGGAGAGCATAAAGGCATATTCATAGAATACACCATCATCCTGAAACAATCACTTGTAGTTTTTAATCGACCTAACACCAGTTACAATAAGATGTCCAAGCGTCGTCAATTAACGTAAGATGGCTTGGTCCTTACCATATCAATTTCATGTGCTACGAAAAATACCCGCACATCTTTTCCCCAACTCTCGTAGTCCCAGTCAAAACGCTAATTTCGGGACGAAATTCCTTCTAACGGGAGGATGATGTGACAACCGTCAATTTCTGGTCAAGTCAAAGTCAAACCGGTCAACTCAATTAACCTTGTATATTAGGGTTGACATTATGTTACTACTGTACAAATCGCTATACTAATAAGAAGTTATCACTTGAAAAA
The DNA here is from genome assembly GCF_052849685.1 of Lactuca virosa. NCBI lineage: Eukaryota > Viridiplantae > Streptophyta > Magnoliopsida > Asterales > Asteraceae > Lactuca > Lactuca virosa. The sequence goes on from NC_136434.1 coordinate 268,651,403, forward strand.
TCCATATGTTCAAAATTCTCAAACCCTAATCAAGGTAAGTGATGAAACTACTTGGTAAAACACTATCTCGTACCCCTCGGGGGCGTATAACATTCATAACGAGGCTTAACGAGGTTTACAAACCTTGTGTGGCGAAGCTAAACATCTAAAAAGGTCACAAATGAAGTCTCTCCCAAATCTCTCTAAGTATGTGAAATCTCTCCCAATTCTCTCTAAGTATGAGAAATCTCTCCAAGTATGTGAAATCTCTCCCAAATCTCTCTAAGTATGAGAAATCTCTCCAAGTATGTGAAATCTCTCCCAAATATCTCTAAGTATGAGAAATCTCTCCAAGTATGTGAAATCTCTCCCAAATATCTCTAAGTATGTGAAATCTCTCTAAGTATGAAAATCTCTCCAAGTATGTGAAATCTCTCCCAAATCTTTCTAAGTATGAGAAATCTCTCCCAAATCTCTCTAAGTATGAGAAATCTCTCCAAGTATGTGAAATCTCTCCCAAATCTCTCTAAGTATGAGAAATCTCTCCAAGTATGTGAAATCTCTCCCAAATCTCTCTAAGTATGAGAAATCTCTCTAAGTATGAGAAATCTCTCCAAGTATGTGAAATCTCTCCCAAATCTCTCTAATATGAGAAATCTCTCCAAGTATGTGAAATCTCTCCCAAATCTCTCTAAGTATGAGAAATCTCTCAAAGTATGTGAAATCTCTCCCAAATCTCTTTAAGTATGAGAAATCTCTCCAAGTATGTGAAATCTCTCCCAAATCTCTCTCAACTTTTTATAATCACTCGGGACATCCCGACCCTTAATTAAGTCAAAAACAACTCGAAAACGGAAGTTTATGCGAAAAACCTCTTAAGGAGCCGAACCCTCTTAAGGAGTTGAAACCACTTAAGGAGCCGAACCCTCTTAAGGAGTCGAACCCTCTTAGGAACCGAACATAGCCTTAAGAACCGAACCATATCGGACCGAACTCACCCTTCGGTTCGGATTAAGTCCTCTCGGTCCGAAACAAGCATTTCGGTTCAGTACACCTTCGGTCCCTCTTCTGATGTGTTCGCCTGCGAGACTGCTCGGACCGAGCCCTCCTCTCGGTTCTAATCCATCAGTCGAGCCCTCCCTTCGGTTCTAAGCTCCTAAGACCGAACCTCGCCTCCTAACTTCGGCTGTTCGCAACTTCTTCCCGGTTTTTGACCGCAACTCCGTTTTAAACCCGTTTTTCGTGATTTTAACGCGGGATTTTCACCAAAACTCATATTTTGGCATATACGACCCTAAATATTCATAAATTAATCAGTTTTGAGGGAAATCTTAGTCTAAGAATAAAATCTATTGGATAAGATTTTTAAGAGGAGTGTTGACTTTTCCATAAATCTATGACACAAGCAACCTCCCATACCCACTCCATGTCACTATTCATGCTTTATGTCACTATTCTTATCATTCCTAGTCAACTATTTGTCCTTTCACCCTCTTTCTTCAGCAAAGATCTTGATTCAAGGGCTGAAGATCTTCATCACTACTCCCACATTATTCACTCCTTCACCAAAGAACAAACCCATTTCTCTCTCTCACTCACTCTCTCTAAACTCGAAATTCAAGGCTGTTCTTGAGCATTCTCCTTCACTTTTGGGTAAGTAATTTCATCTTTCACTTGATTATCTTACACTCTTTCACTCAAATCTTGGATTCCTTACACAAATATCATCATATTTGTTCATAGAATCTTCGAATCTTCGAGCATCTCCCAAGTGTTCTTCACTTGGAAACTCCTTTTCTTCATCATCCATCTACTAAAATCAGTCATGGTGATTTCATACCCCCACATTTTCATGTTTTCTTCAACTTTAGGGGGAGAATACAGGTTAAAATACCAAAAACTTAACTAAACTCAAACAACAGTTTTCATCAGAAAAGTTGAGTCTTATTCACGGACTGTTTTGACCATCATAAACTTAATATTTTTCAAAACTGTGTAATATGAAAATAGTTCAGGTTCATACCTTTCAAAATGACTACTTGCACATCTCCATACAATTTTTCTACAATTTATGGTGATTTTTACAAAACTGCCTATCATTTCAGAAACGAATTCGGACCAGTCTGTGGATATGAACATTTTCACACAAGTTAGAGACTTCTAAAAATCATAATAAAAATTATGAATAAACTAGACACATTTTCTAAACTCTCAGAGTTTACGGATTTATTTTTAGACTTCGTATCATTTTTCTATGATGTTTTTAAAACAGTGTAGAAGGGTTAAAAACTAGTTACATAGCTTACAATATTAACAACACTTTGTAGTATGTCGAGCAAAGTGCATAACAATAAGTTTCTAAATGTTGAATGTATTTCTTGTTAGTTTATCATCATAAACAGAAATTAGTCATTCATGATAAGGTTTTCCATTCATTTCGAACACATATAATAAACTACAATAAGTATAGTTTATGGATTTTACGATAAAAGCATACTACATGAAAAAGCTTTTACTCTCAAAACAAATGGGTTTTTCATATACTACATAATAAACTAAAATAGTAATAGTTTATGGATTCATATCACTAATTTATTTTCATAAAAGGTGATTTCACTTCCACCACGGAAGAGGTCTTATACTCAAACTATATGTAAATTAGTTAACGTAAGTTGTGAGACAATTCTTACATCGTACTCTTAGAGTACAGGTTCAAATTCCTGTAAGTTATAACCAGAGTCTCTTGTACGGAGAGCGTGATAATTGTGTATAGATCTATATTGGGATTGACACCCTACACCTCGCTGCTAGCTACAGCCAGACCGGCAGGTCTACGGGTGACAAGAGTCATAGGATCTTGACGTCTGAAAAACGTTGTTGCAGGTTATTTCTCGTCATAGTATGGTTATAACGACTCACATAGGGAGTTAACAATCTTTCAAGTTTACAGGGAACATTCTACTTTAAAAAGGGGTTTTATCTATTTAAAACTACAAACACGTTATAAGTATAAAACACACTCATACTCTCGGTCTTGGGATTTAGGGCTACATGACTTTTATAAGGAAAATATTGGATTTTCTTTGGGAACACATTTCTATTAAAACTACGTTTCATCTAGAATTGTTAGACTTCAACTATAATTGCTAAGTCTATATGTTATAGTTATATAAAAATCTAGTTACAATCGACTTAGAATTGGTGGGTCCGTCATACTTCATGTTCCTTGTTTCGTTGTGGACCTAAGGCAGACCTATTATATTCGACGGTTTATTTAACTTAAATTTTATATAACTTATATACACTGGATGATTATGGAAGGAATCTACGGGTATTTTAGGGTACATTATTGCATAACATAGGAGCTTTCATTTCACACTTAATAAAGAAAATATTGGATTTTCTGGAAATCATACTCTATCGTTTTTACAAGGAAAACGGCTTCTTCCTCAAATAAAACGCTTATGAACTCACCAACTTAATTGTTGACACTTTTCAAAACTACTTGTATTTTCTGGAAATCAGTGAGACAGGAAATCAACAGCATTTTGAGGATGGGACGTTAAATCGTCAAACAGTTCATTTTGTCATCATAATGTAATTGATTTTGAAACATGTAAACATATACTATGGTGTAACCTTTTCAATTATATTTATGATGGTTGTATTTACTTTGAGCACTATTATACTCGTTGTTGTGATACTATACATGAAGTCCTCCACCCCCGGAAGTTTCCGCCATCCTTGGTTTGGGGGTGTGACAGTCAAGGTTGCATACCGATTGGATTTTCCTGAGCAGCTCAGACGGATCCACAACAGTTTCCATGTCTCTCAGTTACGAAGTGTGTAGCCGATGATTCCACGGTGATTCCTTTGGATGACATTCACGTCGATGAGTGCCTGAACTACGTGGAGAGACCGATTGCGATCCTCGACAGAAAAACAAAGACTCTACACAAAAAAGTGGTGAACCTGGTGAAGGTGCAGTGGCAGCACCAGAAGGGTTCTGAGTAGACGTGGGAGCCGGAGGGCGAGATGAGAAAGCATTACCCCCAAGTTATTTGTGGTGGCAGACTTCGAGGACGAAGTCTGATTCAAGTAAGGGAGAGTTGTAACACCTGAATCCTAAGGTACTTTACATTTTCAATTTTTGGCATTTTAGGGTTTGCCACGTCGTGGTGGAGGCACGACGACATGGCAAATCAAGATAAGTTCGGGAGTTCATTTAAGCCGCAACGGTGTGGTAGTATATGGCCACAGCGTGGCAGCTGGCAATTGACAAACCCTATTTTCCAGGTTTTTCTCCCTATTCAAAGGAATGATGAGGCTAGGGTTTGCTCACCCTTAGCCTCCTTGAGGCCTAAGAAACCCAAATACTTTTCCTCCTTTACTTACGCCCTTTTTGGTGTCATTTGAAGCCTTTAAAGGGAGAAATAAGAAGAAGCGAGCTAAGATTCAGCAAGCAAGTCCTCATCCTTTGTTGTAGCACTCTTCTGGACCTTTGTAAGTGTCCAAGACTCAATTTTTATCATGATAGGTTGCAAGATCTTGAGTTTTGTCCCTAAATCTTCATACTCTTATTGGTTGGAGTGGTGAGATCTCATAAAGTTTTCAACTTTATGAATCTCCAGGCCATTGAGAGTACTTGGTGCTTTCGATATGGATTAGTAATGATTTTTGGTGTCATGCATGCATTTTTGGCCATAAACCCTCTTTTTGACCTAATGGGAGTTCAAGACATGCATGTTTGGAAAGCATGGATCTTTATGTTATTTATGATGCTAGAAACCTTTCTGGAAGTGTTGGACTAGAGGTCTTGAAGATTAAGTGCTTATTGGTTTAAGCCAAGTTATGTTTTGCCTCTTTTTAGGCCTAGGAGTGAGATCTCTATCTCTTTGAGAGTCTAAAGGGATAAAGTTGGAAACTTTATCCACTTAGACCATAGAATGGACCATATCTGAGCTTTGGAACCCTTAGAATCAAAGAAAACAACTTAACCCATTAAGTTGTTAGGAGCCTAGTGCTCACGGCGTGGACTTAGGTTTCCACGACATGGCTACTAGGCTATGGCTCGTCTGTTTTGTCGATTAGCGCCCATGGCGTAAATAAGGATGGCCACGACATGGAGACCAGCTGGAGGTTGAATTTTGACCAAGTTTGGCTTAAGGGAATTTTGGGTAATTTGTATGGTAGTTTGAGTTTGGGTCCCTATTAATTGTAGAGGTGATATATAGAGGCAGCATTTGGAGCAATGATTTGTTCAACTATTTTTCAGTCTATGAAGTGACTTTTCCTCACTGTACTTGTGGGTCGAAGGCATGAGAGAGCAAGATCTATGCGCAGGGACAATGTTTGAGAACTCAAACCTTGAGTGAATGCTTGAGATCAATGTCTGCTTGATAATGGATGTTCAAGTCGAGACTGGAAAGACCAATCAAGTCTTAGATGATCAATTCAACAAATGATCAAGACATTAATTGAGAACAAGTAAATAATGATCAAGGTAAAGTTAATAAATGAAGAACAAGAAGAATGTTTTAAATGTGATAAGAGTAAATGCCAAAAGTGAGTGAAAGATCCGTAGTTGACTTGTATTAAATGCTCCTATATATAGGAGTGAATGTTACAGTGAATTAACCCAAGTGTTTACATAGGACCGGACAAAAGACACAAGTCTGACATTCTGATTGTCCTAAATCAACTTTAGACTAAGTCCTATGAAACGTTACATCACATACAAGACAAAAGTAATAAATGCACCAAAAACATAAAGTCTTCATTCCGGACAAGTAATGTTACGGAGATGAAGGTTTGGTCCGGATCAACATACATTCCGGACTTCAGGATCAGCTTCGGAATGTGTTCCTCTTCAAAATACTTCACTCTCCTTTTCTCCAGCTCCGGACAGGTTCCGGATCACATCTTCCTTCGGAACCAACATACTTCGGAATATGTACTTAGGATTGCTAGAGGTTCACTTTCAGGTTCTAACAATCTCCCCCTAAGTGAACTTAGTAATCCATCAAGCTTAGTTCATTTCTTCCTTGATTAAGGTGTATGCTCGGAACAACCATTCACGCACCGCAATGTACCAAGTCATTTGACTTACAAACTTTGCCTTAACCTGTTCCGGAGCATCAGACTTGGACGCCTGGGATATGAACTTCTGCAGAGCTTTGGTAGGAACCAGGTGTTTGTCAAGGACTCGGAAGAAGTCCTTCTTGTTTGTTCTTCTGGTGGTGTAGACAAACCCTAGAACCGGTTCTTCGATCGGACCATCTGCAAGAATTTCAGCTTTCGGAAGAACAAAGTCTATTTTAGCAACGAATTGTTCGGTTCCGTAGAGGTGAGCAAGTTCGTAATCACAGCGGCAGAACTCAGCAACATAGTCTTTGAGAAAGCTGAGAGTTGCGTGATAGGCACCCATACTGATGTCATCCTTTTGATTTTCTCTGAAATAAGCAGCTAGGGTAAGGATATCGTTCGGATTCATTGAGGGAAAATCCGCATCAGTAACGGTCCGGGGAGTTGGCTTGTTTCGGAGGAGATGGAAACGGAACAGAGGACAGTTCAGCTCAAATTTTACCAAAATTTTTCTTCCAAAGCCATGAACTTTGGTGATCCTCTTTCTTCACCAAACTTCCTTGAAGGGTTGAGCATTTTTTGCATAAAAGGTTTTGAGCCTTTCACGCTTTGTCCGGATGATCACTTCCGGATTGTCGTTTGGGTGGAGCGGAGCAAACTTCGTGTAGAATTTGCTGAAAGGAGAGAGAGGAAGATCCAGTTGATCAGTGTCATTTGAGGGAAGGTCATAGTAGAGAGTTGGGATGATTTCCTTGGCTTGAAGGATGCCTTCTCGACATAGAGGAGAGATGTCACGCATCGGATCGGGATGGTCTTTTAAAGCTTGAATCTGGATGATGTCCTCTAGTGCCTTGTGAATTTCCTCCTCAGACCATCCATATTTCTGTTTGAGAGGAGGTCCGGAGTGGAAGGCTTGATGTTCGGAAGTCATCGGTTTCTTCCCTTTGTCTTTCTGAAGTGCATCAATCACCATCTTCATATTTTCATCAATGATGAATTCCGGAGTGAGAGTAGGAAGCGGTTCTTCCGGAATTTCATCTGGGGTCAGGAGAGGAGAGCCCTGGTCGATTGGGGCTATATTTGGTTCCGGAATGGGAGTGGGAGACAGCATAGAGGGAATGGCTCGGAAGGCTTGAGCTGTAAGGAAAGATTTTGCCTTAGCCATTTTGACGACCATTTCAAAGGCGTCCGGAATAGAGGATGGCCAGGAGACAGCGGACCAGATCCTCTTTTGTTCCTATGTTAGCACCTTCGGAGCAGTCAGCTTTGGAGCTTGAAGACCAAGAATTCCTTTGGGAGCTTCATCCGGAATATATATTTCATAATCTTCATCACCTTCGTTTCCTTCAGTGATTCCCAGGATTTCGAAGACAAATTGAACATCTTCTTCTTTGGAATCGAGGTCCTCATCCCTGAGTTTGAATTTTGAGGCTGGTTTCCATCTCCTACTTGGGACTTCTCCCCCTCTTGCATCGGTGAACCTTGAGACCGGTGCAAGCGACAAGTCTTCCTTGATATCATCAAGTCTGGAGAACACCTTCTGAAGACCGGTGGAGAGTTGAAGAGTAAGAGTGTCATAGGCTTCAGAAGTGGGAGCTTGTTCGGAGAGATGCTTGAATGTGCTGCTGAGGATGGCAATCATCTCATCAAACTTCCTGTTCGGAACATCAACAATGTTCCAAGTTGAGCGCAGGAGTTTGATGAGGACTTGTTGAATGATGAGGTTCATCTCATCCTTCTTCCGGATCTCCTTCTCCAGTCTTAGAATTTGTTTCTCATGACGAACATGAGTCTGCTTGATTAGATCGTTGGTGGCAGACACAAGATCGTCATGAACCTTGAGCATTGAGGAGATGGTGTTGAGATAGTTTTCAACAAGAGCGTCATACTTGAAGTCAAGTTGCTCAACAATGTGCTTCAGCCGGATGGAGATCAGCTGATCGAGTTGAGCTTCTCTCTCTGCCACTGAAGGTCCGGACTGTTGGGAGAGAGACTGAAGAATAGCATCAATTTTTGAATCAAGTCCGGATACTTTTTGATCCAGTTTAGAATTCAGCTCTGTTACGGATGCTTCTACAGTTGACACTTTATTCATAGTGGCCGAAACGTTGTTGCGGATCTCCAGAAGGGCAAACGGGTCAACATGGTCACCAGGTGAGGATTCGGAATCAGAATCCGAGTGTTGCGGAGGAGGTTAGTGAGCGTCCGGATTGGAGGATGGACCCAGTTTGGTAGCATCATCGTCTTCTTGAAGACTTGAGTTGGAGCCGTCGTCCGGAGTGGTAGTGGAGAAGGATCTGAAGTCAAAGGCAGACTTGGATACGGATTCTTTGGATTGATAGTGAATGGAGGTCATGATATGAGCATCCGGAACGGTTGTTGCTTCTTCCTCCAACATAACTTCTTCAGATATTTCTTCTTCCGGATCAGTGTGGAAGATGCTTTGATGAATGGTGATAGGGGGTAGCTCCGTAGTGAGTTCATTGATGGCGTCATCGTCAGTTGGAGGGACATAGGGCAAATTGCTTTGGATGGCCCTGTTCCTCATGGAGATGAGAGTGGACTCCACTTGAGCTCGAGAAAGATCCGGACGTCGAGATGCGGCCATGTTCACATAATCTTCCCACAAAGGATCATTAGAACCTGATCATCCTGTACTCCTTCCAGGTATCAGACCAGTTGTGGCATCGTAAGTTGGAGAGACTGCTCCTCCTTCCGGATGCTTGGGTTCCGGAACAATGGTTCCGGAGTGTGTGTGTGTGGAAGAGAAAATGGGAATATCAAATTTGACACGTAGGTGTGTTCCAGGGGGCTGCAAGGAACTTTGTTCAACACCGGCATCACCCTTTTGGGAGGGAGAGGGTGGAATATGTGTAGACTCCCCGTGAGTGTGTGCTTGTGATGATGAAACATTGAGGGGTACCTTAGATGAGTGGGCAGGAAGGGTGTGCGGACAGCCAGAATCAGCCGGAATGTCATGGGTGCCCTCCTGTTGAGAGGGGGCACTGACTTTGGATTTCTTTTTGGCCTTAGGCTTGGTAGAAGCCTTTCGTTTGGCTGGTTGCTTAACTTTGGGTCCGGACTTAGCATGAATGGCCTCTTTCGGAGTAGGCTCAACTGAGACCGGGGCAGGTTGTGCTGGGTCGAACACAACCGAAGTCTCAATATGTTGTTTCAAAAAGGGAGAGTCAGAAGGAATGAGGGCCAACATATTGTCCGGAAGACGTCTGACCGGACCAAAAGATGATTGGTCTGGAATTCTATAAGCCTTAACGAGTTTAAAAGATACACAAACCTCCGGAGGGATGGTGATAACCGGAATGGGTATGTTGAGTTCCTTGAAGACCTGTTCAATCGTCAGAGCCCAAAATCTAGGGCTCGAAATCTCGTTCGGCTTCCTTTTAATGGCGAATTTGCAGAAGTCTTGCCACAAGACTTCCGGAAGATCTACAGCGTTGTTGCGTCCGGAGTAAATGTTGAATACCACATTCAGCCAATCTTTGCTCAGGGTATCGGTACCTCCATGCTTGCCCGATAGCCCACGGATGATTAGATGCATAAGCACGGTCCAGAGGCCAGAAACAACTGTCTTCTTGAAATCCTTTGCCCTATAGTCTTGCGAGTACCCAATAAAATTCAGAAACGTCTGAAATTCTTCAGCCGTTGGTTCAACAACTACAAAGCCAGCAGGATTTGGTGTAATTCCAATCGCCTTTAGGAATGTCGATTTGTAAACAGGAATGGTGCGATCATCGATAATGGTGGTTAACAGAACATCATCTTCAAGTTTGATGCTAGTGAATGCACGATGAAGATGAGAGAGAGTGAGTGGAGGATCAGGGATTTTGGTAAGTGGAATGGAGAGAGGATGATGTGCAAGGAACTCAATCATTATTCTGATTGATTCATCATAGTCAAGAGGGTTTAATGAGAACAGTTGGGTTGTGTCCCTAAGAAAGGGTTCTTGATCGGCAGATGAGGATGATCCCTTGGATCCTTTGGATGATTTCTTCCTGGCGATGGATTTCTTGGGTGGTGGAGCAGATTGAGCTGGGTTCTTGGAAGACTCCATTGATGAACAAAGAAGGAAGCTTGAAGAACACGAAGAACAGTGAGGGTTCTTTGGAGGTTTAAGAGTTAAGAGAGCGTAAAGAGGTAAAGGTGAATGCGAAAAAGTATTTATAGGTGGGGAAAGATGGGTCGGGTCGCAAAAGGTAATGATGAGGGTCCGAGATCCATCAGGTCGCATTTAATGTTTGGGAGTGAGATTAGACAGGTGAGGTGAAAGGGAAAGGAAATTGGGCTAAAAGAGGAGAATGTAACCGTCAATTCGTTTTGTAGTTTAGAGGGCGTGCAATCGTGTCACGCCAATCGAGGAAGATTGGATAAGGATCTTCCAAAAAAGTAACCATTGAGAAAAACCGTTTCGCCTTATTATCTTTTGGTATTCCGGATGAATTGTTCCGGACAGTGCATGATCCGGAGGATAAAGGTTATGTTCCGGAACAAATATGATAGAAAAGAGGTTCCGGAGTAAATTTTGAGAATTCAGGAGCATTTATGAAAATTCCGGAGCATTTTTGAAAATTCCTGAGCATTTTTGAAAATTCCGGAGCAAAATTTTGAGAATTCAGGAGCAAATTTAAAAATCCGGAGCAAGTTTTGAAATTCCGGAGCATTTTGAAATTTCGGAGCAATTTGAATTTCCGGAGCATTTTGAAATTCCGGAGCACATTTTAAATTTCCAGAGCAACTTTGAAAATTCGCCTTTCCGGAGAGGGTTTTCCGGAATTCCTTTATGGAGTGAGTTCCGAAATAGAGATTCGGATGATGGTGGATCTTGATAGTCGTGATGAAGAGAATGAACTGTACAGCTTAAAAACTCAAGGGATAATTAGTAATAAAGACAGGTAAAAAGGATCCTATGTATTTAGAGGGAAAATAGTTCCGAAGCAAAAACAATTGAGTTCGGAGCATAATTTTTCTTCTGAATACTTCTATCAAAGTGAACATGTCTCCTGAAAGAATTGAGGATCAGGCATCATCTTACCCATTTTGTTCAGAAAACCATTAAATTTGGTTTCGTCTAATGCCTTAGTAAAGACATCAGCAATTTCATCATCAAATGGAACAAAAATAAGTTCGATGTTGCCATTTAGAACATGATCTTTAATAAAATGGTACCGGATGTCAATGTGCTTCGTCATGGAGTGCTGAATTGGATTGTGAGAGATTGCAATGGAACTTTGAGAGTCACAGTAGATAGGAATGCGTTGAAATCGGTAACCATAATCTAAGAGTTGAGATTTCATCCAGAGAACTTGAGAGGTACAGCTGGCAGCAGCAATGTATTTAGCTTCAGCTGTAGAGAGAGCAATGCAGTTCTGTTTCTTGGATGACCAGCTGACTAATCGACCACCTAGGAATTGATATCCTCTTGATGTACTTTTCCTATCGAGTTGAAGACCACCATAGTTTGAATCAGAGTAAGCTTGCAGAAGGAAACTTTCATTTGTCGGATACCAGATTCCGAGGCTCTTTGTACCTTTGAGGTATCGGAATATTTGTTTCACAGCCAAAAGATGAGACATCTTCGGATTGACTTGGAATCTGGCACATAAACATGTTGAGAACATAATGTCCGGCCGACTTGCAGTGAGATAGAGTAAGGATCCAATCATTCCGCGATACTTCTTTTCATCAACGGAAACACCCGAAGGGTCGGCAAAGATTTTGTGACCGAAGCCCATAGGTACCTTGGCGGAGGCACATGTGTCCATTGAGTGTTTCTTGAGAAGTTCAGAAATATACTTCTCTTGGTGAATGAAAATACCTTTGTTAGTCTGTTTGACTTGAAGGCCAAGAAAGAAGCTTAATTCTCGATTCATGCTCATTTGGAATCGACTGACCATAAGTTTGGCAAAATAAGCAACCATAGATGAATCCGTAGATCCAAAAATGATGTCGTCCACATAAATTTATACCAACATGAGATGCTTTCCATTTGATCTTCGGAAAAGAGCGGGATCAAGTATACCTCTTTGAAAACCTGAGCGTTTGAGAAAATCGGTGAGAGTCTCGTACCAAGCCCGAGGAGCTTGTTTGAGTCCGTAGACAGCCTTTCGGAGTTTATAACAGTAATTTGGAAAGGAAAGATTGATAAATCCGGGGGGCTGTTGAAGGTATACTTCAGTGTCAAGTTCACCATTAAGAAAAGCACTCTTAACATCCATTTGGTAAACTTTGAAGCCTTTGTGAGCAGCATAAGCAAGAAAGATTATGATAGCTTCAAGTCGTGCAACAGGAGCAAATGTCTCGTCGTAGTCAAGACCTTCAATTTGAGTAAAACCTTTAGCTACCAATCTTGCCTTATTTAGAATGATAACTCCTGCATCGTCTAGCTTGTTGCGAAATACCCATCTTGTACCAACAACGGGGTGATGTTGAGGAGGAGGTACGAGAGTCCAGACTTCATTTCGGTCAAATTCTGCCAGTTCTTCTTGCATGGCTGTAATCCAAGCAGCATGCTCTAATGCTTCCTTGATGGATTTGGGTTCAACCATGGATATGAATGCTGAAAAATGACATTCATTTTGGATGTTGGTAGTTGAGCGAGTTTGTACACCAACATTCGGATTGCCTATCACTTGGTTTGGAGGATGATCCTTCGTCCAAACATGCAATCGAGGGAGTTCTTGTGCAGCCGAAGATCCTACATCAACAGTGGAATTGATTTGCTCCCCCTGAATGATTTGAATATTGGGATAATACTCCCCCTGAACTTCTGAACCGGAGAGGTGGACATCATCATCAGAAGGGAACTCAAAGAAGTTTTCGTTTTCATCAATGTTGAGAGGATTAGAGTCATCAAAATCGGCAGCTGCATCTTGGAAGCCATCCACATTTGATTCAAGAGAGGGATTTGCATTATTCTCCCCCTCAACCTGAGAAGGTTGAAACGGTCCAATCAAATGGAGGTAGGCTAGGAAGTGGACCGGAGAGGTTATGAGAAACAGGGGCTTCCGAAGGAGGAATTGGAATTAGAGATGGTCTTGATCGAGATTCCGAGTCAAGAGCGGTTTCGGAAGGGCCAAAGAGGGTTTCAAAATCAACCTCAAGAATGGTTTGAGGGTTCGGACATCCTGGCGGAGGAGCATCTGACTCCATGATGTGAGTTGTGATGTGAGTGGGGCCAGAATTCCGAACAAAGTTGTCATCAAAGGTAATATCAAAACTTTCTTCCAGAACACAAGTTCTTCGGTTGAGAACTCTGTAGGCCTTGGATTTGGAAGAGTACCCAAGAAAAATAGCTTCATCAGCTTTAGGTTGGAACTTTGTAAGCTGATCACGGTTGTTTTTGATGAAGCATCTGCATCCGAAGACATGTAGGAACGAGATCGTTGGCTTTCGACCATTCATTGCTTCGTATGGTGTCATGTTGAGACGTCGATTTATGATACTTCGATTTTGAGTGAAGCAAGCAGTGGATACAGCTTCAGCCCAAAGATAGAGTGGTAAGTTTGCATAGTTCAGCATTGATCGAGCGGCTTCAACAAGTGTTATATTGTGTCTTTCAACTACACCGTTTTGTTGTGGAGTGTATGGAGCTGAAAAGTTGTGATCGATTCCTTTTTCTGTGAGAAATTTCTCAATGGTGGAATTAACAAATTCTGAACCATTATCACTTCGGATTCTTCTGACTGGGAGTTTGATAAAAACTTCTATTCCTTTGATAAAATTGATGAGCTCAGAGGCTGTTTCGGATTTCAGCCTTAGGAAGAAAACCCATGTGAACCTTGTAAAGTCATCAACAATCACAAGAATGTATTTCTTATGATGAAGACTTTCTACAGTGGATGGTCCACAAAGATCAATGTGTAGAAGTTCCAATGGATCCGAGATGGACTTTTCTATGATAACAGGATGATCCTTCTTGGATTGCTTACCACACTCACACGCATCACATAAATGATCATTTTCGAACTTGAGAAGAGGTAAACCTCTTACCATTTCGCCAGATACAAGATCATTCATGTACCGAAAGTTCAGATGTGCGAGCCTTCGGTGCCATAACCAACTGACGTCAGGAACAACTTTGGAGAAAAGGCATAGTTGCGGTTTGCCAATAATTATGTCGATGTCAAGCGGGTACATGTTCTTGTTGCGAAGTGACTTTATCAAACATTCTTTTCGGTCTTCAGTCATCACATAGCTATACTTTTTGCAAAATTCCACACGTCGACTTGAGTCAGTGAGCTGAGCAACACTTATCAAATTATGTTTCAAATCAGCTACATAAGCAACATGTGAAATAGAGAAATTTCCATTGGTGAGAGTTCCATAACCACGAATTTGAGAATTGGAGTTTTTTCCATATGTCACGTAACCAGCATTTGGAGAAAGCTTTAAATCTCGCAGAAAGTCCTTCTGCCCCGTCATGTGCATGGAGCAAGCACTATCAATATACCATATTGTTTCTTGCTCCGAAGCACAGAGTGCCTGCAAAATTAGTGAGCAACGGAGTTTTTAGGCTCCGAGTTAGACTTTGGGACGTAGACATGGGCTTTGGACTTGGATTGTGACTTGGGAACAACTTTGTGTTTCTGAGTGATATAACTGGAATTCTTTGGAAATAGACAGAATGTTAATGTCTTTTCATCTATCCAGTAGTCATATTCAACTACTTGTGGGTCCGGAGCTGACTTCTTCGGATCTTTGGTATCCGAAGGATTGACAATTTTTGTTACCTCCGGGATTGTTGTTTTGTTAACAGATGTTTTGATTTTCCACACAAGATTTTTGTTTGAAGATTTTGAAACAGTGGTTTTTGTACTTGTGGATTTGTTTGATGACACATTGTTTTTTGAAATTCTCGGTTTAAAAATTGTGCCATCAGATTTTGCAATAAAGACAGATGAAACATTTCGAGGTGCCGGCGAAGTATCTCGAATGGTTTTGACATTGTCATTATCATGAGCTTGAGGTGATTTGGAGTTAAGGACTTCCTTCGGTTCCGAACGAACAGGAGGTTCGGAAGGTCTTTTTAGGATCCTTGTAGGAACAAAAGAATTTGGACTGAGTGGAGACACGAGGATTCCGGGATGAATTTGGTTTAGAGTTAGCAAGGAACCTGGAATTTTGTCTAGTCTTAACTTCCTTTTTGTAAGCATTTCTAGCTTCTACCTTGGGATCTACAACATCATTTCTATTCAACATTGGTTTTCTCTTAGGATGAGGAGAGGATCTAGAAGTTTGTCCTTTGGATGGATTTGTAAACTCAGGAGTAATAGGAACCAATTTGGTCTTTGAAAAAACTACGGAGTCCGATTCACATGAATCAGAGGACACATTGCTTGAGACTTCAACTTTATCATCTAAAGATGCCCATACAAATTCCGAGCCATTGATTTCAGTTGTTTTCGGAATAATTTCCTCAATCACACAGTTGTTTACGTGATTGCTTTTAGGAACATAGTTTACACAATTTGGAAGACTATAATGATATTCCGTGGTCCGATTCAGGTCCAGGTTTATCAGAGGCGGAAGAGGCGTGGAATCAGGACATTTAACAACTATAGGTTGGAACTCAGGAATTAGGGACTCAAAAGGTCTTTTAGCCTCCGGAAGGGGTGACAAGGGAGAAACAGGGGTGTCTGAATGTTTGATGTTCGGAACTTCTCCCATGAATGTCAAATTTTGCAATTCCTTCAGGGGACTAACAATTGGTTTCGGAAACTCGCTTCCGAGACCAGGAGCTTTGGACCATGGATGACGAAAATTATGAGTCATCCGAATGTCAGCTTCAAGCATGTCTACAGAGTTATGCAAAGCATCTATTTTGGCATTGAGACGTTTGTTATCAGAAATCAAAATATTTTGTTCAGAATAACTGATTTCACATTTATCTTTCAAAAATGATACATTCATCTTTTGACATTACAAGTTCATGCTCTAGAGAATCGATTTTCAATTTCTTATCCTCAAAACGTAATCTAAGACGACTTAGTTCATGGTCCTTCTTCTCACTGGCTTCTATGGCAGACGCATAGGCTTTATAGATGGTGTTCATATCTGTTTGGATCTGGGTCAGATAAGGTTCACATAAAGTCAAATCAAAATTATTATCAGAGATCATGGATTTTACCTGCTGAACAATGCTTCGACCTGATGGATCGTTAGTGGCCATGTAGCAGTAGTGAGGTTCAGCAACATCATCATCATCTTCGGACCCAGAAGACCAATAACCTTCGTCACATTCAACCGTTTGTCTTGCCATCAAACACATGTTTCTTCCAGTCACTAAATCATCATCATCTCCGGATGACAAATATTCTTCGACATCTCTTGAAATGGTAGTAACAAATGCCTTCTCACTTTCAGCCATTTCTTGTGCTCTTCGGACATAATAAGCTGAATCTTTGACTTTTGGTTTTTGTGGAGCATCAGCTAGACAATCTTTGGCAAAGTGGTTTGCATGACCACATTTATGACACAAGATCTTTGTTTTGTCTGATTTGGAATTTTGAGAAGATTCCGGAGCGGAGTTTGGTTTAGTGAGGTTGGGCTTCTATGCATGAGGATTTTCAGAGGTTTGTTTTGGTTCCGGAGTGGAATATGGTTGAAGATGGGTTTGGTGAGGAGCACTGAATCTGTTTTGGTATGGCTTGTAAGAGGGATTGAAAGGTCGATTGTATTTCATTGAGAGTAAGGCAAATTCTTGTTGGAAACGGAGTTCGGAATCTAAGGTTTCGGAATCATCGTCAGGATAGATGTGTGTGGGTAAAGAGGTTAAGGATGACTGAGTTAATGGAACAGTGGGTTTGTAAGGTTCCGGATTAGGTGTGTTCGGAATGGTTGATTCAAAGGAAGTGACGAGAGCAAGTGGTCCTCCGGAAAGTTCCCTTATGGTTTGAGCAACGTTTGATTCATGTCCTTGAAGCTCATCAAAAAGTTGATAGAGTTTCAATTTTTTTAAAGAACCATTGCTTTGAAGACAGGACTTTACATTTCCCCATCCTTTACCAAGGCCGTTAATGAACTTGAGATTGTACTCGAGAGGAGTTCGAACAATCCCATGAGCAGTCATGTTGTTGACAGCGATTCGATATCGGTTGGAGGCTGAGGCTACAGATTCACCTGGAGTAGTGGTGAAGGTGTCAAAGTCATTGACAACCGAGGTGAGGCGCTTGTCCTTCATATTTTCGGAACCTTCAATCAGATTCTGAAGAGTGTCCCAAATTTCTTTGGCTGATTTGCATAGCTTGATGTGCTCAAAGAGTGATGGAGGAACACCAAACACCATTTCTGAGAAGGCAACTTGATCAGCATGTAGCTTCTCAATATCATTAGCAGTTAGAGGGGCTGGACGAGCTTCATCATCTCGCATGAGCTAAGCAGCTGCATCTCTTACAACTGTTCTTACAGGAACATGAGGGCCTTCTTTGACGGATCTCCAGATTTGTTCACCTTTCTCTTTTGCTAGTAAAAACCTTTCCATTCTAACTTTCCAATGATCATATTCTTCCACAACTAGCAACGGAGCACGTGTAGGGCCACCCACGCTATTTGCGATTTGCATTGAAATCATTTGCTGAGGATTTGAAGCAGCCATTGAAGTCAAGATATCTTCAAGCTTAAGTGGTATATAGAAGAACTTTTATCCTTAACACAGAAATGGTTGAAATACCAAGGTAAATTCAACCCAACTATAATCTGATCTTATGGATTCAAAGGACAACCACTCGAGCTCTGATACCAATTGAGAGAACAAGATCTATACGCATGGACAAGGTTTGAGAACTCAAACCTTGAGTGAATGCTTGAGATCAATGTCTGCTTGATAATGGATGTTCAAGTCGAGACTGGAAAGACCAGTCAAGTCATAGATGATCAATTCAACAAATGATCAAGACATTAATTGAGAACAAGTAAATAATGATCAAGGTAAAGTTAATAAATGAAGAACAAGAAGAATGTTTTAAATGTGATAAGAGTAAATGCCAAAAGTGAGTGAAAGATCCGTAGTTGACTTGTATTGAATGCTCCTATATATAGGAGTGAATGTTACAGCGAATTAACCCAAGTGTTTACATAGGACCGGACAAAAGACACAAGTCTGACATTCTGATTGTCCTAAATCAACTTTAGACTAAGTCCTATGAAACGTTACATCACATACAAGACAAAAGTAATAAATGCACTAAAGACATAAAGTCTTCATTTCGGACAAGTAATGTTACGGAGATGAAGGTTTGGTCCGGATCAGCATACATTCCGGACTTCAGCATCAGCTCCGGAATGTGTTCCTCTTCAAAATACTTCACTCTCCTTTTCTCCAGCTCCGGACAGGTTCCGGATCACATCTTCTTTCGGAACCAACATACTTCGGAATATGTACTTAGTATTGCTAGAGGTTCACTTTCAGGTTCTAACAAGGCAACAATGCCGTCCCACTAGGTTATTTATCCTGGTATAGAGGATGATGTTATGCTAGTTATATCATAGATTGGTAGACCTGAATGGCTACCTGTATTTTCTGGATATGTGTTATATTTATTTATTGTATAGGTCGACATATTGTGGTTGGTTTGAGGTAGTCGTGCTTTGTGCTGAAGGCCAAGATACCCGGGGTGGTCCGGATAAGCTATAGACCCTGCGAGGTGGTCCAGATAGGTTGTAGGCCTTGCGAGGTGGTCTAGTCAAGTTGAAGGCTCATATTTGCATGCTGTTATCTGTTTGGTTGTGTGTGGTATTTTGGGGGAACTTACTAAGCTTTGTCTTACAGTTTGATTTTATGGTTTCAGGTACTTCAGAGGACAGGGGAAATTCGAAGGCTTGATCGTGTACGTCATCCTAGATTTTATGTGTTTTTATGATTTTGGGATACTCTGATTCATGATAGTGACTTTTGAGAACTTGTTTTGTAAAACTTATGGGGTTTTAGATGGTTTTTAAAAATGAAAATATTGCCTTGATTTTTGGTATGTTACATTTTGGGACAAATTCTGCACTAATATATTCTTTAAAATAATACTCTATTTTAAATAAGCATAAAGAAAATATTTTATTTGGATGCGAAAATTAGGCATGTCACACACACCATGTGCCTTAGCCCACGTTTCCTTGGGCTTGGGCCCGACCTTAATAGTACCATCTTATCTTAGTTTGAACTCTTGTTTAATCGAAAACCTAAGAATGCAATGTGTCAAAAGGGTTAAGAATGCCAACAACTAACTGAATTTACGTACTTTAAATTACGGGGGGTAAGGACACCATGCGTAATGAAATTACTCTAAAATGTTTTTCATGAAACATGCAAATTGATCTTCATCTCCATCAGTAGCTAAGGAAATAAGGGGGCAAGCAGGTGCTCTCCTCCCAACTTGTCTAATGCTACATTACCTTTTGAAAAAGAGATCTTCATTAAACTAAAACCAACGGACATACTCATTCATTAAAAAGAAGAAGAAAATACATAAAAGAAGGCGCATCAATCTACGTCTTTAACTCTATTTTTACTTAAATAATATATATTTTATTGAAAGAAAAAATTCTACCACTTAGTTTTTTTAGAAGGATAATCTTTTTCAAAGGGTTACCGTCATGTACCATTGGGCTTTCCATCGTCATTCCCACGAATCCATACTCCACTCTCAAACAGTTCCCCGCCTCTTGGCTCTTTATTGACTCGTTGAGTATTGTAACTGTTGTCAAGGCTCTACGCCTCCGCTTATCGGCCACTATGTCAACCACAACACCAGTCGTCGGTTGCAGAGGCGGGCCTATGTTGCACTAAAGGGTGTTCATGGGCAACCCTTGTTATGGAATTTTCTTTATAGATGATATAGTAAATTTGGAATAAAAACCCATAGAAGTCACAAAATGACACTCATGACTTTGTGAGACAACATGAAACAAACTAGAAAATTTATAACTACTTAGGAATTCGTATATTAAGTATTGTACATTAATTATCTTATTACTAATGGAGAGCAGTCAAAAACCATCTTTTGATTCTCAGTCCTTAGATAACCTCGTTCCCGAGTTCAACTTAACGAGGGAAAAGAAAGGAAATGAGTGGAAGTGGGAAAAAAGTAAAAAGAAATTGGTGTTCCCGAGTTTCAATAAAGGAAGGAAGTGGAAGAAAATAGAATGATCATTTTCCCTCCTAACTTTCCTTCCGTTTTGGAAGGATTTGAAGAGAAAGAACAAAGTGTTTAATTTTCCTCACACTTCTCTCAAACTCGGGAACACAAAATACAAATTTCTTTTCTTTTTTTTTTTCTTTCTCTTCTTTTCTCTCCTTATTGAACAGCAAGAATCTAACATTTGAAGATATTTATTTATGTATAAAACACTTCTCAATGTTGTATTAAGAACTATTGTGGTTTTAATGACATAGGGTAGCCATAGGGGTGTGACAAAAAACCAATACCGAATAAACAAATCAAACCAAATGATGTTTGGTTTATTTGGTTCGGGTTATTTGGTATATATATATATATATATATATATATATATATATATATATATATATATATATATATATTAGAAGTGTGCCCGTGCAAAACAGCGGTGATAAATAATTCTTTTGGCGAATAGTTTTTATGGGAAAATAAGTATTAAATTTTATTATTAGTTATTATGTAAAAAAAAATTAGCACTTTTAAATAAAATCTTTTTGTTTAGACCTTATGTTTATATTGCATGTTGATACATTTAATATAAATTAATTAATAGTGGTATCTAGTTTAAAAAATTTAAATTTTTTTATATACATGAATTTAATATTTTAAAATTATCATTTTGCTGCAAATTAAATTTTTTTAATAATTTTCCTTAATTCAAGTCTTCAAACTTTTGACAAGTATTAATGATAATTATACATAATTGATTTGTACAAAAAACTTTGTAACTTATACCTTTTAAAATTCAATATATGATTAATATGCTTTATAATATATATAATTTTATATATAATAGATTAGTTATTAAGATTTTTATAATTTATTATTTAGTTATTAACCATTAAAAATTTATAATTGTTTTATATTTTATTATTAAAAAGAAAAAACAAAATAAACAAATATCAATTAACATTATGTCATTTCTATCATTTTTATATACAATTAATGTTATATTAAACATATTTCTACAACTTATGTGTCCACATCTACTTTTCAAGAAACACATCATGAAATAATGAACATAATATGTTATATATTAGGGTATTTTTTTATTTGGTAACAGTTTAGTAATTTTTTTTCTTTTACTTTATTATTTATTTTTACATGCAAAATTTTGTTCTGTAAATACTAAATATGACCGAATAAATTGTAACCGAATAAACCAAAATCGATTAAACCTAATCTTATTTTGTTAGTTATGATTAGATTAAAAAAAAAATAAGAAAACTGAAATGATTTAACCGAAAAACATAAGGGAATAACACCCTTAGATAGACGTATTAGAAACTGGGTTGAAGTAGCTGAAGCCCTAATTTTCCTAAATCGGCATGAAATTTACATCAGTAACTCGTTATCTTCATCTTTCTCGGACGCACAAGCAGAAAAAAATTCCAAATATCAAGCCCTAAAAGGTGGTTAACATCATCGGAGGTAAAAACTCATGTATCATATCTGTTTCTGCTTTTTGATAATTAATACTTTCATGTTGTTAATCAATGATGATGGTGTATAATCATATACGGTTGGTTAAAGATTAATGTTATACTAGCTTTGATGATTGTAGCTTTATTTCTTTATCACCATGTAGCTTCACAAATGACACAATAAAAAAGTTTTAATCTCAAAAAGCCTTTTGCTTATCATTATGATGTATTTTTCTTGGATTCATGCTGTTACTATCTTAAAAAAAATCCATTAAGTCATTTTTTGCAA
This sequence comes from Lactuca virosa, assembly GCF_052849685.1. Taxonomy (NCBI): domain Eukaryota; kingdom Viridiplantae; phylum Streptophyta; class Magnoliopsida; order Asterales; family Asteraceae; genus Lactuca; species Lactuca virosa. The sequence goes on from NC_136434.1 coordinate 268,673,365, forward strand.
CACTTATACTGATTTTCAGATTGAAAATAAACCGACATGGGGTTGACACTATATTGGTGCTTGAAAATCTGTGAGTATTGGAATTCTGTGACTTTTTAAAGCTTTATTGGATGGTTTTGTCTTGTGTTTTGGTCAAAGTGCTGATGGAATAGTTGGATCTGTTGGTAAAATTATTAGTTTGGGGTTTATTCTCAACATATATGCATATTGGAAGAACATTTCTTGCTATCTGCCTAAACATTCTTTTAGCAGTTTATTTGTGTGGTTTCAAAGTTTTGAATTTTATCCGCATCAATCATCAATCCTAAATACATGCGTTTGGTTAGACTACTAATGTTAGTGATGATGAAAAGAAAAATAAGTAGTACCTAGAATTTGGCCAACGTGTCAAAATACATCACAAACTGTAAGTAATGTAAGGTAAGTATTCTTCCATTTTTTTTTCTCATTGAAGGGTATTTAGTAAATTTTACCAATGTTTTAAAATTCGGTTTTAGTTGACCCGGTGTGACGACCAGGTCAGGAGTCAACCGATTCGACCGCCGTGGCAACCCGGTTTTCAGTTTTTTTTTTTTGTGTGTTTATATATATATATATATATATATACACACGATACATTTATTATTTTATTGATGAACTACTATATATTTTTCAATCATTTAATTCCATAAACTTATTTCTTTGTATATAAGTACACATAAAATGCTATAAATTAATTAATTAAGTAATTATAAAAAGAATATGTTGTAGCAATCGAAAAAAGTTTCGACCATTATACTATATTTCATTTTTTCACAATTAGGTGGTAGCCGGAAAATCAAATCCTTGAACGTAGCAACAAAGGGCAATTTTGTACTTTGCAAATGATTACAGATGTTACTAACGCACACTAGATTTCGCAATCAGTGTGTCCTCCTTTATTTTGTTTGAATTTGGGAATTGGAAGCCCAAAGTTTAGTCAAATTTTTAAGCCCAAAGCTAAAAGTCCAAGTCTAGTTTTTGGTTTCAACCCGGGTTTTTTCAATCGTTTCATCCATTCAACTGTGTTTTTGAGAAGCCTAGCTAGTTCATTCCCAATCAGAAATGAGCAAAAACTCATTTGTTCGTTTCACCGGATCGGATCATGTTTCAACCGGTTCGACTGGTTGGGTGGGGTTCATTTGTTTAATCTTTTATTATTATTCTCATTTTAAAAATTAAAGTGTACAATCTTTTAGTAAACAAGTTAAAAATTACGATCAATTTGTAAATATTAATTACAAATATTATATTGCAATTAAAAACTCTAGAAAAATAGCAATGTACTTAAATTAAGATGCTATAATAAACAAATCAACAAATGTACGTTGCTCCCAACATGTAAACTTTATATAAGTGGGTAGGTTTGTCATAGTATAATGCTATGATGGGTACAAATAAAAATAGGATGCTATAGAATAAAATAAAATCAATACATTTTTTACATCGATCAACATGACTATTGAACGAATATAACACTAGTTAGCAGTTGTTATCAAAAAGAAAATTCTTATATTAAGTAGGGGCTAATGCCATAAAAACCCTTAAATTTTCAAGAAATGCTTGGTTAAATTGTAAGTCCATTTTTATGTCCCCAAAAACCACACATTTGGACAAAAATTGTCATAATTGCTCTTTTTTCTGATTTTACCCTTCTATGGCATTAAGGGAATTCGTATTATTGGCTGATTCCTTGTATAATTCGACGGATTTTGGGAATTTTAGTCTTAGATTGGTTGTGAGACTTAGCTTTGGATACAATGGACCGATAATAAGGTATGGCCACCAATTCTCATCAATCAATTCCAGTAATTAAACTAGATGTTCTAGTCTTGGTGACTTGGTTAATACTCGATCTTCATTCTAAATTGAAAATTGAGATTGATAACTTATCAAATAAGAATAAAAACGACTCTAATAATTCCAATTACATCCTTTTGGTTGTGATGCCATTAAATTAACATAATTATGTGAAAATTTTTGTCGCATATATATTAAATCTAACAGATTGATTGTAACTTTAGATACCCGGATGATTAATTTGATCGTTATTGGGAGCCATATGGTGAAAACAATCCAACATCTTTAAGGGAGAAAACATATCCATTACTGGTTTCTGGAAACTCCCTCCACGGAAAGTGTTTGAGACACAGTTCACAATCGGCCAACCACAACCCTTAGATCTTCAATGGCTTCTTTCACCTCTCCAGCTCTCGACCTACTACATTGCTCTCTACTTTGCAGATGACACAAGGACTTCTAGGGTTTTCAACATCACCATTAATGGTATTACATATTATAGTGATCTAAAGGTTCCTCAGATAGGCGTCGCTTTGTTTGCTAACCAATGGCGACTTTCTAGTCCTACAAAGATCATACTAACTCCTGCTCCTGGTTCTACTCTTGCCCTTTATTCCTGCAACAATACACAATACTATAATCATTCCTTAATTCGAGGTTCCACAGTATTTTTACTAAATTTGGTTTTGAGATAGAGTTTCGACATTATAATCCTACTATATTAATTTATTGATATTAAATCAATTTTATGGCCCTAACTTTATATTATAAGTTTTCTGGAAAAATCTCTACAGTGCTGTACACTACTGTAATCATTCCATAATTCGAGGTTCTACAGTATTACCACTGTATTCGGCATTGAGATAAAGTTTCTACAGTATAATCCTATTGTATTAATTTATTGATATCAAATCAATTTGATGACCCTAACTTTATATTATAAGTTTTCGGGAAAAACATCTACAGTACTATACACTACTATAATCATTCCATAATCTGATGTCCTACAGTATTATCACTGTATTCGGTATTGAGATAGAGTTTCTACAATACAATCCTACTATATCCATTGTTTAAACAGAGTTTTGATATAGTTTAAATAAAATTCTATATACATAATAGAAATAATATAGTTTGTTGCATGTATTCCCCCCTCCCCGAAAACGATAAAAGATTTAAAATTGCGGTCGTGACACTCCCCTTGGTTGAAGCGTATGCGAGAAATCGAAGATATTAAGAATTTCCAAAAAGTAGCAGTTTCGAAGTCCGGTGAACATTGTCACATGAATAGTGTTTTTTACTGGTGAATAGAGTTTTGACCGGAGGAATAGTGCTCTACCGGAATCTAAATCGGAAACTATCCAAAAATTGGCTAGTCTCTGGTGACGGCGGACAAAGGCGATGCACGACGGCGGCGACTGTCGATGTTGATGGGTTTGTCAGAGGTGGTTGATCGACAGAGGATGATCGGACAGGGCTTCACTGAAGGTTAGTCACAAGAAAAATGGGTGACAGCTGATTGTTCCTGTGGTTTCTCGGTGCGACGGTGTTACGCGGACGATGGTGGTTTCGGCTGACGGACTTAGGCAGCCGAGAGAGGGAATCGGTTAAGGATGAAGAGAAGGGAAAGAGGTGCAAGAAAATGAGGATTCCCTCCCTATTATTTATAATTTTCAAGTTGATGTTCCGACTATCCAAAATGAAAACGATCCAACGGTCCATAATAAACCCAAATATTTAATCTTATCCGATTAGGTGACAGGTGTTACGTGAAAGATAGGTGATGGCGTTTTTGTTAATAAAATAAAATACTAGATGAGTTTCTAAGAAAAACGGTTCGATTTCTAGTCATTAAGAAATAGCGTAGCTATACTAACGAAGCGTTTGAAGTGGTTTTTGGACATTATCCGATTAAAGTTGCGAACTTTTACTTCGTAAAAGATTCGATATGATGCGAGATGGAAAAGTTAGCTCTTAAATCAAATAATACATCAAAACCGAATTCGTAATATATAACTAACTTTTCGATTGAAAACCCGGAAATGACCCTCAGATCATCCAAAGTTTACTTGGTGAAGAAGGCGAACCTTAACCGTTCAACATTATCTACAACAACTCGGGGTGTTTTCGGGCATAAAAAGCTAGGAACATGATAAATTGATAAAATGAATGAGACTCATAGGAAAATTGATCAGGAATAAAAATTCATCTCCTAAGAAGTCTCGTATTTCATTCGAGGTTCGTGTTTTGACACCTAACAAGCGGTAAGCTATTATCTAGTTATTTTTTTCCTTAAACGGTCGTATATTTTGCATACGAGCTCTGTTTTTGACGTTCTTTATGTACATTTTTTCCTATTTTTAAGGACTATTTGATGAACCTATTGATACTACATAATAATGTCTAATACATATATCTCTTTTAATCAAAGTATAATACCCTATTAAAATCAAATTGATATGATCGTTATGATGGGTTTTGAGCATAACAATTTACGTACAAATTTTCCTATTTTTAAGGACTATTTGATGAACCTATTGATACTACATAATAATGTCTAACACATATATCTCTTTCAATCAAAGTATAATACCCTATTAACATCAAATTGATATGATTATTATGATGGGTTTTGAGCATAACAAACAAATACCTATGTGTGCATGCACCCCTAATTTCTTGGATCTATGTTTTCTCTAATTGAACATACAACTTTTGAACATCAAATGGAAAACCCTAGGAGATCTATATTATTTTCGAAAATCATAACTAGGGTTAGTAAACATACCTTTGATTGTTATGTAGCAACAACAATGAAATCCTAGTCTTCTTGAAACCTTGAGAGCAAGCATCACAAGTGTCACGTCTCTAGTAGATCACACCCAAACAAGCAAGAGGATGAGAGAGGAGAGAGGGTAGGAGGCTTGGCAGTTTTCGGCTATTCCTCTAGGGTTTCAGATGGCCGAAAATGTAAAAGAGTAAGGCTCTTTATATAGGTGAGGTAGTTTAGAGCCAAAGCTAGGGTTTTAAGAGGAAACCCTAATCCCTTAGCTTAAGGACCAAGCAGCCCAAGAATCCCCATCCAATAGCCCTTGCACGAAAATTCTAGGGCCTTCCTAGAAGTTTTCGTCCAACCTCTTCTAGGGAGGTTCTAGAGCCTCTTTCCTCAACTATCAATAAATTGTTAAACAGCCCCTGCACTTTTAATTAATTCAATTAATCCCAAAATTAATTCTAATTAATTTATGATTAATTACTAATTAAATAATATAATTTCTAATTAATATATTATTTTCATAATACATTAATAAATCAGTTATCTCAATTTATTATTCAAATAACAAATTCAACCTCTCTCCAAAAGTCGTCATGTCTAGTTGCTAGTAATGAGGGAAACCCAAAAGGACTATGCTACTATCAATTCAAGTATATACCAATTATAGTTATGAGCTTAGACACCTAATCCAACAGTCTTCCACTTGGATAAGTCTAATAACTATAGTTGTCGGTATAACTTCTAAACTAATTAGCAAATTGTAGCTCTCAAAGCTGCTGACGAACTCTGACCTAGTCAGTTATGTGTCCTAAGATAAGTGATCATATAATCCTTCGTTCTGCAAGATATCATGTGGACAAATGACATGGAATAGAATCAATCTCATTTTCCAATACTTTGTTTCCCGATTTCCGATTTGTAATGACAAAGAACTCAAGGTATTGAACTCAAACTCAAGGTATTGACTATGAGGAAGCATTCTTAACAGTAGCAATGATAAAATATATTAGAATCCTACTTGTCATAACGACATTTTATGATTATGAAATTATATGAGTGGATGTAAAACTGATTTCCTTAACGGAAAAATCACACATGATGTTTATATGACACACCCAGAAATTTTTGCACAATCCAACTATCTACATAGATTGTGTAAGCTTGAGAAGTCCATTTATGGACTCAAACAAGCGTCTCGTAGTTGTAATCTTTCTTTTGACGAGAAGCGAGGAGAAGTCATGTGTATATGTTAGAGCTAGTGGGAGTGTTGTAGTCTTCCTTGTGTTGTATGTCAATGACATACTGCTCATAGAAAACATGTCCATACACTTCAAAGTATAAAAGCTTAGCTTGAGAAATGTTTCATTATGAAAGACTTGGGAGATGCATCATACATACTAGGTATAAATATTTATAGAGATAGATCTAGGAGATTGATTGGATTAATCCAGAGTACATACTTAGATAAGATCTTGAAGAAATTTAAGATGCAAGATGCTAAGAAAGGTTTCATGCCTATGAAACATGGTGTGTAGTTGCCTAGATCTCAATGCCCCTGTTCGAGTGATGAACCGGAGAAAATGAGTCGAGTCCCATATTCTTAAGCTATAGGATCGATCATGTACAACATATCGTTTGCATTGAGCATGACAAATCATTATCAGGCTAACCTCACTAAAATCATTAGATCGCGGTCATGAACTTTCTCAAGTATATTAAATTTTGATGTATTGTCTCATCTTGTACTAGTCAAACCAAATGTTATACATATAATATTTTTAGTTAAGTCCAACCCAATATTCTTTAATTCAGTTTTATCCGGTTCATGTACCATACGCTACCTAAATGCCTATTTTTCTACTAGTGATTGTTGCTCATAATTTCTTTTTCTTGTTGTTTAACTTGTTACCAATTAAAGTTTTCTTTTACTATGACGATTTTGAAGAAAATGTGGTAACCCTCTTTCGGATTCAACTTGATCTTATCAAAATTAAAGCTTCATAAACAGTGGGGGACAATGACTAAAAAAAGTATTATTTGAAATTATATGAGAAGAAGGGGTAAGGCATTGTTAGAAGTGGGTGTGTGTGTATATATATATATATATATATATATATATATATATATATATATATATATATATATATATAAAAGGTTATATATGAACCTAACTCTCTCTCTCTCTCTGTATATATATATATATATATATATATATATATATATATACACACACACAGAAACACACACAAAGAGAGAGAGAGAGAGAGAGAGAGAGTAAGAGAGAGAGAGAGAGTAAAGTTCTATTGAGATATTAGAATCATTTTTTAATCATTGTTTTAGGGCTTATTATTTATAAAAAAAAATAAGTAAAAATTCATAAGCTCTTCATTTTTAACTTCTTTTGCATAATGATATTTTAAAAATGCATAAGCTCTTCAAGGAATCACCTTCTATAGCAACGTCATACCTTATTAAGACATTTTTAAAAAAATAAATATCATGAAAAAGTTCACAAATATGCATATATGTACAAACGCAAATGTACATGTGCATGTTTGTGATGTACACATATGCACAATTATGTTTATACACATAAAAGCAACAACAATATCAACAAAACCTATGTGCTCATTTTAGACATGAAATATCACTCGAAAAACTATATATATATATATATATATATATATATATATATATATATATATATATATATATATATATATATGAACTGATGCGTTTTAAAATAACTCTTATTATAAGACCATTTTAAAACAAAACCACCAAGGATCCATTTACATTTTATAGAAACATTATAAACAACCATATGATGTTTAGATGAAAACCTTGAATACTTTGATCCCGCTTGAGAATTGGGTAGTTGGTGAAGATTGCAAAAACCCTAAGTAGAGTTTCTCTATAATGTATCCACCAATAAGTGTATGTCATCAATAATGCTAGTTCTCTATTGTAAAATACTATTTAAGCCATAAGAACTTATCTCAAATAAGTCTTAAATTAGAATCACTTCATAAGCACATACTTCTTACACTACACTTTAAAAGAGAGGAGTAAGAGATAAGAGAGAGGTGATCTCGACTTTTGCTAGAAAGAAGAGATCTAAAGGCCATACCCTTACACAAGTCTAAGGTATGGCTTGTAAGAGCATGATGTGTGTAAGTATGGAAACTAACAAGTAACCAAAACTCATCACTAGTTGGATTCAACCACTAATGAAGAAGAGAGAGGTTGTGAAGTGTCTTACACTTCAATCCATTAAAATAATGTACATAATAAGTCTAGTGGAATCCAAGGTGTCAAAGAACTTATAAATAACTTATTAAATCCTACCATAAGTTTTAATAATTAGTTTATACTATCTTGAAATATTATTTACATAAAATTATAATTATTCCCAAATTAATATGAGATTTGAATATATTTATTAATTATCAAATTCTTTATAAATATTCAATAAGTGACACCTTACCAAAGGTGTGACCTTATAAGATCATATGTTATTGGCAAACATAATTCTAAAGTGATTCTTGAGCACATAAATCTAACATGAACATATGCAAGCGCACACACACACACACACACACACATATATATATATATATATATATATATATATATATATATATATATATATATATATATATATAAACACATTAATGTACATATGCAAAGCGTCTTAATAGGTTAGATGCTGCTATATAAGATCATTTTTACTTTTTTTTTCAAAAAGAATGTCTTTTCGAGTGGTGTGCATATGGTGCACATTTTACGTTATATGCATAAAAAAGTTGAATATCAATATGGAAATATGTTAAAAAAAATGATGAATTTGGATATTTTCAGTTTTTTTCATTAAAAATAAACTCTAAATAAGGGTTAAAAAAAGATCCTAAGATCTTAAAAAAGTTAGTTGTAACATCCATAAAAATTGAGGTAAATTTAAACTTGTTAAAAACATTCCAAAACCATAATGCGTTTACAAATAGTTTTCAAAATATTTCTGACATCAGAGTTTTCCCAAAATCGTAGATCATAAACAGATGATGTGTACGGTCACGCCTTCGCCTTCCCGCGGTCATTCGAAGTACCTGAAACTAAGACATCCCCAATTTCACGGCCAGAAAAGATCGGTTTTTTTATGCTTATTTAAAAATCAGAGTATCCTTTTTGAAGAATAATATTGTGGAATTTGTTCCCAGAAAACATGATAATGATATTATCAAAGCATTTCCAAAGAAATGTATTTTATTTATTTTAAAACATTGGGGTGTCATCGTCAATACAAAAACATAAGCATAATGAAATATTACAAGCCTTACAGTAATTAAACTAGTGGCCTAATACTCCTTGATTCTCTCAGCAGAATGTATCTTTCATATCGCTACCTGTGATACAATAAACTGAGTGGGTCAGGTTGGGAAACCTGGTGAGTACATATGGATTTCAATCCCACAATGTTATAGCATATATATATTTTAGAACTCGCAAGATATAATTTCACCTCATTAAAACAATTTACCTCACCTCGTCGATCCTCACAACGACACGATCCATACTCTCGGATCTAAAATGAACGGCTTTACCTAATCCATACTCGTGGATTAGGTATTAACGACTACGTCCAATCCATGCTCTCGAATCAATGACAAATGACTATGTCCACTCCATACTCTCGGTCTAAGTACGAATGACTATGTCTAATCCATGCTCTCGGATTAATAACAAATGACTATGACCTCTCCATACTCTCAGACTAAGGATGAATTACTATGTCTAATACATGCCCTAGGATTAATGACAAATGACTATGCCCACTCCATACTCTCGGACTAAGGACGAATGACTATGTCTAATCCATGCTCTCGGACTAATGACAAATGAGTATGCCTTCTCCATACTCTAGGACTAAGGACGAATGACTATGTCTAATCCATACTCTCGGATTAATGACAAATTTTAAAGTTCTACCCTCCGTGTATATCTCACCCGTACTCATAAGGAGATACTACCCGATATTCATCTTAATTAATTTAAGTTTATTATGTAAGTACTAAATCATCATATATTATCATATATGCTCTTAACACGTATTTCAGACAATATCAAATATCTCACACATAAACATATATTTAATACTTTAATTAATACTTGTATTAAAATCATGTTCATGAAAGGGACTATGCACTCACATAAGCTCTTTTAAATCTTCAACAAATATTTTATACTTTAATTAATACTTGTATTAAATCATGTTCACGAAAGGGACTATTCACTCACACATAAAATCTTTAACATATATTTAACTCTTTAACATATATTTGATACTTTAATTAATACTTGTATTAAAATGATGTTCATGAAAGGGACTCTGCACTTACACATAAACTCTTTAACATATATTTAATACTTTAACTAATATTTGTATTAAAATCATGTTCATGAAATGGATTATGCACTCACTTGTTAAAGTGATGACTCGAAACTCGGACAACACTTCGCTCCTAGCAACTGTCTTTTCCTTCAACGTAACCTAGTATCATTATCACTAAGTCTTAGTATGATATTTATTGCGACTAATTATTAGTCTAGATTCATCATTAATTCAAAGTCTACTTCAAGATCTATCAAGTAAGGAATAACCAGGTAGGATCATATCGGAGGTAGGATCCATTTGGTATACAAAGTATATTGTTTGGAAATCCCACTTTAAACACCTCACTAAATCCAGCTTAGACATCATCCCCCGTAAGTAGATCAATCAGTATAACGACTTGGAATCACCGAAAAATCTTTTTTATAGGTTCATAATAACGATAAAGAACTTAAACATAAGTTATACTTAAAGTACGATAAACATAACTCAAGTTACAGGTGGTTTAGCGAGAAATCGGACTCTACGCGGGCAGAACTTCTAAGCCGAAAGCTCTACTTCTCGTGGTTTTCTAACATTCCGGAGCTTCGCTACTAACACCTAGGAAGTTCTAAAGAAAAGGCCTAGGGACCTTGGGGGGTTTAGGAGAGAGTTGGATGAAGAGATGTGATTAAATGGGTGAATTTCATCTCTATTTATAGGTTTTCCAGGGGCCTCTCACGTCGTTAGCTTGCATAGGCACCACGGCTTTGCCTGGTGCTGACACGCGGCGGAGGACGCAGGTAAAACTGCCGATCTTAAAAAAATTCGTAACATTCGCATACGAGCTCCATTTTTGATGTTCTTTGAATCCACGTGTAGGTATTTCCAAGTACTACAACTTTCCTTTTGATCCTATTGGCTAAATCTTGACCGACTTTAAATTTAATAGTCTGAGAAGATTACACTATTAATAACCGTGTAATATTCATAACTTCTACATACCGACTCTGTTTTCGGCTGTCTTTTTATCGTTGAACTCCTATTAATAAGATCTTCAATTCTCATTTAGATCATTTTGGCTAAAAATTGACCGATCTAAAATTCGATTTTTGAGTTGTATACTGCTACGCTGAAACTTCGAAAAATCATAACTTCTTATGAAGTTAGATTTGGACGTTTTCTATATGCACGCTCTCGGTTTAACGAATACTACGACTTTCGTTTAGATGGAGTTGTGTCAGTTTAATCGCGAAACTTCGACTGGTCATAACTTCTTCGTTATAAGTCGGATTTCAACGTCTTTATATGTACGAAATCCTTGTGACATATACTATAACTTTGGTTAATATTATTTATCCTAAATAATCTTCTATCAAAAAGTCATTTTTAACGTTTATTATCTCTAAATTGGCTAGCCTGAATCTGCGGGCGTTACAGAAACATAACCCAAAACTGTAAGCCAACGCTTAGTGAGTTCCCCCAAAGTACCAACACATAACCAAATAACACATATACAATAACAACATGCAATGGGTCTACAGCTAAAAGACTAGATTGCCCCTGAGCCACAGTCTGGCTTGCCCTCGGGGCCCACAGCTTATGTCTGGCTTGCTCCCGACCAGATTAGTCATCGGACTGAATACCATCATGCCCTCAGTACGAGTCTGGCATACCACCCGATCCTCATCTCGTATATGGAATGCTTAGGAGCCCTCAGTATGAGTCTGGCATGCCCTACCCGACCCTTAGCTCATATCTGGGATGCTCCAGGGTTTGTTGGCTACTGTACAGAGCAGTACAACCTCAACCCACCACAATATGTCGACATATGACAAATAACAACATATACACATAATCATGCAGACAGAATCATAGGTAGTCCTACATATCTACCACTATCTTATCAATAACTAGCATACTCATACATATCTATTCTATACCCAACATATTAGTGAATATCAGAATATCAAACCAATGGTCCGGCCTTGGTGCCTTCGACCCAAAAGTACAATGATGAAAACTCACCTCGCAAACTATACCAAAGCTGAAGGAATCTCAACTCCAAATCTCAGCTTCGACTGCCTCCTATTCCAACCAAATGGCCAAACTCAATTAGAATTCCAAAAATACCCTTAAGGACAAACTTGGTCAAAGTCAACTGGTCAAACCCACTAAGTCAGCCGAGTCAACCCAGCCGAGTCAACCCAACCGAGCTGACCTAGTGCGAGTACGCGGGGCGTACTCCGGAGGTATGCTGGATGTACTCCAACCCCCGTAGTTAACCACCATCGGGGTGGTTGACCGAGTACGTGGGGCATACCCTCGCAAGCTCAAAAACTTCATTAAGAGCTTAATAGCTTAAGCTCTTACGTACCAACTTTAGATCCATGTCCAAAATACACTCTAGAGTCATAAAGTTTCCAACATTATGACTTTACATGCCTAATAAGAGCTTAACTCAAGGTCTTAATCCATTAAGACCTTCTATAAGATGCATGGAGCAAAACTAACCAATGGGACTTCATTTTTATGACTTAGGACCCCTCCTAGGGTCTGAAAGGACAACTCAAATTGACAAGAACATGCTTTGTTCAAGAAACACAACATTTGGGAAAAAAAGATCCTAAAACTAACCCAAAACAAGATCTACAAGAAACAACACCAAGTTCAAAACTTGATACCTCAAAATGGTGCCAAAAGGTGGTGTGATTCTGGATCTAGAGAGCTTCACTCCTTCAAGGTGGTCCTCTTTTCCTTTCTTCTTCTTCTAAAGCACTAAAACACACACACAAGCTTAGAAATAGCTCCTCAAGGGGGTATTAGGGTTGCAAACACGAATAAGAGGGTGGTGGCAGGTAAGATGAAGGGAAATGAGGCCATAAGGATGCTTAAATACCAGCCAAACCCTAAAAATTAGGGTTTCCTTATTTAGCTAGTACGCCCCGCGTACAATGATGTACGCCCAGCGTACTAGGGCGCGTGCTAGTAAGCTCACCGTACAACACATACGCATGGCGTACTCCGAAGCTTCATTTTACCAAGATGCCATTAAGGCCCTTCATGCATATATTTCTTGAACTTGGGACCAAATACAATATAAATAATTTAAAGGGTTGAAATTTAGAAGTACCTTAACATTGGGATGTTACATTAGTGATCTCAATGGAGCCTTCCCTCCTCCTCTCTCTCTCTCTCTCTCTCTCTCTATATATATATATATATATATATATATATATATATATATATATATATATATATATATATATATATATATATATATATAAAGAGAGAGAGAGAGTTTAGTTATTCTATAACTTTTTATTGATTTTAATTTGCCTATAAAACAAGATCATATTTGCTTAGCAGATACACTTTTGAGCTGGAAACCCAGAATATGGCAACATAGTGTAGTGATGCGAGTCCTTAAATTAAGTTGTAAAAACGAATTGTAGAAATAACATACAGAAACAAAATTAAAAATTTTGTGAAAATTGATTATGGAAAACTTTAAAAACTTAGTAAATATATGAAATTGTAAAAATAAATCAATGAAAAACTTGTATAAACGAATTAATAGAATAAAACTGTAAAAACGAATTGTGAAAATAAAAACATGTAAGAGACTTTAGATAGCTAAAAAAGATTTAGTGAGCTTATGACATCTTGAACCGTAGTCGATATCTCATTTTTACACCAAGTTGGTGCAAATTTATCTCCAACCCCTCTTTGTTTCTTGCACAATTTTGATGTAAATGAATAGTATATCATAACATTTGCTAGTTTATAAAGAGATGGCTAGGTAGATTATAAATGTAATAATTTTTAATTATAATATTATATTATGGTTAATGTCATTATAGCCCTGTGAATGAATCAATTTTGGTTTAAAAGGTGCTTTATGTTATTTTTGGTTTTCTAAAGGTATAAACTTCATTTTTATTGGTTAAAAAAGGACGTACAACTTATAATACATCGTGCCCATGGATAACATGGCTTTTCTTTAGTAAGACAAAAAGAAATTAACGAGAGAAAATCCAAACTCATAGTTTCACACGAGCCAAAGCATTATCTTCCTCTCTCGCACACACACACACACACATCTCCTTTCAATTCTCTTTTCTATGGATGATGCTAAAAAGGATCATGGCTTCTATGTTTTTTCTTCTGTTGTTCCGAATAGGTTGCACCTCTTTAGTTCTTATCGATTCCAATCAAGGTTTTCAAAAGTTGCACCTCTTCAGTTCTCATCGATTCCGATCAAGAGAATTACAGGGGACGTAATCCACTGGAGGTGTCGTGTTTAACTCAAAGGGAAATATTGTTTTCTGAACAAAAAAGAAGCAATATTATACCGAACAATGGTGGAACACGCACTGTGTTAGAATGTTCTCTGATTTTAATTTTGCACCGATCATACATTAGGTCAAGTTTCAAAGAGATTGGAACACAGATGCGACCACTTTGGTAAAATGGGAACGCCGATGTCCCTTCAGAAATCGATAGTTTTGATTCTCTTCTCAATCTTTCACTTTCTTCAATTCTTAGAACTGAAAACCCATCAAAACCTTCAAAGTAAAGCATTTTTTAATGGCGGAGATTTTATTAAAAACTAGCAAGGAGCTAGAAAGAACAATTACATCAAAAAAGTAGTAGAAGTAGGATTATGAAGCCAATTAGACCATCCTAACTTTATTTTGCTACACCTATTTGAAATCCATAAGAAAGTCCTATGAACAATTTCATCAAAAATATTAGATTTTCTAGGAATAACTGTGTCGAAGACGTTGGAATTGCAAAAATTCTACAAATACCAAAATGTAGTAAAAATCGCCGCTTCTAAAACCTTCCATTGGCCATCCCTGAGGTGAGTTGAGTTTGGACAAGAAATGAAAGAATTCACTAACTTCTGAACTGGAGTCTGGATATCCCACCAAATAGCAATATGCGTCCAAATATCTACCAACTCGTTACATGTAGCAAAGAGATGATCCACCGAATTGACATTAAGGGAGGAGACCCTTAATGTCTCTCTCTAGTGGGGATACATTGAATTCGAATTACCATGATACCTCTATGAGACAGTCACTCTCTGGTGGGGATACATTGAATTCGAATTCTCCAAATAAGAATATTGAGTTTGATGGGAACCTAATTATTCCACCGAGTCTCTATACCTCCCGAGAACAACATATCATCTTCTAGATAAGATCTGGCTAAAGAAACTAAAACTAAAACAATATCTGACACATCAGGAATCCATCCTAATCTATCCAGACGAGACTCCAACTGAAGACCTGCAACAAGGAAGATAAATTATCCCACTGCGTCTGCTCAATACTACCTTTGAGAATGCGTCTGAGGTTCTCCATATCCCAACCAAAGTAAAGCAAAATTTGTTGTAAGTTTGTACTCTTCTCTAGCAAAAACTTGTGCTTTTTACTTGCTTAAACTCTTCCATAGTCGTTTTTTCTGAAAAACTTTTGGAATCAGTTCGATCTTGTGTTTTATTTGACACAAATGACATTGACGGACATAAATAAGGTACAACTTGGTGAGCGTGTGGTACAAACACCTTTCTTATGCACGAAGAAGAAGCAATTTCTTTTTAAACCTAACGATTCAATTTGATTATAACATCAATCTTGCCTTGGAGTTTTTTATTAGATATGTTCTTTCGTTGGATTTAAAGTTTTGAAGAAGAAGGATTTAGTAAAGTCTCCATCAACATCCATGGTGGTCCGGTTGAGAACGAGGCTAAAAATGAAAATGTTCAAGATATGTTTTCAATTTTATTTTTGTTTTTAGATTTTAATTTAAAAAAATTATTATCTTAATAGAAAATCCATGGGACAACTGGGTAACCCCTTCACATTATGAATAATGATCTTTTTTAATACGGAAAAGTCGAGTTCATGCCTCTAGAAAGCAAAAAAAATAACATGAGAAACCTTTTAAACCATAACCCATTAATTTATTGGGCAAGAGTGACATTAACCTTATTATATGATATATTAAATTCATATTAATTAATAATATGTAAATAATTCTTTGGTTATAATTTATAATAATGTATTTTATAAAGTTATTACAACAAAAAAATTGCAAATAAATTTGTGAAAAGTTAATAATGGCGTTTTTGGCAATCTATATTAATTTACACCATGTTGAATTTTGCTGTAGAAAAATAAAATTGGATGGAAGATGATGTTAGATAGCAAAAGGAAAATGTTTAATGACTTTAACAAAAAAAATTATACATTTTTTTTTTTTTTTTGTGACGCCGGTCGTAATGACTATTTAAAAAAAATCAATTCAGTGAACATAAAATAAGTTAATTAACTATACGAACATCATTTAAAAGTGTTAGTAACTAATTATGAGGTTTTTTTTTGGAAACGGCAAAGCGAGTCCGGTTAATTAACCCAAACAAAAGTGTATGATTTTTAGAGAGATAGATCAACAACATAGAAGATCCCGGTGTTTTCCAGTCAAATTTAGCTTACATTCCGATAAAATGAGATTTCTATTTTTTGATGATTAAAAATGTTTTTTAGACAAATAAAATATTCGTCGCCTGAGAGATTCGAACTCTCGCGGGGAAACCCCATGTACTTAGCAGGCACACGCCTTAACCACTCGGCCAAAGCGACGATTTTGTTCTTAATTTTACTTTATTCGTATTTAATTCTCTTCGAACACTGACTCATTGCCAACGATTTAATTAAGTCCACAGAATAATTTGATAAAAGTAATGATGTATTTTGTCTCCTAAGAAAATATTACAGTTGGTGATTTACATCGACATTGAAGTTATAGGTTTTTTTTACTAATTTATTCTATAAATTAGAGCTAATTTATATTGTATTGTTTCAATTTGTTGTCGGTTTATACAAAGAAATTTTTACAACTATATAGGTGCATAACTTGGTAAAGTTTTGTAACAAATGAAATATGACTATATAAAATAAGAAAACAAAAATCAACTTAGTTTTGTTACATATTTTTGACAACAGCATTAACTTAGTTCAGTAGTTGCATGCATAAGTCCCAATTCGAGTAGTCATACATCAAGAAAGAGTAATTTCGTTGAAAGAACTTTTATTTGTCATTCAATTTGTTCGTAGTACAGCTTGGGTTTATTTCTTAACTTCTTATGACTCTTGAAAAACAATTGGTACTAGTTACAAATTTCACGAGTAATACCAACACGTGAGTTTACAACATCAAACAAAATCCTTAAATTCTGTTGTTGCAAATTAGCAATCACATTCAACACCGAGTTGACATTATCAGGAGCGGATGCCATTGCCAAGCAAGCTAATGTCCCTGCACTACTATGTATCAATGTGTTCTCCATGGGTAGAACAATATCTAATCCCTTAAAATGAAATGTCATCTTAGGGGCTACATTTTCATGTGTAACCGAGAAACATGTGTCAAATGCTCCTAATGAGGTAAATGGACCTTGAGTTTGGTTCCTAAACGCTTCCTTGATTGCATCATAAGCCGCAGGCACAAAGCGAGTTATAACTGTGCCTGAATCGATGATGGTCCCTGCTCCAGTGCTTGGGTCAAACCCTAGCAACTCTGGAGCTATAGGGACCTTGACTCGACCTATGGTCACACCCGTGAGGTTCACATAGTACAACGAAGGTCGATGCGGGTTTTTTAAAAGTGGGGTGAACTTTATTGTTTTGGGTTGACCATTTGGGCCGAGCCTAAGTGACCCGGAGAAATAATATGATCTAAAACTAGGCAAACAGTATGAGAACACACCGGAGTAAATTGATCCAGACTGGGAAAGTACTGACATTGCTCCACGGCCCAAGCCTAATAACCCTTGCGGAGGGATTGATTTTCCCGAGACAGCACCAATGCACCCGAAAAGATAACTAGGAATTGTATCATTGGCTAATTGTAGAAAGTCACGAGATAGCGAAGCTAAAAGTGAGGAATCACCACCATACGATTGATTAAACAAGCAGTTAGAGGGTTCAGCCGTAGGACATGAAAGCCCACGGGCTTGGACACACTCAGAAGTTGCACAATCTACTGCCTCGTAAGTAGCAGACGAGTTTTGAGAGAACATAGTTGATGAACAACCGGTACAGCCACTGCATGGAACCCATGCGGTGTCTGCACTGGTGTCCAGCACCATGAACATGAGCTGGCCAGGTGTGCCAATTTTCACACGGGCCACATAATTACCGATGTTTATGACTTGGCCCGGTGCAATTGGCACCGAAGTTTTGGGCTTGGTGGCAACCAGACTCGATAAGTAGGTTAGCCTTTGATGGTCTTCGGAGGCCATGTTGAGGACTGTGGTGGTCCATGACGATGCCGGTTTAGGTGAGTTGAATGGTGAACATTTGCCGTAGATGTGGATGATGGAAAGATCTGAGCCATCCGATTTCGGTTTCAAAGATGGGCATGGATCAAAAGCTCTTGTGGTGGAAAGAAGAGCAATGAAGAAGAATGCAAAGATGGTCGAGTCCATGAGTTTGGATGGAATTATTGAAACAGACCTATTTTCTAGTCTATATATAAGAGAACAATGGACATGTGAATTGGCAATAATAACCTTGTCCTTGATATTGTTCTTCCTGGTTTATTGGGAAGATGTCTAAGTCATGCCAGGACAAACTTGTCAATGATTCAAATGATTATCTTTTTCAATTGGTTCAGTTGACGAATATGCCCCGATAGTAATAGTGGAGATTTGAAGTAATATTATACGGGTCGACTTAATGCACGGGAGGCGGTCAGTCACGGGTATCAAGTGGTCCGCCCCACTCACGTGCCTCCAAGGCACCAAATACAAATATCCAATATGTTCCTATATGGATGTCCTGGCTAGCTGCAGTGTAATTTTTTTTTTATTTTTTTGGTAACAACTAACTAGAAGATTTTAAAGATTGTAATATTCATTCCTAAAAAAAAAACCGTGCTAAAATGACATGGATAGTATTTCATATAAATTCTAGATATGAAGTAATAAAGTATGCTACTTAGATTAAGGATATGTTTTGTCAAACTATCAAGTAGCTTTTAGCCGGTAACCGATAACCAATAACGAATAGTTGATGGTAGTTGAAAATTATAGTTTTTATTTTGTGTATAATTGTTTAGAAAAAGTAATTATAAGTTTTTCAAATGTGTAAAATTACATAAATAATAAAGGCTAAAATCCTAAAGCACCTAAAAACTATCAATAGCTATTTAAAATAGCTTTTGGATTAAATATTTTTTTGTTTAAAATAAAAAATTTAAACTTATATGGCATGCTCAACACACAACCTTTGGAGTTTCTACCATCTCGTTTTTAAGAAAAAAACTCCAAAAAAGTCGGTCGACAACAAGAACTTTTAATTTTTAGGTTAAATAAAAAACTTCAAATTCATAAGTTACTTCAACCGGTGTGTAATAAAAAACTCTTTTAGATTTTAACAAATCCTCTTAAATACCTTTTAAAATAAATAAGTCATATCAATACTTTTGATGCATATCTTATATGATTACATATATATTTTAACAATTATTATGTCATTATTTCTTATTTGAAATCAAATAAATATAGTTTAGCAATTATGATGTCTTTATTTGAAACAACATTATTAATGGATTTTATAATTTATTAATCTTCATCTAACAAAATAATAAATATTTACTATATAGATTTATAAACTAAATTTAATAATATCCAATAATATTATTTCTTTTAGAAAGCCGAAACACTTATAATATGTAAAAAAATGTTTGGTATGAGTTCGTACAAAATTGAAAAGTATTATTTATTTTATTTGTAAAAAAATCATAATATACGTAAAAATGATTTACCAATTGAGAAGCTTAACCGATGCACATGATATTAAAATTTGAATGGTTTTTAACTTTTGATAATTATAGCTAAGAAAAATTAATTTATCATCATTATATTCCAATTTTATTTTACATCCATATGCCTTTTATATAATTTTACATATTTCAAAAAACTAAAGCTACTTGTACCAAACACCTCTTATACAAATAAAAGTTACAACTACCAACTTCAACAACTTTTGCCGAACATACCTATAAACTTTTCCTAAAAGAAATAAATATAATTCCTTCTAAATGCTTTTGAAATTTTACTGACGAACATATCTCAAACTGGTTGTTTCTCTAGTTACAACGTTCTCTTTTAATAGTATCTTGCATTAATTTTAGATGTGAAAACATATTAGACTTCTGGATCAATAATTCAGAATGAAGCAATTGATTCTCTTCAACATGATTGTTCTTTTGTAATGACTCGACAAAATTGCAAAAATGATCATTGTGGTTGTCAAAAATATGTGATTTTGGTCCAAAAATGTTTAATGGTTATTAATGGTCCAATTTTGGATATTTTTAGTGATTTTGGTCTCTCTACAATTAAAAAAGACAAATATGCCCTTATAGTTTATATTTTCCATTTTCTTTAACTGCTTAAATGCATAAATTAATTTAATTTATTGTTTTTAACTTAAAACAAAAACCTAAAACCCCTATCAGCTTTATAGGAGGAGAGAAGCCCCCTCATCACCAACCCCACTCTCCATCACCGGTGACTGGAACCACCTTCGGCGGCCACAATTCTCGCCGAAAACCTAACCATTCATATCCCTCACATGGCTTCTCTAATCAACTCTACAACATGATGAACCACAACTGCAAACCAGTTTCATCGGCAAACAAATCTATAAAAATCGACATCTACCTACCTCCTCTTTCTCTTTCTCCGATGAACTGGCTCGTCAATTTGGGAACGGAGGGGGCGGCGATGCATTTGGCAACGAAAAAGGCAGAGAGGGTGTAACATCTGTGATTCGAGGTAATGCTAAATTATTTAATTTATTGTAAATAATTGATTGGACTATGAGAGTAATATTGGACTAATTGAGTTGGTCTGTTAGTGAGTGGGCCGACTGAAGACGTACGCGGGGCGTAAGCTAGGCGTACACGGGGCGTAATGCAACATTGGATGCGAGGGGTTGATGTGCGTACGCGCAGCGTACGTGAGCCGACCCAAAACCCTAATTTTTAGGGTTTAAGTCATATAAATACATCATTATGTCCAAACCCTAACCTCCTTACCAGCCTCTCAAACTCAGAAACCCTAGGAAGCCTAACATTCCTCATATTTGTGTGATTTTGATCTTGTGAAGTCCATTTTGGTGGTTTGGAGCTTGGAAGGAGAAATAGGAAGTTGGTGAAGAAGAACTTGTGTAGCTTGAGCTCCTTGATCTGAGATATCATCATCATCTAGTACTCATTTGAGGTAAAAAGCTCACAACTTGCCTCATGTATGATTAGATCTATGGTAATGGTGTTTGGACCTTTTTGGTCCCACGAATGGATTTTTATGGTCCAAATCCGTTTCTAGGATTAGGGTTACCACCCTTAGTGCTATATGAGTCCCAAGGACAGAAAAGTTGCCATCCTGAAGGTCTTAATGTCGCCATGCATGAGTATTAGTCATTTCTATGGAAGTAGGTTGCCATATTTCAAGTTTGGGTCCATTTGGAGGTTTGCAAGCCACCAAGTAATCGACTTTATTGGTTAGGACACTTTATCGGACTCAGATCTGTGTTTGGAGCTTGAGGTCTTAAGGGATTTAGCCTTTTTGGAGATTATGGCTTAACAGGGTAGTACATCGGGCGTACAACCCCGTACGCGCAACGTACAAGCAATGCAGCCTGTACGCTTAGCGTACAGAGGAGTACGCCCCGCGTACTTACTGGATTTGGGCTTTGCGTCATTTGGGCCTCGGTTTAGGCCATTTCATGGACTTTGCTATTTTGGGCCATCAGAAATCAGTTAGTTTGGGTTAAGAATATGTTGGGCCTAAGAGAAGGCCCATTTGAGGAGTTGGGCCCAATTTATAAATTTGGGCCATTGGTGGGCCACTAGTGGGCTTGGGAAGGATAACTAGATTTAGGCCTTTCATGTTATACTGATGGGCCTTAGTCATGGGCCAAATTAGATCAGGGGTAAACTGGTCATGTTACCCTAAAAAGGATTATTAGTTTTTGACTAAGTGTTATTGTGGTAATGATAGCTCGGGGAGTCATCGGAGCAGCCGTTAGAGATTCCTTACCTTGAGATTCTGCATTCAGTTTTGCGAGGTGAGTTACCTTCCCGGTAGCAGTGGGTCTAAGGCACCAAGCCCGACCCACTAGTAGTTGTTTATAGTAACGATGATTGTCTTTGTGATAATTGTCTGGTATGCCACTATCTGTAGAGATTTATGTGCCTGTCTGCTATGTGTTATGTGGTAGTGGTAGGAGGGGTGGAATAAACTCGTAGCCGGTTGAGATAAACTGGAGGGTAGGTCAGACACCCAGATATGCCTGACAGTATCTTATGATATGTTATTATATGGTAGTAGTAGGGGGTGAGATAGACCCCGTAACCGGTTGAAATAAACCGGAGGGTAGGTTGGGCACCCATATATGCCTGACAGGGTAGGTCGAGCACCCAGATATGCTTGACATGGGTAGGTCGGGCACCCCAGATATGCATGACAGGGTAGGTCGAGCACCCATATATGCTTGACATGGGTAGATCGGGCACCCCAAATATACCTGACAGGGTAGGCCGGGCACCCATATATGCCTAGCAGTATGTGATTATGTGGTATGATGGGGGAACTCACTAAGCTTCGTGCTTATGGTTTTCAGTTTTGGTTTCAAGTACTTCTTCTTCAAAAGGAAAGGAGCCGACATGATCGCAGCGCATCACACTATGGTTTTCCACACACGAGATCATTGGGAGGTGTACTCTGATTTTATTGTTATGACATGACTTGGTTTCTTGAGATATTGGTTTTAATTATGATATGAGGTGATACTATGGGTGTTTTCAGATCATTGGTTTTTACAATTACTTAATTAAAAATGAAATTTTTGGTCATGAATTTTAGGACGTTACAAGTTGGTATCAGAGCCTTGGTTTGAGGGATTCGGACACACCTTCGGGGGTGTCTGGACTCAAATCAAGGGAAAGAAAAATAATTTTTCTAACAATTTAAAATTAAGGGTTTTGAGAAAGAACAAGGAGTGTGATGCGTGCAATCGGCCGAGATCAAGTAAGTTTTCCCCAAGATACCCATACATGTTATGATATATGATATGATTATGAGAATTGCATGCTAGATTAGGGCTAAGGATCTAGGAAGGATGCCTTGTATGCCTACTGTATGTGTATGAGAACTACATGCTAGATTAGGGCTAAGAATCTAGGAAGGATGCCTTGTATTGTCACAACTAGCATTTTTAGCTAGGAAATTCTATTCTCATGTAAACATCATCTATTGTAAGGCATGTACTCTAAGTGAAAATCATACTCTATGCTCAATCAAAACACTCCATTTGAATCCAAACTCTTGATTTAAGTTCAAAACCTAATACAATACGTCTCATATGTTCAACTATGGATTGAAAACCCTAAAAACTTCCAATTCAAGATTATTATGGGCTAGGATTCTCTTATTGGGCCTAATGGACCAATAAACTTTTAATTTAACTACTTTGGGCCTAGAATAGTTCATTTTATCTCTAATGGGCCATGTTGAGCCATAAATGATTCATTAGCCCTAATAGGCCGTAAACTCCATTCCTTCACCACCTTTGGGCCGTAGACCCATAAAAAGGGCCCAATGGGCCGAAAAATATTATTTGGGCTCCATAAATTCAAACTAAACTAAGCAAGGGCCCAAACCATTTCATCTCCATTTTCCTTTAGCCCAATTAACAAAAAAAAGGGAAAAGGAGATTAATCTAGCAAGTGACACATAATCTTTGCATGGTCAACTTCCATGCAACATCACCTTAACATCTCTCTCTCTTCTCTTATTATCGGCCGAGACTCCCCCCCCCCCTCTCTCCACATCTCACTTCAAAATATTCAAACTCTCTCTCAAATCCTCTTAAGCTCAAGGAGAAACTCCCTCATTTCCTTTGCCATTTTCGTGATCTTGGGTGTGATTCCAAGAGTTTTTCAACAAGTATCATCTACTTGGTAAGTTGTCATCATACATAAGTCATTGATTTCCATTTTTAAGCTAACAACACTCCCTTACATGGTTCATTTCGTGTTCTAGCTTCCTAGGACCATCTAAGTTCGAAACTCCTTCCAAAGAAGCACTCAAGGCCAAAAACAACATCATCTCCTCGCATCTCTTCATCAAAAACCGAATCCAAACCCCAATGTGAGTTCATACCCCTTGTTTTTTGGTTTTACTATGTTTTGGGGGAGGATACAAGTTGCTTATGTGCTAGATCTATGTATTTGTGCATGTTTATGTGTGTTTTCTAAGTTATATGTTGTGATTATGTGAAGAACTTCATAGATCTCGACAATATATGTAAACTAAAACACTTTATACAACTTACCATAAAGATGAAAGTGTTAAACATGTTAAGAATGCTGTAAAACTAAACAAAATCTTGTAAAGGGACCATTTTTGACAAATAAACAAAAAGAATGGAGTTTTATGAAACTTACGGTTTTACATGGACTAAAAGAGTCATATATACATAAAAAATGGTTCTTTATGATAATCATAGCTTTAAAAGGGCCAAAAGTGTAAAATTTCGTATAATGAGCCTTAATGTGGGCCTTCACGGTTTCATTGGGCCAAATTTGTAAATTTATGATTTTTGTAGATTAAATTGTCATTTTACACAAATTTGAGCCAAAAATGAAATTTTACGGTTTTATGGACTGAAATTGTCACTTTATTTGGATTTGGGCCTAAAATGTGATTTTTACAAAAATAGGGCCGAAAATGCCACTTTTATCGAAATTGGGCTAAAAAATGTAAATTATATATATAACTAGGCCGAAAATGTAAATGTTTATAATAATGGGCCGAAAACATCAATTTATATATATATGGGCCGGAATATGTCAATTTTTATGATAATGGGCCAAAAATGTAATTTTTAACCAAAGTGGACTAAAAATGTCATTTTATTTGAAATGAGCTCATAAAGGAAATTTAGGTCTTGAAAGACCTAAAGTGTCAATTCCATAAAAAATATGTCTAACTTGTAAATTTTCGGCTTAATGGGCCAAAACTGTCATCATTACACAAATGGACTTTTTATGTCATTTTAGAAAACAATCAAGCTAAAACAAACGACGTAATAACAAACAAACTAAATTCATCAATTACATGTTTATTGGGCCTAACCCTTACAATCCATGTTATTGGGCCTTAGTGACCCATTTATATGATTATTGGGCATAGATTATACATTACATGTTTATTGGGCCTTAGGGACCCATTTACATGCTTATTGGGCCTAGACTATACATCACATGTTTATCGGGCCTTAGTGGTCCTTCTACATGTATGTTGGGCCTCGTACATTCACATACATACTCGTTGGACTTTTCAAACATAAAGCGTACACGGAAAACATTATACATAACGTAATACAATATTCGCGTAAACTCAGTTAAGGATTCTAGTGAGACATGTCGGTTGACACCTCTCGAGTGTACAATCGTAGCCTGTAGTTATAACCAAAATCTCCTGGAGGGAGAGCGAGAGTTTGTGTATAGATCTATACGGGGTGACACCCCACACCTGAGCTGTTCGCTACAGCTAGACTAGGCCAGTCTAGGGTGACAAACATTACCTTAAACAAGTCGGCGCCTAAAAACGCCACGACATGCGAATTCGTCATAATCAAGTATGGTTAAAACGGCTCACCTAGAGATTCTCTCCAACATAATTTTATGGAACACCTATAAAATCTTGTTGATACGAAAACATACATTAGGGATGAAAGTGGGTCCAAACCCGGAACCGGTTAAAGGGATTTTTTAGAACCGGAAACCGGACCGGTATATAGGAACCGGTTTCGGTTCGGTTCCGGGTACGGTACCGGGTAAAGTGGGTCTAGAATCGGAAAACCCGGAAACATTAAAGTAGGTAGGTTGGAACCAGATAAAGTGGGTTTAGAACCGGAAAACCCTGAAAAACCAGAATTTTTTGGTAATTACTTACTACTTAGTGGGTTGAACTTTGAAAATTTTCATATTGATATCCCGACTTTGGGGGAGTGTAACTCATTGAATATGAAACCAAAATTAACAAAATTATAGTCTAAGATCATGTACAAACTCTAAAATACACTCTGGAAAAAACCGCATGTCAATACGACTTTAAATGAATGAGATATACATGTATTAACATTTTCACAGAATACAAAGTACAAAAACAAATAGTTGAAAAGTTGAAAATTTTCAGCTTTGATATCACGACTTCGGAGGACTGTAAATCATTGAATATTAAACTAAAAATGAAAAGATTATAGTCTAAACTCATGTACAAAATGTAAACTACAAGTTGGAAAAAAACACATGTCAATCAGACTTCAAACGAATTAGATATGTATGTTTTAAAACTTTCACCGAATACAAAAAAACTGAAAAACTAAAAACTTCCAACTTTGATATCTCGACTTTGGGGGACTGTAAGTCAATGAATATAAAACTAAAAATAGCAAATTTATAGTCTAAAATCATGTACAAACTCTAAACTACATGTTGGAAAAAACCTCATGTCAATCGGAGTTGAAACGAATGAGATATGAATCTTTTAAACATTTCACAAAAACCGGTTTCGGTCCTAAAAGTGGTTCCGGTTCCTAACATCGATTCCGGTTTTTAGACCCGGTTTACCCGGACCCGATGGACCCAAACCCGGATTACCCGGAACCCAGATAAAGACAATTTTTAAACCCGGAACTGGAACCGGTTCTATATATTCCGGTTCTAACGGTTCCGGTTCCGGTCCGATTCCGGTTCCGGTCCGGTTTTCCGGTTCTAAATCTCATCCCTAACATACATACACTGATATTCGGTCTTAGGGTTGAGACCACAACACTTTTATAAACAGAAAATATAGGATTTTCTGGTGAAACATACAGTTAAACAATACCTTCTACCTACAACAGAAAAATTATAGAATTTCTCCGGATTACATTTTATATACATTCCGAAAACAGAAAACACATATGCATAAATACTTGATTTTGATACATCACTTTCAAACCATTTTTACAGAAAATATCGGATTTTCTGGTGCTTTACGAACAATACAAAAGTTTTCATTCAAACATGCTTATGAACTCACCAATATTATATATGTTGACCGTTTTCAAAATAACTTGTATTCTCAGGGAATCGTTAAGCGGAAAGGTCTACAAGAACATGTGGATTTTGTCATACTTTGTTATCATCATACGTTGAATATTTTGGCATGTAATTTATGATACTATACTGGATGTAAACAATGTTGGTTGTATTTTGATATGTATGATGATGGTGTTGTCTTGTTTCATTTATATGCATTGTGATGATATTACAAGATGAAGTCACGCACAAGCCCCCAGACGTTTTCCGTCGTCTGGTTCAGGGGTGTGACATGTATGCCTACTGTATGAGCTTATTGAACTGCATGCTAGTACTGATTAGTCAGTGATATGATGGCCTGATTAGGATATGCTTGGTTTTGGTTACTCAATGCTCGAATGATGCTTTCTTTGTGCTTTTAGGAGTTCTAGTTATCTTTAACTAACTAGTAAATGAATACGCTAAGTTACATATTACGAGGACTAAATAATTTCAGAAGGTTAGGTTTAGCCCTATTGTGCAGCTCTCGTCTGAGTCTAACCATTGTACGGTAGTACCTCTCATTCAAAGAAATATCTGGTCTTAGTAATATGTAATGGTGTTCACGAGCTAGTTAGGGAAAGGTAGCAGAGACTTCTTATGCAGCTGATGGCGGAGAGTGGGTTGGAGATTTCCTTAGGGTAAGCCTACGATGAGATTAGTACGGAGAACAATAGTAGTGGAAGGGACTTGGTGAAGTCAAAACAATCATTGAGGAAAGTACGGATAGATGTGGAAGGTAGTATGGGCCCGTACTACTGAAAGCTGAGGATCCGTACTCGAGTCAAGGAGGGTTGAGATAAAACCAGGGAACTTGTAGTGTGCGTGAGGCCTCCCGATGATATGTATGACCCTGACAATTGTGTGTTTTGTTTCAGAATGGTGGTGACACGTCACGGAGCAGGAGGTTTAGGGTCTGGGTCAGGTTCGGGTACGGGTTCCGAGCCAGTTGATGATGGATTGCACGAGTTCATTGCATCCGAGATTACGAGAGGCATCCTTGAGTCGACCCCGGTGATTTTTGGGTCGATCAAGGAGGGTATCATTGAGTTAATGGAGGATCGCCTTAGGGCATTCAGGAGTGACATGACACCTGGCCAGTCTGGGACTTGCACACTCTCCTTCAAGGACTTCAAGGGATGTGGAGTACCAGACTTATGCGGGGTGAATGAGCCCATTGCGGCTAGGAGATGGATTACAGACATCGAGTCTCCACAGTTGACGAGCTTCTGCCCTGAAGGGTCGAAGGTCAGGTATGCTGCTGGTTGTTTGAGGGAGCGAGCTAGAGACTGGTGGGAGGCAGTCAGTGATAATTTGGGAGCTCCAATTATTGAGGCTATGACCTGGTCAGACTTTATGACCAGATTCCGAGCAGAGTTCGCACCAGCTATGGAGATTCAGCAGCTAGCCAGAGAGTTTTTGGATATGAGACAGACTACTGAGACGGTGGCGGAGATTACCGCCAAGTTCAGGGAGAGGGCCTTGTTGGTGCCTCGGTACGTGGGTGATGAGGAGATAAAGAAAACCCGGTACCATGACATGTTGAGAGCTAACATTTGGAAACATGTCAGTTACTCGGCGTGCCCGACTTTGGATGACATGATAGCCAGGGCATGAGAGAAGGAGATTGACATAGAGCATGTTAGAAAGAGGAAGGCAGAGGCCGGGCAGACAAGTGGGTTTTCGGTGAAGAAACCCAAGGGATCCGACTCGAGGTCGAAGGGCCACCACGGCCGGAGCCGCTGTGGGAAATGTGGCAGGCCACACGAGGGAGTGTGTAGAGCTGGGGGATCGGGCTGCTACAAGTGCGACGAGACTGGGCACTTTAGCAAGGATTGCACTGCCCCTACCTCCACCATTTAGACATCAGACCTGATTTGCTTTCATTTCAATCAGAGGGGCCATAAAAAGGCCAACTGCCAGAGATTTGTATCCGGAGCGCCAGTGGCGGCGCCAGCTCCAGCAACCCTGCAGATCACAAATGGCCGACAAGGCAAGACAGATGCTTCAGTGGTGAGGAGCCGAGCCTTCCAGCTGACCGCCGAGGAGGCACGTGTCGCACCATATGTGGTGACGGGTATGTTTCTTCTCGCTATATTTTATTATGTTTCAGTTTTGATATTTATGTTTCATGTACTCTGTTTTAGGATCGTTCCATGTGAATGGTATCCCAGTGTTGGTGTTATTTGACTCGGGAGCTACCCGATCTTTCGTTTCTCTTGCACTTAGCAAGAAGTTTGTTGAGTCTTCAGGCACATTGGATTGTCCTTTAGAGGTCGAGATTGCGGACGATCAATCCGTCTGGGCATCAGAGGTTTATAGAGATTGTGTCTTGAGGATGTATGACGAGCGTTACCTCATGGATTTGGTTCCCATTCCTTTGCGTGTGAATAAGGTCATCATAGGCATGGATTGGTTGAACCCTAATGGGGAGGTGATCGACTGTGAGCGGAATTTAATTCGGGTTAGGACCCCAAGTGGGAGAGAGCTGGTGATTCAGGATGAGAGACCGCATCTTGGACCGGTCATGTGTTCTGCAGCGAGGGCCAGACGTTACCTTCATCAAGGATGTGTAGGTTATGCCGCCTATGTTGTGGATACCCGGCAGAAGGGTAAGGCGACTGTGGATGATGTGCCAGTTGTACGGGAGTATCCAGACATGTTCCCAGAGGACCTGCTCGGGGTACCTCTAGAGAGACAGGTGGAGTTCAGGATTGACCTAATTCCGGGTGCGGCTCCGATAGCCAAGGAACCGTATCGGTTGGCTCCTCCCGAGATGCAGGAGTTGTCTACACAGCTGCAGGAGCTGTTAGACAAGAGATTTATCAGGCCGAGTAGTTCGCCTTGGGGAGCCCTAATTTTGTTTGTGAAGAAGAAGGACGGGTCTCACCGGATGTGTATTGACTATCGGGAGTTGAATAAGGTAACGGTGAAGAACCGTTACCCACTCCCGAGGATCGACGATCTTTTTGACCAGCTACAAGGAGCATCTTGGTTTTCCAAGATCGATTTGCATTCAGGCTATCACCAGATGAGAGTCAGAGGTGAGGATGTGTAGAAGACTGCTTTTTGGATTCCCTATGGTCACTATGAGTTCATGGTGATGCCGTTTGGGCTCACCAATGCTCCTGCCGCGTTCCTGGTTCTCATGAACCACGTGTGCAGACCGATGCTGGATCGATCCGTGCACGAGGTGCAGTTTTTGGGGCTCCTCGTCAACCAGAATGGTATACTGGTCAATCCGGCCAAGGTAGAGGCCGTGATGAGATGGGAGGTTCCGAGGTCTCCATCTGAGATTCATAGTTTTCTTGGTCTGGCGGGTTATTATCGGAGATTCATCCAGGATTTCTCCAAGATAGCCGTTCCATTGACCCAACTGACAAGAAGTCGGTGACATTTTGCTGGGGGCCTGAGCAACAAGCAGCTTTCGAGACCTTGAGGCAGAGGTTGTGCGAGGCGCCGATCTTAGCCCTGCCTGAGGGCGTTGAGGATTTCGTGGTGTATTGTGACGCGTCTATCACAGGTTTAGACGCAATGTTGATGCAAAGCGGACACGTCATCGCTTACGCTTCGAGGCAGCTGAAGCCTCATGAGGAGAACTATCCGATGCACGATTTGGAGTTGGGGATTGTGGTTTTCGCCCTCAAGATTTGGCGACACTACCTCTATGGGGTCCGTTGTACCATTTACATGGATCACAAGATTTTGAGGTACTTGATGGACCAGATAAATCTGAACATGAGACAGCGACGGTGGTTGGACGTGGTGAAGGATTACGACTGTGAGATCCTGCATCACCTGGGGAAGGCCAATGTGGTGCTCGATGCTCTTAGCCGCAAGGCATTTGCGGCCCCGATTAGAGACATCTGCCTAAGGATGACAGTAGTGACTCCGCTTTTGGAGCGGATTTGGGGGGCTCAGCAGGAGGCTATGAATGAGGAAAATCGGAAGAGTGAGCGTATCGTGGGTTAAATTTCCTCCTTCGACTATGATAGCCACGGGCTATTGACGCTCCATCATAGGGTGTGGGTTCCGTACGCGGGCAGTGTGCGCCAAATCCTAATGGAGGAGGTGCACAAATCCAGATTTTCTATCCATCGCGGGGCGACGAAGATGTATCAGGATCTTCTCCCTGATTATTGGTGGCCCTGCATGAAGCGGGATGTAGCCTGGTACTTTGAGAGATGCTTGACTTGCAGGAAAGTCAAAGCAGAGCACCAAAAACCTCATGGCAAGATGCAGCCGTTGGATATTCCCGTGTGGAAATAGGAAGATATCACTATGGATTTCATTACAAAGCTTCCCAGGACCGCACATGGAGTGGATTCAATATGGGTCATCGTGGATCGGTTGACCAAGAGTGCTTATTTTATCCCGATCCAGGAGAGTATATCGGCTGAGAATCTAGTCGAGATCTACGTATGCGAGGTGGTGGTACGACATGGAGTGTCGGTTTTGGTTGTGTCAAACCGAGATGTTCGCTTCACTTCCAGATTTTGGAAGCGGTTTCATGACGAGATGGGTACTCGTCTTTACTTTAGTACTGCTTTTCACCCTCAGACGGATGGGCAGAGTGAGATGACGATTATGACTCTAGAGGACATGTTGTGTGCATGCGTATTAGAGTTTGGAGGGAGTTGGGATAAGTATCTTCCGTTAGCGGAATTTTCATATTACAACAGTTACCACGCTAACATAGATTGACCTCCCTTCGAGATGCTCTATGGGAGGAAATGTAAGACCCCAATCTGTTGGGGTGAGGTCGGTCAGAGAGTCATGGGGAGTACCGAGGTGGTACTCAAGACCACAGAGAAGATCCAGCAGGTCTGGAGCAGGCTCCAGACTGCTCAGGGACGGTAGAAAAGCTATGCCGACAAGCACCGTTCAGACCTAGAGTTTCAGATAGGGGATATGGTCCTCCTGAAGGTGTCACCTTGGAAAGGTGTCATCCACTTCAGGAAGCGGGGCACGCTGGGCCCCAGGTACATTGGTCCGTTCAGGTTTTTGGCTCGGGTGGGCTGGGTTGCGTATCGACTGGATCTGCCAGACAAGCTTGGTCAGATCCACAACATTTTTCATGTCTCCCACCTGCGGAAGTGCTTAGTGGATGACTCTGTAGTTATGCCTTTAGAGGATATTCAGGTGGATTCCAGCCTGAACTACATCGAGAGACCAGTAGCCATTCTCGACAGGAAGACGAAGGAGTTGAGGAACAAGAGGGTAGAGCTGGTAAAGGTGCAGTGGCTGCACCGCAAGGGATCTGAGTGGACTTGGGAGCCTGAGGAGGAGATGAGGGAGCACTATTCGGAGTTGTTCAAGGCAACGAACTTCAAGGACGACGTCTGATTCAAGTGGGGGAGAATTGTAACATTCGTGATTCGAGGTAATGCTAAATTATTTAATTTATTGTAAATAACTGATTGCACTATGAGAGTAATATTAGACTAACTGAGTTGGTCTATTAGTGAGTGGTCCGACTAAAGACGTACGAGACGTACGCAGGGCGTAAGCTTGGCGTACGCGGGGCGTAGTGCAGCATTGGATGCTGGGGGTTGATGTGCATACGCGCAACGTACGCGAGCCGACCTAAAACCCTAATTTTTAGGGTTTAAGTCATATAAATACATCATTATGTCCCAAACCCTAGCCTCCTTACCAGCCTCTCAAACTCAGAAACCCTAGGAAGCCTAACATTCCTCATCTTTGTGTGATTTTGATCTTGTGAAGTCCATTTTGGTGGTTTGGAGCTTGGAAGGAGAAAGAGGAAGTTGGTGAAGAAGAACTTTTGTAGCTTGAGCTCCTTGATCTGAGATATCATCATCATCTAGTACTCATTTGAGGTAAAAAGCTCACAACTTGCCTCATCTATACTTAGATCTATGGTAATGGTGTTTTGGACCTTTTTGGTCCCAAGAATGGATTTTTATGGTCCAAATCCGTTTCTAGGCTTAGGGTTGCCACCCTTAGTGCTATATGAGTCCCAAGGACAGAAAAGTTGCCATCCTGAAGGTCTTAATGTGGCCATGCATGAGTATTAGTCATTTCTATGGAAGTAGGTTGCCATATTTCAAGTTTGGGTCCATTTGGGGGGTTTGCAAGCCACCAAGTAATCGACTTTATTGGTTAGGACACTTTATCAGACTCATATATGTGTTTGGAGCTTGAGGTCTTAAGGGATTAAGCCATTTGGAGATTATGGCTTAACAGGGTAGTACGCTGGGCGTACAAGCCCATACGCACAGTGTACACGCCATGCAGCCTGTACACTTAGCATACAGAGGAGTACGCCCCGCGTACTCACTGGATTTGAGCTTTGCGTCATTTGGGCCTCGGTTTGGGCCATTTAATGGACTTTGCTATTTTGGGCCATAGTGGGCCATTAGAAATCAGTTAGTTTGGATTAAGAATATGTTGGGCTTAAGAGAATGCCCATTTGAGGAGTTGGGCCCAATTTAGAAAATTGGGCCATTGGTGGGCACTAGTGGGCTTGGGAAGGCTAACTAGATTTGGGCCTTTCATGTTATAGTGATGGGCCTTAGTCATGGGCCAAATTAGATCCGGGGTAAAATGGTCATTTTACCCTAAGAGGGATTATTAGTTTTTGACTAAGTGTTATTGTGGTAATGATAGCTCGGGGAGTCGTCAGAGAAGCAGTTAGAGATTCCTTGCCGTGAGATTCTGCATTCAGCTTTGCGAGGTGATTGGCTTTGTGATAATTGTCCGATATGCTACTATCTGTAGAGATTTATGTGCTTATATGTTATGTGCTATGTGGTAGTAGTAGGAGGGGTGGAATAAACCCCGTAGTCGGTTGAGATAAACCGGAGGGTAGGGCTGACACCCAGATATGCCTAACAGTATGTTATGATATGTTATTATGTGGTAGTAGTAGGGGGTGAGATAAACCCCGTAACCGGTTGAAATAAACCGAAGGGTAGGTTGGGCACCTAGATATGCCTGACAGGGTAGGTCGAGCACCCATATATGCTTGACATGGGTAGGTCGGGCACCCCAGATATGGCTGACAGGGTAGGACGGGCACCCATATATGCCTAGCAGTTTGTGATTATGTGATATGATGGGGGAACTCACTAAGCTTCATGCTTACGGTTTTCAGTTTTGGTTTCAGGTACTTCTTCTTCAAAAGGAAAGGAGCCGGCATGATCGTAGCGCATCACACTATGGTTTTCCGCACACAAGATCCTTGGGAGTTGTACTCTGATTTTTTTGTTATGACATGACCTGGTTTCT
Source organism: Lactuca virosa (assembly GCF_052849685.1). Lineage (NCBI taxonomy): Eukaryota > Viridiplantae > Streptophyta > Magnoliopsida > Asterales > Asteraceae > Lactuca > Lactuca virosa. Next base: position 268,707,789 of record NC_136434.1, read on the forward strand.
TGAGATATTAGTTTTGATTATGATATGAGATGATACTATGGGTGTTTTCAGATCATTGGTTTTTACAATTACTTAATTAAAAATGAAATTTTTTGGTCATGAATTTTGGGACGTTACACAGGGGTGGCAACTGAGAAGGGTGACGGAGGATAATAGTGCAGGTGGCGACGAAAGGTAGGTGGCAACAACGTTGGACTGTCGATCTAGGAATAAGTACATGCGAAGGTTTGTCCGACGGTGGTAGGCGACGCAGGTGAGGATGAAGGGGAAAGGTTGCGGCGTAATTTCTACCTCGACCATAACCACCACCAGATCATCGCCATCATCGATCTCCTTATGCCCCGAGCTAAAACTACTAGGCCTTTTCTCATGGTCGTAGCTAGGGTAGCGGAGCCGTCACTGTGGATCTCGCATTGGAAGCCGCTACTAGAGCTAGGGTAACAAAGTCGTCGTCGAAGTGGTGGTGGTCTCCTTTTAAGGTGTGGTGGGTTGTGACTTAAGAGGAATGGGTGGTCCAATAGGTAATGGTCCGACAGGTGGTCGTCCGACAGGTAGAGGTCTGTCAGGTGGTTTCCGGTAGGTGGAGGTCCGACAGGTGGTAGGCCGGCAGGTGGTAGAGTGATGGTGTTTTTGAGAGAGAGAGAGAGAGAGAAAGAGAGAGAGAGAGAGAGAGAGAGAGAGAGAGAGAGAGAGAGAGAGAGAGAGAGACTGACTGAGTGGAGTAAGGGTGTAGTATTTTATTTTTCTTTTCTTGTAATAAAAATAATAACATATTGAATTAAAAAAATTAAAAAAATTACAAAAATATATATTTAAGGGCATATTTGTCATTTCAGATTGGTTATGGACCAAAACCACACCAAAATACCAACAATATGGGCAAAACCGCACAAGCTATCCGAAATTGGACCACTGGTGTATCACCAAACTTTTTTGAACCAAAACCACATAATTTTGACAAATATAATGACCATTTTTGCAATTTTGTCCAACCCACTCTTTAATCGTCAACGTGTATAAAGTATTTAATTTGGTAAAATCGAAACTAAATCATGACTACAAACTTACCCAATAAAAATATATTTTATTAGTTTTAAAAAACTGCAAAATATAATTTCATTTTTTTTTAAATAAGAATGATATATTACATCTATCTTCTACAAATATAACATTTAAAATCGATCTGTAGATAAATAATCTTTATGATTGATAAATGTCATGTAATTACAATTTTCTAGTTTTAATTAGTTTGGGAGAAGGAAATGTGTTTGGATGTGCATTTTGAAAAAAAGAACAATTTATATAAATAAATCAAAGATCAAAAGATTATAAAAAGGAATATTATTGACTTATAAGGGTAATGTAATTTAGTTTGTGTAGACATTTAGGTGTTGCTTTTTTTTTTTTGGTAAAATGTCTGCAGTCTGCGGATCACATCTGTAAATATCTACAGTAGAAGAAGTGGACCAAATGTCTGCAATCTGAAAAAAGAAGTCTGTTTGTTTTTTTAACATCCACAGACTATTAAAATAAACTAAAATCTAAATAAACTGCTTTTTTTAACCTCAAAGTGATTTTTAATATTTTTATGACTTTGTTATAAATAATTAACAAATCTAGATCAACTTTTATGTATTATTGTATAATAAGTGAAAATAAAATGGTACGAATTAACGTATATATTTGATAAAAACCAATAAATTTGGTCGCAAAGTTATACCTCAACATTGTAATTAGAAATCAAAGAATTTGACACATAAATGGATGGAAATAAATTTCGATTTTTTCAATTAAATCCATTAAAAATGTACTATAAATATTTTCCCAAAAACCTGACGATACTGTATTAAATAATGTTTTATAAAACTTAGCATACAATATATAAGAATATATTATGATTTGTTTTTTCAAAATTTATATATACAATTTCAACGACCATTATTTTAATAAATCTTTCTTTTTAAATTTGTCAAAAATGTTATGTTTGTGTCATCGAACCTTTTTTTTAAAGTATTGTAACTTTTTTTTTCAATTTCTTTATCATTAATAAAGTTGGAATAAATATAAAAAAAAACTAAACAAAATAAAGATATATGTGTTTTTTAGGCCAGAAGATGTCTGAAGATGTTAGAAAACTCTGGTCCACATCTACGCCAAGAAGAGGGCGCACATACATTTTTAGGTCTACAGTCTTCAAAAAAGCAAACAGCCTGCGAATGTTAATGTCTGCGCGTGGTCTGCGTGGCGTAGACATATGATGCCAAGAAGATCTGCAGACAAAAAAAACATCTTAGTCCCTTTGGTACCTCAAGTATACACTTAGTCATTTATAATCTTTTTTCATATACATATGACCATTGAACATTTTAATTTGATAAAAAAACGTCCTTGTGACTGCTTGGTGTAGGATTCCGGCCAAACTTGAATTTTTCAACTAAACATGAATTTTTTGGCCATCTTCCCTGGTCAAAACACTCAAGAACTAAAGAACTCAATATCACACTAATGAACGCAAACTTAAGAACATATACACACATACTCAAGAACACATATTCAAGGACACACATATACACACACACATACTAAGAACTCTATATCATATGAACACAAACCCATTACAATCAAAATCGGATCTAGAATACAAATAGATTAATCAGACCAAGGGCCCAAAATTCCAAATTCATCTTCAATCTTCATCTTTATTCTGTAAATCAGGTCGATGTGTTCTTAAACATACCATTTACAAATCTGAAACCTAAATTGAACTCAAGAATAATAACTCTATATCGTTTCAATCTTTTGAATGAGAACACACTTTAAATCAATCAAAGTTGTGAAGGGTTTTCTGAACCATGGCAGACATGTTCATAAAAAAAAGAAACTCAAGAACTTCATATTTCAGTTCAAGTTCTAGGGTTGTTCACCAGTGGTTGTTTTCCAGAAATCAAGAACTAGATTCAATAACAAACATGACGAAAATTGAAGATATGCTCCACCGTGTACATGATTTTAGATATTAAGTTCTGGTTTTGTGTTTGTTTCGAACATGTTTTCTTAAATTCTTGAACACGCATACACAAATAAATTATTTCTTTAGTTGTTGAAACCAAAACCATTTTTGAAACCTAGAATGCCCAATGATAATCCCTGAAAAAATAGAAAAAAAAATGATATTTTGAAGGAAATATGTATGTATGTGTGTGTTCATGTGTGAAACCCGTAGAAAACAAAAGAACCAAATCTTTTATACTCCTATGTGCGTTCATTCTAGAAAAACCGAAAAAAAAAGTAAATGATAAAGGAGAGAGTGAAGTGTTTGTTCATATATGTGTGAATCATTTAAATTTCATGAGTTCTAGAATATGGATAAAGAATATGATCATCGGGAAAATCATGATAGCTCGATAAGACGACCAAAGATTCATTGGAGGTGGCAGGGATACCAGAAACCGGCTAAACCTACACCAAACTATCATAAGGATGGTTTTTAACAGACTAAATAAGTTCAATGTATCATATATGCACAAAAAAATCTAAGGGACTAAATATGTACATGTAACACCCATATATTCAGGCTAGACATAAATAGATGGTTTAAAAAATAATAGGATAATTATTCGTCACGACGATAAATAAATGTTGTTGATAGAGGATTATTTAGGATAAATAATCTAAACGAAAGTCGTAGGAATCGTACAACTGAGAACATGCATATAGAGAATGTCTAAATCTGACTTCATGTAAGGAAGTTATGATTTTTAGAAGTTCCAACGCAACAATATGCAACAAAGAAACCAAAATAGAAATCAATCGATATTGATTGTTAGCCAAAACAATCTAAACGTGAGTTGAAGATCTTGTAGATACAATTCTATCGATGTAGGAACTGGTACTATTGTACTAACGATGTAGGAACTGGTACTATTGTACTAATGATGTAGGGACCAGTAGTATTTCACTAACGATGTAAGAACTGGTAGTACTGTACTAACTATATAGGAACCGGTACTATTGTGCTAACGATGTAGGAACTGGTTGTAACACCCGCAGATATGGGCTAGTCAAATAAGCGATAAAACGATATTTGAACAGAAGATTATTTAAGATAAACAATCTTAACCGAAGTTATAGTATATGTGGCAAGGATTCCGTACATATAAAGAATGCTTAAATATGACTTCGTGAAAGGAAGTTATGATTTTTCTAAATATTTCAGCGTAGCAGTATACGACTCAAAAATTGAAATTGGAATCAGTCAATTGTTGGGAAAAACAATCTAAACGAGAGTTGAAGACCTTGTCAATACCTATCTGTTGATATAAAGACAGACGAGAAAGGATGTCATATAAGAGAGTTATGAATTTTTAATAGACTTTAAAAGTCTAAGCCTGTTAAAAATAAAGCTTTAAAAATTAAGTCAAAACTAACCGACGGAGTCTAAATAAAAGTTGTAGATCTTGTCGATAGCTACATGTGGATATAAAACCCATCAAAAATAGAGACTGCATGAAGACGATATGAACTTTCTAGGGAGCATAAAAATTCTTCGTGCACAGCCGCCCATAACGACAAAGTGCACCGCGCACACTGTTACTTCACCAGAATGTGACACGTGGCACTACACAGAAAGTGACACGTCACTCTCTTCCGACTAGATGCACGATGCACACCTTATCTATGTGCGACACGTGGACGAAATACCCCTATAAAAAGTAGTCGAATTTCAGTTCAATCCCACATCATTACCACGTTTCTCTCTTGATTTCTCTCAATTTTAATCCTTTTCTCCCTTAAGTGTTTAGTTGGAGAAGCCCTGCGGTGTCTGATAGTCGGCGATGCGTAACCCAGGCCTTCAGATTGCACTTCCTGCTTAAAGAGGATCGAAAGAAGTTGAAGGTTGAGAAAGTTCCATTCGGGCTCTCCTCTGACCACGAGTGGCATACTCCGGTATGAACCCGTCAACCATTCCAACAATGCACTTCTCGGATTGAGAAATAGGGACTGCTTGGCATTGCATGTTAGAACTCATTAAAGCCCGAATCACATCATTATGCTCGATAAAAGCAAATGAGGGAAGCTCCAATAGAAAAATATTGGAAGGAAAAAATACTTCGAAGATTAACCTGTTCCCATGCAATAGTCAGGAATTCTTGACGATATCGAGCTGGAACAACCTGTTCTTCCTGAATACCCTGATTCAAGGCCAAAGAATTTCCTACCGCTACCATATGATATTCATCTCTGCCCGATGATAAATAAAGCATCCGCGCTCCTTTTGATCTCTCAGAAATTTTATAAAACGAACTTTCTAGAGACCCCAAACGACCAATCCTGACATGAATTGCTAAGGATCTAATAAGTCCAACATTTATTCCTTCAGATGTGTCAATTGGACAAATACGCTCATAGTGACTAGGATGAATATCTCGTATTGGAAAAGTAGCAGTTCGCGCAGTCAATCCCCCCGAGCCCAAATAACTTAATTTTCTCCCATGAACTATTTGTGTCAATGGTTTAGTTCGATCCAAAACTTGAGATAATGGGTGTAAACGGAAAAAAAAACTTTATAAATATTTGTTAATGGGGTCGAATTTACCAAGTTCTGAGGAGTTGGTGTCCAGTTATGCTTAAGTTCTGCATATATGTTTCCTCGAGCCATATTTTCTAAACAAACCAAGGCCAATCCAAATTGCTCTTGTAAAAGATCTGCTACAAAATGAATATGTTTATTTTGCAAATGATTCATATCGTCAAGAATACCCATTCCAAATGTGATTCGAATCAAACTATCCGCGGCTGCCAATATATCTCGCGGTAACAAAAATGTATTGTTCTGGGGTATATCAAGGTTCAGTCTCCGATTCATATCCTCATCTCGTAGTTGTGAACAGCAACACAGACCGCATATGATAGGTTATTCCAAAATCAATGTGAATATCGCCGAATAGGAGACTTCGTTGCACAATTGTGAGTCCCTTGAATATAATGCATGTGAATTGGAGTTTAAGCAACAATTGATACGTGTAGTGATCCGTACGAATAAGAATTAATTAAATGTACACGCGTTGATTTTGTGTGAATGACTAATTGTTTTGAATACGGACAAATAGAAATTTATGAATGAAAACATTAGTATAAATAGAACTTCATGGCTTGTTATTTCCTCATTCCTTTTATTTTTCAAATATCTCTCTTCCTCGAGATCTTAAGTTCCTCGTGGTTCGACTTCTCGTTCTGTAGTCTAATTAACAAAACTCTGAAGTTCCGGGACTGTTTAGGTGAGTTATCTCACTATACTGTGTATTACAATATATATCCATGTATGTTAGGCTATATGATATAGTAGAGTAAAGCCAAAAAGTATAGTCTCTGTGTGTTTAAATGTTATTGTACTTGAATTATTCATTATGCTTAAGTGAGGGGTTGATGGTGGAACGACGGCAGGTCGGGAGCCTATAGACCTGTGTTAACGACGAAATGACAGGCAGGACGTAAGTCTAGATACATATTTTACTGGTGGATCGGCGAAAGGTCGCGATCCATTGATTGTATGCATGTATATGTATTGTGATATATGGTATCTTGGGAAAACTCACTAAGCATTGGCTTACAGTTGTTGAATAACTATTTTTCAGGATATTCTTCTGATCGTGGAAAGGCTCTAGCATGACTGTACTCGTATCGAAGAAATTAATAATGTTTTTAGACTTCTACTAAAACTCTCTTTTATGTTTAATAAATGTATGACAATGATCGTTTAATAAAAATAGGCTTTTGGATATATGTTCTATATGTTTTTAAAAACAATTGTGTTAAAAATCGGGACGTAACAATAACCAATAAGTAATAAGAGAATAGACTCTAATTACGTATACACCATTGATCGATGACCCTTTACACCATAGGGTATCGATGTATATATATATATATATATATATATATATATATATATATATATATATATATATATATATATAATAGAAGTATAAAGTTCTATTTGAACATACAAGATAAAAACGAATAAGGAAAAGCAATCACATATTAAAAGGGAGTATTACGTTATATGGAAAGCTCGATCTTCATTACTATCCTTAACTCATAAGGAAGTTATCTTCAAACTTCAAGGCTTCATCTAGTGCCGAATCTTCAAGAAGATTCCAACTGTCATCCGGGGATGCAATCCCAGATGACCATCTGTGTCAGCAACAACTGACACATAATATTTGACTTATCAAATCACAAGGTTCATAACAATTAACCATAATGCCAATTAGATCCCTAGACTTAAATATATGTAGTATGATGGATCTAACATTTATCTATTACTTAAGTACTTAAGGGACTAAATATGAGTGGTTCTAAAGATTTTTCCATAAGGTGTTAAATTGATTTATTAAATACATAAATATGAGAGAAACATATTGGGGGTGGGGGGAGGGAGTCTCTAAAGTCATCTCCTTCAAATTAAACATTCTCTATATAAACACCATAAGATTATCCGATCCATCTATCGCATTTCATCATCAAAGACAACATTATGGGAAGTTTAGTAGGATCAAAATGGCATCACCTTAAACTCCACTAATGTTATGTTTTCATCCAAGTAAATATTTTGCTTCTTTGATTTAATGTTTGTCAAGTAATTGAGAAATCGATCTTGGTTTAAATCAACAACACTTTCCCCAATACAAATATTAGAGCATGGTTTCATTGAAATGCTATCAATTGCACTCAGACCAACACAAAATATTATGAAGATGTTATTGCTCAAAAGCAAAGTAGAACTTATGACATATGTGGGGCTAAAATATGTTCAAGATAGATTTGACATTATAATCGTGAAATCTAGAAAAGACATCTTTAAGTTTATATGTCTCGTGTAAAAAATGTACATGGAGGATTCACGCAATATTAACTAAAGATGTTAAATTGTTCCAAGTTAAATAACTTGAGGATAAATACACATGTATAAAAAAAATGCATCCCAACTATATCTAGAAGTCAAAAAATTATTGGCCCATTTATTAAAGGAGGCAATTGGTGATAATAATTAGAGGTTATACTGTTGGAATGATATACATCGTGATATCTAGCTTAGTATACATTTCCAACTCTCAAGCTTAGTATGCGAAGTAACATTGCTTGAAACTTTTGCCAGAGACATAGAGAAAACATATGTGCAACTTCCCATATATTTTCATCATTTGAAGATAGGGAATGAATGCATCATAACTCACATCAAGACATACGATTAAAGTCTGTTTAAGCCCTTATTTTCCTTCTGTAACAACCCGTTATTTTCAAATCTGTAAAAGTCAACCAAGGTCAATAAAAGTCAAACATGTCAAATAAAAGTCAAATTTGTTGAATTGTTAATTTATTAAAGCTAAATTAATAATTATAATATGTAGAAATCTTTTATTGTAAAAAGTGTTGCAAAAATAAAGAAAATCTAAATGTTTCAAAACCGAGAAGTCTCGCATAGATCTTCTAAGTCTCGGACCGAAAACAGTTCCCAACCGAAAACCCTCACAATCTTATCCCTTCAGACCGAAAACTCGTTCACAGCCGAGAACCATCGCATATCTTATCCTCTTCTGACTGCAAACGCCTTAGCCGCCTTCGGACCACAAACCCTTCAAGCAGCAAACCTCCTCGGTGGGTTTCCCTTTTCGGCCGAAAACACCTACTTCCTCGGATTTTGTTCTTAGCCGAAAACACTCAAACAACCACTCTTTTCTTCATATATAAAGCTTAATTTGAACATAAATCACACATTTTACACTCTCTTAAGCGAAAATCACTCCCATTCTCTCTCAAATTCTCTTTCACTTCCAAGAACAAAAACAACCTCAAGAAGTATTTTGCTTCATTTCTCTTACAAGTATTGGTAAGTTTTACTCCTAAAACTAGTATAATCAACACTTATATTACTTATATCGTGTTAATCACACTCTATTATGTGATTAAAATTATTAGGATACGATATATCTCCCGTGTTATAGTCCGAAGTCACTATTTTCTATCCGTTAGCAAAAATCGTTATCACACAAATGTGAGTTCATACCCCTACATTTTCATAAATTTTCACTGTTTTAGGAAGGGGGGGGGGGGGAGAATACAAGTGTAACACAATAAAATTTGTGTTAATATCTAAATGTTTTCAATATTTTATTAATTGTTGCCGTTATTAAAAAATATATATTTATATATGTATAAATTATATAATTCGGATTCAACAGACTTTGAATTGATAATTTGACTTCATTTCCTGTTCCTTGTTTGGTTGTGAGATTGGGGTAGAATTATATTCGACTGTCTATTTAATCATAATTATATAAATATTATATTTATATAAGTATAAAATGATTTCAAACTCGTTAAACAAAAATTATAAATTTTACAAACTATTTTAGTACCATTTGGACTTAAAAGTTGAATTTCACGGAACAATCATATTACAAATTTTACAAATTAAACAAAGATTTTCATATCAGTAAAACACAAATATATAAACTATAATATGTATAGTTTATGGAACTTACATATTACTTTTCAAAGCTCAGAATACAATATGAATCATATGCACTACTTTACATACTCACAAAACATGACGGAAAAACAAACATATAAACTATAATAAATATAGTTTATGAGATATACTTACAGTTTATTCATTACAAAGTAACTTTTCATTATTCTATACATAATCATCAATATAGCATTTGTGAGACACACTTAAAGTACTTATTTGAGTACCAACCAAGTCCTGAAATTATAACCAGAGTCTCTTGGAGGGAGAGCGTGACACTTGTGTATAGATCTATACGGGACTGACAATCCCGCACCAGAGCTGCTTGCAACTGCTAGGCCGGCAGGCCTGTGGTGACAAATGTCGTACCGATTGCGGCGCCTGAAGAATGTCGTGTTCAGGCTATCTTAGGTCATCAAGCATGGTTATAATAACTCAGAATTTGGTATTGATTAATATGATTAGTGTATGAATAAGTAAACAACTTCACATACTTTTATTTAATAATAAAACTATAATACAGTATTTTACAAGTGCAGCTGGTAAAACCAGACAATTACAAACACACGATTTTCATACAGGTACAAATACAGAACACTATTTCAGTACAGAGAAAACGTACTTTTCATGGTTTTATATGGACGATAACTACATTATACCACTTCAGAGTACAATAACAATTACACGTTTGATTACAACATATTACGACAGAAAATATAGGATTTTCTGGGAAAAACATACTTACAATTTCAAAGAACAGAAAACAGATTTCAATTACAAACATGCTTATGAACTCACCAACTTAATTGTTGACACTCTTTTCAAAACTACTTGTATTCTCAGGAAATCAGTAAACATGTACATCCACGAGTTTTTGAGAAGACGGAGCTTCATAGACTCATGTCTTTTAAGTTTTATAATACATTTTTGGTGTCAATATACAATGATTTGAACACATATGTTATAATTTATACTTTATCAATACATGGTTGTTATACTCTGCTTACTATTATGCAATTGTTGTGATACTGTAAATGACGTCCTCCGTCCCCGAACGTTCCGCCGTTCCGGTTTAGGGGTGTGACACCTTCATTGAGTGGGTTGTAAGATTCAATTTTATAAGACCATATGGTGTGCCTTGTACCATATACCGCGATATACCGCCGTTCCCGTCACATTTTCACTGCACCCTTTTTATTCTTTTGACCGTTGGCATCAAGCCGTTGGCTTTTTTTTTTTTTACGTTTCAAATTTCCTATAAATTAACATCCATTTCTTATTTTAAAATCACCAAAAAGCACAAAAGACTGTCTATACTTTACAAAAAATTTATTTCAAAATGTCTTCTTCTTCCGATATGTTGGCGTTGCGGGAAGCGGGGTTTATCGGAGACGTCATGCGCATAACACTTACTTATTTGCAAGAAAATTAAGGCGAAAGTTCACGCCCAAAAACAAGAAATCCTCCTTTACGAAGAAATCATGAAGTCGAGCACAACCAACTTGTGAAGGACTACATTGCCAATGATGAAGTGTACATGGAAAAATTCAGGCGTTGGTTCCGGATGCGTATGGTATTATTTTTACGCATTGTTGATGATATACAAAATCGATGTCCATATTGTCGGCAACAGGTTGATGGAAGATGTAAGAAAGGTTCTCCACAATTCAAAAATGTACAACTACAAATCGTCAACTAGCATTCAACATAGGACCAGACTCATAGGATGAGTATTTCAGGATGTCACAGCGAACGATGCGGGATTATGTATACAAGTTTGCTAAAGCTATGATTATCCTCTATCGCGGTCGCTATTTACGCAAGCCTACAACCAACGACATCTATGCAACACATGAAAACAAGCACGAGTCCTGGAATTCTCGAAAATATTGATTGTATGCATTGGGATGTGTCCTAATGTGTGGCACAGTCAGTTTATTCGAGGTGATCAAAAGCATGCGACAATAATTTTAGAAGCAATGACGTGGTATGACCTTTGGATATGGCATGCACTTTTTCGTCCCTCGGGTGTTAACAACTGTAACATCCCAAAAATATGAGGTAAAAAGTTTCATTTTTAATTCAACCAAACATTGATTATTATTAAGTCAACATTCAAATTCCTTTGCTTTCAAAAAGTCAAAAGTACTTTATAAGGAAACAATTATCAGAGTACAATCCTAAAATATGTAATACGAAAACATGGGTGGATGCGCTGCGATCAAGCCGGGCCCCTCTCTTTCGAACTGGTAGTACACTGAAACCATAATGTAACACCCTAAATTCAAAAGGTCAAGAAAGGAAAGAAAAAAACCCCAAGTCAAGAGGTCTACTCGTCGAGTCCAAGTAGGAACACAACGAGTAGGAGCGAGTCCCGTGTCGCGGATTAAGTGGCCGCCTCGGCGAGTCGGGGGACTGACTCGGAGAGTCTGGCCTAGGTTGGGAAACCCTAATTTCGGGACTTGGTGCCGTATTTAAGCATCATATTCTCATTCCCTCAGCCTCCTTGATGCTCTCTCAAGTCCACAACGAAGCCCTAGTGCCATCCATGAGTTTGTGAGCTATTGAGAGCATTTTTGAGTGTTGTGAAGCTTGAAGAAGAAGGTGAAGCCTTGGGGATACAAGAAGAGACTAGTAGATCCAGAAACCTCTTGCATTCTCCTCCATTTTCTGGTAAGAAAGCTTCCACCTTGATCATTATGCAAGTAGATCTCTTCTTTGTCACTTTTGGGGGTTTTTGGTCCAAGAACCCTAACATGAGAGGAATGGACGTCCCAAGGGCTTCTGTTTTCAGATCTAGCACCAGTAAGGGCTGTTATGGCATAAAGGTGCAAGCTTTATGCCATTAGAACTCCCCATGCAAGGTTTGAGAGGTTGTTATGGCCTTTTGAGCAAAAAGAGCCATGCATGGATGTAAAGGCAGTAGCTTTGCGTGTTATTTCGACCCTAGAAGGTTAGATCTGGGTCCTGTATGCTTTGTGCTCGACTGAAACCGTCTGAATAGATGTGGACATAGAGTGACTCGGCGAGGCACTTATAGGACTCGGCGAGTCAGACCGTCTCCTTGCCCAAAACCCTTCTGCTAGCAAGTATGAGTTGAGTTAGTAAGGAACTCAGCCAGTCTGGGTTCATAGTGGACTTGAAGATCATCGTACTCGACGAGTTCAAGGATGAACTCGGCGAGTCCAAGACAATCTCCCAACCCATGAAGACAGACTCGACGAGTTGTTCATAGAACTCGGAGAGTCATAGACTGGAGACATTCATCTGATGAAGATGAACTCGACGAGTTCAAGGATGAACTCGGCGGGTCAGTTGAAGATGGTCCCGACGTTATGGTTGAAGGTGAACTCGTCGAGTTCTTGATAGACTCGACGAGTAGAGTCGGGGGTTGTATCATTTTGAAGGAATAGGGACTCGACGAGTTGGTTGACCAACTCGGCGAGTCAGGTCAACTGGATGATGACTTTGACCAAGTTTGATCTAGTTTGACTTCTGAGGGCATTGTAGTTTAACTGATGTTTGGTATTGGTAGTTCGGGAAGCCGAAGGGTCAGCAGTTCGGGAATTTGCCAGTCAGCAGCCAGAGGAGTATCAGCAGGGTTCAGCAGTGCTAGGTGAGTCTCCTCACTATGTGAATGGGTCTACGGCCACAATGCCGACCCATGTAGTTATGAATAGGAAGACCCGGGGGTTAGCCCTAGGCACTGTATGCTAGTATGATATTCCGGACCAAGGTCCGATGCCGGGCGGGTGCCCGAGGAATGTTTGCATGTCAGATTATACTTGTTGTCTGTGTGATACTTGTATGTGCCTGGTAGGGAGGTGAGTGTGGGCGAGGTCCCGCATCTTACCATTAGCAGAGTATGGACGGGGTTCCGTATCTCATTAGTAGCGGAGCAGGGGCAAGGCCCGAGTTAGGAGGGAGGTGAGTGTGGGCAGGGGCCCGTATCTCACTATCAGCAGAAGTGTGGACGGGGTTCCATGACTCATCAGTAGCAGGACAGGGGCGAGACCCAAGTTAGGCGAGGCCTTAGATCAGGAGTATAGTAGAGTATGTTTAGCTTATTTGTTATGTGCTATCTTATATGTTGTATATGCTTAGCGGGCGGGGCCAAAGAGAAATATATCTGTTCACCGAGCGGGGCTCGAAGTCAGGCTGGGCTTGATGCCAGATTCGTCCGGAGCCGGGCGGGGCCCGGTGTTGCGATCGAGGCCCAGTGCTTGCAGTATGTAATTATGTATGTGGTATGTGGTAGGTTGGGGAACTCACTAAGCTTCGTGCTTACGGTTTTCAGTTTTGGTTTCAGGTACTTCCGGTAGCGAAGGGAAGAGCTCGGGGTGATCGCATGACACACACCATAGTTTGTTTAGCCTGGGATGTTTTACTCTAATAAAAAGAATATGTTTTGAGATTATACTCTGATTTGATATAACAGTTTTGTTTATGAATGAAATGGTGGATAATTATGGCTTTCACTAATGATTTGAAATGAAATTTTCGGACCGTATTTTAGGGATGTTACAAGTTGGTATCAGAGCCTTGGTTTGAGGGATTCAGACATGCTCTCGGGTGTGTTTGAACTCAAACTGAGGACTTGGTATGAAAATTGAAAGACCCATACTTTCATAGTTGACAATTGTTACTCCGAAACATGCTATGTGCATATTCATAAAAACAATATTTTATATTGATAAAGTGATTACAAACTACTGGATACAAACCAACTATTCCAAAGTGTTATATATTACATAACTCCCCAGGATTCTATAGTTTTATACATATGGGAGTGCAAAATACAATAGTTTGAAACTATTCGAAAATCTTCTATCAATACAATAGTTTCAAACTATTCAAAAATCTTCTACCAGTATATAACTATACTGGATGCTTATCTCCTGCAAATTAGTTAAACATTGAGAGGGGTAAGCGGTGACGCTTAGTGAGTTCAATAATAAATACAATATAACGTTATGCCATATATATACTTCAATATGACAGAGGCAAAGAGGATCAAGGACCAACAAAGGCATAATGCGAAAAGCTTTCCATATCAATCAATGAGACATAACAATTTCCATACTTGATATACAATCAATAAAGTTTCAGCACAAATGGCACAGAAAATACTCAGGAATATCATTTTGCTAGAATATTCAGGCTTTCAGCCTTATCTTAGAATACTGCCGAAGCCAAAGTGATGCCTATGTCATACACTTCATGGTCAACGGTTCATACCAATACCCAAGTGATGCCTATGTCATACACTTCGTGGTCAGAGGTACAACCTTGCTATAAAAATAACAGAAATGATAACACGAGATGATAACATGGAAAAACACATAGCACATGTAACACATAACATACAATTGTTCCTATATATTAAACTCACCGTGAAATAACCGGGGGTTAAAATAGTAATTTGGGCAGTACTTCGGCTCTAAATATGACTTCCTTCGTTGAAAACCGGGAGTTTTCTTGAAAAACAGGCCCTGCGAGGGTTGGGCTTCGAAACCAAAAAGATAAATTTTTCGGGCTTCTCGGGAATTTCAGGGCGTGTTTCGGGTGTTGGAATTAATACCGGGGCTTCGGGGAAGTTGGAATGTAAGAAATATAGGCTAAGGGGTGAAATTTGCCAATTTTCTAATCTTTTCTCGGGAGGGTTCGCAGCTACTATATATAGTAGGGAGGTCCGGATCCGCAGCGAAGGGAAGAGGGCAGGTGTCTGCGAGGCTCGGACCAGCTGGCTGCTTCGGCGAGGCTCGGATGCGAGGGTCGGACAGGTGTGCGCTTCGGATTGGTCGGATGACGCGACTACTTGCTTCGGATCGGGCCAGCATCCTCGGTCGAATCGGAAGACAACACGCGGGTCGGGGACGAGGGACGCATGCGAGAATCACGTGATCGATTTCGGACACCTGTGCGACATGCGTCGCTTCTCAGACGCGCCACGCAGCAGCTTCGGACACGTGGCCAGCTCAGAGCGAGGGTGACGTGGCTGGCACTATTCATGCGAAAATTCTCGAAAATTGTGCCCAATCTTGTAAAATCCATAACTTTCTCATACGGGCTCCATTTTTGACGTTATTTATATGCACGCGTAGGGAAAATTATGCTCTACAACTTTCGTTTAGACTTCGTTGGAAAATTTTGATTTTATTTTTATATTATTATTTTTAACAGACCGGGACTGGTAAATCCGTTAAAAATTCATAACTTCTTCATCCGACGTCCGTTTTCGTCAGAATTTTTATCGTTTTACTGCTAATGACGAGACCTTCGATTCTCGTTTAGGTTGTGTCGGCTAAAAATCACTTGATCTAAAATTCGAGTTTTTAGCTGTCTACTGCTAAGCTGAAACTTAGAAAAATCATAACTTCCTCATACGAAGTCAGATTTTGGCGTTATTTTTATCAAAATTCTCGGTTTAACGAATACTACGACTTTCATTTATATCACTAAGGCTAAAAAGTAGTTTATCAAAAACTCACTTTTTACGTCATTCGGCGCCGTGCCGGTTTTGTCGCGGATCTTCGATTGGTCATAACTTCTTCGTTATAACTCGGATTTCGATTAGGTTTTCGCCTAAATGTTTCTAAAGAGATTCTTTAAAACTTTAAATAATAAAATTTCACTTATTTCAAATTTTATATTTTCGCTAAATTTCACTATTTGGCTTTTAATTGGAATCTCATAAGACTTCCAATAATTTATGAGTGATTCTAAACATAGTTTTACTTCATTTCTAGTAAAAACTATCTGTTAGAACTCAATACTCAATACCACATAATATTTCATCATATTATTTACTTAAAACATGATTTCAAAACGTGTATGTTACAAATACCTCCTCCTTTTGAGAATTTCGTCCTCGAAATTACATTGATTAAAATAAATGGGGATATTTCGCTCTTATCTCATTCTTATTATCCCAAGTATAGTTTGGGCCTCGATGGTGTTTCCACTTGACAAGCACCAACTCTACTTCTTTATTATGTAGCTTAGTCGTTCTTTCGTTTACGATTTCTTCGGGCTCTTCTAAATAAGTTAACTTATTATCCAGTTTCACCTCGGATAATGGAACTGCTTCATCATACATGCTTAAGCATTTGTGCAGATAACTCACATGAAAGACATCATGAATACCTGCCAAATCTTCAGGCAATTCCAAGCGGTATGCTTGTTTACCAATCCTCTGGAGGATTTTGAAAGGACCAACAAATCTAGGACTTAGTTTTCCTTTCTTTCCAAATCGCATAAGACCTTTCCATGGGGATACCTTCAACATTACGAAATCCCCCACCTGGAATTCTATTAGTCGTCTCCTCTTTTCTGTATAGGACTTTTGTCGATCCCGGGCCGCTTTCATTCTTTCTCGTACAATTTGAATCTTGTCAGTGGTGTCTTGAATCATTTCAGGGCCTCCAAGGATCTTATGTCCTATGTCATGCCAACATAATGGAGTACGACACTTGCGACCATATAATGCCTCATATGGTGGCATTTTGATTGAAGCGTGGTAACTGTTATTATACGAGAATTCGACAAGAGGTAAGTATTTATCCCAGTTACCACCGAACTCCAAGACACATGCACGAAGCATATCTTCTACTGTTTGGATTGTTCTCTCCATCTGACCATCTGTCTGGGGATGATAAGTTGTGCTGAGGGCAACTCGAGATCCCAAGTCACGTTGCATACTCGCCCAAAAGTGAGAAGTGAAGCGAGTATCACGATCAGAAATGATCTTTAATGGCACACCATGTCTTGCAACAATTTCATCCAAGTATACTTGTGCGTATTTCTCCATTGGAGCCGTTTCACGCATGGCAAGAAAATGAGCGCTTTTAGTCAGGCGGTCGACGATTACCCAAATGCTATCATGCTGTCTAGCAGTCTTTGGCAATTTGGTAATAAAATTCATGGACAGTTCTTCCCATTTCCATACAGGAACACTAAGACTTTCCGGGGTTCCGTAAGGCTTTTGGTGTTCTGCTTTGACTTGTAAGCCTACTAAGCATTCCTGTACATATCTTCCAATGTCTCTCTTTAATCCAGGCCACCAATAATCAGCTCTTACATCATAGTACATTTTACTTGTACCAGGATGTATTGACAGTTTAGACTTATGGGCTTCATCTAAAATCTTCTTTCTTAATCCACCAATCTTTGGAATCCATAGCCGATTCTTGAATACCTTCAGTCCTCGTGGATCATCAAGTAAAACATCGGTATAATGTACCATCCCTTCTTTCTTCACATTTTCTGGCTTTAGGGCCTCTACTTGCCATTTCTCTAGTTCATCTAGAATAGTGAACTTTACTGTAGTGTGAGTAATAGCATAACACATACTATTACGATAAACCTTTCTGCTAAGTGCATCGGCAACTACATTAGCCTTTCCAGGATGATACATGATTTCACAGTCATAGTCTTTGATCAGCTCCATGGCTCGTTGTTGTCTCATATTCAAAGTTTGTTGACTGAATATATACTTGAGACTCTTATGGTCGGTATATAATTGACATTTTGTACCAAAAAGGTAATGTCTCCAAAGTTTTGGGGCAAATACCACCGCAACGAATTCGAGATCATGGGTGGGATAATTCTTCTCATAATCTTTCAGTTGTCTTGAGGCATAGGCTATCACTTTCCCACGTTGCATCAACACACAACCGAGTCCCAATCTTGAAGCATCGCTATATACGGAGATATCATCATCACCTTCTGGAAGTGATAAGATTGGAGCATGAGTCAAAAGATCTTTTAAAGTCGAGAAAGCTTTTTCTTGGGCTTCACCCCATTTGAACTTCACTTCCTTTCGTGTAAGACTCGTGAGAGGTACGGCTATACGAGAAAAGTCTTTAATAAATCTCCGGTAATATCCCGTGAGACCCAAGAAACTACAAATTTCGGAAGCATTACGGGGCACTTCCCAATTTTGAATAGCTTCAATTTTAGTAGGATCTACGGATATACCGTCACCAGAAATATCATGGCCGAGAAATTGAACTTGGCGAAGCCAAAATTCACATTTCGAGAATTTAGCATATAGTTTCTCCTTTCGAAGAAGTTCTAATACCGCACGAATATGAATGACATGATCAGCTTCAGACTTGGAATAGATTAGAATATCGTCAATGAATACGATGACAGATTTATCGAGCATTGGGAGGCATACCCGATTCATCATATCCATGAATATAGCAGGAGCATTTGTTAAACCAAACGGCATAACAAGGAATTCATAATGCCCATATCGAGTACGAAAAGCAGTTTTCGGTACATCCTGCTCGTGAACTTTCAACTGATGATAGCCAGATCTTAGATTAATCTTTGAGAAATAGCTAACACCCTGAAGTTGATCGAACAAATCGTCGATGCGAGGTAGTGGGTACTTGTTCTTGATAGTCACCTTATTCAGCTCACGATAATCAATGCACATCCGCATCGATCCATCTTTCTTCTTGACAAACAGTACCAGAGCACCCCAGGGAGAGGTACTCGGTCGAATGAAACCTTTGTCAAGTAGTTCCTGCAGTTGGATCATCATTTCTTTCATCTCAGCTGGCGCAAGACGATAAGGAGTCTTTGCAATCGGAGCAGCACCAGGCGCAAGGTTAATTCGGAATTCTACTTGCCTGTCCGGAGGAAGTCCAGGAAATTCTTCGGGAAAAACATCTGGATATTCTTTAGCAATGGGAACATCATTCACTGTTTTCTTCTCCTCTTTTGAGACATCAACTGTGTAGGCCAGATAGATAGAACACCCTTTCGATATGAATTTACGAGCTTTGAGGAAAGATATTATTTTTAAGGTTCCTTGTTCACCATAGACATAGATAGGATTCTCCCCTTCAATGGGAATACGTACTATCTTTTCATAGCACAAGAGGTCTGCGTGGTTCTTTGACAACCAATCCATGCCGAGAATAAAGTCAAAGTTGGGCAAGGAGATAGGAATTAGATTAGCAAGAAAATTGTAGCCTTCAATTTCTATAACACAATTCCTATAGACTTTATCGGCAAGTAATGATATATTTCCAGCAGTATCTACGTGAAATGGTTGCGCGAGGGAATAGCAAGCAATTTGAAAAGAATGCGCAAATTCATAAGACACAAAAGAATCTGAGGCACCAGAATCAAATAAGATGTGAGCAGGTCTAGAGTTAACAAGAAATGTACCCGTCACAACATTCGGGTCCTCGTGTGCCTCTTCTGTGGTGATCTGGAATGCACGACCCTTAACTTTTGGAACCTCCTCCTTTTTAGTTGGATTACCCCTTGATTGTTGAACAGGAGCTTGACTTTTCGCCGGTTGTTGAACAGAAGCTTGACTCCCCGCCCTTTGACTAGTAAGAGTAGGGCAGAAACGCTTCCTGTGGCCAGTAACACCACATGCAAAGCATGTAACACCTTTCATTGGACATATGGGATTCTTGTGGCCTATTTCTCCACATCCAAAACAGACCACAGATCCTTCCTCTAGTCTGCATTCGCCCGGATGATTCTTTCCACAATTTCAACAAGCTGGCGACTGAAGAGAAAAAGATTGTGACCTGCCGCAGCCACGAAAAGCACTCTGAGATTGTACTTGCTTGCTAGGTTTAGATCGAATGGATTGAGTTGGTGGAATAGGGGAAGCAGGAGCAGTCCTTTCAGTACGTGGATGCTTCGGAACAGTAAGAGTGGCACCACGTAGTTCTAAGTCATGCTTACGTCTTCGAGCATACTCAACGGCTTTATCGAATGACAGCACTTCCCGATTGGCAACGAAATCGTGAATTTCGTGCCGTAGTCCCTCTAAGAATAACTGAATTTTCTCATCTTCAGTTGGAGTATACTTTACAGCAAACCGTGCTTTTTGATTGAACTGAGTTTCATACTCATTCACAGTCATTCCTCCTTGTTTAAGCTCGAGGAATTCCTTCTCCAATCTCCTCCTCATATCTAGAGGACAATACTTCCCTAACAAACGAGTTTTGAACATTGCCCAGGCTAAATTCTCCTGGTCAAACCCGTTTAGAGCTTCATATGTTGCTTCCCACCAGACCAATGCTTCTCCGATGAGCATTGCAGAAGCATAGTTAGCTTTGTCTTCATTATCCACATGAGAGATACGAAACACTTTCTCTGTGTTCTGGATCCAGGTAAGAACAACAATGGGATTAACAACACCAGAAAACTCTGTAGCACCACTACTCTTGAAATCTTTGAACGAGGGACGCTTCACCTCCCCTTTTGAAGATTCTCCAGTGGCTTTCTCTTTTCCTTTATCACCATTCTTTTTGTGTTCTTCGAGAGTCTGTCGAATAACACCGGTAAGTCTACCCAAGAGTCGCTCCTCACGAGGAGATACTGGAGTATTCACTTCCTCAGGTTGAGGACCTCCACCAACCTCAGGGGTATGGCTACTAACCTGTTCAGCCATTGCTCTGCAATATGGAGTAACGTTGTATTTTAGAATATATTAGGGTTTATCCTTACCTAATACTTTTACTTAAATATTTCCTATGGTTTGTATCCCTATACTTACAATGATTAAGTTCATATATTGAACTTCCAATAGTTTAAGTCTAAATACCAATCCGTGGAATTTAGTTCACTTAAACCACTGCTCTGATACCATGATTGAAAGACCCACACTTTCATAGTTGACAATTGTTACTTCGAAACATGCTACGTGCATATTCATAAAAACAATATTTTATATTGATAAAGTGATTACAAACTACTGGATACAAACCAACTATTCCAAAGTGTTATATATTACATAACTCCCCAGGATTCTATAGTTTTATACATATGGGAGTGCAAAATACAATAGTTTCAAACTATTCGAAAATCTTCTATCAATACAATAGTTTCAAACTATTCAAAAATCTTCTACCAGTATATAACTATACTGGATGCTTATCTCCTGCAAATTAGTTAAACATTGAGAGGGGTAAGCGGTGACGTTTAGTGAGTTCAATAATAGATACAATATAACGTTATGCCATATATATACTTCAATATGACAGAGGCAAAGAGGATCAAGGAACAACAAAGGCATAATGCGAAAAGCTTTCCATATCAATCAATGAGACATAACAATTTCCATACTTGATATACAATCAATAAAGTTTCAGCACAAATGGCACAGAAAATACTCAGGAATATCATTTTGCTAGAATATTCAGGCTCTCAGTCTTATCTTAGCATACTGCCGAAGCCAAAGTGATGCCTATGTCATACACTTCATGGTCAACGGTTCATACCAATACCCAAGTGATGCCTATGTCATACACTTCGTGGTCAGAGGTACATCCTTGCTATAAAAATAGCAGAAATAATAACACGAGATGATAACATGGAAAAACACATAGCTGTCTAAATATGACTTCCTTCGTTGAAAACCGGGAGTTTTCTTGAAAACCGGGCCCTGCGAGGGTTGGGCTTCGAAACCGAAAAGATAAATTTTTTGGGCTTCTCGGGAATTTCAGGGCGTGTTTCGGGTGTTGGAATTAATACCGGGGCTTCGGGGAAGTCGGAATGTAAGAAATATAGGCTAAGGGGTGAAATTTGCCAATTTTCTAATCTTTTCTCGGGAGGGTTCGCAGCAACTATATATAGTAGGGAGGTCCGGATCCGAAGCGAAGGGAAGAGGGCAGGTGTCTGCGAGGCTCGGACCAGCTGGCTGCTTCGGCGAGGCTCGGATGCGAGGGTAGGACAGGTGTGCGCTTCGGATTGGTCGAATGACGCGGCTACTTGCTTCGGATCGGGCCAGCATCCTCGGTCGAATCGGGAGACAACACGCGGGTCGGGCACGAGGAACGCATGCGAGAATCACGTGATCGATTTCGGACACCTGTACGACACGCGTCGCTTCTCGGACGCGCCACGCAACAGCTTCGGATACGTGGCCAGCTCAGAGCGAGGGTGACATGGCTGGCACTATTCATGCGAAAATTCTCGAAAATTGTGCCCAATCTTGTAAAATCCATAACTTTCTCATACGAGCTCCGTTTTTTACGTTCTTTATATGCACGCGTAGGGAAAATTATGCTCTACAACTTTCGTTTCGACTTCGTCGGAAAAGTTTGAATTCATTTTTATATTATTATTTTTAACAGACCGGGACTGGTAAATCCGTTAAAAATTCATAACTTCTTCATCCGACGTCCGTTTTCGTCAGACTTTTTACCGTTGTACAGCTAATGACGAGACCTTCGATTCTCATTTAGGTTGTGTCAGCTAAAAAATCACTTGATCTAAAATTCGAGTTTTTAGCTGTCTACTGCTAAGCTGAAACTTAGAAAAATCATAACTTCCTCATACGAAGTCATATTTTGGCGTTATTTTTATCAAAATTCTCGGTTTAACGAATACTACGACTTTCATTTAGATCACTAAGGCTAAAAAGTAGTTTATCAAAAACTCACTTTTTACGTCATACGGCGTCGTGCCGTTTTTGTCGCGGATCTTCGATTGGTCATAACTTCTTCGTTATAACTCGGATTTCGATGAGGTTTTCGCCTAAATGTTTCTAACGAGATTCTTTACAACTTTAAATAATAAAATTTCACTTATTTAAAATTTTATATTTTCGCTAAATTTCACTATTTGGCTTTTAATTGGAATCTCATAAGACTTCCAATAATTTATGAGTGATTCTAAACATAGTTTTACTTCATTTCTCGTGAAAACTATCTGTTAGAACTCAATACTCAATATCACATAATATTTCATAATATTATTTACTTAAAACACGATTTCAAAACGTGTATGTTACAAAAATTTTCAAAAGAAAATCATTTTTATAAAAAAAACGAGCTTTGAGGAAAAGAAAAGAGTTTTGAAAAGAGAAAAGAGCTTTGAAAAAGAAGGAAAGGGGTGTGGTGCATGCAATCAGCCGAGCTCAAGTAAGTTCTCCCAAATTACCCATACAAGTTTATGCTATGCTATGTTTATTAGAACTGCGTGCTAGATTAGGACTAAGGATCTAGGAAGATGCCTTATGTGCCTGCTTTATGTGTATTAGCCTTATGAATTGCATGCTAGTACAGATTCCTGATTAGAGGATAGAACAGCTTGATTGGATTATGTGGTTAGTTTCCCAATGCCCGAATGTTGCTTGCTTTGTGCTATTAGGAGTTCTAGTTATCTCTAATTAACTAGTAAACGAATATGTTAAGTTACATATTGCAAGGAATAAATAATTTCAGAAGGTTAGGTCTAGCCCTATTTCGCAGCTCTCGTTTGAGTCTAACCGTTGTAGGGTAGGACCTCTCGTTCGAAGAATTATCTAGTCTGAGTGATATGTAATGGTATTCACGAGTTAGTTAGGGGAGATAACAGAAACTTCTTATGCAGCTGACGGCAAATAGTGAGTTATAGGATACCTAGGGCAAGCCTAGGATGAGAGTAGTGTTGGGAGCAGTGTTAGTAGCAGTGAAAGGGACTTGGTGTAGTCGAGGCAATTCTTGAGGAAAGTACGGATAAATGTGGAAGGTAGTAGGGGCCCATACTACTGAAAGCATAGGATCTATACTCGATTCAAGAAGGGCTGAGATAAAACCTAGGAACTTGTAGTGCATGTGTGATCCCTCGGTAGTGATGTGTATTATGATGGTTGTTATGGCATGTTTTCAGCATGGTGACGTTGCGTGAGAGACCAGTGGGCGGATCAGGCGCCGGAGAGGGATCATGCTCAGGTTCAGGAGCCGAGCAGCTCGAGGAACGGATGAGGGAGTTTGTTTCAGCTGAGGTTACACGCAGTATTCTAGACCAGATTCCTGTGATCTTTGGTTCGGTCAAGGAGGGTATTTTGGAGTTTCTGAATGAGAAGCTGGGAGTTTTTCGTACTGATATAATGGCCATGATGGGGGCGCGTTCGCTGACTTTCCGAGAGTTTAGAGATTGTGGAGCTCCGGATTACTATTGGGCCAAGGACCCCATTGCTAGCAGCAGGTGGTTGGCCGATGTTGCCAACGCTTTCCGTACGAGCCGATGTCCCGAGGGGGACAAGGTCCGACTTGCCTCCTGTCTTCTGAAGGACAGAGCACGGGATTGGTGGGAGGAGGTTGGTCATGCCATTGGGGATGATGCCGCGTTGGACGCGATGACATGGAGTGACTTCTAGACCAGGTTCAGGGCCGAGTTTGCACCAGTGATTGAGGTGAAACAGTTAGCACGAGAGTTTCAGGATTTGCGGCAGACTACCGAGACAGTGACGGAAATCACCGCCAAGTTCAGGGAGAGGGCTCTTCTTGTTCCGCAGTATGTCGCGGACGAGGAAATGAAGAAGGCCCGATATCACGAGATGCTGAGGATTGACATCAGGGAGTTTGTGAGCAGGTCCAGCTACAAGACGGTGAAGGATATGATTGCTTGGGCCAGGGAGAGGGAGATCGATCTGGAGCACCTCAGGAAGAGGAAGTCGGAGGAGGTTCAGGTAGCTGCAGGTTCAGGCAAGAGACCCAAGGGGTCGGATGTGAGATCTAGGGATTATCAGGGCCTCAGCCGTTGTGGCAAGTGTGGCAGGACACACGAGGGTGCATGCAGGGGTAGTGGTGGTGATTCTGGCTGCTTCAAGTGCGGCCGTACTGGTCATTTTAGCAGAGATTGTACAGGTACCACCACTCAGGGACCATACCTGATATGTTTCCATTGCAGTCAGAGGGGCCACAAGAAGGCCTATTGTCTGAGTTTGCTTCCAGCAGGACAGGTGATGACACCTGCCCCTGCGACCATGAGGATCACTGACGGCCGTCAGGGCCGGGCAGAGACGCCCGCGACAAGGAGCAGGGCATTCCAGTTGGTTACAGAGGAGACGCGACCAGCCCCTGATGTGACAGGTGTGTGTCTTTCCTTTTCCCTATCAGTTTTTGTTTATGATTTTATTGCTATGATACTGCATCGATGTTAGAATGATATATTTCCTACCTATGATAAGTTATATGCCATCTGCATACCATGGAAGTTAGAGTAGTAGTTCAGAGATGTTTCCCTTAGGGCAGGTTCTCAGGATGCGGTCACTACAGCAAGTATGAGTGGGGCTCGAGAGGTGTTACGTTAATCTTCAAGAGTGGTTCAGATTTGGGATTGGTTAGTTTTGGAACACTAGCTGTGTAAGCATTGGTTGTCAGCAGATCGATCATAAGATAGAGAAAAGAGATTGGGAATCCTTTCCAAGCTGAGAGTTGTAGGGATATAGTTGAATCGAAGTGGGGGAGTACTATCCCAGTAGTCAGAAGTTGAGCTAGGAGCGCAACTTAGATGTGTTCGCATCCTTGCTGAGAAGGAAAGCAGCCGAGGTAGCTGTTTGGATAGAGCAGCAGGGAAGTCGGGAGTTTGAGAAACATCCCGACATTGAGTTCATGTATTCGCAGTAGTAGAGGACTGGTTTGGGAAACCAGGTTGATGTTTTCCAAGTAGCACGCGAGAAAATCAGGATGTTAGACTGTGGAACGCTTGTTGTTGGATGTATTCAGGCTGGTAGCCAGCAGTTAGACGGTGAAGGAAAGTGTTGTAAGACTGCGGGATAGCTGTAGCATTCACAGGCAGTTTAGTTAGAGGAGTGTGGGCGGAGGCCCGTATCTCCGAGTTAGCCGGATAGAGGTCGAGGAAGAATAGTTTGTTGAGTTAGGAGGGAGTTGGTCCTGTATAGCCCTAGAAAGGTGAGACCTGTGGGGGAGGCCACTCCGAGATATAGTTTGGGTGAGACCCGTGGGTGAGGCCCGTGTGATTATAGCAACGCAGGTGGGACCTGGTAGAGACCATAGGGTCGAGATACAAGATCGGGGATTCTAGGATCGATAGGGCCATGAGTGGTGGTGTGGATGAAGTAGTTTCGGTAGATGAAGTTTTATGCGGAGGTCGCTGGGAACGACTGAGAGAGTGATCAATGGTTTAGTAACCGGGTGTAATCCGGTATTCCAGATAGAGCACAGATAAGTTAGGACCTGGGAGGTCCCGTTTCCTATGGAAGATAAATAGAGCAGTTTTAGATAGCTGAAGTTTCTTTGGAAGTCGCTGGGAGCGACTGAGAGTTTGAGTTTGGGTTTAGTAACCGGTGGGAGTCCGGTAACCAAGAGGATGGTAGAGAAGTTGGGACAAGGGTTGTCTCGGTTCATCCGGAAGGCGGATGAGAGTCAGCAGGACTTCAGGCAGGAGTAATGATAAGGGATTTTGTGCGTAGAGCAGTGAGCTGATCAGGAGATGCTAAGTCGCTCACGGCGGGATTAAATAAACTCAGAGTAATTGATTTCACTATGTGACGCAAATCTTGTCTAAGTCTTAACCATTGCCGAGAGGGATCTTCTACTCGAAGGATTATCTGATTCACATGATGGGTAGAGCTTTCAGTATTGGAGCAGCGTAAGTGAATCATTCAGTGGGTAATGGTGTGATGGCCGGCACTGGGAGTGGCCGGGATTGCAATTTCAGCAGAGGATTTGTCCTTGATGGAGTTAGGAAACGTTGTTGCTTATGGCAAGTCGCCTTGGGAAGGCTAATGACAGCGCAGGAAAAAGTGTGAACCCCTTGTATGTCAAGTGTAAGTGCTCGGGAAGTACCGGTAGGGTTACCGGTTGAGTAAGAGTGTTGTACTCGAGGGAAGTAATGATCAGATTATTCTGAAGGTGATATTTACAAGGATTGGGCCGAGCAGGCAAGGTATGCGACGATTAGAAACGTCGTGGGAGGTTGCGGATTTGTTAACCAGAGCGGTCCCCCGAGGATTGGACCGAATGGGCGAAGTGCGTAACTAGTGGCAAAGTTGTAAGCGGATTGTAAGGTAGTCGACAGTGGCGGACTTCGAGGACGAAGTCTAGTTTAAGTGGGGGAGAGTTGTAACACCCTAAATTAAGAAGGTCAAGAAAGGAAAGAAAAAAATCCCAAGTCAAGAGGTCTACTCGTCGAGTCCAGGGAGGAACACGACGAGTAGGAGCGAGTCCCGTGTCGCGGATTAAGTGGCCGACTCGGCGAGTCGGGGGACTGACTCGGCGAGTCGGGGGACTGACTCGGCGAGTCGGGGGACTGACTCGGCGAGTCTGGCCTGGGTTGGGAAACCCTAATTTCGGGACTTGGTGCCCTATTTAAGCATCATATTCTCATTCCCTCAGCCTCCTTGATGCTCTCTCAAGTCCAGAACGAAACCCTAGTGCCATCCATGAGTTTGTGAGCTATTGTGAGCATTTTTGAGTGTTGTGAAGCTTGAAGAAGAAGGTGAAGCCTTGGGGATACAAGAAGAGACTAGTAGATCAGGAAACCTCTTGCATTCTCCTCCATTTTCTGGTAAGAAAGCTTCCACCTTGATCATTATGCAAGTATATCTCTTCTTTGTCACTTTTGGGGGTTTTTGGTCCAAGAACCCTAACATGAGAGGAATGGACGTCCCAAGGGCTTGTGTTTTCAGATCTAGCACCACTAAGGGCTGTTATGGCATAAAGGTGCAAGCTTTATGCCATTAGAACTCCCCATGCAAGGTTTGAGAGGTTGTTATGGCCTTTTGAGAAAAAAGAGCCATGCATGGATGTAAAGGCAGTAGCTTTGCGTGTTATTTCGACCCTAGAAGGTTAGATTTGGGTCTTGGATGCCTTGTGCTCGACTGGAATTGTCTGAATAGATATGGACAAAACCCTTCTGCTAGCAAGTATGAGTTGAGTTAGTAAGGAACTCAGCTAGTTTGGGTTTATAGTGGACCTGAAGATCATTGTACTCGACGAGTTCAAGGATGAACTCGGCGAGTCCAAGGAAATCTCCCAACCCATGAAGACGGACTCGACGAGTTGTTCATAGAACTCGGCGAGTCATAGACTGGACACATTCATCTGATGAAGATGAACTCGACGAGTTTAAGGATGAACTCTGCGAGTCGGTTGAAGATGGTCCCGACGTTACGGTTGAAGGTGAACTCGTCGAGTTCTTGCTAGACTCGACGAGTAGAGTCGGGGGTTGTATCATTTTGAAGGAATAGGGACTCGACGAGTTGGTTGACCAACTTGGCGAATCAGGTCAACTGGATGATGACTTTGACCAAGTTTGACCTAGTTTGACTTCTAAGGGCATTGTAGTCTAAGTGATGTTTGGTATTGGTAGTTCGGGAAGCCGAAGGGTCAGCAGTTCGGGAATTTGCCAGTCAGCAGCTAGAGGAGTATCAGCAGGGTTCAACAGTGCGAGGTGAGTCTCCTCACTGTGTGAATGGGTCTACGGCCACAATGCCGACCCATGTAGTTATGAATAGGAAGACCCGGGGGTTAGCCCTAGGCACTGTATGCTAGTATGATATTCCGGACCAAGGTCCGATGTCGGGCGGGTGCCGAAGGAATGTTTGCATGTTAGATTATACTTGTTGTCTGTGTGATACTTGTATGTGCCTGGTAGGGAGGTGAGTCTGGGCGAGGTCCCGCATCTCACCATTAGCAGAGTATGGACGGGGTTCCGTATCTCATTAGTAGCAGAGCAGGGGCGAGGCCCGAGTTAAGAGGGAGGTGAGTGTGGGCGGGGGCCCGTATCTCACTATCAGCATAAGTGTGGACGGGGTTCCATGACTCATCAGTAGCAGGACAGGGGCGAGGCCCAAGTTAGGTGAGGCCTTAGATCAGGAGTATAATAGAGTATGTTTAGCTTATTTGTTATGTGCTTTCTTATATGTTGTATATGCTTAGCGGGTGGGGCCCAGAGACAGGCGGGGCATAAGAGAAATAGATCTGTTCACCGAGCGGGGCTCGAAGTCAGGCGGGGCTTGGGGTCCGGCGGGGCTTGATGCCGGATTCGTCCGGAGCCCGGCGGGGCCCGATGTAGCGGGCGAGGCCCAGTGGTTGCAGTATGTAATTATGTATGTGGTATGTGGTAGGTTGGGGAACTCACTAAGCTTCGTGCTTACGGTTTTTCAGTTTTGGTTTCAGGTACTTCTAGTAGCGGAGGGAAGAGCTCAGGGTGATCACATGGCACACACCATAGTTTGTTTAGCCTGGGATGTTTTACTCTGATAAAAAGAATATGTTTTGAGATTATACTATGATTTGATATAACAGTTTTTGTTTATGAATGAAATGGTGGATAATTATGGCTTTCACTAATGATTTAAAATCAAATTTTCGGACCGTATTTTAGGGATGTTACACATAACCATAAAAACCGTAAGAATAAAGCTTAGTGAGTTTCCCGAAAATACCATATACGAACATACAAATTAATACTATGGGCCAAATCATAGTCTTACATATAATTCTTGCCGAGGGCCAAATCCCAGTCTTCCATACACTTGAAGGGGCCAATTCATGGTCTTTCATGCAGCTGCCATGGGCCTAATCCTGGTCTTTCATACAACTGCCAGGGGTCAGATCCTGGTCTATCATGTAGGTGCCAGGGGCGACATCCTGGTCTTTCATATAATTGCTAGGGGACAAACCCTGGTCTTTCATACACATATCACACAAATAATCCATATCCTATAATACAAATAATGGGCCGACCTTGGTGCCTTCGACCCATTGATACAGTGAGAAAACTCACCTCAGCTGCTGAGCCGCTTAGATGAATCCCTTCCTGCTGGTCTGTCAAATCCCCATGCTATCAGCATTAAATAATAACAAATAAATGATTGGTTCGCAAGCCATAGCTAAAAACTAATTTCGACTAACCAATACTCAAGGTAAAAGTCCATTTTACCCTTCCCTCCCTTGGCCCAAAATTCGAAGCCCAAACCAAAATCAACAAAACCCAATATGGCCCATTATCCAAATTGGTCACAAAACCCATCATGGGCCTAATCTGAGAGGACCAATGTCCTAAAAGGCCCAAAATATCCATTGGTCAATGCAGGTCAAAGTTCTAGATAATGGTCAAAGGTCCGAGAGTCAACAATTCAAAAAAGCCCAATAGATTGATTACGTACCGCATACTAAGTTGGTACGCCCAACGTACACCTGGTTGACTCAGTACGCTCTGCGTACCAAGATGTACGCCCCGCGTACGATGCATGATCCTAACTCATCGAGAAAAGGTCTTAAACCCTTAAGCCAAAACGTCCAATGCTCAGAACTAGTTCCAAATCACGACT
Source organism: Lactuca virosa (assembly GCF_052849685.1). NCBI lineage: Eukaryota > Viridiplantae > Streptophyta > Magnoliopsida > Asterales > Asteraceae > Lactuca > Lactuca virosa. Next base: position 268,738,370 of record NC_136434.1, read on the forward strand.
CAACCCATAAAGTTGTTAACTTTGAGCTTTTACATGGCTCAATGGGTCCCAAATCCAAGCCCTGGCTCCATAACTTCATCCAAAGATTTAAATACACATGCATGGGTAGAAATCAACCATCAAGATTGCATTTATATGCATTTGGGACCCCTAAAACGTCCAGATCTAGGGACCAAACTCATGGAGCAAACTCATTCACATAAACACAATCCAAAGAGGCCAAAATGTGCCATTAACCACCCCAAAATAGATCTACCCCAAAGATATGTCAAGATAAGAGCTTTTTACCTTCAATAGGGTGCAAAAGATGAGTAACTTTTGGATCTCCAAGCTCCACTCAAGTGATGATTCCTTCAACAACCTACAATCTCTTCAAAAAGCTCAAGAACACACCAAACTTCCTCACAAGAGCTTAAGAACTCAAAAATGGTGGCTAGGGGTCGATATTAGGGTTTAGGGGATATAGAGGCTGATAAGAGGCAAAGCCCCAAGAATATAATGAGCTTTTATATCGGTTAGACCTTAAAACTTAGGGTTTCAAGCTGAACGGAGTACGCCCCGCGTACCCTTGATTACGCCCGTCGTACTTAGATGCCACCCGTGATCATTACAACCTCTATGCGTTGCGTACTCGATGAGTATGCCCCGCGTACTTGACTAAGCTCCAAAATGCTTCAACTTCAATCGGCCAATACTCCTTCCTTTTGAGCCAGATTTCAGCGATCCTTATGTCCACGGAAAGGTAACAAGAAGCTCTACACTTCTGTCAACTCATCCTTTCCTTAAAACTTCCCGAGCTAATTCTAAAATTCATAGAAAGCCACTTTACCGATATACCCCTTAGCTCTTAAAACACAAACCGAACTCCTAGATCATCTAACTTAGCTTACCCACACCCAATGGGTCGAAATCCCTCTTTCCCAAAGGCCTTAAGGCTTATGACAACCGATGTTCGGGTCACGGTGTAACACCTGAAATATTGAGGAGAATTGTTGGGAGTAAATCCCCTTTTAGGGTTGGACACGGTGTGTTGGAGGAACCAACATGACGTGTCTAGATTTGAAGAAACGCGAAGATTAATGGACCAACACGGCATGTTGTCGTATCTTAACACGGCGTGTTGGCAGCTGGGAAGGAAACCCTAATTTTAGGGTGTTGCGTCATATTTAAGGGCCTTAAGTCCTCATGGATGGCCTCCTCACCAGCCTCCATTGCCACTCAAACCCTAATTTGTCCCTTAAGCTTTCTTGGTGGTGTTCTTGAGCCTTGAGTGGATTCTTGTGGTTATTTTGCTCATTTCTAAAGGAAGCTTTGAAGATTGAAGGTGCTTAGCTTGGAAGGAAGATCATAGATCTAGAATCTCTCCACTTCTTGCAGTCTCTTTGAGGTATCATGTTTACATCTTGAGTTTTGTTTGATTAGATCTCTTCATGGCTAGTTTATTATGATTTTGGTCTCCTTTTTGGGTCCATGGATGAGTTGGGTTGTTTAAGGGATTGTTCTTTCAGATCTCAGTGTGTTTCGGTATCCTTGAGCATAAAGGTGTAAGCTTTATGTGAAGAATGGTGTCATGCATGCTTTAATCCCTCTGTTAAGTTCCTTTTTAGATTAAGAGCTTAATTTAGTCATGTATGGACGTAAAGTTGGCAACTTTAAGTGATAATCAAGCTCAAGGAGGTCATATCTATGTTTTGGGGCCATGCCTTTATGGATTAAGTGCTTAATGGTTGAGCTGTTGAATCTCAGGAAAACACGGCGTGTTTGCAAGCCAACACGCCATGTTAGCTAGGGATTCCCCGATTATCTGGATGATGGAAGAACACGGAGTGTCCAAGGGGCAACACGACGTGTTTGGTTAACATGGGCTGTTGACTTTGACTTTGACCAGGAGTCTAATCAGGGTGACCATGAGTTATGTTGGGCTATGTTTGGGCATTAGGGCAAGGCCTATGTAAGGGGTTTGGGCACAATTTGGAAAATTGAGCCAAGTATGGGCCTTGAGTGATTAATTGGTTTTGGGCCTTTTAGATTTCGAGTTTGGGCCTCAGTCTTGGACCAAGCAAGGTTAGGGGTAAAATGGTATTTTTACCTCAAGTATGGATTGATGGATTATGGATTGGAACCTAATTATTAATTGGGTGTTGTTTTGATGTTGACAGTTTGGGGATCTGTCAGCCAACAACCAGGGATCGTCTGTGTGATTCGGCAGTGCGAGGTGAGTCTCATCACTGGGTTTACCAGGTCGAAGGCACCAATGTCGGCCCATGGTTTTTATGCTAGAATGCTAGATATCTGCGTAACTCTTTCCTGCGTTGTGGAATGGTATGCTTACCAGGCAAGGCCCGATGCCAGGCAGGGCCTGAAGAGTATAGTGTATGCTGGTTATGAGTATCTGTTTTATGCTTACCGGGCGAGGCACGATGCCGAGTGAGGCTCGATGATTGTATGGTATGTTGTAGTCTTTGTGATTATTACATGTGTTAGTAAGGTTATATGTTTATATGATTATAGGGTTATATCATGATACAAGTATCGAGTGTGGCTCAATGACAGGCGGGGCCTGGTAATTGACAGATCTGTAATCCGAGCGGGGCTCGATGCTGGACAAGGCCCGAGGACGGGCGGGGCCCGAGGATAAGTGGGACTCGAGACCGGGTGAGGCCTAATGGAGGGCGGGGGCCCAGTATGTGATTTATTATGTATGGTATGAGGTATCTTGGGGAACTCACTAAGGTTTGTGCTTACGGTTTTCAGTTTATGTTTTAGGTACTTTGGTTTTCAAATGGAAGAGCTCAGGATGATTGTAGAGCACACACCACATGTTTTCGCATTCTGTTATTTACTCTGATTCAATGATGTTTTGCTAACTCTTGATTATCTTGGTTTTATGGAAATACTATATATTAATGATTTATTAATCTAAAAACATAAATTTTATGTCATTATTTTTGGGACGTTGCAAGTTGGTATCAGAGCCTTGGTTTGAGGGATTTGGGTACACTCTCGGGTGTGTCTAAACTCAAACCGAGGATTTGGTAAGGTTTTTCAAAAAGAAATATATTTTATTAAGAAACGGTTTTCTGAAATAAGAAAAGGGTGTGGTGCATGCAATCTCAATAAAGTTTCCCAGAATACCCATACATGTTATTTAATATGTTTTGATCTATGAATCTGTGAATCGCATGCTAGTTAGGGTTAAGGATCTGCTCAGTTTTTGCATGATAGAATGCTAGGAGATATTCCTTGTTTTGCTATTGTATGAGCTTGTAGACTTGCATGCTAGTTCTGATTAGGCAGTGATAGGTTGCCCTGATATGTGATGCCTGATAGTCTAGGAACCATGGGATGCTGGATTGGGCTTGATTTGGATACGTAGGCAGTCAGTAGTGGGAGTGGGAGCTCCTTGTATGAGTTGTAGTATGTGGGATTGGAATGTACTGCACGAATGTTGCTTGCTTTGTGATTTATGGAACCCTTAAGTGATGGGAGTTAGATACTAAGTGAATATGTCAAGTCACATGTGACAAAGGTTGGATAATCTCAGAGTGATGGATTTGACCCTATTGCGCAACTCTTGTCTTAGTCCAACCGTTGTAGGGATGAGTCTGTTACTCGAAGGATTATCTAAGCTTTGTTGTACGTGATTGTATTCATGAGGTGGGTGACTGGAATTATGAGGAGTTCTTCAGCAGCTGTTGGTAGGGTGAGGTCAGGAACCTAGGAAAGCCTAGGGGTTGCTTCAGTGGGTTTTGTTGCACAGGCTAGCAAGGGTTGGTGTATGGATTTGAGGAGGTGACTTAGAGGATTCGGTAGGATTCTTGAGGAAAGTATGGATAGGTGTGGAAGGTAGTATTGGTCCCGTACTACTGAAAGCACATGATCCATACTCGAATCAGGGAGAGTACTGGAGAATCTAGGAAGCATGTGGGATGAGGATTCTTGGGTATATTCGGATCTTTTTCATGTTGTTTCGGTATGGTGTTGAGCACTCAGGAGTAGGGTTCAGATTCTGGTTCCAGCTCAGGAGCAGGTACTGAGCTGATCGATGCATGGACGCATGAGTTCATCTCATCAGAGATTACTCGCGGTATTTTGGAATGGACCTTGGTGGTCTTTTATTCAGTCAAGGAATGGATTTTGGAGCTCTTGGATGGTCACCCCGGGGCCTTTCAGCCCGAGGTTGTATTAGGGCAGTTGGGGGATTGTCCGGAGCCCAAAGCTTGTGGACCTCTAGAATCCTTCAGGAAGGAGGATCCTATTGTTAGTTCTTGTCATTTGGTGAAGGGTCTAGTTAATGGTTTGGGCTAGGCTATTTAATGTATAGGTCTTATTGAGTCATTAGCATGTAATTGATGTGTTGTTGGTGAGTTTACGTCTAGAGTATGTTTACGGCCGTAAACAGGTTTACGGCCGTAAACCTGTTTACGGCCAAGTCTTTTCTCCCTATATATAGGATGTGTCTGAGTTTGTCATTGGTTGTTGATGATCCACTAAGTTTACGGTCATTGTGTGTCCAAGTTGTACTAGACGTTTTTTCTGATATAAACGTGTGGAAGCTTTGGTTTAATCTTCTTCTACTCCATTCTTATATTGTTTAATTGTTAGATTGCTTTATCACTGGTTAAGATCCTGTTTCTAGGACCTTACAATTGGTATCAGAGCAAATTTGGTGTCAAACCATCTCACAATCACATTTCCGGTCAAAGGAGTCCAGGTTCATCACTGCTCAAGGCTTGAATTGGTGTTTTCGTGGCAAAAGAGAATCAGATCTGCTTAAAACTCGAGTTTTCATCAAGAATTCTGAATTTACGGTCAAGAGTTTACGGCCATAAACTCCTATTTACGGCCACAAACTATCATTAAACTTCCATTATTGACCGTAAACTGAGCAACTTTAGCAACCGTAAACAAGCAACCTTCAGTAACCGAAATCTCAGCTGTGAATCTCAACCGTAAACTTCAACCGTAAACTCCAACCGTAAACCTCAACCGTAAACGTTGACCGGAAACTCCAACCGAAAACCTGACCGTAAACTCCTGTTTACGGTCGTAATCGTGTGACCGCAAACTGTTTGTTTGACATTTTAGTTTATTTTCAAGTCATTTTCAATTAAAAATTTTAAAAAAAAGGGAGAAAGAAAAACAAAAAAAAATGGATTCTCAAAGCCAAACACTTCATCATGAATTGGATTCTATCATGGGAACAACCACCCGCATTCCACGATTATTGTCTGCAGAAGGGTTCCCGGAATGGAAATACCGGATCGAGAAATACATCAAAATGAAAGATTTTAAGATTTGGCGAAGCATTCTCAAAGGACCAGTCAGAGTCACTACTAATCTTCCGAATGGACAAATAATTGACAAATTGTATGCTGATTACACTGATGAAGATTTCGAAAAGGTTGAAGAACATGAAAGGGCATTGGCTACTTTGACTATGGCTTTATCTCCCGATATTGCTCAAGGATTCAGAGAATACACTTCAGCCAAAGCACCGTGGGAAGCTTTAATTAAGGTCTACGAGGGAAATGAAGATATGAAAGAGAGCCGTCAGGATATGTTAAGACAGAAGTTCAATATGTTCAATTATGTCCCTGGAGAAACCCTGGAAGCTCAGTTGCAACGATTTACTGCACTCACTACTGAGATGAGTATAGCTGGGATTTACTTGACTAAGTCTGAGATAAACAAAAAGTTGCTGAATTCACTTCCGAAGACGTGGGATATGAATGTGGCTGTCATCAAGAAGACAAAAGATCTCAATCGTCTCAGTCTTGCTGAAACAATGGCAATCATCAAAGCCTGTGATCTTGATGATAAACAACGCGAGATTAATCATGTGAACTCCTACTCGACTGCAAATCTTGGGATTTCTTCAAATAATGCTTTTTCAACTTTTACCTCCTCTCCAAGTCAAGCTTTTGATGTTCAACAACCTCAGAATCAAACCGTTATTACTCCATCAGTTGCAGCATTTGTTGCTTCTTCATCTATATCTCACCCACAAAGTCAGTCTTTCGTTGTTCCACAAGCTGCTTCCTCCTCCAAGGCATCAATTATGGTTTCTGCTCCCAATTCCAAAGAAAACTTAGCTCTTGCCACTGGACTTGTAAATTGCTACAATGATTTTGTAGCTGGAGAGCTTCCACCTCAACTCTCATTTGCTGATCTGGATCAAATTCATCCAGAGGATGTGGAAGAAATGGATATTACTTGGCAGATAGCAATGGCAGTGTTGAGGGCAAATCAATTTGCTAAGAAGACGGGAAAGAATAATTGGGGAATGAATGCAGATAAGAAGGTAGGGTTTAACAAGGGAAAGTTGCGTTGTTACAATTGTCACGAGCCGGGTCATTTTTCTCGTGAGTGTCCTAAAACAGACAGAAGGGTCAGTAGTGATCGAACAATGGTTTCAGTGGGAAATGGTCGTGGAAGTGCTACTGTTAACAGTGAGACTGCTAATTTGGCAGTGGTTGCTCAGTCCTTTGACTGGGAGGACCAGATTCAGGCACTGAATATTTGAGGACCTGAAAATGCTCATTTGGCTCAAATCAATGATACTCTTGTGGAAGAAGCTGAAGTTGATCCTGAAGAAGGGATGATGGAGTTGCATTTTGCCTTTATGGTATCTTCTACTTCAGAACCTGAAAAGAAAGAGGTAAGTCAGTCTTCTTGTTCTCAAACATGCATAGATAATGTTAAAAATCTTCCTGAGCATATAGAATTATTACGTAGAGAGAACGAGGACTTGAAATATGAAAGGTATCAACTTAGGAAAGGACAGAAACCCCTGAAGGCTGAATTAGAAGCAAAAACCAAAGACTTTAGAAAACTTCAGGAAGAGTATAACAATAACAGTGCGAGTTATAGATATGTGACTGAACAACTTGCTGAGGTAACTGCTGAGCTTGACACATTGAAAAACAAATTTGAAAATGCATATTTTACTTTTAGAAAATTTGATGTGTCAAGTGAAGTAGTTGCATCCATGATAGAACATAATTTGCAATTCAAAGAGAATCAACAAAAGGGTTTAGGAGATGACAAAGTGCCTCCTCCTTATTATCATAATTATCAGTTCAAGCCGTTGACTAAAGAAGAGATGGACAGAGAACCATTTCTTAAATATGGATTTGTGTCAGGAGGTATTATTAATGTTGAAAATACTAATGTTTCTACTTCCCATGCAGATCAATCTTTAAGTCAATCAAAGCAAGAAGCTGAAGGATGTGTTTCTGAAAATAAAAAAGTTTCTGAATTTTTTGTTTCTGTTTCAAATAATAACTCTTTTGTTTCTGATGTTAAAATCAATGATACATCTTGTGATACTTCTGCATCGGATCATGTTAATTTAAATTTTTTTTGACATATTTGATGATTTGTTTGATAATCCTGATGTTCCTGTTTCAAGCACATCCACTTCACCAATCACACAACCAGATTCACCCTCACCTATCACACAATCTGATTCTTGCACATGTTCTTGTGGAAAACGTAAGGGTGTCAGTAAAGAAAGTAAATAAGACAAAGGCAGTACCAGTTACAATAATAATAAGCATATTTGTTTTAACTGTGGTACTGCCGGTCACATTGCTAGGAATTGTCCTAATAGGGCATTTGTGCATTTTTCGTCTCAAAGAGGAGAGAACGAGTCTCGAGGAAGGTCTTTAACTAGAAATTCCTCGAGATCTCGCCCTTGAGATGATGATTGGAAGGCTAATCAAAATAAGAAAAGGGCAGTTTTTCAAAAGAACAAACAAGTTTTCAATAATAAAATCACAAATAGTTTGCCAAAATCGAACAAAGCTAAGCCGAGGTCGGTTTCGTCAAAGAGCAGATCTGGATCTTCACCCACTTCTGGTAGAAAATCCAAGTGCTCTAAGCAAACAGAAAAGAAAAATGTTTCAAAAACACCCGTGATTTTTCAAAAACCTAAATACCAGTGGGTGCCCAAATTAACTTCCAACCAATCTTCGTCATCCTCTGAAAGTATTTTAAATGATGATTCAAAATCAAAAGGTTCAAAATATAAATCTGCGATCGTAGAGGGTCAAACCAGGAAAGTAATGACCTGGGTTCCCAAATCTTAATGATCCCGCTCATTTTGCAGGGACAGTTGTGGAGGAATATCGTCAGACCTTGGTATGTCAACAGCGGGTATTCCCGACATATGACAGGAGACATCTCCCAATTGAACGACATTCAAACTTTTAATGGGGGATTCGTTTCCTTTGCTGGAGGAGAACGCGGAAAAATCACTCAGAGAGGAACTGTGACAAACGGAGTGCTGAGTTTCGAGAACGTCAACTATGCTCCCGAGTTAAAGCACATCTTGTTGAGCGTCTCTCAGATTTGCGACAAGGGATATTCAACACATTTTACTGATAAAGAATGTCTGATTTTAAAGTCAGGCATTGTCATCCCGGATGAGTGGATTCTTGTTAAATAAAAGCGGGATGGAAATGCATACATCATCGACATGAATAGCAACATTCCTGAGCAAGTCACCTGCCTCTTTTCAAAAGTCTCGAAACAAAATGCTATGTTGTGGCACCGACGACTCGGTCATGCGAACGCTAAGAATCTGAATCGTCTTGCTAAAAATGAAATGGTGCGTGGCCTGCCTGTCAGAGACTTCATAACATTTGAAAAGTGTGTGTTATGTGCCCAAGGAAAGCATCATAGAAAACCACACCTGCCAAAACAGGTCAATTCAATCAGCCAGATGCTCCAATTATTGCACATGGACTTATTTGGTCCGATCATTGTCCTAAACATCAACAGGAATTCATACTGTCTAGTTGTGATCGATGACTTCTCGCGTTTCACGTGGGTTTTATTCTTCTCCAACAAAGCTGGGGTATCTGATCTGATCAAGAAGTTTATCGTAATGATAGAGAACCAAACCAATAACCGGGTGAAGGCGCTTCGAACTGATAATGGAACAGAATTCAAGAATGCGGTTCTTGATTACTTTTGCGCAGAAAAGGGTATCATGCATCAATATAGTTCAGTTCGCACACCTCAACAAAACGGTGTTGCTGAACGGAGGAATCGAACGCTGCAAGGACGATGCTGTGTGACTCCAAATTACCTGTTTTCTTTTGGGATGAGGCGATCAACACAGCATGTTATGTTCAGAATCGTGTTTTGATCAACAAAGCCCAGATGAAGACTCCGTACGAAATTCTATATGGTCACAAGCCATCTGTCAGTCATTTCCGTGTATTTGGCTGCCCTTGTACCCTTCTTCACATGGAGTCCAACCCGAAGTTCAATGCCAAAGTTGATGGCTGCTATTTTTTGGGGTATGCTACTCGCGCTGCGTACAGGGTCTACAACAAAAGAACAAAGCAAATTGTAGAACCCTTCGATGTGCGCTGGTTGGAGGAGAATGAAACGGATGCTAGAGTGGGTCCAGATTGGCTGTTTGATTACACATCTTTGTTCAAATCGTTCAATGTGTGTTCAGATAGTTTATCTGGTTCTACTTCTGGTTCGAAGACTGTACCTGAAGATGAAGACGAAGAAGTTGTTTAAAGAACCGCCGATAGTGTCTTCTGCAATTCCTACGGTGGATTCATCTGTTCCAATTATTTGTCCAGAATCTCCAAGTCATCAACAAGCTCCAGATGCTGATGCCACTCCTCTTACTCCTAATGAAAGAGAGTTCATGTCCTGAGATGCTTCCGCTGTCACTCAAACTTTTATGGAACTTCTTTTTCCTGAGCAAATTGCAAATGAGTTTGTGGCAGATCCTACTAATGAGACAGGTTCGTCTGAAGTGGATCATTCGGCAAATGATGGAATTATCAACATTCACAATCTTCATGTTTCACTCAATGACATCAGCCAGGAGATACCTTCCCGTATTCAACGCGATCATCTGATCGATAATGTCATTGGCCAGCTGGATGATGGTGTTAGAACAAGAAGCCAGAATGGAGATGTTAATACATGTCTTTATTCTTGCTTTATCTCTCAAATAGAGCCAAAGAACGTTGAAATGGCTTTGAATGAGCCCAACTGGGTAGATTCTATGCACGAAGAGTTAAATCAATTTGAAAAACTCGGGGTTTGGACACTGGTTGAACTTCCTAAGGGCAAAAAGTCTCTTGACACACGCTGGGTATACCGCAATAAGCAGGATGATTCCGGAGTCATAGTGCGCAATAAGGCGAGATTGGTGGTTCGTGGGTTTAGACAGATCGAGGGTCTTGACTACACCGAGGTTTATGCTCCGGTGGCTCGCTTGGAGGCTATCTGTATCTTCCTTGCATACGCTTCCTACATGAACTTCACTGTTTATCAGATGGATGTCAAGACAGCTTTCTTCTATGGCAAGCTGAAGGAAGAAATCTACGTTGATCAACCCCCTGGTTTTACTAACTCGAAGTTTCCCAATCATGTCTACAAGTTGGACAAGGCATTGTATGGGTTACATCAAGCTCCTCGAGCGTGGTATGCAACTCTCACAAAGCACTTGCTCGAACATGGATATTCTCGCGGCACTATTGATCAAAATTTATTCATCAAGCATGTGGGTAATGATCAGATTCTAGTTCAGATCTATGTTGACGACATTATCTTCGGGTCTACAAGTCCACAGCTTTGCAAAGAGTTCGAAGAAGTGATGAAAAAGAGGTTCGAGATGAGCTCGCTAGGCGAAATGACCATGTTTTTGGGGCTTCAGGTCCAACAACGATCAACCGGAATCCTGCTCCATCAAGAAAAGTATGTGGAGGATATACTTAAGAAGTTCAGGTTTCAAGACGCAAAACCTGCTTTGATGCCAATGGCCGAGAAACCCGTACTGACTCCAGATACGGATGGCGAATCCGTAGATCAAACTCACTACAGATCGATGATCGGTTCGTTGATGTATCTAACTGCAAGCCGACCAGACATCAGGCTAATCCTAAACTTTCACATCTTATTGTTGTCAAAAGAATTTTTCGGTCCATCAAAGGTAGCCCAAAATTGGGTCTTTGGTATCCGAAAAATTCTGAATTTGATTTATATGCATTTGCTGACAGTAATTATAGAGGCTGTGAGCTTGACAGGAAATCTACATCCGGAGGGTGTCAATTCCTTGGTGACCGGCTAGTGTCTTGGCAGTGCAAGAAATAGTACACCGTCTCAACCTCAACAGTAGAAGCGGAATATGTTGCTGCCTCTGCTTGTTGCTCTCAAGTTATATGGATCCAACATCAGCTATTGGATTACAGTTTGAATTATTTAGAAACCCCTATGTTTTGTGATAATGAGGCTGCAATTCAGATTGCTAAAAATCCAGTCCAACATTCAAAAACCAAGCACATCGACATCAAATTCACTTCATCAGAGATTGTTATGAGCGTTCGCTCATTCGGCTGGAACAGGTTCCTACTGCTAATAATGTAGCGGATTTGTTCACAAAGCCGTTTAACAAAGCTCGATTCGATGTGCTTGTGAGCTATTTGAAAATGTTACGTTTTGAGGACTAATTTTTGCTTTAGGTTAGTTTAAATTTGCGCATTTTAATTTCATTCTCACCCATTCACAAATTTAGGGGGAGAATTAAACTAAAACCAAACAAAAATTAGAAAATTAAAAATCCAAAAATAGTGTTACTTCTGTTTTAAATTTTTTTTCAGAAAATATTCCAAAAACATTAGAAAATCAAAAAATCAAAAATATGTTGCTGATAGTTTTTGTTTGTAGGTGATGTATTGGGAAGTGATATAATCATGTGATAACAGACAGTCTGAATCTGTGTAAGGTGCCAAAGTCGAATTGTCTAAGCTCTGTGTTCGATGCGCCGGTAGGCACGAATGGTTTTAAAATGGACTTGACTAGGATCAGATGAACTTAAGGAATTTAAAGAATTGACAAATCTTGACGTAGATAGTTCCATTTAGCCTGACAATACGACGCTTGGGTAGGTTGAGCAGAGAGATATACATGGGAATCTGCGGATACATAAAATGATCTGTATCTAGAACTGTGGATTAACTTTTCCTCGATGTGCGGACTTTGTCCTTAATTTCGGTATTGACGGGGCAACTGGGGAATTTCGATAAATTAGGTCTGTAGAAAGTTATTTTCTTTCTTTCTTACTGTCATTCATATGTTACCTCCTCTGTGTGATCGAAAGATCCGACCTGGACTGTAACATATGCAACCCTGTCTCTCTACATCTTCTTTTATGTTATTCTTTCTACCTGTTAGCCATATGCTGTTTCCTTTGCGTGAATAACAATCCGACCTGGTACACAACATATGCAACCTTTTACTTCTAAATCCCTCTAAACTCTAGTTAGTCATATGTTTCACTCTCTGCGTGAATGGAAGAGATCCGACCTAAGTGTACAATATATGCATTCTAAATCTGATTTCTTCCTTAATAATTGTCTGCTCATCTGAAGTAAGGAGTATTCTGGAAGTCCTTGATTATTGGGGTATATCAGGAAGCGGGAAACACATTCTAGTACAACTAAAATTGAACACTTATAGGTTGTCTGTAGATCTCGCTGCTCAATTTAGGTGGACAACAATATTCTTGGTCGTCGTCAGCTGAATGGTCTTTTAGGAAAATTATCTAAGTTCATAGGATCTAATGTCTTGTCACTTATAGTATATCCTAAATTTGTCACAACCTTTCTTGTTTAAGTGGACCACAATACCGGCGATCGACCAGACATGGACATGAAGACAGTAGTATCGATAAGTGGATTAAGGCTGTCTAACAACTTTGATCCCAATGTCACAAAATTATTATTAGTGTTAGAAAGAGGTGAAATTAGTTTAAATTTACTTTTATTTTTGTTTTTATTTTTATTTTTATTTTTTTATTTTACTTTATTTTTATCCTCAAAATGTTTTATTTTCTTTTTGGGTATTGGACTTTATTTTTCTAAGGCTTTATGAGTTGCAGCCCAATTTTTTGGGCAGGGTATATAAGGAATGTGTACAACTGAAAATCTACTTTACCCTTCATTTTCAAGTTCTCGGCCGCAAACTCCTTATTCTCTCTCTCTCTCTCTCTCTAAAAATAATTTCGTGAAATTTTGTGAAATTGATCCGTTAACTTTAAAGGTACACTGATTTCGATCAAGGATATGTTATTTTCACATCAAATCGACGTGTTTTGAGGGCTTAATCGGTGGAAAATCATTATCGGCATTTACGGCCATACGTTTACGGCCAGCCGTTTACGGCCGGGGTTCACAGCCATGAGTTTACGGTCATGCGTTCACGGCCAGCTGTTTACGGCCGGGGTTCACGGCCATGAGTTTACGGCCTTAAACTCCTCCTTGATTGTAAACCCATTTTTGGTCAACTCGATTTTGACTTTTCTATTTTTGGTTCATTTAAAAGCCTATTTAAATTGTAAAATGAGAAAAACATCAATTTTAAATGATTTAATAAATTGTTTTCTCACTTGGCTTGGTTCAGTGCAGATTGAAATGGCAGAACTCAAATTCGCTAACAGTCACAACCTGGCTATTCTCTTGGCTGATCCTTCTGCTACTCACGGAGAATTCAAATCAATGATGCATGGACTGCGAGAATGTTGTCTGTCTACTGCTCTGACTGTTAATCCAGCAATCTATCAAGGCTTGATCAAGGAATTCTGGAGGTCAGCAGATGTGAAGAAAGGAAGTGATAGATATGTTACTGTTGAAGCTACAGTCAAAAATTGCAAAATCATCATCACAGAACAGTTCATCAGGGATGTTCTCAAAATTGATGATCAATCAACCTTCCCCTATGAGATCGAGATCACTCAAGTTGAAGAATTTCTTATCAAAATGGGATATGAAGGTGCTTTCCCTCCAACTTTGAAGAAGTTGCTGCCACCGTTCTGGAGGTTCTTAGCTCATGTCTTTGTGAGCTGCATATCCGGAAGAAAATCTGGCGCAGATGAAATTTCTCTGAGAAACACTAGTGCCATCATCTCTCTGGCTGCGGGACTGAACTACAATTCCTCCAAGTTTATTCTCGATGAACTGATTGCAAAAATCAAAGGAAAGACTAGGGACAAGTTCTTGTTGTACCCTAGGTTTATTTAAGTGTTTATTGATGAACAATTTCCCGAAATGGATAAAGATGGAGAAACCCTCGACATGAAGTCTCTTGGGCCGAACACCGTCGGGTTAATGAAGCAAAACCGAAAGGGAAAAATTACTTTTCAAGGAAAGTATCCCTTAGTGAAGTTTGGCTTGTTTGTTGATTGATGTGAGGCATCTGAATCTCATGTATCATCAGACCGCGTGACCTCTGAAGATGATATCTTTTATGAAGATGATGTTATTCCGGTTTCCCATCACGAAGATGATGAAGCTACACCTGCTGCTATGGTAGCTGAAGAGCATGACTTGCACTCTGTACATGTTGAGAGTGATTACCACGAGAGAATGACAGAGGATGCGATAGAGAAATAAGGAAATGATGCTGATTCTTTTAATGATTTGGATCTTACAGGTTTTGACAAGGATGATATTTCCTTGAATCTTGGAGGCAATGTTAATTTCTTGTCCAATGAAGACCTTGACACGTTTTTTGACACTATCCGTGATGTTGCTCATCCAGCAACGGAGATAAGGGATTCAGAAGACGTTCTTGAAACAACGCCTCCTACTCCAAATCAAATGGCTGACACTTCAACTCCAATGGAGACAACTTCAGGGATTCCTCCCCTTGAGGATGTTATTCCTACTATTGAGCCAACCGTGAGTGAACCGTTGACGACTCAGACCTCCCCGTCTCCATTGAAAAGGAGAAGACTTGATCCGAGACGGGGAGTATTTGTTCCAGAACTATCTCAAGGCCTTCCGACTCAACCAATAACTACTTCTTTTGCTACTTCATCCATGCCATCCCATGAAGAACCAAGCACCTTTTATGAAGTTGTGGTTCATCAGTTCCCCCAGGATCATCTCCCTCCAGGCCTTATCATGAAGTTGTCTCTGAGAGACTTGCTCTACATTTGGTCCAAGAACAAAGCTCAGAGCCTTCCTCCCGAGCTAAAGGAATTTCTATTGAGGAAGGCCACTCAGGAGAAGATAATCCCACCATTCTTGGACTTCAAAAGGAGATTAGCGTGCTTAATAAGAAGAATATTGAGCTTGATATCCGTGTGGCTAATCTTGAAGCTGAAAAGGCCCAACTTAAAATTCATGTTGCAGATCTTGAAGCGGATAAAACTCTGAAATCTCAGCAAATTTTTGATCTGCAAACCCATCTGGGATCCTTAACTGCAAGCTACTTTGATCTGAAGAAGAAACTAGCAGAGGAATTTGGCAACAAGTTCAAGTCATCAGTTCAACAATTCAATGCTGGCCAGTCATCACAAGATCCTCCGGTTGACCCGCCCACTCAAAGAAGAACTCGGATCGTTGATCTATTTTAGACCGAACCAGTTCAAGCACCAAATGTAGTTGCTCTTAAACGTGCAAAAATTGAAGCATCTGACAAGAAAAAGCAATTACTGTTCAAGAAGAGCTCAGTCCAAACCGCTTCTGGAAATCAGCCCACAGTCACCGTCACTGACCTTGAAAGAAAAAAACTTTGACATGAGTACGGTGATAGAACAGGAATTGTCTCGTAAGGGCTTTCATGACGGGCTAAACATGTGGTTAGTGAGACACAAAAGCAAAAACGTGGAGTATTACAAAGACTTCCATGATTTCAGTTCCTGGACTAGGGCTGATCTTTCAGAACTAGCAAGTGCTCCATTCGCAAATCCTTTTGGAGATCCAAAGGCAACTCATTTCAAGCTGTTATTGGAGGACCAAGTTAAGAAGGGATTTTCTGGCATGAAGACTGCTGGGTCTTTCATTAAAAGATTTCCTAATGTACTGGATCCCAAAACAAATAAGCCTTTCCAGACTGTTATGTGGCCGCCAACCAATCAAGTTAGACAAATTCCGGTGCCGCGGACCTTCAGTGATGGATCTCTTGCAAACATGTTTTACTGGGTCTATGATGAAACCACTGCGACTGCTATCATTCAGTTCCAAGATGGCTGCTTTCGCCTGTACGACAAAAGAGACCTACTTCAATTTGGAAAGTGGGATATTCATCATCTGGCTCTTCATCATATCAAGGTAGCTGAAGAGATTTTCGAGTCTGCTGCAAAAGAGTACACTACAATGGTCGTCGAGATTATTGGAAAAGAGATGTGGTGTGGGGCAATGGATGGGGGGGGTCCGATGTGCTTATAATTGAAAAAGACTGAGTCACAGCTAGCCCCAAACCAAGGGGGAGATTGAAGGGTCTAGTTAATGGTTTGGGCTAGGCTATTTAATGTATAGGTCTTATTGAGTCATTAGCATGTAATTGTTGTGTTGTTGGTGAGTTTACGGCCAGAGTATATTTACGGCCGTAAACCTGTTTACGGCCAAGTCTTTTCTCCCTATATATAGGATGTGTCTGAGTCTGTCATTGGTTGTTGATGATCCACTGAGTTTACGGTCATTGTGTGTCCAAGTTGTACTAGACGTTTTTCTGATATAAATGTGTTCAAGCTTTGGTTTAATCTTCTTCTACTCCATTCTTATCTTGTTTGATTGTTAGATTGTTTGATCACTGGTTAAGATCCTATTTCTAGGACCTTACATGTGGGATTTGAGGTGAGTTTTACACCATGTCCCCAGAATGGTCGGGGTAACTCAGGAGGAGGAGGTCATAATTCCTTCTGAGGCTTTTTCGGGTATGTCATCTTCTATTTCCTTCTGGGTTATTATCAGGAATTTGTATTGCATTTGAATTTTGCTTGGGTTCGGGTAAGTAATATCTCAGATTGATTTTCTGCTATTGTCTGGGTTATATTATCAAGGATTGCGATATGCCATTTTTGCATGCCGAAAGTATTCAATGAATCATTAAAGTGTCGTATCTTGTTGAGCGGGTTTCAACATGTTCAGTTGTGGATCTGGGTATTGGTCAGGGTTCAATGGTTTTGTCATCTGTTCTAGTATGATCGGCGGTTGCCTATGGAAGAACTTTTGGGTTTATGTACGGTCGTTGCTAGGAGAGGAGCGGTAGAAGGAAGATAGTGGTGTCAGTTGCATGAGTTGTTTATTCATTGGATGTGTCAGGGGAGTTGTATTTCCGCATGGGTTGTATTTGGTTAGAGTTCACTGGTTCTTTGAGAATGGAAATTGGGGCAAAGATACATCATTTAGAGTAAGGGTTATGGTTTCTAGTCGCCAGCTTAGGAACTCAAGGAATTGGTATGGTATCATGGGAGGTGATTTGGATTATCAGGCTGGTTAAGATCTCAAGAGTATTCTTCAGGATTTCAGGAGTTGGGTGATCTTTGAGATTGGCTAGTAATGGAACGCTAGTATTGGTAAGCGCAGGTCATAATCGGCTTTCTCTATATGAGGTTTGATGGGTTGGGGGAAATCCATCGGATTTGTGGGAAGAGAGAGCTTCATAGAATCTAAGTAGGGGAGAATCGATCGGAATTGCCAGACGTTGGATCATTTGTGGAACTAGGGCAAGTTTCATATCCTGGTCAGTGGGAGACGATCCAAGTGGCTGTTTGGATTGAGGCTGTGTTACTGGGAGTTTAAGAAACTTCCATCAGCTGGCCGGCGTATTCTTGTTATGCATAGTAGGTTTGTGAATGGATCCAGAGTGAGGGTGGTGTTAGAGCCCCGTTGCTTGTCTTGTTGGAAAGACTTTGGGATTGAGATGGTTTGGGTATTTGGTGAAATGAGGGGTGGTAATCATGGTTGGTTGGTAGTGTTGTAAGATTGCGATGGGATCGTAGCATTCACCAGTTGAGGTAGCCTATCAATGAGGTGGTCGCGAGTTTAGAAGAGGATTAGTCGTGCCTTGGACACGACGGACAGGATTGTCGAGGATTATTTCTCTGTTTTAGGTTAAGGACCATTGGGATCCACGACGGAGTCGGGTCTATGTAGCCCTAGATGAGTGGGACTCGTAGGCGAGGCCGCTTCGTGGTATAGTTTGGGTGGAACCCATGGGCGAGGACCGTGTGATTATGGCAAAACAGGTGGGACCTGGTAAGGACCGTTGGGTCAAGGTTTTGAATCTTGAGTTGCAGGTTTGAGTGTGTAGTCAGTATGTGACGCAGAGGGGTTTATAGGCTGGGTAGCCTTGTTATTTGGACTCTTGAAAAACTGGTGGTTGGACCAGGTGCGAGGCTGGCAGTCTCAGTGTTGGGTTGGGAACCTATTACCTTACGGTTTAGGGAGGGGCGTCCTTAATCAGAGGATTTTGGGTGAACTCCAAGTGTAGATCTTTGGGTCTCAGATTATGAGTTGGGTACCGAGTTGTTTCTTAGTGGGAACTTGCGTTGGGAATCGGGGGTGTCTATGTGCAAAGCTTTTTGTTTTGTAGGTTTTGAAATAAGGTATTATTATGCTGAGGGCATCTATGGAAGGGTTTAGGGTAATGAATGGTTTCATTTTTATTGGCAGATCAGGCTCCTGTGCTTTGGTGTGGTGCGATCTGTGTGGGGTCAGGCTAGTATGGGGTTCTGGATTTTCAGATAGATTTCATTGTATGATTGGTCAAGGATTTCTTCAGGGGTTTAGACCAGGGTGGGTTAGTTTGTAAGGCTGTGGGAAGACCACAACATGCATGGAACCAGGAAGTGGTACGTCGTTGGAGGCCGATTGTGATATAAGACTACAGTTGGTCATATAGCATTCACTTTTTGCAATTGATTTGGTGGCGTTAGGTTTGTTGGGCTGTTATGATCGGTTGGAGCCGTAAGTGGCATGATAGCTTGGGAAAGTATTGCCAGATGAGGCCTGCATTCGGAATTCGTGTGGCACGACTGTGTGTATCTTTTGAATCATCAACGGGGAGGGAATCCAGTGTTTCAGTTAGTGACAGTCAAGTTGGGACCAGGGAGGTCTCGGTTGCTTTTGGAAAGTAGTTAGGGGGTATCGGGAGAATTCAATGCGTTGTTAGTGATTTGGGACTCGTGTGTGGAGTCGATTGTCATTCGGAGGATGCGTAGGTCACTTGCAGTTTGGTGTAAATAATCTCAGAGTAGATAATTTGACCCTGTTGCCCTGAGTCTTCTACTCGAAGGATTATCTGAGCCTTCTGTAAAGTATAAGTGTTCCACAACAGTAAATGGTCAGTGATTTTTTCCCCAATGGAAGCATCAAAATAATCTAGGATTGGGAGCGTTTTGTTTGGTTGGGAAGTCAATAAGGTTTTGGCATGATACTGATTCCGGATGGGCGGTCTGTCAGAGAGTCAAACCAATTT
This sequence comes from Lactuca virosa, assembly GCF_052849685.1. NCBI lineage: Eukaryota > Viridiplantae > Streptophyta > Magnoliopsida > Asterales > Asteraceae > Lactuca > Lactuca virosa. The sequence continues at coordinate 268,757,615 of NC_136434.1, forward strand.
GAGACTTCAGAATTCGGGTTTTAAGTAAGGTAGAAATGGTTTTCTGCAAGGGATTAAGGCTTCTTTCATCATCAGATTGGGAGATTTCTGCTAAGGATGGGTTCGGTAGCCTTGGAAACTCCGTTGTATGTTCGGGGTTGTGGTTGCGTTCTTCAGGCTATCTGGCGTGCCTAGGGATGGTAAGGAATGATTTCGAGGATGAAATCTAGTTTAAGTAGGGGAGAGTTGTAACACCCAGAATCTTGAGGAGAATTGTTGGCAGTAAAGCCCCTTTTAGGGTTGGACACGACGTGTTGGAGGAATCAACACAGAGTGTCCAGATTTGAAGAAACGCGAAGATTAATGGACCAACACGGCGTGTTGTCGTATCTTAACACGGCCTGTTGGCAGCTGGGAAGGAAACCCTAATTTTAGGGTGTTGCGTCATATTTAAAGGCCTTAAGTCCTCATGGATGGCCTCCTCACCAGCCTCCATTGCCACTCAAACCCTAATTCATCCCTTAAGCTTTCTTGGTGGTGTTCTTGAGCCTTGAGTGGATTCTTGTGGTTATTTTGCTTATTTCTAAAGGAAGCTTTGAAGATTGAAGGTGCTTAGCTTGGAAGGAAGATCGTAGATCTAAAATCTCTCCACTTCTTGTAGTCCCTTTGAGGTACCAAGTTTGCATCTTGACTTATGTTTGATTAGATCTCTTCATGGCTAGTTTATTATGATTTTGGTCTCCTTTTTGGGTCCATGGATGAGTTGGGCTGTTTAAGGGATTGTTCTTTCAGATCTGAGTTTGTTTTGGTATCCTTGAGCATAAAGGTGCAAGCTTTATGTGAAGAATGGTGTCATTCATGTTTTAAGCCCTCTATTAAGTCCCTTTTTAGCTTAAGAGCTTCATTTAGTCATGTAGGGACGTAAAGTTGGCAACTTTACGTGATAATCCAGCTCAAGGAGGTCAGATCTATGTTTTGGGCCATGCCTTTATGGATTAAGTGCTTAATGGTTGAGCTGTTGAATATCGGGAAAACATGGCGTGTTTGCAAGCCAACACGCCGTGTTGGCTAGGGATTTCCCGATTATCTGGATGATGGAAGAACACGGAGTGTCCAAGGGGTAACACGACGTGTTTGGTTAACATGGGCTGTTGACTTTGACTTTGACTTTGACTTTGACTAGGAGTTTGATCAGGGTGACCATGAGTTATGGTGGGCTATGCTTCGGCATTAGGGTAAGGCCCATGTAAGGGGTCTGGGCCCAATTTGGAAAATTAGGCCAAGTATGGGCCTCGAGTGATTAATTGGTTTTGGGCCTTTTAGATTTCGAGTTTGGGCCTCAGTCTTGGACCAAGCAAGGTTAGGGGTAAAATGGTATTTTTAACTCAAGTATGGATTTATGGATTATGGATTTGGGTGTTGTTTTGATGTTGACAGTTAGTGGATCGTCAACCAGCAACCAGGGATCGTCTGTGTGATTCGGCAGTGTGAGGTGAGTCTCCTCATTGGGTTTAGCGGGTCGAAGACACCAATGTCGGCCCATGGTTTTTATGTTAGAATGCTAGATGTTTGCGTAACTCTTGCGTGCGTTGTGGAATGGTATGCTTACCGGGCAAGGCCCGATGCCAGACATGGCCTGAGGAGTATAGTGTATGCTGGTTATGAGTATCTGTTTTATGCTTACCTGGCGAGGCCCGATGCCGAGCGGGGCTCGATGACTGTTTGGTATGTTGTAGTCTTTGTGATTATTACATGTGTTAGTAAGGTTATATGTTTATATGATTATATGAGTATCGGGCGGGGCCCAATGACAGGCGGGACCTGGTAATTGACAGATCTGTAATCCGAGCGGGGCTCGATGCCGGGCGAGGCTCGAGGACGGGCAGGGCCCGAGGACTAGTGGGACTCGAGACCGGGCGAGGCCCGATGGAGGGCGGGGGCCAGTATGTGATTTATTATATATGGTATGAGGTATCTTGGGGAACTCAGTAAGCTTTGTGCTTACGGTTTTCAGTTTATGTTTCATGTACTTTGGTTTTCAAATGGAAGAGCTCGGGATGATTGTAGAGCACACACCACATGTTTCCGCATTATGTGATTTACTCTTATTCGATGATGTTTTGCTAACTCTCGATTATCTTGGTTTTATGGAAATACTATGTATTAACGATTTATTAATCTAAAAACGTAAATTTTATGTCATTATTTTTGGGATGTTACACACTGCCCCGAATTAGGAAACGATTCTGAACAGGGTGTTACAACAACAACCTCAATATTCTAGGAAATTCACCGATATGTCGTTTCAAGCAAATGGGACGGCATACAAGCGTGGTATTACCTTACTGATGTAATATATATCGAGTTAGCAGTATATGTGAAGTCATTCACATGTCTAAATAATAACAAGCGATTAAAGTTTAAGGCGACATAAGAATCTGCTAGGAAGGATATCGAACACATATTTAGTGTCTTAAGAGACGTTGACAGATACTCGTAGTACTGGCACTATCTATGGAGCTCAGACGAATAAGTAGCCTGATGTGCGTATGTATCATATTGCATAATATGGTTTTAGAAGATGAGGGGAATGCGATTTGCCGCTTCAATGAGCATGATAATTTACCAAATGTCGAAGAATTTGGTATTGGTTCGAAGGCGTACATCACGAACAGATGAGAAGTATACGATCTGGTTGGACACCACAACCTTCACGTTGATTTGGTGGAACACATCGTCAATGCTAAAACAAATCCCGTTGTCGACGATTTTGTTGAAGCCGACTTGTTCGACGATACAGATGACGAATCAGAAATGTTTGAAGGATTCGGACGAGAATTTTGATGATGTGTCGAGCGACGATGATTAGACGTCACATATTAACGATTATGTTTTTTTATTTATTTATTTAAATTTAGTACGTACTAAGTGTGAAACCCGTGTATTACACGGGTTGATTTAAAAAAAGATTAAACATTAAAGTGTAAACAGATAATATTTTTTAATATACAACTTTAAAATAAGAAATGAAGAAAACGCATTTATTGCAATTTAATATCATCTATATGATATTACTTTACATATATAAGTATATGACTTTAATTTTAAAAATTGAAACAAACCAAAAATTGACAAGTGGATAATATTTATTTCAAAAATACCACAAAATGACCAGTGTCAAAACTCATGAAAGATTGACATGTGGCAAAAAAAACTTCATTTATTAAGGAGGATTTTGTGTAATTAATGAAGTATTTTCCTTTTATTATTTTTAATTTATTTCATTTATTCAATTAAAAAAAGAAAAAAAAATGTATTAAAGTATGTCATGACACCGATCGATTATAAGGGAAAAAATTGACATGACAGTACAAAAATATGCTACGTATAATATAGCACCTACCGGCCTAATGATATATACTTATCACATTAAGAATTTTTGTAATTCGTAATGTTTATACACCCATACATTTTTCATAAGATTATGACGAGAGCGGAGATGCATGTATATAGTTTTTTTTTTTTTTTTTTTTTTAGTACTTAGACGGGCCCTTTTTTTTTTTAGAAGGGCGAGTTAGTATATGTCTGTGATAGAACCCATGACCACCTTGTTAGTAACTCATTGTTAGACACCTTGTTAGCCAAGTGGGCTAGCCCTAATGTATCATGAAGTTCTCCGAAGCAATAAGACCTGTTACATAAAGTTTTTATAATCTTTAATTCATTTTCTGTAAAAGTCTTTAATTCATTTTCCAAAGAGAAGGTTAATATGATATTTGGCGGGTTTTTTTTTTATTATTTTTTTTATTTTTATTTTTTATAATCAATTATGTTGTAGCTTAATAATGAATTGATCGTCAAATAACAATTTTTTAAGAGAAAATGACAAATTTAGCCAAATTTACTAATTACTTTGTGGAAAATAGCCAAAACAAAATTTAAATTGCAAATTTGGCCACCGAAATTGCAGATGGGATTGGTCCATCTGCGAATTTCACATCCCGTCTGTGAATGTACAAGTGGCTAAAGCACAGACGTGCTTTAGCCACTTGTACATTCGCAGGTGGGGTATTTTTTTAATTTTTTTTTGTATATATATAGGGTTTACCAGGCTAAAATCGCAGATGGACAGTGTCCATCTGCTTTTTCCTCTCTCTTTGATCTGCGATTTTATGTTTTTTTTTTGTTTTTTTTTTTTTGCTATGAAATCAATGGGTTTTTGACTACGAAATAACCTTATTATATATAAACTTTTGTAGAAAATTATCAGTTTACTTGTTATTTATTTAGGAAATTTTTTTAAAATCTCTCTAAAAAAATGATTGAATATTTGGCCATACATTTTTCATAAGATTATGACGAGAGCGGCGATGCATGTACATAGTTTTTTTTTTTTTTTTTTTTTTAGTACTCAGCCGGGCCTTTTTTTTTTTTTGTTTTTAGAAGGGCGAGTTAGTATATGTCTGTGATAGAACCCATTACCACCTTGTTAGTAACTCATTGTTAGACACCTTGTTAGCCAAGTGGGCTAGCCCTAATGTATCATGAAGTTCTCCGAAGCAATAAGACCTGTTACATAAAGTTTTTATAATCTTTAATTCATTTTCTGTAAAAGTCTTTAATTCATTTTCCAAAGAGAAGGTTAATATGATATTTGGCGGGTTTTTTTTTTATTATTTTTTTTATTTTTATTTTTTATAATCAATTATGTTGTAGCTTAATAATGAATTGATCGTCAAATAACAATTTTTTTAAGAGAAAATGACAAATTTAGCCAAATTTACTAATTACTTTGTGGAAAATAGCGAAAACAAAATTTAAATTGCAAATTTGGCCACCGAAATTGCAGATGGGATTGGTCCATCTGCGATTTTCACATCCCGTCTGTGAATGTACAAGTGGCTAAAGCACAGACGTGCTTTAGCCACTTGTACATTCGCAGGTGGGGTATTTTTTTACTTTTTTTTTGTATATATATAGGGTTTACCAGGCTAAAATCGCAGATGGACAGTGTCCATCTGCTTTTTCCTCTCTCTTTGATCTGCGATTTTATGTTTTTTTTTTTTTTTTTTTGCTATGAAATCAATGGGTTTTTGACTACGAAATAACCTTATTATATACAAACTTTTGTAGAAAATTATCAGTTTACTTGTTATTTATTTAGGAAATTTTTTTAAAATCTCTCTAAAAAAATGATTGAATATTTGGCCATACATTTTTCATAAGATTATGACGAGAGCGGCGATGCATGTACATAGTTTTTTTTTTTTTTTTTTTTTTTTTTTTTTAGTACTCAGCCGGGCCTTTTTTTTTTTTTTGTTTTTAGAAGGGCGAGTTAGTATATGTCTGTGATAGAACCCATTACCACCTTGTTAGTAACTCATTGTTAGACACCTTGTTAGCCAAGTGGGCTAACCCTAATGTATCATGAAGTTCTCCGAAGCAATAAGACCTGTTACATAAAGTTTTTATAATCTTTAATTCATTTTCTATAAAAGTCTTTAATTCATTTTCCAAAGAGAAGGTTAATATGATATTTGGCGGGTTTTTTTTTTATTATTTTTTTTATTTTTATTTTTTATAATCAATTATGTTGTAGCTTAATAATGAATTGATCGTCAAATAACAATTTTTTTAAGAGAAAATGACAAATTTAGCCAAATTTACTAATTACTTTGTGGAAAATAGCCAAAACAAAATTTAAATTGCAAATTTGGCCACCGAAATTGCAGATGGGATTGGTCCATCTGCGATTTTCACATCCCGTCTGTGAATGTACAAGTGGCTAAAGCACAGACGTACTTTAGCCACTTGTACATTCGCAGGTGGGGTATTTTTTTAATTTTTTTTGTATATATATAGGGTTTACCAGGCTAAAATCGCAGATGGACAGTGTCCATCTGCGTTTTCCTCTCTCTTTGATCTGCGATTTTATGTTTTTTTTTTTTTGACTATGAAATCAATGGGTTTGACTACGAAATAACCTTATTACATATAAACTTTTGCAGAAAATTATCAGTTTACTTGTTATTTATTTAGGAAATTTCTTTAAAATCTCTCTAAAAAAATGATTGAATATTTGGCCATACATTTTTTATAAGATTATGACGAGAGCGGAGATGCATGTACATAATTTTTTTTTTTTTTTAGTACTCAGTCGGGCCTTTTTTTTTGTTTTTAGAAGGGCGAGTTAGTATATGTCTGTGATAGAACCCATTACCACCTTGTTAGTAACTCATTGTTAGACACCTTGTTAGCCAAGTGGGTAGCCCTAATGTATCATGAAGTTCTCCGAAGCAATAAGACCTGTTACATAAAGTTTTTATAATCTTTAATTCATTTTCTGTAAAAGTCTTTAATTCATTTTCCAAAGAGAAGGTTAATATGATATTTGGCGGGTTTTTTTTATTATTTTTTTTATTTTTATTTTTTATAATAATTATGTTGTAGCTTAATAATGAATTGATCGTCAAATAACAATTTTTTCAAGAGAAAATGACAAATTTAGCCAAATTTACTAATTACTTTGTGGAAAATAGCCAAAACAAAATTTAAATTGCAAATTTGGCCACCGAAATCGCAGATGGGATTGGTCCATCTGCGATTTTTACATCCCATCTGTGAATGTACAAGTGGCTAAAGCACAAACGTACTTTAGCCACTTGTACATTCGCAGGTGGGGTATTTTTTTAATTTTTTTTTTTGTAAATATATAGGGTTTACCAGGCTAAAATCGCAGATGGACAGTGTCCATCTGCGTTTTCCTCTCTCTTTGAACTGCGATTTTATGTTTTTTTTTTGTTTTTTTTATTTTGACTATGAAATCAATGGGTTTGACTACGAAATAACCTTATTATATATAAACTTTTGTAGAAAATTATCAGTTTACTTGTTATTTCTTTAGGAAATTTCTTTAAAATCTCTCTAAAAAAATGATTGAATATTTGGTTTGTCTTGTAACTGGTGGGAGATGACAAGTTATTGAAACAAATCTGGAATACGTATGTCCACATGGAGGTATTTCTGAATTCGCTTTGATATTTTCTGAGTATATTAGTTATAGTGATTTTGTATCTTTGGTGAGATGCAAAATTGGTTTGTTAGACAAATATAGAATTAGTCTTCGTTTCCATCATCCTGAATTGAATTATTATATAGCCATAGTTGAAGACATGGATGTTAGAATGTTGATAAATGTAATCAAATGTAGTGGAGGAAGGGCTGTGAAAGTGTTTGTGGTGGTTGATGAAGGAGATGAGGTTAATGAGGCTGGTCAGAGTGGAAATCAGCCGGTTGGTAATTTATGTAGTTATAAAGGGAGCAACGATTTGATAGATACTTTCAATACTCCTAGTGTACCTCAATTTCACAGTGTTGCTGAAAATGTTAATGTTACTTATTCACCTATTCACTATGTGGATCCTGAGAATTACAAGTATGTTGGTGATGATGATGTTGGTACATATCTTAATGATGTGGGTGGTCGTTGTGTTGATGTTCCTGAACAAGAAGTTAAAGTTATGAATGGGCGTGTAGTAGATAAAAGTAAAAAGAAAAAAATTATGCGTCAAAAAGATGAAAAAAAGCATGTTTACGGGGATTATGTTGATGTTGCTGATGTAGCTTTAGATATAACCGAATTAGAAAGCAATTCAGATGGAGATGAGTTGGGTGATGAAGTTAAAGCTAAGTTTCCCGATAACCTTTTTTATGGTATGCCCCCATCTACCCGCATGTCCAGTTGATATTAATGAAGATATCCCAACACAGATGGTAGACATCAATCTTCAAAAGATTGAATGTGAGAGTATATTTAAGAACAAAGAACTTTTAAAGCGGGCTATTGGTAAAAAATGTCTTCGAGAAGGTTTTCAGACGAGGACAAGTAGATCTACCAAATCAAGGTATGAGGCTGTGTGTGTTTCGAAAAATTGTTCTTGGTTACTAAGAGCAAAAGCAATTACAAATTCTGATGGACTTTTCCAAGTGAATAAATTTGTTGATGTACACACATGTTCTTCAACAAATTTCAACCTAATCATCGACAAGCAAACAAATATGTTTTGGGTGAATATCTTGCTGATGTTTTGGCTGAAGATTATAGTAGAGTTTATCGGAGAAAAGATATTATTAATGATATGAATGCTCAATTGAATATCAATATCTCATACCATCAGGCATGGCGTGCGAAGCAATATGCATTGTTGTTGTTAAGGGGTACGAAAGAGGATTCTTTTACCAAACTTCCGGCTTATTTCCACAATTTGGTCAAATATAATCCGGGTACGGTGACACATATTAAAACAGATGGTGATGATCGCTTTGAGTTTTTGTACGTCGCACTTGGTTGTTCGGTTAGTATTTTAATATTTTATTATTATTATTATTTTTATTTTGGTGTATTTGAATAGATATACAATGTGTTGTAGTACGCGCTTTTGTCAATTTTTGTAAATCGACCCTTGTAGTAGATGGAGCCCACCTAAAGGGCAAGTTCAAAGGTACCATGTTACTTGCAGTTACTAAGGACGGACAAAACCAAATATTACCGGTTGCATATGGTATATGCAAAAATGAGTGTACAGATTCTTGGACATGGTTTTTTCAAAAACTACGTGATGCATAGACAATATGCAGGAGCTTACAATTATATCTGATAGGTCTCCATCTATAGCGACATCCGTTGCCAACATTTTTCCTCGCTCATCACGGAATATGTGGTGTCCATTTGTATTTCAACATAGTATCTAGATTCGGGAAGAGTAAGACAGTTAAAGGAATTTTTTGGGACGCTTGTAGGGCGTATACAGTTGATGTTTTTGATGTTGCCATGGAACTTATGAAAAAGACAAAAGAACCAGTATGGGAGTACATAAAAAGTATAAATCCAGAAACTTGGTCTAGGGCACATTTTAGAGGGAACCGATACAATCTTATGTCGTCCAACAGTGCGGAGTCTATAAATGCATTATCTAGACACGCACGTAAGGTGCCGATACTTATGTTGATCGATTTTTTTCATGCAACAATGCAACAATGGTGGTTTCAAAGACTTAACCTTGCAGGTATTAAGTTAATTTTTAATATTAATGTTTTATTAAATGTTATTGATCTTAACTTCTTCATTTTGTCTATTTTTTAAGCGGAAGCAACAACAACACTCACCCCTTGGGCCGATGATATTGTAAAAGAAAACAAAAAAACTTTTATTAAGTGGGATGTTCGCATGATCTCAAATACGAAATGCGAGGTAAAAAAGGGGGCACAAAACGTGATTGTTGATTTCCAACAAATGACATGTACATGTAGGCATTGGCAACTTGATGGGATACATTGTGGTCATGTCATAAGATGTTTAACAGTCAACAATTACCAAGACTGCTCGAGGTATGCATTAAATGCTTACTTTACCGAAACACTGAGGAAAACGTATGAGGAATCAATAAACCCTTTGCCAAAGCCATCCGAATGGGATATCCCCGATGATTTGATGATTGTTAAGCCACCTATAATGGATAAACATCAGCCAGGCAGGCCAAGAAACCCAGACCACATTCCATCCCAAGGCGAGGGTCCAATTAGAAAAGAGTGTTCTACATGTGGTCAAGTAGGACACACGAGAAACAATTGTACTGGAAGGGCGTCCGGTAGTGGAGCACGTCGCACGACAATTTCTACTACAGAAATGACATTTAATATTGGTGGTTCAGCGAGTTGCTCACAAACCTATGACGCCGATTTTGATATAAAACAACCTTGAAATGAAGAGTTGTTAACTTATTATGTATTGTAATTTTTTTATTAAATCTTACAAGACATTGTTATGCTTTCATATTTTAGTTTAGTTTACAGATTATAATAATTAATGAAGCTTTTATATTATAATATTTACTTTGCGGATTATAACAACAAATGATGCTTAACGGTAAAAAAGATGTTATTTAAAAAAATAACAACAAATGATCCTTTTGCACCCTAAGGTGTATCAGGATAATGTTACAACATTTTTGTAACTAATTTTTAAACTCAGGGAACTGCAATGGGTACTTCTCTTTCTCGATTGTTATATAGTCATCCCTAATTCTCATTTTATCTTCCAAACGATCCTTTTGCACCCTAAGGTGTATCATCTGCTCGTCCTTCTCAGCAAGCCATTTTTCAGTCGTTTTGATTGCCTTCTTAGTCTTTTTTATCCATTCTTCATGCTCTTTGATTTTGTTTTTATTGAGGTCTATCCATTCTTGAGCTTGTTTGCATTCCGAAGCAATATCATTACCACGTTGAGTGAGAAGTCGGGATGACTCTTTGTCCTGTTCTTGTTGTTCTTCAGCCTTTTTCAATTCTTCAAAATTTTCATCTGACATATATGGGCCTGCTGAAGAGGGTGTAAAAAAAGGGTCGACTGAGTCACAGTAGTAACAATCTACTTCGTTGCATGAGCAAATTTCGAAAGACACCTTAAAATTTAATTATTAAAATCCGCATTCTCATTCCTCTCCTCCAACTCCTACATTAAAATTAACACATTATAGTTATTAACGAAAGACACCTTAAAATTTAATTATTAAAATCGTAACTGTAATATATATAATAACCTTGTCGTCTTCAATATCACCAAAAACATTTTCATTTGTATTATTTTTATTCGTCCCTTCATCTTCTACAACCTACATTTTCAACTATAAAATATGAACAAAAATTTTCAAATATGTTAATAAATTATATAAAAAATGTAGCGTGTAACTAACCGGTTGACCTAAATTTGTTTGGAATATTGCAGGCTCCTCAAAACTGATGTTATTCCATAGATCTTCATTATTCACTTCTTCAACAAACACCTCAGTAGGTTCTCGATTCATAAACACCTGTTACTCTAGTGCATGTAGCCGTTTCAACACCTCCTCTAAGCTGAGTTTCCCACTACGCCCACCTCTACCGTGAGAGCGACCACTAGACGACATACTAGACGAAGATTCGTCTTGTCTCCTAAAATGGTCCCGTATTGGGGATGGAACTGATTTCCATTCACCATATACATACTCTTGCAATGACATATAATAAGAAGATGCCATCTCATCATCACTCGGTGACATTTTATTTCTTGGTCGTTGTCCCTCCTAAAAAATTGAACATATTAAAAATGCATATAAAAGTATAATAATGAATTTTATAAAAAATAAAAAAAAATTTATAAACCTGTGTCATTGAAAAAATCTTGTTCACATCAACCCATTTCAATTTTTTTGTGTCACTCCATCGTTTCATTCGAGACATGTCTCTATTTTTTCTCAATACAAATCCACAGGCACGAACAGCCGGAAGCATCTCATATATCCATATCTACAATTTTTACAATTATAGTAATAAGAATTAAAATTAAAATAACTAACATAACAATAAAAGCATTTAAATATAAATAATTTTTTATACCTTAAATGGAGCCGTAAATCCTGAGACGGAGTATTTTAAAGTTTGACGACGCTCCGGCAGTGATAAATATTTATTTATCTTGTTCCACGTATCCTCAAGGTCGTCATAGGTAAAATCTCATAAATAGCTACCCCAAGCAAAACTAACAAAACAAAAAAGTATTAGTTATAATATACATTAACATTGATAATATGAAACTTTCAAAGTAAACAAAAAATACCAGACATCCAAATTCTCAGCAAAAAAAAAAACCAATCTTGTGGCACCCGATCATTTATTTCTTTTCCCAAAAATCCTTCACACAAAATGTATATCAAACATACTCTAACTGCATCAGCGTCGCCAACTTCTAAGAATGGATGATTTAAAATATAACTTTTCATGACACCGATTTTCACCGAACTATTTGTATGGTTCAGAAATAGACGTTCATGCAATAAACATCTTTTTTTAGTACTAACTATTTTTTCTGACACTTTTTTGCCAAGTCGCCAAAATTCAACCCGGTTATCAAACAAAACTCTTTCGGGTCATATACCATTTTCATATCACCCACTCTAAAATATAACCGTTTTATTCCATCTGGAGATAAAACAGCGTCCGACCGTATCTGATGAAGAAACATCTTGTGGAACAACAATCTGTCCCCTTGTAAACGAGGGACGTCCAACAAGTAACCAAATACTGTTTGTCTAAAAATATCACGTTTGACACCATCTAACACCTCGAATACTTCCCAAATGTTACACCCCGATCCTTTTAAGTTCACAATAGCTTTAACATTGAAATTATTAGAATCATGCTGCACAAAAAACAACAACATACGTCACACCCCAAAACCGGAACGGCGGAAACGTTCTGGGGCGGAGGACGTCATGTATAGTATCATAACAATGCATAATAGTATACAAGCAACAACATCCATTGCATTAATATAATAATTTTAATACAAGCGTGTTCTGTATAGTTTATAAGACACCAAAAATACGAGTCAAAATAAGAGATGAGTCTTGAATGTGCTCCATCTTCTCAAAAGCTTCATCGGTACCTGTCTACTGATGACCTGAGAATACAAGTTATTTTGAAAGAGTTTATCAGCATTAAAGCTGGTGAGTTCATAAGTATTTAGTGTCATTGTTTGTATGAAAATGCTTGTAAGTTTGAAGAAAATGTTTGTAAGTTCTCAATGTAAATGTTTGTAGTGAGTAATTGTATCTCCTAGAAAATCCTATATTTTCTACTAAAAGTGGCCTTCTACCAAGGCACCAATGTTCTGTATGTTTGTTTTGTGTAAAAGTGTGTATTTTCCTAAGTATGACTATCATTAACGAAATATAGTTTAAACATTTATGAATATGTGAGAAGATCACAAAGTAAATGTATTAGGGAAGATAATGTTTTACCTCAGCAGTAACACTGCTGGCTATAAAGTGATAAAATACAGACTCCCGGTAGTATTAAATGTACAATACCCCTCGGGGAGTCTAAAGTAGCCTTTAATCTTTAGTTGGTTAATTAAAGGTTTTAAATGTGAACTCGTATGTAACCATGCTGATCGACGACTGAATAATTGATGACCCTCCGATGTCATATGTAGTGAGGTGACATTTTGTCACCCCTTGGCCTTATCGGCTGGGACTGTAGCTAGTAGTCGGGGTGTGGGAGTGTCTGTCCCGTATAGATCTATACACACAATGCCCGCTCTCCCTCCAGGAGACTCTGGTTACAAAAATGATACAACACGGTCTTGTTGTATCCGAAAATAGTATGTCACATTCTAGTTATCGTATTCGTATGTTTGTATAGTATATCATAATGTAGTAATGTTCTCTCTGTACTAGTGTATAGTATGCTCTCTTATATAGTGTATAGTATGTTCTCTTGTATAGTGACTAGTGTGTATTGTATTTCGTTATAGTATGTTTGTGATAACTTGTAAACGTGCTGACTCTTGTATGCTTCGTTGTACTAGTAATAGTGAGTAGTAATCTCTTAAACTATACCTATTATAGTTTACTAGTAATGTTGTTTGTATGCCTTTGCTACCCAAAGGTACTGAACTGAAATAAAAGCCTTTATATCTAAACACATATACGTGATATAGAACTAAGGTTTCAACGACATTCGGACAAATAACAGGATACTCTAAGTCCACAACCAAACAAGGAACATGAAATAAAGTGAGCTATCAGTCCTAAGCCCTTCAAATCTTACTTATATAAATATATCTGTATAGACATTAGTTTGACAATAATATAAGTTAAAAAGAGTTTTATAAAGGATTTAGCATATAAAAGAGTTTAAAATGTTTTGAAGTGTTTGAAATCTATAAGTTTGATAACAATTTTCAAGTAATAGAAAATCTTTCTGTTTGTTCTAGTTATTAATCACATGTGATTAATATAATAACTAGAATGTTTCAACTTGTATTCCCCCCCCCCATAAAAGCATTTAAAATCATTTCAAAGGTTGATTAAGGGGTATGAACTCACCTGTAGTGAGTGGTTTGGATGGAAGTGCCGGATAGGATGCTAAGTGTCAAGTGAGGACTTGAGCACACACGGATCCTATTTAACATATAATGACACATAAATGTATCTAATTAGCGATTAAACAACTAATTAAGCAAGTATAAATACCCTAGGACGTGGAAAACACTTTGATTCAAGTGCTAGAAGTGCAAAGGGTTGTAGGGCCTCACATAGGAGTTTACGGCCCAAGTGTTTACGGCCCAAAGTGTTTACGGCCCATTGGTTTACGGCCCAATGAGTTTACGGCCGTAAACTCATGGTATCATGTTCCATTTTGTGTGTTTAAGGTCCTATACTCATCTTGGAGGTGTTCTAGACTTAGTTTCAAGGCTTAGGAAGGTGTTGTGGCCACTTTGCACCACAAATTAGAGTTTACGGCCAAAGGAGATTTTCTTGGCCGTAAACACCCTTCTGGTCACGATTTCTAGATGTTTAACAAGTGATTCTAGTATCCAACAAGCTAAGGATAGTGTACTTACGTAGTGGAAGCTTGAAAGGGTGGTTAGAGTCCAAAAACACTAGTGTGTGTTCTTGGTGTTCTTGGTGAAATGAAGAACACTTGAAGATCTACCCAAAAGAAGAGATTTCATGGATGAAATCAAGAGTGAATCAAAGAGAAGAGATGTATTAACTCATATATGGAAGGATTTACTTACATTTTTGAAGATTGGGAGCAAAAGTCTCAAGATCCTTGGGAGAGAATTCGAGTTCTAGGCTTGGAAAAGTGAAAAGTGGCTGAAAAATGACTAAGGGCCATATATATATCATGGAGTTTACGGCCACCATGTGTTTACGGCCGTAAACCCATGACCCTTGGCCGTAAACTCCTCTTTTGAGGGTTTATGACATGTTTGATAGGTTACAACTTCAATTGGCACTTCCATTCACTTATTCCTTTGATGTACTAAACTCAGAATGCTCAAATAGACTCTAAATATTGCTAAAAGTTAGCAGGAACAAGTCTAGCTTTAATTGGATACAATGGTTAGTACAAGATTGAAATTTTGGGTTGTCACAACATATTATAAAACTAAACAACTATTTCATTTTAAAATATCCGAATATTAAATGCAATAATAATCCAACATTTAAATTACAAACATAAACAATGCAAAAACCAACATTCAATCAATAATTTCTATATTTACGCTGAAAAACAATAACATACTATAACAATTATTCAACTTAAACAAGTATATACAATTTTTCAAGTTATA
Organism: Lactuca virosa; assembly: GCF_052849685.1. Lineage (NCBI taxonomy): Eukaryota > Viridiplantae > Streptophyta > Magnoliopsida > Asterales > Asteraceae > Lactuca > Lactuca virosa. Next base: position 268,772,772 of record NC_136434.1, read on the forward strand.
CGACAAGTATACAAACGATTTTTAACTTTCAAATTAAAAAAATTAACATATTCTAAGCATACTATAACAATTTTTCAACTTAAACGACAAGTATATACAAATTTTCAAGTTAAACGACAAATATAGAAACGACTATTGTAAATATATTGTAAACATTATTATAACCATTTTTCAAATTATACGACCACTTATACGACAGATATATACAATTTTTCAAGTTATACAACAACTATACAAACGACAAATAACATATTCTAACCATGCTATATCAATTTCTCAACTTAAACCACTAACCAAACATATTGTAAACAATATTGTAACAATTTATTTAACTTTGAACTTAAAAAAAATAACATTTTCTAACCATTTACTAAATGTACAACAAGCCAATGCACATTCCACGCAGTCTATACTTGTACATTCATACAACCACTAAGAAAATAGCATTAAAACTTCAAGGTTACTAATAAATAATATTAAATCTATCAAATACAACAAAATTACCCAATCACAAACAATATAATTTCATTTTTTACACTAACTAATACAATAAATAATAAAATAATAAAAACATATACTAAATAAAAGTTAATAAAAACATAAAAAGAGTTAAAATCTAACCATATTTTCGGGATTGTTGAAAAAATCGTCAATTTTCTTCAAGAAATCGTCAGAGGGAATCGCCGAGAGAGAGAGAGTTTTTCTAAATTGAAGAGTGAAAAATGAAGAAAAAAAAACAGTTTTATAGTTTTTTCGAATGAAATCGCAGATGGAACAAGCAAAATCACAGATGGATTATTCCATCTGCGAATGTACAAGTGCCTAAATCACAACTGTGCTTTAGGCGCTTGTACCTTCGCAGATGGACGGGCAAAATCGCAGATGGGTTATTTCCATCTGCGATTTCATTGGTTATAATTGCAATTTTGATTTTTTTGGCTAAATTTGTAAGGTAATTAATGTATTTGGCTAAATTTGTAATTATCTCTTTTTTTAACTCCCAAATAATTAACTAATCAAAATCAAAATCAATTTTCACAAACACTTCCATATAGGGCTGTAAACGAACCAAACGTTCGGCTAACCGTTCTTGAATCGTTCGACAGGAAGTCCGTTTATGTTCGTTTATTTAATAAATAAACCGACATGAACACAAATTTCCGTTCGTTTAGTTAAACGAACAAACATGAACAATGATCATGTTCATTCATTTATGTTCGTAAACGTTCGTTTATGTTCTTTGTTTACGTTCGTTCGCTTAAGTTTATTAATGTTAATATATGTTCAAGTGGTTTTTTTATTATTACATTACTATCTTATATATTCGTTTATATTCATATATGTTCAATTGTGTTTGTTTTTTTTTTGTTCGTTTACATTCATTTACCATGTTCATGAATATAAACAAAAGAAAATGAACAATGTAATTTGTTAAATAAACGAACATGAACAAAAAAACTTGTTCATTTATATATTCGTGTTCATTCATTTGTTCGACTAACTTAAATAAACGAACATGAACAAGCCCTGCTTCCAAATACAAAAGTTTAAGCGCTTTATGTATGAAAAACACAAACTTTTACCAATTTATTTGATAAAATGGTTTTTGACAAAAATTATACAACAATCTTATTAAAAAAAATCACCAAATTAGTCATCAATACAATAGTAAGAAATCATTTTTTTGTATAAATTAGTAAATATGCCAATAAAAAATCAAAAAACTATTATATATATATATATATGGATAGAAAATCTATTTTAATATGTAAAATGGTAATAGACAAATGTAATGATATAAATAAACAGTTTACCCTAAGTACAAATGTGGATATAGTCTGTACATAATATGGGCTGGTTAGAAAGTACCAAAAACGGATGGTTTTTATAACCAAGAGCAATGAGCGAAACTTCCGCACATGGTTGGAATGGATGAAAATACCAAAAATCTAGATGGGCCACATTTAAATTATTAGGGAGCAAAAGGGAAAAGCGCCAAATAATTATTTTCAGTTTGGGACCCAGAAGCTCACGAGTTATCTGCTACAGTTTCATACAAATTGTTTGGCATGTGAAGTTTGGACTTCGGAGAATAATCATGTCCTTTCCTATCCCTTTGCATTATTGTTTTATCATATACTATTTGGTTTCTACCCTGAAAATCGGACCACCCAACTCACATTTTAGAATCCGAGTTCGATTTTCATTTGGGTTCGGTTTGACCGGAAATCGTATTTGAAATTTTGGCTTCAATAATTAAACAAACACATAGGGGCAACCGTCGGCCCATAATTTTTATTGACTATTTAATCTTAGTATATAATCATTAGTCTATTCTTAAGAAAGAAAAATTAAGATAAATTACAGGAGTGAGAAGGATCCAAAGGACTTATACCTTTGGTTTAAGTGATGATGAACAAATCTTTAAATTGTCTCGAATTTTCCTTTCAAATCGAGCTCCATATCTCCAAAATCGCACTCCCTTGGAACATAACCCTCAAGGGGTAAAAAGGATCGAGTTTAGCTCTTAAAACAGATTTTATTTTTTATTTTTTATTTTTTATTTTTTTTAAAAATTTAGATGCAACTTCGCATCGTGTACATCTTAAAATCTCATCGCGGTGTCGCGTTCTCGCATAGATTTTGCCTCAGGTTCGGACAACCATAACTTCTTTATACAAACTCGGATTTTGATGATCTTTATATCCAAACCGTTCATGATCAAGTGAACTACGACTTTCTTTTACATTATGTCATCCAAAAAAGACTATAATGTTACTTATAATCCCAAAAAAAAGTGGGTATACATTTTGTGTTCTTAAAACTACACATCTTACATTCATCATTATGTATACTTTAGCAAAATACACGATTTAACCCTTTAATCAACCAACAAATGTATTACACCCTTCATAATATATAAGTTATAAAAAACTAGTAGTATAGGTTCTCTCTCTCCCCCACTCCCACCCCGCCCTTTAAAAGATTACGTCCTCGAAATCATTTTAGGACATGTACGACATGCATGCTTAAATTCCTCATCAAGTTCGTAAGTTATGATCATTCCTCTAAATATTTCGTAACATATTACATAAAATATGTCAAAGCACTATGGGGTTCACATGGATACTCTCGATATGATACATAATATCTGCTAATTTTCTCAATTTTCATAATAATTCGAAACACCATTTACCGTTCCCCCCCCCCCCCTCCTCTTTTTAAGTAGATAATACATTTTCCATTTCCATCTTCTGAATCATATTAGATTAACAACCAATAATTCTTCCATTCGAGCAAACACAACTCAAACAAATTGTTACTTTCGACTTTATGTCTTAGTTGTCACGTTGGTTTACCAGAATGATACGAAATTTCGAAATCATTATCTTTCAAGTATTCATTCACCACGTACAAGTAATGTTTCCAGTTTAGTGCAAAAACCACTATAGTCACCTCTAAATCATAAATCAGATACGCTACATCTACCGCTCACAATTATCCAATTACGTATACAATTACTCATATCCTTTGTTCTAAAGCATACTCATGACAATTCGTAAATTGTCATTATAAGTAATAATATCACATCCTCTACAAAACACTAAGGTGGTGTTTGTTTTTTTAAAAAAACCTCTTCTAACCTCTTAGTGCTGCGCGGCGCAGCACACGCGCAACACTTTTAAGTTCGCAACAATTTGTTTTTTAAAAGACTTCAGGTTCAAAAACCTCTTCCCGTCCTCTTCCCCACACAACATTGGGCTTGGCTCTTCTCACCACTTCTAACCTAATCTAAACAAAAAAAAATGCGGACAAAATTGTAGCCGCATTCTGTCTTCTTCGTTCTCCCTTCGTTCTCCCTTCTCGTCGATCCTGTTGAAGACCGGAAGAACTCCTCCAGCCGCTCGCCGCTGCCATCGTCTTCAACATCAACAGGTTGGGTTTTATTTATTTATTTATTTTCTAGATTTCTTATTTGAGTACCGATTCTATGCTGTTGAGTACCAATTTTCTAATTTGAGTACCGATTTTGTTGCTGAGATGTGAAGATTCCTTGCTAAAATCTTTATTGAATGTTGATTTATGATGTAATTGTTCTTATAACAGATCTTCAGCTCAAATTTATGTTTTGGTTTATGAATTTTTGTGCTGAATTGTTATTAATGTTTGGTAAAATCATAATCTTTGCTGAAATCATATACTTATATGCTGAAATCATAAACTTATATGCAAGTTTATATGCTGAAATCATAAATCTTATATGCTGAAATCATAAATCTTTGCTGAATATGTTAAAGTCTTTGCTAAAATGTTTTTTTTAAACATATTTGCTAAATTGTTATCACTTGTATTTCTTGAATGGAGATCAAGTTTATGCTTATATGCAAGTTTGTGCTTAAATCGTTAAATATGCTAAACTTATTTGTTGATTGTGTTGTATAATCTTTGCTTATATCGTTTTTTTGTTCATTCATGATGCATTGTTGTTGAATATGCTAAACTTATTTGTTGATTATGTTGAAATATGATTAATCTTCGTTGTTAAAGTATGTATTCTATATTTTTTTTGTTATTAGCAATGAGAGATAAACATACATGGACCAATGAGCAAACAAAATGCTTATTGCTCACTTGTATTGAAGAAGTACAAACCATGGGTAGAAAAGGTTTGAGTTTGCACAAACAATCATGGCACAAATTAGGAACAACCATTAAGGAAAAGTATGGCGTGGATCTTAATCAACGACAATTAAAAAACGCCTATGATAACCTTAAAGCCAAATACACAGGATGGTTATACTTAAAAAACAAAATTGGAAACCTTTACAATCCACAAACAAATACTTTTAACTTAACAAATGAGGAGTGGGAGGACTTTAAAAATGTGTATATATATATATATATACACACACACACATATATTTATATGTATATTGTTTATATAGTTACCATTAATGCTTATATTACTTTTGTTACATTGATTGGGTTTAGGTACATCCGAAAGCCGCTTCTTTGAAAACCGTCCCATTATTGTTTCCAGAGCTTTGTGCAGAACTATTTGATGGTAACAGTGCATCTGGTAATCTTAGCTATGCCACATCCCAAACACCATCAGGACATGGATCACCTTCTTTCGCGTTGCACCACTAAAGCTTATGGACGCCCCTTCCATTAACATAGATGAAGATGATTACTTTTCCAATCATACTAGTGAGCATTTTACTCAGCCACCACCTTCTACTGCTTCACCTTCTGCTGATTCACCTTTTACTGCTTCACCTTCTGGTAACCCCAACAAAAGGGCTAAACCCTCAACTCCTAGACCTCGAGCTCCTAGTGCCTCACCTGATCCACCTTCGTGTGCCTCGCCTAAAGCTTCTATTATTGCTGATGATTTAGCACTGGAGATGCAAAAAGCTCGACGCCATTTGACTCAAGGGCCAACAATTCCCCAATGTTTAGAGAAGCTTGAGTTGCTCGAGTTAGGCCCAGTAGACCCTCTACGATTTGCTGCGTATCACATTTTTTGAGGGACCATGAATATAAGAGAGATGTGGGTAAATTTGCCAAATGATCCACAAATATTAAGAGGATGAGTCGAGATGACAGTTACAAGTTTAGGAGTTTTAAAGGATGGAAAGATTGTTCGTTAAGTTTATATGTTTGAGTTGTTTAGGTTTTAATTGCATGTGTTGGAACTATATGGTTATGTTTTTTGGTTATTTGCTACTTGGATATTATTTGTAGTATTTGGTACTTGAATCTTATGTTATTTGGTATTGACTTTTATGTTATGTTTTTTGGTACTTGAATCTTATGTTATTTGGTACTTGAGATTTATGTTATGTTATGTTATTTGGTACTTGAATCTTATGTTATTTGGTATTTGACTTTTATGTTATGTTTTTTGGTACTTGAATCTTATGTTATTTGGTACTTGAGATTTATGTTATGTTATGTTATTTGGTATTTGAATTTTATGTTATGTTTTTTGGTACTTGAATCTTATGTTATTTGGTACTTGAGATTTATGTTATGTTATGTTAGTTGGTACTTAAGTTTTATTTTATATTATTTGGTACTTGTGTTGATTAATAGGTTCTTAATGGATCACGACAAAAAGATACTTCTCATAATTCTAATGTACTTGTACGTCCGCTACTTTTGGAAGAGGGGTGTCAAACGAGTGTGGGACAACGATTCGGAAATGACGGGACATGAATTTACGTTAGAGTTACTTCACCGTAATCCTCTACAATGTGTTTGAAGTACTACGCATGTCTCGTGAATCATTTGTCCGACTATGTGCTCATTTTAGAGTAAACTACGCGTTAAAGGATAGAAAACATGTATCGGTTGAGGAGAAGATGACTATGTTTTTGATGATGATCGGTCATAACCAACGTTATCTGATTATCAAGCGGAGATTTCAACAATCAAAAGCAAACGATTCATAAGTTTTTTCATGAAGTGTTGGACAAAATGTTGCTTTTCGCACATGACATTATAGTACCAACTTCTTTTAATCCGAATCCAAACATTCCGAGACATGATAGGAGGCTACGACAGATATTCAAAGGAGCAGTTGGTGCACTTGATGGCACTTTGATACATGTTGTTGTCCCTGCAAACAAACGAGATTTATATAGAAGTAGGGGAAAAGGCGATTGTTACCAAAACGTATTGGCAATATGTGAATTCAACATGATATTTACGTTTGTTGTGGCCGGTTGGGAAGGGATAGCACACGATTCTAGAATATTATCAGAAGCATTAGCAAATCCACATGCACCATTCCTGTTACCACCATCAGGTAAGTTTATGGTTATTTAAATAGTTTTATCTTAGTTTGAAAAAGAAATGATTTTTATTTATTTATTTATTTATTTCCTTTTTACAGATAAATATTATCTTTGTGATGCCGCCTATGCAAACATTCGAGGTTTTATGGCACCGTACCGTAATGTGAGGTATTGGCTTGGAGATTTCAGTCGAAGACGTGCATTAACGAATAAAGAAAAATTTAACCATGCACATGCAAAACTTCGAAACGTCATTGAGCGTGCTTTTGGTGTCTTGAAAGCACGATTCCCTATATTGAAAAGGATGGCACCATTCTCGTTGGTTACACAACGAAACATTACCCTTGCATGTTTCGCGCTTCATAATTTTATAAGAAGAGAGGGACTACGTGATGAGTATTTTGCACGATATGATGAACCAAATGTCTCAGTTCGGAATAACAATGCAGTCGTTGATGATGATGAAGATGAGATTCCAACACATAGTACTGCAGTGGACCGTGAATATATGACCCAGTTACGGGATGAAATTGCCGAGCAATTGATGTAAAATATCGAATGAGAACTATTAAAGTTTGGTTGTATGAACTTTATTGCAAAATGTTATTGTAAGACTAATTTGGTTGTATGGAATTTATTTCAATGTTTTAAGACTACAATTATTAAATTTTCTGTGTTTAAAAAACCATTTTCGGTTTATTAAATTAGTTTATTTTAATTTTTTAATGTCTGCAGAAGTTAACAAAAACAAACACGCTTCTTAGTACAGTCTGCAGCCGTTTGGTCCACCTCTTCTGCTGCAGAGGTTTGCAGAGGTGGTCCCCAGACTTTATGAATTTTTGCTTCAGAAAAACAAACAACACCTAACACCAAATCTTTACACAAAGCTCAGATAAAGTGTGAAAAACACTACATATTATACCTCAACTATTTAAAGTCTGCAACCGTTCTCATCAACTTAATCCACATTACAACTATATCAAGAAATGTTTTCTACCAAACGCTAATAACAACTATTTATCTGTGAAAATCATAAATCTCGGAAGATTTATCGGTTATTTTCACTACTTCAATGTTTTAATCCTTGCGGAATCAACTTTAACACTCCAACTACTAATATGTGTTTGAGAAGCTAAACTTCTCTATGATTTAGAGAGCTCTACATACAATGACTTTTCTCAATGAGTTCTAAGATTTATCACAACAAATTAGATACTCATTTAATGCAATTAGCCAATCCACAAACAACACCATATTCTTTTTCCAAACAACATCCTTAGCATTCAAACCGCCAATAACGGTTATCAAATAAATCTTTGGAATGTTTGCATTCCAAAATATCGACCTCTAGGACCCCAACTCTTAATTCAACTATAATAGGAACAACACCCCTAAAAAAAATTAGATAAATTCTCGATTCTCAACAAGAATATCGAATCTATGATAATATCTTACCTGATTTCTAATAAGTATGCACACACATAGTAAACCCATCTTTCTTTCCCTTAATATGCACTTATCCCCAAGAAATGACTATGTTGGTAAATTTTAACTCATCCATATTTGCCACAGTATGGCTCTCTCCGCTATTTTTGACGTCATCAATCAAAAAGGCATATACACAACAAAATTAATTTTAACAGTTAGTTTAGCAATAACTTCACTTAATCGTTGGGGTAATAATCCCAAGGGTTCATCTAAAAATACGGTAGAACTTTTTTTAGCTCACTTTCATAATTTTAGTTGTGCTACATATGGAACATGTAATATATCTTCTTTACTAACATTGTCTTACATTGTAGCTATATGCACTTTCTTGCGTAACGTCATTTATCTTGAACTGCTAACCGTGATTTATTTGACGCTTTAATTTTAGTGTCTTTTATCATAATTCATTCGGGCATCACTTGCAACAGGCCCATATCTACTCATTACTACACCTTCTTCATTGGCGGTGATTAGCTCTAAATCATTAGGAAATAACGATCAGACACATTTGCTTTTAATTGTCAACTATACTATCACTCTCATAAATCAACTATTCCACGATGCTCTCGTTCAACATGATTAAAAGAGTGCTTAGTTGAACATGTGAGGTAAATTCTATTTCAACTTCGAACTTCTCATTCGCCTCACCAATCACTCACTATCTCCTTCCAGTTCGTACTCACTTACTAGAAGTTTCAACTTTACTATCCCTATAACATTTTTTACAATAATTTTCGGCCTGAAAATCATTAAACTAGATTAAGCATTTAACAATCATCACTCGATGCATTCTTAGCGAGTTTTTCCTTCTTCCCGGGATAGATAATTCTACATAAAGTATCTATTTTTTTACTGATTGTGTTAATGCGCCACAAACCCATAGCGATTGCATTTTGTGACATAAACTTTTCTTAACAGTTGCTTCTTGATAGTGCCATATTTATACATATATTTAGGCATTATTTTAATACATTTTAAGTTATATTTTGGTAAAATGAAAAGATATTTGGTACTTATTAAGTTAAGTTTTTTTTTTTTTGCAGCCAAAAAAAGACATTCTAGAAAAAAAGACTGAAACCGACAAAAACTGGATACCGGAAGGATTGGAGTTGAAGCTTGGAGCTTAAAGGAGAAAAATCATGCAAAAATAACTCCCACGACGTGGCATTATGAAGACCACGGTGTGGCATCAAGAAGGATCTCGATTCTATACATAAGAGTAGAGCTCACGACGTGAGACATTGTTATTCACGTCGTGACAAGTGTCCTACAAGATTCCCATACGCGGAGAAGCAAGTTTCCTTGTCGAATACGGATAACTACCGAGTTCACATCGTGACACCCTATTGTTCACAACGTGAGGACTGAAATTAAGGAAACTATAAATATCGATTGTTACATCGACATAAAAAGGATTTGAGAGAGAATTCTCAGATTTTAGACGACTTTTGGAACAGAAAAGCTGAGAAAATCAACCATTGGAAGGAGAAGAAGATTGGAGATTGAGAGTTTTGAAGATTGTAGCAAGAATTCACACAATACGTTCAGTTTGCATTATATTGATGATGTCTAGTTCAAATTCTTATGTTTTAATGTGATTATTTTCTCCAATGATGAGCTAAATCATTAGGCTTTCATTTAGTATAGATGAACCCTAATACTATGTGTTAGTTTCTCTTTGCATGGATTCTATGAAGTTGGTTTAGATGATGTTTGATTTATCAATACATAGCATGTTAAAAGTTTTAATATTTGTTGCTTATATACAAGTTATGTGTAGTTGAATGATCACTTTAATTTCTTGAACTTGTCTACCTTGTTATTTATGATCATTAAATTGCTAGAGATAGGATTAGCCGAATCCTAGAATAGGTAATAAAGGCAACAACTTTAACTGTGTTAGAGAACATAATTTGATCATAATTGTTTTTGGTTATTTGTCTTGTTCATATATAATTAATCGTAGATATATCTTACATAGCCCAATAATCTTAAATAATCAGTTATGTGTCCACTTGTGTATGACCATTGCATAGTAGTTAATGAATTGGTGAAAACAATAGGAGACCGGATCAAGATTCTTAATAATATTTATACTGCTAACCAACTTAATTAATCCATGTATTGAAACTCACCATAGGAAAAAGGGGGATTCAAAGCTAAACGAAAGTGTCTTTATAATCTTGCTTACAATTGTCTTTAGTAATTGCTTGCTGAGTTTTTAGTTAATTTATAGTTAAGTTAATCTGAACTTGCAAAATCAGATAAAACCCCAATTTAGTTATTGTTTTTAGATTAATGTTTAGTAGTTATTTTATTTGCTAAATATCGTTCCCTGAGTTCGATACCTGACTTACTTTTCTATATTATAAACCGACTAGGTACACTGCCTATAAGTGTATTAGTAGATAAGTTTAGTTAGGTTTATAAATTTAAAACTGGTAGGTATATCTGTGCACATCACTTCCTATCGTGAAGTTTTGTCACAAATAACATAACAATCTATTTCTGAGATGGTTCGTGTTACCCATGTTTATGTCGTGACCTCCCGGAAATACGTTGTTTTCACTATTCAATATATGTAACTCAAATTCATATCTCGGATCGGCAACACAACCCATATACACGCGCATCGTCACTACGAGAAGCATCGCGACTTCCTATCCGCCGCATCACATTTTCTGCTACACACCACTTAACATTTGATTCCTTATTTTCCTTTCTTAAACCATCCAACCATACTTGCAAATTCATTTCCATCCATTTTTCTATATTCATATTGTTATCGATATTACCATGTATACCCCACCTTCAACTATACAAAGCTAAACACATTAAGTTTTTTATAAACTTCATATGCTTTACGTATTAGGTGATTTGCAATATTATACATTGATCACATGATTATCTAAAAATATATCATTCTTCCAAGTCAATTTTAAGATCATATTAACTTCTACCAATATAAATTTGCAAGATAAATCATTAGGATTTAGGAATTTATGACATTTCTACAAATTACCAAAATACCCTTTTCTGCTAAACATAACATTTTAAATAAGCAGTAATCTTTTCAAACATATGTTACATAAATTCTCTTTTCTTTTATAGTATACTTGCTCAGCGTACTACACCAAATGAGCAACTGTCGCAAATCCAATGATGAATGACCATAATATTCCGCAAGAGATTAAATATATTTACTACCCTAAATGGATCTAAACATATAACATTTTAACAACTATTTCTTCTTAATTTAAGTAGTGTATGCGATTACTCATAGAAGTATTGATTTCAACAAGCTACTCCACATAGCTAAATTTTCATCTTTACAACACAGTTTGTAGGATATTAAATTACAATTGTCACAACATTCCATTTCTGTGACTATTATTTCACCAAATTGTGTCCAAAAAGTATAGCCAACTCATATCTTCTTCTTACTCTATGGTTTAAGTTTAGGCATCTACTACAAGATGCCTAATTCACTTAAACCACGACTCTTATATCAACTTGTAACACCCAACTTTTATTACAAAGTACATCCAAAATATTTCATTTTCAAATCCTAAATCATATTAATTTGGTGTACGTTCGTGTCACACCCCGCTAAAGCGGAAACACAGGGCGTGGCAGTACAAAGGGTTTCATCGCAAAAGTTAAAAGACAACACCAACCATAGTATTAAAAATCATTACAAATTCACAATGGGTTTGAACTACTTTTAAAAGAAATTACAATGTAAATTGAAATACAACACATGTGAATGCTCCTAAAAGTGAAGTGTCCCTAAGTGCCACTTACTCGATGATTCCTGAAAAGCATGTAAAACGAGCGTCAACTATAAAAATAGTTGGTGAGTACTCACAGATAAACAAAATAATACTGGTTCCATGAATTGAAATCAAAGTTTTGATAAAAGTTTCCAATAATAAAAGTATATTGTTAAGATGAGTAAATAAGTTTGTAAAAACAAAGTTCTTTGTCATCATGAGAGATAAGGTATGTTGCCCAAATAAGATGCAACATTCATATTCTCATGGAAGATAAAGTTCGTTACTCAAACGAGTAAACAAGTTTCATTGCTAAAATGAGCAATCAATTTCGTTGCTACAAGGAGCAAAAAATTTCATTGCTAAAACATGTATATAAGTTTTCAGTAATATCAGTTCGTTGTTGTAATGAGAAACAAAGTTCATTGCTATAATTAATAAACAAGTTTATTGCTATAATAAGTAACGAGTTTGTATGTGTATGAGCAAACAATGAGTCTCAACCAAACCTATGACTGAAGCCCTATCAAGATCTATGCTTATCGTTCCATAGATGAATATGGTATCATGCACTCCAGCAATAGGGCGAGTGAGGAGTTGTCAATTCCTAATAGCGCTATCCATAATGACCATTGGCTCAAAGAGTTAATGGTTAGAGATAAGGGAAGGGCCTTAGTACGATAAGTTCTCATGTTCCGTGTTGCATAGACATACATAGAGAGACATAGCAATAAAATAACAATCATGTTTGATACAAATCAATTTAAATACAACATTCAAATAATAGTTTTTCGGGACATGCTTTTCCACCCCAAAACATAAAAACTGAAAATAGGGGAGTGCGTGAATACTCACAATACATTTAGATGATGCAAATGGTGCCTTGAACTACGTTCCACGTGTACCACTACCGATTCCTACAATAATGGTATTCGCTAGTGAGTCTCTAATCGAAATCTAACACTAGTATACTTACTACTACAATAGAATTATGCCAATAATGTGTCAAAATTTAATATTGATAAGTTACAAACATTTTTCTGTGGAAATTAAGTTTCAAAGAATCAATTGTTATATAACAATTTAAGTGGAAAATTTTCATTATTGAAATGTTAATATTTAACATTTTAGAGGTGTTCCAATGATTAAATATTCAAAACTAAATCAATTTAGTTCTAAAAGTTCCCAAACTTTGCATTTCAGTTTTAATTGAAGTCAAAGACCTCAAGATAAATTTTCTTGAATTTTTGATTTGTCTAACTATTTTTCACCATTTTAGTTTCTTGAATAACCATAAAATCATGAAAAATACTAAACAGTTAATAAAATTTACCAAACTTCAGATTTTGGTTCTAAATATGTTAAAAGACTTCTAGATAAATTTTCATGGATTATGGATATGCATAACCATTTTTCATATATTTAATTCTCTAAATATATAAAAATTCATGAAAAATAGAAATCGGTTAAGAAAATGCCCCAAACTTTTTATAGTAATGTCATTACACGTACTTAACCTGGGAAAAATATAACAATAGATTTCCAGACAATTTAACCCTATTTTATGATTTTTGAGCATTTATTCTAATAAAAATTGAAATAAATAGAAAACAGTTTCCAAAATTGCCCAAAATTTTTGTAACACTTTTATTATACATGTAGAAGCTGTGAAAAATATAAAAGATATTTTTCAATTAGTCTTTCTATTTTTCTTTGTTTTATCCTCTTAAATAATCATTAATTGGAGAATAATTATTAAACAGTTAAAGTAAATTACCAAAAATTTTGTAAAGTTCATGTACAGTGTAAATAATCTGGAAAAAATCCCAAATGTGGTTTTTATCTACTGGAATCCGATTTTGTGTATTTAAGTGTATTTAATCTTAGAAAATAGGAGAAAAAAAGTATACAGAAGGGAAAAGTCATCAAAATTTTTATGTAGCCTCCTAATGTACTACAAGGTGTTCTAGTAACTTTTTATGAATTTTGGATAAGCAGAACTATTTTTCCTGTTTTTAGTCCATAATATACACAAAAATCGGGGAAAAATAGGAATACATTATGAAAAATTCTGAAAATATTTTTCTAAGTCTTCCACAGAGAGTATAAGCTGCGAAAATTATTATATAACCTTTTCAAATTATCTAAAGCGGTTTTATGATTTATTGGGGCTAAACAAAAAGAAAATTCAAAACCATATTAAACAGTAACAAAAATCGATGAAACTTAATGAGGGATCATTATTTAGCATAGGGGTCGTCCACGAATTTACCTAGGATTTATAGACCCCAGAAAGTATTTTATATGATTTATTGCCCTATTTTCTTGCATTAATTATAATAATTCTAGAAAAATGAATTGTTTTCTGGAAATTTACAGATCATCTTATTTTGTTGATGGGAATCTAGGAAAAATCGGATTTGGTCAGAAAAGGAGTTTTAGATATTTATTTGGAAATAAACCCTTCATGAACATATTTGAAAGCTTTTAACAACATACTTTGATGATCTAGCATATTAGCTTGAAGATCATCACATGCATGTTGGTTTGAAGATCATTCATGAGTTTGAAATGTTCAAAAATCATTTTTGATAGAAAACATAGGGTGCATGTGGTGTTTTTCCACCAAAACATATAGAAAAGTGCATTTCCATGGTTTTGACTTAGGTTTAGGTCATGGATCTTCACCATTTTGTAACATGCAAGATGTTTTTGGTGAAAATCTACCACCATCATCATCAAAACTGAAGTGAATGAATATTCACACAAATTTTCTAAGAGAAAGGTGTAGAATAAGAAGGAAATGCAAGAAAAACCTTGAAAACATGGAGGAAAATGAAAGGAAATCGTGTTCTACCTTAATGAACACCACTAGATGATGAAGATTTTGAGTTTGAGGTGTGTTCTTGGACTTATTCTCTGGAAAATTTCGTGGGTATAGAGAAATGAAGAGAGAAATGGAGTGGTGGTGATGAAGAGTGTGAGAGAGAATGAGGGGTAGAGTGAGAGAGAAGATGGAGTGTGAGGGTGAAGTGAATGATTAAAAATTTTGGGAAGAGGGTGCCTAGGAAAGAGGGGGGACGAATTTTGATGAGGAGAGAGGTTCCCTCACTCTTCCATTTTTATAAAATTCTAATTATTTTATAAAAACACCAAATTTTTATAAAATATGCACCTTAATATAGTTTTTACTCATAAAATATTGATTTTTGACTTATAAATTAAGGGTAAATGTTAATGACTTAAATTTTTATTTCCTTGATTATATTTCCTTGAATTTAATTATTTTAAGATAATATTATAAGTTTCATAACTAATTTTATAAAATTCTTGATGTTAAACTTTATAAAATTTAGGTTTTAGGGCTTTTAGGGTTTTGGAGTTTAATAAACTTTGAATATCAAAATAAATAGAATATTTGAGACTTCAAATTATCTTATGGTATTATAACTCTTTTATAGTTATAAATAATGTTTGTAATTTATTTTTATCGGTTTATTGGCATTCTATGTAGTGATTACGAGATTCAAGCGAAATTGAGGAATCAAGTACACTTGTCTTAGTCTTCAACTTTGACTTAAGTTTCTATGAGACTCTGACCTAATTTCTACCACTAGGTAAAGTGCATGATGTATGTATATGATTCATGAAAAGGTGTTTGAGTCAAAGAGTGACCTAAATATGGATATTCACTACAACTCAATAGATGTAGAATTCACATATCAATGTGAAATCTAAGTACACTATCCATTGTTTCTAATTGTTTCCAAGTTTCTAATAGGTTATATCTTAACTTCTAGTTACTAAGTCTAGTATGTGTCGTGCCTATACGTGCAACTAAGTTTATTCAAATCTAGAACCGACTCGAATTTTGACGGTTGTCACATTCTCCCCCGGTTAAAAGAATTTCGTCCTGAAATTCAATTCGTGACGTATTCTATTAGAACTCAGCCGAATACTATTGTATAGTTGGAGAGGTGGTGACTTGAAGTGTTCTTTGATTATTTTGGGTTAATTCCTCAAGGGAAAAGCCCAATTCTTTTTGCTATCAACAATTTAGTGTTTCCTTAATTCGAGTTCTATAGCCTAGATTGCGAGAAATTAGGATCATGGAAATCATGATCCGACCATGGCGACCTAGTTGAAAAGATTATCTAGTTAGATATTATCTGAATTAAGAGAGCGGTATAAGTTTCGATGATGCGCCAACTGCACTGAGCGTTAAATCCGCATTGATCTTTAAGTTGCATTCTAAATTAGCACTACGTGTAACTTCGCTGCTTAAAAAAAAGAAGAGATTAGGAACAATTTGTTCACTTCCGGGTTGGCTACTACATCTGGAAAAGATATATTTTGAAATAAGAAGGGGTAGCACGAATGAAAATAAATGATCAAGGGTAAGCTCCTAAAGATACGTACTATGGGTAGGCAACAAAGTTTTGGTACCTCTCGAATGTAAAGGCTTTTTAAGTGTCGTCTACAAAATAAGTTACGAAATGATTGAGGATCTCCGAGGCTATAATTACTACTACGGTTACTCTTACAATAATAGAACTATATTCGAAGAATATATATAATTAGAGAGTCATTGTCTCTAATGAAGGCGGTGAAAGTTTATCATATTTTAAATCACATTGTGTAGATAGCATTTTAAGTGTTTAGAAGTGATAGAAATCTCACTGTTATCAAAATGTGTGTTTAGAAAGGATAACTAATCTCATTATTATCAAAATGTGTAATAATTCCAAGATAATGAAGATATATGTGTGGCGATCAAACGAAGTAGTAAAAAAAAAGATAATTTAAAGTTAAATGTTTAAATCGTCATTAAGAGAATTTTTTTATAGAAATATTGATATTATGCTTTTTGTAAAAATTGACTAATTGTCTAAGTCAGGACAAATACAAGTTTAAGAGGAGTCGGAATACTTATGAAAAAAAAAGTTTAAGAGTTAGGAACTCACCGAAAATTGCAAAGTAGAATACTATTTTAAGAAAGGTGTAAAAAAATGTCAATCTTTAGAAATAGTGCATTCATAGTTTAGTGTTTCTACAAAAAAAATCATTTAGAGAATAGATAATCGTAAAATTCAGAACTTTTGATGTATTTAAAGAAAAGAAGAAACATAAGGATACATATCCTCCACATATATTTTTCGGATATAGAAAAATTATAAGCATAAAGGTATTCATCTTGTGTATTACTTATAACGAAAAATACAATGAAACTTGCATTGTAAATCAAGTTTCCAAATTTAGAACGAAAGAGCAAATGTAATTAAGGATTACTTGTTTATTGTAGATTTCAAAATAAAAACAAGATGTATATGGAAAAAGGCATAATTGAATATATCAAAGTTGACTAAATCCAAATTATGACTCACAACTATACACGTATTAATCGCTCAAAACGAAAGGGTAGACTTCTAGTCTATATGTGTACGAACATGGTACCAAGAGAAGCAAAATAGATAGAAACAAAGTTAGACAATGTATTATGTTAATATTATGGCGTGCGAGATCTAAAATCAGAAGGAGAGCGAGAAATAAAGTTTGGGGGAAAGAAAAAGGAAGGTAGCGGCGGCAATGATCGTTATTGTTAAAAATAAGAACAATACCTATAGGTAGATTAAAACCAGGTTGAGATATATTTCAAACTTTAATATTTGATGTATATTGATGATTAAATAGACATGTGAGAGTCTTAGAATGTTTGCTAATAATCACGAGTTACCTTATTAAGTTAAACTCCATTTGTGAAAAAGAAGAAGCACTACAAACGGTAGTTGAAAATCTGACAATTTGACTTTTTAGAATGGAGTTCAATAATAGTTAAAACATATAAGGTAAAGACTCAATAGATTTAGAAGAGTAATTATACATTGTTGAAGGTGTCACTGGAAATTTAAAAGTGAACACTTAGTTTTGCAATGTTGTAAGTTTTATAAACACAGATTATAAAACTAATTTGAAATAAAATAAACAAATAAGGTGTGTTTTGAAATGTAGGCATCAGTGATGTCTTGTAAACACATTTGGATTAGAAAGTTGTAAAAATACCATGTTGGGTTTCAAGAAAACACATTTAAGTAAAGTAAGATGCCTAAATGGGGAAGTAGTCAAAAGTCTTAAAACAAAAGTGGTTTGAAGATCCGATGAAGCTTTTACACATAATATGAACTTTAACGTCATATGTTTAAGTTTTATAGTAAAGAGTTTAAACACGATTATAAAAGAAACTGTTTCTAGTTTTTCGAAAACGTGTCAAAATGGTAAGCAAGGTTTAAAATGGTTTATATGCCCTTAAAAACACATCTATCCATTGAAATGGATTTGAAATGGATTTGAAATAAAATTGAAATAGCAAGGTTAAAACCAATAATGGTTAAATTGAGTTTTGAAGAAAAGTGTTAAGTTAAAGCAAGTTGTCAGAAGATTTTTAGCGAGAATATGGCTTACATTGTTAAGAAATGTCTACTAAGTTGATTGAAGTGGTTATGAAATATTTTATTGATGATAAATAAAACCGATGAAACGAAATAATTTTTCGATGGAAGATTAAGAAGTAAGGAATAAGTATATTAGTGTAGCTGATCGTACCTAAATACTAAGGCGAGTACAAGGCGAGTATAAGACGAGTACCGATGTCTTTTTCCCTAAGATAAAGGGCAAGAAAAATTGTTTGAAAAACGTTGTGTCAATGCAGTTTCGTGGCCTATGTTAAGTTTTAACCTGAAGGTGGAAACAACCTAAAGCTAAATCGTAGCGTAGTAATAAGGTCTCACGTATTAGTAGCAATAGATTAAACCTTTGTGTCTCCTTGTGAGTCGAATCCGGAATGCCCGCCAATGGTATCCAAGTGATTACTTAGTGGTGACTCATCTACATCCTTACGCGATACTCCAATTATCATTCGTGTCGGTATCGAAACGCTTTTTCCTAGTTGTAACTCTAGTACGAAGACGATGAAGAGGTATTGAGGGATAATTGGTATTGGTTTCGACTTAAGATTATTACTAGTGTATATCTAACTACTAACCTTATATCTAAAGTCAATAGCTACCGAGGAATACCCATTAGCAGTACTATGTGCATTGCTCTTAGAGTGGCTAGTGATATAACCTAAGTGGTTAACCTAGCACTTGATAAAGGGATAAGAATATTTCTAAATAAGGGCATTGATATAACAGTGAACTTGGTTTCTAAGTGTATCTAGATGAATGCCTATAATATGCAATCCCCGTACGCACACCAAAAATTTTTGTTTTTCAAAAGTTTAAATTGAAAATTGTTTTGAACATAATTCTACTATAACCGTTTCAAGCCTCGCATTAAGTTTCCTTAATTAAGCATAGTTGGCCAGGCTATACTTAGTTAAAGTCCAATAATGCGTACTCGAATTAGTTATACTAGTAGTATGTTCGGTATTTTAAAAACATTTTGAAAATTTTTGGCTATAGTTGTGGTTCTCCAAAGGAAAACCGGTATTCTCTATAACCTTCGGCTCTGATACCATTTTCTGTCACACCCCGCTAAAGCGGAAACACAGGGCGTGGCAGTACAAAGGGTTTCATCGCAAAAGTTAAAAGACAACACCAACCATAGTATTAAAAATCATTACAAATTCACAATGGGTTTGAACAACTTTTAAAAGAAATTACAATGTAAATTGAAATACAACACATGCGAATGCTCCTAAAAGTGAAGTGTCCCTAGTGCCACTTACTCGATGATTCCTGAAAAAGCATGTAAAACGAGCGTCAACTATAAAAATAGTTGGTGAGTACTCACAGATAAACAAAATAATACTGGTTCCATGAATTGAAATCAAAGTTTTGACAAAAGTTTCCAATAATAAAAGTATATTGTTAAGATGAGTAAATAAGTTTGTAAAAACAAAGTTCTTTGTCATCATGAGAGATAAGGTATGTTGCCCAAATAAGATGCAACATTCATATTCTCATGGAAGATAAAGTTCGTTACTCAAACGAGTAAACAAGTTTCATTGCTAAAATGAGCAATCAATTTCGTTGCTACAAGGAGCAAACAATTTCATTGCTAAAACATGTATATAAGTTTTCAGTAATATCAGTTCGTTGTTGTAATGAGAAACAAAGTTCATTGCTATAATTAATAAACAAGTTTATTGCTATAATAAGTAACGAGTTTGTATGTGTATGAGCAAACAATGAGTCTCAACCAAACCTATGACTGAAGCCCTATCAAGATCTATGCTTATCGTTCCATAGATGAATATGGTATCATGCACTCCAGCAATAGGGCGAGTGAGGAGTTGTCAATTCCTAATAGCGCTATCCATAATGACCATTGGCTCAAAGAGTTAATGGTTAGAGATAAGGGAAGGGCCTTAGTACGATAAGTTCTCATGTTCCGTGTTGCATAGACATACATAGAGAGACATAGCAATAAAATAACAATCATGTTTGATACAAATCAATTTAAATACAACATTCAAATAATAGTTTTTCGGGACATGCTTTTCCACCCCAAAACATAAAAACTGAAAATAGGGGAGTGCGTGAATACTCACAATACATTTAGATGATGCAAATGGTGCCTTGAACTACGTTCCACGTGTACCACTACCGATTCCTACAATAATGGTATTCGCTAGTGAGTCTCTAATCGAAATCTAACACTAGTATACTTACTACTACAATAGAATTATGCCAATAATGTGTCAAAATTTAATATTGATAAGTTACAAACATTTTTCTGTGGAAATTAAGTTTCAAAGAATCAATTGTTATATAACAATTTAAGTGGAAAATTTTCATTATTGAAATGTTAATATTTAACATTTTAGAGGTGTTCCAATGATTAAATATTCAAAACTAAATCAATTTAGTTCTAAAAGTTCCCAAACTTTGCATTTCAGTTTTAATTGAAGTGAAAGACCTCAAGATAAATTTTCTTGAAATTTTGATTTGTCTAACTATTTTTCACCATTTTAGTTTCTTGAATAACCATAAAATCATGAAAAATACTAAGCAATTAATAAAAATTACCAAACTTCAGATTTTGGTTCTAAATATGTTAAAAGACTTCTAGATAAATTTTCATGGATTATGGATATGCATAACCATTTTTCATATATTTAATTCTCTAAATATATAAAAATTCATGAAAAATAGAAATCGGTTAAGAAAATGCCCCAAACTTTTTATAGTAATGTCATTACACGTACTTAACCTGGGAAAAATATAAAAATAGATTTCCAGACAATTTAACCCAATTTTATGATTTTTGAGCATTTATTCTAATAAAAATTGAAATAAATAGAAAACAGTTTCCAAAATTGCCCAAAATTTTTGTAACACTTTTATTATACATGTAGAAGCTGTGAAAAATATAAAAGATATTTTTCAATTAGTCTTTCTATTTTTCTTTGTTTTATCCTCTTAAATAATCATTAATTGGAGAATAATTATTAAACAGTTAAAGTAAATTACCAAAAATTTTGTAAAGTTCATGTACAGTGTAAATAATCTGGGAAAAATCCCAAATGTGGTTTTTATCTACTGGAATCCGATTTTGTGTATTTAAGTGTATTTAATCTTAGAAAATAGGAGAAAAAAAGTATACAGAAGGGAAAAGTCATCAAAAATTTTATGTAGCCTCCTAATGTACTACAAGGTGTTCTGGTAAATTTTTATGAATTTTGGATAAGCAGAACTATTTTTCCTGTTTTTAGTCCATAATATACACAAAAATCGGGGAAAAATAGGAATACATTATGAAAAATTCTGAAAATATTTTTCTAAGTCTTCCACAGAGAGTATAAGCTGCGAAAATTATTATATAACCTTTTCAAATTATCTAAAGCGGTTTTATGATTTATTGGGGCTAAACAAAAAGAAAATTCAAAACCATATTAAACAGTAACAAAAATCGATGAAACTTAATGAGGTATCATTATTTAGCATAGGGGTCGTCCACGAATTTACCTAGGATTTATAGACCCCAAAAAGTATTTTATATGATTTATTGCCCTATTTTCTTGCATTAATTATAATAATTCTAGAAAAAAGAATTATTTTCTGGAAATTTACAGATCATCTTATTTTGTTGATGGGAATCTAGGAAAAATCGGATTTGGTCAGAAAAGGAGTTTTAGATATTTATTTGGAAATAAATCCTTCATGAACATATTTGAAAGCTTTTAACAACATACTTTGATGATCTAGCATATTAGCTTGAAGATCATCACATGCATGTTGGTTTGAAGATCATTCATGAGTTTGAAATGTTCAAAAATCATTTTTGATAGAAAACATAGGGTGCATGTGGTGTTTTTCCACCAAAACATATAGAAAAGTGCATTTCCATGGTTTTGACTTAGGTTTAGGTCATGGATCTTCACCATTTTGTAACATGCAAGATGTTTTTGGTGAAAATCTACCACCATCATCATCAAAACTGAAGTGAATGAATATTCACACAAATTTTCTAAGAGAAAGGTGTAGAAGAAGAAGGAAATGCAAGAAAAACCTTGAAAACATGGAGGAAAATGAAAGGAAATCGTGTTCTACCTTAATGAACACCACTAGATGATGAAGATTTTGAGTTTGAGGTGTGTTCTTGGACTTATTCTCTGGAAAATTTCGTGGGTATAGAGAAATGAAGAGAGAAATGGAGTGGTGGTGATGAAGAGTGTGAGAGAGAATGAGGGGTAGAGTGAGAGAGAAGATGGAGTGTGAGGGTGAAGTGAATGATTAAAAATTTTGGGAAGAGGGTGCCTAGGAAAGAGGGGGTACGAATTTTGATGAGGAGAGAGGTTCCCTCACTCTTCCATTTTTATAAAATTCTAATTATTTTATAAAAACACCAAATTTTTATAAAATATGCACCTTAATATAGTTTTTACTCATAAAATATTGATTTTTGACTTATAAATTAAGGGTAAATGTTAATGACTTAAATTTTTATTTCCTTGATTATATTTCCTTGAATTTAATTATTTTAAGATAATATTATAAGTTTCATAACTAATTTTATAAAATTCTTGATGTTAAACTTTATAAAATTTAGGTTTTAGGGCTTTTAGGGTTTTGGAGTTTAATAAACTTTGAATATCAAAATAAATTGAATATTTGAGACTTCAAATTATCTTATGGTATTATAACTCTTTTATAGTTATAAATAATGTTTGTAATTTATTTTTATCGGTTTATTGGCATTCTATGTAGTGATTCCGAGATTCAAGCGAAATTGAGGAATCAAGTACACTAGTCTTAGTCTTCAACTTTGACTTAAGTTTCTATGAGACTCTGACCTAATTTCTACCACTAGGTAAAGTGCATGATGTGTGTATATGATTCATGAAAAGGTGTTCGAGTCAAAAAGTGACCTAAATATGGATATTCACTACAGCTCAGTAGATGTAGAATTCACATATCAATGTGAAATCTAAGTACACTATCCATTGTTTCTAATTGTTTCCAAGTTTCTAATAGGTTATATCTTAACTTCTAGTTACTAAGTCTAGTATGTGTCGTGCCTATACGTGCAACTAAGTTTATTCAAATCTAGAACCGACTCGAATTTTGACGGTTGTCACAGTTCGTATTACAAATGAGTACAAGAAGTTACCAAATGATCGTATATATTACTGATACAATGATCTGAATCGGGTGCTACCAACTTTGCATCTTTCAACCATTCCACCTGAACTTGAAAGGCTCACAAAAATAAAAGGATAAGCTATAATGAGCTTAGTGAGTAACCTTGCCAACATAACATAAAACAAATACAAAACTAAATATATCAATTATAAATCAATACCATCCCTACACTATCTTTCAAACAATTCAATATACACTCGTACTTAGTGTTATTATGCAAATTCTATAACAATTAGGTTACAACTAATTAAGTTGTTAATCCCATAATTAACTATCCATAGTAGACTTATAGCCACACAAGCTAGTACCAAGTCAAAATAAACTTTATTTAGTTGTATCATAATTACATAGACTCTCATCTTATCTAATTAACAATTCATAGTAGCATTACGACCACAAAATCTTTCATTAAAATGTATTCATTTGCATGTATAGGATTATTAACACCAAGTCTTCCATTGACTTGCAGGTCTCTAATGATAGTGTTACAACCACAGCGACAACAACCTGTTGGGGTTTTTATTCAAAAATAGTCTAATTATAGTGACAAATTAGACGTAATTGGCAACATATGCATTTTTAGATTTGAATAAACTAAAAACATTTTCCGACCATGGATCATTTTACAAAGCTTAGGAAGATTAAAACACAACCATAGGAGGGAAAAAGTTTGCAACCTTTGAAGTATTTGATTCCTTTTGGCAATTAGGAAGTCGATGAAGAGGACATGAAGCTACATAGTAGAAGCTCTCTAGAGATATCTAACAAAGAAGGAAATACCACCAAAGATACTAGTCTTCATTTGTATATATATGTTGTTCTTAAGCTTCAATATTTATACCAACTAAACCTTAATGAGAAGCAACATAAAATCACTTGTATCTTGCACCAAATTACAAGACAAAGAGGAGAGGGAGGGAGGAGGAAAACCACGAAATTTGCATTCCAAAAGAAGAGAAAAAGAGCCAAAAAAATCAATCAAATTTATGAGTAATGCTTTCTTTATATACTCATTTACATGTCCTAATGCACCATGCCTTTAATCATATTAAAGTAATGTCATGTAAGAAGCATGGGATGAATAAAACAATCACAACACACAACCTCTCTCACCTCTTAAAAGTCATGGATATAGGAGGGGGAAATGATGGAGGTGTGTGCTTTACTCTTTCTTTCAACTAGATATTTGTATGCCAAATCAATGATTACTCAAAGTGTCTAAATAAATTTTACATAACTTATATATTTATACCATATCAATATAACTAGTTTTTTTCTCTTTTATTATTTTCCCTAGAAAACTATAATCCCCAATAAGTTAGTAAAATATTATTTACATAAAATAATGTTTGTCCAATTAAATATAAGTGTTGGTATTTATTAATAATAAAAAAATTATTCTAATAAATAATCAATTAGTAGTAACTTGCGATAAGGTGTGCCCCTATAGGATCTATGTCATCAGTAATATCATTATATAATGACTATTGGGCATACATATCTTTCAATCTCCGACTTACACAAGACTCGACATAGATTGATATAGGAAGTGTTGAACGTCTAGCAACATTTCACTGCCCCTAATAACACACGCAAAAGAATGTCATTCATCAACATCCAATTAGAAAAAGCTCAGGTCTTCAATTGATGTACAAGGTAAATTTATCAGTTATCACTTTGTTACACACATCTTGTTAAACATGAGACTTGAATCGCAATCAGTCTCATTTGGTGTTCAAATTTGGGTAACGCGCGTTAGATGTCTAGCTCTCAACACATAAGAGGAAAAATCTCACCTTCACTACATAAGCCTTTTGCATAGTTCACACCATACGTGAAAATGGCTTTTATAACTGCCCGGTTAAGAATCAACATTTGACTATATCAAAGCACAACATTTCCTACACTTAAGTACTACTATGTATCTCAGGTGGTAAGGATACAAAGATAGTACCTAGTAATCAAGTATCACTCATAACAACAATCTATGAGGCGAACTTGATGCGGGTCTGCTCAATACCAGTTCTCTGACAAGTACTTATGAATCTTTGTTACAACCAACTGCCTACTTTCATTTGCTGAGAGTGACCTAATTCAATTCATATTAGTATTACTTCGTAATTTCTCCCACAATTATAACCGACTGTGAATTTTTAGAATAATAATACTATTCATGTATTAAACATGTTAATATTGAACACAACAAGTACTGATGTGATGATCATATCCTAATACAT
The DNA here is from genome assembly GCF_052849685.1 of Lactuca virosa. NCBI lineage: Eukaryota > Viridiplantae > Streptophyta > Magnoliopsida > Asterales > Asteraceae > Lactuca > Lactuca virosa. The sequence goes on from NC_136434.1 coordinate 268,798,718, forward strand.
GAAAACAATATAATAGTTGTTGTCTTAATGTTCTAATATCCAAATACTAACTTCACATCAAAACCCCATTTCTAGAATAATGAAGTCCTATAGATGAAGTGTGATCATTCATACTTATCTTAAAAAGAAGGACTTTATTAATGGGCCCGACTAAATTTAATCTGTGTAAATTCTACGAATACTATCATCTCCATATTTGACTTTACTCTAAGTATAGTTAAAATATATATTGTAGAAAATGCCTGGTTCTCTGATGTGACATGGAGTCTCTTAGCTTGATTAATTGCATTTTATAAGTCACAAAATATTTCTAGGCTATCCCTTAATGGACGGACTCAACAAAGTATTTCAAGGATCTTTTTCATCCAATCATATTTGATTTCAGCTTCTGAAGTTGCAGTGTATTCTGAAGTTGCAGTGTATACTTCATTCCATAATTACGTCAAATTCCAATGATAATTTCATAATTATATCTATCTATTTTGAATTCAGCATCTTGTGTAGCTTTTTACATAAAGATCTTCTTCTAACCTGATTATTTCATGTATATTCTCTTAGTTCTTCTTAAATACTCTTAGAATGTTCTTATATTCATCAATTGACTTACCCATATATCCAATTGGTATCTTATGATATGTTCATAACATGATCATATACTAGTTCTTGTGCATAATATGGCATAAATGATAAATTTATTTTCCATGAAAATAGAATATAAATCATTTTGTCTAGCTTGAACCTATGTGCTAGGTCCTTTTGAGGCTAGCTCAAAATTTGTTCCATGTGCTAATGCCAAGAGTCCTCTAAAGGAATCTTGTATGTTGATCTGTTTCAAGATATTGTCAACATATTCATAAAGATTTAAGACTTTTAACATTCATGATTATCTACCTCCATATATTTTACATTCCAAGCATGTATCTTTTCTTTCCTAAGTCTTTCATCTTAGAAATAATTTTCGATTCAAGGCAAAAGAGCCTTACATGGTCGGAATGTATTCTATTATTAATAAGTATATCTCATTCATACAAGATTAGGAATATCATTATGCTCTTACTAGTTCTTAGTAAACACATATGTTATCTTCATTTTGATATAGAAGCATACATGATGTTTTCATATTAAAATGGTGATTCTAACCTTGAGATTTTTATTTATATCCACATGTGGATCATAAGCCTTACACTTTTTGTTTAGGATAACATGGATTAAGAAAACCTCGTGCCAAGCTATACAAATATTTTCAAGTATATGTCTATTAAAAAAATAGTTTTTCTTGAAATCTATTTGCCATATCTCATATTAAGAATATGTGGTTATGGTAAAGAATATCCTTGTTGATATAATCGTAGCTACTTTTGAAAATGTTTGATCATAGCCAATGATATGAGTTTTATAAAGATCATAGTCAATGATATGAGTATGAGAAAATCCTTTTATTACATGTCTTTGCTAAATATGTATTGATATCTATGTATGTAATCTTTATAAAAGAATTACTTACTCTACCTCGCCTTGCTATAAAGAGGAAGATTAATCAATCACATACTTGATTATTAGACATGGATTACATCTTAGTATTCATGACTATTATTCATTAATGAGATTTGAGATTTGATATAGCATTTTTGTAGTTGACGAATGTAACGTCCGTGTTTCGGGGCTAAGCATTATTAGATGATCTAATAGTCTAGGTCAACTATTGTAAATCTTTTTGAAGTAATAAAGATGAATTATTTGAGTATTATGTGATTTATGTGCTTATATATTTGATTATAAAGAAATAATAAAAATAAGCGTCAAAATTTAAGTTTCCAATAAACACGATATCTCTACATAAAGTTGTAGTGGTCGAAACAAGGATTCCGGGGATATAAATAACGCCGAAATCCGAGTTATAACGAAGAAGTTATGACCCGTCGAAGTTTCGCGACAGAACCGGCACGACACCAGGAGACGTAAAAAGTGAATTTATGATAGAGCGACTTTTAGTCTTAACTATCTAAACGAAAGTCGTAGAAAACGTTAAACCGAGACCGTGCACAAAAAGAACACCCAAATCTGACTTCGTATGAGGAAGTTATGATTTTTCGAAGTTTCGGCTTAACAGTTTACAACCCGAAGTTTGAATATTAGATCGAGCAGATTTTAGCCGACACAACCTAAACGAGAATCGAAGATCCTGTCAATAGGAGCTCAATGGTAGAAAGACAGACGAAAACGGAATCCGTATGTAGAAGTTATGGGTTTTACACGGTCGTTTAACAGTGTAATCTTCTCATACTATTAAATATAAAATCGGTCAAGAATTAGCCGACAAAGTCTAAACGAAAGTTGTAGAGCACGGTCCCGCCTACGTGTGGATATAAAGAACGTCGAAAACGGAGCTCGTATGCAAGAGTTATGAATTTTAGAAGTCGATTGTCCAAAATGAAGAAACTGGATGCGAGGCTACGCCCAGCGTAGACTTCGGACGCCTCGCATACCAAGTACGCCCCGCATACGAGGACCCTACGCCCCGCGTATTGACATTTTCTGCGGTTCCGAAGACGGCCACGTCGCCCCACCCGAATCGAGACACCTGCCCCTACGCGCAGCGTACCACCGAGGGTACGCCTAGCGTTCCGAGGAGGCTCGTGCCTATAAAAGGGCTGCGAGGGCTGCCGAAAATTTTGCTCATTTCCTTAACTCTTTCTCTCTCTATCTTCTCTTGAACTCACCCAAACACCCCCAAAGCCTAGGTACCTTCCTAGCAATAGAAGAAAACCTCGGAGAGCCCGGAGTCTCCGAGAAAAAGAGTTTTTCTGTTTGAAACTTTGCCCGAGCAGAGCCCGGTTTTCAAGCCAACTTCCCAGTTTCGTCAAAGAAGATTATTTTAAGAAGCGAAGTGCTGTCCAAATCACTCTGTATCAGGTGAGTGTATAGTCACTTTCATCTTACACATAGATATGAATTATTTTATATAAATTATGTGCTATGTGTATAAATATGTTATCTGTTTACCTGAGATGTTTGCTGGATGAAAGATCTATACTTCTTTTTTTCATATCTGGAACTTTTTCCTTCAGATCTACACTTCCTTATCTCAGATCTAAACTTTTTCTTCAGATCTAAACTGTATACTTTGAGATCTATGTTGGATGAAAGATCTGAACTTCTTTCCTTCAGATCTAGACCGTATATGTATTTTATACTTTGTTAGTTATGCTGGATAAAAGATGTAAGCTTTGTTTTACAGATCTGGACCATGTGTGTATTTTATATCTACAAATATGTTGGGTAGAACATGGGTAGATAAAAAAGTTGGTGTGTGGTGAAATAAAATGATGAGAGGCCTCAATGTTGACGTTGATCCAGTTATCTAGCAGAGTATGGATGACGACCACAGACTTTTCTAGGAAGTCGAGTGGAACGCTAGCAGGCTCGCAACCTGTAGGTTTTTGTGAACGAAGTGTTCACCGGTGTACTCCATCCCCCCCATGGTTGCCTTACGGACATATATGGCTGAGGAATCCCCTTAGCAGTAGTGTCCATCCCGATGAAATTCCTTAGGATAGGTACCTTATGATAGATGCTCTAGGGACGTAAGGTGAGGATAACGGGAACGGGTAATCGGGTTTAATGATTGTTGAAAATAATAAACTTATTTATTGTGAGTTGAAAACCCTATATGCTCACCATGCTCCCCAGCCTGACCCACTCAGTTTCTTGTGTTACAGGTAGTGGCAAAAGCATAGTTGGATGATTTGACGAGAGATTACGAATTTGAGGCCAGATAGTGTTTTGTGGCCTAAGATGTTTGTTTCTTTTTAGTTTATGCTTATGGTCTGTATGGATGATTGACATCCCCAGTTTTTATAATGTAATGGAAATACATTTCTTTAAGAAATGCTTTGATAAAATTTCTATCATATTTTGTTTTGGGAACAAATTCCGCAATATTTTTCTTAAGAAGTTACTCTGATTTTTATTAAAAAGCATAAACGAAATTGGTCTTTTCTGGCCGTAAAAATGGGGATGTCACAGTTGGTATCAGAGCATTAGTTTATGCGAACTAGGAATTTGTAGGATTTCTAGACTTAAACTTAGAATGCTAGGCGATGATCGTGAGATGAGTGTCTTCCATATTTTAGACACAAGCACTAGTTTATTTTAGGAAAGATCCCTAAAATGCTTTTATGTGCTAAATGCTTTATGCTTTTCCTTATGTGCTATTATTTGTTCGGATCTATGGTCTGTTGCCGACCGGATCTGGAAACCTTTTGTGTTTAGAATTCTAAGCGTTCGAATACGATATTAGAACTAGCATGTAACGTTTCGGAGTGATGAGGGGAATTTAAACGTCTATCATAAATAAAGATCTAAATTCACCAAATTTGGTGTATAGATCAAAATGGCAAGAACCCGATGTAGAGCTGGAAACGCAAATGGAAACATGAATCAGAAGCCTCGTCCCGAAGTGATTGAGCAGGTGCCGATAATCGAAGTTGCACCTGAGCCAGTCACAATGGCTGGAGTTCAAGCCATTATTCGGGCTATGATGGCGGAACAGAGGGAAGAAATGAGACAACTGTTGATGAATAACAGAAGTGAACCTTCAATGCGTGTTGAACAACCAGAACGAAATGACGGAGAGTCGGAAGAAGGGAATAACAGCCGCACTGTCATTCAAGTGGAACCCCCAGTGGTGAGAAGGAATGACCCGGAGAGGGAAATCGACCGAGAGGGACGTATGTATAAGAACTTCTTGGGTGCCAAACCACCAAGTCTTTCCGGAAACCCAAAGCCTGTGGAGATTATGGACTGAATCTCCGAAATGGAGATGGTATTTGAAAGCTGCAACTGTAGTGATAAGCAGAAAACCGTCTTTGCGGTTCGACAACTGAAGACCGGAGTCTTGAGCTGGTGGAAATTGTTGGCGGATACGATGCCACAAGGAGAAGCTTTGAAGATGTCTTGGGAAGCATTCCTGGAGCAGTTGAAGATGCAGTACTGCTCCGAGATAGATCTGATCGATTTAAACAATGAGTTCCAAAACTTGAAGAAAGGGAATATGAGCATTAATGACTATGCTACTGCGTTTACCGAGAAGATGAAGTTATTTCCATATTTGGTGCCGACTGAACTCACCAAGATCGAGAAATTTACTAACGGATTGCCATCAGACTTTGGCCCGACAGTCAAAATGGCAAGCACGCTGAAGGCAGCCGTTAGAGTAGCCAAAAATGTTGAGACCCAGTTAAAGGAAAGGGGTCTGGAGAGAACTGAGGTGGGTGAGAAGAGGAAGTTCGAGGGATCTTCAAGATCCAACAAGAAAAGTAAATCCTTGAAGTCTGGTTCGAGAGGAGGAGGAGGTGAAGTGAAATGGTGCGAAAAGTTCAAAAAGAAACATCATGGGAAGTGTGATGGGGGAGGTCACTTGTTTTAAATGTGGGAAGCCTGGGCACTATGCCAACGAGTGCACGTTCAACAAGAAAGTTTGTTATGGTTGAAATGAGGAAGGGCACCTTTTGAAGGACTCCCCGAAAAAGAAGGAGGCAACAAGGCCTAATGTCCCACCGAAGCCAAAAGCCAGAGCTTTCCAGATGACACTCGAAGCCGCGAAGGAAGCAGCGGACGTCGCTTCATGTACCTTTCTTGTAAATGGATTGCCTGCCAATATATTGGTTGATTCTGGAGCAAATTACTCCTTTATATCACATAAATTTGGTGGAAGACTAGCATTGCCTATAGAAAAACTTGATAATGCCCTAGTTGTAGAAGTTGCCAGTGGCAAATTCATACATGTTAGCGATTGCATTAGGAATATCGTCATCGACTTGAATGGAAACGAATTCCACGAGGAGCTGTTGCCTATTGAACTAAAAGGTTTCGATATCGTACTAGGAATGGATTGGCTTAGCGCCAATGATGTCGAGATATTGTGCAAGAAGAAGATAGTAAGAGTGAACCCGCCTGGGAAAGAGTCGTTTGTGGTCTACGGGGACAAACGTAGAGTGAATTCTGGAATCATTTCCCTAATGAAAGCCAGAAAATGTTTGTCCAAAGGATGCACATCATACTTGGCATTTGTGATCGATGCTAAGAAAGAGAAGAAGGAGATGCAAAATATACCAGTGGTGTGTGACTATCCGGAAGTCTTTCCCCAAAATTTTCCTGGATTGCCGCCTGATAGACAAGTGAAATTTCAAATAGACTTGTTACCAGGAACGACACCAATAACAAAAGCACCATACCGATTAGCACCGACGGAGATGAAGGAGCTTATGACGCAACTTCAGGAGTTGTTGGACAACAGTTTCATTAGACCTAGTTCATCACCCTGGGGAGCTCCGGTGTTATTCGTAAAGAAGAAAGATGGAAGCATGAGGATGTGAATAGATTATAGAGACCTGTTCGATCAGCTGCAAGGTTCGAGTTATTTCTCCAAGATCGATCTTAGGTTTAGGATATCATCAGCTGAAGGTGCGAGAACAAGATCTTGAGAAAACCGCGTTCAGAACAAGATATGGGCACTATGAATTCTTGGTTATGTCGTTTGGACTAACCAATGCTCCAACAACATTCATGGATTTGATGAACAGGGTTTGTAAACCATTCCTCAATAAATCCGTGATAGTGTTCATAGATGACATTCTGGTTTACTCAAAAAGCGAACAAGAGCATGGCAAGCACCTGCGAGAAGTGTTAGAGGTATTGAAGAAGGAGAAGTTGTATGCAAAGTTCTCCAAATGTGATTTTTGGATTCGAGAAGTCCAATTCTTGGGTCATGTGGTTAACCAAGAGGGGATAATGGTTGAGCCAGCAAAAATCGAAGCGGTGATGAAGTGGGAACGACCGAAAAGTCCCACGGAGATTCAAAGCTTTATGGGATTAGTCGGATATTACCGAAGGTTTATCCAAGACTTTTCTTCGATAGCTGCACCATTGATAGCTTTGACCCATAAAGGAGCCACTTATACCTAGAATGAGAAACACGAAGAAGCATTTGAGAAGCTAAAGAAGAAATTATGCGAAGCACCGATTCTTTCTCTACGCGATGGAGTTGAAGACTTCGCAGTTTATAGCGATGCATCTGGAATTGGATTAGGTTGCCTTCTGACCCAAAGGGATAAGGTGATAGCATATGCATCGAGGCAATTGAAAGAACATAAAAAGAACTACCCCACTCATGATATGGAGTTGGCGGCGGTAGTATTTGCACTAAAGATATGGAGGCATTATCTTTACGGCACGAAGTGCAAGCTTTTCACTGACCATAAGAGTCTTCAGTATCTCTTTGATGAAAAAGAGTTGAATATGAGACAACGACGCTGGCTAGAGTTGCTTAAGGATTACGATTGCGAGATACTTTACCACCCTGGTAAAGCAAATGTCGTAGCCGATGCTTTAAGCCGAAAAGTGAGCCTTGAAAGGAGAAGGCCAAGAGCGTTAAGAATTGAGGTTGTCTCAACGATCGTGGAAAGTATTAAGAGAGCTCAAGAAGAAGCTTCAGAGAAAAATGACCGAAAAGAAGAGCGTTTGGGAAAAATGTTAGTGTTCGGTACAAACAGTCAAGGATTAAAGGTATTCCAAGATAGGATTTGGGTACCTAAGACGGGAGGAATAAGAGATCTTCTGATGGAAGAAGCTCACAAGACCATGTACTCGATTCATCTCGGCAGCACAAAAATGTATAGGTATCTGAAACCCTACTACTGGTGGCCGATGATGAAGCTCGATGTTGCGAAGTATGTGTCCGAGTGTGTGACATGTGCGAGAGTTAAGGCACAACATCAGAAACCGTATGGGAGTTTAGAACCTTTACCTGTACCCATGGGTAAATGGGAAGACATCACCATGGATTTTGTCACTAAACTGCCCAGAACAAGGGACGATCATGACATGATTTGGGTGGTCGTTGATCGATTCACTAAGAGTGCACACTTCATAGCAGCTAACGAAAGATGGTCGATGGATAAGCTCGCCAATGCTTACGTGAAGGAGGTGGTAAGACTTCACGGTGTTCCTTTAACGATTGTATCAGATCGTGATAGTCATTTCACGTCGAGGTTTTGGAGAAGTCTACAAGAGGAATTGGGTGCGTAATTGTGTTTGAGTACAGCTTACCATCTACAGACTGATGGTCAGAGCGAAAGAACGATTCAAACACTGGAAGATATGTTGAGAGCATGTACCCTCGAGTTCCAAGGGAACTGGGACGAGTACTTACCTCTGGTAGAGTTTTCCTACAATAACAGTTTCCACTCGAGCATCAACATGGCACCCTATCAAGCTTTGTACGGACAGAAGTGTCGTACGCCGTCTTGTTGGCTTGAGGCTAGAGAAAAGCAGTTTATGGGCCCCGAGATAGTCCATCAGACTGCTGAAAAGCTGAAAGTGATTAGGGAAAGGATGTTAGCAGCTCAGGATCGTCAAAAGAGCTATGCTGACAAGAAAAAGGCGACCGGTGACATTCAAAGTTGGGGATTCAGTTTTGCTCAAAGTCTCGCCGTGGAAGGGACTTATAAGATTTCGGAAACGAGGAAAGTTGAGTCCACGGTTTATTGGACCGTTCAAAGTTCTTCAGAGGATTGGGAACCAAGCTTACAAGCTGGAACTGCCAGAAGAACTAGATGGTATTCATAACACATTCCATGTGTGTTATTTGAAGAAATTCACGGGAGAAGTTCCCGACATATTCCAATCTCAGAGTTAAGGATGGATGAGAATAAGAGACTAATCGAAGAGCCCGAGGCAATCGTTGACCGTAAGACTAAGAAGTTACGACGCAAGATGGTCGACTTAGTGCTAGTCCATTGGAAACATATGAATGGGCCGAATCTCACTTGGGAAACAGAAAGTGACATGATGAGTCGCTATCCGCATCTGTTTGTTGACGCATGATTCCGGGACGGAATCATCCTAAGCGGGAGAGAATTGTAACACCCGTGTTTCGGGGCTAAGCATTATTAGATGATCTAATAGTCTAGGTCAACTTTTGTAAATCTTTTTGAAGTAATAAAGATGAATTATTTGAGTATTATGTGATTTATGTGCTTATATATTTGATTATAAAGAAATAATAAAAATAAGCGTCAAAATTTAAGTTTTGAATAAACCTGATATCTCTATATAAAGTTGTAGTGGTCGAAACAAGGATTTCGGGGATATAAAGAACGCCGAAATTCGAGTTATAACGAAGAAGTTATGACCCGTCGAAGTTTCGCGACAGAACCAGCACGACACTGGGAGACGTAAAAAGTGAATTTACGATAGATCGACTTTTAGCCTTAGCTATCTAAACGCAAGTCGTAGAAAACGTTAAACTGAGAGCGTAGACAAAAAGAACGCCCAAATCTGACTTCGTATGAGGAAGTTATGATTTTTCGAAGTTTCGGCTTAGTAGTGTACAGCGCGAAGTTCGAATATTAGATCGAGCGGTTTTTAGCCGACACAATCTAAACGAGAATCGAAGATCTGTTCAATAGGAGCTCAACGTTAGAAAGACAGACGAAAACGGAATCCGTATGTAGAAGTTATGAGTTTTACATGGTCGTTTAACAGTGTAATCTTCTCATACTATTAAATTTAAAATCGGTCGAGAATTAGCCGACGAAGTCTAAACGAAAGTTGTAGAGTACGGTCCCACCTACACGTGGATATAAAGAACGTCGAAAACGGAGCTCATATGCAAGATTTGTAAAATTTAGAATTCAAGTGTCCAAATTGCGAAGCTGGATGCGAGGCTACGCCCAGCGTAAACTTCGGACGCGTCGCGTACCAAGTACGCCCCGCGTACGAGGACCCTACGCCCCGTGTATTGACTTTTTCTGCGGTTCGAGAGATGGCCACGTCGCCCCACCTGAAGCGAGACACCTGCCCCTACGCGCAACGTACCACCGAGGGTACGCCCAGCGTTCCGAGGAGGCTCGCGCCTATAAAAGGGCTGCCGAAATTTTTGCTCATTTCCTCAACTCTTTCTCTCTCTATCTTCTCTCTAACTCACCCAAACACCCCCAAAGCCTAGGTACCTTCCTAGCAATAGAAGAAAACCTAGGAGAGCCCGGAGTTTTCGAGAAAAAGAGTTTTTCGGTTTCAAACTCTGCCCCAGCAGAGCCCGGTTTTCAAGCCAACTTCCCGGTTTCGTCAAAGAAGATTATTTTAAGAAGCGAAGTGCTGTCCAAATCACTCCGTATCAGGTGAGTGTATAGTCACTTTCATCTTACACAGAGATATGAAGTATTTTATATAAATTATGTGCTACGTGTATAAATATGTTATCTGTTTACCTGAGATGTTTGCTGGATGTAAGATCTATACGTCTTTCTTTCAGATCTGGAACTTTTTCCTTCAGATCTACACTTCCTTATCTCGGATCTAAACTTTTTCTTCAGATCTAAACTGTATACTTTGAGATCTATGTTGGATGAAAGATCTCAACTTCTTTCCTTTAGATCTAGACCGTATATGTATTTTATGCTTTGTTAGTTATGCTGGATAAAAGATGTAAGCTTTGTTTTACAGATCTACACCATGTATGTATTTTATATCTACAAATATGTTGGGTAGAACATGGGTAGATAAAATAGTTGGTGTGTGGTGAAATAAAATGATGAGAGGCCTCAATGTTGACGTTGATCCAGTCATCTAGCGGAGTGTGGATAAGGACCACTGACTTTTCTAGGAAGTCCAGTGGAACGCTAGCAGGCCCGCAACCTGTAGGTGTTTGTGAACGAAGTGTTCACCGGTGTACTCCATCCCCCCCATGGTTGCCTTACGGACATATATGGCTGAGGAATCCCCTTAGCAGTAGTGTCCATCCCGATGAAATCCTTAGGATGGGCCCTTATGATAGATGCTTTAGGGACGTAAGGTGAGGATAACGGGAACGGGTAATCAGGTTTAATGATTGTTGAAAATAATAAACTTATTTATTGTGGGTTGAAAACCCTATATGCTCACCAGGCTCCCCAGCCTGACCCACTCAGTTTCTTGTATTACAGGTAGTGACAAAAGCATAGTTGGATGATTTGACGAGAGATTACGAATTTGAGGCCAGATAGTGTTTTGTGGCCTAAGATGTTTGTTTCTTTTTAGTTTATGCTTATGGTCTGTATCGATGATTGACATCCCGAGTTTTTGTAATGTAATGGAAATACATTTCTTTAAGAAATGCTTTGACAAAATTTATATCATATTTTGTTTTGGGAACAAATTCCGCAATACTTTTCTTAAGAAGTTACTCTGGTTTTTATTAAAAAGCATAAACGAAATCGGTTTTTTCTGGCCATAAAAATAGGGATGTCACAACGAATTTGCCAGAACCCATCAATAAGGACTCATCAATGAGAGATTCGACATTTCTCAAGTCATGGATGATTTCTAAATTAATGCGAACAATTTGTGTTTATGATTAGTTGTTATTCAAGTTCAAAAATTCCTTGTTAAAACTAATATCAATTGATGCTACATTAGGTTATAGTTCTTGAGCTGCTTCAAGTTCCATGTGCCTTCCACTTGCTTTGTCATCAGAATCTTGGTTTTTGTTAACTACTATTTCAAAGAAAGAAGTGAACTTATTCTTGTTTAGTTTGTATATAATAATCTAAACAACCTTGTAGAGTATTCTACATATATGTAATTACTAGATTTGGGTTTGAAGTTTAGTCTAACATAGGCTTCAAATCCACAAAAGATTAAGTAAGATATGGATGGAGCCTTTCCATATTAAATCTTATTGAAGTGTTCTATCTACTTATTATATGGTGGTTGTATTTGAAATAGAATTGATAGTGATTAAAATATAATTCCAAAAAGAATAAAGGAGTATAATTTCCACGGATTAGAAAGTAAACCATGTCAAGTAAAGTTTAGTTCATCCTTTATTATCACTAAGACTTTAGATCATATTACTGGATTGTATCTTAACTTTATATTTCAAAAATTCAACAAATGTTTCACAATTATGTTTCAACATGTAAAAAATAATTACAAGGACTATAGTTGTTAATAAAGTCGACTTGGTATCTTTTGTTAAATCTTAGACAATCATTAGAGAGGAAGTCATACATCATAGTGTATAGTTCTTTAATAATTATTTTATCTACAATTTGGTGAAAATATTATTATGAATATTTAATATATAAATAAGACCCACATATGTCAAATAAACTATGTTATTTGCCTTTAAAGATCCATTTCTTGAAGTTGGAATATGTGTATTTCATTTATATAATAAAGATAACAATGTCATACATAAGTTTGATTCAAAACAAGATTATTTCAAAGGTGCTTACAAATAGAACTTTTTATTTATAAAACATTTATATTTACTTTATAATTCTTATTAAGAGATCTAGTCTCATGAACATAATTTTAATTATTTCAGAATATGAATACTATCGTTATGAAAAACGATCAAGTAAATAATCAAATTTTAATAAATTAATTAAGATATATATTTAGAAAAGCTAAATTTAAAACATACATTGTTCCAAATCAAATATTTTTTTACATTGCAAGTATTTTATGTTCTAAGCATAAATAATAAACTTAACTCCGAGAGTGTTGTTCCAACTTGCTTGTGTACAGCTGGATACTCTTCTATAAATATCTACAAGCCATTTACAAATATTAGATTAATATTAAGTACCAAGTACTTGAGAGTTATACGAAAAATATGAGTTCTATCTAGTAGATACTGGGAGTACTAGTCTCTCTAGACTTTCTTCTCAAATAAGAGGGACATTTCCTCTTCTAGTGTCTTGTTTCTTTACAAAAGAAACATGACCCATCGATGTGGGCCTTCTTGGATTTCCTAGGTTTAAAGGTTTCCTTTCCATAAACTATGGGCCTCTTAGATCACATAGGGTAACTCTTCACAGCCTTACATTCTTTTTAAATTTTGAACAAATTCATACGAAATATCAATGTATGTTAGGAATCACTACTACAAAAACAGCATTTTATGACACACAATGTGTGTCGTAAAACGCTCAGACGAAACGCAAATTTGTGTCAAGGAAGGCCCTGTCATATCGAAAGATGACACGCTTTTGCGCGTCGTCTATTTACGACGCGCATGTAACATCCCACAATCCAAGACCAAAAATTTCATTTTTAATTTAATAATTCATAAAACAGATTATTAAAAACATCATTGAGTTATCCCATATCATAAAAACCCATAAGTCATATGTCTCAAAACAAGCCATAATAATGTCAGAGTACAAATCCCAAGAACATCATAGTGCGAAAAATAGTGGTGTGAGGCACTATAGTCAAGCCGGCTCCTTTCCCTTCGAAGAAGAAGTACCTGAAACCAAAACAGAAAACCGTAAGCACAAAGCTTAGTGAGTTCCCCCATCATACCACATACCATACACTAAACATACTGTCAGGCATATCTGGGTGCCCGACCTACCCTGCTGAGCATATCGGGGTGCTCAACCTACCCCTGTTAGGCATATAGGGGTGCCCAACCTACCCCTGTCAGACATACCGGGGTGTCCGACCTACCTATGTCAGGCATATCTGGGTGCCCGACCTACCCTCCGGTGTAACACCGGATTCCTGGTACGATTTTATTTAAGTATTTTCTTAAATTTTTTTGCCATGAACTCGGCGAGTCTGCGTCCCGACTCGCCGAGTAGCAGCGAGGTGGACACGGGATTTAAGCTGGGAACTCGGCGAGTCGACATATGGACTCGGTGAGTCCACCTGTCTGGATGAAACTCTATTTTCAGACATTGCACCCTATTTTACCCATTCTAAAACACCCATTTCGTCCCATTTTCCTCCCAGAGAGCAGTAGAGAACAACGCTAGCTCCTTTAGTGTTCTTGAGTGATTTTGATCTTCCAAAGAAGGTTTTGGAGCTTAGAAGAAGAAGGAGGAAGTTGGAGTGTTCCAGAAGTGAAGGTAGATCCGAAATCTACTCTGGGGAAGGCATCAAATCAGGTAATAAAACCCTCACTTTGCTCATTAGCTCTTAGGTTCCTTTTTGTCCCCAATGGTTGATCTTCAAGCCTTAAAACCCCCAGATTTCGTGTGTATATGTGATAACCAGACCCTAGGAACTGAGACCCATGAGTTGGATCAGTTGCATGTCTCAGATTTGGCCAGATTGGGTGAAGAGTCGAAGGGAACTCGGCGAGTGCCAAAGTGCACTCGGCGAGTTCCATGAAGATGGCCTTAGACTCGACGAGTTGGATGAACAACTCGGCGAGTCCTATGAAGATTGCCTGGTACTCGGCGAGTCGTTCTTCAAACTCGGCGAGTCCCTTGAGTATAGCCTTGAACTCGGCGAGTTGTTCTTCAAACTCGGCGAGTCATATGAACTGTCACTAGGATAAGAAGGGTTTAAGTGTAGGAGGTCCAACCCTTCATAGTCGCACGTGGAATTAGCAATTTAACGTGTAGTTATAGTCCCAAAATCTCCAAATCTCCAAGGTTGATGTTCTGATGGAAGATTGGAGCGAATTGTGAGATCTGTTCGTCGGACTCGGCGAGTCCCCCCTTGGACTCGGCGAGTCCAGTCGCGGGTTTGTTAGTTGTCCCCGTTTAGCGAGTCATGCTGACTCAGTGAGTGGGAACAGGGACCCGATGAGTCAGAGTCGGGCTAGACGTAGAAGGACTCGGCGAGTCGCTATATGGACTCGACGAGTCCAGTCAATCAGAGAGTTGACTTTGACCAAGAAGTTGACTTTTACCAGTCATTTGACCTAAGGGGTATTTATGAGTACCTAATCCATGATTACAGATTTATAGCCGGAGGGTTACCGGTGCGGCAGTCAGGCGTAGGTTGAGCGGGTTTTCAGCAGCTACCCTCGAGGTGAGTTACCTTCCAGTAAAAGTAGGTCTAAGGCCACAATGCCGACCCACTAGTAGGAGTCGTATGATAGGTGACTGTCTGTGTGATAATCATCTAGGTTTGTTACTACCTGATATGCTTTATGTGCTAGCAGATTATGATGTATGGGTTATGTGATATGTTATTATGTGGTAGTAGTAGTAGGGGGTGAAACAGTCCCCGATCCGGTCGACAGGACCGAAGGGGTAGGCCAGCACCCAGATATGCCAGGCAGTATCCGGTCGACAGGACCGAAGGGCTAGGCCAGCACCCAGATATGCCAGGCAGTATCCGGTCGACAGGACCGAAGGGGAAGGTCGGGCACCCAGAAATGCCCGACAGACATGTATGCTATGTGATTGTATGGTATGAGGTTCGTTAGGGGAACTCACTAAGCTTCGTGCTTACGTTTTATAGTTTTGTTTTCAGGTACCTCTTCAGCTAGGGGAAAGGAACCGGCGCGGTAGCGACATATCACACACACTCTTGTTTCCGCACTATGGATTTTCTGGGATGTACTCTGAATATTTTACTATGATGTTACCGGTTTTCAGACATGAATTAATATTATGAATGTTTTGTAACGATGTTTTTATGTATTAACCTAATTTAAAAATGAAATTTTTAGCCGGTATTTTTGGGATGTTATAAGTTGGTATCAGAGCCCTGGTTTGAGGGATTCGGACACACCTTCGGGGGTGTCTGGACTCAAATCGAGGGGATTAAAAGATTTTTATAAAGAAATGATTTTTCTAAAAGACTAAGTAAAAGAGTTTTGAGAAAGAAAGAACAAGGTGTGTGCTGTGCGCGACCGGCCGAGCTCAAGTAAGTTTTCCCTAAAGTACCCATACAAGTTATTGTTATGATGATCAGTTCCAGTTTCAGTAGAACAACATGCTACAATAGGACTAAGGATCT
This sequence comes from Lactuca virosa, assembly GCF_052849685.1. NCBI lineage: Eukaryota > Viridiplantae > Streptophyta > Magnoliopsida > Asterales > Asteraceae > Lactuca > Lactuca virosa. Next base: position 268,814,468 of record NC_136434.1, read on the forward strand.
AGGAATGATGCCTTATGTGCCTGCTTTATGTGTTCTAGCTTTATGAGAATTGCATGCTAGTACAGATCAGTCAGTATGATAGCCAGAATAGTATATACTTGATTATGTGTACTCAATGCACGAATGCTGCTTGCTATGTGCTTTTAGGAGTTCTAGTTGTCTCTCACTAACTAGTAAACGAATATGTTACATTACATATTGCAAGGACTAAATAATTTAAGAAGGTTGGGTCTAGCCCTGCTTCGCAGCTCTTGTCTGAGTCCAACCGTTGTAGGGTAGGACCTCTCATTCGAAGAATTATCTAGTCTGAGTAATATGTAATAGTATTCGCGAGCTAGTTAGGGAAAGAAAGCAGGGACTTCTTGTGCAGCTGATGGCAGAGAGTGGGATGGCGATTACTTAGGGCAAGCCTAGGGCGAGAGTAGCACAAGAACCACAGTATTAGTAGAAAGGACTTGGTTGAGTTGAGGCAATTCTTGAGGAAAGTACGGATAGACGTGGAAGGTAGTATGGGCCCGTACTACTGAAAGCGGAGGATCCGTACTCCATTCAAAAAGGGCCGAGACGAGACCGGGGACTTGTGATATGTATGTGAGCCTCGTTAGTGGAATATAGTTTGATGGTGGTTAAGCTATGTTTTGCAGTATGGTGACCACACGACAGGGAGCGGGAGGCTCAGGATCAGGATCGGGTTCGGGTTCAGGGTCCGAACCAGTTGATGAGGGTCTACGCGAGTTCATCGCGTCAGAGATTACCAGGGGCATCCTTGAGTCGACTCCCATCATCTTCGGGTCGATCAAGGAGGGTATTGTAGAGTTGATGGAGGATCGTCTCAGGGCGTTCAGGAGTGATATGGCGGCTAGCCAGTCAGGACCACGCACACTGTCCTTTAAGGACTTCAGGGGCAGTGGTGCACCAGATTTCCATGGGGCGAAGGACCCCATTGCTGCCAGACGATGGATTGCAGACCTTGAGTCTGCACAGCTGATCAGCTTCTGCCCCGAGGGGTCGAAGGTACGATTTGCAGCAGGGTGTCTACGTGACAGAGCTAGAGATTGGTGGGAGTCGGTTTGTGACTCTTTGGGAGCCGCGGCCATTGAGGCTATGACATGGCCGGACTTTGTGACACGATTCAGGACGGAGTTCGCGCCTGCGGTGGAGCTCCAGCAGTTGGCACGGGAGTTCTTGGATATGAGGCAGACGACAGAGACAGTGGCGGAGATCACCGCCAAGTTCCGGGAGAGGGCGTTACTGGTACCTCAGTACGCGGGTGATGAGGACATGAGGAGGACCCGCTACCACGACATGCTCCGAGCCGACATCCGGGAGCATGTCAGTTTTTCAGCTTGCCCTACCCTGGAGTCCATGATTGCCAGGGCAAGGGAGAGGGAGATTGATCTGGGTCACATTCTGAAGAGAAAGGCTGAGGAGGGACAGATGACTGGGGCTTCGGGGAAGAAGCCCAAGGGATCAGATCCGGGCCCAAGAGGCCCACCGAGTCGTAGCCGCTGCAGGAAATGCGGCAAGTCGCATGAGGGACCATGCAGGTTAGGATCGTCAGGCTGCTACAAGTGCGGCAAGACGGGGCACTTTAGCAGGGATTGTACTGCTCCTACTCCGGTATTTCAGACGTCCGAGTTGCTGTGTTTCCACTGCAACCAGGGGCCACAAGAGGGCCAATTGCCCTCAGTTGACAGCAGCAGCGCCAGTACAGGCGCCAGCTCCAGCGACCCTGCGGATTACGGATGGCCGGCAGGGCAAGGCAGAGGCTCCGGTGGTGAGGAGCCGGGCATTTCAGCTGACAGCCGAGGAGGCACGTGCTGCACCCGATGTGGTGACAGGTATGATTCTTTCCCTCTGACCTATTTATATGAGATTTATGATATTGATATGTGCTCTGTGTATATACGTTTAGGATCGTTCCATGTGAACGGTATTCCAGTCCAGGTGTTGTTTGATTCGGGGGCTACCCGATCCTTTGTTTCTCTTGCACTTAGCAAGAAGTTTCCTGAGTCCTCGGGCATGTTGGATTGCCCTTTAGAGGTCGAGATTGCGGACGACCGGTCGGTGCGAGCATTAGAGGTCTTCCGAGATTGTGTATTGAGGTTGTTCGAAGAGCGGTATTTGGTTGACCAAGTTCCCATTCCATTGCGGGGAAACAAGGTCATTATTGGTATGGATTGGCTGAGTCCCAATGGGGCAGTGATAGATTGCGCGCAACAGTTAGTACGAGTCAGAGCCCCAAGTGGGGGAGAGTTAGTAATTCAGGGTGAGAGATCACAGCGAGGGCCAGCCTTCTGTTCGGCAGCGAGGGCAAGGCGTTACCTTCAGCAGGGTTGCGCAGGATATGTCGCATATGTCATGGACACCCGAGAGGCGGGTAAGGCGACGGTGGGCGATGTGCCCGTAGTACGAGAGTTCGCGGATGTATTCCCCGAGGAGCTGCCTGGGATACCTCCAGAGCGACAGGTGGAGTTCAGGATCGACCTAGTCCCTGGTGCGGCTCCGATAGCCAAGGCACCATATCGGTTGGCTCCTCCTGAGATGCAGGAGTTGTCTACACAGCTTCAGGAGCTGTTAGACAGAGGTTTCATTCGACCGAGCAGTTCACCCTGGGGAGCCCCGATTCTGTTTGTGAAGAAGAAGGACGGGTCGCATCGGATGTGTATCGATTATAGGGAGCTGAATAAGGTAACGGTGAAGAACCACTACCCACTCCCGAGGATTGACGACCTCTTTGACCAGCTTCAGGGAGCATCTTGGTTCTCCAAGATAGATTTGCATTTAGGGTATCACCAGGTGAGGGTCAGAGAGGAGGATGTGCAGAAGACGGCATTTCGGACACGTTATGGCCACTATGAGTTCGTGGTGATGCCTTTCGGGCTCACCAATGCTCCTGCCGCGTTCATGGACCTCATGAACCGCGTGTGTAGACCGATGTTAGACCGGTCGGTGATAATATTTATTGATGATATCTTGGTTTACTCCAAGACGCGAGAGCAGCATGAGGAGCATTTGCGAGAGATTCTAGAGACCTTGAGGAGGGAGAACTTGTATGCCAAGTTCTCCAAGTGTGAGTTCTGGTTGCGCGAGGTGCAGTTTCTTGGGCACCTTGTCAACCAGAACGGGATTTCGGTGGATCCGGCCAAGGTGGAGGCCGTGATGAGATGGGAGGTTCCGAAATCTCCATCTGAGATTCGGAGTTTCCTGGGATTGGCTGGCTACTATCGGAGATTCATCCAGGATTTCTCCAAGATAGCATTACCCCTGACCAGGTTAACGAGGAAGGCCGTGGTCTTTCGTTGGGGGCCTGAGCAGCAGGCAGCATTCGAGACACTGAGACAGAGATTGTGCGAGGCGCCAATCTTAGCCTTGCCAGAGGGCATGGAGGATTTTGTTGTATACTGCGATGCGTCCACCTCAGGTTTGGGCGCAGTATTGATGCAGAGAGGGCATGTCATCGCCTACGCGTCGAGGCAGCTGAAGCCTCACGAGGCGAACTACCCGACGCATGATTTGGAGTTGGGGGCCGTTGTGTTCGCCCTCAAGATTTGGCGTCATTACCTCTATGGGGTTCGCTGTACGATTTACATGGACCACAAGAGTTTGAGGTACCTCATGGACCAGCCAAATCTGAATATGAGGCAGCGTCGGTGGCTTGATGTGGCAAAGGATTACGATTGTGAGATCCTCTACCACCCAGGGAAGGCCAATGTCGTGGCCGATGCGCTTAGCCGCAAGGCAGCACCGATCAGGGATATCTGTTTGAGGATGACGGTGGTGACTCCGCTTCTGGAGCGGATCCGGGAGGCTCAGCAGGAGGCTATGAAGGAGGAACATCGGAAGAGTGAGCGGATTGTGGGACAGCTTTCCTCCTTCGACCATGACAGCAGGGGATTATTGACATTACACCGCAGGGTGTGGGTTCCATACCTCGGAGGCGTGCGCCATGTTCTGATGGAGGAGGCGCACAAATCCCGATTCTCCATTCATCCAGGGGCAACGCAGATGTATAGGGATCTTCGTCTGGACTATTGGTGGCCCTGCATGAAGCGGGATGTAGCATGGTACGTTGAGCGGTGCCTGACCTGCAGGAAGGTCAAGGTCGAACACCAGAGACCGCACGGCAAGATGCAGCCGTTGGATATCCCGCTGTGGAAATGGGAAGACATCACGATGGATGTCATCACCAAGCTTCCCAGGACCGTGCGGGGAGTGGATTCGATATGGGTCATCGTCGATCGGTTGACCAAGAGCGCCCACTTTATCCCGATTCAGGAGAGCATCTCGGCCGAGAAATTGGCCGGTATCTACATCAGAGAGGTAGTGGCACGGCATGGGGTGCCAGTTTCAGTGATTTCGGATAGGGATGTGCGGTTCACTTCCAGGTTCTGGAAGAAGTTTCATGACGAGCTGGGTACTCGTCTCCATTTTAGTACAGCCTTCCATCCGCAGACGGATGGCCAGAGCGAGCGGACCATCCAGACTCTGGAGGACATGCTGCGGGCGTGTGTTTTAGACTTCGGTGGTAGTTGGGATACCTATCTTCCTTTAGCCGAGTTTTCATACAATAACAGCTATCACGCGAGTATTGACTGTCCTCCCTTCGAGATCTTGTACGGGAGGAAGTGCAGGACCCCGATATGGTGGGGCGAGGTTGGACAGAGAGTCATGGGGAGCACCGAAGTAGTGCTCAAGACGACAGAGAAGATTCAGCAGGTCCGGAGCAGGCTTCAGACTGCTCAGAGTCGGCAGAAGAGTTATGCCGATAGGCGCCGATCAGACTTGGAGTTCCAGGTTGGGGATATGGTTCTCCTGAAAGTGTCGCCTTGGAAGGGCGTCATCCGATTCAGGAAGCGGGGCAAGTTGGGTCCCACGTATATTGGACCGTTTAGGGTTGCAGCCCGAGTGGGCAAGGTGGCATACCGGCTGGATTTGCCAGCCGAACTCAGTCAGATCCACAGCACTTTCCACGTCTCCTAGCTGCGGAAGTGCCTGGTGGACGACTCAGCGGTGGTACCTTTGGAGGACATCCAGGTTGATGACAGCCTGAATTATATCGAGCGGCCTGTGGCTATCCTAGACCGAAAGTCGAAGGAACTGAGGAACAAGAGGGTGGAGCTGGTGAAGGTGCAATGGCAGCACCGGAAGGGCTCGGAATGGACTTGGGAGCCCGCGGATGAGATGGTGGAGCATTATCCGGAGCTGTTCCGGGAGGGAGCGGCAGACTTCGAGGACGAAGTCTAAAATAAGTGGGGGAGATTTGTAACACCGGATTCCTGGTACGATTTTATTTAAGTATTTTCTTAAATTTTTTTGCCATGAACTCGGCGAGTCTGCGTCCCGACTCGCCGAGTAGCAGCGAGGTGGACACGGGATTTAAGCTGGGATCTCTGCGAGTCGACATATGGACTCGGCGAGTCCACCTGTCTGGATGAAACTCTATTTTCAGACATTTCACCCTATTTTACCCATTCTAAAACACCCATTTCGTCCCATTTTCCTCCCAGAGAGCAGTAGAGAACAACGCTAGCTCCTTTAGTGTTCTTGAGTGATTTTGATCTTCCAAAGAAGGTTTTGGAGCTTAGAAGAAGAAGGAGGAATTTGGAGTGTTCCAGAAGTGAAGGTAGATCCGAAATCTACTCTGGGGAAGGCATCAAATCAGGTAATAAAACCCTCACTTTGCTCATTAGCTCTTAGGTTCCTTTTTGTCCCAAATGGTTGATCTTCAAGCCTTAAAACCCCCAGATTTCGTGTGTATATGTGATAACCAGACCCTAGGAACTGAGACCCATGAGTTGGATCAGTTGCATGTCTCAGATTTGGCCAGATTGGGTGAAGAGTCAAAGGGAACTCGGCGAGTGCCAAAGTGCACTCGGCGAGTTCCATGAAGATGGCCTTAGACTCGACGAGTTGGATGAACAACTCGGCGAGTCCTATGAAGATTGCCTGGTACTCGGCGAGTCGTTCTTCAAACTCGGCGAGTCCCTTGAATATAGCCTTGAACTCGGCGAGTTGTTCTTCAAACTCGGCGAGTCATATGAACTGTCACTAGGATAAGAAGGGTTTAAGTGTAGGAGGTCCAACCCTTCGTAGTCGCACGTGGAATTAGCAATTTAACGTGTAGTTATAGTCCCAAAATCTCCAAATCTCCAAGGTTGATGTTCTGATGGAAGATTGGAGCGAATTGTGAGATCTGTTCGTCGGACTCGGCGAGTACCCCCTTGGACTCGGCGAGTCCAGTCGCGGGTTTGTTAGTTGTCCCCGTTTAGCGAGTCAGGCTGACTCAGTGAGTGGGAACAGGGACCCGATGAGTCAGAGTCGGGCTAGACGTAGAAGGACTCGGCGAGTCGCTATGTGGACTCGGCGAGTCCAGTCAATCAGAGAGTTGACTTTGACCAAGAAGTTGACTTTGACCAGTCATTTGACCTAAGGGGTATTTATGAGTACCTAATCCATGATTACAGATTTATAGCCGGAGGGTTACCGGTGCGGCAGTCAGGCGTAGGTTGAGCGGGTTTTCAGCAGCTACCCTCGAGGTGAGTTACCTTCCAGTAAAAGTGGGTCTAAGGCCACAATGCCGGCCCACTAGTAGGAGTCGTATGATAGGTGACTGTCTGTGTGATAATCATCTAGGTTTGTTACTACCTGATATGCATTATGTGCTAGCAGATTATGATGTATGGGTTATGTGATATGTTATTATGTGGTAGTAGTAGTAGGGGGTGAAACAGTCCCCGATCCGGTCGACAGGACCGAAGGGGTAGGCCAGCACCCAGATATGCCAGCTAGTATCCGGTCGACAGGACCGAAGGGCTAGGCCAGCACCCAGATATGCCAGGCAGTATCCGGTCGACAGGACCGAAGGGGAAGGTCGGGCACCCAGAAATGCCCGGCAGACATGTATGCTATGTGATTGTATGGTATGAGGTTCGTTGGGGGAACTCACTAAGCTTCGTGCTTACGTTTTATAGTTTTGTTTTCAGGTACCTCTTCAGCTAGGGGAAAGGAGCCGGCGCGGTAGCGGCATATCACAAACACTCTTGTTTCCGCACTATGGATTTTCTGGGATGTACTCTGAATATTTTACTATGATGTTACCGGTTTTCAGACATGAATTAATATTATGAATGTTTTGTAACGATGTTTTTATGTATTAACCTAATTTAAAAATGAAATTTTTAGCCGGTATTTTTGGGATGTTATATCCGGTTTATCTCAACCGGTTACGGGGACTATTTCACCCCTACCACTACCACATAATAACATATCATGAACATACTGCTAGGCATATATGGGTATTGTCTACCCCTTCGGTCTCTTTCAACCGGTAACCGGGGACTATTTCACCCCTCCTACCACTATCACATAATATCATAGCATCCTAGCACATAAAGCATAACAGATAGTGGCATACCAGACAATAATCACAAATACAATCATCTTAACTATAAACAACTACTAGTGGGCCGGCATTGGTGCCTTCGACCCACTTCTACTAGAAGGTAACTCACCTAGATAACTAGGAAATAGCTGCAAAGGCTCCTGCTCTGAAATCAACCCCTCTCAGACTCCTACACATAAGCATTTCCTTTAATTACCCTTTTTATACTTATAACCCCTTTAAGGGTTAACTTTGGTCAAGGTCAAAGTCAAAGTCAACATCCTGGTCAAAGTCAACATCCTGGTTGACTCAACTCGCCGAGTTGGTCCATCAACTTATGGAGTTCTATGAATCAGGAACCCTAAATCGCGATCCAAATCGTCGAGGTCTTTCATAACTCGTCGAGTTCCTCCTATCCATAGAATCGGGACTTCTCCAATCAACTCGCCGAGTCATCCTTGAACTCGTCGAGTTTTCACCCTTTACAGACTCGTAATTCTTCGACCCAACTCGTCGAGTTCCTCCATGGACTCGACGAGTTCTTCAGTCTCTTGTGTCATCTTAATAGATTAAGATCTTACCCCTCAAATCTAAGCCCCATACTTCATCTAGATACTGAAAGTGTCCTTTTACGGGTAAAGTTTCCAACTTTAACTGTTAATAGCCCTTCTTAATGGGTTTAGCTCAAACCCTAAATCTTTAAGACCTAAATCTTGACCCAAAAGCCATAATATTTCACACTAAAGCATAACAACTGAGATATAGGCCCTAGACACCATATGAATACGTAAAGTCCCCGAGTCTCCCTCCATGCATGGCCTTTTGGAGCTTAAAAAGCCAAAATGACACCTTAAAGCTTGCATGGGGCTTCCATGGCCATAACGTTTGCACCTTTATGTCATGAAACCCCTTCTAGTCCCCAGATATGAAAGAGTAATCACTTGGGACGTCCAAGTCTCAAAAGCTAGCAATCTTGGACCAAAACATGGAGACATCACTCCAAAACTAGATTTGAACATTGAATAGACAAGATAGGAGCTTTATACCTCCAATAAACCAGAAATGTAGCTCAACTTCTGGATCTACTCTTCTCCTTCACTTCCTTGCTCCTTCTTCAAGTCTCTTCTTCTTCAAAACCTCAAGAAAGCACCAAGAATGGCTCAAAACTCTCAAAAACATATAAGGGTTTTGTGGCTAGTGTTTGGGATGATGGAGGCTGTAAATGAGGCCAGCCTTTGGAGGTTAAGGTGTTTAAATAGGGTGCTAAACTGTAACAACCCGATATTTCGAATCAATGTAACGATCCAAAGTCAAGTTTGGTAACCTATCTTAATATAATATTAATAACGTCAAAAATGAAATGTTCAAAAATCTCAATGTGAATGTACTAAGTGGTAGATATCGTATCAAGGTTTTCAAAAATATAAAGAACACAAAAATCCGAGTTATAACGAAGAAGTTATGACCAATCGAAAATCCGCAACAAAACCGGCAAAACACTGTTAAGCGTAAAACATGAAATTTCAATAAAATACTTTTTAGCCTTAAGTATCTAAATGAAAGTTGTAGATATCACTAAACCGTAAGCATACATAAAGGAAACGTCCAAATCTGACTTCGTATGAGGAAGTTATGATTTTTCGAAGTTTCAGACATAGCAGCAGACAGCTAAAAACTCGAAATAGAGATCAGACGAATTTTAGCCAACGCAACCTTAACGAGAATCGAAGATCTCATCAATAGTAATACAACGGTAGAAAGACAGACAAAAACGGACGTCGGATGAAGAAGTTATGGATTTTTAACGGACTTTTCCAGTCTCGGCCTGTTAAAAATATAATATTAAAAATATAATCAAAATTAGCCAACGGAGTCTAAGCGAAAGTTGTAGAGCATGGTCTCACCTACGCGTGGATATAAAGAAGGTCGAAAACGGAGATCGTATGCAATAGTTATGATTTTCTGAAGTTTTTAAATAATTAAAATATATAAATTTAATTATTTATTTGGATAATATCCGAAGTGCTCACGAGTCCGATCTGATCCGAAGGGTACGCCCAGCGTACCGAGGAGTACGCCCCGCGTACATGTCGACACCGAGGTACGCCCTGCGTATGAGATAGCTACGCGCAGCGTACAGCTGCTTTCCTCGGCCCAGAAGCGACCACGTTGCACCATCCGGAGCTCGACACCTGGAGGTCTGATCCGAACTACGCCCCGCGTAGAGCTTCGTACGCCCAACGTACGTGCGAGGTTCAGCCCCTATAAAAGGGCATGCTAGGCTGCCGAGTTCTTTTGCTCTCATTCCCATGCTTTTGCTCTGCGTTTAACCCCTCGAAACCATCCTGAAGCCTCAGTTTTCATATCCAAGTTCCGAAGGAAGTTTTACGCTCCCGAGATTCCCGAGAATTCTGAGAAATCAGCTTTCTCTAGTCGAAGTTCTGATCGATTTTTGTCTCACCTTCTTCAAGCTACCAAGTGAGTTCATACCCCTATCACTACGTTTTTAAATACCTTTTTAAATGCTTTTAAGGGGGGGGGGGGGGGGGAAATACAAGTAAACACACGGTTAAACTCGGGTGAAAAACATCAATCTTTTGCTATACTTATCTTACTATTGTTTTAACTATTATATGAAGTTATTAACATATAAAACATCACACATCACAAACTTTACCCTCATGGGATACAATATGTTTTATATATAGAAATATGTTTCATTTATATTTCTGCATGCTACATCATACCAAGGGTAACCATTTTAACTACAACATCATGTTTATACAAGAAAATGCAACTCATTATTATGCCTTTGTTAACACTGTAGAAAGGGTAATCTTTTCAGTAATCATTCATATATATTTCAAAATACGTAACTTAATTGAGAATATGTGAGTCAATCGTCTTCACCATACCTGTCAAGGTACCGCCAGAAAGCCCTGTTTTATAACCAGAGTCAATGTTGTGAGAACGTGATACGTGTGTATAGATCTATACGGGACTGATGATCCCGCGCCCTGACTGTTAGCTACAGTCCGCGGGGTGACAAATATCATATCGCTTCGACGCGTGAAGAACGTCGCCGCAGGCAAATCCATCATAGTACGGTTATGAAAACTCACAGGATAGACAATTATTATGGTATTTATGTTTTTGCGGGAAAAGTAATATTACAATTATCTTTACGCGAAATTACAAACTTCTTATAGTTTTGTTTACTAATAAAACTATGCATCATTATTTTAAGTATGACATATTTACTTACAAAATCATAGTCTTGGACATTTGAGACTACTCTCCACTATTAGGAAAATATAGGTTTTTCCTGATTCAATACATTCATATTATACAAACAAAGATTCATAACTCCTTTTATGAGAAAATATCAGATTTTCTAGAAAACCGACACGAAGATTTTGAATGGCATACATTTATAAAAATATATACTTATGAACTCACCAACTTAAATGTTGACACTTTTTTCTTTGAAATAACTTGTATTCTCAGGAAATCGCTAAGCCAGGTAGCAACTACTTTTGAAGACTAACGCGCTGGCGTTAGTAACATATTTTGGATCACCATATTATATTTGATATTTAAACATGCAACACTTTCAATCATGTAAACGTTTCAAATATATATGTTATGGTGGTGTGTACTTTCTTTACTATTCAATTGTTATGATACTGAATATGACGTCCTCCGCCCCCGAACGTTTCCGCCGTTCAGGTTTGGGGGTGTGACATAAACCCTGAAAATTAGGGTTTCATTCTGGCAGCCCTACTCGTCGAGTTGAGTCCCTCAACTCGTCGAGTAGACTTTAAGTTCCGCGTCCAATTTTCGATCCTACTCGACGAGTTTGGGACCTCCAACTCATCGAGTTCCTGTACATAAATGAATAAATTGATTTAAAATACATACCAAGAACCGGGCAGTACAAATCTCCCCCACTTATTTTAGACTTTGTCCTCGAGGTCTGCTGCGCCTGGAAATAGCTCGGGGTAGTGCTGCTTCATCTCATCCTCCGGCTCTTAAGTCTACTCCGAGCCCTTGCGGTGGTGCCACTGCACCTTCACCAACTCTACCCTCTTGTTCCTCATATCCTTCGTCTTCTTGTCGAGAATGGCTACCGGTCGCTCGATGTAGTCCAGGTTGTCGTCCACCTGAATATCCTCTAGAGGCACCACTGCGGAGTCATCTACCAAGCACTTCCTGAATCGGATGACACCTTTCCAAGGTGACACCTTCAGGAGGACCATATCTCCTACCTGAAACTCCAAGTCTGATCGACGTCTGTCGGCGTAGCTCTTCTGTCGACTCTGGGCCGTCTGGAGTCTACTCCGGACCTGCTGGATCCACTCTTTCATCTTGAGTACAACTTCGGTACTCCGCATGACCCTCTGTCCAACCTCACCCCAACATATCGGGTATCTGCACTCTTTCCCACATAACATCTCGTAGGGAGGACGGTCGATGGTGGCATGGTAGCTATTATTGTAGGAGAACTCTGCCAAGGGAAGGTAGGTATCCCAGCTACCACCGAAGTCTAAGACACACGCCCGTAGCATATCCTCCAAAGTCTGGATGGTCTGCTCGCTCTCACCATCCGTCTACAGGTGAAAAGCTGTGCTGAAGTGCAGACGAGTACCCAACTTGTCATGAAATATCTTACAGAATCTGGAAGTGAACCGTACATCTCGGTCAGAAATCACGGAAATTGGCACTCCGTGTTGAGCTACTACCTCTCTGATGTATATATCGGCCAGCTTCTCGGCCGAAATGCGCTCTTGGATCGGGATGAAATGGACACTCTTGGTCAACTGATTCACGATGACCCAAATCGAATCCACACCCAACGGCTGCGTCTTGCCGTGAGGTCTTGGGAAACTTCGTGATGAAATCCATAGTTATATCCTCCCATTTCCACATAGGGATATCCAACGGTTGCGTATTGCCGTGAGGTCTCTTGTGCTCGGCCTTTACCTTCCTGCAGGTCAGGCATCTCTCGACGTACCAGGCTACATCCCGCTTCATGCAGGGCCACCAGTAGTCAGGACGAAGATCTCTATACATCTTCGTCGCCTCGGGATGGATGGAAAATCTTGACTTGTGCGCCTCCTCCATCAGGATCTGGCGCACACCACCTGCGTACGGAACCCACACTCAGCGGTGAAGTATCAACAGCCGGCAGCTATCATAGTCAAAGGAGGAAATTTGGCCCACGATACGATCACTCTTCCGGTGTTCCTCTTTCATAGCCTCCTGCTGGGCCTCCCGGATCTTCTCCAGAAACGGAGTCACTACTGTCATCCTCAGACAGATATCTCTAATTGGGGCTGCGAATGCCTTGCGGCTAAGTGCATCGGCCACAATATTGGCCTTCCCCCGATGGTAGAGGATCTCACATTCGTAATCCTTCACCACATCTAACCACCGATGCTGCCTCATGTTCAGATTCGGCTGATCCATGAGGTACCTCAAGCTCTTGTGGTCCGTGTAAATGGTACAACGGACCCCATAGAGGTAGTGTCGCCAAATCTTGAGGGTGAAAACAACCGCCCCCAACTCCAGGTCGTGTGTCAGGTAGTTCGCCACGTGAGGCTTCAGCTGCCTCGACGTGTAGGCGATGACGTGCCCTCTCTGCATCAACACTGCGCCCAAACCCGAGATGGATGCATCGTAGTACACTACAAAATCCTCCACACCCTCTGACAGGCTAAGATCGGTGCCTCGCACAACCTCTACCTCAACATCTCGAATGCTGCATGCTGCTCAGGCCCCCAACACAATACAACGACCTTCTTCGTCAGCCGGGTCAAGGGTACTGCTATCTTGGAGAAGTCCTGTATGAATCTCCGGTAATATCCTGCTAACCCGAGGAAACTCCGAATCTCAGATGGAGACTTCGGGACCTCCCATCTCATCACGGCCTCCACTTTGGCCGGGTGGACCAAAATACCGTTCTGGTTGACAAGGTGCCCCAGAAACTGCACCTCACGCAACCAGAACTCACACTTTAAGAACTTGGCGTACAAGCTCTCCCTCCTCAGGGTATCCAACACCTCCCAAAAATGCTCCTCGTGTCGATCCTGCGTCTTGGAGTAAACCAAGATGTCATCAATAAATACTATCACAGACTGATCTAGCATCGGTCTGCATACACGGTTCATGAGGTCCATGAACGCGGCAGGGGCATTGGTGAGCCCAAAGGGCATCACCACGAACTCGTAGTGGCCATAGCGAGTCCGAAAAGCAGTCTTTTGAACATCCTCATCTCTGACTCGCATCTGGTGGTAGCCTGAACGCAATTCTATCGTGGAAAACCAAGATGCCCCCTGTAGCTGGTCGAAGAGATCATCAATCCTCGGGAGTGGGTAACGGTTCTTCACCGTTACCTTGTTCAGCTCCCGGTAATCTATACACATCCGATGTGACCAGTCCTTCTTCTTCACTAACAGGATCGGGGCTCCCCAAGGCGAACTGCTCGGCCTAATGAATCCATTGTCTAACAGCTCCTGCAGCTGTGTAGACAAGTCCTGCATCTCGGGAGGAGCCAACCGATATGGTGCCTTGGCTATCGGGGCCGCACCAGGGATTAGGTCGATCCTAAACTCCACCTGTCTCTCCGGAGGTATCCCTGACAACTCCTTTGGAAATACATCCGGGTACTGTCGCACAACTGGCACATCACTTACGGTCGCCTTACCCAGCTCCCGGGTATCCATAATGAAGGCAAGATACCCTGCGCAACCCTGTTGGAAGTAGCGTCTAGCCCTCGCTGCCGAACACAAAGTTGGTCCATGCTGTGGCCTCTCTCCCTGAATCACCAGCTCTCCTCCACTTGGGGTCCTGACACGTACCAACTGCTACACACAGTCGATCACCGCCCCATTAGGGCTCAGCCAATCCACGAGGAAACGGTCGTCATACATCCTCAAGACACAATCCCTGTAAACCTCCGATGCCCGGACATATCGGTCGTCAGCAATCCCGACCTCTAAAGGACAATCCAACATGCCTGAAGACTCAGCAAACCTCTTGCCGAGCGTAAGAGATACAAATGATCGGGTAGCCCCCGAGTCAAATAACACATGTACTAGGATACAGTTCACATGGAACGATCCTAAACAAAACACATAAAACATAAAACATAAATATCATAACCGACATGTAATAAGAGTTAGGGAGAAGAAAGCATACCCGTCACCACATCCGGTGCAGCACGCGCCTTCTTGGCATTCAACTGGAAAGCTAGGCTCCTCAGCACTGGAGCATCTTTCTTGCCCTGTCGGCTATCCGTGATCCACAGGGTCGCTGGAGTTTGCTCCGCCACTTGCGCTCTTGATGTCAATCTCGGGCGGTTGGCCTTTTTATGGCCCTTCTGATTGTAATGAATGCAAATAAGGTCTGATGTCTGAAAGGTGGGGGTAGGGGCAGTACAATCCCTGCCAAAGTGCCCAGTCTTGCCACACTTATAGCAGCCCGATCCCCCAGCTCTATAAACCCACTCGTGTGGCTTTCCGCACTTCCTGCAGTGGTTCCGGCCCTGATAGCCCTTCGACCTCGAGTCGAATCCCTTGGGATTCTTCCCAAAAACCCCAGTCACCTGCCTAGTCTCCGCCTTCCTCTTCCTGATGTGCTCTATATCAATCTCCCTCTCCATCGCCCTCGCAATCATGTCATCCAAAGTCGGGCATGCCGAGTAGATGACATGTTTCCGGATGTCAGCCCTCAACATGTCTTGGTACCGGGTCTTCCTCATCTCCTCATCCCCCGCGTACTGAGGCACCAACAAGGCCTTATCCCTAAACTTGGCGGTAATCTCCGCCAGCGACTCAATAGTCTTCCTCATATCCAGAAACTCCCTGGCCAGCTACTGAAGCTCCACAACCGGTGCAAACTCAGCTCTAAACGTGGTCACAAAGTCCGACCAGGTCATAGCCTCAATGGTTGGGGCTCCCAACGAATCACTGACTACCTCCCACCAGTCTCTAGCTCTGTCTCTCAAACATCCCGTAGCATACTGGACCTTCGACCCCTCAGGGCAGAAGCTCGTCAACTGTGCAGACTCGATGTCTGCAATCCATCTCCTGGCCATAATGGGGTCCTTCGCCCCGTGAAAGTCTGGCGCACAACATCCCCTGAAGTCCTTGAAGGAGAGTGTGCGCATCCCTGTTTGGCTAGATGCCATGTCACTCCGGTATTCCCTGAGGCGATCCTCCATCAGCTCAATGATCCCTTCCTTGATTCACCCGAAAATCATCGGGGTCGCCTCAAGGATGCCTCTCGTAATCTCAGACGCGAAGAACTCGCGTAATCCATCATCAACCGGTTCGGAACCCGAACTCGAACATGAATCTAAACCTGATCCAGACCCTGAACCTCCTGCTCCGTGATGTGTCACCACCATTCTGAAACAAACAGATAATTGTCAGGGTCATATATAATCTCGAGAGGTCTCACACACTCTACAAGTTCCTTGGTTCTATCTCAGCCGTGCTTGACTCGAGTACGGATCCTCTCCTTTCAGTAGTACGAGCCCATATTACCTTCCACATCTATCCGTACT
This sequence comes from Lactuca virosa, assembly GCF_052849685.1. Taxonomy (NCBI): domain Eukaryota; kingdom Viridiplantae; phylum Streptophyta; class Magnoliopsida; order Asterales; family Asteraceae; genus Lactuca; species Lactuca virosa. The sequence goes on from NC_136434.1 coordinate 268,830,421, forward strand.
TTCCTCAAGGATTGCATTGACTTCACCAAGTCCCTTTGACTACTACTGCTCGCTTCACTAATCTCATCCTAGGCTTACCCTAGGGTAACCTCCAACCCACTCTCCGCCATCAGCTGCATAAGAAGTCCCTGCTACCTCTCCCTAACTAGCTCGCGAATACCATTACATATCAGTAAGACCAGATAATTCTTCGAATGAGAGGTCTCTCCCTACAACGGTTAGACTCAAACGAGAGCTGCAAAATAGGGCTAAACCTAACCTTCTGAAATTATTTATTCCTCGTAATATGTAACTTAACGTATTCGTTTACTAGTAATTTAAAGATAACTAGAACTCCTATAAGCACAAAGCAAGCAGCATTCGGACATTTAGTAACCGAAACCAAGCATATCCTAATCAGGCTATCATATCACTGACTAATTAGTACTATCATGCAGCTCAATAAGCACATACAACAGGCATATCATACATCTTCCTAGATCCTTAGCCCTAATCTAGCATACAGTTCTCATAATCATATCATATATCATAACAAACATGTATGGGTATCTTGGGGAAAACTTACTTGAGCTCGGCCGATTGCACGCATCACACACCTTGTTATTTCTCAAAACTCTTAATTTTAATTTTTGAAAAATTGTTTTCTTTGTAAAAAATTTCCAAATCCTCAATTTGAGTCCAGACACCACCGAAGTTGTGTCCGAATCCCTCAAACCAAGGCTCTGATACCAACTTGTAACATCCCAAAATCCAAGACCAAAAATTTCATTTTTAATTTAATAATTCAGAAAACAGATTATTAAAAACATCATTGAGTTATCCCATATCATAAAAACCCATACGTCATATGTCTCAAAACAAGCCATAATAATGTCAGAGTACAAATTAAGAACATCATAGTGCGGAAAATATGGGTGTGATGCGCTGCAGTCATGCCGACTCCTTTCCCTTCAAAGAAGAAGTACCTGAAAACAAAACTGAAAACCATAAGCACAAAGCTTAGTGAGTTCCCCCATTATACTACATACCATACAATAAACATATTGTCAGGCATATCTGGGTGCCCGACCTACCCTACTGAGCATACCGGAGTGCTCAACCTACCCATGTTAGGCATATCGGGGTGCCCAACCTACCCCTGTCAGACATACCGGAGTGTCTGACCTACCCATGTCAGGCATATCTGGGTGCCCGACCTACCCTCCGGTTTATCTCAACCGGTTACGGGGACTATTTCACCCCTTACCACTACCACATAATAGCATATCATAAACATACTGCTAGGAATATATGGGTACTGTCTACCCCTTCGGTCTCTTTCAACCGGTAACCGGAGACTATTTCACCCTCCTACCACTATCACATAATATCATAGCATCCGAGCACATAAAGCATAACATATAGTGGCATACCAAACAATTATCACAAAGACAATCAGCTCAACTATAAACAACTACTACTGGGCCTGCATTGATGCCTTCGACCCACTTCTATTGGAAGGTAACTCACCTCGATAACTGGGAAATAGCTGCAAAGGCTCCTGCTATGAAATCAACCCCTCTCAGACTCCTACACATAAACATTTCCTTTAATTACCCTTTTTATACTCATAACCCCTATAAGGGTAAACTTTGGTTACAGCGCAATTACAATACGCATTTACGACACGTCTTGCGTGTCAAGAAAAGCCCTGTCATAAAGGAAGATGACACGCATTTGCGTTTCGTAACCTTACGAAGCGCGTTTAGGACACTCATTGCGTATCATTAAAGCCCCTGTCATAAATGAAGATGACACACATTTGCGTGTCATAAACTTCAGCAACCATTTACGATATACATTTACGACGTGTCTTTACGATACTCATTTACGCATAATACAAAAATATGGAAACAAATATATACCAAAACAATCAATTTCATCCAATAACATCATGTCAAAAAATTGTAATACATTGGTATTAAGGGGATCTGATTGTACATTGTTATTAAGAGGTTTTCCCTAACTATATAACCTAATACTACATTGCTATTAAGGGACACCTTCTTGTTTCTACTTCTTATTGTTATGCTTTTGTTTCCACATGATACTTGTTTCCATTATCAACACATACGTATTCAGAAAGGCTTCAAGCATCATCAATCTATGTTATAAAATATTAAAATTTAATACACATGTAGTAAAATACCTTTTGCCAAGAATCCATGCTTCAATACAGCCCATACATGTATAAAATATTAAGATTTAATACACATGTAGATTATAAAAGTTAATATGGAAGAGTGAAATAGTAATTTACCTTTTGCCAATTGTCATTGCAGCAATTCAATACAGCCAATACCTGTATAAAATATTAAAATTTAGCTTGGAGCCATACTCTAGACAAAAGGATAACTTTGAAGCCCCCATAAACTTGCATACTTGTTTTCAACAGAATTTATGTAAGAAAGAAAAATATGATTCAAGTTTCCATTATAAAATATAAGTTATCTCTCTGGAATTGACAATGTCCTAGGGATAGATAATGTGGTAATTTGAGAAGACAAAAAGGTCCTTAAGAGAGAAAGAAAGTTTACTCACTAGTCGCTAGTCGCTACCTACCGAATGAAATACAAAACATAATAATGAATTCAGGGATGGTACACTTCCAGAGAGAGAGAGAGAGAGAGAGAGAGAGAGAGAGAGAGAGAGAGAGAGAGAGAGAGAGAGAGAGAGAGAGAGACGTACTTTCTTGAAAGTTGGCAAGCCGTGATAATCTTGAAACCGAGCCAAGTCCTTAAATATGGAACCTTCTTTTTCTTTGAATCCAGTAACATCTGAGTTCTTTGCTAGCCATGATTCAAGAAGATCCATCGACAACTGCATTATTATTCAGAGTTATCATAGGTTTTTTATTGTTAATAAAATGATCTACATGCATGTATATATACACACATACTGCATATATATAAAGAATATTGTTTTTAATGTTAATAAAATCTTTGACGGAAACCCAAATGTCAATTTTAAAGAACCATAACAGATTAATGGAGATTGGCCAACGTACTTTCTTTATCCAACCATCATTGTGAACCATACTTCAGATTATTATTTATCATGCATGCCTACGACCTTCATTAGTTCATGTACAATAATACATACGTGGAACAAAAAACTATACAGTTTAAGTAAAGAAGACCTGATTTTCGGTAATTCCCATTTGGATGATACCAGAAGGGTTATGAACATTATCGTAAGGGTTCTTCTCGTATTCTTGTAACCCAACAAAATACGACGAGTCTTCTCCATGCGAATCGCATGAAGCTTTTTTTGACAACATTTTTTCTCAGTCTACGAATGCTACTTAATTTTAATCTATGGTTCTTTATGTTTGGGGGACAATGACTAGATACTTGAAGAAACCTAGGCGTTTTGTTTCTTTTGTTGTGGGATTGTGTGGAATTAGTATGGATATAAGTGTATATATATAGGTGAACCATGCCACTTATCTTGATGTAATAATTACTAGCGCTATATTTACCGTTAAATATAGAATAGAAAGCATACTAAATTTAATAACTTAATGGAATTTACTTTAAATAACAAAGTCGTGATGGAAATTGTTTTTTACGATTTATAGCATATTATCTTCACGGTTCAAATAAATGTGTGAATAGTGAAAACGAATTCTGACCTATAGTATTATCTAGGATTTTATTAATTAAAAAAATCAAAAGGGCAAATTTAAACAATTAACAAATCTATTCTTAATAAATGAGTGTTTAAACGGACAGGTGTCTTCTTTTAATTCTTATGTTTTGTCACATGTCATTCCACGAGCTATTTACTCCCTACTTTTCCTGCCCATAAACACACTATATCATTCGACCATCAGTTCCTAAATATCATCATTTCGGTTTTGATTATTTGAAGGATTTTATCTTATATACTAAATTACTTGCACTCAAAACCATAAAATCAGCAATTGTTATTTTAAATTTGATCTTATACCAAATATATACGTCCAACATAAAAGGAATGCAAAAGTGTATTTATACGAATTCATTAATTTTACAACTTATCTCTTTCAAATTCAAAAATATATATATTTGGTTTGACTAAATCATATCAATGAAATTTAAATTATTTTGATTTACTATATCCCTTAAAATCTGCATTTATTTTTAAATATATTAATCATATACCAATTATATATCATTTTCGTTTATTTACCGGTTAAAAAAAACCGAACCCCGAAACAAAATTATTTTCTATTTGAAATTTCATCTTCTTTTGGCGTCTTTTTCTTTTCAGTCAGCACCTGTTCAATCCATCAGGTATGTTGCTTTTTATTTTCTGAAAATACAATGAAAACTCCATTTTATAGCATCTTACATTCATGTATACGACAAATAGTAACTATGTTTGAGTGTGTGTTACAGTCGAAAATCATACTTTAAGAAAACTCCATTACATAACATATTACATTATTATTTCATCATAGTTTTCTGCAACAAATTTTTTTATTATTCCATTTCTTTACTCAAAGGGCAAAGGGTAATATACTGAAGTTATTGTCTTATTATGGATGATTTGGATGTTTTTTGATTGTGTTTCTGTTATTGTTACTGTATGTGTTTGTGTGACAGTCAAACAAAATTATTTTCTCCTTAATAAGAGAATGTTTAAGAATTTGTTTTTTCAAAATTTTTTTTTGAAATTCTTCCTTTATTTTTTCATATTTTACATTTTTCTAATCAAAGGCAAAAAAAGGGTAGCTAACTTTTAATTTATAATAGAGTTTGATTTTTTCATTTATTGCATCATATTTTCTGTTGCAACAGTTCTATAACACAAATTTGAGAGAGAGAGAGAGAGAGAGAGAGAGAGAGAGAGAGAGAGAGAGAGAGAGAGAGAGAGAGAGAGAGAGAGAGAGAGAGAGAGAGAGAGAGAGAGGCCCATACTAAGAAGGAGTATACCCAAGCTCATTCATAAAGAAACTAAGCTTATTGCGAATTTTATCTTCTGATAAAGCAAATCAGTAAGTCACAGTTAGTATTTAGTCTGCTATATATTGTATGCTAAAACTTGTTTGAGAAATAAAAATGGAACATTGTTGAAGTCCACGAGTTGGATATTCTTACACTAGTTGAAAACGGATGGTTAGGAGGCCCTCCATTTAAATTTAATTAATGTATTATAGCAAAATTATCTGTTCCATATGTCACAACTCACAAGTAACCACAATAGAATTTGGATATTAATTCTTACAGTCATATAAATATGGCTGGTACACTTGGCTTCCATCCAATTAACTGCTTTCAACTATCTTTAATATCTGCCCATTAGGATGTACATGTAAAAAAAAAAAGATGTGAATCAGAGTCTTAATTGTGTGGGACAGCTGAGACATGCAGCAAGAGCTCTTACTAAAAGCTACCGGTGGTTTTTCAGCAGCCGACCTTGTAAGTTGTAACCATGGTCATTATCTGAATTAAACAAAAAAATGCATTTATTTGAGGACGAATAGCAGTGGTCAACCGATGCTCAACAATTAAGTCAACATATTTGTGTTTGTTTTTGTCTGTAACTCGAATATTTCTTCCACCAGGGATCAGTTCATAGTCCGTTACCTTCAGTCAACACCATAGAATAATTACAAAAATACCCCTCCCAATTACAACATTGATTTCGATAAAAGTGAGTGAGAAATCAAATTAAGAATTCTTACTTCTGTTTTTTCACATAATATGAGCTTTTCTTCATCGGACAAATGAAAAAAAAGTGTCCAAAAGGATTGGTACCTCTAGGCTAGACAGGTTGCTGACTCTTAACAATACCAATAAAATCATTAGGAATAACACCCCCTGAAAATAATGAAGGATAAATTAGACTTTTTATTATCAGATAGAAAAACACAAAGTTACTACGTACCTGATGATATAGTTGGTAAAAAGTATGTTGGCCATTTGTTTCTGTTTCAAGAAAATCAATTTCACCAGCTTCAAAAGGAAGGTGATGTTAGTACTCTAGATACACCTAACAAATAAAATAAACAAACAACTTAATCAAAATAAATTAAATATTGGATGGACTCATAGACCTTATACTCAGTTGTAGTCAATAGTCACTAAAAAAACATAAAATTGATAGGTAAAAGCCCATTTCCCAGTTTTTGGGGTTCTTGTTCTTGATTGATTGGGAAATGGTTGCATTTACTTTTAATGTATAGGAGAAAAATTCAAAGTAAATAAAGTAGATATTATAAAATGTATGTAAAATAAAAATGTGAGAACAAAGTTGTAAACATTAGGCGGTAGAAGTAATAATAAAAAACATTAAAACATTATCGAGGCATGGTATTTCTACACCGTCTTTGGTAAACATGGCATACGTGAGACCTACAATTTGAATTCAACCAAACATTACACAAATATAAATTTAATTTTAACTCAATTTATCAACATAAATTTTTTTCAATAAATCATTGAAATACGTCAACATTTAAGGAGAGTTTGTTTTTTTATTGTTGATAGTTGCAATCTAGAAAAACATGGCTAAGCATTTAAAAAAAAGACTAAATATGGAACCATTTTTACACTTATAAATTGTTAAATACTTTTAAACTTTTTACAAATAAATTAACTAGATTACAAAATAAAATATTAATGGCTAAAAAGTCAAGTACCCGTGAGAGAACCATGATCTGTATGCCAGCCGCACCATGATGACATGTAGTCATTATCATCATCATAACTACAAAAAAACCTTATGTTTACACATCAAGATTGGCCCAAATGCCCTATTTTATTAGGGGTTTTAACATTTTCATTTTGTGGGTCTCCTTTATATGATACTTGTAATGTTGTAATAAACTTGTAAACGTGTAGATGTGAAAAGACTATTTTACCTTTTTTCAGCAGGAAAATAACACAGCAAACGACCTTTATGACACCGAGAACGGAACACAATCTGCTCAATCCCTTCATTGGGCTGCATATCTATCTCATTCGACATTGTTCCATTAGATTTACAAAAACATTATTAAATTCAAGAATTAAAATATGACTATGGATATATTATAAAGAAAGTTACCATATTTATCACAATGTTACGCATCAAGAATAAGCTTTCCAAGAGCTTTAAAAGCTACATGCAGAGCAAAACATCGATTATATCAACATTCTAAAATGCTCATGAAGGGGAAAAATGGTAATTTCCAATTCATGGGTAATAAACAATATAACATAATATGACTTACGAGTTACAAAATCATACCAAATCCTCTTCCTGATTTTGAACCACATATTTCACATTTCCATGTATCCTACAATAAAAACTTGTTAAAATCTGAAAAAGATTCATAACCTAACATTAAAAATCATGAAAGACACAAAACTTTATATGCTTACTAGACTTGCTTGAGGGAATACACCCAAAGAATGATGCCCAACATTTTCATAATAAGACAAACACCATCTTTTTTTTTTGCACGTAGGGAATAATACTCTGCAACAAATTTCCTCCGGTATGCAATACTATTATCCTACACATGTAACAAAACAGAAAAAGACACAAACTTTATTAAAGTATACAACAATAAAGAATGATGAGTAAATTTTCATTAACTAAACTTTCAAAAGGTCACTGTCTTTGATGACACAGGTATTGTATAAGTCTTCTAGAACATACACCTCCATCATTAGGTCTTTTCATAGATGCCCGTTGTTGAAGTTGCCTCAATAGTTGTTGTTGAAGTAACTGTGCTCTTTGCAATGGAGGTAGAGATTGGAGTAATTGTTGTTCCTTCTTTCTCTCGGGGAGGAACCCGTTGGGTTTTAAGCATTCTAATACTCTTATGGTGTACATGCAACCCTATGTGCTTTGGATCTATGTTTTCTCTATTATACATGCATACATTCAAAATTCCAAAGCATCATCCTAACTAGCATACAATGGAGTATCTATACTACAAAAGTCTAGTTAGATGACATACCTTTTGATGGAGCTTGAAGTCTTGAACCTTTAAGAGCTTACTGCCCCAAGTGTTGCACCTCAAATGGAATCACACAACACCACCAACAATTGGAATAACTTGAGAAGAGGTTACTTGGTTCACTCTATGAAATCGGCTTTGCCCTCTTTGTGTCTCCACTAGTGCCATTTCATGAACCATGGGGTCCTTTATATAGTGTGGCTCATTTAGGGTTAACCATGTAAACCCTAATGTGCATGACTTTCCATTTCCTTCATGATCCATGGTTTTTAACCTCCATGGAGTATCCATGGGTTACCACATGGGTTAAGCGCAACATGAATGACTATGGATCACAAGCCCACATATATAAGAATGAATGATTTACAAAATCAATCACCATATATTTAATTACTCTCTTTTGATCACATAATTAATTCCAAATTAATTCTTGATCAATAATAATTAAATAATATGATTTCCTATTAATATATTAGAACTTATAACATATTAATATAAATCATAAATAACCTTTTCTCATTTGTCTATCCAATTGTTCTGATGTCATGCAACCCAAATGGACCATGCTACTCTCGGGTCGAGTACATACCAATAATAGTTATGGGCTTAGACATCTAATCCAACAGTCTCCCACTTGGATAAGTCTAAAACTATTATTCAAGTATGACTCCAAGATCCCGACTAGCAATCGTAGCTCTTAAATCCGTTGTCGAACTTTGACCTAGTCAAATTACGTGTCCATTAGATAAGGGATCATATATTCCTCCATTTTAGATATCATATGGACTGAGACATGAATTATAATCGTTCTCTCTGTCCATCTGTTGTTTCCCGATTTCCGATTTATGACGACTGAGTAATTGAACAAATCAAATCAGTCTAGGCTTGGCCAAGCACTTAGGGGTGTCATCACTAAACCATCGAGGGGCCCACAGATATCGCTTTTATCCACAAGTGGTAAAAGGAATGGATAAACTTCGACCCATATGCTCGCTTGTACTTACTCATCAAATTACACACAACGATATGTTTTATAACATCCAAGTTACTCGTGCGTTTACATATGTCAATGTGAAACTAACTCGCAACTACAACTCACATGTCTCCGTTTCAAGAATATAAGATATTATCGTCTCATGATCACTCGTGATAAAATCCATGAAGTGATTCAAATGAGCGTGGGTTGAATCCAATACTCGAATCTTATTCCAGGAGTACTCATGAACACTGCAGCCACTTTGTCCCAGACAAACTACAGACCTATTCATGACAGTCTTGCCTCAATACCTACTTCGAAAGTATGATCGACTGTGGGTGGTTTGAATAACCTTGTTATTCGGGAAGTCAAAACATGCAAAGTGAAACACAAAAATAATACTAATCCTATATGGCCCCGAACCTTTTGAGCCATATTGATTACTCATTATCCATTGTTTAATGTTTCAAATAATCAACTTAATACTTGAACTGAAACAATAGTCATGCCATGCTCCAAGCATGTACACTATGTTTGTCCAAACGATAGTTATGCCATGCACCAAGCATGCATACTATGTTTGTCTATGGTCCTTAATTTGTGAAATAGATCAATTGAAAAACATTTCAATGATGCTCATTTCAAAATTCCAAATCCTTATTGCAAGTGTAAGAATTCCAAATTCCTGTCACTGCTAGGAATTGTTAGATTCTAAACTATCATGCAATGTTTCTTTTGTAATGTCTAGGTGCCAAAAGTCACAGAGACTTGACCAAAGATATTACAAAATATTCCTTTGGAGATTGTTACAAGACAATTCCATGGAAATGAAGTCTCAAATTCAAAGTACATTCCTTTGAACATCCTTCTTGCATAAAAGTTTCTAACTTTCTCATCTATTCTTCAACCCCCCAATATGGAAACATTCCATATTTTCCATACGACAATTAATTATTAATAGACTCCTGTCTATTCATAATAATGTCAGTATGGTCCTTCCATTACCATACTTCCAACTGTCCTTAAGCGACCAATCTTTGGCGAACCTTAGATTGTCTTTAACAGTTGCTCAACCACTTTACTCATAACCGGTTCTAGTCTATTTTCTCTCTTAATGCCCTAGGTATTTGGAAAAATTTAGAACACGAGAATATTATATTATTTGCCATGTTCTCAAAATTCGAATTATGAAAAGGGATGTCGTAATCATAATCAAATTTTGAGAACACAATTAACACATCCATATATAGAATTTCCTTATGTTGAACCATTCCAACATAATATTCATATATATATATATATATATATATATATATATATATATATATATATATATATATATATATATATATATATATATATATATATTTGACTAAATGTGATTAAAATCTCAATCTAAGCTTTTAGAATTGAAATGAAGTATGAATTCCTCTCCCTTAATTATAGCAAAACAACTTTTCAAACCCTTCAACTTGCAAATTGAAACTTTTGTTTTCTATAATTAACATTGCTAACTTTAAACATTCACTATAACTGATTATGCTCCCACTAGCATAATAATTACATCCTTATTAGCATAACTCTTATGCTCCCACTAGCTTTTACATGCATTCAGAAATCTGCTGGACTTTTAGAAATCAACACTTTGTTGACTTTCTTACCAAAATTCAGATTTCTAATACTAGATGCTTCGATAAGACTTTATCTAATCTTCTTAAACTCATACACCTTCCCTTAGATAGCTCACATATGTGTCGAAACATTTTTAGAACTATAAAGAGGTATGCCGTAATCATAGTCACAATTGTTTATACCTTTGCCATTTCTCACTAGTCCATGTTAGTGTGCCGGTTAACCACACACGCTCACTAACGACTTTGAGAATGCAAATATCACAATAGCTATCTACTTAAAATCTACTTAGTGAAAGCGTTTCCTGTAACAATTGGTAAAAATAGGAACGATCGTACGATGCTATGTTTTGATTATTAAGCAATATGAGTATTTTATCAAGAATGGTTGAAGGAATTTAACCTCTTTTATTTAAATAAGTTCTTGTGAAATATAAAACAAGTAACTATTGATAAATTTCGTTATGATGTATGACTACGAACCATCACCGGTTTGTGAAAATTAGGATATAACATCATTTGAACGCAACATTATAACATATCATGCATGGGTTCTGTCTACCCCTTCGGTATCTTCCAACCGGTAACTGCCTTCGGTATCTGTAACATCCGGAATTCCAGGTATTATATTTTATCATTTATTTTTGAGAAAAGAGAGGGACTCGACGAGTCGAGTCGTAGACTCGTCGAGTAGGACCGCGAATGCTGACTGGATTTAATGAATGGACTCGGCGAGTCCGCGCTGTTAAATGAAACCCTAAATCTCAGGGCCTGAGCCATATTTAAAGGCCTTTATGGCCTCCATTTGCGGCTACCTGTCCAGAGAGAGTACCCCTTAAGAGCTTGAGCGAGTTGAGAGAGAGATAAAGCCATATTGATCGATTTTGGTGTAACTTAGCAAAGGAGAAGTTGTTTCCAGCAAGAGGAGGTCAAGGGAGCTGTGGATCCAGAGTTTTCAAGTTCAGATCTACGTTGTTGAGGTATCTAATCGAACTCCTTTTCTGTTTTGGGTTAAGATCTATGCTCTAGGGCTTCCTTTGCACCATTTTGAGTTAGATTGTGAAGCATAGGGGGTCCCTTTGAGTATAGATGATAGATCTGGACCTTGAGAGGTCCAAAAGGTCCCAATCTTCCAGCTTTATGAGGTTTCATGTGAGCCTTGAGAGTAAAATCACATTTAAAAGGTTATTCCTCCATTTTTGGTCTTATAAGCATTGCATGAACGTAAAGTTTGAACCTTTACGTGACTTTCGAGTGTTAGAAGGATGGATCTACTGTTTGGTGAAGCAGATCTGACCTCAAGAGATCTTTTGAGAGTTTTCATGGGAGGAACTCGCCGAGCCCATAAGAGACTCGACTAGTCGAGTCGGGTTGCCCCGCGATTCGCGACCTGTGGCGACCCGTGGAGTATAGGGTTGACTCAGCGAGTCAAGTGAGGACAAGGGCGAGGAGGACAGGCATGTACTCGCCGAGTCACTCTAGTGCACTCGGCGAGTCCGGTCAATGTTGACCGTTGACTTTTGTTGACTTTTAGGGTTAGTCAGTGTTTGGACTTATGAGCCATTAGAGGGGCAGAATGGTCTTTTACCCTTCTTAGAGAACTTATAGAGAGGGGTTGGCCTACCCTTTAGAAGTTGTATTAATTAGAGTAATTATTTATGTGATTAGGCGAAGGCTAGTGCAGTATTTCAGAGTTCGAGGTTTACCGAGTTACCCGAGGTGAGTCTTCTCACTATACATTACCTAGAGTGGTATTTATGTGTAGACCAGAGGGTCTTGTATGCTATGTGTATATATGAGATTATGTGCATTGTGTTATATGTATGCTATGTGTTGAACAGACCGGGCCGGAGGGCCCAGCGATATAGACCGGGTCGGAGGACCCAACAATATAGACCGGACCGAAGGGTCCAACGACACAGACTGGACCGAAGGGTCCGACGAGCTATGACCGGACCAGAGGGTCCAACAAGCTACAGGACTGGAGGGTCCCGCTGAGACACATCGACCGGAGGGTCGTATTATAGCCTCGAGTGGCGTATGTGTTGTATGTGGTATTTTAGGGAACTCACTAAGCATTTATGCTTACAGTTGTTGTGTTATGTGTTTCAGGTACTAGCGAGGATCGCGGGAAGGCGCCGGCATGATCCGTACACACTGAGAGGATTTATGTATTTGAGGATCTTGGGATTTGTTTATTGTGAAACATGTGATACTTTGGGTTACTATGATATTTTATGAATGAAAGTATGTTTTTAAAATGAAAAATTGTTTTGAAAATTTACGTTGTTAGAAGTTGGTATCAGAGCCTTGGTTTGAGAGACTCGGATACACCTCCGGGCGTATCTGAACTCAAACTCAGGATTTGAGAGAATTTTTCATAAAAGAAACAATTTTTCCAAAAGAGTAAAGGACTTTTGAGAAAAGCAGAACGGAGCAGTGTGTACGATCAGTCAGCGCCCGAACAGTGATTTCCCAAAATACCCTTACATTATGTGTTATGAGATATTATGTGATATGCTATGCATGCTAGAGATAGGCTAGGTATTTCATATTTTAGGACTAGAGTGGCCTGATTTGTGATGCCTTAGCCTAGGAGTTGCTGTTATATGTGGCGTGCCTCGAGTATGTGTTGAGTATGAGTGTCCAGCAGGAATCCTTTTAGAGAGGGATCTGAGTAGAGGAGTAATCTAGGAGAGATACCTAGATGAGCACTTGAGGAGCCTACTGAGAGAGTAGTCAGATGCCCGCGTGGGGTAAAGTTGCTTGAGTTCGGTGATATCCTTTGAGTATGAGGAGAGCAAGTGGGTAATAACCTAAAGTGGTTTTACATGTTGGTAGAGATTATTCGATGCCCGAATGCTGCTTGCTTCGTGCTTTGTGGAAGTCTTGATGATGGGAGTCACCTACTAAGTGAATATGACGATATTCAGGAGGTAGATGGTTGGCATCATAAGGAGTTCTTCTACAGCTGATGGCGGAGAAGTGTGAGAACCTAGGAAGAGCCTAGGAAAGGGTGACCCTAGTCAGATGAGTACACTGACAGAGTAGAGCATTTCGCAGAGGAGCGAACACACGTGACAGGATTAGTGATCGAGAAGGTTGAGAAGCTACTTAGGAACTCGGGGATGGTCCGTGCAGAAAGTATGGGTAGATGTGGCAGGTAGTATGGGCCCGTACTACTGAAAGCAGAGGACCCATACTCGATACAGGGAACATTCCGGAGGATCTAAGTAGCAGATCGAGAGGTGATGTCATGGTTCGAGTACCATGATTTGTAGCAGATCAGGAGGTGATTTCATGGTTCGAGTACCATGATTTGTAGTAGATCGAGAGGTGATGTCATGGTTCGAGTACCATGATTCGTAGCGGATTGAGAAGAGATAACATGGTTCGGGTACCATGATTCATAGCTAATCGAGAGGTGGCCACATGGTTCGAGTACCATGACCCTTGACGGTTAGTGTTACTGGTTCTACCAGTTATTCCGTTATGATTGTCTAGACTGAGATCAGATGTGAAGGAATATGGGGCCAGAGGGCCATGATGATCGAGTTTTAGTGGAGCATCCCTTAAAAGGGAAATCGAGTTAGCTCCGAGGGATTGCTGGTGAGATGCTAGTGGGAGTCGCAAGACTCAGGGATGAGTAGGGATGGTGCGTTATGGGAGAATACGGTTTGGGCTCAGTGACCGGCCGATGGTGGGAATGTCATTTTTTGTGACCTGAGCGGTACTATTTCTGTTCCTGTGGGAAACAGGAGAGGTATTGAGATTTTCGGTTTCCAAGGTTGGGAGTGAGCCCTGTGAGGTAGCTTTGGTTACGATCTTTCATCAGAGTATTTGGGCAGTATGTCTTCCGAGAGGTAATGTTAGAGCATGAGCAGGTTGTCAGCGGGGACTGAGATGGTTAAGGACAAGGATGCACCCTGTTTGAGCATAGTAGGGCATGTATCAGCTGCAGCGGCAGACGATCAAGAAGAGGATATTGGGGCGGTGGCTCTTATTTTCTATGATGAGTATCGAGTGTGGTAATGAGGACTCCACTCTTATTACAACCCACATGATGGAACGTTGGTTGAGGAGTCGAGAAGGAGGAGTATGACAGTCCATTATATCAGATTAAGATTCAGAGTTACTACTGGACAGTTGAGAGGTCCGGTAATGGGATGGTATGAGATTCTGTATGATTAAAGGTAACCATGATGAGAAGTTTCTGAAAATTTCATCTGAGATTCGGAGTATTTGGAGTTGCAGGGTCTCTATCGTGGAGACCACTGAGCATTGCTTAGTACCTTCTAAGAGTAAGTGTGATGTTCCTGGTGGAAACAGTCTGTGGAATAGATTTTGGTGCGCCAATCGTTGATGGTTCGAACCCTGAGTGGGGGAGGACTAGGTATTCAATCGAGAGGATCAGAGATAATGCATGTTGTACATGTTAAGGAAAGGATGAGTGTCTCCAGGGCAAGTGGCCGTCGGTCGCAGACCGTGTGGTGGCTAGTAAGGATAGTTTCGACGGCTGGGAATTTCTGGCTCGAGATATGGGATTCTGAGCAATAGAGGAAGAAATTTTGGATGTTCGTCAACATGTTCTGAGTCGTTGACAATTCTTCCGTGTTTCAATCGAGAGTTGGAATATTCTGAAGATACGTGATGTGTGGCATGAAGATTGGTTGTGAATCCTGAAGGAACGCATTGTTGTATTTGTGTATGATGCTGTGAGTAGGAGATCAGTGGTTGAGACAGGACATCATTGTGTACCGAGGTATCCGAGTATGATGTTCTAAATTCGGATTATTTTGAGACTTGAGTTATGGGATGACGAGTGGTGTATCAAGTGTCTATGGTTCCTGTGGGGGCCCTTCAGCTAATTGGCATCAAATGGATTTATCTGAGAATGTGAATTGTAGCGAGAAAAAGAAGTTTTGTCATGGCGGTGGTCGTCCGAAGTAGTGATGCTTAGCCTAGATGGGTGTGCGTACCTATCTATGCTGGGCCGCAGAGCATGAGTGAGTGAACGCATGATGGCGTCGACTTGAGGATGAGATCGTGGGGTGGTAAGAGAAACCACGGTAAGACTACAGAGAGCTGTAGCATCCTTGAGTTAGTGCGAGAGAGTGCGGTGATACTGCGGGTAGCCGTAGTATTCGCCAGTCAGCGAGAGGGTCTTGTGATACTACGGGGAGCCGTAGTACTCACTATTCAGTGAGAGGTTGTGGTGATGCTACGGGGAGCCATAGTACTCACTATTCAGTGAGAGGTTGTGGTGATGCTACGGGGAGCCGTAGTACTCACTATTCAGTGAGAGGTTGTGGTGATGCTACGGGGAGCCGTAGTACTCACTATTCAGTGAGAGGTTGTGGTGATGCTACGGGAAGCCGTAGTACTCACTATTCAGTGAGAGGTTGTGGTGATGCCACGGGGAGCCGTAGTACTCACTATTCAGTGAGAGGTTGTGGTGATGCTACGGGGAGCCGTAGTACTCACTATTCAGTGAGAGGTTGTAGTGATGCTACGGGGAGCCGTAGTACTCACTAATCAGTGAGAGGTTATTGTGATGCTGCGGGGAGCCGTGGTACTCACTGTTCAGTGAGAGGTCGTTGTGATACTGCGGGGAGCCGAAGTACCCGCTAGTCAGCAAGAGAATGTTGTGACGAAGTACTCTCTGATCAGAGCGTGACGCAGAAGAGTTTTGGGCTTGGGTAGCCCTAATATTTGATTTTGTGGGAGCCTGGTGGTTGAACCAGTGGCGAGACTGGGGTCTCTATATCTGTCTGGAGTCGTTATATTCTAAAATTGAGTAATGGTTGTCGCAACCAAAGGGAAGTGGATAAGTGAGGAACGCATGAGTTGCGGGTCATGAGTCATGAATTGAGTGGTTCGTTGGGACGAGTGGTTCCAATTCTGTGTCGGATCAGACTCTCGAGTAGAGTTCGATTCTAGTGGTGTATTGAGTAGACAGAATGGGATTCTAGATTCAGAGATGCATTTCATTTGGAAGGGGGTGTTGTTTCATCTGGTGTCTTAGACCGGAGTGGGTCAATTCGTTGGTATGAGAAAACCGCGAAACACATGGAACTAATGAGTAGTGGACGACAGAGATCGAGAGTGAGTCGAATTCCGTATTCGCTTGAAGTACAGCAAACTCCGTGACTGGTGTGTGTCACATTGGGCCGAGATAGTTGTTGTGGAAAGGAAGTAGACGAGACATTTTGGGACATGCAATGGGTAACCTATAGAGGTTCAGCTGCTGGGACGGGTGAGGACCTGGTGCTCAGTTTTGAGAGGGGAGCTGAGGTTTATGTTTGTTAGATGTCGGAGGACGCTTCAGAACAAGCATGATCATTATCTGTGTTTGAGGTTAGGTTATTGAGGATTCGTTGTTCAGATGGGTTTGACTGCAGTACAGTGGATGAGTCCCTGGTGTGATGTGATCCTTCCATTCCTTGTTATATGATCTGGGTTGTTTATCATATCTGGGACGAGTGATCGATAGCCAGTTTTGGGCATGGACTTGTTTTTTATCGGTCCCCACCAGAGAATCTGAGGTGCAGTGAGCTATCGGGGTTTATTATTCGAGGAGCGAATAACGAGGTGACACCTGGAGAGAGCGGCCTGGCTGTGTATCGAGATACTAGAGTTTCCAGACTCTTGAGAGTTAGGAGGGGTAGCGTAGTGGCAGTGAGTCTGTCCTTTCTCAGGGAGGAGTTCCTGTAGGATTCAGGTGCCAGAGAGAAAGATAGCTGTGTGGTATGAGATCCTTTCGATGGTGCTGTTCGATTATTAGATTAGATCTATATGTTGTTGAGAAGCGATTTCGAGGGCGAAATCTAATTCAAGTGGGGGAGAATTGTAACATCCGGAATTCCAGGTATTATATTTTATCATTTATTTTTGAGAAAAGAGAGGGACTCGACGAGTCGAGTCGTAGACTCGTCGAGTAGGACCGCGAATGCTGACTGGATTTAATGAATGGACTCGGCGAGTCGATGCGTGGACTCGGCGAGTCCGCGCTGTTAAATGAAACCCTAAATCTCAGGGCATGAGCCCTATTTAAAGGCCTTTATGGCCTCCATTTGCGGCTACCTGTCCAGAGAGAGTACCCCTTGAGAGCTTGAGCGAGTTGACAGAGAGATAAAGCCATATTGATCGATTTTGGTGTAACTTAGCAAAGGAGAAGTTGTTTCCAGCAAGAGGAGGTCAAGGGAGCTGTGGATCCAGAGTTTTCAAGTTCAGATCTACGCTGTTGAGGTATCTAATCGAACTCCTTTTCTTTTTTGGGTTAAGATCTATGCTCTAGGGCTTCCGTTGCACCATTTTGAGTTAGATTGTGAAGCATAGGGGGTCCCTTTGAGTATAGACGATAGATCTGGACCTTGAGAGGTCCAAAAGGTCCCAAGCTTCCAGCTTTATGAGGTTTCATGTGAGCCTTGAGAGTAAAATCACATTTAAAAGGTTATTCCTCCATTTTTGGTCTTATAAGCATTGCATGAACGTAAAGTTTGAACCTTTACGTGACTTTCGAGTGTTAGAAGGATGGATCTACTGTTTGGTGAAGCAGATCTGACCTCAAGAGATCTTTTGAGAGTTTTCATGGGAGGAACTCGCCGAGCCTATAAGAGACTCGACGAGTCGAGTCGGGTTGCCCCGCGACTCGCGACCTGTGGCGACCTGTGGAGTATAGGGTTGACTCAGCGAGTCAAGTGAGGACAGGGGCGAGGAGGACAGGCATGTACTCGCCGAGTCACTCTAGTGCACTCGGCGAGTCCGGTCAATGTTGACCGTTGACTTTTGTTGACTTTTAGGGTTAGTCAGTGTTTGGACTTATGAGCCATTAGAGGGGCAGAATGGTCTTTTACCCTTCTTAGAGAACTTATAGAGAGGGGTTGGCCTAGCCTTTAGAAGTTCTATTAATTAGAGTAATTATTTATGTGATTAGGCGAAGGCTAGTGTAGTATTTCAGAGTTCGAGATTTACCGAGTTACCCGAGGTGAGTCTTCTCACTATACATTACCTAGAGTGGTATTTATGTGTAGACTAGAGGGTCTTGTATGCTATGTGTATATATGAGATTATGTGCATTGTGTTATATGTATGCTATGTGTTGAACAGACCGGGCCGGAGGGCCCAACGATATAGACCGGGTCGGAGGACCCAACGATATAGACCGGACCAAAGGGTCCAACGACACAAACTGGACCGAAGGGTCCGACGAGCTATGACCGGACCAGAGGGTCCAACGAGCTACGGGACTGGAGGGTCCCGTTGAGACACATCGACCGGAGGGTCGTATTATAGCCTCGAGTGGCGTATGTGTTGTATGTGGTATTTTGGGGAACTCACTAAGCATTTATGCTTACAGTTGTTGTGTTATGTGTTTCAGGTACTAGCGAGGATCGCGGGAAGGCGCCGGCATGATCCGTACACACTGAGAGGATTTATGTATTTGAGGATCTTGGGATTTGTTTATTGTGAAACATGTGATACTTTGGGTTACTATGATATTTTATGAATGAAAGTATGTTTTTAAAATGAAAAATTGTTTTGAAAATTTACGTTGTTACAATATCTTTCAACCAGTAACCGGGGACTATTTCACCCCTACCACTATCACATAATAACATATCATAATCATACTGCTAGGCATGCATGGGTACTATCTACCCCTTCGGTATCTTTCAACCGGTAACTAGGGGCTATATCACCCCTACCACTACTAACACATATGTCATAGCATCTTAGCACATAAAGCATATCAGTAACAACACACCAAATAATTATCACAAAGACAATTATCTAACTAAAACCTCCTACTAGTGGGCCGACATTGTGGCCGTAGACCCACTCGTACTGGAAGGTAACTCACCTCACACTGCTGAAGTCCTGTAGACTCAACCCCACACTGCTGAAGTCCTGCAGACTCAACCCCAGCTGCTGGATGATAGATTCCCGAACTGTTAACACCAAAATAACACCCAATTAATAATTAGGTTCCAATACATAACCATAAGTCCATGCTTTGGGGTAAAAGGCTACTCTACCCCTAACTTGGCTTGATTCAAGCCCGAGGCCCAATCCAAAGGCTCAAAAGTCCAACTATGGCTCAAAGCCCAACATATGGCCCAATTTTCCAAATTGGGCCCAAGCCTTTACATGTCTTATTCAAAGGCCCAACCAAAAAGTCTAGTCCAACATTTGGTATTCTAATGGGCCAATATATCATAATCATAAAGGCCCAAACTATCGCCCATCTATGGCCTAATTTTCCAAATTGGGCCCAACTCCTCATATGGGCCTTACCTCAAAGCCCATTAATTATTCTAGTCCAATTACTTTACTTTGGATGGCCCATTAATAACCCAATCATCAAGGCCCAATAGAAAGGCCCAACAATAAAACCCAAGTGAAATTAGGGTTTTCACATAAAATGACGATTAGGGTTAAGTGTTTCTCACTTAACCTATTAAAGACTTAATCCATTAAGGACTTAATCCATTAAGTCCATCATTCTTCTAAATAAGTCATATGGTGTGATTGGGCTTAATCACACAATTCGATTCCAATTGCCCAAAAGTGGGTCCCAATAAGTCCAAGCCCATAAATCCAATATTAGGGTTTTCTAAACCCTAATTAGGGTTTCCAACCCCATCTTAGCCCAATAGGCCCAATTGATATGTCTTTTGATCAATTAAGGTTCATTAGACTCATTAAGGTTTCACTAGGCCCATTAGTCATCTGTTTGGGCTTTTAGGTCCATTAAGCTTCATTGGGCCCATTAGGGTTTATTAAGCCCATTAAGCCTCATTGGGCCCATTAGGGTTTCTTAGTCCCTTGTCCAAACATCCAAACGAGTCAAAACACCATCAAAGCACACCGCCACCCGACACGGCGGCTGGTGGCGGCAGCCACCACCTCACCGTGGTGGTTTTCAGTTTTCCTTTCATTATTCCAATTTGTAATTACACTTTACAATGGTAAATCTCAAATAAACACACACACCTACTAACACACACACATACACACGGTGGTGTATGGTGGCAGCCACCACCTCACGGTGGTGGCGGTGGCTGTTCTCGTTTTCCGACCAAGCTACACACACACCACTCATACGCAACAGAATATGCACACACCCACGATAACTTCTTGCGAGAGAATCCGGCCACCCTCGAGGTGGTGGTTGGCGACGGCGGAAGCACAAAACGACGGCAACAGCGGCGGCATTGCGATGACAGCCACCATGGCCGGCTGCCATGGTGGTTCTCCACGACCCTTCTCGACAAAACTTCCCTCAAAGCGCACCCACGTCGCACACGAGCCTGGAACCATACCACCATTCACCGGTGATAGCAGGAAACGCCATGAGTTCCTCCATCCACAAGGCGGCAACGACGGGATCAATAGGAGAAGAGAAGAAGAATAGCAGCGATTTGGAACAGCTACAGAAGCCGTGGGGGGGAAGGGGTTGATTCGTGACCTCATCAACAGCGGTGGCACCTGAGGAAAACGAGATTGCGACCTCATGATCTTCACAGCCTCCGGCGGCGGTAGTCGTGACTTTGAGCTCCCGGTCTCCCTTTCTTGCATGCTAGGACCACGGTTGTTGCCTTCGTCGGCAGTGGAGGCAGCAGGCGGAGTCGTTCGGGACTCCATCTGGTCGGAAAACGAAAGAGACATCGGCGGCGGCTGGGAGAATGAGAGGGAGGTGGCGCCGGAGATGAGAGGTATAAGGTGAAGGTGGCGGCTGCATAAATGGTCGATAGGGTTAGGGTTTGAACCCTTAAATACCCGCTCCATCTAAATGTTTTCCATAAAGACAATAACAGTCCCTCCCCTCACATTTCCTTTCAAAGCAAGGCCAATATTTACCAATTAAACCCTGACCTCGAAAATCCTTTTCAAATCAAGTCCCATAAATTACCAAACAGCCCCCATCTTCTAAAATCTTTACAATTCAACTCCCTATGTTACCCCTTTAGCCCCCAATATCCTAATTATGACATATTCAGCCCTTCCACCTCATTTCCCTTTTAAAATAACTCCAAATAATTACCACGGAGCCCCTGTCTTCATAAATATTTATAAACTGAGTCCGGAACTTACACTTTAACCCCCGACTTCTAACATTGTAGCCTTTGGCTCCCGGAAACAAACACCTTGCTATATAATTATTTATTTTAGGGCTATTATTCGTTCATTATTTTATTTATTTATTTAATAAATAAACGGGTGATACAACTCTCCCCCACTTAAATTAGAGTTCGTCCTCGAAATCATTTCTTACCATTTCTTACACGCTAAACCACTCTAGTAACACAATCACCATCCAACAAGGTACACCCTAGCCTTCCCAGGGTAGCCGTGACCAATCTTCGCAAAGCCCTACCATCTGCATATGAACGAATTCCTTGCAACAAGACCACATGTACTGTGTCCGAAATCTGCTGTCTCGAGATGTTCTGAATCCCTGACAGACCACTCATACTATATCACTATCGTTGAATCTAGTATGTTTATCCCTCAACTGACTACTCAACTTCTGATAACATGTGGTTCCCACTACAAAACAGGACCACAGACCCAAATATCCTTGCATGTCACTTATACTTGGCCAAGGCTCAGCTAATCCTGTCGTGAGTGACTTGTCACTTCCCAGTAACCCAGCTATCCCGTGCGTACTCGCAACCTAAACACGAATACTAACACTGCCCAAACGCTGAAACTGCCTGAGCACTGATCTGCCTGAAGCAGTATGTTGCCACCTGGCTGCTTTCCAAAATCTACCGAGACCTGCCTGGTCTCAATTCGTTCGTCAGTCATCTAAATTACCAGGTTCCAGCCCGGTCGCTGAGCTAAAAGGCTCCCACATAGTCGTCTCTTACACGACTTCCGAACGAAATCCTTCTCTGGAACTAGTTGTCACTATTTACCATGCCACTGTGGTTCTAACAACTTCCTGATCCAACCGATCGGGTCCATGCGTCAAATCCTGACTTTACCGAATCCTAGGCTAAAAATGATTGCTACCTGACCATTGGTAGCCTTATGTCAAGAATGACCTCAAACAACCCACTGCTTCCTTGCTCTCATAGCTGTAGTGGCGCTTCTATAGTCTTATCACTGGCGCAAACAGATCTAATCCGTCTGGGTAACTCCGAAATCCAATCCGTGGATTTCCATATCCTCACTACTACACCCGAACTGGTGGGTACTACTGTTCCTTCTGCATCCTAACAACGCATTCATGCTATCTATCAGCCTAGTGAATGTTACGGCTACACCAGCAGACTTACAACACTCTATCACTATCGGCTAACCTTGTGAACACTACGGCTACACCCGCAGACTTACAACACTCCTTACACTATCAACTGCTAGTGAATGCTACGGCTACCCCCGCAGTCTTACAACACTTTCCATACTGCCTTATCGCTAGTGAATGCTACAGCTACCCCCGCAGTCTTACAACACTTTCCATACTACCTGATCGCTAGTGAATGCTACGGCTGCCCCCGCAGTCTTACAACACTTTCCATACTACCTGATCGCTAGTGAATGCTACGGCTACCCCCACAGTCTTACAACACTTTCCATACTACCTGATCACTAGTGAATGCTACGGCTACCCCCGCAGTCTTACAACACTTTCCATACTGAGTCGAACACGCACTCGACCTAACACACAACTGGACTTGAGTCCTAACTGAAGCTCTACCCTGGTTCCCGAAACCTGTTGTCTGAGAGTCTCTAAGGCTGCCTACTGCTCAGGCCCCCAACGAAAGGCCACCGACTTCTTGGTCAGTCGGGTCAAAAGAACCGCAATCTCGGAGAAGTCTTGCATAAGTCTCCGGTAATACCCCGCTAGACCCAGGAAACTCCGAATCTCGGTTGGAGACCTCGGAATCTCCCACTGCATCACCGCCTCTATCTTGGCCGGATCGACCAGAATACCCTTCTGGTTGACAAGGTGCCCAAGAGATTGCACCTCACGCAACCAGAACTCACATTTGGAGAACTTTACAAAATGTCTCTCCCCCACTTAGATTCGACTAAGTCTTCACTGTACGCGAGGTTTAAAGGATTCCCAATCTTTCTCGCTCTCTAGTATCCCACTGATGACAACCTGTTCTTACCAATGCTAACGATCAATTACCAGTCAAACCTTAAGATCGTCCATCCTCTGAAATCGTGAAGAGTACTTTTGAAATTTGGTCTAGTCTGACACCTCAATCCACCTCCCATGCTGACAACTGGAGGCCTTAATCTTCGCTCTTGCTGATGAATCCTCGTTCCCACTTCTAATCTTGCAGCACCACTGAACTCTAACCGAACATAGCCCATGCAAGAAATGCAATTCTATTGAACCTCCAATGACCGAACACCCATGCGTCTAACACTCACAACTGACTCCACTATCTCCATGCTACCAGTCATGTCCTAGCAACAGTAGTGCCTTGAACTCCAAGGTTTTCCCATAGATAACTGTCGACCATGCTTGAACAATGATAGAACCACTGGTCTGTGACTTCACTGGAGAACTATCACTTTAACCCTGACCAAGTATCCTCTACATATTACTCCTGCACAGATCCCGATAACGATCCGGAATGATAACGATACACGCGGAACCCACTCCGCAAGATGCGTCCCTCTGTAGGTTCATCAAGGACTTTTCGACATGCAGGATGGCATATAAGATCCTCGATAACCCAGACACTAGCAAAAAAACCGACCCGAGGTCTGAGTTATCCAAACTCACTCACAATTCCAAAGCGATACGTATTCCCAACATCCATCTAGCAGCAGTAGAAGACGACATACCCGCAACATCTGGAGGAATACTGATCACCCTCAACTGTCATGATCAACCCTGCCACACCTGTAGCAGCCTAAACCCATGGAGTGACAAACTCTCTCGTGCACTTTCTCATACCCGTTGCACTGACTCCAGCCCTGCTGGCCTTTTACCTGATGATCAGAAGTCATGGGTCTCTTCCCGGGACCCTCTACTATACGTACCTGGCACGAACCTCTCTTTCTAGGGTGCTCCCAAATCGATCTCGCATCTACAACTTCTTGGAAATCATATCCTTCAGGGTCTGACACCCTGCCACGCTCAGCTCACTTACCAATGGCTAAGCTGCAACAACTGGAACATCCTCTGTCCCCAAACCGGGTCACAAACTCTCCCCGAAGCTTCTCAGATTCTCCAAGACTCTCACCGATTCGAGTATGGATCATGTGCTTTCAGTAGTACGGGCCCAATACTACCTTCCACACCTATCCATACTTTCCTCAGCAATCCTCCCGGATCCTCCAAGTCACTTCCTCAACTGGTACACCCAAGTCTCACTGGCCTCACTACTAACCCACTGAAACATATCCTAGGCTTTCCTAGGTTCCCGAACTCACCCAGTCCTCAGCTGCTGAAAGATTCCCAATAATGTCAACTAGCTACCTCATGAATATAGCTAGCTCACATTACTAAGAGTCCTACAAAGCACAAAGCAAGCAGCATTCAGACAATGGAGAATCTAACCATATTATCCTCTACTCAGGGATCTGTACATGCAATTCAAAGGCTCATACAATCAGGCATAACCTAAACAGGCTATCCTATTACTGACTGATCAGTACTAGCATGCAAGTCTACAAGCACATACAATAGGCATATAAGGCATCCTCCTAGATCCTCAGCCCTAATCTAACATGCAGTTCTCATAATCATATCATAACATAACATATCATAACATGTATGGGTATCTTGGGGAAAACTTAATTGAGCTCGGCTGATTGCACGCATCACACACCTCGTTCTTTTCTCTTTCCAAGTTCTTTTCAAATTTCTTTTATAAAATGATTTTACTTTTGAAAATTTTCATACCAAGTCCTTAGTTTGAGTTCAGACACACCCGGGAGTGTGCCCGAATCCCTCAAACCAAGGCTCTGATACCAACTTGTAACATCCCAAAATTCAAGACCAAAAATTTCATTTTTATTGGGTTATTATAAAACCAACAATATAAGAAAACATCCATAATAATATCTCATGTCAAAACCAAAGTGTCAGTAATCAAAACATATTATCATAAAACCGTATGAGAGTGTAATCCCAAAGATCTCATGTGCGGAAAACATAGTGTGATGCGCTGCGATCAAGCCGGCTCCTTTCCTTTGAAAACGAAGTACCTGAAACCAAAACTAAAAACCGTAAGCTAGAAGCTTAGTGAGTTCCCCCATCATACCACATACCACATAATGCCTATCTCTCGGTATCTTTCAACCGGTCTGGCATAACTGGGAGCTGGGCTCCCCTTCGGTGTCTTTCAACCGGTAACCGGGAACTAACCTCCCATTCGGTATCTTTCAACCGGTAAACGGGGACTATTTCACCCCTACCACTATCACATAATAACATATCATAAGCCTACTGATCACATTATAACATATCATGCATGGGTTCTATCTACCCCTTCGGTATCTTTCAACCGGTAACTGCCTTCGATATCTTTCAACCGGTAACCGGGGACTATTTCACTCCCTACCACTATCACATAATAACATATCATAATCATACTGCTAGGCATGCATGGGTACTATCTACCCCTTCAGTATCTTTCAACCGGTAACTAGGGGCTATATCACCCCTACCACTACTAACACATATGTCATAGCATCCTAGCATATAAAGCATATTAGATAACAACACACCAGATAATTATCACAAAGACAATCATCTAACAAACAACACCTACTAGTGCGCCGGCATTGTGGCCGTAGACCCACTCCTACTGGAAGGTAACTCACCTCACACTGCTGAAGTCTCGTAGACTCAACCCCACACTGCTGAAGTCCCGCAGACTCAACCCCAGCTGCTGGATGACAGATTCCCGAACTGTCAACACCAAAATAACACCCAATTAATAATTGGGTTCCAATGCATAACCATAAGTCCATGCTTTGGGCTAAAAGGCTACTCTACCCCTAACTTGGCTTGATTCAAGCCCGAGGCCCAATCCAAAGGCTCAAAAGTCCAACTATGGCTCAAAGCCCAACATATGGCCCAATTTTCCAAATTGGGCACAAGCCTTTACATGTCCTATTCAAAGGCCCAACCAAAAAGTCTAGTCCAACATTTGGTATTCTAATGGCCCAATATCTCATAATCATAAAGGCCCAAACTATGGCCCATTTATGGCCCAATTTTCCAAATTGGGCCCAACTCCTCATATGGGCCTTACCTCAAAGCCCATTAATTATTCTAGTCCAATTACTTTACTTTGGATGGCCTATTAATAACCCAATCATCAAGGCCCAATAGAAAGGCCCAACAATAAAACCCAAGTGAAATTTGGGTTTTCACATAAAATGACGATTAGGGTTAAGTGTTTCTCACTTAACCCATTAAAGACTTAATCCATTAAGGACTTAATCCATTAAGTCCATCATTATTCTAAATAAGTCATATGGTGTGATTGGGCTTAATCACACAATTCGATTCCAATGGCCCAAAAGTGGGTCCCAATAAGTCCAAGCCCATAAATCCAATATTAGGGTTTTCTAAACCCTAATTAGGGTTTCCAACCCCATCTTAGCCCAATAGGCCCAATTGATATGTCTTTTGATCAATTAAGGTTCATTAGACTCATTAAGGTTTCACTAGGCCCATTAGTCATCTGTTTGGGCTTTTAGGTCCATTAAGCTTCATTGGGCCTATTAGGGTTTATTAAGCCCATTAAGCCTCATTGGGCCCATTAGAGTTTCTTAGTCCCTTGTCCAAACATCCAAACGAGTCAAAACACCATCAAAGCACACCGCCACCCGACACGGCGACCGGTGGTGGCAGGAGGCGGCAGCCACCACCTCACGGTGGTGGTTTTCAGTTTTCCTTTCATTATTCCAATTTGTAATTACACTTTACAATGCTAAATCTCAAATAAACACACACACCTACTAACACACACACATACACACGGTGGTGCATGGTGGCAGCCACCACCTCACGGTGGTGGCGGTGGCTGTTCTCGTTTTCCGACCAAGCTACACACACACCACTCATACGCAACAGAATATGCATCCACCCACGATAATTTCTTGCGAGAGAATCCGGCCACCCTCCAGGTGGTAGTTGGCGACGGAGGAAACATAAAACGACGGCAGCAGCGGCGACATTGCGATGACAGCCACCATGGCCGGCTGCCATGGTGGTTCTCCGCGACCCTTCTTGACAGAACTTCCCTCAAAGCGCACCCACATCGCACACGAGCCTGGAACCATACCACCATTCACCGGTGATAGCAGGAAACGCCATGAGTTCCTCCACCCACAAGGCGGCGGCAACGGGATAAATAGGAGAAGAGAAGAAGAAGAATAACAGTGAGTTGGAACAACTACAGAAGCCGTGGGGGGGGGGGGAGGGGGTTGATTCGTGACCTCATCAACAGCGGTGGCGTCGGAGGAAAACAAGATTGCGACCTCATGATCTTCACAGCCTCCGGCGGCGGTAGTCGCGACTTTGAGCTCCCGGTCTCCCTTTCTCGCATGCTAGGACCACAGTTGTTGCCTTCGTTGGCAGCGGAGGCAGCAGGCGGCGTCGTTCGGGACTCCATCTGGTCGGAAAATGAAAGAGACATCGGCGGCGGCTGGGGAGAATGAGAGGGAGGTGGCGCCGGAGATGAGAGGTATAAGGTGAAGGTGGCGACTGCATAAATGGTCGATAGGGTTAAGGTTTGAACCCTTAAATACCCGCTCAATCTAAATGTTTGCCATAAAGACAATAACAGTCCTTCCCCTCACATTTCCTTTCAAAGCAAGGCCAATATTTATCATTTAAACCCTGACCTCGAAAATCCTTTTCAAATCAAGTCCCATAAATTACCAAACAGCCCCCATCTTCTAAAATCTTTACAATTCAACTCCCTATGTTACCCCTTTAGCCCCCAATATCCTAATTATGACATATTCAGCCCTTCCACTCCATTTCCTTTTAAAATAACTCCAAATAATTACCACGGAGCCCCTGTCTTCATAAATATTTATAAACTGAGTCTGGAACTTACACTTTAACCCCCGACTTCTAACATTGTAGCCTTTAGCTCCCGAAATCCAACATCTTGCTATATAATTATTTATTTTAGGGCTACTATTCGTTCATTATTTATTTAATAAATAAACGGGTGTTACATATCTAGTGAATGACTAGTTATGGGTCATGACTTAAAGTGATTTCATGTAAGGAATATGATGTCTAACTCAATTAAGATAAGAGAATTGGTGCAGATAAGTGCCAACTTAAGTAATAAGTGCTTAATCACTTAAGACATTTTACTAAGAATGCTTCTTAATCCCTCTTCGACATTTCGAGATTAAGACCTTCCCTCTCCTTAACTAGAACTCCTAACTAACTAAATAACTAGTAGTTAGTTAGTTAACAAATCCTATCTCTAAGCAACCACCCAAGCAAGTGGCTAGACAAGATCACATCACTTAAACTCACATCCCATCACAAGCTAGTCTAGGTTTTGTCCCCTTATCCTCTTCCACCCTTTCCTCCTTCATAATCACGAAATTTACTCTTCATTTTACCCTCAATTCACTAGCCAATACTCCAGGGAATTACTCTCAACCTTCATCTCATTTTCAGCCACAAGAACTTCCTTCCAAAGCCATCAAAACCGTGAACTAATGGGATGCTGTCCCTTTTGTGTTTCAGCCACCATTTCACCCATCTAAACCTTCCTTTTGCTTGATATTTTTACAACCAAATATCCCTGGAAGTTAGTTGTTATGCTACTCAAAATTATAGATTCAAAACAGTTTGTAAACTACCCTTTTTCTTACTCTTTTGCTGTGAAGTTTTCGTGACAGCAACATAGCCAAAACAGTGGCTGTTTTGGAGCATCAAACCAACACCCAAAAGTTCTTCATCTTCAACCTTCCATTCTTCAAGTATTCACATAAGGTGAGTTCATACCCCTACATTTTCATGTTTTCTTCAAGTTTTAAGGGGGGTGGGGGGGGGGGGATACAAGTTAGAACATTAAACATAACTTAAATTTAAAAGACAGCTTTCCATAGAAAAGTTGAGTCCTGTTCACGGACTGTTTTGACCATCTAAAACTTAATATCTTTCAAAACTGTACTACATGCAAATAGTTCAGGTTTATACCTTTCTAAGGACTACTCGCACGCATTCATACGATTTTTCTACAATTTATGACGATTTTTATAATACTGTCTGTCATTTCAGAAGTGATTTCGGACCAGTCTGTGAAGATGACCATTTTCACACTAATTTGAGACCACTAAAAATCATAATAAAACTTAGGAACAAAGTAGACTCATTTTATAAACTCTCAGAGGTTACGGATTCATTTTTCGACTTACGATGATTTTTCTATAAGTTTTCTAAAAACAGGGACACTAAAGGGTAAAACTGTCAAAAGTGGTTTATAGATTTACTAACACCTTCTAACATTTTTGAGCAAGGTTTATACATTAAGGAAGTTAAAACACAATCATTTAAATATTTTTAATTACAATTTTAACAAAAGTGATAAGTATAAAAAGGTCTTTACTATCAAACTTAAGGATTATTTCATGCAAAGTTTCTAATAAAAACGTAAGAATATGAACAACAATTACGAAACATACCAAATCATCTTCTAAAATTTATACATATATATATATATATATATATATATATATATATATATATATATATATATATATATATAACCATTTGCATATATATGTTTTGTTTAAAAACTTGTCTTCTGCATCAAAAATATACAAATATAGTTTACGAAACTTTACCCCATTTGTATCCCGTTGAGCAAAGGGTAAAATATTATCAAATGCATATCTAAAGATTTCACGTCATTTTTCATAGTTATCCCAGTCTTAGGGGATGATCATTTATACAAACATTTTTAGCACAAAAACACGTAAACTCGTTGATCAAATTTCATAGTTATCCCACGCCTTATAAAGTACACACGAAAGTCCTGTTAAATATAACCAGAGTCTCTTGTAGGGAGAGCGTGATAGTTGTGTATAGATCTATACTGGGACTGACAATCCCGCACCTTAACTGCTTGCAACAGCTGGACCGGCAGGTCTAGGGGTGACAAATGTCATAACGAAATCGACACCTGAAGAACGTTGCGAACAAGGCAGTCTGGGTCAATCAAGCATGGTTATAAAACAACAACGACACTTTTAGTTTACGCAAAGACAGTCTTCAAAAAGTTTTATATACAAACAAAATTGCATAACATCATTTTAAGTAGGAAAATTACTTATACGCTTCGGTCTTGGTTCATTTAAGGCCACATCTCATTTTAGGGAAAATATAGGATTTTCCGGAAAACAAACATTACTACATTTCATAGAAAAGGTTTACAAATATACATACAAATGCTTATGAACTCAGAAACTTAAATGTTGATACTCTCTTTTCAAATAACTTGTATTCTCAGGAAATCAGTAAATCAGGTAACAACTGACTTTGAGGATGGGACGCTTACGTATCTAAACAATTCTTTTGACAACATATTGTAATTGATATTTTGAAACATGTAATACGTACAAATGATGTAACTTTTTCAATTATATATATGTTGGTTGTGTTTGCTTTGAACATTTATACTCAACTGTTATGATACACTACATGATAGTCACCCGCCCCTGGACGTTTCTGCCATCCTGGTTTGGGGGAGTGACAGATTGGTATCAGAGCATTGTTTATAGTGAGATAAGTATATCAAATCACATAAGATATACAAACTATAAATACATAGGGACTAAAACTCTCTGACTTAACAATTTCAAAGCAGGAACATTAGGGGTCCTTTGCTGGTAAGTCTATGTTTGCTAAGTGTATACGTTAAATTGGTATATACTAAAGGTTTTATAGACTTAGAATTTGTGATTTTCACTTTACTTCCTTTTCCTTGTTTAGATGTGGATATAAGGTAAGATCACTTATTCGACTGACTATTCAATCTTGACTGTATATGACCTGTGTACACAAGGCAACAAAAAGTATTAAGATAAGTTAAACACTACGAGTAAGCCTCGGGGTATGTAATCAAGTCTGGGATGAATATAGCCTGATCAACTATATTTATCCAAGAGGTAACCAACATATGCCGAGGAATGGTCGTAGTGGATGACGAGTCTAAAACTTACCAACGAACCATACGAAGAAAACTTTAACATACAAATTTAAAATACCATAAGAGTATTTTGCATTACTATAGAACCACACACTTAGATTCTTAATATGCTTCTTACCCCTATTCTCGCATAGGCATATCAGCTAGACTTCATCTCTACATAGACCCCTACTATCCTGCCACCACAGCCAACAGATGGATCGAGAAGGATCCAAAAGAAGATTCCGAAGAGTACCAATAGATGAAATACGAGGAAGAAGATTTCCGAGAAGGGATCAGACGGAGAAAGAAGTTCGGGAGATACCATCAATAAACCTTACCCTATCAAGAGGAGTATGAGAACCTCCACCTCTCATTTCAGGAAGCAACCCGCAATTGACTGCCTAGCCACACGTATAGACTGGAGAGGACAACCGACGATCCACAACCGACATAAACTCACTGCACCGTACTTCAGGCCATAGCACCCACAGACCGACAAGCAGATCAAGAGAACAATACGGATCACCTGCACTCCTTAGAAAAAGGAGATATTCGTTATAGGACAAAGAACCCTTACAGCTTCAACCAGGACAGTCATCACATAACAGATAACAGAGGAGGCCACTCGCGAAATAGGTGAAATGGAAGAGCACCTTGTACATCACTTTAGTATATGTCAGACTAGTATAGCCTAGTGAGTTAGTGACTACACTACTCATACTATGTGTTAGACTAAATGCAGTTTTCATCGCATATGGTAGTTGAAATTCAAGTGAAGTAAAGCCCTCCAGAAACCCACGAAACACGAACCAACTTAAGTATTTTATATGTAAGTTCTGACTAAATAACTTAACATTTGTAAAATACTTACTACTACTCACTACCATAAGTATGTCACAAGGGTGTTTGCCATAGAACATTAAGAATCGCACAACAAAACATGAAATTTATGTGTACATATAAATATAGATGGAATACAACTAACAATATCTATAGTTACTTACAAAACTATTTCACGCCTTGCAACAGAATCATGCCGACACATGAAGGTAATCAGCATACCGGCGCAACACTAGTTCTACAAATGGACCCTGCAACATTTCAAATTGCGGTAACAGCCGCCATGACAGCAGTCATGGCACACCTCGGTGCAAACAACACAAACAAAAGCCGGAACGACGCCGAAAGTTCCAATCGTAATAACAACCAGGGACACCCCCGAGTATGTTCCTGCAAGGAAGCCCCAACTTACAAACCTGAGAACGCCCACGACAATGAATGAGTACTACCCAAGAAACGAAAGTTCTGGACCAGGAGAAAGAGTCGTCTGAATCAAGGACCTACCAAAAGACAACAAACAGTGACAATCCATACGACCACCATCCATACTACCTCAGTGCCGACAAGACCATATGCTGGAAACCTGGCAAAATGCATCAAGTGTAGCTTTCATCACAAAGGAAAGTGCATGGAAATGCACTGCAAGAACTATAACAAAAAGGGGCATACCACAAATTTTTGTAGGGTGCCGGCTCAACAGACCGCCCAGGACACAAAAGCTGGGATGAGTCGGACTTGCTAAAGATGTGGAGAAGTAGGGCATTTCATAAAGGAGTTCCCAAAGACTAAAAACAAAGATTTCAGGAGCATCGAAAGTGTTTCAGCAACAGAGCGTGGGAAAGCAATAATAGACCCCGCTGAGATTCCAGTACGTTCATTCTCGATAGCACATATGCATGTATATTATATAATAATAACATGGAGAGGAGTATTGTGAGTTGTAGATTTAATCAATTTCTCAACAAAAAACCTCAAACACTTAAACGAAATATTTACAATAGAACTGGAATAATCAAAAGCACTAGAGACGTGTACATAGGGTGCACTCTAACACTAAATCAACCAATTCGTTCAAATCATCCTAAAACCGGTCACAATACAAAGTTACGACATTTTCATTTTAACAACGCATTAGTTAGTTTCCTCACCATACCGATATCATATATTACGAAAAGGTCGTTCGCCTAAACCCATCGAGTAACAAAACCCTCGTCGTCTATAGCGACAAACCAGACACAAATCCCCGACTCACCTTTTACATCAAGACTCAGAAGTACCTACAAAGGAGGTACCATGCCGTCCTAGCCCGCACTGTGGATAAGAAACAAGAAGAGAAAGACATCGGGGATGTTCCAAAAGCCCGTAACCTTCCCAATATATTCCCAGAAGATCTCCTGGGAATACCATCCGTACGGCAACCCGAGTTCAAAAATCGACTTAAATGCAGTAGCTGTGGAAAAGGGTTGTTGTAAATGCCATCTCACCCAAGTTAATCACCCCACTCAAGTAGAGACTATGGACCCATACTAGTGAATCTATTATTACTAAGTGTATATATTGAATCCCTATATAATTAAGATTCTACGGACGTAGGGTTGGTAATTCGGTTTTAAATCCTTTTCCTTGTTTGGATGTGGGCTTAGAATAGAATCACTGATTCGACTGTCTTTTCAATCTTAATTATATATGCCTAATAAACACAAAGAGATGATAGATGAATCAGTTATGAGTCATACCATGAACTCCATGACAAGTTACCCAGTACATCGGATGGACATGCTACCACTTGAGGGATCGTAGACAAATCAACCAAACCCACACACTTTCTACCGACCAAGGCTACAAAGAAAAATAGAAAAGCTGACAGGAGCATATCACAAGAAGATTGCGAGACTGCATAGTATACCACTATCTATCATTTTGGATAAGGGACAGGCGATTCGCCTCGTGTTTTCAATAGTCGTTAAAGAAGTCCTTTATATCACCCTCAAACTGAGAGACAAAGCGGAAGAACCATTCATCGAATCCTTATACAACAACAGCTATTACATTAACATCAAAGTCGCGTCATTCGAAGCTCTATACAGACGCAAGTGCAGATCACCTCTGTGTTGGGCTGAGGTAGGTGACACGCAACTAGCTAAGGGTGAAGTTCCTAACAGCACTCTCACCAGCCCCCATATCATATGAGAAACTACAGAGAAGATTGCTCAAACATGTGAACGATTGAAGGCATCACAGGATCGGAAAAAGAGCTTGTCTGATGAGACTCTTGTTATTCCACTTGACGAAATTGAAGTCAACGAGAGTCTAAACTTCATCGAAGAACCGATGGAAATCATGGATCAGGAGGTCAAAAGGACGAAACAAAGCCGCATACTCATAGTGAAGGCCCGTTGAAATGCCAAGCGAGTTCCTGAATTCACCAGGGAATGCGATGATCAAATGAAAAAAAAGAAACACCCCCAATTGTTTAGTGATATCCCATCTACAAGTTGAATTGCGGGGCGAAATTCTTTTAACGGGGGGAGAATGTAACAATTGGTAAAAATAGGAACGATCGTACGATGCTATGTTTTGATTATTAAGCAATATGAGTACTTTATCAAGAATGGTTGAAGGAATTTAACCTCTTTTATTTAAATAAGTTCTTGTGAAATATAAAACAAGTAACTATTGATAAATTTCGTTATGATGTATGACTACGAACCATCACCGGTTTGTGAAAATTAGCATATAACATCATTTGAACGCAACAAACTTAATTTTTGTATCAACATGTATCTAGTTGATAAGTAAGTTAGGTTCTATGTAAAACGTGTGCTTAATAGTTGTGGAGGATCTAAATTTGACAAATATATGAACCAAAGTGACAAAACGTGTTTAACGATATGGTTAACCGGTTAAATGTCACGAAAACCTTGGTCAATAAATTTTATGTTTAAATAAATAAAAATATAAAATGAATTATTATAAGGTATAATTAGAATGTATTTAAGTGTTTTTAAATAAAAAGAATAAAACATAAACATTAAAGTTCAAATACACAAAAACTACATTGTTATTTTGTACTAAGTATACATGTATGTATTTGTACATATGTATTATTGTCTAGTGAATGACTAGTTATGGGTCATGACTTAAAGTGATTTCATGTAAGTAATATGATGTCTAAATCAATTAAGATAAGAGAATTGGTGGAGATAAGTGCCAAATTAACTAATAAGTGCTTAATCACTTAAGACATTTTACTAAGAATGCTTTTTAATCCATCTTCTAATTTTCGAGATTAAGACATTCCCTCTCCTTAACTAGAACTCCTAACTAACTAAATAACTAGTAGTTAGTTAGTTAACTAACCCTATCTCTAAGCAACCACCCAAGCAAGTGGCTAGACAAGATCACATCACTTAAACTCACATCCCATCACAAGCTTGTCTAGGTTTTGTCCCCTTATCCTCTTCCACCTTTTCCTCCTTCATAATCACGAAATTTCCTCTTCATTTTACCGTCAATTCACCAGCCAATACTCCAGGGAATTACTCTCAACCTTCATCTCATTTTCAGCCACAAGAACTTCCTTCCAAAGCCATCAAAACCGTGTTGCTGTCCCTTTTGTGTTTCAGCCACCATTTCACCCATCTACACCTTCCTTTTTCTTGATATTTTTACCACCAAATATCCCTGGAAGTTAGTTGTTATGCTACTCAAAATTGTAGATTCAAAACAGTTAGTAAACTACCTTTTTTCTTACTCTTTTGCTGTGAAGTTTTCGTGACAACAACATAGCCAAAACAGTGGCTGTTTTGGAGCATCAAACCAACACCCAAAAGTTCTTCATCTTCAACCTTCCATTATTCAAGTATTCACATAAGGTGATTTCATACCCCTAGATTTTCATGTTTTCTTTAAGTTTGAAGGGGGGGGGGGGGGGAATACAAGTTAGAACACTAAACATAACTTAAATTTAAAAGACAGCTTTCTACAAAAAAGTTGAGTCCTGTTCACGGACTGTTTTGACCATCTAAAACTTAATATATTTCAAAACTGTACTACATGAAAATAGTTCAGGTTTATACCTTTATAAGGACTACTCGCACGTGTTCATACGATTTTTCTACAATTTATGGCGATTTTTATAAAACTGTCTGTCATTTCAGAAGTGATTTCGGACCAGTCTGTGAAGATGACCATTTTCACACTAGTTTGAGACCACTAAAAATCATAATAAAACTTAGGAACAAAGTAGACTCATTTTCTAAACTCTCAGAGGTTACGGATTCAGTTTTCGACTTACGATGATTTTTCTATAAGTTTTCTAAAAACAGGGACAGTAAAGGGTAAAACTGTCAAAAGTGGTTTATAGATTTATTAACACCTTCTAACATTTTTGAGCAAGGTTTATACATTAAGGAAGTTAAAACACAATCATTTAAATATGTTTTATTACAATTTTAACAAAAGTGATAAGTATAAATAGGTCTTTACTATCAAACTTAAGGATTATTTCATGCAAAGTTTCTAATAAAAACGTAAGAATATGAACAACAATTACGAAACATACCAAATCATCTTCTAAAATTTATATTTATATATATATATATATATATATATATATATATATATATATATATATATATATATATATATATATAACCATTTGCATATATATGTTTTGTTTAAAAACTTGTCTTCTGCATCAAAAATATACAAATATAGTTTACGAAACTTTACCCCATTTGTATCCTATTGAGAAAAGGGTAAAATATTATCAAATGCAAGATTTCACGTCGTTTTTCATAGCTATTCCAGTCTTAGGGGATGATCATTTATTAGGGGATGATCATTTATACAAACATTTTTAGCACAAAAACACGTAAACTCGTTGATCAAATTTAGTGAGTTTTGTCTTCACGGTACCTTATAAAGTACACACGAAAGTCCTGTTAAATATAACCAGAGTCTCTTTTAGGGAGAGCGTGATAGTTGTGTATAGATCTATACTGGGACTGACAATCCCGCACCTTAGCTGCTTGCAACAGCTGGACCGGCAGGTCTAGGGGTGACAAATGTCATAACGAAATCGACACCTGAAGAACGTTGCGAACAAGGCAGTCTAGGTCAATCAAGCATGGTTATAAGATAAAAATGAAAACTCACATAAAACAACAACGACACTTTTAGTTTACGCAAAGACAGTCTTCAAACAGTTTTATATACAAACAACACTGCATAACATCATTTTAAGTAGGAAAATTACTTATACGCTTTGGTCTTGGTTCATTTAAGGCCACATCTCATTTTAGGGAAAATATAGGATTTTCCGGAAAACAAACATTACTACATTTCATAGAAAAGGTTTACAAATATACATACAAATTCTTATGAACTCACCAACTTAAATGTTGATACTCTCTTTTCAAATAACTTGTATTCTCAGGAAATCAGTAAATTAGGTAACAACTGGCTTTGAGGATGCGACGCTTCAGCATCTAAACAAATCTTTTGACAACATATTGTAATTGATATTTTGAAACATGTAATACATACAAATGATGTAACTTTTTCAATTATATATATGTTGGTTGTGTTTTCTTTGAACATTTATACTCAACTGTTATGATACACTACATGATAGTCACCCGCCCCTGGACGTTTTCGCCATCCTGGTTTGGGGGTGTGACATTTCCTCACCATCATTTTCACGAATCGGAGAGAAACCTTATGACACTTCGATTTTATGGTGTATGTGTTCCTATCCATGTGAATTTGTCAAAACCATAATCACAAGACAAGGTTAGTGACAAATACAAACTCATATGGACTGAACTTGCTCAACCTTATTTTCTTGTCACCTGGCAGCACAAGGGCCTACCATGTTTTCCAAGTTGTTATGTAATCAATTGAGAACTCAGAGAACTCACATGCATAGTCAACTTAACTGGAATGGGCACAGAAACAAGAACATGTCAACACGATAGGTTCCAAACCTTAACTCGTGTGTTAGTGATAAACAATAGGTTTATTCTTGATTAGATCTTGAAACTTGTCAAGATCTTTAAGACTCCCACTGACCTCTTGACATATAAGATTCTCTTGTCATAAATCATTTCTTGACAAATCAAATATTCAAAAGTTACTGCGGATTCTTATCAAGACAAACACTTCACACAATTATATTTAGTTGGTCTTTGTTTTATCCAAAACATTACAACTTACCAATTTCAAATGTACATGAGTAGAAAACTTTTACTCTACATTTGATAAGTGTTTTAAACCTTTCTTTATGTCACTCAAGGTTACAATCTTGGAGTATGACTCTAAGACTTGTTATGGAACGAAGTATGATTCATCTTAATTGATTTAACCATTTCAACAATTCACGATTCCTCTTCTTAGTCATGAAAATGCACTAAGATGTCCTTAGAGAATCAATTGTGATATGGTTTTCCATAAACATTAAGATGATCACAAAACACGATACTAAAGTACTCTCCCATCTTTTCAGATTGAAGAAACTTTTATCTTTCTGCCTAATTTGATTCTTCTCATTCGTTCTGCCATACATTGAACCTTTTCCAATGTTTCAGAATTATACTTAAACTTGTAAGCATAACCATGTTTACTAAACTTTAGTAAATCATGACGAATAGTCTTATCGATCTTTGTGGTGGACGTTGACCAGTGTACAAGAATGTGTACTCGATCCCTGAGTCCTTCACTTGACCCACATATACATGTAATCAAGGAATTAGTCTTAATTTGCCAAAGACGAAAATTCTCATTCATCATACAATACAACTTGCATGATTCCAAGTTTCTGTCCAATTGAAACTTGGGTGATGAGAATGTTTCCTTATTTGGAAAATACTCGACATTACCACAAACGAAAGAATCAAGTTCATATTGCTAACATAGAAACACACAAACATCAATTTTCACAACTGCCTTTGCAAGGAGATATAATAAAAATAAAACAAAATTTTATTTTATTTATAAAATATGGAAAAAACTTTTCCTTACAATGCAATTACAAATGAAAACTATGTTATTACATATTTCCTAGCAATCTATCATAACTCTAAGCAGCAGCTCAAAAATCCGATCTTCAAACCATGCGATTGAAATCCATCTTCGCGACCAGATTTAGCATATTCTTCCTTTAAGCTTCCTTCCCTTTGCATGATCCTACAAAACATCAAAATGCAACCTGGTCACATCAAGTATTAAGAATCAACAATTAGGAACTTAGTAGAGTTAGACAATGAACTCACCTGAAGTAGAACCATACAATCTGATTAAACTTCTCAGGTAGTCTGGGCAGCTTCGATTCCAATGTCCCTGTCTTTGGCAATAGAAACACACAGGCTCACGTGGAGCAATCTCAAATTTGGCCTTTCTCTTATGATCAAAACTTTTGACCATGCCCATTTCCTTTCCTTTAGGAGAAGGAATCTTTTTTGGGATGTCTATGCCAGCTTGGGATGTAGACCTTCCAATCAGATTTGCTTGACCATTGTGCCAAATCATTGCTGATTCAGCAGCAATTAGCAAATAGGTAAGATCAATTAGGGTCATGTCATGATCTGTCACATAGTAGTCTTTAACGAACTCACTATATGACTCGGGAAGTGACTGAAGGACCCAGTCAATAGCCAACTTCCTTGGGAAGACGACACCCAACATACTTAGCCTGTCAATATGTAGCTTCATGTCCAAGGCATGAGCACATATAGGCTTTCCATCTTTGTGTTTACTATCCAATAGGGATTGAGTGATCCTGAACTTTTTAAGTCTTCGAGCTTGTGGGTCAGGGAGAATGATTGGAGGAGGTGGAGGAAGTGAAGTATCATCTTCGAGAGAAAAACTTGTTTTAAGAGATTTGGGAAGCCCATAGCTGTCTGAACCAGACATCTACACGAGAGAAATTCAAGTTAGTTGATTTAAGTCCTTAATATAACACCCAAATGAAATATTAACGCTAGGACCCAACACAATATTTTACGATTTGGAAGAGGGATGTTGTAATCCAAACTGCAAAATGTTTGAAGGTAGGTAAATGACGATTTACCAATTTCCACCACGAAAAATGAAAAAGAGTTTTAGGTTTTATGTGAATTGAAACTCCTAGATCCTTTGAGATTCATTGAACAATTCAATGACATGTTTAAATCTCAATTGTGCCCTTCAAGTTAGTGACTGGGATGCCGAGGATCACAAACAAGGTGTGAATGACCATGCAAATTAGCTTGGTACACCCAATGTTACAACCACCTAATCAATGTGCCGGTTAACCACACATGATCCATTGATCTATGATTAACATCAAGCTACCCTTTGCCAGGCACTGTCATCCCCAATTAGTGTGTCGGTTAACCACACACGCTCCACTAACGGCTTAACAAGGTGCAAAGTGCAATTTCATGGGTTAGCACCATATTCACATTTTCCTAAAGTAACTAAGATTAGGAATTTATAAGTGTTTAGTTACTTTATATTTATCATTATACTTTTAATGATTAGATTCTTGTCCTACCCGTTCGGCTAACGACCCTCCACCAGTCAAGGAAGTGGTGGGTAAGAGTGGACACCCATTAAACAGGTTTATAAGTTCAAAAACAGCTTAGGGTAATGATCCTAGTCCAATTCGGGCCAAAAACCTTCAAAAAATCTGCATTCTGGAGCACCAACTCGTCGAGTGTATGAACAAACTCGGTGAGTTGGTCAGTTTTTGCCTTGGACTCGGCGAGCCCATCAGTGGACTCAACGAGTTCACAGTCCAGAACAGCAGAAAATTGATTTTTAAGGCATTTCCAAGCAAGTAGCATCAAGTATAATTGAAAATAGCCCTAGGCTCTTATACCACTGTTGCGTTTTGAGCATTCTAACACTCCTATGGTTTACATGCAACCCTATGTGCTTTGGATCTATGTTTTCTTTATTATACATGCATACATTCAAAATTCTAAAGCATCATCCTAACTAGCATACAATGGAGTATCTATACTACAAAAGTCTAGTTAGATGACATACCTTTTGATGGAGCTTGAAGTCTTGAACCTTTAAGAGCTTAGTGCCCCAAGCGTTGCACCTCAAATGGAATCACACAACACCACCAAAAATTAGAATAACTTGAGAAGAGGTTACTTGGTTCACTCTATGAAATCGGCTTTGCCCTCTTTGTGTCTCCACTAGTGCCATTTCATGAACCATGGGGTCCTTTATATAGTGTGGCTCATTTAGGGTTACACCATGTAAACCCTAATGTGCATGACTTTCCATTTCCTTCATGATCCATGGATTTTAACCTCCATGTAGTATCCATGGGTTACCACATGGGTTAAGCGCAACATGAAGGACTATGGATTGCAAGCCCACATATATAAGAATGAATGATTTAAAAAATCAATCCCCATATATTTAATTAGTCTATTTTGATCAAAAAATTAATTCAAAATTAATTCTTGATCAGTACTAATTAAATAATATGATTTCATATTAATATATTAGAACTTATAATATATTAATATAAATCATAAATAACCTTTTCTCATTTGTCTATCCAATTGTTTCGATGCCATGCAACCCAAATAGACCATGCTACTCTCGGGTCGAGTACATACCAATAATAGTTATGGGCTTAGACATCTAATCCAACAAAACCTTCCCTCCACCTTCACCAATCATTTCCGAACATTCAACTGAACAACAAACCAAACCAAACCATTCAAAACTTAAGCCTAATTTTGTTATTATTACAGTAGTTCAGTGCCAAAATTATAAAGTGCGTTGGGATTTTTTGTATTTTGATAAATGTTGAAAACAAATAAATAGATACTTACCTGATCTTAAGTATTATGCCTCCACTAAAAGAAAGGTTTATTGAGTAGAGTAGTAGCCCACCAATAATTATGCACCAGTTAAGAAAAGAAATGATTTCAAAGATTTTTTCTCGAATATAAAATATACAGAATTCCAATCATGACAAATCAGATGATCATTTCCCTGGTAGCAATAAGATAAAACATTAGCTTAAAAAATTATTTTGTATATTTTATAATTCCATAAACAACATAGCATATTAGAATGTTGGACAAAGATGATGACCTAATTAAATGAAACTCTAAATGCTTTCAATTTCCTTGTGATACCAGTCTTGACAGTAGCATCAACTACCAAAGAAATGTATTCCTCCAAATTATTTAAATCGTCCTGTAAATTTGGAAAACAAAAGTTCATGATCAAATTTCTTGCTAGATAAACATAAACCCATAATAAACAATAAAGATAAAAAAATATCAAAGTACATTTTCATCGCCTGTTTTGAGAACAAAATCAGGGTAGCCAGGAAGTGTGAAGTCCAAGCAAATATCTTCAACGACTAGTTGTGTGACATCCATATAATCAGAACTTAACCTAAGGTGTGGCTAATTGAGAATAGTAATAGGAAGTTATGTTTCTGAGCAGAGAAAAAGAACAAGTATTTTGGGGCTAATTGATAGGATATTATGTGTATTTATAGTAAATTTGATGGTAAAATTGATAACAAACCATCTCACTTTGGGGATTTTGAAATCCTTAAAAACGATTGTTCAAACCCACATTGAAATCCAAATAGCCACATTGAAGAGATGTTAAGATACATAACTAAAAAGTTGGGAATTAGGGATTCGATAAATACATTATGTGAATAAGATGCTGCCCTGAAGGCGTGAATGTTGTTATTCCTAGGGTTCCCATGGTCGATCTATCAAATCAAACCAGATGAGCGAAACCCTAATCACTACCAAATACAGAAGCACCGCAACATCAAAAAAAATATTTCTCCAAAGATTTTAAGGGGTAGCACAGGCTGTTGGAGATGTTATATATCAGAGATAAGACACTAAACACTGCTGTTGGAGGAATGATTTTGTTAAGGACTTACAGGAGATCGATCAAGCTGCATTGAACAGTTTAGAATGTTGATTAATTTAGAAATAGATCTTATCGTCTTAATGAACAACTTACTCTGATAAGTTTTATCAGCTCCGGATCTCTAGAAATACCGTACCGGTAAAGCGGATTAGTTTCACAGGGTACAAACTTCATCTTCAGCCTTAACAATGAGTCCTT
Source organism: Lactuca virosa (assembly GCF_052849685.1). NCBI lineage: Eukaryota > Viridiplantae > Streptophyta > Magnoliopsida > Asterales > Asteraceae > Lactuca > Lactuca virosa. The sequence goes on from NC_136434.1 coordinate 268,874,113, forward strand.
GCGTGAATTATTTATAGGGAACCAACCAGAGATCACTTTTCCGGTAGCGATCTCTTTCACAGGTATGTGAACGAACCCCAACAAATCAGCTCCGAAAATATCATCATCTTTCACTTCGAACTCTAGATGAACAAACTCGTGAGCTAACGGAATGTTAAATCGACATCGACGAAAGGAAAAGAACAGGTGGCGGCGGTCGGAGTGCAAAGGTAAGAAGCAAGCAACACTCGATGTAGGGAGGGGGAGGAAGAGCGGCGATGATTTTTGTTGGGAAAAGAACACGCCTAAGGCAAATGAGGGGAAAAAAAAGAAGGCAGGTTTTCTAACCTTTTTGGATTTCCTTTTCCCGCTGGTAGCTAGTTGCTAAAGAGGAGCCGTGCATTTGTAAAATTATAAAGCGACATTTATAGAGGACACACGTTTAAAATAAGCGCCCTCCGTGTTTTTTTGTGAGACACTAAATTTAAGGCACACAAAAATGCATGTCCTAAATCCTTTAAATTTAGGGAGAGCTGATATTATTTTTAGGACACACGCTTTTGCGTATCGTAAATCTCTGCGTGTCATGGTTTGCGCGTCATTAAAGGGCTATTTTCTAGTAGTGAATATATGTTATACCTGACGAAACATATGACATGCTTCTAAATTCACTAAGACTTCCTGAAGTCCCGAATTTACATTTCCAAGTATGATGTTAGAAACATCTTCAACATTACATTAATGCTTCTACAAAGCATCATGTTCAATTTTACTATTAAGTGCAAGTTGTTAAGGAATAAGGCCTTTAATAATGTATAATTTCATATCTCTTACATGATTGTCTCTCAAGACATGAATCCATTCATTAAAATTGTATCTATTGAATGTTATTGTTTCTCAGATCATTAAGAAAATGATGATTCATGGTAATGAGAATGGATTATTCCTCTACACAATTTTAAAAAATTAATTTAGTATTATCAGTATTTAAGTCTTTAATAATTAATACCCTTTTAGTTTCTAAAAACATTAATTATCAAAGTTCAGGATCCATGTTGCAAAACAAATAAATGGTTGGGTATCATTTATCTCATTCATCCGAATCCAACTAGGTAGATATCGATTATTAGTTATATATACTAATATATAATTCCTAGATTTATGAGATCGCTAATAACAAAATTTAATAGACATGTTTGATCCCATCTATACCCCGGATCTTTATTACTTAGGTATCCTTTATCACAACAGATTTCTGATCAAAATTTTCCAATTTTAAAAATAAGTGTAATCGGCCTATAATGTCACACCTGCGGCCGGTGACGGAAACGTCGGACTGTGCGACTTATTCATAGATCATAGGCATTTGCATACACAGAACAATATACATATATATCGAGAAATATAACTTCTATTAATTTTTCAAAAGGAAATTACATTGTATCTTGTTTTATCATTATATAATAATCCCCAAAATATAATACAGCCCTTAAACAATTATGCTTTAAAAATATAGTATGTTGACTAATAGACAAAAGTTCCATGTGTGGCCTTAGTGGGTGTACTTCCAACTTCTTACATTCCTGATATCACATTAGATTTCAAAATACGTTTACAGTGAGTTAAAAACTCTGAGTACTTCTTTTTATCAAAGTATACGCATACTATATATATATATATATATATATATATATATATATATATATATATATATATATATATATATATATATATATATATATATATATATATATATATATTCTAACTTATATAAAATAGTACTTTCTATAAAAAAAATATACATTTATGGTATATAAGTGTTTTCTTACTTATATAAAATAGTACTTTTTATAACCAAAAAGTATACGTTTTATTATATATAAGTATTTTCAGTTATACTTATATGTGTACTTTTAACCCGAAGAGTAATTGTTTCAGTGTATATAAGTAATCTTTCAACTTATATTATATGATTTTAGGATAGCGTTTATCAACATTACAATGAATCTGAGCTACTAACGAGTTGTTTCTCCTCACGACGCTTCATCATATGTCGAAATGTTTAGATAGTTATCACCCATGAGATGACGATTTTGGTTGTAGCTAGCAACCGTAAGTGGGGATGTCTGGCATATAGATTTATCCATAACTCTCCGACTCACTTAAGGTTTAATGGTTCTAAACTAGGGGTCGTGCTAAGTATTTACACTTAGGTGTTCAATTTGTCACATGTAAATCATTGAGTAAGTTACTTTAAAAGCTATACTCTTAACTTTAAATGTTTCAAGTTTACCACGCCAAAGTTTCCATTGTATAGTTATAATAATGTTTTATAATTATATCATTTAAATATTTCGTAAAATTAAATGATCAGAGTAACAGCAGAGTATAATAATTATCCGTATTATATGGGCAGAGTAACGACAGTGTAAAGCCAATATTCAAGACTTAAAAATACTATTTCCAATAATATAATTCATCGACAGTGTTAGGGACAATTTTATAATAACAATATAAATAATAATATTTATAAAAATATCGATGATAAAAAATTAATCTTTATATAACAAATATTATTACATAACATGTATTCTCCTTGAAAACAGTAAAAGGTATAAAATGGGGCCGTAAAACTCACTTTCGTTGCATGCTTTAAACTGTTTCGTCATTTTGTCGGGATTTGAGTTTTTACCAAAAATCAAACGGACAACACTTCGTTTAGCGAAGCGTTGCAAGAGGGTTGTAGACCAGGTCGAAACCAATCTGAAAACGTAAAGTTTTTGTTGGATTAAGTGTCTAAGCCAATAACAAAATTAGTATATACTTGAATTATTAGCAAAGTACTTTTGGGTTGTCCTCAAACCTAGTAATTGAAAAGTATGACTTTTAGAGAGAGAGACTGATTTATTAATTTATTATGTGATGAATAAATTAATTAGAAATCAAAATAAATAATTTATTAATTTATTATGAGAACAATATATTAATTAGAAATAGTAATATTTAATTAAGAATTAATCAAAAATTAATTAGAATTACTTTTGGGATTAATTGGATTAATTAAAAGTGTAAGGGTTAAAGTGCAATTGTTCAATATTTGAAAAGAGAGGTTTCAGAACCTTCCTTGGAAGGGGTGGACGATTTCTAAGGTATTCCAAGGCATCCGGAATATTCCTTGCAGATAAATATGAAGGTGGATAATTACCAATTTGAAATAATATTATTTTATTCATTTAAAGGTTATCTAGGGTTGGGTGTGAACCATCAGATGCACGAGATTTCTAGTACTTGCTTCCAATAGCTTTGAAGAAGGATTTAGATTTGTTTACTATAACAAATCAAAAGGTATGTAATATTCCTTTATAAATTCTGATTTCATTAGGGTTATTGTAGTTTGAAAATCATAGTAAGTTGTCTTTATGCGAAAGACATAGATCCCTTTAGGTCGCATGTGCCCTAATCATTTAATTGTTAAGTGTTTTTCTGCTTAGATAATTGTTGTCGTAACCTAATTTTTGCATCAGTAATATTAGAGCCTATGTATGTCTTTCATCTAATTGCAGATAAGTGAATTGAATAAACAAAAAATTTCGGTTTTTTGTATCTCACGACGTGATAGTTGATGCTCACGGCGTGAGATCTGATAAATTCAATTTTTTCGATTTTAATTAGCCTAATTTTTTTCATGCCTTTAATTTGGTAATTATATGTTTTATATCTGCCAAATCCGAATTTTCCTATATATTTGATAATTAAATAAAAGCCTATAAATTAGTAGATAAATCTTTGACTTGATTAATTATTTAGTTGATTTATATAATTAATTTTTAAATGTGTAAATGATTAATTTAGATATTAATTAATTTTAATAATTAATGTCAAATCCCTAGTATTTTAAAATTGTTTAAAATACACCTTATACTATATATATGATTAAAAGTTTAATATATACTATATGTATAAGACTAAGTCAGTCAAATCGCTAGTACGTCTCATTCACGAAGTCATACTATAAGTGGAGTTTAAGAAAATGGCCTATAAAATGACCGTCATTGGGTATCCACTCTTACCCACCACTCTCTTGTATGGTGGATGGTCGTTACCCGAACAAATTTGATAGGATATGATCTCATTAATAACTATAATGCTATAAAAGTAACTAAACCTTTTTAAAATCCCACTCTTATTACTTTAGGAAAAATATGAAAAGTGTGCTAATCCATGAAAAACATACATCATGCTTTATATGTCGCTAGTGGAGCTTGTGTGGTTAACCGACACATTAATAGGGACTATAAAGAGATATGATGGACATCTTGAAAATTATCATTGTTGATGGAGCGTGTGTGGTTAACCGGCACATCAATGTGAAATGGTAAATGACATCAAGGTTGTTAAGCGGTTTTGCATGGTTATTCACATCTCGTTTGTGATCCTCAGCATTCCAGTTACAAAAGTGACAGCATAATCTCAGATTAAACATGACCTTGATAAGATTCAATGAATCTCAAAAGATCTAGGAGTTTCATAAGATTGGAATTAGTAAAAGTCTAACCTTCCTAAAACAGATTCGAATTTGATTACGACATCCCTCTTCAAAGTTTGAATCGAAAATATGGATCCTAGACTTCATTTAAATTATCGATTAATAATTAAGGAATAAAATCAACTAACTTGAATTTTATCCTAAATTTTATGTAACATCCCCCTCTAGCACGTATCATAATATTGTCTGCTTTGGGATCTCGGCGCAAAAACTTCCCAGGGGGTCACCCATCCCGAGATGGGTTAGACGTCCATGTCAAACACATCGAATCGTTCCCTGGATCTGAAACCATTTGTAACATCCCCCTATGGCACGTATTACAATATTGTCCGTTTTGGGCTCCGACACGAAAAATTCCTAAGGGGTCACCCATCCCTGAATTGCTCTTGCCCGAGCCTGATGAACTGCAGTGTTTTTATGGGATCTTCTGCCCTCACAGCTTTAAAACGCGTTGTGACAGAGAAGGTATCCACACCCTTTTTAAGGAATGCTTAGTTCTCTTTCCCAGCCGATGTGGGATCAGGTGCAACCCACCTTGGCTTAATCTCTTTTCCCGTAGGTGTCGTTCAACCCATCAGGTCCCCGCAATAATCTGGATAGGATATATTCCTATGACTAGGTTACTACCCTTCACCCCCGCTAATGCATTCCCTTTTTAAATTAATAATAATTAATTAACTAAGGAGTTACACTTTTACCCTCTTCAAGTAATCATGTAAATATTATGAATTTTTTTTATTATCATATTACCTCTTTAAGGTTCATTTCATGCAAATATGTAATTTTATTTAGTTATTACTTTTTACATCACACACCACTTTCATTCACAACACTTCTATAATGATTTTACAACACTAGCATGCTTGTCCTAAAACATTTTAAACAAATATTTTCAAACAAGTATTGACATGCTCACAACACATAATATCCATGCGCAACACTCAATCTAGCTCACATCTCACATCAAACAAAGAGGAGTCTAGCATGCAACATCCTAGATACAGTTACACATAAAGTATTTCAACATTCATGGCACAATACTCTATCTTCAAAAGGGCACATACATCTTAGATAACTAGGTTTATCTCATTCCATCTAAGATATGAGATATTCCTAACAATGTACTTTATAATTCCACAAAATCAACTCACCGCTCACCATCACTTTAATTATTAAAGTAATACCTCCTAGTTAGGGTCTATTTATTCACCGCAAACCCCCAAGGCAAGTACCTCGTTCACTACCGTTATAAGGGGTGTTGATACCTTCCCTATCACAATGCGTTTTAAAGCCGTGAGAGTAGCAGATCCCATAAGAACTTTGCAATTAAGCGTGCTCGGGCAAGAGAAGTCCAGGGATGGGTGACCCCCTATGAAGTTTTCACACCGAGAGACCAAATAGGACAATATTGTGATACATGCCAGAGGGGGATGTCACAAACGGTATCAGAGTTGGGGCGCAGGTCGATATGTTCGACGGGGACGTCGAACCCTATAACGGGGGGGGGAGGGGTGGTGAAGGTGGGCAGGTTAGCTGCACCTGATCCTACATCGGCTGGGAAGGAGAACTAATCATTCCTTAAAAAGGGGTGTGGATACCTTCTCTGTCACAACGCGTTTTAAATCCGTGAGGGCAGCAGATCCCATAAGAACTCTGCAGTTAAGCGTGCTCGGGCGAGAGCAATTCAGGGATGGGTGACCCCTGGGAAGTTTTTGCTCTGAGAGCCCAAAGCGGACAATATTGTGACACGTGCCAGAGGAGGTTGTTACAAATGGTATCGGAGCTAGGGCACGGGTTGATGTGTTCGACAGGGACATCGAACCCTATAATGGAGGGTGAAGATGGGTTGCACCTAATCCCATATCAGCTTGGAAGGAGAATGAAACATCTCCTTATAAGGGGTGTAGATACCTTCCTTGTCACAAAGCGTTTTAAAGCCGTGACAGCAGCAGATCCCGTAAGAACTCTGTAATTAAGCGTGCATGGGCGAGAGCAATTCAGGGATGGGTGACCCCTTGGGAAGTTTTCGTGTTGGGAGCCCAAAGCAGAAAATATTGTGACACATGCCAGAGGAGGTTGTTACATTTTAGATTTCTTATGAAGATAGAAATGTTCTTCGTAGTTCTTTCGGATATGATTTTCCTCTTCCTTCTGAAGATGATCTTCCACAAGGTGAAAATGTTTTCTCTTCTTCGGGAAATATTGGAACTCAACATCATGCTTCTTCAACTCTCCCCCCTCCAGTGACTCTCCCAATGTCGTATTTTTCTCGAGTTGGATAGAATGGGTGTTGTTTTCGCAAGGGAGCAAGCCATTGATTTGGTCCTTCCTACGCTTCCAAAGTCATACAAACAGTTCATTGAGAACTTTCATATGATAAACATCGATGTGACCCTAATTAATCTGACCCAAATGTTGATTGTTGTTGAAGTAGAAATGCTTAAGAGCACATCTGAAGCAGAGGTGCTTAAAGGGTCTTATTCTAAAGATTCCATGGACATTAACAATTATGACAATAATTGTCCAGAAAGGATTTGTCTTCGTAACGGAAAGGGGTCAGCCAAAGTCAAACAGTTTGATCGTATGGTAAAGAGAAAGGCTAGTTCTAAGATAGTTCCATGTGTTAACCCTAAAGAGTCCATATGTTTCTATTGCCAATTGAAGGGACATTGGTTGTGAAGCTGCCCAAAGTACCTGAAATATCTCAGAGATAGTGAAGTCAAGTTGTGTGAATCTACTTCAGGTAGATCCATTATCTAACTACATTGTTTTAATAAGTTCCTATTAACAGCCTCTTGATACATGATATGATGACTACATTTTGATCTTATTGCAGGATCTAAGAGAAAGAAGGAAGCTTAAGCAGAGTGAGCTAAATCTGATCGTGAGAGATGGACTTCGGTCACATGGTTTGATGATCAGAATTTGGAGCTACTATTTAGGAGTTAGGATAATTTAATAGATTGTTATTACTCTGAGGAGATTTCTAGAAACAAAGTTTTTCATTTTATGCGTTGTAAGGACAAGTTCCAATTTTTCGTCTATTTTCAATAAAATTGAAATTTTGGTTTATCTAGTTGCCTTATTTTATATTTCCTTGCAATGAAATTTATGAAAGTGTTGGTTACATTTATAATATTAGCAATATTAATCATGGATATTATTCTTATGATATCCCTTGTGGTATTTTCATAATTGACCAAGTGAAAAGAAATCTCATTACCAACTAGACAGATACTTGGTATTGTACAAGTCGCATTGTATAGTATATGAGCATCTTGTTCATTTGAAAATTATAACTAATTCATTGATCACATGTGTATGTGAGTCGAGTGAAGGACTAATAGATCTAGTACATGTTGATATGGACTATTCATATCCACCATAAAGGACGATCGCTCTATTTGTCATGATTTTATGATGTTTCAGTAAATATGGTTGTTTTTATAAGATTATACATAATTCTTATACTTTGAAAAGATTCAAAGAGTAGTGGAACGAATAAGAAGAATCTATTAGTCAGAAAGATAAAAGACTCTCTAATCTGAAAGGAAAGGAGAGTACTTCAGTATCATGTTTTGTGATCATCTTAATGATTATGGAACTATATCACAATTGATCCTCGAAGAACATCTTAGTACAATCATCTGACTAAGAAGAGGAATCAGATATTATTGGAATAGTTCAATCAAGAGATGAGTCATACTTCGTTTCCAATCAAGTTTTAGAGCCATGCTCTAGTTACTACAAATCGAATCTTGAAACTAATTTCAAACTAAGAAGTTTTATAACACCTCGTGAAATGTGGAGTAATAATGCTTTCTTACTTTAGCACATTTAGAATTGGAGTTGTGATGTTTTCCTTAAAACAAAAGAAAAACTGAGACCAATTATATGAAGTGTTTTCTTATCGGGAATCCACAAGAACTTTTGAATATTTATTTTAGCTCATCAAGGAATGTTCCTTGAGAGAAAAAATCACATGTCAAGAAGTCAGTGGGAGTCTTATTGATCTTGAGAATTTCAAGAGTCAATCGACAATAAGCCTTTTAGTTATCACTAGCACACGACCCGAGGTTGATGATCAGTCGTGTTTGATTGGAACATTCTTATTTCTATGCACTTCAAGTTGAGTTGGCAATGCTTATAATTTCTATGTGTTCATTTAACTGAAAAATCAAAGAGTGTTGGTCAATGAAAGTGCATTGATCAATATGGATGAGCTGCTAACAACATTGAAGCACTGGTAGGCCTTTGTGTTGTCGGAGGGTATACAATTTAGAAATAGTAAAGTTCAATCCATGAAGGAAAGCTGAATTTGTATTTGGTTTAATCCTAAACCTTGTCTTATGAATGTAGGTTGGAAATGATAGATTCATATGGATGGGAACGTATACAACATAAAATCTAGGTGGAAAAGGTTTTGCTCTAATTCATGAAAATGATTGTGAGGACATATTTTTGCTAGTAGTTTTTAAAAGATCTGATAAAGATCAGTATGGATGTTGTTTTTGTTAATTGATGAGTTTTGAGCATTCTAACACTCCTAACGTGTAGATGCAACCCTAGAAACCTTAGATCTATGTTTTCTCTAATATTCATGCAAATAAGAATTTTTCCAAGGTTTACATCCTAACTAGCATGGCATGAGGTACTTCTAATATAAAACTAGTAGAATAACATACCTTTCTTGTAGCTTGGATTCCTTAAGACCTTGTGAGCCTAGCACCCCAAATGTGATACAACTCTTGGAATAACTTGAGAGAAGAACACTTTGATCACAAAAACGACTAGCCATCCTTGTCTTGTAATAGTGGCCGATTTTACTCCATATGAGGTTCTTTATATAGTGTGTCACATGTTACACCATGTAAACCCTAATGTGCATGGCTTTTCATTTTCTCCATTATCCATGGGTTATAACCTCCATGGAGCATCCATGGAGCACCCAATGAGTCCTAGCCCAATCTAGTGAATCATGAACCATAAGCCCAATATATATGAATGAATGATTTACAAATCAATCCCCATATATTTAATTAGTCTCTTTTTTATCACAAAATTAATTCCAAATTAATTCTTGATCAATACTAATTAAATAATATGATTTCATATTAATATATTAGAACTTATAATATATTAACAAATCGTAAGTGTCCTTTTTCTCATTTTGTCTATCCAACAGTTGTGATGAAGATGCAACCCAAATGTACCATGCCAAGCCGGGTCTAGTACATACTAAATATAGTTATGGACTTAGACACCTTATCCAACAGTCTCCCACTTGGATAAGTCTAATAACTATAGTTACAGGTATGACTTCAGGAACCGACCAACAATCGTCGCTCTTTCAAAGTCTCATAGAACTGAGATGATGATGCGCCATTTAAGATAAGTGATCATATAATCCTCTGTTCTAGATATCAGCCGGAAAAATACATGGAACAATGTCGTACTTATTGTCTAGCAGTTTGTTTCCCGATTTCCGAATTGTTTAACATAGAACTAAACTGAACACATCAATTTGGTTCTGACCGGGCTCGGTACATGGGTCAAAACAAAATCATCGAGGGGCCCCGATATCGCTTCTAATCCTCCAAGGACTCATATCCTTGTACTAACCACTTGTTGAATCATACACAAAAGCACGTTTTATAACATCGAGTTACCAATGCGTTTTCGTACAATCAATGCACAACCAACTCGTAATAAACAACTCATATCTCTAGGTTCGAAGACTTATATGATATTACCGTCTCACGATCACTCGAGATAAATTCCATGAAGTGATACAAATGAGCGTGGGTTGAATCCAATACTCAGAACTTATGAGCACTCATGAATGTTGTAGCAACCATTTGCTATGTCTAGAACCTTATACATCTACAAACCCAATTCATGACAGTCTTGATTCATATCTACTTCCAACATATGACTGACTGTGGAGAGTTTGAATAAAGTAATTATTCCGGAAGTCAAAACATGCAAAATTGAAACAATAGTAAATAATTGACACAAGATAGCAACGCCTTACTCATAAATAAACAACAACTTTTATTTAATCATCAAATGTCAATATACATTTTACAAGTTTCAGAAATAACTATCTAATCTGTAAAACTAATATCATCCTTCAGCCCGATGCGTCTCGCATGCTGCAAATGCTTAACCCTACACAGTCCCTTCGTGAGGGGATTTGATGGGTTCTCATCTGATGATACCCTCTTTACCACGAGGATTCCTTCTTCTATCCGAAGTCCAATTAAATGGTATTTTTTGTCGATGTATCTGGATCTGCCATGATCCCTTGGTTCCTTAGCTAAGGCAACTACACCTTCATTGTCACAGAAAATCTCCATAGGCTCCTTAATAGCTGGTACAACTCCAAGGTCTCCAATGAAGTTCTTTAGCCATATTACCTCCTTTTCTGCCTCGCTTGCCGCTATATACTCTGATTCGCAAGTTGAATCAGCCATTGTTTCGTATTTGGAACTTTTCCAAGTAATTGCTCCTCCATTTAGGGTAAATACCCAACCCGACTGAGAGCAGAAATTATCCCTATCAGTCTAGAAGCCAGCATCACTGTACCCCACGACTCTCAAGTTATCACTCCCACCAAGGGTAAGGACCCAGTCCCTAGTCATCCGTAGGTACTTAAGAATATTCTTCACCGCAGTCCAGTGAGCCTTGCCCGGATTCCCTTGATATCTGATGACCATGTTCAAAGCAAAGGCCACATCAGGGCGAGTACAAGTCATAGCATACACGATTGAGCCTACAGCGGAAGCATATGGTACATGACTCATCTCAGCTATCTCAACCTCTGTACTTGGACTCTGAGTCTTACTCAGTTTGGCGTTGCTCTCGATTGGTAAGTCACCTTGCTTGGAATCCTGCATGCTGAACCTTTTCAGCACCTTGTCCAAGTAGGTACTTTGACTAAGTCCAATTAGTCTCTTACTCCTTTCTCTCAATATCCTTATCCCTAGGATATAGGCAGCTTCTCCAAGGTCCTTCATAGCGAAACACTTCCCAAGCCAGGACTTAACTTCCTGTAGGGTTGGGATGTCATTTCCTATGAGTAGTATGTCATCCACATACAATACCAAAAAGCTAACTATACTCCCACTAGCTTTAACATATACACAGGACTCATCTTCGCTCCTCAAAAAACCAAACTCTTTGACTTTCTCATCAAAACAAAGATTCCATCTGCGAGATGCTTGTTTCAATACATAGATGGATTTATCAAGCTTACACACTCTATTAGGGTGCTTTGCATCGAAAAAACCCTCTGGCTGACTCATGTAAACATCCTCAGCCAACTTTCCATTAAGGAAAGCGGTTTTGACATCCATTTGCCATATTTCATAATCATGAAATGCAGCTATGGCTAGCAAAACCCTAGTAGACTTAATCTTCGCTACTGGTGAGAAGGTCTCATCATAGTCAACTCCCGGAGTTTGAGTAAATCCCTTCGCAACCAGTCGCGCTTTGTAAGTGTGTACATTTCCATCCATGTTGGTCTTCTTCTTGAAGATCCATTTTCACCCGACCGTCTTACGACCCGGTACATTGTCAACCAAGTTCCAAACTTGATTGTCATACATGGACTGAATCTCACTGTCCATGGCCTCTTTCCATTTGACGGACTCAGGGCCTGCCATGGCTTCCTTAAAGTTGTTAGGCTCATCCAGATTTACCAGTGTCCTATCACTGATAAATTCATCACCTTCCGTAGTAATATGAAAACCATAGTAGTGCCCAGGCGGAATCCTAACTCTTGTGGAACGCCTCAGAGGTACGGACTCATCAACAGGAGTTTCCTCCTCAGGTTGATTGCTAGGGTTTGATGTTCCTTCACCGCTTGACTCTTGAAGTTCTTCAAGATCAATTTGCCTCCCTTTGTTTCCTTGGCTTATGAATTCTCTCTCACGAAAGACCCCTCTTCTTGCCACAAAAGACCACATTCTTACTGGGTCTGTAGAAGAGATAACCAAAGGAATTCTGTGGGTAGCCAATGAAAATACATCGCTCACTTCGAGGTTTGAGCTTATCCTGAGTCTCACATCTGACGAAAGCCTCGCAACCCCAAATCTTGATGTGGTCTAAATTGGGAACTTTCCCATTCCACATCTCGTGAGGTGTTTTGGCAACCTTTTTGGGAGGCACTAGATTAAGGATTTGGGCGGCAGTCTCTAAGGCATACCCACAGAATGAGATTGGTAACGAAGCTTGACTCATCATGGAACGAACCATGTCTAACAAGGTTCGATTGTGCCTCTCAGCCACACCATTAAGTTGTGGTGTTCTGGGAGGTGTCAATTGTGAAACAATTCCACATTCCTTAATATAGTCAAGGAACTATGTACTAAGATACTCTCCTCCTCGATCGGATCGGAGCATCTTAATGTTCCTTCCCAACTGATTCTCCACTTCCAGTTTAAACTCTTTGAACTTTTCAAAGGTTTATGACTTATGCTTGATTAAGTAGACATAACCATATCTACTGTAATCATCAGTAAAAGTCACATAGAAGCGGTTAGCATCCTTTGTGGCGGCTCTGAAGGGTCCACACACATCTGTTTGTATGACATCCAACAAACCTTCACCCTAGCACAAGTACCAGTGAAGGGAGACTTTGTCATTTTTCCAAGCAAACAAGACTCGCAACTATCATCTGACTTTAATTCAAATGACTCCAAGACTCCAGCCTTCTGGAGTTGGCCTATGCGCTTCTTGTTAACATGTCCAAGACGACAATGCCACATGGATGCTTTATCCAAACTAGTGGAAGAATCGATATATAATACATTATTTCCTAAGTTTTCTACAACCGACAAAGTTTCATATACATCATCACAAGGTAATGCTTTAAAATAAAGAACATTATTATAAAAAGCATTAATACCACCAACTTCATTATCAAATGAAAAAGTAAATCCTTGTTTGTACAAGCCATGAAAGGAAATAATATTTTTCGCCATTTCAGACGAGTAACAACACTTATTCAAATCTAACACTAACCCACTACTTAGCAACAAAGAATAAACTCCAATCTTGGTGACGGGTGAAGCTTTCCTATTAGCCATGATCAAGTTTATCTTTTCATGCTCCACATCCTCACTTCTTCTTAGGCCCTGCAAATCAGAACATATATGAATACCACAACCTATATCAAGAACCCAAGAAGTAGAATGTGATGAGTTATTAGGCAATATAGTGTAAATACCTGCATAGGTAGGTTTGACCTTCCCATCCTTAACATCTTGCAGGTACTTGGGGCAGTTTCGTTTCCAGTGCCCCTTTTCCTGACAATAGAAGCATTGAGCTTCTTTTGGGTTGGAAGAAGGAGTGACAGAACCACCTTTGGTTCCACTTGAAGAGGATCCATCAAGAGACCTTCCCTTGGTACCCTTCGAAGGGTTTTTCCTCTTCTTCCCTCTACTTTGCCCAATTGCCAGAACAGGGGCGGCGGTAGGAGTAGGAGTAGTAACAACCGATTTACCCTTTAGACCAGTTTCAACGGTCTTTAAGAGCCCTTGAAGTTTTCTAAGTGTGACCTCCTCCTTGTTCATGTGATATGTCATTCGAAATTGATCATAACAAGTAGGTAAGGAGTGTAGTATGATATCGATAGCCAACTCCTCGGGGAAGTTCACATTCAACTTGAGCAAACGGTCCACAAACCTTTGCATTTTATGCATGTGGCCTGTGATGGGTTCACCATCCTTCATTCAGGTTGTTATCATGGAAGAGATGATTTCATACCTCTCTTAACGCGCACTTTGATGGTAGCGGTTCATCTGGTCCATGTGCATTTCAAAAGGGTAAAAGTCCTCATAGGACTTCTGGAATTCAGCTTTCATTGTGGCCAACATGATACATGCCACCTTGGTAGCATCTCTCTCATGTGCCCTAAAGTCAGCGATCTCATATGGAGTAGATGTAGACTCATAAATATCCTTCAGATCCTTGTCCTCGTAACGAGTGACCATCCTGATGTTCCTGATCCAATCATTAAAGTTTGAACCATCAAAGATGACTCTCCCACAAAGGTTCATGAGAGAGAAGGAGCCGGTAGGGTTTGAGCCAGAAGCAGCATTGTTGGACGACATCTGAAAAGAAGAAAGACAAGTTTAGATTAGATATAGAATCCTTAATAAGACACCCAAATGTAATATTAAGGCTAGGACCCAACACAATACTTTATAACTTGGAAGAGGGATGCCTTAATCCAAGCTATAAAATATTTGAAGGTAGGCGAATGACGATTCACCAATTTCCACCATGAAAAACGAAATAAATTATTAGGTTTTAATTGGATTGAAACTCCTAGATTCTTTTGAGATTCATTGAACTTTTCAATGGCATGTTTAAATCTCGATTGTGCCCTCTCAAGTTTGTGACTGGGATGTCGAGGATCACAAACAAGGTGTGAATAAGCATGCAACTTTACTTGGTACCCTTAATATTTATCACCTAAGCGATGTGCCGGTTACCCACACGCGCTCCACCGATCTATGATAAATATTAAGTCACCCTTTTCCACTCTTACTAGTCCATGTTAGTGTGTCGGTTACCCACACACGCTCCACCAACGACTTGGTAAGGTACAAAGTGTAATTTCATGGGTTAGCACAAATTTCACATTTTCCTAAAGTAACTAAGATTGGGAATTTATAAAAGGCTTAGTTACTTTATATATTTCATTATACTTTTAATGAGAATTATAGTCGTTGTCCTACCCGTTCGGCTAAAAACCCTCCACCAGTCAAGGAAGCGGTGGGTGAGAGTGGACACCCATTAAGCTGCCATTTTATAGGCAACAACCTTATACCCCCTTATAGACCGGCTTCGTGAATGAGGCCTACTAACGGTAAGACTGACTTGCTCTTATATATATATATATATATATATATATATATATATATATATATATTATTAACTTATAATATTATAAAGTATAAGGGTTGAATTTTAACTTTTAAAACTCTAGGGTTTGGAATTATAGTTTTTCTAAAGGACTTTACAAATTCCAAAACTTGAGGGCAAGTTTTGAAACTATTCAAAACCTTTCATGTTCATAACTTATTGGTTTAATGGTTTATTAAAATGAAGACTCTTCATATTATGTAACCTATGGCTCTTTAATGACAATTTAAAGAAGTGACTTTTGGTAATCCATAACTTGAGGACAAATTATGGACTCCATCAATAGGCATCAAGATCAAGAATTACACTAACAAACAATTTGCAAATAATTCCTATGATCTTCTAAAACTCATAAGTATGAACATTCATATCAACAATTTCAAGAATCATATAAACACATATAAAAATTAAACTTTTGATAATAACCATTGTAAATGGATTAGCATAATCATCACCACGTCAAAAACAGGTTTTACAAGTCCAAAACAGTTTAGGGTAATGATTCTAGTCCATTTCCAGCAGCAAAACTCGAAATTCTGCACACACGGGCTCCTACTCGTCGAACGCAAGAACCTACTCGACGAGTAGGATGCATTTTGTCATGGACTCGTCAAGTCCCCCCATGGACTCGGCGAGTTCACTATTCAGATTGCAGAATTGTCGAATTTTCCAAGCAGTTTGCACCAAATACAAAGAAAACAAGCCAAGGCTCTGATACCACTGATGGGTTTTTAGCATTCTAACACTCCTAAGGTGTACATGCAACCCTAGAAACCTTGGATCTATGTTTTTAGCATTCTACATGACCCGACCCGGCATGGTCCATTTGGGTTGCATGGCACCATGCAATTGGATAAACTAAAATGAGAGAAATAACACTTATGGTTTATTAATATATTATAAGTTCTAATATATTAATAATATTATTTAATTAGTTTGATCAAGAATTAATTTAGAATTAATTAGGTGATCAAAAGATAACTAGTTAAATATATGGGTAGATTATGTAAATCTTCCATATCTTATATAGTGGGCTAAGAGGCTCCATGGATTATCAAGTTGGGTTCCACCCATAGGATGCTCCATGGATGCTCCATGGGAATTACAAACCCATGGGTCATGGAAATGAAGAGTCATGACACATTAGGGTTTACATGGTGTAACCCTAGATGTGTCAACACTATATAAGAAACCCATTCTCCACCAAAATCGGACACATAAGAAACAAGAGGGCTAGGCCGATTTTAGAAGTGTGTATTCTCTCTAAAGTCATTCCAAAAGCATTTGGTGTTGTGTGAAGCATTTGAGGCATCACACTTGGGGTGCTAGGCTCACAAGGTTTCAAGGATCATAAGCAACAACAAGGTAAGTTATTCTATCTTTCATGCAAGTTAAAATTTGTTCCCCATGTATGCTAGATAGGAATATAACCTTGGAATTCAACTTTGCATGATAATTAGACAAACATAGATCCAAGGTTATTAGGGTTGCATGTACACTTAGGAAGTGTTAGAATGCTCAAAACCCATCAGTGGTATCAGAGCCTAGGTTTGTTTGTTGTTTTTTATTTTTGTGTGCAAACAGCTTGAAAAAAAATCGTTTTTCTGTTTTCTGCTCGTATGAAAGTTTGCACATTTGTTGCTGGAAATGGACTAGAAACATTACCCTAAACTGTTTTGATGTTTTAAAGCTTGTTTTAGATGGTGTAATGTTTATGCTAATCCATTTACAATGGCAATTATTAAAATTACAAGTTTTTTTTAAGTGTAATTTTTGATTCTTGAAAGTGTTCATATTCATGTTCTTGAACTTATGAAGATTAGATGATCATAGGAATTGTTTGTAACCTTCATGGTAGTTTAATTCATGATCATAATGTGTTTTAATGGAGTCCATAACTTGTCCTCAAGTTATGGAAAACCAAAAGTCTCACTTTTATTAAAGCCATTAAAAGAACACAAGAGTTATAAAAATGAAGAGTCTTCATTTTTTTTACTCAATTAATTCATAAGTTATAAGAAATGAAAAGTTTTGGAAGTTTACAAAACTTGCCCTCAAGTTTTGGAACATGTAAAGTCTTGATTAAAACTTTAGTTCCAACCCTTAGAATTTTAAAAGTTAAAATTCAACCCTTATACTTTATAATATTATAAGTTACTAATATATATATGTATAACGTCAAGTCGTCTTACCGCTAGTACGCCTCATTCACGAAGCCGGTCTATAAGGGGGGTATAAGGTTGTTGCCTATAAAATGGCAACTTAATGGGTGTCCACTCTCACCCACCGCTTCCTTGATCGGTGGAGGGTCGTTAGCCGAACGGGTAAGACAAGGACTTATAAATTCTCATTAAAAGTATGATGAATATTATAAAGTAACTAAATGCTTTTATTAAATTCCCAATCTTAGTTACTTTAGGAAAATGTGAATAAGGTGTTAATCCATGAAATTACACTTTACACTTTGTTTAAGTCGTTGGTGGAGCGTGTGTGGTTAACCGGCACACTAACTTGGACTTAACAAGGTAGGTAAAGGGTGACTTAAGGTTTACCATAGCATCGGTGGAGCGTGTGTGGTTTACCGGCACATCGATTGAGTGATAAACCTTGAGGGTACCAAGTGATTTGCATGGTTACTTCACACCTCGTTTTGTGATCCTCGGTATCCCAGTCACAAAACTTGGAGGGCACACTCGAGATTGAAACATGCCTTTGAAAAGTTCATTGAATCTCAAAAGAATCTAGGAATTTCTAAGAACCAATTAAAAACCTAATATTTATATTTCGTTTTTCATGGTGGAAATTGGTGAATCGTCATTCACCTACCTTTCAAATATGTTATAGCTTGGATTACGGCATACCTCTTCTAAGTTATAATATATTGTGATTGGATCCTAGCCTTAATATTACATTTGGGTGTTTTATTAAGGACTCTCTTAATATCTAAACTAATCTTGTTCTCTTCTTTCAGATGTCTTCAAACAATGCTGCTTCTGGCTCTAATCCTAATGGCTCCTTTACCCTTATGAACTTGTGTGGGAAAGTCACTTTTGATGGATCCAACTTCAATGAATGGATCAGAAACATCAGGATGATTACCCGCTACGAGGACAAAGAATATGTCCTTGACAAGGAGCTTAAGGAGATTGATGAGACCACTGCAACTCCCCAGGAGATCGCTGACTTCCGGGCACATGAAAGGGATGCTACAAAAGTGGCATGCATCATGTTGGCCACCATGACAGCGGAACTCCAAAAGTCCTATGAGGACTTCTACCCTTTTGAAATGCACCAAGATCTGATGGAAAGATACCATCAAAGTGCACGACAAGAGAGGTATGAAATCATATGCTCTATCATAACAACCATGATGAAGGACGGGGAATCCGTCACGAGCCACATGTAGAAAATGCAAAGGTATGTGGATCGGTTGTTGAAGCTTAATGTGAACTTCCCTGAGGAGCTTGCAATAGATATCATTTTGCACTCCTTACCATCGTGCTATGATCAATTCCGCATGACAAATCACATGAATAAGGAAGAGGTCACACTCAGCAAACTTCAGGGACTCCTCAAGATCGCAGAAACAGGTCTTAAGGGTAAGTCGGTTGTTAACACTCCTACTCCAAGGCTACCAAGGCAATCGGGAAAGGTAGAGGGAAGAAGAGGAAGAGCTCTTCGAAGGGTACCAAGGCTAGGACCCTTGATGGCTCTTCTTCAAGTGGAACCAAGAAAGGTTTTGTCACTCCTTCTTCTGACCCTAAAGAGGCTGAATGCTTCTATTGCCATGAAAAGTCACATTGGAAGCGGAACTGCCCAAAGTACCAGCAAGATGTGAAGGATGGGAAAGTTAAACCCAACCATGCAGGTATTTACACTATCTTATCTAATAACTCACCCCATTCTAACTCTTGGGTCCTTGATACGGGTTGTGGTATTCATATATGTTCTGATTTGCAGGGACTAAGAAGAAGTGAGAATCTGGAGCATGGAAGAATAAACTTAATCATGGGGAATAGGAAAGCTTTACCTGTCACCAAGATTGGAGTTTATACTTTATCGCTAAGTAGTGGGTTTAGTTTAGATTTGAATAAATGTTGTTATTCGCCAGAAATGGCAAGAAATATTATTTCCTTTCATGCATTATATAAACAAGGTTTCACCTTTTCATTTGATAATGAAGTTGGTTCGATTAATGCTTTCTTTAATAATGTTCTTTATTTTAAAGCATTACCTTGTGATGGTGTGTATGAAACTGTATCTGTGGTTGATAACTTAGGAAATAATGTATTGTGTATTGATTCTGTTAATGATAATAACTTGGATAAAGCATCATTATGGCATTGTCGTCTTGGACATATAAGCAAGAAACGCATAGGCCAACTCCAAAAGGATGGAGTATTGGAGTCATTTGACCTAAATCCAGATGATAGTTGCGAATCATGCTTACTTGGAAAAATGACAAAGTCACCCTTCACAGGCTCTTGTGAGAGGGGTGAAGGTTTGTTGGATCTTATACACACGGATGTGTGTGGGCCCTTCAAACATGCCACAAGGGATGCTAATCGTTATTATTTGACTTTTACTGATGATTACAGTAGACATGGATATGTCTACTTAATCAAGCATAAGTCAGAGACTTTTAAGAGGTTTAAAGAGTTTAAACAGGAAGTCGAGAATCAATTAGGCAGGAACATTAAGATGCTTCGATCCGATCGAGGTGGTGAGTATCTTAGTTCAGAGTTCCTCGACTATCTTAGGGAATGTGGGATTGTCTCACAATTGACACCTCCCAGGACACCGTAGTTGAATGGTGTAGCTGAGAGGCGTAATCGAACCTTGTTGGATATGGTTCGTTCCATGATGAGTCGAGCTTCGCTACCAATCTCATTTTGGGGGTATGCCTTAGAGACTGCCGCCCATATCCTTAATCTAGTTCCCACAAAGAAAGTTGCCAAAACTCCTCATGAGATGTGGACTGGTAAAGTATCCAAACTAGACCACATTAAGATTTGGGGTTGCGAGGCTTTTGTGAGTCGTGAGACTCATGATAAGCTCGAACCTCGAAGTGAGAGGTGTATTTTCATCGGCTACCCACAGAAATCCTTTGGTTACCTCTTCTACAGACCTAGTGAGAATGTGGTCTTTGTAGCTAGGAGGGCTTTCTTTCGAGAGAGAGAGTTCATAAGCCAAGGAGACAGTGGGAGGCAAGTTGACCTTGAAGAAATTCAAGAGTCAAGTGGTGAAGGAACTTCAAACCCTAGCACTCAACTTGAGGAGGAAACTCCTATTGAGCCAATTGACAAGTCTGTACCTCTGAGGCGTTCCACAAGGGTTAGGAATGCACCTGAGCATTACTATGGATTCCATATTACTGCCGAAGGTGATACACTTATCAGTGATGAGACACTGATAGCTCTGGATGAACCTAACAGTTACGCGGAAGCCATGGCAGGCCCTGAGTCAGCCAAGTGGAAAGAGGCAACGGACAGCGAGATACAGTCCATGTATGACAATCAAGTTTGGAACTTGGTTGAGAATGTACCAGGTCGTAAGACTATAGGGTGCAAATGGATCTTCAAGAAGAAGACCGACATGGATGGTAATATATATACTTATAAGGCACGACTGGTTGCAAAGGGTTTCTCACAAACTCCGGGAGTTGATTATGATGAGACCTTTTCTCCAGTGGCCAAGATTAAGTCTATTAGGGTTATGTTAGCCATAGCTGCATTTCATGACTATGAAATATGGCAAATGGATGTCAAAACCGCTTTCCTTAATGGAAAGTTGGCTGAGGATGTTTACATGAGTCAGCCAGAGGGTTTTGTCAATACAGAGTACCCTAATAAAGTGTGTAAGCTTGAGAAATCCATTTATGGGTTAAAGCAAGCACCTTGCAGATGGAATCTTTGCTTTGATGAGAAAGTCAAAGAATTTGGCTTTTCTAGGAGTGAAGATGAATCTTGTGTATATGTCAAGGCTAGTGGGAGTATAGTTAGCTTTTTGGTATTGTATGTGGATGGCATACTACTCATAGGAAATGACATCCCAACTCTACAGGAAGTTAAGTCCTGGCTTGGGAAGTGTTTCTCTATGAAGGACCTAGGAGAAGCTGCCTATATTCTAGGGATAAGGATCTTGAGAGACCGGAGTAAAAGACTAATTGGACTTAGTCAGAGTACCTACTTGGATAAGGTGCTGAAGAGATTCGGCATGCAGGACTCCAAGAAAGGAGAGTTACCCAGCCAGAGTAACGCCAGATTGAGTAAGACACAAAGCCCTAGTACTGAGGCTGAGATAGCAGAAATGAGTCGAATACCTTATGCTTCGGCTGTAGGATCGATCATGTATGCTATAACGTGTACTCGACCTGATGTAGCCTTTTCTTTGAGCATGGTTAGCAGGTATCAGGGGAACCCTGGCAAGGCACACTGGACTGCGGTAAAGAATATCCTCAAGTACCTACGGAGGACTAAGGACTGGGTCCTTACCCTCGGTGGGAGTGAAGACTTGAGAGTTGTAGGGTATAGTGATGCTAGCTTTCAGACTGATAGGGATAATTTCCGCTCTCAGTCAGGCTGGGTCTTTACGTTAAACGGAGGAGCAATTTCTTGGAAGAGTTCCAAGCAAGAGACAGTGGCTGATTCAACTTGCGAATCAGAGTATATAGCAGCTAGCGAGGCAGCAAAGGAGGCGATATGGCTGAAGAACTTCATTGGAGACCTTGGAGTTGTACCAGCTATTAAAGAGCCAATGGAAATTTTCTGTGATAGTGAAAGTGCAGTTGCCTTAGCCAAGGAACCAAGGGATCACGGGAGATCCAGACACATCGACAGAAAATACCATTTCATCAGACATCGAATAGAAGAAGGACTCCTCGTGGCAAAGAGGGTATCATCGGATGAGAATCCAGCAGATCCCCTCACGAAGGGACTGACTCGGGTTAAGCATCTCCAACATGCTCGGAGCATAGGGCTGAAGGATGATATTAGATTTAGTAGTTAGATAACCTTGGAATTTGTAAAGTGTAATTGACATTAGATGATGAATAAAAGGTGTTTTATTTATGAGTAAAGTGTTGCTATCTCTTGTCGATCATTTACTATATTTCTTTTGCATGTTTTGACTTCCAGAATAATTATGTTTGGTATATCATATTATTCGAACCTCCACAGTCGGTCATATGTCGGAAGTAGGTATGAATCAAGACTGTCATGATTGGTTGCAGAGGTCTAAGTTGTTGGACATGGCTACAACACTCATGAGTGCTCATAAGTTCTGAGCATTGGACTCAACCCACGCTCACTGGAATCACTTCATGGAATTTATCTCGAGTGATCGTGAGACGGTAATATCATATAAGTCTTCAAACCTAGAGATATGATTTGTTACTTATGAGTTGGTTATGCATTGATTGTACGTTAACGCATTGGTAACTCGATGTTATAAAACGTGCTTTTGTGTATAATTCAATGAGTGGTAGAACAAACATATGAGTCGAAGTTTATATGTTCCTTCTTGGATTAGAAGCTGATATCTGGGCCCCTCGATGATTTTGTTTTGACCTATGTACCGGGCCCGGTCAGAACTAAGTTGATGTGTTCAATTAAGTTCTTTGTCAAACAAATCGGAAATCGGGAAACAAACTGATGGACAATAAGTAAGACATTGTTCCATGTATTTGTCCGGCTGATATCTAGAACAGAGGATTATATGATCACTTATCTTAAATGGCGTATCATCATCTTCTCAGCTCCGAGAGACCTTGAAAGAGCTACGATTGCCGATCGGTTCCTGAAGTATTGCAGTTATAGTTATTAGACTTATCCAAGTGGGAGACTGTTGGATAAGGTGTCTAAGTCCATAACTATTTCTGGTATGTACTTGACCCGACCCGGCATGGTCCATTTGGGTTGCATGGAACCATGCAATTGGATAAACTAAAATGAGAGAAATAACACTTATGGTTTATTAATATATTATAAGTTCTAATATATTAATAATATTATTTAATTAGTTTGATCAAGAATTAATTTAGAATTAATTAGGTGATCAAAAGATAACTAATTAAATATATAGGTAGATTATGTAAATCTTCCATATCTTATATAGTGGGCTAAGAGGCTCCATGGATTATCAAGTTGGGTTCCACCCATAGGATGCTCCATGGGAGTTACAAACCCATGGGTCATGGAAATGAAGAGTCATGACACATTAGGGTTTACATGGTGTAACCCAAGATGCGTCAACACTATATAAGAAACTCATTCTCCACCAAAATCGGACACATAAGAAACAAGAGGGCTAGGCCGATTTTAGAAGTGTGTATTCTCTCTAAAGTCATTCCAAAAGCATTTGGTGTTGTGTGAAGCATTTGAGGCATCACACTTGGGGTGCTAGGCTCACAAGGTTTCAAGGATCATAAGCAACAACAAGGTAAGTTATTCTATCTTTCATGCAAGTTAAAATTTGTTCCCCATGTATGCTAGATAGGAATATAACCTTGGAATTCAACTTTGCATGATAATTAGACAAATATCCAAGGTTATTAGGGTTGCATGTACACTTAGGAAGTGTTAGAATGCTCAAAACCCATCAATAACCTCCATGGATCATCCA
The DNA here is from genome assembly GCF_052849685.1 of Lactuca virosa. Lineage (NCBI taxonomy): Eukaryota > Viridiplantae > Streptophyta > Magnoliopsida > Asterales > Asteraceae > Lactuca > Lactuca virosa. The sequence continues at coordinate 268,898,195 of NC_136434.1, forward strand.
TGGAGCACCCAATGAGTCCTAGCCCAATCTAGTGAATCATGAACCATAAGCCCAATATATAAGAATGAATGATTTACAAATCAATCCCCATATATTTAATTAGTCTCTTTTTTATCACAAAATTAATTCCAAATTAATTCTTGATCAATACTAATTAAATAATATGATTTCATATTAATATATTAGAACTTATAATATATTAACAAATCGTAAGTGTCATTTTTCTCATTTTGTCTATCCAACAGTTGTGATGAAGATGCAACCCAAATTGACCATGCCAAGTCGGGTCAAATACATACTAAATATAGTTATGGACTTAGACACCTTATCCAACATTAATTGCATTCTCAAATTCACAATATGATTAAGGCATCCCTCTTCGTATTTCGAATTATGAGGAATGGAAAGGAATTGTTTGAACTTTCAAGACATATATCTATAAGTTTTGAGAAGGTTTAAACACACACATAAGCTATACAATGAAGGTGTATAAGATTAAGAAATCTATTTGGAGATTTATCGAAGCATCACATAACATAAATTCGTACTTCAATAAGAAATTCAAGAGTATCGATTTCTAGAAGTTCAGTTGATTTCTGGGTACATGTGAAATCTAGTGGGAGCATAATTGTTATGCTAAGTAGTACATGTTGACGATATTGTTTGTAAGGAGCAAAATTTTTCAATTTTCAAGTTGCAAAGTTTGGAAATTGTTTCGCTATGATAATCTTAAGAGAGAGGGAACTCATACTTCGTTTCGAATTTAAAGGTTTAGATAGTATAGCTTAATAGACCATAGTCATAGACGTATTTGACTATCATGTTAAAATGGTTCAACATAGGACATTCAATACATGGGAATACTATAGCAAGAGATTGAACATATATGAAATCATTATGTGAGACATAGTGAATCGTGTCCCATATGTTTGGGATATTGGATCGATTACATGTGCTATAATATTCACTTATTCTGATTTTTTCCAAATGCCTTGAGCACTGAGAGGAAAAAAGAATAAAACTTTTGTGTGACTAGAGTTGTTAAAAAACTGTCAAAAACATTCTGAGGTTTACTGAATATTGGTTGCTTGTGGACAGTTGAAAGTATGGTTGATTGGGAGGACCATAGTGAAATGTTTTAGATTGAGATGATTCCTAGTCAAAAATTGATGGTCGTATGAGAATATGGAAATGTTTCCATAATAAGAGTTGATTATTAAATCTACATGTATGTTAGAAACTTTAATGCAAGAGAAGTGTTCAAGGAGTGTACCTTGAATTTGAAACTTTATTACCATGAAATTTTTTCTAGTAACAAAAGTTCCAATGGAACATTCTGTAATATTGTTTGCTTAGTTTCTATGTCTTAGAAGCCTTGACATCACAGAAGGTCAATGCATGTAAAGTTGGAATTCCAATACATTTTAGATAGTGAAAAGAATTTGGAATTGTGAAATGAGCATCATTGGAATCGTGCCCAGTTGATCTATTTACAAAGGAAGGACCATAGAGAGGTATAGTATGCATGTTCATAACATGGCATAACTGATGTTATTTAATTCAAGTGATTAGTTGACTATTTGAAACATTATACAATGAATAAAGTCATAATTAGTATGGTGATTAAATAATAAAGATTATTTATACTCAATAGTTTTGAGACCAAAGTTAATTAGTTTATTATTGTGTTTCACTTTGCATGTTTTACTTCCTGAATAATTTGATTATTTGAAGCTCCACAATCGCTCATAATTTGGGAAGTAAGTAGTGAATTAAGACTGTCATGAATAAGTATTGGATAAACCCATGCTCAGAGAATTACTTCATGGATTATATCACGAGTAATTATAAGATGATAATATCTTATATTCTTAAAACTGAGATATATGAGTTGTAATTTACAAGTTGGTTGTGCATTGGTGTTGTGAAAACGCATCAGTAACATGATGTTATAAAACAAGTGTCATGTATGATTTGGTGAGTAAAAAATACAAGCATATAAGTCAAAGTTTATCTGTTCCTTTTGACCTAACGGGAAAAGCGATATCTTTGGGCTCCTCGGTGATTTGGTTTTGACTTATAGTGTTGGGCCCATCCATGACTCAACTGATGTTTCCAATTTGATGTCTTATATCGTCATCATCACAAATCGGAAATCAGGAAACAAAACTTTGGCCAATGAAGATTGATTATTGTCCATGTCTCATGTCCGTATGATATCTTGACCAACGGAGGAATATTTGATCATTTATCGTAGGACCAATGTTTGTTTAGTTCAGAGTTCGGCAATTGCTATGGAAACACTGTTTATTGTGTAATTTAGAAGTTATACTGGTACTTGCAGCTATAGACTTATCAAAGTGGGAGACTGTTGGATTAGATGTCTAAGCCAATAACCGAAAAAGTATATACTTGAATTATTATCAAAGTCCTTTTGGGTTGCCCTCAAACCAAGTAATTGAAAATGATGACTTTTAGAGAGAGAGAGAGAGAGAGAGAGAGAGAGATTGATTTAGTAATTTATTATGTGATTAATAAATTAATTAAAAATAAAAATAAATAATTTATTAATGTATTATGAGAATAATATATTAATTAGAAATAATAATATTTAATTAATAATTAATCATAAATTAAGTAGAGTTAATTTTGGAATTAATTGGACTAATTAAACGTGCAAGGGTTAAAGTGCGATTGTTCAATAGTTGAACAAGAGAGGTTCTAGAACTATCCTTGGAAGGGTGGAAGATTTTTAAAGTATTCCAGGGCATCTGGAACATTCCTTGCGGATAAATAGGAAGCTGGATAATTACCGATTTGAATTAATATTCATTTAAGGGTTATTTAGGGTTTTCAAGTTGCACTATAAAAGGAACCCTTGGCCTTGTATTTTCGGCCACTCCACTTCTACAAGACATAGCCGAAAATTCTATCATCCCTCTTCTCTCTCTTCAAGTCTCCTAATTGCTAGGGTTGGGTGTGAACCATCAGATGCACGAGACTTCTGGTGCTTGCTTCCAATAACTTTGAAGAAGGATTTAGATTTGTTTACTATAAAAAATCAAAATGTATGTATTCTTCCTTTATGACTTCTGATTTCATTAGAGTTATTGTAGTTTAAAAATCATAGTATGTTGCCTTTATGCGAAAGACATAGATTCATTTAGGTTGTATGTGCCCTAATAATTTAATTGTTAAGTTTTTTTCCGTTTACAGAATTGTTGTTAAAACCTATGTTTTCCATAATTTTTTCATCATCGAAGTTCGTCAGAGTCTTGCCATAATCTCACCGGAAAAGCCTCACCGGTGGCGGTTGGTGGTAGTTTTCGGCGGTTGTTGGTTGCTACAGATGAGAGGGGGCAGTGGGAAACTGATTGGAGTTATTTCGATGGTCGAAAGGGACTACGAAGGTGGATTGAAAGAACGTCGGCGACCAGAACACGACCACGCATGGCGGCGGTGAGCAGCGGGAATGAGAGAGATAGAGAGAAAGAGAGAGAGAGAGAGAGAGAGAGAGAGAGAGAGAGAGAGAGAGATTTTGGGGAGATAGGGTGGTCTCTTTCTCTATTCATAAATAGATGGGAGAGAGGTGGACCACCAAGGGATTGACACTAGGCACCATAGAAAAATGACAAGTAGCTCCATTACGGGTGTGCACGTGGTGGCTTTTTGATCCCCGTGCCATTTTTCGACGAAAAACGACATCTCATGTATTCTAAAACACTAGTTAGATGTCTTGGAAATTACTGTTTGGCATATGTATACATATTTATCTAACGAAATACATAACAATGTCAAAAACTTGTTTGAAGTCGTTAATCAGATGTTTTTTTTTGGTTTAGCGTTTCGACTGATTTTGTAAAATGATCAAGACTTTTTATGAATGAAATTCCGAAAATGAACTCAAATATTAGACTGTTGCCTGATTCTAAAAATGGCTTCAAAATTACTTAACGAAATGCATAGCTATTCCAACGAATCGATTTAAAGTTCATTTATGGGAAAATCAGTTATAATATTGATTTGTTTTCTTAAAATGATCATGATTTTTGTGTACGACCTCCGTTTTCGACCTTTTTTATATTTACCAAATTGTATTTTAATATTCTATCTGTTTACTTTGTTATTTGTACATAAAAATACTTAATACATAAATCTTATTTTCAATGCATTAGTTCGTTACTTCTGTATTTTGAATAGTGTTTTTTTGTCAACAATCTAAGTGCATTAAAGACCAAAGCTATATTTCGTATGCATTTCTAAGTGTAAATATTCCATTTGCATTAAAAGTGTGGAATATAATGCATTAGGTCTATTACATAATGGGTTCACCGTGGTTTTGATCGGCGAACGACGACCAAATTTTACCAGTTGTCATATAAAACTTGGTTATAGAAATCACGAATACACCTCTTCCATCAAAAGACAACAATAAGTGGTTAGGTATCCTTTATCCTACTAGCATATCAAAAGATGTTCGAGTGTTTCTCAAAATGAAGTGGATAGATTTGCAATTTATAAGGGGTCTTTGATGTTGTATAATTCTAGTTTTAAAAAAACATATTATATCATGATTATTGCATGCGTCCAATAAGTCATGGTATACTTTTAAAAACGTCATTTTATATAAAATTACATTTTAACAATATTCTTTTCTAAAATCCAAATTTTATAATAGATATGATCAAATTTTAAATTTAAAAAATAGTACTAAGTTTTACCGTTTGAGAGTTTTACAACATTTATAAACTTTTTAATAAAACTTCCTTTTATAAAACACGGTTTTGGAGTTTGATAAGTTTCTAAATTTCAATTTTAAACTTAAAACAATTTTAATCGACGAAATTTATCGTTTGCCACTGTTAGCTAGTTTTAAATAATAAAACTTTGTTTTATTTTTCAAACATTTTAACCATCTTATGTTAAATGACAAATTTTATTAAAACCAAACTCATTGGTGATGTTATTTATGTTCAAAGCTTATTATTTTGCATGTGAGAACTAATTTATCAACCGCAACATGATATTGATACAAAATTAAACAACACAAGCATGCAAAAACATATATGTATAAACCAACCAAAAAAGTAGTGACAACCTCAAGTTCCAAAACTACATAATTTTATAAGAGTTATAAAAACTTGATAAAATCATGCGGTAAACTCTTGATCCTACAAATGGTCTTCATTTTCATCTTGTTACACTTTTATTAAAATAAACTATTTCTAAAACTAATCTATTAATTACAAACATATACAAAATGAAAAGTAATCAATTTAATTATTATATATCATATGAATATATTAATATTACAACCATTTCATCAAATCAACACATACAATAATGCAAGAGATCCATGGTTAATTTATGCACAACATACACATACACACACACACGCATGCACGCACGCGCGCACACACACACACACACACACACACACACACACACACACATATATATATATATATATAGGAAGGGTTATATGGAAAAGAAAAAAACCCTAAAAATCATAAAAATGCATAAAAAAAATACTTAGAGATTACAAAACTTTTTTTTTATTTTATACATCAAAAAATCGCAGATTTTATAAAATTTTCGCTGAAAAAAAATAAAAAATCGATTTTTTTTTTTTTGGTTTTTTGTCAAAAACATTTTCAGCGAAAATCTATAAAAAGTTGCGAATTTTGATAATATAAAATCAAAAAAAAATATTTGTGATCTCTAAGTATTTTTTTTATGCATTTTTTTGATTTTTAGGGTTTTTTTTAGGGTTTTTTGTTTTCCATAGAACCTAAACTTATATATATATATATATATATATATATATATATATATATATATATATATATATATATATATATATATATACAGAGAGAGAGAGAGAGAGAGAGATGGATGAGGGTTCAATTGAGAGAAAAAAGTTGAGAATGAGGGAATGAATCTAGGCCACTTATTTCGAATTTTCCACTTAAGCGCTCCAACGTACTGGGCCAATAAAACAGGTTATATTCATATATGAATACTTATATGGATATGTATATTCTTATATGAATAAGTGTATTCATATAGGACACTGTAATGCCCGTGTTTTCCCGTTAGGTATTAAGAAGATGATATACTGTAATTATCTATAATTGTAAGATTTATATGAAGTAAATAAAGAAAATTATTGAGTATTATGTGTTCTATGTGTAGTTATATGTAGTATACATGATTAAAATGATATAAAAAAATAAGAAATAAAATATGCGTCTTAAATAGAATAATAACTAGGACGAATAACCTTGATGGAAGTCGAAGGAGTCGTGATGAGGATTCCGAGGTTATAAGGAATGCTCAAATCGGTTTTAGAGCGAATAAGTTATGACCTGTTAAAGTTTCATGTCCGACCCGGTACGACATCGATTGTCGCAAATAGTGAATCGGAGATAGATCGCTTATTAGCCTAAGTGATCTAAACTAAAGTAGTAGTAATCGTAAAATCGAGAGCGTGCATATAGAGAATTCCTAAATCTGACTTCGTGTGAGGAAGTTATGATTTTTCGCAATTTCAGCACAACAGTGCGGACACATAAATCGAATTTGAGATCGACTGATTTTTAGCCAAAACAAAGAAAATAAGAATCGAATATCTCGTTAATAGGGGTTCGTCGATATAAAAAAAGTTGGAAACGGACGTCGGACGAGAGAGTTATGCATTTTTAATGTACTTTAACAGTCTAAGGTTGTTAAAAGTATAACTTTAAAAATAAAGTCAAAGTGAGTCGACAAAGTCTTAATGAAAGTTGTAGATCTTGTCGATAGCTACGTGTGGATATAAAACCCGCCGAAAACGGAGCTCGTATGAAGAATATATAAGTTTTCTAAAAGCTGACATGTATCACCACTAGATGAACGCCACGTCACCCCCTGACATGGTACGCGGCACGCCTGGATTTTTTTGCCTATAAATACCTGCCTCCATATATGCTTCTCATATGTCACCCTACAACCCTTCTCTCTCGATATTCTTCGACTTATACCCATTTTACCTTAATTTCTAGTAAATCGACGAAGCCTTGCGACTCATGAGTGCCCGACAAGTAGTATCCTTCGAGTAGAAGCTCTGTTAGTACAATTTCTGAACTTTTGTCTATGGAATCTTTGTAAGTTAAATTACAATCTATATTTATTTTAGTGCAATTTATATTTAAATTCATAATCATTGTTATGAATTTATAAATAAGATTTGTCAGTAAATCGAAACGTCATATTATTGATTGATCTACTTATGAGGATGATGTCTAGGCTGGATTTAGTGAGGTGTGTAAAGTGGGATTTCCAAAAAATATACTCCGTATACCAAATAGACCCTACCACCAATATGATTCTACATGGTTGTCTTTTATCAGCTATAGATCAGTAGACATTAGGATTATTTAGAAATATATGCTATCACTGGTAATAAGGAATATTAGACTAAGACTTAGTAATGATTATATTAGGTCACATCAAGGGAAAAGCTAAGTGCTAGAGCGAAGAATTGTCCGATTTCCATGTCATCACTTTAGCAAGTGAGGGCATAGTTACTTTCAGCTTAAAAATAAATATAAAGTGTCTAGAAGATTAAATGTTATTTGTGTCTATTATCTAAACTACTTGATATTTGTGTGATATAACGTATATGATTTTACTTGAGTAATAATATATGTACTTTATTATATATTTATATAAAATATTTTGGGTAGTAATGGGTGATGAAAATGATGAGGTGATGATGAGAGGACTTGACTATTGATGAACCAGTCGTCTAGCAGAGTATAGATGACGACCACAGACTATTCTAGACAATCTAGTGGAAACACATGCAGGCTCGCAACCTGTGGTGTTAGTGAAATATATGTCCATTGATGTAGTCTATCCCCCCATGGTTGCCTTATGGACACATGTTCCTAAAGGAATCTCCCCCAACAATATTGTCTACCTGTTGATGATGATGATCCTTAGGGTAAGTCCCTTGAGATCAGTATTTAGGATCAGTATGTGAGAATAATAGGAATGAGTAACCGGGTAAATTATTTGATGAGAACTATATAATTAAATAAATTTAATTATTGTCCGTTGAAAATCCTATATGCTTACCAGGCCCCAAGCGTGACTCACTTAGTTTCTTTGTATCACAGGTAGCAGCACGAAGGCCCAAGGATGTTGAGTGATTTATGGATAATTGTAGGCCATAGTGTAATAAACTATTGTAAGGCATGTAATATTTTTGTTATGTTTATGTTTCTATATTGACGATGACATCCCGTAGTTATTAATGAAACACATTTCTTCAGAAATATTTCGTAATAATATTATCACATTATTGGGAATAAATTCCGCATTATAATTCTTTAAAAAGGATACCCTGAAATGAAATAATCATAATTAAATCGGTATTTTCTGGTCATGAAAATGGGGATGTCACAAATACGCATATTCATATATGAATAAATATATAAGAAGTGGTTATTTATATATGAATATGGTGACGGTGGTTAGTGGTGGTTGATTGCGGAAGTGGTGGTGGTGGCGGAGGTGACGGTGACGGTGGTGGTTGGTGGCGGTGGTGGTGGTGGTTTGTGGCATAGGTGAGGTGTTGAATTTATATATGAATACACTTATATTTATATTCATATATGAATATTACTCATCCTCCGTCAGCCCGGTATGCCGAAGTGTTTTGCGGCAAAAATAAATGATTTTCTGAGAATGATTCCTCCATTCTCAACCTTTTTATTTTCTCAATTGAACTTACCTATATATATATATATATATATATATATATATATATATATATACACACACACACACACACACTCACACACATTGTAAATTATATAAGACAATGCTTTATATTTCTTAGACAACTTTGATGACTAGAAAGATGCATGTAAACTTCTAGTCATAAAAATAACAATTATAAACATTTTAAAGTTGTCATAGAAAATATATATGAAATTTTCTTGCAAAAATAAAACCATTCATATTTACCAAAACCAAAGATAATAACAAATTATCAAATAATCTAACCAAGCTTGCAAAAATAGCCCTAATACCAATTGTTGAGTTTTTATTCAAAGATAGTGTAATTATAATGACAAATCCGACGTAATTAGCGATAGAAACATTTTTACATGTGAATAAACTAAAACCATTTAACTCAACAAGGATCATTTTGCCAAGCTTAGGAAGATTAAAACACAACCATATGAAGGAAGAAGTTTACAACCTTTGAAGTCTTTGATTCCGTTTGGAAATCAGGAAATTGATAAAGATGGCATGAAACTCCAAAGTAAAAGCTCTCTAGAGATATCCACCAGAAAGGGAAATACCACAAAAGAAGCTAGTATTCACTTGCATATATGTTGTTATTAAGCTTTAAGATTTATACCAAATAAACCTTAAAGAGAAGCAACATAAAATCACTTGTATCGTGCACCAAATTGCAAGATAAAGAGGAGAGGGAGGGAAGAGGAAAATCATGAAATTTGGCTGCCAAAAGAAGAGAAAAAGAGCCATAAAAAATCAATTAAATTCACTAGTAAAGCTTTGTTTGTATACTCCCCTACATGTCCTAATGCATCATACCTTTAATCGTATTAAAGTAGTATCATGTAAGAATCGTGGGATGAATAAAATAATCACAACACACTACCTCCTTCACCTCTTAAAAGTCATGTCTAGAAGAGGGGGGAATGATGGAGGTGTGTTCTTTACTCTTCTTTCCAACTAGATAGTTATATGCCAACTAAATGATTACTCAAAGTGTCCAAACAAATTTTACATGACTTATATATTCATACAATATCACTATAACTAGTTTTTCGTTCTATTTTATTATTATTTTCAAGATACTATAACATCCCAAAAATAATAATATTTTTTTTTCAAATCATCAACTCACATAATGTTTGTTTCAAAATCAACCATAGTAAATATATCACAATCATCAAAGTAAAATAGCAATCATTAGTGCGGAAAAATCATCAGGAGATGATATGTTATGAAGTTGGACCCTTCCTTTTGGAACTGGAAGTACCAAAAAATGTTTAAACCAAAAAATCGAATGCACCAAGCTTACTGAGTTCCCCAAAATACCACATATCGTCGGGCCTTACCCATCATAAAAACGCACCAACCCAACGTACAAATGGACCCAACCTAGCATAAAAACGGGCCCTTCCCAACATACAAACAGGCCCAACCCCAACATCTAAATGGGCCCAGCCCAACATACAAATGGGTCCATCCCAACATATCAATGCAAGAGTGACAAAGATAGCTACAATCCTACACATTATAGTGAGAAGACTCACATGTCTCATGAAATCAGATAAACCACAACTCAATGTCATGTAACCGGTGCTACAACGTACCTATCGAATAAAATAAGGTCCAACCTTAGTCTATATACTCTATGACTAGCAATTTGACAAAAAGTCAACCCAAGTCAACAAGTCAATGGTCAAGGTCAAAGTCAACGGTCAGCACCACCATCACCATTAGCTGACCCTCGTGTCGTGACCAGCCCACAATCACTTCGTTAGAAACACACTCGACTCGATCCCAAACTCGATCACAATTCAACTCAACTAACTCAGTATTAATCTAAGATAACGACTCATCGTGATGGATAGGTCATCATGTCAAGATAGAATCTTTCCAAAATAACCGAGAAATCCCTAGTCATCACGTCGTGAAAGTGGGTTTTCTCAACTTAATGGATTTAGCTTTCAATCTATTAATCCATCCATCCGTTCCTTCTGGACGACTTCCTAACGTCCATTACCACCTAAAGATCAATGTTTTTCAGCCATGGATGCCCAATGTGAGTCTAAAGCTCAAACTAGGTAAAAAATAGAGCAATAGCACCAAGAATCTTATGCATGGGCCCAATACACTACAAAACTTCAGATCCAAAGCATAAAACACTCAAAGGGCCACAAGGATCTATAACGTTGCTAACATTATGGAATCCTATCATTCCAACTAGCTCAAACTTGAAGAATATAGGACAAAACCTTATATCTAGCTATTTAGAACAATAAAGTTTGGATCTTGGATACTTACAAAGGTCCATAGATGTCTAAAAGAAGCCCCAAATCTTGACAAGATGCTCACAACACTTCCAAATCCTACTTCTTCCTTCAAAAGCAACCAAAAGCACCCAAATGAGCTCAAAAGTGGAGGAGATGGATTAGGGTTTCTTCAAGGGTTATAGAGGTGATGGAGGCTAAGAGTGAAGGAAACCCTAGCCCCTTACTTCCTTTAAATAGGGTCCAAATCTGAAATTTAGGGTTTGCCTCTTATCAGGTGCATTTTGTGACCATCATAGTGTCACGTCTTGACACTTAAATGAGACTTCTCATCTCTCGCAACCATGTCACGACGTGACGATGATTCCCTCACGCCGTTACCTATTTAAAACTCATATTATACTTAAAATTTGATACCTCAAGAATTTGAATGTTACAATTCTCCCCCACTTAAATCAAACTTTGTCATCGATGTGCATTTGCCTCAAACAACTCAGGCTAATGCTCTCTCATCACCTCCTCAGGTTCCTAAATCCACTCGAAACTCTTATAGTGTTGCCATTGCACCTTCACCAAGCCCACCACCTTTTTGCGTAAGGTCTTCATTTTCCTGTCGAGAATAGAAATCGGTCTCTCTACATAACTTAAGTTCTCAGCAACCTGAATGTCGTCCAAGGGCACCACTGCGGAATCATCAACCAAACATTTTCGCGGTTGAGACACATGGAATGTGTTGTGGATCCAACCCGGTGGCCCAACTTGCCCCACTTCCGAAACCGGATGACACCTTTCCAAGGTGACATCTTCAGAAGCACAAAATATCCAACCTAAAATTTGAGGTCTGATCGTCACCTGTCTGCATAACTCTTCTTCAGACTCTACGTTGTCTGTAGTCGAGCGCGTACCTGTTGTTTTAACTCAGTGGTCTTAAGTATTACCTCAGTACTCCCCATAACTCGATACCCAACCTCTCCTCAACAAAACGAGGTTGATCAATACTAGCATGATAACTGTTGTTGTAAGAGAACTCGGCCAATGGAAGATATGTGTCCCAACTCCCTTCAAAATCTAACACACATGACCTGAGCATATCCTCAAGCGTCTGAATAGTCCGCTCACTTTTTCCGTCATTTTGAGGGTGGTATGCGGTGCTAAAAATTAGTTGAGTACCCAACTCATCATGAAACCTCCTCCAAAATCTGGAGGTGAAACAAACATCATGATCAGAAACCACCAAAACTGGAACCATGTGTCGAACAACTACCTCCCTGATGTAAACGTCAACCAATTTCTTGGCAAAAATGCTCACAATAATAGGGATGAAATGAACACTCATGGTCAATCTGTCAACAATGAACCAGATAGAATCAACCCCATGTTCCGTCCTCAACAACTTCCTAATAAAATCCATGGTCTCTTCCCACTTCCACATGGGAATAGGTAACGAAGGCATTTTTCCGTGGGGTCTCTGATGTTCGTCCTTGAATTTCCAGCAAGTCAAGCACTACTCCACAAACCATTCTATCTCTTTTTTCATGCAGGGCCACCGGTAGCTCGATCTCAAGTCTCTATAAATCTTTGTGGCCCCCGTATGGATCAAAAACTTCGACTTATGAGCTTCCTCGAATAACGTATGTCTGGACCCACCAACAACCAGGACCCATACTCTGCCGCATTGGGTCAATAATCCACAAATATCCCTAACAAAAATAATGAAATCTGCCCCCTGGTTCTTTTTTCCTTACAATTCTCTCTCTTTAATCCTTCTACTTGTGCCTTCTTGATCAGATCTAACAGTGGTGAAACGATAACCATCCTCAAACATATATCTTTAATGGGTGTACTCGTTGCCTTACGGCTTAAAGCATGGTCACAAAAATGGCCTTCCCAGGATGGTACAAAATATCGCAGTCATAATCTTTCACTACATCCAACCATATGTGTTGCCTCATGTTCAAGTTCGGCCGATCCATCAAATACCTCAGACTCTTGTGATCAGTATAAATAGTGCACCTAACCATATACAAATAATGTCTCCAAATCTTGAGGGCAAGAACTGTGACAACCCGAAAATTTCTATCCAGTAAAGTCAATCAATCCAATCAAATGTCAGACTTGTTTCTGCTATCTTTTAGCATTGTTAGGGGTCTGTTCGAGGGTTCTAAGCCTAATACACTTAAGGATTGGGTGTAGGGTTGTGTCAGCTTAAGTTCATTGGGTTGCAATCGAGCCGGAAACTCCATCACAAGGAGTTTACGGACGCAAACTAGGAGTTTACGGTCGTAAACTCTTGGAGGCCGTGAACCCCTTCCCTTATGTATCAATTTCCTTCATTTCTTCATCATTCTTTGCATCTTCAAGGCTGAAACTCGATTCTGTCTCAAGTATCATCAAGAACACTTCCATTTTCTTTCATATTGTAAGTGATTCTTCCATTTGTTTCATGATATCCTTCTTGATCTTGTGAAACCCTTTGATGCCATCCTTGAACTCATCACTTTTCCTTCAAGATCTTCAAATCTTCATCTTTTCACCAAGAACACCTACTTGTTCTTGGGCCGTGAACACCCTAAAGCCTTCCAAAGGTGAGTATTTCTTCTATCATCTTGTTATTCATTAGAAGCTCTTGTATCCTCATAAGACCAACACCTTATAAGCATGAATCAAGATCCAAAATGCATCATTTTGGAGTGTTTACGGCCGTACACTCTCCCTTGGCCGTAAACTCACCTCCATTGGCCGTAAACTCATCTTCCTTGGCCGTAAACTCAAGTGTGGTCGTGAACACACTTTCCTTTGGCCATAAACTCCCTTTAGTCAATCACATGTGATTGTAACACTTCCTTACAAGTGTTTCCTAGGCCCTAAGGTTGTTTCCTTGCATGTTAGTTGTTTTAAACACTAATTACATGCCTATATATGCCATTATATGTCATTTAGGACTCGTTTGTGTCGCAGGAATTCATTCGTGGTACTTCTCATCCTTACGCGGATCCGCAATTGAATCACTCACATAAGGTGAGTTCATACCACCATAATCAATCTTTTAAATGTTTTAAATGCTTTTAAGGGGGGGGGGGGGAATACAAGTTGAACACAATGTTAATTGTGTAAATGTTTATCTGTGTTAAACACCATTTTAAAGGATTTCTTATGTATTTATAAGTAATAAAATCATTTCAAAAACTCTTTTAAAAGTTATGTTACTTTGTTGTTTATAAAACTATGTTTTTAAAGTACAATCATAACTCAGTAGATAATTGAGTCTTTTCTACAAATCAGGGACAGTACAAAACAAGCATACTAGTAAACTATAATAGGTATAGTTTAGGGGTTCAGAACATACTATACACTAGAACAGAAGGAACATACTATGCACTAGAACAGAAGGAACATACTACACTAATACAAGAACACTATAACATTAATGTGAGCCACTACTTCATGGCACGGTAAAGTACTGTTGTGTCACGTTTTGTAACCAGAGTCTCCTGGAGGGAGAGCGTGAATTTGTGTAAAGATCTATACGTGATTGACCATCCTACACCTTGCTGCTAGCTACAGTGGGACCTGCAGATCTACGGGTGACGAATGTCATACCATTTCGACGTCTTGAACGTCGTGTTTTACTAGTCAATCAAGTATGGTTATAACCTCATCACATTTTAAACCTTAATTAACAAACTGGTTTTATGGTAGTTAGTGCTTCAGTAGTTACTTTATACAATATTACTGAATACTTTCATTTTCCCATTACATTCATATAGTGATCTTCTCACATAAAAGGTAATGCAAACTATTTTCTAGTAAAGATAGTCTTAAACTTGGGAAAACTTACATCATTACAAAAGACAAACAGAACAGTCGAGTCTTAGTACATTCAGTTAGAAGGGGGTCTGTAATGCTAACTTTATGATTCCTCGGTAGATACATCAGGGATATATATTAATCGGATCCGGTAGACAGTAGGATGTGTGCTTTCCGCTTCATTTCCTATTCCTTGTTTGGTTGTGGGCTTAGAGCATGTTCACCCAGTCTACTATCTAATCGATCTTAGCTATATATATATTCCGTATACACCAAGTAATCATAAGGAGTACCAGGTATGGGTCACGTCATAGTATACAAATTCAATACACCGTTTTCTAGTACAAAAACATACTTATCAGATAGAACATTTAGTAGACTGAACTAGAAACTTATCAGTAAAAGGTTTAATTCATTTTATTAAACCAGTATAACTTAAAGGACCTTTGGTGGTTAATTCTATAATACCTTAGTTGATACATCAGGGTTATATATAATTACTATCCGATAGGTAGTTGGATGTGTGCTTTCCGCCTTACTTCCTGTTCCTTGTTTGGTTGTGGGCTTAGGGCAGATTCACACAATTAACTATCCGTTCGATATTAGATTATATAGCTAGTATAAACTAAGTGATTATAGAAGGAACTGTTGTGGTTACCATTTTTACTAAAGGAAATACATGATTTTCTTAAAGAATGTTTTCCTCAAATAAAGGAACTATTACAGTTAACTCCGTAAGTACGAAATGAATACACCAGGGTTATATACAATAAAGATCTAACAAACAATGGGATGTGTGACTTCCGCCTCATTTCCTGTTCCTTGTTTGGTTGTGGGCTTAGGGCAGATTCACACAATCGATTGTCTGTTTGATCTGGATTCTATATAACTTGTATCCATTTAGTACTCATAGAAGGAATTGTAGAGTCATTTTTACTTTCATTCATCATATAAGAAAATATAGGATTTTCTGGAGAAACAGTCGAACTTTTCTAAAAGAACTTACAACTTACTTTACATCACTAAAATACTTATGAACTCACCAGCTTAAATGTTGATCTACTCTTTCAAAATAACTTGTATTCTCAGGAGACTAGTAGACAGGTACGCACACTGAGATTCAGAAGATGGAGCATAGTAGCTTCATGTCTTGTTTTGTTATTTACTTTTGGAGTCTAACTTTTGTGAATCACATACTTTGTAAAACACTTTAATATTAATGCAATGGTTGTTTTTTGCTTTGATTACTATGATGCATGTGTTGTGATACTAAACATGACGTCCTCCGCCCCCAACGTTTCTGCCGTTCCGGTTTGGGGGTGTGACAAGAACCACAACCCCTAACTCCAGATCATGCGTAGGGTAATTCGCCTTGTGAGGCTTCAGTTGATTCTATATGTGACCAATCACATGCCCCCTTTGCATAAGCATTGTGCCCGGACCCAAAATCGATGCATCGCAGTAAACCAAAAAATCATCCATACCCTCGGGAAGGGTCAAAATCAGAGCCTCACATAATCTCTGCCTCGAGGTCTAAAAAACCGCATGCTGATCAGGCTCCCACTGGAAAGTAACATTCTTCTTCGTCAGACGGGTTAAAGGAAAAACAATCTTGGAGAAATCTTACATGAACCTCCAGTAATACCCTGCTAGCCCAAGGAAACTCTAAACCTCATATGGTTTCCTCAGAACCTCCCACCACATCTCTGCTTCAATCTTGGCCAGATCGACCAATATACCCTTCTGCTTAACGATGTGCCCTAAGAACTGCACCTCGCGCAACCAGAACCCACATTTAAAGAACTTGACATAAAGCCTCTCCCTCCTTAAGGTCTCCAAAACCTCCCGTAGATACTCCTCATGTTGCTCATTAGTATTAGAGTTGACCAAGATAACATCAATAAACACTATCACTGACCGATCCAACATCAACTTGCACACCAGGTTCATGAGATCCATGAACGTTGTCGGTGCGTTGGTGAGCCCAAATGGCCTCACCATAAACTCTTAATGACCATAACGAGTCCTAAAATTCGTCTTCTACACATCCTCACCTATGACCCTCATCTGATGATAACCCGATCTCAAGTCAATCTTGGAGAACCAAGATGCAGCCTAAAGCTGATCAAATAATTCATCTATCCTCGGAAGTGGATAACGGTTCTTCACCATCAACTTTATCAACTCATGGTAGTTAATGCACATATTGTGTGAACCATCATTCTTTTTCATGAACAGGATCGATGCTCCCCACGGTGAACTACTCGGTCCAATGAATCGCTTGCCAAATAGCTCCTGCAGCTGTTAGGGCGACTTAGCTACCGGTGTCGCACCATGAATTAGATCAATCTGAAACTCAATCTGCCTCTCGGGAGGCACTCCCAGCAAATGTTCAGGCAATTCCAAAACAATAGGCATGTCATCCATAGTCTTCTTACTCTCCACTTGTGTATCTACCACATAAGTTAGGAATCCAGAGTATCCTTGCTGAACATACATCCTAGCTCTCGTAGCTGAACAGGCATTCGTTCCATGATGGGCACCCTCACCATGAATAACCAGTTCACCCCCACTTGGGGTTCAAAATCTCACCAACTAGTGCTCACAATCAATCATATCCCCCATTGGGGCCCAACCAGTCCATACCCTAAATAACCATCAACCCTCGCAGAGGAATCAGAACCAAATCAATCGAATATCTCTCACTGAACATATTCATAACACATCCCCGATGAACTCTCGAATCAATTATGGAATGATCAACGATAATTTCCACCGTGCAAGAGACACAAATGATCGGGTAGCACCTAAATCGAACAAAGCATCATCAATCATACCATTGACTAAAACATAAGCATAAACAAGGAAAGCAATAAAAGATATGGTATAGATGCCTACCGGTAACCACATCTGGTGCTGCTCGAGCATCCTTGACTGTCAACTAGAATGCCCTGCTATTCACCACCAGAGCCTCTTCCTTGACTTGGCGTCCATCAGTAATCCTCCAGGTGCCTGCTTTGGGCTTTGCCACTGCTCCTCCTGTCAATCTCGGGAAATAGACCTTCTTGTAACCCATCTGATTGCAATCCCTGCTAAAATGACCTGTATGGCCGCATTTGAAGCAGTCAGATCTCTTTTCACGACAACTCCCCTTGTGATACCTCCCACACTTGGCACAACGACCCCGACCCTTATGGCCTCTTGATCACGAATTAAAAGTCTTGGGCCTCTTCTCCTGGCCCACTGCTATCCGTACCTGCTCTGGCTTGTGCTTCGTTCGAAGCTGCAATTTAATCTCCCGCTCATGGGCTTTGGAAACAATGTCATCAAATGTCCTACAACTCGACATACTCACAAACTCCCGAATGTCATCCCTGAGAATGTCATGATACCTCGTCTTCTTAATCTCCTCATATGCGGCGAAATGTGGAACCAACATTTCCCTTTCCCAGAACTTTGCGGTGATCTCCACCACAGCTTCGTAGTCTGGTGAAGGTCCTAGAACTCCCTTGCCAACTACTGCACCTCAGTAGCAGGTGTGAACTCAGCTATGAACCTCATCACAAAATCATCCCATGTCATGGCCGTCATGACCTTATCTCCCAAAGAGTATCCAACCTCCTCCCACCAATCACAGACTCCATCCCTCATAAGTTAAAATGCAAATCCTACCTTCGACCAATTGGGGTAGAAACTCGTCTGCTGAGAATTCTCCATGTCAACGATCCATCATCAGCAAAACATAGGTTCCTTCTTCCTGGAGAATTTTGGGGCTCCACAAGCCTTAAACTCCCGAAAAGAGAGTTTGTACCCATAATTGACCAGTTGTGATCTCAGTGTGAAAGGCCCCCAAGCGATCATCGAGTAGCTACATAATCCCCTCCTTAATGGTACCAAACATCATGGGAGTAACATCCAAAATGTCGTAGGTGATCTCAGATGTGATGAACTCGCGTATCCTCTCATCAATCGGTTCGGCATCAGAGCCAGAACATGGACCTGAACCAGATCCTCCTCCTCGAATGCTCACCACCATGCTAAAATACAAACATATAAAGGATCAGAACATACTCGAGGGAACTCTCACACTGTAAGCTCCTTATAATCTCCGTGATTTTCCTTGATTCGAGTATGGATCTTGTGCTGCCAGTAATACGGGTCCAATACTACCTTCCACACCTGTATGTACTTTTCTCAAGAACCATCCTGAATCTTCTAAGTCACTATACCATGGAAAATCACATAAGCCCTGTGCTAAATAACATACATATCCTGATATAGCATTACCTAGGCTCTTCTAGGAATCCCCGTCTCACTTGCTTCTACGATACTAGGAACTTCTACCAACACCGCCGGTCGCCTTATGCATGAAAA
Source organism: Lactuca virosa (assembly GCF_052849685.1). Taxonomy (NCBI): domain Eukaryota; kingdom Viridiplantae; phylum Streptophyta; class Magnoliopsida; order Asterales; family Asteraceae; genus Lactuca; species Lactuca virosa. Next base: position 268,917,436 of record NC_136434.1, read on the forward strand.
TTATACACAATACGGGATCAAATAGACTGTCGAATAAATGACTCTACCCCAAGCCCACAACCAGACAAGGAACAGGAAATAAGGCTAAATCAGTCATTCTAGAGCTATATGATCCTAATCATATACAATTTTTAAACATACACTTAGCAATTAACTTCACCAATATAGATTCAAGGTAATACATAACATCCAATTCCTCCTAGGCTCCAAGGCATCACAAATCAGACAATTCTATCATATAATTCTTGAAGGTATCCTTAGCCCTATCCTAGCATGTAATTCATATAAACACATAATACTCATGTATGGGTATTTTAGGAATCACTTACTTGAGCTCGGGTGATTGCACACATCATACCCTTTTCTTTGTGAAAATTCCTTTAAAAAAATTATTTTCCTTTAAAAAGATTACCAATTCCTCAGTTTGAGTTCAGACACGCCCAAGAGTGTGCCTGAATCCATCAAACCAATGCTCTAATACCAACTTGTAAGATCCTAAAAATACTAATATTTTTTTTATTTTCAAATCATCAACTCACACAATGTTTTTTTCAAAATCAACCATAGTAAATGTATCATAATCATCAGATTAAAATAAAAATCATCAGAGCGGAAAAATCATCAAGGGATGATGTGCAGTCAAGTCGGGCCCTTCCCTTTGGAACGACAAGTACCTGAAAATGTTTAAACCACAAAACCGTAAGCACAAAGCTTATTGAGTTCCACAAAATACCACATACCATACATATCATATCAGGCCCTGTCTTTCATACAAACAAGACCAACCCAACATACAAACAAGCCCAGCCCATATACAAACGGGCCCAACCCAATATACAAATGGACCCAACCTAGCATAAAAACAGGCCCAACCCAGCATACCAATGCAAGAGTCACAAAGACAACTTGCATCCTACATAGTATAGTGAGAAGACTCACCCGTCTTACGAAGTCAGATAAACTACAACTCAATGTCATGTAACCGGTGCTACAAAACACATATCGAACCAAACAAGGTCCAACCTTAGTCTGTACTCTAGGACTAGTAATTTTACTGAAAGTCAACCCATGTCAACAAGTCAACGGTCAAGGTCAAATTCAACGGTCAGCATCACCATCAGTTGACCCTCACGCCGTGACCAACCTATGGTCACGTCGTGAGAAACACACTCGGCCTGATCCCAGTCTCGGTCACGATTCAACTCAGTTAAGTCAGTCCAAATCCAAGATAACGTCAAGTGGTGATGGACTAGTCATCACGCCGTGACAAAATTGGTCCAAAATAACTGGGAAATCCCTAGTCGTCACGTCATGACAAAGAAGCTGTCACGTTGTGAAACTTGGTTTTCTCAGCTTAATGGATTCGGCTCTCAATCCATTAGCCATCCATCCATTCCTTCAAGAAAGCTTCCTAACGTCCATTACCACCTAAAGATCAATGTTTTTCATCTATGCATGCCCATTGTGAGTCTAAAGCTCAAACTAGGACCAAAATAGAGAAATAACACCAGGAATCTCATGCATGGGCCTAATACACTAGCAACCTTCAGATCCTAAGCATAAAACACTCAAAGAACCACAAGGATCCATAAAGTTGCTAACTTTATGGACTCCTACCATTCCAACTACCTTAAACTTGAAGAATATGGGACAAAACCTTAGATCTAGCAACATAGAACAATAAAGTTTGGATCTTGGACACTTACAAAGGTCCAGAGATGCCCAAAAGAAGCCCAGAGCTCGACACGATGCTCACAACACTTATAAAGGCTTCTTCTTCCTTCAAAAGCAACAAAAAGCACCAAAATGAGCTAAAAATGGAGGAGAGTGGTTAAGGTTTCTTCAAGTGGTTTTGTAGGTTATGGAGGTTGAGGGTGAAGGAAAACTTAGCCCCTTACTTCCTTTAAATAGGGTCCAATTCTAAAAGTTAAAGTTTTCCTTTGATCAAGTGTCACGACGTGACGATGCTTCCCTTGCGTCGTGACCTATTCAAAACTCATATTATACTTAAAATTTCATACCTCGAGGATCCGGATGTTATAGAAACAATAATTCCTAATAAGTTAGTAAAATATTATTTTCATAAAATAATGTTTTTCTAGTTAAATACAAGTGTTGATATTTATTAATAATAAACAATTATTCTAATAAATAATTAATTAGTAGTAACTTGCTATAAGGTGTGACCTTATAAGATAATATGTCTTTAGCAATATCATTCTGTAATGACTCTTGGGCATAAAGATCTTTATCCACCATACTTTCATAACGGTACCCAAATATAACATTATAGACACCAAGTCTATCATTGACTTGTAGTTCTCAAAGATGGTATCCAGTCACGAAGACTACCATCACCTCATCAATAACAACATACAAGTATGACGTTACATACATCAAGTCCACCATTGACTTGTATTTCTTTAGTGATGATATTACGGCCACAAAAGCTACCATACACGGTGGTCAATTGGTATTACAGTCACCAAGACTACCATGGCCAACAATTTCCAATATAGTGGTATCTCAACCTCCAAAACTACAATCAACTCGATAAATCATATTTGGGATATTACGGCCATGAAGACTAACCAAAAATACAAAGTCATATTGAACCTTATCATTTTAGAAACCAAGTCTTCTAGGTTCAGTTTCTCACCATGATCCATGTTATAAAACATATAATATTTCACTTTACATTCGAACCATCTTACATAATCATATCCTATGTATAAGGCAACTTTTACTCATATCAGTTATGACTAAACTAGCTATTTAATTCGTATAACATAGCTTATCTATAATTCAACAGATTTAGTTCATTACCTTAGCAATAAGCTTCTATCAAATTCAACTATACCAATCTTATGCAACACTCAACCACACATAATTCTATAAGTTCTTAACCCATAACATATCATTTTAAAGTAACCATAATATTTATTTATTTCACAACACTATAATAAATAAACATTTAGAAAACATTTAGTTACTCGCCTGGAATATATTATGTATATAGGGTTCTAGTTCTTGAAGTCCTGCAACATCTCTCGTCCGGTATACCGTCAATTTTCAAACATTCTTGAATACTATAACTTATAACACCGCCTATTTATCGATGAACTAGACTCAATATTTTTCATTAAGTCATACTATTCATTTATATTCAAACTAACCATAATTCTTCAATTTTTTGTATTAACTCATTAAGACATAACTCAATTCATCATTTAAGTACCATGTTACCAATATGTACAACATGCTTTTAATTATTAACATATAGACATGACTTAATGGCATGTCTTAAACCACTAAGCAAAAGTAAATCATACTCGAACAATATGTTATCCATATCATCTAATTAACTCAATAACCAATTCAATTCCATCAAATTCAACATTTCACAAATTAGGGTTCTTGATTACCCTTTATACGATTCAAACATATTCCATGAATTCTTCACTTTCAAAGCATATACTCATGAATTCAAGCATTACAACAAGTTAATAACATCCTACTTGTGTCAATTTTACAATAATCTCGTTATCCAAGATCATATGAATTCTAGGGTTTATGAATCTTTTCCCCAAATCAGCTATCTAACAAGAATTATAAAATGATTAAGGAGTTGTACCTTTGATTTAAGTGATGACGAATAACTCTTTTAATTCTCTCAAGTTTTCCTTTGAAATCGAGCGCCAGAACTCTAAAATCGCACTTCCCTGGATTTTAACTCTGAAGTATGGGGTATAAACGTCAAGTTTAGCACTTAAATCCCAATTATTTTTTTAATTCAGATGCGAGTTCACGGCGCGTACATCTTAAAATTGTGTCGTGGTTTTGCGTTCTCGTATAGATTTTTCCTCAACTTCATACAACCATAACTTCTTCCACGTGTTCATATTTGAGTCAAATAAAACTTTCTTTTAGATTACTTCTAACTAAAAAGACTATATTGTTACTTATAATCCCATAAATAAGAGGGCATACATTATTTTTTCTCAGAACTACACAACAATATGTTACATTCATCGTCGCGTATAGTTTAGCAAAAGAGATGACTTAACCCTTTATTTAACCTATAAAGGCATTTCACCCTTCGTAATATATAAGTTATAAGAAACTAGAGTTACAGTGAAGAACATAGAGACCATTTTCACGTCTTCCATGTTTTAATATTTTGCTCGTTTCCCTGTCCTAAATATGGAAGAAGGGACAAGAAAACAAAACATCCATGAAACTCTCTAGTGTAAGTTTACTAATTGACAAAATATTCTTTGTCGGATGTGGTATAACTAAAACATCTCGTAATTTAAGATTATTTTTAAGTGAAGAGGAACCCATATAAGATATAGACAAAAATTCTTTGTCGGATGTGGTATAACTAAAACATCTAATGTCGATGATTGAGAGGAAAAAAAGGGAAGACTCGAACACTGATTTGAATAGTGACCATTTTCCTACATAATTTATAATGAGGAGGATGCTTCCCACAACCTGTACTATCGGAAGAAAAATCACAATCGTTATAGAAAGGATCCCCATGGTTTTTACCATATGATGATGGTTGAGAATGTAACCTGAGGTGAAACAGTGCGATGAAGGGATTGTAAAAACATTCCGCGACTTTTTTGCTTGAGAGAGTAAATTACGAAATAAGGGGGTGTAGAGGTTGTCCTAGTCGACGTGGAGAAGGTCTCAAAAGATGCACCTAAGACACAAAGAAAGCAATGAACTTTTTCATCTCGTCCACATTGTGACCAATAGCCATTAATTGATACCTTGAATTTTCAACTAAATCTAAAACAAAAGTAGTAGCTTTAGTCATTTGCCAAATTTGATCACAGAGATTCTGAATCCACTCAATAAAAGAATTAATGTAAGCGTTTTCAAGCGCCAACTAGACAGAGCGAGCTATGGTGAGGCCAAACACCTCAACTGTTACTTCTTTTGAGATAGAAGCATTGATAAGAAGCAGAGCCTTTTGATCCGTATCAAGACATATAAAGTAGGTAAGGTTGGCAGATTCTTTACCTTCTATAACAATCATAGAAGAAGGTGATCTAGAAGACCTATAATGTGTCCCGTAAGTTTTTGAACGGTGTAAACTGGAATCATATGATTTTTCCATAGAATATAATTATTAGAGCAGAATTTGAAAGAAATCATGTGCAAAGTTCCAAAATTCCAAATCTACACAACAAGTTATTGAATCACACATAAGGAGAGAAATTTATGTCAGCAAAAATCAAGATGATCATTCCGTACTACAAAACAAATACATACGTGAAGATGAAAAAAATCCAATAGATTGCAACAACAACAATATCAAATCTCGAAAATGAATAGTAAGACTAAGAACTAAGAACCTCATATTATGTGGTACGGATCGATGGATTTTATGAAAGCAACTATTAAACTCAAATAATCGCTAAATTGTAAGGCGAAACCCATGATCGATGTGAGGTGACACACATCCCCATCCAGTTGGATCAAATGGAAAATATTAGTTCCTTTTTCACTTTCTAGGGTTCGGTCGATGCAATTTATCCTAGCTCGTTGCTAATTTTGCGGCCCAATACCACGGGATACAATATATTTCTAGTCTTAAGTGTTTTAGACTTTAGTACGTGTTTGATCAAAGTACAAAATTAGTCCCTAGAATATAATACTCCTATTGCACATTTAGTATATCATCAATTTGTTTTCCGTAATATCATGATGCGCATAGATTACTTGTTTCTTATGGTTTTTTTTTTAATTTTTTTTTGTTGAAGTTTAGATTTGTGAAAATGCAAGACAAATCTACCAAGATGCATACCTATGTACTGTTTTTAGGGCCTTGGGGTTTGACTTAGGCGAGAAGGAGTGGTCTTATGCTTTTCACTATATCACTTCACCTTCTTGGCAGCCAGGTCAATGTTGCTGCACTACAAGTTAAACATGCCATGATGATGGATGTGTTAAAATGACATTTAAAAAATAGGTCAAAAGTGACACTAAAAGCATACGTACACTCTCCGCTCTCTCTCTCTCTCTTTGACATTGCATTGTTGTGCACCCTCTCTTCTCGGCATGCCATCATGGCAGTACAATGTCTGCTGAGCATGTCATGGTGGGGCTTGAACCCATTCTCCCAAGCCTTACACAATAATAAATAGTTTACATGTATCCACTTGTTCTTATTAAAAAGATCATATTTTTCCATCATATCAAGTTTCATCCATTCAAAAAGGAAGGGATGATGACACTTAATATTATGATTCCCGGGGCTTATTAACATATCCATCATGTTCCATACTACTTTAAGCCTATTTTATGTTTTTTATTCATAACCTATTAAAGAATTAATTTTAATGATAGAAAATGTTGTAATATTGAGTTGTTAAATATATGTTGTTTAACCGATTAAAAAATATTATTGATTTGGGGTCACCAAGTATTAGTTTATTTTTAAATCCCATGAATTTTAATAGGGCTTATAGTCTATAATAATATGTTTCATTTAAAGTGTACATAGATATTGTGAAGCTCCACTATTAGAGACTAAAATCAAGTCCCTAACAAGTTAAGAGAGAGAGAGAGAGAGAGAGAGAGAGAGAGAGAGAGAGAGAGAGAGAGAGAGAGAGAGAGAGAGAGAGAGAGAGAGAGAGAGAGAGAGAGAGAGAGAGAGAGAGAGAGAGAGTTTCTTATAAGTTTTTTTCCAAATCTACCTCAAATATATCAAATATTGCAACTTATGTAATGTTTGTTTTTTCTAAGCCAAAATGTCTACAGTCTGAAAAAGAAAGACTGTTTATTTTTTTAAAATGTACAGACTACTAAAATAAACTAAAAGCAGAATAAATTGATTTTTTTAAACTTTAAAGTGATTTTCAAATATTTTTTGACTTTGTTATAAGTAATTAACGTATATATTTGATAAAAACCAACAATTTTGATCGCAAAGTTATACCTAAACATTGTAATTACGAATAAAAGAATTTAATACATAAATGGATGGAAATAAACTTCAATTTTTTCAATTAAATCAATTAAAAACGTGTCATAAATATTTTTCCAAGAAATTGACGATACTGTATTAAATAATGTTTTATGAAATTTGGCACAAAAAATATATGAATATATTATGATTTTTTTTCTCATATTTATATAAACAACTTCAACGAGCATTATTGTAGTAAATTTTTATTTATAAATTTGTCAAAAATATTATGTTTGTGTCGTCGAACGTTTTTTTAGAAGTATTAAAACATTTTTTTTTCAAATTGTTTATCACTAATAAAGTTGGAATAAATATAAATTAAAAAAAAAAAAACTAAAAAATCAAAGATATATGTGTTTTTTAGGCTAGAAGATGTCTCAAGATGTTAGAAGACTTTGATCGACATCTGCGCCAAGAAGAGGGCGCGTAGACATTTTTAGGTCTTCAATCTTCAAAAAAACAAACAGGTTGCGAAGGCTAATGTATGTGCAGCATAGACAGAGGAGACCAATAAGATTTACAGAAAAAAAAAACAAAAACACCTTAGTCTCTAATAGTCTTCATCTAATAAGTTTAGTCCCATATAGTATTTAGGACTGATTCATTAGTCCCTCATACATGACATCCAGGACTAATCAATCAGTCTATCATATCTATCATACTTTAAAACATATGGCCATTTTTCTTCTTACGTATTAATACATTTAACCAACAACTGGTTTCATTTTATTCCATTTAACAGTTGTGTGTGATGCATTCCACTATGGTCGTATCTCCTTCATCAATCTTATTGTCTCATTCTGCTTCATCAAGATCATAATCAACCTTTTTCTCCTCTTTAGATTATGCATAATCAAGAAACATGTTGATGTCTTCATCACATAGTATATTCAAGAAATTGCCTTGCATAAGTCCTTAGCATGAACATCCTCCAAGTCGTCATCCTTGTACTCATCAAACACGCAATATGATCAACTTTCTGGGGTGATTCCTCCATTAAATATTCATTGCAATGTAAAATTAAAAAAAATCTAAACTGTAAAAACTTGCCAAGGTAGGGTTGAAACGATGTAACTTTGACATTCTTCGGGTGAACAAAAGTCCATAAAAACACTCGTTTGTGGGTTGAATGTGATAAAAAAAACTTTAATTAAAATCTTACTCACATCTCGATGTCAATAAATATGGTGACACGTTTTCCAAAAATAATTACAATTAAAAGCATTTTGGATTTTTTTTTAAAAAAAAAAATCAAAACCTAACCGTAACATAAAGTAAAAATATAAATACTCTAGTGAAGATTAGATATAGATCCCGAAAGAAGGAAACTTTTGGTAGGAAGGTAATAATTTTTTTTTGAATCATTAGATGAATAACAAATAACATGATTCACAAATTAAATTCGGAAAAAAAACATCTTGATGATTCATTTTTGTGATGTTTTTGTTGTTATTCATTAAAATCGTCATAAAAATGAATTTTTGCTTGATTTACTAAAAAAAAATCATGAATGTGTTTTTTGGAATTTTTTTGTTGTGAATCATCTTAGTTTTGATTTATCTAATAATTAATTTTGTTGGTTCGCTAAAAAAATATGCATACAAAAAACTTCTTACATTCATATCAAAAATTTGTTTCTTATATGATCCAGATTCAGTTAAGAATTCTGTAGATTCAGTTAAGAATTCTGTAAATAATAAATAGGAGTTAAAAAAAGGCTAATCAAATTCATGGTTTTTAGAGGAGCCCATTTTTGTTCGATTTTTAGAGAGCCCATTTTCATTCAGATAATTTGGAAAGAGAGAGAGTATTGGTCATGAAATTAATTCTTCTCAAACATAACTTTACAATAATATAAACTATCTTCATCAAATCAAATTCACTCATTTAATTTGATCAAATAAAATTGCCAAGATACGATTGAAACGGTGTAACTTTGACCTTCTTCGAGGCTCATGGTACTTTGTCTAGAGGTTGTAACTCATCTTTTATCTCTCTTATTCCAAAAGATAAAGATCACATTACGCCAAACGATTATAGACCTATTAGCCTTATTGGGTGTGTTTATAAGCCATCGCCAAAGCTTTTGCTTGCAGAATCAAAAAAGTGGTGGGCTCGATGATGGATGAGGTTAAATCGACTTTCATTGAAGGTTGAAATATTCTTGATGGGGAATTGATAATCAATGAGGTTTGCAATTGGACCAAGAAGTCCAAAGAGAAGATGTTTCTTTTTAATGTCGACTTAAACAAAGACTTCAGTTACTTAAATTAGAATTATTTGGATTCAGTGATGAGCCAAATGGGGTTCAGAGAAAGATGGAGACATTGGATTAGGGGTTGCCTCACATCTTCCAGGGTTCTATGATTATAAATGGAATCGTGACTAAAGAATTCCCCATCTCCCGTGGTGTCAGGCAATGCGACCCGTTGTCCCCCTTTCTCTTCATCATCGTTATGGAGGGGTTGAATGTTGCTATGCGATCTGTTGGACAAAATTCCATCTTCCATGGTATTGAAATTCCAAATGGTTTGACCCTCTCCCATCTCTTTTATGTAGACGGTGATGTATTTTCGGGTTGGGTTTTTCGAGCAGTGAAATCTCAAGTTGCGCTCGTATTCTAAGTTGTATTCGGTGCCTTTTCCTTTTAACTAACTAGGGGTGGTGATAGGTGCCAATTTGTCACTGAAAAGGAACTGGCAGGCGGTGATTTCTCGCATCTAATTGAAGCATTCCTCTTGGAAAGCTAAGACCCTTTCCTTTGGAGGCAAGGTGACTTTGATCAAAGTGGTTTTTGGGAGCATTATGCAACATTACTTTTTTCTTTTCAAGGCCCCTTCCTCCATCATTGAGGCCATTGAGAAATTGCGAAGAAAATTCTTATGGGGTGGATCGGAAGACAAAAATAAAATTAACTAGGTAGCTTGGGATGTCGTCCTCGCCGCTAAACATAAAGGGGGCTTGGGTGTGGGTTCTCTCAAAGCTGCCAATCTTGATCTCTTATTGAAATGGATTTGGAAGTTTAAGACCAATCAATGCATTTTATGGCAGAGGCTTAGTTGTGGTATTCACAATGTTTCTAGGAAACTGTGGTGCTCCTGGGCTAAGTCTATCCCGGGTACATGGATTGACATCGTGAAAGTGATGACGATTGTTACCAACATGGACATCAAGTTTTCCGATATCTTTGCTAAGAAGATTGGGTCGGGGTCCTCCACCCTCTTCTGCTTGGATGACTGGTTGGGAAACTGACCGCTTTCTCATCAATTTCCTTTGATTTTCTCCTTGGATAGAATAAAATATTCTTTTCTTGAGGAAAGACTCTCGGCTAACAGATCTTCATGGGATTGGAAGAGAAGATCAAATTCAATTCAGGAGGTGGCAGAGCTTAATCGTTTGGAGGGTTTGCTTGAGAATGACAACATTTTGGTGGGGCAAGATAAATGGGTCTCCAATCTCTCTTATGATGGTTGGTTTTATGCTAGACCGGAGCGGGTTTTGACCCTGATCCGATCCAAACCCGTAAGAATTAAATGGGTTTGGAGCGTAGTTTTTGATTCGTTTATCCGTTAACGATCCATACCCGCTAACCATTTTATTAAATGGGTCGGATATGGATCATCACCGATCCGCTCCATTTATAACCCGCCCCATATAAATTTCAGAATTATAAATTTATATTTTATACTAATTAACGTTTAATTTTAATTCCAATAAAAAGTCCAAATGGCAAAGGCTAAGAAAAAACAGCTTTTACCTAGGAATCGATAAGTCGGTTTCTAAACTTATAGACTTCTATCAAGAATCATAATGTCATTCAATTTATATTCATCATGAAATCGTCATATCCATTTATAATTCAATAAAATCATTTATTAAGATGAAAAAAGTTGGCAAATGCTATGCGCTATCACTACAATCGACAATCATAAATCAATTCAAAGTTGTTGCAATAGTGATTTTTAATTCCAATCGAAATTCCTCGAGTATGTAATGTCCTTTTATAAATCAATTTTTTTAAATGTTATTTTAAGTATTAAGATATAGTATACATATTTTTACTTAAGAAATTTTATTTTAAAAATTAAGTAAAATGTGTTTGATTATTAAAAAAACCTTTGCATTACGGGGCGGGTTTGGATTTTCGTTGATTCGGTGGATAAGGGTATCCGTCTGATTATTCAAAACCCTGCGAGTTACGGAGCGGGTTTGGATCAGATTTTGAAATTGGTTAAAAGGGTTTGGATCAAGGCCGATTCATTCCAAACCCGCTCCATTGTCAGGTCTATTTTATGCCCATGATGTGCGTTTCTTGATTGACTCCAAGATTACTAAGGAATCGAATAGCCCCATTGTTTGGTCTAAATTAATCCCAACCAAAGTTAATTGTTTTGTTTGGAGGGCATGCTTAGATTGTATCCCTTCTACTGTTGCTCTTTCTTGGAGAGGGGTATCCCTTTCTTACACGACCCGCCAACCTTTTTGCAACGGCTTGGATGAGACTAATCATTTCCTCGTTGGTTGTCGGTTTTCTGTTGAGGTTTTGAGTTGGATCTTTCAATGGTGTGGCATCCTGTCTCATTCATTCTCCACGGTTAGTGACCTTATCGATTTTCTGACTAAGTGGGGTAGTTGTCCTAAAGAAAGGAAGATTTTATTGGCTATCTTCTATGGATATATTTGGTGCATTTGGAAAGCTAGATAACTTATTCTCCTTTGTGTTTTCTGGGGTGAATCATAGGGAAATTCTGGTAAAATTAATTGGGTCGACTAGTGTGTTTGCTCTTTTATTGTCTTGTAATTTTGTTGTGTTTTGTTTCCTTGTTCTGTTTTTTTCCTTTTCCCTACGTGTTTCTCTTTGTCGGTAGCTTAATAAAATTTCCGTTGGTTCCAAAAAAGGAAAAAAAAACTTAATTAATATCTTATTCACATATCGTAGAGGGTCTATGTTTATCTAAAGGGTGTCCATGGACACCTATAAATTTCAAATTTTATTTAGAGGATATAACATAAATTTTATGGGACACCTGTTGGCTAAATAAAAGGGACACCTTTTGGATATAATAACACAACATAAAAACAATAAAATGTTTTGTTTTTTTTATATTTTCAAATCGTAATCTACTCTTAATCTTTAAAACTTATAAACAATTTCAATGTAGAATATTAGTGAGTGGAAAGACAAAAACCAAAAAAAAAAAAAAATTACGATTTTTATGGACCGGACTCTGCCTGGCTTCGTCTTCTCAACTTCAAAGTTCTGCCAACCGCCATTGATCCTTTGGTGTCGCCAACAAGCATGGTTACGGCTCTCTCTTATCTCAGGCGACTGTAATTTGTCTTCAACAGTTCTTGGGGGTCAAAGTTATGGACTACTGGTTTTGCGGTGGTGTTATAGGCTACTACTTCTTCTGAATTTTGTTTGGGTAAAAGTTTTCCTCCATTAATGTAGTGTAATGTCTATATGATATGCATGTTAGGCATTGAGATTTTTTTGATAGTAAATTTAAATGTCTACGCCTACAAAGGTAAATGTCTACGGCCTACAATTAGACTTACATTTGTGATATGCATGCAAGGCATTGAGATTGTTTTCATATACTAGGTATGACAAACAATTTATATTATCCCTATATCAGGGATAATGACTTAAAAATGTAATATACTTTTTCATTTATACACATTTGGTGACTGAATTTTTTTTTTTCACATTTTCCCCTTCAACTTGTTTAACTCTACACATTCAGTCCTTATAACCGGCTACTCCAGGTAAGCCAGAAAAAATTAACTTAATGGGGTAATATATTTCTCGTTTTGTACACATTTAGTCCTTCATATTTTTACACATTTAGTCCTTAGTATATATATTTTTTGCAAAATAAGTCCTTGTTTTTGTACACATTCAGTAACGACTTCTTTAGGTTTTTCTCACAACATCCTATATGCGACAATCATTAATGAGGTGTTCAAGGTTGTTCATGCTTATGACCACTGCAGCCTCAATTACTTGGTGCTTAGTTCTTGTGTTCTGAACGTCGTAAGTTATTTATACGATCTCACATTTTAAAGATCTTTATATTCACACGTTTATATTTGAGTCTACTACAATTTTCGTTTAAATTACTCCCGTTAAAACCAAATATATTTTTATTTACGATTTTATAAAAAACGTTCATACATACATTCATAAAGAACGCATGTATATAAAGATCGTAAATAAACATATATTACTTTTTAACGGGAGTAATATTAATGAAAGTTGTAGTACACTTCAATACGAACGCATGGATATAAAGATCATAAAAATTTGAGATCATATGAAGAAGTTACGACGTTCAAAACACAAGTCCTAAGCCAAATCACGAGACCTAAGCAGCCAAGCAACTTAGATTACTCCCGTTAAAAAGTAATATATTTTTACATACGATTTTATAAAAAAACGTTCATACATATATTCATAAAGAACGCATGTATATAAAGATCATACGTAAAAAATATGTTACTATTCTACGGGAATAATTGAAACAAAAGTTGTAGTTAAAGTCCGAGATCGTATGAAGAAGTTATGACAAGATAAACACAAGACCTAAGAAAACATGTAGTTGGGGTCGCGGTGGCCATAAGCATCATATAATATTCTGTTTCGGATAGTTATGCGATTCAAGGCTCATGGGCCGTAATCCGGGTATGAGAATGTTTGAGGCTTTGAAGGAGAAAGATTTAGGCCCTTTTTAGATAAGGATAAGGTAGGTTGTGTGATTAAAGGATTCGGATTGTGCTTTAGAGCCCAAGAGTATCGGTGAAGGCGTTGGCTCGATCTTTTATGAATTTTGGGTTTTTGCTCGTGGAGTTTTAAGGCGGTGATGAGTTGCTAGAAGCATAGGGCTTCTTGCCACCTTTCTGTGGATATAAGGTTCGTTGGAAACAGACTTATAACGAAGAAGTTATCATAGTTTGAAGTTTTGGCAAGTTTAGTCCTTACTGAGAAATAGGTGGCAACTGGGTATGCGGGAGGTAGGGATGGCAAAAAACCCCATACCCGATGGGGAACCCGAAACTCGCACCCGTTTTGACTGAGGAATCCCCAAGTTGACCGGGGATGGGGAATCCCCGAATAAAAAAGTAAGGATGGGGATGGGGATGGGGATCCCCTTAATCCCCGACCCTTGACCTACCCCCGATATATACTAATATATAAAAATAATACAAAACATATATTTATAGTACAATTTACAACACATAAAACTTGATCCAATTAACCTAACTCATTAGTAATTACTTGGTTGAGATCATACTTTTTATTTTTCTTTTATCTAATTTAAACTCGTGTATAATTTTTTTTTCTTTTTGGTTTATCTATTTTATCTCAAATATAACTTTGATAATTTTTTCTACTTAATTTTTCATGTATATTTAAAATTGGTAGAAAATTTGTTTATATTTTTTTATGCAATCTATAGATATTTTATATTTTGTAAAATCTTTAAACTTATGTTGTTAAAATTGAATTTTTGAGTTTTCCTTTAAGTAAAAGTTTTCATATTAAATAAGGAAAAAAAATCTCTGATACCCCGCCGGAGATCACCAGTCCCCATTGGGGGTGGGATGGGGGGTTTATTTATATTCCCCAATGGGGATAGGGATTGGAATGAGAATTCGGGGATGGGGATGGGGATTGATGTCCCCTGTATTCCCCGTACCCGTTGCTATCTCTAGCGGGACGTACACTTGTGTATGCGCAGCGTACTCATGTGCGTAACATGAACGCGTAGACCACCTAGTACGCTGGGCGTACTAGGCTCAGAGTGTAAACCCTAATATTTTGAGGTGACCCTATTTAAGGAACATGATGGCCTGATTTTCAGCCACCATTTCTAGTCTCCAATCCCTCTCAAACCCTAATCTCGTTTCCCCTAGCTTGTATGAGTGTGGTGGCTCATTTGAGTGTTTTTGGTGAAATTTTTGGTGAAGAAGGAGTCTTGAAAGAGGATAGCTTGTGCATCTAGCTTTTGGATCTGAGTTCTACTCTTATTGGTGCATCTTCCAAAGGTATCAAGTTAGAAACTTGTTCATTGTTGTGCTAGTTATTGTTTTGGGTCCATTTTAGGTTTTTATGTCCCAAGATTGGAACTTTGTGAGTTTGGTGAACTCCAGAGAAAATCTCCTGTCCTTTTAAGTGTGTTGGGTTGCCTTGATTCATAAAAATGAGAGCGTGCTCGTCTAGACCTCTTTATGCATGTGTTAAGATGATATATGAGAGTCTTAATGGTTATTTTTGGAGTTGGGTCCCATTAAGACATGCAAACTGATAAAGTCATCAACTTTATCAGTTAGGGGCTTGTAATGAAGCCTCCCTAAGGTTTGGATGCTTTGTGCTGAAGTGGTTAAGTCGAAAATAGAGTTTCTGGACCTGAGCAGTACGCCCCGCATAAGTTCCAGTACGCCCCGCGTACTGGTCTAGTTTCCCCGATCAGGAGTCGCGTGTACGCTGAGCGTACTAGGAGAGGTACGCCCCGCGTAGTCTCGCTGTGGGATTGTTGCATTTTGGGCTTCGCATCTTTGGGCCGTTTTGTTTGGACTTTTTGTTTGGGCCTCTGGGCCATCTGAGATTATTATTGGGCTAAGAGAAGCCTTGGGCTTAAGATAAGGCCCATATGGGGTTGGGCCCAATTTGGAAAATGGGCCATTAGTGGGCCTTTTGTGGATCTCTTGGTTAGGTCTTGGTGGGCCCATTGGGTTTGGGTCATTATGAGCCTGTTTGGGTGGGGCCATATTTGGGGCGTAGTATTAGAGTTTAGCCTTGTATAGTTTTTGATTATGGTGTTGGGTTGTTTTGGCCCATTTCAGGAGCCAGTGCGCAGCGGCATCAACAATGTAGGATTTCTCGTGTAGCGGTTGAGGTGAGTCTTCACACTATACTTACCTATGTGGTAATGCATGAGTGACCGGAGGGTCTTATTTGTGCTATTGACCGGAAGGTCCTTTTTATGTTGTTGACCGGAGGGTCTTATTTATATTATTGACCGGAGGGTCTTATTTGTATTACTGACCGGACGGTCTTATTTGCTTTATGTGTTATCCTGCATTCTGTCTTTGTGACTTATGATGTTATATTATTCTGTATATATATGCTGAGCTATGACCGGAGGGTCCATACCTAGCCGTGAGACCGAAGGGTCTTCACTGAGACACAACTCTGGAGGGTCCTTATCGAGACATAGCCATGAGAGGCTAATTATTTGTGTATGTGGTATTTTGGGGAACTCACTAAGTTTCGTGCTTACTGGGTTGAGTTAAATTTGTTTCAGGTACTCTTGTAGATTCCGGGAAGGCGGAGGCATGATTGTACACATCCGTCGGCTTATGAAGATTTGAGGGTTTTGGGACAGTCTGATATTGTTTGATAATAACCTATAATTTTTGTGATGACTTGAATTTATGTGTAATAATTTGAGAATTAAAAATGAAAATTTTGTCTTGAAATTTGAGGTGTTACAATTTGGTATCAGAGCCTTGGTTTGAGGGATTCGGGCACACCCTCGGGTATGTCTGGACTCAAACTCAGAAGTTGATAACTTTTCAAAAGAGAATAATTTTTAATCACACGATTTTCCAAGGAGATTAAAGAGTTTTGAAAGCAGATTCGAAGCAGTGTTTACAATCAGCCAGAGCCCGAGCTTTGACTTCCCAAAATACCCTTACTTGATTATGTGTTATTATTATTGAGTTGATAGAACTGCATACTAGTTTAGGGCTAGGAATCTGCTCAGAATTGCATGCTAGTGTGCCTGCTTATGAGAGATGCCTTTATACCTGTTATGTGAGCTGGTAGTGTTGCATATGTATGATTAGAGATCTTTGAGGAATTGAGAGGTAGGATTGACTGAGTTCGGTGATGCCTTTTGTGCTGTGGAATGGAGCAATTGGAGTTGTATGCTAGAGTGGTTTTATGAGCTGGTGGAGGTTGCTCGATGCCCGAATGCTGCTTGCTTTGTGCTTTATGGAACTCATGAGTGATACGAGTTAGCTAGAATAACTAATTGACATTGCGAGGAGTTCTTTAGCAGCTGATGGCAGAGAAGTGAGGGAACCTAGGAGAGCCTAAGGAGTAATTTCAGTCCGATGAGTGCGTTGTTTAGAGGTGATTATTCGCTGGGGAGCGAGCATGTGGAATGGGATTGGTCAATCGGGAAAGTTGAGCAGGTACTTAGGAAATCTGGGACGATCCTTGAGGAAAGTATGGGTAGATGTGGAAAGTAGTAATGGGCCCGTACTACTAAAAGTAGAGGACCCATACTCGAAACAAGGAGAATTCCAGAGGTTCTAAGAAGCAGGGTGAGGGGAGATAACATGGTTCGGGTACCATGATTCGTAGCAGAGTGTGTTTCCATGTTTTCTGGTTATCCCGATGTGATTGTTCAGACCGAGAGTGGATATGGTAAATTGTGGGGCTAGAGGGCCATGTTGGTCGAGATTAAATGGAGTATACCTTGCGAGAAAAATTGAGTTTAGGTCTCAAGGGATTGGACTGGTGAGGTGCCAGTTGGAGTCGCATGACTCAAAAAAGAAGTGGAGATGATGCATTGTGGAGGATTGCAGTCTGAGTTGAGTAATCGGCCGATGGATTGTGATGTCAATTTCTATGACGATGATTATATTATTCCCGCTTTCCATTTTGGAAGGAAGGGTGACTGAGCTTCTGATTTCATATATTAGAGGAAGACCCCGTGGGGGTACCAGATAGTAGTGGTATCAGCACCAAAGGGATTTTTGTGATATGAGTGCCTTGAGTTATTTTTTATGCCGGGAGGGAGTCATTAGTGGGGACTGTGACAGACGAGGATAAGGATGCGCCTCAATTGAGTATGGTAAGGCGTATTCTAGCAACAGTTCCAGGTAACCAGGGGGAGTATCTCGGGACGACGACCTTCGTTGTCTATGCTGCGAATCGACTGTGAGAGTGAGGTCTCCTGTTTCTATGTCGATTCTTGCGATGAGGTGTTGGTTGAGGATTCAGAGAATGAAGTGTGCGATAGTCCCTTATTTCCAGATAAATAGTCAGTGCTATTTTAGGACTATCGAAATATTTGCATGTGCAGCCGAATGAGATTCTGGGTGGCTGGAGGCAGTCACATTGGGAGGTTTCCAAGGTTTCCATCTGAGATTCAGAATACTTGGAGTTGCTTGGTCTTTATTTGGAAGGTCATCGAGTGTTGCGTGGTACGTTCCAAGAGTCGGGTATGGTAGATCTGGTGAGCCAGTTTGTAGTGTGGTCTGTTTGGTATGACAATTAGCGATGGTTCGAACCCTAAGTGGGGGAGAACTATGCATTTTGTTGGGAGGATCATCAATTTGTTTAAGTTACGGATCAAAATATTAGGTTATGGGGATCTGCGGTCCGAGTATATGAGACTTGGGTCTAGAGGTAGTCAAGGCAAGATGCAAAGCGAGGTGATGCATGTTGTATGTGCTCAAGAATGAATGGGTGTCTTCACGGCAGGTAGCCGTTGGTCAGGGATGTTATGGTGGTTAGTGTTTCTTTCGGGTTTGCCAATGTTCGAGTTTCGAGGCGGTTGGGTCATTTAGGTCAAGTTTCGATTGTTGAGAGATTTGCTAGTTCGACATATAGATTGCTATCTATACTCCAGGAAGGGAAGTAGATGATTTGTCAATCAACTTTAGAGTCGGTATGTGTAGTTTCTCCTAGGTTTTGATCAGTGGAGGATGGGGTTTTGGATTGTCGTCAACGCGCTCTCAGTCATTGACGATTCCTCTGTACTTCAAATTATGAGTTGGAGTACTTCAAGGGTTTGGAGTTGTGTAAGTTGAAGATCTGTGGTCGTGGCAAGCTATCGTGAGATTTTGTGATTGTGTATCGTGGTATCCAAGTATGATGCCCTGAATTGTTAGATTATTATAAGACTTGGGTTTGTTAGACGGCGAGTGGAGCATCGAGTGACTATTATCTATTCCAGTTGTGGATTCATCTGTTAATTATCGCCAGATGGGGATTGTCCAAGGATGTAAATTGTATTGAGGGAAAGTGATTTGTTTGCGACAATTTTCGTCAGGAGTAGTGATGCTTTACCTGGGTGGGGTGAGCGCACCTATATATGTTGGATTGCTGGGCATGAGTTTAGTGGACTTAGTATGGTGATGGTTTGATGATGAGATCATGCGATTGTTCGGTAAACTAGCGGATGTGAGGTGGTAAGAGAATGGATGGATCCAGGTGGGAGTAATCACTCAGGACTGTCGAGAAAGACCATGGGGTGAGCCCATGGCAAGTGAGGGAGTGTCATAAGAATGTTGGGAGCCGTTGCATTCACTAGTCAGTGAGAAATTGTTGTAAGGCTGCGGGGAGCCGTAGCACTCACTAGTCAATGTATGACGCATAGGGGTTCTTAGGCTTGGGTAGCCTTGCCATTTGAGTCTTTGGGAACCTGGTGGCCGGACCAGGGGCGAGATTGGGGTCTCAATGAGGGTCGGGAACAGTTATATCTCGATTTAGGGTGGGATGACGCAAATCGGAAGGATTGGAGTTTAATGCACGCGTAGATTTGCAGATCTCGGGTCATGAGTTGAGTATCCGGTTTGATACGAGTGGCTCCAATTTTGTTGTCGGACCAGACTCTTTTGTTTGAGTTTGGCTCTATCTGTGTAAATTATAGACAGGTTGGGATTTCATATTTTTAGTTGGATTTCATTCTGAATGGTTATGGTTTCCATCTGATGTTTTAGACCTGGGTAGATCGATTCGTTTGGCTTGGGGAGGACCACGATACCCATGGAATTAGCAATGGTAGACGACATAGGTCGGAGGTGATGTGTGACTGCAAATCGGTTGTAATATTTGCCTGGGTTAAAACGAACTTAGTGATTGTGTGTACAAAGTGATTGTTTGCGACAACTCTGTTGGATTAAACGGTTGTGGAGTCGTATTGTCGGATGTGCTAGGGTAGCCTTGGCGGTTCAACTTTGGGTTAGGAGTCGATCTTGTATTCGGATTTGGTGTTAAGCATCGTAGGGTAACTGGGGCTTATGTTTTCGGATATCAGTGGATAGTTTCGGTCAGGCATGGTCATTCAGTTCGGGGCCGGAGTTGAATCGTCCTGGTATTGGTAGTGGAATGGTTCTGTTTGACGGGAGGTCAGACCTAGTGTAGGGTTTTGGTTTCCATGTGGATCGACAGGTTTTCATTTAGTGTTTGAGGGAAAAGTATTGAGGTTCATTCTTCACATGGGTTCTGATAGCAATATCGGCGGTTGGTCCTTGGTGCGAGGTGACCCCTCTGTTCCTTTTAAGTTTCGGTCAAGATCGACTAGTATGTCAGGCATAAGTGATCAGCAGCTGATTATGGTCAGCGACTTGTTTCCATCAGTTGGAAGAAGATAATCAGCGATTGACATGGTGATATTATGCATGGGCGGTCTATCGGGGAGACAGACCACTATAGATTCCAAGTTTTGGAGAGGTAGAGCTGGTTCTGTAACGGTGAAGGGTTCGTTCTTCTTCGGGTTGGAGGGTTCTAATTGGTTTCGGTTGTCTTGGGGAGATCGTTTTATGTTCTGATTTTTCAGATGCACTTTTTGGGTTGTTTGATTTAATCTGAGTAAGGCCAAGGAGCGATTTCGAGGGCGAAATCAAATTTAAGTGGGGGAGAATTCTAACATCCTATTTCGGATCGTTTTGCGGTTCAAGGCTCGTGGGCCGTAATCCGAGTATGAGAAGGTTTTGAGGCTTTGAAGGAGAAAGGTTTAGGCCCTTTATGGATAGGGATAAGGTAGGTTGTGTGATGAAAGGGTTCGAGTTGTGCTTTAGAGCCCAAGAGTATCGGTGTAGGCGTTGGCTCGATCTTTTATGAATTTTAGGTTTTTTCTCGTGGAGTTTTAAAGCGGTGATGAGTTGCTAGAAGCATAGGGCTTCTCGCCACCTTTTTGTGGATATAAGGTTTGTTGGAAACGGACTTATAACGAAGAAGTTATGATAGTTTAAAGTTTTGGCAAGTTTAGTCCTTATTGAGAAATGGGTGGCAATTTGGTACGCGGGGCGTACACTTGTGTACGCGCAGCGTACTTATGTGCGTAACATGAACGCGGAGACCACCTAGTACGCTGGGCGTACCAGAGGGTACGCTGGGCGTACTAGGCTCAAAGTATAAACCCTAATATTTTGAGGTGACCCTATTTAAGGAACATGATGGCCTCATTTTCAGCCAACATTTCCAGTCTCCAATCCCTCTCAAACCCTAATCTCGTTTCCCCTAGCTTGTGTGAGTGTGGTGGCTCATTTGAGTGTTATTGGTGAAGCTTTTGGTGAAGAACGAGTCTTGAAAGAGGACAACTTGTGCATCTAGCTTTTGGATCTGAGTTCTACTCTTATTGGTGCATCTTCAAAAGGTATCAAGTTCGAAACTTGCTCATTGTTGTGCTAGTTATTGTTTTGGGTCCATTTTAGGGTTTTATGTCCCAAGATTAGAACTTTGTGAGTTTGGTGAACTCCAGAGCAAACCTCATGTCCTTTTAAGTGTATTGGGTTTCCTTGATTCATAAAAATGAGAACTTGGTTGTCTAGACCTCTTCATGTATGTGTTAAGATGATATAAGAGAGTCTTAATGGTTATTTTTGGATTTAGGTCCCATTAAGACATGCAAACTGATAAAGTCGCCAACTCTATCAGTTAGGGGCTTGTAATGAAGCCTCCCTAAGGTTTGGATGCTTTGGGCTGAAGTGGTTAAGTCAAAAATAGAGTTTCTGGACCTGAGCAGTTGGCCCCGCGTAAGTCCCAGTACGCCCTGCGTACTGATCTAGTTTCCCCGATCAGGAGTCGCATGTACGCTGAGCGTACCAGGAGAGGTACGCCCCACATAGTCTCGCTGTGGGCTTGTTGCATTTTGGGTTTCACATCTTTGGGACGTTTTGTTTGGACTTTCTGTTTGGGCCTCTGGGCCATCTGAGATTATTGTTGGGCTACGAGAAGCCTTGGGCTTAGGATAAGGCCCATATGGGGGTTGTTCCCAATTTGGAAAATGGGCCATTAGTGGGCCTTTTGTGGATATCTTGGTTAGGCGTTGGTGGGCCCATTGGGTTTGGGTCATTGTGAGCCTGTTTGGGTGGGGCCATCTTTGGGGCGTAGTATTGGAGTGTAGCCTTGCATAGTTTTTGATTATGGTGTTGGGTTGTTTTGGCCCACTTCATGAGCTAGTGCGCAATGACAATAGCAGTGTAGGATTTCTCGTGTAGCGGTTGAGGCGAGTCTTCTCACCATACTTACCTGTGTGGTAATGCATGAGTGACCGGAGAGTCTTATTTGTGCTATTGACTGGAGGGTCCTTTTTATATTTTTGACCGGAGAGTCTTATTTATATTATTGACCGGAGGGTCTTATTTGTATTACTGCCCGGAGGGTCTTATCTGCTTTATGTGTTATTCTGCATTATGTCTTTGTGACTTATGCTGTTATATTATTTTGTATATCTGTTGAGCTATGACCGGAGGGTCCATACAGAGCCGTGAGACCGGAGGGTCTTCACTGATACACATGATCGAAGGGTCCTTATCGAGATATAGCCATGAGAGGCTAATTATTTGTGTATATGGTATTTTGGGGAACTCACTAAGCTTCGTGCTTACTGTGTTGAGTTAAGTGTGTTTCAGGTACTCTTGCAGATTCTGGGAAGGCGGAGGCATGATTGTACACATCCGTCGGCTTATGAAGATTTGAGGATTTTGGGACACTCTGATATTGCTTGATAATAACTTATAATTTTTGTGATGCCTTGAATTTATGAGTAATATTTTGAGAATTAAAAATGAAAAATTTGTCTTGAAATTTGAGGTGTTACAATTTGGTATCAGAGCCTTGGTTTGAGGGATTCGGGCACACCCTCGGGTATGTCTGGACTCAAACTGAGGAGTTGATAACTTTTCAAAAGAGAATAATTTTCATCACATGTATAAGTTGATAACCATAGTTGGTGTCAAAATTAAAGGGAAAACGTATAAGTTGAAGAACTAAATCAATAAAATGTATTTTATCTTTTTTGTAGGAAAACATGTCACGTGGAATGAAATTTTCTCCCAATTGAGGGAATCAAGAGAGATAGCTAAGTAAACTAGTCAAACAAATAAAACCAAAGAAGAGAAGATAGCCTCATTGGCACCAGACTTAAGTGGAGCAAAACAAAGTACATTGCTTTTTTCTTTGTAAGGGTATTTTTGTAATTTTAAAATAAACATATTTTTTACTACTTTCTATTTTATTAACATTTTTTATTAGCGTAATGCTAGGAGGATGTTGGCTAGACGTTGGGATGGAAGCAGTAGTGCAGTACCATATCGACTTTCAAAACTAGGCCTGCCTCCGGTACTTTTATGTGTAATATTTGTGCTAATTTTTCTAACATTTTATATTTATAACTCAATGTTGATGAACTATGAAACCTTACAAGTTTTTATAATTTTTTTTATTTGCAGTTGCAAAATTGCCTAAAATGACAGTTGGTGTTGCATTAATTGCATGGATTGGTGTCCTATTAGCAAGTGCAGGATTGGTATTGTTTTATGGGTGTGGTTAGTATGTGTTATACTTTCCTTTAAATAATTATATTTTTATTTTCTGGATATTAATTTTAATATTTTGACTTATGGGTGGTTTATTGGTTTTTGTAGCAAAGATCCAGGTTTTGTTAAAACAAACAAACATGATTCACAAAATATGAAAGATGATGTAAGTCATGTGTAGATATTTTTTATTGTTGTTGGATTCTTTTTTTAATTTTTTCTTTGTATTGTTTAGGAGCCTTTACTGAAGATTGAGATTGGTGATCCTGTTCTGCTAGCTGGTAACTGGTCTCAACTTTGTGCAACTTGCAAGGTAAAATACAAACCATTTTTTTTCATTAAAATTGAGTACATTTCTGAATTTTATTTTTTTTTTAATTTCTAATTTGTGGTTCTTTCAATACTCATTCATTAGCAGAAGATAGAATTACCAATGGTTCATTACCAGTTTCAGATCAAATAGAGCATGGAGAAGAAGACCTACTCAAAGATAATAATTTCATATTTACTTTGGTACTTCAGTTACGAAACAATTTTCTATTTTTTTTTATTTTGTATCTATATGCCAGGGGATCAAAGAAGGATGGTATGATGGTGGGAGCATATCTTTGGCTGTTATCATTATTGTAGTAGTTACAACCTTATAGGTACTTTATATATTGGGAAAATTATGGATAATAGTAAGTTACTTTTCTCTCACTGCTAATATGGGAAATACACTTACAATTTTGTACCGATAATACCAATGTGCTTAATCTTTTATCTATAAACGCTACCCATACCCATATGAATAAGGAATTATAAGTATAATGTCATTTTGAATCATTCATCCTATTTCATTTGCATCTTTATTAATGTAAGAGTTGGTATGACATATAAGGTTAAATAAAACAATAACAATGAAATCTTATTGATTTTCTTATTATAGCATTCTTATTTGATTGCCCTCTAAAGTACCGATGAATTTTGACACTAACTATGGTTACGGAAATGGCAGTGGGGCGTTTTGTGAAGCATGTTGTGAGCTATTGTAAACCTACATCACTATTTGTTAGCGAGAGTGACATTTAAGTGGTATAAATCATCTTTGTGAAATTCATGTTATTATATTTAGTCAGAGGTCAAATGAATGAAACTTATGCACCTAAATTTGATAGCGGTGTTGCATCATTGGCCTTGGTTATATAAAAGAATGATTATGAAGTTTGTTAAATTTTTCAAAATGAATGAAATTAAGTAACAATTATTTTTTGATTGACCTGCTTTTTTAGTGCAAATCGAGCCCTTTATATCAGAATTGACTCGCTAAATAGCAATATACATTGCATTTTGTTTTGATTCCTTTACCAAAAAACAAAGTACATTGTCATTTTCTGCTTTTCCATCTTTAGGTGGTAAATACAATAAATAGCAACAAACTTTGAATTTACACATTTTTTTCTGTTTTTTTGTAATTTCTTTTGATTTTTTTTCCAAAAAGCAAACTACATTGCTATTAGGTGCATTTTCCATTTTTACGAGTGATGCCCTAAACAAAAACGTACTTTGAATTTATATGTATTTTTTTTCTATTTTTTTGCAATATCTTTTAATTTCTATACCAAAAAACCAAAATAGATTGTCATTTCGTTCATCTTTCATTTTTTTGGTTATAAATGCAATAAATAGCACTGTACTTTGAATTTATAGTTTTTTCTTTTTGTTTTTCTTTTTTGTAATTTCTTTTTATTTTTTTACTAAAAAAGAAACACTAAATAGCAACGTACTTTGAGTTTACACCTTTTGGTTTTTGTTTTCAGCAATTTATTTGATTTCTTTTCCAAAAACCAAATCACATTGCTATTTGTTGCATTTTTTCATATTTAGGTGGTATACAGAGCATAAAGACAAAAATGTTGATTTCAAAATGTTGACTCCAAAATAACAATATACTTTTGTATATCTGTGCATTATAGTTTTTTTTATCACGACCTGTCTTATTTATTGTCCAATAGGTCCATCAAATTACCCGAAAATTTCCGTGATAAGTGGATTCCACGATAGTAATTCTTGATTGTGAAGTGCACTCTTGGTGAAGAAAAAATGCACATTGATACGTCGACTGGACATCGCAACCTAATCGATACGTACACAAATAGCACATTCTGTTTAATTAAAATAGAAGTTATACGCATGCCTAATTATTTGTGTGTGTTGGCATTTTCTCTTTAAGTTTTTTGTGTTTGCTGTTAATTTATCAGTTTGGGTTGAATTGTTTCTGACATAATTATGAAAGAGGAAAAACACTTCCAATGGAAAAAATCCAAAGAAACTTAAAGCAACTGGATCCTTGCTTATAAAAATGTTTGAAGCTATTGGCATATTTCACCATTTGTTTTCTTTCTTGATTAATTGTAATGATAAACAAATCAATTTAACTATTTTCTCTTTCTTGCATAGCATTGTTGGAGGTTTTTTAAAGAAATTGTAGTTAAAAAGCAAATCGGGTATCAGGTTTGATATTGCTTATCAGTCTTACGAAACAACAAAGTTAATTTTATTTATTATTTTCCATGAATTTTGTAGCTTTTCTTCAAGCTTTCAGTTTGGGTATTTCTTCATGTGGGGTCAGAATGAGGCTAATAGTTTCAAATTGTTGACTTTTTAAGATTGTTGGTCATTCAGTATTGTTACAGTCAACCATGTTTGATTTTTTTTATGTTTTCTAATGATTCCTTATTTAATCATTATACTTAAATTCTGAATATGTGTTTTTGTTCATCTGTGTAGCTTTAAGAACCCAACATATGTGTTTTAAAATAGAGAATAGATCTCAGCTTACTTCTACTTTATTTCATTTTTAAGCATCATACTTTTATAGTCAACCGGCTATAGCATCCTACTTCCATGACGAACGACTGATAAACGATGACACCATCTTTAACGTAATGTCTTCCATTGGTTTTCCTTGACATTAGTGGCGAATCCAACCCCCGCGAAACGAGGTTTCTTATCTAATTTATATTATAGTTATGCAGTTATAGTATTAGATATATTTGTTTTTTATGATTTATTTAGATCGGTGAATATGTATTTTTCTATTTTAAATATAATGTTAAAATTTAAAAAAAATTGAAAAAAGTTTTTTTTTTTTTTTTTTTTTTTAAATATCACTAATGATGATAATTTTGATCTTTTATATTGTGGGATATACTATATTTTTTGATTTCATCTAATGGGACACACGTGATTTTTAAGCATGGATTCGTCACTGGCATATCGACGTGAATAAATATGCTGACACATAAGCTTGACTTTTTTTTGGAAAGTGTGAAATATTATATGATAAATAAAACCGAGCTTAGCAAAGAACTAAGACTTGAAAAACAATGTACAACAGACAAAAGAAATTCAAAATGGATTACAACACCATTGCATCCGATTAGCATCAACTAATCTGCCCCCGTGTTTACACCACGTGAAAGATAACGATATCTCGTCGTCCGCGACCAAAGTAGGTGAAGGAGGGATGTTTTTAAAATGCTTGTTTCTCGATGACCTAATACGTGAAATGAAGCAGTAGAAGTAGAATATTGAGATCAAAATCTTCCTTTTTTGGACAGTTACACCAATTGGCAGCAAGGATAAGAAATCCGCCAGGAGAATTGAGGAAAGCGGAGCCTGCACCATTTTGTAATCCAATATCGTGAAGTTGAGGTGAATCTGCTTTAAAAAAAAGATGCTCTATTGGTCCCCATTCACAGCCACATAAATGACAATTTTGGCTGATAGCTTGTACACCACGACGAGTTAGGATCTTCGCAACCAACTAAGTTGAGCACGCCAAATAGAACATGAAACTTTTATGGGAACTGTTTTAACCCATACAATCTTTGGGCCCCGATATACGTTCAATTTTGAGTTCATAAATTTATGCAAAGTGTTCACAGAAAACCTGCCATCTTCAACGACATTAAAGCAAAATTTGTCTGGTTCCATAGTGAATGTCTGACAAGCAACGAGGGTGCGAAGATCATTAAATTCAGCCACGTTACACTATTACAGGCAGTGGCGGAGCTTTAATCTTTCCTTTGGTGGTGGGGGGAGGGGAGCTTTAATCTTTCCTTTGGTGGTGGGGGGAGGGAGGGGGGCGAAAATATAATTTGTATAAAAATTGATGATCAATGGGGGCCATAGTCAAAGTTTTATATTTTTAAGCCTAATATGTATAAAATTAAAATATAAGGACTATTATACCAAAAAAATCAGGGGCCACAGCCCCTAGTCCTATATAAGATCCGCCCATGATTATAGGGTTCATTTCTAGGACTATCGAGAGCTTGACAACTTATGGAAAAGGGGTAGTTCGGATATTTCCCAAAATTAATGACAAGTATTTTGGACTTTAAAAAAATCAAAACCTAGCGTACATAAAGTAAAAAATAAATACTCTAGTAAAGATTTCCCTAATTAATAAATGGGAGTTAAAAACAAGGCTAATTAAATTCATGGATTTTAGAGGAGTTCATTTTTGTTCGATTGCTAGAAAGCCCATTTTCATTCAATTTATTTGGAAAGACAGAATACTTAACATAACTTTACAATAATATAAATTATATTAATTAAATCAAATTCACTCATTGAATAAAACTGGAGTTTTTGTCGGGTCATTGAAAAAACTATTTATTATTTTAGTGTATTTTGAAAAATATTTACTGTATTAGTATTTTTTTTTTTCATTTTTCTCCAGTTTTTCTTAATGTTTTTTATTTTAAATATCTCATTTTCTCCCTTTCTCTTTTATTTCACATTTTTACTGTTTTTCTTTTTGTTTTTTTTAAATAGCAATTTCTTTTTATCTTTTCTATCTCTAGGGACAAACTACAAACATTTTGATGCTCGGTTCCTACTTGTTTTGCCATCACTTATTGATGTTTCGGTGGAACTTCTTAAAACACCAATCTCTATGGTTTTCGTTTGGTAGTATTCGGTTTTCATTTATTACATTTAATAATTTCCTAATTAAACTATTAAAAAAAAATTAAAAGGAAATTTTACATTATAAAATAAATAGATAATTAAAACAACATGTTGCAAAATTACAATTTCGAAATACCAAAAAAGACCCCAAATAAACATCACACATAGGCCTGGCATAAAAATTAGAGATTTTCATAATTTAAATTTAAACAGAATCGATTAAATCGTAACAATTTGGCCGCTTTAACGAGGTTGGCCCTCAATTATTGTGTGTGTGTGTATGGTTTTATATCGATAAAACTTATATTTGAACTCCATACTAATTTCGAGATTAGCTATTTTGATTCATTCTAAACTACTTTGGAAATTATATGTTCATCAGTTGAGCTAATTTTATAATATTGAGACTACAAAAGCTGATTGGATCATTTATGAATACACTACACGATAGGGCTCGGAATGAAATATTGAAATATCTTCAAACTTTACTCATGAGGGGACATGTTTCCAAGTCGATGACTACATTATAGCTATTTGAACTTATTACTCATTGATTTGGTCCAATATCTTAAAAAGTTTTCAAATGGGTTGTCAATTTTGAATTTAATTAGGTTTCAAAATTCTTTTGAAACCTTCTGTCACGTTGAATGTGTCAAATCTTTAAATAAAGTTCTAATTTCTATTATTATCTTTTGTTCATATCTTTGACTAATTTGTCAAAATATTATGCCCTAGTTGAAATGTCGAAACCCTATCTAGCAAAAATCAAACTTGCTTTTGATTAATTTACTGCTCAAACCAACATAAATGGTAAAATTTTCAAGCTTTATTGTAGCTTGAATCCAACAAACTCAACCCGATTTGCTTATTGTAAAGACAATCATGAGTGTAAATCTAAAAGTTTTGACTATTTTATTACTTAGATAAATTTCAGTGCAAACAAATTGTTGCAGAATTTTAAAGAATATGAAGTTCTTTCTACAGAAAGACTAAATTTTGTCTTTTATAAACTTTCTTTCGTTGTGAAAGCCATTAGAGATCTTTAGGTTATACGGAGTGGGTGAGAGGTTTTTACGTATAGAAAATGGCCACATGCCCACATCAACCATTTATCAACTCCACTAGCTTCTTACAAGCCTTAGGAAATAGTAGAGAGAGAGAGAGAGAGAGAGAGAGAGAGAGAGAGAGAGATCACAATTAAGCAAAATGGGGGTGGTGTTTGATCAGCATTTCATGCGTGACTCGGCTATTATGCTTGTCTTTCTCTATCACTCTATATAACCTTATTGAGGATGTTTAGGGGCTATATATCATTGCGTTCATAAAATGAGGTTGTGGTTGTCCCTAGATGGTTTTATGCCCGTGGCAAAAAAAATAAAAAATAAAAAATAAGAAATAAGGCCCTTTGAGATAGATATAATATTTTTTTTTGCTAAAGAAAGGCGATATCTCAAAAAAAAATTAATTAGAAAAAAAAATACAATTGCAAGTTGGAGACTCCCCACTTATGGAAAGGAAAAAAGCTATGGTACAGGCCCAGAAGCCAAACAACCTAAAACTATTAATAAACAACAACCAAATTGTCACACCCCCGGCCGAGGCGGCCGAATTTATCGGACTGTACGACTTAGTTTATGAATCACAAGCAAATTGAATATACATCACAAGTTACAACAATAACAACACAACAGTTACATTCCAGCTTAAGGTTTGAATACATGGTTCATACAAATAATAATAATAATAAGTTCATTAATTCGCCTGGACAAATAAGCTGATATAACAAAAACTAGATCAAACTAGGTTGCCCGAAATCCATGAACATTTGTTCTGTTAAAAGTTGGTTCAATGATCTCCTAAGAATACATGTAGTTTGAGAGTCAACACAAAGGTTGGTGAGAGTTACAAGTTTTTTGCTAACCGCAATAATAAAACTTTTAAAAAAAGTCTGAAAAGTATTCCCCTTGTAGTTAAAACCATGTTTGATAAAGAGATAAATTATAAGTAAATCCATACTTGAAATGTTTGACCAAGAGAGAAATCATAAGTAATTCCAAACTTAAAATGTTTGATAAAGAGAGAAACGGAATCCGTGGTTTCTAGATAAATGATCCAGTTAAAGATTATAGCGAGTCTTATAACCGAGCTATGTGACTAGATATAACCCCTTATGCCACTTCATCGGTCGTCGTGGATAAATGACAAAAGATAATTATCACCCGCTTTGATTGATCCGTCGAGGTTGTAGCTAGCAACCACAGGTGGGGGTGTCAACCCGTATAGACCTAGACATACATATCTCGCTCCAAGGATTAATGGTTATAGCCGAATGGGTATACTAACTGGTTAAACTTAGGTAATGAATAATGTCTCACTATAAAAGCGAATAGATAGTAAGTTTCTCAAGTGAATATGTCGAGTAAATTCAATATATTCGTAAAGGTGTATATTACTCGATTAAATAGATAGTAAGTTTCTCAAGTGCGTGAATAAATTCCAAGAGATAAGTGTTATAATTTATACATATGTATTTAACATATGTACAACTCTATGCATGATATAGGTAAAATAATGCAAAGTTCATAAACATTCGAAAGTCATATCTTTTTGATATGTATTACTTTATAATTTATCTCATGCATCATATAAGTTATCTTTCCTAGTTATAACATGTTTTAAACCACTATGACATGCGTATGTCATGATAAAAACTAGTCATGATATATTATTTTAACAAAATGTAACATCCCAAAAATCAGAGTAAAATTTTTAATTTTTCAAAACCAAACCATAGACCATAATTGTTTACAAAACAATGTTCCAATAGTAGTAATTAAAATCAGAGTATCACAAAATCAATAATGATAAAATCGAGAGGGTGTATGCACGAGTACACCTTCGCTTTCTCACGATCGTCTGAAGTACATGACCCTTCAGCCTGAATGGACCGCCGTGCAGGGCCTATAGCTTATCTGGACTGATCTACTGGCCATTGGCCTGACTGGACCGCCGCACAGGGTCTAAAACCTATCCGGACCACCCTAAGTATCCTAGTCTTCAGCATAAAGTAGGACTGCCTCAACCCCACAAATCATAACATGTCGACTGAACCATAACAATCAATAACTAGCAAACACGTAATCATGCAGATCTACCAATCTAATCCATACTCATTGAACATAGATGATCCTATAGATCAACAAAACTAACACATACTCAACATAACAACAATCCAATATAGTAGGATACAAAATCTAATGGGTCGGCATTGGTGCCTTCGACCCACAAGTACAGTGAGGAAACTCACCTACCGGTCTGAAAAGATAGCTGAACATGACACTGCTCTGAATATCAGCTCTACAAGTCACCTGAACACCAAATACTGACCAAACTCAAGTAGAACTCAAAATACCCAAAATATCCCGAGGTCAAACTTGGTCAAAATCCTGGTCAATGTCAAAAGTCAAAGACGTCAATCGAGTCAACTCAGCTGAGTACGCTAGGCATACTTAGCTTTTACGTGGGGCGTACAAGAGCCTTGACTAGTTTGCGGGTTATTGACCATGTAAGTTCAACTTACTATTTGGTATGCCCAACGTACGCGTCTGCCAGCCACCTTATCTAATAAGTACTTATTCTATTAAGCACTTCTGTCCAAAATCCAGATCTATTCCTCAAATGATGTTCTTAATCATATAGTTTCCAACTTTATGATCTTGTATGGCTATAAAGTGCCCAATACGAAAACCCTAACTTCTTAACTCATTAAGACATCATAGCCAATGCATGGAAGGAAACTAATGATCAAGATTTCATTTTTATGACCTTAGACACTCCAAAACGTTTGAAAAAACAATCCATTTGATCTAGACCATGTTATATTCAAGAACACCATTGTTGGGGACAAAAGCACATAATAGCATTATACAACCTATATATAACCAAATAAACATCAAGGTATACACTTTATACCTTCTAGAGATGGAGGAGGGTGCAAAACTTCCAGATCCAATGTGGCTCCAAGATTTCAAGAGTTAAGGTTTTTAAATTGGGTCCAACCCTTAAAAACTATGGTTTGGCCCCTGGCCACGTACGCCCAACGTATGCAAGCATCTTCCAAAAATTACAAAATGCCATTGGGACCAAAATGCAAGAAATTCTCATATCAAGGGTTAAAATGTAAAATACCTGGAATCGAGATTTTACATTTCTCCCGCACTTGAATTAAATTTCCTCCTCGAAGTCCGCTGATGTGAACAACTCAGTGTAGTGCTCCTGTATCTCTGCCTCGGGTTCTCAAGTCCATTCGGAACCCTTCTGATGTTGCCACTAGACCTTGACCAAAGATACCACCTTGTTGCGCAAGGCCTTCGCCATTCTATCCAAAATTGCCACTGGTCTCTCAACGTAATTCAGGAATTTATCAACCTGAATATCATCCATAGGAACAATTGTTAAATCATCGGCCACACACTTCCGAAGCTGAGAAACGTGGAAGGTGTTGTGAATGTTATTGAGCTCCTCAAGCAAATCCAACCGATAAGCTACCCTTTCTAACCCTGACAGTCACTTGAAATAGCCCTATATACTAGGGCCCCAACTTTCCCCTCTTTCTGAAGCGTATTACACCATTCCAGGGTGATACCTTCAGTAGAACCATATCGCCGACTTGGAACACTAACTCTGATCGGCCTTTTTCGGCATAACTCTTTTGCCGAATATGAGCTGTTTGCAACCTCTGTCTGATCTGCTGAATAAGCTCTATCGTCTGAAGGACTACCTCGTTCTTTACCATAACCCTGTGACCAACCTCTCCCCAACAAACTGGGGTACTAAACTTCTTCCCATAAAGAAGCTTAAACGGCAGCGCACTGATGCTGGAGTGATAGTTGTTGTTGTAAGAGAACTCGTCCAAAGGAAGTTAGGTATCTCAAATCCCACCAAAATCTACGACACATGCTATCAACATATCCTCGAGTGTGTAAATGGTCCTCTCGCTTTGGCCATCAGTCTGCGAATGATAAGCAGTGCTAAATTGCAATTTCGTACCCAGTCCCTCGGGGAACCTCTACAAAAATTGCAAAGTGAACCGAACATTCTGATCTGATATAATAGAATCCAGAACACCAGGCCGTGCGACGATCTCAATCACTTAAACATCGACGAATTTCTTGGTTGACGAGCTCTCATGGATAAGTAAGAAGTGGGCACTGTTGGTCAAACGGTCCACTATCACCCAAATCGCATCAAACCCCTTAGTCATCCGAGGTAGCTTGGTGATAAAATCCATGGTTATCTGTTCCCATTTCCACATGGGAACCTCCTAAGGCTGAAGCTTGCCATGCGGCTGTCACACCCCCGAACCAGACGGCGGAAATGTCCGAGGGCTCGCGTGACTTAAATTGAAATATCATCACAATGAATATACATGAAACATAACATAAACATCACCATGCATTAATACATTACAACTGACCTTGTTCACATCAAGTACATTGTCTAAATATTACATATCCATAACATAAATTGTTTGAGAGTTTTCAAAACATAACATCCTAACACACTTGGTATTGTTCTTCAGCTTATCTGTTACCTGAGAATACAAGTTATTTTGAAAACGGTCAACATATATAATGTTGGTGAGTTCATAAGCAGGTTTGATATGAAAATGCTTTGTATTGTTTGTAAAACCCAGAAAATCCGATATTTTCTGAAACGGCAATTGTTTATACAAAAGGTGTGATGATCCATAAGTATATGCGTGAATGATTCCAAAACGTGTAAAAATGATATGTTTCCCCATGATAAATTCTTGCATTATAGTTATTGAAAGTACAAGTGGATAATGTTGTTTCCCCAGAAAACCCGACGTTTTCCGATAAAATAGTATGATCGTTTTGTATTATTGTATCGTCACAACGAATGAATATGATTTCCCATGATTACTTAGATGGTATTCGATCTCTATGTGAGTCGTTATAACCATGCATGATAATGACTAGTTCGTCTGTCTTGGCATTCTAGCGAACACCAGAATTGATCTTAAGATTTTGTCACCCTAGACTGGCCGAGTCTAACTGTAGCGAACAGCTTAGGTGTGGGGGAGTCACCCCCGTATAGATCTACACACAAACTCTCGCTCTCGCTCCAGGAGACTTTGATTATAACTACAGACTACGACCGACACTTAGTGGTGTCGCCCGTTATTACTCACTTAATCCAAATGAATTTGAATAACCTTGATTAACTACCTGATTTTTGTTTACTTGAATAGAAGGTAAGTCTAACAGACGAAGAGAAGAGGATTACGAGGCCCTACTAATCACGTATGTTATTTAAGGCCGTCGAGTATACGAAGGACACGTTAGCCCATTTTGCATATGATTTATTTGGACCTTAGTAGCAATGCTAATGAGCCACTAAGGCCCAATAGCATGTAAAAGCCATTGAGGGTCCCTTAGGCATGTAATTGGGTCACAGGAGGCCCAATAAACATGTGTGAATATATCGGGCCCAAATAAACATGATATTGGGCCACAAGGGCCCAATAGCACGTATAGAAGGTATTTTAGCCCAACTTTCGAATCGTTTATGTTTTATCGAGTTTAAGTTCGTATTGTTGGTATTCGTGGTATGTTAAATGTTTATTCGCAATAACGAAACATTTTAACGTTTGATTTATAACGAAGTTTTTATTATATATATATATGTATATTTTTAAAACTATGCGTTATAAACTTAATATTTTTACCCACAAAAGTTATAGTAGTTTAATTTGCCCAAAAACATTTAGTTTAACCATTTCGACACCTTTTTCTATAAAAATGACAATTTTTACCCCTTTTTATGAAAAGTGACGTTTTAGGTCCTTAGATTATGTTTCTTGACATTTTCTGCCCAAACACTCATTTAAATAATGTTTTAAGCCCAACATTTAATTTTTGGACAGTTTCAGCCCCTTATTTAAAAGATTTGCATTTAAATCCACACTTTTCACAATTTTTGCAATTTTGACCCAAAATCCAAAATCTTTGCATTTTTGGTCCTTTTTGATAATTAAGGCCATTTTAACCCCTGAAATAGGTTCATTTACGTTTATAGCCCCTGTTTTTGAGAAAAACTTTCCATTTCAGCCCCTTAAATTTGATTTTTCGCATATTTGGGCCTAAATAGCCGAAAAGCCCAAATTTTAGCCCATTAGGCTAAAATTTATATTTTTAGTCCTTTAAAAAGCATAATATTTATAAATACTCTTATTTTAGCTGTTTTGACCTTTTGGTCCTTGTAAAAACCGTGAAGGACATCTTTTTCCCCATCTTTTGTTTATTTATCAAAAATAGTCCAGTAACAAATTTTATGTTGTAGTATGCTTATTATAAACCTTGTATGGTAGTTTATCTTGACATGTTAAGTGAAATATATCCTAAATCACATATTTTTCCTTCTTGAACTATAGATCTCGAAATATCTTTCATTTTTAACACATATTCACCACATAAACACAAGAAATCACACATAACATACAAATACACATAGATCTACACATTTTACTTGTATTCTCCCCCATAAATCATATGAAAACCGAAAATAGAGGGGTATGAACTCACCTTTCTTAGTTGTTTCGGTTTTGAAGAACATATGAAGAAGATTTTTGGTCCTAGCAACACCTTGATGTGGATCT
The DNA here is from genome assembly GCF_052849685.1 of Lactuca virosa. Classification (NCBI taxonomy): domain Eukaryota; kingdom Viridiplantae; phylum Streptophyta; class Magnoliopsida; order Asterales; family Asteraceae; genus Lactuca; species Lactuca virosa. Next base: position 268,953,624 of record NC_136434.1, read on the forward strand.
CGAACTTGAGGTGATTCTAGGAGTATGATTATCACAAATGTTTAAGAGAAGGGATCTAACATGAGAAAAGAGTTATATAATCCTTGGATATGTTAACTTACCAAGAAATGATGATATTCTCTTGAAAATTCTCTTGATATACAAGCAAAACCTTGAGATTTTGGAGTGAGAAGGAGGAGAATGTCTGAGAGAGTTTGGAAGAAGTTTGAAGTGGTGTGTGTGTGTTCTCCTTGTGTTCTCGGCCGAAGAAGAAAAAGAGAGGGGGAGGAGAGAGGTGAAATGACTTGCATGGATGCATGTTGGTCCATGCATGGAGATATGGGGTGTAATAAGGAGGTGGCACCTCCAAAGTCAACCCTCCCCATTTACATTTTTTTTTGTTTTCTACTTAGGCCGAGAGAGAGAAGGAAGAGAAGAGATTTGGGCCTTAGTGTTTGAGTTCCATAATGTGAAGCCCAAATTGATGGTTTTCGGCCCATTGGGCCTTTGGAGTAGATCACGGCCCAATCTTGCATAAAAGAATGGATTTGTGTCCATTAAGGCTAATTGGATTTGTTATGGCCCAATAAGGCCCATTATAGGTAAACTAGTCGATTTTAGACTTATAAGGCCCAAAAAGGTTAAGTCTCATGAGAGTGGGTCCAATGAGAGCCCATTTAAGAGTTCTAAGCCCAAAATAGTCAAATTGGAAGTTTATTGGCCCATTAGGCCCAATAAGGAAATTCTAGGTCATATTGGACTTAAACCGGGATTTCTAGGGTTTCCAAACTTTTGTTGACTATTAGAGTGTTTGTATAGTGTGTTTGATGGAATTTTGTTGTCATTGAATAAGCATCATACATGCTTTCAAGTTTTAGTTACAATGTTATCCTTGTTAAATGTTTACAAAGCATTAGAATTCCTAGTTGTGACATCATCCCCTCGTTAGAGGGAATTTCGTCCCGAAATTCTTTTTGAAGCTAGATTTAAGAATGCGAGAATAGGTGAGGGTGCTTTCGATTCATCTGGTCTTCGCGTTCCCATGTGAATTCCGGTCCACATTTCGCGTTCCACCGAACTTTCACAATCGGAATGCGACTTTGCTTAGTACGCTTCACTTCCCTGTCCATGATTTCAAATGGTTCCTCGATGAACAGGAGATTCTCGTTGATTTCGATTTCTTCCAATGGAATGACGAGAGTTTCATCGGATAAGCACTTCTTCAAATTGGAAAAATGGAACACGGGGTGTACACTGCTGAGTTCAGCAGGTAGTTGCAGTCTATAAGCCACTCGACCGATTCAGGCAAGAATCTCGAATGGTCCAATGTACCGTGGGTTTAGTTTTCCTCGTTTCCCAAAACGAATCACCCCTTTCCAGGGAGAGACTTTTAATAACATCCGATCCCTGACTCGAAATTCCAAGGGCTTTCGCCGTTTATCAGCGTAGCTCTTCTGTCGGTCGCGTGATGCTTGAAGTCGAGCTTTGATTTGAACGATCTTCTCTGTCGTTTCGCGTATGATTTTTGGTCCTGTTAATGCATTGTGTGGTGTCTGTTCTCTTGCTAGCTGAGTGTCACCTACCTCAGCCCAACACAACGGTGATCTACATTTACGCCCATATAAGGCTTCAAAAGGAGCAACTTTGATGCTTGAGTGATAACTGTTGTTGTACGAAAACTCAACTAAAGGCAAGTGGGTATCCTACGACCTTCCAAAGTCTATCACGCATGCGCGAAGCATATCTTCAAGAGTTTGAATGGTTCGCTGACTTTGACCATCGGTTTGTGGGTGGTAGGCAGTGCTCATGTCGAGTTGTGTTCCCATAGCTTTCTGAAGTGATTGCCAAAAGCGTGAAGTGAATCTACTATCTCGATCTGAGATGATAGATATTGGTACTCCATGGAGTCTCATGATTTCCTTGATGTAGATTCTTGTCAATCGTTCCATCTTGTATAACTCATTTATTGGCAGGAAATGAGCGGATTTTGTCAACCTGTCGACTATTACCCATATGGTATCAAATCCATCTGTTGTCTTGGGTAATTTGGTCACAAAGTCCATAGTAATCCTTTCCCATTTCCACTCGGGTGTTACCGGTTGTTGTAATAGTCCCGAGGGCTTCTGATATTCTACATTCACTTTAGCACAAGTGAGGCACTTGCTAACGTAAGTGGCAATTTCTGCCTTCATGTTAGGCCACCAATACTGTTGCTTGATATCCATGCACATTTTATCTGAACCCGGATGGATGAAGTATCGTGTCTTATGGGCTTCATTCATCACTACCTCTCTGAATCCCCCAAGTTTAGGGATCCAAATTCGGTTCATGAAATAATATGCTCCGTCCTCTTTGACTTCGAAGTTCTTTTCCATTCCACGTAACGCTTCGCTTGTTCTGTTTTCTATCTTCATGGCATCGAACTGGACTGCTTTGATCTGTGAGGACAGATGGGATTGAATGGTTATTGAAAGAGTCTTCACACGACGATTTGAGTATTCTTTCCGACTCAAGGCATCAGCTACCATGTTAGCCTTGCCTGGGTGGTACTTGATTTCGCACTCATAATCGTTTAGTAGCTCAACCCATCTTCGTTGCCTCATGTTTAACTCTTTTTGATTTAGAATGTGTTGGAGACTCTTGTGGTCGGTAAAAATGGTGCACTTTGTACCGTAAAGGTAGTGCCTCCATATCTTCAAGGCGAAGACCACAGCTCCTAATTCGAGATCATGGGTGGTATAATTCACCTCATGTGTCTTTAGTTGTCGGGATGCATAAGTTATCATCTTTCCACGCTGCATGAGTACACAGCCTAAACCTGGATTTGAAGCATCGCAGTAAACTACGAAGTCTTCTGTTCCCTCTGGTAATGATAGTACTGGTGCACTACAGAGAGCTCGCTTCAGAGTTCGGAAGGCAACCTCCTGATTTTCTGTCCATTCAAATGGCACGCCCATTTGTGTAAGCATGGTAAGTGGCTTGGCTGTTTTGGAGAAGTTTTGAATGAATCTCCTGTAATAGCCTGTGAGACCTAAAAATTGACGAATTTCAGTGGGTGTCGTTGGGACTGCCCATCCTTCAATGGCTTTGATCTTAGAAAGGTCTACATGTATCCCTTCTTGACTGACAACATGACCTAAAAAGTTTACGCTACGGAGCCAGAACTCACACTTAGAGAGTTTTACGTATAACCTTTCGGTTCGTAGGGTTTCCAAGATTTGCCGGAGATATCGGCTATGCTCCTCTTCGCTTCGAGAATAGACTAGGATATCGTCGATGAAAACAATGACAAAATTGTCGAGGAATGGTCGGCAGATTCGATTCATTAGGTCCATGAATGCGGAAGAGGCATTAGTTAGACCGAAGGGCATTACAACAAATTCATAATGTCCATAGCGAGTTCGGAAAGCGGTTTTGGGGATATCCTCTTCCCGGACCTTGAGTTGGAGGTATCCGGATCGCAGATCTATCTTAGAGAAGTAACTTGCTCCTTGAAGCTGGTCGAATAGATCGTCGATTCGCGGAAGTGGGTAGCGATTTTTGATAGTGAGCTTATTTAGTTCTCTGTAATCAATACACATCCTGAAGGATCCGTACTTTTTCTTAACAAAGAGGACCAGAGCTCCCCAGGGTGAGAAGCTAGGTCGGATGAATGCTTTGCTCAAGAGTTCGCTAAGTTGGCTTGACAGCTCTTGCATCTCCGCAGGAGCCAACCTATAGGGTGATTTGGCAATGGGCGTAGCTCCCGATACAAGGTCAATTCGGAACTCGACTTGTCTTTCTGAGGGTATCCCCAGAAGATCTTCAGGAAAGACGTCCGGGAAATCGCAAGCCACTAGGATGTCTCGAATATTGACCTCTTCCTTGGACTTATCCACTATGTGAGCCAGAAATGCCAAGTCCTTCTTTTGTAGATATTTCTGTGCCTTAATGCACGAGATAAGACGAAGGTTCGTACTGGGTTTGTCCCCAAATATAATTAGGGTTTGGTGGTTAGGGAGATGAAGGCGAACGGCCTTCTCGCAACATATAATTTCGGCATGATGGGGGCTCAACCAGTCCATGCTGATAATCACATCAAAACTCCTAATAGTTACAAGCATCAAGTTTATTTGAAAGGCGTGATGATTTAAGGTTAGGGTACATCCTACGTAGATTTCCCCAGTTGATTCTGTTTTCCATTTAGCCATTTCCACCGTAAAGGTTTCATTAAGCTTTTGGGGTTGTTGTTTTAGTAAGTGTTTGAATTTATTACTCGCAAAGCTTCGCTCTGCCCCGGTATCAAACATGATGCATGCATATGAATGGTTAAGGAGAAACATACCAGTCACAACAACGGGATCCTGAACCGCTTCTCCTTGAGCCATGGTCAACACTCTCCCTGCTCCTCCATTCCCTTGGTTGTTGACATTGGGGTAGTTTCGACGGAAATGCCCAATCTTTCCACATCCATAGCAGGTGTGGCTTGCCCCAGTGTTTTTGCCGCTGTTGTTGGTGTTGTTGTTGTTGTAGTTGCGGTTGTTGTTGTTGTTGTTGTTGTTTCCCTGCTGCTGGTTCTGGGGAGGATAGGTCCTGTAGTATTTTTCTGTGTGACCCTTTCGATTGCAACTGGTACAATGCATCTCCCTCCATTCGCCATTGTGATGGAGATTGCACTTGTTGCACTTTGGGAGATTCCCAGAATACTGCTTAGGGGCACTTGGAGTGGATGAGACTGGAGCATGTGGTGTGGAGGGAACTTGGGTGGTTGCACTGTTTGTTGTTTCTTTGACGACTCTGAGCCTTGTCGTCCCTTCCTCTTGTTATTCCTCCCTGCATTCTCCTTCTTGTTTTCAGTTTCTCCTGACTTCAGAAGTAATCATGCCAGGGCACAACAGAGACAGTTCGCTAAACCTTGTTATGTAGGCATCGATGTCGGAGTTTCGGACAGTGAGATTCCATAGCTCTTGCTCCATTTTCTGAATTTCGCCACGCGGGAAGTATTCAGCCATTAGCATTTCCTTTAGTTCCGTCCATGGAATGGCATTAGCCACGGGAAGAGTTATAGCCTCCACATGTCCATTCCACCAGGTCAGAGCTTGATCAACAAATGTACATGCTGCAAACTTCACCTTTACTTCCTCCGGGCATCCGCATATTTCGAACACTGATTCCACCTTTTCAATCCATCTTTTCTGGGTTATCACTCCCCCTGTCCCATTAAATGTTCGTGGCTTAGCGTTGGTGAAGTCTTTGTAAGAGCATGTCTTGGTAGGTCCTTGATTTATTCCGTTGTTGGAACTTCCAGCCCCCTGCCCGTTTCCTCCGCCATTGTTCCCTTGGTGGATTCGCGCCATGGCTGCTGTGACTGCAGCAGATACAGCTGCTTGAAACGCAGATGTGTCGATTTCCGATGGTGTCGGTGGTTGGTTATTTCCGCGGTTTGGTCTTTGCGGCATCTTGTTGTTATGAAACAGAAAGATGTTGAGTATGTATTGTTTTTAAGTTGGGAATTTCGTGAATCGATTTGCGCATCTAAGTGTTTCCATAAATTTACACTAAGCGATAAGAATATAAAACACATAACAAATAACAACATCACGAATAAACACATAATATTTTCTACTAATATTATCCGTACTTTGATACATGAAAATTTGCTCGAAAGAGCATGCATAAAGGTACAAAGTTCGACAGCATAACGACTCTATGAGTAGTGTAATCACTTAAACATGGAGTCGGTAGTACATAATATAGCGCGTACAAGAGAAACTTAACACTAGTAGAGGGGTCTACTGGTCCGTAGTGCTCTGAGATGCGTCGGGTGGTGGGGCTGATGACGTGGGTGCGCCCTGAAGACGTGCCACCTGCCGTTCTGTGGCTCGTAGTCGATCCTCCCAAATTGCTTGTCGTACCTGAAAGTTATGGATTACTTCTTGAGTTTCTCGTTCCGATCTTGCCACTGCAGCTCGCATCTGATTCAGTTGCTCGGCCGTGTCCTGGGCTAGGTCGCCCGTGTTCCGTAACTGCCTTACCATGACAGGAAGTGCCCGATCGGCTGGCCCTCCGTCTCTCAGATCATAAAATTCCCTGGCTATCCCATATGGGGGTCGCTGCCCCTGCTGCCTGCTCCATCTCCAAATATCCTCGCCCCATGGAGGCGTAGGGCCATTTGGGCCCATCCGATGAGCGGACACCCTAATCGGGTAAGGTGGGTTGATGACTTCGGACTCCGCGTCCGAATCGCTATCGCCGTCATCACCGGGTTCTTCCTCGGACTCCCCTTCGGGGTATTCTTCGGCCTCCAAGTCTACCACTGGCTCAGCAGGTCCACCCTCGACTTCCGCTTCAGACTCCTCCTCGGGGTCTTCTTCAGGTTCCTCTTCCAGCCATCCGTTATTTCCCTGGTTAGGGAAATACGGATCCCCAGGATGATGGAAGACGGCGAAACAAAAAGATACGTGATTAGTAGGGCCTCGTAGTCCTCTTCTCTTCGTCTGTTAGGCTTACCTTCTATTCAAGTAAACAAAAATCAAGTCGTTAATCAAGGTTATTCGAATTCATTTGGATTAAGTGAGTAATAACGGGCGACACCAATAAGTGTCGGTCGTAGTGTGTAGTTATAATCAAAGTCTCCTGGAGGGAGAGCGAGAGTTTGTGTATAGATCTATACGGGGGTGACTCCCCCACACCTAAGCTGTTCGCTACAGTGAGACTCGGCCAGTCTGGGTGACAAAATCTTAAGATCAATTCCGGCGTTCGCTAGAATGCCAAGACAGACGAAATAGTCATTATCATGCATGGTTATAACGACTCACATACAGATCTAATACCATCTAAGTAATCATAGGAAATCATATTCATTCGTTGTGACGATACAATAATACAAAACGATCAGACTATTTTATCGGAAAACATCGGGTTTTCCGGGGAAACAACATTATCCACTTGTACTTTCAATAACTATAATGCAAGAATTTATCATGGGGAAACATATCATTTTTACACGTTTTGAAATCATTCACGCATATACTTATGGATCATCACACCTTTTGTATAAACAATTGTCGTTTCAGAAAATATCGGATTTTCTGGGTTTTACAAACAATACAAAGCATTTTCATATCAAACCTGCTTATGAACTCACCAACATTATATATGTTGACCGTTTTCAAAATAACTTGTATTCTCAGGTAACAGATAAGCTGAAGAACAATACCAAGTGTGTTAGGATGTTATGTTTTGAAAACTCTCAAACAATTTATGCTATGGATATGTAATATTTAGACAATGTACTGGATGTGAACAAGGTCAGTTGTAATGTATTAATGCATGGTGATGTTTATGTTATGTTTCATGTATATTCATTGTGATGATATTTCAATTTAAGTCACGCGAGCCCTCGGACGTTTCCGCCGTCTGGTTCGGGGGTGTGTCAGGTTGGTATTAGAGTTCTGTTTATAGTGAACTGACATATCTAACCACACATTGATATGCAACTATAAACCCAGCAAGGGACTAAATAACTCTGAACAAAACAAATAAAATATACTAATAAACACCCTTACTTGTGCGACTTAGAAAAATGAACATAATAACAAATCAAAGAAGATGATTGGGAGAACCTGACATCCCGGTTAAGCCAGGACTGTTCACAGTTGTATTAGGGATGAATATAGCCTGATCAACTACATTTCTTCGTAATACAACTATCACATGCCTTGGGACGATCGCGATGGTCAGTTAACCTAAGGCGTACCCTATTGTTAAACAAGAAGAATGCATCAACCCAACTTTATATATAAATAACAAATCTTAGGAGTAATAATAGTTTATTCATATACCTCCTTACGTGTTCCCCCTCACAGTCACCATGGAAGAGGAGCATCAAGGAATTCAGTTTCATCAGGTCTTAGTGGCCCACGGAATGATTGAGGGCGACCCTGAGGAAGGACAAGGGGGAGCACACGGCGTTGGGCCCGACGAGTACACGGACACAGACTACGAGTTTGATGGGACCGACGAAGACATGGAGGAAGAAAGAGGCACAGACGAAGCCTCCGTCACACCACCTACCAGCGAGACACAGCAGGACCACCCTGCCCCACCAGGAAATCCCGTGAGAGAGAATCGTTCTCCGGAGGCTGAGGCTGCCGCACTACGGAAACAACTATTCGCCATGGAAGCATGAGTGGTGCAGGCTGAACTAGAAAGAGATGAAGTCATTGGATAGATGACTGAGATGGCTCAGTTCTTGGCACAACACTTCGGTATATGATCTCGCTGCCACCGTTGGGCGCTTCCTAGTGTGTTAGGACCAGCTTTACCCTACTAGTGCTATGTTCTCTTATGTTTGCTATATTATGTACTACCGACTCCATGTTTAAGTGATTACACTACTCATAGAGTCGATATGCTTTCGAAATTTGTACCTTTATGTATGCTCTTTCGAGCAAATTTTCATGTATCAAAGTACGGATAATATTAGTAGAAAATATTATGTGTTTATTCGTGATGTTGTTATCTGTTATGTGTTTTATATTCTTATCGCTTAGTGTAAATTTATGGAAACACTTAGATGCGCAAATCGATTCACGAAATTCCCAACTTAAAAACAATACATACTCAACATCTTTCTGTTCCATAACAGCAAGATGCCGCAAAGACCAAACCGCGGAAATAACCAACCACCGACACCACCGGAAATCGACTCAGCTGCGTTTCTAACAGCCGTATCTGCTGCAGTCACAGTAGCCATGGCGCGAATCCACCAAGGGAACAATGACGGAGGAAACGGACAGGGGGTTGGAAGTTCCAACAACGGATTAAATCAAGGACCTACAAAGACATGCTCTTACAAAGACTTCACCAACGCTAAGCCACAAACCTTTAATGGGACAGGGGGGGGGGTGATAACCCTGAAAAGATGGATTGAAAAGGTGGAATCAGTGTTCGAAATATGCGGATGCCCGGAGGAAGTCAAGGTGAAGTTTGCAGCATATACATTTGTTGATCAAGCTCTCACCTGGTGGAATGGACATGTGGAGGCTATGACTCTTCCCGTGGCTAATGTCATGCCATGGACGGAACTAAAGGAAATGCTAATGGCTGAATACTGCCCGCGTGGCGAAATTCAGAAAATGGAGCAAGAGCTATGGAATCTCACTGTTCGAAACTCCGACATCGATGCCTACATAACGAGGTTTAGCGAACTGTCTCTGTTGTGCCCTGGCATGATTACTTTTGAAGGGAAGAAAATCGAAAGATTCATCTGGGTTTTAACCTCCCCAATTCAAGGAAACATGATTGCTGCGAATCCCGAAACTTTTGACAGTGCTAAGAGGTTGGCCAAGAGGTTATACGACCACAACACCAAGAAGGGCGAGAAGTCAGGAGAAACTGAAAACAAGAGGAAGGGACGACAAGGCTCAGAGTCGTCAAAGAAACAACAAACAGTGACAGTTAATGCTGCAACCACCCAAGTTCCCTCCACACCACATGCTCCAGTCTCATCCACTCCAAGTGCCCCTAAGCAGTATTCTGGGAATCTACCAAAGTGCAACAAGTGCAATATCCATCACAATGGCGAATGCAGGGAGATGCATTGTACCAGTTGCAATCGAAAGGGTCACACGGCAAAATACTGCAGGACCTATCCTCCCCAGAACCAGCAGCAGGGAAACAACAACAACAACTGCAACTACAACAACAACAACACCACCAACAGCGGCAACAACACTGGGGCAAGCCACACCTGCTATGGATGTGGAAAGACTGGTCATTTCTGTCGAAACTGCCCCAATGTCAACAACCAAGGAAATGGAGGAGCAGGGAGAGTACTGACCATGGGTCAAAGAGAAGCGGTTCAGGATCCCGCTGTTGTCACTGGTACGTTTCTCCTTAACCACTCATATGCATGCATCCTGTTTGATACCGGGGCAGAGCGAAGCTTTGTGAGTAATAAATTCAAACACTTACTAAAACAACAACCCCAAAAGCTTAATGAAACCTTTACGGTGGAAATGGCTAATGGGAAAATAGAATCAACTGGGGAAATCTATGTAGGATGTACCCTAACCTTAAATCATCACGCCTTTCAAATAAACTTGATGCCTGTAACTATTAGGAGTTTTGATGTGATTATCGACATGGACTGGTTGAGCCCCCATCATGCCGAAATTATGTGTTGCGAGAAGGCTATTCGCCTTCATCTCCCTAACCACGAAACCCTAATTATATATGAGGACAAACCCAGTACGAACCTTCGTCTTATCTCGTGCATTAAGGCACATAAATATCTACAAAAGAAGGACTTGGCGTTTCTGGCTCACATAGTGGATAAGTCCAAGGAAGAGGTCAATATTCGAGACATCCCAGTGGCTTGCGATTTCCCGGACGTCTTTACTGAAGATCTTCTGGGGATACCCCCAGAAAGACAAGTCGAGTTCCGAATTGACCTTGTGCCAGGAGCTACGCCCATTACCAAATCACCCTATAGGTTGGCTCCTGCGAGGATGCAAGAACTGTCAAGCCAACATAGCGAACTCTTGAGCAAACGATTCATCCGACCTAGCTTCTCACCCTGGGGAGCTCCGGTCCTCTTTGTTAAGAAATAGGATGGATCCTTTAGGATGTGTATTCATTACAGAGAACTGAATAAGCTCACTATCAAAAATCGCTACCCGCTTCCGCGAATTGACAATCTATTCGACCAGCTTCAAGGAGCAAGTCACTTCTCTAAGATAGATATGCGATCCGAATACCACCAACTCAAGGTCCGGGAAGAGGATATCCCCAAAACCGCTTTCTGAGCTCGCTATGGACATTATGAATTTGTTGTAATGCCCTTTAGTCTAACGAATGCCCCTGCCGCATTCATGGACCTAATGAATCGAATCTGCCGACCATTCCTCGACAATTTTGTCATTGTTTTCATCGACAATATCCTAATCTATTCTCGAAGCGAAGAGGAGCATAGCCGACATCTCCGACAAATCTTGGAAACCCTACGAACCGAAAGGTTATATGCAAAACTCTCTAAGTGTGAGTTCTGGCTCAGTAGCGTAAACTTTTTAGGTCATGTTCTCAGTCAAGAAGGGATACATGTGGACCCTTCTAAGATCAAAGCCGTTGAAGGATGGGCAGTCCCAACGACACCCACTGAAATTCGTCAATTTTTAGGTCTCGCAGGCTATTACAGGAGATTCATTCAAAACTTCTCCAAAATAGCCAAGCCACTTACCATGCTTACACAAAAGGGTGTGCCATTTGAATGGACAGAGAAGCAGGAGGTTGCCTTCCGAACTCTGAAGCGAGCTCTCTGTAGTGCACTAGTACTATCATTACCAGAGGGAACAGAGGACTTCGTAGTTTACTGCGATGCTTCAAATCAAGGTTTAGGCTGTGTACTCATGCAGCGTGGAAAGGTGATATCTTATGCATCCCGACAACTAAAGACAAATGAGGTGAATTATACCACCCATGATCTCGAATTAGGAGCTGTGGTCTTCGTCGTGAAGATATGGAGGCACTACCTTTATGGTACAAAGTGCACCATTTTCACCGACCACAAGAGTCTCCAACACATTCTAAATCAAAAAGAGTTAAACATGAGGCAGCGAAGATGGGTTGAGCTACTAAACGATTATGAGTGCGAAATCAAGTACCACCCAGGCAAGGCTAAGGTGGTAGCTAATGCCTTGAGTCGGAAAGAATACTCAAATCGTCGTGTGAAGACTCTTTCAATAACCATTCAATCCCATTTGTCCTCACAAATCAAAGCAATCCAGTTTGAAGCCATGAAGATAGAAAACAGAACAAGCGAAGCGTTACGTGGAATGGAAAAGAACTTCGAAGTCAAAGAGGACGGAGCATATTATTTCATGAACCGAATTTGGATCCCTAAACATGGGGGATTCAGAGAGGTAGTCATGAATGAAGCCCATAAGACACGATACTCCATCCATCCGGGTTCAGATAAAATGTACTTGGATATCAAGCAACAATATTGGTGGCCTAACATGAAGGCAGAAATTACCACTTACGTTAGCAAGTGCCTCACTTGTGCTAAAGTGAAGGTAGAATATCAGAAGCCATCGGGACTATTACAACAACCGGTAATACCCGAGTGGAAATGGGAAAGGATTACTATGGACTTTGTGACCAAATTACCCAAGACAACAGATGGATTGGATACTATATGGGTAATAGTCGATAGGTTTACAAAATCCGGTCATTTCCTGCCAAGAAAGGAGTCATACAAGATGGAACGATTGACAAGAATCTACATCAAGGAAATCGTGAGACTCCATGGAGTACCAATATCTATCATCTCAGATCGAGATAGTAGATTCACTTCACGCTTTTGGCAATCGCTTCAGAAAGCTATGGGAACACAACTCGACATGAGCACTGCCTACCACCCACAAACCGATGGTCAAAGTGAGCGAACCATTCAAACGTTTGAAGATATGCTCGCGCATGCGTGATTGACTTTGGAAGGTCGTGGGATACCCACTTGCCTTTAATTGAGTTTTCGTACAACAACAGTTATCACTCAAGCATCAAAGTTGCTCCTTTTGAAGCCTTATATGGGCGTAAATGTAGATCATCGTTGTGTTGGGCTGAGGTAGGTGACACTCAGATAGCAAGAGAACAGACACCAAGCAATGCATTAACAGGACCAGAAATCATGCGCGAAACGACAGAGAAGATAGTTCAAATCAAAGCTCGACTTCAAGCATCACGAGACCGACAGAAGAGCTACGCTGATAAACGACGAAAGCCCTTGGAATTTCGAGTCGGGGATCGGGTGTTATTAAAAGTCTCTCCCTGGAAAGGGGTGATTCGTTTTGGGAAACGGGGAAAACTAAACCCACGATACATTGGACCATTCGATATTCTTGACCGAATCGGTCCAGTGGCTTATAGACTGCAGCTACCTGCTGAACTCAGCAATGTACACCCCGTGTTCCATGTTTCCAATTTGAAGAAGTGCTTATTCGACGAAACTCTCGTCATCCCATTGGAAGAAATCGAAATCAACGAGAATCTCCTGTTCAACGAGGAACCAGTTGAAATCATGGACATGGAAGTGAAGCGTACTAAGCAAAGTCACATTCCGATTGTGAAAGTTCGGTGGAACGTGAAACGTGGACCGGAATTCACATGGGAACGCGAAGACCAGATGAAGAAAAAGTACCCTCACCTATTCTTGCATTCTCAAATCTAGCTTCAAAAAGAATTTCGGGACGAAATTCCCTCTAACGGGGGGATGATGTCACAACTAGGAATTCTAATGCTTTGTAAAGATTTAACAAGGATAACATTGTAACTAAAACTTGAAAGCATGTATGATGCTTATTCAATGACAACAAAATTCCATCAAACACTCTATACAAACACTCAAATAGTCAACAAAAGGTTGGAAACCCTAGAAATCTCGGTTTAAGTCCAATATGGACTAGGATTTCCTTATTGGGCCTAATGGGCCAATAAACTTCCAATTTGACTATTTTGGGCTTAGAACTCTTAAATGGGCTCTCATTGGACCCACTCTCATGAGACTTAACCTTTTTGGGCCTTATAAGTCTAAAATCGACTAGTTTACCTATAATGGGCCTTATTGGGCCATAACAAATCCAATTAGCCTTAATGGACACAAATCCATTCTTTTATGCAAGATTGGGCCGTGATCTACTCCAAAGGCCCAATGGGCCAAAAACCATCAATTTGGGCTTCACATTATGGAACTCAAACACTAAGGCCCAAATCTCTTCTCTTCCTTCTCTCTCTCTCTCGGCCCAAGTAGAAAACAAAAAAAAAAGGAAAAAAATTTAAATGGGTAGGGTTGACTTTGGTGGTGCCACCTCCTTATTACAACCCATATCTCCATGCATGGACCAACATTCATCCATGAAAGTCATTTCACCTCTCTCCTCCCCCTCTCGTTTTCTTTTCGGCTGAGAACAAAAGGGGAACACACACACACCACTTCAAACTTCTTCCAAACACTCTCAAGAATTCTCCTCCTTCTCACTCCAAAATCTCGAGGTTTTGCTTGTATATCAAGAGAATTTTCAAGAGAATATCATCATTTCTTGCTAAGTTATACATATCCAAGGATTATATAACTCTTTTCTCATGTTAGATCCCTTCTCTTAAATATTTGTGATAATCATACTCCTAGAATCACCTCAAGTTCGAGATCCACATCAGGGTGTTGCTAGGACCAATAATCTTCTTCATATCTTCTTCAAAACCGAAACAACTAAGAAAGGTGAGTTCATACCCCTCTATTTTCGGTTTTCATATGATTTATGGGGGAGAATACAAGTAAAATGTGTAGATCTATGTGTATTTGTATGTTATGTGTGATTTCTTGTGTTTATGTGGTGAATATGTGTTAAAAATGAAAGATATTCTGAGATCTATAGTTCAAGAAGGAAAAATACGTGATTTAGGATATATTTCACTTAACATGTCAAGATAAACTACCATACAAGGTTTATAATAAGCATACTACAACATAAAATTTGTTACTGGACTATTTTTGATAAATAAACAAAAGATGGGGAAAAAGATGTCCTTCACGGTTTTTACAAGGATCAAAAGGTCAAAACAGCTAAAATAAGAGTTTTTATAAATATTATGCTTTTTAAAGGACTAAAAATGTAAATTTTAGCCTAATGGGCTAAAATTTGGGCTTTTCGTCTATTTAGGCCCAAATATGCGGAAAATCAAATTTAAGGGGCTGAAATGGAACGTTTTTCTCAAAAAACAGGGGCTATAAACGTAAATGAACCTATTTCAGGGGTTAAAATGGCCTTATTTATAAAAAAAAGACTAAAAATGCAAAGATTTTAGATTTTGGGTTAAAATTGCAAAAATTGCGAAAAGTGTGGATTTAAATGCAAATCTTTTAACTAAGGGGCTGAAACTGTCCAAAATTAAATTTTGGGCTGAAAACATTATTTAAATGAGTGTTTAGGCCGAAAATGTCAAGAAACATAATCTAAGGACCTAAAATGTCACTTTTCATAAAAAGGGGTAAAAATTGTCATTTTTATAGAAAGAGGTGTCGCAATCGTTAAACTAAATGTTTTTTTTGGGCAAATAAAACTACTATAACTTTTGAGGGAATAAATATCAAGTTTATAACGCATAGTTTTAAAAATATACATATATATAATAAAAACTTCGTTATAAATCAAACGTTAAAATGTTTCGTTATTGCGAATAAATATTTAACATACCACGAATACCAACAATACGAACTTAAACTCGATAAAACACAAACGATTTGAAAGTTGGGCTCAATACCTTCTATACGTGTTATTGGGCCCTTGTGGCCCAATATCATGTTTATTTGGGCCCGATATATTCACACATGTTTATTGGGCCTCCTGTGACCCAATTACATGCCTAAGGGACCCTCAATGGCTTTTACATGCTATTGGGCCTCAGTGGCCCATTAGCATTGCTAGTAAGGTCCAAATAAATCATATGCGAAATGGGCTAACGCGTCATTCGTATACTCGACAGCCTTAAATAACATACGTGATTAGTAGGGCCTCGTAGTCCTCTTCTCTTCGTCTGTTAGACTTACCTTCTATTCAAGTAAACAAAAATCAGGTAGTTAATCAAGGTTATTCAAATTCATTTAGATTAAGTGAGTAATAACGGGCGACACCAATAAGTGTCGGTCGTGGTCTGTAGTTATAATCAAAGTCTCCTGGAGGGAGAGCGAGAGTTTGTGTATAGATCTATACGCGGGTGACTCCCCCACACCTAAGCTGTTCGCTACAGTTAGACTCAGCCAGTTTAGGGTGACAAAATCTTAAGATCAATTCCGGCGTTCGCTAGAATGCCAAGACAGACGAACTAGTCATTATCATGCATGGTTATAACGACTCACATAGAGATCCAATACCATCTAAGTAATCATGGGAAATCATATTCATTCGTTGTGACGATATAATAATACAAACGATCATACTATTTTATCGGAAAACATCGGGTTTTCCAGGGAAACAACATTATCCACTTGTGTGGCGTATCTAACCACATATTGATATGCAACTATAAACCCAACAAGGGACTAAATAGCTCTGATACCAACCTGTCACACCCCCAAACCAGACGGTGGAATCGTCCAAGGGCTCGCGTGACTTAAATTGAAATATCATCACAATGAATATACATGAAACATAACATAAACATCACCATGCATTAATACATTACAACTGACCTTGTTCACATCAAGTACATTGTCTAAATATTACATATCCATAGCATAAATTGTTTGAGAGTTTTCAAAACATAACATCCTAACACACTTGGTACTATTCTTCAACTTATCTATTAGCTGAGAATACAAGTTATTTTGAAAACGGTCAACATATATAATGTTGGTGAGTTCATAAGCAGGTTTGATATGAAAATGTTTTGTATTGTTTGTAAAACGCAGAAAATCCGATATTTTCTGAAACGACAATTGTTTATACAAAAGGTGTGATGATCCATAAGTATATGCGTGAATGATTTCAAAACGTGTAAAAATGATATGTTTCCCCATGATAAATTCTTGCATTATAGTTATTGAAAGCACAAGTGGATAATGTTGTTTCCCCGGAAAACCCGATGTTTTCCGATAAAATAGTATGATCGTTTTGTATTATTGTATCGTCACAACGAATGAATATGATTTCCCATGATTACTTAGATGGTATTGGATCTCTATGTGAGTCGTTATAACCATGCATGATAATGACTAGTTCGTCTGTCTTGGCATTCTAGTGAACGCCGGAATTGATCTTAAGATTTTGTCACCCTAGACTGGCCGAGTCTAACTGTAGCGAACAGCTTAGGTGTGGGGGAGTCACCCTCGTATAGATCTATACACAAACTCTCACTCTCCCTCCAGGAGACTTTGATTATAACTACAGACCACGACCGACATTTATTGATGTCGCCCGTTATTACTCACTTAATCCAAATGAATTTGAATAACCTTGATTAACTACCTGATTTTTGTTTACTTGAATAGAAGGTAATTCTAATAGACGAAGAGAAGAGGACTACGAGGCCCTACTAATCACGTATGTTATTTAAGGCTGTCGAGTATACGAAGGACGTGTTAGCCCATTTCACATATGATTTATTTGGATTAAGTGAGTAGTAACGGGCGACACCAATAAGGCCTTATTTATATGTGAAAGGATATCACACCTTTCGTTCAATGGACTAGGATTCTCTTATTGGGCCTAAGGGACCAATAAATCATCAATTCATCAATCTATAACATTTTGGGCCATTTGGGCCTAAAATGATTCATTCTACCTCTAATGGGCCTTATTGGGCCTTAACTAATCCAATTAACCCTAATAAGACATAAATCCATTCTTTTATGCCATTTTGGGCCGTGAATTTCCCCAAAGGCCCAATGGGTCGAAAAGTCATTATTGGGCCTCATAAATTCGAACCAAGACTAGAAATGGGCCAAGCTAATCTACCTCCCCACTCTTTAGCCCAATTCTCGGCCCATTATGCATTTAAACAAAAAAAAAAGGAAATTGGTTAACTAGCTTAATGCATGACACGTCATTGTTGTTTGGAGAATAACCAGGCCATTTCACATATATTCTCCCAATCAACTTCTTTGTAAGGACAATATCCATTAGTTTAACACAATATCCTATCATAACAGCAGACCACAACAGTAAATACCTCGGACGTTTCCGCCGTCTGGTTCGGGGGTGTGACAGGTTGGTATTTACTAATCAAATGGACCAAATATGGGCTGCTCTTATGTTGACCTTTTTAAATTAACTTGTATTCTCAGGAAACCGTTGAAGGAGGATGAACGAAACAAACTAATGGATATTGTGTTATATTTTGTTTCATCATAGTCTGACTATTTTGGCATGTAATATTCAAATACAATACTCGATGTAAACAATGAATGTTGTTATATTACATGTGTGATGATGATGATGTTATGTTTCAATTATATACTCTATAATGATACTACAATGTTGAAAGATGGTATTTACTAATTAAATGGCCATCCCTCCAGGAGACTTTGATTATAACTACAGACTACGACCGACACCCCCGAACCAGTCGGCGGAAACGTCCGAGGGCTCGCGTGACTTAAATTGAAATATCATCACAATGAATATACATGAAACATAACATAAACATCACCATGCATTAATACATTACAACTGACCTTGTTCACATTAAGTACATTGTCTAAATATTACATATCCATAGCATAAATTGTTTGAGAGTTTTCAAAACATAACATCCTAACACACTTGGTATTGTTCTTCAGCTTATCTGTTACCTGAGAATACAAGTTATTTTGAAAACGGTCAACATATATAATGTTCGTGAGTTCATAAGCAGGTTTGATATGAAAATGCTTTGTATTGTTTGTAAAACCTAGAAAATCCGATATTTTCTGAAACGACAATTTTTTATACAAAAGGTGTGATGATCCATAACTATATGCGTGAATGATTTCAAAACGTGTAAAAATGATATGTTTCCCCATGATAAATTCTTGCATTATAGTTATTGAAAGTACAAGTGGATAATGTTGTTTCCCCGGAAAACCCGATGTTTTCCGATAAAATAGTATGATCGTTTTGTATTATTGTATCGTCACAACGAATGAATATGATTTCCCATGATTACTTAGATGGTATTGGATCTCTATGTGAGTCGTTATAACCATGCATGATAATGACTAGTTCGTCTGTCTTGGCATTCTAGCGAACGCCGGAATTGATCTTAAGATTTTGTCACCCTAGACTGGCCGAGTCTAACTGTAGCGAACATCTTAGGTGTGGGGGAGTCACCCCCGTATAGATCTATACACAAACTCTCGCTCTCCCTCCAGGAGACTTTGATTATAACTATAGACCACGATCGACACTTATTGGTGTCGCCCGTTATTACTCACTTAATCCAAATGAATTTGAATAACCTTGATTAACTACCTGATTTTTGTTTACTTGAATTGAAGGTAAGTCTAACAGACGAAGAGAAGAGGACTACGAGGCCCTACTAATCACGCATGTTATTTAAGGCTGTCGAGTATACGAAGGACGCGTTAGCCCATTTCGCATATGATTTATTTGGAACTTACTAGCAATGTTAATGGGCCACTGAGGCCCAATAGCATGTAAAAGTCATTGAGGGTCCCTTAGGCATGTAATTGGGTCACAAGAGGCCCAATAAACATGTGTGAATATATCGGGCCCAAATAAACATGATATTGGGTCACAAGGGCCCAATAGCACGTATAGAAGGTATTTGAGCCCAACTTTCGAATCGTTTATGTTTTATCGAGTTTAAGTTCGTATTGTTGGTATTCGTGGTATGTTAAATGTTTATTCGCAATAACGAAACATTTTAACGTTTGATTTATAACGAAGTTTTTATTATATATATATATGTATATTTTTAAAACTATGCGTTATAAACTTGATATATTTACCCTCAAAAGTTATAGTAGTTTAATTTGCCCAAAAACATTTAGTTAAACATTTCAACACCTTTTTCTATAAAAATGACAATTTTTACCCCTTTTTACGAAAAGTGACGTTTTAGGTCCTTAGATTATGTTTCTTGACATTTTCGGCCCAAACACTCATTTAAATAATGTTTTAAGCCCAACATTTAATTTTTGGACAGTTTCAACCCCTTAGTTAAAAGATTTGCATTTAAATCCACACTTTTCGCAATTTTTGCAATTTTGACCCAAAATCCAAAATCTTTGCATTTTTAGTCCTTTTTGATAAATAAGGCCATTTTAACTCCTCAAATAGGTTCATTTACGTTTATAGCCCCTGTTTTTGAGAAAAACATTCCATTTCAGCCCCTTAAATTTGATTTTTCGCATATTTGGGCCTAAATAGCCGAAAAGCCCAAATTTTAGCCCATTAGGCTAAAATTTACATTTTTAGTCCTTTAAAAAGCATAATATTTATAAAAACTCTTATTTTAGTTGTTTTGACCTTTTGATCCTTGTAAAAACCGTGAAGGACATCTTTTTCCCCATCTTTGTTTATTTATCAAAAATAGTCCAATAACAAATTTTATGTTGTAGTATGCTTATTATAAACCTTGTATGGTAGTTTATCTTGACATGTTAAGTGAAATATATCCTAAATCACGTATTTTTCCTTCTTGAACTATAGATCTCGAAATATGTTTCATTTTTAACACATATTCACCACATAAACACAAGAAATCACACATAACATACAAATACACATAGATCTACACATTTTACTTGTATTCTCCCCCATAAATCATATGAAAACCGAAAATAGAGGGGTATAAACTCACCTTTCTTAGTTGTTTCGGTTTTGAAGAAGATATGAAGAAGATTTTTGGTCGTAGCAACACCTTGATGTGGATCTCGAACTTGAGGTGATTCTAGGAGTATGATTATTACAAATGTTTAAGAGAAGGGATCTAACATGAGAAAAGAGTTATATAATCCTTGGATATGTATAACTTACCAAGAAATAATGATATTCTCTTGAAAATTCTCTTGATATACAAGCAAAACCTCGAGATTTTGGAGTGAGAAGGAGGAGAATGCTTGAGAGAGTTTGGAAGAAGTTTGAAGTGGTGTGTGTGTGTGTGTGTTCTCCTTGTGTTCTCTGCCGAAGAAGAAAAAGAGAGGGGGAGGAGAGAGGTGAAATGACTTGCATGGATGCATGTTGGTCCATGCATGGAGATATGGGGTGTAATAAGGAGGTGGCATCTCCAAACTCAACCCTCCCCATTTACATTTTTTTTTCTACTTGGGCCGAGAGAGAGAAGGAAGAGAAGAGATTTGGGCCTTAGTGTTTGAGTACCATAATGTGAAGCCCAAATTGATGGTTTTCGGCCCATTGGGCCTTTGGAGTAGATCACGGCCCAATCTTGCATAAAAGAATGGATTTATGTCCATTAAGGCTAATTGGATTCTTTATGGCCCAAGAAGGCCCATTAAAGGTAAACTAGTCCATTTTAGACTTTGAGGCCCAAAAAGGTTAAGTCTCATGAGAGTGGGTCCAATGAGAGCCCATTTAAGAGTTCTAAGCCCAAAATCGTCAAATTGGAAGTTTATTGGCCCATTAGGCCCAATAAGGACATCCTAGTCTATATTGGACTTAAACCGGGATTTCTAGGGTTTCCAACCTTTTGTTGACTATTTGAGTGTTTGTATATAGTGTTTGATGGAATTTTGTTGTCATTGAATAAGCATCATACATGCTTTCAAGTTTTAGTTACAATGTTATCCTTGTTAAATGTTTACAAAGCATTAGAATTCCTAGTTGTGACATCATCCCCTCGTTAGAGGGAATTTCGTCCCGAAATTCTTTTTGAAGCTAGATTTGAGAATGCGAGAATAGGTGAGGGTACTTTCACTTTATCTGGTCTTCGCGTTCCCATGTGAATTCCGGTCCACGTGTCGCGTTCCACCGAACTTTCATAATCGGAATGCGACTTTGCTTAGTAGGCTTCACTTCCCTGTCCATGATTTCAACTGGTTCCTCGATGAACATGAGATTCTCATTGATTTCGATTTCTTCCAATGGAATGACGAGAGTTTCATCGGATAAGTACTTCTTCAAATTGGAAACATGGAACACGGGGTGTACACTGCTGAGCTCGGTAGGTAGATGCAATCTATAAGCCACTGGACCGATTCGGGAAAGAATCTCGAATGGTCCAATGTACCGTGGGTTTAGCTTTCCCCGTTTCCCAAAACGAATCACCCCTTTCCAGGGAGAGACTTTTAACAACACCCGATCCCCGACTCGAAATTTCAAGGGCTTTCGCCGTTTATCAGCGTAGCTCTTCGTTCGGTCTCGTGATGCTTGAAGTCGAGCTTTGATTTGAACTATCTTCTCTGTCATTTCACATATGATTTCTGGTCCTGTGAATACATTGCTTGGTG
Organism: Lactuca virosa; assembly: GCF_052849685.1. Classification (NCBI taxonomy): domain Eukaryota; kingdom Viridiplantae; phylum Streptophyta; class Magnoliopsida; order Asterales; family Asteraceae; genus Lactuca; species Lactuca virosa. The sequence continues at coordinate 268,975,549 of NC_136434.1, forward strand.
TCTGTTCTCTTGCTAGCTGAGTGTCACCTACCTCAGCCCAACACAACGGTCATCTACATTTACGCCCATATAGTGCTTCAAAAGGAGCAACTTTGATGCTTGAGTGATAACTGTTGTTGTATAAAAACTCAATTAAAGGCAAGTGGGTATCCCACGACCTTCCAAAGTCTATCACGCATGCACGAAGCATATCTTCAAACGTTTGAATGGTTCGCTGACTTTGACCATCGGTTTGTGGGTGGTAGGCAGTGCTCATGTCGAGTTGTGTTCCCATATCTTTCTGAAGCGATTGCCAAAAGCGTGAAGTGAATCTACTATCTCGATCTGAGATGATAGATATTGGTACTGCATGGAGTCTCACGATTTCCTTGATGTAGATTCGTGTCAATCGTTCTATCTTGTATGACTCCTTTATTGGCAGGAAATGAGCGGATTTTGTCAACCTGTCGACTATTACCCATATGGTATCCAATCCATCTGTTGTCTTGGGTAATTTGGTCACAAAGTCCATAGTAATCCTTTCCCATTTCCACTCGGGTATTACCGGTTGTTGTAATAGTCCCGAGGGCTTCTGATATTCTACCTTCACTTTAGCATAACGTAAGTGGCAATTTCTGCCTTCATGTTAGGCCACCAATACTGTTGCTTGATATCCAAGTACATTTTATCTGAACCCGGATGGATGGAGTATCGTGTCTTATGGGCTTCATTCATGACTACCTCTCTGAATCCCCCATGTTTAGGGATCCAAATTCGGTTCATGAAATAATATGCTCCGTCCTCTTTGACTTCGAAGTTCTTTTCCATTCCACGTAACGCTTTGCTTGTTCTGTTTTCTATCTTCATGGCATCGAACTGGACTGCTTTGATTTGTGAGGACAGATGGGATTGAATGGTTATTGAAAGAGTCTTCACACGACGATTTGTGTATTCTTTCCGACTCAAGGCATCAGCTACCACGTTAGCCTTGCCTGGGTGGTACTTGATTTCGTACTCATAATCGTTTAGTAGCTCAACCCATCTTCGCTGCCTCATGTTTAACTCTTTTTGATTTAGAATGTGTTGGAGACTCTTGTAGTCGGTGAAAATGGTGCACTTTGTACCATAAAGGTAGTGCCTCCATATCTTCAAGGCGAAGACCACAGCTCCTAATTCGAGATCATGGGTGGTATAATTCACCTCATGTGTCTTTAGTTGTCAGGATGCATAAGCTATCACCTTTCCACGCTGTATGAGTACACAGCCTAAACCCTGATTTGAAGCATCGCAGTAAACTACAAAGTCCTCTGTTCCCTCTGGTAATGATAGTACTGGTGCACTACAGAGAGCTCGCTTCAGAGTTCGGAAGGCAACCTCCTGCTTTTCTGTCCATTCAAATGGCACGCCCTTTTGTGTAAGCACGGTAAGTGGCTTGGCTGCTTTGGAGAAGTTTTGAATGAATCTCCTGTAATAGCCTGCGAGACCTAAAAATTAACGAATTTCAGTGGGTGTCGTTAGGACTAAACAACTCTGAACATAATAATTAAAATACATACCTATGTGTGCATTTTAGAGTAATAACACAAGAAGAACAGTAAAAGTCGTTGGAGGATTTGAACATCGCTATTAAACTCGGATAGTTATGTAGTCGTATTAGGGGTGAATGTAGCCTGATCAACTACATTCATTCAAAATACGAACAACATGTGTTCGGGAGTAATCGTGATGGACAATGAATCAAAAACTTACCACCTAATTTTCCAAAGGGCTTATAGAACCAAACCTAAAAAAAATTTAAATACTATAGGAGTATTTGGTGTGCTATTTGTTTCTAGTAATTATACCCCTTCGTGCAACACACTATAGATGTGCATCATTAGCCAGGAAACCCCTATCTCCCTAGTCAGGGAAAAATAGGGTGGCTCGACCCAGAGGAAGACCCAGAAGGAGACTCAGAGGAATAACCAGAGGAGGAACATGAAGTAGAACTTGCAGATGGACCCGCCGAGTCAGTAGTGAACTTCGAAGAGGAAGAGCTCGAGGGCAATGACGATCATGCCTCGGATGAAGAATCCAAGGTCATCAATCCTTCATACATGGCCAGAGTACCGGCTTATCGTATGGGCCCCGATGGCCCCATGCCGCATGGGCACACGATAATTAGAGATGGAGTCACCAGCAGGGGATACGACCACACTACGGTAGGAACCGAGCTCTCTTCGATCTTAGTCATAGAGGACCAGCTAACCGGGCCCTCCCAGTCATGGTCCGACGCACTCGAGACATTGGTAATCGAGCTTAGGACACCCACAATCAAATAGACCAAATGTGGGCTGCTATTGAGAGAACTGAGAGACAAAATGAGGAAGTGATTGGGACTCCTGAACGAGGCTGTTAGTTCGGGAGGCATGACTACGAGACACCGAGAGACAAGTAGCTCATCTTCAGGGTGCATCCACTTCATCAGAACCACCACCAGACACTTTCCGCCACGATTAGGATCCACTTTCCCCCCCCCCCCCCACTACCATTTGTTATGATTCTCTTTCGCGTGCTAAGATGGTATTTACTAATGAAGCAATAATGTGTTTTCCTTATTTCATGTTATTGCACGAATTCACTTATATGCACAACCGAAGCCCTGAAACCGCTAGATACTCAAGGATCTCGAAACCAAAATAATCTATGAACTCTAGGGATAGACTTAATATTCATACCAAATCCACGATTACCTACTACCATAAATAGATCATAGGGATGTAGATGGAAACAATTAGAATCATACGACAAGACGCGAAATTTATAGAGTACAACCAGGAATGACGATCACTACTTACGATCTGGCTCATCATCATGCAGCAGGAAAATGTCATCCCACAGAAATAACAAGCACACCCACGAGACACCGCTCCTGCAGATGGACTCTGCTACATTCCAAGCTACTGTAACACCAGCAGTAACCGCTTCCATGGCACAACTCAACGCAAACAACACCAATAGAGGTGGAAACAGTATCGACAACTACATCCAAAGGAACGAGCACGGAAACCAACAAGTGACAGCTTATCAAGGAACACTAAACCCCAAGCTTAAGAGCAGGAAGCGAAAGTTTGAAAGTAAGAGAAAGGGACAGCCAACTCAAGGGTTCTCAAAGAAGCAACATGTTGTTGCTGTTCATGCGACCATGACCCCTATTACACCAACATCAGCGAGACCATATTCTGGAAGCCTTCCAAAATGCAACCAGTGTAATTTCCATCATAAGGGAGCCTGCCGGGAGCTGCATTGTAAGAAATGCAACCGAAAGAATCACACCACCAGATACTGTAGAACTTATCCACGACAGAATCGTCAGCCAAACAAAAACAACAACAATCGCAACAACCTTAACAACAACACCAATGATGAGACCAGTCACACCTGCTATGGGTGTGGAGGAACCGGTCACTTCAGGCACAATTGCCCCAAGGCTAACAATCAAGGAGCAGAAAGATCATGAAGGGTACTGACCTTGGGTCAAGGCAAAGCAGTCCAAGACCCGACAGTTGTTACTGGTACGTTCCCACTTAACAACTCTTTTGCTTGCGTCTTACTCGATAGTGGAGCTGAGCGAAGCTTCGTTAATAACAAATTCGAGCACTTACTAAAACAACAACCCTAGAAGCTAAACGAAGCCTTCACGGTGGTGATGGATAATGGGAAAAACCGAATTAACCTAGAATATTTATGTAGGGTATACCTTAACACTAAACAACCATTCATTTCAAATAGATTTAATGTCAGTAAATATTAGGAGTTTTGATGTGATAATCGGCGTGGATGGGTTAAGCCCCCACCATGCTAATACTATGTGTCGCGAGAAGGCCATTTGCCTTCACCTTCCCAATCACGAAACTCTAATAATCTATGGTGATAAACCTGACGCCAATGCTCGTCCTATCTCGTGCATCAAGGCATAGAAGTGCCTACACCAGAAGAACTACGTTTTCCTCGCCCATGTCGTGGACAAGACCAAGGAAGAAGTAAGCATACAAGGTATTCCAATAGCATGCGATTTTCCGAATGTATTTCCCGAAGAGCTTCCGGGAATACCCCAGAGAGACAGGTCGAATTTCGAATCATACCGGGAACCACATCAATTGCCAATTCACCCTATAGGTTGACTCCTGCCGAAATTCAGAAGTTATTCAGTCAATTAAGAAATTTTTTGAGCAAAGGATCCATCGGACCAAGCTTCTCACCCTGGGAAGTTCCGGTCTTGTTCGTCAAGAAGACGGATCCTTCAGAATGTGCAACGATTTTAAGGAATTGAATAAGCTCACTATCAAAAACCGATACCCATTTCCTTGGATTGACAACCTATTTGACCAGCTTCAAGGAGCTAGTTGATTCTCCAAAATAGATCTAAGATCCGGTTACCATCAGCTCCGAGTCCGAGAAGAGAACATTTCAAAAAAAAACTACTTTCCGAACTCGATACGGCCATTTCAAATTCGTTGTGATACCCTTCGGTCTAACGAATGCCCCCAACGGTATTCATGGAGCCTACAAACTGAGTTGTCCCAACCGTTCCTATTCAGCCTTTCATTATTTTCATCAATAACATACTCGTCTGCTCACGAAGCAAGAAAAAAACTCTGTTAACACCTACGACCGGCCTTGAAAGCATCAAAGCCAGAGAATATCGCGAAGAAAGCGCTACATGGATGGATAAAACTCTCGAAGTCGAAGGACGAAGCTTATTGTTATAAGACTTGAGTTGGGCGTTATCTGCATGATCGTTGATAGGTTAACCCAATCTGCCCATTTCCTGCTAATACATAAATCAAACAAGACGGAAAGATTAGCTTGGATCTATATCAAGGAGATCATGAGACTCCAGGAAATATCTGTATCTACTATCTCGGATCGAGATAATGGGATTACTTCAAGACTTTGACAGTCACTTCAGAGGGCTATGGGAACATAGCTAGACATGAGCGTTGCTTACCACCCTCAAACCAATAGCCAAAGCGAATGGACCATTCAACCACTCAAAGTCATGCTCCGAGCCTGGGTGTTTGAATTCAGCAAGTCATGGGATACCCGATTGCCCTTGATTAAATTCTTGTATAATAACAGCTATCGCACGAGCATCAAGGATGCTCCTTTCGAGGCTCTTTATGGTCGAAAATGCATATCACTCGCCAGTACTCTCACGGGACCAGAAACCATTCGCGAAACGACAGAGAAGATAATCCAAATCAAAGCTCGACTTCAAGCATCGCGAGACCGACAAAAGAGCTATACTGACAAGCGGCGTAAGCCATTTAAATGTCAAGTCGGGGATCGCGTGTTATTAAAGGACTCTCCCTGGAAAGGAATGATTCGCTTTGGCAAAACAGGGAAAATTAAACCCGCGATACATTGGACCGTTCGAGATTCTTACCAGAATTGGTCCAGTAGCTTATAAGCTGCAGCTACATTCGGAGCTCAGCAACATGCACCCCGTGTTCCACGTCTCGAATCTGAAAAAGTGCTTATCAGATGAAACTCTTGTCATTCCTTTGGAAGAGATCGAGATAAACAAGAATCTTCGGTTCGTCGATGAACCGGTCGAAGTTATGGACAAGGAAGTGAAGCGTACTAAACCATGTCGCATTCCTATTGTGAAGATTCAATGGAACGCCAAGCGTCGACCGTAATTCACACAAGAAACGCGAAAACCAGATGAAGCAGAAGTACCCTCACTTATTCTCTTATTCATGATCCTACCTTTCAAAAGAATTTCGGGACGAAATTCCCTCTAACGGGGGGATGATGTCACAACTAGCATTTTCAGCTAGGAAATTCTATCTCACGTAAACATCATCTATTGTAAGACATGTCCTCTAAGTGTATATCATACTCTATGCTCAATTAAAATCATCCATTGGAAATCAAAACTCACTCAAGAGGTTCAAGACCTAATACAATACACCTCATGTGTTCAACTATGGGTTGAAAACCCTTGAATCCCGGTTCAAGTTCATTATGAACCAGGATTCTCTTATTAGGCCTAATGGACCAATAAACTTTCAACTTGATCATTTTGGGCCTAGGGACCCTAATTGGGCTCGAAATGGACCACACTCTTAAAACTTTATCATTTTGGGCCATGTGGGCCAAAAATAATCCATTTTATCTCTAATAGGTCTTGTTGGGCCATAAATGGTCTCATTTACATTAATGGGCCGTAAATATTTTTTTAGGTATTTAATGGGCCGTGAACCTTAATAAGGGCCCAATGGGCCGAAAATTTATCAATGGGCCTCATAATATTGCAATCAAGCACTTAAAGGCCCAAACCATTCCTCCTCCCTTCTTTCTCCCTCTCGGCCCAACAAAAAAAATGAATTATGGAGACATATTAAGACCATGACACCTGATTAATATCCTCCATGCAATTAAGCTTAATACACTTCATGTAATGACCCAATCCCATACTTCCATGCAAGGTTTTCCCTCTCTTTCTCTCTTCTTCTTAATTCTCGGCCAAAGAGTGTATCACCACTCTCATTTTCTTTCATTTCAATTCCACCAAAAAGCTCTCTAGAACATCAAGAATTCACTCACCATATCTCCAAATTTTCGAGTGTGTCTTGTGAAAGATGAAGAAGTCCTCATCAAAGCTCATCACTTTTGGTAAGTTCTTGTTTAACTTTATGGTTTAAATTCAATTTTACACCAAAAATATCTTCTTAACCCACATCATTTCATGATCTATGTTCTTAGAACATCATAGATCTTGAAAATCTACTCAAGAACACATCAAGGGCCGAGATCTTCTCATTTCCTCACCAAAAACCGAAAACTTCCAAGAAATGTGAGTTCATACCCCCTATTTTCGATTTTTACTTTGTTTTGGGGGAGAATACAAGTTGTGTTGTGTAGATCTATGTGTGTATGCATGAATATGTGTGTTTTTCATGATTTATTTGGTGGTTATGTGTTGTTTACTTCATAAATCTAAAAGTATGTTAAGAATATGAAGTTTATCACTTGGATCTACATGAAAACCTTGAGAAAAGTATGTGTTATCACATATAATACATGTAAACTAGTAGATCTGAGATTTATACACTTAAAATAGTAAAAATGAGTGTTGTCTTCCAAGATCTATAAACTAAACTCAAAAATCAGCCTTTCACAGGAAAGTTTTGGTCCAATCTCGAACTGTTTTGACCACCTAAATTATAATTTTTTTCAAAACTATTTTACATGCAAAAGGCTCATGTTTCTACCTTTAAAATGACTACTCTCACGTTTTCATACGATTTGTCTACAATTTTTGGCAAATTTTACAAAACTGTCTCTCAGATTTGAAATAATTTCGGACCAACCTGTGAAGGTGAGCAATTTCACACTTGTTAGAAGCCATTAAAAATTATGAGAAAAATCGTGAACAAAGCAGACAAAATTTCCAAACTTCCAGAATTTACGGATCCAAATTTCCACTTACGATGATTTTTCTACAAATTTTCCAACAACTAGGTCGGAAAAGCCCAAAACCAGAAAATTGTGTATTTTCACAAAAATGAAGCCAAAAATGATATTTTTGACAAAAAAATGGGTTTAAAATGTTATTTTTACCACAAACTAGTCATCAACACAAGTTTTGAACAAAATGGAGACTAAAGTGTTATTCTTACAAAGATTGGGCCTTAATTGTAAATTTTTGGCTTATTGGGCCAAGAACGTCATTTTTACAAAAAGTGGGCTTTTATGCTATTTTAGTGAATACTTGAACCAAAACCAACGATAAACTAACAAACGGATTAATCTGATCATTTTCTAGGTTATTGGGCCTTAGTGGCCCATTTTTATGTGTGATAGGTCCTGTATACTATTTATATGTTTATTGGGCCTCATTGACCCATTAACATGTGCGACGGACCTTGGATACTATTTGTGTGCTCTTTGGGCCTGTAAATACCTTACATGTGAAATGGGCCTTAGTTGTCCTTTCACATATATTTCGGCCCCAAACCGTTGAAGCAGGATGAACGAAACAAACTAATGGATATTGTGTTAAGCCAGGACTGTTCACTTCCCTGTCCCATGGCATGTGATAGTTGTATTACGAAGAAATGTAGTTAATCAGGCTACATTCATCCCTAATACAACTGTGAACAGTCCTTGCTTAACACAATATCCATTAGTTTGTTTCGTTTATCCTGCTTCAATGGTTTCCTGAGAATACAAGTTAATTTAAAAAGGTCAACATAACAGCAGCCCACATTTGGTCCATTTGATTGTGGGTGTCCTGATCATAACAGCAGCCCACATTAGTTTGTTTCGCGTCATAACATCAGCCCACATTTGGTCCATTTGATTAGTAAATACCAACCTGTCACACCCCCGAACCAGACGTTGGAAACGTCCGAGGGCTCGCGTGACTTAATGAAGGGTCCAGTTAATGGTTTGGTCTAGGCTTTCATTGTAATAGTTCAGTATGAGTCTTTAATGCATTTTGTGGGTTGTTTAGCTGTTTACGGTCGGTGAGTGAGTTTACGGCCGTAAACACGTTTACGGCCGTAAACCCAGTTTGCGGCCCAGTCAAGTATATATAGTGGAGGTGTAGGTCTTTGTCTAGTTGTTGATACCAGAGAGTTTACGGTGTACTGTGTCGAGTTGTACCAGACGTTTTTATGCTATAAACGTGTGCAAGCTTGATCTCTTTTCTTCTTCTACTTCTATTTGTGATTGTTTGTTGCTTGATCATTGGTAAAGATCCTTTTCAGGACCTTACAATTGGTATCAGAGCAAAAACTGGTGTCAAAGCTTCATTCAATCGAGTTTTCGGCTGTTTAGACTGACATTCCTTATTGTTCGAGATTGGTTTTAGTGTTTTCGTGGTTAAAGGGACTGAATGTACACCAAAAACGCATTTTTGAAGATCTTCTGGGAGTTTACTGCCGACCGTAAACTCAGTTTACGGCTGTAAACTCAAGAACCTTAAGCAATTGTAAACTGTGAATCTTCATTAACCGTAAACTAAGCTTCAATAACCGTAAACGCTTAAACCGTAAACGTTCAAACCGTAATCATCCAAACCGTAAACCCAGTTTACGGTCGTAAACACTTCAACCGTAAACCAAGTTTACGGTCGTAAACTCATTAACCGTAAACGCAGTTTACGGTAGTTATCTCATCATCATCAACCGTAAACTCTTTTGTGACTTTAATTTGCTTTAATTTCAAATGGAATCTTAAAGTCAAACTCATTTTCACTAACTTGATACTGTCATGGGGACAACTACGCGCATTCCAAGATTAATGTCTGCAGATGGTTTTCATGAGTGGAAATACGGGATTGAAAAATACATTAAAATGAAGGACTTTAAAGTTTGGAGAAGCATTCTTAGAGGCCCTGTTACAATCACTATGACAGTTGGAGGACAAGTGATTGATAAAGCTGTTGAGAATTACACAGATGAAGAGTTTGAGAAAGTTGAAGAGCAAGAAAGGGCTTTAGCCACTCTAACCATGGCATTATCTCCTGATATTGCTCAAGGTTTCCGAGAGTATACTTCAGCTAAAGATTTGTGGGAAGCCCTAATTGAGGTATATGAAGGAAATGAAGATATGAAGGAGAGTCGCCAGGACATGTTGCGACAAAAGTTCAATATGTTCAATTACATTCCTAGAGAGACTCTTGAGGCACAGCTGCAGCGGTTCACAACTCTCGCCACTGACATGAATATATCTGGGATTTTCTTGACCAAGTCGGAGATTAACAAGAAGCTTCTGAATGCTCTTCCTAGGTCATGGGACATGAATGTTGCTGTGATTAAGAAGACCAAGGATCTGAATCGCCTCACTCTTGCTGAAATCATGGCGATCATCAAAGCTTGTGATATTGATGACAAACAGAGAGAGATTAACCATGTGAACTCGTACTCAACTGCAAATCTTGGAATCTCATCCAACAATGCTCTCTCATCAATCATGTCTTCCTCAGGTCAAGCTTTTGCTACTCAACAATCTCAGATTCAGACCTTCGCTGCTGCATCATCCATTCCTCATTCTCAAAGCCAGCCATTTGTCACTCCACAAGCTGTTCCCCCTCTAAATATGCCAGTTGTAGCCTCTTCCTCAAACACGAAAGACACTGATGAAAATATGGCTCTAGCCACTGGGCTTGTTAACTGCTACAATGCATTTGTAGCTGGAGAGCTTCCACCTCAGCTGTCATTTGCTGTCCTGGATCAGATTTATCCAGATGACTTGGAAGAGATGGACATTACATGGCAGATTGCTATGGCTGTTTTCAAGGCCAAGCAGTTTGCTAAGAAGACAGGGAAGAACAACTGGGGCATGAATGCAGACAAGAAGGTGGGATTCAACAAGGGCATGCTGCGATGTTTCAACTGTCACGAGCCGGGTCACTTTTCTCGTGAGTGTCCAAAACCAGATTGTAGGACGAACAACAACAAGACAATGGTTGCAGTGGGAAACAACCGTGCAGGTGCTGCGGTTAATGGTGAGACTGCTATGGTCGCTCAGTCCTTTGTCTGGGAGGACCAGATTCAGGCTTTGAATATTTCAGGGCCAGAAAACGCTCACCTAGCTCAAATTGATGATGATCCCCTGAAGAATGATGCAGCTGATCCTGAAGCAGAAATGACGGAGCTGTAGTTTGCTATGATGGTGTCTTCTACTTCCGAGCCCAGGAAGAATGAGGTAAATCTACCTTCTTGCTCTCAGGCATGTAATGAATATGTTAAACTTCTTCATGATGAAATTCAATTATTACGTAGAGAAGTAGAGGACCTTAGATATGAGGGCTATCAGCGTAGGAAAGGACAAAAACCCCTTAAGGCCCAGTTAGAGACAAAAATAAAAGATTTTAAAAGAATTCAGACAGAATACAGTGAAAAATGTGAGCTTTATGATTATGTTAAGAGACAAAATGATGAGTTAATTACCGAGCTTGATACATTAAAAAGACAATTTGAAACTGCAAATTTTGATTTTAGAAAATTTGATGGATCAAGCGAGGTAGTTACCAACATGATTGATCACTGCATGCAGTTCAAACGAAACCAACAAAAGGGTTTAGGATATGATAGTGTACCTCCTCCTTATAATCATACATATCAGTATCAACCCCTATCCAAGGATGAGATTTCCAACGAACCATTTATGGTTTATGGCAAGCCATCTGGTTTCGTTTTAGGAGGATTTATTAATGTTAAAAGTACTAACATTTCTACTTCCCCTGCATATCAACCCTTAGATCAGGCAAAGCGTGAAGCTGGAGAATCTGTTTCTGTTTCTGTTTCTGATTCTTATATTTTTGTTTCAAATGAAAAAGTTTTTGTTTCTGATGTTAAAACTGAGAATATTTCGTGTGATGTTTCCACATCTGCTACGGTTGAACTTAATTTCTTTGATATGTTTGATGAACTGTTTGGTAATTCTGATGCTTGTGATTCTAATGAAAACCCATCAATTTCACAAGTCACACCATCTGAGGCACCCTCACTTATCTCACAACCTATTTCTCATGCATGTTCTTCTGAGAAGAGTAAGAGTGTCTGTCAAGAAAATAAATCTGAAAAATGCAGTACAAGTTCAAATAATAAACATATTTGTTTTAATTGTGGTGTTGGTGGTCATATGGCTAGGAATTGTCAAAATAGGATCTTTGTGAATTATATGTCACCAAGAGGAGAGAACGAATCTCGAGGAAGGTCTTTAATTAGAAAATCCTCAAGAACTCGTTCTCGGAATGATGATTGGAAAGATGATCGAAGCAGAAAAAGGGCTGTTTTTCAAAAGAATAAAAAGGTTTTTAATAACAAAGCTCCAAATAGTTTGCCGAAACCGAACAAGGCTCCGCCAAGATCGATTTCGTCAAAAAGCAATTCTGGATCTTCAACTACTTCTAGTAGAACATCCAGAAGCTCAGTGCAAACTAATAAGAAACCTATTTCAAAACCACCTAAGAATGTTATCAAACCTAAATATCATTGGATGCCCAAATCAATTTCCAATCCATCATCATCATCCTCTGAAGTGATTAGAAATGAGGGTCCTAATTTGAAAACATTAAAGGATAAATCAGAGAAAGCGAAAAGGAAACCCAGGACAGTAATGACCTGGGTTCCCAAATCTAAATGATCCCGCTCATTTTGCTGGGATAGTTGCGGAGGAATGTCGTTCGTTCTTGGTACGTCGACAACGGCTGCTCCCGACATATGACAGGAGACATCTCCCAATTGAGTGACATTCAATCTTTTAATGGGGGGTATGTTTCCTTCGCGGGCGGAGATGGTGGCAAGATCACTCAGAGAGGAACCGTTACAAATGGAGTGCTAAGCTTTGAAAATGTCAACTTTGCTCCCGAGTTAAAGCATAGCTTGTTGAGTGTTTCCCAAATTTGCGACACTGGCTATTCTACCCATTTTACCGATAAAGAATGCATGATTCTCAAGCCAGGCATTGTCATCCCGGAAGAGTGGATTCTCGTCAAATCTAAGCGGGATGGGAATGCTTACATTATTGACATGAACAGTAACATACCTGAACAAGTCACTTGCCTATTTTCAAAAGTGTTCGAACAAAATGCAATGCTGTAGCACCGACGACTCGGTCATGCTAACGCGAAAAACCTGAATCGCCTTGCTAAGAATGAGATGGTCCAAGGCTTACCTGTCAGAGACTTTATTACATTTGAGAAGTGTGTGTCCTGTGCCCAAGGAAAACATCATAGAAAACCACACCTGCAAATCAAGTTAAATCAATCAGTCAGGTGCTCCAATTATTGCATATGGACTTATTTGGTCCGGTCAACGTCCTGAGCATCAACCAAAGTTCGTACTGTCTAGTTGTGATCGATGATTTCTCTCGTTTTACGTGGGTCTTCTTCTTATCAAACAAAGCTGGGGTTGCTGATTTGATTAAGAAGTTCATTGTGATAATTGAGAATCAAACCAACAACCAGGTGAAGGCACTTCGTACTGACAATGGAACTGAGTTCAAGAATGCGGTTCTTGACCATTTTTGCGCATAAAAGGGGATCGTGCGTCAATACAGCTCTGATCACACACCTCTACAAAACGGTGTTGCTGAAAGGAGAAATAGAACTTTAAAAGACGCTGCAAGGACAATGCTTTGTGATTCAAAATTACCTGTTTTCTTTTGGGCCGAGGCGATTAACACTGCTTGCTACGTGCATAATCATGTTCTAATCAACAAAGCACAGATGAAGACACCGTACGAGATTCTCTATGGACACAAGCCTTCAGTCAGCCATTTCCGTGTATTTGGCTGCCCTTGCATCCTTCTTCACTTGGAATCCAACCCTAAATTCAATGCCAAAGCCGATGATTGTTATTTCATAGGATATGCTGCGCGTACCGCGTATAGGGTTTACAACAAGAAGACTAAGCAGATTGTCGAATCCTATGACGTGCGCTGGTTGGAGGAGAATGAAACAGACTCTCGAGTGGGTCCTGACTGGTTATTTGACTACACATCGCTTTTCAAATCCTTAAATGTGTCTTCAGATGGCTCAAATGGATCCTCTTCTGGTTCGAAGATTGTTTCTGAAGACGAAGACGAAGAAGTTGTTTACAGACCTCCAACGGTTGAGGGGGGGTCCTCTGCTCCATCTGAGGGGGAGTCCTCTACTCCACCTGAGGGGGAGTCATCTGATCGACTTTATAGTCCAGAGTCTAAAGTTCAAAAATGGAACTCCTGATGCTGATGCTACACCTCTTACCCCTGTTGAAAGAGAGTTCATGTCTAGAGATGCTTCCGCTGTCACTCCAACTTTTATGGAACTACTCTTTCCTGAAGAAATTGCTAATGAGTTTGTAGCAAATTCATCTAATGTGGATCAATCAGCAAATGATGGAGGTTTCAACATCCACACTTTTCCTGTTTCACTCAATGACATCAGCCAAGACATACCTTCAAGAATTCAACGCGATCATCCGATCGATAACGTCATTGGCCAGCTGGGTGATGGAGTTAAAACCAGAAGTCAGAGTGGAGATGTCAATGCATGTCTCTATTCTTGCTTTATATCTCAAATAGAGCCCAAAAACGTTGAAATGGCTTTGAATGAGCCCAGCTGGGTAAATGCGATGCATGAAGAGCTGAATCAGTTTGAAAAGCTCGGGGTTTGGAAATTGGTTGAGTTACCAAAGGGCAAAAGGTCTCTTGACACACGTTGGGTCTATTGGAACAAGCAGGATGATTCTGGTGTAATAGTGCGCAATAAAGCAAGGTTGGTGGTTCGCGGGTTTCGACAAGTTGAGGGTCTTGATTATACTGAGGTTTATGCTCCCGTGGCTCGCTTGGAGGCTATTCGTATCTTCCTTGCATATGCTTCCTACATGAAATTCACAGTTTACCAAATGGATGTCAAGACTGCCTTCTTGTATGGCAAAGTGAAGGAAGAAATCTACGTTGATCAACCCCCTGGGTTTGTTAACTCAAAGTTTCCTAATCATGTCTACAAGTTGGACAAGGCGTTGTATGGGTTACATCAAGCTCCTCGAGCATGGTATGCGACTCTAACAAAGCACTTGCTCGAGCATGAATACTCTCGCGACACTATTGATAAAACTTTATTCATCAAGCATGTTGGTAATGATCAGATTCTAATCCAGATCTACGTTGACGACATTATCTTCGGGTCTACCAGTCCACAGCTATGCAAAGAGTTTGAAGGCGTGATGAAAAAGGGGTTTGAGATGAGTTCACTGGGTGAAATGACCATGTTTCTGGGGCTTCAGGTCAAACAAAATTCAATCGGAATCATGTTACATCAAGCAAAGTATGTGGAGGATATTCTTGAGAAGTTCGGGTTTCAAGACGCAAAACCTGCATCGACATCAATGGCTGAAAGACCCCTGCTGAATCCAGATATTGATGGCGAATCCGTAGATCAGACACACTACAGATCGATGATCGGTTCGTTGATGTATCTTACTGCAAGTCGTCCTGACATCGTGTTTGCAGTTTGTCAATGCGCTCGCTATCAGGCTAATACTAAACTTTCACATCTTATTGCTGTCAAAAGGATTTTTCGGTATATCAAAGGCAGCCCAAAATTGGGTCTTTGGTATCCGAAGAATTCTGAATTTGATTTATATGCTTTTGTTGACAGTAATTATGGAGGCTGTGAGCTTGACATGAAATCTTCATCAGGAGGGTGCCAATTCCTTGGAGATAGGCTGGTGTCGTGGCAGTGCAAGAAACAACATACCGTCTCCACCTCAACGGCAGAAGCGGAATACGTTGCTGCATCTGCCTGCTGTTCTCAAGTTATCTGGATCCAACATCAGCTGTTGGACTACGGTTTGAATTATCTAGAAACCCCCATTCTCTGTGATAATGAGGCCGCAATTCAGATTACTAAAAATCCTGTCCAACATTCCAAAACCAAGCACATTGATATCAAAATTCATTTTATCAGAGATTGTTATGAGCGCTCACTCATCCGGCTAGTACAGGTTCCCACTGCCAATAATGTGGTAGATCTGTTCACCAAGCCTTTTAACAAAGCTCGATTCGATGTGCTTGTGGGATTTTTGAAAATGATTCGTTTTGAGGATTAAATTTTTGTTATTAATTAGGTTAGTTTAAATTTGCGCATTTTAGTGATTTCATTCTCACCCATGCACAAATTTAGGGGGAGAAATAAAGAAAAACCAATCAAAAAAAATTGAAAAATTAAAAAATCCAAAAACATTTTGTTTATATGTTTTATTTTTTTTCAGAAAACATTCAAAAAAATCAAAAAACATTAAAAATTCAGAAAAATAAAAAAAAATTGTCGCTAACAGTTCTGCTTGTTGATATGGTACTGGGAAGTGATATTATCAAGTGATAACAGGCAATCTGAGTCTGCGTAACGTACCCAAAATTAAATTGTCTATGCTCTGAGTTCGATGCCCTGGTAGGCATGAAAGATTCTAAATGGACTTGACTAGGCAGAGTTGAACTTAAGGAATTCATAGACTTGACAAATCTTGACCTAGTTAGATCCGTTTAGCCTGACTCTACGACGCTCGGATAGGTTGAGCAGGGAGATAAACACGTGAATCTACTGGTTACACTAAAGAACTCGTATCTGGAACTGTGGATTAACTTTTCCTCGATCTGCGGATTCTGTCCTTAATTCCGGTATTGATGGGGTGACTGGGGAATTCCGATAAATTAGGTCTGTAGAAGATTATTTTCTTTCTCTCTATCTGTTAGTCATATGTTGCCTCCTCTGTGTGATTGAAATACATCCGACCTGGACTGCAACATATGCAATTCTATTTCTCCGCATATTCTATCTATGCAATTCTTTCTATCTGTTAGCCATATACTGTCTCCTTTGCGTGACTCATAATCCGACCTGGTACACAGTATATGCATCATTCTTTTTCTCAATCCCTCTAAAACTTCAGTTAGTCATATGTTTCACCCTCTGCGTGATTGGAAGAGATTCGACCTGGGTGTATAGCATATGCATTCTAAATCTATCTTATCTCTTAATAATTGTCTGCTCACCCGATGTAAGGAGTATTCTGGAAGTCCTTGATTACTGGAGCATATCAGGAAGCGGGAAACATGTTCTGGTACAACTAAAACTGAACACTTACAGATTGTCTGTAGATCTCGCTGCTCAATTTAGGTGGACAACAATATCCCTGGTCATCGTCAGCTGAATGGTCCTTAAGAAATATTATCTAGGAACTTAGGATCACTTTATCTTGTAACTAATGGTATGTCCTAATTGTATCACAATTTTTCGTGTTTAAGTGGACCACAATACCAGCGATCGACCAGACAAAGACATGAAGATAAAGGTACTGACAAGTGGATTAAGGCTGTCTAACAACTTTGATCCCTGTGTCACAAAATTATACTTCGTGATTGTCGAGATAAATTTTAGTCTGCGTTTATCTTATCTCAATTTTATTTTTATTTTATTTTTATAATTGTCAAAATTTAATTTTTTAATTCTTTAATTCTTAATTTTTAGAAATTATTTTATTTTATTTTTAGTTTAATTTTAATTTTATTTTAATTTTATTTTAATTTTATTTTAATTTAAAAATCCCCAAAAGGCTTTATTTTTGAAAATTTAATGGGGAGTTGGACTGTGCCTTTTACTGTGTGGGAGACAGGTAAAATTCAAAGGAGGTATAAAAGGTGGAGTTTACTGCTGTAAACCCTTTCCACCTCACTTTTCATCTTTCGAGCCGCAAACTCTCTCCACTCTCTCTCATCCTCGACATTTTTTTGTGAGATTTTGCAAAATCGTTTAGTTGACATCAAAGGTATGCTAAAACCGACTGAGGATATGTGGTTTGTTCATCGATTCGACTGAAACTGGAGGATTAATTGAGGTTTTTGTGTTCGTCGGCGTTTACCGTTTAGGGAGGGCTTACGACCGTAAACGGTCTGAGCTTACGGTCTAGGAGCTTACGACCGTAAACTCCTTTTGGAGCTTACGACCGTAAACTCCTTTGGAGCTTACGACCGTAAACTTCGTTTACGTTCAGGAGACTACTGCAGTGGGTTTACGGCCGTAAACCGAATCTGGACCGTAAACCCCACTTTGACCATTTTGACTGTAAACCCTAATTGAACCGTAAACCCAACTTTGACCATGTTTGACCGTAAACTCCAAATTTTTGAGCAAAATATTTCTTTTTAAGGCCAAAATGAAATTGATTAATTAAGAAAACTTAAAGCTTTAATTGTTTAAATACTTTGTTTTCTTACTTGGCCTGGTTTAGTGCAGATCAATGGCAAGTCTTAAGTTTGCTGACATGCATAACCTGGCAATTATACTGGAGGACCCTCCTGCTGCTCATGGAGATTTCAGGTCGATGATATACAGACTGAGAGAATGCTGCCTGGCCTTTGCCATTACTGTGAATCCAGTCATCTATCAGAAAAATGTGAGGGAGTTCTGGCAGACTGCTAAGATGACATCAGAAAAAGGAGCAGTTACCATTGAAGCTATTGTGAAAGGAAGCAAGATTGCAATCATTGAGCAGTTCATCAGGGAAACATTGCTGATTAATGATCAACCTGTTTTTCCTACTGAAATCGGGATTGAAGATGTGTAAAAGATTCTCAAGAAGATGGGGTATGAAGGCATCTACCCTCCCACTGTGAAAAAGCTTCTGCCACCCTACTAGAGATTTTTGGCGCATGTGTTCGTGAGCTGTATCTCGGGCAGAAGATCAGGTGCTGATGAAATCTCACTCAGGAACACAGGGCTAATTGTTTCACTGGCTGCTGGTATCAAATTCAATTTCTCAAAGTTCATATTGGATGAGTTCTTGGTAAACATCAACGCTATAAGCCGGGAAACCAGAGATGCCTTCTTGCTGTACCCTAGGTTTATTCAGATGTTCATTGACACCCAATTTCCTGAGATGGTCAAAGAGGGAGACACATTGGATATAAAGTCGTTAGGCCCACACACGATTGGTCTCATTAAGCAGAATCGAAAGGGCAAAGTCGTCTTCCAAGGATTACATCCTCTTGTGAAATTCGGAAAATTTGCTGAGATAAATAAATCTTCCGAATCTCATGGAACGTCAGACAAAATGTCATCTGAGCCAACTTCTTCTGAGAGAGTCATTTCGGAAGATGATGTTATTACAGTGTCAGATCGTGCTGATGAAGAAGAAACTCCAGCTCCTAATGCACAAGTAGCTGAGGAACATGAACTGACATCTGCTCAGGTCCAAAGTGATTATAACAAGGGGTCTTCTAAAACTGGAACGGAGATTGATTTGTATGAAGACCTCAATCTCACAGGATTCGATAACGATGAAATTCCTTTAAATTTTGGTAGTAATGAAGACATTATGACCGGTGAAAACCTCAACACGCTACTCGACAATATCGATGAAGTTCCTAATCCAGCAACAGAGATAAGGGAAAATGAAGACGTTCTCGAAGCCGCGCCTCCTCTTACCAATCCAATGGCGGAAATAGCAATTCCTATGGTGACAGTGTCAGGGATTCCTCCCCTTGATGTTGTTTTACCTACATCTGAGTCATTGGAAAGTGATCGCACAACCTCACAAGCCTCTCAACCTCCAACAAAAAGACGAAGACTTGACCCTAGATAGGGAGTTCCTGATTTGGGTGTATTTCAAAACTTTACAACTCCACCAACAACAAATCCTGTTATCGTTTCATCTGAACCCGTCAGTGAAGGTCCTAGTACCTTCTATGAAGCTGGTGGCTCTTCCTTCCCCACAGGTTTCTCTCCTCCCAGGCCAGTCCATGATGCTGCTTCTTTGAGGCTAGCCAGGCATTTGGCCGAAGAACAATTCACAATGCCTCCCTCTCGTGGCAAAGGAATTTCTATTGGGGGTGGCAGCTCAGGAGAAGAGAATCCTTCAATACTTGGACGTCAGAAGGAGATTGATGCTCTGAATCAGAAAAATATTGATTTAGATCAGAAAAATATTGAGCTGGATATCAAGGTTGCAGACCTTCAGACAGAAAATGCAAAGCTCAATATTCAAGTTGCCGAACTTATTGAAGATAAAGCTCTAAAGTCGAAACAAATTACTGATCTTCAGAAGCATTTCGGCTTGTTGACCGCCAGCTACTACGATCTTAAGAAGAAGCTGGAAGAAGATTTTGGCGACAAATTTAAGTCATCTGTTGATGAGCCAAAGATCTATCTTCCTGATCAAGATGCTCCCATAGTTCCACAACCTACAAGAACAACCACCATTGTTGACCGTTTTGAAAAGGAACCGGCTCAGGCTCCGAGTGTAGTAGCATTGAAACGTGCTAAATTGGCCAAGTCAGCTGAAAAGGGACAATTTCTATTCAAAAGGAGCACAGATCATAATGCTCCCTGGGATCAATCAAAGATCACCTTTACGGATCTGGGAGAACATCGTTTCAGAGACGTTTATGGTGATAGGTCAGGAATCATTTCGTGGGGATTCCATGACACTATGAACATGTGGATGGTGAGAAGAAAGAGCGACAATACTGAAATGTACAAAGATGCTCACGATTTTCACTCTTTTACTAGGGTTGATCTTACGAAGTTGTCTAATGCTCCTTTCTCAAATCCATCAAACAATCCCAGGGCGACTCAGTTCAAGATATGTTTGGAAGATCAAGTGGCTAAGGGCTTCCCTTCAATGAAGACTACAGAGACTATCATCAAGATTTACCCTAGCGTCATTGATCCCAAAACAAGTCAGCCACTTCGGTCAGTGATGTGGCCTGCTGCTGCTCAAGTAAAGCAGATTCCCGTTCTTCAAAATTATCCATATGGATCTCTGAAATCCATGGAATACTGGGTGTTTGATGAAACTTTAGCTTCTGCTGTCATCAAGCTTAAAGACGGTTGTATCCGCTTGTATGACAAGACGAATTTGCTTCAATTTGGTAGGTGGGAGATACATCAGCTCTCCATTCATCAGATCAAGGTGGCTGAAGACCTTTATGAGTCCGCTGCAAAAGAGTACACTTCAATGGTTGCTGAGATTATCGAGAAAGAGATGTGGAATGGAGCTATGGGAAAATTTGATGTGTTGGTGGTCGACAAAGACTGAGTCCAAGCTAGCACCAAACCAAGGGGGAGATTGAAGGGTACAGTTAATGGTTTGGTCTAGGCTTTCATTGTAATAGTTCAGTATGAGTCTTTAATGCATTTTGTGGGTTGTTTAGCTGTTTACGGTCGGTGAGCGAGTTTACGGCCGTAAACACGTTTACGGCCGTAAACCCAGTTTGCGGCCCAGTCAAGTATATATATTGGAGGTGTAGGTCTTTGTCTAGTTGTTGATACGAGAGATTTTACGGTGTACTGTGTCGAGTCGTACCAGAAGTTTTTATGCTATAAACGTGTGCAAGCTTGATCTCTTTTCTTCTTCTACTTCTATTTGTGATTGTTTGTTGCTTGATCATTGGTAAAGATCCTTTTCAGGACCTTACACTTAAATTGAAATATCATCACAATGAATATATATGAAACATAACATAAACATCACCATGCATTAATACATTACAACTGATCTTGTTCACATCAAGTACATTGTCTAAATATTACATATCCATAGCATAAATTGTTTGAGAGTTTTCAAAACATAACATCCTAACACTTGGTATTGTTCTTCAGCTTATCTGTTACCTGAGAATACAAGTTATTTTGAAAACGGTCAACATATATAATGTTGGTGAGTTCATAAGCAGGTTTGATATGAAAATGTTTTGTATTGTTTGTAAAACCCAGAAAATCCGATATTTTCTGAAACGACAATTGTTTATACAAAAGGTGTGATGATCCATAAGTATATGCATGAATGATTTCAAAACGTGTAAAATGATATGTTTCCCCATGATAAATTCTTGCATTATAGTTATTGAAAGCACAAGTGGATAATGTTGTTTCCCCGGAAAACCCGATGTTTTCCGATAAAATAGTATGATCGTTTTGTATTATTGTATCGTCACAACGAATGAATATGATTTCCCATGATTACTTAGATGGTATTGGATCTCTATGTGAGTCGTTATAACCATGCATGATAATGACTAGTTCGTCTATCTTGGCATTCTAGCGAACGCCGGAATTGATCTTAAGATTTTGTCACCCTAGACTGGCCAAGTCTAACTGTAGCGAACAGCTTAGGTGTGGGGGAGTCACCCCCGTATAGATCTATACACAATCTCTCGCTCTCCCTCCAGGAGACTTTGATTATAACTACAGACTACGACCGACACTTATTAGTGTCGCCCGTTATTACTCACTTAATCCAAGTGAATTTGAATAACCTTGATTAACTAACTGATATTTGTTTACTTGAATAGAAGGTAAGTCTAACAGACGAAGAGAAGAGGACTACGAGGCCCTACTAATCACGTATGATATTTAAGGCTGTCGAGTATACGAAGGACGCGTTAGTCCATTTCGCATATGATTTATTTGGACCTTACTAGCAATGCTAATTGGCCACTGAGGCCCAATAGCATGTAAAAGCCATTGAGGGTCCCTTAGGCATGTTATTGGGTCACAGGAGGCCCAATAAACATGTGTGAATATATCGGCCCCAATAAACATGATATTGGGTCACAAGGGCCCAATAGTACGTATAGAAGGTATTTGAGCCGAACTTTCGAATCGTTTATGTTTTATCGAGTTTAAGTTCGTATTGTTGGTATTCGTGGTATGTTAAATGTTTACTCGCAATAACGAAACATTTTAACATTTGATTTATAACGAAGTTTTTATTATATATATATATATATATATATATATATATATATATATATGTATATATATATATATATATATATATATATATATATATATATATATATATATATATATATGTATATTTTTAAAACTATGCGTTATAAACTTGATATTTTTACCCTCAAAAGTTATAGTAGTTTAATTTGCCCCAAAACATTTAGTTTAACCATTTCGACACCATTTCGAGAGAGAGAAGGAAGAAAAGAGATTTGGGCCTTAGCGTTTGAGTTCCATAATGTGAAGCCCAAATTGATGGTTTTCGGCCCATTGGGCCTTTGGAGTAGATCACGGCCTAATCTTGCATAAATGAATGGATTTGTGTCCATTAAGGCTAGTTGGATTCGTTATGGCCCAATAAGGCCCATTAAAGGTAAACTAGACCATTTTAGACTTATAAGGCCCAAAAAGGTTAAGTCTTATGAGAGTGGGTCCAATGAGAGCCCATTTAAGAGTTCTAAGCCCAAAATAGTCAAATTGGAAGTTTATTGGGCCATTAGGCCCAATAAGGAGATCCTAGTCCATATTGGACTTAAACCGGGATTTCTAGGGTTTCCAACCTTTGGTTGACTATTTGAGTGTTTGTATAGAGTGTTTGATGGAATTTTGTTGTCATTGAATAAGCATCATACATGCTTTCAAGTTTTAGTTACAATGTTATCCTTGTTAAATGTTTACAAAGCATTAGAATTCCTAGTTGTGACATCATCCCCCCGTTAGAGGGAATTTCGTCCTGAAATTCTTTTTGAAGCAAGATTTGAGAATGCGAGAATAGGTGAGGGTACTTTTGCTTCATCTGGTCTTCGCGTTCCCATGTGAATTCCGGTCCACGTTTCGCGTTCCATCGAACTTTCACAATCGGAATGCGACTTTGCTTAGTACGCTTCACTTCCCTGTCCATGATTTCAACTGGTTCCTCGATGAACAGGAGATTCTCATTGATTTCGATTTCTTCCAATGGGATGACGAGAGTTTCGTCGGATAAGCACTTCTTCAAATTGGAAACATGGAACACGGGGTGTACACTGTTGAGTTCAGCAGGTAGTTGCAGTCTATAAGCCACTGGACCGATTTGGGCAAGAATATCGAATGGTCCAATGTACCGTGGGTTTAGTTTTCCCCGTTTCCCATAACGAATCACCCCTTTCCAGGGAGAGACTTTTAACAACACCCGATACACGACTCGAAATTCCAAGGGCTTTCGCCGTTTATCAGCGGAGCTCTTCTGTCGGTCTTGTGATGCTTGAAGTCGAGCTTTGATTTGAACTATCTTGTCTGTCGTTTCGCGTATGATTTCTGGTCCTGTTAATGCATTGCTTGGTGTCTGTTCTCTTGCTAGCTGAGTGTCACCTACCTCAGCCCAACACAACGGTCATCTACATTTACACCCATATAGTGCTTCAAAAGGAGCAACTTTGATGCTTGAGTGATAACTGTTGTTGTACGAAAACTAAATTAAAGGCAAGTGGGTATCCCACGACCTTCCAAAGTCTATCACGCATGCGCGAAGCATATCTTCAAGCGTTTGAATGGTTCGCTCACTTTGACCATCGGTTTGTGGGTGGTAGGTAGTGCTCATGTCGAGTTGTGTTCGCATAGCTTTCTGAAGCGATTGCCAAAAGTGTGAAGTGAATCTACTATCTCGATCTGAGATGATAGATATTGGTACTCCATGGAGTCTCACGATTTCCTTGATGTAGATTCTTGTCAATCGTTCCATCTTGTATGACTCCTTTATTGGCAGGAAATGAGCGGATTTTGTCAACCTGTCGACTATTACCCATATGGTATCCAATCCATCTGTTGTCTTGGGTAATTTGGTCATAAAGTCCATAGTAATCCTTTCTCATTTCCACTCGGGTATTACCGGTTGTTGTAATAGTCCCGAGGGCTTCTGATATTCTACCTTCACTTTAGCACAAGTGAGGCACTTGCTAACGTAAGTGGCAATTTCTGCCCTCATGTTAGGCCACCAATACTGTTGCTTGATGTCCAAGTACATTTTATCTAAACCCGGATGTATGGAGTATCGTGTCTTATGGGCTTCATTCATGACTACCTCTCTGAATCCCCCAAGTTTATGGATCCAAATTCTGTTCATGAAATAATATGCTCCGTCCTCTTTGACTTCGAAGTTCTTTTCCATTCCACGTAACGCTTCGCTTGTTCTGTTTTCTATCTTCATGGCAACGAACTGGACTGCTTTGATTTGTGTGGACAGATGGGATTTAATGGTTATTGAAAGAGTCTTCACACGACGATTTGAGTATTCTTTCCGACTTAAGGCATTAGCTACCACGTTAGCCTTGCCTGGGTGGTACTTGAATTCGCACTCATAATCGTTTAGTAGCTCAACCTATCTTCGCTGCCTCATGTTTAACTCTTTTTGATTTAGAATGTGTTGGAGATTCTTGTGGTCGGTGAAAATGGTGCACTTTGTACCATAAAGGTAGTGCCTCCATATCTTCAAGGCGAAGACCACAACTCCTAATTCGAGATCATGGGTGGTATAATTCACCTCATGTGTCTTTAGTTATCGGGATGCATAAGCTATCACCTTTCCACGCTGCATGAGTACACAGCCTAAACCCTGATTTGTAGCATCGCAGTAAACTACGAAGTCCTCTGTTCCTTCTGGTAATGATAGTACCGGTGCACTACAGAGAGCTCGCTTCAGAGTTCGGAAGGCAACCTCCTGCTTTTCTGTCCATTCAAATAGCACGCCCTTTTGAGTAAGCATGGTAAGTGGCTTGGCTGTTTTGGAGAAGTTTTGAATGAATCTCCTGTAATAGCCTGCGAGACCTAAAAATTGACGAATTTCAGTGGGTGTCGTTAGGACTGCCCATCCTTCAATGGCTTTGATCTTAGAAGGGTCAACATGTATCCCTTCTTGACTACAACATGACCTAAAAAGTTTACGCTACGGAGCCAGAACTCACACTTAGAGAGTTTTGCGTATAACCTTTCGGTTCGTAGGGTTTCCAAGATTTGCCGGAGATATCGGCTATGCTCCTCTTCGCTTCGAGTATAGACTAGGATATCGTCGATGAAATCAATGACAAAATTGTCGAGGAATGGTCGGCAGATTCGATTCGTTAGGTCCATGCATGTGGCAGGGGCATTCGTTAGACTGAAGGGCATTACAGCAAATTCATAATGTCCATAGCGAGTTCAGAAAGCAGTTTTGGGGATATCCTCTTCCCGGACTGTTGAATCATAAAAAAGTGACCCTCTTGAACTTCAGCTACCGCAACCTCTTCAGCTACCGCAGTCATGTTCCATCATCAGCAACCGCACCCGGAGTCTACCTACCGCCATCACTTAACTAGATTACTTTACTTGTCTTTATTATAATACTCTCTATTGTCCAGTATGCCTTTCATGGCTACTCTTAGAGATGTAATCTAGTGTACTTAATGAGTCTCTATAAATAGAGCTCATTCTCTTGTATTCTCTACACGGATAACTTACGCATCTATTCTGAATACACATTTCTGAAGTTATATTTTCTATCTCTCTATCTACGCTTCACTTCTTACTCCCAATTCTTACTAAAACATTACTAATTATAACCTCTCTCCGGAGCAAGTCTTCTATGACTTTATCGCTAAGCTTGATCTTCCATATTAACTCGGTTTGAATGCATTCCTTGTTATGAATCAGCTTAAGTGTATACTTGATATAACAATTGTTGTCATTTCTACTTCTTTACTTTTCCGCAACTAACTATCTAACTATCTAACTCATTAATAATATTAATGAGCTTATAGATCCTTCGATATTAACTATTCCGCAATACTACTTGTTCTAACGTTTGTTCAAGTGTGTCTCAAAGTTTTGCTCTTAACAGTTGGTATCAGAGCCATAGTGGTTGCTTTTTGAAAACAGAACTCTGATTTTCAAAGGGCCTTCTATACCACTAAGCTCATTTCTTCAAAAAAAAAAAACGATTTGAAATGGCACAATCGTTATCTCTGAACGTTTCCAACAGTGTTGGTGGTTCTAACCGAGCCCCAATACTGGTAGCAAATGAATATCATCACTGGTCACAAAGAATGGAAAGATACTTAAGGATACTTGGTAGAGATGTATGGCGATCCGTAGAAGGACTACATGTCCCAGTCCTTACACCAGTTCTAACCGACGACGCTACAACCAGACTAGGAGGAGGTCAACCAGTCATGAACTGTCCCACCAAGGATGATCTCGATAAAATTGAAAATGATGCTGTTGCTTTTTATGAAATCTCCTGTGGAGTTGCTCCTGACAACTTCGATATCATCATAAATTGCAAATCGGCAAAAGAGATCTGGGAAGTTCTCAAAAATCTGTACGAAGGCTCAGAACAAGCACAAGACAAGAAGCTTACTACCGCACTCAATGAGTTCAACAACTTCAAAGCTCATACTGGCGAAAGTTTGGAAGACTCCTTCAAAAGGTTCAACCTGATAGTAACCAAGTTATCCAATGCGGGCACAATCCGCAGTAACCATGAAACAAATCTTCAGTTTCTTAATGGTTTGGGAAGACATTGGACTATGGCTAAGATGATAGTCTAGGGCGATAGAAAGATTCACTCTTTGTCACTCTACAAGCTCTATGGAGAGTGGCAAGCGCAAGAATCCACCGTACTCAAAGACTGTGCTTACTTCGGAGGACCACTTGCTCTCATAGCACAAGCTCCACCGCAGTCACCCTACTCTTCCTCGTATGACACTCCACCGCAGTCATACGAAGCCGACTCAAAGTATGACGATGAAGAAGAATTTCAGAAGGCTATTGCTCTGGTTAGTCAACAGTTCAACCGTCTACCACTTCCTTCCTTCCGCAAGAATCAACATTTCAACAAACCTCCATTCAACTGTAACTTCATTCCACCGAATAATCATTCTCGTTATCCAAAAAATTCTCATCCACTATCGCAATCTCAAAATACTCAACCAAAGGAGGTACCGCAGTCTACTCCAACCACTGACTCCGGTACTACCTCTGAAGACAAAACTGATGTTGTAATTTGTCACAAATGCAACAAAGAGTATCACTTTGCAAGAGATTGTAAGGCCAATGTAGTAAAAGACAGAGCATTCTACCTTAGAATGGCTCAAGAATTGGAAGATAAGGAAAAGGCAAGGGCATACGTAGCCCATGTCAAAAGAGACTATCAGGTTTGGTCATCCGGAGACGAAGATGAAGCCATCAGCAGTGTCAAAAGAAAAGGGAAAATCTGCATGCTGGCCACTGCGGATGATGATGGGTCTACAATGCTGAACAAGAACTACTGCTACATGGCAAAGGATGAAACTCTAAGCATCGTCGAACAGGTAAAACTTATGATCCCAACTCTAAACTATAGCATGCATGACTTGTTGGATTAATGTCTAAGTCCATAACTATAATTGGTAAGACTTGACCCGACCCGGCATGGTCCATTTGGGTTGCATGGCATCATGCATTTGGATAGACTATAATGAGAGAAATAACACTTAAGGTTGGTTAATATACTATAAGTTCTAATATATTAATAAGGTTATTTAACTAGTATTGATCAAGAATTAATTTGGAATTAATTAAGTGATCAAAAGGAGACTAATTAAATATATGGGTTGATTGTGTAAATCATTCATTCTTATATATGTGGGCTTGTGATCCAAGATTCCTTATGTTGGACTAAGTCCATGGGGTGACCCATGGATACTCCATGGACGTTAAAATCCATGGAGCATAAGGAATGGGTAAAGTTATGAGTTACATGGTGTAACCCTAATAGCCACCATATAAAAGAATCCCATGGCTCAAGAAATCGTGCACTAATGTGTGAGTGTGAGGGCTAGACGATTTCAAGGAGTGTTCAAGTTTCTCTCAAGTTATTCCAAGTGTATTTGGTGTTGTGTGAACCATTTGAGGTGTCACACTTGGGGCACTAGGCACTCAAGCTTCATGAAGACATTCTACATCAAAGAGGTATGTATTCTATCTTGTTATATTTATTATTTTGTATGCTAGATTAGGATAATACCTTGGATGTTCATAATTGTATGTATAATAGAGAAAACATAGATCCAAGGTATTTAGGGTTGCATGTACACTTAGGAGTGTTAGAATGCTCATAACCCAACAGTGGTATCAGAGCCTAGGCTTGTTTTCTTGTTATACTTGCAAAAGTAGTTGAAAAAGCGAGTTGGATGCATATATTCGATTGTTTTGGCTGGAATTGGACTAGGAACATTACCCTAAGATGTTTTTGGACTTATAAACTTGTTTTTGATGTGGTAATGTTCATGCTAATCCAATTTCTAAGATAATTGTCATAATTTCAAGATTTGTATTAGTTTGTATGTTCATGCTAATTTCTTGAAGATTGATGATTTGAATTATCTTGTTCTTATGAGGTTCTTAGATTAATAGAAAAGTTGTGTGAAATAGTTGTTTTCAATCCATTTTAATCTAAGAGTTGATTCCAAAGTGTGTTTTTGTAACTTGTCCTCAAGTTATATGAAAAGTCACATTTAAGAATCATAAAACTCATAAAAGTTGGCAAAGGTTACAAAATGAAGAGTCTCTTCATTAAATTAAAAAAAAAGTGTAACCTTAATTAGTTCCATAAGTTACAATAAAAAAAAAGGTTATTTTTTTTATTAATTAGTTTAAAGTCTTCCATAACTTGTCCTCAAGTTATGGAACTTGAAGAGTTTTTTTTTTAATTAAAACTACTTTAAACTCATAAGTTATGAAATTAATTAGTTTTGAATAGTTTCAAAACTTTCCCTCAAGTTTTGGAATTTGAAAAGTTTTCACTTATGAATACTTTAATTCCAAGTTAGCCCTTAGAATTTTAAAAGTTAAAATTCAACCCTTATACTTTATAATATTATAAGTTAATAATATTTATATATATGTATAAGAGTAAAGTCAGTCTTACCGTTAGTAGGCCTCATTCACGAAGCCGGTCTATAAGGGGGGTATAAGGTTACTGCCTATAAAATGGCAGTTTAATGGGTGTCCACTCTCACCCACCGCTTCCTTGACTGGTGGAGAGTCGTTAGCCGAACGGGTAGGACAAGGACTATAATTCTCCTTTCATTAAAAGTATTAATGATAAATACTAAGTAACTAAACTCTTATTAATACCCAATCTTAGTTACTTAGGAAAATGTGAATTTGGTGCTAACCCATGAAATTACACTTTGCACTTTGCTTAAGTCGTTAGTGGAACGTGTGTGGTTAACCGGCACACTAACCTGGACTTAACAAGGTAGGCAAAGGGTAACTTAATATTTATCATAGTATCGGTGGAGCGTGTGTGGTTAACCGGCACACTGATTAAGGGGTAAATATTAAGGGTACCAAGTATATTTGCATGGTTATTCACACCTTGTTTTGTGATCCTCGGCATCCCAGTCACAAAACCTGAAGGGCACACTCGAGATTGAAACATGCCTTTGAACAGTTCAATGAATCTCAAAGATCTAGGACTTTCAAATCCAATTAAAACCTAATAAATTATTTCGTTTTTCATGGTGGAAATTGGTGAATCGTCATTCACCTACCTTCAAATATTTTATAGCTTGGATTACGACATCCTTCTTCTAAGTTATAAAATAGTTTGTTGGGTCCTAGCCTTAATATTTCATATTGGGTGTCATATTAAGGACTTTAAATCAACTATCTTGAATATCTCCCAAAAAGCTGTCTGGTCTAGACATTTATGATCTTCCCAAATCTCTTGAAACAAGCTTTCCTAAATGAAGATGATGTCCCACGGATATCATACTTCTTTCACCTCCTCCAATTATTCTCCCTAACCCAGAAGTTCCTAAAAAGTTTAAGGTCACTCAAGCCCTATTGGCAAGGCAAGGTCTAGGTGTGATCACATCTTGGAGATGTAGTCACATATTGACAAGCCGGGAGAGTTGGGTGTCAAAGTCTTGAGAAAGTTTGTGGCTCAACTACTTTCTAAGTCACATAGTGAGTTCTTTTGGGAATCCTATGAAACAGACTAAGACAAGACCCTTAATGATCTTATCTATTTGCTAAGATCAACTTCTTAAACGCTATGGACATTGACAATGATGACATTGGATATCCAGTAAAGCTCTCTCTTCCCAATGGAAAGGGATCGACTATAGTCAACTCGGTTGACCCAATGGTAAAGAGAGAGGCGAAGTCTGAGATAGTCCCATTATCAAGGGTCCATAGGTAACTATTGCCAAACGAAGGGGCATTGGTTACGAAGCTTCCAAATTTACCTAAGGATGTTAAAGTCAATAAGTTTGGCTCTACTTCAGGTAAAGTCCATTGTCTAACTCTATTAAGTACATGCTGATTCTGATCGCGAAGATGGATTTCAATCGCATGGTTCGGTGATCAGAATTTTGGGGTATTACTTAAGAGTTATGATATTTATATTGCTTAGGAATAGATAACAACAAGGTTTTCATATGGATTGTAAGGATAAGTTTTTCCGCAAAGTTTTAAAATAAAAGAAAAAAGGTTTTGATTTTATTTATTTTAAGTATCCTTACAATGGCATTTGTGAAAAGTTGTTGCTTATAAGATTCCATTGATAGCAATATTGGAAAAATGGATTTGATTCTTTCGGTTGTGGTAGTGTCTAATATTACCAAATAAGGAAAGATTCTCATCACCCAAGGTTCAATTGGACCGAAACTTGGAATCATGCAAGTTGTATAGTATGATGAATGAGAACTTTCAGCTTGGAAAATTAAGACTAATTCCTTATGTGAATAAGGAAAGGACTAAGGGATCGAGTACACATTCTTGTGCACTGGTCAAGTCCACCACAAAAGATCAAGAAGACTATTCGTCATGATTTACTTAAGTTCAGTAAATATGGTTATACTTATAAGTTTAAGTATAAGTCTGTAGCATTGGAGAAGTTTCAATGTGACACAGAACGAATAAGAAGAATCAAAGTATGGCAGAAAGATAAAAGTTTCTCAAATCTGAAAAGATGGGAGAATACTTTAGTATCATGTTTATGATCATCTTAATGATTAAGATACCATATCACAATTGGTCCTCTAAAGTCAAGAAGAGGAGTCATGAATTGTTGAAATGGTTAAATCAAAAAAATGAGTCATACTTCGTTCCAAAACAATTCTTAGAATCATACTCCAAGATTGTAACTTGAGTGACATATCTTAAAGAGGGTTTGTTAACACTAGTCAAATGTAAGAGTAAAAGGTTATCTACTCTTGTACATTTGAAATTGGTAAGTTGTGATGTTTTGGATAAAACAGAGACCAACTTAGGCCAATTGTGTAAAGTGTTAGTCTTGATAAAGAATCCACACTATCTCTTGAATATTTGACAAGGGAGTCTTATATGTCAAGAGGACAGTGGGAGTCTTAAAGCTCTTGAAAGTTTCAAGACTTAATCAAGAATAAAACCTAAAGTCCTTCACTAGCACACGACTTGAGGTTTATAACTTATCGTGTTGAAATTTTTGTGCCTATTCAAGTTGGCTTTGCATAGGAGTTCTGAGAGTTCTCAATTGGTTGCACAACTACTTGGAAGCAATGGCAGGCACCTGAGCTGCCAAATGGCAAGAATTTAAGACTGCACAAGTTTAATCAATATGAGTTTGGATTTGTCACTAACCTTGTCTTGTGATTATGGTTTTGACAAATTCACATGGATAAGAACACATACACTATTAAATCTAAGTGTCATAAGGTTTCTCTCCGATTCATGAAAATGATGGTGAGGAAACACTTTCACTAAGTAGATTTTAGCTAGATAGCAATTGTGATATTTGCATTCTCAAAGTCGTTAGTGGAGCGTGTGTGGTTTACCGGCACACTAACATGGACTTGTGAGAAGTGGCAAAGGTCTAAACAATTGAGACTATGATTACGGCATCCCTTTTCATAGTTCTAAAATTGTTTAGACACACATGTGAGCTATCTAAGAGAGGTGTATGATTATGATAAAGTTTTATCAAAACAATCTAGTATCAGAAATCTGAACTTTGGTAAGAAAGTCATCTGATTTCTGAGTACATGTCAAAGCTAGTGGGAGCATAAGTGTTATGCTAATAATCATCATGTTAGTGGGAGCATGATAATTATGACAAAGGTTGCAAGTTAGCAATGTTAATTATAGAAAACAAAAGTTTCAATTCGTGAGGTTACAGGGGTTGAAAAAGTTGTTTTGCTATAATTAAGGGAGAGGAAATTATACTTCATTTCAATTCTAAAAAGCTTAGATTGAGATTTTAATCGTATTTAATCAAGGATATATACATGAATTTCATGTTGGAATGGCTCAACATAAGGAAATTCTATATATGGGTCCATTATTTGCGTTCTAAAATTCGATTATGATTACGACATCCCTTTTCATAATCTGAATTTTAAGAACTTGGCAAATTAAAATGGAAATATTATAGCAAAAGACTGGTTTAGTCTTTACGTGAGACATCATGAATCGTGTCCCATATGCTTCAGATATAGGATCGATTACATGTGCTATATTCACCTTTCTAAAATTTTCCAAATGCCTGGGCATTATGAAGGGAAAAGGTCTAGAATTAGATATGACTAAAATGATTAAGCAATTATCGAGGACAATCTAAGGTTTACCAAAGATTGGTTGCTCAAGGACAGTTGGAAGTGTAATGTTAATTCTGGAAGGACCATATTGACATAATCTGTAAGGAGGCAACTCTTGTTCAGAAGTGATAGTCAAAATGGAATATGGAAATGTTTCAAAGTTAGAAATTATTCAGTCTGTGTAAGATTAGGAAACTTAATGAAAGAAGGATGTTTCCAAGGAGCTTATCTCCTTTGGAATGCTCTGTAATGATTGTTGTCAAGTCTTTCTGACTTTGTGCATAATCATTAAGAGGATCAATGCATATAAGTTTAGAATCTAACAGATTTCAGTAAATGGCATGAATTTGGAATTCTTGCATTTGCAGTAAGGATTTGGGACTGTGAAAAGAGGATCATTGGAGTGACGTTCAATTGATCTATTTTACAAAGTAAAGATCATAGACAAACATAGTATGCATACTTGGTGTATGGCATGACTAGTGTTTAGAAAACATAGTGTACATGCTTGGAGCATGGGACAACTATTGTTTTAAATTCAAGTATAAAGTTGATAAAACCGAAACAATGAATAATGAGTAATCAGTATGGTGATAAATAAAAGTGTTTATTTATATTCATAGGGTTTGATACCATATTTGATTCATTTATTCTTGTGTTTCACTTTGCATGTTTTGACTTCCAGAATAACTAAGTCGCTCTTCCTGAATGATTAAGTTATTCAAACCATCCACAGTCGGTCATATGTTGGAAGTAGATATGAATCAAGACTGTCATGGGTTGGTTTGTAGAGGTCCAAGTTGGTGGACAAAGTGGTGCTACAACACTCATGAGTGCTCATAAGTTCTGAGTATTGGATTCAACCCGCGCTCATTTGAATCACTTCATGGATTTTATCACGAGTGATCATGAGACGATAATATCTTATATTCTTCAAACCTAGAGATATGAGTTGTTACTATGAGTTGGTTATACATTGATTGCACAAAAACGCATTTGGTAACTCGATGTTATAAAACGTGCCTTTGTGTATGATTCAACAAGTAGTAGAACAAGCCATATGAGTCGAAGTTTATCCATTCCTTTTACCTTCGGGATAAAAGCGATATCTGTGGGCCCCTCGATGATTTAAAGATGATACATGTGAGTGCTTGGCCAAGCCAGGACTGATTTGATTTGTTCAATCAGTCAGTCATCATGAATCGGAAATCGGGAAACAACAAATGGACAGAGAGAATGATTGATAATCCATGTCTCAGTCCATATGATATTTAGAATGGCGGAATATATGATCCCTTATCTAATGGACAAGTCATTGACAAAGGTCAGAGTTCATCGACAAGGTCAGAGTTCGACAGAAGCTTTTGAGAGCTACGATTGCTGATCGGTTCCTGAAGTCATACGCAATAATAGTTTTAGACTTATCCAAGTGGGAGACTGTTGGATTAATGTTTAAGTCCATAACTATAATTGGTAAGACTTGACCCGACCCGGCATGGTCCATTTGGGTTGCATGGCATCATGCATTTGGATAGACTATAATGAGAGAAATAACACTTAAGGTTGGTTAATATATTATAATTTCTAATATATTAATAAGGTTATTTAATTAGTATTGATCAAGAATTAATTTGGAATTAATTAAGTGATCAAAAGGAGACTAATTAAATATATGGGTTGATTGTGTCAATCATTCATTCTTATATATGTGGGCTTGTGATCCAAGATTCCTTATGTTGGACTAAGTCCATGGGGTGACCCATGGATACTCCATGGAGGTTAAAATCCATGGAGCATAAGGAATGGGTAAAGTTATGAGTTACATGGTGTAACCCTAATAGCCACCATATAAAAGAATCCAATGGCTCAAGAAATCATCCACTAATGTGTGAGTGTGAGGGCTAGACGAGTTCAAGGAGTGTTCAAGTTTCTCTCAAGTTATTCCAAGTGTATTTGGTGTTGTGTGAACCATTTGAGGTGTCACACTTGGGGCACTAGGCACTCAAGCTTCATGAAGACATTCTACATCAAAGAGGTATGTATTCTATCTTGTTATATTTATTATTTTGTATGCTAGATTAGGATAATACCTTGGATGTTCATAATTGTATGTATAATAGAGAAAACATAGATCCAAGGTATTTAGGGTTGCATGTACACTTAGGAGTGTTAGAATGCTCATAACCCAACATGACTGTCAACCCTACATAGATGATCTTAATGACACTTGTGATGCCGTCCTTACAGACTATAACAAAGCCTTAGATGAGAAGAACATTGCGTCCCAAGAGAGGTTCCATGTGAGAGGACGCCTGGACAACAAAAGACTCAAATTGGCTATGTTAGAAAAAGACTAAGAGTTAAAGAAAGATGCAAGAATGTTAAGTGAAACACAATTAGAGATAGCTTTGAACCAGAGAGATTTAGCTCAGAGTGAAATTGTACGTTTAAATCTTCTAATCGAAAAATTGTTCAATGAAAGTGAAGCTATTGAAAATTTAGTAAATAATGGAACCGTGGACAATACATACAATTGGAGCTGGTCAAATGGATATCCTACCGCAATGGATTCCTCACCCCGGTTCAACAAAGACAGACTGTATGTCCCTCCAGAC
Source organism: Lactuca virosa (assembly GCF_052849685.1). Lineage (NCBI taxonomy): Eukaryota > Viridiplantae > Streptophyta > Magnoliopsida > Asterales > Asteraceae > Lactuca > Lactuca virosa. The sequence continues at coordinate 269,010,996 of NC_136434.1, forward strand.
CGAGAATTTCATTTCCCAGTCAATGACAAGACCTTTCCCGAAGACATCAAAACTCACTTCGGTAGACTCCATAATCTAAGCAATAATTGTGTCATTGAGGAAATCGTGCCTGAGGTTTTGGGTCACACATGTGATCAAATTCCTATCTGTGGCACCATTTACCCAAATTCTCAAACCTCATCCGTAGTTGATGAAGAAATTGTCATTGAGGGCCCCGAAGTCTCAAAAGACTTTCCATCTCTGCCCTCAGACCGCAGTGTCTCACACTGTAGTCAAAAGTTCCATAAAAATCCCACTGAAGTCTCAACTCAGACTTACTCTGAAGTAGTTAAATCGTCACTACCGCAATCCTCAGTAAGAGGAACTGTGACTCTTCAGGCGATTCATCATGAATTAGCAATACAAAACTTTGAAGTGGGTCAAAGCTCTCAGACCCCAGAATCTTCAAGTTCAGATGACTCAAGTCCACGTTTTCAAAATCATTCTAAGGGTGTCAGGAAACCACAGTTGAACATCAATGACTGCGGTTCACCAACGTTCTTAGCCAAAAAGGCCTTCAAAGAGGAAATTAGATCTCGAGGCACAAATAGACAAACTTTTTCAAAAAATAAGAAACATGTCAGATTTCCAAAGTCCAAGAGTCCAGAAAAATTTGTTTTCTCACACTACTTTTCAAATAACTCTCCCATCAAGAAAACCTACAAAAAGGAATGTCCAGCTTCAAAAGTCATTCCTACTTCATCTGACACAACCCAAAAGGGTGTTCAGTCTTTTCGAAACAATGGTTTTCAGGTCTATTCCTCAAATGATCCTAAATGGAAAGGTATTTTACCCACACCAACACTTTTTAAGTCACGTCAAAATTTCAACAAATGGAAGGGTATTATGCAAAATCCATCTAAAAGGACTCAAAGATTTACACGTGCTAAATCTTTTCAAAAACAAACTTTTTCAAAACCCAACACCACTCATGTCAGGGATTACCAATCTCGGACCGGTAACAAGTCCAATACATCCTTTAGACCGCTAACCAAGCGTAGTGTCAGATCAAAAGAAAAAATATCCTTTTGTACATGTCAGTGTAGTTGTCAAAAGGATTCATCTTATGTCAAATCTAGTCAGAAACCTCGTACTTTTTCAAAAACTCAGCACACTCCAACTCTGCACAAACACTCAGGACTAGGATTGAAAGATGACAATAGACCCGTCCCTGCAACCTCGGTCCATGCATCATTCAGTAATTCACCTATTGCCCCAGGCTCCAAGCTAGTTTGGATGCCTAAACTAACCATGTAATTCTCAGGCTTTGTGCAAGGAGGAACAAGAAAATGAATGGTTAATTGATAGTGCCAGCTCCTTGCACATGACCGGAAGGTTAGAATACCTTCGGGATTTCAGGCCAATATGCAATGGTGGAAATGTCACATTCGGCAACAATGCGAATGGGATCATCCGAGGTTATGGTGTTCTCACTACGAGGAATTTCTCCATTCAGAAGGTTGCCTATGTAGAAAGCCTTAAACACAATCTCATCAGTGTTGGCCAACTATGTAAGGCTGGACATCGAGTTGAATTTGATGATCAATTTTGCTACGTAATGACAAGTGATAGGAACACGTTTCTGATCAAGTCCATATCCGAAGGTACCATGTATCCTTTGGATGTTTCTCTGATCATTGGCAGACCGCAGTTGTGTTTCCTCTCCAAAGCCATATCCGAAGTCAGCTGGCTATGGCACCGCAAGCTAGCTCATCTCAACTTCAGGTACATCAACAACTTCGTCACAGGAGAACTAGTCAGAGGTCTCCCTATTCTCAAATTTAGCAATGATACTCTCTGTCCGGCTTGAATGTGGTAAGCAGTCCAAAGCAAGTCACCCTATTGTAATGGACTCTTCAATTTCTGAACCACTAGAGCTATTGCACATTGATCTCTGCGGTCCATCCACCGTAGCCAATCTCCACCATAAGAAATACATACTAGTTATTGTAGATGACTTTACACGCTTCACATGGGTCTTCTTCTTCAGACTCAAGTCAGAAACACCGCAGATTCTCATCAATTTCATCAAGGAAATCGAACTTTAGATAAAGCTTCCAGTAAGATGTATCCGCAGTGATAATGGAACCGAGTTCATTAATCATCTTCTCAATAGTTTCTTGGTGTCCAAAGGCATCACTCACAACTTCTCAGCTCCTTATACACCACACCAAAATGGAGTAGTAGAGAGAAGGAACCGCACTCTGGTAGAAGCAGCCAGATCCATGCTCAACTTCGCACACATTCCTCTCTACTTCTGGGCTGAAGCTGTAGCAACCGCATGCTTTGTGCAAAACCGAAGCATTTTGTGCAAACGCCTCAATAAGACACCGTATGAGGGTCTCAACAACCGCAAGACCAATGTTCGCTTCTTTCATATCTTTGGGTGTCGATGTTTCGTGATCAACAACCGCGATCAGCTTAACAAGTTTGCACCAAAGTCCGATGAAGGTATCTTCCTTGGTTACTCCACTAACAAGGTTGCTTATCGAGTTCTCATTAGACGCACAAGGTTAATCATGGAAAGCTTCGATGTGAAATTTGATGACTCTCACATCCGCAACGCCCCTCCATCCACTGAAACCACAACAATCATGGAAAGTGATATTCCTGCGTCTTCAGGTCCATTAAATCTTCTTGAAGTCAATTATGACGATATCTTCGACCCTGTAGAAACAACCAAGTTATCCGAAGTTCTTGTGTCTGAAGAAGCTCAACAGCAGCACGCTGATGTATCTGGTCCTTATCTGTCTGAAGTAGCATCTCTCAATACTTCCACCTCTCCGGTTGAGGGGGAAAGCTCTACTCCGGATCAAACAACAACCGTCGAGATTCCAGTACTTGATGTAGCTCAAGTTCCCATCAGCAAAGAAGCATTACCATCAAACGTCTCTTCTGATTCAGATGATGAACACATAGAGAACATTGACACAAGAACAGACCCAAGGATCATCACTCTCCCATCCGAAGTCCAGGGGAAACCTTCTCAGGTTCCAGAGGATCTCCCATCCGCAATCCAGGGGGAACCTCTTCCAACTGCTCAAGAAAATTCCATTCTCGTTCCAACAAATCAAGATGATTCAGCAGGGTGTTCTCAAATCCAGGGGGAACTGCCATCTCCAACCGCAAAATCTTCTGATATTGAAGATGTTCCCTCTACCGCAGCTGCTGATCATCTGCAACCCCGTCTACATGTATGGAAGAAGGACCACCCACCAGGTCAAATCATTGGCAACCCATCCTCAGGTATCCATACTCGATCTTCCAAGGATTTATCTGATCACTGTCACTACGCAGCATTTATGTCCTCGGTTGAGCCTCGAACGATCAAAGAAGCATTGCTTGAACCTGACTGGATATCCGCAATGCAAGAAGAGTTAGAAGAATTCTAAAGAAACAAGGTGTGGCAACTCATCCCGAAGCCACGTGGTCACACCATTGTAGGCACTAGATGGGTATTTAAAAACAAGGCAAGGATGAATCTGGTACGGTAGTCAGAAACTTGAAGGTGTTGACTATGATGAAACGTATGCTCCGGTGGCACGAATGGAAGCCATCCGAATCTTCTTAGCATACGCAGCCCATAAAAACGTCAAGGTACATCAAATGGATGTTAAGAGTGCATTTCTCAATGGGGAATTAAAAGAAGAGGTTTATCTTCAGCAACCTCCAGGCTTTGAAAGTATTGAATTCCCTGACCACTGCTACAAACTTGAAAAAGCAGTCTACGGTCTGAAGTAAGTTCCAAGAGCATGGTACGAGACTCTCTCTGAATTTCTTGTCTCGTCCGGATATAAAAGAGGAGTAATTGATCCCACTTTATTTAGAAAAGCAAATGGTGACCACCTTATGCTTGTACAAATATATGTGGATGATATCATCTTCGGATCGACTGATCAAGGAATGGTGGATGAATTTGCTAAGCTCATGACCAACAAGTTCAAAATGAGCATGAATAGAGAGATTAACTTCTTTCTAGGAATTCAAGTGAAACAAATTCCGCAAGGGATATTCATTCATCAAGAGAAATACACCACTGAACTGTTAAAGAAATATTCTATGGACAACTGTCTTCGGCCAAGGTCCCCATGGCCTTCGGTTATAAGATCTGTGGATCAAAAGACTTATAGAGGCATCATAGGCTCTTTGATGTACCTCACCGCAAGCAGGCCAGACATTGTCTTTGCAACTGGTGTATGTGCAAGGTATCAGGCTGACCCAAAAGTGTCACATATGACCGCAACCAAACAGATACTACGGTACCTGAAAGGAAGCAAGTCTCTTGTATTATGGTACCCCGCAGGCAATGATTTCAGCCTTCAAGCATTCACAGATGCGGATCACGCCGGATGCAAACTAGATCGAAAAAGCACTTCAGGTGGATGTCAATTTTTGGGTGGAAGACTCGTCAGTTGGTGTTCAAGGAAACAAAGCTGTGTGTCTCTGTCTACCGCAGAAGCTGAGTATCTGGCCGCAGCCAGCTGTTGTTCACAAGTCCTATGGATGACAACTCAACTATTGGACTACGGATACATAATTTTGCGGATACCAATCTACTGTGACTCTGAAAGTGCTATAGTGAATTCTCATAATCCTATTCAGCACTCCAAGACTAAGCATATTGAAGTACGGTATCATTTCATCAAAGACCACATCTTGAAAGGTAACATTGAACTCATCATTGTCTATTCTCATGAAGAGATTGCTGATGTGTTCACAAAGGCACTAGACTCTACAAAGCTCAACACTTTCTTACAAATGTTAGGAATGATGAATCCAGACCCGCAATTCTTTTTGAATTGATAGTTACCGCAGACCATCCTTGGTCTCCGTTGCGGTTCTAACTGAAAGTTACTTATGATAGATGGCTTTGGTACCGCAGTCTAGGTACCGCAACCATATATCATACTTATTTTTCATGGGTCCTTATTATTTGTTATTACTAACTTTCTTGTACAAGTGCTCTCCTCAGTTTCTTCTACGGCAGTCATCAATATACCTATCCGCAATAATATTTGTTCATCCGCAATGACACCTGGTCATCCGCAATGAAGTTTCCATCCGAAATCACTTTGATAATTGCTCAACTGCTTCATCAACCCTTGAATCTTTGTGTGCTATTTAATGACCCTTCATTAAATAAAACATTAAATAACAAAAAAAAAAACATTCCCTTGAGAAACTGTCTCATTTTCTTTCTGAATAAACCTTGTGTCAGACCTCTTTTTAGGTATGATGACAAAAAGAACGTTTATCCATAATCACATCCTTAATTTGTCTTTTCCACTTACCCAAAATGTCCCATCCGTTAAAACTTCCTTTCCCCTCACCCCACGATCACCTGACGTATTGATGCACGTCTGACTTTTCATTAAATGCAAATCCCCTTTTTGGTAAAACCACGAAACCTTTTTTAAATCATTTTATTTTGTGTGGCTGAGATTAAATCTCCGATTCAAAAGATTCCCTCCAAACGACGTTTTTACCTTATCCATTCCTTTTACCTAGGGTAAAAATTTCATCCCTTTATAAACCCTTCTTCTTCCCCAAAATCACTTTACGCTTTCTGAACTCTGAACCTTCCCTATCAAATACTCCAAGAACTCTGTTTTCCTACTCTCTCTCTCAAGATCCCACAATGGTGAAATCCGGTGCATCCAAGAAACAATCCAAGGCTTCAGGATCAGTAAACCCTACTGGTTCAGATTCTCCAACGATTGCTTCAAGCAACTTTCGAGCAGTGTTTGAAGATCATCCATCTTACAATGCTCCGACCAAACTGATGATCAAATTTCTGAAGAATCACCCTCTGTTTGGCCCCTTTGATGCTTTCACAGATGTTGTCCCAATATTAACCCTTTTCAAATGTGCATTCTCCGCTTATCGCCCAATCGAAAACCCCCAAGAAGTTCATCTTAACCTGGTTAATGATTCTTTGGTCATTCTTTCACAGATGTTGTCCCAATATTAACCAAATGGGCTATCAGAAAAAGATAAAAGGAATTGGTGAATTCAAGAAAAACCAATTGCCTGCGATCTGGCAATTTGTTTGCCACTTCATCATCCACATTCTATCCGGCAGAACCGGAGGCACAGACAATATGGGACTCAAGCTTCTAGAGCTAGTGTGGAGCATATTCACAGGACACGACGTAAACTACGGGCAGATCTTATGGGACGAATTTCTTCAATACATTCCCAAAGAGAGCCCAAGGGAAAACCGAACCGAGCTCACCTTTGCTAGGTTCTGGTCACTCTGCATTTCAGACCTTCATGCGGATGCAGGAATCGACATGGGCAGTGACATCAATTTCTTTGTCACTAAGGATCTTAAAAGGTACAACCCATCTTCTGATCAATCTCTTTTTGGACCAATTAGAAGACTTCCCACCCATTTTCTTTCTACTCTGGGACTTGAGACTGCTGATGTCTCAGACCATATTGAGGCTACGGAAGGTATTGCCCCATACCCTCCTACCCCGCCTCTTCAGAACCCATCCACAATCATTAACCCTGAAGGTACCGCAATCCCTTCTACCCCTACTCTCTCCAATCTTTCTCAAAGAAGAAAGTAGTTGGCAACGAAGAAGAACAAAGAACTTCTAAGAAGGATGCTCCCAAACGAACCGCACCCACAAAGAAACGAAAAACCACATCAACCGCACCCACCCAAGTCAGTGATTCTGATGAGGATGCGCAACCAATTGCCATCCTCAAGAAAAAGAAAACCGATACCTCTAGCCATATGCGTGACCGGACCAATACTGAAGCCTCTCAAAAGGCTCCAGTAGTCCTTGGGGTGGCCACAGACCCATTCGCAACCACTATCATTTTCCAATCAGACTCAGAAAGTGAGTCTGATTCACAACATCGTGGAGACTCCCCCCCAGTTCACTCCCAAGAGGATGACACTGGTGCACGCCCTAAGGTCTCCAGGGCTTCCCGACTGCATTTCTTTTCTCCCGAGGAGTTACACTCCATTCTTTTGAACGTCACCCAAACACTTCAAACACCTTCCCAACCGCAGGACACTTCTTCCGCCCATGCTAGAACTGAGCCGAGGCCAAACTTGACCACGGGTCAAGGAGACCAAGGAAGCTCAGGAAATCCTACTCTGCTTACATCCGCAGCAGGTGGTTTAGGCACGGTGAGCACAAACGTGCAAGGATCCGTGAACCCGAAGGAGACTTCAGTGCGTTTCCAAGGTTTTGACGGCGATGAATCCAATGACTCATGGTTACGGTACACTCCGGTAACTGAGTCAGAAATCAAGAAATACGCTGCTTTTAGGAGGGCATTCCAAGCCCAAAAGGAACAACAGATCAAGCAGCAACAGCAAAAAGAGCATGAAATCCAGTCAGTGGCAAAGTATTGGGCAAATGCAATCAGCAATGCCAATACCATAGCCACTATTCAAAAGGTTCAAGACTGGATGACCAAGATGGCTGAAACGATCCTTAATGCTCAAGCAACAGGTGAAGCTGCAGGTACCTCCAGAGTAACTCCAACTCCTACTCCAACTCCAAATCCAATTCCAACTCCAACAGTCCATGAATCACAAGACGAAGGAACCGCAATCGAAGTCAGTTCTGCTCCCACCTTCGGTCTTGATGATGAAGACATTCAGGAAGTAAACAAACCCTCTCCCTCTGATGATGACTGATGATGTTCGACGAAGAAGAGGAATCCAGTGGCTCTCATCATTCAACTTCAAAACCCAAAGAGAAGAAGAAAAAGAAGAAGAATGTTGTCACAAGGAAAGAATTCATGAGCTTACAAGCCAAAGTCGATCAAATCCTAGCTGCGGTCAAGCCAACTCAACGCAACCAGAAGACTCTCCCGGACCGCAGCACTGATCGAACGTATAAAACGCTTGGAAACAAGGGAGCGCTTGGCTGCTGAGAGAATTTCTCTCAAAGTGGAAATGGGGATCCGGTCCCTTGACAACAACCGCAAAGCAGATCACAAGGAGTTTATGGCTGCTGCGGAACGCCTCATCACTGAGGTGACCGCAATCAAAACGGATCTCCAAGCAGCCATTGCGGATCAAGCCACTCAGTCTCAGAAACTGATAGCTGAGACTCACACTGCGTATGAGTCCACTATCTCAGTTCTTCAAGCAATAATCAATAGACTGCAACGATCCATGTCTTCCAACTTCCATGGTCTCGAGATTCTCCAGCTCACCAAGGAAATACACAGGCTACTCTTTAGCTCCTCCTTTCCCAATAATCAACAGTTGGCCGAAGTCCTCAACGCTCAATTTCAAGAGGTTTTTGCCAAGGTTGATGGCCTTAAGAAATGGCTTGAGGAATCCCATGCGTTACAATCCTCAAGAGGGGGAAATGAAGACGAAGTCCATCAAAGTGAAGAAGAATTCCATCACTTTAATCGATCAATCTCACAACATCAGAGTCCCCCAATCATTACAGACAAAATTCCAACACCGCAACCTACACCGCAGGCTTCACCGCAACCGGCTTATCATACTCTACCTCATAACACTCCACCGCAAGAGAAGGTTACTCCTGAAAAGCCAGAGACTCCCCCTCACTTCAAAAACCTGGCTGAGCACATGTCATCCCCAAGCTCAACTGACTCTCCTGCCACCACCCAAAGGAAACACGATTGGAAGGCAGCCAAACTTGCAAAGCTTATATGGAGAGAATGCGGTTTTGATACTATGATGGACGAATCCTTGATAAACTCTTGGATCAATCTTCACCGCAGACTGCTGGACGAAGATTACAGACCCCACCTCACCTATGCTGAACCCCTACTGATGGCTATTGGGATGTCCCAATTTCTCCAAATGCCAAATACTTCACAATATTTGAGCAATTCGACCGCAGCCTTCCTGACCACAAAAGACTGCCAATGGAATTTGAGAGACTTAGTCTTTTTCATGCTAAACATGCCTCTTCCATTGAAAATATATGGTCAAACAATAGACCATCCACAGTCAAGAACTACAAAATCCAGAAGTTCATGAAGACTGACTACATCCAGTATACCCTTACTAGAAGGGAGCATGACAATATCCGCACCCAGGCAGACTTTCCCTATATGAATCCGGAAGAAATCTTTCTTATTGCCAAGGTGTTTCAAAACAAGTTAGAAAAGCACCCGAAAATGACGATTGCGCTTGAAAAGGCCAATACTTTTCTGAAGGAAACGGTCTGTGATTTTGCTATAATCGATGCGGACATCTACCCCACCATAGCCAAGAAATTTGATCTGCCACCTCTCGAACCTGCACCAATGCCTACCGAAGGCTATCAAGAAAGATCCTTAGGCGCAACCAACTTTCCTGAACTTGGAATCATTTTCAAAAGGAAGATCGAGAATGTCAAATACTTCATTCCTATGACTGCCATGCATCGCCTCACCAAGAAGCAACTTGACATCTGCCGAACCGCAGTTGAAAGATCGAAGCACACTACTGCGGAAGTCAAGTTCGAGATCTTAAGGAGAATCATCTGGCTGGAAAACATCAGGAAGTTTTGGTGGATCCTGATCAAGTTCCTCAAACTTGATAGCTGAATCGAAGTTAAAGAGGTCACTTAGGGGGAAATTGTTGAATCATAAAAAAGTGACCCTCTTGAACTTCAGCTACCCCAACCTCTTCAGCTACCGCAGTCGTCCAACACCTGCAGTCAAGTTCCATCATCAGCAACCGAACCCGGAGTCTACCTACCGCAGTCACTTAACTAGATTACTTTACTTGTCTTTATTATAATACTCTCTATTGTCCAGTATGCCTTGCATGGCTACTCTTAGAGATGTAATCTAGTGTACTTAATGAGTCTCTATAAATAGAGCTCATTCTCTTGTATTCTCTACACGGATAACTTACGCATCTATTCTGAATACACATTTCTGAAGTTATCTTTTCTATCTCTCTATCTACGCTTCACTTCTTACTCCCAATTCTTACTAAAATATTACTAATTATAACCTCTCTCCGGAGCAAGTCTTCTATGACTTTATCACTAAGCTTGATCTTCCTTATCAACTCAGTTTGAATGTATTCCTTGTTATGAATCAACTTAAGTGTATACTTGATATAACAATTGTTGTCATTTCTACTTCTTTACTTTTCCGCAACTAACTATCTAACTATCTAACTCATTAATATTATTGTTGAGCTTATAGATCCTTCGAGATTAACTATTCCGCAATACTACTTGTTCTAACGTTTGTTCAAGTGTGTCTCAAAGTTTTTCTCTCAACACGGACCTTGAGTTGGTGGTATCTGAATCGCAGATCTATCTTAGAGAAGTCACTTGCTCCTTAAAGCTGGTCGAATAGATCGTCGATTCGCGGAAGCGGGTAGCGATTTTTGATAGTGAGCTTATTCAGTTCTCTGTAATCAATACACATCCTAAAGGATCCGTCCTATTTCTTAACAAAGAGGACCGGAGCTCCCCAGGGTGAGAAGCTAGGTCGGATGAATCCTTTGCTCAAGAGTTCGCTAAGTTGGCTTGACAGTTCTTGCATCCCCGTAGGAGCCAACCTATAGGGTGATTTGGCAATGGGCGTAGCTCCCGACACAAGGTCAATTCGGAACTCGACTTGTCCTTCTGGGGGTATCCCTGGAAGATCTTCAGGAAAGACGTCCGGGAAATCGCAAGCCACTGGGATATCTCAAATATTGCCCTCTTCCCTGGACTTATCCACTATGTGAGCAGAAACGCCAAGTCCTTCTTTTGTAGATATTTCTGTGCCTTAATGCACGAGATAAGACGAAGGTTAGTACTGGGTTTGTCCCCATATATAATTAGGGTTTCGTGGTTAGGGAGATGAAGGGGAACGACCTTCTCGCAACACATAATTTTGGCATGATGGGGACTCAACCAGTCCATGCCGATAATCACATCAAAACTCCTAATAGTTACAGGCATCAAGTTTATTTGAAAGGCGTGATGATTTAAGGTTAGGGTACATCCTACGTAGATTTTCCCAGTTGATTCTGTTTTCCCATTAGCCATTTCCACCGTAAAGGTTTCATTAAGCTTTTGGGGTTGTTATTTTAGTAAGTGTTTGAATTTATTACTCACAAAGCTTCGCTCTGCCCCGATATCAAACATGATGCATGAATATGAGTGGTTAAGGAGAAACGTACCAGTGATAAGAGCGGGAACCTGAACCGCTTCTCCTTGACCCATGGTCAGCACTCTCCCTCCTCCTCCATTCCCTTGATTGTTGACATTGGGACAGTTTCGACGGAAATGCCCAGTCTTTCCACATCCATAGCAGGTGTGGCTTGCCCAGTGTTGTTGCCGCTGTTGTTGGTGTTGTTGTTGTTGTAGTTGCGGTTGTTGTTGTTGTTGTTGTTGTTGTTTCCATGCTGCTGGTTCTGGGGAGGATAGGTCCTGCAGTATTTTGCCGTGTGACCCTTTCGATTGCAACTGCTACAATGTATCTCCCTGCATTCGCCAATGTGATGGAGATTGCACTTGTTGCACTTTGGGAGATTCCCATAATACTGCTTAGGGGCACTTGGAGTGGATGAGACTGGAGCACGTGGTGTGGAGGGAACTTGGTTGGTTGCAGCATTAACTGTCACTGTTTGTTGTTTCTTTGACGACTCTGAGCCTTGTCGTCCCTTCCTCTTGTTATTCCTTCCTTTCTTGTTGTCACTCTCCTTCTTGTTTTCAGTTTCTCCTGACTTCTCCCCCTCTTGGTGTTGTGGTTGTATAACTTCTTGGCCAACCTCTTGGCACTGTCAAAAGTTTCGGGATTCGCAGCAATCGCGTTTCCTTGAATTGGGGAGGTTAATCCCCAGATGAATCTTTTGATTTTCTTCCCTTTAGAAGTAATCATGCCAGGGCACAACAGAGATAGTTCGCTAAACCTTGTTATGTAGGCATCGATGTCGGAGTTTCGGACAGTGAGATTCCATAGCTCTTGCTCCATTTTCTGAATTTCGCCACGCGGGCAGTATTCAACCATTAGCATTTCCTTTAGTTCCGTCCATGGCATGGCATTAGCCACTGGAAGAGTCATAGCCTCCACATGTCCATTCCACCAGGCGAGAGCTTGATCAAAAAATGTACATGCTACAAACTTCACCTTGACTTCCTCCAGGCATCCGCATATTTCGAACACTGATTCCACCTATTCAATCCATCTTTTCAGGGTTATCACTCCCCCTATCCCATTAAAGGTTCGTGGCTTAGTGTTGGTGAAGTCTTTGTAAGAGCAAGTCTTGGTAGGTCCTTGATTTATTCCGTTGTTGGAACTTCCAACCCCCTGCCCGTTTCCTCCGCCATTGTTCCCTTGGTGGATTCGCGCCATGGCTGCTGTGACTGCAGCAGATACAACTACTTGAAACACAGCTGAGTCGATTTCCGGTGGTGTCGGTGGTTGGTTATTTCCGTGGTTTGGTCTTTGCGGCATCTTGCTGTTACGGAACAGAAAGATGTTGAGTATGTATTGTTTTTAAGTTGGGAATTTCGTGAATCGATTTGCGCATCTAAGTGTTTCCATAAATTTACACTAAGCGATAAGAATATAAAACACATAACAGATAACAACATCACGAATAAACACATAATATTTTCTACTAATATTATCCATACTTTGATACATGAAAATTTGCTCGAAAGAGCATACATAAAGGTACAAAGTTCGACAGCATAATGACTCTATGAGTAGTGTAATCACTTAAACATGGAGTCGGTAGTACATAATATAGCGCGTACAAGAGAAACTTAACACTAGTAGAGGGGTCTACTGGTCCGAAGTTCTCTGAGATGCGTCGGGTGGTGGGGCTGATGATGTGGATGCGCCCTGAAGACGCGCCACCTGCCGTTCTGTGGCTCGTAGTCGATCCTACCAAATTGCTTGTCGTACCTGAAAGTTATGGATTACTTCTTGAGTTTCTCGTTCCGCTCTTGCCACTGCGGCTCGTATCTGATTCAGTTGCTCGGCCGTGTCCTGGGCTAGGTCGCCCGTGTTCCGTAACTGCCTCACCATGACAGGAAGTGCCCAGTCGGCTGGCCCTCCGTCTATCAGATCATAAAATTCCCTGGCCATCCCATATGGGGGTCGCTGTCCCTGTTGCCCGCTCCATCTCCAAATATCCATGCCCCAAATGTGGGCTGCTGTTGAGAGAACTGAGAGACAAACTGAGGAAGTGATCGGGACTCCCAAACGAGGCAGTTAGTTCGGGAGGCATGACTACAAGTCACCCAGCGACAAGTAGCTCATCTTCAGGGTGCATCCACTTCATCAGAACCACCACCAGACACTTTCCGCCATGATTAGGATCAACTTCCCCCCCCCCCCACTACCATTTGTTATGATTCTATTTCGCGTGCTAACATGGTATTTACTAATGAAGCAATAATGTGTTTTCCTTATTTCATGTTATTGCACGAATTCACTTATATGCACAACCGAAGCCCTGAAACCACTAGATACTCAAAGATCTCAAAAATCAAAATAATCTATGAACTCTAGGGATATACTTAATATTCATGCCAAATCCACGATTACCTACCACCATATATACATCATGGGGATGTAGGTTAGAACATTTAGAATCATACGACAAATGCGAAAGTTATAATGTACAATTAGAAATGACCATCGCAACTGACGATCTTGCTCATCATCATGCAGCAGAAAATGGCACCCCACAGAAATAACAAGCGCACCCTTGAGACACCAATCCTGCAGATAGACACTGCTACATTCCAAGCTGCTGTAACAGCTGCCATAACCGCTGCTATGACACAAATCAACGCAAACAACACCAATAGAGGTGGAAACAGTATCGACAACTCCAGCCGAAGGAACGAGCACAGAAACCAACAAGTGACAGCTTATCAAGGCACACTAAACCCCAAGCTTAAGAGCAGGAAGTAAAAGTCTGGAAGTAAGAGAAAGGGACAGCCAACTCAAGGGTTCTCAAAGAAGCAACATGTTGTTGTTGTTCATGCGAACATAACCCCTATTACACCAACATCAGCGGACCATATGCTGGAAGCCTTCCAAAATGCAACCAGTGCAATTTCCATCATAAGGGAGCCTGCCGGGAGCTGCATTGTAAGAAATGCAACTGAAAGAATCACACCACCAAATACTGTAGAACATATCCACAACAGAATCGTCAGGCAAACAAAAACAACAACAACCGCAACAACCTTAACAACAACATCAATGATGATACCAGTCACACCTGCTATGGGTGTGGAGGAACCGGTCACTTCAGGCGCAATTGCCGCAAGGCTAACAATCAAGGAGCAGAAGGATCAGGAAGGGTCCTAACCTTGGGTCAAGGCGAAGCAGTCCAAGACCCGACAATTGTTACTGGTAAGCTCCCACTTAACAACTCTTTTTCTTGCGTCTTACTCGATAGTGGAGCTGAGCGAAGCTTCGTTAATAACAAATTCGAGCACTTACTAAGACAACAACCCCACAAGCTAAACGAAGCCTTCACGGTGGAGATGGCTAATGGGAAAAACCGAATTAACCTAGGATATTTATGTAGAGTACACCTTAACACTAAACAACCATTCATTACAAATGAATTTAATGCCAGTAAATATTAGGAGTTTTGATGTGATAATCAGCATGGTTGGGTTAAGCCCCCACCGTGCTGATACTATGTGTCGCAAGAAGTTCGTTTGCCTTCACCTCCCCAATCACGAAACTCTAATAACCTATGGTGATAAACCTGGCGCCAATCCTCGTCTTAACTCGTGCATTAAGGCACATAAGTGCCTGCACAAAAAGAACTACGTTTTCCTCGCTCACGTTGTGGATAAGGCTAAGGAAGAAGTAAGCATAAAAGGTATTCCAGTAGCATGTGCTTTTCCGGATGTATTTTCCCGAAGAACTTCCGAGAATACCCCAGAGAGACAGGTCGAATTTCAAATCGACCTCATACCGGGAACCACATAAATTGCCAATTTACAGGGTAGCTCCCGCCGAAATTCAGGAGTTATCCAGTCAATTGAGAGAATTGTTACGGAAAGGATTCATTGGGCCAAGCTTCTCACCCAGGGAAGCTCCGGTCTTGTTCGTCAAGAAGATGGATCCTTCAGAATGTGCCACGATTTAAGGAATTGAATAAGCTCACTATCAAAAACCGATACCCACTTCCTCGGATTGACGACCTATTTGACCAGCTTCAAGGAGCTAGTTGCTTCTTCAAAATAGATCTAAGATCCGGTTACCATCAGCTCCGAGTCCGAAAAGAGGACACTCCAAAAAAAAACGGCTTTCCAAACTCGATACGGCCATTCCAAAATCGTTGTGATATCCTTCGGTCTAATGAATGCTCCCACGGTATTAATGGACCCTATGAACCGAGTTTTCCCAACCATTCCAAGTCAGCCTTTTCATTATTTTCATCAATAACATACTCGTCTACTCACGAAGGGAGACCAAAACACTGTCAACATCTACGACCAGCCTTGAAAGCATCAAAGCCGGAGAATATCGCGAAGAAAGCACTACATGGATGGATAAAACTCTCGAAGTCGAAGGACGAAGCTTATTGTTGTAACAGTTGAGTTGGGCGCTATCTGGGTGATCGTCGATAGGTTAACCCAATCTGCCCATTTCCTGCTAATACATAAATCAAACAAGACGGAAAGATTAGTTGGAATCTATATCAAGGAGATCGTGAGACTCCATGAAATATTGGTATCTACTATCTCGGATCGAGATAACGGGATTACTTCAAGACTTTGGCAGTCACTTTAGAAGGCAATGGGAAAATAGCTAGATATGAGCGTTGCTTACCACCCTCAAACTAATAGCCAAAGCGAACAGACTATTCAACCACTCGTAGTCATCTCCGAGCCTGGGTGTTTGAATTCAGCAATTCATGGGATACCCAAATACCCTTGATCGAATTCTCATACAATAATAGCTATCGCTCAAGTATCAAGGTTGCTCCATTTGAGGCCTTATATTGTCGTAAATACAGATCGCCTCTATGTTGGGCTGAGGTGGGTGACACCCAGATGGCAAAAGGGTAAATCACCAAGCAGCACACTTACAGGACCAGAAACCATTCGCAAAATGACAGAGAAGATAATCCAAATCAGAACTAGACTTCAAGCATCACGAGATAGACAGTAGAGTTGTGCTGACAAATGACGAAAACCTCTGGAATTCCAAGTCGGAGGTCGGGTACTATCGAAAGTCTTTCCCTAGAAAGGAATGATTTGCTTTAGGAAACGGGAAAACTAAACCCATGTTATATTGGGCCATTCGAAATTCTTGTTCGAATTGGTCCAGTAGCTTATAAGCTGCAACTACCTGCGGAGCACAACAATATACACCCCGTATTCCACATCTCGAATCTGAAGAAGCACTTATCCGATGAAACCCTTACCATTCCTTTAGAAGAGATTGAAATAAACAATAATCTTCTGTTCTTCGAAGAATAAGTTGGGAAAATGGATAGGGAAGTGAAGCATACGAAGCAGAGCCGCATCCCGATTGTGAAAGTTCGATGGAACGCTAAGCGTGGATCGGAATTCCCATTTGAACGCGGAAACCAGATGGAGCAGAAGTACCCTCACCTATTCTCTCATTCATGAACCTATATTTCGAAAGAATTTCGGGACGAAATTCCCTCTAACGGGGGGATGATGTCACAACTAGCAATTTTGTTAGGAAATTCTACTCTCATGTAAACATCATCTATTGTGAGACTTGTACTCTAAGTGTATATCATACTCTATGCTCAATCAAAATCATCCATTTGAAATCAAAACTCACTCAAGAGGTTCAAGACCTAATACAATACACCTCATATGTTCAAGTATGGGTTTAAAACCCTAGAAATCCCGGTTCAAGTTCTATATGAACTAAGATTCTCTTATTGGGTCTAATGGACCAATAAACCTCCAACTTCAGTATCTTGGGCCTAGGAACCCTAATTGGACTCTAAATGAACCACATTCATAAAACCTTAGCATTTTTGGGCCATGTGGACCTAAAATGGCTCTTTTATCCCAAATGGGCCTTGTTGGGCCATAAATGTTTCCATTAGTCCTAATGGACCATAAATTACCTATTGGACTTTTAGTGGCTGAGAACCTTAATAAGGGGCCCAATGGGCCGAAAAATATTATTAAGCTTCATAATAATCGAGCAAAACTAAGAATGGGCCCAAACTATTCCATTTCCTTTTTTTTTCCTAGCCCAACTCTCGGCCCAACTATATAAAAAAAAAATCAACAAAGGGTGCTTAAGAGTTTGACACCTCACTTTAGTCTAGTGGATATCCATGCATAATTTGCATTTATTTAGGTAAGCATCTACCAAACTTTTCACAAGACAAACTCCCATTCTCTCTCCCTCCCTCTACCTCTCGGCCAAACACCCCACAACACCACCTCCATTTCTTTCTTTCAAACTCTCTCAAGAACTCTCCTCATCTTCCTCTAAATTTTCGAGTTTTGGTGTGTAGTTTCAAGAGGATCTTCATCTAGATCATCAACTTTGGTAAGTTCTCACTTAGATCTATGATTTAACTTCTTGATCTCTTCAAAAATCTCCTCTTACATCCATATTTGTGGATCATGTTCTTAGAACCATCTAAGTTCAAGATCTACTCAAGAAAGCTTGCTAGGATCAAAAATCTTCTTCCACTTCTTCATCAAAACCGATCCATCACCCCAAGGTGAGTTCATACCTCCTATTTTCGATTTTTACTTTGTTTTGGGGGAGAATACAAGTTGTGTTGTGTAGATCTATGTGTGTATGCATGAATATGTGTGTTTTTCATGATTTATTTGGTGCTTATGTGTTGTTTACTTCATAAATCTAAAAGTATGTTAAGAATATTAAGTTTATCACTTGGATCTACATGGAAACCTTGAGAAAAGTATGTGTTATAACATATAATACATGTAAACTAATAGATCTGGGATTTATACACTTAAAATAGTAAAAATGAGTGTTGTGTTCCAAGATCTATAAACTAAACTCAAAAATCAGCCTTTCACAGGAACGTTTTGGTCCAATCTCGAACTGTTTTGACCACCTAAATGATAATATTTTTCAAAACTCTTTTGCATGAAAAAAGCTCAGGTTTCTACCTTTAAAATGAATACTCTCATGTTTTCATACGATTTTTCTACAATTGTTGGCGAATTTTACAAAACTGTCTATCAGATTTGAAATAATTTCGGACCAGCCTGTGAAGGTGAGCAATTTCACACTTGTTAGAAGCCATTAAAAATTATGAGAAAAACTGTGAACAAAGTAGACAAAATTTCCAAACTTCCAGAATTTACGGATCCAAATTTCGACTTACGATGATTTTTCTACAAATTTTCCAACAACTAGGTCGGAAAAGCCCAAAACCAGAAAAATGTGTATTTTCACAAAAATCAAGCCAAAAATGATATTTTTTACGAAAATGAGTTTAAAATGTTATTTTTACCACAAAGTAGTCATCAACACAAGTTTTGAACAAAATGGAGACTAAAGTGTTATTCTTAAAAAAATTGGGCCTTAATTGTAAATTTTTGGCTTATTGGGCCAAGAACGTCATTTTTACAAAAAGTGGGCCTTTATGCTATTTTAGTGAATACTTGAACCAAAACCAACGATAAACTAACAAACGGATTAATTTGATCATTTTCTAGGTTATTGGGCCTTAGTGGCCCATTTTTATGTGTGATAGGTCATGTATACTATTTATATGTTTATTGGGCTTCATTGACCCATTAACATGTGCGAGGGACCTTGGATACTATTTGTGTGCTATTTGGGCCTGTAAATACCTTACATGTGAAATGGGCCTTAGTTGTCCTTTCATATATATTTGGGGCCCATGTTATATAATCTCATTCCAATTGGGCCTTGAAATGATTTACATGTTTAGCGATGCCTTAGTGGTTCACTTACATGGTTCATTGGGCCTGGAATGAGTTTATACTTTTCTTCGCGTAAATGCGATTAAGGATCTAGTGAGTTTTATCGGTTGACACCTATTAAGTGTTCGATCGTAGCCTGTAGTTATAACCAGAGTCTCTTGGAAGGAGAGCGGGGATTTGTGTATAGATCTATACGGGGATGACACCCCACACCTGAGTTGTTCGCTATAGTTAGACTAACTCAATCTAGGGTGACGAAAACCTTATACTCAAAACCGGCGTCCAACAACGCCAAGACAGGCGAAATTGTCATTATTTAGTATGGTTATGACGGCTCACTTAGAGGAATTAACGTTATGAAGTTTACGGAAGACCATTATCTTTTCTTTTGGATTACTCGGAAACATACTCGTACTGGTACTCAACCTCGGGGGTTGGTATGGCAGCTTTCTCTTTTACAGACAACATCGGGTTGTCTGGGAACATTCTTTTTACATGCTCTTTACATTATCTCTACATTCTCTTTACCCTTTTATTCAAATAAACAATAACATAGATGCATTAATACAAGATCTGACACAAACATCCCGGTTAAGCCAGATCAACTACATTTCTTCGTAATACAACTATCACATGCCCTGGGACGATCGCGATGGTCGGTTAACCTAAGGCGTACTCTATTGTTAAACAAGAAGAATGCATCAACCCAACTTTATATATAAATAACAAATCTTAGGAGTAATAATAGTTTATTTATATACCCTCTCGCAGACAGTATGGCCGTCTTCCATCATCATGGGGATCCGTATTTCCCTAACCAGGGAAATAACGGATGGCTGGAAGAGAAACGTGAAGAAGACCCCGAGGAGGAGTCTGAAGAGGAATCTGAAGCGGAAGTCGAGGGCGGACCTGCTGAGCCAGTGGTAGACTTGGAGGCCGAAGAAGACCCCGAAGGGGAGTCCGAGGAAGAACCCGGTGATGACGGCGATAGCGATTCGGATGCGGAGTCCGAAGTCATCAACCCACCTTACCCGATTAGGGTGCCCGCCTATCGGATGGGCCCAAATGGGCCCACGCCTCCATGGGGCGTGGATATTTGGAGATTGAGCAGGCAGCAGGGGCAGCGACCCCCATATGGGATGGCCAGAGAATTTTATGATCTGAGAGACGGAGGGCCAGCCGACCGGGCACATCCTGTCATGGTGAGGCAGTTACGGAACACGGGCGACCTAGCCCAGGACACGGCCGAGCAACTGAATCAGATGCGAGCCGCAGTGGCAAGAGCGGAACGAGAAACTCAAGAAGTAATCCATAACTTTCAGGTACGACAAGCAATTTGGGAGGATCGACTATGAGCCACAGAAAGGCAGGTGGCGCGTCTTCAGGGCACATCCACATCATCATCCCCACCACCCGACGCATCTCAGAGCACTTCGGACCAGTAGACCCCTCTACTAGTGTTAAGTTTCTCTTGTACGTGCTATATTATGTACTACCGACTCCATGTTTAAGTGATTACACTACTCATAGAGTCGTTATGCTGTCGAACTTTGTACCTTTATGTATGCTCTTTCGAGCAAATTTTCATGTATCAAAGTACGAATAATATTAGTAGAAAATATTATGTGTTTATTCGTGATGTTGTTATCTGTTATGTGTTTTATATTCTTATCGCTTAGTGTAAATTTATGGAAACACTTAGATGCGCAAATCGATTCACGAAATTCCCAACTTAAAAACAATACATACTCAACATCTTTCTGTTTCGTAACAGCAAGATGCCGCAAAGAGCAAACCGCGGAAATAACCAACCACCGACACCACCGGAAATCGACTCAGCTGCGTTTCAAGCAGCTGTATCTGCTGCAGTCACAGCAGCCATGCCGCGAATCCACCAAGGGAACAATGGCGGAGGAAACGGGCAGGGGGCCGGAAGTTCCAACAACGGAATAAATCAAGGACCTACCAAGACATGCTCTTACAAAGACTTCACCAACGCTAAGCCACAGACCTTTAATGGGACAGAGGGAGTGATAACCCTGAAAAGATGGATTGAAAAGGTGGAATCAATGTTCGAAATATGCGGATGCCCGGAGGAAGTCAAGGTGAAGTTTGCAGCATGTACATTTGTTGATCAAGCTCTCACCTGGTCGAATGGACATGTGGAGGCTATGACTCTTCCAGTGGCTAATGCCATGCCATGGACGGAACTAAAGGAAATGCTAATGGCTGAATACTGCCCACGTGGCGAAATTCAGAAAATGGAGCAAGAGCTATGGAATCTCATTGTCCGAAACTCCGACATCGATGCCTACATAACGAGGTTTAGCGAACTGTCTCAGTTGTGCCCTGGCATGATTACTTCTGAAGGGAAGAAAATCGAAAGATTCATCTGGGGATTAACCTCCCCAATTCAAGGAAACGTGATTGCTGCGAATCCCGAAACTTTTGACAGTGCCAAGAGGTTGGCCAAGAAGTTATACGACCACAACACCTAGAAGGGCGAGAAGTCAGGAGAAACTGAAAACAAGAAGGAGAGTGACAACAAGAAAGGAAGGAATAACAAGAGGAAGGGACGACAAGGCCTTCGCCATTCTATCCAAAATTGCTACTGGTCTCTCAATGTAATTCAGGAATTTATCAACCTGAATATCATCCATAGGAACAATCGTTAAATCGTCGGCCACACACTTCCGAAGCTAAGAAACGTGGAAGGTGTTGTGAATGTTATTCAGCTCCTCAAGCAAATCCAACCGATAAGCTACCCTTTCTAACCCTGGCAGTCACTTGAAATAGCCCTATATACTAGGGCCCCAAATTTCCCCTCTTTCTGAAGCGTATTACACCCTTCCAGGGTGATACCTTCAGTAGAACCATATCGTCGACCTGGAACTCTAACTCTGATCGGCGTTTTTTTGGCATAACTCTTTTGTCGAATATGAGCTGTTTGCAACCTCTGTCTGATCTACTGAATAAGCTCTATCGTATGAAGGACTACCTCGGTCTTTACCATAACCCTGTGACCAACCTCTCCCCATCAAACTGGGGTACTAAACTTCTTACCATAAAGAAGCTTAAACGGCAGCGCACCGATACTGGAGTGATAATTGTTGTTGTAAGAGAACTCGTCCAAAGGAAGTTAGGTATCTCAAATCCGACCAAAATCTACGACAATTGCTATCAACATATCCTCGAGTTTCTAAATGGTAAGTAGTGCTAAATTGCAATTTCATACCCAGTCCCTCGGGGAACCTCTAGAAAAATTGTGAAGTGAACCGAACATCCTGATCTGATATAATATAATCTAGAACACCATGCCGTGCGACGATCTCAATCACTTAAACATCGACGAATTTCTTGGTTGACGAGCTCTCATGGATAAGTAAGAAGTGGGCACTCTTGGTCAAACGGTCCACTATCACCCAAATCGCATCAAACCCCTTAGTCATTCGAGGTAGCTTGGTGATAAAATCCATGGTTATTTGTTCCAATTTCCACATGGGAACCTCCTAAGGCTGAAGCTTGCCATGCGGCCTTTGGTTCTCGTCCTTGACCATCCGACAGGTCAAGCACCTCTCAACATACCAGGATATCTCCCTTTTCATACCGGACCCCATACAAATAATGTCGTCAAATCTTGAAAGCAAATACCACTGTTCTCAACTCTAAATCATGAGTCGGATAACGAACCTCATGCAACTTCAGCTGCCGAGAAGCATAAGCAATAACCCTCCCTCACTGCAATTGGACTGCCCCCAGGCCGATGATGGATGCATAACAAAATACCACAAAATCTTCAACACCCTCAAGGAGGGTCAACATTAGGGTCTCACATAACTTCCGCCTTAGAGTGCAGCCTGCTGCTCAGGGCCCCAGCGGAAATCCACGCCCTTCCTCGTCAGACGAGTGAGGGGTACAACAATCTTGGAGAAATCCTAAATAAATCTACGATAACACCCGGCTAATCCCAGAAAAACTCTTGATCTCCTAGGGAGACTTCAGAGCCTCCTAGTGCATAACCTCCTCGATCTTGGTCGGGTCGACCAAACTCCCATTTTGGTTAACAAGGTGTCACAAGAACATGACCTCTCGTAACCAAAACTCATACTTCAAGAACTTGGCATATAGCCATTCCCACCTGAAAACTCCCAGAAGCTCTTGAAGGTTCTATTTATGTTGCTCCCTGGTCTTGGAATAGACCAGGATATCATCAATGAAAACAATGACTGAACGATCGAGTATTGGCCTGCACACTCGATTCATCGAATCCATGAATGATGTCAGCGTATTGGTGAGCCCAAACGACCTCACCATAAACTCGTAATGACCATAACGAGTCTAAAACGCGGTGTTCTCCACGTCCTCCTTAATGGGTTATTAGGGTTACAACTACAATGCTCTAAGCTGAAAAACATTTAAACAATTCAATGATTAAGGCACATGCTACCTAATAGGATCTATGTCTTTTACATATAGGCAACATACTATGAATTGTTATCCTACAAAAGTTTCATATGAAAGAACTAATTCATAAGAACAAGAAACTTACCTTAAAGATTGTTATTGCAAAAAATCTTGAATTACTTCTTAAAAAACTATTGGAAGCAAGCACCACAAGTGTCGTGCCTCTAATGGTTCACACCGAAACCCTAGCAACCACGAAACTTGAAGAGATAAAGAGAAGAAAGAGGTAAGAATTTCGGTCCTAAGCCTCTAAAGGAATGTCATGGCCAAAATTATAAGGCTAAGGGTATTTATATAGCTGAGGTAGCTTGGTGCCAAAGTTAGGGTTTAAGGAGGAAGCCCTAATCCCTTTGCTTGGTGACTAAGCAGCCCGTTCCCCTCTTTCAAGGGGCTTGGACGAAATTCCTTGGGCTTACCCAATTGATTTTCTTCCACCTCATTAAATGAGGTCCATGGGCTCCTTTCCTTAACTTTCAATAAATAACCAAATAGACCCTGCACTTTTAATTAACCCAGTTAATCCCAAAATTAATTCCAATTAGTTTCTGATTAATGATTAATTAAATAATACTATTTCCAATTAATATATTATTCTCATAATATATTAACAAATTATCTATTTGATTTCTAATTAATTTATTAACCATATAACAAATAAATAAATCAATATCTCTCTCTAAAAGCTATCGTATTCAATTGCCAGGTTTGAGGGCAACCCAAAAGGACTGTGCTACTATCAATTCTAGTGTATACCAATTATAGTTATGGGTTTAGACACCTAATCAAATACTCCTCTCTATCCCTCATCTGATGATACTCAGACCTCAAATCGATCTAGGAAAACCAAGATGCACCCTGCAACTGATAGAAAAGGTCATCATTATGTGGAAGTGGATAACGGTTGTTCACCGTCAACTTGCTCAACTCCCAATAATCAATACATATGCGATGAGACCTATCCTTATTCTTCACAAACAAGATCGGTGCTCCCCACCGTGAACTACTCGGTCTAATAAACTGCTTGCCTAACAACTCCTAAAGCTGAGAGGACAAATCCAGCATTTCCGGTGGTAACAAACAATACGAGGCCTTAGCAATTGGGGCCGAATCGGGGACCAAATCGATCTTGAATTCCACTAGCCTCTCTGGAGGCAAAATGGGTAATAACTCTGGAAACACATTTAGGAACTCTTTATATAGGCACATCCAAAATCGAAACCTCCTTCCCGACCCGAGTGTCAACCACATACGCGAGATAACCCATACACCCATGCTATAGATACTGATGATCCCTAGCAGCAGAACAAACGGCTGATCCAATCCTAGTACCCTATCCATAAATAACCAGTTCTCCCCCACTTGATGTTCAAACTATTAATTTCTATCTCTCACAGTCATCATCACACCAAACCTACTTTGCCAGTCCATCTCCACAATCACGCATACATCCCCATGGGTATAGGGATTAGATCAGTTGAATAAGGAACCCCGAAAATCTCCAAGACACAACCCCGATAAATGCACGATGTAGAAACCCCTTGTTTGTTAGCGATAGAAATCCGCAACGGACACTCCAACTCTCCCAGAACCATATCAAAACTCCCGCTGAAAGGCTGAGATACAAAATACCAACTTGCACCTGAGTCAAAAAGCACTAGAGCAGGCAAGGAGTTCACTAAGCATGTACCGAATAGAATCATAAATAGAAGCATATGATAAAATAATCGACAAAATAATAAATGGAATCATACCAGTAACTACGTCCGACATCGCCCTGCCCTCCTCTGCTATGAGCTAGAAAGCACGATCACGAGCCCTCGGGGGTTCTGCCCTACCCAGGTGTCCATCCGTGATCCTTAAAGTAGCCAGGGCTGGAGACTGGACCAGCCTGGCAGTAAGCAAGGGACATTTGTCCTTCGCGTCGCCTACCTGATCATAATGGTAACAAATCCTGGTACTCGACACTAGGGCCTGCTGGCGACATTCTGTCGCATAGTGTCCGTCATTGCCACATTTATGGCATCCCAGATAAGAAGCACTTGCCACACGTGCGAGCCTTTTGGTCCCCTAATCGTGAATCAATGGGCTTGAACTGCTTTGCTGCAGGATGGGACTGAACCGGATCCGGACGCTGCTCCCTTACCTGGGTCTCTATCTCAATCTCTTGCTTCCTTGCTGTGTCCTGAAGCTCAACAAGGGTGTTGTATCGCTGGGTACAAACAAACTACCGGATATTAGTCTTGAGCATGGTCAAGTACGGGGTCATCCGTGTTGGATTTGTTGGATTAATGTCTGAGTCCATAACTATATTTCGTATGTACTTGACCCGACCCGGCATGGTCCATTTGGGTTGCACTTCACCAGCATAATTTATATGGATAGTCTTTTGAGAATAGTATATTTGTGATTTATATTAATATATTATAAGTTCTAATATATTAATATGGAATCATATTATTTAATTAGTATTGATCAAGAATTAATTTAGAATTAATTAAGTGATCAAAAAGAACTAATTAAATATGGACTCTTATATATATGGAATGGGCCAAGTTCATTTAGGTTGGGCTAAGCTTTCATAGATGGTCCATGGAGCTTTTAACCCATGGATGCTATGTAAATTAAAGGTCATGGGTATTAGGGTTTACATGGATGTAACCCTAATCCTCCATAATATATAAAGGGGTCCTTGGCTCACAAAATTGGCACAAGTGTGTGAAAATAAGAGTGGGCCGATTTTAGTGTGCATACATATTCTCTCAAGTTCTTCCAAGCTGTTTTGGTGATTTGTGATTCCATTTGAGGCTTCCACACTATTGGGGCTAAGCTCTTAAAGCTTGAAGACATCAAGCTACATCAAAAGGTATGTCATCTAACTAGAACTTTGTAGTATAGGTGCTTCATAATATGGTAGTTAGGATGAAACCTTAGAATAGTTAATATTTGCATGTATAATAGAGAAAACATAGATCCAAGGTTTATAGGGTTGCATGTACACCATAGGAGTGTTAGAATGCTCAAAACCCAACAGTGGTATCAGAGCCATGGGTTGTTTTCTGTTATATTGATGCAAATGTTTTATTTTCAAGTTGGAAAAAAAAGGAAAAAAAAACATGACGTTTGTCAAATTTTAAGATAATTACTTGTTTTTGTGAAAAACTAATTATTTGTAAAATTTGAATCATTTGCTATATGAGTTGAATTAGGTCAAATTTAGTAAAAGATAAAATGATATGATTATTTTATTAGTTTTAAAAGTTTGATCTAAAGAGTTTTTTGAAACCTCCATAAGTTATGGATATGAAAAGGTTTTTAAAAAAAAAATTGATTCAAAGTTTTTTTTATGGAGTTACACAACTTGGTCTTAATGTTTTAAAGAATTCCATAACTTGTTCTTAAGTTATTGAACATGAAAAGTTTCATCATAAAACAAGTATTTAACTCCATAAGTTATGGAATCCAAAAGTTTTCAAGAGTTACAAAACTTGCCCTCAAGTTTTGGAATTTGGAAAAAGTTTTTTATGATAAAAAAAAAGATTTGAATTCTAAAACTCTTGGGTTCATAACTTAAACAATTAATTAAATGGTTTTAATTTTGAAGTTAATAATTGGAATTATGATGTTTTTATTGAATAATTCAATTAACTCTTATGGACTTTATTAATAGATAATTAAAGTGTTTAATTAAAAGAGAATTAATAATTCCATAATGACATGGTTTAAATTTAATTAAATTAAGAGTATAGTTTAATTAATAGATTAAACCACCAAGTATTTTAAATGTCTAAAATACACCCTTATACGATTATAATATTAAAAGTGTAATATATTATATGTATAAGAGCAAGTCGTCTTACCATTAGTAGGCCTTATTCACGAAGCCGGTCTATAAGGGGGGGTATAAGGTTACTACCTATAAAATGACAGTTTAATGGGTGTCCACTCTCACCCACCGCTTCCGTGACCGGTGGAGGGTCGTTAGCCGAACAGGTAGGACAAGGACTATAATTCTCCCTTCATTATAAGTATAATGATAAATACTAAGTAACTAAACACTTATAAATTCCCAATCTTAGTTACTTAGGAAAATGTGAATAAGGTGCTAATCCATGAAATTACACTTTGCACATTGTTTAAGCTGTTAGTGGAGCGTGTGTGGTTAACTGGCACACTAACCTGGACTTAACAAGGTAGGCAAAGGGTAACTTAATGTTTATCATAGTATCGTTGGAGCGTGTGTGGTTAACTGGAACATCGATTGAGGGGTAAATATTAAGGGTACCAAGTATATTTGCATGGTTACTTCACACCTTGTTTTGTGATCCTCGGCATCCCAGTCACAAAACTTGAAGGGCACACTCGATATTGAAACATGCCATTGAAAAGTTCAATGAATCTCAAAAGAATCTAGGAGTTTCAAAACCAATTAAAACCTAATAATACATTTCGTTTATCTTGGTGGAAATTGGTGAATCGTCATTCACCTACCTTCAAATACTTTATAGCTTGGATTACGGCATCCCTCTTCCTAGTCAAAAAATAGTTTGTTGGGTCCTAGCCTCAATATATCATATTGGGTGTTATATTAAGGACTTAAATCAACTTTACGTGAATTTCTCCCATTGTTGATGTCTGGTTTAGACAACAATGATCTTCCCAAACCAAGCTTTCCTAATGAATATGACTTCCCGAGTTTGGCTCATGGAAGTCGTACTTCTCTTCCTCCACCTTCTCCAATAATTCTTCCTAACCCACAAGTTCAAGGTCACTCAAGCCCTAATGGCAAGCAAGGTCTATGTGTGATCACATCTTAGAGATGAAGTCACATATTGACAAGCCGGGAGAGTTGGGTGTCAAAGTCTTGATAAAGTTGGATGTTCAATCACTTTCTAAGTCACATAGTGAGTTCCTTTGGGACTACTATGAAACAGACTATGACATGAACCTTAATGATCATATCTATTTGCTTGGTGCTACTGAATCAGCAATGATTTGGAACGATAGTAAAGCAAATTTGATTAGAAGATCAACTTCCCAAAAACTTTATGGACAGTGACAATGGTGACACTGGAAATCCAGAAAAAACATTCTCTTCCCAATGGAAAGGGATTGGCCATAGTCAACCCGGTTGACCAAATGGTAAAGAGAAAGGCTAAGTCTGAGATAGTCCCATTACCAAAGGGTCCATATGTTTATTTTGCCAAAGGAAGGGGCGTTGATTGCAAAGCTGCCAAATTTACCTAAGGATGTTAAAGTCAATAAGTTTGACTCTACATCAGGTAGAGCCCATTATCTAACTCTGTTAAGTTCTATTATGAGATCCTCATTTCATGATGTGACTGGGTCACATGTTGATGTTGTAAGAATCAAAGAATAGAGAGAAATCTTAAAGGAAGTATATGCTGATTCTGATCGCGAAGGTGGATTTCGATCGCATCAGAATTTTGAGCAGTTGCTTAAGAAGTTATGATATATTGCTAAGGAATAGATAACAACAATTTTCCATGTGGATTGTAAGGATAAGTTTTTCCGCAAAGTTTTAAAATAAAAGAAAATTGTTTAATTTTATTTATTTGAAGTATCCTTACAATGGCATTTGTGGAAAATTGTTGCTTATATGATTCCACTGACAGCAATATTGGAAAATGGATTTGGTTCTTTCATTTGTGGTAGTGTCTAAATTTACCAAATCAGGAAAGTTCCTCATCGCCCAAGTTTCAATTGGACCGAAACTTGGAATCATGCAAGTTGAATAGTATGATGAATGAGAACTTTCAAGCATTAGAAAATCAAGACTAATTACTTGTTCACATGGATGTGTGAGTCGAGTGAAGGACTAAAGGGATCGAGTACACATTCTTGTGCACTGGTCATATCCACCACAAAGCTCGTTAAGACTATTTGATTTACTAAAGTTTAGTAAATATGGTTATACTTACAAGTTTAAGTATAATTCTGAAACATTGGAAAAGTCTCAATGTATGGCAGAACGAATGGGAAAAATCAAATTAGGCAGAAAGATAAAAGTTTCTCAAATCTGAAAAGATGGGAGAGTACTTTAGTATCATGTTTGTGATCATCTTAATGATTTAGAAATCATATCACAATTAGTCCTCTAAAGGTCATCTTAGTGCATTCTTATGACTAAGAAGAGGAGTCATGAATTGTTGAAATGGTTAGATCAGGAAGATGAGTCATACTTCGTTCCAAAACAATTCTTAGAGTCATACTCCAAGATTGTAACTTGAGTGACATATCTTAAAGAAAGGTTTAAAACACTTGTCAAATGTAAGAGTAAAAGTGTCCTACTCTTGTACATTTGAAATTGGTAAGTTGTGATGTTTTGGATAAAACAAAGACCAACTAAGGCCAATTGTGTGAAGTGTTTGTCTTGATAAAGAATCCGCACTATCTCTTGAATATTTGGCAAGATAGTCTTATATGTCAAGAGGATAGTGGGAGTCTTAAAGATCCTAAAAAGAATTTCAAGAACTAATCAAGAATAAAACTTGAGGTTTTTCACTAGCACACGACTTGAGGTTTATAACCTATCGTGTTGACATATTTTGTGCCCATTCCAGTTAAAGTTGGCTTTGCATAGGAGTTCTGAAAGTTCTCAATTGGTTGCATAACAACTTGGAAGCAATGGCAGGCCCTGTACTGCCAGGTGGCAAGAAGTTAAGATTGCATAAGTTCAGTCCATATGAGTTTGGATTTGTCATTATCCTTGTCTTGTGACTATGGTTTTGACGATTCACATGGATAAGAACACATACACCATAAAATCTAAGGGTCATAAAGTTTCTCTCCGTTTCATGAAAATGATGGTGAGGAAACACTTCCACCAAGTAGATTTGAAGCAGATGACAAAAGGTCTAAACAATTGAGACTATGATTACGGCATCCCTTTTCATAGTTCTGAAATTGTTTAGACACACATGCATGCTATCTATGGAAAGGTGTATGATTTTGATAAAGTTTTATCAAAGCATCTCGTATAAGAAATCTGAACTTTGGTAAGAAAGTCAATAAAGTATTGATTTCTAGAAGTCCAGCTGATTTTTGAGTACATGTCAAAGCTAGTGGGAGCATAAGTGTTATGCTAATAATCATCATGTTAGTGGGAGCATGATAATTATTGTTAGTGTTGCAAGTTAGCAATGTTAATTATACAAAACAAAAGTTTCAATTCGTGAGGCTGCAAGGATTGAAAAAGTTATTTTGCTATAATTAAGGGAGAGGATATACTTCATTTCAGTTCTAAAGGCTTAGATTGAGACCTTAATCATCTTTAGTCAAGAATATATATATATATATATATATATATATATATATATATATATATATATATATATATATATATATATATATATATATATATATATATATATATATATATATATATATATATATATGAATTTCATGTTGGATTGGTTCAACTTAAGGAAATTCTATATATTGCGTTCTCAAAATTCGATTATGATTACGACATCCCTCTTCATAGTCAAATTTTGAAAACATGGCAAATAAAAATATTGTAGCAAAAGACTGGTCTAGAATCATGTCTTTATGTGAGACATCATGAATCGTGTACCATTTGCTTTGGGTACAGGATCGATTGCATGTGCTATAATATTTGTCATTTCTAAATTTTTCCAAATGCCCAGAGGCATTAAGAAGGGAAAAGGTCTAGAATTGGATATGACTAAAATGATTAAGCAATTGTCGAGGACAATCTGAGGTTTACCAAAGATTGGTTGCTCAGGGACAGTTGGAAGTATAGTGCTAATTTTGGAAGGACCATATTGACATATTCTGAAAAGAGGCATCTCTTATTCAGAAGTGATAGTCAAAATGAGAATATGGAGTTGTCTCCATAGGTGGAAGTTATTTGTGTAAGATTAGAAAACTTAATGCAAGAAACATGTCCAAAGCAATGTACTTTGAATATGGGACTTGGTTTCCATGGAGTTGATCTCCATTGGAATACCTTATAATGAATGTTGACAAGTCTTTGTGACTTTGTACATATTCATTACAGGAGGGTCGGTGCATATAAGTTTAAAATCTAAACATATTTCGATAAATGATAGGAACTTGAAATTCTCACATTTTTCGATAAGGATTTAGGAGTGTGAAATTAGAATCATTGAAATTATGTTCAATTGGTTTATTTCACAAAGTAAGGATCATAGACAAACATAGAGTGCATACTTGGTGTATGGCAAAGCTATTGTTTAAGAAAAACATAGTGTACATGCTTGGAGCATGGGACAACTAGTGTTTTTAATTCAAGTATAAAGTTGATAAAACCGAAACAATTAATAATGAGTAATCAGTATGGTGATAAGTAAAAGTGTTTATTTATATTCATAGGGTTTGATACCATATTTGATTCATTTATTCTTGTGTTTCACTTTGCATGTTTTGACTTCCAGAATAACTAAGTCGCTCTTCCTGAATGATTAAGTTATTCAAACCATCCACAGTCGGTCATATGTTGGAAGTAGATATGAATCAAGACTGTCATGGGTTGGTTTGTAGAGGTCCAAGTTGGTGGACAAAGTGGTGCTACAACACTCATGAGTGCTCATAAGTTCTAAGTATTGGATTCAACCCGCGCTCATTTGAATCACTTCATGGATTTTATCACGAGTGATCATGAGACGATAATATCTTATATTCTTCAAACCTAGAGATATGAGTTGTTACTATGAGTTGGTTATACATTGATTGCACAAAAACGCATTTGGTAACTCGATGTTATAAAACGTGCCTTTGTGTATGATTCAACAAGTAGTAGAACAAGCCATATGAGTCGAAGTTTATCCATTCCGTTTACCTTCGGGATAAAAACGATATCTGTGGGCCCCTCGATGATTTAGCGATGACACATGTGAGTGCTTGGCCAAGCCAGGACTGATTTGATTTGTTCAATCAGTCAGTCATCATAAATCGAAAATCGGGAAACAACAAATGGAAAGAGAGAATGATTATAATCCATGTCTCAGTCCATATGATATCTAGAATGGAGGAATATATGATCCCTTATCTAATGGACAAGTCATTGACAAGGTCAGAGTTCGACAGCGGCTTTAAGAGCTACGATTGCCAGTTAGGTTTTGAAGTCATACTCAATAATAGTTTTAGACTTATCCAAGTGGGAGACTGTTGGATTAATGTCTAAGTCCATAACTATATTTGGTATGTACTTGACCCGACCCAGCATGGTCCATTTGGGTTGCACTTCACCGGCACAATTTATATGGATAGTCTTTTGAGAATAGTATATTTATGATTTATATTAATATATTATAAGTTCTAATATATTAATATGGAATCATATTATTTAATTAGTATTGATCAAGAATTAATTTAGAATTAATTAAGTGATAAAAAAGAACTAATTAAATATGGACTCTTATATATATGGAATGGGCCAAGTTCATTTAGGTTGGGCTAAGCTTTCATGGATGGTCCATGGAGCTTTTAACCCATGGATCCTATGTAAATGAAAGGTCATGGGTATTAGGGTTTACATGGATGTAACCCTAATCCTCCATAATATATAAAGGGGTCCTTGGCTCACAAAATTGGCACAAGTGTGAAAATAAGAGTGGACCGATTTTAGTGTGCATACATATTCTCTCAAGTTCTTCCAAGGTGTTTTGGTGATTTGTGATTCCATTTGAGGCTTCCACACTATTGGGGCTAAGCTCTTAAAGCTTGAAGACATCAAGCTACATCAAAAGGTATGTCATCTAACTAGAACTTTGTAGTATAGGTGCTTCATAATATGGTAGTTAGGATGAAACCTTAGAATAGTTAATATTTGCATGTATAATAGAGAAAACATAGATCCAAGGTTTATAGGGTTGCATGTACACCATAGGAGTGTTAGAATGCTCAAAACCCAACATGATTAAGGTGTCAAAGCCTATAACTAAATATGTACATTCTTGAAGTAGAAGCAAAGTCCTTTTTGGGTTACCCTCAAAACTAGTAACTAATTAGAATGACAGTTGGAGATAGAGGATAATTTGTTATTTTATTATATGAATAATAAACTAGTTGGAAATTGAAATATATGATTTATGAATATATTATACGATTAATATATTAATTGGAAATAGTAATGATTAATTGGTTAATTAGAATTGATTTGGATTTAATTCTAATATTAATTAGAATTAATCATTCAAAGGACTCTTTGGTTTCCATGGGAGTTTCCTTAAGCAAGTATAAATAGGACACCATGGGTGCCTATTTTCGTTGAACCTTTACTTGCTTTCATATAGCCGAATTTATGCTCCAGTCTCCTCTCTCATCAAGTCTTCTTGCTACTAGGGTTTTGGGTACAAGCCACTAGAGGCATCCATTTTTTTTAGTGCTAGCTTTCCAAGATCTAGAATGAGGACTCCACTTTGATTATTTACAATAATAATCAAAAGGTATGCAACCCTAAATTTGTATGAATTTTGATTTCACAGCCTCTCTCCTAGGGTTTTCTTGATATTCATAGTTAGTTGTTATCAATAGAGAAAACATAGATGATTTCTAGGTTGCATGTGAACTTAAGGATTTAAGTGTTTTTTCCGCCACATGTAATTTTTGTTTATAACCTAGAAAACCCGTCAGTGGTATCAGAGCCATAGGTTTTCTATTTGATTGTGCACTAAAATGAATTGATCAAAAGAAGTATAAGGGATAAGGATTAAATTTGAATTATTTAACTAAATTGTTTAATTGGTAAATAATTGTTTAATCCATGAAATTAAATTTATTTAATTAATTGTTTAATTGGTAAATAATATGTCTTAGGATATTAATCCTTGAAAAGGAAGACCCCAAACCTTTATTCAAGCACACTGTCAAAAGCGAATCTGAGCCTAAAGGCAAAGAAAAACTTTTCAGTGAAGAACCCATTGTTGACAACAACGAAGATGAAGATCTTGATGAAAACGAGCTCAAAAAAAGAAAGGAACGAGAGGCTGAAATGGACGAAAATCAAAGGATAATCCGAGAGGCTGAAGCAAAAGAGAAAGCAGAACACGAAGATCAGGTCACTTTGGAAAGCCGAATGCTTTTATTTCCAAAGTGGACTTCTAAGCGAATTCAGAACGAAGTTGTGGATATGCCGAGTCAATATTGACTAAAACCAGTTGTGTCATTCGAGCTTCAGAATACACAAGATTCGCAGCTGGATCTGCCAATAACACCGAAAGCCTTCAAGTTTCGCTCCTTTGTGAAAGTAGCAAATGTCCCTTCCACTGATAATGGTGCTGATCAATTGCTCTTCCCGTTCTATCTCAAGCACATGAAGCCACAGTACGAAACATGGAGTGCTACCAAGATTACTGCAGTGAAGGTCACGGGTCCAATAGAAAACCGAAAGCTTCCCTAATGCGAAGTTCAAGGTTGTGAGAGGTTCTACTAGTCAGGTTCACGAATTCACTCTCGCAGACCTACCATGCCTCAATCCCTATGACTGGATTATGCTTTACAACTTACTGTTGAGAGACGGACAGAAGTACGAGCCCGTTATTTCTCACCTTAAATTGATGATAGTTTCGTATGTTCAAGAGGTAGGCAAAATGGATGTGGAAATTGCTACTGTATTGCGAATGAAGCCATCTGTTCTCCCCAAAGAAGCTCTAGAAGGGTTTGAAAAGTTGAATCTTGGGAAAATGTACAAGGAAGGATGGTACGTGGTCTTTCAGGCGTGAGAACGAAATGATGCAGACTTTCACAAGGCCTGTTTCTTTCTTCCTGATAAACATATGTACACAAATTCTTGCCTAGAGTATATTTTGGACATGGTCAATAAAATCAAGGGCAATAGCAAGGGAGACAAGAAGTGCTTTTCTGATATGATTCAATGGTACATCCAGGTTTGCAAGCCTCTACTGAGTATCATTCCGAAAGTCTTTGAAGTGCAGAAGCAAACTCAGCCTTGATGGACTCTCGCCTCAATTGATGCAAAAGGGGAGATTGTTAGGAATATTATATTGTGTTTATTTAATAGCCCATTTATGTAAACGGGCTTGGGCTTGTCCACCCCTCATTTATTAGGGTTAGAGTATTTAAGGTGCATGCATGCATTGTGTTTTAAAACTTTGGCAATATTCTTGTAACCCTAATCACGCCTCTACAGTAGCAATTCTTAATCGAGTTCTTCTGAGGCTGTGGCTTATAATCATTAAGCACATTTTGAATCATTGTATTGTTCTTGTTCTTAATCTGTTTTGAATCTAATCGATCTTTCAAGGATTAATATCCTAACAATTAGTATCAGAGCAGGAGACTGTGTAATCTATACGCTTCTCTTTTGTTTATAAAGTCATTAGGGTTTCCATTAATATTGGATTTGGTTCAGCCGTCCTCACAGTTTCATTGACGCTAATCTGTTATCTTAATATTACCCTAAAACTACATCAGTTTACATGTTTGATTCTTAACATGTCTCAAAAGGTATATCATCATGCATCACAACGATTCTCACATCACAACAGTTAAGGCACATGAGCAGTTCAAGAATTATACCCTTGCAAAGCTTGTTGGAATCCTGAACTCACATGAGAATGAGGTGACAAAAGAAGCAAAAGTTGTATCTCGGATGGGATCTTTGGCTCTCGTTGAAAAGGGCAAGAAAGTAGCAGAGGATGGTTCAGAATCTGATCTTTTTATTTGTGAGCTTACAAATGAAGAGTTTGCATTGATGGTGTCAAATCCGAAGCGATTTGCAAAGAAGAAGTTTCCCTCCAACAAGAATCGAAAATGGCAGGGAAGCTACAGTTGTGAGAAGCTAAAAGAGGAGAGTGTGAATAGCTTACAAAAGGAAGAGGAAAAGAAGGAAAAGAAGCTAACTGGTGACTCTGGCTATGATTGTAACTACTGTCATGGCAAAATCACTTGGCCAAAGAGTGCATGCTGCGAAGGTTGAATGAAAAGAAGGAAGGAGAAGACGATGAGACTTATCATCTCCGAAAGCTTGAGGACATAAAGAAGAAAAAGAACTCTGATAATTCAATTCTTGCTTTAATTATGCAGGCTAAAGAAGCTGATGATGAATTTGGCAGGGTGGAAGTCTGGTCCACGGATTCTGAAGACGAGGAGGTTCGCAGGTCAACTCATGGGAGAAGTTTCATTGCAAAAGAAGAAGATTCACAGTCTGGAGGAAGATGTTTCATGTTGACATATGATGTGTCACAAATGCAAGGATACGCCACTAATAATGGGAGTGATAGCTGTTTCGCTGCAAAACGAATTTTTGAGCAAATCAGCGAATGCTATCAGATGATCAACAAGGTAAACTCTATTCTTGAATCTCTCAATATACCTATGTGAAGATACGAAACTGGACTAAATGAATTAAAATTCACATTTTCTAGTATCAGTAACAGTTTGAAAGAAACTCGCTTGAATAATTCTAACCTAACCGATCAAATCAGCAGGGTTTCATCAAAGAGTGAGGAGAAACGCATATGGATAGAGAAGATTGAGTCTGATTTAGCTAAGTCTAGGGATGAGTTAATTTACTTGAAACGAGACAATTTAATGCATTAAACAATGTAATATTTTTTGTTTAATTGCGAAAACGCTTTATCTTAATATTACTCAATTGCATCTTGATTGTGAGATTGGTCAAAAACTCCATAAGATGATATTGCCATTCCTTGAATTAAAGGAAGACGAAATTGACGCTGACTATTATAAGTGCGAATCCATCATCTCATTTGATGAAACTTTGAAAGCTTATAGGATTGGTTTGGATAAAATTGAATCATTTATTAAGTCAAAGGACCACAAGAACATGCTAAAACAGCTTTTGGACGAAAATGGCAAAAAGCGAATTAAATGTGACACTATGCAGAAGTTTGACTCATTGAGTACAAAGTTGAGTTCAGACAACGAACTTAATGTTGATAACACATCTGAATTTGACGATGACAGTGATATGCGTGAAAAATCTGTAGAGGATGAGATTGATTGCACATAGTTTGTTAAAAATGAACCTGATGTTGCGAAAGTCCCAATTTCTGAAAATTCTGTTGAATTTGCACGTCTTTCTGAAAATAATCCAAATGTCTTAAAAGAAGTTGCGACTATTTTTCCAAAAGTCCAAACTGTCCCTAACTAGGTTTTCAAAGTCAATGACGGTAAATAAGAATCAAATAGTCGAATTAACTTCCTTAGTCGAAGAAGAAAACACAGATGCATGTGATGAGTACTTTTGGTCAACTCCTATCGATAATGCTGACGAAACAGTTGGTCTCCCAGAAAGGACCTCATGGAGAGTAAAAGGAAGATACGTAGAAGAACCTTTAAACAAGGTCAGTTCTAGCTATTACAAAGGAAGTTCCAGTGGAACTAAGAATGTTCCTAGTGACACATCTTCAGTGAAAAACGAAACTCCAACAAGAAAGCCAAGAGCAAAAGCTAACATTCACAAATCCTCAGAACAGTTCGCAGCATAGAAACGTCAAATGAACGCGAGATACAACAAAAATATCAAGGAAAGAAAACAATTCTGGCGATCCAAATATCCCAACATCGTTCGCATTGAAAAACCTCTCAATCAAAATGCAAAAGTAGCATCAAATGCGAACCGAAAGACCTCATCGCGAAGTCAGTTTCGCAGTCCACATGATTCTAAACATAAAGTTTTTTAAAGACCAATTCTTTCAAATCCAAAAAGCCCTGTAGTGAATCCAAAACCTCACGACTCACAAACCAAGTATGCTTCGTATCCTAACAAGACATCAAAAGATGTCAAGGGAAAAGGAAAGCCTGTTTCGGATCACCAAGCTCCAATCAAGAAGCCCGAAACTAACACAAAAGAAACTAACCTAAAAGATAAGAGGATCAAGGTTTTTAAATTTACAAGGAAAGATAACACCACCTTAATTAAACGAACCTATATGGTTGATCTTGCAATTACTTTCCCTCTTTCTGTAAAAGGCTCACAAGGACCCAAACAACTTTGGGTTCCTAAATCTGCTTAATTTTTGCACGTAATTCGTGAGGAACAGTTTGACTCTGAATGGTATATCGACAGTGGCTGTTCGCGTCACATGACAGGAAGAATGGAGGAACTGCGAGAGTACAGAGAACTGAAAAATGGTGGAAGGGTAAAGTTTGGGAACAACTTACTTGGAGAGATCAAAGGTTACGTGATAATAACAAATGGCAAATTCTCAATTCGTAAAGTTGCTTATGTCGAGGGTCTGCAACACAATCTCATAAGTGTTTCGCAGTTGGTCCTTGGTACAGGATTAAAGGTATCATTTGACGACGAAGGTTCTGAGATCATAGAAAAGAAAACCAAAGCAGTACTTCTAAAGTCTAAAAGCAAAGGCGATATGTATCCGCTGAACTTAAATCCAATACGCGGGGAAGCCAGCCATTTGCCTTCTAACGAAAGCTCCTGTAGACGATAGTTGGCTATGGCATAGAAGACTTTCGCACCATAACTTCAAAGATATCAACATGCTCGTTCATGGTGATCATGTGCGAGGGCTTCCTCTCCTAAAGTACGACAAGGATCATCTTTGTGCTGCATGCGAAATGGGGAAGCAAAGCAGGAAAAGTCATCCAACGATGGTGAATACGAAAGTTATTGAGCCACTCGAAATTTTGCACATCGATCTTTGTGGTCCGTCTGCGATCGAAAGTATTGGTGGTAATAAGTATATTCTTGTTGTTATAGATGATTTTTCACGTTTCACTTGGGTTTATTTTTGTAACAGAAATCTGAAGCCACTCCCAAGATCAAAGACTTCATAAAGCAGATTCAAGTACAACTGCGAAAGCTGGTTCACAATATTTGCAGTGACAATGGGTTGGAATTCAAAAACCAGGAGTTTGAAGAATTTCTGACTGCGAAAAGAGTGTCGCATAACTTTTCGACTCCATACACTCCACAACAGAACGAAGTCATTGAAAGGCGAAACTGATCATTGTGTGAGGCTGCAAGAACCATGCTCTCATTTGTGAATCTGCCACTATATTTCTGGGCTGATGCGATTGGGACAGCTTGTTTCACCCAAAACTATTCAATTCTTAATAAACGATTTTCTGTCACTCCCTATGAAATCATAAACAAACGAAAACCTAACGTAAAGTTTTTCCATGTTTTTGGTTCCAGGTGCTTCATCTTAAATTCTAAAGAACAAAGGAACAAATTCGTTGTGCAAGCTGACAGTCAAACAAAAGAGATCTTTCCTAAACCAAGCCCAACTATGATTACACTATCCAATCTCTACGAAGAATTCATGCTACTATTCGATGAGTCAGGGAAGGCTATCTCTTCCGAATCCAAAGCGGCTGACAACAAGGTCAATGAATTAAAGAAGATAATTGACGACGTTGCGAATGATTTGTACAAAGAGAAACTAATTTCGAATGGACCACATGACCTGAACGCTACATTCCATAGGGAGAGTTCTGAATCACCTTCAAATGCAACTTTTAAGGGGGAACACTCTACTTCACAAGAGACTCACGAAAGTCCACTCTAGGGGGAGAATCCAACACCCGATGAAGAGACATTCACATCATTCGAGGGGGAGAAAGATACTTCAAATGATGATTCGGATGTACAAAATGATGATTCGGATATACAGTCAGAATTTGAGGACATAAATGCTGAATTGGATCTATCTTGTGATCCTAATTATCCTCCTTTGACTAAATGGACGAGATATCATCCAAAAGCGCAGGTTATAGGCGAAACGTCTTTAGGAGTTCTTACAAGAGCACAACAAAAGGCGAAACAAACTGCTTTATTCTCCAAATTAGAATATTGCATGTTTAATTCGTTCATCTCCAAAGTCGAACCCAAAAATGTTCAGATTGCTCTGGATCATTCGGATTGGGTACAAGCGATGTAGGAGGAGCTCAATGAATTCGAACGAAACAAAGTCTGTAGACTGATTCCTACTCCAAAGGATGCATCTGTTGTAGGTTAAAGTGGGTGTTTCGCAACAAGCTAGATAATCAAGGAAATGTTATACGAAACAAAGCAGGACTGGTTGTAAAGGGGTATTGTCAAGAAGAAGGCATTGACTACGAAGATACCTTCGTACCTGTTGCTAGGCTAGAATCCGTTCGCATTTTTCTGGCTTATGCGGCACATAAGAATTTTGAAGTTTACCAGATGGACGTCAAATGTGCATTCTTGAACGGAGAACTTGAAGAGACAGTGTATGTGGTGCAACCACCTGGCTTTATAAACGAGAAGTATCCTAATCAACGTTACATTCTAGACAAAGGAGTCTATGGTCTGAAACAAGCTTCAAGGGCCTGATACGAAACTCTCACTCGTTTCTTAAAAATGTCCAAATTTAAACAAGGTTCGGTTGACCCAACCTTCTTTCGCAAGAAAGAGGGTGACCACTTAATGATTGTCCAAATTTACGTTGATGACATTATCTTCGGATCAACTAACACCAGCTTAACAGCTGAATTCCGAAAGCTAATGGAAAAGAAATTTGAGATGAACTCAATGGGTCCAATTAACTTTTTCCTTGGATTAAACATAAGACATAGCCAGGAAGCTATATTTATAAATCAGGAGGCATACACGAACACCCTGCTCGCTAAGTTTGTAATGGTGGGAGATTCAAAAACGAAGGTTCCAATGGTATTCATAACAAAACTAACACCATCTCTGGAAAAACCAACTACTGAAATGACTCTTTATCGTCAGATGATATGTTCATTTATGTATTTAACAACTAGTCGACCAGACATTATGTTCTCCATTTGTTATTGTGCTAGGTTCCAAGCGAATCCTCGCGAAACCCACATTGTAGATGTCAAGAACAGATTCAGGTATCTTAAACGAACATCTTCACTTGGCATATGGTATCCATCAAACTCTGGTTTCGTTGTACAAGCATTTTTGGATGCTGATCTTGGAGGGTGCGGTCTGGATAGAAAGAGTACAACGGGAGGATGCCAATTCTTGGATGGTAAGCTCGTAAGTTGGCAGTCGTAAAAGCAAATTTGCGTATCCCTTCAACTGCTGAAGCAGAGTAAATAGCTGCAGCCTCATGCACTTCACAAGTCATTTGGATTCAAAGCCAACTTCGTGACTATGGCCTTAACATGAAACGAATCCCCTTATACTATGACTCCGAAAGTGCCATTCATATTTGTCACAATCCAGTGCAACACTAAAAACAAAACACATAGCACTGAGGTATCATTTTATCAAGGATCATGTTGAAGATGGTAATGTTGAAATACAATTCGTTAGATCTGCTGATCAGTTAGCTGACATATTCACGAAAGCTTTACCTGAGCCTACCTTCAATCGGATTCTTCAAGGCTTGGGAATGATAGAAGTTGAATTTGTACCAAAACCACTTTCGCTTTCATCATGACACTTTCGTTTTAGGTTGTACTTTCGGACTCGCAGTCTAGAGCATGTCATGCGAATTGGTGCGAACGCTCGCAATAATTCACAGTCATCTTTTGTCATGCGCATCGATGCGAACACTCGCAGCCATTCGCAACCCTTGTTTATCCAGCAACTTCATGCGAAAGCTCTATATATTTCATGATCAACTGTTTGTTTGTGGTTTGGAGCGCTTTTTATCATTTTGTATATTATGTACATTTATTTTATTTTATTTTATTTTTATTTTACTTTAGTTTATTTTTGTTTTCTCTCTATTTTGTTTTATTTCATTTTATTTTATTTTATTTTATTTATTTATTCTATTCCTTTATATTATTTTTTTAAGAAAATCAAAAATACTAAAACATTTTCTTTATTTAAAAATAAATATTTAATTTAATTTAATTTAATTTAAGTTTTATTTTTCAGAAAAACTCAAAATAAATTTTTTTTTTGTTCTGTTCATATTTCTTTCATTAAATATTTGTGTGGATTGAAGGCAAAATTTTTACTTTTCAAACACGAATGATGGGGCAGGTATAAAACTCTTTATCTATGTACTAGCTAAGTGTCCCTAGAAGTATGCTGCTGCATGTTGTCTAAAGCCTCGACGACTTTATGTTGAAGCCTTAATGAATCGATAATACCAATCGTTTCTTCCCAATTAGGCTACGAATTCACATAAGTCATGAGCTACCTTACTCTTCTGACTTTGAGTAAAGAGTTGGCTGCTTGGTCATTTTCGCATAGCAGAGGTACATTCGTTTCCTTGAAACCACCTCATACTTTTCTCCATCACTTTCGCTTTCATGATCGTAACCCTTAAGACTCACAGAAATTACCACTGAGGTTTACGGTTACACAACATCTGTGTTAATGATTTTAGTTTCGTTCAACCACGAACTGAGTGATACCCAAAATTCAACACACTTATTTGAATTGACGGTGAACAATTAAATGCTCTAGATTTTTCACCAAGGAATTAACGAAACTCCACTTTCGTGGACTGTACAAGGAAATCTCTTTTTCTTTTGTGAGATCTTAATGAAATGTTCTAGACCTAAGACGTTTCTACCAAAAAGATCCAATTTTTATTTTTTTGAGATTTCTGCATCTATCCAAGTTACTAAAATAATTCCAAAGCTACTCGTTCAACTAACTACACTGGTCACACGAGTACTTCATCCCAACATTCGTACTTATATCAAGTTTCAGAGTTTGGTTGAAGCTAAAGCCACCTGGTAAGCCTAAAAGAATGCCTTTAACTGTTTCTTAATAAACCGGTGATCGTAATTCAACGGGGAACCACACATACACTTCTTAGTCTATCTTGACTTCGAAGGAAGAGATCTTTGCCCGAGATCCACTGTTTCGAGTCTTAAATTAGACATCACTAAAATCCTACAAATATGCTTTGCTTTATTTCTTTATCTTTGGAACACTCTAGCACGAAGATCCTTGTGATTTTCCAAAAGTCTGGTTCGTGGTACTTACACTCATTTTTAGTTTCACAGTTCAACTCAAGTTTACCTAAAGGCGAAAGTTTTTATATCAATGCGAAAGGTGGAATACACTTAAATGCGAAAGGGATCTATTCTGAAAGTGTAATTTATTCCTCATGTTTTAAATAAATCGAGTGATCATTCGACATATCTTCTTTATTGTGTTTGTTCTTATTTTCCGTATCTTGTTCATCAAATCACAATTAGGGTTTTGACCCAAAAATATGATTTAAATTTAGTTAATTAAATGTTTAATTAAGATAAAAGTTTAAATCATTATTTAGTTTAAAATTAATTATTATTATTTGTTTAATTCGAAAGATTAATTTTAAACCCTAGTATTTTGAAAAGTTTTAAATACACCTTATACATACATACATACATATATATATATATATATATATATATATATATATATATATATATATATATATATATATGATTAAAAGTTTATTATGTTATATGTATAAGATAAGTCAGTCAAATCGCTAGTACACCTCATTCTCGAAGGCATACTCTAAGGGGGGTATAAGGAAGCGGCCTATAAAATGACCATTGAATGGGTGTCCACTCTCACCCACCGTTCCCTTATATGGTGGAGGGTCATTAGCGGAACGGATTGGATAGGACCTAACCTCTTAAAAGTATGATAATATAAAGTAAATAAACCTTTTATAAATCCCACTCTAGTTACTTTAGGAAAAATGTGAAATTTTATGTTATTCCATGAAAACGCACATTGTTTCCTTATGATTCATTAGTGGAGCATGTGTGGTTAACCAATGTGCCATATTGAGACTATAAAGGTGAAATAGTGAAACAACTTATTGTTATGATTGTTGATGGAGCATGTGTGGTTAACCAACACATCAATGCAAGATTATAAATCGACTGAGGGGGTCTAAGCGGGTTTACATGGTTATTCACGTCTTAATTGTAATCCTCTGCATCCTAGTCAGAATTGGTAAGAGCATAATTGAGATTATACATGCCATTGGTAAGACTCAATGAATCTCAAAAGATCTAGGAGTTTCGTGTGATTAAAATTGGCCAGATCACTCTACCTACCTAAAATACATTCGAATTTGATTACGGCGTCCCTCTTTAAAGGTCGAATCCAAAATATGGATCCTAGCCTTAATTTAATTATGGGTTAATAATAAGGATTAAAATCAGCTAACTTGAATTTTCTCTTCTCCCAATATTAGATGTCAGATCAAGATAATAATGGTCTTCCTTATGCTTACGGAAATGATTTTCCTTAATCTTCATGAGAGGATCTTCCACTTTCAAGCCAAGGTGAAAATGTATTCCTTTCTTTAGGAAATGGTGGAACTAGAAATCGTCTCTCTTCAACTCTTCCACCACCACCTCCTCCTCCTCCTATGACTCTTCCAACATCACGTGTTGAAAGATATGAAAGAACTCAAGCCCTTTTGGCATGTAAACATGAAGATGGAAATTATGTGTGTGCGTACATTCTAAAAATGAAGTCGTACATTGACAAATTGGATTAGATGGGTGTTGTATTTCCAAGGGAGCAAGCCGTTGATTTGG
The DNA here is from genome assembly GCF_052849685.1 of Lactuca virosa. Taxonomy (NCBI): domain Eukaryota; kingdom Viridiplantae; phylum Streptophyta; class Magnoliopsida; order Asterales; family Asteraceae; genus Lactuca; species Lactuca virosa. Next base: position 269,055,818 of record NC_136434.1, read on the forward strand.
TTCTTATCTCGCTTCCGAAGTCATATGGTCAGTTCATTGATAACTTTCATATGAGGAATCTCGATGTGACCCTAATAGATCTGACCTAAATGTTGGTGGTTATTGAGGTAGAAATGCTTAAGAACACATCTGAACTAGAGATGCTTATAACGTCTGATTCCAAGGTTTCCATGGACATTGGCAATGGTGAAATTGGTGATCCAGAAAAGATTTATCTTCTCAATGGAAAAAGGGGTCGTCTAAGGTCAAACCATTTGATCGCACTGTTAAGAGAAAGGCTTGTTCTAGGATCGTTCCATGTGTTAAACCCAAAGAGTCCATTTCTTTCTATTGCCAATGGAAGGGACACTAGTTACGAAGCTGCCCAGAGTACCTGAAGGATCTCAGATATGGTAAAGTCAATTCGTATTACTCTACTTTTGGTACATCCAATATCTTACCCCATTTTTTTATAAGTTCCTATTCTGAGACTCTTAATATATAATGTGATGATCACATTTTGATGGTATTGCAGGATCCAAAAGGAAGCAGGAAGCTTAAGTTAAGTGAGCTAAATATGATCGTGGGAAATGGACTTTGGTCACATGGTTCGATGGTCAGAATTTGGAGCTACCACTACGGAGTTAGGATAATTTAATAGATTGCTATTACTCATTAGAGATGTCTAGAAATAAGTTTTTTCATTTTATGAATTGTAAGGACAAGTTCCAATTTTCTTTTTAGCAAGCATATGAAGTTTTGGTTTACATAGTTGCCTTATCTTATTTCCTTGCAATGGCCTTAATGAAAGTGTTAGTTATGTTTCTAATAACAACAATATTAATTGTGGATTTAATTCTGATGATATCGCCTGTGGTAATATCATACTTAACCAAGTGAAAGGAAATCTCATCACCAACTAGACTGATAATTGGAATCGTACAATTCGAATTGTATTATATATGAGATTCTTGCTCAATGGAAAATTATGACTCAAATCATTGTTCACATGTCTATGTGAGGCAAGTGAAGGACTAATAGATCTAGTACATGTTGATATGCACTCTTCAGATCGACCACAAAGGATGATAACTATATTCGAAATGATCTACTGGTGTTTCAATAAATATGGTTTTGTTTATAAGATTAAACAAAATTCTAATTCTTTTGAAAAGTTCAAAGAGTAGCCGAACGAACAGAAGAATCTGTCAGGCAGAAAGATAAAAGATTCTTCAATCTGAAAAGAAAGGAGATGCTTTAGTATCATGTTTTATTATCATCTTAGTAATTGTCGAATTGTAACACAATAAATCCTACAAGAACATCTTAGTGAAATTGTATGACTAAGAAGATGAATAGAACATTGTCGTAAATGGTTCGATCATAAGACGAGTTATACTTTGTTCCCAATCAAAGTTTTAGAGCCATGTTCTAGCAACAATGAATCATATCTTGAAACTCATTTCAAAAACTAAGAAAGATAACAACACCTCGTAAAATGTGGAATAATAATGTTTTCTTACTCTAGCACATTTGGAATTGGAGTTGTGATGTTTTTGTTGATCGAAAAACAAGTTGAGACATATTTTATGAAGTGTTTTCTTGTCTAAAATCCGAACGACCTTTTGAATATTTGTTTTAGCTAGTCAAGGATTGTTTCTTGAGAGAAAAACTCATATGTCAAGAAGTTAGTGAGAGTCTTATTGATCTTGAGAGTTTCAAGAGTCAACCGACAATGATCCTTTTAGTTATCACTAGCACACAACCTGATGTTGATAATATGTTGTGTTTTATTCTAATATCCGTGCACTTCCATTTGAGTTGGCAACCCAAATGAGTTTTATGTTTTTCATTTAACTGCAAAAGGCTAAGCACGTTGGTTAGTGAAAGTACATTGATCAATATGGGTGAGTTGCTAACAACATGGAAGCACTGGTGGGCTTTAGAGCTGCCATAAGGCAAGAAATTTAGATTAAGCAAAGTTCAATCCATGAAGGAGAACTAACTGTGATTTTAGTTTGTCCTAAACCTTGTCTTATGGTTGTAGGTTGAAAAAAGTTCTACATGGATGGAACATATGCGCCTTTAAATCTAGGCGACAAAAGGTTTCATTCTATTTCATGAAAATGATTATGAGGAAACACTTTCGTTGATGGATTTAGGATCTAGTAAAGATCAACATGGATATTGGTTGTGTTAATTTCATTCTCAAATTCACAATATGATTACGCATCCCTCTTCATATTTTGAATTGTGAGGAATGGCAAGGAATTGTTTAAACTTTCAGGAGATATGTTTATCACGTCTTGAAAGAGGTTGAACACGTATACTATCCAGATAAAATGCATAAGCTTAAGAAGCCTAATTAGGGGCTTGGCGAATCATCGCGAAGTAGGAATTTGTACTTCCATGAGAAAGTCAAAAGATATTGATTTCTAGAAGTCTAGTTGATTTCTGAGTACCTGTCAAAGCTAGTGGGAGCATAATTGTCATGGTTGGTATTGCATGTTGACAATACTATCGATAGGGAACAATGTCTCTAATGTACAAGTTTCAAAAGTTGGGAACTGTTACGCTATAGTGGACATAAGGGAGATGGCACTCATACTTCATTATGTATCTAAAGGTTTAGATTGTATAGTTTAATGGAACTTAGTCAAAGGCACATATGAATTGCATGTTGAAAGGCTTCAACATTGGAGATTCTATATATGGAAATATTATAGCAAGAAACAAAACATATATTGGACCCTTGTAATATTGAATTGAGTCCCATATGCTTTGGATATAGGATCGATTACATGTGGTATAATATTTGTTTATTCTAAATTTTCAAATACTCTGAGCATTGTTAGAAAGATGACTAGAATTTCAAGTGACTAGAGTTATAAAACAAACTGTCAAGAAAATTCTAACGTTTACTGAATATTGGTTGCTTGTGGACAGTTAGAAGTATGGTATTGCTTTGGAAGAACCATAGTGACATGTTTTGGACCGAGATGATTCTTGGTCAGAATTGATGTTCATATGGGAATATGGAAATGATTCCATAATGGGAGATGGGAATATGGAAATGTCTCTATAATAAGAGTTGACTATAAAATCCACATGTGTGTTGGAAACTTTAATGTAAGAAAGGTGTTCAAGGAGTGTACCTTGAATTTGAGACCTCATTAGTATGCAATTGTTTCTAGTAACAAAGTTTCAATGGAATATTCTGTAATATTAGAGACAGGGTCTTTGAGACTTTAGGATCTCGATATTACAAGAAATCAATGCATGTAAAGTTGGAATTCGACCACATATCGGATAGCAATAAGAATTTAGAATCGTGAATTGAGCATCATTGGACCAATGTTTAATCGATTTATTCATAAAGGAAGGACCATCGAGAGGCATAGTATGCATGTTCAGGACATGACATGACTGATGCTATCTAATTCAAGTGGTTAGTTGATTACTTGTGTTGAATCATGAAAAGTGAACCTCTAGCAATCCCAAGCAATCAAGTTTCGATGTCAGCTGAGTCCGAGATGAGACGAAGTTCGAAGATGAAGATCCATCCGAGATCAAGGCGATTCCGATATCCGAATCCTGTTTACGCATTTAATGCATTTTGTCATATCTTTGATGTAACAATTCACAGGACTTACTTTTGTGTATCTTTTAGATATCAGTTTGTCAAACACTGATTATTATCCACTCGTAGGAGTGTTCCTAAGTTTGTACTTTGTTTTTCCTCCACTATATAAGGAGTGAATGTTTAACCATTAATGACAAGTGAACAATTCAAAGTTTTACACCAAGAAAAGCAAATATTCTCTTCACATCACTTTCACTTTTCCTTCAAGTCATAGTTCCTTCAATACATTCTTCTTGTTACTTAAATATCTTTGCATTGATTATACTCAAAGTTTTCTTCATTTATTACTTGAATACTTTGCTGAATATCTACCTTCAAATCCTAACTGGTATTACTAGATTCGACTGGAACCTTACATTAAGAGCAGACGTTGATCTTAAAGATTAACTCAAGGTTTAAGTTTTCAAATGTTGTCCTTACGCACTGATTCTTGTACCACTTCTGCTATAATATCTTAACTTCAATGGATGCTCCTAATTCTCAACAAATGTATTTAATTAAAATAGCAAATAGCGTAGGTTGCCCTTCTCGTGCCCCACTGCTAGTTGTTGAAGAGTATGAAAAATTGAAAGTCAGAATGGAAAGGTTCTTACTTGGTAAGAAAAAAGTGAAGAAATATGGAGATCCGTGAAAGAAGGTCCACATGTTTTGGTCAAACAAACAGTAAGACATGCTGCTGTAACTCTCTTGGGCCAAGATGAACAGCGTCAGGCACCTCTCACTGTTATTGACATAGAGAAACTGCATGCAGATTAAGTTGCATTTTCCGAGATGGTGTTCAGTGTTCCTCCTTCTCTCTTTGAGCACATTAAGTTGTGCAAATCTGCTAAAGAGACTTGGGACACTCTCAAAGACCTGTTCGAGGGATCAGAAATCATGAAGGATAAGAGTTTGACTTCTATCGCTAACGAGTTCGGTACCATCACAACAACTCCCGGTGAATCAGTTGCCTCGGCTTCTAACAGGAACCGAATCATCGTTAACTCATGGGATTGTCCGAACTCCGCTGGAATACAATCTCAAGTTCGTCAATAGTCTTGGTAAAGGATGGGGAAATGTGAAATTGTGTCTTTAGAGTAATGGATCTTTGAAAAAGATGAAGCTTTACCAGTTGTTTGATGAGTTGCAAGGACATGAATCAAATGTTGCACAAACATTAAGAGAACTCTCAGGAGGACCTCTAGCTCTTGTTAGTTCTTTCGAACCTCAAGTCTCAAACCCCTCTGTTTTGGACCCTTTCAAAATTGTTATCCCACCTGTTGAAACAAGAAAGTGACCCTCTTCAGCTAAGATGGTCCTGAAGACCCTTTGCCTAAGTAAACCTGAAGTGAGCTACCCGTAGACTACTTTTGTCATCTTGTGAACCCGCATACGAGAAAATGACCCGGAGATGAACCTTACATGAAGACTATTTTAAGTTACCTTTAACTGACGTTGCTTGTAATAGTTTTCATATTCGGTGTACCATTCAAGGTCACTGTACTCAGTTACTTTATGTTATTCTATCATTTCCTTGTAACTTTTGGGACTCCATAAATAGAGCTTCCCACTTCATGTATTCTTGCCACTGCAACTTCAGAGCTTATAAAATATAAGATCGTTCATCTCTATATCAAGTTATGTTAACTGATACTTAAACCGAGTCCCTCTTCACTTATGTTGTTCATCATATACTAACTTGTGTTTGCATGCAAACCTTGTTACGATTCAACTAAGTGTTTACTTGTTTACGGCTTATCGATATAAACTTGCTTCTATTTACTTTCCTTACATTTCCGCAATCTAACTTATCTAACTTATTTTTTTTTGAGCTAACAAGATATTTGTTACTAACTTATCCATTGATATTAACTTTTTATTCCACAACTTATTATCATGTTACTAACTATTATCAAAGTTTTTCTCTCAACAATTGGTATCAGAGCAAAAGTGGTTGCCTATTAATCCTTTTGAGAAAAACGAAACTCTTTTCAAAACTCTGATTTAAAAGGCCTTCTATACCACTAAAGCTCATAAAAAAAGGAAGGAAGAATGTCACAAGCTTATTCGTTAAACGTTTCAAACAGTGTTGGAGGCTCTAACAGAGTTCCAATACTCCTTGCAAGTGAATATCACCATTGATCACAGAGAATGGAAAGATATCTGAAGAGACTCGGTAGAGACGTGTGGAGATCTGTTGAAGAAGGACCTCATGTCCCAATTCTCACTCCTATTGCAGCTGACGGTGCTCAAGTCAGACTTGGAGGTGGTCAAGCAGCGATGAACAGACCCACCAATGATGATCTAGAAAAGATGGAGAAGGATGCAATTTCCTTCTATGAAATCTCATGTGGTGTTGCTCCAGATAATTTAGACATCATCATCAACTACAAATATTCCAAGGAGATCCAGGACGTGCTGAAAAATCTCTACCAGGGGTTTGAACAAGCTCAAGAAAAGAAGCTCACCACTGCCCTAAATGAATTCACCAATTTCAAAGCTCGGCCCGGTGAGAGTCTTGATGATTCGTTCAAAAGGTTCAACCTCATAATCACGAAGCTATCAAATGCTGGAACTGTTCGAAGCAACCATGAAACCAACCTGCAGTTCCTGAATGGTCTAGGAAGACGTTGGACCATAAACAAAATGATAGTTCAGGGTGAGAGGAAGATTCAGACTCTTTCACTTTTCAAACTCTACGTTGAACTTCATGATCAAGAGTCCACGATGTTAAAAGAATGTACAGACTTGGGTGGTCCACTTGCTTTAGTGGTCCAAACTCCTTAGTTTTCCATCAAAGCTCCCCCGTACACTTATCCCTAAGAGTCGTCATATCTGTAGACGTATGACAACTCTTTGCAATCTTATGAAGCAGCTGTTGAATTAGATGATGAGGAATAATTTCAGAATGCCATTGTCCTCGTCAGTCAACAATTCACCAGACTTCCACCACCCACTTTTCACAAAATCCAACAGTTCAATAAACCACCATTCAACCAAAACTTCAACCCATAGAGCAACCACCAACATTATCCCAGAAACACTCACCATAATCCTCAGCCTCATAATTCTCCCCAGATAAAAGAGAACCCGTAGACCAACAAGTCACAAGACTCCGGTCCTACTACCAAGGACAACAAGGATGGAGTTTTGGTCTGTCACAAGTGTCACAAAGAAAACTACTTTGCAAGAAACTGCAAAGCAAATGTGGTAAAGGAGAAAGCCTTCTATCTCAGAATGGCTAAAGAAATGGAGGATAAGGAGAAAGAGAAGAAAAGGGAATGTGTCGCCCAGGTTCGAAGGGATCATCAGGTGTGGTCCTCGGGTGATCAAAACGACGAACCAGATAACAACTGGAAACGAGGGAAGATATGCATGATATCAGCAAGTGACAAGGATGGATCTGCCAACCTGCAGAGGAATTACTGCTACATGGTAAGGGAAGGGACCCTCAACATCATCGAACACGTAAAAATTATAATTTAGTCCAATGGTTATAACATGCATGATTGTGAACCACATTTAGAAAGACTTAATGAAACATGTGTTGTCGTCCTTTCAGACTACAACAACGCCTTAGATGAAAAGAACATAGCGACCCAAGAGTTGTACCATGTGATAGGAAGACTAGAATACAAAAAGCTTAAGGTCAATATGTTAGATCTGTTGTTAGAGAAAGATGCTAGAATTCTTAGTGAAACCCAATTTGATGTTTATTTTAGTCAACGGGATCTTGCCCGAAAAGAAATTGTACGCCTAAATCGTTTAATTGAAAAACTGTTTAATGAAAGTGAAGTTATTGAGAACTTAGTTAATAATGGGACCATAGACAACACGTATAATTGGGGATGGTCCAGTGGGTACTCTGCCGACGAGAATTCTCCTCCTCGGTTTAATGTCGAACGCCCCTATGTCCCACCAGACCGAGACTTTCATTATCCAGTTAATGACAAGACTTTTCCCTAAGACATCCGATGTTACTTCGGTAGATTCATGAACTTAGCAACAATTGTGTCATAGAGGAAATACATCCTGAATCCTCGGGAAACTTAAATAGTTTCTTACTCATCATTGGTACAATTAGTCCCGATTCTCAGTCCAGTTCAGTTGTGGACAAAGAAATTGGTATGGAAGAAGCCAAAATCATGACATGTCCCAACAAAGACTCTTCCTTAACTTACTCTACGGTACTCCAATCTTCATTACCGCAGACCCCAGTCAAGTTCACAACCACTCTTCAACCTGTTTCACATGAACTGCCCATTGGCAATTTGGATTTTGGACAATGTTCCGAAAGTCATGAAATTTCTAGTTTTGAAGACTCAAGTCCTCGGTCGATACCAAGATCAAAGAATTTAAAAAAACCGCAATTAAATATTTCTGATGTTGTTCCACCAAAAGTTGAAGCAAAATATGGTTTAGAAAAGGGGATCATATTCCGACGTGAAAAGCGGGAAACTGATTCCAAGAACAAAAATTTCAAAAACCAGGCCAAATTTTCAAACAAAAGGAATTTTGAAAAACCCATCACTACAAAAACTTTTCAAAATCACAATGCAGTCGATGGATCGTGCAAAAAGGCATGTACAGTGACAAAATCTCTTGAATCAAATACCAATGTAAACTTTCAAAAAGGAGTCAAGTCACCATTACAAAATTCCTTAAAAGAAGCAAAATTGAATGGTGTTTTACACACTTTACATTCCTTGAAAACCCATTAATCAGTCAGAAAGTCAAAACCTAAGTCTAGGTCTGAGAACAAGACTTTTTCAAAAACATCGAACACTCCGGAAAAACACAATCCAATGACCAGTCCAAAGAAAGAGACCACACCCTTCAGAACCATGACCAAATATGGATTAATGAAAAGAACCTCTCTTTTTTTTATCCACTACCAAAAGAAAAACGTCAAGTCCCATCTCAAAACGATCAAAAGAAAATTGGACATCATGGATATAGACAATAATAGAAAAAGAAATCCCCTCATGACTCCCACATGCATACTCATATTAGAAATGTTTCCCATGTTACCTCGTGCTCCAAACTAGTTTAGGTGCCCAAACTAACCAACTGATCATGCAGGTTATATGCAAGGAGGTCCATGAAGAAGAATGGTTAATTGATAGTGCCTGCTCCTTGCACATGACTGGAAGGTTAAAATACCTTCGTGACTTCAGGCCAATCAGTGGTGGTGGACACGTCACCTTCGGGAACAATGAAAACGGGATAATCTGGGGATATGAGGTGTTGACTATGGGTAGCTTCTCAATTCAACAAGTTGCTTACGTAGATGGTCTTAAACACAACTTGATCATTATTGGTCAATTGTGCAAAACTGGTCATCGGGTTGAGTTTTATAATGAGTATTTCTATATCATGACGAGTGATAGAAACAAATGCTTGATCAAATCCAAAGCCGAAGGGACAATGTATCCACTGGATGTCTCCTTAATCATCGGCAAACTGTAATTGTGTTTCCTGTCGAAAGCAATATCTAAGGTGAGCTGGTTGTGGCATCGAAAGCTAGCACATCTGAATTTCAGATACATCAACAACTTGGTGACTGAAGAGTTAGTTAGAGGACTACCAATTATTAAGTTCAATAATGATAATTTGTGCCCATCGTGTGAATGTGGTAAAAAAAACCAAGGGAATTCATTCATTGATAATCAATTCCTCAATTGCTGGACCGCTAGAGCGTCTTCATATAGACCTCTGTGGTCCATCAACGGTAGTCAGCCTTCACCACAAGAAATACATTCTAGTTATAGTTTATGATTTCACTCGTTTCACTTGGGTCTTCTTCCTATGACTCAAATCAGACACACCGCATATCTTGATCAACTTCATCAAAGAGATAGAGCTTCAGATCAAAATTCCCGTAAGAAGAATAAGAAGTGATAGTGGCATAGAGTTAACTAATCAGCTGTTAAATAGCTTTTTGGTATCAAAAGGGATCAACCATAACTTCTATGCAGCATACACACTGCAGCAAAATGGAGTGGTGGAGAGGAGAAACCGAACGTTGGTCAAAGATGCAAGATCCATGCTCAACTTTGGCAACTCACCTCTCTACTTTTGGGCTGAAGCAAAGGCATCTATGCCAACTTACCTCAACAAGACTCTGTATGAAGGTCTAAACAATCGAAAACCCAATGTACGTTTCTTTTACATTTTTGGTTGTAGGTGTTTTTTGGTCAACAAAAAAGATCATCTCAACAAGTTTGTGCCGAAGTCGGATGAAGGCATCTTCTTGGGTTACTCAACAAACAAGGTTGCATACAGGGTTCTCATAAGGCGAACAAAACTAATAGTCGAAAGTTTCGATGTCAAATTCGATGACTATTATGTCCGCAACACGGCTCCCCTCACAAAAACAAAGTTCATCCTTGAGAGTGATATACCACCATCCTTGGGTCCATTAAACATAGTTGAAGTCAACTATGATGACCTATTCAATCCCACAGAGACTACACATCTTTCAGAAATATTGGTGTCTCCGGTAGCACAACAACAACATGCATAAGTATATGGACCTACTCTTTCTGAAGGAACTTCAGTTAATACTTCCACCTCGCCGGTTGGGGGGAAGTTCAAATCTTTTGGAAGTATCAAATCCTTTGGAAGTCACAACCATCGAGGTTCCAGTAATTGAAGATGTTGCTCCGGTACCTATCAACAACATGATCAATCAGTCAATTGTTTCTGAAGATTCTGAGGATGAACAAATTGAAAATATTAATACTACAACGGATCCAAGGATAATCAATCACTCATCGGTCTAGGGGGAACACCCATTGTTGGTTCCGGTGGAACCATCATCAGTTCAGGGGGTACTCCCATCTTCAGTCCAGGGGGAACTTCCATCACCAACCGCATAATCAATCCCACCAATCCAAGATTCATCTGCATGTTACTCTCAAATCGTGGGGGAACTACCTTCTTCAAGTTAACACGAAGACTCATGTGAGGTAGAGGATATTCCCTCAAGTGCAGTCGCAGACCAACAACAAATCCGTCTACACATCTGGACGAGTGATGACCCACTATGCCAGATCATTGGGAATCCATCAACATGTATTCAAACTCGTTCCTCTACAGAACTAACTAATCATTGTCATTATGCAGCTTTCCTATCTTTGGTTGAACCACAAAAGAAGCTCTCATGGAGCCTGATTGGATATCAGCAATTGCAAGAAGAATTGGCTGAATTCGAAAGAAACCAATTCTGGAAGCTAGTACTGAAGCCCAAAAGGCACACCGTAGTTAGAACAAGATGGGATTATAAGAATAAGTTAGATGAATCGGGTGCAGTGATTCACAACAAGGCACGATTGGTTGAAAAAGGGTACAGTCAACTAGAGGGTGTTGACTATGATGAGACCTATGCACCTGTTAGAAGGATGGAAGCTATACGTATTCTTCTAGCGTATGAAGCACACAAGAATATCAAGGTCCATCAAATGGATGTAAAGAGCACTTTCCTGAATGGAGAACTGAAAGAGGAAGTGTATCTGCAACAACCTGCAGGCTTTGAAAGTCCAGAATTTCCCAACCACTGTTACAAGGTGGAGAAAGCTGTCTACGGTTAAAAGCAGGCACTTAGAGTTTGGTATGAAACTCTTTCAGAGTTTCTTGTCAACTGAGGGTACAAAATAGGTGTGATAGATCCCACTTTATTTAGACAAGTAAATGATAAACACTTGATGCTCATTTAAAATTATGTGGATGATATCATCTTCGGCTCAATGGACTAAGGGGTGGTTGATGATTTTGCAATGCTCATGACAAGCAAGTTTCAGATGAGCATGATTAGAGAGATAAATTTATTTCTAGGACTTCAAGTCATACAAATATCTCAAGGGATCTTCATCCATACGGAAAAATACACCACTAAGCTATTGAATAAATTTTCAATGGATAGTTGTTCCTTGGCAAAGGTCCCAATGGCCATCGGCTATAAAATCTCAGTTAACCCTACCAAAGAGTCAGTTGATCATGAGATATACCGAGGAATGATTAGGTCATTGATGTACCTCACTGCAAGCCGAGCGGATATTGTGTTTGCTACGGGTTTATGTGCTAGATACCAGCCCGATCCTAAAGTATATCGCTTGACCGTAGTCAAGAAGATCTTCAGGTATCTTCAAAGGAGTAAGGCCTTGGGACTCTGGTACCCTACAGGTAACGACTTCAGTCTACATGCATTCACAGACGCAGATCATGCAGGGTGCAGACTTGATTGAAAGGGCACTTCGGGAAGATGTCAGTTTTTGGGTGGAAGATTAGTTAGTTGATCCTCAAGAATATAGAACTGTGTCTCTCTTTCAACCGCAAAGGCAGAATATGTGGCCACATCCAGTTGCTGCTCTCAGGTTCTCTAGATGAACACACAATTTTTGGACTACGGGTACAAGATGTTGTGCGTGCCAATCTACTGTGATTTAGAGAGTGCGATAGCCATTTCACATAATCCTATCGACCACTCGAAGACGAAACACATTGAACTACGACATCACTTCATCAAAGACCATATCCTCAAAGGTAACATTGAACTCATCTTTGTTCCAACTCATGAGGAAATTGCTGATGTTTTAACCAAGGCACTCGACTCCACAAAACGTAATGGATTTTTGGAAATGCTGGGGATGATGAATCCAGACACACAATTCTTCTTGAAAGAATAGCTACCGCAGACATCATTAATCTTCGGGTGTGAGTAAAGTTGCTTCATTTCTTTTCAAAATTTAAATTCTTGAAGCACTTTACTGATCATTATTTCTTTCTAGAATCACTGATGAAGTATATACCTCATAGATTGCTCCTCGGTATACCTTGTGTACTTAAGTTATATATGATCTATTTTACTCATTGGGTCTCTTATTTCATTTATTTCTAACCTCTATTATCAATGTTGTTTTCAGTTCTCATCTCTCGTCGACGCATTAATGAAACTGCAGTCATCACATCATAGATGCTTTAAATGACATTGTGTGCTACTTAATGATGTTGAAACGTTCCTCAACATTCAATTTGTCGCATATGATAATTCATATCACGTTTCAAATGACTTTCCTCAATCAGGCCTATTTTTGGATAAAGGATGAATAAACCGATTTTCCATAAATGAAATCCTTTTGAAAATCTTTTTACTCATCCAATCACATCAAGCAACCATTGGGGTCACATCCGTTCCACTTCCCCACTTTATTCAACGGACCAAAGCATTCTCACCCCACGATTGTATGACGTGTCATCATGGGCCTGCAACACATTAAATGCTCCTATTTCCCTGGAAAAGCATTTTTTTTAATTAAATTTAATTTAAACTGATAAAGGTAAAAACCCAAATGTTTTTAGCTTTAACAGCTATAATTAAACTGTTCTTAATTGTTTTTGAAATCCGGAGGTATTAAAACCCACTTTTCTTCCTCAAGAAAGCTTTACGCTTTCTGAACCTTTATAGACGAATTCTCTCTTCTTCTTCACCTTCTTGCAAAAACCCCTTTCAAGCAAGTATGTAAAATCTTTTTCAGCAACAATGGTGAAATCCGGTGTATCGAAGAAACAATCAAAAGCTTCTGGATCTGCAAGACCAACTAGGTCTGGTTCCCCAATAAAGGATCTTACCTCTTCAACTAGTGCAACTACAGAGGGATTTTCGATGATCATGATTCCTACAATGATGGAATCAGGATCATGATCAAGTTTCTCCCAACTCATCCTCTATATAGTGCATCTGATTCATTAATAGAAGCTATTCCTCAAGCTGTTCTGTTCAAGTGTGTGTTATCAGCTTTTCAACCCAACGACAAACCCCATGAAATCCGTCTCTGATTGATTGACGATTCCCTCATTATTCTGACCAAGGAAAAGTTCCTTTACGCCATCAATTTGAGGGTTTTGGCTCCAACAAAGTTCTACATCCCAAGTACCAATGACGTCTACACTGCATTGTACCAAATGGGGTACCAAGCCAAGCTCAAAGGGATTGTTGAGTTTAAGAAGAGCAAATTTCCTGTTGTCTGGAAATTTGTGTTTCACTACATCTTTCAATGCTTATCAGGAAGAACAGGAGGCACAAACAACATGGGTAAGCCTCTACTTGACATCGTGTGGAGCATCTACACTATCAACCGAGTCAACTATGAGTAGATCCTCTAGGAGGACTTTATTTAGTATGTATCCAAAGGTGCCCCAAAGGAAGGAATGACAAAACTTACATTTGCAAGGTGTTGTTCTTTATGCTTGGCAGATCTTCACAAGGCAAGGTGTTGGTCTTTATGTTTGGCGGATCTTCACAAGGATGCCAACCTCTGAATTGGAAAAGACACAAACCTCTTCTCTGCAAGAGACCTCAAAAGGTAGAATCCTTCTAAGGACCAATCAATTTTCAGTCCTATTCGTCGTCTTCCCATGTATATTATTGAGTCAATTGGACTCACCACTATTGAGGTAGCTGACCACATTATGGCTACGAGTGATATTGCCCTATATCACTCTTCCTCGCCAAGGCCCCTTTAGCCTAATCCTAAAAGATTCAATTCGAAGTCATAGAGGGTTCTTAATAAAAAGTCCAAAAAGATAGAAGAAACCTACTGTGTCACCTTTGATGACACTTATCTAAAGAAGTATCAGAAGACTGACTCTCAATCAGAGGAAATTTTTCCGATGAAAAAGCCGATAACAATTCCTCTTTCCAACTTTATGAGGAATTAATGAACTTGTTTGATGAGCCAGAGAATGGGATCTCTTCGGAATATAAAGCAGTTGATAACAAGGAAGACGAGCTCAAGAAGATCGTTGATGATGTTGCGAAGGATGTTGAAAACGAGCCTCCAATTCTGAAAGCTTCTGACATTTCATCTCAACCACAAGCTACAAATGCTCCTATTTATGGGGAGGGTTTTAAATCAACCTCCACTCCTAGTACACCTGCTTAGAGGGAGCATTCAACTCCTCTAGTAAACCATGAAAGTCCAATCCAAGGGGAGAATCCAGTTCCAAACGAAGAGACAAATCCATCATTCAAGGGGGAGAATGCGAATGCAAATGATGATTCATATGCTTAGTCTGAATTTGAAGACGTGAATGCTTAACTGGATCCATCCTATAACCCTAACTACCCTCCACTGACCAAATGGACCAGAGATCATGCTAAAACACAAGTAAACAAAGAAGCATCCTTAGGAGTTCTTACGAGAGCACAACAAAAAGTGAATCAAACTGCACCATTCTCCAAAATGGAATTTTGCATGTTCAATTTGTTTATATCCAAAATTGAACCAAAAAATGTAAAGATTGCTCTTGATCATTCTGATTGGGTGCAAGCAATGCAGGAGGACCTCAATGAGTTTGAACGTAACAAAGTTTGGAGACTAATTCCAACTCCGAAGGATGCATCTGTTATTGTTCTCAAATGGGGTGTTCTGTAGTAAGCTTGACAAAGAGTGGAATGTGATACGAAACAAGGCTCGGTTTGTCGTAAAAGGTTATTGCCAATAGGAAGCCATAGACTACGAGGAAACTTTCGCACCAGTAGGAAGGTTGGAGTCTGTTCGCATCTTTTTGGCATATATAGCTCACAAGAACTTTGAAGTCTATCAGATGGATGTCAAGTGTGCCTTTCTGAACGGAGAATTAGAAGAAACAATCTATGTGGAACAACCACATGGGTTCGTAAACGAGAAATATCTGAACCACTGCTATATTCTGGATAAAGTTATGTATGGTCTGAAGCAAGTGATTGGTTTTGAGAATTCTAACACTCCTATGGTGTACATGCAACCCTAGAAACCTTGGATCTATGTTTTCTCTAATATACATGCAAATTTGTTTTTCCAAGGTTTACATTCTAACTAGCATGTTATGGGGAACTTGTAATACAAAAATCAAGTAGAATAACATACCTTTTAGTAGCTTGGATTCCTTGATGTCTTTGTGAGCCTAGCACCTCAAATGTGATGCCTCAAATGCTTCACCCAACACCACAATACTTGGAATAACTTGAGAGAAGTTCACTATGACACAAAATCGGCTTGCCCTCTAGTTCTTACACTTAGTGTTGATTTTAGAAGCTTATGGGGTCATTTTATAGTTGTGTCACAATTAGGGTTACACCATGTAAACCCTAATTGACATGGCTTTTCATTTCCCATGATCCATGGGTTTATAACCCCCATGGACTATCCATGGAGCACCTTATGGGTTTTAGCCCAACTCTATAAACCATGGATCATTAGCCCACTATATAAGAATGGATGATTTACACAATCAACCCCATATATTTAATTAGTCTCCTTTTGATCACCAAATTAATTCTAAATTAATTCTTGACCAATACTAATTAAAAAATATTATTAATAAATTAGAACTTATAATATATTAATAAACCTTAAGTGTCCTTTTTCTCATTTTTGTCTATCCAAGTGTTGCAATGCCATGCAACCCAAATGGACCATGTCGGGTCGGGTCAAGTACATACCAAATATAGTTATGGACTTAGACACTATATCCAACACTCTCCCACTTGGATAAGTCTAATAACTATAGTTGCAGATATGACTTCAGAATCCGACTAGCAATCGTAGCTCTTTCAAAGTCTCTCGGAACTGAGATGATGATAATGATACACCATTTAAGATAAGTGATCATATAATCCTCTGCTCTCAAGATATCAGCCAGAAAAATACATGGAACATGGTCTTACTTATTGTCCAGCATTTGTTTCTCGATCTATGATCTGTTTGACATAGAAATAAATTGAATACATCAATTAGGTTCTGACCGGGCCCGGTACATAGGTCAAAACAAAATCATCGAGGGGCCCAGATATCGCTTCTAATCATAGAAGGAACATATAAACTTCGACTCATATGCTTGTACTGACTACTTGTTGAATTATGCACAAAAGCACGTTTTATAACATCGAGTTACCAATGCGTTTTCGTACAATCAATGTATAACCAATTCATAGTCAACAACTCATATCTCTAGGTTTAAAGATTTATATGATATTATCGTCTCACGATTACTCGAGATAAATTCCATGAAGTGATACAAGTGAGCGTGGGTTGAGTCCAATACTCAGACCTTATGAGCACTCATGAATGTTGCAGCAACCATTGCTATGTCTAGTACACCTTAGACAATATACAAACCCAATTCATGACAGTCTTATTTCAATACCTACTCCCAAAGTATAACTGACTGTGGAGAGTTTGAATAATATAATTATTCTGGAAGTCAAGACATGCAAAGTTGAAACAATAGTAAACGATTAACATAAGATAGTAACACTCTACTCATAAATAAATAAAAACTTTTATTTAATCATCAAATGTTAATCATTAAAACTAATATCATCCTTCAGCCCGATGCGCCTCGCATGCTGTAAATGCTTAACCCTACTCAGTCCCTTCGTGAGGGGATCTGATGGGTTCTCATCTGATGATACCTTCTTTGCCACGAGGAGTCCTTCTTCTATTCGATTTCTAATGAAATGGTATTTTCTGTCAATGTGTCTGTATCTCCCGTGATCCCTTGGTTCCTTAGCTAAAGCAACCGCACTTTCCCTGTCACAGAAAATTTCCATTGGCTCTTTTATAGTTGGTACAACTCCAAGGTCTCTAATGAAGTTCTTTAGTCACATCGCCTCTTTTGCTGCCTCGCTTGCTGCTATATACTCTGATTCGCATGTTGAATCAGCTACCGTCTCCTTCTTGGAACTTTTCCAAGTAATTGCTCCTCCATTTAGGATAAAGACCCAGCCTGACTGAGAGCGGAAATTATCCCTATCAGGCTGAAAGCTAGCATCGCTATACCCTGCCACTCTCAAGTCATTACTGCCACCAAGGGTAAGGACCCAGTCCTTAGTCCTTCGCAGATACTTGAGAATGTTCTTTACCGTAGCAGTAAGGCTTGCCAGGGTTCCCTTGATATCTACTGACCATGCTCAAAGCAAAGGCCACATCAAGGAGAGTACAAGTCATAGCATACATGATTGAGCCCACACCGGAAGCATATGGTACATGACTCATCTCAGCTATCTCAGCCTCTGTACTCGGACTCTGAGTCTTACTCAGTTTGGCGTTACTCTGGATTGGTAATTCTCCTTTCTTGGAATCCTGCATACTGAACCTCTTCAGCACCTTATCCAAGTAAGTACTCTGACTAAGTCCAATTAGACTCTTACTCCTGTCTCTCAATATACTTATCCCTAGGATATAGGCAGCTTCCCCAAGGTCCTTCATAGCGAAATACATCCCAACCCAGGACTTAACCTCCTGCAAGGTTGGGATGTCATTTCCTATGAGTAGTATGTCATCTACATACAACACCAAAAAGCTAACTATACTCCCAGTAGCCCTAACATATACAAAGGACTCATCCTCGCTCCTCAAAAAGCCAAACTATTTGACTTCTCATCGACGAAAAGATTCCATCTGCGAGGTGCTTGTTTCAATCCATAGATGGATTTCCTAAGCTTACACACCTTATTAGGGTACTCTGTACTGACAAAACCCTCTGGCTGACTCATGTAAACATCCTCAGCCAACTTTCCATTAAGGAAAGCGGTTTTGACATCCATTTGCCATATTTCATAGTCATGAAATGCAGTAATGGCTAGCATAACCCTACTAGACTTAATCTTTGCTACTGGTGAAAAGGTATCATCATAATCAACTCCTGGAGTTTGAGAATAACCCTTTGCAACCAGTCGCGCCTTATACGTGTGTACATTAATATCCATGTCGGTCTTCTTCTTGAAGATCCATTTGCACCCGACTGTCTTACGACCTGGTACATTGTCAACCAAGTTCCAAACATGATTGTCATACATGGGCTGTATCTCGATGTCCATAGCCTCTTTCCATTTTGCAGCCTCAGGGCCTGCCATGGCTTCCGTATAGCTGTTACGTTCATCCAGACTTACCAGTGTGCTATCGCTGATAAGCGTATCACCTTCTGCAGTAATATGGAAACCATAATAATGCTCAGGTGCATTCCTAACTCTTGTGGAACGCCTTAGAGGTATGGGCTCGTCAGTTGGATCAACAAGAGTTTCCTCCTCAGTTTGATTGCTCGGGTTTGAGGTTTCTTCACCACTTGACTCTTGAATTTCTTCAAGGTCAATTTGCCTCCCACTGTTTCCTTGGCTTATGAGCTCTCTCTCACGAAAGACTCCTCTTCTAGCTACAAAGACCACATTCTCACTAGGTCTGTAGAAGAGGTAACCAAAGGATCTTTGTGGGTAGCTGATGAAATAACACCTCTCACTTCGAGGTTCGAGCTTATCATGAGACTCATGCCTCACGAAGGCCTCACAACCCCAAATCTTGATGTGGTCTAAATTGGGAACTTTCCTAGTCCACATCTCATGAGGTGTTTTGGCAACCTTTTTAGTAGGGACTAGATTCAGGATATGGGCGGCAGTCTCTAAGGCATACCCCCAGAATGAGATTGGTAACGAAGCTCGACTTATCATGGAACGAACCATGTCTAACAAGGTTCGATTGCGCCTCTCAGCCACACCATTCAGTTGTGGTGTCCTAGGAGGTGTCAATTGTGAGACAATCCCACATTCCTTAAGATAGTCAAGGAACTCGATACTAAGATACTCTCTTCCCAGATCGGATCGGAGCATCTTAATGTTCCTGCCCAGTTGATTATCCACTTCGTGCTTAAACTCTTTGAACTTTTCAAAGTTTTCTAACTTATGCTTGATTAAGTAGATATATCCATTTCTACTATAATCATTAGTAAAAGTCACATAATCGCGATTAGCATCCCTTGTGGCAGTTTTGAAGGGTCCACACACATCAGTGTGTATGACGTCCAACAAACCCTCACCCCTCTCACACATACTAGTGAAGGGTGACTTTGTCATTTTTCCAAGTAAACAAGACTCGCAACTATCATCCGACTTTAGGTCAAATGATTCCAAAACTCCAGCCTTTTGGAGTTGGCCCATGCGTTCTTGTTAACATGTCTAAGACGACAATGCCACAAGTATGATTTGTCTAAACTATTTGAAGAATCAATACACAACACATTATTTCCTAAATTATCTACAATATTCACAGCTTCATATACACCATCACAAGGTAATGCTTTAAAGTAAAATACATCATTGTAATAAACATTAATAGCACCATTATCACTATCAAATGAAAAAGTAAACCCTTGTTTGTACAAGCCATGAAAGGAAATAATATTTCTCCCAATTTCAGACGAGTAACAACATTTATTCAAATCTAACATTAACCCATTATTAAGCAATAAAGAATAAACTCCTATCTTGGTAACATGTGATGCTTTCCTATTCCCCATGATTAAGTTTATCTTCCCGTGCTCCATTTTCTCACATCTTCTTAGGCCCTGCAAATTAGTACAAATGTATATACCACAACCTGTATCAAGCACCCAAGAGTTAGTATGCAATGAGTTATTAGACAATATAGTGTAAATACCTGCATGGGTAGGTTTAACTTTCCCATCCTTTACATCCTGCAAGTATTTGGGGCAGCTTCGCTTCCAGTGCCCCTTTTCCTGGCAGTAGAAGCATTGTGCTTCCTTTGGGTTTGAAGAAGGAGGAATGGAGCGTTTCTTGGTTCCACTTGAAGAGGAGCCATCAAGATACTTTCCCTTGGTACCCTAAGAAGGGGTCTTCCTCTTCTTCCCTTTTCCCTGCCTAATTGCCAGAACAGGTCTAGTAGTAGGAGTAGGAGTAACAACTGATTTGCTTTTAAGGCCACTTTCAGTGGTCCTTAAAAGTCCTTGAAGATTACTTAGTGTGACTTCCTCCTTGTTCATATGATAAGTCATACGAAACTGATCATAACTTGGAGGTAAGGAATGGATAATGTTGTCAATCGCCATGTCCTCAGGGAAGTCCACATTAAGCTTCAATAACCGGTCCACGAACCTTTGCATTTTCTGCAAGTGACCGGTGAGGGATTCTCCCTCCTTCATCCTAGCTGTTATCATGGAGGAAAAGATTTCATACCTTTCCTGACGAGCACTCTGATGGTACCTATCCATCAGATCCTGGTGCATCTCAAAAGGGTAGAAATCTTCATAGGATTTCTGGAGTTCTGCTGTTATTGTGGCCAACATGATGCAAGACACCTTAGTGGCATCTTTCTCATGGGTAGTGTACTCAGCAATCTCCTCAGGAGTAGCAGTCGACTCATCGATAACCTTTAGCTCCTTATCGAGGACATACTCTTTGCCCTCATAGCGAGTAATCATTCTGATGTTCCTAATCCATTCATTGAAATTGGAACCATCAAAAGTGACTTTCCCACACAAGTTCATTAGGGAAAAGGAGCCTATAGGGTTTGAGCCATTAGCAGTGTTGGAAGACATCTGAAAGAAAGAAAGACAAGTTTTATTAGATAAAGAGTCCTTAATAAATCACCCAGATGAAATATTAACGCTAGGACCCAACAAACTATTTATAGTTGGAAGAGGGATATCGTAATCCAAGCTATAAAATATTTGAAGGTAGGTAAATGACGATTTACCAATTTCCACCACAAAAACGAAATAGATTATTAAGTTTTATTGGATTTGAGATTACTAAATCTTTTGAGATACATTGAACTTTCAATGGCATGTTTGAATCTTGATTGTGCCCTCTCAAGTTTGTGACTGGGATGCCGAGGATCACAAACAAGGTGTGAATAACCATGCAAATTGACTTGGTAACCTTAACTTTTATCACCTAATCAATGTGCCGGTTAACCACACGCGCTCCACCAATCTATGGTAAAATTAAGTTACCCTTTGACACTCTTACTAGTCCTTGTTAGTGTGTCGGTTAAGCACACGCGCTCCACTAATGACTTGGTAAGGCAGAAAGTGTAATTTCATGGGTGAGCACCTATTTCACATTTTTCCTAAAGTAACTAAGATTGGGAATTATTAAAGTATAGTTACTTTATAATTTGATTATACTTTTAATGAGTATTAAGGTCCTATCCTACCCGTTCGGCTAACGACCCTCCACCAGTCAAGGAAGCGGTGGGTGAAAGTGGACACTCATTAACCTGCCATTTTATAGGCAACAACCTTATACCCCCCCTTATAGACCGACTTCGTGAATGAGGCCTACTAACGGTAAGACTGACTTATTCTTATACATATCTATATATTTAAACTTTTAATATAATAATAGTATAAGGGTTGAATTTTAAACTTTTAAAACTCTAAGGTTCAATTTGGAAATTAAAGTATTAAGGTGCAAGACTTTACAAATTCCAAAACTTAAGGGCAATTATTGAAACTATTCAAGACTTTTCATTTCATAACTTATGAGTTTAATGGTCCATTAAAATGAAGAATCTTCATTTTATGTGACCTCTTGTTCTTTAATAACACTTTTAAGGAGGAGACTTTTGGTTATCCATAACTTGAGGACAAGTTATGGACTCGATCATTAGGCATTAAGATCAGGAATCATATTAACAAGCAAGTTACACATAATTCCTATGATCTTCTAAAACTCATAAGTATAAACATTCATATCAAACAATTTCAAGAATCATATTAACACATATAAAACTTGAAATTTGATAATAACCATTGAATATGGATTAGCATAATAATTACCCCTTCAAAAATAGATTTTATAACTCCAAAACAGTTTAGGGTAATGATTGTAGTCCATTTCCAGCAGCAAATGTGACAACTCGAAATTTCTATCTTGTACAACCATTCACTGCAATAGAAGTCAGACTCATTTCTGTTAACTTTTAGCACTGTTTAGAGCTGTTTGAGGGTTCTAAAGCCTAGTACTTCAATAGGGAATTATAGGAAGTATACTCTAGAGTTTATTGTGCATCATTTAAGTCTCAAAACTCCAAGAGTTTGGAGTTTACGACCCTAACATGGAGTTTACGGCCGTAAACTCTAAGAGTATAAATATGACACTTAGTCATTTTATTCACTTTTTACCATTTTCAAGCATAGAAGTCATTCTCTCTCAAGTATCATACGATTTTTCTTCTTGATCTTCAACTTTGTAAGTGTTTCTTTCGTTGATTAGTTGAAATACTACAACATCTAGTGATTGTACTTGATTTCATCCATGAAATCTCTTCATTTTGATAGATCTTCAAGTGTTCTTCATTTCACCAAGAACACCAAGAACACACACTAGTGTTCTTGGACTTTAAACACCCTTACAAGCTTCTCTATTGTAAGTACTCTTACCTTAGCTTGTTGTGTGCTTGAATCACTTAGATTACACCTAGAAAACATCAAGAACACAAGATCATAAGGTGTTTACGGCCAAGGCAATCTCCTTGGGTCGTAAACCCTAACAAATGGGGAAATATGAGCCCTAGTCCCTTCCTAAGCCTTAGTTACAAGTATAGATCACTTCCATGAAGAGTATAGGACCTTAAACAACAAAAGAATCAAGAACACATGGAGTTTACGGCCAAGATAATCACCTTGAGCTGTAAACTCTAAAAAGTGGTGCAATTGTTCCACTATTTCTTCCTAAGGATTGGACTTGATCATAGGATACTTAATCATGACTTGTAAGACCTTATATCACAAAATGGTACCACTTACCATGAGTTTATGGCCATAAACTCATGGGGGAAATGACCATGGGCTGTAAACTCACATGGTGTTACCATTTGGGCCGTAAACTCCTAAGTGAGGCCTACAACCCTTAGATGCAACCCTTGGTACTCTAACACTTGAATCAAAGTGTTTTCCATGTCTTAGGGTGTCTTTAATTGATTAATTAGTTGTTAAATGACTAGTAGTATGGTACAGGCATATCACATGTTACTTTAAATAAAAATTGATTTAAGGTAATTAGTACAGCAGTAGTTACTTTAATACAACACTAAAGTACTTTATTATTTTCCCATTGCATTCACATTGTGATCTTTTCACATAAAAGATAATGTACAACTATATTTTGGTTAATGATAGTCATACTTGGGAAAATACACACTTTTACAAGAAACAAACACACATTTCACTTGATGCCTTGGTAGAAGGCTACGTTTAGTCGAAAATGTAGGATTTTCTAGGAGATACAAACATTTACAAACATTTACAAACTTATACATCAAGTACATACAAACACTTTCATACAAACAATGACACTAAAATACTTATGAATTCACCAGCTTTAAAGTTGATCAACTCTTTCAAAATAACTTGTATTCTCAGGTCATCAGTAGACAGGTACCGATGCCAGGCTTTTGAGAAGATAGAGCTCGTTCAAGACTCATCTCATATTTTGATTACATTTTTGGTGTCTTATAAACTTTACAGAACACATTTGTATGAAATTATATTATTAATGCAATGGATGATGTTGTTGCTTGTTTACTACTATACTTTGTTGTGATACTGTACATGACGTCCTCCACCCCTGAACGTTTCCGCCGTTCCGGTTTTGGGGTGTGACAGATTGGTATCATAGCATTGTTTATAGTGAATTGAGTATATCAACCCATAAAAGATATACAAACTATAAACACAACGGGATTAAAATACTCTGACCAAGAGTTTATACTTTTAAATAATAAAATATTTAACTAAGTATACATACATGCATTCATACTAAAATCAGTGTCACTAGGACAGAACAAAAGTATTACGATTGTTGGGCAACACAATTAGACTTAGAGACATATGGTCAACCCTGGGAATGATATAGCCTGATCAACTATATTTTCTAAGGAGTGACTAGCATGTGCCTAAGAGTGGTTGTGAGGTTGCAGCAAGTCAAAAAACTTACCAACACTACTACAATGA
Organism: Lactuca virosa; assembly: GCF_052849685.1. Taxonomy (NCBI): domain Eukaryota; kingdom Viridiplantae; phylum Streptophyta; class Magnoliopsida; order Asterales; family Asteraceae; genus Lactuca; species Lactuca virosa. Next base: position 269,080,209 of record NC_136434.1, read on the forward strand.
AAACATTAGAACAGAACATAAACTTAAAATACTATAGGAGTATTTTGTGTTACTATAATTACTTATCTGAAAACTAAAGGTCTTTATTAGTAGGTCAATAATTGCTCAGTGGATACGCCAAGGTTATCTGTAATTAGGATGACATAGACTTAGAATCTGTGATCTTTGCTTTTCTTCCTGTTCCTTGTTTGGTTGTGGATTTGGAGTTAGGGTCACTTATTCGAAGGTCTATGCTGTTTTGATTACATGTAACTTGTATGCACTAAACAAGTATTGAAGTAACTGATAAAGATCATATTATAATTATCTAAATTAGTCCGTCTATTTAGTTATTTCTTATACCCCTTTTCTCGCGTAGATATCATGGCTGGATTCCATCTCTCCGGAGATCCATACTTTCCAAACGAAGGCAATGCAGGATGGCTTGAAGGAGAGACATAAGATGATTATCCAATACCTTTGGATGATCACCTGGCTGAAGGCTTTTCTGATGGTTCTGACTCAGAACCTGAAGTCAAAACCCTACCCCCAGTAGTTCCGAACGCGAACCCCCCGTCCAGCATTTCAAGGACTCACACCTCTGTGGGCCAGAAATTTGAACAGATGGAGTCGGGAACATGGTCAACCCATACCCTACAATGGGGACCAAAGCTTGTACAATCTAAACGAGGGAGGTTCAGCTGACCGAGTCCTACCCATCATGGTCCGAAGGATTGCTCGGAACACCGAGCAAGGACGAGCAGCCATCGACCGAGTCGTGGAAATTGACGCCAACTCTGGCGTTAACATAGTCCGCATTCGTCAGCTAGAGTCTGCTCATGAAAGAACTCAGGTCCATAATGCAGCCCTGCAGAGAGAACTTACTGAAACCGGAGGTGAAGTCAGGGAACTTCGAGCTCGTCAGGCAATGACAGAAAGGCGCATGAGAGACATGGAGCGCCGTCTGTCCGAATAAAGGACTCACTCTAGTGGCTCTCGTCGTAGATAGAGCCTACTCCACTTTCTCTTTTGGATATAACTTAGTTTATGTAAAAACTCCAGTTTAACTTCCTAGCTTTGTGAAGACCTTAAATCTGTTAAGTCATGATTTGGTCTTAGTCTGTCAAAATTCTCCCGTCTTGGTTTTATGTAAGACCTACTTCTAGGTCATTTTTCCCAAACTTGTTACATCTGTAATACCAGTATATTTGACAGATATCTAATCTCATGGAATTTCATATCCATATGCTATCATCTGTTAGTACTAGATCTACATTCAAACATACTATTCAATTGTGTTGTTGGGCTACGGAGAGTTAGTCCATGAGTCACTCTCATCAATTTCTCTATTCTTACCAATATCGTCATCTTTGTAAACTTTTAGTTGAAAGATGCATCCACGCCGATCAACGGGACGCAATCCCCCGGTAACTCCAACACCACGACCTACTCCTCAAATTGATACGGCAGCTCTAAATGCTGCAGTAGCTGCGACTGTGGCAACAGCCATGGCTCAATATCATTCTTCCAGTACCACCGGAGTGGAACACCTGTTCATTCTACTCACGGTGAAGCCCCCGTGCACTCGAGAGAGTGCTCCTACAAGGACTTCACCAACTGCAAGCCAAAGTCCTTTAAAGGGACTAGCGGAGTCATTACCCTCTCGTAATGGTTCGAGAAGACCGAATCGGTCTTCGAAATCTGCTCCTGTTCAGAAGGGAGTAAGGTCAAGTTTGCTGGTTGCACCTTCGAGGAAAAAGCCCTGACGTGGTGGAATAGCCATGTCAAGTCACTATCTCTAGTAGTGGCTAATGCTATAGGCTGGGAAGCTCTCCGAGAGCTAATGATTGAAGAATACTGCCCGAAGGGCGAAATCCAGAAATTGGAACAGGAACTATGGAGCCTAACCATGAAGGGCTCCGACATAGTTTCCTATACCGCCAGGTTCAGCGAGCTGGTGGCCCTCTGTCCCAACATGGTTCACACAGAGGGAAATAAAATAGAGAGGTACATCTGGGTGCTGGTGCCTCCATTTCAGGGGAATGTTCTAGCCTTAAACCCCACTACATTTGATAGTGCCAAGAGGTTGGCACAGAGGCTCATTGACCATGGGGCCCGTACCCCAGTAGCAACAACAATCATAGCCATCTCAGAACCCTCCAAAACCGCTGACAACAAGCGGAAATTCTGGGATGACAAGAAGAAGAAGAAGGCTGCCAAAAAGCAGCAGGTCGTGGCAGTTCAAGCTGCGATATCACCTTCGCTGCTGCTCCGGTAAAGCAGTACGCTGGAAGTTTGCCCAAGTGAAACAAATGCAACTTCCACCATACTGGAGCCTTCCGGGAAATGCAGTGCTCTAACTGCAATAGGAAGGGGCACACTACCCGTTTCTGCAAATCTCCGGCGAGGCCAATCAACCAAGTCCCCGGCGCTGGAGTGGGCCAAGCTTGCTACGGTTGTGGCGAAGTGGGCCACTACAAAAGGAACTGCCCGAAGGCAGGGATCGCCGGCGGAGTAGGAAGAGTTCTGGCTATAGTCCACGAGGAAGCGGTTGCCGACCCCACAGTGGTCACTGGTACGTTTCTCCTCGATAACCCTCATGTATGCATTCTGTTCGATAGTGGAGCGGAGAGGAGTTTCGTGAACCAGAAATTTGCTCACTATCTTAAGAATAAATCGAATGCACTAAAAGAACCGTTTACAGTAGAAATGGCTAATGGAAAGACAGAGAGTACTAACTGCATATACATACGTTGTACTCTAACTCTAGATAGCCATTCATTTTCAATCGACCTAATGCTGGTCTCAATTAAAAGTTTCGACGTCATTATCGGCATGGATTGGTTGAGTCTACATCGTTCCGACATCATGTGTTATGAAAAGGCCGTTCGCCTTAATCTGCCGTCTAGCGAAACTCTAGTAATCTACGGCGACAAACCCGACACTAAATTTCGCCTCATCTCGAGCATTCAAGCCCAAAAATTCTTGCGAAAGGAATGTCGCGCATTCCTTGCTCATGTTGTCGATGTGAGCCAAGAGACGAAACACATTAAGGACATTCCAATAGTACGCGATTTTCCCGACATCTTTCCAGAAGAACTCCCAGGATTACCTCCACAACGTCAAGTCGAGTTCAGAATCGACTTAGTTCCAGGGGCTACCCCAGTAGCCAAGTCGCCCTATCGTCTAGCACCTGCAGAGATGCAAGAACTGTCCGGTCAACTTAACAAACTGCTCAACAAGGGCTTTATAAGACCAAGCTTCTCACCTTAGGGAGCTCCAGTCTTGTTCGTCAAGAAGAAAGACAGATTGTTTCGTATGTGCATCGACTACAGGGAGCTCAACAAACTGACCATCAAGAATCGTTACCGTCTGCCTCGTATAGACGATTTGTTTGACCAACTTCAAGGGGCGAACTTCTTTTCAAAAATCGACCTAAGATCCGGGTATCACCAGTTATGGGTGTTAGGGGAGGATGTTCCGAAGAAAGCCTTCCGAACTCATTATGGACACTACGAATTCGTAGTGATGCCGTCCGGATTAACCAACGCGCCCGTGATATTCATGGATTTAATGAATATGGTGTGTCGTCCTTACTTGGATTAGTTCGTCATTGTCTTCATCGATGACATACTTATCTACTCTCGTAGTAAGGAGGAGCATAGTCAACATCTTCAACAAGTCTTGGAAACATTACGATCGGAGAAGCTCTATGCGAAGTTCTAGAAATGAGAATTTTGGATCCGAAGAGTCGAATTCTTACGACACGTGGTTAGCGAAGAAGGAATACACGTGGACACTTCCAAAATCAAAGCCATTGAGAGCTGGTCAACACCGAAGACGCCTACAAAAATTCGTCAATTTCTAGGCCTTGCTGGCTACTATCGCAGGTTCATTCAGAACTTCTCACGGATTGCGAAACCTCTTACGACTTTGACCCAGAAGGGCGTGGCCTTTGACTGGGAAGAGAAGCAAGAGAAAGCGTTTCAAACACTAAAGCAAGCCTTATGCACCGCACCGATACTATCCCTCCCTGAAGGAATAGAAGACTTCGTGGTCTATTGCGGTGCGTCAAATCAAGGGCTCGGCTGTGTGTTGATGCAGCGTGGTAAGGTCATCGCCAATGCCTCGAGACAGCTGAAGACACACGTGGTCAACTACATCACTCACGATCTTGAGTTGGGAGCAGTAGTGTTTGCTCTGAAGATCTGGAGACACTACCTGTATGGTACAAAAAGCACAATCTTTACAGACCACAAAAGCCTACAACATATATTCGACCAGAAGGAGCTCAACATGAGACAACGACGGTGGGTAGAGCTACTTAGTGATTACGAATGCGAAATTCGTTATCATCCCGACAAGGCCAACGTAGTAGCTGACGCCCTAAGTCGGAAAGAATACTCTGGTCGTAGAGTCAAATCTTTGAATATGACTATCCATTCACACTTCTCCACACAAATTTAGGAGGCTCAGCTCGACGCTTTGAAACCTGAAAATGTGGCGGGTGAATCCCTGAGAGGGATGAATAAGAATTTGTGGTCAAAGGTGGCAGAGCCTTATATCTCATGGATCAGATCTGGACACCGAAACACGGTGGTTTCAGAGACTTGATCATGACCGAAGCTCACAACACTCGATATTCTGTCCATCCAGATTCAGATAAGATGTATCTGGATCTTAAAAAGTTATATTGGTGGCCTAACATTAAAGTAGAGATTGCTACCTTCGTAAGTAAATGCCTTACTTGCGCCAAGGTTAAGGTCGAATACCAGAAACCCTCAGGTTTACTACAATAGCTAGAGATACCGGAATGAAAGTGGGAACAGATCATGATGGACCTCATAACCAAACTGCCCAAGACAACGGGTGGTCTCGATACCATTTGGGTGATCGTAGACAGGCTAACAAAGTCCGCACACTTCCTGCCTATCAAAGAGACTGACAAGATGGAGAAACTAACAAGAACCTACATAAGGGAGATCGTACGACTGCATGGAGTTCCTATATCTATTATCTCCGATAGAGATAGTAGATTCACTTCGAGGTTCTGGCAGTCGCTACAAAGTTCCTTATGAACTAGGCTGGACATGAGTACAGCCTACCATCCACAGACCGACGGACAGAGTCAGAGAACTATCCAAACCTTGGAGGATATGTTGCTAGCCTGTGTGATCGAATTTGGGAAGGCCTGGGATACTTATTTATCCCTTGTCGAGTTTTCCTACAACAATAGTTATCACACGAGCATAAAGACTGCTCCATTTGAAGCCCTCTATGGTCGGAAGTGCAGATCCCCTCTGTGTTGGGCTGAGGTGGGTGACACCCAGTTAGCTAAAGGACGAGTTCCTGACAGCACTCTCACCGGTCCGGAAATCATTCGGGAAACGACAGAGAAGATCGTTTAGATTCGTGAACGATTAAAAGCCTCTAGAGACCGACAGAAAAGCTACGCATACAAACAAAGGAAACCGTTGGAATTCCAGGTGGGCGATCATGTTCTATTGAAGGTCTCACCCTGGAAAGGCTTGATACGCTTCGGAAAGCATGGAAAGCTAAATCCAAGATACCTAGGGCCTTTCCAGATTCTCACTAGAATCGGCCCTGTAGCTTACAAACTCAACTTACATCGCGAACTCAATAACGTACATTCTACTTTCCACGTCTCGAACATGAAAAAGTGTTTGTCCGACGAGACTCTTGTAATCCCAGTCGACGAGATCGAGATCAACGAGAGCCTCAACTTCGTGGAAGAACCTGTAGAGATCATGGACCGAGAGTTCAAGCAAACGAAGCAAAGCCGTATCCCGATAGTGAATGTTCGCTGGAACGCCAAGCGAGGACCTGAATTCACTTGGGAGCGCGAGGATCAAATGAAACTAAAATATCCTCATCTTTTTACTTAGTTATTTGTAACTACTTATTTTCTTAAACTCTAATTTCGGGAAGAAATTCCCTCTAACGGGGGGATGATGTGACAACTCGAAGTTTCTATCTTGTACAACCATTCACTGCAATAGAAGTCAGACTCATTTCTGTTAACTTTTAGCACTGTTTAGAGCCGTTTGAGGGTTCTAAAGCCTAGTACTTCAAGAGGGAATTATAGGAAGTATACTCTAGAGTTTATTGTGCATCATTTAAGTCTCAAAACTCCAAGAGTTTGGAGTTTACGGACGTAAACTCTAAGAGTATAAATATGACACTTAGTCATTTTATTCACTTTATACCATTTTCAAGCCTAGAAGTCATTCTCTCTCAAGTATCATCCAATTTTTCTTCTTGATCTTCAACTTTGTAAGTGTTTCTTTCCTTGATTAGTTGAAATACTACAACATCTAGTGATTGTACATGATTTCATCCATGAAATCTCTTCATTTTGATAGATCTTCAAGTGTTCTTCATTTCACCAAGAACACCAAGAACACACACCAGTGTTCTGGGATTTTAAACACCCTTACAAGCTTCTATATTGTAAGTACTCTTACCTTAGCTTGTTGTGTGCTTGAATCACTTAGATTACTCCTAGAAAACATCAAGAAAACAAGATCATAAGGTGTTTACGGCCAAGGCAATCTCCTTAGGCCGTAAACCCTAACAAATGGGGCAATATGAGCCCTAGTCCCTTCCTAAGCCTTAGTTACAAGTCTAGATCACCTACATGAAGAGTATAGGACCTTAAACAACAAAAGAATCAAGAACACATGGAGTTTACAGCAAAGATAATCACCTTGGGCCGTAAACTCTAAAAAGTGGTGCAATTGTTCCACTATTTCTTCCTAAGGCTTGGACTTGATCATAGGATACTTAATCATGACTTGTAAGACCTTATATCACAAAATGGTACTAGTTACCATGAGTTTACGGCCATAAACTCATGGGGGAAATGACCATGGGACATAAACTCACATGGTGTTACCATTTGGGCCGTAAACTCCTAAGTGAGGCCCTACAACCCTTAGATGCAACCCTTGGTACTCTAACACTTGAATCAAAGTGTTTTTTCATGTCTTAGGGTGTCTTTACTTGATTAATTAGTTGTTAAATGACTAATTAGATACATATATGTGTCATTATATGTTAAATAGGATCTGTGTGTTTGCTCAAGTCTTCACTTGACACTTAGCATCCTATACCATCCGTTCATCCAAACCACTCACTACAGGTAAGTTCATACCCCTTAATCTACCTTTTAAATGATTTTAAATGCTTTTATGGGGGGGATACAAGTTGAAACAATATAGTTATTATATCAATCACATGTCATTAATAACTGTCAAACAAAGGATTTGCTATTTAATTAGCTGTTTTATCAAACAAAACTACTTCAAATGGTTATCAAATACTTTTACATGTTAAATACTTTCTATTCAAACTCTTTTAAACTTATACTTTGTCAAATGCATATCTATATAGATATAGTTATATAAGTAGGATTGAAAGGACTTAGGACTGATAGCTCGCCTTGCTTCCTGTTCCTTGTTTGGCTGTGGACTTAGGGTATCAGTTATTTGGCCGAAGGTCGTTTGAATCTTAGTTATATATTATATATATGTGTATAGATATAAAAGTTCCTTCATTCAGTTCAATACCTTTGGGTAGCAAAGGTATACAATCATGTTCATACATACAAACAACATTACTAGTAAACTATAATAGGTATAGTTTAGGAAGTTACTAATACTATTACTAGAACAATGAAACATAAAATGAGTCAGTTTATACATGAGACAATAACATACAGATAGAGAATACTATGATGAGAAACAAACAATAACTTACAGATAGAACATACTATGATGAGAAACAAACAGAGCATACTTGACAGAGAGAACATACATTACACTAGTACATACAATCTATATACAAGAACATTACAACAGAAATGGGAGCCACGTAACGGGGCATGGTATCACCTGCCAAGGCTCGTTTTGCATCCAGAGTCTCCTAGAAGGAGAGCGTTGAATTTGTGTATAGATCTATACTCGATTGACTATCCTACACCTTGCTGCTCGCTACAGTGGGACTTGCACGTCTACGGGTGCCAAATGTCATTTCTTCTGACGTCTTTCATCGTCCTGTTTTTAGTCGGTAGTATGGTACATGCATATCACATGTTACTTTAAATAAAAATTGATTTAAGGTAATTAGTACAACAGTAGTTACTTTAATACAACACTACAGTACTTTATTATTTTCCCATTAGATTCACATTGTGATCTTTTCACATAAAAGATAATGTACAACTATATTTTGGTTAATGATAGTCATACTTGGGAAAATACACACTTTTACAAGAAACAAACACACATTTCACTTGATGCCTTGGTAGAAGGCTACGTTTAGTAGAAAATATAGGATTTTCTAGGAGATACAAACATTTACAAACATTTACAAACTTATACATCAAGTACATACAAACACTTTCATACAAACAATGACACTAAAATACTTATGAATTCACCAGCTTTAAAGCTGATCAACTCTTTCAAAATAACTTGTATTCTCAGGTCATCAGTAGACAGGTACCGATGCCAGGCTTTTGAGAAGATAGAGCTCGTTCAAGACTCATCTCATATTTTCATTACATTTTTGGTGTCTTATAAACTTTACAGAACACACTTGTATGAAATTATATTATTAATGCAATGGATGATGTTGTTGCTTGTTTACTACTATACTTTGTTGTGATACTGTACATGACGTCCTCCACCCCTGAACGTTTCCGCCGTTCCGGTTTTGGGGTGTGACAGCAAAACACGAAAATCTGCTCACAGGACCTTCTACTCGTCGAGTGCATGATCCTACTCGATGAGTAGGATGAATTTACTCATGGACTCGTCGAGTCCCCCCATGGACTTGGCGAGTTCATACGAACAGTGAACATGTTTCGACTTTTTCAAGCAGTTTGCATCAAGTATACAGAAAACAAGCCTTGTCTCTGATACCATTGATGGGTGTTGAGCATTCTAACACTCCTATGGTGTACATGCAACCCTAGAAACCTCGGATCTATATTTTCTCTAATATACATGCAAATTTGTTTTTCCAAGGTTTACATCCTAACTAGCATGTTATGGGGAACTTCTAATACAAAAATCAAGTAGAATAACATACCTTTTAGTAGCTTGGATTCCTTGATGACTTTGTGAGCGTAGCACCCTAAATGTGATTCCTCAAATGCTTCACACAATACCACAATACTTGGAATAACTTGAGAGAAGTTCACTATGACACAAAATCGGCTTGCCCTCTAGTTCTTACACTTAGTGCCGATTTTAGAAGGTTATGGGGTCATTTTATAGTTGTGTCACAATTAGGGTTACACCATGTAAACCCTAATTGACATGGATTTTCATTTCCCATGATCCATGGGTTTATAACCCCCATGGACTATCCATGGAGCACCATATGGGTTTTAGCCCAACTCCATAAACCATGGATCATTAGCCCACTATATAAGAATGGATGATTTACACAATCAACCCCATATATTTAATTAGTCTCCTTTTGATCACCAAATTAATTCTAAATTAATTCTTGACAAATAGTAATTAAATAACATTGTTAATATATTAGAACTTATAATATATTAATAAACCTTAAGTGTCATTTTTCTGATTTTTGTCTATCCAAGTGTTGCAATGCCATGCAACCCAAATGGATCATGCCAGGTGGGGTCAAGTACATACCAAATATAGTTATGGACTTAGACACTATATCCAATAACAAGTTCCACGAGCATTGTATGAAACTCTCACTAGATTCTTAAAACAATCTAAGTTTAAACAAGGCTCGGTCGACCCAACCTTCTTTCGCAAGAAAGATGGTGACCATTTGATGATCGTCCAGATTTATGTTGATGATATCATTTTCGGATCTACTAATCCTAGATTAAATGCTGAGTTCCGAAAGTTGATAAAAACTAAGTTTGAGATGAGCTCCATCGGTACGATTAACTTTTTCCTTGGTTTGAATATAAGACAGAGTCAAGAGGGAATATTTATCAACCAGGAGGATTATACGAAGACCTTACTTGTGAAGTTCAGAATGGTGGGAGATTCGAAGGTGAAGGTTCCAATGGCATTCGAAACGAAGCTAACATCATATTTGGACAAACCAGCTGCTGATATGACTCTCTATCGAAAAATGATAGGTTTATTGATGTATGTAACCTCTAGTCGTACATATATTATGTTTTCTGTTTCCTATTGTGCCAGGTTTCAAGCAAATCCTCGTGAACCCCACATGACTGCAGTAAAGAATATCTTCAGATATCTTAAACGAACCACCTCGCTCAGAATTTGGTACCCCTCTAGCTTAGGGTTATGATCTTGGTGGATCTTTGTGGATGCGGTCTGGATCGGAAAAGTACAACTGGGGATGTCAATTTCTTGATGGAAAACTCGTAAGTTGGCAATCGAAAAATCAAATTTACGTCTCCCTATCTACCGTTGAAGCTAAGTACATTGCAGCCACCTCATGCACCTCGCAATTCATTTGGATCAAAAGTCAGTTAAGGGATTATGGCATTAATGTGAAGAGAATCCCCTTATACTGCGATTTTGAAAGTGCAATTCGCATTTGCCACAACCCAATCCAACACTCCAAGACCAAACATATTGTACTGAGGTATCATTTCATTAAAGATCACGTGGAAGATGGCAATGTTGAAATTCACTTTGTGAGATCTATTGATCAATTGGCTGATATCTTTATAAAAGCCTTACCTGAACAAATCTTCAATAGAATACTTCAAGGCTTAGGAATGATTGACGCATAATCCATTCCAAAACTACCTTCGTAGCTGGTAAGAATTCACTACGAATTGGTCCGAACGCTCGTAATGATTCAGAGTCTACTTTTTTCGCTGCGAATTGGTCCAACCGCTCGTAGTGATTCGAAGTCAATTGTTCAACTGCCAATGGGTCCAAACGCTAAGAGCGATTCGGAGTCCATTGTTCATTCGGAGGTTTAGAACTTAATGTATACTTTGTATATTATGTTTTCTTAAGTATTTATACACTTGTATTTTCGTTTTTATAAATTTCTATTTTTATTTCTTTTTCAGAAAATCAGAAAGTCAAAAATATTTTCGTTATTTTCTGTTTTTATTTCTTTTTCAGAAAAATAAAAAATACAAAAAAAATATTTTCTGTTTTTAATTTCTTTTTCAGAAAAATATTAAAAATACCAAAAATAATAGACAAATGAGTAGGTTTGAAGGAACAAATCATGATACTCTCAATTATGATTGATGGGGTAGGTATTTAATTCTGAATCTTTGCACTAGTTAACTGTCCCTTGAAGCATGCTGCTGCATGTTGTCTAAAGCCTCTGAGACTCTATGTTTGAAGCCTTATTGAATCGATAATACCAATCGTTTCTTCCCAATCAGGCTAACATTCACATATGTCATTGAGCTACCTTACTCATCTCATATTGGGTTAAGAGTTGACTTCTTAGTCATTCACATATAGCAGAGGTACATTTAAATCTTCGGAGCCACCTTTAACATTTCTCCATATCACATTCACTTTCACACTCATAACCCTTGAGACTCTCAGAGATTATCACTGAGGTTTATGGTTACATAACTTCTATGTTCATGATCTTAAATTTGTTATCACCACGAATTGAGTGAAACAATTAATATGTTCTAGCTTTTCACCATTGAATTGATGTGAATCCACCTTCGTGGTTCGTACTTTGATATCTCATTTTTTTGTTTATGCGAGATCTTAATGAAATGTTCTAGACCTAAGACATTTCTTCCCACAAGATCCAGTTTTTATTTTTCTTGAGATTTCTATATTATCCAGCCACTCATATATTTCCATTGCATACTTGTTATTATGGCTACACCGGTCAAACAAGTACTTCTTCCGAACGTTCGGAATTATGTTGAGTTTCGGAGTTTGGTTGAAGATAAAACCACCCTTAAGCCCAAATGAGAAGAAGCTTTTCACTATTTCTCAACAAACCGATGATTGTAATTCAACGGGATACCATACAGACACTACCGAGTCTCTCTTCACTTCGAAAGAAGAGATCATTACGCAGGATGCAACTGTTTCATGTATTTACTGACATCACTAGAATCCTTAGATAACTTGCTTTATTTCTTTATCTTTGGCACACTCTTGCACGAAGATCCTTGTGATTTTCAAAAAGTCTGGTTCGTAGTTCTAATGATTACTTTCAGATTCGGAGAACATGAATTGGCGAACTACTATGAAAGTGTAAACTGAATCGGCGGATTTTAAGGGATAAGATTGTGATATTGGCGCGTGAAGATTTCAAACTTAGCCTAACATCACGCCTGACACACGCCATCCTGTCGGACCTTTTCAGGCGCTTTTTCTGGTATTATGTGTCACACCCCCAAACCAGAACGGCAGAAACGTTCAAGGGCGGAGGACGTCATGTACAATATCATAACAATGCTTAATAGTAAAACAAGCAACAACATCATCCATTGCATTAATAATATAATTTAATACAAGTGTGTTCTGTGTATAGTTTGAAAGACACCAAAATATGAATCAAAATAAAAGACGAGTCTTGAACATGCTCCATCTTCTGAAAACCTGGTCATCGGTACCTGTCTACTGGTGACCTGAGAATACAAGTTATTTTGTAAGCGTAGATCATCATTTAAGCTGCTGAGTTCATAAGTGTTTTAGTGTCAAATGTTTGTATAAGTTTGATGAAAATGTTTGTAAGAGTTTGATGTAAAGTTTGTATGTGTTTGATGTAAATGTTTGTAGGCTTCCTAGAAAATCCTATATTTTCTACTAACGCAGTCTTCTACCAAGACCCGACTGTTCTGTATGTTTATCCTTTTGTAAAAGTGAGTGTTTTCCCCAAGTATGACTATCATTACTAGAAAATAGCTTACATTACCTTTTATGTGAGAAGATCACTATATGAATGCAATGGGAAAATGAATATGTACAGTAGTATTGTATAAAGTAACTACAGATGTACTAACTACCTTAAAACCAATTGTTTAATTAAGGTAAAATGTGATGAGATTATAACCATACTTGATTGAATAGTAAAACACAACGATCAAAGACATCGAAATGGTATGACGTTCGTCACCCGTAGACCTCCAGGTCCCACTGTAGCTAGCAGCAAGGTGTAGGATGGTCAATCCCGTATAGATCTATACACAAACTCACACTCTCCCTCCAGGAGACTCTGGTTACAAAACGTGACACAACAGTATATTGCCGTGCCATGAAGTAGTGGCTCACATTAATATTATCTTTATTATTGTATTAGTGTAGTATGTTCCTTCTGTTCTAGTGTATAGTATGTTTGAACTGACTCATGTATGAATTGACTCTTGTAAGTTTCATTGTTCTAGACATAGTAAGTAGTAACTTCCTAAACTATACATATTATAGTTTACTAGTACTGTTGTTTGAATGACTGATCATGTTTGTACACCTTTGGTACCTAAAGGTATTGAACTGATTTGAAGAACTTTTATATCTACATACATATACATAATATATAACTATGATTCAAACGACACTCGGAAAAACAAGCAAGTTATCAGTCCTAAGCCCTTTCAACCTTATTTATATAAGTATATCCATATAGACATGATTTTGACAATATATAAGTTAAAAAGAGTTTGATAAAGAGTTTAGCATATAAAAGAGTTTTAACCATTTGAATGGTTATAGATGACTTGATGTCAGTTTATAAATGTTTTGAAATAGTTTGTTTGCTAACACAGTTTTGAAGTAAAAGAAATCCTCTTGTTTGATAGTTATCAATCACATGCGATTGGTACAATAACTATAATCTTGTCTACTTGTATCTCCCCATCATAAAAGCATTTAAAATCATTTAAAAGATAAGTTAGGGGTATGAACTCACCTGTAGTGAGTGATTCGAATGAAAGATCGATATAGGATGCTAGGTGTCAAGTGAAGTCTCGAGCACAAACGGATCCTATTAAGCATATAATGACATATATATATGTATATAATTAGTGTATATAGCAACTAATCATGTTAAGGAACAACCTTAGGGACTAGGAAACACTTGGAATGAAGTGTTACAATCACATATGATTGTACTGAAGGTGTTCACTGCCAGACAAGCGTGCGTTTACAGCCAAGGGGTGTTTACGGCCATGGGTGTTTATGGCCATGGATGTTTATGGCCAAAGGTGTTTACAGCCATGGGTGTTTATGGCCAAAGATGATCATGAGAAGGGTTTACGGCCAAAGGAGAGTTTACGGCCGTAAACTCTTGATGTTCATGCTAAAATGGTTGATTTTTGGATGTAATTCAAGAGCTTGTAATGGATAACTAGTATATGGATAGGATACTTACAATTTGGAAGCTTGAAGGGGTGTTCAAGGCCTAAAGAACTAGTGTGTGTTCTTGGTGTTCTTGATGATTTGAAGATCTAACCCAAAAGAGATGAATTCACGGATGAAATCATAGGGATTTAATAGATTAAGAAGGATATCAACTAATAATGAAAGAATCACTTACAACTTTGATGAGAAAATGGAAGTGTTCTTGATGATACTTGAGAGAGAAATGAATGTTCTTGACTTGAAGATGTGAGAAGTGATGAAATGAGAGTTCACGGCCAGATAAGAGTTTACGACCGTAAACTCTAGTTTACAGCCGTAAACTCCATGTGATGGAGTTTTCCGGCTTGAATGCTGCACAATGAACTCTAGTAGATACTTCCTAACACTCAATCCTTGAATATACTAGGCTTAGAACACTCAAATAGACCCTTAACAATGCTAAAAGATAGCAGCAACAAGTCTGACTTTTGATTGAATTGAATGGCTTTACAAGATAGAAATTTCGGGTTGTCACATCATCCCCCCGTTAGAGAGAATTTCGTCCCGAAATTAGAGTTTAAGAAAATATAAATAACTAAGTAAAAAGATGAGGATATTTCAGTTTCATTTTATCCTCGCGCTCCCAAGTGAATTCAGGTCCCTGCTTGGCATTCCAGCGAACCTTCACTATCGGGATACGACTTTGCTTCGTTTGCTTGACCTCACGGTCCATGATCTCTACTAGTTCTTCCACGAAGTTGAGGCTCTCGTTGACGGGGATTTTTCACCGAATTCATATTTTTAGTATTTTAAACTCCCTAAACTCATATTTTAATCACATCCTAAGGATTTATTAATTATAAATCATTATTTTACATTAAAGACAATAGCTTAGGATATTTTATGTTACAAGTGGGTCAAGTGTGTCCACTTGCACCTATGTGTCACTTTCTCATTGGTACAACCTTATCCACATCATGCAAACCAAGGAAAACATCCTCTCAACCTTGAAAATTGCTCCAACAACTTTCTATATCAGGAAATCCCTTGAGGATTTCTTGAATTTCCTTGATCATTTTCTTCACCATCAAACACTTACACACTTCTTAACCATCAAGAGAGCCTCTTTTTCTCTCAACTTCCAGCCACACTTTTGAAGTGTTCTTGAGTTATTTATTCACTTATTGGTAAGTATTTCCTTCTAAATCTATTGCTATTACATGTTTTCATAACACTCTTGAATCATCTACACTCATGTTAACACGAAATCGTTCATAGGATCATCCAAAAACTTCGTGTGTTCAACAAGTGTTCTTGACTTGAAACTCATCATCTTCAACCCTCCATCATTCAAGAAATCACATAAGGTGAGTTCATACCCCAACATTTTCCAGTTTTCTTTAGTTTTCAGGGGGGGAATACAAGTTAAAACACCAAAAACTTAACTAAACTCAAACATTATCTTTCAACAGAAAGTTCAGTTCTATTCATGGACTGATTTGACCATCTTAAACTTAATATCATTCAAACCTGTTTAATAAGCGGATAACTCAGGTTTATACCTTTAAAATGACTACTTGCACATCTCCATACAATTTTTCTACAATTTATGGAGATTTTTAGAAAACAGCCTATCATTTCAGAAACAACTTCGCACCAGTCTGTGAAGTTGGACCTTTTTACACAAGTTAAATGTCGCTAAAAATCATGATAAAAATTATGAATAAAATAGACACATTTGCTAGACCCTCAGAGTTTACGGATCTAAATTTCGACCTCTGACGATTTTTCTATAAATTTTTCCAATAGCAGGAACAGAACTGTTAAAAACTATAAATATTTAACAATCCTATTTACACCTTGTAACTTGCTGAGCAAGGTGTGTAGTATTATTTGAATACATGTTGTTGATAGTACACATTATTTACCTTAGTTTAAAGGTATGAATCATATACAAAGAAGTACTACTACTACTAATGATTATAATAAATTATAATAAGTAAAGTTAAGTCTATTATACACCACAAACAAACATGCTAAACTATAATAGGTATAGTTAGGTTGCATATACAATACAAACATTATGATAAACTATGAATGGTATAGTTTATGTTTCTTTTACATTTCGAATTCAAAACAAAAGTTTTTCATACAAAAAGGGGGTACATTACAAAGTATCGGGTTTTCATATAAACGGGGTACGAATACAAAGTACCAGGTTTATACAAAAGGGGTACATTACAAAGTACCAGGTTTTCATATAAACGGGGTACGAATACAAAGTACCGGGTTTATACAAAAGGGGTACATTACAAAGTACCGGGTTTTCATATAAACGGGGTACGAATACAAAGTATCGGGTTTATACAAAAGGGGTACATTACAAAGTATCGGGTTTACACAATTGGCTTTTATGGTATTAAAACTACTTATACTATTTTAAGTATGGGAATTTACTTAGAAAAAAGGAGTCTTAATACAATAAAGGCTACAAGTCATCTTCTTAAAAACACAGAATCCATCAGGTTAAACGTCATCATTGGCAAAGTGATGACATCTTCAAACTAGTTTTCTTAATAGCAAAACTACACACTTGTAAACTAAGTATGGTATTCATACTTACATATTTTGGCCTTGGTTCAATTAAGGCGATCACACACTTTACGAAAAATATAGGATTTTCTGGAAACATTAGAGACTTAAGAACCACACAAAAAAGGGGTTTTATGCACATACAAAACTACATATGCTATTTTAAGTATGGAGATTTACTTACAAAAATAGTGTCTTAGTAAATACGTAGTGGATCCGTTCGAACTAAAAACTTTACTAACATGTACACACCAAGAAATCGTACCAGTAACATATATTTTGTTTACTAGTCTTGCGAATTTTGAAACGTTTTTCAAAAACATGAGAAACACAGATATATTTTGGTCTTAAGACTCAAAGGCAACATTCCATTTTTCCAAAGAACAAAAGGACGTCCTCATTTTACAACAAAAATGCTGATGAACTCACCAGCTTTAATGCTGATACTCTTTCAAACTACTTGTATTTTCAGGAAGTTAGTAAGTCAAGTATGCGTACAGGCTTCAAGGAGACGGAGCATCATAGTACCAAGACTTAGTTTTGCTGTTTACTTTTGGAAGTTAAACCTATGTAAATCAATTACAATGTAAACTATATATTATCAATGAAAAGGTTGTTGTTACTTTGATTACTATTTTACAATTGTTGTGATATTGTGCATGATGTCCTCCGCCCCCGAATGTAAGTCTTTGTTAGTTTCTCCATCTTGTCAGTTTCATTGATAGGCAGGAAGTGTGCGGACTTTGTTAACTTGTCTACGATCACCCATATGGTATCGAGACCACTCGATGTCTTGGGCAACTTGGTTATGAGGTCCATTGTGATCCGCTCCCACTTCCATTCAGGTATCTCTGGTTGCTGAAGTAAACCTGAGGGTTTCTAGTATTCGACCTTAACCTTGGCACAAGTAAGACACTTGCTAACGAAGGTAGCAATCTCTGCTTTCATGTTAGGCCACCAATATAACTTTTTGAGATCCGGATACATCTTATCTGAACCTGTGCTGACGGAATACCGAGTGTTGTGCGCTTCGGTCATGACCAAGTCTCTGAAACCACCGTGCTTCGGTGTCCAGATCCGATCCATGAGGTACAAGGCTCCGCCACCCTTGACTTCCAAGTTCTTATCCATCCCTCTAAGGGATTGAACCGCCACATTCTCAGGCTTCAAGGCTTCTAGCTGAGCCTCCTTAATCTGTGTGGACAGATGTGAATGGATAGTCATTGTCAATGATTTGACTCTACGACCAGAGTATTCTTTCCGAATTAAGGCGTTAGCTACTACGTTAGCTTTACCAGGATGATAATGAATTTCACATTCGTAGTCACTGAGTAGCTCGACCCACCGTCGTTGTCTCATATTGAGCTCCTTCTAGTCGAATATATGTTGTAGGCTTTTGTGGTCTGTAAAGATAGTGCTTTTGGTACCATACATGTAGTGTCTCCAGATCTTCAGAGCAAATACCACTTTCCTAACTCAAGATCATGTGTGGTGTGGTTGACTTCGTGTGTCTTTAGCTGTCTTGAGGCATAGGTGATGAACTTTCCTCGTTACATAAGAACACAGCCAAGCCCTTGGTTGGATGCATCGCAATAAACTACGAAGTCTTCTATCCCTTTTGGGAGGGATAGTATCGGTGTGCTGCATAAGGCTCGCTTCAGCGTTTACAACGCCTTCTCTTGTTTCTCTTCCCAGTCAAAGGCCACGCCTTTCTGGGTCAATGCAGTAAGTGGTTTTGCGATCCGAGAGAAGTTCTGAATGACCCTGCGATAGTAGCCAGCGAGGCCTAGAAATTGACGAATCTCTGTAGGCGTCTTCGGAGCTGACCAGTTCTTAATGGCCTTTATCTTGGAAGGATCCACGTGAATTCCTTCCTTTCTAATCACGTGACCCAAGAATTCGACTCTTCGAATCCAAAATTCACATTTAGAGAACTTCGCATAAAGCTTCTCTGCTCGTAATGTTGCTAGAATCTGACGTAAGTGTTGACTATGCTCCTCCTAACTACGAGAATAGATAAGAATTTCGTCGATGAATACAATAACGAATTGATCTAAGTAAGGACGGCACACCCTTTTCATTAAGCCTATGAATACTGAGGGCGCAATGGTCAATCCGAATGGCATCACTACAAACTCGTAGTATCCATAACGAGTTCGGAAGGCTGTCTTCGGAACATCCTCCTCTAACACTCGTAACTGGTGATACCCGGATCTTAGGTCGATCTTGGAAAAGTAATTCACCCCTTGCAGTTGTTCGAACAAGTCTTCTATGCGAGGCACAGGGTAACGATTCTTAAGGGTAAGCTTGTTTAGTTCTTTGTAGTCGATGAACATACAGAACGATCCGTCTTTCTTCTTGACGAACAAGACCGGTGCTCCCCAGGGTGAGAAGTTTGGCCTAATAAAGCCCTTGCTGAGCAGTTCGTTATGTTGACCAGATAGTTCCTGTATCTCCGCTGGTGCTAGACGATAGGGCGATTTGGCTACTGGGGTAGCCCCTAGAACTTAGTTGATTCTGTACTTGACTTGACACTGTGGAGGTAATCCTGATAGTTCTTCTGGAAAGATGTCGGGAAAGCTGCGTACTTCTGGGATGTTCTTTATGTCTTTTGTCTCTTGGCTCACATCGACAACATGAGCAAGGAATGCATGACATTCCTTTCGTAAGTACTTCTGGACTTCTATGCTCGAGATGATATGAAGGTTCGTGCCAGGTTTGTCGACATAGATAACTAGCGTTTCGTTTAACGGTAGATTAAGAGGAATGAATTTCTCATAACACATGATGACGGTGCGATGAGAACTCAACCAATCCATGCCGATAATGACGTCGAAACTTTTAATTGAGACCGGCATGAGGTTGATTGGAATTGAATGGCTATCTAGAGTTAGAGTACATCCTATGTATATGCAGCTAGTGCTCTCAGTCTTTCCATTAGCCATTTCTACAGTGAACGGTTCTTTAAGTGCGCATGATTGTTGTTTAAGTAAGTGTGCAAATTTCTGGTTCACGAAACTCCTCTCCACTCCACTATCAAACTGTATGCATGCATAAGAGTTATCGAGGAGAAACGTACCACTCATCACTGTAGGGTCCGCTACTGCTTCCTCATGGCCTATAGCCAAAACCTTTCCTACTCCGCCGGCATTTCTTACCTTCGCGAAGTTCCTTTTGAAGTGTCCCACTTCACAACACCAGTAGCAGGCCAGGCCTGTTCCAGCACCAGGGACCTAGGTGATTGGTCTAGCCGGAGCTTTGCAGAAACGGGCAGTGTGCCTTCTCCTGTTTCAGTTAGAGCACTGCATCTCCCGGCAGGGGTCGTTGTGGTGGAAGCTTCACTTGTTTCACTTGGGCAAGTTCCCCGCATACTGTTTAGCTGGCACGGTGGCAGTAGATGCTATCGCGACATGAACAGCCACGACCTGCTGCTTTTTGGCAGAGTTCTACGCCGCGTTCTTTTTCTTTTTGTCCCAAAACTTTCGCTTGTTGTCAGCGACTTTGGATGGTTCTGAGACGGCAAGGGTTGTTGCCGTTGTCGGGGTGCAGACTCCGTGATCGATGAGCCGTTGTGCCAATCAATTGGCACTGTCGAAGGTAGTGGGGTTTGAAGCTAAAACATTCCTCTGGAATGGAGGCACCAGCCCCCAGATATACCTCTCGATCTTCTTTCCCTCAGTAGGGACCATTCCCGGACATAGTGCCACCAGATCGATGAACCTGGCAGTGTAGGCAACTATATCGGAGCCCTTCATGGTTAGGCTCCAAAGTTCTTGTTCCAGTTTCTGAACCTCGCCCCTCGGGCAGTATTCTTCAATCATAAGCTCCTTCAGAGCTTCCCAGCCCATAGTATTTGACACTATTAAGGTTAGTGACTTGACATGGCTATTACACCATGTCAGGGCTGTGTCCGCGAAGGAGCAGGCAGCAAATTTAACTTTGCTCCCTTCCGGACAGGAGCAGATCTCGAAGATCGACTCCATCTTTTCGACTTCATGGGCTTGCCGTTGGTGAAGTCCTTATACGAACACTCCCTAGGGTACCCGTGACTACCACCTTGGGTGTAGTTAATACCCGATTCACTCCCGCTAGTACCGGTCGTGTTGAATGGAGCTAGGGCTTCCGTGACAGCCGGGGCCACTCCAGCTTGGATAGCTGCCGGATCGAATTGTGGAGAAGGTAGTGGAGTTTGATTTGGAGTTATCGGAGTAGTGCGTCTGTTTGATCTACGAGGAGGCATCTTGCAGCTATAAGTTCACAAAGATGAAGATATCGGTAAGCATTCAATAGTGAGAAATGAGAGTGATCCATAGACTAAATCACCATAGCCCAACAAAACAGATGAGAGTATAAGTGTAATAGAGATATAACAATAGAAGGATGAAAACATTTGGATAATGATTTCCCATGAGATTAGATATCTGTCAATAATATTGGCATTAAAGATGTAACGAGTTCGGGAAAAATGACCTAAAAGTAGGTCTTACATCAAACCAGAATAAGAAAATTTGGCAGAACAAAGACCTAACAGACTGAAAGTCCAAGTTCTTAAGATAAATAGGAAATTTATACTAGATTCTATACATAGACCTAATAATATCCAAAAGACAAAGTAGAGTAGACTCTAATTGCAAAGAGAAACGCTCGGATGAGCCTTTGATTCTGCCTGATGACGCTCCATTTCCAGCATACGCCTTTCGAATGTTGCCTGACGTGCTTGAAGTTCCCTAACTTCAGCTTGGGTTGCAGTAAGTTCTCTCTGAAGGGCCTCATTGTGGTCCAGAGTTCTTCCATGAGCAGCTTGTAGATGGCGAATGCAGAGTATATTGACTCCCGCATCGGCATCAACTTCCATGACTCGGTTGAAGGCTGCCCTACTCTGCTCGTCATTTCGAGCAACCCTGCGAACCGAAATAGGCAGGATTCTGTCTGCTGAGCCTCCCTCGCTCAGATTGTAGAAGATTTTGTCTCCGTTGGATGGTATGGGTTGACCCTGCTCTTGACTCCATCTTCCCAAGTTCTCTGCCCACAAAGGCGGCGGGCCTTAAAAAGCCTGACGAGGGTTAGGATTTGGGATTGGAGCCGCTACGGGTAGATCATTGACTTCTGGCTCTGAGTCAGAATCCTCAGGGAGGTTTTCTGCGAAGTCATCATCTAACGGAATTTCATGATTCTCTTTTGGCTCTGCATCGAGCCATCCACCATTTCCTTGGTTGGGGAAGTACGGGTCGCCGTGGGGATGGAATTCAGCCATGTTATCTACGCAAGAATAGGGGTGAAAGAAATAGTTAATAGACACATTACTTAAGATAATTATAGGATGATCCTTACCAGTTACTCCAATATTTGCGTAGTGCATACCAATCATATGTAACCAAGATAGAATAGACCTTCGAATAAGTGACCCTAACTCTAAGTCCACAACCAAACAAGGAATAGGAAGTAAAGCAAAGATCACAAATTCTAATTCTATAACACCTTAGTCACATATAAACTTTGCGTATCCACTCAGCAACTGTTGACATACTAATAATGACCTTTTAGTTTGAACATAAGTAATTATAGTAACACAAAATACCCCTATAGTATTTTAAGTTTATGTTATGTTCGAATGTTTTCATTGTAGTAGTGTTGGTATGTTTTTAGACTTGCTGCAACACCACAACCATTCCTACGCACATGCTAATCACTTCTCGGAAAGATATAGTTGATCAGGCTATGTCACTCCCAGATCAGATTATATGTCCCCACGCCTACTTGTGATGTCCAACAACCGCAATACTTTTGTTCTGATCTAGTATGACACTGATCCTAGTATGAATGCTTGTATGTATACTTTACTAAAATACTTTATTATTTTAAAAGTATTAACTCTTGGTCAGAGTGTTTTAATCCTAATGTGTTTATAGTTGTATATCTTTTATGGGTTGATATACTCAATTCACTATAAACAAAGCTCTGATACCAATCTGTCACACCCCCAAACCAGAACGACGGAAACGTTCGGGGGCGGAGGACGTCATGTATAATATCATAACAATGCATAATAGTAAAACAAGCGACAACATCATCCATTGCATTAATAATATACTTTAATACAAGTGTGTTCTGTGTATAGTTTGTAAGAGTTTGATGTAAAGTTTGTATCTGTTTGATGTAAATGTTTGTATGCTTCCTAGAAAATCCTATATTTTCTACTAACGTAGTCTTCTACCAAGACCCGACTGTTTTATATGTTTATCCTTTTGTAAAAGTGAGGGTGTTTCCCAAGTATGACTACCATTACTAGAAAATAGTTTACATTACCTTTTATGTGAGAAGATCACTATATGAATGTTATGGGAAAATGAAGATGTACAGTAGTATTGTATAAAGTAACAACAGATGTACTAACTACCTTAAAACTAATTGTTTAATTGAGGTAAAATGTGATGAGATTATAACTATACTTGATTGACTCGTAAAACACAACGATCAAAGACGTCGAAATGGTATGACATTCGTCACCCGTAGACCTGCAGGTCCCACTGTAGCTAGCAACAAGGTGTAGGATGATCAATCCTGTATATATCTATACACAAACTCACGATCTCCCTCCAGGAGACACTGGTTACAAAACGTGACACAACAGTATATTGTCGTGCGGTGAAGTAGTGGCTCACATTAATGTTATCTTTGTTATTGTATTAGTGTAGTATGTTCCTTCTGTTCTAGTGTATAGTATGTTTGAAATGACTCATGTATGAACTGACTCTTGTAAGTTTCATTGTTCTTGAAATAGTAAGTAGTAACTTCCTAAACTATACCTATTATAGTTTACTAGTACTGTTGTTTGAATGACTGATCATGTTTGAAGACCTTTGGTACCCAAAGGTATTGAACTGATTTTAAGAACTTTTATATCTACATACATATACATAATATATAACTAAGATTCAAATGACACTCGGACAAACAACCGATACCCTAAGTCCACAACTAAACAAGGAACATGAAATAAAGCGAGTTATCAGTCCTAAGCCCTTTCAACCTTATTTATATAACTATATCCATATAGACATGATTTTGACAATATATAAGTTAAAAAGTGTTTGATAAAGACTTTAGCATATAAAAGAGTTTTAACCATTTGAATAGTTATATATGACTTCATGTCAGTTTATAAAATGTTTTGAAATAGTTTGTTTGATAACACAGTTTTGAAGTATAAGAAATCCACTTGTTTGATAGTTATTAATCACATGCGATTGGTATAATAACTATAATGTTTTCTACTTGTATTCCCCCCCCCCCCATAAAAGCATTTAAAATCATTTAAAAAATAAGTTAGGGTATGAAGTCTCGAGCACAAACGGATCCTATTAAGCATATAATGACACATATATGTCTATAATTAGTGTATATAAAAACTAATCATGTTGGGGAACAACCTTAGGGACTAGGAAACACTTGGAATGAAGTGTTACAATCACATATGATTGTACTAAAGGTGTTCACAGGCACAGAAGGGTGTGTTTACGGCCAATGGGTGTTTACAGACATGGGTGTTTACGGCCAAAAGTGTTTACGGCCATGGGTGTTTACGACCAAAGATGATCATGAGAAGGGTTTACGGCCAATGGAGAGTTTACGGCCGTAAACTCTTGATGTTCATGCTAAAATGGTTGATTCTTGGATGTAATTCTTGAGCTTCTAATGGATAACTAGTATATGGAAATGATACTTACGATTTGGAAGCTTGAAGGGGTGTTCACGGCTCAAAGAACTAGTGTGTGTTCTTGGTGTTCTTGATGATTTGAAGATCTAACCCAAAAGAGATGAATTCACGGATGAAATCATAGGGTTTTACTAGATTAAGATGGACATCAACTAATAATGAAAGAATTACTTACAACTTTTACGAGAAAATGGAAGTGTTCTTGATGATACTTGAGAGAGAAATGAGTGTTCTTGACTTGAAGATGTGAGAAGTGAAGAAAAATAAAGGAAAATCATACATAGGGAGTAGAGTTCATGGCCATATAAGAGTTTACGGCTGTAAACTCCATGTGATGGAGTTTTTCGGCTTGAATGTTGCACAATGAACTCTAGTAGATACTTCCTAACACTCAATCCTTGAATGTACTAGGCTTAGAACACTCAAACAGACCCATAACAATGCTAAAAGATAGCCGAAACAAGTCTGACTTTTGATTGAATTGAATGGCTTTACAAGATAGAAATTTCAGGTTGTCACATTATGGAGTGCCAAACGCCGCTTTTCTCTGACCACTAATTATGTATATAAGGAAATTTAAAGCGTCATTCTCATTCACCGCTTTTAAAGAATTTCTCTTTCCGGCGCAAGAAAACCATTTTCTCTCACTACTGTTCATCATCTTCTCAACCGATTTCCATGGCTGGTTCATCAGAAACTCCATCTGCCGCTGATAAGACTGCTTCTTTAGGGCTACTGGGCATCAAGGCTATCCAGAATCTCATCTTGGACATTGATCCATCCAAGTGTGACGCCTTTCTCCAACCATTGATCGAATGCCTTAGATACTCTCCTTTGGCTACTGCACTATCAAAGACAGAGAATTTTCCATTGGCTCTTCTATCCAAAGCTTACTCTAGTGATCGTTATCAAGAGAGTAGTGCTACTATTACTTTCGAGCTTGGTAATCTTCAAACAACAATCACCAAGTCCAGATTCAGTCGATTAATGGGGTTTCTCTGAATCAATCTCTTCTTCTGCTATTTTGGAGATGTTATACCAGATGGGCTACAACAACTATCTTTAGATTCTCTCTAAGTTCAAGAAGCCCAACCTTCTTCCCATGTGGATTGGGCTGTTTACCCTAATTTTCAAAAGCTTCTCAGAAAGGGTAACCGGTTCCAATACCATAAGTAAGCTTTTTCTTACTATTCTCTATGCTGTTTACTCTGGGATCATTCTAGATGATGGTTCAGTCCTTTGGAGTCAACTTGTTCAGAGTACTGTTTTTGTAACTAGGCACTCAGAGATATCTTCTGCTCGCTTTTGGGCTATCATCGTACAGTGGGCAATTGATCATCAAAACATTCTGGTGATAGAGGGTTCGGTGATTGCAGCAACTCCAATTTTCCATACTTCCAATTTCATTGTGTCTGACAGTTCAAGGTTCGCCTTCATCTGATCTATTCTAGAAACCATGCTTCACAATGTTCTAGCAGACAGTGAAGTTATCAAAGAATATCGCAGCCAACCAGCATCCGTTCCTCGTCGACTAACCGGTGAGATGCGAAAGGTCTTAGAAGAGGCTGAGAAGCCAAGGAAAAGGGGTAAACCAAAATCGAAGGTTGGACCTTTAGAGCCTACTCACACTCCAATGAAGAAAGTCAAGCGAATCACTTACAAGCCTAAGTCTCCTATACCAGATAATGAGGAGAATTATGAGTCAAATACCATCTCCGAAGTTTGTATACCAGATCAAGTCTTGTGCGAGAATGAAGACACAGTTGCGACTTCGCAACCCATGGTTTTGGAGCCATCAACAACCAATCCTGAGGTAACATTTTTTGTGCCAACTTCTGTTCCCATAACAGATGAGTTTTTCTAGGATTTTTCTCAACCTTCTCTTACTATTACTACTACTACACCTATCATGATGGCCCCCTGTCCAAATGTTTCTATGGGAGTTTCGCAATCCCAGGTGTCCGTTGCACAATCCGTTCCTTTCTTCACAGACTCAACATCAACTACAACAACAACCACTAGTACACCACTGGTTACTATCAATGTATCTGATATGGGGGAAAAGGCTTCTAGTTTTACTTTTGGTGCCAAATTCACTCCCATCTCACCTCTTTGCCATGATGATCCGGATACCATGTTCGGTGATGATTGGGATGTTTTTGAAGACTTTCACTACTACTCTTTCAACGTCCAATAGGCTAGTTATGATGAAGATGCTCCGATGATGAAGGGGCAATTTAAAGCTCTAAATTATAAGTTGGATACTCTCCTTGAGTCTTCCAAATCTTCGTCTAGTACTGAATACTCTTACGAATCTGTCAAAGCTCTAATTGAAAATTTCACAAAGGAGCACGCCACTCGTCTTGATGCATCTACAAAAGCCGTGGCAAATTCCAAGAAGACAGTTCGTGACATGACCGAAAAAGTCGATAAACTATTTTCTGATGTTAAACTATTTATGGAAGACTTCCAAACTTCTTCAGAACGCAATACAGCCTCTACGAATAATGTAATTACAAACCTTGGTACAACACTCTCAACCGAGAAAGAAGCTCTTTCCAAGGTTCGCTCTGGCATCCAGGCTGATAATACAGAGCTTTAAATGTCGATCGCTTCCAAGATTGAAAAGCTTCAAGCAGATCTTGCTACTGAGAATGCTCTCATGCCAACAAGGAATATGAAAACATGAAGTTCGAAAAAGCTGTAATCAAGAGCTGTGTTGCTAATATCAATGCTCACCTGCATAATCTCATCGAGACTCGTGATTCTCTTTTCACAATCTCTGTTCATAAGCATCTTGCTGAGAAATTGAAACCCATCTTCTCCATGCTTGACCGAATTTAGGGTGTTTCGGAATCTTCTATTCCAAAACAAGGGGGATAACCGGGGAAAACTTCAGGTGGTGGCAAAGCAACTGATGGTGGTGATGAGCACAAATAAAAACCACCCAAGTCAAAAGATTCGAAGGATAATGTAGCTTCGGCATCAAGAGGAAAGTAAAAATTGGTTGATGATAGTGATGCAGAAGAAGAAGATGAAAATGAAACCTTAATACGCAAGGCTCGTCGTACAGAAATTGACGAAAATCATCGAATTGTCCAGGAAGCCGAAGAAAAAGAAGGGAAAGCCAGTGAAGCCAAAGTCACTCTGGTAACTCAAAAGCTTCTTTTTCCTGCCTAGTCTACAGAGCATATTTTGAACGAAGCCATCGATAATCCAAGTGTTGAAGGGCCAATATATATGGTTTGGGCTAGGCATCAATGTATAGATGAGTTAGGGCATTTGACTTTGTATTTTGGAGTCTTTTATGTGTTTGGTGTTTTCGGTCTAGGTCATTGTTCTCGGTTGGAAGTGACCGAAAATTGGCTTTCGGTCAGCCTGACCGAAACCTGTTTTCGGTCCATATTGGTATATATAGGTTGTCAGGCTGTCAGTAGTGTAGGAGTTGATCAGCAGTTGTACTTTGCTAGTTTTCGTTCCCTGAGTTGTATCCGACATTTCCAAGTGTGAATTGTATGCAAGCTCAGTTTCATTTCATCTTCTACTTCATTTCTTCTTTGTTTTCTTATGCTTGATTGATCATTGGTAAAGATCCTTCCATCAAAGACCTTACAATTGGTAGCAGAGCACAAACTGGTGTCAATCAAGCTTATTATTCAGTTTTATGCTTCACAGTCGTGTTCTTCACGTTCTCGGTCACTAGAAGCCTGTTTTTGCTTGAGTTTAGAAGACCAGATCACAATTTGCATCGTGTGGAATCGAGATCTACTTGGATTTCAGCTTTTCGATTGAAATCTTATTGTTTTCGGTTTGATCTTCATCAACCGAAAACATATCTTCAATCGATTTCTGTCCAGATCTAAGCTGTTTGGAAGCTGTGTTTGAGGTTTCACTGTGTGGAAATCAATTCAGGATCGAAAATCTAAATTTTCATTGAAAGCTGTTAGTTTTCAGTTCAATCTTCAGAAACCGAAAATTGTTCTTCAAGTTCTTCAGAAACCAAAAATTCAAAATCCTTTGAATCTTCAGAAACCGAAAACTGTTCTTCAACCGAAATCTCTTGAATCTTCAAAGACCGAAAGCTGTTCTTCAACCGAAAACCTCTCAACCTGCAGAAACCGAACACCATTCATAAACCGAACACTCTTGATCCTTCATAAACCGAAAACCCCTTATTCTACGGAAACCGAAAACCTAATTTTCTTCTCTTAAACTGAAAACTCCCCTTATCATCTTAAACCGAAAATCCCTTTTATTCATTGTTTCCTTTCAACCGAATTCCTCGTTTTCGGTCAACACCACTAAACCGAAAACTCTATTTTCTTGATCCTTTTGTTTGTTTTTTTTTCAAGTTAATTTTTATTAAAAAAATTTAAAAAAATCAAAACAAAAACAAAATGGAATCTCAAAGCATGTCAGCTCATCATGAATTAGATGCCACCATGGGAACCACTTCTCGAATTCCCCGACTGTTATCCGTGGAAGGATTTCCAGAATGGAAATATCGGATCGAAAAGTACATCAAAATGAAAGATTTCAAGATATGGAGAAGCATTCTTAGAGGTCCAATTCGCATCACAACAACGTTGGAAGATGGCACAATAATGGATAAGCAAGTTGAGAATTACACTGATGATGATTTCGAGAGAGTCGAGGAGCAGGAAAAGGCTCTTGCCACACTTACTATGACATTATCTCCGGAAATTGCTCAAGGTTTTCGTGAGTATACATTAGCAAAGGCCTTATGGGAAGCACTGATCGAAGTATACGAAGGCAATGAAGACATGAAACAGAGTCGCCAAGACATGCTGCGACAGAAGTTTAACATGTTTAACCATGTCTTGGGAGAATCACTTGAGAATCAGTTGCAGAGGTTTATCACACTTACCACAGAAATGAGCTCTGCTGGTGTGATGGTTACAAGATCAGAGATAAACAAGAAGCTGCTAAATTCTTTACCAAAATCTTGGGATATGAATGTCTCAGTGATTAAGAAAACCAAAGATTTGAACTGTTTGAGTTTGGAGGAAACAATGGCGATCATTAAGGCTTGCGATCTCGATGATAAGCAAATGGAGATTAATCATGCTAATTCATACTCCTCAGCAAATCTTGGGATCCAAACCACCAACAACACTGCTTTCTCAAGCTCTTCTACTCCTCAAGCTCCTCAAGTTTCTCATGTTCCACAAGCTCAACCATATGTGACTCATCAGCCTACCTCATACGTGATCCCTCAAATGCAACACATTCAAGTTCCTCAACCTCAAACTTTAGTTCAACAAGTTGGTTCTAGTGTTGGTTCATCCACAGCTGCACCCATTCAATCTCATGGAATCAGTTCTCAAGCTTCATCTTTAAAAGAAAAGGAAGAAAATCTGGCCCTCGCCACTGGTTTGGTAAATTGCTACAATGCTTTTGTGGCCGGAGAACTCTCCCCACAACTCTTATTTGCTGACCTAGACCAGATCCATCCTGAGGATGTGGAAGAAATGGACATCACTTAGCAAATGGCCATGGCGGTTTTCAGGGTAAAGCAGTTCTCCAAGAAAACAGGAAAGAACAATTGGAGTGTGAATTCCGACAAGAAAGTAGGATTCAACAAAGGAAAACTACGATGTTACAACTGCCATGAGCCTGGTCATTTTTCTTGGGAGTGTCCAAAGCCAGACCGAAGAGAGAATTCTGAGCGAACCATGGTGCCGGTGACCTATGTCAACAAGGGATCTTCTTCAAGCAATCAGACTGCTAACTTGGCGACGGTGGCCCAATCCTTTGATTGGGAAGATCAAATTCAGGCACTGAATATTTCAGGACCTGAAAATGTGCATCTTGCTCAAATCAAGGATTGTGTGGAGGAAGAAGCAGAGAAAGACCCAGAAGAAGAGATGATGAATCTTCAGTTTGCGTTCATGGTGCAAACTACTCCTGAGCCAGCCAAACCCGAGGTCAGTGAATTTGGTTGCTCTCAATCTAGCATAAAAACTGTTAAATTCTTACGTGAGCAAATTGAATTAATCAAGAGAGAGAACGAGGACTTTAAGTATGAGGGTTACACACTTAGGAAAAATCAAAAGCCTTTAAAAACACAATTAGAGAATAAAACAAAGGACTTTAAGAAACTGCAAGAGGATTACAGCAACAAATGCGAGAACTATGATCATCTCAAAAGAAAATTTGATGCTGTGACCGCTGAACTTGATTCATTGAAAAATCGTCTTGAAAATGCTGAATTTATTTTTAACAAATTCGATGGATCAAGTGAAGTAGTTGCAAAAATGATAGAGGGACAGATGCAGTGGAAGGACATTACATGTGGAAACCAAAAGAAAGTAGGATTAAGTTTTGAGAGTGTCCCTCCTCCATTCATTCATACCTATACTGTCATTCCTCTATCTCAAGAAGAAATTGACAGAGAACCTTTCTTAGTTTATGGAAAGCCTGCTTCTGAACTAGCAACATGCTCAAATGATAAAATTTTGGACACTAATATTTGTACCTCAAGTGCAGATATGTCAGTAGTTTAGAGGGAGCAAGAAGCTGAAAAGTCTGAGTCGAATAATTCTGTGTCTAAATTTGGTGTTAAATTTTGTGATGAGTCTGTTTTAAACTCTAAAACTGATGTTTTTGTTTCTGGTGGTGTGTTATTTCATAATGATAAAATTGAAAATAATGATGTTGTTTCTGATAAAGATGCTATGTTTGATTCAAATGCTTCTACATCTTCTACATTTGTTTCACAATCTTGTGCTTGTTCTTGCAAATGTGAAAATGCTAGAAATGTTAATAAACGCAAGAAATCTGACAAGAGCAGTACCATTTCCAATGATAATAAACAAATTTGTTTCAATTGTGCTACTGCTGGTCATATTGCCAGAAATTGTCTAAACCTGATGTTTGTGCATCACTTGTCACAGAGAGGAGAGAATGAGTCTAGAGGACGATCTTTAATTAGAAAATCCTCCAGAACTCGCTCTCGAGATGATGACTGGAAAACAAATCAAAACAAGAAAATGGCAGGTTTTCAAAAGAACAAACATGTTTTCAATAAATTCACAAACAGTTTTCCAAAATTGACCCAAGCTAAGCCAAAGTCGATTTCGTCAAAGAGTAGGTCTGGATCTTCAAACTCTTCGAGTAGAAAATCCACCGGCTCGAAGCAAACTCAAAAGGAAGTTGTTTCAAAACCTAAATATCAATGGATGCCAAAATTAAAATCTGATCAGTCATCATCCTCCTCTGTATCTGTTGAAAAAGAGAAATCGAATGAGAAATCTGTGAAAGTTAAGGGTTAACCCAGGACTGTAATGACCTGGGTCCCCAAATCTAAATGATTCTGCTCATCGTGCAGGCACAGTTGCGGAGGAATGTCGTCAGACCATGGTATGTCGACAGCGGCTGCTCCCGGCACATGACTGGAGATATCTCCCAACTGCAAGACATTCAGACATTTAATGGGGGATATGTCTCCTTTGCGGGCGGAGAAGGCGGAAAGATAACGCAGAAAGGAACGGTGACGAACGGAGTGCTCAGTTTTGAGAATGTCAACTATGCTCCTGAGCTGAAGCACAGTCGGCTGAGTGTCTCTTAAATCTGTGACAAGGGTTACTCGACACATTTCACCGATAAAGAATGTCTAATCTTAAAGCTTGGCATTGTCATTCCGGAGGAGTGGATTCTCGTAAAATCAAAGCGGGATGGGAATGCCTATATTATCGATATGAACAGCAATGTACCCGATGAAGTCACTTGTCTCTCTTCCAAAGTCTCAGAACAAAACGAAATGTTGTGGCATCGTCGACTTGGCCATGCAAATGCAAAGAACCTGAACCTACTTGCTAAGAACGAAATGGTCCGCAGTCGGTCTGTCAAAGATTTTATTACTTTTGAAAAATGTGTTTCCTGTGCTCAAGGCAAACACCATCGGAAACCACATCTGCCAAAGCAGGTCAACTCCATCAGTCAGGTGCTCCAGTTGTTTCACATGGACTTGCTTGGTCCGGTCAACGTTCTAAGCATCAACCGAAATTCATATTATCTCGTTGTGATAGACGATTTCTCTCGTTTCACGTGGGTCTTCTTTCTGTCCAACAAAGTTGGGATCGCTGACCTCATCAAGAAGTTCATTGTAATGATCGAGAACCAAGCCAACCACCGAGTGAAAGCGCTTCGTACAGACAATGGCACAGAGTTCAAGAACGCTGTTCTTGATCATTTTTGCGCTGAGAAAGGGATCGTGCGTCAATTTAGTTCTGTTCGGACGCCACAACAAAATGGTGTTGCTGAGCGGAGGAATCCGACGCTACAAGACGCCGCAAGGACGATGCTTTGTGCTTCTAAACTTCCAGTTTTCTTTTGGGTGGAGGCGATCAACACAGCTTGTTACGTTCAAAATCATGTCCTGATCAACAAAGCCCAGATGAAAACACCGTATGAGATTCTCTATGGACACAAGCCATCTGTCATCCATTTCTGAGTATTTGGCTACCCATGCACCCTTCTCCACTTGGAATCCAACCCAAAATTCAATGCAAAAGCTGATGATTGTAATTTTGTCGGATACACTGCTCGTACTGCTTACCGGGTATACAACAGGAAGACGAAACATCGTGGAGTCTTTCGATGTTCGCTGGCTTGAAGAGAATGAGAGGAACGCTAGGGTGGGTCCTGATTGGCTATTTGACTACACATCACTATTCAAATCCTTTAGTGTGTCGTCTGATAACCAAGCTGGGTCTACCTCTGGCTCGAAGACTATCATTGAAGACGAAGATGAAGAGGTTGTCTACAGACCATCATTGGTTTCTGCTACTGATCCTCCGGTGGAGTCTACTGTTCCAATCGCTTATCCTGAGTCCTCAACACAACAACATGCTCTAGATGCTGAAGCTGCTCCTCTATCTCCGGTCGAAAGAGAGTTCATGAACCAAGATACTTCCGCTGTCACTCAAAATTTGATGGAACTTCTCTTTCCCGAACAAATCGCTGATGAGTTTGTAGCAAATCCACCAAACGAAGCTGGTACATCTACCTTGGATTGTTCATCAAATGAAGCAGCTATTAATGTCCATAATCTTCCCATTTCAGTCAATTACATTAGTCACGAAATCCCCTCTCGCATACAGCGAGATCATCCGAACGAGAAGCCCGAGTGGAGACGTCAACATATGTCTCTATTCTTGCGTCATTTCTCAAATAGAGCCTAAGAACGTCGAAATGGCTTTGAATGAGCCCAGCTGGGTGGATGCCATGCATGACGAGCTCAATCAATTCGAAAAGCTCGGGGTTTGGAAGTTGGTGGAGCTGCCTAAAGGCAAGAAATCTCTTGACACCAGATGGGTGTTTTGGAACAAACAAGACGATTCGGGTGTCATTGTCCGTAATAAGGCGAGATTGGTGGTCCGTGGGTTCAAGCAAATTGAGGGTCTTGACTATACAGAAGTCTATGCTCCGGTGCCGCGCTTGGAGGCTATTCGCATCTTCCTCGCCTATGCTTCCTAAATGAACTTCACCGTATATCAAATGGACGTCAAGACGGCTTTCCTGTACGGCAAGGTGAAGGAGGAGATTTATGTTGACCAACCTCCTGGGTTTGTTAACTCAAAACTTCCCAACCATGTATACAAGTTAGACAAGGCTTTGTATGGGCTGCATCAAGCTCCTAGAGCTTGGTATGCTACCCTAACACAGCACTTGCTCAATCATGGCTACTCACGCGGCACTGTCGGTCAGACCCTATTCATAAAGCATGTTGGTCCAGATCAAATTCTTGTCCAAATATATGTGGACGATATCATTTTCGGGTCGACGAGTCCTCAGCTATGCAAGGAGTTCGAGGACGTTATGAAAAAGCGGTTCGAGGTGAGTTCATTAGGAGAAATGACCATGTTTTTGGGGCTTCAGGTCAAACAATCTTCAGCCGGAATCCTGATTCATC
Source organism: Lactuca virosa (assembly GCF_052849685.1). Classification (NCBI taxonomy): domain Eukaryota; kingdom Viridiplantae; phylum Streptophyta; class Magnoliopsida; order Asterales; family Asteraceae; genus Lactuca; species Lactuca virosa. The sequence goes on from NC_136434.1 coordinate 269,114,758, forward strand.
TAGCCAAATATGTGGATGATATGCTCGAGAAGTTCGGGTTCAGAGACGCCAAATATGTGGATGATATGCCCATGGCGGAGAAACCATTGCTGACTCCTGATCTTGAAGGCGAATCCGTAGATCTAACCTACTACAGATCGATGATCAGATCGCTGATGTATCTGACTGCAAGTCGCCCAAACATTATGTTTGCGGTCTGTCAATGCGCGCTACCAGGCTAATCCTAAACTGTCTCATCTTATTACTGTTAAAAGGATTTTTCGGTACCTCAAAGGCAGCCCAAAATTGGGTCTTTGGTATCCGAAAAATTCTGAATTTGATCTTTATGCTTTTGCAGACAGCAATTACGGAGGCTGCGAGCTTGACAGGAAATCGACTTCAGGAGGATGTCAATTTCTAGGTGATAGGCTGGTGTCCTGGCAGTGCAAGAAGTAGAATAATGTCTCGACCTCAACAGCAGAAGCAGAATACGTAGCTGCGTCTCCCTATTGTTCTCAAGTCATATGGATCCAACATCAGCTGTTGGATTACGATTTGAATTTTCAAGAAACCCCTATATTTTGTGATAATGAGGCTGCGATCCAAATTGCTAAAAATCCGGTCCAGCACTCAAAAACCAAGCACATCGACATCAAAGTTCATTTTATCAGAGATTGCTTTGAGCGCTCGCTCATTCGGCTAGAACAGGTTCCCACTACTATTAGTGTAGCGGATTTGTTCACAAAGCCGTTTAACAAAGCTCGATTCGATGTGCTGGTAAACTTTTTGAAAATGATTCGCTTTGAGGATTAATTTTTGTTTAGGTTAGTTTAAATTTGTGCATTTTAATTTCATTCTCACCCATGCACAAATTTAGGGGGAGAAATAAACAAAAACCAAACAAAAATTAGAAAATCAGAAAATCCAAAAACAATAGAAAATCAGAAAATCCAAAAACATTAGAAAAACAGAATAATCAAAAAAAATATTACTGAGAAATGATGTGATGGGAAGTGATATCAGCTTGTGATAACAGATAATTTGAGTCTGTGTAAAGTACCAAAGCTGAATTGTCTAGGCTCTGTCTTCGATGCGCTGGTAGGCACGAAAAATTTAATGGACTTGACTAGGTGCAGATGAACTTAAGGAATCTAGAGACTTGATAAATTCTGACCTAGATAGTTCCATTTTGCCTGACAATACGACGCTCGGATAGGTTGAGCAGGGAGATATACATGAAAATCCACCAGTCACATTAAAGAATCTGTATCTAGAACCGTGGTTTAACTTTTCCTCGATGTACGGATTTGGTCCTTAATTCCGATATTGACGGGGCGACTGGGGAATTCCGATAAAGTAGGTCTGTAGGAAATTATTTTCTTTCTCTCCTACTGTTATTCATATGTTGCCTCCTCTGTGTGATCGAAAGATCCGACCTGGACTGCAGCATATGCAACTCGATTTCTCTGCATCTTCTATCTATGTAATTCTTCCTATTTGTTAGCCATATGCTGTCTCCTTTGCGTGATTAACAATCCGACCTGGTACACAACATATGCACCATTCTTCTTCTCAATCCCTCTGACATTCTAGTCAGTCATATGTTTCACTCTCTGCGTGATTGAAAGATCCGACCTGAGTGTACGGCATATGCATTCTAAATCTATCCTCTCTATGAATAATAGTCTGCTCACCTAAAGTAAGGAGTATCTCGGAAGTTCTTGATTATTGGGGTATGTCAGGAAGCGAGAAACATGTTCTAGTATATCTAAAATTGAACAATTCTAGATCGTCTGTAGATCTCGCTGCTCAATTTAGGTGGACAACAATATCCTTGGTCGTCATCAGATAAATGGTCCTTAGGTATTTTTATCTAGTAACTTAGGATCAATCTGTTCTGTCACGGATAGCATTCCTAAAAAAATTTGTCATAATTTTTCGTGCTTAAGTGGACCACAATAACGGCGATCGACCAGATCTATTCATGAAAGGAGAGGTACTGATAAATGGAAAATGATTGTCTAACAACTTTGATACCATATCACAAAAAGTTTATCAATTTCAAGATAATGGATTAAAATCAGTTTGAATTAAAATTTTGATTTTTTTATATTATTTTATTTTATTTTCATTTTTTAGGATTGATAAATTTTAGAAAATGTTTTTTATTTTATTATTTTTAATTTTTTATTTTTTAGTCTTTAAATTTTTAGGATTGGTAAAATTTAGAAAACTTCATTTTATTTTATTTTATTTCATTTTATTTGAAGTTAATCCTCCAAGAGTTTTATTTCTAAAAGGTTTTGGGTATTGGGCCTCATAATTTTAAAAAGGGTGCAGCCCATCGATTATGGATCCAGTTATGGATCCGGGTATGAACCGGATACGGACCAGGTATATAAGGGAATGGGGATATCGAAATCAGTTTCTTCCCTCTTTTCATTCTCTCTGAACGAAAGCCTCCAAGAATCCTCTCAACCCTCGAAAAAAAAATTTGTGTTATTTCTTCACATCGACTTCTTTTTCTTGAAGGTATGAAGATTCCGACCATGGCCATGTTATTTTTACCGAGAATCGACCGTGAAATCATGGCCAAATCGTGAAAACAAGAACTGTCGGCGAGCTTTCGGTCGAAGCCGTTTTCGGTCCATCGGTTAACCGGCTTTCGGTCAAGCCGAGCCGTTTTCGATCAAACCGGCTTAGACAGCTTTCGGTCGAAGCCGTGTTCGGTCAAATCGGCTCATTTAAGCCTTTTCGGTTCTAATTGGCTTTCGTTCAAACTAGTGTTCGGTCCATGAGCTTTCGGTCTGACTGTCTTGACCGAGAACCCATGTTTGACTAATAAAATTCAAATGAAATGGCCAAAATTAATTGATATAATTGAGAAAATAATTTTAATTTGTTTTAATCAATTGTTTTCTCACCTGGCCTGTTTTGTGCAGATAAAATGGCAAGTCTCAAAGTTGCTGAAAGTCACAACGTGTCCATTCTTCTTGATGATCCTTCAGTAGCACACAATGAGTTCAAATCAATGATGTACATGCTAAGGGAATGCTGCATCTCAACTGCACTGACCTGGAACCCCATCATTTATCTGAACCTGATCAACGAATTCTGGAGATCTGCAAGTGTCAAAAATGGAGACAATGGATCAGTGAAAATTGAAGCTTCTATCAGAGGATGCAAAGCTGTTATCTCTGAGCAATTCATCAGAGATGTTTTAAAGATTGATGACAAAGCTGCTTATCCGACTGATATAGATCTGAGAATTGTTGATGAGTATCTCGAGAAGATGGGATACGAAGGAGTCTTTCCACTAACCCTAAAGAAGCTGTTACCTCCTTACTGGAGGTTTCTAGCTCACGTTTTTGTCAACTGCATATTTGGGAGAAAGGGTGGTTCAGACGAAATATCCTCGAGAAATACTCAGGCGATCGTTGCATTGGCTACCGGGATTGACTTCAACTTCTCAATGTTTATCTTGGAGGAGATGGTTACTAATGCTAACAAGAAGTCGAAGGATCAATTCCTGCTCTATCCAAGATTTATTCAAATCTTCATCAACAGCCTATTTCCCGATTTGGTCAAGACAGGAGAAATACTTGACATGAAAGCTTTCGGACCAAACACTGTGAGCCTTATCAAGCAGAACCGTAAAGGGAAAATAATGTTCCAAGGGAAGTACCCTCTCGTAAAATTTGGAAAGTCTGCTGAGCTGTCAGACTCTTCAGAATCCCATGGGTCGTCTGAACAAATGTCAACAGATCAAGCATCGTCAGAACATGCAAATGTGAATGACGATGTTATCGATGCGTCAGACCATGAGGAAGAAACTGTTGCTCCATCCATCATTGTTACTGAGGAGCATGACCTAACGAATGTGACAGTTCAGAGTGATTTTAGAGAGGGTACAACAGAAGAGTTCACTGAGACTGAAGGATGAGAAGAGGATGAGTCTGAGAATCTTGATCTGTCCGATTACGATGAAGATGATGTTTGGATGCAGTTTACTGGACTTGAGAACCCTTTGCCAAATGAAGACCTCGATGACTTCCTCAAAGATATCGATGATGGTTCCAATCCAACAACGGAGATAAGGGAGAAAGCTGACGATCGAGAAGTTGAGCCTCTGGTTACCGTTCAAGTGGCTAATTCCTTAACTCAAAAGGACACATCATCAGGGATTCCTCCCCTTGATAATGTGGTTCCTACATCCGAGCCAATTACAAGTGATACCCAGACAGTCCTGACCTCCCAGCCCCCGATGAAAAGACGCATAATTCATCCAAGGGTAGGAGTAATTTTTCCTGATCAAACTCAAACCACAGAGACTCCTCCATCTACATCAAATGCACCTTCCTCATATGTGCCCATTCAAGAAGGCCCCATCTCTATTCATGAAGCTGGTGGTTCGTCTGCTGGCCTGAGTTCGTCTCCTCCAAGGGTCTATCATGATGCTGCCTCTAAGAGGCTAGCCATGCATCTGGCCTAGAATTTAAGTCCAACTCACTCCTCACGCGGAAAAGGAATATCCTTTGAGGAAGGTATATCTGGAGATGATGATGCCTCAGTGCCTGAGCTGAGAAAGGAGATTAGTGTGCTGAACCAGAAAAATATATGAGCTTGATATCAAGGTTACAGACCTTCAAACTGAGAACGCCAAGCTCAATATTCAAGTTGTTGATCTCCTTGAAGATAAAGCTCTAAAGCCAAAGCAGATCACCGATCTTCAGACGCACTTTGGTTTGTTGACCGCCAGCTATTATGATTTGAAGAAGAAGCTGGAAGAAGAACTTGGTGACAAATTCAAATCATCTGTCGATGAGCCAAGGGTCTATCTTCCCAATCAAGACGCTCCCGTGGTTCCACCTCCTACAAGAACAACCACGATTGTTAATCGTTTTGACAAAGAACCAGCACATGCTCCAAATATCGTGGCGTTAAAACGTGCTAAACTAGCCAAGTCTGCTGAGAAGGGTCAATTTTTGTTCAAGAGGAGTTCGGATCAGAATGCTCCCGGGGGTCAACCAAACATCACCTTTATGGATCTTGGAGAAAATCGCTTCAGAGACGTATATGGTGATAGGTCAGGGATCATCTCATGGGGATTCCACGACACTCTGAACATGTGGATCGTGAGAAGGAAGAACGAAATACCGAATTGTATAAAGATGCTCACGACTTCCACTCTTGGACCAGGGTTGATCTTACAGAGTTGTCTAAGGCTCCTTTTGCAAATCCATCAAATGAACCCAAGGCGACACAGTTCAAGTTATTTTTGGAAAATCAAGTGGCAAAGGGCTTTCCCTCAATAAAGACTGCAGAGTCTATCATCAAGATATACCCGAGTGTCATTGATCCCAAAACCAATCAGCCTCTTCGGTCTGTGATGTGGCCTGCTACTAATCAAGTATAGTAGATCCCTATCCTTCAGAACCATCCAGATGGATCTCTAAAATCCATGCAATAATGGGTGTTTGATGAAACTATAGCTTCCGCTGTCATCAAACATGAACATGGATGTATTCGTTTGTATGACAAGAGGGATCTGCTACAGTTTGGAAGGTGGGATATACATCAGCTTTCTCATCATCAGATCAAGGTGGCTGTAGACCTTTTTGAGTCTGCTGAGAAGGAGTACACTGCCATGGTTGCTGATATTATTCAAAAGGAGATGTGGAATGGAGCCAGGGGAAAGTCAGACGTGCTGGTGGTTGATAAAGACTGAATCATGCTAGCCCCAAACCAAGGGGGGATTGAAGGGCCAATATATATGGTTTGGGCTAGGCATCAATGTATAGATGAGTTAGGGCATTTTCCATTGCATTTTGGAGTCTTTTGTGTGTTTGGTGTTTTCAGTCTAGGTCATTGTTCTCGGTTGGAAGTGACCGAAAACAGGCTTTCGGTCAGCCTGACCGAAACCTGTTTTCGGTCCATATTGGTATATATAGGTCGTCAGGTTGTCAGTAGTGTAGGAGTTGATCAGCAGTTGTACTTTGCTAGTTTTCGGTCCCTGAGTTGTATCCGACATTTCCAAGTGTGAATTGTATGCAAGCTCAGTTTCATTTCATCTTCTACTTCATTTCTTCTTTGTTTTCTTATGCTTGATTGATCATTGGTGAAGATCCTTCCATCAAGGACCTTACAAGTGTTTACTGGTTGGAGCCAGTTACATCATTTGAATTAGAAAACACTTTGGATTTGCAACTTGATTTTCCCACGACTCCGAAGGCGTTCTTATTTCAATGTTTTGACAGAGTTGAGAATGCTCTTGAGTCTGATAACGATGTCAATCTGATGCTTATCTCTTTTTATCTCAAGCACATGAAGCCACGATACGAAACATGGAATTCAAAGAAAATAATTGTTGTGAAGGTTTATGGCCCCATTGAAACTGAAAGCTTCCTGAATGCTCATTTCAAGGTTGCATGAGGAGCTGCGAGTTCAGTGTTTGAATTTACACTCGCTGATTTGCCGTGTTTGAACCCATTTGATTGGATTTCTCTGCTGCTTCTCTTGCTAAAGGATGAAAACAAATTTGAACCACCTGTGGCACATCTCAAAAGGTTGTTAGTATGTTACATCCAAGAAATTGGGAAGATGGATGTGGAAATCGCGACTGTCCTTCATCACAAAGCTACAGTGCTTCCTAAGGAGCCTCCAAAAGATCATCACAAGATGAAACTGGGAAGAATACAAAAGGATGATTAGAGAATGCCATTTCAAAGACGAGAAAGAGCTGATGCTGATTTTCATAGAGTTTGCTTCTTTCTGCCTGACAAGCATCGTATTCCATCCCATGTCTGGAATACATTTTGGAGTTGATAAATCAGTGCAAAGAGAACAATGTTGGGGACAAGAAATGTTTCGTAGAGAACAATGTTGGGATATTTTGTGTTGTGTCAATATTGTTTTGTACTATAATAGTTCATTTTGTAACGGGTTGGGCCTGTCCACCCGGTCTTTAATTTTTGTTGGCTTAGACAATATGTAAGTCCCCAAAATGCTTGTATATCAATCAGATCCGTTTGATGGTGTGGAATCCCACTCAAACGGATGATGCCAGATCAAAATAGAAGAGAAGAAGAAGAAGAATAATATGAATCTTGAATGTATTGATTAGAATGAAGTTCCTTTACACAAGATTCATACACTTACACACATATGCTCCTTTCTCTCTCTCTTGGCCGTATACTCCCTTCTGCTTATCAATCCCTCCTCAATGTGACAACCCGAAATTTCTAACTTATACATTCGTCTCTTTTTATCAAAGTTAGCCTCGTTTTTGCTATTTGTAATGAAGTTTTGGGTCTATATAAGTGCATTAGGCTTAGTATAATCAAGATATGAGTCTTAGGAAGGGTTAGAACGTGTGTAGCATCACAAAAATGGGCCAAACACACCAAGCAAGGTGTGTACGGCCGCACACCCGAGTGTGCGGCCAGCCAGCCGTACACAGCCGACCGCACACCCTCCTAGCCTCACACTCCAGCCTATATAAAGGCCCCTAAGTCAACCTTACACCCTTTTCCCACTCCTTCAAAGCTGGAACATTTTCACTCTAGAGTTCTTCAAGTTTTCTTCTCCAATCGGCAATACAAGTAACTATCAGTCAGTTCAGTACCTTTGGGTAGCAAAGGCATACTTCCATTTATTCATATACTTATATTACTAGTAACTATAATGGGTATAGTTAGGAGATACTAATTACTATTCCTAGTGCAGAGAATCACACAAGAGAATATACTATACACTATACCAACATTAAATACTATAACAGAATGTGACATACTACTTCTCGATACGACGCTTCATCATGGTATCACTTTGTAACCATAGTCTCCTGGAGGGAGAGCGGGCATTGTGTGTATAGATCTAAAGTACATCTTTCATTTCAAATTTTGTTATGTCTATGTTTCAAACAAAGGTTTTCATGTACTTCAAACTATGTTCCAAATAAGGGATTCCTTATACTTTAAACTGTATATATCGAACAAAATGCTTTTAAATCGTTTTATAAATTGATACCAAGTCATCAAGTATTATTATTAAACTTTTCAAATGTTTTACAAAACTTCTTTTAAACTATTATATTCTCAAATGCATGCCTATATATGTATAGTTATATAAGTAATGTTTAAAGGACTTAGGACTGCTAACCCGCCTTATTTCCTGTTCCTTGTTTGGTTGTGGACTTAGGGTATCCTGTTATTTGTCCGAAGGTCGTCTAAATATTAGTTATATATTATGTATACCTATATAGACATCAAAGTTTTATCAGTCAGTTCAGTACCTTTGGGTAGCAAAGGCATACTTCCATTTATTCATATACTTATATTACTAGTAACTATAATGGGTATAGTTAGGAGATACTAATTACTATTCCTAGTGCAAACAATCACACAAGAGAATATACTATACACTATACCAACATTAAATACTATAACAGAATGTGACATACTACTTCTCGATACGACACTTCTTCGTGGTATCACTTTGTAACCAGAGTCTCCTGGAGGGAGAGCGGGCATTGTGTGTATAGATCTATACAAGACAGACACTCCCACATCCTGACTGCTAGCTACAGTCCCAGCCGAAAGGCCAAGGGGTGATAGAATGCTACCTCACTATTTATGACCTGGAGGGTCATCCGATATTCAACCGTCGATCAGCATGGTTACATACGAGTTCACATTCAAACCCTTAATTAACCAATTTAAGATTTAAGGCATAATAGACTTTTCGAGGCGTATTGTTCATTCGATATCACCTGGAGTCTACACTTCATTCTTTTAGACTTTTCGAGGCATATTGTTCATTCGATACCACCTGGAGTCTACACTTCATTCTTTTAGACTTTTCGAGGCGTATTGTTCATTCGATACCACCTGGAGTCTACACTTCATTCTTTTAGACTTTTCGAGGCGTATTGTTCATTCGATACCACCTGGAGTCTACACTTCACTCTTTTAGACTTTTCGAGGCGTATTGTTCATTCGATACCACCTGGAGTCTACACTTCATTCTTTTAGACTTTTCGAGGCGTATCGTTCATTCGATACCACCTGGAGTCTATGTTTTATTCACTTTATAGCCAGCAGTGTCACTGCTGAAGTAAAATATTATATTCCCTATTGCAATTACTTTGTGATTTTATCACATACACGTTTATGTATAGCTATATTTAGATAATAATAGTTATACTAGGGGAAAAACCTTCATTTTTGCAGAGGTGCAATCCTTCAACACAGTCGGGTTTTGATAGAAGACTGCTTTTATACTAATAGGAAATATGGGATTTTCTAGGGTTTTTCATACTTGTACAAAGTTTTCATAAAACAATTACCAGTCTTTTTCCTTACAGCTTTACAAATCAATGACACTAAAATACTTATGATCTCACCAGCTTTAAAGCTGATAGTCGCTTTCAAAATAACTTGTATTCTCGAGTCACCAGTAGACAAGTACGATGACCAGGTTTTGGAGAAGACGGAGCAGTCAAGACTCGTCTTTTATTTTGATTTCTTATTATCATGTTGTATACCATGAAAGAACATACATGTATTAAAATTTTACTATTAATGCAATGGATGATGTTGTTGCTTGTTTACTACTTTACACTGTTCTGATACTTTACATAACGTCCTCCACCCCAGAACGTTTCCGCCGTTCTTGGTTTTGGGGTGTGACAGATTGGTATCAGAGCATTGTTTATAGTGAATCGAGTATATCAACCCATAAAAGATATACAGACTATAAATATAATGGGATTAAAATAATCTGACCAAGAGTTTATACTTTTAATAATAAAATATTTAACTAGGTATACATGCCTGCATTCACACTAAAATCAGTGTCACTAGGACAGAACAAAAGTATTACGACTGTTGGGCAGCACAAGTAGACTTAGAGACATATAGTCAAATCTGGGAAGATATAGCCTGATCAACTATATTATCCGGGGATTGACTAACATGTGCCTAAGTGTGGTTGTGAGGTTGCAACAAGTCTAAAAACTTACCAACAATACCACAATGAAAACCTTAGAACAAAACATAAACCTAAAATACTATAGGGGTATTTTGTGTTACTATAAATTACTACGTGCTTATTTCTTATATCCCAATTCTCGCGTAGATAACATGGCTGGACCCCATCCTCACGACAACCCGTACTTCCCGAACGAAAGCAATGCTGAATGGTTTGGAGAAGAGCCAGAAAATGATCACCCAATCCCTGTGGATGATCACCAGGCTGAAGGCTATGCAGATGGTTCTGACTTCGAGCCTGAAGTTGAGAACCTACCCCCGGTGGATCCCAATCCAAATCCTAACCCTCGTCCGGCTTTTCAAGGCCCGACGCCTCCTTGGGTAGAATGTTTGGAGACATGGAGCGAAGAGCAAGACCAACCTATGTCGTTTAACGGAGACCGAAGCTTCTATAACCTGAGCGAGGGAAGCTCAGCAGACAGGGTTCTGCCAATCCTGGTCCGCAGGGTTGCCCGAAACGACATTCAGGGCAGGACAACACTCCATCGAATCACGGAAGTTGACGCCAATGCGAGAATGCATACCCTCCGCACCATTCATCTAGAAGATGCTCGCGAGAGATCTAGTGAGACCATGAGACCCTACTGCAAGCACTAGCTGAAACTCGGGCCGAAGTCATAGAGCTTCGAGTACGCCAGAGGGTGTACGAAAGACACCTACTTGATATGGAGCGTCAGCTGGCTGAACTGAGGGTTCACCCAAGGGATAACCGTCACGAGTAGGAGATATTCTACCTTTCTTTCATTGGTTGAAAGAATAGTCTTCCTACCTATGCTACGAGTAGCACTTTTCTATGTAACTAACTTTGTACTGTAAGTACTTTCTAGTAGGCCAGTATGCCGTCGAAACTTTTCTACTTCGGATGTGATGTAAGACCTACTATAAGGTCGATTTTCCCAAACTTATTACATCATAAATACCAACGATATGGGCAGTCGGCAAATTTCTGTGCCAATCTTTGTTCAAATACTTTCATCCCACTATCGTTAGAATTCTATCTGAAACTCACTCTAGCCAAGTTATTGAGTTATGGTAATTTAGCTCAGGGATCACTTCCAATTCTTGTTGAAGGTTGGATAGCAATCATCTTATAACCATTCTATGAACCTACTTCTACTCTTTACTAGGACTGCATCATAGGGATGTAGGTCATACCCTCGAGAACTTACTCCTACTCTTTACATGAATGGTCGAAATACGTCTAGGTTCAACCGTACTCACTCACAAACTCATTTTCCTTTGTATAACAGAATCATGACGTCATCCAGCATTAACCAGCCGAGCAACGAAACCCATATCCTTCATATCGACGCCGCTACCTTCCAAGCAGCTATATCAGCCGCCGTGACAGCTGTCCTTGCACACCTCAACACTAGTAACGAAAGCAAGGCTGAAAAAGGTGTTGACAATTCAAATTGTTGTAACCACCCGGGAAGTCAACAAATGATAACCATTGCGAACACCCAAAGCCACAACTCAGAGTTTAAGAAACGAAAGCGTCAAGCTCAAAAGGAACGCAAGCGATTCCAAAGGCTTTCCATGCAACAACAACAACTAGTGGCGACCGCTACCACCCCAGCACCGGTCAAGCGATATGAGGGAACACTCCCGAAGTGTAATAAGTGTAACTACCATCATATTGGAGCTTGCCAGGTATTGCAATGCATCAATTGCAACAAAACGGGACACATTGCTCGTTTCTGTAGAACCATCTCTACCACCGGAGCTAGCCAAGTTTGCTATAGTTGTGGTGAGACAGTACACTATTACAGAGATTGTTGAAAAAGGAAGATCAACGAAAACAATCGTGTCCACATAGCTCCGAACCGACACTTCACTTCCACCACTAATGCTGGCACTAGCCAGATATGTCACCTATGTGGTGAGCTAGGACATCTCAAGAAGGATTGTCCAATGACAAAGAACTCTGGCGCAGACGGAAAAATACTAAGGATCACTGCCGCAGGAGAGACTACTCCGGACCCACGTTGAAATGCTAGGGCGTTCCGTGTATTAGACTCCTAAACTGTTAAAAATTAGTGCAACTCGAGTCTTATCTTTTGCGAGATCCCGTCAGTTAATGGGCTCTCGTGCTGCGTATACTTGCTTTTGTAGTATACATTATTCGCAGCAGTAGTCTTGTAGGAAACTTAAGTACTGAAACTCTGTTAAGGGTTGCACTGTTGTGTTTTGTCTGTAACGCCTTTATGATCTAGTCTAATGCCTTTATTTCCAAATGAGTCCGATATTATCATATAGCATGAGTCAATTCGATCCTCATAATACCGGTTTCGTGCGTAAATCTCTTTCTCTATAATCACCTTTCTAGCAAAGCCGTCATTCCTGAGCTCCGGGGTACTCATGCATAGAGTGCTTTACGTTTCGTGTCCTTCCCGAAGAAACCTCAGCAAACCTCCCCGGATTACCACTCGTACAGTACGTCGAGTTCAACCCGAAGACCCATACGGTTGATCTATCGCTGGAGAAGGTATACGCAAGGGTGGTATATACTCAAGGTTCTACAGGCTTAGAATGAATGATTCCGCTTTAACTTCTTTTCCTTGTTTGGATGTGAGCTTAAAGAAGAATCATTTCTTCGACTGTCATTTCAGTCTTAATTATATACGACTCGTATACACGAAACTGTGATTGATGAACCAAATATGGCTTCTGATATGAACTTTAGGACGGAGACTGCCCAAGACTACGAGTAATCGTACTGCCAGGCGGATAAACTTAGAATCCAATCAAATGCCTTCTCACCGATCGAGACAATAGATTCAGATAGAATAGAAAACTCCCAGGATTTCCTTCGCAACGTCAAACCGAATTTAGGATCGACTTAGTTCCAGGGGCTACTCCAGTAGCCAAACCGCCCTATCGTCTAGCACCTGCAGAGATGCAAGAACTGTCCGGTCAACTTAACGAACTGCTCAGAAATGGCTTGGTAAGGCCAAGTTTCTCACCCTGGGGAAACTCCCGTCTAGTTCGTCAAGAAGAAAGACGGATTGTTTAGTAGGTACATCGACTATAGAGACCGCGACAAGATTTTCTGTTAGGAACCGTTACCCTCTGCCTCGCATAAATGGATCTGAGATCCAAGTATTACCAGTCACGAGTGTTAGTGGAGGATGTCCCGAGGACAGCCTTCCGAACACAATACGGACGCTACGAGTCTGTGGTGATACCTCTCGGATAAGACCAATGCGCCCACAGTACTCATGGACTTAATGAATAGGGTATGTCGCCCTTACATGGATTAGTTTGTCAGATTCCTTATAGATGACATACTTATCTAATCTCGTGGTAAGAAAGAGCATAGGAAGCATCTACGACAGATCGGGGAAAACATTACGATCAGAAAAGCTCTACGCGAAGTTCTCTAAATGCGAGTTTTAGATTCGAATAGTCGAATTCCTAAGGCACACTGTTAGTGAAGTGGGAATTCATGTGGACCCTTCCAAAATCAAAACCATTGAGAGCTGGTCAGCACCAAAGATACCTACGGAAATTCGCAAAAATTTCTAGGTCTCGCTGCCTACTGTCGTAGGTTCGTTCAGAACTTCTCTCGAATTACGAAACCCTTACGACTTTGACCCGGAAGGGAGTGGCCCTTGACTGGGAAGAGAGAAAAGAGAAAGAAACCTTTGGAATTCCAGGTGAGAGACCACGTTCCTTTGAAAGTCTCACCCTGGAAAGGCTCGATACGCTTCGGAAAGCATGGAAAGCTAAATCCCAGATACATAGGACCCTTCGAGATTCTTACCAGAATCGGCCCTGTAACTTACAAACTCAAATTACTCGTGAACTTAACAACGTACATTCTACCTTCCACTCCTCGAAACTTGAAAAAGTACCTTTCCGTCAGGACTCTTGTAATCCCACTCGACGAGACCGAGATCAATGAGAGCCTCACCTTCGTGGAAGAACCGTAGAAACCATGGACCGAGAGGTCAAGCAGACGAAGCAAAGCCGCATCCCATTAGTGAAGGTTACCTGGAACGCCAAGCGAGGACCAGAATTCACTTGGCAGCGTGAGGATCAAATGAAATTAAAATACCCTCATCTTTTCGCTTAGTTATTTGTAACTACTTTATTGTTTAAACTCCAATTCCGGGACGAAATTCCCTCTAACGGGGGGATGATGTGACAACCCGAAATTTCTATTTTAGACATTCGTCTCTTTTTATCAAAGTTAGCCTCGTTTTTGCTATTTGCAATGAAGTTTTGGGTCTATATAAGTGCATTAGGCTTAGTATAATCAAGATATGAGTCTTAGGTAGGGTTAGAACGTGTGTAGCATCACAAAAATGGGCCAAACACACCAAGCAAGGTGTGTGCGGCCGCACACCCGAGTGTGCGGCCAGCCAGCCGCACACAGCCGACCGCACACCCTCCTAGCCTCACACTCCAGCCTATATAAAGGCCCCTAAGTCAACCTTACACCCTTTTCCCACTCCTTCAAAGCTGGAACATTTTCACTCTAGAGTTCTTCAAGTTTTCTTCTCCAATCGGCAATACAAGTAAGTAAACATCCTTAGATCATTACTACAACACCTTAGAAGGCCTTTTCCTCGACTTTGATCCATGAAATCATTGTTCTAGATGATCTTCATGTGTGTACGGCCGCACACACATCATGTGTGACCGCACACACATCTTTTGGTCCTAAAATGGACTTAAACACTCCTTTAAGCATAGCAACGGCCAAAACACCTGCTTAGAATCATCCCCTAGCCTTGGAAATTCGATTTGGACATCTTTAGGTGGGAGTGTACGACCGCACACAAGCCTGGCCGAACACTCTGGCCACACACAGGCCTGGCCGCACAGTCTGGCCGCACACCTGGCCGCAGACTCACAAAAGTTGAGTTTGGTGGTCCTACACTCAAATATAAGGCCCTACACTCATTTAGGGACTTCAAGGGGTGTTTGTAACACTTAAATTCTAGGTGTTTTCATGTCCTTAAGGCGTGTCCAAGTGTCAATTAGTGGTTATATACCCTAAGTGTATTCATATATGTGTAATTATATGTTAATAGGATTCGTTGTGCTCAAGTCTCCAATTGACACCCAACAATCCTATATCGATCTTTCATTCGAGTTACTCACTACAGGTGAGTTCATACCCCTTAATTAACCTTTTAAATGTTTTTAAATGCTTTTATGGGGGGAATACAAGTTGAATCATGATAGTTATCATATCAATCACATGTGATTAATAACTATCAAACTATGAAATTACTACACTTGTAGCTGTTTTATCAAGTAAACTACTTCAAAATGATTTCTCGAACGCTTCTACACGTTAAGCTCTTTATCAAACTTGTTTTCTAAACTACATCTTTCATTTCAAATTATGTTATGACTATGTTTCAAACAAAGGTTTTCATGTACTTCAAACTATGTTCCAAATAAGGGATTCCTTATACTTTAAACTGTATATATCGAACAAAATGCTTTTAAATCGTTTTATAAATTGATACCAAGTCATCAAGTATTATTATTAAACTTTTCAAATGTTTTACAAAACTTCTTTTAAACTGTTATATTGTCAAAGGCATGCCTATATATGTATAGTTATATAAGTAATGTTTAAAGGACTTAGGACTGCTAACCCGCCTTATTTCCTGTTCCTTGTTTGGTTGTGGACTTAGGGTATCCTCTTATTTGTCCGAAGGTCATCTAAATATTAGTTATAGATTATGTATACCTATATAGACATAAAAGTTCTATCAGTCAGTTCAGTACCTTTGGGTAGCAAAGGCATACTTCCATTTATTCATATACTTATATTACTAGTAACTATAATGGGTATAGTTAGGAGATACTAATTACTATTCCTAGTGCAGAGAATCACACAAGAGAATATACTATACACTATACCAACATTAAATACTATAACAGAATGTGACATACTACTTCTCGATACGACGCTTCATCGTGGTATCACTTTGTAACCATAGTCTCCTGGAGGGAGAGCGGGCATTGTGTGTATAGATTTATACGGGACAGACACTCCCACATCCTGACTGCTAGCTACAGTCCCAGCCGAAAGGCCAAGGGGTGACAGAATGCTACCTCACTATTTATGATCTGGAGGGTCATCCGTTATTCAGCCGTCGATCAGCATGGTTACATACGAGTTCACATTCAAACCCTTAATTAACCAATTTAAGATTTAAGGCAAAATAGACTTTTCGAGGCGTATTGTTCATTCGTTACCACCTGGAGTCTACACTCCATTCTTTTAGACTTTTCGAGGTGTATTGTTCATTCGATACCACCTGGAGTCTACACTTCATTCTTTTAGACTTTTCGAGGCGTATTGTGTTGGATTAGTGTCTAAGTCCATAACTATAATTGGTATGTACTTGACCCGACTCGGCATGGTCCATTTGGGTTGCATGGCATCAGAACATTTGGATAGACCGTTTATGAGGAAAAGACATTTTGTGACATATTAATATATTATAATTTCTAATATATTAATATGAAATCATGTTATTTAATTATTATTGATCAAGAATTAATTTGGACTTAATTTAGTGATCAAAAAGAGACTAATTAAATATATGGGGATTGATTGTGTAAATCATTCATTCTTATATATGTGGGCTTATGATCCAAGATTCCTTTATGTTGGGTTTAACCCATGTGGTGATCCATGGATACTCCATGGAGGTTAAAACCCATGGAGCATAAGGAATGGGTAAAGTCATGAGTTACATGGTGTAACCCTAATAGCCACACTATATAAGAACCCCTTTAGTTCAAGAAATGGGCACTAGTGATACATATTTTGAGGGCTAGCCAATTTGAACATGTATGTCTTCTTCTCATGGTTATTCCAAGAGTTCATGATGTTGTATGAACCATTTGAGGTGTCACACTTGGGGCACTAGGCTCTCAAGCTTCATGGAGTCAAGCAACAACAACAAGGTATGTATTCTATCTATTCTAGTATCCTAGTATCAATGTTTTGGTATGCTAGTTAGGATAATACCTTGGATAATCATATTTGCATGTATAATAGAGAAAACATAGATCCAAGGTATTTAGGGTTGCATGTACACTTAGGAGTGTTAGAATGCTCAAAACCCATCAGTGGTATCAGAGCCTAGGCTTGTTTTCAATTATACTTGATGCAAATTGCTGAAAAATGCTGAAAAAGTCGAATTTCGGGCATTCTGGGCACTGGACTCGCCGAGTCCACTGATGAACTCGCCGAGTCCATGAAGAAAATCATCCTACTCGGCGAGTAGGTTGATACACTCGACGAGTATGAGCCCCTGACAGCTTATCTTCGTGTTTTTTGGCTAGAATCGGCCCTGTAACTTACAAACTCAAATTACTCGTGAACTTAACAACGTACATTCTACCTTCCACTCCTCGAAACTTGAAAAAGTACCTTTCCGTCAGGACTCTTGTAATCCCACTCGACGAGACCGAGATCAATGAGAGCCTCACCTTCGTGGAAGAACCGTAGAAACCATGGACCGAGAGGTCAAGCAGACGAAGCAAAGCCGCATCCTATTAGTGAAGGTTCGCTGGAACGCCAAGCGAGGACCAGAATTCACTTGGGAGCGTGAGGATCAAATGAAATTAAAATACCCTCATCTTTTCGCTTAGTTATTTGTAACTACTTTATTGTTTAAACTCCAATTTCGGGACGAAATTCCCTCTAACGGGGGGATGATGTGACAACCCGAAATTTCTATTTCAGACATTCGTCTCTTTTTATCAAAGTTAGCCTCGTTTTTGCTATTTGCAATGAAGTTTTGGGTCTATATAAGTGCATTAGGCTTAGTATAATCAAGATATGAGTCTTAGGTAGGGTTAGAACGTGTGTAGCATCACAAAAATGGGCCAAACACACCAAGCAAGGTGTGTGCGGCCGCACACCCGAGTGTGCGGCCAGCCAGCCGCACACAGCCGACCGCACACCCTCCTAGCCTCACACTCCAGCCTATATAAAGGCCCCTAAGTCAACCTTACACCCTTTTCCCACTCCTTCAAAGCTGGAACATTTTCACTCTAGAGTTCTTCAAGTTTTCTTCTCCAATCGGCAATACAAGTAAGTAAACATCCTTAGATCATTACTACAACACCTTAGAAGGCCTTTTCCTCGACTTTGATCCATGAAATCATTATTCGAGATGATCTTCATGTGTGTACGGCCGCACACACATCATGTGTGACCGCACACACATCTTTTGGTCCTAAAATGGACTTAAACACTCCTTTAAGCATAGCAACGGCCAAAACACCTGCTTAGAATCATCCCCTAGCCTTGGAAATTCGATTTGGACATCTTTAGGTGGGAGTGTACGACCGCACACAAGCCTGGCCGAACACTCTGGCCACACACAGGCCTGGCCGCACAGTCTGGCCGCACACCTGGCCGCAGACTCACAAAAGTTGAGTTTGGTGGTCCTACACTCAAATATAAGGCCCTACACTCATTTAGGGACTTCAAGGGGTGTTTGTAACACTTAAATTCTAGGTGTTTTCATGTCCTTAAGGCGTGTCCAAGTGTCAATTAGTGGTTATATACCCTAAGTGTATTCATATATGTGTAATTATATGTTAATAGGATTCGTTGTGCTCAAGACTCCAATTGACACCCAACAATCCTATATCGAT
This sequence comes from Lactuca virosa, assembly GCF_052849685.1. Lineage (NCBI taxonomy): Eukaryota > Viridiplantae > Streptophyta > Magnoliopsida > Asterales > Asteraceae > Lactuca > Lactuca virosa. Next base: position 269,133,432 of record NC_136434.1, read on the forward strand.
CTTTCATTCGAGTTACTCACTACAGGTGAGTTCATACCCCTTAATTAACCTTTTAAATGTTTTTAAATGCTTTTATGGGGGGAATACAAGTTGAATCATGATAGTTATCATATCAATCACATGTGATTAATAACTATCAAACTATGAAATTACTACACTTGTAGCTGTTTTATCAAGTAAACTACTTCAAAATGATTTCTCGAACGCTTCTACACGTTAAGCTCTTTATCAAACTTGTTTTCTAAGCTACATCTTTCATTTCAAATTATGTTATGACTATGTTTCAAACAAAGGTTTTCATGTACTTCAAACTATGTTCCAAATAAGGGATTCCTTATACTTTAAACTGTATATATCGAACAAAATGCTTTTAAATCGTTTTATAAATTGATACCAAGTCATCAAGTATTATTATTAAACTTTTCAAATGTTTTACAAAACTTCTTTTAAACTGTTATATTGTCAAAGGCATGCCTATATATGTATAGTTATATAAGTAATGTTTAAAGGACTTAGGACTGCTAACCCGCCTTATTTCCTGTTCCTTGTTTGGTTGTGGACTTAGGGTATCCTCTTATTTGTCCGAAGGTCGTCTAAATATTAGTTATAGATTATGTATACCTATATAGACATAAAAGTTCTATCAGTCAGTTCAGTACCTTTGGGTAGCAAAGGCATACTTCCATTTATTCATATACTTATATTACTAGTAACTATAATCGGTATAGTTAGGAGATACTAATTACTATTCCTAGTGCAGAGAATCACACAAGAGAATATACTATACACTATACCAACATTAAATACTATAACAGAATGTGACATACTACTTCTCGATACGACGCTTCATCGTGGTATCACTTTGTAACCATAGTCTCCTGGAGGGAGAGCGGGCATTGTGTGTATAGATCTAAAGTACATCATTCATTTCAAATTTTGTTATGTCTATGTTTCAAACAAAGGTTTGCATGTACTTCAAACTATGTTCCAAATAAGGGATTCCTTATACTTTAAACTGTATATATCGAACAAAATGCTTTTAAATCGTTTTATAAATTGATACCAAGTCATCAAGTATTATTATTAAACTTTTCAAATGTTTTACAAAACTTCTTTTAAACTATTATATTCTCAAATGCATGCCTATATATGTATAGTTATATAAGTAATGTTTAAAGGACTTAGGACTGCTAACCCGCCTTATTTCCTGTTCCTTGTTTGGTTGTGGACTTAGGGTATCCTGTTATTTGTCCGAAGGTCGTCTAAATATTAGTTATATATTATGTATACCTATATAGACATCAAAGTTTTATCAGTCAGTTCAGTACCTTTGGGTAGCAAAGGCATACTTCCATTTATTCATATACTTATATTACTAGTAACTATAATGGGTATAGTTAGGAGATACTAATTACTATTCCTAGTGCAAACAATCACACAAGAGAATATACTATACACTATACCAACATTAAATACTATAACAGAATGTGACATACTACTTCTCGATACGACACTTCTTCGTGGTATCACTTTGTAACCAGAGTCTCCTGGAGGGAGAGCGGGCATTGTGTGTATAGATCTATACAAGACAGACACTCCCACATCCTGACTGCTAGCTACAGTCCCAGCCGAAAGGCCAAGGGGTGATAGAATGCTACCTCACTATTTATGATCTGGAGGGTCATCCGTTATTCAGCCGTCGATCAGCATGGTTACATACGAGTTCACATTCAAACCCTTAATTAACCAATTTAAGATTTAAGGCAAAATAGACTTTTCGAGGCGTATTGTTCATTCGTTACCACCTGGAGTCTACACTCCATTCTTTTAGACTTTTCGAGGTGTATTGTTCATTCGATACCACCTGGAGTCTACACTTCATTCTTTTAGACTTTTCGAGGCGTATTGTGTTGGATTAGTGTCTAAGTCCATAACTATAATTGGTATGTACTTGACCCGACTCGGCATGGTCCATTTGGGTTGCATGGCATCGGAACATTTGGATAGACCGTTTATGAGGAAAAGACATTTTGTGACATATTAATATATTATAATTTCTAATATATTAATATGAAATCATGTTATTTAATTATTATTGATCAAGAATTAATTTGGACTTAATTTAGTGATCAAAAAGAGACTAATTAAATATATGGGGATTGATTGTGTAAATCATTCATTCTTATATATGTGGGCTTATGATCCAAGATTCCTTTATGTTGGGTTTAACCCATGTGGTGATCCATGGATACTCCATGGAGGTTAAAACCCATGGAGCATAAGGAATGGGTAAAGTCATGAGTTACATGGTGTAACCCTAATAGCCACACTATATAAGAACCCCTTTAGTTCAAGAAATGGGCACTAGTGATACATATTTTGAGGGCTAGCCAATTTGAACATGTATGTCTTCTTCTCATGGTTATTCCAAGAGTTCATGATGTTGTATGAACCATTTGAGGTGTCACACTTGGGGCACTAGGCTCTCAAGCTTCATGGAGTCAAGCAACAACAACAAGGTATGTATTCTATCTATTCTAGTATCCTAGTATCAATGTTTTGGTATGCTAGTTAGGATAATACCTTGGATAATCATATTTGCATGTATAATAGAGAAAACATAGATCCAAGGTATTTAGGGTTGCATGTACACTTAGGAGTGTTAGAATGCTCAAAACCCATCAGTGGTATCAGAGCCTAGGCTTGTTTTCAATTATACTTGATGCAAATTGCTGAAAAATGCTGAAAAAGTCAAATTTCGGGCATTCTGGGCACTGGACTCGCCGAGTCCACTGATGAACTTGCCGAGTCCATGAAGAAAATCATCCTACTCGGCGAGTAGGTTGATACACTCGACGAGTATGAGCCCCTGACAGCTTATCTTCGTGTTTTTTGGCTAGAAATGGACTAGGAACATTACCATAAGCTGTTTTTGAACCTATAATCCTGTTTTTGATATGGTAATGTTGATACTAATCCAATTTCAAAGATAATTGTCAATAGATTCATGTTTTGTATTAGTTTAGTGATTAGGCTAATTACATGAAAAAGTTTGATTAAATTATCTTGTTCTTATGAGTTGCTTAGATTAATAGAAAAGTTAATTGATTATGTGTTTTCAATCCATTTTAATCTAAGAGTTGATTCTAAAATGTGTTTTTGTAACTTGTCCTCAAGTTATATGAAAAGTCACATTTAAGTTTCATAAAACTCATAAAAGTTGGTAATGGTTACAAAAATGAAGAGTCTTGTCCTCAAGTTATGGAGGTTCAAGAGTCACTTCATTAAGTAATAAAATGTGTAACCTTAATTAATTCCATAAATTACAAAATAAAGAAAAGTTACATTCTTTTATTAGTTTAAAGTCTTCCATAACTTGTCCTCAAGTTATGGAACTTGAAGAGTTTTTTAATTAAAACTAATTTAAACACATAAGTTATGGAATCAATTAGTTTTGAATAGTTTCAAAACTTGCCCTCATATTTTGGAATTTGAAAAGTTTTCTCTTATGAATACTTTAATTCCAAGTTAGCCCTTAGAATTTTAAAAGTTAAAATTCAAACCCTTATACTATTATTATAATTTTAATTATATATATATATATATATATATATATATATATATATATATATATATATATATATATATATATATATATATATATATATATATATATATATATATATATATATATATATATATAAGAAAAAGTCAGTCTTACCGTTAGTAGGCCTCATTCACGAAGCCGGTCTATAAGGGGGGTATAAGGTTACTGCCTATAAAATGGCAGTTTAATGGGTGTCCACTCTCACCCACCGCTTCATTGACTGGTGGAGGGTCGTTAGCCGAACGGGTAGGACAAGGACTATAATTCTCTCTTCATTAAAAGTATTAATGATAAATACTAAGTAACTAAACATTTATAAATTCCCAATCTTAGTTATTTAGGAAAATGTGAATTTGGTGCTAACCCATGAAATTACACTTTACACTTTGTACCTTACCAAGTCATTAGTGGAGCATGTGTGGTTAACCGGCACACTAATAAGGACTAGTAAGAGTGGCAAAGGGTAACTTGACTCTATTATAGATCGGTGGAGCGTGTGTGGTTAACCGGCACATCGATTAGGTGATAAAGTTAAGGGTACCAAGTCAATTTGCATGGTTATTCACACCTTGTTTGTGATCCTCGGCATCCCAGTCACAAACTTGAGAGGGCACAATCGAGATTCAAACATGCCATTGAAAGTTCAATGTATCTCAAAAGATCTAGGAGGTTCAAATCCAATTAAAACTTAATTATATTTCGTTTTTCATGGTGGAAATTGGTAAATCGTCATTTACCTACCTTCAACTATTTTATAACTTGGATTACGGCATCCCTCTTCCAGTTATAAATAGGTTGTTGGGTCCTAGCCTTAATATTTCATATTGGGTGTTATATTAAGGACTTTAAATCAACTCTTTTGAATATCTCCCAAAAGATGATCTTCCTAAATCTCTTGAAACAAGCTTTCCTAAATGAAGATGATGTCCCATGGAAATCATACTTCTTTCACCTCCTCCAATTATTCTCCCTAACCCACAAGTTCCTGAAAAGTTTAAGGTCACTCAAGCCCTATTGGCAAGCAAAGGTCTATATGTGATCACATCTTGGAGATGTAGTCAGATATTGACAAGCCAGGAGAGTTGGGTGTCAAAGTCTTGAGAAAGTTGGTGACTCAACTATTTTCTAAGTCACATAGTGAGTTCCTTTGGGACTCCTATGAAACAGACTATGACAAGACCCTTAATGATCTTATCTATTTGCTAAGATCAACTTCCCAAAACTTTATGGACATTGACAATGATGACATTGGATATCCAGTAAAGCTCTCTCTTCCCAATGGAAAGGGATCGGCCATAGTCAACTCGGTTGACCAAATGGTAAAGAGAACGGCTAAGTCTGAGATAGTCCCATTATGAAGGGTCTATTGCCAAAGAAAGGGGCATTGGTTGCGAAGCTGCCAAATTTACCTAAGGATATTAAAGTCAATAAGTTTGACTCTACTTCGGGTAAAGTCCACTATCTAACTCTGCTAAGTTTCTATTATGAGATTCTTGATACATGATGTGACTGGGTCACATGTTGATGTTTTAAGAATCAAAGAAAAAGTGAAGAAACTTAAAGAAAGAATATGCTGAATCTGATGGCATAGATGGATTTCTATCGCATAGTTTGAAGATCGGATTCTTGAGCTACTTCTTAAGAGTTATGATATATTGCTTAGGAATAAATTACAACAAAGTTTTCATGTGCTTTTGCATTGTAAGGATAGTTTTTCCGCAAAGTTTTAAAATAAAAGAAATTTTTTTTTTTGATTTTATTTATTTTAAAATATCCTTACAATGGCATTTGTGAAAACTTTTGTTGCTTATAAGATTCCATTAAGAACAAGAGTGGAAATATGAATTTGATTCTTTCATTTGTGGTAGTATCTAAATTTACCAAATAAGGAAAGATTCTCATCACCTAAGTTTCAGTTGGATAGAAACTTGGAATCATGCAAGTTGTATAGCATGATGAATAAGAACTTTCAAGCATTGGAAAAATTAAGACTAACTACTTGTTCACATGGATGTGTGAGTCAAGTAAAGGATCGAGTACACAATCTTGTGCGCTGATCAATCCCACCACAAATAATCGTTAAGACTATTCGTCATTATTTACTAAAATTCAGTAAATATGGTTATACTTACAAGCTTAAGTGTAATTCTAAGACATTGGAAAAGGTTTCAATGTATGGCAGAGCGAATAAGAAGAATCAACTTAGGCAGAAAGATAAAAGTTTCTCAAATCTGAAAAGATGGGAGAGTACTTTAGTATCATGTTATATAATCATCTTAATGATTAAGAGACCTTATCACAATTCATCCTCTAACTTCATTTTGGTAGCTAAGAAGAGGAGCTATGAATTGTTGAAGTGGTTAAATCAAGAAGATGATTTATACTTCGTTCCAAAAACAATTCTTAGAGTTATACTCTAAGATTGTAACTTGAGTGACATGTCTTAAAGAAGGTTTAAAACACTAGTCAAATGTAAGAGTAAAGTTTTCTACTCTTGTACATTTGAAATTGGTAAGTTGTGATGTTTTGGATAAAACAAAGACCAACTATGGCCAATTGTGTGAAGTGTTTGTCTTGATTAGAATCCACACTATCTCTTGAATATCTGACAAGAAAGTCTTATATGTCAAGAGGACAGTGGGAGTCTTAAAGGTCTTGAAAGTCTCAAGAACTAATCAAGAATAAAACCCGAAGTTCTTCACTAGCACACGACTTGAGGTTTATAACCTATCGTGTCGACATGTCTATGCCTATTCAAGTTGGCTTTGCATAGGAGTTCTGAGAGTTCTCAATTGGTTGCACAGCTACTTGGAAGCAATGGCAGGCCCTTGAGCTGCCAAATGGCAAGAATTTAAGATTGCACAAGTTTAATCCATATAAGTGTAGATTTGTCATTAACCTTGTCTTGTGATTATGGTTTTGACAAAATTCATATGGATAGGAACTCATACACCATAAAATCTAAGTGTCATAAGGTTTCTCTCCGATTCATGAAAATGATGGTGAGGAAACACTTTCACTAAGTAGATTTTAGCTAGATAGCAATTGTGATATTTGCATTCTCAAAGTCGTTAGTGGAGCGTGTGTGGTTAACCAGCACACTAACATGGACTTGTGAGAAGTGGTAAAGGTCTAAACAATCGAGACTTTGATTACGGCATCCCTTTTCATAGTTCTTAAAATTGTTTAGACACACCTGTGAGCTATCGAAGATAAGGTGTATGATATTGATAAAATTTTATCAAAGCAATCTAGTATCAGAAATCTGAACTTTGGTAAGAAAGTCAATAAAGTATTGATTTCTAGAAGTCCAGCTGATTTCTGATTACATGTCAAAGCTAGTGGGAGCATGAGTGTTATGCTAATAATCATCATGTTAGTGGGAGCATGATAATTATGATAAAGGTTGCAAGTTAGCAATGTTAATTATAGAAAACAAAAGTTTCAATTCGTGAGGCTGCAGGGGTTGAAAAAGTTGTTTTGCTATAATTAAGGGAGAGAAAATTATACTTCATTTCAATTCTAAAAGCTTAGATTGAGATTTTAATCGTATTTAGTCAAGGATATATATATATATATATGAATGTCATGTTGGAATGGCTCAACATAAGGAAATTCTATATATGGGTCCATTATTTGCATTCTAAAATTCGATTATGATTACGGCATCCCTTTTCATAATCTGAATTATGAGAACTTGGCAAATAGAAATGGAAATGTTATAGCAAAAGACTGGTTTAGTCTTTATGTGAGACATCAAGACTCGTGTCCCATATGCTTCGGATATAGGATCGATTTCATGTGCTATATTCATCCTTTCTAAAATTTTCCAAATGCCTGGGGCATTAAGAAGGGAAAAGGTCTAGAACTGGATATGACTAAAAGGATTAAGCAATTGTCGAGGACAATCTAAGGTTTACCAAAGATTGGTTGCTCAAGGATAGTTGGAAGTATAGTGTTAATTCTGGAAGGACCATATTGACATAATCTGTAAGGAGGTAACTCTTGTTCAGAAGTGATAGTGAAAATGGAATATGGAAATGTTTCAAAGTTGGAAATTATTCAATGAGTTGATCTCCTTGGAATGCTTTGTAATGTTTGTTGTCAAGTCCTTGTGACTCTGTGCATAATCATTACAGGAGGATCAATGCATATAAGTTTAGAATCTAACAGATTTCAGTAAATGGCATGAACTTGGAATTCTTGCATTTGCAGTAAGGATTTGGGACTGTGAAAGATGATCATTGGAGTTATGTTCAATTGATCTAATTCACAAAGTGAAGATCATAGACAAACATAGTATGCATACTTGGTGTATGGCATGACTAGTGTTTAGAAAACATAGTGTACATGCTTGGAGCATGGGACAACTATTGTTTTAAATTCAAGAATAAAGTTGATAGCTGAAACAGTATACAATGAATAATGTGTAATCATATGGTGATAAATAAAAGGTGTTTTATTTATGTTCATAGGTTTTGATACCATATTAGATTCTATTATTATTGTGTTTCATTTTGCATGTTTTGACTTCCAGAATAACTAGGTCGTTCTTCCTGATTGACTAAGTTATTCAAACTATCCACAGTCGGTCATATGTTGGAAGTAGATATGAATCAAGACTGTCGTGGGTTGGCTTGTAGAGGTCTAAGATGTTGGACAAGGGGCTACAACACTCATGAGTGCTCATAAGTTCTGAGTATTGGATTCAACCCGCGCTCATTGAAATCACTTCATGGATTTTATCACGAGTGATCATGAGACGATAATATCTTATATTCTTCACACCTAGAGATATGAGTTGTTACTATGAGTTGGTTGTACATTGATTGCACGAAAACGCATTCGGTAACTCGGTGTTATAAAACGTGCCTTTGTGTATGATTCAACAAGTAGTAGAACAAGCCATATTAGTCGAAGTTTATCCATTTCTTTTACCTTCGGGATAAAAGCGATATATGTGGGCCCCTCGATGATTTGGTGATGACAAATGTAAGTGCTCGGCCGGGCCTGGACTGATTTGATTTGTTCAATTAGTCAATCGTCATAAATCGGAAATCGGGAAACAACAAATGGACAGAGAGAATGATTATAATCCATGTCTCAGTCCATATGATATCTAGAATGGAGGAATATATGATCCCTTATCTAATGGACAAGTCATTGACAAAGGTCAGAGTTCATCTACAAGGTCAGAGTTCGACAGCGGCTTTTGAGAGCTACGATTTCCAGTTGGTTCCTGAAGTCATACGCAATAATAGTTTTATACTTATCCAAGTGGGAGACTGTTGGATTAGTGTCTAAGTCCATAACTATAATTGGTATGTACTTGACCCGACTCGACATGGTCCATTTGGGTTGCATGGCATCGGAACATTTGGATAGACCGTTTATGAGGAAAAGACATTTTGTGACATATTAATATATTACAAGTTCTAATATATTAATATGAAATCATGTTATTTAATTAGTATTGATCAAGAATTAATTTGGACTTAATTTAGTGATCAAAAAGAGACTAATTAAATATATGGGGATTGATTGTGTAAATCATTCATTCTTATATATGTGGGCTTATGACCCAAGATTCCTTTATGTTGGGTTTAACCCATGTGGTGATCCATGGATACTCCATGGAGGTTATAACCCATGGAGCATAAGGAATGGGTAAAGTCATGAGTTACATGGTGTAACCCTAATAGCCACACTATATAAGAACCCCTTTAGTTCAAGAAATGGGCAGTAGTGATACATATTTTGAGGGCTAGCCGATTTGAACATGTATGTCTTCTTCTCATGGTTATTCCAAGAGTTCATGATGTTGTGTGAACCATTTGAGGTGTCACACTTGGGGCACTAGGCTCTCAAGCTTCATGGAGTCAAGCAACAACAACAAGGTATGTATTCTATCTATTTTAGTATCCTAGTATCAATGTTTTGGTATGCTAGTTAGGATAATACCTTGGATAATCATATTTGCATGTATAATAGAGAAAACATAGATCCAAGGTATTTAGGGTTGCATGTACACTTAGGAGTGTTAGAATGCTCAAAACCCATCATATTGTTCATTCGATACCACCTGGAGTCTACACTTCATTCTTTTAGACTTTTCGAGGCGTATTGTTCATTCGATACCACCTGGAGTCTACACTTCATTCTTTTAGACTTTTCGAGGCGTATTGTTCATTTGATACCACCTGGAGTCTACACTTCCTTCTTTTAGACTTTTCGAGGCGTATTGTTCATTCGATACCACCTGGAGTCTACACTTCATTCTTTTAGACTTTTCGAGGCGTATCGTTCATTCGATACCTCCTGGAGTCTATGTTTTATTCACTTTATAGCCAGCAGTGTCACTACTGAAGTAAAATATTATTTTCCCTATTGCAATTACTTTGTGATTTTATCACATCCACATTTATGTATAGCTATATTTAGATAATAATAGTTATACTAGGGGAAAAACCTTCCTTTTTGCAGAGGTGCAAACCTTCAACACGGTCGGGTTTTGATAGAAGACTGCTTTTATACTAATAGGAAATATGGGATTTTCTAGGGATTTTCATACTTATACAAACTTTTCATAAAACAATTACCAGTCTTTTTCCTTACAGCTTTACAAATCAATGACACTAAAATACTTATGATCTCACCAGCTTTAAAGCTGATACTCGCTTTCAAAATAACTTGTATTCTCCGGTCACCAGTAGACAGGTACGATGACCAGGTTTTGGAGAAGACGGAGCAGTCAAGACTCATCTTTTATTTTGATTTCTTATTAACATGTTGTATACCATGAAAGAACATACATGTATTAAAATTTTACTATTAATGCAATGGATGATGTTGTTGCTTGTTTACTACTTTACACTGTTCTGATACTTTACATGACGTCCTCCACCCCAGAACGTTTCCCCCGTTCTTGGTTTTGGGGTGTCACACTCAACCACCTAACACCTATATATATACTTGGGGAATATGGGCCATAAATGGGTTTACGGCCGTAAACACCCATTGGGCCGTAAACAGGGTTTACGGCCGTAAACCTGTTTACGGCCGTAAACACCCACCTGGCCGTAAACCTGACCGTAAACTCATAAAATATTACAGAAAATTACAATCAACTAGAAAAGCAAAGTATAAACCAATATTTTGACCCAACAATCTCCCCCTTGGGTTATAGCTTTCTTTTCTTAATTGATCCAACAAGCTCCCCCTAAAAAGTAGCTGGCTTTTCTTGTCAATCTTCATCGAGAGCTTGGCTTCAGCATTAATCTTCAAATTCTTCACAACTTCAAGGTGAACTTGATGAATATTCAATGAATGACTTCATCTTAAGCAGTTGGGCTTTTCTGCAGAATTTGACATTGAACGCACATTGGGTGAGGAGGCTTCTTGTACTGATTCTTGAAAGATAGCGCTTTCAGTTTGAGAATCTTCAGAGAGAACATCAGAGAGAACAAATCTTCTGGATCACTTCAGCAGGTTCAAGATAGCAGCAGATTGATTGAGGAGGGTTCAATGCAATCCGTCACATAATCTTCAATTTCAGCTTCACCTTGCTTCTGGGGTTGAAAGATTGAATGTCGAAAGAATAATCTGATGGGTTTTGAGCATTCTAACACTCCTAAGTGTACATGCAACCCTAAATACCTTGGATCTATGTTTTCTCTAAGATACATGCAAATATGAATATCCAAGGTATTATACTAACTAGCATACCAAAACTTTGATTCATATGAAATATAACATGTTAGAATACATACCTCTTTGATGTAGAATGACTTCATGAAGCTTGAGTGCCTAGTGCCCCAAGTGTGACACCTCAAATGGTTCACACAACACCAAATGCACATGGAATGACTTGAGAGAAATGGAACACTCCTTGAAATCGTCTAGCCCTCATATTCACACATTAGTGCACGATTTCTTGAGCCATGGGATTCTTTTATATGGTGGCTATTAGGGTTACACCATGTAACTCATAACTTTACCCATTCCTTATGCTCGATGGATTTTAACCTCCATGGAGTATCCATGGGTCACCCCATGGACTTAGTCTAACATAAGGAATCTTGGATCACAAGCCCACATATATAAGAATGAATGATTTACACAATCAACCCATATATTTAATTAGTCTCCTTTTGATCACTTAATTAATTCCAAATTAATTCTTGATCAATACTAATTAAATAACCTTATTAATATATTAGAACTTATAATATATTAACCAACCTTAAGTGTTATTTCTCTCATTATAGTCTATCCAAATGCATGATGCCATGCAACCCAAATGGACCATGTCGGGTCGGGTCAAGTCTTACCAATTATAGTTATGGACTTAGACATTAATCCAACAGTCTCCCACTTAGATAAGTCTAAAACTATTATTGCGTATGACTTCAGGAACCGATCAGCAATCGTAGCTCTCAAAAGCTTCTGTCGAACTCTAACCTTGTCGATGAACTCTGACCTTTGTCAATGACTTGTCCATAAGATAAGGGATCATATATTCCTCCATTCTAGATATCATATGGACTGAGACATGGATTATCAATCATTCTCTCTGTCCATTTGTTGTTTCCCGATTTCCGATTCATGATGACTGACTGATTGAACAAATCAAATCAGTCCTGGCCTGGCCAAGCACTCACATGTATCATCTTTAAATCATCGAGGGGCCCACAGATATCGCTTTTATCCCGAAGGTAAAAGGAATGGATAAACTTCGACTCATATAGCTTGTTCTACTACTTGTTGAATCATACACAAAGGCACGTTTTATAACATCGAGTTACCAATGCGTTTTCGTGCAATCAATGTATAACCAACTCATAGTAACAACTCATATCTCTATGTTTGAAGAATATAAGATATTATCATCTCATGATCACTCGTGATAAAATCCATGAAGTGATTCAAATGAGCGCGGGTTGAATCCAATACTCAGAACTTATGAGCACTCATGAGTGTTGTAGCACCACTTTGTCCACCAACTTGGACCTCTACAAACCAACCCATGACAGTCTTGATTCATATCTACTTCCAACATATGACCGACTGTGGATGGTTTGAATAACTTAATCATTCAGGAAGAGCGACTTAGTTATTCTGGAAGTCAAAACATGCAAAGTGAAACACAAGAATAAATGAATCAAATATGGTATCAAACGCTATGAATATAAATAAACACTTCTATTTATCACCATACTGATTACTCATTATTCATTGTTTCGGTTTTATCAACTTTATACTTGAATTTAAAACAATAGTTGTCCCATGCTCCAAGCATGTACACTATGTTTTCTAAACACTAGTCATGCCATACACCAAATATGCATACTATGTTTCTCTATGATCTTTACTTTGTAAAATAGATCAATTGAACATCACTCCAATGATCCTCTTTTCACAGTCCCAAATCCTTACTGCAAATGCAAGAATTCCAAATTCATGCCATTTACTGAAATCTGTTACATTCTAAACTTATATGCATTGATCCTCTTAATGATTATGCACGAAGTCAGAAAGACTTGACAACAATCATTACAGAGCATTCCAAAGGAGATCAGCTCCTTGGAAACATCCTTCTTTCATTAAGTTTCCTAATCTTACACAGATTGAATAATTTCTAACTTTGAAACATTTCCATATTCCATTTTGACTATCACTTATGAACAAGAGTTTCCTCCTTACAAATTATGTCAATATGGTCCTTCCAGAATTAACATTATACTTCCAACTGTCCTTGAGCAACCAATCTTTGGTAAACCTTATATTGTCCTCGACAATTGCTTAATCATTTTAGTCATATCCAATTCTAGACCTTTTCCCTTCATAATGCCCCAGGCATTTGGAAAAATTTAGAAAGGATGAATATAGCACATGTAATCGATCCTATATCCGAAGCATATGGGACACGATTCATGATGTCTCACATAAAGACTAAACCAGTCTTTTGCTATAATATTTCCATTTCAATTTGCCAAGTTCTCAAAATTCAGATTATGAAAAGGGATGTCGTAATCATAATCGAATTTTAGAACGCAAATAATGGACCCATATATAGAATTTCCTTATGTTGAGCCATTCCAACATGAAATTCATATATATATCCTTGATTAAATACGATTAAAATCTCAATCTATGCTTTTAGAATTGAAATGAAGTATAATTTCCTCTCCCTTAATTATAGCAAAACAACTTTTTCAACCCCTGCAACCTCACGAATTGAAACTTTTGTTTTCTATAATTAACATTGCTAACTTGCAACCTTTGTCATAATTATCATGCTCCCACTAACATGATGATTATTAGCATAACACTTATGCTCCCACTAGCTTTGACATGTACTCAGAAATCAGCTGACTTTCTTACCAAAGTTCAGATTTCTGATACTAGATTGCTTTGATAAAACTTTATCAAAATCATACACCTCTCTTAGATAGCTCACATGTGTGTCTAAACAATTTTAGAACTATGAAAAGGGATGCCATAATCATAGTCTCAATTGTTTATACCTTTGCCACTTCTCACAAGTCCATGTTAGTGTGCCGGTAAACCACACACGCTCCACTAACGACTTTGAGAATGCAAATATCACAATTGCTATCTAGCTAAAATCTACTTAGTGAAAGTGTTTCCTCACCATCATTTTCATGAATCGGAGAGAAACCTTATGACACTTAGATTTAATAGTGTATATGTTCTTATCCATGTGAATTTGTCAAAACCGTAATCACAAGACAAGGTTAGTGGCAAATCCAAACTCATATTGATTAAACTTGTGCAATCTTAAATTCTTGCCATTTGGCAGCTCAGGTGCCTGCCATTGCTTCCAAGTAGTTGTGCAACCAATTGAGAACTCTCAGAACTCCTATGCAAAGCCAACTTGAATAGGCACAAAAATTTCAACACGATAGGTTATAAACCTCAAGTCGTGTGCTAGTGAAGGACTTTAGGTTTTATTCTTGATTAAGTCTTGAAACTTTCAAGAGCTTTAAGACTCCCACTGTCCTCTTGACATATAACACTCCCTTGTCAAATATTCAATAGATAGTGCAGATTCTTTATCAAGACTAACACTTTACACAATTGGCCTAAGTTGGTCTCTGTTTTATCCAAAACATCACAACTTACCAATTTCAAATGTACAAGAGTAGATAACCTTTTACTCTTATATTTGACTAGTGTTAACAAACCCTCTTTAAGATATGTCACTCAAGTTACAATCTTGGAGTATGACTCTAAGAATTGTTTTGGAACGAAGTATGACTCATCTTTTTTATTTAACCATTTCAACAATTCATGACTCCTCTTCTTAGTCATAAGAATGCACTAATATGACTTTAGAGGACCAATTGTGATATGGTATCTTAATCATTAAGATGATCATAAACATGATACTAAAGTACTCTCCCATCTTTTCAGATTTGAGAAACTTTTATCTTTCTGCCATACTTTGATTCTTCTTATTCGTTCTGTCTCACATTGAAACTTCTCCAATGCTACAGACTTATACTTAAACTTATAAGTATAATCATATTTACTGAACTTAAGTAAATCATGACGAATAGTCTTCTTGATCTTTTGTGGTGGACTTGACCAATGCGTAAGAATGTGTACTCGATCCCTTAGTCCTTTCCTTATTCACATAAGGAATTAGTCTTAATTTTCCAAGCTGAAAGTTCTCATTCATCATACTATACAACTTGCATGATTCCAAGTTTCAGTCCAATTGAACCTTGGGTGATGAGAATCTTTCCTTATTTGGTAATATTAGACACTACCACAACCGAAAGAATCAAATCCATTTTTCCAATATTGCTATCAATGGAATCTTATAAGCAACAACTTTTTCACAAATGCCATTGTAAGGATACTTAAAATAAATAAAATCAAAACCTTTTTCTTTTATTTTAAAACTTTACGGAAAAACTTATCCTTACAATCCATATGAAAACCTTGTTGTTATCTATTCCTAAGCAATATAAATATCATAACTCTTAAGTAATAGCCCAAAATTCTGATCACCGAACCATGCGATTGAAATTCATCTTCGCGATCAGAATCAGCATGTACTTAATAGAGTTAGACAATGGACTTTACCTGAAGTAGAGCCAAACTTATTGACTTTAACATCCTTAGGTAAATTTGGAAGCTTCGTAACCAATGCCCCTTTGTTTGGCAATAGTTACCTATGGACCCTTGATAATGGGACTATCTCAGACTTCGCCTCTCTCTTTACCATTGGGTCAACCGAGTTGACTATGGCCGATCCCTTTCCATTGGGAAGAGAGAGCTTTACTGGATATCCAATGTCATCATTGTCAATGTCCATAGCGTTTTAGGAAGTTGATCTTAGCAAATAGATAAGATCATTAAGGGTCTTGTCTTAGTCTGTTTCATAGGATTCCCAAAAGAACTCACTATGTGACTTAGAAAGTAGTTGAGCCACCAACTTTCTCAAGACTTTGACACCCAACTCTCCCGGCTTGTCAATATGTGACTACACCTCCAAGATGTGATCACACTTAGACCTTGCCTTGAGTGACCTTAAACTTTTTAGGAACTTGTGGGTTAGGGAGAATAATTGGAGGAGGTGAAAGAAGTATGATATCCATGGGACATCATCTTCATTTAGGAAAGCTTCTTTCAAGAGATTTGGGAAGATCCTAAATGTCTAGACCAGACATCTTTTTGGGAGATATTCAAGATAGTTGATTTAAAGTCCTTAATATGACACCCAATATGAAATATTAAGGCTAGGACCCAACAAAGTATTTTATAACTTAAAAGAGGGATGCCGTAATCCAAGCTATAAAATATTTGAAGGTAGGTGAATGACGATTCACCAATTTCCACCATGAAAAATGAAATAATTTATTAGGTTTTAATTGGATTTGAAAGTCCTAGATCTTTGAGATTCATTGAACTGTTCAAAGGCATGTTTCAATCTCGAGTGTGCCCTTCAGGTTTTGTGACTGGGATGCCGAGGATCACAAAACAAGGTGTGAATAACCATGCAAATATACTTGGTACCCTTAATATTTACCCCTTAATCAGTGTGCCGGTTAACCACACACGCTCCACCGATACTATGATAAATATTAAGTTACCCTTTGCCTACCTTGTTAAGTCCAGGTTAGTGTGCCGGTTAACCACACACGCTCTACTAACGACTTAAGCAAAGTGCAAAGTGTAATTTCATGGGTTAGCACCAAATTCACATTTTCCTAAGTAACTACGATTGGGTATTAATAAGAGTTTAGTTACTTAGTATTTATCATTAATACTTTTAATGAAAGAAGAATTATAGTCCTTGTCCTACCCGTTCGGCTAACGACCCTCCACCAGTCAAGGAAGCGGTGGGTGAGAGTGGACACCCATTAAACTGTCATTTTATAGGCAGTAACCTTATACCCCCCTTATAGACCGGATTCGTGAATGAGGCCTACTAACGGTAAGACTGACTTTACTCTTATACATATATATAAATATTATTAACTTATAATATTATAAAGTATAAGGGTTGAATTTTAACTTTTAAAATTCTAAGGGCTAACTTGGAATTAAAGTATTCATAAGTGAAAACTTTTCAAATTCCAAAACTTGAGGGCAAGTTTTGAAACTATTCAAAACTAATTAATTCCATAACTTATGAGTTTAAAGTAGTTTTAATTAAAAAAAATAACTTTTTTTATTGTAACTTATGGAACTAATTAAGGTTACACTTTTTTTTTTTAATTTAATGAAGAGACTCTTGAACCTCCATAACTTGAGGACAAGTTATGGACTCATAAAACCATTTAATTAGAACTAGACTCTTCATTTTGTAACCTTTGCCAACTTTTATAAGTTTTATGATTCTTAAATGTGACTTTTCATATAACTTGAGGACAAGTTACAAAAACACACTTTGGAATCAACTCTTAGATTAAAATGGATTGAAAACAACTATTTCACACAACTATTCTATTAATCTAAGAACCTCATAAGAACAAGAGCATTCAAATCATCAATCTTCAAGAAATTAGCATGAACATACAAACTAATACAAATCTTGAAATTATGACAATTATCTTAGAAATTGGATTAGCATGAACATTACCACATCAAAAACAAGTTTATAAGTCCAAAAACATCTTAGGGTAATGTTCCTAGTCCAATTCCAGCCAAAACAATTGAATATATGCATCCAACTCGATTTTTCAGCTACTTTTGCAAGTATAACAAGAAAACAAGCCTAGGCTCTGATACCACTGATGGGTTTTGAGCATTCTAACACTCCTAAGTGTACATGCAACCCTAAATACCTTGGATCTATGTTTTCTCTAAGATACATGCAAATATGAATATCCAAGGTATTATACTAACTAGCATACCAAAACTTTGATTCATATGAAATATAACATGTTAGAATACATACCTCTTTGATGTAGAATGACTTCATGAAGCTTGAGTGCCTAGTGCCCCAAGTGTGACACCTCAAATGGTTCACACAACACCAAATGCACATGGAATGACTTGAGAGAAATGGAACACTCCTTGAAATCGTCTAGCCCTCATATTCACACATTAGTGCACGATTTCTTGAGCCATGGGATTCTTTTATATGGTGGCTATTAGGATTACACCATGTAACTCATAACTTTACCCATTCCTTATGCTCCATGGATTTTAACCTCCATGGAGTATCCATGGGTCACCCCATGGACTTAGTCCAACATAAGGAATCTTGGATCACAAGCCCACATATATAAGAATGAATGATTTACACAATCAACCCATATATTTAATTAGTCTCCTTTTGATCACTTAATTAATTCCAAATTAATTCTTGATCAATACTAATTAAATAACCTTATTAATATATTAGAACTTATAATATATTAACCAACCTTAAGTGTTATTTCTCTCATTATAGTCTATCTAAATGCATGATGTCATGCAACCCAAATGGACCATGCCGGGTCGGGTCAAGTCTTACCAATTATAGTTATGGACTTAGACATTAATCCAACATAATCTTCATTTCTTGCTCCTTCGAATGAGAATTCTTCGATGATCACGGATGAAGCCTTTGCTCAGAAATCTTCGACACAAACTCCATGAGTTTCATCTTCACCTGAATTCACTTTTCAAGACAAAACAAAACTAAAAGAAAACTTAGCACACAATATTTTTGGATTTTTTTCATATTTTCTGAAAAAGAAATAAAACAGAAATAACACTATTTTTGGATTTTTAATTTTTTTGATTTTTGTTTGGTTTTCAAAATTTTTAATTCTCCCCTAATATTTAAATTAGAAGAAAAATATGAACAAATTTCACAAAAATAAAAATGATATCTAACTTTAAGAGTGATTTGGGATCAAAGTTTTTAAACAGCCTTTATCCGTTTATCAGTACCTCTCCCTTCATGAATAGATCTGGTCAATCGCCGATATTGTGGTCCACTTAAACACGAGAGATTGTGACAAAATTAGGACATACCATAAGTGACAAGACAATGTGATCCTAAGATCCTAGATAATATTCCTTAAGGACCATTCAGCTGACGATGACCAAAGATATTGTTGTCCACCTAAATTGAGCAGCGAGATCTACAGACAACCTAGTGGTTGTTTAATTTTAAATGTACTAGAACATGTTTCCCGCTTCCTGACATACCCCAATAATCAGGAACTTCCAAAAGTACTCCTTACTTTAGGTGAGCAGACAATTATTATGAGAGAAGTCAGATTTAGAATGCATATGCTATACGCCCAGGTCGGATCTCTTCCAATCTCGCATAGGGTGAAACATATGACTAACCAGATTTGGAGGGATTGCGAAGTAGAATGGTGCATATGCTGTGTACCAGGTCGGATGTATTTCAATCACGCAAAGGAGATAACATATGACTAACAGACAGGAAGAATTGCATAGATAGAAGATGCAGAGAAATAGAATTGCATATGTTACAGTCCAGGTCGGATGTATTTCAATCACGTAGAGGAGGCAACATATGACTAACAGAAAGAAAGCAAGAAAATAATTTCCTACAGACCTACTTTATCGGAATTCCCCAGTCGCCCCATCAACACCGGAATTAAGGACAGAGTCCGTACATCGAGGAAGAGTTAAACCACAGTTCTAGATACGAATTACTTTAATGTGACCGGTGGATTATCATGTATATCTCCCTGCTCAACCTATCTGAGCATCGTATTGTCAGGCTAAATGGATCTATCTAGGTCAATATTTTTCAAGTCTCTAGATTCCTTAGGTTCATTAATGCCTAGTCAAGTCCATTTTAATCTCTCGTGCCTACTAGCGCATCGAACACAGAGCCTAGACAATTCAGATTCAGTCCCTTACACATATTCAGATTCCCTGTTATCACATGATTATATCACTTCCAAAAACGTCTCCCTCAAGCACATTTCATTAACACCATATTTTTGGATTTTCTGATTTTCTAATGTTTTTGGATTTTTTTTTATTTAAATTTTCTAATTTTTGTTTTGTTTTTATTTCTCCCCCTAAATTTGTGCATAGGAGAGAAACAAAAGTAAATGCGCAAATTTAAACTATCCTAAAACAAAAATTAGTCTTTAAAGCGAATCAGCTTAAGAAAGGACAGAAACCCCTGAAGGCTGAATTAGAAGCAAAAATCAAAGACTTTAGGAAAAGCAAGAGACAAGGCAAGGATACGCCACCAGGGGCAGGAAGAAACAACTTCACAGTGAAGAAAAGGACATGTTTTCACTGTGGAACACCTGGACACATTGCCAGAAATTGTCCTAGTCGTGCATACGTTCCCTACTACGCACAAGGATGGCAAAACGCGCCAAGAGGGAGATACTTCAAAAGAAACCCATCAAGGTCACGTTCAGACCATGGTGACTGGAACGCGCAGAAGGCCAAGAATCCGAATCCCAAGGGCAAGAAGGGAATGTCAGCCAAGAGATGCTCCAGTGAAACAAATACAGGTTAGGTCAAAGTCATCTCAACGGCCGACATCAAGATCAAAAGCAAGTACTGAGCCACCCATCGGATCGAAAAAGAAATGGGTCAAACCCAACTACAAATGGGTTCCAAAGGTTCAATCTCCCAAATCACCTAATGATTCTAATATTTCTACATCTTCTGTTTGTGATAAACAGGACATGTCGTGGGAGAATGCTCCTTGCAAAGATGACAAAGGTCAACCCAGTTTCAAAATGGACTGGGTTCCAAAGACCAACTAATCCCGCTCTGTGTCGAAGCAACTATGGAGGCATATCATCAGACTTCGGTTTGTTGGTAGTGGCTGTTCCAGGAACATGATAGGGGACATCTCTCAACTGTACAACATTCATAACTTTGTTTGGGAGTATGTGTCCTTTGCGGGAAAGGAAGAAAAGAAGGGATCACACATGGGGTTAGTGCTTAATGACATGAAGAATTTTCGGATCTGTTCTGGGACTATGCATGCTGTTCTCAGACCTTCTGGATGCAAATTCAATCGGTGAATTACGGTTTGCGTTTTCTTCTCTATACTCTTGAGTTTATCTTATTCTGATTCGTTTTAAAAACAATTTTTCATTTCTGATAGTTTTTCGTTAGTAGGCATTATTTGGGAAGTGATATGAAGTATAGTGCTAAAAGGCAATTTATGATTCGTGTAATGCACTAAAGTCGAATTGTCTAGACTCTGTATTCAATGTGCTGGTAGGCACAAAGGATTCAAATGGACTAGAAATTGATTGACCATGAAAGGACTAGAGAATATAGACTTAGATAGTTTCATTTGGACTAACCATACGACGCTCGGGTAGATTGAGCAGTGAGATAAACATGGGAACCTGCAAGATACACTAAAAGTTTATTATCTAGAACTGTAGCTTAACTCTTCCTTGATGTATGGACTCATGTCCTTAGTTCCAGTATTGATAGGGCAACTGGGGGGTTCTGATAAAGTAGGTATGTAGGAAATTATTTTCTTGCTTTCTATCTGTCAGTCATATGTTGCTTCCTTTACGTGATTGGAACATATCCGACCTGGATTGCAACATGTGCAACTCTAATTCTACGCACATGCTTATCTATGAAATTCTTTCTATCTGTTAGCCATATGCTGTCCCCTCTGCATGATCGGAAGATCCGACCTGGAACACAGCATATGCAACATTCTACGTCTCAATCCCTCTATCTATGTTAGTCATATGTTGTTCTGTCTGTGTGATTGGAAGAAATCCGACCTGGGATAGAACATATGCACTTCTATATCTGACTTCTTTCTTAATGATTGAATACTCACCTAAAGTAAGGAGTTCTTTGGAAGTTCTTGATTACCGGGGTATATTAGGAAGTGGGAAACATGTTCTAGTACATCTAAAATTGAACCATTTAATAGGTTGTCTGTAGATCTTGCTGCTTAACTTAAGTGGACAACAATATCCTTGGTCGTCGTCAGCTAATTGTCCATTTAGGAATATATATCACAATGACTTGTCACCTATAATATGTCCAAATTGTCAACATCCTTTGTGTTTAAGTGGACCACAATACCAATGATTGACTAGATCTAGACATGCAGGCGTGTGCTGATAAACGATATTGGATTGCTGGACAGCTTTGATCCCAAATATATTTTTTTTTGTTAAATTTGTTCATAGTTTTCCTCTATGCACAAATTTAGGGGGAGAATTAAAAAAAAATACAAAAAAAAAATCAGAAAAATTCAAAATCAAAAAATAATGTTATATTCTGTTTTATTTCTTGTTCAAGAAAATCAAAAATACAAAATTATTTTTGTTTATGTTTTATTTTTTCAGTAAATCTGAAAAACCCAAAAATATTGTGTGCTAAATTTTCTTTTAGTTTTGTTTTGTCTTGAAAGTGAATTCAGGTGTAGATGAGACACATGGAGTTTGTGTCGAAAATTTCTGAGCCAAGGCTTCATCCGTGAGCATCGAAGAATTGTCATTCGAAGGAGCAAGAAATGAAGATTATTCTTTCAACATTCAATCTTTTAACCCCAGAAGCAAGGTCAAGCTGTTCTTGAAGATTATGTGACGGATTGCATTGAAACCTCCTCAATCAGTCTGCTGCTATCTTCTACCTGCTGAAGTGATCTAGAAGATTATTTCTCTCCATTGTTCTCTCTGAAGATTCTCAAGCTGAAAGCGCTATCTTTCATGAATCTTTTCAAGAAGCCTCCTCACCCAACGTGCGTTCAAAGCCAAATCCTGAAGAAAAGCCCAACCGCTCAAGATGAAGTCATTCATTGAAGATTCATCAAGTTCATCTGGAAGTTGTGAAGAAATTTGAAGATTAATGCTGATGACAAGCTCCCGATGAAGATTAACAAGAAAAGCCAACTTTATTTTAGGGGGAATTTGTTAGGTCAGTTAGAAAAGAAAGCTATAAACCAAGGGGGAGATTGTTGGGTCTATATTTGGTTTATACTTTGTTTTTCTAAGAATTTACTGTATTTATTATTTGGGCCGAAAATAGTATTAGATTATTTGTAGCTTGGACCGAAAACCCATGTGTTTTCGGTCGAGCATTGGGTTTGGGCCTTGAGCTTGTAACCCATATATATATATAGAAGTAAGGGGTGAGGAGGGGGTACGGCCTAGATGGGAGTTATTGGAGAGGAGGATATTGTAGAGAGAGAAGCTAGAGAGAAGAGAGGAGCTTAAGTGTGTGAAACTTAAGGTGTGTTCTAGAGAGAGAAAGTGAATCTTGTGTAAAGAACTTCAATCATATCATCAATACATTCAAGATTCATCATCTTCTTCTTCTCCTTCTCCTCTATTTTGATCTGACATCATCCGTTTGATTGGGATTCCGCACCATCAAACGGATCTGATTGATACTCAAGCATTTTGGGGACTTAGAATTGTTGGGTCTATATTTGGTTTATACTTTGCTTTTCTAAGCATTTATTGTATTTATTATTTGGGCCGAAAATAGTATTAGATTATTTGTAGCTTGGACCGAAAACCCATGTGTTTTCGGTCTAGCATTGGGTTTGGGCCTTGAGTTTGTAACCCATATATATATAGAAGTAAGGGGTGAGGAGGGGGTATGGCCTAGAGGAGAGTTATTGGAGAGGAGCATATTGTAGAGAGAGAAGCTAGAGAGAAGAGAGGAGCTTAAGTGTGTGAAACTTAAGGTGTGTTCTAGAGCGAGAAAGTGAATCTTGTATAAGGAACTTCAATCATATCATCAATACATTCAAGATTCATCTTCTTCTTCTTCTTTTGTTAAAGGACTAACATAATACGAATGGTTAAATGGAGGAGGGACACTCTCATAACCTAGACCCTTTTGCTGGTTATCCTTAAATTTCATACTATTTTCCATCATGGACGCAACTACCTCACTTGATACATCTAATTTTTTAAATGTAAATTCAGCATCATTATATTTAGCTTACAATGCATCAAGTTCGGCAATTACAGCAGCAAGTTTTTTCTTAATGTGATCATAATTTTCACACTTGTTGCTGTAATCTTCTTGCAGTTTTCGGAAATCCTTGGTTTTGGTCTCTAATTGAGCTTTCAGAGGTTTCAGACCTTTCCTAAGGGTATAGCCTTCGTATTTGAGTTCCTCATTTTTTCTTTTTAATAAATCGATTTGATCTCGGAGAAATTTAATAGTAGTTTCACAAGATGGAGTACATGAAACTTCATTGACCGGGATGTTTGAGGAACTCTTTTTTTTATATATTTTATATATTTTTTATTATTTTTGTTATTATTTTTTTTTTTTAATTTTTGTTTGAATTGCCCTTTGACTTAAAAACCGAGAAAGTCAACCTTAAAATTCAAACTTAAAAAAGTCAAACTCAAAAGTCAAACTTGAAAAGTCAAACCGAAAAGTTAAATTTGAAAATTTAAAAGTTAAATGAGAAAGTCAAAGTTTAAAGTCAAATGTCAAACTTGAAAGTCAAAGTCAAAATTATAAGTAAAAAAATCAATTTAGAGATTTAAAAAATAAAAGCTAAAATTTTTGGAAGAAAATCGAATTTAAAATTAAAAAAATTGAATTTTGGGCTGAAAGTGTAAAAAATACGAAATAAGGTGCGAAAGTGAGTCTTTATGAATTAAAACCGGGAGTAATGGAACACCAAGGATACTAGAGGAGTTGGTAAGGCGTGTGGCTGAGTTGGGAGGAGACTCGGGTTCGATCCCCGGCACTCCCAAAATCGATTTTTATTTTTTTCTGAAGCGCGTGCGAGGTTGCTGAGTGTGAAGACTGCTGCGAAGCTTGCTGAATGAGATGCGAGGCCGAGGACGAGGCTGCTAGTCGCACACCGAGCTGCACACTCCTAGCCGCACACCGTGACCGCACACCAAGCCGCACACTCCGAGCCGCACACCGAGGACCGCACACTCCGCGGCCGTACAGCTTCAACTGGCCGCACACCTTCAATCAGATCGCAAAAAAAACGACGTTTTTCACAATTTTTGCTCCAAAACTCGATCAAAAACTCATTTTTATCAAAAATGCAAAGAACAAACCCCCCTTATTTTGCCCCAATCTATCAAAAAACGCAAAAACCCTTCCAAAATAAGATTAAATAAGCTCCAGATCTGAAAAAATTGACTGATACAATCCAAGCTTTGATACCAATTGTAAGTCCCCAAAATGCTTGAGTATCAATCAGATCCGTTTGATGGTGCGGAATCCCAATCAAACGGATGATGTCAGATCAAAATAGAAGAGAAGGAGAAGAAGAATAACTTGAATCTATGATGTATTCAAAGATATGAGTGATACTCCATACACATTAGATTCTCTCACACACACTCTTCTTCTCTCTTGTTTCTCTCTCTACAATATGCTCCTCTCCAATAACTCTCCTCTAGGCCACACCCCCTCCTCACCCCTTACTTATATATATATATATGGGTTACAAACTCAAGGCCCAAACCCAATGCTAGACCGAAAACACATGGGTTTTCGGTCCAAGCTACAAATAATCTAATACTATTTTCGGCCCAAATAATAAATACAGTAAATAACTAGAAAAGCAATGTATAAACCATATTTATAAACCCAACAATCTCCCCCTTGGTTTATAGCTTTCTTTTCTAATTGACCCAACAAGCTCCCCCTAAAAAGTGGCTGGCTTTTCTTGTTAATCTTCAGTTGGAGATTGGCTTCAGTGTTTATCTTCGATATCTTCACAGCATCAGGATGAACATATGAATCTTCCATGAATGACTTCATCTTGAGCAGTTGGGCATTTCTTCAAGATTTGACTCTGAACGCACATTGGGTGAGGAGGCTTGATGAAAAGATTCTTGAAAGATAGCACTTTCAGCTTGAGAATCTTCAGAGAGAACAACGGAGATAAATAATCTTCTAGATCACTTCACCAGGTACAAGATAGTAGCATACTGATTGAGGAGGCTTCAATGCAATCCGTCACATAATCTTGAAGTCAGCTTCACCTTGCTTCTGGGGTTGAAGGATTGAATGTCGAAAGAATAATCTTCATTTCTTGCTCCTTCGAATGAGAATTCTTCGATGATCACGGATGAAGCCTCAGCTCAGAAATTTTCAATACAGTCTCCACGAGTCTCATCTACACCTAGATTCACTTTTCTAGACAAACAAAACAAAAAGATAAAAACAAAACTAAAACAAGGTTAGCACACAATATTTTTGAAATTTTTTTTTGATTTTTCTGAACAAGAAATAAAATAGAGGTAACATTAATTTTTTTTTTTTTTTATTTTTTGTTTGGTTTTTTTTAATTTTCTGATTTTTGTTTGATTTTTGAATTTTTTTTTAATTCCCCCCCTAAATTTGTGCATAGAGGAAAACTATGAACAAATTTAACAAAAACAAAAATATTTGGGATCAAAGTTGTCAAGCAATCCAATATCGTTTATCAGCACACGCCTGCATGTCTAGATCTGGTCAGTCACCGGTATTGTGGTCCACTTAAACACAAAGGATGTTGACAAATTGGACAGATTATAAGTGACAAGTCATTGTGATATATATTCCTAAATGGACATTTAGCTGATAACGACCAAGGATATTGTTGTCCACTTAAATTAAGTAGCGAGATCTACAGACAACCTATTAAATGGTTCAATTTTAGATGTACTAGAACGTGTTTCCCACTTCCCGATATACCCCGGTAATCAAGAACTTCCAAAGAACTCCTTGCTTTAGGTGAGTATTCAATCATTAAGAAAGAAGTCAGATATAGAAATAGGTGCATATGTTGTGTCCCAGGTCGGATCTCTTTTAATCACGCAGAGGGGACAACATATGGCTAACTAGGATAGAGGGATTGAGAGGTAGAATGTTGCATATGTTGTGTCCCAGGTCGGATCTTCCGATCACGCAGAGGGGACAGCATATGGCTAACAGATAGAAATCATTTCATAGATAAGGAGGTGCGTAGAATTAGAGTTACATATGTTGCAATCCAGGCCGGATCTCTTCCAATCACGCAAAGGAAGCAACATATGACTGACAGATAGAAAGCAAGAAAATAATTTCCTACAAACCTACTTTATCAGAACCCCCCCCCCCCCCAATCGCCCTATCAGAACCAAAATTAAGGACATAAGTCCGTACATCAGGAAATGTTGAGCCACAGTTCTAGATAATTAACTTTTAGTGTATCTAGCAGGTTCCCATGTTTATTTCACTGCTCAATTGACCCGAGCGTCGTATTGTCAGTCCAAATGAAACTATCTAAGTCTATATTTTCTAGTCTTTTCATGGTCAATCAATGTCTAGTCCTTTTGAATCCTTTGTGCCTACCAGCACATTGAATACAGAGTCTAGACAATTCGGCTTTAGTGAATTACACGCATCATAAATTGCCCTTTAGCACTATTCTTGATATCACTTCCCAATAATAACTACTAACGAAAAAATATTAAGAAAATGCAAAATTGTCTTCAAAACGAATCAGAGTAAGATAAACTCAGGAGTATAGAGAAGAAAAAGCAAACCGTAATTCACCGATTGAATTTGCATTCAGAAGGTCTGAGAACAGCACGCATAATCTCAGAACAGATCCGAAAATTCTTCATGTCATTAAGCACTAACCCCATTTGTGATCTCTTCCTTTCCTCCTTTCCCACAAAAGGACACATACTCTCAAACAAATGTCTGAATGTTGTACAGTTGAGAGATGTTCCATATCATGTGCCTGGAACAGCCACTACCAACAAACCGAAGTATGATAATATGCCTCCATAGCTGCTCCGACACAGAGCGGGATCAGTTGGTCTTTGGAACCCAGTCCATTTTGAAACTGGGTCGACCTTTGTCATCTATGCAAGATACATTCTCCCACGACATATCCTGCTTATCGCAAACAGAAGATGTAGAAATATTAGAATCGTTAGAAGATTTGGGAGAGTGAGCCTTTGGAACCCATTTTTAGTTGGGTTTAACCCATTTCTTTTTCGATCTGATGGGTGGCTCAGTACTTGCTTTTGATCTTGATGTCGGCCGTTGAGATGACTTTGACCTGACCGGTCTTTGTTTCACTGGAGCATCTCTTGGATTGGGCTTCTTGGATGGCATTCCCTTCTTACCTTTGGGATTTGGATTATTGACCTTCTGCGCGTTCCAGTCACCATGGTCTGAACATGACCTTGAGGGGTTTCTTTTGGAGTATCTCCCTCTTGGCGCGTTCTGCCACCCTTGTGCATAGTAGGGAGCGTACGCGCGATTTGGACAATTTCTGGCAATGTGTCCAGGTGTTCCACAGTGAAAACATGTCTTTTTCTTCGCTGTGAAGTTGTTTCTTCCTGCCCATGGTGGCGTATCCTTGCCTTGTCTCTTATTTTTCCCACAAGCACAATTACAACAGGCACTTTGTTTCACTGGAATTGGTGGCCTGTATTATTCAACAGCAGGTTGATCAAAAGCAGCTGAGTTCGAAGCAACAGATTCAGAGTTCAAGGAGATGTTGGTTTGTTCAATGGTTTTCTCCTTGTTCTCATCCTCTGCTACTTACCTGCACATGAGGTAGAAACATTAGTATTTTCAACCTGAATACCTCCTGACAAAAATCCAGCTGGTTTGCCATATTGAAGATGTGCCTCCCTGTCAATTTCTTCCTGTGTCGTAAGGATGGATGTGTAGTTATGATTGAAAGGTGGAGGAACACTATCATACCCTAGACCCTTGTTTTGATTATCTTTCAATTTTAATTGGGTTACAGTCCATGACTCGACTGTCTTACTTGACGCAGTATAATTTTTTAAACTAACATCTGTTTTTCCACACTTAATTTTCAAAGCGTCAAGTTCTTCAATTACAGCATCAAGTTGTCTCTTAATATAGTCATAATTTTCACACTTGTTGCTGAATTCATCCTGAAGCTTCCTAAAGTCTTTGATTTTTGCTTCTAATTCAGCCTTCAGGGGTTTCTGTCATTTCCTAAGTTGATATCCTTCATATTTTAGGTCCTCGACTTCCCTTTTTAGCAAATCATTATGTTCACGAAAAATTTTAATCGTATCTTCACAAGATGGAGTACATGAAACTTCATTGACCGGGATGTTTGCGGAAGTCATTGTTTTTCGACAATTCAAAGCGTCAAGTTCTTCAGTTATAGCAGCAAGACTAAGACGATTGAGATCTTTTGTCTTCTTGATGACAGCCACGTTCATATCCCACAACTTCGGAAGTGCATTCAGCAACTTTTTGTTTATCTCAGATTTAGTCAAGAAGATCCCAGCTATATTCATCTCAGCAGTAAGTGTAGTAAATCGCTGCAACTGAGCTTCTGGGGTTTCTCGAGGGATACAATCGAACATGTTGAATTTTTGTCATAACATATCCTGACTCTCTTTCATGTCTTCAATTCCCTCGTAGACCTTAAAAACCATTAAAAGCACTACTAGAAGCCAAAGTCAAACTTAAAAGTCAGACCCTTTGACTATAAACCTCAAAAGTCAACCTTAAAAGTCAAATTTAAAAAGTCAAACTCAAAAGTCAAACTTGAAAAGTCAAACTTAAAAGTCAAACCGAAAAGCTAAATTTGAAAATTTAAAAGTTAAACGAGAAAGTCAAAGTTTAAAGTCAAAGGTCAAACTTTAAAGTCTAAGTCAAAATTTTAAGGAAAAAGTCAATTTAGAAATTTAAAAAATAAAAGCTAAAATTTTGGGTTGAAAAAGTAATTTAAAAATAAAAAAAAAAATTGAATTTTGGGCTGAAAGTGTGAAAAATGCGAAATAAGGTTCGAAAGTGAGTCTTTATGAATTAAATCCGGGAGTAATGGAACACCAAGGATACTAGAGGAGTTGGTAAGGCGTGTGGCTGAGTTGGGAGGAGACCTGGGTTCGATCGCCGACACTCCCAAAATCGATTCCTATTTTTTTCTGAAGCGCGTGCGAGGTTGCTGAGTGCGAAGACTGCTGCGAAGCTTGCTAAATAAGATGCGAGACCGAGGACGAGGCTGCTAGTCGCACATGGAGCCGCACACTCCTAGCCGCACACCGTGACCGCACATCAGGGCCGCACACCGAGTCGTACACTTCGAGCCGCACACCGAGGACCGCACACTCCGCGGGCGTACACCTTCAGCTAGCCGCACACCTTCAACTGGCCGCACACCTTCAATCAGATCGCGAAAAAAACGACGTTTTTCACCATTTTTGCTCCAAAACTCGATCAAAACCTCGTTTTTATGAAAAATGCAAAGAACAAACCCCCCTTATTTTTCAGAGATCTATCAAAAAACGCAAAAATCTTTTCAAAATAAGGTCAAATAAGCTCCAGATCTGACAAAATTGATTGATACAATCGAAGCTCTAATACCACTTGTAAGTCCCCAATCTCCTTGTGTATCAATTAGATCCAATTGATGGTGCGGAATCCCAATCAATTGGATGATGCCAGATCAAAATAGAGAAGAAGGAGAAGAAGAATAACTTGAATCTATGATGTATTCAAAGATATGAGTGATACTCCATACACATTAGATTCTCTCACACACACTCTTCTTCTCTCTTGTTTCTCTCTCTACAATATGCTCTTCTCCAATAACTCTCCTCTAGGCCACACCCCCTGCTCACCCCTTACTTCTATATATATATGGGTTACAAACTCAAGGCCCAAACCCAATGCTAGACCGAAAACACATGGGTTTTCGGTCCAAGCTACAAATAATCTAATACTATTTTCGGCCCAAATAATAAATAAAGTAAATGCTTAGAAAAGCAAAGTATAAACCATATTTATAGACCAAACTTTATATATAGTGCATGCATGCACCGTATTAGGGTATCAATTGTATTTTGCCCTACTTGCCTTTACAATAGAAGTTCTTCATCGAGCACTTCTAAGGCAATTATAATTAATCATTCGACACCAGTTTGATCATTACATTCATTGTTTGATTTACTTTTCTGTTAAGAATCTTTCGATCAACTCTTATTTAATCTAACAGAGGGGGAGAATTGTCTTCCCTCTCTTGAATCAAATGTTGAAGGATTCCAAGATGCAGCAGATCAATTCGCCAAATTTGATCATATTTTGAACAATAAAGGCGGCGATGCCTACTTTTTTGACTTTCAGAATGAACACGACGTAGATGTCTCCGGTTCAGAAGTTCAGGGGGAGCATTGTCATCAGATTCAAATTGTTCAGGGGGAGCAACATAACCCCATTGCTGATATCGGATCACCCGCTGCACAAGAGCTTCCAAGATTACATATTTGGACAAATGATCATCCTCCAAACTAAGTTATAGGAAATCTCAACGTCGGTGTTCAAACTCACTATGCTACTAACTTCTAAAATGAATGTCATTTGTCAACATTTATCTCAATGGTTGAACCACAATCCATCAAGGAAGCATTAAAACATGCTGACTGGATTATAACCATGCAAGAATAATTAGCAGAATTCGACAGAAATGAAGTATGGACTCTCGTCGCTCCTCCTCAGGATCACCCTATTGTTGGTACGAGATGATTTTTCTGAAACAAGCTAGACGACACTGGAGTTATCATTCGAAACAAAGCAAGATTGGTGGCCAAAGGATTCACTCAGATTGAAGGACTTGATTATGACAAGACCTTTAAGCCTGTTGCCTGCCTTGAAGCCATCAGAATCTTTCTTGCTCATGCAGCTCATAAAGGCTTTAAAGTTTACCAAATTGACGTTAAAAGTGCTTTTCTTAATGATGAACTAGATACTGAGGTGTATCTCCAACAACCCCCAGTTTTTTTAATCCTTCTTATCCGAACTATTGCTACAAACTCCGAAAAGCTGTTTATGACCTCAAGGAAGCTCCACGCGCTAAGTACGCGACTCTCACCAACTTTCTCAAGCGTTCCAGTTCTCAAAGAGTAATTCTCGATCCTACCCTATTCCAAAGATCAAATGGAAAACATCTCATGCAAGACCAAATCTACGTTGATGATATCATTTTTGGATCAATGGATTCATCAATGGTTGCTGATTTTGCCATGTTAATGGTTAGTCGATTCCAAATGAGCATGAATCCTGAATAAAGTTTCTTCCTCAATCTCCAAGTAAAGCAAACCAACAGAGGAATATTTATTCACCAAAACAATTACATTTCCAAGCTTCTCAAGAAATATTCAACGGACACATGTGCCTCTACAAAGGTTCCTATGGATTTCGGACACAAGATCTTCTCGGACCCATCAGGTGTCGCTTTTGATGAAAAGAAGTATATGGGAATGATTGGATCGCTACTCCATCTAACAACAAGTCGTCCGGACATCATGTTCTCTACATGCCCGTGTGCCAGATTTCAGGTCAATCCAAAGATGTCTCATCTTTTGGCGGTAAAGCAAATATTCCAATACCTCAAAGGTACAAAGAGTCTTAGAATCTGGTATCCAACAAATGAGAGTTTCCTCCTTTAAGCTTACTTTGATTCAGACTATTGTGGTCTTCATCTGGACAGAAAAAGCACCTCTGGTGGTTGTCAATATTTGGGGGGAAGATTGGTTAGCTGGTCATCTATGAAACATAATTGCATTGCTCTTTCATCAGCTGAAGCGGAATACATTGTTGCTGCTAGTTGCACTTCTCAAGTTCTTTGGATGAAATCACAGCTTCTTGACTATGGTTATTGATTTAACTAGATTCCAATCTATTATGATTCTCAAAGTGGCATTGCGATTTCTCACAATGCAATTCAGCACTCCATGACGAAGCACATTGATATTCAGTACCATTTTATTAAAGATCATGTTTTAAAAGGAAACATTGAACTTATTTTTGTTCCACCTAACGATGAAATTGCTGATGTCTTTGATGGGTTTTGAGTATACCAACAATCCTATGTGTGCATGCAACCCTAAAAATTGATGTACGTTTTCTCTAATTGAATATACCATGCGAACAACAATGTTTAAACCATAGGATACTAGCATATAATTGAAAATTACATTATAAACGGTTACAAAACATACCTTGATTGTTATCAAGCAATAACAATCTAATTCCTTGATGTTGTTGAAGCTCTGAGAACAAGTGTGACAATGGTCACAACTCTAATGGCTCACACGCAACACTAGCAATTGATGCAGATTAAGGAGGAGAGAGGATGCAAAATTTCAGCTAGGGTTCTCTAAGAACAAGTGGCCGAAATCCTTAGGGTAAACCCTTTTATATACTATAGTCAGGAAACCCTAGATAAGCCCATGTACAAGATAATCTTAAGCCATGTAATTGTCCACTTTCCTGGTTTTCCAATAAGGACCATTCTAGAAACCCTAGACCATTTCAAAACCATCTATGCCTATAGAGGGTTCTATAACGCCTCTTACTCAACTATTGAACAGTTACAATTTAGTTCCTGCACTTTTAATTAGTTCATTTAATCCCAAAATTAATTCTAATTAATTTTTGATTAGATATTACTATTTCTAATTAACATATTATTCTCATAATATATTAATAAATTACTTTATACAATTTATTAATCAAATTAATAAATCAACCTCTTTCTCAAAGATCATTCTTCCCGGTTGCAAGTCTTGAGGGCAACCTAAAAGGACTGTGCTACAAACAATTCAAGTACATACCAATTATAGTTATGGGTTTAGACACCTAATCAAACAGTCTCCCACTTGGATAAGTCTAATAACTATAGTTGCTAGTATATCCTTCAAAATTTTCAAGCAAATTGTAGCTCTCAAAGCCGTTGTCGAAGTCTGACCTAGTTAGTTACATGACCTAAGATAAGTGATCCATATAATCCTCCGTTCTGGAAGATATCATGTGGGCAAATGACATGGAACGAAATCATTCTCATTGTACAATATTTTGTTTCCCAATTTCTAATTTTTAATGACAAAAAACTACTAATCGAACACATCAATCTAGTCCTGGTCGGGCCCGGATTTATAACTCAACACCAAATCATCGAGGGGCCCAAGATATTTCTTTTTCCCCCTAAAGGCAAAAAGGAACAGATAAACTTTGACATATATGCTTGTACTTTATACTCATCAGATCATGCACAACAATACTTTTTATAACATCAAGTTACTGATGCGTTTACGCATTATCAATGCACAACCAACTCGTAAACAACAACTCATATATCTCTGTTTAAGGATTATAAGATATCATCGTCTCATAATTACTCGTGATAAGATTCCATGAAGTAATTCTTTGAGCGTGGGTTAATCCAATACTTAAATCTCTATTTCAAAGAACTTATGAATGTTGCAGCAAACTATTACTATGTCTAAACCCCTTAGACAATCTACAATCCACTTCATGACAACCTTGATTCACTACTTACTTCCAAAAGTATGATCGACTGTGGATATTTTGAATAATCTAATTATTCTGGAAGTAAAACATGCCAAATAAAACATAATCAGCAATTGACAAAAGATAGTAAACAATACTCATAAATAATTCTCCATTATTTAATCATCAAATGTCAATTACATTTATTTTGTTACAAGTTTCCAAATATTTACCTAAATACTAAAACTAATATCATCCTTCAGACCAATGCTCCTTACATGCTGAATGTGCTTAATCCTGCTCAGACCCTTTGTGAGGGGATCTGCTGGATTCTCCTCGGACGTTACTCTCTTCACGGTGAGGTGACCTTCGTCCACTCTATGTCTAATGAAATGGTATTTTCTGTCGATATGCCTTGATCTGCCATGATCTCTTGGTTCCTTGGTTAAGGCAACCGCTCCTTCATTATCACAGAAAAATCTCCATTGGTTCCTTTATGGTTAGCACAACTCCAAGGTCTCCGATGAAGTTCTTCAACCATATAGCCTCTGTCGATGCTTCGCTTGCTGCAATGTACTTTGATTCACAAGTAGAATCGGCCACTGTTTCCAGTTTAGAACTTTTCCAAGTTATAGCTCCTCCATTTAGGGTAAACACCCAGCCATATTGAGAACAAAAGTTGTCTCTGTCTGTTTGAAAACTGGCGTCACTATACCTAGTTATTCTCAAGTCATCACCGCCACCAAGCATAAGGACCCAATCCTTAGTTCTTCGCAGATACTTGAGAATATTCTTGACTGCTATCCAATGAGATGTACCCGAATTTCCCTGATAACGAGTAACCATGCTCAAAGTGAAAGCCACATCAAGACGAGTACATGTCATAGCATACATGATCGATCCAATGGAGGAAGCATACATAACTCTACTCATTTCTGCTATCTCGGCATCGGTACTCGGAATATGCGTCTTACTGAGTTCGGTATTACTATGTATTGGAAATTCTCCATTCTTTGAATTTTCCATAATAAAACGTTTTAGTACTTTATCCAAGTATGTACATTGACTAAGTCCAATTAGCCTTCTACAGAGCCTCTCCTAGATCCTTTTTAGCGAAACACTTTCCAAGCCAAGACTTAACGTCTTGCAAGGTTGGAACGTTGTTTCTTATAAGAAGTATGTCATCAACATACAATACCAGGAATGTTACTATACTCCCACTAGCTTTGACATACATACAAGATCCATGTTCACTTCTAGAGAAACTAATCTCTTTTACTTTCTCATCAAAGAAAAGATTCCATCTATGAGAATCTTGTTTCAATCCATAAACTGATTTCTCAAGCTTACACACTTTATTGGGGTATTTTCATCCACAAATCCCTCTGGATGACTCATGTAAACATCTTCAGCTAACTTCCCATTAAGGAAAGTGGTTTTGACATCCATCTATCAGATTTCATAGTCATGAAACGCAACTATGGAAATAATTATGCTAATAGACTTTATCTTAGCTACTGATGAGAAGGTCTCATCATAGTCAACCCTTGGGGTTTGAGTAAAGACCTTCACCATCAGTCGAGCTTTGAAAGTGTGTACCTTTCCATCCATGTCGGTCTTCCTCTTGAAGATCCATTTGCACCCAACTGTCTTACGACCTGGTACATTGTCAACCAAATTCCAAAATTGGTTGTTCATACATGGACTTGATCTCGTTGTCCATTGCCTCTTTCCACTTGGCAGACTCAGTGCCCGCCATTGCTTCCTTGTAGTTAGGAGGTTCATCCAAATTTATCAATGTACTATCACTGATAAACATATCACCTTCTATTGTTATATGGAAACCATACAACATAGGTACAATGCTAACCCTACCAGAACACCTAAGAGGTGATGACTCATCAACATGTTCAACTGGAATTTCTTCCTCAGGTTGAGTGCTAGTATTTTCAGAGGTTCCTTCATCGTTTGCCTCTTGAATTTATTCAAGATCAATTGTACTCCCACTGTCCTCTTTGCATATGATCTCTTTCTATCGAAAGAATCCCCTTCGTGCAACGAAGACCACGTTCCCACTAGGTCTGTAGAACAAATATCCAATGGGCTTCTATGGATAGTTGATGAAAATACATCTCTCACTTCTAGGTTCAAGCTTGTCGTGAGTCTCTCGTCTAATGAAAGCTTCACAACCCCAAACCTTGATGTGTCCTAATGAGGGAAATTTCCCCGTCCACATTTTGTGAGGTGTTTTGGCAACCTTCTTTGTTGGGACAAGATTAAGAATGTAGGCAGCACTCTCTAAGGCATACCCCAAGAAAGAGATCGGAAGTGAAGCTCGACTCATCATGGAACGAACCATGTCCAACAAGGTTCGATTACGCCTCTCAGCCACACCATTAAGTTGTTGTGTTCTAGGAGGAGTCAATTATGAAACTTTTCCACATTCCTAGAGGTAGTCGTGAAACTCGATACTAAGATACTCACCGCCTCTATTAGATCTAAGCATCTTTATCTTCCTTCCGAATTGATTCTCGACTTCTTGTTTGAATTCTTTGAACTTCTTAAAGGCTTTTGACTTATGCTTGTTTAAGTAGATATAATAATATCTGCTATTATCATTAGTAAAAGTTACATAGAATCAATTTGCATCCCTTGTTGTGATCTAAAGGGCCCTTACACATCTGTGTGTATGAGATCCAATAATCCTTCACCTCTTTCACAAGAACCAGTTAGAGGTGATTTTGTCATCTTACCTAGCAAACAAGACTTGCATGTATCATCTGAACTTACGTCAAATGATTCCAACACTCCATCCTTTTGGAGTTGTGTAATGTGTTTCTTGTTGACATGTCCAAGATGACAAAGCCACAAGCATGCTTTGTCTAAACCATTAGACGAATCAATTTGTAAAACACTATTTCCTAAATTTTGTACACAGTTTATACACACCATCACATGGTAAAGCTTCAAAATAAAATACACCATTTTTTATAAGCATAAATAGATCCATTCTCATTATCAAAAGAATATCTAAAACCTTGTCTAGATAATGCATCAAATGAAATGATGTTTCGTGTCATTTCTGACGAGTAGAAACAATTATTTAAATCTAAACATAACCCACTACTAAGCAATAAGTTATAAAATCCAATCTTGGTAACATGTGACGATCCCCTATTGCCCATGATCAAGTTCATTCTCCCATGCTCCACGTCCTCAGTTCTTCTTAGCCCCTGAAAATTAAAACATATCTGAAAACCACATCCTGTATCAAGGACCCAAGAATGAAAATATGATGAGTTTTTAGATAGGATAGTGTAAATACATGTCGAGGTTGGCTTCACCTTGCCATCCTTGATATCTTGCAACTATTTCAGGCAGCTTCGTTTCCAATTCCCCTTGTCGTTGCAGTAAAAGCAAGTGGCCTCCTTTGGGTCGGAAACAGGGGGAGCAGCGGAACTGGAATTTCCTTTGGGTCCATTACTAGATGACCCAACTTGGGACTTTCCCTTCCATTTCTTCTTGGGAGGGGCTTTCCTATGTATCCCCTTCCCTTGACCAATGGCAAAAATAGGAGCATCAACAGGTGAGGAGGCAAAACTTTTTCCCTTCATTTCTGCCTTACTTGTTCTCAATAGGTTGTGCATCTGTGACAAAGTAGTTTCATTGTTGTTCAAATGATAGGTCAAAATGAACTAATCATAACAACTTGGCAAGGAGTTCAACATAATGTCAATTGCCAACTCTTCATCAAAATTCACATTTAGTTTGATAAGTCTATCCATATATCATTGCATTCTTGAAACGATGTTACTTACAGATTCACCATCCTTCATCTTGCACGCCATGAGGGACTTTACCACCTCGTACTTTTCTTGATGAGCTCGCCTATGGAACTTTTCCATAAGGTCCTTTTTCTTCCCCTACGGTCAGTAATCCTCATAATGTCTTTGCAATTTTGGGGTCATAGTAGCCACCATGATGCAAGAAACTTTCGTTGCATCCTTGTAATGTTTTTCATAGGCAGCTATCTCTTCAGGAGTGGACTTCATTTCATCGATCTCATCGAGTGGCTTTTCAAGGACGTATTCCTTATCCTTAAAGAGAAGTGCCATCTTGATATTGCACATCCAATCATTGTAGTTGGTGCCATCCAATTGCACCTTTGCGCAAATGTTCAAAAGAGAAAAGTTGATGTTGTTGGAGGAGGAGGAACCAGAAGCACAGGTAGGAGTAGACATCTGAAAGAAAAGAAAATGAAAGGAAAGTTTTAGTTAGATAAGAAAATTCCTCAATATAACACCCAAATGAAATATCAAGGCTAGGATCCAACTAAATAATTTACAACTTATAAAAGGGATTCCGTAATCTAATTGCAAATTATATAAAGATAGATAAATGACGATTTACCAATTTCAACATGAAAAAAGAAATTTTAATGAATTAAGTTTTGAATGAAATTCCTAGATCTTTTGAGAATCATTGAACTTTTCAATGGCCTGTTTAATTTCGATTGTGCTCTTCTATTTGTGACTTGGATACCAAGGATCACAAACAAGATGTGAATAACCATGCAAATTAACTTGGTACTCTCGATGTCATTTATCATCTCATTTTAATGTGCTGGTTACCCACACAGGCTCCATTAATCAACGATAATTTATGAGATACCGATTACCAACATTATTAGTCCATATTAGTGTGCGAGTTAACCACACACGTTCCACTAACAACCAATAAGGTGCAGTGTGTAATTTCATGGGTTGGCATAAAATTTCACATTTTTCCTAAAGTAACTAAGATTGGGAAAAAATGTATTTATTTACTTTATAGTTTGTTATACTTATTAATGAGGATTAAGTGTTCTATCAAACCTGTTCGGCGAACGACCCTCCACCAATCAAGGAAGCGGTGGGTGAGAGTGGACACTCATTCAATCACCATTTTATAGGTAATTTCCTTATACCCCCTTATAGATCGACTTCGTGAATGAGGCGTACTAGTGGTTCGACTGACTTGTCTTATATATTTAGTAATATTAGAGTTTTAATTTTACATATAATATAAGGGTCTATTTTTAAAACTTTATATAAAATACTAGGTTATATTTTAAAATTTCAAAACTAATGTTCAATTAATTAAATTAAAAAATATAACCAATAATGAATTCAAGATATAGATATCAAATTAAATTTTAAAATATTCAGTTTTATCCAATTAAAACAATATTTAGGTAATTATCATTATCAATCCATGAGATATTTGAAAAATCGAATTTTTAGGATCTGACAGCACAACACGCCGCGGTGAGAAATCACCATGCCGCGTCGGGTCGGAAAACGTAGATCAACACGCCGTGTAGGAGCAGCTCCACGACGTGTAGCAAGAACATAATGACGATTCTGTTAAAACCTCCTAGTCCAAGTTCACATTAGTATCAATTCAATAGAAAACTAAACCTACGCTCTGATACCAATCATGGGCTTTGAGCATACCAACAATCCTATGTGTGCATGAAACCCTAAAA
Source organism: Lactuca virosa (assembly GCF_052849685.1). Classification (NCBI taxonomy): domain Eukaryota; kingdom Viridiplantae; phylum Streptophyta; class Magnoliopsida; order Asterales; family Asteraceae; genus Lactuca; species Lactuca virosa. The sequence goes on from NC_136434.1 coordinate 269,173,283, forward strand.
ATTGATCTACCTTTTCTCTAATTGAACATACCATGTGAACAATAATGTGTAAACCCTAGTATACTAGCATATAATTGAAAATTACATTATAAAGGGTTACAAAACAACCTTGATTGTTGTTAAGCAATAACAATCTAATTCCTTGATGTTGTTTAAGCTTTGAGAACTAGTGTCACAATTGGCACACCTGTAATCGCTCACACCCAACACTTGAAATTGAATTAGATTAAGGAGAAGGAGAGAGGATGAAAATTTTTGGCTAGGTTTCTTTAAGAACAAGTGGCCAAAATCTTTAGGGTAAACCCCTTTATATACTACAGTCAGGAAACCCTAGATAAGCCTAAATCCAAGATAATCTTAAACCGGGTAATTATCCACTTTCCTGATTACCCAATAAGGACCATTCTAGAAACCCTATACCATGTGAAAACCATCCATGCCTATGGAGGGTTCTAGAATGCCTTTTGCTCAACTATTGAACAATTGTAATTTAATCCCTGCACTTTTAGTTAATTTATTCAATCCCAATTGTAATTAATTTTTGCTTAAATATTTATTAAATATTACAATTTCTAATTAACATATTATTCTCATAATATATTAATAAATTATTCAATATAATTTATTAATCAAATTAATAAATCAACCTCTTTCTCCAAAATCATTCTTCCCGGTTGCTAGTCTTGAGGGCAACCCAAAAGGACTGTGCTACAATCAATTTAAGTACATACCAATTATCGTTATGGGCTTAGACACCTAATCCAATAGTCTTTACTAAGCCATTAGATGAAACAAATTTAATGGGTTTCTAAACAAAATGGGTATGATGTTGCCTGATCCTCAATTCTTCTGAAAGGCTTGTACTCTCTGATGGAAACATCAGAACGTGAAGTAATTCCAAAGTCAAAATCTTTTTCATCTCGTAATCATTCCTCTCGGAGTAAATAGTATCATTTTACGTATCTTTTTGTCTAACCTCTCCTTCAAGTTTTAAGTTGTACAACTCACCTCATTTTTGAAGTTCATATGACCGATATGGTTACATTGGTATTTTTCTTTGATCTCGCCTCGGAATCTATCTCAAGTGTGTTATGAAGTTCACCACGGAATTCAATTCCGAAATGGTAATGTGCATTCACCTCTTACCTCTATCCGAGCTTTGACTCTTCACGTCTCGGAATCTCGAAATATGTTTAAAAAAAATTGTGCTATAAGATCTTCCTACATTTTACCTCTGATATTCAGTCTGATTATGTGCAATCTCGAAGTCTATATCATGTACACGTTTTCTTATTTTCTCCTCAAAGCATCCTATGGCAATCTATCACGGAACTTCCTTGTTCGGAGATCTCCCATTTCAAGAGAAGTTCAAAAGGTTTTTCATTAATTTTTTTTGAAACGTTTTCTTAAATGACTTAAATGTTATTTTATAATGATTATCCTTTAATCCTAAATAATCGCGCTTATTGCACACGTCTCGATAAAGTGCACATCTTTTCAATTGAAACGACGATTTTCCATTTCGCACGTTTTTCCATCGCATCTTTCGTCCTTGCAGGTCTAACGCATGCCAATTTTGGGAAAACATTTAATGCGACCCATTTGCAAAATCGGGTATAATCATTACACTTTTTCAGAACCCGACCCGGTTCTCCAAAATATATAAGGTTTTCAAAACCCATATGCTCCTATGTTACGCTTTTATCATTTCCTTCTCCATACTCTCTTTGTAAAATTGTTCTTCGAGCTCTCCACCTGAAACAATGGCCTCATCCCAAAATGCCCCTGAAATTTCACAAGCTATCCCAAAGAAGAAATCCTCCAAAGGCTCTGCTCCATCTTCTTTAACTGATTTCATATCTCGTCATCCCATTGCCATTCCACTCATAAAAACCCCAAATCCCCTAATATCTCTTTGAATCCTTCATATTGCTTTTGAAAGGATTAAGATCCAAGATTGAGTACTAGAAACTAAAATCACAGGTGATCGCATTGTTCCTGTGTCCAAACAAAAATTTCTCAAGCCGATTGGAAAAACGGAAAACCCCAAGGGTTTTACCGTGCAAGAACCAACGACTGAAGAGTTTCAGACGTTCCTCAACGAATTCAGGTATACAGAAGAGTTTAAGGCAAAGAAATTCAAGAAATCTGCTGTTCATGGCCTTTGCACGATACTCATGCACCTCATTCTTCGAGGTCTTTTTGAAAATCATGGATGCACTAATACAATGAGAAAAGATTGGCTCTATGTGGCTTACAACATTTACTTAGGGAGAAACAACACCGTATATTTGTCCGAGGTCTTGTGGCAAGATTTTCAGAAATTTGCAGTAAAGAGGAAGCCTCAAGAAATTTCTAGTCTAAGGTTATGGGCTCTTACACTTCAGCAACTCTACCGAGATAGATAAGAGCCAATTGCGATCAACACAGAACCGAAAGAGGTATTTCTCTGCTTTAAGGCTCTTCGGACTGATAGACTTCCGAACCAATCATCTTTCAGACCCACACGTAGACTGCCTAACCATATGTTGGCCACTTTACCATCCGAGTCCCCTTTCTTGAAATATCATTTGGAGACTTCGACTGTGTATAACCCAACATAGTCTACCCCAATCTCTATCGAACAACCTTCGAAAGTGGTCAAACCAGTCTTGACTGGTGGCAAGAAAAAGAAGGCAGCCAAACGAAAAATATCTCCCACTAAACCAAAAACCAAAAGAGAGCCAAAGTTGATGCTTCCTTTCAAAATAAATCACTTAATGACATTCCGACTAACTCTAGTCATCCGGTTACCCCCAGGCCACTCTTCCGAAGTACCCTTCGGAGCTTCAACATCACATACACACACATGGGGAGTCACCACATGATCCACCCTCACCTTCCCAGAAAGGTGATGCCGATGTCTAAAAGAGTTCCTTGCACCCCGTAGAACACACTCACGAGTCCGCTCAGATATCGCTCCTTCCTCTACACTAGCACGATCCAAGTCCATTTCCCTGGATCCTAAGCTTTTTGAAGCTGGGGTAGTCCCTCCAAGTTCAAAAGCGTCAACTGGTTTGATAACTGGCTATGGTAAAGGACGACCAGGTTCTAACGATGCAGATTGGATTGATTATGTCAACAGGGATCACACAAGGCATCCAGAGCTCACTCCTTCTCAAGTTGAATCGACTCTCATCTCTATGAGAAATCAAGCCAATCAGAGCAACCTGCCATTTATTCCGCCCACCAATGAGATCACCGATCAATAGTTTGCATCAGGAGAAACTCCTCACACCACAATCATCTCGGGCAATCCTATGAAGTCTCCTCATCATAATTCCTTCCATCCTGAACCAGACGAAGAACATTCCATAGAGTTCATGTTTGATGATGATAGCACTACCAGTGCCGCTCCTATGCTCTTCTCTTCATTTCACTGACGTCATCTTCATCGGAGTCCGTTGATGAAGAAATTCAAATAGATGACCAAGTCTAGAACACACTTGGAGGTGAAACAGAAACAAAGCCTCCTAAAGAAAATCAAGCAGATAACAATCCTGCGCCTTACGAACCTCCAGTCAGCAAAGTTGGTGATAAAGACAAGTTTGAGAGTTCCACCTCGGACACTGGATCATCAGCCGAAAACCTTGCTGATCCATTCGCCTTGTTGGAACTCCGAGACAACATTGCTGCAACCTTCTCCAAGGTGGAGTCACTAGACCAATTTGTGACAAAGCTAGATTCCAAGATTGACGCCAAGGTCTCCAGCCTCAATACCAAGCTTGACGCTATTCTTCAGTCCCTGTCTGAAGTGAAGCAATCTGGACCCTTGAATGCAGAAAGTGCAGAATAACTCGATGAACTTATATCCCTGCACTTGAAGCATACTTTGGAAGAGGTTGAGCAAAAGTACAACTCCAGCCTGGATCACCATATCGAAATCACCTCTACAATGCTCAAAATCCATGAAGACATAATCAGTGCCACAAATGAGCTAATCAAGCAAACCCATGTCCGACATGAGAATCAGATTCAGAGGTTGGAAATGGAAATCAAAAAGAAGGATGAACACAATCTCATAATTTAGCAGGTCCTCATTGAACTACTCCGAGCTTGTTGGAATATAGTCGATGTTCCGAACAACAAGTTCGATGAGATGCTCTCTATCCTTGCCTCACTGTTTGATCACTTGAAAGCTCAAGCTCCCACAGCCGAAGCCTATGATGCCCTTTCGAAGAAAATTAACACGAGCTTCCAAAAGGTATTCGAAAGGCTCTCCGAAGTTAAAGAAATAGCCAGACTTGCCTCGGAAGCCAGGCCACCCGATGCAAGAGGGGGAAAAGGACCAAGCAGAAGGGATCGTACCATTTCATGAAAACCTATTTCAGAGTTCAGACTTCGAGATGAATCTGATGACGATGATATTCAGGTTTTATCCATGGGCACCCCATCCAAATAAGAGGATGGAAAAGATGACGAAGAAGAAGTTAAGTACATCACCAATGTCGTGGTTGGAATTCAAGCTCGAAGAAATTTTTTGGCTAAAGTTCTTTCAGAGGAAAAGAAAAGGATATGGTCCGCTATCACCTGGCCATCATCCTTGGCAGAAGTTCTTCAACGTAGCCCCAAAATGGCCAAAGACAAGACTAAGCTCACAATCGACACATTCCGAGATAACAAGTCTATGCTGCCTCTTATCCCCTCTCCAAGAATAGTTCCCGTTGATGAAGGTTCTCCTCTTCGGAAACCTGATGGCTTCCCTGAAGAGCCTCTAATTCCTCCACCACTAGAGTTCACAATCACCAAAAACATTCAAGAAGTCATTTCTGACTTGAACAAGCAACATCAATATAAAGGGAAAAAGCCTGTCTCAGAACCTCACCACCCTGAACGGACATCCAAGAATTTTGAAGGTTGTTCACAAACCCAAATCGATCAAGCCATTGAAGAGAGCATTCAGATCCAAGCTCTAAACGATAATCCTAATCCATTGTGCAATTCATGTATTATGATATACCCATGCAAGATGCAGACTAAATCAGTATACCAATTTCTCCCTTCGGAAGGTATTACTATTGGATTAATGTCTAAGTCCATAACTATAATTGGTAAGACTTGACCCGACCCGACATGGTCCATTTGGGTTGCATGGCATCATGCATTTGGATAGACTATAATGAGAGAAATAACAGTTAAGGTTGGTTAATATATTATAAGTTCTAATATATTAATAAGGTTATTTAATTAGTATTGATCAAGAATTAATTTGGAATTAATTAAGTGATCAAAAGGAGACTAATTAAATATATGGGTTGATTGTGTAAATCATTCATTCTTATATATGTGGGCTTGTGATCCAAGATTCCTTATGTTGGACTAAGTCCATGGGGTGACCCATGGATACTCCATGGAGGTTAAAATCCATGGAGCATAAGGAATGGGTAAAGTTATGAGTTACATGGTGTAACCCTAATAGCCACCATATAAAAGAATCTCATGGCTCAAGAAATCATGCACTAATGTGTGAATATGAGGGCTAGACGATTTCAAGGAGTGTTCCATTTCTCTCAAGTCATTCCATGTGCATTTGGTGTTGTGTGAACCATTTGAGGTGTCACACTTGGGGCACTAGGCACTCAAGCTTCATGGAGACAAGCTACATCAAACAAAGGTATGTATTCTATCCATTTGATTACCCTAGTATCAAGTATTGTATGCTAGATAGGGTAATACCTTGGAAAGTTCATAATTGCATGTATAATAGAGAAAACATAGATCCAAGGTATTTAGGGTTGCATGTACACTTAGGAGTGTTAGAATGCGCAAAACCCATCAATGGTATCAGAACCAAGGCTTGTTTTCTTGTTATACTTGCAAAATTAGCTGAAAAATCGAATTGTATTAGTTTAAAAGTTATGATAATTACTTGAAAAAAAATTTGATGTGAATTATCTTTGTTCATATGAGTTTATTAGATTAATAGAAAAGTTAATTGATTATGTGTTTTCAATCCATTTTAATCTAAGAGTTGATTCTAAAATGTGTTTTTGTAACTTGTCCTCAAGTTATATGAAAAGTCACATTTAAGTTTCATAAAACTCATAAAAAGTTGGCAATGGTTACAAAAATGAAGAGTCTTGTCCTCATTAAATGGTTTTATGACTCCATAACTTGTCCTCAAGTTATGGAGGTTCAAGAGTCACTTCATTAAATGATAAAATGTGTAACCTTAATTAGTTCCATAAGTTACAAAAATAAAGAAAAGTTACATTCTTTTATTAGTTTAAAGTCTTCCATAACTTGTCCTCAAGTTATGGAACTTGAAGAGTTTTTTTTTAATTAAAACTACTTTAAGCACATAAGTTATGGAATTAATTAGTTTTGAATATTTTCAAAACTTGCCCTCAAGTTTTGGAATTTGTAAAGTTTTCCCCATGAATACTTTAATTCCAAGTTAGCCCTTAGAATTTTAAAAGTTAAAATTCAACCCTTATACTTTATAGTATTATAAGTTAATAATAAATATATGTATAAGAGCAAGTCAGCCTTACCGTTAGTAGGCCTCATTCACGAAGCCGGTCTATAAGGGGGGTATAAGGTTACTGCCTATAAAATGGCAGTTTAATGGGTGTCCACTCTCACCCACCACTTCCTTGACTGGTGGAGGGTCGTTAGCCGAACGGGTAGGACAAGGACTATAATTCTCCCTTCATTAAAAGTATTAATGATAAATACTAAGTAACTAAACACTTATAAATTCCCAATCTTAGTTACTTAGGAAAATGTGAATAAGGTGCTAATCCTTGAAATTACACTTTGCACTTTGTTTAAACCGTTAGTGGAGCGTGTGTGGTTAACCGGCACACTAACCTGGATTTAACAAAGTAGGCAAAGGGTAACTTAATATTTATCATAGTATCGGTGGAGCTCGTGTGGTTAACCGGCACATCGATTGAGGGGTAAATATTAAGGGTACCAAGTATATTTGCATGGTTACTTCACACCTTGTTTTGTGATCCTCGGCATCCCAGTCACAAAACCTGAAGGGCACACTCGAGATTGAAACATGCCATTGAAAAGTTCAATGAATTTCAAAAGATCTAGGAGTTTGAAATCCAATTAAAAACCTAATTAGATTATTTCGTTTTTCATGGTGGAAATTGGTAAATCGTCATTTACCTACCTTCAACTATTTTATAACTCGGATTACGGCATCCCTCATCCAGTTATAAATAGGTTGTTGGATCCTAGCCTTAATATTTCATATTGGGTGTTATATTAAGGACTTTAGATCAACTATCTTGAATATCTCCCAAAAGATGTCTAGTTCAGACATCTATGATCTTCCCAAATCTCTTGGAACTTTACTTCCTCCACCTCCTCCAATTATTCTCCCTAACCCACAAGTTCAAGGTCACTCAAACCCTAATGGCAAGCAAGGTCTATGTGTGATCACATCTTAGAGATGAAGTCACATATTGACAAGCCGGGAGAGTTGGGTGTCAAAGTCTTGAGAAAGTTGGATGTTCAATCACTTTCTAAGTCACATAGTGAGTTCCTTTGGGACTACTATGAAACAGACTATGACAAGAACCTTAATGATCATATCTATTTGCTTGGTGCTGCTGAATCAGCAATGATTTGGAATGATAGTAAAGCAAATTTGATTAGAAGATCAACTTCCCGAAAACTTTATGGACAGTGACAATGGTGACACTGGAAATCCAGAAAAAGCATTCTCTTCCCAATGGAAAGGGATTGGCCATAGTCAACCCGGTTGACCAAATGGTAAAGAGAAAGGCTAAGTCTGAGATAGTCCCATTACCAAAGGGTCCATATGTTTATTTTGCCAAAGGAAGGGGCGTTGATTGCAAAGCTGCCAAATTTACTTAAGGATGTTAAAGTCAATAAGTTTGACTCTACATCAGGTAGAGCCCATTATCTAAATCTGTTAAGTTATATTCTGAGATCCTCATTACATGATGTGACTGGGTCACATGTTGATGTTTTAAGAATCAAATAATAGAGATAAATCTTAAAGGAAGTATATGCTGATTCTGATCGCGAAGGTGGATTTCGATCGCATCAGAATTTTGAGCAGTTGCTTAGAAGTTATGATATATTGCTAAGGAATAGATAACAACAATTTTCGATATGGATTGTAAGGGTAAGTTTTTCCGCAAAGTTTTAAAATAAAAGAGAATTGTTTAATTTTATTTATTTGAAGTATCCTTACAATGACATTTGTGGAAAATTGTTGCTTATATGATTCCACTGACAGCAATATTGGAAAATGGATTTGATTCTTTCATTTGTGGTAGTGTCTAAATTTACCAAATCAGGAAAGTTCCTCATCACCCAAGTTTCAATTGGACCGAAACTTGGAATCATGCAAGTTGAATAGTATGATGAATGAGAACTTTCAAGCATTGGAAAATCAAGACTAATTACTTGTTCACATGGATGTGTGAGTCAAGTGAAGGACTAAAGGGATCGAGTACACATTCTTATGCACTGGTCATGTCCACCACAAAGCTCGTTAAGACTATTTGATTTACTAAAGTTTAGTAAATATAGTTATACTTACAAGTTTAAGTATATAATTCTGAAACATTGGAAAAGTCTCAATGTATGGCAGAACGAATGGGAAGAATCATATTAGGCAAAAAGATAAAAGTTTCTCAAATCTGAAAAGATGGGAGAGTACTTTAGTATCATGTTTGTGATCATCTTAATGATTTAGAAATCATATCACAATTAGTCCTCTAAAGGTCATCTTAGTTCATTCTTATGACTAAGAAGAGGAGTCATGAATTGTTGAAATGGTTAGATCAGGAAGATGAGTCATACTTCGTTCCAAAACAATTCTTAGAGTCATACTCCAAGATTGTAACTTGAGTGACATATCTTAAAGAAAGGTTTACAACACTTGTCAAATGTAAGAGTAAAAGTGTCCTACTCTTGTCCTTTTGAAATTGGTAAGTTATGATGTTTTGGATAAAACAAAGACCAACTAAGGCCAATTGTGTGAAGTGTTTGTCTTGATAAAGAATCTGCACTATCTCTTGAATATTTGGCAAGATAGTCTTATATGTCAAGAGGACAGTGGGAGTCTTAAAGATCCTAAAAAGAATTTCAAGAACTAATCATGAATAAAACTTGAGGTTCTTCACTAGCACACGACTTGAGGTTTATAACCTATCATGTTGACATATTCTGTGCCCATTCCATTTAAAGTTGGCTTTGCATAGGAGTTCTGAAAGTTCTCAATTGGTTGCATAACAACTTGGAAGCAATGGCAGGCCCTGTACTGCCAGGTCGCAAGAAGTTAAGATTGCATAAGTTCAGTCCATATGAGTTTGGATTTGTCATTATCCTTGTCTTGTGACTATGGTTTTGACGATTCACATGGATAAGAACACATACACCATAAAATCTAAGGGTCATAAGGTTTCTCTCCGATTCATGAAAATGATAGTGAGGAAACACTTCCACCAAGTAGATTTGAAGCAGATGGCAAAAGGTCTAGACAATTGAGACTATGATTACGACATCCCTTTTCATAGTTCTGAAATTGTTTAGACACACATGCATGTTATCTAAGGAAAGGTGTATGATTTTGATAAAGTTTTATCAAAGCATCTCGTATCAGAAATCTGAACTTTGGTAAGGAAGTCAATAAAGTATTGATTTCTAGAAGTCCAGCTGATTTCTGAGTACATGTCAAAGCTAGTGGGAGCATAAGTGTTATGCTAATAATCATCATGTTAGTGGGAGCATGATAATTATTGTTAGTGTTGCAAGTTAGCAATGTTAATTATAGAAAACAAAAGTTTCAATTCGTGAGGCTGCAGGGATTGAAAAACTTGTTTTGCTATAATTAAGGGAGAGGATATACTTCATTTCAGTTCTAAAGGCTTAGATTGAGACCTTAATCATCTTTAGTCAAGAATATATATATATATATATATATATATATATATATATATATGAATTTCATGTTGGATTCGTTCAACTTAAGGAAATTCTATATATTGCGTTCTCAAAATTCGATTATGATTACGGCATCCCTCTTCATAGTCAAATTTTGAAAACATGGCAAATAAAAATATTGTAGCAAAAGACTGGTCTAGAATCATGTCTTTATGTGAGACATCATGAATCGTGTACCATTTTCTTTGGGTACAGGATCGATTGCATGTGCTATAATATTTGTCATTTCTAAATTTTTCCAAATGCCTAGAGGCATTAAGAAGGGAAAAGGTCTAGAATTGGATATGACTAAAATGATTAAGCAATTGTCGAGGACAATCTGAGGTTTACCAAAGATTGGTTGCTCAGGGACAGTTGGAAGTATAGTGCTAATTTTGGAAGGACCATATTGACATATTCTGAAAAGAGGCATCTCTTATTCAGAAGTGATAGTCAAAATGAGAATATGGAGTTGTCTCCATAGGTGGAAGTTATCTGTGTAAGATTAGAAAACTTAATGCCATAAGCATGTCCAAAGCAATGTACTTTGAATATGAGACTTAGTTTCCATGGAGTTGATCTCCATTGGAATACCTTATAATGACTGTTGACAAGTCTTTGTGACTTTGTACATATTCATTACAGGAGGGTCAGTGCATATAAGTTTAAAATCTAAACAGATTTTGATAAATGATAGGAATTTGAAATTCTCACATTTTTCGATAAGGATTTGGGAGTGTGAAATTAGAATCATTGAAATTATGTTCAATTGGTTTATTTCACAAAGTAAGGATCATAGACAAACATAGAGTGCATACTTGGTGTATGGCAAAGCTATTGTTTAAGAAAAACATAGTGTACATGCTTGGAGCATGGGACAACTAGTGTTTTTAATTCAAGTATAAAGTTGATAAAACCGAAACAATGAATAATGAGTAATCAGTATGGTGATAAATAAAAGTGTTTATTTATATTCATAGGGTTTGATACCATATTTGATTCATTTATTCTTGTGTTTCACTTTGCATGTTTTGACTTCCAGAATAACTAAGTCGCTCTTCCTGAATGATTAAGTTATTCAAACCATCCACAGTCGGTCATATGTTGGAAGTAGATATGAATCAAGACTGTCATGGGTTGGTTTGTAGAGGTCCAAGTTGGTGGACAAAGTGGTGCTACAACACTCATGAGTGCTCATAAGTTCTGAGTATTGGATTCAACCCGCGCTCATTTGAATCACTTCATGGATTTTATCATGAGTGATCATGAGACGATAATATCTTATATTCTTCAAACCTAGAGATATGAGTTGTTACTATAAGGAAACATATCCTTCACATATATTTTATGAATTTAGAAAAATGATAAGAACAATGGTATTCTTCTTGTGTATTAATTGTAAGAAAAATACAATGAAAATTACATTTTAAATCAAGTTTCCGAATCTAGGACGAAAGAGCAATGTAAATAAGGATCACTTGTTTATAGAGATTTCAAAATAAAAACAAGATGTATATGATAAAAGGTGTAATTGAATATATCAGAGCTGACTAAATCAAAAGTATGCCTTACGACTATATACGTATTAATCGCTCAAAACGAAAGGGTAGACTTCTAGTCTTTATGTATACGAACATGATACCACGAGAAGCAAAATAGACAAAAACAAAGTTAGACAATGTATTATGTTACTATTATGGGCGTGCGAGATCTAAAATCAAAAGGAGAGCGAGAAATAAAGTTTGGGGGAAAGAAAAAGGAAGGTAGCAGCGACAATGATTCTTATTGTTAAAATTATAAGAACAATACCTATAGGTAGATTTAAAATCACGTTGAGATATATTTCAAACTTCAATATTTGATGTATATTGATGACTAAATAGAAATGTAGAAGTTCTAAAGTGTTTTCTAAGTTTTGCTAAAAATCCACGAGTTATCTATTAAGTTAAACTCCATTTGTGAAAAAGAAGAAACACTAAAACTTGTAATTAAAAATCTGACAGTTTTGACCTTTTTGACTGGGGTCCAACAATGGTTAAAACGGATAAGGTAAAGACTTAATATATTTAGATGAATAATTGTGCATTGTCAAAAGTACGTCGCTGGAAGTTTAAAAGTGAACACTAAGTTTTGCAATGTTGTAAGTTTTATAAACACGGATTATAAAACTAATTTGAAATAAAATAAACAAATGATGTGTGTTGGAAATTTAGGAATTAGATATATCTTAGAAACATGTGTGAAGTAGAAAGTTGTGAAAATATCATGTTGGGATTCAAGAAAACACATTTAAGTAAGGTACAATGCCTAAATCAGAAAGTGGTCAAAAGAGTCAAAACAAAAGTGGTTTGAAAGATCCGATGAAGCTTTTACACGTAATATGAACTTCAATGCCATATGTCTATGTTTTATAGCATAGAATTTAAACACTTTTATAAAAGAAAACGTTTCTAAGTTTTTCGAAAACGTGCCAAAATGGTAATCAAGGTTTAAAATGGTTTCTATGCCCTTTAAAAGCACATCTATCCATTGAAATGGATTTGAAATGAAATTGAAATAGCAAGGTAAAAACCAATATTGGTTAAGTTGAGTTTTGAAGAAAAGCGTTAAGTTAAAGCAAGTTGTCAAAAGAGTTTTAGCGAGAATATGGCTTAAATTGTTAGGAAATGTCTACTAAGTTGAATGAAGTGGATATAAAATATTTTATCGATGATAATTAAAACCGATGAAGCGAAATAATTTTTCGATGGAAGGTTAAGAAGTAAGGAATAAGTATGTTAGTGTAGCTGATCGTACCTAAATACTAAGGCGAGTCTAAGGCGAGTGCCGGTGTCTTTTCCCCCAAGATAAAAGACAAGAAAAATTGTTTGAAAAACGTTTTATGGTCTCAATACAGTTTACGACCTTTTATAGAGGTCAAAGGGACATCCTATGTTAAGTTTTAAGCTTAAGGTGGAAACAACGTAGAGCTAAATCGTAGCGTAGTAATAAGGTCTCACGTGTGGGTTAAACTTTCGTGTCTCCTCGTGAGTCGAATCCGGAATGCCCACCAACGGTATACAAGTGATTACTTAGTGGCGACTCATCTACCTCCTTACGCGATGCTCCAATTATCATTCGTGTCGATATCGAAACACTTTTTCATTGTTGTAACTCTAGTACGAAGACGATGAAGAGGTATTGAGGAATAATTGGTATAGGTTTCGACTTATGATTATTACTAGTGTTTATCTAGCTACTAACCTTACATCTAAAGTCAATAGCTACTGAGGAATACCCATTCGTAGTACTATGTGCATTGCTCCTAGAGTGGCTAGTGATATAACCTAAGTGGTTAACCTAGCACTTGATAAGGGACATGAATATTTCTAAATAAAGGCATTTTTATAAAAGTGCACTTAGTTTCTAAGTGTATCTAGATGAATGCCTATAATATGTAATGCCCGTACACACACCGAAAAATTTTGTTTTTCAAAAGTTTAAGTTGAAAATTGTTTTGAACATAATTCTACTATAACCGTTTCCAGCCTCACATTAACTTTCCTTAATTAAGCATAGTTGGCCAGGCTATACTTAATTAAAGTCCAATAATGCGTACTTGAATTAGTTATACCAGTAGTATGTTCTATATTTTAAAAACCTTTAGAAATTTTTTTGGCTATAGTTGTGGTTTTCCAAAGGAAAACCGGTATTCTCTATAACCTTCGGCTCTGATACCATTTCCTGTCACACCCTGCTAAAGCGGAAACACAGGGCGTGGCAGTACAAAGGGTTTCATCGCAAAAGTTAAAAGACAACACCAACCATAGTATTAAAAATCATTACAAATTCACAATGGGTTTGAACAACTTTTAAAAAAAATTACAATGTAAATTGAAATACAACACATGCGAATGCTCCTAAAAGTGAAGTGTCCCTAAGTGCCACTTACTCGATGATTCCTGAAAAAGTATGTAAAACGAGCGTCAACTATAAAAATAGTTGGTGAGTACTCACAGATAAACAAAATAATAATGGTTCCATTAATTGAAATCAAAGTTTTGATAAAAGTTTCCAATAATAAAAGTATATTGTTAAAATGAGTAAATAAGTTTGTAAAAACAAAGTTCTTTGTCATCATGAGAGATAAGGTATGTTGGCCAAATAAGATGCAACATTCATATTCTCATTGAAGATAAAGTTCGTTACTCAAACGAGTAAACAAGTTTCATTGCTAAAATGAGCAATCAATTTCGTTGCTACAAGGAGCAAACAATTTCATTGCTAAAACATGTATATAAGTTTTCAGTAATAACAGTTCGTTGTTGTAATGAGAAACAAAGTTCATTGCTATAATTAATAAACAAGTTTATTGCTATAATAAGTAACGAGTTTGTATGTGTATGAGCAAACAATGAGTCTCAACCAAACCTATGACTGAAGCCCTATCAAGATCTATGCTTATCGTTCCATAGATGAATATGGTATCATGCACTCCAGCAATAGGGCGAGTGAGGAGTTGTCAATTCCTAATAGCGCTATCCATAATGACCATTGGCTCAAAGAGTTAATGGTTAGAGATAAGGGAAGGGCCTTAGTACGGTAAGTTCTCATGTTCCGTGTTGCATAGACATACATAGAGAGATATAGCAATAAAATAGCAATCATGTTTGATACAAATCAATTTAAATACAACATTCAAATAATAGTTTTTCGAGACATGCTTTTCCACCCCAAAACATAAAAACTGAAAATAGGGGAGTACGTGAATACTCACAATGCATTGAGATGATGCAAATGGTGCCTTGAACTACGTTCCACGTGTACCATTACCGATTCCTATAATAATGGTATTCGCTAGTGAGTCTCTAATCGAAATCTAACACTAGTATACTTACTACTACAATAGAATTATGCCAATAATGTGTCAAAATTTAATATTGATAAGTTACAAACATTTTTCTATGGAAATTAAGTTTCAAAGAATCAATTGTTATATAACAATTTAAGTGGAAAATTTCCATTATTGAAATGTTAATATTTAACATTTTAGAGGTGTTCCATTGATTAAATATTCAAAACTAAATCAATTTAGTTCTAAACTTTCCCAAACTTTGCATTTAAGTTTTAATTGAAGTCAAAGACCTTAAGATAAATTTTCTTGAATTTTTGATTTGTCTGACTATTTTTCACGATTTTAGTTTCTTGAATAACCATAAAATCATGAAAAATACTAAACAGTTAATAAAAATTACCAAACTTCAGATTTTGGTTCTAAATGTACTAAACGACTTCTAGATAAATTTTGATGGATTATGAATATGTATAACCATTTTTCATATATTTAATTCTCTAAATAGATACAAATTCATGAAAAATAGAAATCAGTTTCCAAAATTACTCAAACTTTTTGTATTACTGTTATTAAATATTATTAAGCTGGGAAAAATGTAAAAATTGATTTCTAAACTGTTTAACCAAATTTTATGATTTTTGAGCATTTATTCTAATAAAAATTGAAATAAATAGGAAACAGTTTCCAAAATTGCCCAAAATTTTTGTAACACTTTTATTATACATGTAGAAGCTGTGAAAAATATAAAAGATATTTTTCAGTTAGTGTTGCTATTTTTCCTTGTTTAATCCTCTTAAATAATCATTAATTAAATAATAATTATTAAACATTTAAAGTAAATTACCAAAAATTTTGGACACTTCATTTACAGAGTAAATAATCTGGGAAAAATACCAAATGTGATTTTTATATTCTGAAATCCGATTTTGTGTATTTAAGTGTATTTAATCTTAGAAAATAGGAGAAAAATAGTATACAGAAGAGAAAAATCATCGAAAATTGTATGTAGCATCCTAATGTACTACAAGGTGTTCTGGTAAATTTTTATGAATTTTGGATAAGCAGAACTACTTTTCCTGGTTTTAGTCCATAATATACACAAAAATCGGGGAAAACTAGGAATACATTATGCAAAATTCTGAAAATATTTTTCTAAGTCTTATAACTCTGGTAGTAACTGCGAAAATTGTTATATATCATTTTAAGATTTTCTAAAGTGCTATTATGATTTATTGGAGTCAAACAAAAAGAAAATTCAAAACCATATTAAACAGTTGCAAAAATCGATGAAACTTAATGAGGGATCATTATTTAGCATAGGGGTCATCCACGAATTTAACTAGGATTTATAGACCCCAGAACGTATTTTATATGATTTATTGACCTATTTTCTTGCATTAATTATAGTAATTCGAGATAAATGAATTATCTTCTGGAAATTTACAGAGCATCTTATTTTGTTGATGGGAATCTGGGAAAAATCGGATTTGGTCAGAAAAGGAGTTTTAGATATTTATTTGGAAATAAATCCTTCATGAACATCTTTGAAAGCTTTTTACAACATACTTTGATGATCTAGCATCTAAGCTTGAAGATCATCACATGCATGTTTGTTTGAAGACCATTCATGAGTTTGAAATGTTCAAAAATCGTTTTTGAAAAAAGAAAACTTAGAGTGCATGTGGTGATTTTACACCAAAACTTGTAGAAAAGTGCATTTTCATGATCTTGACTTAGGTTTAGGTCCTTGGATTTCACCATTTACAACATGCATGTTGTTTTTGGGTGAAATCCTACCACCATCATCATCAAAACTGAAGTGAATGAACATGCACACCTATTTCCTAAGAGAAAGGTGTAGAAGAAGAAGGAAATGCAAGAAAAACCTTGAAAACATGGAGGAAAATGAAAGGAAATCGTGTTCTACCTTAATGAACACCACTAGATGATGAAGATTTTGAGTTTAAGGTGTGTTCTTGGACTTATTCTCTGGAAAATTTCGTGGGTATAGAGAAAGGAAGAGAGAAAATGGAGTGGTGAAGGTAGAGAGAAATGATAGAAAATGAGAGAGAAGGTGGAGTGTGAGAGAGAAAGGAGTGATTATGTGTTTTGGGAAGAGGGGGAGTGTCTTGGGAGAGGGGAGGCCGGTTTTGGGGGATAAGAAAGGGTTTCCCTCTCTTTTATTTTTATAAAAATTCAAATCTTTTATAAAAATATCAAACTCTTTTATAAAATATACACTAAAATCGAGTTTTTATTCATAAAACCTTTATTTTTGATTTATAAATTAAGGGTAATGTTAATGAGTTAAATTTTATTTGCCTTGAATATATTATACTAATTTTAATTATTATAAGATAATATTATAAGTTTCATAATTATTTTTATAGAAATTTTAAGGTTAAAGTTCATAAATATGAGTTTTTTATGGCTTTTAGGGTTTTGGAGTTAAATAAACTTTGAATATCAAAATAAATAGAATATTTGAGACTTTAAATTATCTTATGGTATTATAACTCTTTTATAGTTATAAATAATGTTTGTAATTTTTTTTATCGGTTTATTGGCATTCTATGTAGTGATTCCGAGATTCAAGCGAAATTGAGGAATCAAGTATACTAGTCCTACTCTTCAACTTTGACTTAAGTTTCTATGAGACTTTGACCTAATTTCTACCACTAGGTCAAGTGCATGATGTGTGTATATGTTTCATGAAAAGGTGTTCGAGTCAAAGAATGACCCGAATATGGATAGTCTCTACAGTTAAGTAGTTATAGAATTGACATATCAATGTGAAATCTATGCACACTATCCATTGATTCTAATTGTTTCCAAGTTTCTAGTAGGTTATAACTTAGCTTCTAGTTACTAAGTCTAGTATGTGTAGTGCCTATATGTGCAACTAAGTTTAGTCAAATCTAAAACCGACTCGAATTTTGACGGTTGTCACATATAATTGGTAAGACTTGACCCGACCCGGCATGGTCCATTTGGGTTGCATGGCATCATGAATTTGGATAGACTATAATGAGAGAAATAACATTTAAGGTTGGTTAATATATTATAAGTTCTAATATATTAATAAGGTTATTTAATTAGTATTGATCAAGAATTAATTTGGAATTAATTAAGAGATCAAAAGGAGACTAATTAAATATATGGGTTGATTGTGTAAATCATTCATTCTTATATATGTGGGCTTGTGATCCAAGATTCCTTATGTTGGACCAAGTCCATGGGGTAACCCATGGATACTCCATGGAGGTTAGAATCCATGGAGCATAAGGAATGGGTAAAGTTATAAGTTACATGGTGTAACCCTAATAGCCACCATATATATGAATCCCATGGCTCAAGAAATCGTGCACTAATGTGTGAATATGAGGGCTAGATGATTTCAAGGAGTGTTCCATTTCTCTCAAGTCATTCCATGTGCATTTGGTGTTGTGTGAACCATTTGAGGTGTCACACTTGGGGCACTAGGCACTCATGCTTCATGGAGACAAGCTACATCAAACAAAGGTATGCATTCTATCCATTTGATTACCCAAGTATCAAGTATTGTATGCTAGATAGGGTAATACCTTGGAAAGTTCATAATTGCATTATAATAGAGAAAACATAGATCCAAGGTATTTAGGGTTGCATGTACACTTAGGAGTGTTAGAATGCGCAAAACCCATCAATTACATCAACTTTGCTCCACTCCACCCAGATGATGATCCTCAAACAATCATCAGAACCGAGAGAGAAAGATTAAAGATATTCTACTCTGTCAATGCACAACCTCAAAAGGAAGTGTGGTCTCAGAAGAGAATTACAAAACTTATTGGGTTCGAACGAAAGGTTCAGAGCAAGTTTGACTTAAACTGCATACTGCACAAGTACTACATCTATTAGAACAAATAAAAATAAATCACCATCACGGATGCAGACTTTCCTTCCTTCAATCCGAATGACATTCTGACGATTTCCACTCACTTCCGAACTCGCTAGAATGATCAAGTAAGCATCGTTGTTTACAGTGCTGCAATGAACATCCTCAAAGACTATGTTGTTGAGTTCTGCCGATGTGATCTCGAACTTGCACATCTATTCGGAACAGTAAAGG
This sequence comes from Lactuca virosa, assembly GCF_052849685.1. Classification (NCBI taxonomy): domain Eukaryota; kingdom Viridiplantae; phylum Streptophyta; class Magnoliopsida; order Asterales; family Asteraceae; genus Lactuca; species Lactuca virosa. The sequence goes on from NC_136434.1 coordinate 269,192,182, forward strand.
TTTTGGCTAAGATCGACTACAAACTGCCTGAAGCAGAAATTCTGGCAGAAGGACCTATTGAGGAACTAGTGTTCGGATATGTCTACTTGCAAAACAAGACGAACAAAAAGGATTTCTTTCTAATCCTTGACAAACACCTTGTTCCCTCCAAGATCCTCTAAAAATTCAGCCAATGCGGTGAAGTCTGATGCTCATGAGCATGTGAAGAACAAATTCATCAACCATCTGGTACCTAGAAGTCTGAAATTGGCTCTACAGAGCTTACCTCTTCATCAATGAAGAAGCCAACTAAGCTGACATGATTGTTAAGTTCACTTAAGGGGAGATTGTTGAATCATGAAAAGTGAACCTGTAGCAATCCCAATCAATCAAGTTCTGATGTCAGCTGAGTCTGAGATGAGACGAAGTTCTGAGATAAAGATCAATCTGAGATCAAGGCGATTCCGAGATCCGAAGCCTGTTTACGCTTTTACGCTTTTAATGCAAATATTATCTTCACGTCACTTTTACTTTTCCTTCAAGCCATAGTTCCTTCAATATATTCTTCTTGTTTCTTAAATGTCTTTGCATTGATTATACTCTAAGTTTTCTTCATTTATTACTTGAATACTTTGTTGAATATCTACCTTCAAGTCCTAACTAGTATTACAAGATTCGACTGGAACCTTACATTAAGAGCAGATGTTGATCTTAAAGATTAACTCAAGGATTGAGTTTCAAACCCTGTCCTTTCGCATTGATTCTAGTACCATTCTCGCGCCCTACTGCTAGTTGTTGAAGAGTATGATCACTAGAAAGTCAGATTTGAAAGTTTCTTACTTGGTAAGGAAAAAGGTGAAGAAATATGGAGATCCATGAAAGAAGTTGCACATGTTCTGGTCAGACAAACCGTAAGAGATGCTGCTGCAACTCTCTTGGGCCAAGATGAACATCATTGGGAACCTCTCAATGCTACTGACATAGAGAAACTGCATGAAGATCAAGTTACATTTTCTGAGATGGTGTTCCGTGATCCTCCTTCTCTCTTTGAGCACATTAAGTTGTGCAAATCTGCTAAAGAGATTTGGGACACTCTCCAAGACCTGTTCGAGGGATCAGAAAACATGAAGGATGACCGTTTGACTTCGGTCGTCAACGAGTTCGATACCTTCACCAAAACTCCCGGTGACTCAGTTGCCTCAACTTCTAACAGGTACCAAAACACATACTAATGGCTCAAGAATGCTCAAAAAAAGATTAGGGTTTGTGATGGTCGAATATGGAGGTGGCGGCTAGTGAATGAAGAGGGTTTCAAGAGTTAAGGATGTTCAAATAGGGTCCAAACCTTAAAAATTAGGTTTTGTCCCCTGGCCACGTACGCCCAACGTATGCTTGGGTACGCTGAGCGTAGACAAGCATCTTACAAAAATTACAAAAAAGCTATTGGGACCAAAATGCAAACAATTTTCATATCAAGTGTCAAAATGTAAAATACTTGGAAAGGAGATGTCACACAAAATATCGATATAAGCTGAATATGAGTTCAAAATTCATTTTTAGCATGATTTAGGTTGGTTGGTGTATACTTTTCGTGAGAAACCGCAACGAGACGCTCTTTGTGTTAAAACAAATGAATGGGACTATTTGTGTTACCTAATAAACCAAAGGTGAATTTTGGTATTATTTTATTAGCTTAAGGGTGGTTTTGTAATTTAACTAAACCATAAGGGTTGATTTGTTTATATATCTCAATATGGGACTGATGTTGTTAATCTTAATCCAAGGAGGGGCTGAAATGGTATAACTCAAATCAAGTTTGAGAAGGGGACTAATCTTGTAAACCATTTCCAAGGGAGGGGATAAAGTAATCATTTTAAATCCAAGTTTTGGGAGGGGCTATTTCGTAACACCAGTAAAGGATTGGGTCTAATTTAAATAAAATGAAATCAACTTTCGTTTTTCTTCCTGTTCCATTTTTATATCGCGAAAACCACGAGACGTACTTCAAGGTCTCACATCGACTGGTCATGAGCGAAACAGGAAAGGAAAAAAAAGAATAAATTATATTAATGGTGGTTTTCGATCCTTACAGTGGTAGGGAGGTAGGAGATGGTGGTTCAGCGACGGTGGCAACAATTCCTATTTTTCCGACGAGTACTTTCCTCGCCCGTTACGTCTCGTCGTCGGAGATGTGGATATTGGGGATGACAGCAACAGGCAAGAGGTTGGCAGGGTGTGGCTTGCGAAGGTGCTACGCAGGTGGAGGGAGGCTGAGAACGGCGCAGACAACTCGAGAATGGTGTTGATAGTCGTGTTCTTGACGACTTTTTTCTTCGGTTTTTCACGTTGGAGTTGGAAGAATCCGGGAAATGGTGGTAACAGTCGAGCTGCATTTGTGACATCCCCAAATTCATGGTCATTTTAAAAATTGTATTTATGCTTATTTAAAAATCATAGTATTCATTATCAAAGCATTTTCAAAGAAATGTATTTTGTTTATATTAAAAAATTGGGATGTCATCTTCAATACAGAAACATAAGAATAAACAGACCTTACATTCATTTACACTAATGATTTACATCTCTATTAAACTCTTAGTGTAATGTGTCTTCGTATCGATACCTGTGAAACCTGGTGAGTACATAGGGTTTTCAACCCACAATAATATAGTTAATTTGTTTCTTCACATAATTCATGTCAACCATTTAACCCGATTACCCATCCTCATTTTCTTCATTTAATCTTCCCTAAAGATTTATCCTAAGGGTCATCTCCTACATCGTATTTACCTCTCATGTCCTTACATCGCCTTTCCTTATATGTTTGTTCCTAAGGACTTTTCCTAACGAATATCGTCTACATCGCATAGAAAGCACTGATTCAGGGATTACTCCCCCAATACATGTCCAGTAAGGATTAGGGTATCATCAGATGAATACGTAGTTACAACATCGCCTGGACTCATAATTCAAAGTAAGGGTTAGAGTATCATCGCAAGAATACATAGTTACAACATTGCTTGAACTCGTAATTTAATGTAAGGGTTAGAGTATCATCGCATGAATACGTAGTTACAACATCGCCTAAACTCATAATTCATCACCTACAGGTTATGAGCTTGCCGGTGTTTCCAATTGACTGTCTAGAATAGTCCGTGGTCGCCATCTATACTCTGGTAGATGACTACATCACAACATCACAGGTCAAGTTTATGGCATCTCCTCACATCTCACATCACCTATTTATCATCACCTATTTATCATCACCTAGTTATCATAACCTTTCTATCATCACCTCTCTCTCATCACCCATCGCTAAGAAATATATATTTATAAGTCTAAAAGTACATATATACAGTTTAAATCACGTAAACATGTATAAATCATTTATCTAGCATAGATATCAAGAGCACATGTAATATGCACACATAGCACGTAATTTATATTTAATACTTAATATCTATGTGTAAGTAGAAAGTAACTATGCACTCACTTGTTAAAGTGATGACTCCAAAATCGGGCAGCGCTTCGCTTCTGACAATTTTTTTTCCTTCGACGAAACCTAGTATCATTATCACTAGATTTTAGTCTAATGTTTATTGCGACTAGTTACTAGTCTAGATTTACGAGAAATATTGTTTTATAAGTGTTAACCAATACTTTTCAACTACTATATACAAACAGGGGCCAGACATGAAACACCAAAAGGCAGGACCATTTTGGCATTTAAGCTGTTCTAAAATCCAGCAACCCTATGCGGCCCTTCAAACCAGATTCCCCGTACCACGAGCAGTTACAAGGTATGATAATAACACTTTGTATATTTTATAATACTTACATATATTGTTTATAAGTTCATTATAATGATATTGAACTTAAACGTAAGCTATACTTAAAGTAGGGTAAGCATAACTCGGTTACTAGGAGGCTTGGCTAGGAACCGGGCTCTGCGGGGGCAGAACTTCCGAGCCGGAAGCTCTTCTTCTCGTATCCTTCTCACATTCTAGTACTCACCTCTTAGCACTTGGGAAGTACTACAAATTGGGAGGGGTTTAGAGCGATGCTTGAGAGAGAAAGAAAGGTTGAGTTGTGAAGAATTGAAGAGAATCTCACACCTATTAATAGGAGATGGCTTCGGATGATGTTGGGCGTACTCCTCGGAGTACGCTACGCGTATGAGGCTACGCTGTTCGTACGTAGGGGCAGCTGTCTGCATCCGAAGCGAAGACCGTAGGGAGCAAGCGAGGGTCAGGATTCGGCCACGTCACCCTATTCGCATCAACATATACACAACTTCTAAGTTCCATAACTTTCGTATATGAGCTTAATGTTTGACGTTTTTTATATCAACGCATAGGTGGCGACGTAACCTAAAACTTTCGTTTAGAGTCTGTCGACTAATTTTAACAAGCTTAGATAGATAAAGTCCATTTAAAATTCATAACTTTATCATCCGACGTCCGTTTTCATCTGTCTTTTTATCGTTGAGTTCTTATTAACATGATCTTTCATTCTCATTTAGATTGTGTCAGCTAAAAATCGGTCGATCTAAAATTCGAATTTTGGGTTGTGTACTGTTATGCTAAATCTTAGAAAAATCATAACTTCCTCATACGAAGTCAGATTTCGACGTTCTTTATATGCACGCTCTCAATTTAACGTATACTATGACTTTCATTTAGATCACTAAGGCTAAAAAGTATTTTATCACAAACTCACTTTTTACGTCACACAACATAGTCTCGGTTTTGTCGCGAAACTTCGAAAGGTCATAACTTCTTCGTTATAACTCGAATTTCAGGGTTCTTTATATGTATGGAACCCTTGTGACATATACTATAACTTGGTTAAGATTATGTATTCAAAATAATATTCTATCAAAAATTAAATTTTGACGCTTATTGTCTCTAAATTGACTAGCCCGGGACTCGCCACTTAGCACTTGGGAAGTACTAGGGATTGGGAGGGGTTTGGAGAGATGTTTGTGAGAGAAAGAAAGGTTGAGGTGTGAAGAATTGAGGAGAACCTCGCACCTATTTATAAGAGTTGGCTTCAGACTACGTTGGGCATACTCCTCGGAGTACGTTGTGCGTAATCAGTATGTTGCGCGTATGAGACTATGCTGCGAGTACCGTGGGGAGCAAGTGAGGGTCAGGATTCTTCCACACCACCCTCTTCGCATCAGCATATATACAACTTATAACTTCCGTAACTTTTGCATACATGCTCCGTTTTTGACGTTCTTTATATCCACGCTTAGGTGGCGACGTAACCTACAACTTCCGTTTAGACTCCGTCAACTAATTGTGACCTTATTTTTAAAGTTATATTTTAACAAGCTTAGATAGATAAAGTCCGTTAAAAAATTCATAACTTTATCATCCGACGTCCATTTTCAAATGTCCTTATATCGTTGAGTTCTTATTAACGAGATTGTCGATTCTTGTTTAGATTGTGTCGGCTAAAAATCGGTCGATCTAAAATTCGAATTTCGGGTTGTGCGCTACTCAGCTAAATCTTAGAAAAATCATAACTTCCTCATACGAAGTCAGATTTGGACATTCTTTTTATGCACACTCTCGGCTTAATGTATACTATGACTTTCGTTTAGATTGCTAAGGCTAAAAAGTCTTTTATCGCAAACTCACTTTTTACGTCACACATCAGCGTGCCTGTTTTGTCGCGAAGCTTCGACATGTCATAACTTATTCGTTATAACTCGAATTTCAGCATTCTTTATATGTACGAAACCTTTGTGATATATACTATAACTTAGTTAAGATTATTTATTCTAAATAATCTTCTATCAAAAAGTCATTTTTGACGCTTATTATCTCTAAATTGACTAGCCTGAATCTGCGGGTGTTACAACACTCGACTGTTTCTTTTTTCTTTTCTCGTTTTTTTGGCAGTCACAGTGGGAGGGAGCGTAGTGTCAGAGCTGTGTGCGGTGATAGGTGGTCAGAGATAACAATAGTGATGGGTGTTGAAATAAATAGCACCGTTGTTGGTGGGGACTGGGGTGGTTCTATGGTGGACGGTGGTGGTTTCTAGTGAGGAAGAAGGTGGTGAAAGCGGTGGTTTAATGATGGAGCAAGGTGGATTAAAGATTGGAAGAATAAGAGGATGATAAGGGAGATATATAGAAGTTAGAGAGAGTGGTGTTGAGATCGATAGGGAGAGAGAGATTGATATATATATATATATATATATATATATATATATATATATATATATATATATAGAGAGAGAGAGATAGAGAGTATGTAGAGTGAGAAATATATGTTGACTGGACATAGGTTTCATGTCAAAGAAAAAAAAGGGGTTGACTCTTTCTTATTAACAAGCATGCAAGCATGCCTTTTATCGCCCTTGATTTATCTCACACACTAGTTGCCTTGATTTACATGACGTTAGTTTCAGAGCCCGTATTAATATTTTGAAAGTGCCTGGAATATGTCATGATCGCGGTGGCTTCAAACATTCAAACGGAATTCGAATCCGATATACGGATCTCCATGAAACGAAGTTCGAAGTTTCGCCTTAACCGGGTTCCGATTCGTCAGTTTTTGCGAATCCGATTTCGGTCTGAGCCAAAAATAATAGAATAGTAAAATCAATTACTAGACTGAAGCTTGAGTTCAGAAACGTGCTCAAAATTAATTCACAAGATGTGTAGCTAACTTAAACTGAGCAGTGTAATGTCCGGTACTAGGTAAAATTAGGTATATACTTGTTTAAAAGTTTAAAACATGCATAACATCCTCATACGATCTGTGTTTTGGACTTTATTTATATCCACGGAATCCTGAAAACATGTTCTATCCTATTTTATTAACCCTAGCCCCTATGTAGATCGAAAGTTAAAAAATGATTTTTAGGGCATCAAATTTCACTGAATTTTGAACTGCTTCCTATTTGATGATTATGGTTAACTTTTTGAGCGTTTTGACGTACCCTAAAGGCACTTATGAGTAACATGATCTCACTTGTACTTAAAATCATCGAGGTATTATGTCGTAGGTCGTACTACAGTGTGGATCATGGTAAATTGACTGTCTATAGTTTAAGACCTAAATTCCAAGATATCACACAAGCAAAAAGGTATAACATATTTTGAACCCTATTACATAAACATAGCAAAGAAAAACTAAATTTTTTATATTTATGAGTTATTTTATAAGCAAGGTCATCATAAATAGTATCTAAGTCATTTTTTTCCAAGATATCTTTTTCAATGAATAACATAAGCAAACTATTCAGTCTTTCTTGTGATATGTCTTTTTAATAATTTTCATTTAGAAAAATTTCTTTTTGCTGATACTACACTAACAAGTATAGTTAATAATATTCGAAATGCGACGAAAACATTTGGATAACAATCTTCGGTTTTAACAAACTCTAGATTTTCAACAATGAACATAAAAATGTGTGACAAAGCCATTTGCAATACTTTAAGTTCAGAAAACAAATAATTTGAATCTACATCACACAAGTTAGTTTGAGAAAATTGTTTCTTTTTTAAGTTCCATGACATCTAACGACTATAATATTTTTTGAATCATATAAAAATTCAAAAATCGTTAATTGCTAAATCTACTCCTTAATGAAACAATTGTCATATCAACAACCATAAAGTATAAATTCTAAACAATTCTTCGAGTGACTATAATTCTTATGCATTATTAGTTTCATCAAATTGTCTTTTTATAGTAACCTGATGTCTCTTTGTAAATGTAGGTTCGACATCCACATCAATTGCTATGGTTTTAGTATAATCTAAAATCCGAACAAATCCTTCATTTCGCTATTTCTCAAAGAAAGACATTATATTTTTATTGAATGGTGGTATTAATACACATAGATTTGGTTTTCAACTTTTTACTTACCATATTAATAGAAAATAAAATATCATACCAAATGACTATACCAAGTAAAAATTCATAACCTTATATGGTATTAACTAATCTTTCTTATTCACTTTTTGATTTAGCATCATTACATGATTTACCAAATGCAATCAAAGCTTCTCTTATTTGAGGAGCTTGAAACTTAACATATTTGTCACTCTGAATTCTACTTTCTCAACGTGTATTAGATAATCATTTTACAGTTAAATTGGAACCAGTTTCAAGCAGTATTCTCCATCTTGTATTTGAACTTGAAAATAGTACAAATATGCGTTGCAGAACTCCAAAAAAAGAAAATAGCTTTAACACACGAATGAGCCTTATCACTAACTTTAAGATTAATACTATGACAAGCGCACTGCATATATAATGCTCTTGGATTAATTTCAAGCAATCGTTTTTGAACCACTAGGTGTTTTTATTTCATGTTAGAACCATTACCATTATCTTGCCCTCTTACATCATCAATATTAAGACCAATTGATTTAATTGCATTTAATAATTCATTAAATAGCCATAACCAGAAGTATCATCTACCTTCAAAAATTCTAAAATATATCCTTCAACTTTTATTTTGTTACTAGATATGTTCACACATCGAATAACTAAATTCATTTGTTCTTGATGGATTACATCGGGGGTACAATAAAGAATCACTGAAAAATATTTAGCTGATTTATTAATTTTATTATAGAATATATAAAGGTTATGAGCTAGAATAGAAATTAATTCATTTTGAATATTGTACCTTAATTAATGATGATGGTTCATGATCTTTTATATGTCTAACATGACATTGAATTACACTATCATTATGGCTATGTTCATTATCATTGTGGCTATTTTCATTCTCATTTGTGTTATTTGCATGTATAATTGAAGCATTAAAATTATCTACCTTTAAACAAAATATCCATGAATATTTTTTGAGCTTGTACTTATCTTTCTATTTTTTTATTTTCTTTTTAACGCCCGGATAAGTATTTTCTAAGAAACATATTGTTATCTTATACTTATTATAGAGTTATTACACGTGAACTGTTTATTTAAATAAAAAATGATAATATAAAGTATAAAGAAGGAAAGAAAAAAGCACTTAATTTTGATCGAATAGTAGGTTGTTGTCAAGCTACTTCCATCTAAAAGTTTGTAAATATTTTTTGAAATTTTAATTACTAAAACTCAATACCAAGGTTCTACCCCCATTTGGTCTCATCAACATAAGGCAACATGCTAGTCAACGTGTGCATCAGCGTCAGTGAGAGGGCAGTTGTTGCTGAAGAAAAGTTCCAGAGTCAGCGTCAACTAGCTCTTACAAGGAGGGTGATGCATTCAAGAATTGAGATGCTAATCTTAATCAGTTAAGACCAATGTTGAGATGTAAACGGAAGGTCGTGACACATACACAGGAAAGAGAAGAACCAACATTGGTAATGTTAGTAGAAAATGTGTATGTACAATGTACACTTCTTCGGTAAAGTGTAGAATAATTTTTTAATGCAATGAAACCAAAAGTAAATTAAAAGTGTAGCAACTTACGGTCAAAAATTTAAGAGCAGCAAAACAAGTAAAAAATAAAGTATTAACGTTTAAACAAATAAATAAAACCATATAAATATCGTTCTCCATGAGAGTAGAAAGCACGATTTTGTTTTCCGAATTGAACACTTTTCCCTCATGACGGTTGAATAAAACTTTGTAACCAGTATCACACTTTTCCTTTTACATAAAACATGTCCTCCAGCTTAATTGTTCCGCGTTCAAAAGTTTCAACGCCTATAACAGTTCTTCCACTATTCTCACCAAAAGTCACCATTGGACCATCCATCTCTACAAAATTTGTTAAGATAGACTTGTAAACAGTCAAGTGTCTAGAACTTCCACTGTATAGGTACCAAGTTTGACCTAGATTTGGACTTGATCCTTTACCAACATGAGAACCATCACTGTCACAAATGCCTTTAGGGGAATCATTTATAAGAGCCATAAGACCCTTTACATTCAGCCCCTCATCTTCTGATATCTCCTTTTTCATATGATCTTCTTGTTTTGCAATGAAAGCTTTCAGTAGAGATATGTTTTCCTTCTTCATATGAGCTACTAGCTTCTTATACAAGACTTCATAGTTCTCAGGGCTCTGAGATTCTTTCTTCTCTTTACAGTCCCTGGCAAAATGGTCAAGGCTTACACAATGAAAGAAATTACCTGAGTTTCTCTTCTTAGAAGTGGATCTCCTCGCTGAAATGTTTCCCTTGAACTGAGCTCTTCTAACCCAGTTTTCTCTACTTTCTTCATAGCGATTGACGATAAGTGCAGTGCAGGCAACAAGCTCATTGGTGAGATCTTCATCACTCTCTGCACCCTGATCTGTGTTATCTGAGTCGCTGATGTGCTCCATTGTTTCCATTGGAGGCGCCAATGCCACTGACTTTTCCTTGTTCGAGTCCTTCATGATTTCTTTACGATCAGCTTTGGTCTCTTCATAATTTCGTAGATTACCGGCCAAAGAATTCAGATCCATGGTATCGATCTTCTCATCTTTCTTAAGAACAATCGCATGACGTCCTGAATTTTCTCAAGAAAATCAAGAAACTTCAGAACCAACTGTGATGAGTGCTTGACGATTCACAGCCTGCCCATATCATTAACCAAACATTTAAACCTATTGAGGGTTTTGGTAAGATACTCACCTTGTTGTGCAAAGAAATTCCCGTATCTTCGATTAAGATTATTGATGGTCGTAGCCTAGACTTCCACAGTGCCTTCATAAGCCATTGTCAACGTCCACCCAGGTTTAGATAAGATGTATCTGGATCTTAACGCATTTCTTAAGATGTATCTGAACCTGGCTTTCACATCAAGACCGAGCACCCTCTTGTCAACGTATCAAGCCTTTACAGGGTGAGACCTTCAATAGAACACGGTTGCCCACCTGGAATTCCAACGGTTTCCTTCGTTTATCTGCGTAGCGTTTCTGTTGGTCTCTAGAGGCTTTCAATTGTTCACGAATCTGAACGATATTCTCTGTCGTTTCCCGAATGATCTCCGGACCGGTGAGAGTGCTATCAAGAACTCGTCCTTTAGCTAACTGGGTGTCACCCACCTCAGCCCAGTACAAAGGGGATCTGCACTTTCGTCCATAGGGGGCTTCAAATGGAGCAGCCTTTATGCTCGTGTGGTAACTGTTGTTGTAGGAAAACTCGACAAGAGGTAAATGAGTATCCCATGCCTTCCCAAAGTCGATCACACAGGCTCGCAACATATCTTCCAAGGTTTGTATAGTCCTCTCACTTTGTCCGTTGGTCTGTGGATGGTAGGCTATACTCATGTCCAGCCTAGTTCCTAGGGAACTTTGTAGCGACTGCCAGAACCTCGAAGTGAATCTACTATCTCTATCAGAGATAATGGATATGGGGACACCATGCAGTCGTACGATCTCCCTTATGTAGGTTCTTGTTAGTTTCTCCATCTTGTCCGTCTCTTTGATAGGCAGGAAGTGTGCGGACTTTGTTAACCTGTGTACGATCACCCAAATGGTATCGAGACCACCCATTGTCTTGGGCAATTTGGTTATGAAGTCCATTATGATCCGCTCCCACTTCCATTCCGGTATCTCCGGCTGTTGTAGTAAACCTGAGGGTTTCTGGTATTCGACCTTAACCTTGGCGCAAGTAAGGCATTTACTTACGAAGGTAGCAATCTCTACTTTCATGTTAGGCCACCGGTATAACTTTTTAAGATCCAGATACATCTTATCTGAACCTGGCTTTCACATCAAGACCGAGCACCCTCTTGTCAACGTCCTCATAACGCATTTCTTTCTTTTGCTTCAGGGGGCCAACGGGAGCATTGTTGACCATGGGTTGGTACATAGGAACATGGGGGCCCTTTTTGAAAATATTTCTCATCTCATAGTCAAGGGTTTCAAGAAACACCATGGCCTTGGTTTTCGACATGGTGAAGTTGTGTTCATCGAATGGAGGAATTTTGTTGAGACCAAAGGATTTGGAATTGCTTAAATTCAACATGATAACATGAATGTCTCAAAACCCACTCTGATAACAATTCAAGGTTTGTATCGATCGGATATACTTCAAGTATAAAGACTAAATATAAACTTAAACAACAAAAAGTAAAGAACAAAATTTAAAAGACACAAAGAGTTCTCCAAATTGTTCTTTCACTAAGAAAAAGATTTTATCCTCACCCAGAAGTCGGGTTTGTCACAAAGACGATTGAAACAAAGCCACGATCACAACATTAAGATTTGCGCTAATGTTGTATATATACTAATCTATAAATGTATATCCCATGATTCAAAGGATTGCGTCTAATCTATACTGAGAACCGATCTTGTCACAAGGAGATGGGATTTGTTATCTATTCTATACTTATCTGTGTCATTACCTAATATACTGAATATTACAAATGGATAACTGTACTACAAGTTGACGCTGATAAGCTTGATACGTCGACGCTATAGTTGTAGTAGACGTTGGCGTTGATCTATCAACGTTTTGTCTGTTTGACTCATCATATCATAAGTTGTGACCTTACAGATAATAATCAGGTATGCTCTTGATTAAACTTCCTTCCTATGGCACGGCTAGAAGGAGTAAGTGATTCTTCTAGAAAGAATACATTACATGGATAACTATATACATTTAAAGCAAGACTTGTTATACAAGGGTTTTCTTATACTCATGCCATTGACTATGGTCCTCATCATACTCATGACATTGACTGTAATCAAACCTTTTTCACAAGTAGCTATGATTAGATCAACAAGGTCATTGTTTATTGTAACTTTATATTCTTAATATGACATATAGCAAATAGATTTCAAGAAAGACCACTTTTCGTAATAGACATCTACTGGAAGATATTTATATAGATTAGCCTGGAGGTTTTTTTTAATCCATGTTAACCTAACAAAATGTGTAAAGATTGAGATCCATTTCTCGATATAATACAAACATCTAAAGCTTGTTGTCATCATTTTAATATAAAACCACAAGGTATGCTAGAAGGAGTAAGTGATTCTTTTAGAAATAATATATTACTTGGATTACTATACACATTTAAAGCAAGACTTGTTATAAAAGGATTTTCTTATACTCATGTCATTGACTATGGTCCTCATCATTCTCATGACATTGACTATGATCAAACCTTTGTCACAAGTAACTATGATTAGATTAACAAGGATATTGTTTACTATAACTTCATATTCTTAATATGACATATATCAAATAGATTTCAAGAAAGACCGCTTTTCTTAATAGACATCTACTTGAAGATATCTATATAGATTAGCCTGGAGGTTTTCTTAATCAATGTTATCCTAACAAAATGTGTAAAGTTTGAGATCCATTCGTTGATATAAAACTAATATCTCAAGGTTGAAGTCATTATTTTAATATAAAACCACAAGGTATGCTTTTATATCAAAATGAATAGAACATGTTTGTTTACTAAGAACTAGTGGGAGCATAGTGACATTCCTAATCTTGTATCAATGAGACATACTTAATCATCAGAAATTACATTCTGACCATGCCAGAGCTTTTCTCCTTGACGCGTAATGTGTTTTCAAAAGAAAGACTTAGGAAGGACAAGATACATTCTTGGAATGTAAAACCTACAGAGATATATAGAATAAAGGTTAAAAGTTTTATATCTTTTATGCATATTTGGATGATTCCCGTAAACTGTTTTGGATCATAAAATCTGTTTTTTCTGATATGGTAATGATTATCGCATCCAATTAAAAGATAAATTGTCAAATCTTGAAATTATTACTAGTTTATTTGATATGCTAATTGTTTGTAATATTTTGAATTTAAGTTATCTTGCTATAAGAGTTGCATTATGTCAAATTTGTAAAAGATAAAATTATGATTTTTTTATTGGTTTAAAATTTTGATCTAAATGTTTTTTAGGAGTTACAAAACTTGCCATCAAGTTTTGGAACTCAAAAGGTTTTTTATGGAGTTACAAATCTTGTCATCAAGTTTGGAACTAAAACGTTTTTCAAGAGTTACAAAACTTTCCCTTAATTTTTAAAAATTGAAAAGTCTCATTTATGAAACATTGAAAAATTTTCAAAAAAGTGCAACTTTTGGGTTCATAACTTAAAAATTAATTAAATAGTTTTTAATTTTGAATTTTTATAACCTTGATGCTTTGAATAGTTCAATTACACCTTATGGACTTTATTAAATTGATTAAAGTGTTTAATTAAAAGAGAATTAATAAATCCATAATCATATCGTTTAAAGTTAATTAAATTAAAAGTCTAGTTTAATTAAAAGATTAAACCACCTAGTATTTTAAATGTTTAAAATACACCCTTATACTATATATAAAATTAAAAGTTTAATATATTATATATGTATAAGTAAAAGGTCACTCTTACCGTTTGTAGGCCTCATTCACGAAGCCGGTCTATAAGGGGGGGTATAAGGATACTGCTTATAAAATGGTGGTTTAATGGGTGTCCACTCTCACCCACCGCTTCTTTGACTGGTGGAGGGCCGTTGGCCGAACGGGTAGGATAGGACATTAATTATCATTAAAAGTGTAATGATAATTCTAAAGTAACTAAATGTTTTATAAAATTCTCAATCTTAGTTACTTTAGGAAAAATGTGAATTTGATGCTATTCCATGAAATTGCACTTTGCACCTTGTCAAGTCATTAGTGGAGCGTCTGTGGTTAACCGACACATTAACTTAGACTAGTAAGGGTGGCAAAGGGTAGCTCGTAGTTTTTCATAGATCAATGGAGCGTGTGTGGTTAAATAAAGGAAAAGTTTAATTTTTATCTTATTTATATTTCCTTGCAATGGCATTTGTGAAAATTGATGTTTGTATGTTTCTATTTTTAGAAATATGGATTTGATTCTTTCTTTTGTGGTAGTGTCTAAATTTACCAAATAAGGAAAGATTCTCATCACCAAAGTGTCAATTGGATAGAAACTTGGAATCATCCAACTTGTGTTGTGTGATGAATGAGAACTTTCATCTTTGGGAAATGAAGAATAATTCCTTGTTCACATGTATATGTGAGTCAAGTGAAGGACTAGGGGATTGGGTACACTTGGTTGTGCGCTGGTCAGGTCCACCACAAACAACGATAAGACTATTCGTTATGATTTAATAAATTTTAGTAAATACGGTTATACTTACAAGATTAAGTGTAATTCTGCACCATTGGAAAAGTTTCAACGTATAGCAGAACAAATAAGAAGAATCAAATTAGGCAGAAAGATAAAAGTTTCTCCAATCTGAAAAGAAGGTAGAGTACTTGAGTATCATGTTTTATGATTACCTTAATGATTATGAAAACCATATCACAATTGATCCTCTAAGGACACCTTTGTGCATTTGTATGGCTAAGAAGAGGAATCGTGAATTGTTGAAATGGTTAAATCAAAAGGTAAGTCATACTCCGTTCCAATATCAAGTCTTAGAGTCATACACCAAGATTATGATTTGAGTGACATATCTTAAGTAGGTTTATAGCACATTTGAAATTGCTAAGTTGTGATGTCTTGGATAAGACAAAGACCAACTAAGACCGATTATATGAAGTGTCATTCTTGATAAGAATCCACAATAACTCATGAATATTTGTTTGTCAAGTAATGTTTCTTGACAAAGAGAATCTTATATGTCAAGAGGTCAGTGGGAGTCTTAAAGATCTTGAAAAGCTTTAAGAACTAATCAAGAATAAAACCTATTGTTCATCGCTAGCACACGACTTGAGGTTTGTTACCTATCGTGTTGACATATTCTTGTTTCTATGCCCATTCTAGCTAAAGTTGACTATGCATGTGAGTTCTATGAGTGCTCAATTGTTTACATGACAACCTGGAAGTAATGGTAGGCCCTTGTGCTGCCAGGTGGCAAGAAATTAAGATAGAACAAGTTCAGTCCATATGAGTTTGGATTTTTCACTAACCTTCTCTTGTGATTATGGTTATGACAAATTCACATGGATAGGAACACATACACCATTAATCTAAGTAACAAAGGTTTCTCTCTGCTTCATGAAAATGATTGTGAGGAAATATTTTTACTAAGTAGTTTTAAGGAGATAGCATTTGTGATATTTTCATTCTCGAATTCGATTATGATTACGGCATCCCTCTTCATAGTTCGAATTGTGAGAAATGGCAAAAGGTCTAAACATTTGAGACTTATTACTGTACGTTTTGAAATTGGTTAGACACACATGTGAGCTATCTAAGGAAAGATGTATGAGTTTGAGAAACCTAGATAAAGTCTTATCGAAGCATCTTGTATCAGAAATCTGAACTTTGGTAAGAAAGTCAAAAAGATTTCTAGAAGTCCAGCTTATTTTTTAGTACATGTCAGAGCTAGTGGGAGCATAAGTGTTATGCTATTAAAGAAATAATTGTTATGCTAGTGGGAGCATAATCATTATGGTAAGTGTTGAAGTTAGCAATGTTAATTATAGAAAACAAAAGTTTCAATTCGCAAAGTTGGAGAGTTTGAAAAGTTGTTTTGCTATAATTAAGGGAGAGGAACTCATACTTCATCAAATCTAAAAGCTTAGATTGTGAGATTTTAATCAAATTTAGTCAAGGACATATATGAATGTTATGTTGGAATAGTTCAACATAAGAAAATTCTATATATGGAAATGTTATAGCAAGAGAATGGTAAAGTATCATGTCTTTATGTAAGACATTATGAATCGTATCCCATATGCTTCAGGTATAGGACCGATTGCATATGCTATAATATTTATGTGTTATGAATTTTCCAAATGCCTAGGGCATTAAGAAGGAAAAAGGACCAGAACCGAATATGACTAAAAGTTGTTAAACATATGTCAAGGACAATTTAAGGTTCGCTAAGGATTGATCGCTTGAAGCTGGAAGCATAGTAATGAATGGACCATATTGACATTATTATGAATAAACAGGATTCTATTAATAATTAGTTTTCGTATGAAAAATATGGAAATGTTTCTATATTGGGAGTTGGATATTAGGAATCTATGCGGAAGTTAGAAAGTTTTATGTAAGAAGAATGTTTAAAGGAATGTACTTTGAATTTGAGACTTCGCTTCCTCGGAATTGTTTTGTTAACAATCTCCAAAGGAATACTTTGTAATATCATTGGCAAAGTCTCTGTGACTTTTATACCTCGACATTACGAAAGGAATAATTGCATAATAGTTTAGAATCTTACACATTCTAATAGTGGCAAGAATTTGGCATTCTTACACTTGCGATAAAGATTTGGAGTTGTGAAATTAGTTTCCTTGAAGTTGTATTTAATTGATCTATTTCACAAAGAGAGGACCATAGGTAAACATAGTGTGCATGCTTGGAGCATGGGATAACCATTGTTTTAATTCAAGTATAAAGTTGATAAATCGAAATATTATACAATGAATAATGTGTAATCAATATGGTGATTAAATAAAAGGTGTTTTATTTATATTCAAAAGTTCTGAGACCATATTGGATTTGATTATTCTTGTGTTTCACTTTGCATGTTTTTACTTCCCGAATAACTAGATTATTTAAACTATCCACAGTCGATCATACTTTTGAAGTAGGTATTGAAGCTAGGCTGTCATCAATGGGTCTGTAGATTGTCTAAAGGTGTTTACACATAGCACAAGTTTGCTGCAGTATTCATGAGTACTCCTGTAATAAGATTTGAGTATTGCACTAAACCACGCTCATTTGAATCACTTCATTGATTTTATCACGAGTGATCATGAGATGATAATATCTTATATTCTTGAAACCAAGACATGTGAGTAGTAGTTTAGAAGTCGGTTGCACATTGACATATGTAAACACACCAGTAACTTGGTGTTATAAAACGTATTGTTGTGAGTGGTTTGATGACTAACTAGAGAAAGCATTTGAGTCGAAGTTTATCTATTCCTTTTACCCAATATGGGATAAAAGCGATATATGTGGGCCCCTCGATTGTGAAAACCTGAAATTTCTATCTTGTAAAGACATTCAACTCAATCATCACTCAGGTTAAGGTCGAATACCAGAAAGCAGAGATTGCTATCTTCGTGAGCAAGTGTCTTACTTGCGCCAACGTTAAGGTCGAATACCAGAAACCCTCAGGTTTACTTCAACAACCGGAGATACCTTAATGGAAGTGGGAGCGGATCACAATGGACTTCATAACCAAGTTGCCCAAGACAACAGGTGGTCTCGATACCATATGGGTGATCGTACACAAATTAACAAAGTCCGCACACTTCCTTCCTATCAAAGAAACTGACAAGATGGAGAAACTAACAAGAACCTACATTAGGGAGATCGTACGACTGCATGGTGTTCCCATAGAGATAGTAGATTCACTTCAAGGTTCTGGCAGTCGCTACAAGGTTCCCTAGGAACTAACATGGACATGAGTACAGCCTACCATCAACAAACCGATGGAGAAAGTGAGAGAACTATTCAAACTTTGGAAGATATGTTGCGAGCCCGTGTGATAGACTTTGGAAAGGCATGGGATACCTATTTACCTCTTGTCGAGTTCTCCTACAATAACAGTTATCACACGAGCATAAAGGCTGATCCATTTTAAGCCCTCTATGGCCGGAAGTGCATATCTCGTCTGTGCTGGGATGAAGTGGGCGACACACAGATGGCTAAAGGACAAGTTCCTGCAACACTCTCACAGATCCAGAGATCATTCAGGAAATGACATAGAAGATTGTTCAGATTCGTGAACGATTCAAAGCCTCTAGAGACCGACATAAAAGTTTTGAGACCGTATTGGATTTGATTATTCTTGTGTTTCACTGTGCATGTTCTTACTTCCCGAATAACTAGATGATTTAAACTATCCACAGTCGATCATACTTTTGAAGTAGGTATTGAAGCTAGGCTGTCATCAATGGGTCTGTAGATTGTCTAAAGGTGTTTACACATAGCACAAGTTTGCTGCAGTATTCATGAGTACTCCTGTAATAAGATTTGAGTATTGCACTAAACCACGCTCATTTGAATCACTTCATTGATTTTATCACGAGTGATCATGAGACGATAATATCTTATATTCTTGAAACCAATACATGTGAGTAGTAGTTTAGAAGTCGGTTGCACATTGACATATGTAAACACACCAGTAACTTGGTGTTATAAAACGTATTGTTGTGAGTGGTTTGATGACTAACTAGAGAAAGCATTTGAGTCGAAGTTTATCTATTCCTTTTACCCAATGTGGGATAAAAGCGATATCTGTGGGCCCCTCGATTGTGAAAACCTGAAATTTCTATCTTGTAAAGACATTCAACTCAATCATCACTCAGGTTAAGGTCGAATACCAGAAAGCAGAGATTGCTACCTTCGTGAGCAAGTGTCTTACTTGCGCCAACGTTAAGGTCGAATACCAGAAACCCTCAGGTTTACTTCAACAACCGGAGATACCTGAATGGAAGTGGGAGCGGATCACAATGGACTTCATAACCAAGTTGCCCAAGACAACAGGTGGTCTCGATACCATATGGGTGATCATACACAGATTAACAAAGTCCGCACACTTCCTTCCTATCAAAGAAACTAACAAGATGGAGAAACTAACAAGAACCTACATTAGGGAGATCGTATGACTGCATGGTGTTCCCATAGAGATAGTAGATTCACTTCAAGGTTCTGGCAGTCGCTACAAGGTTCCCTAGGAACTAACATGGACATGAGTACAGCCTACCATCCACAAACCGATGGAGAAAGTGAGAGAACTATTCAAACTTTGGAAGATATGTTGCGAGCCCGTGTGATAGACTTTGGAAAGGCATGGGATACCTATTTACCTCTTGTCGAGTTCTCCTACAATAACAGTTATCACACGAACATAAAGGCTGATCCATTTGAAGCCCTCTATGGCCGGAAGTGCAGATCCCTTCTGTGCTGGGCTGAAGTGGGCGACACACAGATGGCTAAAGGACGAGTTCCTGCAACACTCTCACAGATCCAGAGATCATTCGGGAAACGACAGAGAAGATTGTTCAGATTCGCGAACGATTGAAAGCCTCTAGAGACCGACATAAAAGCTTTTATTGAAGGTCTCACCATGGAAGGGCTTGATACGCTTCGGAAAGCGTGGAAAGCTAAAGTCAAGATACGTAGGGCCTTTCGAGATTCTCGCTAGAATCAGCCCTGTAGCTTACAAACTCAAACTACTTCACGGACTTAGTAACGTACACCCTACTTTCCACGTTTTAAACTTGAAAAAGTGTCTGTCCGAGGAGACTCTTGTAATCCCACTCGACGAGATCGAGATCAACGAGAGCCTCAACTTCGTGGAAGAACCAGTAGAGATCATGGACCGAGAGCTCAAGCAAACGAATCAAAGTCGTATCCTGATAGTGAAGGTTCGCTGGAAGGCCAAGCGAGGACCTAAATTCACTTGGGAGCGCGATGATCAAATGAAACTGAAATATCCTCATCTTTTTACATAGTTATTTGTAATTGCTTAAACTCTAATTTCGGGAAGAAATTCTCTCTAACAGGGGGATGATGTGACAACACGAAATTTCTATCTTGTAAAGCCATTCAACTCAATCATCAGTCAAACTTGTTTTTGCTATCTTTTAACTTTGTTAAGGGTCTGTTTGAGTGTTCTAAGCCAAGTACATTCAAGGATTGTGTGTTAGGAAGTATATACTAGAGTTCATGTGTTGCATTCAAGCCGGAAAACACCATCGAATGGAGTTTACGGCAGTAAACTAGAGTGTACGGCCGTAAACTCATGTCTATTCGTGAACTCCACCCCTAAGTATGATTTTACTTCATTTTTATTCACTTCTCACACTTCCAAGTCAAGAACACTCATTTCTCTCTCAAATATCATCAAGAACACTTCCATTTCTTGTCAAATTTGTAAGTGATTCTTTCATTATTAGTTGATATCCTTCTTGATCTAGTAAAACCATACGATTTCATCAGTGAATTCATCTCTTTTGGGTTAGATCTTCAAATCATCAAGAACACCAAGAACACACACTAGTTCTTTGGGCCGTGAACACCCCTTCAAGCTTCCAAATCGTAAGTATCCTTTCCATATACTATTTATCCATTAGAAGCTCTTGAATTACATCCAAGAATAAACCAATTTAGCATGATCATCAAGAGTTTACGACCATAAACTCTCCCTTGGCCGTAATCCCTAGCTATTCCATGTGTTGGCCGTAAACATCTTTGGCTGTAAACACCCATGGCCGTAAACACATTGGTCGTAAACACATCTAGGCTGTAAACACAACCTTGTGTGGCCGTAAACACCTTTAGTGCAATCATGTGTGATTGTAACACTTCATTCCAAGTGTTTCCTAGTCCCTAAGGTTGTTCCCTAACATGATTAGTTGTTATATACACTAATCATATCCATATATGTGTCATTATATGCTTAATAGGATCCGTTTGTGCTCGAGACTTCACTTGACACTTAACATCCTATATCGATCTTTCATTCGAATAACTTACTATAGGTGAGTTCATACCCCTAACTTATCTTTTAAATGATTTTAAATGCTTTTATGGGGGGGGGGGGGAGGGGAATACATGTAGAAAGTATTATAGTTATTTTATCAATCACATGTGATTAATAACTATCAAGCAAGTGGATTTCTTATGCTTCAAAACTGTGTTATGAAACAAACTATTTCAAAACATTTTGTAAACTGACATCAAGTCATCTATAACCATTCAAATGGTTAAAACCCTTTTATATGCTAAACTCTTTATCAAACTCATTTAAACTTATATATGGTCAAAATCATGTCTATATGGATATAGTTATATAAATAAGGTTGAAAGGGCTTAGGACTGATAACTCGCTTTATTTCCTGTTCCTTGTTTGGTTGTGGACTTAGGGTATCGGTTGTTTGTCCGAATGTCATTTAAATCTTAGTTATATATTATATATATGTATACAGATATAAAAGTTCTTCCATTCAGTTCAATACCTTTGGGTAGCAAAGGTGTTCAAACATGATCTGTTATTCAAACAACGGTACTAGTAAACTATAATAGGTATAGTTTAGACGATTACTACTTACTATTTCTAGAACAATGAAACTTACAAGAGTCAGTTCATACATGAGTCAGTTCAAACATACTATAACTAGAACAGAAAGAACATACTATACACTAGACAGAAGGAACATACTATACACTAGAACACAAGGAACATACTATTCTCTAGAACAGAAGGAACATACTAAACTAATAAAATAACAAAGATAACATTTATGTGAGCCACTACTTCATGGCACGGGAATATACTGTTGTGCCATGTTTTATAACCAGAGTCTCCTGGAGGGAGAGCGTGAGTTTGTATATAGATCTATACAGGATTCACCATCCTACACCTTGCTGCTAGCTACAGTGGTACCTGTAGGTCTACGGGTGACGAATGTCATATCATTTCGATGTCTTTGATCGTCGTGTTTACTAGTCAATCAAGTATGGTTATAATCTCATCACATTTTACCTTAGTTAAACAAACTGGTTTAAGGTACTTAGTACATTGGTAGTTACTTATATACAATACTACTGTACATCTTCATTTCCCATTACATTCATATAATGATATTCTCACATAAACGGTAATGTAAACTATTTTCTGGTAATGATAGTTATACTTGGGAAAAACACTCACTTTTACAAAAGGATAAACATACAAAACAGTCGGGTCTTGGTAGAAGACTACTTTAGTAGAAAGTATAGGATTTTGTAGGAAGTGTACAAACATTTACAAACATTTACACCAAACACTTACAAACATTTTCATATAACTTATACAAACATTGACACTTAAATACTTATGAACTCACCAGCTTTAATGCTGATCTACTCTTTCAAAATAACTTGTATTCTCAGGTCACCAGTAGACAGGTAACGATGACTAGGTTTTGAGAAGACGGAGCATGTTGAAGACTCGTCTTTTATTTTGGTTCATATTTTGGTGTCTTTCAAACTATACACAGAACACACTTGTATTAAAACTATATTATTAATGCAATGGATGATGTTGTTGCTTGTTTTACTATTGTGCATTGTTATGATACTGTACATGTTGTTGCTTGTTTTACTATTGTGCATTTGTTAAGGGTCTGTTTGAGTGTTCTAAGCCTAGTACATTCAAGGATTGTGTGTTAGGAAGTATCTACTAGAGTTCTTGTGTTGCATTCAAGCCGGAAAACTCCATCACATGGAGTTTACGACCGTAAACTAGAGTGTACGGCCGTAAACTCACGTCTAGCCGTGAACTCCACCCCTTTGTATGATTTTCCTACATTTTTCTTCACTTCTCACACTTCCAAGTCAAGAACACTCATTTCTCTCTCAAGTATCATCAAGAACACTTCCATTTCTCGTCAAATTTGTAAGTGATTCTTTCATTATTAGTTGATATCCTTCTTGATCTAGTAAAACCCGATGATTTCATCCGTGAATTCATCTCTTTTGGGTTAGATCTTCAAATCATCAAGAACACCAAGAACACACACTAGTTCTTTGGGCCGTGAACACCCCTTCAAGCTTCCAAATCGTAAGTATCCTTTCCATATACTAGTTATCCATTAGAAGCTCTTGAATTACATCCAAGAATCAACCATTTTAGCATGATCATTAAGAGTTTACGGCCACAAACTCTCCCTTGGCCGTAAACCCTTCTCAAGATCATCTTTGGCCGTAAACCCTAGTGATTCCATGTTTTGGCCGTAAACATCTTCGACCGTAAACACCCATGGCCGTAAACACATTGGCCGTAAACACATTTAGGCCGTAAACACACCCTTGTGTGGCTGTAAACACCTTTAGTGCAATCATGTGTGATTGTAACACTTCATTCCAAGTGTTTCCTAGTCCCTAAGGTTGTTCCCTAACATGATTAGTTGTTATATACACTAATTATATCCATATATGTGTCATTATATGCTTAATAGGATCCGTTTGTGCTCGAGACTTCACTTGACACTTAACATCCTATATCGATCTTTCATTCAAATCACTCACTACAGGTGAGTTCATACCCCTAACTTATCTATTAAATGATTTTAAATGCTTTTATGGGGGGGGGATACAAGTAGAAAACATTATAGTTATTGTATCAATCACATGTGATTAATAACTATCAAACAAGTGCATTTCTTATGCTTCAAAACTGTGTTATCAAACAAACTATTTCAAAACATTTTATAAACTGACATCAAGTCATCTATAACCATTCAAATGGTTAAAACCCTTTTATATGCTAAATTCTTTATCAAACTCTTTTAAACTTATATATTGTCAAAATCATGTCTATATGGATATAGTTATATAAATAAGGTTGAAAGGGCTTAGGACTGATAACTCGCTTTATTTCTTGTTCCTTGTTTGGTTGTGGACTTAGGGAATCGGTTGTTTGTCCGAATGTCGTTTAAATCTTAGTTATATATTATGTATATGTATATAGATATAAAAGTTCTTCCATTCAGTTCAATACCTTTGGGTAGCAAAGGTTTTCAGACATGATATGTCATTCAAACAATAGTACTAGTAAACTATAATAGGTATAGTTTACAAGATTACTACTTACTATTTCTAGAACAATGAAACTTACAAGAGTCAGTTCATACATGAGTCAGTTCAAACATACTATAACTAGAACAGAAAGAACATACTATACACTAGAACAGAAGGAACATATTATACACTAGAACAGAAGGAACATACTATTCACTAGAACAGAAGGAACATACTACACTAATACAATAACGAAGAAAACCTTAATGTGAGCCACTACTTCATGGCATAGCAATATACTGTTGTGCCACGTTTTATAACCAGAGTCTCCTGGAGGGAGAGCGTGAGTTTGTGTATAGATCTATACGGGATTGACCATCCTACACCTTGCTGCTAGCTACAGTGGGACCTACAGGTCTACAGGTGACGAATGTCATATCATTTTGACGTCTTTGATCGTCGTGTTTACTAGTCAATCAAGTATGGTTATAATCTCATCACATTTTACCTTAATTAAACAAATTGGTTTAAGGTAGTTAGTACATTGGTAGTTACTTATATACAATACTACTGTACATCTTCATTTCCCATTACATTCATATAGTGATATTCTCCCTAAACAGTAATGTAAACTATTTTCTGGTAATGATAGTCATACTTGGGAAAAACACTCACTTTTACAAAAGGATAAACATACAAAACAGTCGGCTCTTGGTAGAAGATTACTTTAGTAGAATATATAGGATTTTCTAGGAAGTATACAAAAATTTACATCAAACACTTACAAACATTTACGTCAAACACTTATAAACATTTTCATCAAACTTATACAAACATTTACACTAAAATACTTATGAACTCACCAGCTTTAATGCTGATCTACTATTTCAAAATAACTTGTATTCTCAGGTCACCAGTAGTCAGGTACCGATGACTAGTTTTTGAGAAGACGGAGCATGTACAAGACTCGTCTTTTATTTTAATTCATATTTTGGTGTCTTTCAAACTATACACATAACATACTTGTATTAAAATTATATTATTAATGCAATGGATGATGTTGTTGCTTGTTTTACTATTGTGCATTGTTATGATACTGTACATGACGTCCTCCGCCCCCGAACGTTTCCGCCGTTCTGGTTTGGGGGTGTAACATCTATGATTTTGTGGTGACAAACCTAAGCGCTTGGCCAAGGCTCGACTGATTTGATTTGTTCAATTAGTCGGTCGTCATAAATCTGAAATCAAACAACACATGAACAAAGAGAATGATTATAATCCATGTCTCAGTTCATATAATATCAAGACTAGAGGAATATATGATCCCTTATCTTATGGACACGTTACTAATAAGATCAAAGTTCGACAACGGTCTTTTGAGAGCTACGATTGCCAATCGGATGTTGAAGTCGTACTTGCAATTATAGTTATTTGACTTATCCAAGTGGGAGATTGTTGGATTATGTGTCTAAGCCCATAACTATAATTGGTATATACTTGACCCGATACAACATGGTCCATTTGGGTTGTAACACTCTGGAACAAGTTGATAGGATGGATATTTGATTATGTAAATCAGTGATACATATGGTTTGGGATATTGATCCATGATGGACTAAGCTTATGTGAAAGTTCATGTAATATTAGTCCATATGAATTATGGATCATAAGCCTAAGTGTAAGAATTTGGGTTTGCTTATGACTCTTGGAATTCTACACTATATATGTATTCCTCTAAAGCCAAAATCGTGCACTAAGTGTTCTTAGAAGCTCTAGCCGATTTTTAGTCTCCAACTTCTCTCTCAAATTCCTCCTCTTGTTCTTGGTTTGTTATAAGACATTTGAGGCATCACACTTGAGGTGCTAGACTCTTGAAAGACCAATTCATACAAGCTACAATTAAGAGGTAATCTTCTAACATAATTTTATGATTCATGTGTCAAATTGTATGCTAGTTGTAGGCTTCATGCTTCGGAAATTTTATTGCATGTACAACTAGAGAAAACTTAGATCCAAAGCATTTAGGGTTGTATGTGCACCATAGGATGTTGTAGTACATAAAACCCAACAGTATTTTCCCTCAAGATTTGGTGGCCCTATATGTATGGGGTTAGGTTTACTATCTACACTGACCACAAGAGTTTAAGGTACCTGATGGATCAGCAAAATTTGAACATGCGGCAACAGAGATGGTTGCATGTGGTAATGGATTATGGTTGCGAGATCCTGTACCACCCTAGGAAGGCCAATATGGTGGCCAATGGCTTGAGCCACAAGACAGTGAGTACACCTACTGGGGATTTTTCTGAGGATGGTTATAATTTCTCCTTTGTTGGATTTGATCAAGAAGGCTCAGGTGGAGGGTTAAAAAAGGAGAATTGGAATGCGGAGTTAATCAGGGGGCATATTCCTTTATTTATCCGAGACAGTCGAGGGTTGTTGACTCAATGTGGTAGAGTTTGGGTTCTGACTACTTGTAGGGTGAGGAACACATTATTAGAAGAGGCTCATAAGTTAATGTTTTTGATCCATCCAGCGGCCACAAAGATGTATAGGGATTTGATGCTAACTTATTGGTGGCTCTGCATGAATAAGGATATAGCTTTGCTCATGAAGCGGTGCCTGATTTGTCAGAAAGTCAAGGCCGAACATCAGAGGCCTCATGGCAAGTTGCAACCAATACTTATCCCCATGTGAAGGTGGGAAGATATTACCCTGGATTTTATCACAAATCGGCCAAGGACAAGACAGGGAGTTGATCCTATATGGGTGATTGTATATAGATTGAAAAAGAGTGCACATTTAATTCCAATTGCCGAGAGTATATCTGCTGAAAGTTAAGCCGACATTTACATTGGGGAAGTTGTGGTTTGACACGGGGTGCCAGTTTTGGTGGTTTCAGACCGAGATGTCCGTTTCACCTCCAGGTTTTGGAGGAAGTTCCATGAGGAGTTAGGTACTCAGCTGAATTTCAGTACATCAAATCATCCACGGACCGATGGAAAAAGTGAGCAGACGATTTAGACGCTTGAATATATGCTGCGGGCATGTGTGTTAGACTATGGAGGGAGTTGGATACTTAGCTCCCACTGGCCGAGTTCTGCTACACCAACAAATATCATTCTAGTATTGATTGACCACCCTTCGAGATGTTGTAGGGGAGGAGGTATATGACCCCAATTTGTTGGGGCGAGGTCGGGCATCGGGTCATGGGAAGTACTAAAGTGGTACTCAAGACCACTGAGTTGATTCGGCAGGTGCGTGACAGCTTGCGAGTCACGCAAAGTCGGTAGAAGAGTTATGCAGATCTGTGACGTCGGACCTCGAGCTTCGGTTGGGGGACTTGGTGCTTCTAAAGGTGTCCCCGTGGAATAGGGTCATCGGATTTGGAAGCAGAGCAAGCTAGGCCCCCGTTTCATTGGTCCCTTCAAGATTATCGTCGGGTGGGCAAGGTAGAGTACTGGTAGGATTTGCCTGATGAGCTTAGTCAGATCCACAACACATTCCATGTCTCTAAGTTATGAACGTGTCTAGTTGATGAATCTGTGGTGATTCCCTAGGATGATTTTCAAGTCGACAAGCGCTTAAATTATGTAGAAAGTCCAATTGCGATTCTCCACCGAAAGATGAAGACCTTGCGTAACAAGGAAGTGAATATAGTGAAAGTGTAGTGGCAGCATTGGGAAGATTCCGAATGGACTTGGGAACCTAAGACCGAGATGAGGGAGCATTATCCCTATCTGTTCGAGGAATAGGACTTCGAGGGCGAAGTCAGATTCAAGTGGGGGAGATTTGTAATATTCAGTTTTAAGGTACATGATTTTCAGGTTTTTTTAGCCTTTAGATAAAGTCACGACGTGAGCAATGCCTCTCACGCCATGAGCGAAGGTTGACTTGTTGAGCCGTAATCATTGAATCTCACGATGTGAGCCCTTATTGCTCATGATGTGAGAGCAGTCTGATGACCGAAACCCTAATTATTTGGTATTTATTGGAATGAGAGGGCTAGGGTTGTCCACCCTCAACCTCCCACGCTCTCTAAGCCTCCAGAAACCCTAATAAAAAACCTCCTTGAGATCCTTAGCGATTTTGGTGCACTTTCTAGCTAAAGAAGAGGAGCAGAAGAGGAAAAGAAGTGTCCTAGTCGTGGAGTTTGGATACTTGTGTCACAACTAGCATTTTTAGCTAGGAAATTTTGTCTTCATGTAAAATCAACTCTTGTATAACTTGTAATCTAAGTTGATGTCATGTACTATGCTCATTCAAAATCAACCATTTTAATCTAAACTCATGAGTGAAGTTCAAAACCAAATTCAATGCATGTCATATACTCAACTATGGGTTTGAAACCCTAATATCCCAGTTCAAACTCAGAATGGACCAGGATCCTCTTATTTGGCCTAATGGGCCAGTAAACTCTCAATTTGGTTAATTTGAGTTAAGGAACCCTATTTGGGCCTTAAATAGACCCATATTCATTAAATAATAGCATTTTGGGCCATAAGACTTCTCATGGGCCTTATTGGGTGTGACAACCCGAAATTTCTATTCTGTACAACCACTCACTTCAATAGGAGTCAAAAATGTTTCTGCTAATTTTCAAGCTTTTTGGAATAAGTTTGAGTATTTTAAGATTAGTACTTCAGGAGATAACAGGAGGGAGGATGCCCTAGGGTATATTGTGCAACAATATTATTCCAAAACTCCAAGAGTTTGGAGTTTACGGACTAAACAAAGGTGTTTACGGCTGTAAACCCTAAAAGGGGGTATAAATATGACACTTAGTCATATTTTACCAATTTTCACATTTTCAAGATCCAAATCTCAATTCTCTCTCAAGTATCATCCAACATTTCTTCAAGATCTTCAACTTGTAAGTGTTTCTTACCCTAATAAGTTGATATATACCTTAATATAGTGATCTAACATGATTCCATCCGTGAAATCATTCCAAAAGTGTAGATCTTCAAGTTTCACCATGAACACCAGAACACACACTAGTGTTCTTGGACTTTTAGCACCTTTTCAAGCTTCTACCTAGTAAGTACTACTATCCTAGAGTATTATAGAGCTTGTTACACTTCTAAACATCAAGAAAACACCCAAGAAACCAAGGATCAAAGGTGTTTACGGTCCAAGATGTTCTTGGACCGTAAACCCCAAAAAGGGTGCCAAAGTGTGCCCTAGTCCCTTCTAAGCCTTGGAAACTAGCCCATATCCCTTCCTTGATGTGCTTAGTACTTGAAAACATCAAAAGACCATAAACCATTTGGGTTTACGGCCGTAAACCCAAAGGGAAATGGTCCAAGGACCGTAAACTCCTAAAAGGAGTGAAATGGTGCCCTAATCTCTTCCTAAGGCTTAGACATGAAGTAGGAATGCTTCTTGTGATCTTTAAGGCTTCAAAACACAAAATGGTCAAAGAAACATGAGTTTACGGCCGTAAACTCATGGGTTTACGACCGTAAACTCAATGAGTTATGGTCACAAAACCGTAAACTCAAATAAAGGGTTCCCTTGAACCCTAAACTCAATAGCAATGTCCTACAACACATAGATGCAATCCTTAGGGCTTATAGCACTTAAATAAGGTGTTTTACATGTCCTAGGATGTCTTAACTTTGTTAATTAGTTGTTTAAAGATTAATTGGATACATATATGTGATATTATATGTTAACTAGGATCATCGTGTGTGTACAAGTCTTCACTTGACACCTAGCAACCTATACATTCCGTTCATCCAAACCACTCACTACAGGTGAGTTCATACCCCTTAATTAAGCTTTTAAATGTTTTTAAATGCTTTTATGGGGGGGGGGAATACAAGTTGAACTATTATAGTTATTATATCAATCACATGTGATTAATAACTACCAAACAAGTGGATTTCTTATTTTTCAAACTGTGTTATCAAACTGTTTTACTTCAAACTGTTTTACAAAATCTTTTAACTTATATTCTATGTATCTATATGGATATAATTATATAAGTAGTATTGAAAGGACTTTGGACTGATAGCTCACCTTACTTCCTGTTCCTTGTTTGGTTGTGGACTTAGGGTATTCGTGTTATTTGTCCGAAGGTCGTTTGAATCCTAGTTATATATCATGTATATGTGTATAGATATAAAAGGTTACTTCTTTCATTCAGTTCAATGCCTTTGGGTAGCAAAGGTATACAAACATGTTCATATACACAAACAACATTACTAGTAAACTATAATAGGTATAGTTTAGGAAGATACTATTACTAGAACAATGAAACATAAAATGAGTCAGTTCATTCAAACATAATAGATAGTGATGAGAAACAAACATAATACATAGTGATGAGAAACAATCATAATACATAGTGATGAGAAACAAACATCATACATAGTGATGAGAAACAAACATAATACACAGTGATGAGAAACAAAACATACAAGCTAGACAGAGAAAGAACACACAATCCAGCTAGCACATACATATACATATACATATACATTACTTACAGTTATGTGAGCCACTTAACGGGGGCATGGCACTACCTGTCATGACCCGTTTTGTATCCAGAATCTCCTTAAATGGGGAGCGTATGAGTTTGTGTATAGATTTATACTGGATTGACTATCCTACACCTTGCTGCTTGCTACAGTGGGACTTGCAAGTCTATGGATGCCAAACGTCATTTCTTACGACGTCTTACATCGTCGTTTTTCTATAGAGTCGGTAGCAGGATACAAGCCGATCACATGGTACTTTAAATAACAATTAGTTTAAAGTAATTAGTACAACAGTAGTTACTTAATACAACACTATAGTACTATTTCATTTTCCATTTACATTTACTTTGTGATATTCACACAATAAACAATAACGTAAAAAAAAACTATATTTTTGGTTAATGATAGTCATATTTGGGAAAATACACACTCTTACAAGAGACACACACACAAATACTAGATGCCTTTGTAGAAGGCTACTTTTAGTAGGAAACATAGGGTTTTCTAGGAGAGTTCAAACAATTACAAACTTTTGCAAAACTTATACATTACAGACTTACAAACACTTTCATAATAAATACAGACACTAATATACTTATGATCTCACCAGCTTTAAAGCTGATAAACTCTTTCAAAATAACTTGTATTCTCAGGTCGCCAGTAGACAGGTACCGGAGCCAGGTTTTTGAGAAGATGGAGCTCGTTCAAGACCCATCTTTTATTTTGATGTATATTTTTGGTGTCTATACAAGTTGACAGAACACACTCGTATGAAATTATATTATTAATGCAATGGATGATGTTGTTGCTTGTTTACTACTTTACATTGTTGTGATACTGAACATGACGTCCTCCGCCCCAGAACGTTTCCACCGTTCCTGGTTTTGGGGTGTGACAGATTGGTATCAGAGCCTTGTTTATAGTGAATCGAGTGTATCAACCCATAAAAGATATGCGAACTATAAACACAGCGGGATTAAAATACTCTGATAAAGAGTTTATACTTTTAAATAATAAAATATTTAACTAGGTATACATACCTGCATTCATACTAAAATCAGTGTCACTAGGACAGAACAAAAGTATTACGATTGTTGGACAACACAAGTAGACTTAGAGACATGTGGTCAACCCTGGGAAGATGTAGCCTGATCAACTACATTATCCGAGGAGTGATTAGCATGTGTCTAAGTATGGTTATGAGGTTGCAACAAGTCTAAAAACTTACCAACACTACTACAATGAGAACAGTAGAACAGAACATAAACTTAAAATACTATAGGAGTATTTTGTGTTACTATAATTACTTATGTCAATGGTTGTTTAGTGGATACACTAAGGTTATATATGCTAGGATGTCATAGACTTAGAATCTGTAATCTTTGCTTTACTTCCTGTTCCTTGTTTGGTTGTGGGCTTAGAGTTAGGGTCACTTATTCGAAGGTCTATCCTGTCTTGGTTACATATAACTGGTATGCACTAAACAAGTGTTGAAGTAACTGATAAAGATCATCTTATAATTATATAATTAGTTCGTCTATTTAGTTATTTCTTTATCCCTTTTCTCGCGTAGATAACATGGCTGGATTCCATCCCCACAACAACTTGTACCTCCCTAACCAAGGTAATGATGGAGGGTTTGAAGCAGAGCCAGAAAATGATCACCCAATCCCTATGGATGGTCACCAGGCTTAGGGCTTTGCAGATGGTTCTGACTTCGAGCCAGAAGTTGAGAACCTACCCCCGATGGCTCTTGTTCCAAATCCTAACCCTCGTCCGGCTTTTCAAGGCCCGACGCCTCCATGGGTGGAAAGCTTGGAAACATGGAGCCAAGGTCAGGATCAGCCCATGCCATTCAATGGAGACCGAAGCTTTTATGACCTGAGCGAAGGGGGCTCAGTAGACAGAGTCTTGCCAATACTGGTCCGTAGAGTGGCCCGAAATGAGATTCATGGCAGGACAACTCTCCATCAAATCACGGAAGTTGTCACCAATGCAAGAATGCTTACCCTCCGCACCATTCGTCTGGAAGATGCTCGTGACAGATCCAGAGTAGACCATGAGACTCTGCAGCAAGAGCTAGCTGAAACTCGAGCTGAAGTCATAGAGCTCCGAGTACGCCAAAGGGTGTACGAAAGGCACCTAATTGATATGGAGCGCCAACTGGCTGAACTAAGGGTTCACCTAGGGGATAACCGTCCCCAGTAGGAGACATTCTACCTTTCTTTCCCTAGTTGAAAGAATAGTCTTCTTAGCTATGCTCAAAGTACTACCTTTCTAAGTAACTAACTTTGTACTGTAAGTACCTTCTAGTTAGGCCAGTATGCCGTCAAAACTTTTGTTACCTCGTATAAGATGTAAGACGTACTCCAAGGTCATTTTTCCCAAGCGTATTACATCTTAAAAATCAATGATTTTGACAGTCGGCTAATTTCCGTGTCACTGTTTGTTGAAATACTTTCATCATACTATCGTTGCAGTCTATCTAAAACCCACTCTAGTCAAGTTATTGGACTAGGGTAATTTAACTCGGGGATCATTCCCAATTCTCTTTCGAAGGATGGATCATGTTATCCACCAACTAATGGAACCCCGGTTTGAACGACAAACATCTTGTACCCATTCTATGAACTTACTCCTAGACTGTACTATGACTACATCATAGGGGTGTAGGTCAAACCCTCGAGAACATACTTCTACTCTTTTCATGAGCGATCGAAATACATCTAGGTTCAACCATAATCGCTCACGAACTCATTTTCTTTTCATGTAGCAGAATCATGTCGCCAAAGAAAAGTAAACAACCCATCAGCCAAAAACCAACTCTTCAGATTGATGCAGCTACCTTTCAAGCTGCAATCTCAGCTGCCGTGACAGCTGTCATGACTCACCTAAACGCTAACAATGCAAATGTTAGCGGGATGGGTATCAATAATTCCAATCAAAGTAACAACCAAATACATCAGCGAGTATCAAACTACCACGACATTCCGAATCTTAAACCCAAGAGTAATAAACGAAAATTCCAGGATAGATTTAAAGGCAAATCACCCCAAGCCACGAACAAGAGACAACAACCTGTGGCAGCCTTCGCGGCCACGACGTCTGTAACTCCTACTACCATCCCTACTAGTATCCCGGTTATTCCTAACCCAGCCAGACAGTATGCTGGAAACCTACCGAAGTGCAATAAGTGCAGCTTCCATCATCTACGTAGTTGTCGTCTGTTGCACTGCGATAACTGCAACAAAGACGGACACGCTATCCGCTTCTGCAGGACAAGGATCCAACACCTTACTTCAACCACCAATGTCGACATTTCTCGGATATGCCATCTATGTGGCGTAATGGGACATTTCAAAAGGGACTTCCCAACAGAGAGGGGTGACGGGGGAATAGGAGGAATTTGACCCCAGAACAACGAAAGACAGCTAAGGACCCTACTATAGTGTAGGAACGCTTCCAATCGGCAGTATTTTGTATGCTTTCAAACTGTTTAAAAATAGTGCAACTCGAGTCGTATCTTTTGCGAGATCCCGTCAGTAAAGGGATCCTCGTGCTGCGTATACTTGTCTTTTGTAGTATACCTTGTTCGCAGCAGTAGCCTAGTAGTTAATCTAAAGTACTGTAACTCTGTTAAAAGTTGCACTTTCGTGTTTTGTCTGTAACGCCGTTATGATCAAATCTAGTGCCTTTATTTCCGAGTGATTCCTATATTATCATACAACTTGACTCAATTCGATCCGCACAATACCAGTTTCTTGCGCACATCTCTTTCTCGAAATCTCCTTTCTAGTGAAGCCGTCATTCCAGAACTCCGAAGTACTCATGCATAGAGTGCCTCATGTTTTGTAACTTTCCGAAGAAACCTCAGAAAACCTCCCCGGAATACCACTCGTACAGTACGTCAAGTTCAATACAAGGACCCTCACGATTGATCTATCTCTGAAGAATGTATACGCAAGGGTAGTATATAATCAAGGTTCTACAGGATTAGAATTGATGACTCCGCTTTAACTCCTTTTCCTTGTTTGGATGTGAGCTTAAAGGAGAATCATTTATTCGACTACCTTTTCAATCTTAATTATAAACGACTCGTATACACGAGACTGTGATTTATGAACCATGTATGACTTCTAATATGAACTTCAGGACGGAGACTACTCAAGACTATGAGTGATCGTGCCGTCATGCGAATAAACTTAGAATCCAGTCGAAGGATACTCCTGTAACCGGATCGCCCTATAGTCTAACACCTACAGAGATGCAACAACTGTCAAGTCAAACTTAACGAACTACTCAGCAATGGAATTGAAAGGCCAAGCTCCACGCCCGGGAAAGCCCCAGTCTTGTTCATCAAGAAGAAAGACAGATTGTTTTGTAGGAGCATCGACGAACGGAGACCTCGATGAGATTCCCATTAGAAATCATTACCCTCTGCCTCGTCTAGGTGAGTTGGTTGACCAACCGCAAGGAACGAATTACCTTTCAGAAATGGACCTGAGATCCGAATATCACCAGTTTCGAGTGTTAGTGAAGGATGTCCCGATGACGACCTTCCGAACTCGATGCGGACGCTATGAGTCTGTGGTGATACCCCTCGGATAAGACCGATGCGCCCGTAGTATTCATGAACTTAATGAATAGGGTATGCCATCCTTACTTGGATCAATTCGTAATTGTCCTTGTAACTGACTTACTTATCTACTCACGTAGTAAGAAAGAGCAAAGAAGCATCCACGACTCAACTTACCCCACAAACTCAGCAATGTACATTTTACCCCTCCACATCTCGAACTTCAAAAAAGTACCTTTCCGTCAGGACTCTTGTAATCCCACTCGACGAGGTCGAGATCAACGAGAGCCTCAATTTCGTGGAAGAACCTGTAAAGAACGTGGACCGAGAGGTCAAGAAAACGAAACAAATTCGTATCCCGATAGTGAAGGTTCGCTGGAACGCCAAGCGAGGACCTGAATTCACTTGGGAGCGAGAGGAGCAGATGAAACTGAAATATCCTCGTCTTTTACTTAGTTATTTGTAACTACTTATTTGCTTAAATTCTAATTTCGGGACGAAATTCCTTCTACCGGGGGGATGATGTGACAACCCGAATTTACTATTCTGTACAACCATTCACTTCAATAGGAGTCAAAACTGTTTTTGCTAATTTTCAAGGTTTTTGGAATAAGTTTGAGTATTTTAAGATTAGTACTTCAGGAGATAATAGGAGAGAGGATGCCCTAGGGTTTATTGTGCAACAATATTATTCCAAAACTCCAAGAGTTTGGAGTTTACGGCCTTAACAAAGGTGTTTATGGCCGTAAACCCTAAAAGGGGGTATAAATATGACACTTAGTCATATTTTACCATTTTTCAGATTTTCAAGATCCAAATCTCAATTCTCTCTCAAGTATCATCCAACATTTCTTCAAGATCTTCAACTTGTAAGTGTTTCTTACCCTAATAAGTTGATATATACCTTAATCTAGTGATCTAACATGATTCCATCCGTAAAATCATTCCAAAAGTGTAGATCTTCAAGTTTCACCAAGAACACACACTTGTGTTCTTGGACTTTTAGCACCTTTTCAAGCTTCTACCTAGTAAGTACTTCTATGATAGAGTATTATAGAGCTTGTTACACTTCTAAACATCAAGATAACACCCAAGAAACCAAGGATCGAAGGTCTTTACGGTCCAAGATGTTTTTGGACCGTAAAACCCAAAAAGGGTGCCAAAGTGTGCCCTAGTCCCTTCTAAGCCTTGGAAACTAGCCCAGATCCCTTCCTTGATGTGCTTAGTACTTGAAAACATCAAAAGACCATAAACCATTTGGGTTTACGGCCGTAAACCCAAAGGGAAATGGTCCAAGGACCGTAAACTCCTAAAAGGAGTGAAATGGTGCCCTAATCTCTTCCTAAGGCTTAAACATGAAGTAGGAATGCTTCTTGTGATCTTTAAGGCTTCAAAACACAAAATGGTCAAAGAAACATGAGTTTACGGCCGTAAACTCATGGGTTTACGACCGTAAACTCAATGAGTTATGGTCACAAAACCGTAAACTCAAATAAAGGGTTCCCTTGAACCCTAAACTCAATAGCAATGTCCTACAACACTTAGATGCAATCCTTAGGACTTATAGCACTTAAATAAGGTGTTTTACATGTCTTAGGATGTATTAAATTTGTTAATTAGTTGTTTAAAGACTAATTGGATACATATATGTGATATTATATGTTAACTAGGATCATCGTGTGTGTACAAGTCTTCACTTGACACCTAGCAACGTATACATTCCGTTCATCCAAACCACTCACTACAGGTGAGTTCATACCCCTTAATTAACCTTTTAAATGTTTTTAAATGCTTTTATGGGGGGAATACAAGTTGAACTATTATAGTTATTATATCAATCACATGTGATTAATAACTACCAAAGAAGTGGATTTCTTACTTTTCAAACTGTGTTATCAAACTGTTTTACTTCAAACTGTTTTACAAACTCTTTTACATATCAAATACTTTTATTAAACTCCTTTAACTTATATTCTATGTATCTATATGGATATAATTATATAAGTAGGATTGAAAGGACTTAGGACTGATAGCTCACATTACGTCCTGTTCCTTGTTTGGTTGTGGACTTAGGGTATTCGGGTTATTTGTCCGAAGGTCGTTTGAATCCTAGTTATATATCATGTATATGTGTATAGATATAAAAGGTTACTTCTTTCATTCAGTGCAATGCCTTTGGGTAGCAAAGGTATACAAACATGTTCATATACACAAACAACATTACTAGTAAACTATAATAGGTATAGTTTAGGAAGATACTATTACTAGAACAATGAAACATAAAATGAGTCAGTTCATTCAAACATAATACATAGTGATGAGAAACAAACATAATACAAAGTGATGAGAAACAAACATTATACATAGTGATGAGAAACAAACATAATACATAGTGATAAGAAACAAACATAATACATAGTGATGAGAAACAAACATCATACATAGTGATGAGAAAAAAACATAATACACAGTGATGAAAAACAAAACATACAAGCTAGACAGATAAAGAACACACAATCCAGCTAGCACATACATATACATATGCATATACATTATTACAGTTATGTGAGCCACTTAATGGGTGCATGGCACTACCTGTCATGACCCGTTTTGTATCCAGAATCTCCTTAAATGGGGAGCCTATGAGTTTGTGTATAGATCTATTCTGGATTGACTATCCTACACCTTGCTGCTCGCTACAGTGGGACTTGCATGTCTACGGGTGCCAAACGTCATTTCTTACGACGTCTTACATCGTCGTTTTTTTATAGAGTCAGTAGCATGATACAGGCCGATAACATGGTACTTTAAATAACGAT
Source organism: Lactuca virosa (assembly GCF_052849685.1). Classification (NCBI taxonomy): domain Eukaryota; kingdom Viridiplantae; phylum Streptophyta; class Magnoliopsida; order Asterales; family Asteraceae; genus Lactuca; species Lactuca virosa. The sequence continues at coordinate 269,230,476 of NC_136434.1, forward strand.
TAGTTTAAAGTAATTAGTACAGCAGTACTTACTTAATACAACACTACAGTACTATTTCATTTTCCCTTTACATTTACTTTGTGATATTCACACAATAAACAATAACGTAAAAAAAACTATATTTTTGGTTAATGATAGTCAGATTTGGGAAAATACACACTCTTACAAGAGACATACACACATATACTAGATGCCTTGGTAGAAGGCTACTTTTAGTAGGAAACATAGGGTTTTCTAGGAGAGTTCAAACAATTACAAACTTTGGCAAAACTTATACATTACAGACTTACAAACACTTTCATAATAAATACAGACACTAATATACTTATGATCTCACCAGCTTTAAAGTTGATAAACTCTTTCAAAATAAGTGTATTCTCAGGTCGCCAGTAGACAGGTACCGGAGCCAGGTTTTTGAGAAGATGGAGCTCGTTCAAGACCCATCTTTTATTTTGATGTATATTTTTGGTGTCTATTCAAGTTGACAGAACACACTTGTATGAAATTATATTATTAATGCAATGGATGATTTTGTTGCTTGTTTACTACTTTGCATTGTTGTGATACTGAACATAATGTCCTCCGCCCCAGAACGTTTCCGCCGTTCCTGGTTTTAGGGTGTGACATTGGGCCTAAAATGTCTCACTTTGTTGTCATGGGCCTTAATTGGCCGTGAATGTTTTCTTGAACCTTAATGGGCCGTAAATTCCCTTTCTTTATCATTATTGGGCCGTAAACTCTCATATGGGCCCAATGGGCCGAAATTTCCATATTAGACCCTATAACATTTGAATGTATTCATTAATGGCCCAAACTAATTCAATTCTCTTCCTCCTTAATCCCTTCTCGGTTTTGATAAAAAAAAGTCCATGGATATAACAACTTGACACCTGATGTTTGTCTAGTGGATTCCCATGCATTACACAACAAATATTTAGGAATTTCTCATACTCCCATCAACCATCACATCTTACTTCTCTCTTCTCTCCCTCTTCTTCTATTCTCGGCCACAAGAAGCCCTCACCACCATCTTCATTCTGTTGGGTTTTGAGCATTCTAACACTCCTATGGTGTACATGCAACCCTATAAACCTTGGATCTATGTTTTCTCTATTATACATGCAAATAATCAATATTCCAAGGTTTCATCCTAACTAGCATATTATGAAGCAACTATACTACAAAGTTCTAGTTAGATGACATACCTTTGATGTTGCTTGAAGTCTTGAACTTTAAGAGCTTAGCCCCAATAGTGTGGAAGCCTCAAGTGGAATCACAAATCACCAAAACAGCTTGGAAGAACTTGAGAGAATATGTATGCTCACTAAAATCGGCCCACACTTTTTTTCACACACTTGTGCCAATTTTGTGAGCCAAGGACCCCTTTATATATTATGGAGGATTAGGGTTACATCCATGTAAACCCTAATACCCATGACCTTTCATTTACATAGGATCCATGGGTTAAAAGCTCCATGGACCATCCATGAAAGCTTAGCCCAACCTAAATGAACTTGGCCCATTCCATATATATAAGAGTCCATATTTAATTAGTTCTTTTTGATCACTTAATTAATTCTAAATTAATTCTTGATCAATACTAATTAAATAATATGATTCCATATTAATATGTTAGAACTTATAATATATTAATATAAATCATAAATATACTATTCTCAAAAGACTATCCATATAAATTGTGCCGGTGAAGTGCAACCCAAATGGACCATGCCGGGTCGGGTCAAGTACATACCAAATATAGTTATGGACTTAGACATTAATCCAACAGTCTCCCACTTGGATAAGTCTAAAACTATTATTGAGTATGACTTCAAAACCTAACAGGCAATCGTAGCTCTTAAAGCCGCTGTCGAACTCTGACCTTGTCAATGACTTTTCCATTAGATAAGGGATCATATATTCGTCCATTCTAGATATCATATGGACTGAGACATGGATTATAATCATTCTCTCTGTCCATTTGTTGTTTCCCGATTTTCGATTTATGATGACTGACTGATTGAACAAATCAAATCAGTCCTGGCTTGGCCAAGCACTCACATGTGTCATCGCTAAATCATCGAGTGACCCACATATATCGCTTTTATCCCGAAGGTAAAAGGAATGGATAAACTTCGACTCATATGGCTTGTTCTACTACTTGTTGAATCATACACAAAGGCACGTTTTATAACATCGAGTTACCAAATGCGTTTTTGTGCAATCAATGTATAACCAACTCATAGTAAAAACTCATATCTCTAGGTCTGAAGAATATAAGATATTATCGTCTCATGATCACTCGTGATAAAATCCATGAAGTGATTCAAATGAGCGCGGGTTGAATCCAATACTCAGAACTTATGAGCACTCATGAGTGTTGTAGCACCACTTTGTCCACCAACTTGGACCTCTACAAACCAACCCATGACAGTCTTGATTCATATCTACTTCCAACATATGACCGACTGTGGATGGTTTGAATAACTTAATCATCCAGGAAGAGCGACTTAGTTATTCTGGAAGTTAAAACATGCAAAGTGAAACACAAGAATAAATGAATCAAATATGGTATCAAACCCTATGAATATAAATAAACACTTTTATTTATCACCATACTGATTACTCATTATTCATTGTTTTGGTTTTATCAACTTTATACTTGAATTAAAAACACTAGTTGTCCCATGCTCTAAGCATGTACACTATGTTTTTCTTAAACAATAGTTTTGCCATACACCAAGTATGCACTCTATGTTTGTCTATGATCCTTACTTTGTGAAATAAACCAATTGAACATAATTTCAATGATTCTAATTTCACACTCCCAAATCCTTATCGAAAAATGTGATAATTTCAAATTCCTATCATTTATCGAAATCTGTTTAGATTTTAAACTTATATGCATTGACCCTCCTGTAATGAATATGTACAAAGTCACAAAGACTTGTCAACAGTCATTATAAGGTATTCCAATGGAGATCAACTCCATGGAAACTAAGTCTCATATTCAAAGTACATTGCTTTGGAGATGCTTCTTGCATTAAGTTTTCTATCTTACACAGATAACTTCCACCTATGGAGACAACTCCATATTCTCATTTTGACTATCACTTCTGAATAAGAGATGCCTCTTTTCAGAATATATCAATATGGTCCTTCCAAAATTAGCACTATACTTCCAACTGTCCCTGAGCAACCAATCTTTGGTAAACCTCAGATTGTCCTCGACAATTGCTTAATCATTTTAGTCATATCCAATTCTAGACCTTTTCCCTTCTTAATGCCTCTGGGCATTTGGAAAATTTTAGAAATGACAAATATTATAGCACATGCAATCGATCCTGTACCCAAAGCAAATGGTACACGATTCATGATGTCTCACATAAAGACATGATTCTAGACCAGTCTTTTGCTACAATATTTTTATTTGCCATGTTTTCAAAATTTGACTATGAAGAGGGATGCCGTAATCATAATCGAATTTTGAGAACGCAATATATAGAATTTCCTTAAGTTGAACCAATCCAACATGAAATTCATATATATATTCTTGACTAAAGATGATTAAGGTCTCAATCTAAGCCTTTAGAACTGAAATGAAGTATATCCTCTCCCTTAATTATAGCGAAACAACTTTTTCAATCCCTGCAGCCTCACGAATTGAAACTTTTGTTTTCTACAATTAACATTGCTAACTTGCAACACTAACAATAATTATCATGCTCCCACTAACATGATGATTATTAGCATAACACTTATGCTCCCACTAGCTTTGACATGTACTCAGAAATCAGCTGGACTTCTAGAAATCAATACTTTATTGACTTTCTTACCAAAGTTCAGATTTCTGATACGAGATGCTTTGATAAAACTTTATCAAAATCATACACCTTTCCTTAGATAGCATGCATGTGTGTCTAAACAATTTCAGAACTATGAAAACGGATGCCGTAATCATAGTATCAATTGTTTAGACCTTTTGCCATCTGCTTCAAATCTACTTGGTGGAAGTGTTTCCTCACCATCATTTTCATGAATCGAAGAGAAACCTTATGACCCTTAGATTTTATGGTGTATGTGTTCTTATCCATGTGAATCGTCAAAACCATAGTCATAAGACAATGATAATGACAAATCCAAACTCATATGGACTGAACTTATGCAATCTTAACTTCTTGCCACCTGGCAGTACAGGGGCTGCCATTGCTTCCAAGTTGTTATGCAACCAATTGAGAACTTTCAGAACTCCTATGCAAAGCCAACTTTAACTGGAATGGGCACAGAATATGTCAACATGATAGGTTATAAACCTCAAGTCGTGTGCTAGTGAAGAACCTCAGGTTTTATTCTTGATTAGTTCTTGAAATTCTTTTTAGGATCTTTAAGACTCCCACTATCCTCTTGACATATAAGACTATCTTGCCAAATATTCAAGAGATAGTGTGGATTCTTTATCAAGACAAACACTTCACACAATTGGCCTTAGTTGGTCTTTGTTTTATCCAAAACATCACAACTTACCAATTTCAAATGTACAAAAGTATGACACTTTTACTCTTACATGTGACAAGTGTTTTAAACCTTTCTTTAAGATATGTCACTCAAGTTACAATCTTGGAGTATGACTCTACGAATTGTTTTGGAACGAAGTATGACTCATCTTCCTGATCTAACGATTTCAATAATTCATGACTCCTCTTCTTAGTCATAAGAATGCACTAAGATGACCATTAGAGGACTAATTGTGACATGATTTCTAAATCATTAAGATGATCACAATCATGATACTAAAGTACTCTCCCATCTTTTCAGATTTGAGAAACTTTTATCTTTCTGCCTAATTTGATTCTTCCCATTCGTTCTGCCATACATTGAGACTTTTCCAATGTTTCAGAATTATACTTAAACTTGTAAGTATAACCATATTTACTAAACTTTAGTAAATCAATTAGTCTTAACTAGCTTTGTGGTGGACATGACCAGTGCACAAGAATGTGTACTCGATCCCTTTAGTCCTTCACTTGACTCACACATCCATGTGAACAAGTAATTAGTCTTGCTTTTCCAATGCTTGAAAGTTCTCATTCATCATACTATTCAACTTGCATGATTCCAAGTTTCGGTCCAATTGAAACTTGGGTGATGAGGAACTTTCCTGATTTGGTAAATTTAGACACTACCACAAATGAAAGAATCAAATCCATTTTCCAATATTGCTATCAGTGGAATCATATAAGCAACAATTTTCCACAAATGCCATTGTAAGGATACTTCAAGTAAATAAAATTAAACAATTTTCTTTTATTTTAAAACTTTGCGGAAAAACTTATCCTTACAATCCACATGGAAAATTGTTGTTATCTATTCCTTAGCAATATATCATAACTTCTTAAGCAACTGCTCAAAATTCTGATGCGATCGAAATCCACCTTCGCGATCAGAATCAGCATATACTTCCTTTAAGATTTCTTTCTATTCTTTGATTCTTAAAACATCAACATGTGACCCAGTCACATCATGTAATGAGGATCTCAGAATAGAACTTAACAGAGTTAGATAATGGGCTCTACCTGATGTAGAGTCAAACTTATTGACTTTAACATCCTTAGGTAAATTTGGCAGCTTTGCAATCAACGCCCCTTCCTTTGGCAAAATAAACATATGGACCCTTTGGTAATGGGACTATCTCAGACTTTGCCTTTCTCTTTACCATTTGGTCAACCGGGTTAACTATGGCCAATCCCTTTCCATTGGGAAGAGAATGCTTTTTCTGGATTTCCAGTGTCACCATTGTCACTGTCCATAAAGTTTTTGGGAAGTTGATCTTCTAATCAAATTTGCTTTACTATCATTCCAAATCATTGCTGATTCAGCAGCACCAAGCAAATAGATATGATCATTAAGGTTCATGTCATAGTCTGTTTCATAGTAGTCCCAAAGGAACTCACTATGTGACTTAGAAAGTGATTGAACATCCAACTTTCTCAAGACTTTGACACCCAACTCTCCCGGCTTGTCAATATGTGACTTCATCTCTAAGATGTGAACACACATAGACCTTGCTTGCCATTAGGGCTTGAGTGACCTTGAACTTGTGGGTTAGCGAGAATAATTGGAGGAGGTGGAGGAAGAGAAGTATGACTTCCATGAGCCAAACTCGGGAAGTCATATTCATTAGGAAAGCTTGGTTTGGGAAGATCATTGTTGTCTAAACCAGGCATCAACAATGGGAGAAATTCACGTAAAGTTGATTTAAGTCCTTAATATAACACCCAATATGATATATTAAGGCTAGGACCCAACAAACTATTTTATAACTTGGAAGAGGGATGCCGTAATCCAAGCTATAAAATATTTGAAGGTAGGTGAATGACGATTCACCAATTTCCACCAAGATAAACGAAATGTATTATTAGGTTTTAATTGGTTTTGATACTCCTAGATTCTTTTGAGATTCATTGAACTTTTCAATGGCATGTTTCAATCTCGAGTGTGCCCTTCAGGTTTTGTGACTGGGATGCCGAGGATCACAAAACAAGGTGTGAAGTAACCATGCAAATATACTTGGTACCCTTAATATTTACCCCTCAATCGATGTGCCGGTTAACCACACACGCTCCAACGATACTATGATAAACATTAAGTTACCCTTTGCCTACCTTGTTAAGTCCAGGTTAGTGTGCCGGTTAACCACACACTCTCCACTAACAGCTTAAACAAAGTGCAAAGTGTAATTTCATGGATTAGCACCTTATTCACATTTTCCTAAGTAACTAAGATTGGGAATTTATAAGTGTTTAGTTACTCAGTATTTATCATTATACTTATAATGAAGGGAGAATTATAGTCCTTGTCCTACCTGTTCGGCTAACGACCCTCCACCGGTCAAGGAAGCGGTGAGTGAGAGTGGACACCCATTAAACTGCCATTTTATAGGCAGTAACCTTATACCCCCCCTTATAGACCGGCCTCGTGAATGAGGCCTACTAATGGTAAGACGACTTGCTATTATAGATATAATATATTAAACTTTTAATATTATAATAGTATAAGGGTGCATTTTAGACTTTAAAATACTTGGTGGTTTAATCTATTAACTAAACTAGACTTTTAATTTAATTAAACTCAAACCATATATTTATGGATTAATAATACTCTTTTAATTAAACGCTTTAATTAACTATTAATAAAGTCCATAAGAGTTAATTGAATTATTCAATAAAAACATCATAATTCCAATTATTAAATTCAAAATTAAAATCATTTAATTAATTGTTTAAGTTATGAACCCAAGTGTTTTAGAATTCAATTCTTTTTTTTTATCATAAAAAAACTTTTTCCAAATTCCAAAACTTGAGGGCAAGTTTTGTAACTCTTGAAAACTTTTGGATTCCATAACTTATGGAGTTAAATACTTGTTTTATGATGAAACTTTTCATGTTCCATAACTTAAGAACAAGTTATGGAATTCTTTAAAACATTAAGACCACGTTTTGTAACTCCATAAAAAACTTTGAATCAATTTTTTTAAAAACCTTTTCATATCCATAACTTATAGAGGTTTCAAAAAACTCTTTAGATCAAACTTTTAAAACTAATAAAATAATCATATCATTTTATCTTTTACTAAATTTGACCTAATTCAACTCATATAGCAAATGATTCAAATTTTACAAATAATTAGTTTTTCACAAAAACAAGTAATTATCTTAAAATTTGACAAACGTCATGTTTTTTTTCTTTTTTTTCCAACTTTGAAAATAAAACATTTGCATCAATATAACAGAAAATAACCCATGGCTCTGATACCACTGTTGGGTTTTGAGCATTCTAACACTCCTATGGTGTACATGCAACCCTATAAACCTTGGATCTATGTTTTCTCTATTATACATGCGAATAATCAATATTCCAAGGTTTCATCCTACCTAGCATATTATGAAGCAACTATACTACAAAGTTCTAGTTAGATGACATACCTTTGATGTTGCTTGAAGTCTTGAACTTTAAGAGCTTAGCCCCAATAGTGTGGAACCCTCAAGTGGAATCACAAATCACCAAATCACCAAAACACCTTGGAAGAACTTGAGAGAATATGTATGCTCACTAAAATCGGCCCACACTTTTTTTCACACACTTGTGCCAATTTTGTGAGCCAAGGACCCCTTTATATATTATGAAGGATTAGGGTTACATCCATGTAAACCCTAATACCAATGACCTTTCATTTACATAGGATCCATGGGTTAAAAGCTCCATGGACCATCCATGAAAGCTTAGCCCAACCTAAATGAACTTGGCCCATTCCATATATATAAGAGTCCATATTTAATTAGTTCTTTTTGATCACTTAATTAATTCTAAATTAATTCTTGATCAATACTAATTAAATAATATGATTCCATATTAATATATTAGAACTTATAATATATTAATATAAATCATAAATACACTATTCTCAAAAGACTATCCATATAATTTGTGCCGGTGAAGTGCAACCCAAATGGACCATGCCGGGTCAGGTCAACTACATGCCAAATATAGTTATGGACTTAGACATTAATCCAACACATTCCACCATCAAATAAAACACCAATTCTCTCAAAAACTCTCAAGAAATTCCATCCCTTCCTTGCTCTAAAAATCGTGTGGGTGCTTGTTCTTCAAGGAGTTTCTTTCAAAGCTTCATACACTAGGTAAGTCTTCGTTAAACCCCATTGTTTTGTCTCAATTCTAGAGCAAGATCTTTGTTCTTACAACCTTATTTTCGTGTATAAGGTTCTACGACCACCCATATCTTCAAGATCTCCACTCAAGAAGCTTGCTAAGGCCGAGATCCATCTCAATCTTCATCAAAAACCGAAATCAACAAACCAAAGTGATTTCATACACCCTATTTTCGGTTTTTATTAAGTTTTGGGGGAGAATACAAGTTGGTTTGTGTAAATCTATGTGTAGATGCATGATTTTGTGTGTTTTTCATGATATAAGTGTGATTATGTGTTATAAACTTCATAAACTCCAAAATATACTAACTTATGATGATATTTATAGAACACAACACCTATTACAACATATAATGTAAAGAAAAGGTTTAAAACACTTGAAAGTTGTTTAAAACTAAGAAAATTGCATGAGAGGGCCAAAAAAAGAGTAACTAATCAAAAGTGAGGTTCTTTATAGAACTCACGGCTTTAGGGGACCAAAAAGGAGTTATTTTTGATAAATATGAGTCTTTATGGTATTTGTGATTTCCAAGGGGATAAAAGTGAAAATTATCACAAATGGGCCTCATTTGGGCTTTCACTGCCTTCGGGCGAAAATTGTAAATTTTTGGACTTTTGTGGGCTTAAGTGTCATTTTAAACAAAGTTGTGCCAAAAATGTAAATTTTTGACAAAGAGGGCTGAAAATGTAAATTTATTAAATCTTGGGCTAAAAAGATAAATTTATTTATAAATGGGGCCGAGAATGCACATTTTCATAAACTTAAGCCAAAAATGATATTTTTAACAAAAGAGGGTTAAAAATGCTATTTTTACTTAAAACTAGCCTTAAATACAAACTTTTGGCCTTAAAGGACCTAAAGTGTCATTTTTACCAAAAATTAGCCTAAATTGTAAAATTTTCGGTTTTAAGGACCAAAAACTTCTTTTTACTAAAAATGGGTCTTTTTACTAAAAATCGGTTTTAACAACCAGCGAAACATCAAACGGATCAATTACGTCAGTTACATGCTTATTGGGCCTACAATATACTTTACATGTTTAGTGGGCCTTAGTTGTCCTTTTACATGTTTATTGGGCCTGAAATACACCTTGCATGCTTATTGGGCCTGGATTATAAATTAATGTTTAGTGGGCTCTAGTCGTCCTTTTACATGTTTATTTGGGCCAGGAATATACCTTACATGTTTATTGGGCCTTCGTGGTCCATTTACATGCTTGTTGACTTCACACATTCACAAACGTACACGTTGGGCTATGAATACTAAATACTTATACGAAAATAATATATTATGTGCAACTTCATATTCGCGTAAATTTAGTTAAGGATCTTGTGAGACATTCGGTTGACACCTATTGAGTGTACAATCGTAGCCTGTAGTTATAACCAGAGTCTCCTGGAGGGAGAGCGAGAGTTTGTGTATAGATCTATACAGGGGTGACACCCCACACGTGAGCTGTTCGCTGCAGTTAGACTAGGCCAGTCTAGGGTGACAAACTTTACCATCAACACGTCGACGTCCAAAAACGTCATGAAAGGCGGATTAGTCATTATCATGTATGGTTATAACGACTCACTTAGAGGAATTAACACCATTATAAAATTTACGGAATACAACATCTGTCGATAATACGGGGACACACACTCATTTGTATTCAGTTTTAGGGTAATGAAATCACAAAGTCTTTTTATAAACAGACAACATCGGGTTGTCTGGAATTATTCACTTCATACACTCACAAACATTAATACATATGCATTAATACAAGATCGGACACAAACATTTCAAATCATTTTTCAGAAAATATCGGATTTTCTGGTGTTTACAAAGTTATACAAAACATTTTACTCAAACATGCTTATGAACTCACCAACATTATATATGTTGACCTTTTTTAATTAACTTGTATTCTCAGGGAATCGTTGAGCAGGTTGGTCAGCAAGAATACCTGGATATTTCATTGTGCTTTGTTAGTACTATATTTGGATATTTTGGCATGTAATATTAAAATACAATACTTGATTTAACAATGACAGTTGTAATATTACATGTGTGATTATGATGGTGTGTGGTTTCAATTATATATACTGTGATGATACTACAAAAATGAAGTCACCCAAGCCCCCAGACGTTTCCGCCGGCTGGTTTGGGGGTGTGACAGATTGGTATCAGAGCATTGTTTATAGTGAATTGGCTTATCTAATCATGCAAGATATGCAACTATAAATACAATGGGACTAAAACACTCTGAATAAAATAATTAACATACATACCTACGTGTGCACTAATACTATAACACTAAAAGTCTCTGGAGGGAATTTAACACTGTGGTTAAACCCGGGCAGTTATGTAGTCGTATTGGGGATAAATAGAGCCTGATCAACTATATTTATTCAAAATATGGCCAACATGTGTTTGGGAGTGATCATGGTGGGCAATGTATCTAGAAACTTACCAACCTCGTGTCCAAAAAGCTTTAAGGAACTCATGCATAAACAATTAAAATACTATAGGGGTATTTGGAATGCTAACTACCTCTCATGCAGACCCTATAGCTGGATTCCATCATCCAGGATATCCTTATTTCCTTAACCATGGGAATGGAGGATGGTTAGAGCCAGAACTGGAGGAAGAGCCGGAGGAGGAACCAGAAGAAGAACCCGAAGAAGAACCTATAGGAGGACCGGCAGAACCGCTAACAGACTCAGATGAGGAGGTGGATGATGATAGCGATGCAGATGAATCGGACGCGGAGTCCGAAGTCATTAATCTACCATACATGGCTAGGGTGCCCCCGTACAGGATGGGTCCCAACGGTCCTACGCACCAATGGGCACACATGATCTGGAGGTGGAGTCGCCAGCAGGGGGTGCGTCCCCCATTCGGTATGAACCGGGACTATTATGACCTGAGTCATGGTGGACCTACAGACCGAGCCCTGCCGGTGATGGTAAGGAGGACGTGCGACATCGGCGAGCAGGCACAGGCAACCGCCTGTCAAATGGTTTGCCATGAGAGCCGCGGTTGAGCGCGCGGAAAGGATAACACACGAGGTAGTCAGGGACTACCAGGCGCGACAGACAGCATTGGAAGCCCGACATTGAGCCGCCGAGCATCACCTGGCCAGACTCCGGGGTGCATCTACCTCGACATCAGCACCACCAGACCCTTCTCGCCGCGACTAGGATCAGCTTCATCCATTACCACTACCGTTATGATTTTCTTTTATGTACTACTCTATGTACTACCGACTACATGATTAAGTGATTACACTACTCATGGAGTCGTTACGCTGTCGGAATTTATTTCCTTTCATGTATTGTATGCCTTATAAAGGCAAATTTTCTTGTATAAAAAAAATTATTATTAATGAATGTAGTTATATATTTTATCATGATGTTGTTATCTGCTCTGTGTTCTATTACTTTTATTTCATATTGATTGTATGCACTCAGTTACACACACAACCGAATCACCGAAACTGCTCTATATTCAAGGAATCTCGAAACTAGAATGCAATGAATACTCAACATCTTTCCGTTCCATGACAGAAGATTCCTCAGATACCGAATCGCAGAAACAACGCGACACCAACACCACCGGAGGTAAACTCGGCTGCGTTCCAAGCGGCAGTGTCGGCTGCGGTCACCACAACACTGACACAAACTCACAACGGAAATAACCGTGGAGGCAACGGGCAAGGAGCTGGAAGTTCAAACTAGGGGATGAACCAAGGACCCATAAGGACCTGTACCTAAAAGGATTTCACGAATGCCAAGCCTCGAACCTTCAACGGGACAGGAGGCGTGATAACTCTAAAGAGGTGGATAGAAAAAGTTGAATCAGTATTCGAGATCTGCGGATGCCCGGAAGAGCGCAAGGTGAAGTTTGCAGCTTGCACATTCGTCGATCAAGCGCTTTCTTGGTGGAATGGTCACGTGGAGGCAATGACACTCACATTGGTGAATGTTATGCCATGGGAGGAGCTTAAAGAAATGCTAATGGCAGAATACTGTCCAAGAGGAGAGATCCAGAAGATGGAGCAGGAACAGTGGAATCTCATAGTTCAGAACTCCGACATCGATGCTTACATCTCGAGATTTAGTGAGTTGTCACTCCTGTGTCCAGGCATGATCACGTCAGAAGGAAAGAAGATTGAAACATTCATTTGGGGATTGACCTCTTCAATTCAAGGAAATGTAATAGCAGCTAACCCAAAAAGATTAGCCAAGAAGCTCTACGACCATGGCAACAAGAAGGGTGCCAAAGAAGGGGAGACTGAAGCCAAGAAGGGGGGAAAAGATAACAAGAAAAACAAAGACAACAAACAAAAAGAGCGACAAAACTACGAGTCATCAAAAAAGCAACAAACGGTAGCAGTCCATGCTGCTACTGCTCAGGTTGCCTCAGCACCACATGCTCCAGCCTCAACCATGCAAACCACAACCAGGCAATACCTGGGGACTTTACCTAAGTGTAGCAAATACGGCTTCACCACCATGGAGAGTGCAGAGAAACATAGTGCACAAATTGCAACTCTAAGGGCCATACCGCTCGATACTGCAGATCTCAACCCCAACAGAACCAACAACCAAACAACAACAACAACAACAACAGCAACAACCGCAACAACAATAACAACAACAACAATGCTAGGTCTAGTCACACTTGTTATGGGTGTGGAGGAACTGGCCATTTCAGACGCAATTGTCCCAAAGCCAACAACCAAGTAGCAGGAGGATCAGAGATGGTCCTTTTTGGATTAGATGTCTAAGTCCATAACTATTATTGGTATGTACTTGACTCGAGAGTAGCATGGTCCATTTGGGTTGCATATCATCACGACAATTTGTCAGGATGGATTCTTGAGAGAAGGTTATATACGATTTATTAATATATTATAAGCTCTAATATATTAATATGAAATCATATGTTTTAATTAGTATTGATCAAGAATTAATTTGAAATTAATTTAGTGATCAAAAGAGACTAATTAAGTCTATGGGGACTAATTATGGTAATTAGTTATATTTATATGTGTTGGGCTTATGATCCAAGTTGGACCAAGTTTATGTATGGATACATAAAGAGTTGGGCCACATGAACCATGGATCATAACACCCATGGGTATGGATTTGGGTTATACCCATGACCCTTGGAATCCTACATATAAATATGTCCATTCATAGCCAAAAATGGAGAGACTTGTACTTGGAGTTCATAGAGGTGTTTTGGTGCATGGAGATTCTCTCTCAAGTTACAACTTTGTTCATGATGTGTTGTGACTTCATTTGAGGCTTCCACACAGTTGGGGCTAAGCTCTTATGGCCAAATACATCAAGACTTCAAGCCACACAAAAGGTATGTTATCCTAACTAGTATCTTGTATGGTATATCTCTATTGCATTCTAGTTATAGGCTTAATACCTTGGAAACATCATTGCATGTATAATTAGTGAAAACATAGATCCAAGGTATTTAGGGTTGTATGTGCACCATAGGATGTTTTAGTATACAAAACCCAATAGTGGTATGAGAGCCATGAGTTGTTTTCAATTATACTTGATGCTACTTGTTTGGAAATGCCTTAAAAATCGATTTTATGCTGTTCTGGACTGTGGACTCGCCGAGTCTAAGGTAAAAACTGACCAACTCACCAAGTTTGTTCATACACTCGACGAGTTGGTGCTCCAGAATGCAGATTTTTGAGGTTTTTGGCTAGAATTGGACTAGGATCATTACCCTAAGCTCTTTTTGAACTTATAAACCTGTTTTTGATGTGGTAATGATCATACTAATCCAATTCAAAATATAATTGTCAAAAGTTTCATGTTTTGTATTAGTTAAATGGTTAGGCTAATTACATGAAAAATGTTTGATTTGAATTGTCTTGTTCATATGAGTGTAATCTAGATCACAGTTTTTTTTGACATGTTTGTTAGTTTAATTGGTGATCTTAATGATTTTATAATGGACTCCATAACTTGTCTTCAAGTTATGGAAAACCAAAAGTTTTTCCTTTTAAAAGAATCATTGGAGCCATAGGTTATAACCTTGAAGAGTCTTTTTCCCATAAATTGTTTTATGACCTCCATAACTTGTCCTCAAGTTATGCATTTTCAAAAGTTTCTTCATTAAAGTATTTAAAACCTATATTAAACTCATATGTTATGGATTCCAAAACTTTTTGAATTGTTAAAAACTTTCCCTCAAGTTTTGGAATTTGTAAAGTTACCCCCCATGTATACTTTAATTCCAACCCTTAGAATTTTAATAGTTTAAAATTCAACCCTTATACTATTATTATATTATAGGTTTAATGGGTCTCCACTCTCACCTACCGCTTCCTTGACTGGTGGAGGGTGTCGTTAGCCCAACGGGTAGGACAAGACATTAATTCTCCCTTCATTAAAAGTATAATGATAAATACTAAGTAACTAAACATTTATAAATTCCTAATCTTAGTTATTTAGGAAAATGTGAATTTGGTGCTAACCCATGAAATTGCACTTTGCACCTTGTTAATTCGTTAGTGGAGCGTGTGTGGTTAACCGACACACTAATCTGGGATTGACAATGTGTGGCAAAGGGTAGCTTAATGTTAATCATAGATCAATGGAGCGTGTGTGGTTAACTGGCACATTGATTAGGTGGTTGTAACATTAAGTATACCAAGTTAATTTGCATGGTTATTCACTCCTTGTTTGTGATCCACAGCATCCCAGTCACAAACTTGAAGGGCACAATCGATATTTTAACATGCTATTGAATAGTTCAATGAATCTCAAAAGATCTAGGAGTCTCAATTCATTTAAAACCTAATGTTAAATTTCGTTTTTCATGGTGGAAATTGGTAAATCGTCATTTACCTACCTTCAAATATTTTGTAGCTTGGATTACAACATCCCTCTTCCAAGTTATAAAATATTGTGTTGGGTCCTAGCCTTAATATTTTTGTATTGGGGGTTATATTAAGGACTTAAATCAAATGAACTTGAATTTCTCCGTCATAGATGTCTAGTTATGACAAATATGGTCTTCCTTATCCTTTTGGATAAAGCTTTTCTAATGAAGATGATATCCCACATGGCGATCAAGGTGAAAGATTAATCCCTTTGTTGTGCATTAATGGGACTGGAAATCATACTTCACTTCCTCCACCTCCTCCAATTATTCTCCCTAACCCATAAGTTCTTGAAAAGTGCAAGGTCACTCAATCCCTATTGGCAAGCAATGTCTATATGTGCTCACATCTTGGAGATGAAGTCACATATTGACATGTTGGGAGTGTTGGGTGTAGAAGTCTCAAGGAAGTTGGTTGTTGACTGGGTTCTTCAATCATTTCCTAAGTCATATAGCGGGTTCTTTGAAGGACTATTATGTGACAGACCAAGACATGGACCTTATCGATCTTACCTATTTCCTAGTTGCTGCTGAATCAACAATGATTTGGAGCACTGGTAAAACAAATTTGATTGTAAGATCTACTTCCCAAACTTTCATGGACATTGACAATGGAAACATTAGAAGTACAGAAAATTCTTCTCTTCCAAATGGAAAGGGACCGGCCATAGTCAACCCGGTTGACTCAATGGTAAAGAGAAAGGCTAAGTCTGAGATAGTCCCATGTACTATTACTAAAGAGTACATATGTTTCTATTCCCAAAAGAAGGGGCGTTGGTTGCGAAGCTGCCTTATTTACCTGAAAGTTCACTAGGATGCTAAAAGTAAAAAATTTGACTATGCTTCAGGTAAAGTCCACTATCTAACTCTATTATGTTCCTATTTGGAGATTCTTATTACATGATGTGACTAGGTAGCATTTTGATGTTTTGTAGAATCGAAAAAGGAGAGGAAGCTTAGAAGAAGAGTATGCTAAATCTGATCGCGAAGATGTATTTCGATCGCATGATTCGAAGATCAGAATTTTGACCTACTGCTAAGGAATAGATAACAACATAGTTTTCAAATTTATTTGCATTGTAAGGATAAGTTTTTCCGCAATTTTAAAATAAAAGGAAAATTTTTGATTTTATTTATTTTAAGTATCCTTACAATGGGATTTGTGAAAATTGTTGTTTATATGATTCCATTGATAACAATATTGGAAAATGGATTTGATTCTTTCGTTTGTGGTAGTGTCATAATTTACCAAATAAGGAAAGATTCTCATCACCCAAGTTTCAGTTGGATAGAAACTTGGAATCATGCAACTTGTATTGTATGATGAATGAGAATTTTCATCTTTGGGAAATTAAAACTAATTCGTTGTTCACATGTATATGTAAGTCAAGTGAAGGACTAGGAGATCGGGTATACTTGGTTGTGCGCTGATCAGGTCCACCACAAAGAAGGATAAGGCTATTCGTCATGATTTACTAAAATTTAGTAAATATGGTTGTGCTTACAACTTTAAGTCTAATTCTGAAACATTGGAAAAGTTTCAATGTATGGCAGGACGAATGAGAAGAATCAAATTAGGCAGAAAGATAAAAGTTTCTCCAATCTGAAAAGATGGGAGAGTACTTCAGCATCATGTTTTATGATCATCTTAATGATTAGGAAAAACCATATGACAATTGATCCTCTAAGGACATCTTAGTGCAATTGTTTCACTAAGAAGAGGAATCGTGAATTGTTGAAATGGTTAAATCAAAAGATGAATCATACTTCGTTCCAAAATTGAGTCTTAGAGTAATACTCCAAGATCGATGCTTGAGTAACATAATGTTAAGAAGGTTTAAAACACTTATAAAATGTAGAGTAAAATTTTTCTACTCTTGTACATTTGAAATTGGTGAGTTCTGATGTTTTGGATAAAACAAAGACCAACTAAGGAAAGGTGTGAACATTATAGACTATGATTACGACATCCCTTTTCATAATTTTAAAATTGTTTAGACACACATGTGACCTATCTAAGGAAAGGTGTATGATTTTGGGAAGCTTAGATAAAGTCTTATCGAAGCATCTCGTATCAGAAACCTGAACTTTGGTAATAAAAGTCAATAAAGTACTGATTTCTAGAAGTCCAGTTGATTTATGGTTACATGTCAAAGCTAATGGGAGCATAAGTGTTATGCTGATAAGAAGATAATTATCATGTTAGTGGGAGCATGATTATTATGTTAAGTGTTGCAAGTTAGCAATGTTAATTATATAAAGCAAAAGTTTCAATTTGTAAAGTTGCACGGTTTGAAAAGTTGTTTTGCTATAATTAAGGGAGAGGAAATTATACTTCATTCCAATTCTAAAAGCTTAAATTGAGATTTTAATCAAATTTAGTCAAGTATATATATGAATGTTATGTTGGAATGGTTCAACATAATGAAATTCTATATATGGAAATATGAAATTCTATATATAGGAAAAGTTATAGCAAAAGACTAGTCTAGTATCATGTCTTTATGTGAGACATTATGAATCGTATCCCATATGCTTCGGGTATAGGATCAATTGCATCTGCTATAATATTTCTATGTGTTCTGAATTTCCAAATGCCTAGGGCATTAAGAGGGAAAAAGGACCAGAACTGTACATGACTAAAATGATTAAGCAATTGTCAAGGACAATCTGAGGCTTACCAAAGATTGGTTACTCATGGACAATTGGAAGTATAGTGTTCATTTTGGAAGGACCATATTGACATGTTCTGAAGAGAGGAAACTCTTGTTCAGAAGTGATAGTCAAAATGGGAATATGGAAATGTTTCCGTAAGTGGAAGTTATTCTTTAAATCTGTGTAAGATTAGAAAACTTAGTGCAAGAAGGATGTTCAAAGGAATGTACTTTGAATATGAGACTTCTTTCCATGGAATTTCTCTCCATTGGAATACTTTGTCATGTCTGTAGCCAAGTCTTTGTGACTTTTTGTGCATAGTCATTACAAGAGGATCATTGCATATAAGTTTAGAATCTAACAGATTGGCAAAGAATCTTGTATTCTTACATTTGTCATAAGGATTTGGAAGTTTGAAATAAGCATCATTGAAATGTTTTCAATTGATCTATTCCACAAAGAAAGGACCATAGGTAAACATAGTGTGCATGCTTGTAGCATGGGACAACTATTGTTTTATTTCAAGTATTAAGTTGATTATTTGAAACATTATACAATGAATAATGAGTAATCAATATGGCTCAAAAGTTTTGGGGCCATTATTATTCTTGTGTTTCACTTTGCATGTTTTGACTTCTCGAATAACTAGGTTATTCAAACCGTCCACAGTCGATCATACTTTGGAAGTAGGTATTTAGGCAAGACTATCATGAATGGGTCTATAGTATGTGTAGATGTTTTAGACATAGTTGCAGTATTCATGAGTGCTCCTGGAATAAGATTCGAGTATTGGATTAAACCCACACTCATTTGAATCACTTCATGGATTTTATCACTAGTGATCATGAGACGATAATATCTTATATTCTTCAAACGGAGACGTGTGAGTTGTAGTTGCGAGTCGGTTGCACATTGACATATGTAAACGCACCAGTAACTTGGATGTTATAAAACATATCGTTGTGTGTAATTTGATGAGTGAGTACAAGCGAGCATTAGGGTTGATTTTTATCCGTTCCTTTTACCCGATGTTGATAAAAAGCGATATTTGTGGGCCCCTCGATGATTTAGTGATGAAAACCCTAAGTGCTCGGCCGGGCCTAGATTGATTTGATTTGTTTAATTAGTCGGTCGTCATAAGTCAGAAATCGGGAAACAACAAATGGACAGAGAGAATGATTATAATCCATGTCTCAGTCCATATGATATCTAGAATGGAGGAGTATATGATCCCTTATCAAATGGACGTGTCATTGACTAGGTTAGAGTT
Organism: Lactuca virosa; assembly: GCF_052849685.1. Lineage (NCBI taxonomy): Eukaryota > Viridiplantae > Streptophyta > Magnoliopsida > Asterales > Asteraceae > Lactuca > Lactuca virosa. Next base: position 269,250,034 of record NC_136434.1, read on the forward strand.
CGACATCGGCTTTTAAGAGCTCTGATTGCTAGTCGGGTTTTGGAGTCATACTTGCAATAATAGTTTTAGACTTATCCAAGTGGGAGACTGTTGGATTAGATGTCTAAGCCCATAACTATTATTGGTATGTACTTGACCTGAGAGTAGCATGGTCCATTTGGGTTGCATATCATCAGGACAATTTGTCAGGATGGATTCTTGAGAAAATGTTATATATGATTTATTAATATATTATAAGTTCTAATAAATTAATATGAAATCATATGTTTTAATTAGTATTGATCAAGAATTATTTTGGAATTAATTTAGTGATCAAAAGAGACTAATTATATCTATGGGGACTAATTATGGTAATTAGTTATATTTATATGTGTTGGGCTTATGATCCATGTTGGACCAATTTATGTATGGATACATAAAGAGTTGGGCCATATGAACCATGGATCATAACACCCATGGGTATGGATTTGGGTTATACCCATGACCCTTATAAATATGTCCATTCATAGCCAAAAACGGAGAGACTTGTACTTGGAGTTCATGGAGGTCTTTTGGTGCATGAAGATTCTCTCTCAAGTTCCACCTTTCTTCATGATGTGTTGTGACTTCATTTAAGGCTTCCACACTATTGGGGCTAAGCTCTTAAGGCCAAATACATGAAGACTTCAAGCTACATAAAAGTTATGTTATCCTAACTAGTATCTTGTATGGTATATGTCAATTGCATGCTAGTTATAGGCTTAATACCTTGGAAAAATCATTGCATGTATAATTAGTGAAAACATAGATCCAAGGTATTTAGGGTTGTATCTGCACCATAGGATGTTGTTGTATACAAAACCAAATAGTCCTGACGTTGGGTCAAGGTGAAGTAGTTCAAGACCCGACGGTTGTTACTGGTACGTTCCCACTTAACAACAATTACGCATGCATTTTATTCGATAGTGGAGCCGAGCGGATCTTCGTTAGTAACAAATTCAAACACTTACTAAAACAAGAACCTCAGAAGCTAAACGAAGCCTTCACGGTGGAGATGGATAATGGGAAAACCGAAACAACCAAAGATGTTTACGTAGGGTGCACATTAACACTAAACAACCATTCATTTCAAAAAGATTTGATGCCAATAAATATTAGGTGCTTTGATGTGATAATCGGCATGGATTGGTTAAGCCATTGTCAATATCCATGGAAGTTTGGGGAGTTGATCTTCCAATAAAATTTGCTTTACCAGTGCTCCAACTCATTGCTGATTCAGCAGCACCAAGCAAATAGGTAAGATCATTAAGGGTCAAGTCATGGTCTGTCATGTAGTAGTCCTAAAGGAACTCACTATGTGACTTAGAAAGTGATTGAAGAGCCTAGTCAACAACCAGCTTCCTCAAGACCTTGACACCCAACTCTCCCGCCTTGTCAATATGTGACTTTATCTCCAAGATGTGAGCACACATAGACTTTGCTTTCCAATAGGACTTGAGTGACCTTGACCTTTTCAAGAACTTGTGGGTTAGGGAGAATAATTGGAGGAGGTGAAGGAAGAGAAGTATGATTTCCATGAACCAACCATGGGACATCATCTTCATTAGGAAAGCTTGTTCCTAGGGATTTGGGAAGATCATAGTTGTCTGAACCAGACATCTACAATGGGAGATATTCAAGTTAGTTGATTTAAATCCTGAATATAACACCCAATATGAAATATTAAGGCCAGGACCCAACACAATACTTTTATAACTTTGAAGAGGGATATCGTAATTCAAGCTATAAAATAATTGAAGGTAGGTGAATGACGATTCACCAAATTCCACCATGAAAAACGAAATATGAATTAGGTTTTAATTGATTTGAAACTCCTAGATCTTTTGAGATTCACTGAACTATTCAATGACATGTTTAAATCTCGATTGTGCCCTCTCAATTTTTGTGACTAGGATGCCGAGGATCACAAAACAAGGTGTGAATAACCATGCAAATATACTTGGTACCCTTAATATTTATCACTTAATCGATGTGCCGGTTAACCACACGCGCTCCACCGATCCTATGATAAACATTAAGTTACCCTTTGTTGTCACACCCCAAAACCGGAACGGCGGAAACGTTCAGGGGTGGAGGACGTCATGTACAGTATCACAACAAAGTATAGTAGTAAACAAGCAATAACATCATCCATTGCATTAATAATATAATTTCATACAAGTGTGTTTTGTAAAGTTATAAGACACCAAAAATGTAAATCAAAATATGAGATGAGTCTTGAACGTGGTCCATCTTCTCAAAACCTGGCATCGGCACCTGTCTAGTGATGACCTGAGAATACAAGTTATTTTGAAAGAGCTTATCAGCTTCAAAGCTGGTGAGTTCATAAGCATTTTAGTGTCATTGTTTGTATGTAAGTGTTTGTATGTACTGGATGTATAAGTTTCTAAATGTTTGTAAATGTTTGTAAATGTCTGTAAATGTTTGTATCTCCTAGAAAATCCTATATTTTCTTCTAAACGTAGCCTTCTACCAAGGCATCAAATGAAATGTATGTTTGTTTCTTGTAAAAGTGTGTATTTTCCCAAGTACGACTATCATTAACCAAGAATATAGTTTTACATTATCTTTTATGTGAAAAGATCACAATGTGAATGTAATGGGAAAATAATAAAGTACTGTAGTGTTGTATTATAGTAATTACTGCTGTACTAATTACCTTAAACCAATTTTTATTTAAAGTAACATGTGATATTCCTGTACCATACTACCGACTAAAACACGACGATGAAAGACGTCGGAAGAAATGACATTTGGCACCCGTAGACTTGCAAGTCCCACTGTAGCGAGCAGCAAGGTGTAGGATAGTCAATCCAGTATAGATCTATACACAAATTCAACGCTCTCCTTCTAGGAGACTATGGATACAAAACGAGCCATGACAGCTGATACCATGCCCCGTTAAGTGGCTCACATTTCTGTTGTAATGTTCTTGTATATGTATTGTATGTACTAGTATAATGTATGTTCTCTCTGTCTAGTATGCTCTGTTTGTTTCTCATCATAGTATGTTATGTTTGTTTCTCATCATAGTATGTTATGTTTGTTTCTCATCATAGTATTTTATATATGTTTCTCGTTATTGTATGTATTGACTCATGTATGAACTGAATCCATATATGTTTCATTGTTCTAGTCATAGTATTAGTACCTTCCTAAACTATACCTATTATAGTTTACTAGCAATGTTGTTTGTATGTATGAACATGATTACATACCCTTGCTACCCAAAGGCATTGAACTGAATGAAGGAACTTTTATATCTATACACATATACATAATATATAACTAAGATTCAAACGACCTACGGACAAATAACTTATACCCTAAGTCTACAACCAAACAAGGAACAGGAAGCAAGGCGAGCTATCAGTCCTAAGTCCTTTCAATCCTACTTATATAACTATATCTATATAGGTATGTATTTGACAAAATATAAGTTTAAAAGAGTTTGAATGGAAAGTATTTAACATGTAAAAGTATTTGAAAGTTATTAATCACGTGTGATTGATATAATAACTATAATGTTTCAACTTGTATTCCCCCCCATAAAAGCATTTAAAATCATTTAAAAGGTAAATTAAGGGGTATGAACTCACCTGTAGTGAGTGGTGCGAATGAAAGATCGGGTTGAAGGATGCTAAGTGCTAAGTGTAGACTTGAGCACAACGGACCCTAATAAGCATATATTGGCATATATATGAATATAATTAGTCTATATACCACTAATCATGAAAGGAAAACACCCTAGGACTTAGAAAACACATAGATTAAAGTGTTAGAAGCATCAAAAGTCTTCTGAAGTGGGTATACGACCGTACAGGGTCGTGTACGGCCACCTAGTGTGCTGCCCATTACGTGTGCGGCCAGGTGTGTGCGGTCAGGGAGTGTGCGGCCGCACACACCTAGGGAAAATGGTCAAAAACATGTTTTTAAGGTTATATCTTGTATCCATTAAGTGTGTTTGATCGTTTGCTAGCATACTAGTTGAGTTTGAGGCCTTAAAGCACTAAAATAAGGGGTGTACGGCCACATGAATGTGTGCAGCCGCACACTCCTTCAAGATCGAGTTCTGGACTTTTAACAAGGCTCAAATATAGCTAAACACATGAAGGAGTAGGGTACTTATAGTTTGGAGCTCAAGAACTTAGTAGGTGTTCTTGGTGTTCTTGGTGTTTTTGAAGAACACTTGAAGATCTAAACAAAAGGAGTAATTTCATGGATGAAATCATGTATTGTTACTTAGGAAGTGTATTGAATCAACTTAACAGAAGGAGAAACACTTACCACTTGAAGATCCATAAGAAATTTCGGATGATAGTTGAGAGAGAAGTGTGTTCTTGGATTAGGAGTGTGAAAAGAGTCTAAGGAAGGATGAGTTCTTACCATATACACTCGTGTGTGCTGCCAGGAGGGTGTGTGCGGCCGCACACCCAAGTGTGCGGCCGTACACTCCTAATGTTGGAGTGTTTGGCCACTTTTTGCGTATGGTGAACTTGCGGAACACAAATCCAAACTTCTAACTTGCATCAACTAGGTTTAGAACACCCAAATGACTCAAAACAAAGCTAGAAAATAGCAAAAACGAGTCTAACTTTAATTGATTTGAATAATAGCACTAGATGAAAATCTCGGGTTGTCATATCATCCCCCTGTTAGAGAGAATTTTGGCCCGAAATTAGAGTTTAACAAATAAGCTATATAAAAACTAAATGAAAAGATGAGGATATTTCAGTTACATCCTATCCTCGCGCTCCCAAGTGAATTCAAGTCCTCGCTTGGCGTTCCAACGAACCTTTACTATCGGGATACGGCTTTGCTTCGTTTGCTTGACCTCTCGGTCCATGATCTCTACAGGTTCTTCCACGAAGTGGGATTACAAGAGTCTCATCGGACAGATACTTTTTCAAGTTTGAGACGTGGAAAGTAGAATGCACGTTACTAAGCTCGTGGGGTAAGTTGAGTTTGTAAGCTACAAGGCCGATTCTGGCGAGAATCTCGAAAGGCCCTACTTATCTTGGATTGAGCTTCCCACGCTTTTCGAAGCGTATCAAACCCTTCCAGGGTGAGACTTTCAAAAGAACGCGGTCTCCCACCTAGAATTCCAAAGGTTTCCTTCGTTTGTCTGCGTAGCCTTTTTGTCGGTCTCTAGAGGCTTTCAATCGTACACGAATCTGAACGATCTTCTCTGTCGTTTCCCGAATGATTTCCGGACCTGTGAGAGCGCTGTCAGGAACTCGTCCTTTAGCTAACTGCATGTCCCCCACCTCAGCCCAGAACAGAGGGGATCTGCACTTACGGCCATAGAGGGCTTCAAATGGAGCAGCCATTATACTCGTGTGATAATTGTTGTTGTAGGAAAACTCGACAAGGGGCAAGTGATTATCCTATTCCTTCCCAAAGTCGATCACACAGGCTCGCAACATATCCTCCAAGGTTTGGATAGTCCTCTCACTTTGTCCGTCGGTCTGTGGATGGTAGGCTGTACTCATGTCCAGCCTAGTTCCTAGGGAACTTTGTAGCGACTGCCAGAACCTCGAAGTGAATCTACTATCTCTATCAGAGATAATGGATATGGGAACACCGTGCAGTCGTATAATATCCCGAATGTAAGTTCTTGTTAGCTTCTCCATCTTGTCTGTTTCTTTGATCGGCAGGAAGTGTGCGGACTTGGTTAACCTGTCTACGATCACCCAAATGGTATCGAGACCACCCGTTGTCTTGGGCAGCTTGGTTATGAAGTCCATCGTGATCCGCTCCCACTTCCATTACGGTATTTCTGGCTGTTGTAGCAAACCTGAGGGTTTCTGGTATTCGACCTTAACCTTGGCGCAAGTAAGGCATTTACTTACGAAGGTAGCAATCTCTGCTTTCATGTTAGGCCACCAGTATAGCTTTTTAAGATCAAGATACATCTTATCTGAACCTGGGTGGACGGAATATCGAGTGTTGTGATCTCCGGTCATGATCAAGTCTCTGAAACCACCGTGTTTCGGTGTCCAGATCCGATACATGAGATATAAGGCTCCGCCACCTTTGACTTCCAAATTCTTATTCATCCCTCTCTGGGATTCACCCGCAACATTTTCAGGCTTCAAGGATTCGAGCTGAGCTTCCTTGATTTGTGTGGACAAGTGTGTGTGGATAGTCATAGTCAAAGATTTGACTCTACGACCAGAGTATTCTTTCCGACTTAGGGCGTCAGCTACTACATTGGCCTTGCCGGGATGATAACAAATTTCGCATTTGTAATCACTGAGTAGCTCGACTCACCGTCGTTGTCTCATGTTGAGCTCCTTCTGGTCGAATATATGTTGTAGGCTTTTGTGGTCTGTAAAGATAGTGCTCTTCGTACCGTATAAGTAGTGTCTCCAGATCTTCAGAGCAAACACAACTGCTCCCAGCTCAAGATCGTGAGTGGTGTAGTTGACCTCGTGTGTCTTCAGCTGTCTCGAGGGATAGGCGATGACCTTACTCATTTCATCAGAACACAACCGAGCCCTTGGTTGGATGCATCGCAATAGACTACGAAGTCTTCTATTCCTTCTGGGAGGGATAGTATCGGTGCGGTGCATAAGGCTCGTTTTAGTGTTTGGAGCGCTCTCTCCTGCTTCTCTTCCCAGTCAAAGGCCACGCCCTTCTGGGTCAGTGTTGTAAGCGGTTTCGCAATCCGCGAGAAGTTTTGTATGAAACTGTGATAGTAGCCAGCGAGGCCTACAAATTGATGAATTTATGTAGGCGTCTTCGGTGCTGACCAGCTCTATATGGCTTTGATTTTGGAAGGGTCCACGTATATTCCTTCTTCGCTAATCACGTGTCCTAATAATTCGACTCTTCGGATCCAAAATTCGCATTCCGAGAACTTCGCATAGAGCTTCTCCGATCGTAGTGTTTCTAAAACTTGTAGAAGATGTTGATTATGCTCCTCCTTACTACGAGAGTATATAAGTATGTCATCGATGAAGATGATGACGAACTGATCCAAGTAAGGATGACACACCCTATTCATTAAGTCTATGAATACTGCGGGCGCGTTGGTTAATCCAAACGGCATCACTACGAATTCGTAGTGTCCATAACGAGTTCGGAAGGTTGTCGTCGGAACATCCTCCCTTAACACCCGTAACTGGTGATACCCGGATCTTAGGTCGATTTTCGAAAAGAAGTTCGCCCCTTGAAGTTGGTCAAACAAATCGTCTATACGAGGCAGAGGCTAACGATTCTTGACGGTCAGCTTGTTGAGCTCCCTGTAGTCGATGCACATACGAAACGATCTGTCTTTCTTCTTGACGAACAAGACTGGAGCTCCCCATTGTAGGGTAAGGGCTGACCCTGCTCATCACTACAACGGCTCAAGTTTGTCACCCACAGAGGTGTGAGTCCTTGAAATGCTGGACGAGGGTTCGGGTTTGGAGCTACTGGGGTAGGTTGTTGACTTCTGGCTCGGAGTCAGAACTATCTGAAAAGCCTTCAGCATGCTGATCGTCCAAAGGGATTGGATGATCATCTTCTGGCTCTTCTCTGAGCCATCCAGCATTGCCCCCATTTGGGAAGTATGGATCTCTGGGAAGAGGGAATCCAGCCATGCTATCTATGCGAGAAAAGGGGTATATGAAATAATTAAGTAGACGCACTAATTAGATAATTATAAGATGATCTTTATCAGTTACTTCAATACTTGTTTAGTGCATACTAGTTATATGAATTTAAAACAGGATAGACCTTCGAATAAGTGACCCTAACTTGAAACCCACAACCAAACAAGGAACAGGGAGTAAAGCAAAGATTACAGATTCTAAGTCTATGACATCCTAATTACATATAACCTTAGCGTATCCACTGAGCAATTATTGACCTACTAATAAAGACCTTTAGTTTTCAGATAAGTAATTATAGTAACACAAAATACTCCTATAGTATTTTAAGTTTATGTTTTGTTATAATGTTTTCATTGTAGTAGTGTTGGTAAGTTTTTAGACTTGTTGCGAGCTCACAACCACCCTTAGGCACATGCTAGTCACTCCTCGGGAAATATAGTTGATCAGGCTATATCATTCCCAGGGTTGACTATATGTCTCTAAGTCTAATTGTGTTTCCCAACAATCGTAATACTTTTGTTCTGTCCTAGTGACACTGATTTTAGTTTGAATGCAGGTATGTATACTTAGTTAAAATTTTTATTATTTAAAAGTATAAACTCTTGGTCAGAGTATTTTAATCTCGTTGTGTTTATAGTTTGTATATCTTTTATGGGTTGATATACTCGATTCACTATAAACAATGCTCTGATACCAATCTGTCACACCCCAAAACCGGAACGGCGGAAACGTTCAGGGGTGGAGGACGTCATGTACAATATCACAACAAAGTATAGTAGTAAACAAGCAACAACCTCATCCATTGCATTAATAATATAATTTCATACAAGTGTGTTCTGTAAAGTTATAAGACACCAAAAATGTAAATCAATAATATGAGATGAGTCTTGAATGTGGTCCATCTTCTCAAAACCTGGCATCGGTACCTGTCTACTGATGACCTGAGAATACAAGTTATTTTGAAAGAGTTTATCAGCTTCAAAGCTGGTGAGTTCATAAGCATTTTAGTGTCATTGTTTGTATGAAAGTGTTTGTATGTACTGGATGTATAAGTTTGTAAATGTTTGTAAAATGTTTGTAAATGTCTGTAAATGTTTGTATCTCCTAGAAAATCCTATATTTTCTACTAAACGTAGCCTTCTACCAAGGCATCAAATGAAATGTATGTTTGTTTCTTGTAAAAGTGTGTATTTTCCCAAGTATGACTATCATTAACCAAGAATATAGTTTTACATTATCTTTTATGTGAAAAGATCACAATGTGAATGTAATGGGAAAATAATAAAGTATTGTAGTGTTGTATTATAGTAATTATTGTTGTACTAATTACCTTAAACCAATTGTTATCTAAAGTAACATGTGATATGCCTGTACCATACTACCAACTAAAACACGACGATGAAAGACGTCGGAAAAATGACATTTGGCACTCGTAGACTTGCAAGTCCCACTGTAGCGAGCATCAAGGTGTAGGATAGTCAATCCAGTATAGATCTATACACAAATTCAACGCTCTCCTTCTAGGAGACTCTGGATACAAAACGAGCCATGACAGGTGATGCCATTCCCCGTTACGTGGCTCACATTTCTGTTGTAATGTTCTTATATATGTATTGTATGTACTAGTATAATGTATGTTCTCTCTGTCTAGTATGCTCTGTTTGTTTCTCATCATAGTATGTTATGTTTGTTTCTCATCATATTATGTTATGTTTGTTTCTCATCATAGTATGTTATGTTTGTTTCTCATCATAGTATGTTATGTTTGTTTCTCATCATAGTATTCTCTATCTATTTCTCGTTCTAGTATGCATTGACTCATGTATGAACTGAATCATTGTATGTTTCATTGTTCTAGTCATAGTATTAGTAACTTCCTAAACTATACCTATTATAGTTTTCTAGCAATGTTGTTTGTATGTATGAACATGATTACATACCCTTGCTACCCAAAGGTATTGAACTGAATGAAGGAACTTTTATATCTATTCACATATACATAATATATAACTAAGATTCAAACGACCTTCGGACAAATAACTTATACCCTAAGTCCACAACCAAACAAGGAACATGAAGCAAGGCGAGCTATCAGCCCTAAGTCCTTTCAATCCTACTTATATAACTATATCTATATAGGTATGTATTTGACAAAATATAAGTTTAAAAGAGTTTGAATGGAAAGTATTTAACATGTAAAAGTATTTGATAACCATTTTGAAGTAGTTTGTTTGTTAAAACAACTAATTGAATAGCAAATCCTTTGTTTGACAGTTATTAATCACGTATGATTGATATAATAACTATAATGTTTCAACTTGTATTCCCCCCCCATAAAAGCATTTAAAATCATTTAAAAGGTAAATTAAGGGGTATGAACTTACCTGTAGTGAGTGGTGCGAATGAAAGATCGGGTTGAAGGATGCTAAGTGCTAAGTGTAGACTTGAGCACAACAGAACCTAATAAACATATATTGGCATATATATGAATATAATTAGTCTATATACCACTAATCATGAAAGGAAAACACCCTAGGACTTAGAAAACACTTAGATTAAAGTGTTAGAAGCATCAAAAGTCTTCTGAAGTGGGTGTACGGCCGTACAGGGTCGTGTGCGGCCACCTGGTGTACTGTCCATTGGGTGTGCGGCCAGGTGTGTGCGGTCAGGGAGTGTGCGGTCAGGGAGTGTGCGGCCGGACACTCCTAGGGAAAATGGTCAAAAACATGTTTTTAAGGTTATATCTTGTATCCATTAAGTGTGTTTGATCGTTTGCTAGCATACTAGTTGAGTTTGAGGCCTTAAAGCACTAAAATAAGGGGTGTACGGCCACATGAATGTGTGCGGCCGCACACTCCTTGAAGATCGACTTCTGGACTTTTAACAAGGCTAAAATATAGCTAAACACATGCAGGAGTAGGGTACTTATAGTGTATAAGTGCATGGGGGTGTTTGGAGCTCAAGAACTTAGTAGGTGTTCTTGGTGTTATTGGTGTTTTTGAAGAACACTTGAAGATCTAAACAAAAGGAGTAATTTCATGGATGAAATCATGTATTGTTAATTAGGAAGTGTATTGAATCAACTTAACATAAGGATAAACACTTACCACTTGAAGATCTATAAGAAATTTCAGATGATAGTTGAGAGAGAAGTGTGTTCTTGGATTAGGAGTGTGAAAAGAGTCTAAGGAAGGATGAGTTCTTACCATATACACTCGTGTGCCAGGAGGGTGTGTGCGGCCGCACACCCAAGTGTGCGGCCGTACACTCCTATTGTTGGAGTGTTTGGCCACTTTTTGCGTATGGTGAACTTGCGGAACACAAATCCAAACATCTAACTTGCATCAACTAGGTTTAGAACACCCAAATGACTCAAAACAAAGCTAGAAAATAGCAGAAACGAGTCTAGCTTTAATTGATTTGAATAATAGCACTAGATGAAAATTTCGGGTTGTCACATTTTCCTACCTTTTTAAATCCAGGTTAGTGTGCCGGTTAACCACACACGCTCCACTAACGACGACTTAAGCAAAGTGCAAAGTGTAATTTCATGGGTTAGCACCAAATTCACATTTTCCTAAAGTAACTAAGATTGGGAATTTATAAAAGGTTTAGTTACTTTATATTTATCATTATACTTATAATGAAGGGAGAATTATAGTCCTTGTCCTACCCGTTCGGCTAATGACCCTCCACCAGTCAAGGAAGCGGTGGGTGATAGTGGACACCCATTAAACTGCCATTTTATAGGCAGTAACCTTATACCCTCCTTATAGACCGACTTCGTGAATGAGGCCTACTAACGGTAAGACTGAGTTTGATCTTATATATATTATTAACTTATAATACTATAAAGTATAAGGGTTGAATTTTAACATTTAAAATTCTAAGGTTTTAACTTGGAATTAAAGTATTCATGAGGGGAAACTTTACAAATTCCAAAACTTGAGGGCAAGTTTTGAACTATTCAAAAACTTTTGGATTTTCATAACTTATGAGTTTAATTAAGGTTTTAAAAACTTTAATGAAGAGACTCTTGAACATCCATAACTTGAGAACAAGTTATGAAGTTCATAAAACAAAAAGACTCTTCAATTTTGTAACCTATGCATTTTAATGAATCTTTAAAAGAAATGTCTTTTGGTAATCCATAACTTGAGGAAAAATTATGGACTCCATTAAAATACATTTGGATCAAGAATTAACTAACAACCAATTTGCAAATAATTCCTATGATCTACCAAAACTCATAAGTGTATGAACAATCATATCAACAATTTCAAGAATTACATAAACATACATAAAACTTGAAATTTTGATAACAACCTTGAAATTGGTTTACCATAATCATTACCACATCAAAAACAGGTTTTATAGGTCCAAAACAGTTTAAGGTAATCATTCTAGAACAATTCCGGCCTTAAAACTCGAAGATATGATGTTAGGGGGTCCAACTCGTCGAGTGCATGAACCAACTCAACGAGTTGGATGAATTTAGGCACGAACTCGTCGAGTCCCTTAACGGACTCGGCGAGTCGGCTGTTCAGACAGCATATAAACTTCGATTTTCAGCAATTTGCATCAAGTATAAATGAAACAAGCCTAGGCTCTGATACCACTGTTGGGATTTACGCATTCTAACACCCCTATGGTGTACATGCAACCCTATAAACAATGGATCTATGTTTTCTCTATTATACATGCAAATATTCAATATTCCAAGGTTTCATCCTAACTAGCATAATAAGAAGTAACTATACTACAAGAATCTAGTAGAATGACATACCTTTTGACGGAGCTTGAAGTCTTGAACCATTAAGAGCCTAGTGCCTCAAGTGTTGCACCTCAAATGGTTCACACAACACCAAGAACCCTTGGAATAACTAGAGAATAAGGATACTTATGTTCACACTCATGAAATCGGTTTGCCCTCTTTGTGTACACACACTAGCGCCTCATACTCAACCCATTTCATGAACCATAGACCTCATTATGTAGTGTGGAGGATTAGGGTTGCATTCATGTAAACCCTAATATCCATGACCTTTCATTTGCATATGATCAATGGGTTAAACAATCCATGGACTATCCATGAAAGCTTAGCCCAACCTAAATGAACTTGGCCCATCCTATATATATAAGAGTCCATATTTAATTAGTTGCTTTTGATCACTAAATTAATTCTAAATTAATTCTTGATCAATACTAATTAAATAATATGATTCCATATTAATATATTAGAACTTATAATATATTAATATAAATCATAAGTATCCTTTTTCTCATTTTGTCTATCCAATTGTTCCGATGCCATGCGACCCAAATGGACCATGCCAAGTCGGGTCAACTACATACCAATTATAGTTATGGACTTAGACACTAATCCAACACATAGTTCTATCTTTTAAAGGAATTTCGGGACGAAATTCCCTCTAAAATCAACTCTATTTGGGCCTTTAATAGACCCATATTCATGTAAAATCAACTCCTGTATAACTTGTAATCTAAGTTGATGTCATGTACTATGCTCATTCAAAATCAACCATTTGAATCAAAACTCATGAGTGAAGTTCAAAACCTAATTCAATGCATCTCATATACTCAACTATGGGTTTGAAACCCTAATATCCCAATTCAAACTCAGAATGGACCATGATCCTCTTATTGGGCCTAATGGGCCAGTAAACTCTCAATTTGGTTATTTTGGGTTAAGGAACCCTATTTGGGCCTTAAATTGACCTATATTCATTAAATAATAGCATTTTTGGGCCATAAGACTTCTCATGTGCCTTATTGGGCCTAAAATGTCTCACTTTGTTGTCATGGGCCTTAATGGGCCGTGAATGTTTTCATGAACCTTAATGGGCCGTAAACTCCCTTTCCTTCTCATTATTGGGCCGTAAACTCTTATATGGGCCCAATAGGCTGAAATTTCCATATTAGACCCTATAACATTTGAATGTATTAATTAATGGCCAAAACTAATTCAATTCTCTTCCTCCTTAATCCCTTCTCGGTTTGTATAAAAAAAAACTCCATGGATATAACAACTTGACACCTCATGCTTGTCTACTAGATTCCCATGCATTACACAACAAGTATTTAGGCATTTCTCATACTCCCATGCACCATCACATCTTACTTCTCTCTTATGTCGCTCTTCTACTATTCTCGGCCATAAGAAGCCCTCACCACCATCTTCATTCCACCATCAAATAAAACACCAATTCTCTCAAAAACTCTCAAGAAATTCCATCCCTTCCTTGCTGTAAAAATCATGTGGGTGCTTGTTCTTCAAGGAGTTTCTTTCAAAGCTTCATACACTAGGTAAGTCTTGGTTAAACCCCATTGTTTTGTCTCAAGTCTAGAGCAAGATCTTTGTTCTTACAACCTTATTTTCATGTATAAGGCTCTAGGACGACCCACATCTTCAAGATCTCCACTCAAGAAGCTTGCTAAGGCCGAAATCCTTCTCAATCTTCATCAAAAAACGAAATCATCAAACCAAAGTGAGTTCATACCCCATATTTTTGGTTTTTACTATGTTTTGGGGGAGAATACAAGTTGTTTTGTGTAGATCTATGTGTATATGCATGATTTTGTGTGTTTTTCATGATATAAATGTGATTATGTGTAATAAACTTCATAAACTCGAAAATATACTAACTTATGATGATATTTATAAAACACAACACTTATTACCACATATAATGTAAAGAAAAGGTTTAAAACACTTCAAAGTTGTTTAAAACTAAGAAAATTGCATGAGAGGGCCAAAAAAAGACAAAATAATCAAAAGTGAGATTCTTTATAGAACTCACGACTTTAAGGGACCAAAAAGGAGTTATTTATGACAAATATGAGTCCTTATGGTATTTGTGATTTCCAAGGGGCTAAAAGTGAAAATTATCACAAATGGGCCTCATTTGGGCTTTCACGGCCTTTGGGCCAAAATTGTACATTTTTGGACTTTTGTGAGCTTAAGTGTCATTTTAAACAAAGTTGTGCCAAAAATGTAAATTTTCGATAAAAAGGGCTGAAAATGTAAATTTATTAAATCTTGGGCCAAAAAGATAAATTTATTCATAAATGGGGCCGAGAATGCACATTTTCATAAACTTAAGCCAAAAATGATATTTTTGACAAAAGAGGGTTAAAAATGCTATTTTTTACTTAAAACTAGCCTTAAATACAAACTTTTGGCCTTAAAGGGCCTAAAGTGTCATTTTTACCAAAAAATGAGCCTAAATTGTAAAAGTTTCGGTTTTAAGGACCAAAGACGTCTTTTTACTTAAAATGGGCCATTTAATGTCATTTTGGTAAACAACTAAACTTAACAGCCAGCGAAACATCAAACGGATCAATTACGTCAATTACATGCTTATTGGGACTAGAATATAATTTACATGTTTAGTGGGCCTTAGTTGTCCTTTTACATGTTTATTGGGCCTGGATTATAAATTACATGTTTAGTGGGCCCTAGTTGTCCTTTTACATGTTTATTTGGGCCTGGAATATACCTTACATGTTTATTGGGCCTTCGTGGTCCATTTACATGCTTGTTGACTTCACACATTCACAAACGTACACGTTGGGCTATGAATACTAAATACATATACGAAAATAATATACTCTGTGCAACTTCATATTCGCGTAAATTTGGTTAAGGATCTTGTGAGACATTTCGGTTTACACCTATTGAGTGTACAATCGTAGCCTGTAGTTATAACCAGAGTCTCCTGGAGGGAGAGCGAGAGTTTGTGTATAGATCTATACGGGGGTGACACCCACACCTGAGCTGTTCGCTACAGTTACACTAGACCAGTCTAGGGTGACAAACTTTACCATCAACACGTCGACGTCCAAAAACGTCATGACAGGCGGATTAGTCATTATAATGTATTGTTATAACGACTCACTTAGAGGAATTAACACCATTACAAAATTTACGGAATACAACATCTGTCAATAATACGGGGACACACACTCATTTGTATTTAGTTTTTGGGTAATTAAATCACAACGTCTTTTTATAAACAGACAACATCGAGTTGTCTGGAATTATTCACTTCATACACTCACAAACATTAATACACATGAATTATGGTGTTTACAAAGTTATACAAAAAATTTTACTCAAACATGCTTATGAACTCACCAACATTATACATGTTGACATTTTTTAATTAACTTGTATTCTCAGGGAATCGTTGAGCAGGTTGGTCAGCAAGAATATCTGGATATTTCATTGTGTTTTGTTAGTACTATATTTGGATATTTTGGCATGTAATATTAAAATACAATACTTGATGTAAACAATGACAATTGTAATATTACATGTGTGATGATGATGATGTTTGGTTTCAATTATATACACTGTGATGATACTACAAAAATGAAGTTACCCAAGCCCCCAGACGTTTCCACCGTCTGGTTCGGGGGTGTGACAACTAGCATCATCATCATCATCTTTTGTTGTTGTTGGACCTTTGTAAGTGCTAAAGGTTCCAACTTTATTCCATATTATGGATAGATCTAGGTTTTTGTCCGTTTTCTTCACGTTTATGCAAGCTTGAGTGGAGTAAAACCATAAAATTAGCTACTTTATAGATTCTAGGGGTTCCTTGGACATAATATTGTCAAGATCTGGAAGTTGGTGAGGTATAAGAGCCATGCATAGGATTTTAATGCATATTTCCCCACTTTTTGACCTAAATTTGATTGGGACATGCATGGTGCATGCATGTCCACAAAGTAAACATTTTTATCGACCTTTTAGGGGCCCCTTAAGCTTCTGGAGAAGTTGGGTTTGATGGCTTAATGTACTAAGGACTTAAAACCTTGATTTTTTTGGCTTTAGACTAAAGTCACGGCGTGAGACATATGGTCTCGGGACGTGAAAACAAAAAATCCCATAAATAGTTGAGTATTTGAAACTAAGGACGTGACATGGTGACGCTCACATCGTGAGTTTAGTCCGGCAGAAAACCCGCGACTCAGGTGTCTGAGTCTAGAGCGAGTTACTGGAATTAGACATGATTGACGGCGTGACCAAGGGTTGGTCATGGCATGAGACCCAATATTAGCTTTTTTCCAATGGATTTGACTTTGTGGGTTGAATTTTGTACCTAGTTTAACTTTAGGGGTGGGTCCTAGCCATGAAGGGGCAAGATAGTCATTTACCCCAAAGAGAGTATGCTTAGGACCCTTAATTGTGGAATGTTACCTTAATTGATAATTCAGGTTGTTTGGATATGTTCAGTGTGAGGAGCTTTTGTAGCAACTGACCGAGTGTTGTTTTATCTGGACATCGATTGAGGTGAGTCTTTTACCATACTAGTAGGTCAAAGGCACTAATGTCGGCCCACTGATTTGTATATGTTGGATGTACATGATTTTTTACTATGGCTGATATGATTGAATGATATGTATGTATGTATATATATATATATATATATATATATATATATATATATATATACACACACATATATAGAGAGAGAGAGGGGAGAGAGAGAGAGAGAGAGAGAGAGAGCCAATCTTGGCTCGGATCATTATGGACTCAGGGGTTTATATGGAACTGGGGGTTGATACTGACCCAACACTGCTACCTATTGCCATATGGGGTTTATACAGACCTGACATAGCAACATGTTGTTATATATATATATATATATATATATATATATATATATATATATATATATATATATATATATATATATATATATATATATATATACATATATATATATTTGTGTGTGTGTGTGTGTGTGATTGTATGTGATAGTTTTGGGAAGCTCACTAAGCCTTGTGCTTACATTTTATGTTTATGGTTTCAGGTACTTCCTGTTTGAAAAGGAAGGGTCAGGCGTGATGGCACATCATCCTCCTCTTATGATTTCTACACTTTTGGATATTTGTACTCTGATATTTTGATATTACATTTGGTGATGGTTTTTAACATAATTGATGAATGAAACTATTGGATCTCAAAACGAAAATTTGTATCATTGTTTTTGGGATGTTACATATACATAGAGTAAAGTGAAATATGGAGATGATAGTATTTGCAGAATTCACACAAATTAAGTTTAGTTGAATCCATTAATAAATTGATGTCCATGCGGCCATGATACCTACTAGATCAACACCAGCGAGACCATATGCTGGAAGCCTTCCAAAATGCAACAAGTGCAGTTTCCATCATAAGGGAGTGTTGGGTCTTGATGTGTTGCGTCATGGGCTTGTGTTTTGTATCCGGATTGGGCCTGTCCATCCGTGATTATCTAGTAGGGTTATACTATAAATATTGCATGCATGTATGCATTAGATACGTTCGTGATTATTGATTATTGTTTTGTAACCCTAAACACCTCTACAGTCGAAGTTCTTAATCGAGCTCTTCTGAGGTGTTGAAAGTTTTAATCATACGACATATTCAAAGCCATTCTTGTGTTCATAATTACGTTCTTAATTGTTTGCCTACATAGAATCTATCGATCCTAATAGAACTTTGTTCTAACAGGGAGCCTGCCGGAAGCTGTATTGCAATAGATGCAACAAGAAAGGACACACCGCCCGTTCCTGCAAGACTCCGACCCAACACACCACTCCAACCTTTGTATCTAGAATGAAGTCAGTATGCCACAAGTACGGTGAGATGGGACATTTCAGGAGGAATTGTCCAACAAAGAGTAATGACGGGAAAGCAGGAGGAATTTAACAATTGAACGTGAAGAATCCTACCTAAATTCTTGGTACGTTCTCGAATAACAATAGTTACGCACCAAACTTTTACCAAATCAATTAAGAATCACCAAATTGTTATCTCAACTGAATAAAAACTCTTTCAACCATAACAACAAATCCTTGAACACTCTCTAACAACTAGGCACACTAACATTTAGGTGAAAGACACTACACTCCTTCCTACCCCCACGATAATGATGGAAAACCGAAACCACAAAAGATATATATACATAGGGTGCACTCTCACGTTAAATAATCATTCATCCCCAATCAATTTGATGCCGGAAGATATTAGGAGCTTTTATGTGATTACAGGCACGGATTGGTTAAGCCCCACCATGCCGACATTATGTGCCACGAGAAGGCCGTTCGCCTTCACTTCCCTAACCAAGAAACCCTAATCATCTATGGTGACAAGCCTGACGTAAATCTTCGTCTTATCTCTTGCATTAAGACACAAAAGTGCCCTGCACAAAAAGAATTATACATTTCTCGCTCACGTGGTGGATAAGCAAAAAGAAGAAGCGAACATCAATGATATCCCGGAAGTGCGAGACCTCCCTTGTGTATTTCTTGAAAATCTCCCAGGAATACCTTCCTAGAGGCAGGTTAAATTCCAAATTGATCTTGAACCTGGAGAAATGTCAATTGCCAATTGACCTACAGGTTAGCCCCGCCGAAATGCCAGAATTATCGAGCCAGCTAAGTGAACCTCTGGATAACGGATTCATCAGGCCGAGTTTCTCACCATGACGAGCTCCGATCTTGTTTGTCAAGAAGAAAGATGAATTCTTCAGAATGTGCATCGACTATAGGGAATTGAATAAACTTACCATCACAAACCGGTATCCACTTTCGCAAATTGACGATCTATTCGATCAGCTTCAAGGAGTTAGTTATTTCTCTAAAATAGATCTGAGACCCGGTTATCATTAACTCCAAGTCCGTGAGAAAGATTTAAAAAAAAACACTGAAGCCATCCGGTCAAGGGAATGACCCCGAGAGTATCAGAGTTAACAAACCAAGACTTGAACCTGAGGGAACGCCTATCCAAATCATAAAGAGGAAAGGCTAAGTATCCATAGGACCACTGAACACTAAGAATCAAACGAACCCCTCCTTGAGGATTCCCCAAGATTCATCACAACTTTACCTTCATCATCATCACCTGCATCATCATCATCATTCACCTCCACATCAGTCATCAGTACATGTTCCTCGGCGACAATAGCCACGGGAAGAACAGGGTCTTCTTCATGCCCAAAGACTGTAATAACATCATCTTCATGGTCTTCTTTATGATCAGAAAGAGTGACATCATCTGAGGAACTTTCTGACTCAGATGCCTCACTAATCTCCGTAAACTGGCTAAACTTCTCCATAGGGTACTTTCCTTGAAAGACAAACTTTCCCTTGCGATTTTGCTTCATAAGACCAAAAGTGTTCACACCCAGAGATTTTAAATCCAGAGTCTCACCACTTCTTTCCAAGTCTGGGTATTTGCTATCAAAGATCATTTGGAGAAATCTTGGATACATCAAGAACTTATCCTCTCTCTTTCCTTCTAAATTTCTCTTCATTTTGCTCAATACAAATCTTTAAAAGTTGAATTCAAGATCCATGGCAAGAGCAGCAATAGCACCAGTATTCAGTAACGAAATCTCATCAGCACCAGATTTCATGTCGGAGATGCAAATCACGAATGAGTGAGCAAGGAAACGCCAGTACGGTGGAAACAACTTCTTTATTGTGGGTGGGAATACTCCTTCATAACCCATCTTTTCAAGAATCTCTTCAGTCTGTTCCATTGAAATTTCAGTTTGAGATCTTGGCTGATCCTTGATTGCAGCACTTCGCGAATCATTTGTTTACATACGACGATCTTTCTTCCGTGGATGACTGATTCAACTGTGTCTTCACCATCTTCTCCTCCTTTATTGATTGAAGCTTTGTTCCAAAATTGCCTGACTAAATCTTGATAAATTACAGGATTTGACTGGAAAGCATGTGCAAGACAGCATCTCTTAAGTCGATGAATCATAGACCTAAATTCTTGGTGTGCTGCTGGAGGATCAATCAAGAAAGCTGCAATGTTGTGGTTATCGGAAAATTTCAAGTCTACCATTTGTTCTGCACCAAACGAGCCAACTGAGAAAACTAATGATTTAATCAAGTAAAGTTGAATTTTATCAATTAAAAGTTAATTAGGCATCAATTTAATTTTATTTGGATGAAAAACAAGTTTATGGCTAAAAACAAGTTTACAGTTGGAAATGAGTTTACGGCCGTAAATGGTTTACAGCCGTAAACGGAGTTGCAGCCGTAAATGGTCCAACAACCGTAAACGATTCATATTTCCGATGACGAAAAACTATTTGGCTTCAAAATACTTCAAAACACGATCGTTTCAAGTTAATTTCAGCATAGTGAAGGTCGCCTATGATGTACCTACAAGAATCAGGGTCAATTTCAGATGAAAAATGCAAATCGATGATGAATCGGAGATGAGATCGAAGAACAGTTGAGAGAAACTGAGAAGGGTTTGCGGCTGATAACGAAAAAATGAGGGTGAAGGGTTTACAACCGGGAACATTACCTTATATACCAAATACCATATTCGGCCGAAAACCCATGGGCTGCAAACCCAATACCTTTAAACCCAAACCCAATATATCCAAATTTAATAAAAAATAAAACATTTTGAAAGACTTAAAAACTAAAAATAACATAAAACAAAATCTAAAAATTTAAACTAAATTAATTTTGTTTAATTTTTAATTTTATTAGATTTTAGGAAAAAATAAAAATAAAAATAAAATTAAAATAACACTAATTTCACTTCACCATTGCTAATATATTTTTATGATTTTTTGGGATCAAAGTTTTTAGACAACCCTAATCTGTTTTTCAGTACCTCCACATTCATGAATAGATCTGGTCAATCGTCGGTATTGTGGTCCACTTAAACACGAAGGATAGTGACAAAATTTTGGATATGCTACAAATGACAAGACTTTGGACCCTATGTTCCTAAATAATATTTCTAAAGGACCATTTGGCTGACGACGACCACGGATATTGCTGTCCACCTAAATTTAGCAGCGAGGTCTACAAACAGCCTATTAAATGTTCAATTTTAGATGTACTTGAATGTGTTTCCCGCTTCCTGATATACCCCGGTAATCAAGGACTTCCAAAATACTCCTTACTTTAGATGAGCAGACAATTATTAAGGAAGAAGATAGATTTTAGAAATGAATATGTCTTATTCCCAGGTCGGATCTCTTCCAATCACGCAAAGGGATTAACATATGACTAACTGAATTAGAGGGATTGAGAAATAAAATGTTGCATATGCTGTGCTCCAGGTCGGATAAAAACTTATCACGCAAAGGAGACAACATATGACTAACAGACAGGAAGAATTACATATAGAAGGAGATGCATAGAAATAGAGTTGCATATGTTGCAGTCCAGGTCGGATCTCTTACAATCACGCAGAGGAGACAACATATGACTGACAGAAAGAAAGCAATAAAATAACCTTCTATAGACCTACTTTATCGAAATTCCCCAGTCGCCCATATCAGTACCGAAATTAAGGACATGCGTGCATACATCGAGGAAAAGTTACGCCACAGCTCTAGATACTGATTACTTTAGTGTAGCCCGCAGATTCCCATGTATATCTTACTAATCAATCTACCCGAGCGTCGTATGGTCAGACCAAAAGAAACTATCTAAGTCAATACTTGTCAAGTCATTTTAAATGTTAATCTAAGCCTAGTCTGGTCCATTTAAATCTTTCGTGCCTACCAGCGCATTGAATACAGAGCCTACATAGTTGAGCGTTGGTACCTTACACAAATTAAAATTGCCTGTTATCACTTAGTTAATATCACTTCCCAACTAATTACCTGCAGGCAACCTCCATTAGAACATATTTTTGGATTTTTTTTTGAATTAAGGACATGCGTCCATACATTGAGGAAATGTTACGCCATAGTTCTAGATACATATTACTTTAGTGTAGCCCGCAGATTCCCATGTATATCTCACTCCTCAATCTACCAGAGCGTCGTATTGTCAGACCAAACGGAACTATCTAAGTCAATACTTGTCAAGTCCTTTTAAATGTCAATCTAAGCCTAGTCTGGTCCATTTAAATCTTTCGTGCCTACCAGCGCATTGAACACTGAGTCTACACAGTTCAGTGTTGGTACCTTACACACATTAAAATTGCCTGTTATCACTTTGTTAATATCACTTCCCAACTAATTACCTGCAGACAATCTCCATTAGAACATATTTTTGGTTTTTTTTTTGAATTTTATGATTTTTGTTTTATTTTTATTTCTCCCCCTAAATTTGTGCATAGGAGAGAAAGGAAAGTAAATGCGCAAATTTAAACTAACCTAAAACAAAAAATTAGTCTTCAAAACGTATCATTTTAAGATAAACTCAGGAGTATCGAGAAGAATTCAAACCGAAAGTCAGCAATTGAAGACGCAAGCAGCAACAAATTCAGCCTTAGCTGTTGAGGTTGATACATGATCCATTCTTCAGGGATAATGGTTCCAGGCTTGAAGATGAGACACTCAAGAGACTGTGCTTCAGGTCGGGAGCATAGTTGACATTCTCAAAAGTAAGCACTCTGTTTGTGATAGTTCCTTTCTGGGTGATCTTCCCACCTTCTCCACCCGCGAAGGAAACATATCCCCCATAAAAATTCTGAATGTTAGGCAGTTAGGAGATGTCTCCTGTCATGTGCCTGGAACAACCACTGTCGATATACCAGGGTCTGACGACATTCCTCCATAGTTGTTCCTGCACGATGCGTGGGATTAATTGGATTTTGGAACCCAGGTCATCGAAACACTTGATTTTCTCTTGTTAGCAACATAAATTTCTTTTTCACGTTTTGAATTTGATTGATTATTAGACGCACATACAGAAGACTGAGGTGATTGGACATTTAAATTCTTCGGCACCCATTGGTATTTAGGTTTAGAAACATTTACAGGTGATTTTGAAACATTTTTCTTTGGTTTTGATCGTGTGGGTTTCCGTCTAAGATTAGCCGAAGATCCAGACGAAGACTTTGACTAACCCCATATTGGCTTAATCATTTTCGGTCTCGTTAAAGTACCTATTGAATTTTTGTTTAAAACCCGTTTGTTCTTTTCAAGATCAGCCCGTTTTCTTTCTTTATTGATGTTCCAATCACCATTAACTGAATGAGATCTTGAGGATTTTCTCTTAATAGATCTTCCTCGTGACTCATTCACTCCCCTTTGTGTAGAAAAAGGAACAAAAGCACGATTCGGACAATTTCGTGCAATATGACCAGCAGTTCCACATTTAAAGCATGTATGTCTCTTAGCATAAAAACTAGTACCGCTCTTTTCTAGTCTAGTGTTCTTATTGACTCCCTTATTCTTCCCACAATTGCATGTGAAAGATTCAGGTTGTGTGACAGGTGTAGGTGGAGTGTATGTGCTAGTAACAGGAACATCAGATTTATCAAACACATCACCACACTTATCAAAAACATATGAATCATCAGACTTTGACACATAATCATCACAAACCAAAACATCAGTTTTAGAGTTAGAAACAAAACCATTATTATTTAAAATAGAAACATCAGATTTTGAAACAATATTATTATTAGAAACACTCTCTTCAGAAGCCTTCTTGCCTTGACTTAAAGGTGAATCTGCATAGGAAATAGAAATGTTAGTATCCTTTTCCCTAGCACTACTATCCGACACAGGTACAACAGGTTTTCCATACACAAGATATACCTCTCTGTCCATCTCTTCCTGGGTCATAGGGATAGCAGTATAATTGTGATTAAATGGAGGAGGGACACTCTCATACCCTAGACCTACCTGCTTCTTTTCTTTCCATCTCATTTGTTTCTCTGTTATGGTTGCAACTCTCTCACTTCACACATCAAACTTTTTGAAATTAAAATAAGCATTTTCAAATCGAATTTTTAATGTGTCAAGCTCATCAGTCACTGTGGCAAGTTGTTTCTTGATAATATTGTAGTTCTCACACTTGTCGCTATACTCTTCCTGTAGTTTCCTAAAATCCTTAGTTTGGCCTCTAATTGTTCTTTTAGTGGTCTTTGTCCCTTCCTAAGGTTATAACCTTCGTACTTAAGGTCCTCGTTCTCTCTACACAATAATTCGATTTCTTCACATAAAAATTTAACAGTATCAATGCATGTTTGAGAACAAGAAATTTGATTGACCTCCTTTTTCTCAGGCTCAGGGGTAGTGGATACCATGAAGGCAAACTGTAACTCAATCATCTCTGCTTCAAGATCCTCTCTAACATTCACCAAGGTGACTTCACTAATCTGGGCCAAATGTGCATTTTCAGGTCCTGAAATGTTCAAGGCCTGAATTTGGTCTTCCCAATCAAATGACTGAGCTACCACCACCACATTTGCGGTCTCGTTGTTAGCAGTAGTTCCCCTGTTATTTCCAACCGGCACCATTATCCTTTCATGATGTACTCTTGTATCAGGCTTTGGAGAATCATGAGCAAAGTGACCAGGCTCATGACAATTGAAGCACCTCAACCTTCCTTTGTTGAATCCAACCTTCTTCTCTGCATTCATGCCCCAGTTTTCTTGGCAAATTTCTTAGCCCTGAATACCGCCATTGTAATCTGCCAGGTAATGTCCATTTCTTCTACATCCTCTCGGTGAATCTGATCAAGATCAGAGAAAGAAGTCTGAGGAGGCAATTCTCCAGCCACAAAGGCATTGTAGCAATTCACCAGGCCAGAGGCTAGGGCCATGTTCTCTTTGGCTTCTTTGGGAGCAGAGGTGGTAAGAGGAACTTTTAAGGAGGAGGCTGCATGTGGATAAGGCATGGATGGTGGAACAACATGGGATGGTGGTTGTGAAACAGAAAAAGCTTGATTTTGTGGAGTAGTAAAGGATAAAAAGGCATTGTTTGAAGAAATCCCTAGATTTCCAGTCGAATAGGAGTTCACATGGTTAACTTCCATTTGCTTGTCATCAAGATCACAGGCATTAATGAGTCGGTAGAGATCCTTTGTCTTCTTGATAACATAGACATTCATGTCCCATGACTTGGGGAGAGATGTAAAAGTGAGTGTGTAAGTGTGTGTTATTTATGTAGTCTAGATCTAGATCCTTTTTGTGTAACACCATATACAATCAATACATCTCTTGAACACCCAAATCACCATGTTCATTGTGCAAACTTTAATTCCGCATGCCAAACCATGTTCTTATGTCACTACAATCACTATATCAGGTAAAACCTTCATTTTATGACTTGGAAATCTATAGGATTTCGGGAAAAACAAATTGTATGAATACAAAATACATGCATACTTTTTATGACTATGTAGTGTAAAATAACTTAACATATCTGTCTAAAACATATTAGGATAATGTCTCCACAAAAAAGTCCACGAGTCCGTCCACCATCAACTCCCCAAGGCAACCGAAGGAGTGCTCCGTAAGTAACTCAAACATTGGTAGAAACTCTGAACCATGGAGGAGCTCCAGGCGCAACAAATTCAAATCCACCATTTTAAATAGATCTTAGTCTAATGCAGAACCTGCTTGCACAAGGGATTGCTACATCCCTGGCTGCCTATGAGGCTGCCACAAATGACAACACTTGGAATAGTAGAAACAGTGACGGCACACCAGTCGATAATCAAAACCACTCTAGAACGTGTTCATATGAAGAGTTCATGGGTTGTAAACCCTGATCCTTCTGCGGCACGGAAGGAGTTGTTGGTCTATCCCGTTGGATAAAAAACATAGAGGCAGTATTTCACATCAGTTCTTCCCCTACTTATTGTCGAGTCAAGAATGCTACCTGCACACTGATGGACTCTACCTTAACTTGGTGGAATTACCATGCCAAGTCCATGGGAATCAATGAAGCCTATGTCATGGGTTGGGAACCTCTGGAAAAATGATGGTCAAGGAGTATTTCACATCATTTCTTCCCATGATGATTGTCGAGTCATGTACGCTACCTGCACACTAATGGACTCTGCCTTAACTTGGTGGGGTTACCATGTCAAGTCCATGGGAATCAATGAAGCCTATGTCATGGGTTGGGAACCTCTAGAAAAATGATGATCAAGGAGTACTTCCCACGGTAGGAAGTCCAGGCTCTGGAACAAGAACTTTGGAATCTGACCATGCAAGGATCAGAGGTGGTTTCATACACCTCCCGATTTAATGGCGTTGCTAACCTTTGCCCAGGAATGGTGACCCTAGAATACAAAAAGACGGAGAGACACATCTAGGGACTAGCATCACCAGTCCAAGATCTGGTTACTTGTCACACCCCCGGCCAAGGCGGAACACGCCGGGAGCGGGACTAAGTTCATGGATCACAGATAAATTGAATATATAGCACAAGTACAATGACAAACAAAACAACATTTATATTTCATCGTAATGTCTGAATAGAAGGTCTTACAAGTGATAATAGGTAGTAGTTGCTTTAAACAAGTAGGCAGATAACAAAACTAGATAGCTAAGTCGTCTGTAATCCACGACTAATCTTCTGTCTGAAAGCTTGTCTAATGATCTCCTGAAAATACATGTAATTTTGAGGGTCAACACAAAGGTTGGTGAGTGTCACAGGGTTTCCGATTAACCACGGTATAATAATTTTAAAAAGTCTAAAAAGTATTTCCTTTGTGAGAAAACTGTGTTTGAAAGAATGTTTGATAAAGATAGAAATATAAACCATGGTTGCTAGGTAGTAAAAGTCTAGTCCACTTTATAGTAATGAATTTGTACAGATAGACGTATAAACTACGGTGCTAGATAATAAAAGTCTAGTCCAGTTTATAGTAACGAAACAGTACAGATAAACATATAAATTTATGGTTTCTAGGTAATAAACATCTAGCCCAATTTATAGTAACAAAACGGTACGGATAGACGGATAGAGTCGTCTGCCAAGGTTGTATTTAACAATCGCGGATACATATAAATGGATAGAGGACGAGTGTATTTGATAAGCGTACAAACGTACAATACTTATGTAAACAATGGATAAAAATTAGAGTACAAGCTCATAAGTGAGCCTAGGATACAAGTTCTATAACTCGTATAAATATATAAATCTATATATTTTTGTGTATGTAGTAGATATATTGAATCTGACAAGTTGATAACCGTCTATACATTCATAGCACAATTGTAGTTGGAATGTATATGTTATTTTTAATAGTTGTATTTTTTAACAACATAACATATGTAAATCTTGATGTTTCAGAACGATTCTCTTTACTTAACATATAAACGTTTAACAATTTTTTCTCAAACTGTAATGTGTTTACACAAAACAATGATATTTCATATGTATTTTATATGATAAATATTACTTAGTACACGTACTACCATTGTATAGACGAGGGCCGGACATGAAACACCAGAGGGAATGATCATTTTAGCAATTAAGCCATTCTAAAATCCAACAACCCAAACGGCCCTTCAAACCAGATTCCCTGTACCATAAGTAGTAGAGTAATAATTAATATTTTTGTGTGATTTATATCGCATAAAAATATGATGATGTTGTTTGTATAAATAAAGCATTTAGAAAATATATTTATAATATATTACAAGTAGTACATGTATTCCCCCCCGAAAATATGTAAAAATGGGGCCGTAACACTCACCTTAACGTGTGATTGTTGATTTGTTTCTAGAATGATGGGAGAAAAACGAGACGAATAGTCGTGAACGCGATACTCCAAGAGGATCCTAGTTTCCTAAAATATAAATTAATATGTGATGGGTCGTTTGGTAATTTAACCAAAGTATAGGGTTCATTAGATAATTTAAATAACTTAAAAGGATTAAGTTAGTTAAATATATCTAATTAAAGGACTAAAACTGTTTAATTTAATTTATAAGTTCAACCCTTGGATTTATTTTTCAAATACAATCCAAGAGAGGGGTTAAACATAAATAAATAATTAATAGTTTAGGTTTTAGGACTTGTTTCTATAGTTACGATCAATCGAGTATATGAAACTACATCAGTTTATTTGAAGAATTATGAACACGAGATGTAAATATAATCTGGTTGGCTCCATTACACTTTCTGGAAATACAGAGAAACATCAGAGAGTACAATTCGAATGCAAAAGCTACCCTCTAACTCTAGTATTCATCCCATATATAGGGATAAGGAAAGCATACAAAAAATATAAGGGACTAAGACACTTAGGCTTCGAAACAAAATGCCCTTATAATAAACAAACATACATACATACTTCGACACAAAGAATGACCTAGAAAAACTTTGACACCTCACAACATATTTCGACCTCAACATTCTCCCCTTTTGTGAGAAATGTTGAAACTAAGTCATCATCATCTGAGTAGCTTGATGGATCACTCTTCGAATCTCAGCGTACCAGTTCACCACTTTGCGAATCTCAACTTTATCACCTTCATTGTTCTTTGCACAACTATTCATTAGAACAATAAGGTTTGTATGGTGAGAAGTGGTATATCTTTTAACATCACATACTTGAAACAAAAACTCCGTTGTTTTCCCCTTCTTGTTCTTTCCTACGAATACAACTCCAAGAGGCTTCAAGTAAATCTCCCTATCTTCATAGCTTTTCAAACTAGCTTTGCCTTTCAACATGGATTGGGGCACTGTGATTTGTTTTCCAATTGCCAAAGCTAATTCAACATCAATTAAGGAAAGATACTCATAGAAATTGTCTATGAATAACTTGATGTGAGCAAATCCGAAAAAAAAAATCTTCTTTGCTTGTTAATTGAAGCTTTGAAACATCGATTGCCTTCAAAATTATTCTAACACAAATCAAGTCAGGAAGGTTCATTAAAGGGAAGTCAGAAACAGAAAAGTCGAAAATGACTTTGTTTGCTTTGACAACATGAAAGTGATAATTCTGCAACATTCCCTCGAATAGAACATCTTTGGAAATATTGAGAACTCGAACTATCTTGACCAGCGACCAAATTTCCTCCTCCCTTTTTCTGAGAACTACATGAAAACGAATCTTCAATCGTTTGAACTCTTCTTTGTCTTTGAACTTATCAGCAATATGATATTGTTCAGCCATAAACATCATCTTGTTGATAGGGAAATCTAATTGATTAAAATCAGTATTCTCTATAGCATAACTCTTTCTGGGAATCTTCTCAAAGTCATGCATTTTCTCAGTAACAACTAAAGCTTTAATATTGTCATAGCAATAGTCTTTCGAAGGATCACCCTTTTCCAGACCAGGAGGGTCATTAGCTCTTTCTCAAAGAATACTTTGAATATGCCTTTGCTTCTCCATTTCTTTTTCAATAGCATCTTTCTTTTCTTCGGCAGTGGGTTCTGCTGAAATGCCTTTCCCTTCCTTTTTCATCTATTTTGTCAATGGAGGTGGTTTCGAAGAACATGAACCTTCAACCCCAAAACCAATTACAACACCTTTCGTTAAAGGCTTTGTTTTTCTTGTTGTTGTTGAAGTAATTGTAGATGAAATCTTGGGCAACAGAATGGGAATCTGAGTAGACATGACTATCCCAACTACTTTCGCATCATCATCACATTTTGAAGAACCACTTCCTCTTATGATAGCCTCCGAACCAATGCTCATGCTAACACTTACCTTCTCTCCCCCCTGGCACCCCTGTGTGAACAGGTGGGGCATCTGTTGGCATCAAATTTATTAGCTTGGCAAGTGGAGCTAATTCAATATGAATGATAGACTCCAATAACCGAAACTTTTGAGTAAAAAACTCTGGAGTAAGAAACGATATTAATGAGGTACCAGTCTGCGAATCTAATTCTTTGAGATTAGTCACCATATCTTCAAGTTTACCAAAACTCTGAACATCAAGTTCAACCTTCTTATCAATCTTCGGAAGTAAGGAATGATAGCACTTGACAACATTCGTAACAGCATCAACGATTATATCCACTTTTGTGTGGAGAGAAGAATAATCATTAGTAAGAGCGGTAACTTCCTTCACCATATCAACCCTTAGTTCTTCAATCTACAGGTTGACATCTTCACGAACCTTCTTGACATTTTGAACAAATAAGAGATGCCTTTCTTTTGCCACAGATTTCAATTCTTTAAGCTCATGATTGAAAGTCAACGATTAAGCCTTTACACGATTCTCATTATTCCGGTCCAGTATATCCACTTCATTTCTAAAGCGAAGCTCTTGAGCCTTGAGCATTACATCTACTTCAATTCCAGACACATGATTTCGACCCCCTGCATCAGCTTGAAGCTTTAATAAAGAATTATGCTTCATGTTGATAATCTTGAATTGTTTCCCTGACATCAACATGTGATCAGGAATGTTCTCTTCTTCTGGTTTGAATTCAATATCGGCAAAGGTGCCCACAAACTCACCATCTTTAGTGGTTTCAACTTCTTGAACAGTTTTGAGACCTTCCATGGATTGGGATTGAAACAATGAAGTGATGGGTTGATTCATGATGTTTTCAAAAGTAGGTGATTGGGTAGATTGAGGTAATGTGGTAGAAATAGAAGAATGAAATGGTGGTAAAGAAACAATGGTGTCAATGGTAGATGTTTCGAAAGAAGTTGAAATGATAATAGGAGAAATACCTTGGGTTTCATTGTTCAACACTCCTTCACCCATGTTGACATTTTCATCTATATGAGATATGTTCGCAGTGATGTCTGAAGTCCGAACCTCCTCAGAAACTGACTCCGTATAAGAAACTTCGGGTGGTATCACAACGTTCTTCTCAGGAGTAGATATCATCGTAGTATCGCCTTGATTAGTGGTTGTGTCCACATTGGATGTTTTCACCGAGCCACCAGGACCTCCAGTCTCCTCGACATTCGACTTGATTGGAGAGCCCATTCTTGGTGATGGAATACCCACATCAATATCACGAGGTGGTGATTGGGACTTACCACTTTCATCAAAATCTGACTCAAGAACAACTTCATCCATAGAGTCATGAACAACTTTCTTCTTCTTCTTTTTAGATATGCTTTTCGCCATATCTTCAGCTCTTCGATTTTTAGATGCAGGAGACACAGGGGAAGGAATTTCGTGAATACCAACACCTTTGCTATTTAGCTGAGGCTTGCGAATAATATTAGATTTCACATCTTTACCAAGTGTTCTGTCTGGAGAATGGCGAGGCCTGTGAGCCATTTTCTTCAAGCGTTTTAAATTTCCATATTTCGAAGGCATAGTCTCCTTCGCCTGTGTAGTAGTATCTTCAACAGTTGGTTGAGTAACTACCTTCTTTGTGACTTTCATTGGAGAAACAGGAATAACTTTCTCAACCCGCTCAGGACTAGGCTTCGAAGGACTAGCCTTAACACCCTTCTTCGAACCTTTGCTCTTTTTAGATGGACCACCAACAACTTTGATAACAACACACCAGTTTCAATCAAAGAATTGATAGTGGTAAGATAATTCACCAACACTGGAGGCGTGGGATCAACTTTTTGAAGCATGGCATCTAGAATGTGTGCAACTGAGGGAAACTCATCTGGTTTATCCTCCACCGCCTTTGGATGATGATATAGAGAAAATTCAGCCTTAGGTTCATCATCAGGAACAGTAATTCTCTCCTTCTCATACGCACACTGCAAGATTAGACTCCAATATCGTGCACGCGAAATTCCATTCACCACATTCGTGTTTCTGCTGCTTTTAACAAACTCTTCCCATAATGGTGTCGCATAATCCACAAGTAAATCATAGTAAATTCCTGCTACCATGGCATCAATTTCTAATTCCGCCTTATCCAATTCAACTGTTCGACCCGTCAGACATCGAAGAAAAATACCCAACAAGAAATTCCAAATGCACGACAAGGAAGATTTCTTGAAATCGCTTATCTTGGTTAAAGTTGGTTGATAACCCATTTCATTAAACATGTGAATCACTTGTTCATTCGAGACTTCATAGAAAGTGCCAACATTGGGAAGTTTCATGATTTGAGCAAACGTCTTCTTATTTAAGGTGAACTTCTTCTCAATAGACAATTGAAAGGTTACCACCTTGATTGTCTTGTTGTACACCGCAATGGAACTAGAAAATGACAACCATGTCATCGACACAAAAAACGATGTCGACATTCCTGTAGACAAAACGAAATGGTTCAAAGCAACGATGAACATCTTCAATTTGTCATGATACTGAGTAACATCCGGTTGAACTCAGTAATTTGTGCTTTGAATCATCATTAAAGGTTGAGAAGTAACGTCTTATGTGGTTTGAGATGGGTGAACATGATCATTAACAGCCGCCATTGTTAGGGTTTTTAAAGAACGTGAGATAACAGAATGTATTTGGGCAAAAAGATATTTGGGAAATTTTTGATTGCGTAAAGTTGGAAAGAAGTATCCAAAACCCTTTTATACGTAAACCCGAATTTGAATTTGAAGCGGTTTGAGCATTAAATGCAATCCACGTGTCACCTTGAAAAGCAGACCAGTAGCTGTAAAACTAGCCACGTCTAAAAAGTGATGATCACTTTTTCCTTGTACAGCGCAAGGTAACCAGAACGTCCCATCAATCAATATGTTCATTTTCCCTAAGAAGAAAGGAACCTTCAGTAACCCTTCGACATGAAGGCAAGGCTCTTTCACATTTGGGTTTAGAAGCGAAGTCATATGCCAGACTTTTCGAAATCATCAGCCTGAGTTGGTATTACTCATAACCTCAAGGATTTCGGTGTGTTTTTATGTGTGCCAAAAATTGAGATAATATCAAGATAAAAAAAATTAAATATGTGATGTCCATGAAAAATCGACATAAAGCAATAAGATCCTAGGCAAAGATCGCTTCATTCTACATTAAGAGAGTTGTCGAAGAACTTGGGTGGTTTCCCCTGAATTACAATCGAAAACTTATAGACAAGTATTGAAGGGATTCTTTTATAAGGCTTCACGGGTGGATAAAAATTTCATTACATATCACAACTCAACATAAGTATGAGAAATTGTAAACGAAATTACCTGTTTGACTAGTGTATTCAGGGACAAGTATGGTGGAAAAATATTTCAAGTAACAAAGAATCGAACTGATATTCAAACAGAAATTATATTCCATGAAAAATAAGATTTGGATCTTGTTGGGTAAAAATGCCGTAGGCTTCGAACATTTTAGCAAGACCACTCAAAAAGAAATAATATGATTTTGAATATCGAAGTGAGTTACTGAAACTAAAGTTCTGTTACATTCTAGAAAAAAAGTTCCCCGTCAATTCCTTAAATGATTCGATATAGTGGGTTTCGCTTTCATCACGGTCTCATGAATCAAGATCCTAAACACAGTCTATGTACATACCTATAACCTGGTGGGTTCGGACCATAGATGTCTTGGGTATGTGTCTTTGTGTCTGATCGTGTAAGAATAGTTGATGAAAAATATTGGTTAGAAAAACGAAAGTACCTATTCTATTAGTGTACCGAGCAGGAAACTCTTAACTCATATGAGAAGAGTAAGGTAGCTCAGCGACTAATGTGAATATATACTGATTGGGAAGGAATCCTCGTGATGAGAAATCTATTAAGGCTTCGAAACACATTGAGTCAAGGAGGCTTGGGACGACATGTTGCAGCATGGTTCGAGGGACTCCTAACTAGTGCAAAGTATCGAAAAGTTACCTTTCCCTAGAGCTGCAAAACATGTTCCACTATAGATTCGTCACTAGAAAGCTTCACAAGGATGTTCATCAAACAAAATAGAAGAAAAATATTGTTGGCTTTTTGTTTTTGAAACAAAATTGCAAAAATAAGAAAATCTTTTTGTTATTTTTGATTTTTGAATAGAAAACACAAAAATAAGAAAATATTTTTGAAATTTTATGATTTTTGATTGAAAAGTAACAATAAAAGAAAGAAAAATGTACCGGACATGCGAAGTGTGCGACATTACTAGAGGAAGGAAGTAGCGAAGCATGTGCTAAATCATTCAGAGGAATGTCGAATGCGAAGCGTTTCGAAGCGCTGAATATGAACAATAACCTCTGAATGGATCAACAAGAGTTCGACATCACTTGACATTATGACGAATTCAGACCATGAACAACATTCGCATCTAGCATGCCTAAGCCCGATAAAATTCTTAGAAATGTTTTCTCGTCCAAAGGTTTTGTGAAAATATCAGCAAGTTGATCAGTAGTTTTCACAAAATGAACTTCAATGTTGATTTCCTCAACATGATCTTTGATAAAGGGGTAACGAAGCGCAATATGTTTTGTCTTCGAATTTTGCAGTGGATTATGGCAGATGCGAATTGCACTTTGTTAATCAGAATACAACAAAATTTTCTTCATGTTGATTGCATAATCACGTAGTTGACATTGAATCCATATGATTTGAGAAGTGCCAGTTGCAGCAGCAACATACTCTGCTTCTGTTGTCGAAATCGAAACACAAGTTTGCCTTTTCGATTGCCAGCTAACAAGCTTCCCATGAAAAAGTTGACATCCGCCACTTGTGCTTTTGCGATCAAGTTGACAACCTCCTAAGTCTACATCTAAAAATGCTTGAATGAAAAATCATGTTTTCGAAGAATACCACAATCCTAACGAAATTGTGCCTTTCAGGTAACAAAAAATGTTCTTCACAACGGTGAGATGAGGCTCCCTTGGATTCGATTGATACCTAGCACAATTGCACACAACAAACATAATATCATGTCGACTAGCCGTTAGATATAGTAACGAACCTATCATGCTTCAGTACAATGAGAGATCAACAGCTGGTTTGTCTAATGAAGGACCAAGTCTTGTTCCAACTGCCATCGGTACTTGCAACTGTGAACTATTAGTCATAACGAACTTTTCAAGCAGGGTTCAAGAGTATTTCTCTTGAATGATAAAAATTCCATCTCTGCTTTGACGAATGTTTAACCCCAGTAAGTTATTTCTTTTGCCCATCATGCTCATCTCAAACTGGCTTTTCATCATGTTCTCAAATTTCTTCGACATATTAGGATCAATAGAGCCAAAAATAATATCATCAACATAAATTTGAACAAGCATGAGATGATCCCCAACTTTCTTTCGAAAGAGAGTGGGATCAATTGATCCTTGTTTAAATATTGATGATTTTAAGAAGTTAGTTAGAGTGGCATACCAGGCACGTGGAGCTTGTTTAAGTCCATAAACAGCCTTATCTAAAACATAACAATGATTAGGATATTGTGAATTGATAAAACCTGGGGGTTGCTCGAAATACATTGTTTCTTCTAGCACTCCATTAAGAAAAGCACACTTTACATCCATTTAATAGACGTCGAAATCCTTGTATGCTGCATAGACTAAAAAGAATCGAACAGCCTCGAGTCTTGTGACAGGGGCAAATGTTTATTCATAATCAATACCTTCTTGTTACGAATAACCTTTTACTACCAGCCTAGCCTTATTTCGAACAATGTTTCCTTCTTTATCAGTTTTGTTTTTGAAAATCCATTTTAAACCGATTACTGATACATCTTTTGGTTTCGGAACAAGTCTCCACACTTTATTTCATTCAAATTCAGCCAATTAAGATTGCATAGATACAATCCAATCAGGATCATCCATAGCAATCTTGACCGATTTTGGTTCAATTTTAGAAATAAACACATTGAACATACACTTGATTAACATTTAGTACCTCATTCTTCGCACGTAGATGAGCTCTTGTCAAAACTCCAGCTTGAGGATCACCAAGAATTTGTTCATGTGGATGACTTCATGTCCCTCTATCCATCGGTGGATATGCATGATCAAAATCTAACGGTTCATCTTCGAATGTTTCATCAGTTCTGAGCCTTCGCCTGCAATTGACATATTATCAAATATGCCATAAAAAACATCTATATGAATATTCGAAGTATTTGGTAAGAATTCATTTTGCTTCCCCTCAACAAGTGGATCACTAGTAGGATGCTCCTCCTCAACATCATCATTCATTTGACCTTGCCCCCCCTTGAAAGTATGCTCCCCCTCAACACAACTAGTTGAACTCAAGTGCTCCTCCTCCACTGGTAAACTTTTGATGTTCATTTGAGAAGTCGTTGAAGAATTCATATCCACAACATCATATGTAATAGTCGAATCATCCGTAGGCTTCGACGCTTTAGGTGCTTGATTATCATCAGCATAAACTTCTGCATCAATAGCCCTGTTAGGAACACCAAAAATGAAATCATAATCGAAATATAAAAAAGTCAAAATTTGAGGGTCATCATTCGATTCATTCATAATTGGCTTTAGTTCAAAGTATTTTTCGACTCTCTTAACATAATAATCATCAAAAGTAAGATTAAATGTTTCCCAAGAATATTTCTTCGTCAGCTTTTGACTAAAACTTCGAAAGGTTATCCTTGAGATTCATAAAGAAGCATCTGCAACCAAAAACATAGAAAAGTTTAACATTTGGTTTCCTGTTATTAATGATTTCATAAGTGGTTATATTAAAACGACGATGAATGAAAGATCAATTCTGAGTAAAACAAGTTGTCGAAACGGATTCAATCCAAAGATATTGTGGAATATTAGCATATGTAAGCATAGTTCTTGCTGCTTCACAAAGAGATTTGTTTCTCCTTTCGACAACACCATTTTGTTCACGTGTGTATGGAGAGGAAAAGTTATGCGAATTCCTTTGTCGGTTAAGAACGAATCATGAACCTTGTTTTTAAACTCTGATCCATTTGTCAGTCTTGATCTTTCAAACCTTTTTCTTTAAACTCACTTCTATGTCCTTGATAAAATCAATCATTGCTTAAGATGTTTTTGATTTTAATCGAAGAAAAAACACCCAAGTAAACCTAGAAAAATCATCAACAATAACCAAGATTTACCTCTTTTTGTTGAGAGTTTCAACAGTCGAAGGACCAAAAAGGTCAATATGAAGAAGTTCCAGAGGTTCAACAATCTTCGAATCAATAACAATCAGATGACCTTGTCTATGTTTCTTCCCTTGTTCGCAAGCTGCTCATAAAGTATCATTATCAAATTTTAATACTGGCAAACCACGAACAAGATCATTGATGACCAATTTATTCAAATTCTTGAAATTTAAGTGCGAGAGTCTTCGATACCATAGCTAGCTGATGTCTGATGATGCCTTCGAAAGTAAGCTGACTGAGGGAACACCTACAATAGGTTTTATGTCAAGAG
Organism: Lactuca virosa; assembly: GCF_052849685.1. NCBI lineage: Eukaryota > Viridiplantae > Streptophyta > Magnoliopsida > Asterales > Asteraceae > Lactuca > Lactuca virosa. Next base: position 269,287,607 of record NC_136434.1, read on the forward strand.
TAAACATATCGCCTTTTCTTTTTGATTTGTAAAAACTTCCATTGTGTCTATTTTCGAAATCATACTTCCTTTTTCATTAAACACCAGCTGATTGCCAGTTCCCACAACAAGTTGTGAGACACTTATCAAGTTGTCCTGAAGACCTTCGACATATGCTACCCTGTTAACAGTAAACTTGCCATTCGTTACTTTTCCATATCCTTTGACTTTTCATTTGTTATTATTTCTAAACTTCACTACTCCATCATTTTCCAAACTTCGAAAATCTCTTAGATTTTCCTTCTTTCCAATCATGTGACGAGAGAAACCACTATCAATATACCACATATCATCATATTGCTCGTTACACAAAATCTGCAATAAGTGAAAGAATTTAGGTCTCCAAGGTTGTTAGGGTCCTTGGTAATTAGAGCATAATGAATGATGAAACGAAGATCCTAAAACCCAATTACAGACTTTTGATTTCAAACTATCAATTAAGTCCACTTCTTTAGATGAGGGTATTGAAATGAAATCATTCGTTGGCTTAGAATCAACACTGACTTTCCCTTGAACCTTCTCAGTTCGTTTCATATCAACTTTCGGTTTTGAAACAGCTTTCCACTGTCGAACAGATGAATTAGACTCTTTGGATGATAAGCTTCCATTCGAAGATTCATTCAAGTAACTTCTATACGCAACCCTAATTTCTTCTTCTGAAAACTTCCTATTTTGATAAACTTTGCCTTTCCCTTCCAACCAATGATTAATGTTTTTGACATTTGTTGTTCCTTTTGAAAATGAAACTTTACTTGGATTTTTCGAAAATGGATTGGGAAATTGAGGTTGGGTTGGTTTAAACATCACATTTCTCTTTGCATTGACATTTAACTTTTCAAATTGTTGTTTTGGAAAACCATATTTGACTTGTGATTGAAATCGATTTTGAAAATGTTTTTGATAACCAGCATTTGAAAGATGAAAAACTTTTGAACCATTCGAAAATCTTCCTTGATTAGTAAATTGAGTAGAATTCCTTTATTCATTTGGTTGAAAACCATTTCTTTGAAAATTATTTTGTGAAAATCTTTTGTTTTGAGAATAATGAACAAAAATATTTGGGTTTGAATTGGACTTTGAAACTTGTGGTTGACTTTTTGAAAAATATTTTTTATTATGAGCGGGTGTTTTCTTAACAAAAGACTTGTTCTGAGAACTTGTCTGAACAGATTTAGACTCTATTGTTTCAGACGATTTATTTGACAAAACATTTTGTTTCTTTCGAGACTCATTAGTTTTCCAATAAACCTTCTTTCTTGCTTTAGTCAACGAAATTACTTGTTCTTTTGAAATCTTTTCAATTTGTTCTTTGAAATTTTGAGCTTTTTGTTTTGACTTTTGAGAAAATGTTTCATTTGATTGTTTTTCGTCTTTTGGTTTGGCAGTATTAACAACCCAATTTCTTTGTGGTTTTTTTCTTTGAAAAGTAGACGAGTTCTTGTTGAGATTATTTTCGACGCTGCTCTGGTTTGAGAAAAATCCTTCTTTCGAGGCTTCCTTGTTATCCTCTTCAATAATTTTGTTGATTTCAGGTTTAACTTTATCATCATTTCCTGAGGTAACAAACACCTGATTTAGAAAGATAACTTCATCTGAGAATTTGAATTTAGGATATACAACCGTATTTGAGTCAAGATAATGAGAACCCTTTTCTTTCATGATTTTATCGAACTTCTCAGTTTACTCGTAGACCTGATCAACTACAACTCGGGGAATGGTTGTTTCTTTCGAACCATCATCATTGGCATCGTCACTGTCTATTTGACTATCTTCGATGGTCACATGGTAAAGATCATGAACTTTCGAAGTCGGGGGTTGGTCGGTGTTAACTTTAACCGAAAAATCATTACATTTTTCTTTACCCTTCGCTAGAGAAGTGACATTAATGACAGATAACTGAAAACAGCCAATAACTTCCTCTACCTCAATTTCACTCATATCATCATAATCATCTTCGATATCAGAAAAATTGTTTTGAGAGTTAGATGTTGAATTCTCAGTTCTTTTCAAAATTTTGATTTGTTCGTTTTTGGTCAAGGTCTCATTTACAATGTCAACAAGATCATTTCCATCTAAACACTCATCACTTTTCACAACACCATATGCATGAGAATCTATTGGGACCTTATCATATTCAGAAATTTTCTTTTCACAGTCATAGGAAGTCAAATCTATCTTCTCCCTTTCGAACGATAAAAAGGGCAGAAGTTTCCTATGTTGTTCTTTGCTAATATCAGACGAATGATGTAAAGTAGTTAACTTCCTATACAACCTTTTAGCAGTATTACAGTAAATGTTTCATTGTTTATGCAAAACTTTATTAAAGGATCAAAGACTGTCTCGGTCACACATTACATGAGTCAATTGTAAATCTACTTGATCTATCATAGTTTTCTTGGTCTCCAATATCCTCTGAGTTTCTAGTAGTTGTGTATTGTTCTTTTTGGCATCACTACTAGCAGAAATAAGCAGATCATTAACGTAAGTTATAGCTTCATCAAACTCAGATAATACCGAATTATATGCACTAGATGGAATATTAAAAGATTTAAAAAGAGAACGCACTTGCGAAATCATGGGGGATGTGTAAGTAGATGTCGAAAGAAAACATCTCCCAATGACTTTATCATCATCTTCTTCCTTGAAACTTGCGAACATCGCTCCGTGACAGGGATTTCGCATCTCATCGTCATCTGAGCCTGATGCCCACACTTGATATGTCCCTTCATCAGTCATTCCCTTTGCAACTAAGGACATTCCCTTCGCCTTTGTTCTTACTTCTTCAAGCCTCTCAACGTAGTAAGCTTCGTCCTTAACTCTATTCTTTTTCTCATCCCTCTTCTTGAGCATACAATCATTTGCCATGTGATTCACTCCATTACAGTAATGGCATTCAACCTTGACATCTTTCTTCTCCAATTTCTTTTCCTAAATCACACGCTTTCCAAAAATACTTCCTTTCACTTCACTTTCTCGTGGTTTCGCATTAAAAGGCTTTGTGTAGAATTTTTTCACTCAATTGTTTGAGTAAAAAACCACAGCCTCGTCATCAGAATTGATGATCAAGCCTTCATCTTCTGAATTCTCTGTCTCAGCAAATTCTTTCTCAACCTCTCTTCAAGCAACCTTCAACACAAGAGCAGGAGGACCACCCAGACTGATTCATGCTTCCTCATCAATCTCATTCACTTCAGATTCATGTGCTTTCAACACATTGTAGAGATCATTCAATGAAAAATAGTCGAAAATTTGTTGTGTCTTTTGTTGGGTTTTAATATACTACAACATCCTATGGTGCACATACAACCCTAAAAGCTTTGGATCTATGTTTTCTCTAATTATACATGAAATATTGTTTCCAAAGTTTTAAGCCTACAACTAGCATACAAATGATATAAACTACATAAAATACTAGTTAGAAGTTTACCTCTTTGTGTAGCTTGTAAAACTTGATGAATTTGGCCTTTGAAAGCGTAGCCCCAATAGTGTGGAAGCCTCAAATGGAATCACAACACATCATGGACAAAGGTGGAACTTAAGAGAGAATTCCATGCACCCAAGAACACCTATGAACTCCAAGAACATGCATTTAGGCGTTTTTTAGGTTAAGAACATGTATTTATATGTTGGATTTCAAGGGTCATGGGTATAACCCAAAACCATACCCATGGGTTTTATGATCCATGGTTCATGTAGCCCAACTCTTTATGTATCCATACATAAACTTGGTCCAATATAGATCATAAGCCCAACATATAAATATAACTAATTTACACAATTAGTCCCCATTAATTTAATTAGTCTGTTTTGATCACTAAATTAATTCCAAACTAATTCTTGATCAATACTAATTAAATCATCTGATTTCATATTAATATATTATAACTTATAATATATTAACAAATCATATATAACCTTCTCTCAAGAATCCATCCTAACAAATTGTCCTGATGATATGCAACCCAATTAGACGATGCTACTCTCGGGTCAAGTACATACCAATAATAGTTATGGGCTTAGACATCTAATCCAATAGTCTCCCACTTGGATAAGTTTAAAACTACTATTGCAAGTACGACTCGAAAACCCGACTAGCAATCGTAGCTCTTAAAAGCCGTTGTCAAACTATGACCTAGTCAATGACGTATCCATTAGACAAGGGATCATATATTCCTCCATTCTAGATACCATATGGACTGAGACTTGGATTATAATCATACTCTCTGTCCATCTGTTGTTTCCCGATTTCCGATTTATAACGACCGGCTAATTGAAAAAATCAAATTAGTCCAGGCCCGGCCTAGCACTTATGTTTGTGATCACTAAATCATCGAAGGGCCCACAGATATCGATTTCATCCATATGGGGTAAAAGGAACGGATAAACTTTGACCCGAATGCTCGCTTGTACTCACTCATCAAATTACACACAACGATATGTTTTATAACATCCAAGTTACTGGTGCGTTTACATATATCAATGCGCAACCGACTCATAACTACAACTCACACGTCTCCGTTTGAAGAATATAGGATATTATCGTCTCATGATCACTCGTGATAAAATCCATGAAGTGATTCAAATGAGCGTGGGTTTAATCCAATACTCAAACCTTATTCCAGGAGTGTGACATCCCCAAATTCACGGCCAGAAAAGACCGGTTTCATTTATTGCTTTTAAAAGAATTTCAGAGTAAATCCATTGATTTAAAAGGAGTTGCGGAATTTGTCCCCAAAACAATACATGATAAAATAAGGTTTATCAAAGCATTTATTAAAGAAATGTATTTCCATTATATATCAAAACTCGGGATGTCATGTTCCAATACAGACATAAAAGCATAAACAATAAAACATAGACCTTACACAATTATATACAACTACTGGTCTATAGACAAAAACATCTTCGCAAGTTCTCCAAGTTATGCTCTCGCGCCACTACCTGTAATACAAAGAAACTAAGTGGGTCAGGCTTGGGAGCCTGGTGAGCATATAGGGTTTTCAACCAACAATAAATAATTATATTTTATTTCACCAACCAACAATAACCCGATTACCCATTCCCGTTGTGACATCCCCATTTTCACGTCCAGAAAAGACCGATTTTTTTTATGCTTTATAAAAATCAGAGTACCTCTTTTAATAAAAATGTTGCGGAATTTGTTCCCAGAAAAACATGATAAATACGTTATCAAAGCATTTCTCAACAAATGTATTATTATTCATTTTAAAACATTGGGATGTCATCGTCAATACAGAAACATAAGCATAAACAGAACTTACATACATTATCACTAGTGATTTATATCTCCTTAATCTCTCAGTGTAATGTAACTTCATATCGACACCTGTGATTCAAATAAACTAAGTGGGTCAGGTTGGGAAACCTGGTGAGTACATAGGGTTTTCAACCCACAATAATATAATTATTATGTTTAAACATCAAACAATCAACCCAATTATCCATCCCCATTATCTTCTTTACTCTTAAGGATCTACCCTAAGAATTAGCTATTCCTCGTTCATTTATTCCTCAGGATCATCCTAAGGAATTGGCACGAAGTCCATCGTTACCAAGGTTTATAAATTACAACTGGCGAACACGTAGTCCAAAACATCTGGTGAACGCTTAGTTCTAAAATACCAAGTGAACACACTCAGTTCAAAATACCTAGTGAGCACACTCAGTTCAAAAATACCTAGTGAACACACTCAGTTCAAAAATACCTAGTGAACACACTCAGTTCAAAATACCTGGTGAACACTTAGTCAAAAATATCTAGTGAACACATTCAGTTCAAAATACCTAGTGAACACTTAGTTCAAAAATACCCAGTGAACACACTCAGTTCAAAATACCTAGTGAGCACCTAATTCAAGAACACCTACAGGTTACGAGCCTGCTAGCGTTCCACTGGACTGTCTAGTATAGTATGTGGTCGACATCTATACTCCACTAGATGAGTGGATCACTGTCAACTTTGAGGTCTTTCATCGTGTTATCACACAACAACTATTTCATCTACCTATGTTTTACCCAACACATTTTCTGATATAAAATACATATACAGTTTAAAACATTTAAAACATGTATAAAAAAATCTTTCACCCAACATAGACAACAAATATTCAGACAATATGCATACATAGCATGTAACTTGTATTAAATACTTCATATCTATGTGTAAGATGAAAGGGACTATGCACTCACTTGAAAAGGTGATGACTCGGTACTTAGACGACACTTCGTTACTGTTAAAACAATTTCCCTCCGACAAAACCTAGTATCATTACCACTAGAGTTTAGTCTAACGTTAACTGCGACTAATTAATAGTCTACTATTATTACTATTATATAAGCGTCAAGCAACACTCTTATATAACTCATAATAACAGCCCAAATAATTATTTTAAGGTCCTAATAATGTTACTATATTAAAACATAAGTTATACTAAAGATCGGGTAGGTATAGCTCACTTACAGCGGGTTTTTCGCAAAACCGGGCTTCGTCGGAGTAGCCTTCCCGAGCCAAAAGGCTCTTTTCTCGGGGCTTCGGGAGCCTCTGGGCTTCCTTCGGGTGCTAGGGGGTTTACCTAGACTTTAGGGGGGGTTAGGCAGGCTAGAGAGAGAAAGTAGAGAGAGAAAGTGGAAGAGGAAAGGTGTGAGAATGAATGGAACCCGGCACATCTATTTATAGTGTGAAAACCTGATGGCTTTTCTTGGGGAGAAAGCATTGGCCCATATTCAGCCACGTCACCCCTTTTGCAGCAGCACCCTGCCGATTTCTAAACCCCGTAACTTTCGCATACGAGCTCCGTTTTCGACGTTCGTTTTTTCCACGCGTATCTAAAAACAAGATCTACAACTTTCATTTAGACTCCGTTGGCTAATTCTCGACAGATCTTAAATTTAACAGTAGGAGGAGATTAGACTGTTAAATAACCACGAAGAATTCGTAACTCCTTCATACGGACTCCGTTTTCGTCTGTCTTTTTACCGTTGAGTTCCTATTAATGAGATCTTCAACTCTCATTAAGGTTGCGTAAGCAAAAAACCGCTCGAAGTAAAATTCGAGTTTCGGATCGAGCAGTGCTGTGCCAAATCTTAGAAAAATCATAACTTCCTCATACGAAGTCAGATTTGGGCGTTCTTTTTTTGTATGTTCTCGGTTTAACATATACTACAACTTTTTCTTAGATCACTAAGGCTAAAAATTCCTCTATCATAAATTCACTATTTACGTCTCCCGGTGCCGTGTCGGTTTTGACGTAAAACTTCGACGGCCCATATCTTCTTCATTATAACTCGGATTTCGGCCTTCTTTATATGTACGGAACCCTTGAGACATATTCTACAACTTGGTTGAGATTATTTATTCTAAATAATCTTTTGTCAAAAAAGTCATTTTCGACCCTTATTATCTCTAAATTGACTAGCCCGGATCTGCGAGCGTTACAATTTTCCCCCCCTTAGGATGATTACGTCCCGGAATCATCAACGAAACAGGGCAGTATAATGACTCCATACGTTATCTCTTCATCCTCATGTCCAATACTCGAAACGACCCAACAACCACATTTTAAGGTGATTGTTACGGCCCCTCTTTTATATTTTTACATGTTTTGGGCAACAATACATGTGCAGTATGATATAAATTCATACATAATACACATAAAATATTATTATTTAATGCAAACATTATATTAGTTATGAAACAATCGTTTGATATTTATGTAATAAACTAGTTTCCAACATCAATATGTTCATATGTTATGTTGTTAGAATATTACAATTATTAAAATAACATATGCCTTGTTACTACTTAGTTTATATAAAAAAACGTACTTAGTTACAAAGCCATATACTATACATGCATACCAAGTATGCTTGGCTTTTATAAACTCGATACAAATTCATTATGCCTAATAACGTATCCACTTATAAGTTAGTGTTGAGAGCTTTTTACGTACCTTAGTTAAGGGCTTTTTAGTCTGCCTATATTCATTAGCTAAGTCCAAACACTTAGCATACCCACACTACTATAACCGTTAATTTTCGGAGCGAGATACATATGTATATATCGATATGAGGTTAACATCCCCACCTGCGGTTTTTCTAGCCACAACCTCGACCGATCAATCGAAGCAAGTGATAAGTGTCTACAATAGTTACTATGACACACAATGAAGCGACGTAGTCACATAGCTCGGTTATAGGTATATTAAAATTTTTCAAATCATTTTTTCCATTACAAAAAGATACATTCGAGTTTTGCTTCAAATCAGGATTTGGAAACATGGACCATCATGTTTAAATGGTATATTTTTCCTTGCAACATTTTCCATTTTTGTAAAATTCATTTGAGATGATGAATTTTGTGGTCTTTGTTGAAAACAACTTTGGTATCGATGTCGATAACCAAAATGAGAATCCTTTTGAAAACCTTTTAATTTTTAGAAAAAATCATTTGTCCATTGTTCTGAAAACAATTTTGGAAATTCATTTTTTTATTTTGAAAACCATTCATCTCATGAACATTTTTCTGAATAGGATTTGAAACTTTAAGATTATTTTTCTCATTCTCTTTTTGAAGAACTTTTGCTTTTTCAAAACACCATTTTTATTGACTACATTGTTTTTGTCATTTTCCAAATCTTCTTAAGAAGATTCTTTTGAAGTATTAACTTTTGATGTTTGAGAGAACTTCTTTTTAAGTTTTTGAGAATTCTTTTGGTTCAAAATCTTTGTTTTTTGAATATCTTTTTGTTTCTTCCAATAAGCCTTCATATTGGAAGATACTTTTTGTGAAACTGATTTTTCCTTATTTTTGAAACCATGAGCCTGTTGGGTTTTATTTCAAAAATAGTTTCATAAACTACAAAAATATGACAACAGAAGTCTTAAAATTTTGAACATAACATAACATTTTATACCCACCAAGGATCTCCTTGCAATGTTTGGAATGAAAACATGTACCAATGAGGAAGAAGTGTTTAACAACCTTTGCAGACTTTGAATCCTCAAGGGGAGGTGTCACACCCCCAAACCGGAATGGCGGAAACGTTCGGGGGTGGAGGACGTCATGTTTAGTATCACAAGACATGCATCATAGTAATCAAAGTAATAAACAACCATTTCATTAGAAAGAAAGTGTTTACAAAGTATGTGGTTCATATAACATAGACTACACAGTAAATAACAAAACAAGACATGAAGTTATTATGCTCCATCTTCTGAATCCCAGTGCGCGTACCTTTCTACTGGTCTCCTGAGAATACAAGTTATTTTGAAAGAGTATATCAGCATTTAAGTTGGTGAGTTCATAATATTTTAGTGATGTAAGTAAGTTGTAAGAAGTTGTAAGTTCTTTTAGAAAAGTTTGCCTGTTCCTCCAGAAAATCCTATATTTCCTGCTTTGATGAAAGATAAGTAAAAATGACTCTACAATACTTTCTAGGAGTACTAAATGGATACAAGTTATATAAAACCCAGAGTAAACAAACAATCAATTGTGTGACAAGGAACAAGGAATGAGGCGGAAGGCACACATCCCATGGTTTGTTAGATCATCATTGTATATAACCCTGGCGTATTCACTTGGTACTTACGGAGTTAACTGTAATAGTTCCTTTATATTTGATGAAAACATTCTTTAAGAAAACCCTTATTTCTTTTAGTAAAAATGGTAATCACAATGGTTCCTTCTATAATCACTTAGTTTATACTAGTTATATATAATCTAATATTGAATAGATAGTTAGTTGTGTGAATCTGCCCTAAGGCCACAACCAAACAAGGAATAGGAAGTAAGGCGGAAAGCACACATCCAACTACCTATCGGGTATTAATTATATATAACCTTGATGTATAAACTAAGGTATTATAGAATTAACCACCTAAGGTCCTTTAAGTTATACTGGTTTAATAAAATGGATTAAACCCTTTTACTGGTAAGTTTCTAGTTTTGTCTACCAAATGTTCTATTTGAAAAGTATGTTTTGTACTACAAAACGGTGTATTGAATGTGTATACTATGACCTGGCCCATACCTGGTACTCCTTATGATTACTTGGTGTATACGGAATATATATATATAGCTAAGATCGGATAGATAGTTTGTTGGGTGAATCTGCTCAAAGCCCACAACCAAACAAGGAACAGGAAATGAAGTGGAAAGCACACATCCTACTACTTGTCGGATCCTATTAATATATATCCCTGATGTATGAACTAAGGAAGCATAAATTTAGCATTATAGGCCCCTTCCTACTGAATGTACTAGACTCGACTGTTCTGTTTGTCGCTTGAAAAGATGTAAGTTTTCCCTATTTTATAACTATCTTAACTCGAAAATAGTTTGCATTAACTTTCAAGTGGAACTGTGAAAATATGAAAGTAATGGGAAAAATGTAAGTACACAGTTGTCTTTTAAATTGACATACTGAAGTACTGAATACCTTAAAACATGTTTGTTTTATTAAGGTCATAATGTGATGTGGTTGTAACCATACTATACGCTCTCTCTGCGAGAGACTCTGGTTACAAAACGCGACTTCAACAAACAAATTGCTAAGCCGTGAAATAGTCTCACATTAAAGTTATCTTGTATACCACATTTATTATCACCTTTTGTTTAGAACAATGAGTTAGTGACCATTGGTATAATATTGTTAATCATGATTTGTTCTTCTGTTATAGTGTATAGTATGTCTCTTTGTTGTATTGTATCTTCCTCCCTTTTTCTCTTTATAGTATGTTCTCTATGTTATCGTGTATTGTATCTTCCTCCTTGTTTCTCTTTATAATATGTTCTAGTACCTAGTATGAACTGAATCCCTAAACTATACCTATTATAGTTTACTAGTATCTTTACTCTGAACTGTTACAGACTTGAAGAAAAGACTCATTTATCTACTAAGTTATGATTGTACTTTAAAAACGGAGCTTGATAAACTATAAAGTATCATAACTTAAAAAGAGTTTTTGAAATGTTTTGATCATTTATAATTACATAAGCAATCTGTTGAAATGATGTTTATAACAAAACATTTACACAATTATCATTGTGTTCAACTTGTATTCCCCCCCCCCTTAAAAGCATTTAAAACACTTTAAAAGATTGATTATAGGGGTATGAACTCACCTTATGTGGGTGATTCAATCGAATATGTGCGTAAGGATGAGAAGTTCCACGAATGAAGTCCCGAGACACAAACAAATCCTAAATGACATATAATGGCATATATTGGCATGAATATAGTGTTTAGAAGCAACTACATGCAAGGAAATACCCTTAGGGACTAGGAAAAACTTGGACCAAGTGTTAGAATCACATGTGATTCATCAAAGGAGTGTGTACGGCCACAATAGGGAGTGTACGACCATGGGTGTACGGCCATGGAGTGTACGGTCGTACACTCATGGTAAAAAGTGCACAAAAATGTGTTTGAATGATAGGGAAGCTTGTGGGACTATTGCTGAACAAGGATGTGAACTAGATTCTCACTTTGGATGCCCTTTTTGGGTGTTTTGAGGGGTGTACGGCCACACATGGGTGTACGGCCGTACACTCCTTATGTTCCAGTTTGAATGTCGATTCTAGGGTGTTTAACATGAGATCCTAACATGTACTAAGCATAGGGGAAGGGTACTTACAATTTGGAGGCTCAAAAGGGTGTTCACAGCCACCAAGAACAAGTGTGTGTTCTCGGTGTTCTTGGTGAAAGATGAAGATCTTGAAGATCTACCCAAAAGATGATTTCCATGGATGAAATCAAAGGGTGTTATTAAGTTAAGAAGAATAACAACTAATCAAAACGGAAGAAAGGCTTCCATTCTTGAAGATCGGGGTGAAAAGCTTGATGATAGTTGAGAGAAAACTCGAGTTCTTGACTTGGAACCTGAAGAAATACTTAGAAATGGAAGGATATCATACTTATGGAGGGGTTGTACGACCAACATGGGTGTACGGCCGTTCACACATGTGTACGGCCGTACACTCCCTCTGATGGAGTGTTCGGCTCGATTTCAACGCGAAGAACTTATGCAACTCAATCCTATACCCGATGCTTGAATGTACTGAGCTTTGAACCCTCAAACAGACTCTAAACAAGGCTAAAAGATAGCAGAAACGAGTCTGACACACGGTTGAACTGAATGGCTGGACTTACAAGGTAAAAACTTTCGGGTTGTCACAGGAGGCTTGAAAGGTAATGGAGAATGTGGAACCTTTGAGACACCAACAATGACTCAACTTGATGTAGATGCTAGTCCAAAACTCTTAATCCCTTAAGCTTTAAGTTCATAACCAACATGAGCTTAAATATGGCATATAAAAGCAAGTAATCTTCAAGAAAAGATGAAGAAAAGAGAGAGAGAGAGTAACCTCCTCTAAGGAGGTTACGGTTTTGGAATGTTTGAATGAGCAAACAAATGAAAGCTTTAAGTCTTGTATTTATAGTAGAAATAATTCCTAACATTTGAATAAAATAATCACAAGACCATTCCCTTATTTAAATAATCAAAGAACCATTCTCTCATTTAAATAATCAAAAGGCCATACTCTTATTTAAATATTCAAAGAGCCATTCTCTTATTTAAATAATCGAAATCCCATAACTCTTTTCTTCTTGAAAATTATATACAAAAGAGAAGAGTTTGTTTAAATTTTATAAACTCAAAGTTTATAAAATATAAACTTTTTCTTTTGAGTAAAAGACAAAACAGTTTCATCTATTCCATAAAGTTGTACATAACTTATTAATTCATACCATATGAATTATGTAACATTACTTGCTAACGGAAATTATTATTTCCACGAAATAAATAATTTCCAATTTAATTCTAAGAGTTTTATTGAATATTTATTAAAATCAATTCCTATAAATAATTAATTATATCAAGTTGTTCTTAGTGTGACCCATTATTATCATATGTTAATTAGCAATATCTCTTTAATATGTTTCTTGAGCATACAACACCTTTGAATCTCCCACTTGCACAAGATTCATATTAGACTGATATAGACAGTGGTGAACGTCTAGCAACATTCCACTGCCCCCAACAACATACGACTTTGTGCCATTCTATCAAAGCCCAATTCCCAAAAAGCTCAAAGCTATAATTGGTGTATAAGGCAAGTTTACCAGTTATCCATTTGCTACAAACATCATGTTGAACATGACATACGGATCGCGATCAATCTCATTGGTTGTTCAACTTTTGGTAAGGCGCCTTAGATGTCTAATTCTCAACACATAAGAGGAACAAATCCCATCTTGACTACATAAGCCTCTTGCATAGTTCACACCATACCTGGAAATGACTTTTATAACTGCCCGGTTAAGGAACACCATTTGACCATATCAAAGCATAGTACTCCCAATACTTAAGTCTCACTATGTATCTTAGGTTTTAAGGATACAAAGATAGTACCTTTTAATTAAGTATCATTCATGATAGCGATCCACGAGATGATCTTGATGCGGTTCAGTTCAATACCAGTTCTCTGACAAGTACCTATGAAACTTGGTTACAATCACTTGCCTAATTTCATCTAGTGAGAGTCAACCAATCCAATTCATATTAGTCTTACTTCATAATTGCTCCCATAATTATAACCGACTATGAACTTTTAGAATAATAACATTTTCATGGATTAAACATGTGATGACTATATCCCAATTGTTGAGTTAAAAACTCTAAAGATTGAATAGATTCAAACAGGTAAAAACAATCAAACACAGAATATGAATCAAGAATGTGTCGAATGATTAAAAGTCACAGCCTCAGAAGAGCTCAATTAAGAACTGCTACTGTAGAGGCTATGTAGGGTTTACAATGACACGATTAACAAATACACGACGCATGCATGCATCTTAAATAGTAAAACCCTAATTAATAACTCACGAGTGGACAGGCCCAACTCAGTTACAAAATAGACTAAATAATAAGCCTCCAAAGACGCAACATTAAATACCCAACAATCTCCCCCTTTGCATCTATTGAGGCGAGACTCCCTCATTGCTGAGTTCGCTTCTACACTTCAAATACTTTCGGAATAATGCTTAGCAAAACTTTGTGAACTTGGATATACCATTGAATTATATATTAAAAGCACTTCATGTCGCCTTTGTTGTTCCCTTTGTACTTGTTGACGAAGTCCAAGATATACTCCAGGCCCGAAGTGGAGAACAAATGCTTATCAGTAAGAAAGAAGCAACCCTTATGAAATTCTGCATCAGTTCGTTCTTTCATCTGAAAGGCCACACACCACCCTTCCTTTTGTATCTTCCTAGGTTTCATTTTATCAAAACCTTCTGGGACTTCTTTGGCGAGTACACTTGGCTTCCTTCGAAACACAACAGCAATCTCAACATCCATCTTGCCAACCTCTTGAATGTATGAGATTAACATTTGCTTGAGGTGAGCAACAATGGGCTCGTATTTCTATTCATCCCTAAGAAACACGTTGTACAGCACGATCTATTCGTACGGTTTAGGCATGGCAGATCAGCGAGAGTGAATTCGTAGACCTGACTCGACGAACCTCTAGCAACCTTAAAATTCACATTTGGGAAGCTATCGGTTTCGATTGGACCAGTGACCTTCACAGCCGTAATTTTGCTCGCACTCCGCGTCTCATATTGCGGCTTCATGTGCTTTAGGTATAATAAGAAAAGTAAGTGATGTGCACCGATGTCTATTGTTGGGACATTCGCAACTTTCACAAAACTGCGAAACATGAAGGCTTTCGGTGTGATCGGAAGATCCAACAGCGAATCTTGTGTATTTTGAAGGTCGAATGACAGAACTAGTTCTAACCAATAAAGGCTCGGCATATCCACAACCTCACTAAGAATTCGCTGCAAGTTCCATACTGGAAACAAAAGCTTTCGGCTTTCTAGCGTGACCTGAGCATCGCGTTCAGCTTTTTCTTTCTCTTCAGCCTCACAAATGATTCTTTGGTGCTCATCCATCTGAGCTTCACAATCTTTTCTTCTTTTCAGCATATGTTCTTCAGGCTCTTCGTCTTCACTGTTATCAATTATTGGTTCTTCATTGATCAGTCTCTCTTTGCCTGAAGAAGCTGCCATTAAAGCTTGATGAAGGAGACGATGAACAGTAGAGAGATAAAAATTGCCGAAGGATTTGTTTTCTTTTTGAGAGTGGTAATTAATTAATGAAGCATTGAAATTCTTTTATATGGTGTAGGAGGTGAGAGAAAACCATCGATTGGTTGCATCGGTTACTAGAAAGTCACCTAAAAAGGCGTGACTGACACTTGTGACATGTTTCAGGCGGCGTCAAATCAACGTTGTTTCAAATTCTCGCGCCCAATATTATCCTTTAAGTTGTCGTTCCAGTTACGCGCTTTCGCAGTTGATTCTTTTATGAGCTTTTGCAATGAATAGCCATCAACATGTCTGCGAAACTAAAAGTAAATATGAGTAGCACGAACCAGACATTGGAAAATCACAAGGATCTTCGTGCGAGAGTGTGCCAAACATAAAGAAATAAATCAATATTATTCTAAGGGACTCTAGTGATGTCTATGAAGACATGAAACAGATGGATCCCGGGCAAGGATATCTTCCTTCAGAGTCAAGAGATACTCTAAAGTGTCTGTGTGGATTCCCGTTAAATTACGATCACATGTTTGTTGAGAAATAGTGAAAGGCATCTTTTCATTAGGCGTTAAATTACAATCACATGTTTGTTGAAATAAGTCCGAGCGTTCGATGAAGTACTTGGCTGACCGGTGTAGCCATAAAAACAAGTATTCTTTGGAATTATTTTGAGTGACCAGGATAAGTATAGAAATCTCAAGAAAATAAACATTAGATCTATTGGGAAGAAACGTCTTAGGTCTGGAGCATTTCATTAAGATCACACAAAAAGAAAAAGACACGAAAGTGTACATTCGTTAATCCCAAGGTCAAATATCTAGAACATGTATATTGTTCACCATCAATTCATAAATATATATATATATATATATATATATATATATATATATATATATATATATATATATATATATATATATATATATATATGTGTGTGTGTGTGTGTGTGTGCGTGTGTGTGTGTTGGATTTTGGGTTTCACTCAATTCGTGGTGATAACGAATTTAAGATCATAAACACAAAATTGGTTATAACCATAAACCTCAGTGGTAATTGCTGAGAGTCTCAAGGGTTATATTTATGAATTTGAAAGTGATGGACAAAAGGTATGAGGTGGTTCCAAATAAAGAATGTACCTCTGCTATGCGAAAGTGACTAAGCAGTTAACTCTTAACTAATTATGAGAAGAGTCAGGTATGTAACGACGTAAATTTTTAAACAAATTTTTCAATTTTAAATTACCAAATTCACATATAATAATTCTCAAAATCTCAAGTATCGATGTCATAACATATTTCAAAATAGTTTTCAAAAGTAATTATTAAAATCAAGGATCCTCATTCATGACACTTTTCTCTTGTGTGTACAATCGAACCGCCTCCTTCCCGCGATCCTGATAAGAACCCGAAACACATAACACAGTAAGCACGAAGCTTAGTGAGTTCCCCAAAATACCACATACATATAAATTAGCCACTCGAGGCTATAGATCTATGATGCCTTCTGGCCAATGTGTCTCAGTGGACCTTCCGGCTCCACAACTCGGGTAGACCTTTCGGCCCTACCCTGATGACCTTCCGGTCCTGACCTTCCGGTCCTACTCTGTTGACCTTCCGGCCCAACTCTGTTGCCTTCCGGCCCAACTCCGTTGCCTTCCGGCCAAACTCCGTTGACCTTCCGGTCTAAAGCCCTGTCGACCTTCCGGTCCGGAACAGGCAACTCATAGCATAGCATATCACATAAAACATATATCACATATCACACCTAATCACATACGACCTTCCGGTCACATATGATTACCACTCTAGGTAAGGTATAGTGAGAAGACTCACCTCGTATGATGAACAACCTCTAGTAATGTTGTCGCTATACTCCGTTCTCTAACTCTGTGAAAAAGCCCACAACTACCCCAATTAGGAACTAAGTCCAACTCTCACTCTTTAGGTCCAATAATAGCCCACTGACCAGCCCAATAATGACCTAAACCTATTGGACCCACCAAGGCCCAATTCTCATTCTAAGAGACGGGCCCAACACTAGATAAACTTCCCAAGTCCACTAATAGACCACTTTGCTAAACTGGGCCCACTCCCTCCAATGGGCCTCACCCCAAGCCCAAATATATCCTTGGCCCATAACTTCAGACTATTGATGGCCCAACAGCCCAAGGCATGGCCCAAAACACAATGTCCAACACAGACAAGTTACGCGAGGCGTACACCTATGTACGCTAAGCGTACCGACTCGATGGCGAGTACGCTGGGCGTACCTGCACGTACGCTCAGTGTAACCTTCCTGTTAAGCCCTTTTTCCATTAAGTGCTTATTACTTCATTCCAGAGGCCACACATTCAGATCCAGGTCCTTATTATCCTCTTAACCCTTAAAGTCATAATCTTGGTGACTTGCAATCCACCAAACAAGCTCAAACTCAAAAGGCATCAACATACTTCCATAACAAGGGCTAGATATCATGCATGAACTCATTAGGACCATCAAGATTGAAACATTACTGCTTATTGGACCCTTTTTGCTCTGAGGGTGGCAACCCTAAGCTCAAAAACGAGATTCCAACATAAAGGTCCAAACTTGGGACCAAAACAACTCCAAAACTTCACTACACAAGATCTATGCATTCTTAAGTAAAGTTATGAACTTTATACCTCAGAAGAGCTCCAAATGATGATGACATTCCAGATCTATGAGCTCCAAACTCCCAAGTTCTTCCTTGCCAACTTCTTCTTCCAAACTTACACCACCAAATGAGCTTCATATGGAGAAAATCACTCAAGAATGAAGGGATGGGGCGTTTTAGGGTTTTCTGAGGGTAAGGGAACATATAAGGAGGCTAGGGTTAGAACCAATATGTTCTTTATATAGTGGAACACCCTAAATTTAGGGTTTTTGGACTCTGGACGTAGGCTGGGTGTACTTCCTGTACGTTGGGCGTACGCCAAGGAGCACCCGCGACCATTTCCCTTATACGCTGGGCGTAACCCAACCTTACGTTGGGTGTACCCACGCGCTTCCATTTCACATGCATGGCCTTCCATGCCAACTTTTCTCCTTAAGGGACCATTTATGACAAAAACTTTCAAGCGTCATATCTTCCTCACCTGATGTCCGTTTTCGTCGAACTTTATATCCACGAAAAGATAATGAGAAGTTCTACACTTGAATCAACTTTATTTCTCCTAGAGCCCACTTGAACTCAGATCCAAAATTCATGAAAAGTCCAAACCAACACTTGTCGATACCCTTGGGACCTAAAGCACAATCCGAACCCCTTTCTCACACAATACACCCTATCCATATCCAAGAAGACCTAAACATATCTCCTTCAAAATCTCGAAACCTTCTCGCATTCAGATTACGGCCCGCGAGTCTTGAATCGCAAACAATCTGAAACAGGATGCTACAAGGTAGCTCACGACTTATGTGAATTAAGAGCCTTATTGGGAAGAAACGATTGGTGTTATCGATTCATTAAGGCTTCAACATAGAAAGTCTTTGAGGCTTTGGTCTATATGCAGCAACATGCTTCTAGGGACACTCAAATAGTGCAATGTTTCAGAATTTATACTTTCCCCATCATTGAGAACACCAAGATGTTTGACTTGAAAGCTGCTCAATTATCTGATATTTTTGGTATTTTTGTAAACTAAAAATGATGAAAATAAAGAAAATATTTTTGTAATTATGTTTTTCTGAAAAAGAAATAAAAAAAGAAAAAAATAAAATATTTTTGGATTTTCAATATTTTGAAAGAGAATTAAAATTAAAATATTTTTGGGTTTTTGTTTTTCTGAAGAATAAATTAAAAAAATAAAGAAATAAATAAAATATTTTTGCATTTTTGAGGTTTCTGAAAAAGAATAAAATAAAATAAAAACAGAAATAAAGAAAAAGAAATAAAGAAAATGTACAACGGATACAAGAAGATCCAAATCACGAATGAATAGTAGACTCCGAGTCACTACGAACATTTACACCGGTTCACAGCGTCAACAGTTGGTTGCGAGTCACTGAGAGTGTTCGCACCGATTCGCATGATTAAAAGATGACTACGAGTCACTGCGAGCGTTCGCACCAATTCGTAGCACTATCAAACACTTATGACTACGAAGGTGGTTTTGGAACAGATCCAGCCTCTATCAATCATAAGCCTTGAAGAATGCAATTAAAGGTTTGTTCAGGCAAGGCTTTCGTGAAGATGTCGGCTAACTGATCAGCGGATCTTACAAAGTGTATCTCGACATTTCCATCTTCCACATGATCTTTGATGAAGTGATACCTCAGTGATATGTGTTTCGTCTTTGAGTGTTGCACTGGATTGTGACTTATGCGACTGGCGCTCTCGGAATCGCAATATAAGGGGATTCGCTTCATGTTGATGCCATAGTCGCGAAGCTGACTTTGAATCTTGATAACTTATGAGGTACAAGAGGCAGCGGCTATGTACTCTGCTTCAGCAGTAGATAGGGAGACGCAAGTTTGCTTTTTGGATTTCCAACTTACGATTTTGCCATCAAGAATTTAGCATCCTTCCGTTGTACTCTTTCAATCTAGACCGCAACCTCCGAGATCAGCATCCAAAAATGCTTGCACAAAGAAACCCTAACTCGAAGGGTACCATATTCCTAATGAGGAAGTTCGGTTGAAATACCTGAAGATATTCTTGTTGGATAAGGTGTCTAAGTCCATAACTATTTCTGGTATGTACTTGACCCGACCCGGCATGGTCCATTTGGGTTGCATGGCACCATGCAATTGGATAAACTAAAATGAGAGAAATAACACTTATGGTTTATTAATATATTATAAGTTCTAATATATTAATAATATTATTTAATTAGTTTGATCAAGAATTAATTTAGAATTAATTAAGTGATCAAAAGATAACTAATTAAATATATGGGTAGATTATGTAAATCTTCCATATCTTATATAGTGGGCTAAGAGGCTCCATGGATTATCAAGTTGGGTTCCACCCATAGGATGCTCCATGGATGCTCCATGGGAGTTACAAACCCATGGGTCATGGAAATGAAGAGTCATGACACATTAGGGTTTACATGGTGTAACCCTAGATGTGTCAACACTATATAAGAAACCCATTCTCCACCAAAATTGGCTACACATAAGAAACAAGAGGGCTAGAGCCGATTTTGCAAGTGTAAGATTCTCTCAAAGTTTACTCCTTTGCATTTGGTGTTGTGTGAAGCATTTGAGGCATCACACTTGGGGTGCTAGGCTCACAAGGTTTCAAGGATCATAATCAACAACAAGGTAAGTTATTCTATCTTTCATTCAAGTTAAAAATGTTCCCCATGTATGCTAGATAGGAATATAACCTTGGAATTCAACTTTGCATGATTATTAGACAAACATAGATTCAAGGTTATTAGGGTTGCATGTACACTTAGGAAGTGTTAGAATGCTCAAAACCCATCATTGGTATCAGAGCCAGGTTTGTTTGTTGTTGTTTTTTTTTTGTGTGTGCAAACAGCTTGAAAAAAAAATCGTTTTTCTGTTTTCTGCTCGTATGAAAGTTTGCACATTTGTTGCTGGAAATGGACTAGAAACATTACCCTAAACTGTTTTGATGTTTTAAAGCTTGTTTTAGATGGTGTAATGTTTATGCTAATCCATTTACAATGGCAATTATTAAAATTACAAGTTTTTTTAAGTGTAATTTTTTTTTTGATTCTTGAAAGTGTTCATATTCATGTTCTTGAACTTATGAAGATTAGATGATCATAGGAATTGTTTGTAACCTTCATGGTAGTTTAATTCATGATCATAATGTGTTTTAATGGAGTCCATAACTTGTCCTCAAGTTATGGAAAACCAAAAGTCTCACTTTTATTAAAGCCATTAAAAGAACACAAGAGTTATAAAAATGAAGAGTCTTCATTTTATTACTCAATTAATTCATAAGTTATAAGAAATGAAAAGTTTTGGAAGTTTACAAAACTTGCCCTCAAGTTTTGGAACATGTAAAGTCTTGATTAAAACTTTAGTTCCAACCCTTAGAATTTTAAAAGTTAAAATTCAACCCTTATACTTTATAATATTATAAGTTACTAATATATATATGTATAACGTCAAGTCGTCTTACCGCTAGTACGCCTCATTCACGAAGCCGGTCTATAAAGGGGGTATAAGGTTGTTGCCTATAAAATGGCAACTTAATGGGTGTCCACTCTCACCCACCGCTTCCTTGATCGGTGGAGGGTCGTTAGCCGAACGGGTAGGACAAGGACTTATAAATTCTCATTAAAAGTATGATGAATATTATAAAGTAACTAAATGCTTTTATTAAATTCTCAATCTTAGTTACTTTAGAAAAATGTGAATAAGGTGCTAATCCATGAAATTACACTTTACACTTTGTTTAAGTCGTTAGTGGAGCTCGTGTGGTTAACCGGCACACTAACTTGGACTTAACAAGGTAGGTAAAGGGTGACTTAAAGTTTATTATAGGTCAGTGGAGCTCGTGTGGTTAACCGACACATCGATTGAGTAATAAACATTGAGTATACCAAGTGATTTGCATGGTTACTTCACACCTCGTTTTGTGATCCTTGGTATCCCAGTCACAAAACTTGGAGGGCACACTCGAGATTGAAACATGCCTTTGAAAAGTTCATTGAATCTCAAAAGAATCTAGGAATTTCTAAGAACCAATTAAAAACCTAATATTTATATTTCGTTTTTCATGGTGGAAATTGGTGAATCGTCATTCACCTACCTTTCAAATATGTTATACCTTGGATTACGGCATACCTCTTCTAAGTTATAATATATTGTGATTGGATCCTAGCCTTAATATTACATTTGGGTGTTTTATTAAGGACTCTCTTAATATCTAAACTAATCTTGTTCTCTTATTTCAAATGTCTTCAAACAATGCTGCTTCTGGCTCTAATCCTAATGGCTCCTTTACCCTTATGAACTTGTGTGGGAAAGTCACTTTTGATGGATCCAACTTCAATGAATGGATCAGAAACATCACGATGATTACCCGCTACGAGGACAAAGAATATGTCCTTGACAAGCAGCTTAAGGAGATTGATGAGACCACTGCAACTCCCCAGGAGATCGCTGACTTCCAGGCACATGAAAGGGATGCTACAAAAGTGGCATGCATCATGTTGGCCACCATGACAGCGGAACTCCAAAAGTCCTATGAGGACTTCTACCCTTTTGAAATGCACCAAGATCTGATGGAAAGATACCATCAAAGTGCACGACAAGAGAGGTATGAAATCATATGCTCTATCATAACAACCATGATGAAGGATGGGGAATCCGTCACGAGCCACATGCAGAAAATGCAAAGGTATGTGGATCGGTTGTTGAAGCTTAATGTGAACTTCCCCGAGGAGCTTGCAATAGATATCATTTTGCACTCCTTACCATCGTGTTATGATCAATTCCGCATGACATATCACATGAATAAGGAAGAGGTCACACTCAGCAAACTTCAGGGACTCCTCAAGACCGCAGAAACAGGTCTTAAGGGTAAGTCGGTTGTTAACACTCCTACTCCAAACTCCGCCCCGGTTTTGGCAATCGGGAAAGGTAGAGGGAAGAAGAGGAAGAGCTCTCCAAAGGGTACCAAGGCTAGGACCCTTGATGGCTCTTCTTCAAGTGGAACCAAGAAAGGTTTTGTCACTCCTTCTTCTGACCCTAAAGAGGCTGAATGCTTCTATTGCCATGAAAAGTCACATTGGAAGCGGAACTGCCCAAAGTACCAGCAAGATGTGAAGGATGGGAAAGTTAAACCCAACCATGCAGGTATTTACACTATCTTATCTAATAACTCACCCCATTCTAACTCTTGGGTCCTTGATACCGGTTGTGGTATTCATAATTGTTCTGATTTGCAGGGACTAAGAAGAAGTGAGAATGTGGAGCATGGAAGAATAAACTTAATCATGGGGAATAGGAAAGCTTTACCTGTCACCAAGATTGGAGTTTATACTTTATCGCTAAGTAGTGGGTTTAGTTTAGATTTGAATAAATGTTGTTATTCGCCAGAAATGGCAAGAAATATTATTTCCTTTCATGCATTGTATAAACAAGGTTTCACCTTTTCATTTGATAATGAAGTTGGTTCGATTAATGCTTTCTTTAATAATGTTCTTTATTTTAAAGCATTACCTTGTGATGGCGTGTATGAAACTGTATCTGTGGTTGATAACTTAGGAAATAATGTATTGTGTATCGATTCTGTTAATAATAATAACTTGGATAAAACATCATTATGGCATTGTCGTCTTAGACATATAAGCAAGAAACGCATAGGCCAACTCCAAAAGGATGGAGTCTTGGAGTCATTTGACCTAAAGTCAGATGATAGTTGCGAATCATGCTTACTTGGAAAAATAACAAAGTCACCCTTCACAGGTTCTTATGAGAGGGGTGAAGGTTTGTTGGATCTTATACACACGGATGTGTGTGGACCCTTCAAACATGCCACAAGGGATGCTAATCGTTATTATTTGACTTTTACTGATGATTACAGTAGATATGGATATGTCTACTTAATCAAGCATAAGTCAGAGACTTTTGAGAGGTTTAAAGAGTTTAAACAGGAAGTCGAGAATCAATTGGGCAGGAACATTAAGATGCTTCGATCCGACCGAGGTGGTGAGTATCTTAGTTCAGAGTTCCTCGACTATCTTAGGGAATGTGGGATTGTCTCACAATTGACACCTCCCAGGACACCGCAGTTGAATGGTGTAGCTGAGAGTCGTAATCGAACCTTGTTGGATATGGTTCGTTCCATGATGAGTCGAGCTTCGCTACCAATCTCATTTTGGGGGTATGCCTTAGAGACTGCCGCCCATATCCTTAATCTAGTTCCCACAAAGAAGGTTGCCAAAACTCCTCATGAGATGTGGACTGGTAAAGTACCCAAACTAGACCACATTAAGATTTGGGGTTGCGAGGCTTTCATGAGACGCGAGACTCATGATAAGCTCGAACCTCGAAGTGAGAGGTGTATTTTCATCGGCAACCCACAAAAATCCTTTGGTTACCTCTTCTAAAGACCTAGTGAGAATGTGGTCTTTGTAGCTAGGAGGGCTTTCTTTCGAGAGAGAGAGTTCATAAGCCAAGGAGACAGTGGGAGGCAAGTTGACCTTGAAGAAATTCAAGAGTCAAGTGGTGAAGGAACTTCAAACCCTAGCACTCAACTTGAGGAGGAAACTCCTATTGAGCCAATTGACAAGTATGTACCTCTGAGGCGTTCCACAAGGGTTAGGAATGCACCTGAGCATTACTATGGATTCCATATTACTGCGGAAGGTGATACACTTATCAGTGATGAGACACTGATAGGTCTGGATGAACCTAACAGTTACGTGGAAGCCATGGCAGGCCCTGAGTCAGCCAAGTGGAAAGAGGCAATGGACAGCGAGATACAGTCCATGTATGACAATCAAGTTTGGAACTTGGTTGAGAATGTACCAGGTCGTAAGACTATAAGGTGCAAATGGATCTTCAAGAAGAAGACCGACATGGATGGTAATGTACACACTTAAAAGGCACGACTGGTTGCAAAGGGTTTCTCACAAACTCCGGGAGTTGATTATGATGAGACCTTTTCTCCAGTGGCCAAGATTAAGTCTATTAGGGTTCTGTTAGCCATAGCTGCATTTCATGACTATGAAATATGGCAAATGGATGTCAAAACCGCTTTCCTTAATGGAAAGTTGGCTGAGGATGTTTACATGAGTCAGCCAGAGGGTTTTGTCAATACAGAGTACCCTAATAAAGTGTGTAAGCTTGGGAAATCCATTTATGGGTTAAAGCAAGCACCTCGCAGATGGAATCTTTGCTTTGATGAGAAAGTCAAAGAATTTGGCTTTTCTAGGAGTGAAGATGAATCTTGTGTATATGTCAAGGCTAGTGGGAGTATAGTTAGCTTTTTGGTATTGTATGTGGATGACATACTACTCATAGGAAATGACATCCCAACTCTGCAGGAAGTTAAGTCCTGGCTTGGGAAGTGTTTCTCTATGAAGGACCTAGGAGAAGCTGCCTATATTCTAGGGATAAGGATCTTGAGAGACCGGAGTAAAAGACTAATTGGACTTAGTCAGAGTACTTACTTGGATAAGGTGTTGAAGAGATTCGGCATGCAGGACTCCAAGAAAGGAGAGTTACCCATCCAGAGTAATGCCAGATTGATTAAGACACAAAGCCCTAGTACTGAGGCTGAGATAGCAGAAATGAGTCGAATACCTTATGCTTCGGCTGTAGGATCGATCATGTATGATATGACGTGTACTCGACCTGATGTAGCCTTTGCTATGAGCATGGTTAGCAGGTATCAGGAGAACCCTGGCAAGGCACACTGGACTGCGGTAAAGAATATCCTCAAGTACCTACGGAGTACTAAGGACTGGGTCCTTACGCTCGGTGGGAGTGAAGACTTGAGAGTTGTAGGGTATAGTGATGCTAGCTTTCAGACTGATAGGGATAATTTCCGCTCTCAGTCAGGCTGGGTCTTTACCTTAAACGGAGGAGCAATTTCTTGGAAGAGTTCCAAGCAAGAGACAATGGCTGTTTCAACTTGCGAATCAGAGTATATAGCAGCTAGCGAGGCAGCAAAGGAGGCGATATGGCTGAAGAACTTCATTGGAGACCTTGGAGTTGTACCAGTTATTAAAGAGCCAATGGAAATTTTCTGTGATAGTGAAAGTGCAGTTGCCTTAGCCAAGGATCCAAGGGATCACGGGAGATCCAGACACATCGACAAAAAATACCATTTCATCAGACATCGAATAGAAGAAGGACTCCTCGTGGCAAAGAGGGTATCATCGGATGAGAATCCAGCAGATCCCCTCACGAAGGGACTGACTCGGGTTAAGCATCTCCAGCATGCTCGGAGCATAGGGCTGAAGGATGATATTAGATTTAGTAGTTAGATAACCTTGAAATTTGTAAAGTGTAATTGACATTAGATGATGAAAAAAAGGTGTTTTATTTATGAGTAAAGTGTTGCTATCTCTTGTCGATCGTTTACTATATTTCTTTTGCATGTTTTGACTTCCAGAATAATTATGTTTGGTATATCATATTATTCGAACCTCCACAGTCGGTCATATGTCGGAAGTAGGTATGAATCAAGACTGTCATGATTGGTTGCAGAGGTCTAAGTTGTAGGACATGGCTACAACACTCATGAGTGCTCATAAGTTCTGAGCATTGGACTCAACCCACGCTCACTGGAATCACTTCATGGAATTTATCTCGAGTGATCGTGAGACGGTAATATCATATAAGTCTTCAAACCTAGATATATGATTTGTTACTTATGAGTTGGTTATGCATTGATTGTACGAAAACGCATTGGTAACTCGATGTTATAAAACATGCTCTTGTGTATAATTCAATGAATAGTAGAACAAACATATGAGTCGAAGTTTATCTGTTCCTTCTTGGATTAGAAGCTGATATTTGGGCCCCTCGAGGATTTTTTTTTGACCTATGTACCGGGCCCGGTCAGAACTAAGTTGATGTGTTCAATTAAGTTCTTTGTCAAACAAATCGGAAATCGGGAAAAAAAACAGCTGGACAATAAGTAAGACATTGTTCCATGTATTTGTCCGGCTGATATCTAGAACAGAGGATTATATGATCACTTATCTTAAATGGCGTATCATCATCTTCTCAGTTCCGAGAGACCTTGAAAGAGCTACGATTGTCGATCGGTTCCTGAAGTATTGCAGTTATAGTTATTAGACTTATCCAAGTGGGAGACTGTTGGATAAGGTGTCTAAGTCCATAACTATTTCTGGTATGTACTTGACCCGACCCGGCATGGTCCATTTGGGTTGCATGGCACCATGCAATTGGATAAACTAAAATGAGAGAAATAACACTTATGGTTTATTAATATATTATAAGTTCTAATATATTAATAATATTATTTAATTAGTTTGATCAAGAATTAATTTAGAATTAATTAAGTGATCAAAAGATAACTAATTAAATATATGGGTAGATTATGTAAATCTTCCATATCTTATATAGTGGGCTAAGAGGCTCCATGGATTATCAAGTTGGGTTCCACCCATAGGATGCTCCATGGATGCTCCATGGGAGTTACAAACCCATGGGTCATGGAAATGAAGAGTCATGACACATTAGGGTTTACATGGTGTAACCCTAGATGTGTCAACACTATATAAGAAACCCATTCTCCACCAAAATTGGCTACACATAAGAAACAAGAGGGCTAGAGTCGATTTTGCAAGTGTAAGATTCTCTCAAAGTTTACTCCTTTGCATTTGGTGTTGTGTGAAGCATTTGAGGCATCACACTTGGGGTGCTAGGCTCACAATGTTTCAAGGATCATAATCAAAAACAAGGTAAGTTATTCTATCTTTCATTCAAGTTAAAAATGTTCCCCATGTATGCTAGATAGGAATATAACCTTGGAATTCAAGTTTGCATGATTATTAGACAAACATAGATTCAAGGTTATTAGGGTTGCATGTACACTTAGGAAGTGTTAGAATGCTCAAAACCCATCAATTCTTGATAGCGGTCATGTGAGATTCACGTGGATTCACTTGAAACCGTGCATAACAGTAGACAGAAAACATGATATTTGGACGGCCAGCAGTCAGATACATCAATGAACCTATCATTTGACGATAGAGTCATATCAGTAGCTGGCTTGTCCAGAGATGGTGTTTATTTCATTCCGAATGCCATTGGAACCTTTGCTTTTGAATCACCCACCATTCCAAACTTGGAGAGTAAGGTCTTTGTATACGCCTCCTGATTGATAAAGATCCCTTCCTGACTCCGTCTTATATTCAAGCCAAGAAAAAAGTTAATCGGACCCATGGAGCTCATCTCAAATTTAGTTTCCATCAACTTTCAGAACTCAACTGTTAGGCTGGGGTTAGTTGATCCGAAGATGATGTTATCAACGTAAATTTGGACGATCATCAAGTGGTCACCATCTTTCTTGCGAAAGAAGATTGGGTCGACCGATCCCTGTTTAAATTTAGCATGTTTTAAAAAATGAGTTAAAGTTTCGTACCAGGCTCTTGGAGCTGGCTTTAGACCATAAACTGCCTTGTCCAAAACGTAACAGTGGTTCGGATATTTTTCGTTTATGAACCCTCGTGGTTGTTCTACATACACTATTTCTTCTACTTCCCCATTTAGCAATCCACACTTGACATCCATCTGATAAACTTCAAAGTTCTTGTGTGTTGCGTATGCCAGAAAGATGCGAACAGATTCCAACTTTGCAACGAGTGCGAAGGTTTCTTCGTAGTCGATGCCTTCTTTCTGACAATATCCCTTTACTACGATTCGCACCTTGTTTCTTATCACATTGTCTTCCTTATCCAACTTGTTGCGAAATACACATTTAAGACCAACAATGGATGCATCCTTTGGAGTGGGAATAAGTCTCCAGACCTTGTTTCGTTCGAATTCATTGAGCTTCTCCTCCATTGCTTGCACCCAATCAGAATGATCAAGAGCAATTTGAACGTTTTTAGGTTCAATTTTAGAGATAAACGAATTGAACATGAAATATTCAACTTTACAAAATAAAGCAGTTCGCTTCACTTTTTCTTGTGCTCTCGTAAGAACTCCTGAAGACGAATCTCCTATGACTTGAGTCTTTGGATGATCTTTGGTACATTTAGTCAATGGAGGGTAATTAGGAGCATATGTTGGATTCAATTCAGCATTCACTTCCTAAAACTGTAACTGCACATCCGAATCATCATTCGCATTTTCATTCTCCCCCTCGAATGATGTATATATATCATCTTCTGGATTCGGATTCTCCCCCTCGAAAGGTGGTTCTAAGCTGACTTTAGGGGTTTCGTTCTCCCGCTGAACAGGTGTATCATGTTAGTAGGTTGACGTAGAACCCTCCCCTATGCGATGTAGCATTCGTATCTGTAGTTTGAGATGGAACTTCAAGGTCTTTCGGAGTGGGATGTTCATGTTCCATTTCTTTCGCAGCATCGTCAATGATTTTCTTCAGTTCGTTGTCCTTATTGTCTGCTGCTTTGGACTCTGAGGAGATTGCCTTTTCTGGCGCATCGAATAGGTTCAGGAACTCCTCGTAAAGATTGGAGAGTGGGATGGTAGCAGGATTCGGTTTAGGAAAGATTTCCTGTGTTGGACTGTCATTCTTCCGAAATTTCCGAAACTTCTGCATGTAATTCCGAAACTTCGTCAGCCTTCACATCAATTTTTTTCCTTTGCTCCTTTGAGTTGAAGATAAAGCACTTGGAACCAAAAACATGGAAAAACTTGACATTAGGTTTTTGATTATTAATAATCTCGTATGGAGTGACAGAGAATCGCTTATTGAGAATAGATCGGTTTTGGGTTTAGCAAGCAGTTCCTATCACATCTGCCCATAAATATCGTGGCAGATTCGAAAATGATAGTGTGGTTCTCGCAGCTTCGCTCAACGAGTGGTTTCATCTTTCAACGACTCCGTTTTGTTGAGGAGTATAAGGAGCCAAAAATTTGTGAGAGACTACTTTCGCAGTAATAAATTCTTCAAACACTTGGTTTATGAATTCCAAACCGTTGTTGATGCGAACGTTACGGACCAGCTTTCTCGGTTGAAGCTCTATCTGCTTTATAAAATCCATGAGCTTTGGAGTGGCTTCAGATTTCTGCTTACGAAAATGCACCCAATTGAATCTGGAAAAATCATCTACAGTTACGAGTATGTATCTATTACCACCAATGCTTTCAATTGCAGAAGGACCACAAAGGTCTATATGTAAATGTTGAAGTGGCTCTATGACTTTCGTATTCACAATCGTTGCATGACTCTTCCTACTCTGTTTCCCTATTTCGCAGGCTGCACAAAGATAATCTTTGTCATACTTCAGAAGAGGAAGACCTCACACATGATCACCAAGAACAAGCTTGTTGATGTCTTTGAAATTAAGATGTGAAAGCCTTCGCTGCCATAGCCAGCTATCATCAGTGGAAACTTTCGCAAGTAACCAGATTGCAGGCTTCCCTTTGATGGGATTCAAATTCAGCGGATACATTTCGCCTTTGCGTTTTGACTTCAGGAGCACTGTCTTGGACTTCTTTTTGGTTATCTTCGAACATTCGTCGTCGAATGAAACTTTTAGTCCTGTTCCCACCACTAACTGTGAAACACTAATGAGATTGTGTTGCAGTCCTTCCACATACGCGTCTTTGCGAATTGAAAACTCTCCATTGATTATCATCCCATAATCCTTTATTTCACCTAGTGAATTGTTGTCGTATTTCACTCTTCTTCCATCCTTCAGTGCTCTAAACTCTCATAGTTCCTCCTTCCTGCCTGTCATGTGACGCGAGCAACCACTGTCGATGTAAGTCAAATTGCTCATCACGTATTACCTATGAAAACTAAGCAGATTTAGGAACCCAAAGTTGTTTGGGCCCTCGTGACATTTTCACAGGAAAAGCAATAGCAGGATCAACCAAATAAGTTCGTTTTATTAAGTTTGTTTTATCTTTCTTTGTGATTTGAAATACAGTAATCCTATTATCTTTTGAGATCGTATCCTTAGTGGATAGTTTCTTTTGTTTATTTTGGATATGCTGTTTGCCAAATCTCTTCTCATCTCTCTTTTGATTAGATTCGGATCTTTTAAGAGGAACATTAGACTCCGAAGTTATTTTTCCTTTGCCTTTGACATCTTGCGAAGTCTCGGCTGAATGTGAAACATTCTTTTTAGGACAAAAATGAGACTTGGTTTTCTGCACAGGTTTCGCATGATTTGAAAAGGATGGTTTTTGAAAAACAATTTGTTTCGAAACCTGTGGAGAATGATTTCGTTGAAAACTCTTGGAGTTCGTAGGTGAAGATACTTTCACATTTGGATTGGATTTTTCTTTATGAACAAAGTTGGGATTCTTAGACTGCCATAACTACTTTCTTGCTTTGATATTTTTGTTATATCTAGCATTCCTTTGGCATTTTTGAGCTGCGAACTGCTCATATGATTTGTGAATACTAGCCCTAGGTTTTGGCTTTCTCATAGGGGTTTCGATCCGAACAGACAATGTGCCACTTCGAACGTTCTTAGGGGTTCTGCTATGTATCTGCTCTTCGTTTTCCATGAGGTCATTTCAGATAGACCTTTGGTTTCATCTGCATTGTCGATTGGAGCAGACCAGAAGAACTCATCACAGCCATATTTGTTGTCGTCTTCAACCATGGACGTTAATTCAACTGTTTGATTTTTGTTCAGTCCTTTAGTTGTAAAAACTCGGTTGGGGACAGTTTGAACTATTGGGAAAACAGTTTCTTTAGCTTTTAAAACTTCAGATTTATTCTTAAAAACACGTGCAAATTCAACCGAACTCTCGGAAATTAGGACTTTCGTAGGCATGGGTTCGTTTTTAACAAACTCAGAGCAGTCAACCTCATCCTCTACATAGATTTCACTCATATCACTTTCATCGTCGAATTCAGAAACATTTTCAACGTCAAGTTTATTTTCTGAACTCAAGTTGGTGCTTAATGAGTCAAACTTCTATACAGTTTCAGATTTAATTTGCACTTTGTCTTTTTCATCCAAAAGTTGTTTAAGCATGTTTTTGTGATCTTTGGACTGTGTATAAGATTCGATTTTGTCCAGTCCCACTTTGTATGCATCTAAAACTTCGTCTGATGAAACGATGGATTCGCACATGTAGCAGTCAGCGTCGATTTCGTCCTCTTTCAATTCGAGAAAGGGCAAAATCATCTTGTGAATTTTCTTTCCAATCTCACGATTAAGATGAAACTGAGTAATATTAAAATAAAGTCTTTTGGCAATCAAACAAAAGATGTTACGCTGTTTTAAAAGACTTAAATTATCTCTCTATAAATAAATTGACTCATCCCTAGACTTAGACAAATCAGACTCCAACTTTCAATCCACATGCGACTCTCTTCACTTTTTGACGAAACCTTGCTGAGTTGATCGGGTAAGTTAGAATTTGTTAAACAAGTTTGTTAATCATGCCATAGCCAGCTATCATCTGCTCAAGAACTAGTTTCGCATCGATACAGCTATCAGCGCTCCGTCCACCATCGGTTGCATAACCTCTCATCTCTGACACTTCATTGGTAACCATTAAACACCTTCCATTAAACTGCGAAGCTTCATCCTTCGCCACGAAGCTCCTTTCATGAGTAGGTTTGCGAACGTCTTTATCTTCAGAGTCAGTTGACCAGAACTCGACTATGTCAAACTCATCTTCAGCTTTGTTTTCCTACACAATCAAAGCATGCATGGTGTTATCAACATTCTTCTTCTTTTTTATCTCCTCCAGCTTTCGGAGATAGTATGTATCGTCATCCTCTCCCTCCTTCTTCTCGTTCATCCTTCTCAACATGCATTCCTTGGCTAGATGGTTTTTGCCATGATAGTAATTACAATCATAGCGAGTGTCCCCCATAAGCTTTTTATCCTTCTTCGCTTCTTCTT
This sequence comes from Lactuca virosa, assembly GCF_052849685.1. Lineage (NCBI taxonomy): Eukaryota > Viridiplantae > Streptophyta > Magnoliopsida > Asterales > Asteraceae > Lactuca > Lactuca virosa. The sequence continues at coordinate 269,320,264 of NC_136434.1, forward strand.
TTTGAGAGTTATTCGCACTCTCTTCCTTTACCTTTTAAGAGCTATAATTGCCTTTCCAGTTTCTGTTCTTGTTGCGACCGGAGTTCTTCTTTGCGAATCTCTTTGGATTAGACACCATCATAGCAAATTCCTCCTTGGAAAGTTCACAATCGGAGAGATCAAAATCCGAACCATCATCATCTACTACTTTTTTTACCCTTCGTAACTAGGGCTAGTGATCCAATCCCAGAAATTATCTTCCCTTCTTTCGTCACTTCATCTTCATGTGACGTCAGTATTCCAACTAGTGTAACGCCCCGATTCTCGGGTATTGTTTAAATAAGATTTATTGGGTGAAGCTCTACTCGACGAGTTGGTTGACCTACTCGTCGAGTAGCAGTGGGGTGGGATCGCGTGTTAAGTGACCTACTCGACGAGTCCATATTAGGACTCGACGAGTAGGAGCTAGTAGATGAAACCCTAAATCCCGGGGTTTTGCACCCTATTTAAGGAAGCATAAGCCTCCTTTGGCCTCTTTGCAGTCCTTGAGAGCTCGGAAAAAACCCTAATTCGTGTGGTGTTTATTCTTGTGTGTGTAAAGCTTTGGAGAGGAGATCTTTTGAGGAGAGAAGCTTGGGGAAACAAAAGGCTAGGAGCAAGGAAGTGTGGGAGATCAGAAATCTACCTCAAATAGCATCATTTGGAGGTATCAAGTCGCCACCTTTTCTCCTTTTTGTTTCTAGACCTCTTTTGGTTGAGATCTAGGGTTTTTATGGGTTGGTTGAGATGGTAATGTGGGATATGAGCTAGATCTGAAGTTGTAACTTCAGATCTGTAACCTTCTTGGGTTCTAGAGTCATAAAGCTCTGATTTTAGTCGAGAATGAGGCCCTCCTTGTGCATAAAGCCCCATTAAGAACTTAGTTTTGGTGTTAAGAGCCTTATTACTCATGCATGCACGTAAAGTTTCCAACTTTACGTGAAAATCATGCCCTAGAAGCTAGGATCTGTGATTTGGAGCCGCTGCCTGGCTCAAAACAAGTCTGTATGGAAAATGGACTGAATGGACTCGGCGAGTCGCAAGGTTGACTCGGCGAGTCACATGAAGAATAGCGGTGGATTCCCCGCTGGTGGGTCTGGTCAGGGATGCTCAGATTGAGGGTATGAGACCAGAGAACTCGAAGTTGGAGAAGATTAAGGGCGAAAGTGCCCGATTTGTTCAGGATAGCCGCGGATTGTTGACCCGTTACGGTCGGGTGTGGGTTCCGATGACCGGAGGGGGTCTGGCAGACAGTGATGGAGGAGGCTCATAAGTCTCGCTTCTCTATTCATCCGGGAGCCACCAAGATGTACCGTGATCTGAGTTCGAGTTATTGGTGGCCGGGCATGAAGCGAGATATCGCTTGGTTTGTTGAGAGGTGCTTGACCTGTAGGATGGTTAAGGCCGAGCACCAGAGGCCGCATGGTAAGCTGCAGCCCCTGGAGATTCCCATGTGGAAATGGGAACGGATCACGATGGATTTCATCACGAAGCTGCCAAAGACGGCAAAGGGTTTCGATGCTATATGGGTCATCGTGGATCGATTGACCAAGAGTGCCCATTTCCTAGCTATACGGGAGAGTTCGTCGGCGGAGAAGTTGGCCGACCTGTACGTCCGCGAGATTGTCTCTCGCCATGGCGTTCCAGTTTCCATAGTCTCCGACCGGGATGTCCGATTTACTTCCTGTTTTTGGCAGAAGTTCCACGAGGAACTAGGTACGAGGTTGCATTTTAGTACAACGTTCCATCCGCAGACTGATGGGCAGAGTGAGCGGACCATACAGACCCTCGAGGATATGTTGAGGGCGTGCGTCATTGATTTCGGTGGGAGTTGGGATTCCCACCTACCGCTTGTAGAGTTCGCCTACAACAACAGCTATCATTCCAGTATTGGCACCCCGCCTTTCGAGCTGTTGTATGGGCGGAAGTGTAGGACCCCAGTCTGCTGGGGCGAGGTTGGGCACAAAGTGATGGGTCGGACAGAGATAGTTCTGCAAACTACCGAGATGATACAGCAGATTAGACAGCGACTGCAGACCGCTCAGAGTTGGCAGAAAAGTTATGCCGACCGACGCCGATCTGAGCTGGAGTTTCAGGTGGGTGACATGGTTCTCCTGAAGGTTTCACCCTGGAAGGGAGTGATCCGCTTCAGGAAGAGGGGAAAATTGGGTCCCCGCTACATTGGGCCGTTCAGAATTGTTGCCAGGGGTGGCAGGGTGGCTTATAGGCTAGAGCTTCCGGAGGAGCTTAGCCGGATCCACAACACATTTCATGTTTCGCAATTGTGAAAGTGCATTATGGACCAGGAGGCAGTGGTATCGTTGGAAGACATTCAGGTCGATGAACGCCTGAACTATGTGGAGAGGCCGGTGGCTATTTTGGAAAGGAAGAAGAAGATTCTGCGGAACAAGGAAATACCTTTGGTAAAGGTACAGTGGGAACATCGGAGGGGATCCGAGTGGACATGGGAGCCGGAAGCGGAGATACACGAGCATTACCCGACATTGTTTATTCCGACGGACTTCGAGGGTGAAGTCTAGTTCAAGTGGGGGAGAGTTGTAACGCCCCGATTCTCGGGTATTGTTTAAAAAAGATTTATTAGGTGAAGCTCTACTCGACGAGTTGGTTGACCTACTCGTCGAGTAGCAGCGGGGTGGGATCGCGTGTTAAGTGACCTACTCGACGAGTCCATATTGGGACTCGGCGAGTAGGACCTAGCAGATGAAACCCTAAATCCCGGGGTTTTGCACCCTATTTAAGGAAGCATAAGCCTCCTTTGGCCTCTTTGCAGTCCTTGAGAGCTCGGAAACAACCCTAATTCGTGTGGTTTTCATTCTTGTGTGTGTAAAGCTTTGGAGAGGAGATCTTTTGAGGAGAGAAGCTTGGGGAAACAAAAGGCTAGGAGCAAGGAAGTGTGGGAGATCAGAAATCTACCTCAAATAGCATCATTTGGAGGTATCAAGTCGCCACCTTTTCTCCTTTTTCTTTCTAGACCTCTTTTGGTTGAGATCTAGGGTTTTTATGGGTTGGTTGAGATGGTAATGTGGGATATGAGCTAGATCTGAAGTTGTAACTTCAGATCTGTAACCGTCTTGGGTTCTAGAGTCATAAAGCTCTGATTTTGGTCGAAAATGAGGCCCTCCTTGTGCATAAAGCCCCATTAAGAACTTAGTTTTGGCATTAAGAACCTTATTAGTCATGCATGCACGTAAAGTTTGCAACTTTACGTGAAAAGCATGCCCTAGAAGCTTGGATCTGTGATTTGGAGCCGCTGCTTGGCTCAAAACAAGTCTGTATGGAAAATGGACTGAATGGACTCGGCGAGTCGCAAGGTTGACTCGGCGAGTCACATGAAGATGGCCGTGAACTCGACGAGTTGGATGAACAACTCGGCGAGTCCGATGAAGATCACCATAAGACTCGACGAGTTGAAGAACAACTCGGCGAGTCGGATGAGTTTTCCCTAGGATATGCATGCGTATGTGCTCGTCGAGTGGAAAGGGGGTAACTCGACGGGTGGCCTTCGAGTTTGATCAGGAATCGAAGGAACTCGACGAGTCACGCCGATGACTCGTCGAGTGGAATGTGCTTCGAGGAACTCGTCGAGTAGCCAAGGGTACTCGGCGAGTTGGGGGTCAACATGGACTGTTGACCTTGACTGAGGACTTTGACTTTGACCAGGGGTTGACTGGTGGGTTATGGAGTACCTTATAGAGTTAAGGACTTATAAGTATATTGTACTATGGTCATAGGTGGTGGAGCCTGTGACAAGTGATCCAAGAATTTGAGTTTACCTTTCGAGTCGATATCTGCGAGGTGAGTCATCCTCACTATATCGATAGGGTCTACGGCACCAAGGCCGGCCCTTTTGTTGTTATTGTTATGGTATGCTACATATGGTTTGGTCTGCTAGATCGGAATTAGGGTAGACAGTATGTTATGCTTTATGATCCGTAAGGATTGGTATGTTAGTGACCTGCTAGGTCGGTACTCTCGTTACGAGAGGATTCTATGGTTGATGATCAGTGTGATAGATATGTTTGATGTTGTATATGCCAGTATATGATAGTTATGTGAACTTGGTTATTTGCTTATTGGTTGGGTTGAGGCGGTCCTGCTTTGTGCTGAAGGCCAACATACCCTATGAGTCGTCCGGGGAGACTACAGGCCCATGAGGCGGACCAGTCATGCCGAAGGCTCGGGATAGACTCTGATAGACTGAAGGCCCGGTAGGGAGGTCCAGTCAGGCCGATGGCCCAGTATGCATGAATAGATTCAGTTAGACTGTAGGCCCGGTAGGGTGGACCAGTCAGGCCGATGGCCCAGTATGCATGATTGATTGATTGATTGGTTGTTACTGATATGGTATTGTCAGTGTGGTATTGGTATTTTGGGGATAGCTCACTAAGCCCTCGGCCTTACAGTTTCAGTTTATTGTTTCAGGTACTTCAGGAGATCGTGGCAAGGCGAAGGCGTGACCGTACCGCTCCTCATCCTTATGATATGATTTTGGGACACTCTGATGGATATTGATTTGAAAACATTTTGTAAACAATACTATTTGACTTTTATTTATGGTTGAAAAAGTTTGAATTTGGCGTAAAATTTATGGACGTTACAACTTGCTTCGCCAATGTGTAGTTCTTGAACTGCTCCTGCGCTTTTACTGTTGAAACAACGACCTTCCATTCAGATCTTAGCATGTTCATGAACGTGACTTTTTGCTCGATTAGTTCACGTCCAATCTTGGGCTTCATTATCCTACTGAGAAGATGATTATAGCGATTGAAAGTTTGATCTAGACTCTCTTCCGGGTTTGGTACAAACGCTCTAAACTCTGAAAGCAGTAGAGTTTGAGTAGAATGATCAAGATCAGTATCAGTTGAGTATAGTTCCTTAAGCCTATCCCAAATAGATTTTGTTGTGTCACATGAACTAACCAAATGAAAAGTGTATGGTGGCAAAGCCAACCTGATGATCCTCATTGCTTTAATGTTGCTTATTAGCCTATCCTTCTCGTCTTGTGATACATCTTTAACATCGATAAGAAGCTTGTTGTAGTCGACTTGAGTTTTGATTTCTCTTCTTGTTCCTGTATGAGTAAACATCAGAACAGTATTGGCTTCCCATATCAGATAGCCACTGTCTTCAAGCCCAAGGACATAATCTTCAAAATGCAACACCCACACTTCATAATCATTGGTGAAAATAATAGGGTTTATGGTTGTGGATCCAATGCTGCTTGAAAGATTTATGGAGTTAACTTGAGAATCGTATGACATGTTTAAAGATCGATTAATACCTGTATGAATCAGATGTGTAAAATAAAATTGTTTTTGGGTAATATGAAGATCAAAGATCAGCGTCAATAACAATGATGACGGCTGAACCAGATCCAATAATAGTGGAAACCCTAAAAACTCTTTCAACATAAGAGATGCGTATAGATTAGACAAACTCCTGCTTTGATACCAACTGTTGAGTTGAAAACTCAATAGATCAAATAGATTCAAACATGTAAAAACAATCAACACAGAATATGAATCAAGAATGTGTCGAATGATTAAAAGTCACAGGCTCAAAAGAGCTCGATTAAGAACTGCTACTGTAGAGGCAATGTAGGGATTACAATGACACGATTAACAAATAGACGATGCATGCATGCATCTTAAATAGTAAAACCCTAATTAATAACTCATGAGTAGACAAGCCCAACTCGGTTACAAAATAGACTAAATAATAAGCCCAAAAGACGCAACATTAAGTACCCAACACCAATATATCATAACATTATCTAATAGTTGTTGTTATAATGTTCCAATATCCAAATACTAAATCCAAATCAAAATATGTTTCTAGAATAGTAAATATTTATAGCTGAAGTGTGACCCTTCATACTTAGCTCAAAAGAATGTCTTTATCAATGGATCTGTCAAAGTTTAATTTGTATGAATTATGTGAATACTATCATCTCCATACTTAACTTTACTCTAAGTATAGTTAAATATCTTGGAGAATATGATTGGTGTTCTTTCATGTCATAGAGTCTCTTAGCTAGATTAATTATACTCTTGAAGCCATAAAGATCTCTATGTGATCCTTGAATGGCACAAATCAACATAGTTTTTTAATGAACCCATTCATCCAATCATATTTGAATTCAACTTCTAAAGCACTGTATTCTTATTTTGTAGTAGATTGTGTCATTATGTTTTGCTTGGACCTCATTCCAACAAAACATACCTTTCATTTCATAATGAAGTAAAAATCCAATTATAATTCATAATCATTTATATCTGTTTAGAAATTAACATCTTGTGTAGATCTTTCCATAAAGATCCTTTCTAAACTGATTGTCTCATATACATTTTCTTAGTTCTTCTAAAGTACTCTTAGAATGCTCTCTTGGTCATTCAGTGACTTAACCAGTTATTCAACTAGTATCCTATGACATGCTTACAGCATGCTCAAATACCATGTCTTGTGCATAATATGGCGTAAATGATGAATTCATTTGCCAAGCAAATAGAACATAAATCATTTCATCTAGTTAAAGTTTGTGATCTATTTACTTTTGAGGCTAGCTCAAAATGATGTCATATGACAATGCCAAGAATTCTCGAAAAGAATCTTGTGTCGTGATCCCTTTCAAGATATTGCCAATATATGTATAAGGACATGAAAGTTTTAACATTCATTTTATCTATCCCTTATAGATTTCATATTCCAAGAATGTATCTTTTCCTTCCTAAGTCTTTCATTTTAAAAACAATTTCCGAGTCAAGGTGAAAACGACCTTGCTTAGTCAGAATGTGATTTCAAAATGATTAGATATGTCTCATTCATAAAAGATTAGCAATTTCACTATCCTCCTAATAGTTCTTAGTAAACACACATGTTATATTCATTTTGATATAAATACATACCTTCTCCTTTTATATAAAATGATGATTGTAACATTGAGATGTTTGCTTTATATCCACAAATGGATCTCATGCTCTACACATTTTGTTAGGATAATATAGATTAAGAAAACCTCCACGCTAATCTCTATAGATATCTTCTAGTAGATGTCTATTAAGAAAAGCAGTCTTTCTTGAAATCTATTTACCATATCTCATATTAAGAATATGAATTTATAGTAAATAATATCTTTGTTGATCTAATCATAGGTACTTGTGAAAAAGGTTTGATCACAGTCAATGTCATGAGTAGGATGAGGACCATAGTCAATGACATGAGTATGAGAGAATCCTTTTACAACAAGTGTTGCTTTAAATGTGTATGGTTATCCATGTAATTTATTCTTTCTAGAAGAATCATTTTCTTCTTCTAGCCTTGCTATAGGGAAAATTTTAATCAAGCTCATACTTGATTCTCATACATGGATAACATCTCATGTTCATGACTCTAAGTCATTTATCATATTTGAGATCTGACATAGCATCTGGTACTTGATGGATTTTCCAGAAACCATCAATAAAAGATCATCAATGAGAGATTCTACATTTCTCAAGTCATAGATGATTTCTACCACTAATACAAACAATTTGTGTTTGCGAATATCTATTATTCAATTTTAACAATCCTTTGTAAGACTAGTACCAACTAGTTATTACTTAAGGTTATGGTTCTTGAAGTGCTTCAAGTTCCATGTACCTTCTACTTGCTTTGTCATTAGAAGTTGGCTTTCTACTAACTTATCTTTCACAAGAATAAGAGAAATTATTCTTGGTGGTTTTGCATATATTAATCTAAGCCACTTTTAGAGTATTATACAAATATCTATTTAGTAGATTTTGGGTTTAGAACCATTAGTCCAACATAGGCTTTAAATCCATAAAACATTTAATAAGATATGGATGGAGACTTTCCATACTAAATCTTATAATGTGTTTAATCTACTTATTAGTTGGTATTTGTATTCAAGATACAATTAATAGTGACTAAAGTACTATCCCAAAAAGAATAAAGGAGCATATTTCTACCGATTAGAAAGTAAATCATATCGAGTAAGATTTAATTCATCCTTTCTTAGCATTAAGGTCTTAGATGGTTCTTACCGGTTTGTATCTCAACTTTTGAAACCTTCAACAATGATTTCACAATTACGCTTTACCACATAAAATATAATTAAAACTACTATAGTTATTAATAAAGTTGATTTGGTATCTTGTGTTTAATATCAGACTTTCATTAGAAAGGAAGTCATACACAAAGTGTATAGTTCCTTAATTATTTTCTCTACACTTTTGTGAAAATATCATTAGGAATCCTTTACATATAAATAAGGTTCACATATGTCAAATAAACTACATTATTTTCCTTGAAGTTGGAATATGTGAATGTCATTTATATAATAAAGATAACAACATCAAAGATGAGTTTGATTTAAAACAAGTTTAAGTCAAAAAGTGTTTTCATATAGAACTTAATTTTATTTAAAAAATGTTGATATTTACTTTACAATTCTACTAAGAGATCTAGTCTCATAAATAAAAGTTAATAATTTCAGAATATGAATATTATCGTTATGAGAAATGATTGAGTAAATTATCAAATATTTGAATAAAATAACTGAGACATAAATTTAGATATGCTAAATTAAAACATACATTGTTCCAAAACAAATATTGTTTTACATTACAAGTAATTTATGTTCTAAGCATAAATAATAAACTAAACTCCGAGAGTGTAGTTCCAACTTGGTTGTGCTCAGCTTGGTTACTCTTCAACAAATATCCGCAAGCCATTTGCAAATATTAGATTAACATTTAAGTACCAAGTACTTAAGTTTTATATGAAAAGTATGAGTTCTACATAGTAGATACTAGAAATACTAGTCTCTTCCAGACTTTCATTCCAAATAAGAGGAGTAAATCCTCTTCCAGTGTCCAGTTTCTTCTCAAAAGAAACAAGATCCATCTGTGTGGGCTTTAGTAGATTTCTTGGGCTTAAAGGTGTTCAGTCCCTTAAAATTGCCTCTTTGATCACAGAAGGCGATTCTTTTACCCTTGCATTATTCCAATGTTTTTAACTAGCTTTAAATACAATATCACTGTATTTTTTTTTGGAATATTGTTTGACCTGTTATATCATCAGATATATGTTTAAATTATCCAAGAATTCCTAGAAGTCATGAATAACTATTCCTAGCTTGATGTTAGAAACATCTTTAGCATCATAGTGATGCCTTTACTAGGTATCATTTTTTAGGTTTATTGCTCAAAGCAAATAGTTTAGGACTAGGACCTCTAAGTGTATACAATTTCATATCTCTTACGAGATTGTCTCTTAAGACATAAACTCATTCACTGAAGTTGTATCTACTGAATGTTATTAAGTCATTAAAGAAAATGACAATTCATGATAATGAGAATGGATTATTTAACTACAAAAATTTAACAAAAATTCATTTAGTATTTTCAATATTTAATTTACAATAATAAATACCCTTTTAGTTTCCAAAAACATTAATTATCAAAGTCTAGGATCCAAGTTTCAAAAAATAAATAAATTGTTAGGTATCCTTTATCCCATCCATTTGAATTCATGCTGGTAGATATCGAATATCAATTATATCTTGCTATATAATTCGTAGATTTATGGGATCGCTAATAACAAATTTAATTAGACATGTTTGATCTCATCTATGCCTTGGATCTCTCTTGCTTAGGTATCCTTTATCACAAAAGATTTCCGATCAAATCATCCAATTTGAAAAACTTGTCTAATCGGCCTATAACTTGGTTATAGAAATCGAGAAAACACCTCGGTCATCAAAAGACAACACTAAGCGGTTAGGTATCTTTTATCTCACTAGTGCATACAAGAGATGTGCGAGTGTTCTTCAAAAGGATAGCATAGATTTGAGGTTTGTAAGAGGGTTTGTATATGTTTTATAATTCAAGTTTAAAAACATACGATATCGTGTTTATTACATGTATATAACCATGGTATCAATTTTCAAAAGAAAAATCATTTTTAAAGGTTCTATATAAAAAACTAGTTTTTATATAATTTGACGCAATTCAATTTTAATAACCAATATTAAGTTTAAGTGCATTTGAACCTTATATATATATATATATATATATATATATATATATATATATATATAGATATAGATATTTGGAGTTTGTATAAGTTACAAAAATCACCATTTTAAAATTTATAATGGAGTATTTCAAAAATTGTGGTTATTAACGATTTAATAAACCGGATTTTATTTTAAAATAATAACTTGTTACATCTTATTTCCAATTTTGAATACCAAACTTCATGTGATGTTTATTTTGTTCAAAATTATTTTAGCATGTGAAAAACTAATTTATCAACCATACATAATAATTGCATTAAATAAACAACACAAACATGCATAAAAAAACATATGTGCATAAGCAAAGCCAACTAATGACATTTATGTGAGCCAGCACAAAAGATGCCAAGTCCAATCCTAAATGGACATTTAAGGGGACCAAAAAACTTCTTCTAATGTTGTTGAAGAAGCTCCCACTTGAGTAAACACCAATTGCTTGCAAAGGATTGGAAAAACTTCTTGAATGCTAAAATTCAACAATTGTCGCTAAAAGCCAACAACCCTTGGTAAACATCATTAGTGACACTTTTCAAAAAATGTCACTGAAAATCCTGCACACCTTTTAGACTCGAAAATTGCTCCTTTTGTCTTCAAAAAATGTTTCCAACTTCATTATTACATACCATATGAATAAATAATTTATTACAACCAACTTTTATAAAACAACCAACACAACAACACAACAAACAAAATGGTCATTGGCTAGTTTATGCACATCATACACATCAACATATACATAAAACAAGCTTTGTTTTTCTAAGACAACTTTAAATGACAAAAGATACATGTAACTTTTGTCACATAAAATAACAAATATAAAGTTGTCATAGAAAATATATATGAACTTATTTTTATACAAAAACAAGTTATCCATATTCTCCAAAAACTAAGATTTCCAAAAATCAAAAAACCTAACTAAACTTGCAAGGTGGCTCTGATACCAGTTGTTGGGTTTTATTTCAAAAATAGTTTCGTAAACTAGAAAAATATGGCAACGGAAGACTTAAAATTTTGAACATAATATAACATTTTATACCCACCGAGGATCTCCTTGCAATGTTTGGAAAGAAAACAAGCACCAAAGAGGAAGAAGTGTTTAATAACTTTTGTAGACTTTTAATCCTCAAGGGGAGGCTTGGAAGTTAATGAAGAATGTGGAACCTTTGAGGCACCAACAGTGACTCAACATGATGTAGATGCTAGTCCAAAACTCTTAATCCCTTAAGCTTTAAGTTCATAACCAACATGAGCTTAAAGAGGGATATAAAAGCAAGTAATCTTCATGAAAAAGATGAAGAAAAGAGAGAGAAACCTCCTCTAAGGAGGTTACGGTTTTGGAGAGTGTGAATGAGCAACCAAATGAAAGCATTAAGTCTTGTATTTATAGTAGAAACAATTCCTACCTTTTGAATAAAATAATCACAAGAACATTCCTTTATTTAAATAATCAAAGAACCATTCTCTCATTTAAATAATCAAAAGGCCATACTCTTATTTAAATATTCAAAGATTCATTCTCTCATTTAAATAATCAAAAGCCAATAACTCTTTTCTTCTTGAAAATTATATACAAAAGAGAAGAGTTTTTTTAAATTTTATAAACTCAATGTTTATAAAATATAAACTTTGTCTTTTGAGTAAAAGACAAAAGGGTTTCAACTAGTCCATAAAGTTGTACATAAATTATTAATTAATACCATATGAATTATGTAATTTTACTTGCTAATGAAAATTGTTCTTTCCATGAAATAAATAATTTTCAATTTAATTATAAGAGTTTTGTTGAATATTTATTAAAATCAATTTCAAATAAATAATCAATTATATCAAGTTGTTGTTAGTGTGACCCATTAGTATCATATGTTAATTAGCATTCTCACTTTTATATGATTCTTGAGCATACAAGACCTTTCAGAGCCTTCGCCTTTTGATTACTGGAATCATTAGGTAAAGGCTTCTCATAATTTTCTTTAGATTTGCTTTCTTCATATGGCGTATATGTTTTTACAATCCAAACTTTTATTGTCTTCATCTTGTTTTCTTTGGAAAAAGATTTTTGACTCTTTTGACGTTGAAAAACATGTGATCTTTTATTTAACTTGTTTTCCTCCATATTCTGATTCGAATAAAAATCTTCATCCGTCACTTTTTCATTGTCTTCTTTCAACAATTCATTTATTTTTGGATCAAAATTATTTGCATTTCCTTTTGTCACAAAAACTTGGTTGGGAAGACCTTTAATGCATGTTGGATAAAGAACGGTATTTGTTTCAAAATAATGTTTTCATTTTTCTTTCAAAATTTTCACGAATTTCTTTATATCATCATACACTTGAGTTTCAACAACTCGAGGAATTTCCTTGTCAAAAGAATCATCATCACTATCACTTTCATTGTTTGTGATGTCCTCGGCAATAATCGTCCCCTTTTAAAAATCACAAGTTTTGTTTGTTGAAGAAGACTCATCGTTTTACTTTGTTGTTGAGTCAACATTATCTTTGCCTTTAGCTAATGAAGTGACATTAATAACAAACAATTTTGAGCAATCAACACATTCCTCTTCCTCGATTCCATTGATGTTGTCAGATTTATCTTCGATATTAGCAAAATTTTGTTGAGTACTTTGTGTTGAATTCTCAGTCTTGTTCAAAATTTTGAATTGTTTGTTTTTGGTCTAAGTCTCATTTACAATATTAACAAGTTCATCAGTACTCAAACATTCATTTATGTTAACAACACCATAATCATATGAATCATTAGGAATGGTGTCATAGTTAGCTACTTTACTTTCGTAGTCAAAGGTAGTTTCGTCAACTAGTTCTTTTTTTTAAGTAATAAAGGGAAGCAGCTTCATATGTTGTTCAACACATATATCAGACAAATGATAGAGATCTGTTAATTTACCATACAATCTTTTGGCTGAATTTCAATAATTTGTTTCATTGTTTAACTAGCATAAAGTTATCCATTCTAATTCCATCCCAATCACACATGATATTAGTAATCTTAGGTTCTAAAGACTATCTTATTGTTCTTCTCTTCCAACCTATTTCGTGCTTCGTACAGAGAGGCCTTAGATTTTTAGCTTTACTACTCATTAAAATCAGCATGACATTCAAATAAGATCAAGTTTCATCAAAATCACATAAAATAGCATGATAAGAACTTAAAGTAATATTAAGAGAGACAAGAAGATCAAGCACATTTGCTGTCATTGGAGATTTTGGTTCAGTCGAAACAAAGCACTTCCCAGTTGTCTCCATATCTTCTTCATCACTCTCCTTACCCTTTGCATTCTGTACCAATCCATCATCACTTTATCCCTCCTCTTCTTCAAACCAACTCTTCTCCCTAGATCCATCTTCTTCGTGTTTAGAAAACAACACTCCATGTGCGGCATGATGAATTTGCTCGTCGTCTAATCCGGACGACGAAATTTGATAAGTTCCATCACTGTCTTCAACACCTTTAGCCATCAATGAAAGATTTTTTGTTTGAGCACAAACTTCTTCAACGCATAATAGGCTTCATACTTCCCTTTCACTTTCGCATCCTCTTTTTTCCTTAACATACAATCTTTTGCCAAATGATTGTGACCATTGAAGTAGTTGTAGTTATACCCTGAATCACCTTTCAATTACATCTCAGACTTCTTTTCTTCTACTTTCTTCTAAACTTTCACAACTCCTTTCTGACTTCCCCAACATTCGACATCGACTTTTTCTCCAAGCTGTTTTGTAAATTTCCACGTATCGGCTTCATTTAAAGCATTTTCACACTTTCATTCGAATAATAGGAAACAATTCATCATAATAATTAAGGAGAAAACCTTCTTCACCTTCTTTCCTATCTTCCTCACACTCGTCTTCCTTCGTATTTGTTTTAGACACAAACGCCATAGGACCTCCAAAATGCAACTTTTTTTCTTCAGCAGTCTCCATCACCTCTGATTCATGTGCTTTCAAAATCTTGTAGAAATTTGACAATGAGTATGTATCAAAATTCTCTTGTGTCATTATCATCAAACAAATGTTTTCTTTTCTAAGTCCGAACATAAAAGTGAGACTGAACTCCCGAGTTATACTACTCACTCCATATCGATTACATTTGAAGATCAACTCATTCAGCTTGTCGTAGTATGGCTCGATACTTTTATTCTCCTTTTGCTTAAAATTTTCTAGTTCAAATAAACACTTCGTCAAGAACCCTACTTTTTTCTTTCATTTCTTTGATACTTTTCTTTCAAAGTATCCTAGATTTCCTTAGCAGTCTTGCATCCATGAACATAATTGTAAAAAATAGGGGGGAAGAGCTCCTTGCAGTTCATAGAGACACCTTTTTGTCTTTTGCTTTCTTCTTATTCCCTTGCGTAATCATACCCACAACTGCTCCAGCGTTACCAACGACTTGAACCAATTCTGGACGATAAGATCAAATCTCGATCGATCTCCACAGATCCTTATCGATACAGTTAAGATAATCCTCCATGCGATGAACACAATGATTATAGTACTCTGGGATTAGCATCGGGATCTTGGTTACAGATGAAAGTAGATTCGAAAAGTTCATCATTGTGTTTACATCAGACTCAATGAAAAGAAGAATTTCTTGAAGAGAAATGAATTGATAACTAGATCGACTGACAAAAAAGAAAAGCATAATCGATTAATCACACTCGATTAAATGAAGAACTACGCTTTTATCTTACGGAAAAATTGAATCGGAATGATCGACTCAAAAATATAAAAAAAATGAACAGATTCTTCAATCGAAGCTCTGATGCCAATTGTAGTGTTGTCAGAAATGTGTTTAAGTCAATCGATTAAGAAAAGTAAGTATTAACATGTAGATATCAATAACATTTGGTTTTCATCTCATATATCGGGAAGAGTGCAAAGAAAATACGAGTACAATTGATAAAGTCTGATACGAAAGTTCTTTCCCTATTCTCTAAGTACTTACCCTATTTATAGTGTATTCACGGACCAAAAAATACAAGGACTAAACTAAGAAACATACAAATGTCATGTAAATAGATTAAGATAATGAAGTCACATGGACATTCGCTATTTACAAATGCCTTCGATTAAAGACACTAGAATTCGACTTCTGACAACAACTTTCGACCTAACACAACCCGTATAGATTTATACCAAATAGTTCATCATTCCTTGCAGATTAACAGTTATAATACATATGATTTTCACTAATTTTTGAGATCATATTTGATGAAGTAGAAACGACTCAAATAAGAAATCCCGAGTTTAAGTAATCCTTTAAGATGCGTGAAATGGTCTAGTCTGAAACTTGTAGTTAAAAGCATATTAAACCATTATTAGTTTCTATTGTTTTGAAAGTTGATAGTCCGAGTCTTATATTATAAGATTTACAAGACCTAATGTTTCAAAAAAAAATTAGTTGCCGTGATAAAAATCAAACAGCATGATGACTACGTTTTGAATAATATTCATAAAATCAATAGTTTACAAGAACCGATAAAATGCATTATTTATAATAATATGATTTGTAAACTTAGAATTCAACATGTTTCGATAAATAACAAAGTTCATGCGTATACATGAATAACTATATTTTTATAACTATAAATATGTATAATTTTGAGTTAATTTCATTTTATATTCATATCGGTATTTATATATATATATATATATATATATATATATATATATATATATATATATATATATATATATATATATAATTAGTCAATTCCGAGTATTTTAACTTAATTATATATGTCTTTAGATTTCACCTTTTTACACAACATACTTATATACATGTATATTATTTTGGTATGAACATTTTTGATTGCTTAACATATAAACACTTGTAATATCGACCGGTTGTATTTTACATATTTTATACATCTAAACAATTATAAACATATTTATACTCAAGTTTCATAACTTTTAAATAGTATGTATGCATGTGTATATATAAGTACATTTTTCATCTTTCTACCACTCTTACATATATGTATTCATATTTTTCACAACAACAGCTATATCTAACATATTATAACAGCTCAAATATGTTTATATGTGTTTTTAGCAACATTTTACCTTTTTGTTAACGATTTTATGAAATTTATATCTAAAATCATATGAGATGTATTTTAGTTTTAAAAAAAATATTTAGACCATAAAACAACAAAAATTACATGTATGGTCCCTCAAAACTTGTAAAACGTAAAATAGTCGAGATGTTTTCGGTTCTACCAAAGATTGTGATTGGAGTGTCTTTTGGGAGGTACTAATACATATAAACATGGATTAATAAGCTAGACCTCATCAAGTACTTATTTATAAGTTATTTTTATGATAAAAAAAAGGAATAGATTTCATGCAATCACCTAGTTTTCTTAGATCCAAAGTAGGTTACCGAAAGAGGGTTCGAACAAAAGACTTTTAAGGAGAAAGATGGAGTTTTTCTTGGGTTTGAACACAGTCAAAAACATCAACTTATGGTTCTGTTTTGAGTCTCGAAAATGGCAGCAAAAACAAAAAGTTATTGGTCTTTTTGGTTACTCCAAAACTGCCACTGTTTTGGAGAGTTGGATCTGCAAAAATGCAACACGAACACAAGAAAAAAAGAGGTTTTTGGGCTATTTTGATGACCTCTATCATAGCAGAAAAATAAGGCATCTTTAGTAGTTTTTTGGGGTTGTAAAAATTGACAAAAAAAAGGAAGAAAGTGTTGAAATGGATGGGCAACAACATCATTTTTGTTCTCGGTTTTGATGATATTCGATGGGAGGAGAGGGGCTGAAGTGGGGGATGATCTTGACTGAGATTTAGAGAGTAAGTATGTGAGAGTTAGGAGAAAATAGAAGTGAAACAATGGAGAGAGGGAGGTATCGAGATTATAGAAGGAAAGAGAGAGGAAGATGCTTGTGATATCTTTCAAGATATTATGAGATTATTTAAGATTTGATCATATCTTCATCTAATTAATGATCTAGTTAGGACTTAGTTTCAAGAGTTACGTGAGTTATTGGAAGGAGGAAAGAAGGTGTTAGTAGTATCTTTGAATATTTAATGTGATCATTAAGATATATCATAAATATTCTTCTAGATGAAGTTCTTAAGTATCTTGTTACGATTTGATTTTGTCTAGCAATCTAGTTAATATGGATAGAGGTAAAAGAACTATATAGGAACAACTAGAATTAGATTGAGAGAGTTAAGCCCATGTACTTATTAATATTGTCATATCCTTATTACATTAAATATATAAATAGCATGCACACGTAATGAGTGATTGTTGAGAAATATTTGAAAGATACATGAGCAAAGGAAAGAATAGCTAGCGAATTGCAACGGACCAAAAAAAAATATATAAGATATAATAAAGACATTTTTTTACCTTTTTTACAATATAATTCAAGTTTTCAAAAACATTAAACCTCTTTTATAAATAATATTTCTAAAAAGATTGCGGAAACAGAAAATATTCCAGGTTAAGAAAACATCATAATAATAATTTAAAAATCTTCAAGAGAATGTTTCCTGCAGTCGCACCGGTTACTTTCCTTTATTAAAACCTGACAAACTTGAAAATGTTAGATAACAACGGGTAAGCATAGCGCTTAGTGAGCATATACATTACTCTACCATTATATAGATCAATTACTTACACATAGCATAGCATTTTATATAAAGCATAAACATAAACATAAACATTCCTGGCACATATTGTGGGTACAAACCATAATCTTGTTCCCCATTCCGAGAACTACTCCTCCATACTCCCTAATAGGGAAATCAGAGATAAGAGTGTAGTTTGCCTCACTAGCGGATAAACCACATTCTGTCTTTCCTTGTTCACTCTACCGGATTAGGATATCTGTGAACAATAAAATAAAACAAGTAATGCCTACATAACAGGAGATTTAGTGTAACTCACCTCTCTTGATAACTTAAAAGACTCTAGTTGCAATAGCTAAATGATCCTCCTCCTTTTTGAACACCTAAACAATAATTATAACATTTACTTAACTTGTGCTTGATAACTATACTTTAAAATACTTATGTTTGAATTACTTTAACTTTTCTTTAATTATATTGTTCTATTCGGAACCTGATTTCTTCACTTTAAATTTATGATTAAGTTCTGATAAAATTATACTCATGTACTTCTCCCTCTTACCTTTCTGAAATATAGATATCTTGTTCTATTGATTTTTGGTTGATTTTATATTAATTTAATAAATTAGCAACCTTGAGCTATTACATTCTGGACCAACTTGTAAAGGTCATAGCTTTTACTCTAGAAATACTAACATTTACATATTAGGAATAATTCATGGTATCCTAGACATTATACCCAAACCATAGCCTCTAAATTTTAATTAATTGGAGTTTTGTAGAGTTAATTATGCACGTCACAAGTTGATGTAACACTTCAGTAGCTTTCCGGACCACTCTACACTCTTTGAATAAACTATAACACTCTACTATAAATTAAGTCAAGTCCTTTATATGGGATATAATAGACATCAATACCTAACTATAGCCTTTAGAATTTTGGCATTTGGAGTCTTAATGAATTTATTATGAGTTTTAGAAAACAATGCATGAAATTTATGAGAGTACA
Organism: Lactuca virosa; assembly: GCF_052849685.1. NCBI lineage: Eukaryota > Viridiplantae > Streptophyta > Magnoliopsida > Asterales > Asteraceae > Lactuca > Lactuca virosa. The sequence continues at coordinate 269,338,997 of NC_136434.1, forward strand.
GACCAGTCTGAGAAGATTGACCATTTTACCCCACAAAAATTTGGAATTTGGAAAAGTGATTCAAATTTTGTAGAAAACCAGACACAATAAAATTTCCATAAAACTAAGTCTCACGATGTTTGGGTATTCTTATTGCCTTGAACGGATTTTAGAAGTTGAAGGGCAGAATTGGAAAGATGATCATAATAGTTTTTAAGACACTTTTGGTCTTCCATTAAGGACTTAAAGGTTAAGATTTAGTTTTAACACTTCTAACATAATTATTAGTTACTTATTAGGCTATTGAGATGTGTAATTCAAATTAAGTCAAAGGTCTTAATGCTTGGCTTAATAGAAGTTCAAAGTTAGTGATCTTCACATAAAATCATGACTCTATCACAATAGTAAAATTAGCAACTTAACACCTTAAGTTCTTAAGAAGATACTAGGTTGGAATGGAGTCTTTCATAGCTCCACCACCTGTTGGTGGTCCAATGGTGGTGCTATGGTACTCAATGGTGATCAAAACACCAATAATACAAAGTACATTGCTAATAATGGCACAAAACCTCAAAACAATACGATTACTCAAGGACTTAGACTCGTCCGATTATGGGGCAATCACAACTTGCAGCCACCCTCTAGTGGAGGCATACAGTGGTAGTAGGCAGCACGACCAACCTGCTAGTGGTCGGTGGTGGTGAACAGTGGCGATAATGGCCAAAACACAACAAAAGAAAAGAAGAAAAATAAGGAATTGAATCGATTTAGGCACTTACATGGTTCAAGATCGAAACTAACAATCTCCTCACGCTCTCCCTTATAGGAAATCGCCACCTTAACCCCTCTTTTTCAATCTCAGCTTCCCTCATGACCACCTTCTCTTTTCGTTCTTCTTCTTCGATTGAAACACACAACCCACGATAAAAAGGAACCTAAAATCGATTAGGGTTGGGTTTAGATATCCTAATTCAAGTGTAGTAGAGTGATTTGGCCCTCAAGGAGAAGTCTAAACAAATAATCCTGCTGATTTCATTAGAAGAATACGAAACCTTCACTATTGGCCCCCAACTCTCGATACTTAGATTTCCTACCACACAAACAAAATTCTTTTCAATTGATAGTTTTAAATCTTGACATTTCCAGCTCCTAGTTAATTTTATCTTTCATTATGGTCTTTTGAGTGTTATTTTACTTTATAATATTTAATTTATTATTTTATTTATTAATTTATTTGTTAATTTGTTTTCTTTGTTTATTATTTAACCATTTCCAATTTATCGAATGTCTTTTATGTGAGCATTCACTGATATATAATTCTTTAGAATATTAATTCCTAATTACATAATTATTCTTATAAATTAATAAAATCATTTTCGAAATTACTAACGAGAAAAACGATGTTACAACTCTCCCCAACTTAATAGAATTTCATCCTCGAAATTTCCATCTTAGAATAATTCTGGATAATGTGCTCACATCTCATCCTTGGCTCTCATGCCCATTCTAATATGCACCAATGATGTCATTGTAACTTTAGAATCCAATTACCCCATTCATGTACCTTCGTGATCATATTTAGCGATGGGGTAATTTCAATCATCCATAAACATGCAACATGGAATGACGTTTCAAATTTATCTCTACTAAGCACATCAGCTTTAATATTAACTTTTCTCGAATGGTAAAGTATATCACAATCATAATTTCTTAGCACATCAACCATCTACGTGTTGGGTTTTTAGTTCAAAAAATAGATTCATAAACTAGAAAAATATGGCAACGGAAGACTTTGATTTTTGAAATAACATAAACATTTTATACCCACCGAGGATCTTCTTGCAAGTTATAGAAAGATTAAAACAGCAACCAAAGAAGAGGTGAAGAAATAATAACCTTTGTAGTTCTTTGGGTCCTCTTGGTAGGCTTGGAAGTTGATGATGAATGTGGAACCTTTGAGACACCAACAATGACTCAACTTGATGTAGATGCTAGTCCATAAACTCTTAAACTCTTAACCTTGAAGTTCATAACCAATATGAAGATCAAGAGAGCAAAAGATATGCAAATAATCTTCAAGAACTCAAAGCAAGGAAGACATGGAGAGTCTCCTAGAGAGATCTCGGCCATAAGAAGGGAGGAAGGAATGGTGCACTCAGTCAAGAGTGAAAGCCTCTTATTTATATGCATAAAGTGAAGGTATTAACCATTAGTCCTTAGTACTTTAAGCAACCTTGTCCCTATTGTCATGAGTGTGTCCATGCATGCTTCTTAGGCTTAATACTTTTGATTAAACAAGTCAAAAACCCATAATCCTCCTCTAGCCTTCAACTTTCGGCCATGGTGAGGAAAAAGAGAAGATTATGTTTAAATTTTATAAACTCAAAGTTTATAAAATATAAACTTGTCTTTAGGGAAAAAGACAAAAGGATTCAACTAGTCCAAAAGTTTGTACATGACTTATAAATCATACCATATGATATCTTATGTTACTAGCTAATGAAAATTATTATTTCCTAGAAATAAATAAATTCCATTTTAATTATAAGAGTTTTATTGAATATTTATTAAAATCAATGTCTAATAAATAATCAATTGTATCAAGTTGTTGTTAGTGTGACCCATTAGTATCATATGTTATTTAACAATATCATTTTAATGTGACTCTTAAGCATATTAGATCTTTCACTACGATGCTTTATGTTAAAATCCCGTAGTCATTAAGGCATTTTAAACTTTCATGATTATTATAAATTGAACACTTCAATTCATATAGGTAATATCTTTATATCCATAGTGAAAACTACAACTCCGAACTCCAAATCGTGATTCGGATGCTTCGACTCATGTAGCTTCAGCTATCTTGAAACATTCGAGATAACTTTCCCTCCCTGCATAAGAATCTTTTCTCTCTTTCTATTAGGATTAACTAGTTCTCCCCCACTTGTGATTTGAACTTGCACTAACAATTTCTTGCAATCGATTAGGGCACTACATAACCTCAACACATCCATAACTACTTTTACACTAGTTGCTTACCACAATCTCTTTCTAGGAAACTGTTAGTGATTTCATTCACTGACTCTGTAGTCTGCTTCATCCTCAAGAACTCCTTCGCCATCCTGTTAATCTCTACCAATGATATGTACTCTTTCTTAAATAACACTTTGAATTCTTTACAGGTTATGTCTGCCACTTCTTCATCAGTATGAGACTTTTTCAACAAGCCCCACCAATCTTTCACTTCACCACGCATCATGATCGTAACTGAATATACCTTCACCTTAACGGGACAGAAACTAGTGCCAAAGGCACCTTTAATGTCCAATAGCCATCGACGGCTCACCAACGATTCTTTCTTCCTATAAAAAGTGGTGGTTTATACTCTGAGAAGCCACAATAACTCCATCCACTAGACGATCCCTAACCCATGCTTCTAACATTCTGTATTGCAACAATAATTTTCCCATCAACTAGTTCTTCCATCTCTGCTTTGAGTTGTCCAAACAACCCTAAAAACTCTCTTGGATAGCTTCACGAACCCTACTCACAACTAGTAAGAGGTGGCACCACCTACCTGTCGGTGGTCAGTGGTGGTGAACAACGACGGTAATGGCCAAAACGCAACAAACTAAAAGAAGGAAAATAAGGAATTGAATAGATTTAGGTACTTTCATGGTTCAAGATCGAAACAAGCAATCTCCTCATATTCTCCCTCACAATCTATCACCGCCTCAGCCCCTCTTTGTTGATCTCAGCCTCCCTCATGATCGACTTTTCCTCCCCTCTTCTTCTTCGGTTGAAACACACAACCCCTGACAAAAAGGAACCCAAAATCGATTAGGGTTGGGTTTAGATCGCCTAATTCAAGTCTACTAGATGGATTTGGCACTCAAGGAGAAGTCCAAAAAATTAATCCGCTGATTTCATTAGAAGAATACAAAAATTTCACTTTCAGCCGCTAACTTTCCACAATGACACTTCCTACCCCCCAAACAAAATTCTTTTCCATTGACAGTTTTAAACCTTGATATTTACAGCCCTAATTAATTCTTATCTATCATTATGTTCTTTTAGTGCTATTTTATTTTATAATATTTAAGTTATTTTATTTATTATTTTATTTTCTTTATTTCTTATTTAACCATTTCCAATCTATTGAAAGTCGTTTATTTGAGCATTCTCGTGTTTAACTCATTAGAATATTAATTCCTAATTACATAATTATTCTTATAGATTAATAAAATCATTTCCGAAATTACTAATAAGAAATAGGATGTTACAAGAATGTTTTAAAATGAATATTTAGCTTATCCTTTGATGGGTTTTCCATACACACACACAAACACTCATATATATATATATATATATATATATATATATATATACATACATACATATATATATATATATATATATATATATATATATATATATATATATATATGATTGATAATCTAATGTATAATTATGTACATTTTAAAGTTTCATAAAAATGTTATTTATTTTCAGTCATCTTAGTTCATAAATAACCCAATTTGATTTCTTATAATTTTGAATTCAAGCTCGTTGATGATATAAAATGTAGTAACTCCAAATAAGTTCACAGAATCACATTTTCCATTTCTGAAGCCATGTTAGTAAAAATGATTAGATTTTCATGTTCATTTGGTATTTATTTTGATTGCTTTCATGAAACCAGTTTTAATTCGAGTTAACTTATTATAAAAATGGCGTCAAACATTAGGCACAACTCTTGATTTAAAAGTCTTTTCGCCTTTTCCACTAACATGTAATTAACTTATTAAGCAATTTTAGACAATACAACTTTAATGGTTTAATATTTATATAGAACACAGTACAATAGTTCCTATTTTTACCAATTGTTACAACTTTGATCGACTCCATATCTTTCTGCTTGAATTCAGATAACTCAGAGAGACATTGAGTTATTGAGCTTTACTTGGTTCATTCATTGCCTTGAAAATTCTCCTTTAGAATATTCAAAATCGCTTGTGCAGTTTTACAACCCCTAATATAGTTGTAAACGACTGGAGGCAATGATCCTCTCATTTCACGGATGCATCGTTTGTCATTCACTTCTTTCTTCAATCATGTTACAGTCATGTTATCATTCTAAGCAGTTTTACCAACAACTTCAACTGCAGTTGCACGAAATAGACCATTTCTAATTGGACGCCGAAGATCTTCATTAGGTAATATTCCATATGATCAGCCCATTAATCATAATACTCTGGAAGAAACTTTGGGGCTATTATTAAAGATCCAAAAGATTTATGAAATTAATCTTCCTATTAACATTGATGTTAGCCATCGATTTGTTTTGAAAGTTTGAGGAAATTGAATTGGATTGAAATCAAATTAGATTGATTGAATCTCAATTGCAAGAATCATGCAATCACAAACTTCCTTCGTGGAAAAATATTATTCAAATACGGAAAGTGTTGTATTCAGAAAGAATAAATAAACAGATGAAAATGTCAAAGGAATTCTCCAAAAAATTTGTTCATTCCTGCACTGATACCACTTGATGAGTAAATAATTCAATCAAGTTATGATTTTGTAAAGTAAATGAACATGATATGTAAATAACTAGTTTAGCTCATTAATTTCTAGAAAGTACTAAAGTTATAGAGTACAATGAGTAAGTTCTATGAAAGAATAATACCTATAACCTATGCTAGAACGTTATTTATAGTGTTATCAACGGACACAAAATATACATAGAGACTTCAATATCTAAGTGTTACAACATATATGTTATATGAAATACATAGATATATCGAATGTGCATAACCTTCCATATATGTAAGTAGACAACCTTCGACATCATGATCATAAGACTACGATAGAATATCTCCACAACAAATGGTACTCTATATATTCTATCACAAGTAATTCTAAGATGATAATATCATCTATTCTTCAAGTGTAGATGAACATGTTATAATTTACAATTTAGTTGTGCATTGGTATTACATAAACACAACCATAAATGGATGTTATAAAATGTATGTTTATGGATGACATGATCAATAGATTATGACTATGTAGTAAAAGGTTATTTGTTCATTTTGCCTTAATAGGAAAAGAGATATTGTTGGGCCGCCTGGTGATTTGATGTTGACATTATAGTGTTGGGCCCATCCTAGACTAAATTGATGTTTTTAATCTTGTTTTCTAATAATGTCATCATAAATCGAAAATTGAGAAACATAATCTTAGACCATGAGATTGATTCATATCCATGTCTCAGGTTCATACGATATATTGTAGAATGAAGAAATGGTTGATCACTTACATAAGGGTTGTCTCTAAGAATGTGATTCATGTTGGGCTTTAGTTTAAATATAGTTTCCAAAACCTCAAAATATTAGCAACGGAAGTCATTAATATTCAAAGTTAATGACAAATCACAACCCACCAAGGATCTTCTTGCAAGAAACGGAAAGATAAAAAACACAACCATGGAAGGAAGAAGTAACAACAACCTTTGAAGAACTTTATGTCCTCTAGGGAAGGCTTGGAATTTGATGGAGATGGATGAACCTTAAGACACCAACAATTAATCAACTTGATGTAATTCTAGTTACAAATCTTAAGCTTTAATTCAAAACAAAGTTATAACTTAAAGAGAGAATGCAAGTAACTCTTCAACACTTTAACACTTTGCAAGAAGGTAAGAGAGTTAGAGAGAGGAGCTAATTTTTGGCAATTGCAAGGCTTGAATCATTCACAATGAAAGCCTTAGGACTAGTAGTAAAGTAGAAACATTACCTTAAGATCTTTATCCATTTAGCTTTTTAGACAAGCATGTCCCCCTACGCATGTACCATACCCATTTATTTTGATTAAAGAAATCAAAAGACCTCATTCTTTCTCTTCTTAGGTAGTCCATGCCTAAGGTAGTAGAAAGGAAGAGATAGTTTCAATTTTATAATCTTTAAGTTTATAAAAGATAAACTTTGTCTTTAGGTAACAGACAAATGCATTCAACTAGTCCAAAAGGTTGTGCATGACTTATTAATTCATATCATATGAAATAATATGTTACTTGTTATTGTAAAATAATTATTTCCATGAAATAAATATTTTCCCAATTTAGTATAAGAGTTTATGAATATTTATTGAAATTAATTTCTAATAAATAATCAAGTATATCAAGTTAACGCTAGTGGGATCCTTAATATCATATGTTAATTAGCAATAACATTCTACCTCTTGGGCATATTAGATCTTTCAATCTCCCACTTGCTCAAGGCTCATATTCGATTGATATAGAAAATGGTGAATGTCTAACAACATTTCACTGGCCCCATCAACATATGACTTTGTACCATTCTATCAACACCCAATTCCCCAGAAGCCCAGGGGTACAATTGGTGTATATGGTAAGTTTATCAGTTTTCCCTTTGCTACATATATCATGTTGAACATGAGATACAGACCGCAATCAATCTCATATAAGTGTTCAACTTTACATCAGGCCTTAGATGTCTAACTCTCAACAAATAAGAGGAAGAAATCACATTTTGACTACATACGCCTTTTGCATCGTTCATATCATACCTTAGAATAGCTTTTATAACTACATGGTTAAAGAACAACATTTGACTATATCATTGCACAACACTTCCCACACTAAAAACCAATATATGTATCCCAAGTGTTAAGGATATATAAATATTACCTTTTATCAAGTATCATTCATAAAAATAATCCATGAAGTGATCTTGAATGGGTCAATCCAATACTTGTTCTCTATCAAGTACCCATGAAACCGGTTACAACACTTTGTTAACCATTCCAATTCATATTAGCCTTACTTCATTATTGTTCCCATAATAACAACCGACTATGGATTTTAGACTGAATAAATGTAATCAATGATTAAACATGTTAATAAAGAATTCAACAAATATCTAATGAAAAGATCATATGCCATATATATATATATATATATATATATATATATATATATATATATATATATATATATATATATATATGTATATATATATATATATATATATATATATATATATATGTATGTATATATATATATACATATATATATATATATATATATATATATATATATATATATATATATATCATGGTCATTACAACAGATGATTCTACAAAAATGTTCCAATACTCAATACTAATACATAGATCAAATACAATCACTAGAATAACATAGTCGAATCCCTCGAGCATGTCCTTCAAACTTTACTTGAGGAAGGTCCTTCATGAAAGGTTCTTCCAAAGTTTGATCAGTGTGAACATTGCGAATATTCACCATCTTCAACTTTATACCGAACGAAGTTGAATCTCTAGCTTATATTTATGGTTTTCTTATGTGATGTGGGTTCTTTTTCCAAATCAATTACACCCTCATTGTTACAGAAGACTTATAGGGGATCCTGAATGGGAGGAACCGCGCCTAAATCTCCAATGAATTTCTTCAACCAATCGACCTCTTGTGCAACTTCTGAAGTAGCGATGTATTCTTAATCTGTAGTGGATTGTGCAACAAAACTCTGCTTGAAGCTGTTCCCAGAAACTGGACCCTCATTGATAATGAACACATATCCTAATTGTGACTTGAAATCATCTCGATATCTTGTGAAGGAAGCATCAGTGTAGCATTTTACACTGAAGCTTTCTTCCATGCCTCCATAGACGATGAACATATCCTTAGTTCTACTCAAGTATTTAAGGATGTTCTTCACAACAATACAATGACTCCCCCCTAGATTTTGTTGGTACTTTCTTGTCATGCTCATAACATACGCAAGATCAAGTCTAGTACAATTCATGGCATACAAGATGGATCCAATTGTCGAAGCATATGGAACATCTTTCATCTTGTCCAGCTCAGCCTTTGTGCTAGGACATTGGGACAAACTAATATTGTACCATGTGCTACATGTACAAATCCTTTCTTAGAGTTTTCCATCTTGAACTGTTTGAACACTTTACCAATATATGTACTTTGGCTTAAACCTTTTAATCGTTTTGACCTATCTCTATAGATTCTGATTCCAAGAATATATTGAGCCTCACCTAGATCCTCAACATTTTACACCTCGTGTGGTTGGACTGTGATTTCCCATGATAAGTATGTCATCCACATATAGGACCAAGAAGGTCACCGAGCTCCAACTAGTTTTCATGTAAACACAAGATTCAACTTCATTTCTAACATAACCATACTTTGTGATTTCATCATTGAAAACGATGATTCCAATTTCAAGATGCATGTTTTAACTCGTAAATCCATCTCTTGTGCTTACGAAATTTATTAGGATGCTTTTATTCAAAAAAATCATCAGGCTGAACCATATAGACATCTTCTTCCAAGTATCCATTTAGAAAAGCAATTTTAATATCCATTTTCCATATCTCATAGTCATGATATACAACTACGGCAAGTAGTATCGTAATAGATTTAATCATAGCAACTGGTGAAAAGGTTTCATCATAATCAACCCCTTGGGTTTGAGTGAATCCTTTAGCAATGAGTCCTGTTTTGAATGTGTGTAAATTGCCATCCATGTCATTCTTCTTCTTGAATACTCGATTACTCCCTACAATATTACATTGGGGAGGAAGCTCAACCAAATCCCAGACTTGGTTTTCTCTCATGGATTGTATATCTATGTTCATGGCTTCAAGCCATTTGGCGGATTCAGGATCTGCCATTGCACTTCGGTAGGTGTCAAGCTCATCAACATTCATCATCATGAATCATTCCTCAATGAGAAAGCCATATATCTCGGGTTCTTGACGAAATTCTACCGGATCTGCAAATGCCTTGTTTTTAACAGGTTGAAGAGCAATGATCTCTTCATCTTCAACAACCTCTTGTTGAATACTAGTGCCAACTTGAGTTGGATCGGGTTGTGGTTCTTGATCTTCATCAAGTTCCACGCACGTACTAGTTGTTTCGTCCATCAGAAACTTGCTTTCTAAGAATTCAACTTTTTTGTGAAATAAAGATTTTATTCTCACTAGGGATGTAGAAGTAATATCCTAAACAATCTTTAGGATATCCTACAAAGATGCAATTAGTAGACCTAGGCTCAAGTTTGCTAAAAGATTTTTGTCTAACATAGTATTCAAAACCCCAAACACTCATATAAGATAAGGATGGAGCTTTCCCATACCATATCTCATAAGGTGTCGTGTCTGCCTTTTTAGTTGGTGCCACATTCAAGATTCAAGATGCAGGCTACGATGAGCAAGGCATAATTCCAAAAGGATAAATGGAGAGTTTTCCTGCTTATCATGGATCGAACCATATCAAGTAAGGTTTGATTTCTCCACTCAGAAGCACCATTACGTTTTAGTGTTCTGGGTGGAGTGAGTTGTGAGATAATCCCATAACTCCTAAGATGATCTTGTAACTCTTAGCTCAAGTACTCGTCACCTCTATCTGAACGAAGGATTTTGATTGTTTTATCTAGTTGATTGTCAACTTCACTTTAAAAAATTTAAACTTTTCAAATGCTTCATACTTACGTTTCATCAAGTACACAAAACCAAATCGACAGAATTCGTCAGTGACGGTGATATAATATCTCTCACTATATCTTCACATTCTTTTGGAAGGACCACACACTACTAGAATAACAGCCTTTTACGACGCGTAATATGTGTCGTAAAACGCTCAGACGACGCGCAAATGTGTGTCAAGGAAGGCCCTATCATAACGAGAGACGACACGCTTTTGCGTGTCGTCTATAGACGATGTGCATTTACGACGCGCATTTATGATACACAATGCATATCATTAAAACCTCTGTCAAGAAAGGCCATGTCATAAATGAAGATGACACACATTTTTGCGTATCGTAAATTTAAATGTTAAAAAAAATATATATTTATGTCTGAGGGAGAAAGAAAGATACGTCAAAAATACGCTTAGGGCAAAGAGGGAAGTGAAAGCGGGATTTTTTAATTTTTGGGCTTTTCTTTTCCCGCTTGATACTAAAGAGCGCGTTTCATTAAAATTTATAAAACGACATGAATAGACGACTCAGTGTCATTTGCCCCCGAAAGTCCAGTCTTTTGGAGTTGGGATATGCGCTTCTTGTTTATGTGTCCAAGGCAATAATGCCATAGACATGTTTGGTAAAAATCTTGTTTGATCCTTTTGGTGTTAACATGATAAGGGAACTTATTGTTTAAAATTTCATCCAGGTTTAATTCGTAAATTCCATTTATTGGTCTAGCCTCAAAATAGAATATTCCATTCAAGAAGGAATGAATATTATCATCAAAAAGTTGAAAATTAAAACCAAACTTTTCTTAAATGGGAAACTGATACAATATTTCTAGTGATAGAAGTAATCAAACACACATTCTTTAATGTTAAATACAGACCAGATGGTAAATATAAATCAAAATGTACTATTTCTTGGATTGCAACTCGTACTCCATTGCCCACATGCAATACCATTTCATCTGTTTTCAGTTCCCTACTCTTTCTGAACCCCTGTAATGAATTACAAATATGAGTTCCACAACTAGTATCAAATACCTAAGTGTTAGATGAAAAATTAAAGAGTCCCATTTCAATCATGAAAATGGATATACTTGAAGGGTCTTCCCCGACCTTCTTGTTCTTCAACTCAGCAAGGTACTTAGGACAATTCCTTTTCCAGTGCGCCATGACACCACACTCAAAGAATGTGTCATCTTTAGCAACATTTTCCTTATTCTTTGGTGGTGGGTTTTGGGGAGCTTTCTTCCCTTATCCTTTGCCAAATTGTGGCTTCCCTTTGAAGTTCTTTCCTTGCTTCTTTTTCCTGACTTGTCACTCCCGAATCACGAGCACTTGGGAGGGGGGGTTCCTTGGGATATTTTTCTCTGCAGTTTTATGTTGGATTTAATGTCTAAGCCCATAACTATAATTGGGATGTACTTGACCCGATAGTAGCATGGTCCTTTTCGGTTGCATTCACCAATGCAATTTGATAGGATGGACTTTTGAGAATGAGGTTATTTATAGTTTATTAATACATTACAAGTATAATATATTAATATGAAATTATTTAATTAGTATTGATCAAGAATTAATTTGGAATTAATTTTATGGTCAAAAGAGACTAATTAAATATATGGGGATTGATTATGTAAATCAATCATTTTTGTAGTGTGGGCCAATGATCCATGATTATTTAGATGGGCTAAACCAATAAGTTAATCCATGGATAGTCCATGGAGGCTAAACCCATCGAGCATAAGAATGTGAAAAGTCATGTAGCATTAGGGTTTATAAAGTGTAACCCTAGCATTTTCCACACTATAAATAGAACCCCCATGAACCAAAATAGGTTGCCACATCTCTTTGAGATAAGTAACTTATTCTCTTAAATCCTCCTCTTGCATATTGGTGTTTGTGAACCATTAGAGACATCACACTTGAGGTGCTCAAGCTTTCAAAGGTCAAGAACTCTACCCTACTCAAGAGGTAAGCATCCAAACTAAGTTTTTATTATATAGCTTCAATTGTATGCTAGCTAGGGTGAATTGTTGAGACCCATTTTTATAACGAACGGTGAGTGCGGAAGAAAGATATCTCGAGATTAATCGTGTTTTTGGAAGTATGAACACCAAGAACATATTATGAGTTCATAAGAAAAAACTAAGAACAAAGAGAGAGTAATATATTTCATGAAGAACATGGTGGGAGAGAAACTCTCCCTGGGTGGGAGAACCCACCAACTTTCTCTCTCTAGAGATTACATTGTCAGAAGTGTATTCTCTAACTAAGGAAAAGATAAGCTAACTTTTTAAATAAATGACCAACTCTCCCTTTATATAGGAGGGAGAGTATTTACACCTAAAATACAATAAAGGGAAAATACAACCTAATAAACAATCATTATTTGTGGAGCATTTCCATGCACCAACATTCTCTCCCTAAATGCTTACAAATGATGAGAGATCCAATAAGTGATACGAGGCTATAATACAGTAATCTGACTAGCAAGTTTGGTAATAAAATGAAATCAAGTGCTGAAATGTCTCTGAAACTCTGAAGTGTCTGTGAAGTCTGAAACTGGTCATGAATCTCTGAAATGAAGGTCTTCGGCTTCAAAGCACAACCAATGAAGCAGAAAAAATAAGATCCAAATCTTCAAACCAGTCATAATCACCCGAAGAAGGAGGTCACTATGAGCAAGTAGAAGATCCAATAAAAGAAACACTTCGACTTCAAAAATCTGAAAAACATCTCGAGTTCTCGAACCATAATACACCGAAATTCTTCAAAGAATAACCTGCTAAAAATGTGAAGCATCCATAAAATGAAGTCCGGATAAAAATAATGTGAGTCTAAAAACATGGTCTAGCAATGCCGAAAATTTGATCCAAGGACCAAAAATAAGTGCCACGTCACATTGCCAAAATAATCTTTGTCTTCAACATATCACAAATCCAAACTCGTGAAACCATAAGATCTGAACCGGATGCGAACACAAAATCATCCTATGGTAGAGTCCGAATAATAAATAATCTGAATCAGAAAACATCGAGTAATGCCAAAAATTTGATCTGTAAAGACCAAAAAGAAGTGTCACGTCGCATCACTAAATAAATAATCGTCTTCAGAAGTCTTCAAAATCCAAACTCAAACAATCATAATAACCAAATCCGAATGATATTCTCTCCCTATTTTTGATAACCAATGACCGGATATCAAAAATCAACAAATCATCGGATGGAGAGTGTCGGATACCAAGAGCTAATAGAGAAGCTCTCCCTAGATGTATGAAGGGTCTCGATAAGAAACGAGACAGAGTAAAAGAGATACTCTTGCGGTCATGAGGAGGCGGGTGACATAGTTGCTGAAGCTGTGTTGAGAATAATCTGTTGTGCCAAAAATATATCCAAATATCCAAACTGCGATGCCGGAACACTTGAAGTGGTCTTCAATAGAGAATAAAGTCCACAAACTCAAGATACATGATTCGTCAACCAAAAATCAAGAGCGACAAGTCATAAAATCCCATAATGTGAAGAATGCGAAACAACTTTGTTGATCAATCGCCGTTGCGGTGCAAGCATCACAAAAAATAATATGAAGTCCGACTGCGGTAGGAGTATTCTTCCAATAATAATAACTGGCATAAAATGAACCAATGTGACAATCCAAGGGTGCGGTTGTGGTAAAAATTGGTGTTAAATAAAATAATTGGTGTAAAAAAAATAATTGGTTTTAATAAAAAAAAATGTTATAATAAAAAAAATGGCTAAAAAAAATTGGTGTTAAAAAAAATATATGACTAAATAAAAAAAATTGACTGAAAAAAAAATTTAATTAAAAAAAAATAATGCAGAAAAAAAATCTGAATAATAAAAAAATAATTCTAGAAAAAAAGGGGTTTAAAAAAAAGGAAGGGAAAAAAAAGGGGGGGAGGGGAGGAAAAAAAAGGAGGAAAGAAGGGGGGGATGAGGAGGAAGAAGGAAGAAGAGAGGGGAGGAGGGGAGGGGCTGAAGGAGGGTGGAGAAGGGAGGAGGGAAGGTCTGGTCGAAGGAAGGAGGAGGGTGCTGATGGAGGATGGTTGCGGGTGTAGTAGCTTGCGGATGAGAGGAGATGGTTTGGATGGGAGGAGGTTGCGGTAGGAGGTGATTGCGGATCAGAGGGGAAGGTGGGGTTCTTGGGTGCGGATGGAAGAGGGTGGCTAGGGTGGTTGGTGGTTGCGGTGGGAAGGGAGTCTTGGGTGCAAGGGCTGGGTGCGGGTCTAGGCTGAGTGCGGTGGGAGGAAGCTGGGTACCGAAGTCATTGAAGTAGTTGCGGTTCGGAAGGAAGGCGAGGCGGCTGCGGATGAGAGACTGTAGTAGGCGCGCCTGCGGTCCGACGCTGCTGATCCGAGACTGCGGTAGGTCAGGCTTGCGGTAGGGAGTCCGGACTTCGGTCTGAAGGCAAGAGGGAGGCTGCGGTCCTCGGATTTAGACTAAGAGGACTGCGGTACTTAGGCCTGAGAGGGGCTGCGGTACCAAGGCTAAGAAGGGCTGTGGGTAGGCTTCTAAGGGGACTCCGGTAGGCAGTTTTTGGCTGCGGTTCGGGGGTCCGGAAAGCGCTGAACAGGTGACGAAAAATGCTATTTTTTTCATGAAAAATGGTACCGCAAAGGCCATTTATTCATATTTTAATAAGGGAATCTTTTTATAAAGCATTTTAAGTCAAAGGTGGGTCTTGGGAAGGCAAAAAGGAAGAGTGTGCAGGGGTTTTAGGGACAAAAGGTGATGGGAAAGGACAATGTCACATGGTTTTTGTCTTTTTGAGGGAGTAAATAGTGGAGTACTTTTTACCCAAAAGAGTAACAAGGACAATATGCTTTATGTAAACAATACATTACGTCCAAACAATTCAAATTGAAGATCTACAGCAACTAAAAATATGAGAATCAAGAGTTTCCTACCTCACAATGATAAAGTTGCTGGAAGATAAAATCTCCAAAAAAAATGCTTTTCTCCACTTTCTTCAAGAATAATAGGCCCATTAAATTTGTGTCTTCTCATTTCCAAGAATAGATACCTCCTGGAACAATTTCTTCAACATTTTGGAGACCACAAAAATAATTTCTTCTCCCAGTTTTTGTACACTTCTTCAACAAAAAAGTAATAAGAACATGAAGAACATCAATTTTTCCAGCAATAATAGAACGATCAGCAGCTGTAACAATTTATTTTATTAAGATAGAATCACCCGGAAGATAGAAATAAGAAAGAACATCATAAAAAAAATTCCGGTTTGCAACCCGAAAAAAAAATTTCATGCAGAAACACGGAAAAATCACAAGATAATCACCGAACGGGAGTCGTTCCCTTGAAATAATCGTGAGATCTTCAAGGTACGGCTCTGATACCAATTGTTGAGACCCATTTTTATAACAAACGGTGAGTACGGAAGAAAGATATCTCGAGATTAATCGTGTTTTTGGAAGTATGAACACCAAGAACATATTATGAGTTCATAAGAAAAAACTAAGAACAAAGAGAGAATAATATATTTCATGAAGAACATGGTGGGAGAGAAACTCTCCCTGGGTGGGAGAACCCACCAACTTTCTCTCTCTAGAGATTACATTGTGAGAAGTGTATTCTCTAACTAAGGAAAAGATAAGCTAACTTTTTAAATAAATGACCAACTCTCCCTTTATATAGGAGGGAGAGTATTTACACCTAAAATACAATAAAGGGAAAATACAACCTAATAAACACTCATTATTTGTGGAGCATTTCCATGCACCAACATGAATGCTTTGGAAAAACAAAATGCATGTATAATTAGAGAAAACATAGATCCAAAGCATTTAGGGTTACATGTGCACCATAGGATTGTTATAGTGCTCAAAACCCAACAGTGGTATCAGAGCCTAGGATTGTTTTCTATTATATTTGATGCTTACTAGTTTTTCAAAGCTGAAAAAGTCAAAATTTTGGCCTCTGACTGGTGAACACGTCGAGTCCATGAACAGACTCGACGAGTCCACTCAGTAACAGAGCAACTCGCCGAGTCCAGTTCATGCACTCGACGAGTTGAAGGCTCTGTTTGCATAATTTCGAGTTTGTTGGCCTGGTTTGGATTGGGAACACTATCACAAACTATTTTGGATCATTAGAAATGTTTTTTATGATATGGTAGTGCTTGTACTCATCCAACCACAAGATAATTGTCAAAATTTTAAAATAATTGTTCTTTTATATGATAAACAAATTTGCTTTCAAATTCTTGACTTGAAATTATCTTGATTATGAGTTTAGTTAGATCATAGATTATGTGATAATTTTAGTTGTTAGAAAAATGATCTAGATGAATTTTAATGACCTCCATAACATGTCCTCAAGTTATGGTAAATGAAATGTCTCATACATTAAAATCCAATTAAACTCATAACTTATGAATATGAAGAGTTTTGACATGTTTCAAAACTTGCCCTCAAGTTTTGGAATTTGTAAAGTCTCATCAATGAAACTTAAATTCCAAACCCTAGAGTTTTAAAAGTTAAAATTCAACCCTTATACTTTATAATATTATAAGTTTAATAATATATATATATATATATATATATATATATATATATATATATATATATATATATATAAGACTAGTCAGTCTTACCGTTAGTATGCCTCATTCACGAAGCCGGTCTATAAGGGGAGTATAAGGTTACTGCTTATACAATGGTGGTGTAATGGGTGTCCACTCTCACCCACCGCTTCCTTGACTGGTGGAGCATCGTTAGCCGAACGGGTAGGATAGGACATTAATTCTCCCTCACTAAAAGTATAATGATAAATATAAAGTAACTAAACTTTTATTAAATTCCCAATCTTAGTTACTTTAGGAAAAATGTGAAAATGGTGCTAATCTATGAAATTACAACCTTGTTAAGTTGTTAGTGGAGCGTGTGTGGTTAACCGGCACACTAATCTGGAACTGACAATGTGTGGCAAAGGGTAGCTTGATGTTAATCATAGAGCAATGGAGCGTGTGTGGTTAACCGGTACATTGATTAGGTGATTTGTAACATTGGGTGTACCAAGATAATTTGCATGGTTATTCACACCTTGTTTGTGATCCTCGGCATCCCAGTCACAAACTTGAGGGGCACAGTTGAGATTTAAACATGCCATTGAAAAGTTCAATGAATCTCGAAGATCTTGGAATTTCAAACCAATTAAAACTTAATAATCTATTTCGTTTTTCATGGTGGAAATTGGTAAATCGTCATTTACCTACCTTCAAATATTTTACAATTTTATTACGGCATCCCTCTTCGCAATTGTAGAATATTATGTTGGGTGCTAGCCTTAATATGTCATATTGGGTGTAATATTAAGGATTATCGTCTAACCCAAACTTTATTCTTCTTGTGTTGGGTCCTAGCCTCCATGATCAAAACAAAAATGAAGGATGGTGAACCCCTCACGACCCACTTGCAAAAGATGCAGAGATTCGTGGACCGCTTGCTTAAGTTGAATGTCAATTTTGAAGAAGAGTTGGCCATAAATATTATTCTACACTCTTTACCTTCTTGTTATGATCAGTTTCGTATGACCTATCATATTAACAAGGAGGAGGTCACTTTTAGCAAGCTTCAAGGCCTTTTGAGGATTACAGAAAGCAACCTGAAAGGCAAACCGGTTGTGTCTAATCTTACTAATACTACTTCTGCCCCTGTTCTGGCAATCACACATGGGAAGGGAAAGAAGAGGAAGGCTCCCTCCAAGAGCCGCAAGGGAAAGTCTCTTGATGGATCCTCTTCTAGTGGGACCAAATTTGGTTCTACTAATTCCTCTTCCAACCCAAAGGATGCAGATTGCTTCCATTGTCATGAAAAAGGGCACTAGAAATGAAGTTGCCCCAAGTACTTGCAGGACATAAAGGATGGGAAGATCAAACCCTCCTTTGCAGGTATTTACACTATTCAATCTAATAACTCATCACATGCTAATTCTTAGGTCCTTGATACAGGTTGTGGATTTCACATTTTTTCTTATTTGCAGGGACTAAAAATAAGTAGGGATGTGGAGCACGGGAAGATAAACTTAATCATGGGAAATAGGAAAGTGTTGCCTGTGACCAAGATTGGAGTTTATTCTTTATTGCTTAGTAATGGTTTAAATTTAGATTTGAATAAGTGCTGTTACTCGGCCGATATGGCGAGAAATATTATTTTCGTTCATAGTTTGTACAAACAAGGTTTTACCTTTTCTTTCAACAATGAAGTTGGCACTATTAATGCTAATTCTAATGGTGTATTTTATTTTGAAGCATTGCCTTGCAATGGTGTATATGAAACTGTGAATGTTGTAGATAACTTAGGAAATAATGTGTTACATATTGATTCTTCCAATGATTTGGATAAGGCATGTGTGTAGCATTGTCGTCTTGGACATGTCAACAAGAAGCACATAGCCCAACTCCAAAAGGATGGAGTTTTGGAGTCATTCGACTTAAAGTCGGATGACACTTGCGAATCTTGTTTACTTGGAAAGATGAATAAGTCACCTTTCACTGGTACTTGTGAAAGGGGTGAAGGTCTGATGGATCTCATACACACTGATGTGTGTGGACCATTCAGAACCACCACAAGGGATGCTAACCGCTTCTATGTGACTTTTACTGATGATTACAGTAGATATGGCTATGTCTATTTAATCAAGCACAAGTCAGAAACCTTTAAAAAGTTCAAAGAGTTTAAGCAAGAAGTGGAGAATCAATTGGGCAGGAAGATAAAGATGTTGTGATCCGATTGTGGAGGAGAGTATCTTAGTATCGAGTTCCTTGACTATCTTAAGGAATGTGGTATTGTTTCACAATTGACGCCGCCTAGGACACCACAACTTAATGGTGTGGCTGAGAGGCGCAATAGAACCTTGCTATACATGGTTCGTTCCATGATGAGTCGAGATTCGTTACCTATCTCATTCTGGGGGTATGCCTTACAAACTTCCGCCCATATCCATAATCTAGTCCCTACCAAAAAGGTTTCCAAAACACCTCACAAGATGTGGACAGGGAAGGTTCCCTCGTTAGACCATATCGAACTTGTAACGTCCATAAATTTTACGCCAAATTCAAACTTTTTCAACCATAAATAAAAGTCAAATAGTATTGTTTACAAAATGTTTTCAAATCAAGATCCATCAGAGTGTCCCAAAATCATATCATAAGGATGAGGAGCGGTACGGTCACGCCTTCTCCTTGCCACGATCTCCTGAAGTACCTGAAACAATAAACTGAAACTGTAAGCCCGAGGGCTTAGTGAGCTATCCCCAAAATACCAATACCACACTGACAATACCATATCAGTAACAACCAATCAATCAATCAATCAATCATGCATACTGGGCCATCGGCCTGACTGGTCCGCCCTACCGGGCCTACAGTCTAACTGAATCTATTCATGCATACTGGGCCATCGGCCTGACTGGACCGCCCTACCGGGCCTTCAGTCTATCAGAGTCTATCCCGAGCCTTCGGCATGACTGGTCCGCCTCGTGGGCCTGCAGTCTCCCCGGACCACTCATAGGGTATGTTGGCCTTCAGCACAAAGCAGGACCGCCTCAACCCAACCAATAAGCAAATAACCAAGTTCACATAACTATCATATACTGGCATATACAACATCAAATATATCTATCACACTGATCATCAACCATAGAATCCTCTCGTAACGAGAGTACCGACCTAGCAGGTCACTAACATACCAATCCTTACGGATCATAAAGCATAACATACTGTCTACCCTGATTCCGATCTAGCAGACCAAACCATATGTAGCATACCATAACAATAACAACAAAAGGGCCGGCCTTGGTGCCGTAGACCCCATCGATATAGTGATGATGACTCACCTCGCAGATGTCGACTCGAAAGGTAAACTCAAATTCTCGGATCACTTGTCACAGGCTCCATCACCTAGGACCATAGTACAATATACTCATAAGTCCTTAACTCTATAAGGTACTCCATAACCCATCAGTCAACCCCTGGTCAAAGTCAAAGTCTTCAGTCAAGGTCAACAGTCCATGCTGACCCCCAACTCGCCGAGTACCCTTGGCTACTCGCCGAGTTCCTCGAAGCACATTCCACTCGTCGAGTCATCGGGGTGACTCGTCGAGTTCCTTCGATTCCCGATCAAACTCTAAGGCCACCCGTCGAGTTCCCCCCTTTCCACTCGACGGGCACATACGCATGCATATCCTAGGGAAAACTCATCCGACTCGCCAAGTTGTTCTTCAACTCGTCGAGTCTTATCGTGATCTTCATCGGACTCGCCGAGTTGTTCATCCAACTCGTCGAGTTCACGGCCATCTTCATGTGACTCGCCGAGTCAACCTTGCGACTCGCCGAGTCCATTCAGTCCATTTTCCATACAGACTTGTTTTGAGCCAAGCAGCGGCTCCAAATCACAGATCCAAGCTTCTAGGGCATGCTTTTCACGTAAAGTTGCAAACTTTACGTGCATGCATGACTAATAAGGTTCTTAATGCCAAAACTAAGTTCTTAATGGGGCTTTATGCACAAGGAGGGCCTCATTTTCGACCAAAATCAGAGCTTTATGACTCTAGAACCCAAGACGGTTACAGATCTGAAGTTACAACTTCAGATCTAGCTCATATCCCACATTACCATCTCAACCAACCCATAAAAACCCTAGATCTCAACCAAAAGAGGTCTAGAAAGAAAAAGGAGAAAAGGTGGCGACTTGATACCTCCAAATGATGCTATTTGAGGTAGATTTCTGATCTCCCACACTTCCTTGCTCCTAGCCTTTTGTTTCCCCAAGCTTCTCTCCTCAAAAGATCTCCTCTCCAAAGCTTTACACACACAAGAATGAAAACCACACGAATTAGGGTTGTTTCCGAGCTCTCAAGGACTGCAAAGAGGCCAAAGGAGGCTTATGCTTCCTTAAATAGGGTGCAAAACCCCGGGATTTAGGGTTTCATCTGCTAGGTCCTACTCGCCGAGTCCCAATATGGACTCGTCGAGTAGGTCACTTAACACGCGATCCCACCCCGCTGCTACTCGACGAGTAGGTCAACCAACTCGTCGAGTAGAGCTTCACCTAATAAATCTTTTTTAAACAATACCCGAGAATCGGGGCGTTACAACTCTCCCCCACTTGAACTAGACTTCACCCTCGAAGTCCGTCGGAATAAACAATGTCGGGTAATGCTCGCGTATCTCCGCTTCCGGCTCCCATGTCCACTCGGATCCCCTCCGATGTTCCCACTGTACCTTTACCAAAGGTATTTCCTTGTTCCGCAGAATCTTCTTCTTCCTTTCCAAAATAGCCACCGGCCTCTCCACATAGTTCAGGCGTTCATCGACCTGAATGTCTTCCAACGATACCACTGCCTCCTGGTCCATAATGCACTTTCACAATTGCGAAACATGAAATGTGTTGTGGATCCGGCTAAGCTCCTCCGGAAGCTCTAGCCTATAAGCCACCCTGCCACCCCTGGCAACAATTCTGAACGGCCCAATGTAGCGGGGACCCAATTTTCCCCTCTTCCTGAAGCGGATCACTCCCTTCCAGGGTGAAACCTTCAGGAGAACCATGTCACCCACCTGAAACTCCAGCTCAGATCGGCGTCGGTCGGCATAACTTTTCTGCCAACTCTGAGCGGTCTGCAGTCGCTGTCTAATCTGCTGTATCATCTCGGTAGTTTGCAGAACTATCTCTGTCCGACCCATCACTTTGTGCCCAACCTCGCCCCAGCAGACTGGGGTCCTACACTTCCGCCCATACAACAGCTCGAAAGGCGGGGTGCCAATACTGGAATGATAGCTGTTGTTGTAGGCGAACTCTACAAGCGGTAGGTGGGAATCCCAACTCCCACCGAAATCAATGACGCACGCCCTCAACATATCCTCGAGGGTCTGTATGGTCCGCTCACTCTGCCCATCAGTCTGCGGATGGAACGTTGTACTAAAATGCAACCTCGTACCTAGTTCCTCGTGGAACTTCTGCCAAAAACAGGAAGTAAATCGGACATCCCGGTCGGAGACTATGGAAACTGGAACGCCATGGCGAGAGACAATCTCGCGGACGTACAGGTCGGCCAACTTCTCCGCCGACGAACTCTCCCGTATAGCTAGGAAATGGGCACTCTTGGTCAATCGATCCACGATGACCCATATAGCATCGAAACCCTTTGCCGTCTTTGGCAGCTTCGTGATGAAATCCATCGTGATCCGTTCCCATTTCCACATGGGAATCTCCAGGGGCTGCAGCTTACCATGCGGCCTCTGGTGCTCGGCCTTAACCATCCTACAGGTCAAGCACCTCTCAACAAACCAAGCGATATCTCGCTTCATGCCCGGCCACCAAAAACTCGAACTCAGATCACGGTACATCTTGGTGGCTCCCGGATGAATAGAGAAGCGAGACTTATGAGCCTCCTCCATCACTGTCTGCCAGACCCCCTCCGGTCATCGGAACCCACACCCGACCGTAACGGGTCAACAATCCGCGGCTATCCTGAACAAATCGGGCACTTTCGCCCTTAATCTTCTCCAACTTCGAGTTCTCTGGTCTCATACCCTCAATCTGAGCATCCCTGACCAGACCCACCAGCGGGGAATCCACCGCTATTCTCATACACCAGGCTGCGGTCGAGGACCCAGCTGACTTGCAGCTCAGAGCATCCGCAACCACGGTCGCTTTACCAGGATGGTAAAGGATCTCACAATCATAGTCCTTGACTACATCTAGCCACCTGCGATGCCTCATGTTCAGGTTTGGCTGATCCATA
Source organism: Lactuca virosa (assembly GCF_052849685.1). NCBI lineage: Eukaryota > Viridiplantae > Streptophyta > Magnoliopsida > Asterales > Asteraceae > Lactuca > Lactuca virosa. Next base: position 269,362,286 of record NC_136434.1, read on the forward strand.
ATGTGCCTCAAACTCTTGTGATCCGTGTATATGGTACAACGGACCCCGTACAAATAGTGCCTCCAAATCTTGAGAGTGAAGACCACTGCTCCCAACTCAAGATCGTGCGTAGGGTATCTCGTCTCATGCGGCTTTAACTACCACGATGCATAAGCTATCACTCATCCCCTCTGCATGAGGACTGCCCCTAAGCCTGTGATGGACGCATCACAAAATACCACGAAATCCTCCACTCCCTCGGGGAGTGTCAACACTAGCGCCTCGCATAACCGCTGCCAGAGGGTCTCGAACGCCCTTTGCTGCTCAGGACCCCACCGGAAATCCACTCCCTTCCTCGTTAGACGAGTGAGGGGTACGAAAACCTTGGAGAAATCACGAATGAACCTCCGATAATACCCTGCTAAACCCAAGAAACTCCTGATGTCTGAGGGAGATCTCAGAGTCTCCCACTGCATAACCGCCTCCACCTTGGCCGGATCAACCAAAATCCCATCCTGGTTAACGAGATGTCCAAGGAACTGAACCTCTCGTAACCAAAACTCACACTTCGAGAACTTGGCATACAGCCGTTCTCGTCGCAGTACCCCCAGCAGCTCCCTGGGATGCTCCTCATGCTGCTCTCGGGTCTTGGAATATACCAAGATGTCATCTATGAACACAATGACCGAGTGATCGAGCATCGGTCTGCAGACTCGGTTCATCAGATCCATGAACACTGCTGGCGCGTTGGTAAGCCTAAACGGCATCACCACGAACTCGTAATGACCATAACGAGTCCGAAACGCGGTTTTATCCACGTCTTCCCCCCTCACCCTGACCTGGTGGTATCCTGATCTCAAATCAATCTTGGAAAACCAAGATGCACCCTCCAGCTGATTAAAAAGATCGTCTATCCTCGGAAGCGGATAACGGTTCTTCACCGTTAACTTGTTCAGCTCCCTATAGTCAATGCACATCCTGTGCGAACCGTCCTTCTTCCTGACGAAAAGGATCGGTGCTCCCCAGGGTGAACTACTCGGACGAATGAACTGCTTACCCAGCAGCTCCTGCAACTAAGATGACAACTCCTGCATCTCTGGTGGTGCCAGTCGGTACGGTGCCTTAGCGATAGGGGCCGCACCCGGCACTAGATCAATCCTAAACTCAACCTGCCTCTCCGGAGGCACTCCGGGTAACTCATCCGGAAACACATCAGCAAACTCCCTAACCACCGGAACCTCTGAAACTGAGAGCTGCTCCCTAACCCGCGTATCTACTACATACGCCAAATAATCGGCACACCTGTGTTGTATATACTGTCGAGCCCTGGCTGCCGAACAAAACCCTGATCCCAACCTGGTGCCCTCGCCATATACTACCAGTTCTCCCCCACTTGGGGTTCGAACCACCACCCGCTGCCTCTCACAGTCGATCATGTCACCGAAACGGCTAAGTCAATCCATCCCTACAATCACGCATACATACCCCATGAGGATAGGAATCAAATCTATCGAGAAGGACACCCCGAAAATCTCCAACTCGCATCCCCGGTAAACCGAAGAAGCAGAAACCCCGTGCTCGTTGGCGATCGAAACTCGCAACGGACACTCAAGATCACCTATCGGCACACTGAACCCTGTAGAGAAGGTCTGAGATACAAACGACCGACTCGCCCCCGAGTCAAATAATACCAAAACGGGAAAGGAATTCACTAAAAACGTACCTAACCACAGGTACAATCAATAAGCATAACACCAATACAATAACTGAGACAGAGAATAAAAACGTACCAGCAACCACATCCGGTGCTGCCTTGGCCTCCTCGGCCGTGAGCTGGAAGGCGCGAATCTGAGCCTTCGGAGCCTCCACCCTGCCTGGCCTCCCATCTCCAATCCTCACAGTGGCTGGCGTGGGACCCTACGCCGACTTGGCGGCGAGCTGCGGACAGTTGGTCTTCACATGACCAACCTGATGACAATGGTAGCAAATCCTCATATCTGCTGGAGGGGCGGATTGACGGCAGTCCCTGGCATAGTGCCCCTCCTTGCCACATTTGTGGCACCCCCCTCCTGCTCTACACACTCCCAAGTGAACCCTGCCACACTTTCCACAAGTGCGGCTCTGCTGACCCCCAGACCGTGCATCTGCGGTCTTAGACCGCTTAGGCGCCGGCTGAGATTGTGCCGGTGCCTGATGTTGCTCCTTCTGCTGCAGCTCTATCTCCAACTCACGCCGCCTCGTAGCTTCCTGTAGATCCAGGAGGGTCTCACAACGCTGTGTAGCCATAAAGTGTCGTATGTCCGTCTTGAGCATACTCAGATAACGAGTCATCTAAGACTGCTCCGACGCAAACTCTGGGCAAAACATCGCCCTCTCCGTGAACATCCGGGTAATCTCCATCACAGACTCCCCATCCTGTCTCAATGTTAAAAACTCCTGAGCAAGCCGTTCCCGTTCCACGCGCGGAACGTAGCGGGTGCGAAACATATCCCAAAACTGCTCCCAAGTAACAGCAGCCCGCTGATCATCAGAATATGAACCTATCGTCAATCTCCACCAGTCCTTTGCCCCGAGCCTAAGCAGGTTCAGAGCACACCTGACCTTCTGGTCTGCAGGACATGAGCACATGAAGAAACAGCCCTCCACATCAGACAACCACCGCATAGCCCTGATTGCATCCTGAGTACCATCAAATGTCGGGGGCTTCATATTATCGAAGTCCCGGTACTGGAAAGCCATGTCGGCTCCTCCTCCAACCCCTGCCGTAGTTACAGCCGAAGTGGCTGCAGCGGCTGCTGTCTCTGCCAGAGCTGCATATCGCTCATCAAAATACTCGACCATCACGGTCTTGATCGACCCAAACATATATGGTAGCTGCGCTCGGAAAGCCGCAGCGACCTCATCGTGTAGAATCTCCCGGATCCTGGCATCCAGCTCCTCAGTCCCCATCTGAACCACGGGCTCAGGTGCTACCGGCACCTCTGGCCCTCCGTCCCCCTGTCTCGACCCTGATCCAGATCCTGATCCTGATCCGGACCCAGCAGCAAAACGTCTCGTCACCACCATACAGGAAAAATATGTTCAAGACATCAGATACACAACATATTATCGGGAGACCAAAACTCACAAATCCTAGGGGTTGTGACTTCCTTGCTACACGTATGGGTCCTGTGCTTCCAGTAGTACGGGTCCATACTACGTTCCACACCTACCCATATTTGTCTCAAGTATCACCACAACTCCCTAATACTATACTTAACATAATGTGCGCTCAGCCCTCATTACTAGGGGACATCGCCTATCTCATTATTGATCCCACAGCTCTGCACAACTCATACTTCCATGGAACTTCCATCAGCCCCTGCAGCGCTAGTGTATGCTAGCCGCACATAACGCTGGACCCGATAGACTTTCGAATATCCAACCCTACCCTAAGATCGAGTCAGACATTCTCAGGCTATAAGATCTTAACTATACACGATCGTGATGCATACACTAAACATCTACAGTTATGATGTCAATCCCATATACAAGAAACCCTAGGCTAATAGGTATCATATAATCATGCAAATCTATCATGTGATTCCTGAAGATCCCTAGCCTAGCACTAGCATGATGTTCTAACATATCAAAATATAAAATAACTATATGGTATTTTGGGGTTTACTTACAGTCTCCGGCTGATCGTACCCTCTGCATCCTCCATCTTTTCTTTTGAAAACCATTTTTAAAACTTACTTCCCAAAAATCTCCTTGGTTTGAGACTGGATTCACACGAGTGTTACTCCAATTCACTCAAACCAAGGCTCTGATACCAACTTGTAACGTCCATAAATTTTACGCAAAATTCAAACTTTTTCAACCATAAATAAAAGTCAAATAGTATTGTTTACAAAATGTTTTCAAATCAAGATCCATCAGAGTGTCCCAAAATCATATGATAAGGATGAGGAACGGTACGGTCACGCCTTCGCCTTGCCACGATCTCCTGAAGTACCTGAAACAATAAACTGAAACTGTAAGCCCGAGGGCTTAGTGAGCTATCCCCAAAATACCAATACCACACTGACAATACCATATCAGTAACAACCAATCAATCAATCAATCATGCATACTGGGCCATCGGCCTGACTGGTCCGCCCTACCGGGCCTACAGTCTAATTGAATCTATTCATGCATACTGGGCTATCGGCCTGACTGGACCGCCCTATCGGGCCTTCAGTCTATCAGAGTCTATCCCGAGCCTTCGGCATGACTGGTCGCCCTCGTGGGCCTGCAATCTCCCCAGACCGCTCATAGGGTATGTTTGCCTTCAGCACAAAGCAGGACCGCCTTAACCCAACCAATAAGCAAATAACCAAGTTCACATAACTATCATATACTGGCATTTACAACATCAAACATATCTATCACACTGATCATCAACCATAGAATCCTCTCGTAACGAGAGTACCGACCTAGCAGGTCACTAACATACCAATCCTTACGGATCATAAAGCATAACATACTGTCTACCCTAATTCCGATCTAGCAGACCAAACCATATGTAGCATACCATAAAAATAACAACAAAAGGGCCAGCCTTGGTGCCATAGACCCTATCGATATAGTGAGGATGACTCACCTCGCAGATGTCGACTCGAAAGGCAAACTCAAATTCTCGGATCACTTGTCACAGGCTCCACCACCTATGACCATAGTACAATATACTCATAAGTCCTTAACTCTATAAGGTACTCCATAACCCACCAGTCAACCCCTGGTCAAAGTCAAAGTCCTCAGTCAAGGTCAACAGTCCATGTTGACCCCCAACTCGCCGAGTACCCTTGGCTACTCGCCGAGTTCCTCAAAGCACATTCCACTCGCCGAGTCATCGGGGTGACTCGTCGAGTTCCTTCGATTCCCGATCAAACTCTAAGGCCACCCGTCGAGTTCCCTCCTTTCCACTCGACGGACACATACGCATGCATATCCTAGGGAAAACATCCGACTTGCCAAGTTGTTCTTCAACTCGTCGAGTCTTATGGTGATCTTCGTCGGACTCGCCGAGTTGTTCATCCAACTCGTCGAGTTCACGGCCATTTTCATGTGACTCGCCGAGTCAACCTTGCGACTCGCCGAGTCCCTTCAGTCCATTTTCCATACAGACTTGTTTTGAGCCAAGCAGCGGCTCCAAATCACAGATCCAAGCTTCTAGGGCATGCTTTTCACGTAAAGTTGCAAACTTTACGTGCATGCATGACTAATAAGGCTCTTAATGCCAAAACTAAGTTCTTAATGGGGCTTTATGCACAAGGAGGGCCTCATTTTCGACCAAAATCAGAGCTTTATGACTCTAGAACCCAAGAAGGTTACAGATCTGAAGTTACAACTTCAGATCTAGCTTGTATCCCACATTACCATCTCAACCAACCCATAAAAACCCTAGATCTCAACCAAAAGAGGTCTAGAAAGAAAAAGGAGAAAAGGTGGTGACTTGATACCTCCAAATGATGCTATTTGAGGTAGATTTCTGATCTCCCACACCTCCTTGCACCTAGCCTTTTGTTTCCCCAAGCTTCTCTCCTCAAAAGATATCCTCTCCAAAGCTTTACACACACAAGAATGAACACCACATGAATTAGGGTTTTTTCCGAGCTCTCAAGGACTGCAAAGAGGCCAAAGGAGGCTTATGCTTCCTTAAATAGGGTGCAAAACCCCGGGATTTAGGGTTTCATCTGCCAGCTCCTACTCGCCGAGTCCCAATATGGACTCGTCGAGTAGGTCACTTAACACGCGATCCCACCTCGCTGCTACTCGACGAGTAGGTCAACCAACTCGTCGAGTAGAGCTTCACCCAATAAATCTTATTTAAACAATACCCGAGAATCGGGGCGTTACAGAAGTTTGGGGTTGTGAGGCTTTCGTAAGAAGCGAGACTCATGACAAGCTCGAACCTCAGAGTGAGCGATGTATATTCATCGGCTACCTGTAGAAGTCCTTTGGATATCTCTTCTATAGACCGAGTGGCAATGTTGTCTTCGTTGCGAGGAGAGGAGTCTTTCATGAGAGAGAACTCATATGCCAAGGGGACAGTGGGAGGCAAATTGACCTTGAAGAGCTTCAAGATTCAAGCGGTGAAGGAACCTCAAACACTAGCAATCAACCTGAGTAGGATACTCCGGTTGAGCCAATTGACGAGTCCGTACCTCTCAGTCGTTCCAGAAGAGTTAGTGTTCCACCTGTGTTATATGGTTTTCATATAACAGCTGAAGGTGATAAATTTATCAATGATAGCATACTGGTAAATTTGGATGAACCTAATAACTACAGGGAAGCCATGGCAGGCCCCGAGTCTACAAAATGGAAAAAGGCTATGGACAGCGAGATTCAGTCCATATATGACAATGAAGTTTGGAACTTGGTCGACAAGGTACCAGGTCGTAAGACAGTCGGGTGCAAATGGATCTTCAAGAAGAAGACCGACATGGATGGGAAAGTAGACACATATAAGGCGCGACTAGTTGCGAAGGGCTTTACTCAAACTCCAGGAGTTGACTATGATGAGACCTTCTCACCAGTAGCGAAGATTAAATCTATAATGGTTATGCTAGCCGTAGCTGCATTTCATGACTATGAAATATGGCAAATGGATGTCAAAACCGCTTTCCTTAATGGAATGTTGGCTGAAGATGTTTACATGAGTCAGCCATAGAGTTTTGTCAATGCAAAGTACCCTAATAGAGTGTGTAAGCTTGAGAAATCCATTTATGGATTAAAACAAGTATCTCGTAGATGGAATCTTTGTTTTGATGAGAAACTCAAAGAGTTTGGATTTCGAGAAGCGAGTATGAGTCATGTGTATATGTCAAAGCTAGTGGGAGTATAGTTAGCTTTCTGGTATTGTATGTGGATGACATACTACTCATAAGAAATGACATCCTAGGGATAAGGATATTGAGAAACAGAAGTAAAAGACTAATAGGACTTAGTCAAAGTACCTACTTAGACAAGGTGTTGAAACGTTTCAGCATGGAGAACTCCAAGAAAGGCGACTTACCTATCCAAGTCAATACCAAACTGAGTAAGACTCAGAGTCCGAGTACAGAGACTGAGATAGCAGAAATGAGTCATATACCATATTCTTCCGTGCTTGGTTCGATCATGTATGCTATGACTTGTACTCACCCTAATGTGGACGTTGCTTTGAGCATGGTCAGCAGATATCAAAGGAATCCTGGTAAAGCTCATTGGACTGCGGTTAAGAACATTCTTATGTACCTGCGGAGGAGTAAGGATTGGGTCCTTACCCTTGGTGGGAGTGATGACTTGAGAGTAACAGGGTATAGCGATGCAAGCTTCCAAACTGATAGAGATAATTTCCGCTCTCAGTCGAGTTGGGTGTTTACCCTGAATAGAGGAGTAGTGACATGGAAAAGTTCCAAGCAGGAGACTGTATCTGATTCACCGTGTGAATCAGAATACATATCAGCAAGCGAAGCAGCAAAGGAGGCAATATGGTTGAAAAACTTCATCGGAGACCTTGGAGTAATTCCATCCATAAAGGAGCCTATGGAGATTTTCTGCGATAATGAAGGGGCGGTTGCCTTAACCAAGTAACCGAGAGATCATGGAAGATCCAGGCATATCGACAGAAAATACCACTTCATAAGACATTAAGTAGAAGAAGGACACCTCGTGGTGAAGAGGATATCGTCAGAGGATAACCCATCAGATCCCCTTACAAAGGGACTGACGACGGTTTAGCACTTGCAGCATGCAAGGGGCATTGGGCTAACATACGATATTAGTTTTAGTGGTTAGATAAACCGAAACTTGTAATAGCTAAATTTTAATTGACATTTGATAATTGAATAAAAGGAGTTTTATTTATAAGTAGAGTTATTGTCTTGTGTCAATCGTTTACTATTGTTTCACTTTGCATGTTTTGACTTCCAGAATAATAATATTTATTCAAACTATCCACAGTCGATCATACGTTGGTAGTAAGTAAGAAAGAAGACTTTCATGAGTTGGCTTGTAGATTGTCTACGGTGTTAGGCATAACAACAGTTTGCTACACCATTCATGAGTACTTCTGAAATAAAGATTTGAGTATTGGATCAACCCGCACTCACTTGAATCACTTCATGGAATTTATCACGAGTGATCGTGAGACGATAATATCATATAAATCTTCAAACCTAGATATATGAGTTGTTGACTATGAATTAGTTGTGCATTGATGATACGAAAACGCATCAGTAACTTGATGTTATAAAACGTTTCGTTGTGCATAATTTAATGAGTAGTTAGTACAAGCATATAATGTCGAAGTTTATATGTTCCCTTTTATCCTAAGAGGATTAAAAGCGATATCTTGGGCCCCTCGATGATTTTGTTTTGACTTATGTGTCGGGCCCAGTTAGAACTAAATTGATGTGTTCAGTTATGTTCTATGTCAAACGAATTAGAAATCGGGAAACAAAGTGCTGGACAATACGTATAACATTGTTCCATGTATTTGTCCAGCCGATATCTTGAGAACAGATGATTATATGATCCCTTATCTAAAGGATGCGTCACTGACTGGGTAAGAGTTGACAGCGGCATTTGAAAGCTTACGATTGCTAAGTCGGATTCTCAAGTTACATCAGCTATAGTTATTAGACTTATCCAAGTGGGAGACTGTTGGATTTGGTGTCTAAGCCCATAACTATAACTGGGATGTACTTGACCCGATAGTAGCATGGTGCTTCTGGGTTGCCTTCACCAGTGCAATTTGATAGGATGGACTTTTGAGAATAAGGTTATTTATAGTTTATTAATATATTACAAGTATAATATATTAATATGAAATTATTTAATTAGTATTGATCAAGAATTAATTTGGAATTAATTTTATGGTCAAAAGAGACTAATTAAATATATGGGGACTGATTATGTAAATCAATCATTATTGTAGTGTGGGCCAATGATCCATGATTATTTAGATGGCTAAAGCAATAAGTTAATCCATGGAGGTTAATCCCATGGAGCATAAGAATGTGAAAAGTCATGGAGCATTAGGGTTTACAAAGTGTAACCCCCATGAACCAAACTCAGTTGCCACATCTCTTTGAGATAAGTAACTTATTCTCTTAATCCTCCTCTTGCATATTGGTGTTTGTGAACCATTAGAGGCATCACACTTGAGGTGCTTAAGCTTTCAGAGGTCAAGAACTCTACCCTACTCAGGAGGTAAGCATCCAAACTAAGTTTTTATTATATAGCTTTAATTGTATGCTAGCTAGGGTGAATGTTTTGGAAAAAAAAATGCATGTATAATTAGAGAAAACATAGATCCAAAGCATTTAGGGTTGCATTTGCACAATAGGAGTGTTATAGTGCTCAAAACCCAACAATTTAAGCATCCCATGCAACTCAGAGATAGGTTTATCCCACCCATTCATGTTATATTTCATGATGAAAGTATCATAAGACTTTGGCAATGAGTTCAGAATTAAATCTGTGGTCAAGTCTAGTGGATATGGAGAGCCTAATCTCTCGAATTGATCCAGAGGACTTTTCATCTTGAGAACATGAGTTTTCACATTTCTGGTTTCCTCCATTTTATAGGCATGAAGGGCTCAAACCGTTTAAAATCTTTTAGTCCTAGCTTGCTGACCAAACATATGCTTGAGATGTTCAATCATGTCAAAGGCAGTGAATAGTTCCAGATCCCGTTGAAGATCATGAATCATTGTTGCAAGCATAAGGCATGATACATCAAGTGAATCATCCACATTCTTAATCCATGCATCATGTGAAACCTTTGACACGGTGGGTGGTTCTTCCGGGACTTGTGATTCAAGGACATAGTCGTTCTTTTCTTGTTTCAAAACGATTCTTAAATTTTTGTGCCAATCCAAAAAAGTTAGAGTGACCCAATTTTTCTTTGTCAAGCATTGATCGAATGTTCATTGGGTGGTGGTGTGCTACAGTAGTTTGTGGAGCCATCTACAAAATTTTAACAAAGTTTTACTTAGTATTTAATTCATTAAAAATAATACCCATTTTTGTTTCCAAAAATATTTTTTATTTAAAGTCTAGGATCCAGGTTACAAATTAAATAAATGGTTAGGTAATGTTTATCCCACTTACTCAATTTTAACAAGGTAAATAGCTTTTATTAATTATACCAGTTGTAATTACTAGATTTATGAGACCCTTAAAAACTCATTTGTTAATTTGACATGTTTGGTCTCATCAATGCATTGGAACACTCTTGCTTAGGTGACCTTTATCACAAGAGGTTTCCAATCAAGTCATCCAAGTATAGAAACTTGTATAATTGGCCTACAACTTGGTTATAGAAATCGCAAAAAATATTTTGGCCACCAAAAGATAACACAAATGGTTAGGTATCCTTTATCCCACAAGCATTATACAAATATTGTGCAAATGGTTCTAAAATTGGATGACATAGACTTGCCTATGAAAAAAAAAAGATTTAAATGTTTTATATTCTATTTTAAAACATGTGATATCATGATAATTGCATCCATCCAATTAATCATGGTATCAATGTTCAAAAAAATCACATTTAAGGTTCAAATATAAAGCCCAATTTTTATATTTGGATAGGTTCAATTTTAATGCTAATATCCAAATATTAAGTTTCAGTTTGATCATTGTAGAATCTTGAAATATTATTTAATAAAACTTCCTTTCATTAAAAAATATTTGGAGTTTTTATAAGTTTCAAAATCACAATTTTTAGACTTATATTTTACTATTTCAAAATTTGCCGCAATTAACTTTTTAATAAAACCGGTTTTTATTTCAAAATTTGCCGCAATTAACGTTTTCAAAATCACAATTTTTTGACTTATATTTTACATCGTATGTTCTACATTTAAATTTTGAAAATCAAACTCCATGTGATGTTTATTTTGACCAAAAAATAGTTTGAGTTTATAAAAAAATAAATTATCAACCATACAAAATATTTACTTGAAAAATAAACAACACAAGCATGCATTTAACATAAACAAGCTTTGATCTAATTACCACTTTTATGAGCCAACACAAAAGTGTTAAGTCCTTCGTAAGGGACAAAGGAACCAAATAATACAAGATGTTCTTCATGTGATCTTCAGGCTCCCACTTGCAATAACAACCGACTTTGTTGGAATTTTATAAGATTTTTATAAAAACTTATGAAGTTTTATAAAAACCTTATAAAACCATGGCCTCCACTTGTACTCTTCGAAAATGGCCTCCATCTTCATCTTGTTACATTTTTCATAAAATAAATCTTGTGTAAAACAAATCTATTACAAAAAAAATGACAAGAATAAAAACTAGCTACTTTTATTACATACTTTTATTAATAAAAGAATATTACAAACCATTTTCAAATAAATCACACAAAAAAACAACACAAATGGTCCAAGACTTGTTTATGCACTCTTAAATACACACAAACATATACAAGCTTTGTTTTTCTTAGACAACTTTAAGTGACAAAAAATGCATGTAAGTTTTTGTCACAAAAATAACAATTAAAAAAAATTATCAAATAAAAAATGTATGAACTTGTTTTTAAACAAAACCAAGTTATCTATATTCTCCAAAAACTAAGATTTCCATAAATCAAAAAACATAACCAAACTTGCAAGGTGGTTCTTGATACAAATTGTTGGGTTTTACTTCAAAAATAGTTTCCAAAAACTCAAAATATTAGCAACGAAAGTCTTTAATATTCAAACTTAATGACAAATCACAACCCACCAAGGATCTTCTTGCAAGAAATAGAAAGATAAAAACACAGCCATAAAAGGAAGTAACAACAACCTTTGAAGAACTTTCGGTCCTCTAGGGGAGGCTTGGAATTTGATGGAGATGGATTGACCTTGTGACACCAACAATTCATCAACTTGAGGTAATGCTAGTTATAACTCTTAAGCTTTAAGTCAAAACAAAGGTATGACTTAAAGAGAGAATCAAAGTAACTCTTCAACACTTTAACACTTTGCAAGAAGGTAAGAGAGTGAGAGGGAGGAGCTGATTTTCGGTAATTGCAAGGCTTTAATCATTCACAATGAAAGCCTTAAGACTAGTAGTACAAAAGAAACATTACCTTAAGGTCTTTAGCCGTTTAGCTCTTTAGACAAGCATGTCCACCTATGCGTGCACCATGCCTATTTCTTTTGATTAAAGAAATCAAAAGAGCTCACTCCGTCTCCTCTTACGTAGTCTCGGCCTAAGGCAGTAAAAAGGAAGAAATGGTTTAAATTTTATAAACTTTAAGTTTATAAAATATAAACTTTGTCTTTAGGTAAAAGACAAAAAGATTCAACTAGTCCAAAAGGTTGTGCATGACTTATTAATTCATACCATATGAAATAATATGTTAGTTGTTATTTTATAAAAATTATTTCCACGAAATAAGTATTTTCCCAATTTACTAAAAGAGTTTATGAATATTTATTAAAATCAATTTGTAATAAATAATATGTTAGTGTGACCCTTAGTATCATATGTTAATTAGAAATATCATTCTAATATGACTCTTGAATGTATTAGATCTTTCAATTCAGAGTTTGACAGTTGCTAAGGAAGCACACTTTGATGTTTAAGTGGGAGCCTGATGACAAATAGTAGTTGATGACTTGTCCAAGTGGCAGATTGTTGGAATGGTGTCTAATGTCATAACTAATTGGTAAGACTTCCCGTTAATATAAAACTTCTTTTTGGGTTGCCTTCAATGATCCAAATAGTATTAGAATGTTATGAGCGAGATATATAAATAGTTTATTAGTTAATCATGAGATGAGAAATTAATTAGAAACTAGTTTAGAATTAATTCAAACTGCAGAGACTAATTGTTAATTATTCAGTAGTTGCATATGGAAGGTTATGGATCCCATATGAGGGTGGAAGAAAATCTCAAAATATAATCCTTGGGGATTTCTTCATAAGCTAGATATAAAGAATGAGATTTGAATTTTAGATAAAATGGATTATTTAATTATTATCTTTATTTAGTTGCTAATTAAAATAAATTTTCTTTCCAAGTAACCAGAAACTATAAATACACATCCATAATACCTCATTATTTTCATCACATTCTCCTCCACTTGACAGACTAAGAGTTTTTTTTCTCTCTTGATTAATTCTTTAATCAATCACTATTGTTATAAGGGTTAATGTTCTTACAAATAATAGTTTCGAATTGTTGGGTGTGAACCATTATATGTAATCTACTTTGGTTACTCTTCCTTGGCTTGGAGATTGAAATCAACATCAAATGTTCTTCAAGAAAATTGGATTTCCTAAAGCTTAGTATTTCTTAATATCTCTTGTAGTTGTTCATATTATTTAGGTTAATGATCCTTGTTGGTTTTAGTTGTTTTCTTGCCTTAGATTAAAAACATGTTCTTGCTGACAAATGATTATCTGGTGAAGTATATGGAAAACCTACCAATACTTTGGTATGGCAATGTCAAAACAATGACCTGAATGTTCTTGGAGCGTCGTTGTTATTTAACGATACTTTGTAGGGTAAAGCTCCAAACATGTCCTATGTTTGTGAAAAGACATAAATATAATTTAGGGTATTACCTTGGTGATAGGATATATTCAAAACATGCTATATTTGTCAAATCATACTCATATCTACAAGAATTGTTCAAGTTAGCATATGAATCGGCACACAAGGATGTGGAATGGACGTTTTAAGTTCTCAAAAACAAGTGACACATAATAAAACATCTGATAAGATCATGTTATAAGGATAAATTAGCGAAGGTAATCATTGTTTGTGTCATTTCACAAAAGATGGTTATAAAGGGATAATGACTTAAAAGGGTAATATATTTTTCGATTTGTTCACATTTGCTCACTGAGTTTTTTTTTCGTCCACATTTAACCCTTCAACTTGTTAAACTGTACACATTCAGTCCTTATGACCGGTTACTCCAGGTTAGCCGGGAAAAATAACTTAATAGGGTAATGTATTTCTCATTTTGTACACATTTAGTCCTTAATATTTGTGTACACAATTAGTCCTTAATATTTTTTTTGTTTCAAAATATGTCATTTTTGTTTTTCTACTCATTCAGTACTTATGAATGTGGGACAATCATTGATGAAGTGTGTGAAGATGTTGATGTTTATGTGTAATGTCTCATTTTCACAACAAAAAATTTTCATTTTTAAATAAGGCAAAAGTCCCTGATTATAAATCCATTATTAAGAAAAAAACGTTTATTCCAAAATACATTTATCGAAAATCATAGTAAGATAAGAAACACGGAATCCTCAATGCTATTGATGAGTGTGTACAGTCATGCCTTCGCCTTCCCACGATCAACGATAGAACCTGAAAACATAAACAACTGGGTAAGCACAAATTTTAGTGAGTTTCCCCCAAAATACCAGATACAACAAACGTATTATCATGCATAATGGGCCCACACTCATCAGATTAGAATACCTTGGCCTAATCAGTCATCAGACTGGAATGCCAACATGCAACAGGTCCAATCAGTCATCAGACTGAAATACCCAGGGTTTGTCGGTATGTCGCCTTAACCCAACCACTCTTCTTGAGCCTCCGTGCCTACGGCTTACAGCCGGCCCGCACTAGGTATCTTGGCCAACAACATATATCAGGACCACCTCAAACTATCCCACCACCATATGACTATCCCACGTAAGATGTCGCGAGAAAAACCTAAAGAAATCATTCATAAGTACTGAATGAGTACAAAAACAAAAATGACTTATTTTGCAACAAAAAGAAAATATTAAGGACTAAATGTGTACAAAAATATTAATGACTAAATGTGTACAAAGTGAGAAATATATTACCCTATTAAGTCATTTTTACCGCCTAACCTGGAGTAGCCGGTCATAAGGACTAAATGTGTACAGTTTAACAAATTGAATGGGTAATTGTGGACGAAAAAAAAGTTAGTGACTAAATGTATACAAATCAAATAATATCTAAAAAACATCATAAATAGTCCCTGTGGTTACCCAAAATCTGAAGTTTAGTCCCAGTGGTTTAAAAACCTCATAGATGGTCCCTGTGCTTTCAAAACTTTTGACGATCGGTCCTTATTGCTAACTCCGTTAAGTTTGTCCGTTAACTGAAGGGCATTTTTGTCATTTCACCATCATAGGGACCATTTATGATGTTTTCTTTTATTTAAAAAATATATATTAAAAAAATAGTATGCAGAGGGATCCACCCTCTCTCTCGTTCATACGCTACACAACACAAACACAGACGCCTCCATTCTTCTCGTGTTCGTTGGCTCCTCAACCAATTTCTCCCCTGCTCGCCGCCGATTACCATCCCCGCCACTGTGAAGCCATCGGCCGGAGACCTTCGCACCCACTAGTTCACCGAAGACCTACACACCCCACAAATAGAGGTTCGTTTTTCTTCAATAATTTTCCTGCTTTCGTCAATTCTTTTTTTTTTCTACTGTCGGTTTTCCTTTTCCCCGTGTTTTCCGTTGAAATCCAAATCTGTATGATTTCTGCAACTTGTAGATATATGTGTGAAATTGAAATCTTTGTGATGTCTGCAACAGGGAACAAGATTAGCCAACGATTTATTTTATCTAGTACTTACTAATATCCTTGTTTATCTCTATATTCAATTAGTCTGTACAAGTTTAGAGCTTTCAGTGTATTTGTTCAATTGCTACTGTTATGAACAGTAACTTATAGTCTTATACATTGTTTATTGAATATTTCAGTGTTAGGTTTAGGTTTCGATTTCATTTAATTGTTAGGGTTCCATATAAAGTTTGAATAACAAGACCTTAAATTTAAGAAATCGTTAAGAACCCTAGGTTAGTAGGTCCAACATAAAACTCGTATTCTATATTGAAAACGTGAAATAGTTTTGAATCGTATTCTATTTTGGATTCAGGGGCGATGTTTTTCCACATTATTCTGGAGCGAAACATGCATCTCCATCCACGCCACTTTGTTCACGACCTTCGTGAATAACTCGTTTCAAAGCTCATGAAAGACGTAGAGGGCACTTGCAGGTTAATGATTCGTACATTCTGTAACAACTTTCTTCTCCTTCCATGTTCCAATTTCAACCATGATTATGTCTAATTTGTGTTTTTTGCTTACAGTGGGAGGCATGGTTTCATGAAATCAAAGCTCAGGACTGAACCTTATATGTTCCCTTCAAGTCACCTTCTTCAATATCAGACATTTCGAAAACAAAATCGACATGCTTGGAGAAAGACAAATGAATGTCATTGTTGGTGCGATTCTGTTAATAGGGAGGAAGAACAAGGGTGGAGGGATGGGAGAGAGAGACCACCTTTGTATATATATATAATTTTTTTCAAAGTAAGAAAAAACATCATAAATGGTCCCTGTGGTAGTGAAATGACGTAAATGCCCTTCAATTAATGGACAAAACTTAACGGAGTTAGCAATAAGGACCGATCGTCAAAAGTTTTGAAAGCACAGGGACCATCTATGAGGTTTTAAACCATGAGGACTAAACTTCAGATTTTGGGTAACCACAGGGACCATTTATCAGTGGCGAATCTAGGATTCAAACTAACGTGTGTCCCATAAATGAAATGATAAAATAAATGGGTCAAAAAAATTGTTTATCGGGTCGGTTTGTCGGTAATACCATCTTAGGAAAATATTTATTAACTTGAATACCAAAGATCAAACTAATTAAAAAAAATCATAAATTTCTTACAATTGTTCACGACGAGTTTTCATATCCCTAAAAAATCTATAAGTATGTTGTTGCTAATACCATCTAACACATCTTTCTCAATATATGAAACTAGACAATCATTCATAAATTGATCACCCATTTTATTACGCAAATCGTTCTTTATCAACTTCATTGTAGAAAAAGCATGTTCCACTGTGGATGTTGCAACGGGCAATATCAATGCTAATTTATTACGAAATATAAATGAAATAAGCTATATAAATATATCTTATATAAATGACCTTCTTTCATCTTTTTTTTATAATACATCAACATTATGCCTAAAATGATAAAATAAATATTTACTCATATAAATAAATAATCAAAACAACCACTACAAATGAAATATGTAAAAGTTATATAAATAAAACAAACTATATAAATAAAATATGTAAAGGTAATTTGATATGCCTAGCCTATTGGTGTAATTCTTTATTAAACAAATAAAGACAATTTGCGTGACATACACAATAACAAAAGCAAGAGCAGGTGAACAGACTATAACTTTTCCATAGAGGCATAGACAATGACTTCTCATATATACAGTGACCTATGCCCACTTTATTGTTTCTAGTTTCTACACCATATAACAATTCTAAATAAAACGAGATATAAAAGACTATAGGGTTTACCCAAAAGTAAATGGAATGCTGAGAAGAAGTCGACGGCCGCAGGTTCTTCAATTCCGTCTGGTTCGATAACGGCCCGGCGACGAAGATCGTATGGATGCAACCAGAGATAATGATGTTAAAGACAATTAGAAGTCCAAACCTTTGACACCAAGAACTGTTCAAGACAGTTTGCGGCCACTAAAGAACAGAGGCGACCAAAACGTGATTATCGGCAACACTAAAGAAGTCGGCAGTCGGTGGCAATCCAAAGTTGAGAAAGACGAAGGAACTTTGACAGCGGCTAATCCACAAAATCGTAATTTTTGTTTAGGTTTTTTGTTTTTCCATTTCTATATTTTTCTACATTTAAATTAGATTAGTCTAGGGTTTGAAAGAATATATGTTATTATATTTTCGTAAAATATTTTGTTGCTTAATCAACCCCTATTTTTTTGCTCTTAAGTTTTTTAAAAGTTGTAAAGATTGAAAATAGATTATGATTGGCAAATATCGTTTATTTTTTTTTCTTTGTTACTATCAAGGGTGTCCAATTTGTTTTGCCAACAGGTGTCCCAGAAAAATTATGCTATATCTACTAAATAAAATTTAGAACTAAGGGGTGTCCCAGGACACCCTTTAGTGTCCTTTAGATACAGGTAGACTCGCCTATGCCATTTATGATGTTTTTTCAATAATATATTATCTTTTTTAAGTGATTATCCCTGATTATAAAAGAAGAGAGAATTGATTCCTAAGTAACAACTTTTAGCATATACAACAATTACTTGTAACCTAACAATTTTATTATTATTTTTTTATTTTATGAAAAATTGGTGTGTGATAAAAAGTTATTGTGTAAGAATTAACTATTTTGACTTATGTTTTTTGTTTATTAAATTAAATTTAACCACAACCGGTAGTTAATTATTGATTTTTTTTACTTTATTATCTTTTTTATATTTAACTACACGCTTTTGAATCTAAGACCTACCGACTTAGCCAATTCATTTGGTCATACGATGAGTGACTAACGCGTTAGTAATGGCTGTGTTAGGAACAACGTTGTACCTGTTGTTTTGATAATTAAATTAAAGAAGATTTAAAAATATATATCTTTTGGTAGTAACCTATATTTAATTCGAGGAATACTATTAAAAATAACCTGATGTCGTGATCTTGATTGATGGATCACACTTTACATGATGATGGCTTATGTGACCCATCTATCTGGTAACCTTTTAGATCATTCGAATCGTTTGGTCTCCAAAATATTTATAAAAAATCCAGTACCTTTTCAAATGATCGAACCGTCCAATTTCTTAAATATTCCTAAAAGTGTTTAAACAATGGATGGTCAATTTTAAAAATAATCATTATGAATGAAACTATTCAATCAAGCAGATAAGTTTTTAAAAAAATTAAATACCCTCCACTATATATATATATATATATATATATATATATATATATATATATATATATATATATATATATATATATATATATATATATATATATATATCCTAGTGGAATGTTCACATTAAAACAATTATGAAATCGAGAATACGAGAACAAATTTGGGCCATATATTTTTTTTGCCGTAAAATTCCCCAACGTACGCCGCGACAGAGGAACGTAATACTCATATGTGAATATAAAGGTAAATATATTGTCGCATATTGCAAATCTGCAGCTTAAAGGCTCCAACGTACCGGACGACCGAACATATAATATTCATATATGATTAAATATATTCATATATGAATATATAAAGTATATTCATATATGTGTTGGAATAGTGTCCAATATCATTAACTATTGGTAATATTTCTAATAATAACAGCGTCCTTTTGGGTTGCCCTCAAGACTCAAATTGAGTAGAATAAATAAAGGAGAAATTGGTTTATTAATTATTATGGTTAATATTTAATTACAAAGTAATTGGAAATATATTTTAGGAATTAATTAACAGTTTAATTAATTAAAGGGTTGAATGTTCATTAATCGATAGTTGGTTAATCAGGAATGTTCCAGAACCCTTATGGGATTAGGGTTGGATGAAAATCACTCCATCCCATATGGGAAAAGAGTGAAATTTCGTGGTTATGCCTCCATCCCACATGGGAAGGAGTACTAAATCCTGGAAGGGATCCAATGCTATAAATAGGGCCTTAGAGATTTGATTCCTCCTTGCACATTGACTTGAAGTTTTGCCAACCCTTCTTCCTCCCCCTCTTAGGGACGATTTCTAAACCCTTTGGGTTTGTGAAATTGACCCTTCTCCTAGCTATTTTTATTCCACTATTTAGTGTCATTGGGTGTGATACCATTAGAGGGATTCTGGTTTGGGTCCTCTCATCTAAGCAACTTCATGGAGGATCAAGATTTCAAGGACGGAGATCAAGGGCTACATAAGATATATGTTTTCTTGTTTGCATTTATGTTCTCTAGGGTTGATGTAATTAGCATGAAGCCATAGATCCATAGGATGCATGTACACTTAGGTATATCGTAGTTTCGATTCTTCCGCTGCCTAGTTTAGTGTGTATTTGATGCATAGAAATCCCAACAGTGGTATCAGAGCCATTGGTTCATGGTTATATTCACCTTAGGTCCATATTTTCTGTAAAAACTTGTTTGAAACTGAATGGAAGAAGATCAAATTAAATTTTCGTAATTGATAAAACCCTAGTCGCAGCTCACGACGTGAACTAGGAGTTCACGACGTGAACTCGGCAGGATTAGTTTTTCGGATTTTCCTCTATTTTTCAAATATGAAGCTTTATCAAATATGGATTATTACCAAATTTAAAATGTTTTAAATCTGGAAAATTGATAAATATTATTTAAATATGATTATTTGAATTTGGATATTTATGTATTATTTAAATAGGGAATTTAAATATTTAATATTATTTATAATAGTGATTTATAAATGTAAATATTAACCCCCCCCCCCATGATTTATTAATTGTTACATTTCGTCCTCGCAATTAATTAGAATTAATAATAGACAACTAAATTTAAAGTGTTTTAAAATTACCCCTTGTATTTATATATATTATAAATGTATCTATTATATGTATAAGAAAGTTATAACACGTGCCCTCGTATGTTTTAAATATTGACATTGTCAGTCTTACCATGACTAGGCTCACCCATTCTAATGTAGGGGTTTACGGAGGTCTCTATGATTCCTAATGAGGTCGGGTTTTAATATGTTTCGCGCTTACCACCCTCACCGCCTTATTGCATTTTGAGAATGGAGTTACCGAAAGGGTTTGATAGTGATAATGGTCAATCTAAAAGTATTCTAAACACAAGTATAAAAAAAATCCCATTTTATTAATAGAATGTGAGTTTTATATTATCCATGAAAATTGCACATTCTCTTTATATTCTATTGGTGGAGCTCGTGTGGTTAATCGGCACATCAATCTATGGTATAGTTCAGAATAATATGGAACTCGCGAATCTTAAGCGTAACTTGAGCCGTGGACCATGCGATTTTGTAAGGTTAATTCTCAATCTATTTAATGTGAATCTTATGTTATCCATAAAAGTTGCACATTTTCTTTATAACTTGTTGATGGAGCTCGCGTGGTTAACCGGCACATCAATTTGAGAGTATAGGTAGAGAATGATATGGAACTCGCGAATCTCAAGCGTAACTTGAGTCGGGGACCACGCGATTTTGTATGGTCGATTCACCATCTGTTCAATGATCCGTGGTGACCCCGTCAGTGAATTTGAGATGAACATATTCCGAGATTAACATGTCATTGATAGTCAATGAATCTCAAAGATCTAGAAATTTCGTAGTGATCGAAATTGGCAAAGGGTTCTGCCTACCTAAATAACTTTATGGTGTGTTTACGGCATCCCTTTACACATCATGGAGCCAAATATGGATCCTAGCCTTCTAAACTAATTTTATTTAGGGTGATTATTTTCTAAGGATAAGTAAAACAAACTATAATGGAATTTCTTATTGAATGATGTCTATAACCTTATCCACGAAAATCTGGTGCTATAAAACCTTTGAAAGGATTAGCTATGAGGATGATCAATCTTGTCAATTTCTTAGTTTGGGGATAGTTCTCATAAACGAAAGGAAAGATCATGCCTTTGTTAAAGCTCTTCCTAGGTTACTTTAAACATTGCATTCTAAATTGTTAGAAAGAGCAATTATCAAATGTACGTTGTAAATTGATATATTGAAGTAAAATGGAATTTCCTTGAGTTAGAAGTTGATTAAGGTTAGCTAACTAGCTGATATATACATATAATTAATTCATTTTGATTTTGATATGAACAACTCGGAATGATCATGAAGGAGTTATGTAGCATGTTAAGGTTTCATTTTGGAATTAACATAACCAATCATACAAACTCATCCTTCAAAACACTCCCATATTTTACTATCATGAATAGAAGTGTCAAGAAGAAGAAAGCCAATTGCCCATGGTTTAAAAGGCAATTAGTGTTGGTATACCTAATCTAGGCCCTAATACCTAGGACAAAGGAAGGCCTACTCTAAGACATGTTCTGATAGCTGCTTCTTTCCATAACAAGAAAAGGACTATGAAATCAAACTTGCACAAATGTATATTTGAGGTGAAAGGACTGGAAAATGAAGAAGTTAAATTGGTTCATGGATCACGAGCCCGTGCTACTTTCCATTGGATCAAAAGAAAACTAGTTCTTCCATGTTTGGTATTCAATCAAATATATGGATTTATAATGTGACAACCCGGATCTTTTTCCGTTAATAAAATTTGAATTTTATTTAGTTCCGTCAAATTCTTATGATTTGGAAAATCATTTAGGTTATATAACTGAATTTTCTTTTATGAGTCGGAACCAAAATCACGCGAAAACCCGAATTTCCTTCAAAAATCAACGAAAATCCGGCATGACTGGTGTTCACGGCCGTGAACCCGATCACGCCCGTAAACCAGATTACGGTCGTAAACCCATTCTCGGTGGGTGGACCCCACCACCGACCATACACCCAACCTATAAATACGGGACTCCCACCTTCATTTGAACTTTTCTGGCCAAAAACTCTCCCGTTCTCTCTCTAACCTCTCAACCGTAAACACCAAAACACCCTCTTTTCTTCCGAAAATCATCAAGAATCACCTTTGGAAGTTGTGTTGGAGCATCTAAAACACGTTTTTCATTGAATCCAACATCATTGTTCTTGAGTTTACGGCCGTACGCCCTTCAAATCTTCAAATCTTCAAAGGTCGCAAACCATTTACGGTCGTAAATCCTTCAAAGATTCATAAATCCTTCAAGAACACCGTTCACGGCTGTTAACCCTTCAAGGGGCAGTTCACGGCCGAGAACAGTTCACGGCCGCAAACTCCGTCACACCGTGAATCTTGGCCGCAAACCCACTTTTTCATCTCGATCGAGTCTCGGTAACATTCCTGAACCAATAACAAGTGTTTTTCCAATACTATAATAAATGGTTTCGCTAATAAAATACATATATGTATTAATTGTATTAGGATTCCATTGAGTGCCGCGTACATCAACTCGAGGGTCTTCATTCCCAGTTTCGTTGTCCAACACTTTCACGCAACTAACAGTGAGTTCATACCCCTATACTTTTAAGATTTTAATGTTTTCAGGGGGAGAGTACAAGCTAAACACTAATGATTTTATGAACTTACACAAAAGGATTTCAAAAACTGATGCACTTGATACAGTCATACGACTTCCACATTTTCATAAAATATTTAGATATTTTATCCCTTTTGTATTATGCTGAGCATAAGGGATGTTTCCAACTTACAGCCAAATTGCATAGTTTTCAGATCAACTTTTGAACCAAATACATATGGTTCATGCAAACTATAATGGGTATAGTTTGGGGTTTTTAATATACAGTAATACAAATTCGAAACTCATACATTGTTAAATATATAAACTATGATAGACTTAGTTTATGATTTTCTCGGGTAACCAGGATACTTTATTACATAATTATTTAAGTATAGTTATTACTCTATAAATAATACACACGGATTCAAATACAAAAGAACAATACCGATCTACACGTAAACTAGATAATACAGGATTGTGAGGCAACTCTTCAATTGTACCTTTCGGGGTACAGGTTAAATCCTATCATAGTATAACCAGAGTCTCCTGGATGGAGAGCGTGAGATTTGTGAATAAATCTATTCGGGACTGACAATCCCACACCTGAACTGCTAGCTACACTTAGGCAGGCATGCCTGAGGTGACAAATGTCATTTATCCGACACTTAAAGAACGTCATAAAGGTCACTAGGTCATATCAAGCATGGTTATACGACTCACAATAGTATAAACTAAACTTATTGTTTACGGGATTCCATTCTTCTTTAGTTTTATTTTCATTAATAAAACTAGTTCATAATACAACTAGATGATTTCCGGGATTTCAACTCATAGTTTTATTTTAAGTAATGAAACTACTATACATACTGGTGGTAACCAGAGTTTTCAAGCAGAACATTTTATACATTACTGGTGATAGCCAGGGTTTTCATACAAAGGGTTTTTCATTCAAAACAACGATATACAATACAGCTGGTGGTAACCAGACATACAAACTAATACATTATACACTACTACAGAACACAGAACCAAACATATATGTTAGAAAATATTGGATTTTCTTGGGAAGCATACAAACATTATACAGATTCAATGACAGGTTTTCACTACAAAAACATGCTTATGAACTCACCAGCTTAATGCTGATACTCTTTTCAAAACCGCTTGTATTCTCAGGAAATCAGTAGACAGGTACCTCAACAGAGTTTTGAGAAGACGGAGCACATAGAGTCACGTCTTTATTTTGCTACTTTTGATGTATATAAATATGAATCAAACAGATGTAAATACTTTTTATATATATTCAATGTAATGGTTGTGTTTACTTTGATAACTATGATGCAATTGTTGTGATACTACATATGACGTCATCCACCTCCGAATGTTTCCGCCGTTCCGGTTTGGGAGTGTGACAGATTGGTATCAGAGCTATTGTTTATAGTAACTAAGTATACCGAACCTTACATGGTATACAACTATAAACACTAAAGGGGCCGAAGCGCTCTAAAACTAAAAGTATACATTGAAACTTTAAGTATTTCACAAAAGTATACGAGTATACATATGTACTAGAAGCTATAACATAGTAAAAACTACATAAAAGTATTTACAGCAAGTTGGACACTGCGGTTAAACCTGAATAGTTATGTAATCATATGTGGGGCCAATATAACCTGATCAACTGTATTTGTCCGAGATATGACCAACATGTGTTTGGGAGTGACTATGGCGTTGCGAAAAGTCTAAAACTTACCAAGTCAGATACAAATGAAGCACATAGTTAAAATACTATAGGAGTATTTTTTATGGTTCTATAACACTACACAGAGTCATCATTAGTAGTACAAATCCTTATAAACAAAAGACATGTAGTTCCTTGTTAATGTTAGTAGCTATCATTATAGGTCTTTATTATCGTTGTAGGATTAAGATATATCTTGCTCGAAAATATTCGATTCATGATCATATAGGAGGCTTATCATTATTTTCCCCTTGTATCTTTTTAGAGAAAAGATGCCTCCAAGAAAGAGACCCAACAGGAAGAACAACGACCGTCCGCCGCCGCCACCTCCTCAGTAAGATCCTGTCATGTTCCAGGCAGCAGTTACAGCCGATGTGGCTGCTGCAATGTCACAAATAAATTTGGGCGGCGCTGGCAGATTAGGAAGTGGACCCGATCCTCGTAACCATGACGGCGGTCAGGGAAACCAAAAGAAGTGTTCCAATAAACATTTCATGAATGCGAAACCCAAATCTTTCGACAGTAATGGTGGAGTCATTGCCCTAACCCGGTGGTTCGAGAAGATCGAATCAATTTTTGAGATTTGTGCTTGTTTTGAGGCCAACAAGGTGAAGTTTTCCGCCTTCACCATCACCGATAGAGCATTGACTTGGTTGAATAGTCGGGTCAAATCCTTAACTATGCCAGTAGCAAATGCCATGGGTTGGGAGAGTTTAAGGGAACTCATGCTTGCTGAGTACTGCCCAAGGGGTGAGATGTAGAAGTTGGAACACGAGCTCTGGAACCTGAAGATGAAGGGTTCCGAAATTGCTACCAATACAGCGAGATTCTACGATCTAGCTCTTCTCTGTCCGGGGATGGTCACCCCGGAAAGCAAGAAGATAGAGAGGTACATTTGGGGATTGACACCCCTAACTCAAGGAAATGTTTTGGCTGCTAAATCTCTCACATTCGACAGTGCCAAGTGCCTGGCACAGACCCTGATAGATCACGGGGTTGATCTTGATGAAGTGGCAGCCACTCCCGAACCACCAAAGGCGAGTGGTAGGAAAAAGAAGTTTTGAAACAAGCGAAAGGGCCAGTCTTCGCAGGAGCCCTCCAAGAAACAGCAAGTAGTGGCAGTTCATGCTACTACCACTCCTTCCGTTATTCCTGCAGCTCAAGCACCTGCCAGTAGATATGTTGGTACTCTTCCAAGGTGCGACAAGTGCAACTTTCATCATCACGGACCCTGCCGTGATTTACAATGCAACCGTTGTGGCAAAAAGGAGCATACAACTCGATTTTGCAAGGCACCAGCCCAACCAACCAATCAGGCTCCTGGAGCGGGCGTTGGCAAGCCTGTTATGGTTGTGGGGAGATCAGGCACTTCAAGAGGAATTGCCCCAAGGCAACAACAGCTGGCAACACAGGGAGTGTGCTAGCAATGGGCCAGGAGGAGGCAGTTGTTGATCCTACCGTTGTTACGGGTACGTTCCTCCTCGACAACTCTTATGCATGTATTCTTTTAGATTATGGTGCGGAGAGACGTTTTGTTAGTCATGCATTTAAGTATCTTCTCAAACATAAATTCCAACCTTTAACCGAGACATTTACTGTTGAGATGGCTAACGAAAAGAAAGAAAGCACTAACGACGTATTCCAAGGCTATATTCTTACCCTAAACAACCATTCCTTTCCAATCAACCTTATGCCAGTTTCCATAAAAAGCTTCGACGTCATCATCGGCATGTATTGGTTGAGCCCCAATCTTGCTGATATCCTTTGCTATGAGAAAGCCATCCGTCTCAATCTGCCCTCGGGCGAAGCCCTCATATTCTACGGTGATAAACTCAGCTCAAACCTTCGTATCATTTCATGCATTCAAGCCCAGAAATATCTGCAGAAGGAATGTCGTGCATTCCTAGCCCATGTCGGTAATGAGAAGCAGGAAGTTAAAGACCTCGAGAGCATCCCCTAAGTCTGCAACGTTCCTGATGTCTTCCCCGAAGATCTTCCCAGGATTCCTCCTGAGCGCCAAGTCGAGTTTCGTATCGACTTAATCCCCGGAGCTACCCCTGTAGCTAAATCCCCATACCATCTAGCGCCGGCAGAAATGCATGAATTATCCAGCCAGCTCAATGAACTAGTCAGCAAGGGATTCATCAGACCAAGATCCACACCTTGGGGAGCCCCGGTATTGTTTGTGAAAAAAGAAAAATGGATCCTTTCGGATGTGCATAGATTATCATGAACTGAACAAGCTTACCATCAAAAACTATTATCCCCTACCCAGGATCGACGATCTCTTCGATCAACTCCAAGGAGCCGACTATTTCTCAAAAATTGACCTGAGATCAAGGTACCATCAATTGTGATTCCGTGAGAGTGATGTTACCAAGACAACATTCCGAACTCGCTATGGTCACTACGAGTTTGTAGTAATGCCCTTTGGTCTAACCAACGCACCCGCGGTATTCATGGATCTGATGAATCGGTTGTGCCGCCATTTCCTAGACAAATTCATGATAGTATTCATTGATGATATACTCATCTACTCTCGGAGTGAGGAGGATCATAAACAACACTTGAGGCTAGTGCTAGAAACATTAAGGGCAGTGAAACTATACGCGAAATTCTATAAGTGCGAGTTTTGGATCAGAAAGGTAACTTTCCTCGGTCACGTGGTTAGCAAGGAAGGCATACACGTGGACCCTTCCAAAATCAAGGCGATTAAGAATTGGTCAGCACCGAAGACGCCCACAGAAATTCGTCAATTCTTGGGTCTCGCTGGCTATTATCGCAGGTTTATCCAAAATTTCTCCAAAATTGCTAAGCCCTTAACCACCCTGACTCAGAAAGGTGTACCCTTTATTTGGGGAGAAAAGCAAGACACTGCATTCCAAACATTGAAGCAGGCCCTATGCAGCGCGCCTATCTTGTCTCTGCCTGAAGGGACGGAGGACTTCGTTGTCTACTGTGATGCGTCCAATCAGGGCTTAGGTTGTGTGCTCATGCAATGAGGAAAGGTTATTGCCTATGCCTCAAGACAGCTGAAAGTACACGAAGTCAATTACACAACTCATGATCTAGAGTTGGGAGCAGTGGTCTTTGCGCTAAATATTTGGATACATTATCTCTACAGAACCAAGTGTACTGTCTTCACCGACCATAAGAGCCTACAACATATATTCGATCAGAAAGAGTTGAACATGAGGCAACGACGATGGGTAGAGCTACTCAGTCATTACGAGTGCGAAATACGATATCATCCCGGCAAGGCCAATGTGGTAGCGGATGCCCTCAGTCGGAAAGAATATTCAGGTGTTAGAGTGAAGGCACTGACAATGACCATCCATTCCCATTTATCCGCTCAAATCAGAGAGGCTCAACTGGAAGCCTTAAAACCAGAGAACATGCCGGGTGAAGCCTTGAGGGGAATGGAAAAGAACTTAGAGGTCAAGGGAGACAGAGTTTATTATTTCATGAACCGGATCTGGACCCCGAAGTACGGCGGTTACAGGGAGGTTTTCATGAAAGAAGCTCATAAGACTAGATAATCCGTTCACCCAGGTTCAGATAAGATGTATCTGGATCTCAAAAAGCTCTATTGGTGGCCGAACATGAAAACAGAGATCGCTACATTCATGGGCAAGTTCCTGACCTGCGCCAAGGTGAAGGTGGAATATCAAAAGCCCTCAGGTCTACTTCAGTAGCCAGAAATACCTGAGTGGAAGTGGGAAAGGATTATGATGGATTTCATCACTAAGTTGCCCAAGTCTCCGAGTGGGCACGATGCCATCTGGGTAGTTGTCGATGGATTGACTAAATCCGCCCATTTCCTACCAATCAAAGAAAACTTCAAGATGAAGAGACTGACACGAATCTACATTCGAGAGATAGTCCGCCTGCATGGTGTGCCTGTGTCCATTATCTCCGATCGGGATAGCAGATTTACCTCGAGATTTTGGCAGTCACTGTAGAAGGCTCTTGGAACTAAGCTGGATATGAGCACAACTTACCATCCACAGACCGATGGGAAGAGTGAGAGGACCATTCAAGCATTGGAAGACATGTTGAGAGCATGTGTCATCGACTTTGGCACGTCGTGGGACACTCATTTGCCCTTGATCGAATTCTCCTACAACAACAGCTACCATACCAGCATCAAGGTTGCGCCGTTCGAAGCCCTCTATGGCCATAAGTGCAGATCCCCTCTGTGCTGGGCCGAGGTGGGCGACACGCAGCTAGCTAAAGGTCAAGTCCTCGATAGCACTCTCACAGGCCCAGAAATCATCTGAGAGACTACAGAAAAGATCATACAAATCCGGGAACGACTAAAAGATTCAAGAGATAGACAAAAGAGCTACGCCGATAAGAGATGAAAACCCTTGGAGTTCCAGGTTGGTGACCGTGTTCTATTGAAGGTCTCACCCTGGAAAGGCATGATACGCTTCGGAAAGCGTGGAAAGCTGAATCCGAGATACATAAGACCATTCGAGATCCTCGCTAGGATCGGTCCCGTAGCATACAAACTTCGTTTACCCCAAGAGCTTAGCAATATCGATCCCGTCTTCCACGTCTCGAACCTTAAAAAGTGTATATCCGACGAAACACTTGTGATCCCTCTTGATGAGATCGAGATCAATCAGAACCTTAATTTCGTGGAAGAACCAGTCGAAATCCTGCATCGAGAAGTCAAAAGAACGAAACAATGTAGCATACCGATAGTGAAGGTCCGCTGGAATGCCAAACGGGGACCTGAATTCACTTGGGAGCGAGAAGATTCCATGAAACGGAAATACCCTCATCTTTTTCCGAGTTCATGATTTGTATTCTGTGTTTGAATTTCAGGACGAAATTCCCTCTATCGGGGGATGATGTGACAACCCGAACCTTTTTCCGTTAATAAAATTTGAATTTTATTTAGTTCCGTCAAATTCTTATGATTTGCAAAATCATTTAGGTTATATAACATAATTTTCTTTTATCAGTCGGAACCAAAATCACGCGAAAACCCGAATTTCCTTCAAAAATCAGCGAAAATCCAGCCTGACTGGTGTTCATGGCCATGAACCCGATCACGGCCGTAAACCGGATTTCGGCCGTAAACCCATTCTCGGTGGGTGGACCCCACCACAAACCATACACCCATCCTATAAATACGGGACTCCCACCTTCATTTGAACTTTTCTGGCCGAAAACCCTCCCGTTCTCTCTCTAACCTCTCAACCGTAAACACCAAAACACCCTCTTTTCTTCCGAAAATCATCAAGAATCACCTTTGGAAGTTGTGTTGGAGCATCTAAAACGCATTTTTCACCGAATCCAACATCATTGTTCTTGAGTTTACGGCCGTACACCCTTCAAATCTTCAAATCTTCAAAGGCCGCAAACCGTTTACGGCCGTAAACCCTTCAAGAACACCGTTCATGGCTGTAAACCCTTCAAGGGGCTGTTCACGGCCGAGAACAGTTCACGGCCGGAAACCCTTCACGGCCGCAAAATCCCTCACACCGTGAATCTTGGCCGCAAACCCACTTTTCCATCTCGATCGAGTATCGGTAACATTTCTGAACCAATAACAAGTGTTTTTCCAACAATATAATAAATGGTTTCCCTAATAAAATACATATATGTATTAATTGTATTAGGATTCTGTTGAGTGCCGCGTACATCAACTCGAGGGTCTTCATTCCCAGTTTCGTTGTCCAACACTTTCACGCAACTAACAGTGAGTTCATACCCCTATATTTTTATGATTTTAATGTTTTCAGGGGGAGAGTACAAGCTAAACACTAATGATTTTATGAACTTACACAAAAGGATTTCCAAAGCTGATGCAATTGATACAGTCATACGACTTCCACGTTTTCATAAAATATTTAGATATTTTATCCCTTTTGTATTATGCTGACCATAAGGGATGTTTCCAACTTACAGCCAAATTGCATAGTTTTCAGATCAACTTTTGAACCAAATACATATTGTTCATGCAAACTATTATGGGTATAGTTTGGGGTTTTTAATATACTGTAATACAAATTCGGAACTCATACATTGTTAAATATATAAACTATGATAGACTTAGTTTATGATATTCTCGGGTAACCAGGATACTTTATTACATAATTATTTAAGTATAGTTATTACTCTATAAAGTATACATACAGATTCAAATACAAAAGAACAATAACGGTCTACACGTAAACTAGATAATACATGATCGTGAGACATCTCTTCAATTGTACCTTTCGGGGTACAGGTTAAATCCTATCATAGTATAACCACAGTCTCCTAGAGGGAGAGCATGAGATTTGTGAATAGATCTATTCGGGACTGACAATCCCACACCTGAACTGCTAGCTACAGTTAGGCAGGCATGCCTGAGGTGACAAATGTCATTTATCCGACACTTGAAGAACGTCGTAAAGGTCACTAGGTCATATCAAGCATGGTTATACTACTCACAATAGTATAAACTAACCTTATTGTTTACGGGATTCCATTCTTCTTTAGTTTTATTTTCATTAATAAAACTAGTTCATAATACAACTGGATGATTTCAAGAATTTCAACTCATAGTTTTAGTTTAAGTAATGAAACTACTATACATATTGGTGTTAACCAGGGTTTTCAAACAAAAAATTCTATACATTACTAGTGATAGCCAGGGTTTTCATTCAAAACAACGATATACAATATAGCTGGTGGTAACCAGACATACAAACTAATACATTATACACTACTGCAGAACACAGAAACAAACATATATGTTAGAAAATATTATTATACAGATTCAATGATAGGTTTTCACTACAAAAACATGCTTATGAACTCACCAGCTTAATGCTGATACTCTATTCAAAACTGCTTGTATTGTCAGGAAATCAGTAGACAGGAACCTCAGCAGACTTTTGAGAAGACGGAGCACAAAGAGTCATGTCTTTATTTTGCTACTTTTGATGTATATAAATATGAATGAAATAGATGTAAATACTTTTTATATATATTAATGTAATGGTTGTGTTTACTTTGATTACTATGATGCAATTGTTGTGATACTACATATGACGTCATCCACCCCCGAATGTTTCCGTCGTTCCGGTTTGGGGGTGTGACATATAATGCCATCAAAACATTACTTTTAAACCTTGAGTATTTTACTAAGGATTAAGAACTGACATTTGCAAGAATGTGCAGTTGCTAAAATGAAGTATGAAGACTGAGACATGGAGAAGATAATTTGATCATGAATGCGAAGCCCTTGCTACATTCATAGGATCAAAGGACAATTCTCTTCAAATGTTTAGTCTATGGTATTATAACAGAAATTGTTTATACTATGATCATGAGATAGTTCTGACTTATTTAAATGTGGAGCGTTCTAACATGTTAAGAGAAAGTCATGAAGTCTATGAAGCTAGTATAGTAGCAATAGTTCAAAATTGATTCGAATATTTGAATAAGGTGTATTATTGTGAATATCTGGTGATGTTGATTCAACTAATGGATCGTTCAGATTTACCATAATAAGTACTTATTCAAATACATCCAAAGGTTTGGGTGAAATGTATTTGTGGAATCATAGTCTTAGATACATAAATGAGAAATGCATTACAAATTATCCAGTTGGATCAAATTTTGGATATCATTTGACCTCGAGTCTTATGATAAATGAAAATATTGTTTATCAAGATAGATGATGAATGTCTCACTGGGTGATGTGAGTATCCGTTGGAATTAGTTCACACTAATGGACCGTTCAGATTAACCACGATACATGGTGAGACCAACTTCGTATGAATGTGAGTTTGGAACCTTTCATGTGTTCAGAGCACTCATAAAGCGAACTTAAGAATCAATTGGGCAATAGGTTGAGACAATCATAGTGAGAATCTCAGTCCAAACTTTATCGATCATCTAAGTAATTGTGAAAGAGTTTCACGATCTG
Organism: Lactuca virosa; assembly: GCF_052849685.1. Lineage (NCBI taxonomy): Eukaryota > Viridiplantae > Streptophyta > Magnoliopsida > Asterales > Asteraceae > Lactuca > Lactuca virosa. The sequence continues at coordinate 269,394,904 of NC_136434.1, forward strand.
GCTCCACCCAAAACACTACCACTACGAAGTGTTAGTTAGATAGAGAAACAAATCGTTCATTGATTTTGTACTAGATGAATCGCATTATGCATACTAACAATTAATGGATTGTACCATGAATAGTGTTACGAGAAGTCCTTTGGTCTTGTACCAACTAAGTAGGTTCATGAAACACTCTATGGTATGTGAAGTGGGATTTAGTCCTCACTAGCACATATGTAAGTCTATGATTATGAGGCTTACGCTCGTCATGAAGCGCTCGACAATCTAGGACTTTGATTAGAGATGTGTTATCTCGTTGGAGAACCCATCAAGCATTTTGGATAACTGTTTAACAATCCTTCTGAGAACAAAGTGTATGTTGCTCGAAGGGTAATCGTCCAAGAGAGGGAACTGATTTCCAAAAGGGCTAGTGGGAGCCACATTACTCTTGATAAGATTCGAGAATCAACCAATGAAGGGCCTAAAGTTGTACATAACATTTGTCACACCCCCAAACCGGAACGACGGAAACGTTCGGGGGTGGTCGACGTCATGCGTAGTATCACAACACTTGTATCATAGTAAGCATAGTAAACACAACCAAACATTGAATACATATATGAAAAAGGTTTACATTGTCTTAATACATAGTTTTGTTCATATCAAAAGTAGAATGGAAAAACGTGACTCTAACGCGCCGACTTCTCCAAAAGCCTGGGAGTACCTGTCTACTAAATCCCTGAGAATACAAGCAGTTTTGAAAGAATATCAGCATAAAGCTGGTGATTTCATAAGCATTTAGTTTTGGTGGAAAAATGTTTCTTTGAATCCTTTTGAAAAGTGTTCCTCAAGAAAATCCTATATTTTCTTATGAAAAACGTGTTTGAAAAACTCATTCCTTCCATGACTTCAAGATTAATACAAGGTACGTGCAATCCAAGGTGTCGTGGAAGGAATATGAATATCCGTTAGTTACTTGTTAAACAATCCGTTTATGAAAAGCCGAGTTATCCCGGGAAAATCCTATATTTTCCCTAAAAGTTGATGGTTTGTTATCCGTTTTAAACTGAGGTGTACAAGTATCTACCATACTTATATCGATAAACGTAGTTTTCTTTTAAAAACCCTGGCTACTCCCAGTGAGGTATATTAGCCTTATTATATAAATAACACTGATAAAGGAAAACGTGTTGAACAAATTCCTGAATGTACTATTAATACCCTATAGTAATCAAATTGGTTATTACTTTGAGGTTAGTTCACTTGATTCATTATTACAAAAGTAAATCCCTGTTATCTAGGTTGTGAGTGTCATGACCATAATTGACTAGATATGGCCCGCAACGGCCGGTATCCTTAATGACTTTGTCACCCGTAGACCTGCCGGTCCGACTGTAGCTAGCAGCAAGGTGCGGGATTGTCAGTCCCGTATAGATCTATACACAACAGTCACGCTCTCCCTACAAGAGACTCTGGTCACAAGTGCTAGTCCTACACTCTGTTTCTTGTGGTGAGTGTTACCAAGGACGTGTCTCAAACTTAGACTAACAAATTTACAAGTAATAATACAGAGAATCCTTTTATGATTAACATGAATCCTTTATAAAATGATATATGGTTCACAAGTTCATTGCTCTAGTTTTGAAAGCTGTTTCTACGAGTTGATTTCTTAATCGTTTGGTAAAACTGTTTTCCGTGATAAAAGTATACTGAAAATATAATTATCTTATACAAAATAATATACTTTGAGCACAAGTTTCCTTGTACTTTTTCTTGTATTCCCCCCTGAAAATATGAAAAACTCGGAAAAACGTAGGGGTATAAACTCACCTCGGGCGATTTGAATGAAGGATTGATATGGAATGCGAGATGTTCAAGTGAAGCCTTGAACACGATCTGATCCTAATTAACATGTAATGACACATAAAGGAGTCAAATGAAGGTATTTCCTTACTAAATGTGATGGAGAACCACTCTAAGAACTTGGGACTACTTACACTAAGTGGTAGGACCTTAAAGGATTGCATGAGGGAGGTGTATTGTGACAACCCGAAACTTTTATCCTGTACAATCGATCTTTATATCAATATTAAACTCGATTATGTTACCTTTTAACGTCATTCAAGGGTCCGTTTAAGCGTTCTAAGATTGAGTATAGTTGGGAATGAGTCAACATGTCGTTTAGAAACAAAATCGGGCCATACACCCTCATGAGAGGTGTGTACGGCCGCATACACGGGTGTGCGGCCGCACACCCACCCTCCAGCCGCACACTCACCCTTATATATATAAGGTTACCCCTTTGACTTATTCCTTTCTTTTGGCTGCACTCTACTTCCTCTCACTACTTTCTCTCTCTCAAAACTTCATTCAAGAACACTCTAAAGGCCTCAAAAACGTGAACTACTTCATCATTCAGCTTGTTATAGTGGTAAGACACCTTAATCTAAGCCTAAAACTCGTAGTGTTCTTCATCCTTTGAAGGTGTACGGCCGCACACCTTCATAAGGTGGCCGTACACACCTTTAAGACTCTCCAAAGTGAAGAGTTTGGCATCCATTTACTAGTTGGACATGGTATTAACACAAGAACACCTCAAAATCGACATTTCGGACACGAATGAGGAGTGTACGACCGCACACTCCTGTTTACGGCCACACACACCCTCTGTACGGCCGCAGACTCCTGTGTGCAACCGGACACACAGCCTGGCCGCACACCCTGGCTGCACACACGCTCTTATGGTCGTACACCTCCCTTATTTGATCATATAGGGTCCCGACAAGCATTTCCAAGTCTTTAGGGTGGTTTCCCGTCATGTTTAGTCATGAAACACCCAAATTCTAACACACATATGTGTTATCACATGGTAATAGGATCCACTTGCGTACGAAACATCGGTTGACACTCAACACTCGTAACCAATTGTGCTTTCGGATCCTATGATAAACTGTGAGTTCATACCCCTATATTTTTCCTAGTTTTTTCATGTTTTCAGGGGGGGAATACAAGCAAAAGTACAAGGAAACTTGTGCTCAAATATATTATTTTGTTTAAAATAATTACATGTTCAGTATGCTTTCAAAAAAACAGAAAACCGTTTTACCACTCGATTTAGAAAGCAAATCGTAGAAACAGTTTTCAAATCTAAAGCAAGGAACTTGTGAAACTTATCATAATATGTATTATTTCATAAAGGATCCACGCAAATCATAAACAGGATTTTCAACATTGTTACTTGTAAGTTCATTAGGCTAAGTTTGAGACATGTCCTTGGTAACACTCCCCCGGATTCGTGAGTGAAGGACTACGACTTATAACCAGAATCTCTTAGAGGGAGAGTGTGACTATTGTGTATAGATCTATATGGGACTGACTATCCCACACCCTCGCTGCTAGCTACAGCGGAACCATTTGGTTCAGGGGTGACAAAGTCATAAAAGATACTGGCCCATTTACGTGCCTTATCCAGTCTCAGTACGGTTATGGCACTCACAACTTAGGTAACGAGAATTTACTTTTGTAATATACTCCTCTGGGTGTAACCAGAACTTCGAAAATACGCCTAATATACTCCTATGGGTGTAACCAGAGCTTCGAAAATACGGCTAATATACTCCTCTGGGTGTAACCAAAGCTTCGAAAATACGGCTAATATACTCCTCTGGGTGTAACCAGATCTTCGAAAATACGACTAATATACTCCTCTGGGTGTAACCAGAGCTTCGAAAATACGGCTATTATACTCCTCTGGGTGTAACCAGAGCTTCGAAAATACGGCTAATATACTCCTCTGGGTGTAACCAGAGCTTCGAAAAGAAAACTGCTGTCCGAGTATGGTAGATACTCGCGTATGGATAATCAACTATCAACCTTTAAGAAAATATGGGATTTTCCTGGGATAACTTAATCTTTCATAAACAGTCTGTTTAATGTGTAACTAATGGATAATCAAACCTCTTTCATAAGAAAATATGGGATTTTCTTGGGAAACAACTTTTCAAAGAATCAAGGAAACATTTCTTTCACCAGAATTAACCGCTTATGAACTCACCAGCTTTATGCTGATATTTTAAAACTGCTTGTATTCTCAGGGCATCAATAGACAGGTACTTTTGCCAACTTTTGGAGAAGATGGAACATCCTGAAGTCACATCTTTTACTTTTGCTATATATACTGATATGTATAAACCATGTTTTTGAACAATGTAAATATTCTTATTATAATGTAATGGTTGTGTTTACTATGCTTACTATGATACAACTGTTGTGATACTACGCATGACGTCCTCCGCCCCGGAACGTTTCCGCCTTCAGTTTCGGGGTGTGACAGATTGGTATCAGAGCTATTGTTTATAGTGAACTAAGTATACCGAACCTTACATGGTATACAACTATAAACACTAAGGGACTATAGTGCTCTGAATTAAAAGTATACTTTAAAGATATAAGTATTTTTACAAAGTATACAAGTATACCTACGTACCAGAAACAGTATCCTGAGTAGAACAAAACAAAAGTAGTTTGGATGTTAAACACTGCGGTTAAACCTGGGCAGTTATGTAATCATGTCTAGGGTCAATATAGCCTGATCAGCTATATTTATTCGAGACATGACCAACATGTGCTTGGGAGTGACTTTGGTGTTGCAACAGGCCTAAAACTTACCCCGTATCCATACAACTTAAAATACTATGGGAGTATTTTAGTCAGAGCCGAATACTTCATAGAAATTCATTTCAAGTGTTGCTACTCATTCTTTTAGCGATAACTTACTTGCATCAGTAACCTTTCTTTGCTTATCGCTTAGTAGAACACTCTAACCATCATATTGAGATACATCTTGCTTTATATCTCTTTATTCGATTCCAGAGGACTTACCATCCTCTTCTTCCTGATTGATTCTAGAACAAGATGACTCCCCGTAAAATACCTATCAGAAGGAATGACGACGCTCCACCACCACCACCGCCCCCTCAGTTCAATCCCATTATGTTCCAAGCAGCTGTTACTGCTGCTGTGGCAGCCGCGATGTTACAGATGAATCCTGGCGGATCTGGTGGTCAGGGAGGTGGTACGCATCCCCAAGGTCATGAAGGTGGTCAGGGACACCAGAAGGAGTGTTCCTATAAAGACTTCATGAACGCAAAACCGACATCCTTCGATGGCACTGGAGGTGTCATTGCCCTGACTCAATGGATCGAGAAAATTGAGTCCATTTTCGAAATCTGTTCCTGTTCGGAGGTCAATAAAGTAAAGTTCGCCGCTTGCACCTTCGCCAACAGGGCACTGACTTGGTGGAATGCTCGGGTCAAATCCCTAACCCTACCAGTGGCGAACGCTATGAGTTGGGAAAGCTTAAAAGAAATCATGTTACCTGAGTACTGCCCTCGGGGCGAAATGCAGAAACTGGAACACGAACTCTGGAATCTAAGGATGAAAGAATCTGACATTGCTACCTACACTTCTAGGTTTGAAGACCTAGCCCTTCTTTTCCCGGGAATGGTCAACCCGGAAAGCAAAAAGATAGAGAGATACATTTGGGGACTGACCCAACCCACCAAAGGAAATGTCCTGGCTGCTAGGACAAACACCTTTGACAGCGCTAAGTGTCTGGCGCAGACCCTCATAGATCATGGAGTCGATCTCGATGAAGTGACAGCCACTCCCGAACCGGCTAAAGGGAGTGGTGAGAAAAGAAGGTTCTGGAGACAGAAAAAGGGCCAATCTTCGCAGGAACCCTCAAAGAAGCAACACACGGTAGCAGTCCATGCTGATACTACTCCTGCTGCAACTCAAGCACCTACAAATAGGTATACTGGCACCCTCCCTTGGTGCAGTAAGTGCAGTTATCATCATCGCATCCCTGGCCCATGTCGTGAACTACTTTGCAAAAACTGTGGCAAGAAAGGCCACCTGGCTCGAGACTGCAGAACACCAGTTCAACCAACCGATCAGGCCTCTGGAGCTGGTGTTGGTCAAGCCTGTTATAACTGTGGAGAAGTCGGGCATTACAAGAGAAACTGCCCCAAGGCACCAACAACTGGCAACACTGGGAGAGCTCTATCTATGGGACGAGAAGAGGCCGTGGCTGACCCTACCGTTGTGATGGGTACGTTCCTCGTCGAAAACTCTTATGCATGCATTCTTTTCGATTCTGGTGCGGAGAGAAGTTTTGTTAGCCATGCATTCAAACATCTTCTTAGGCATAAACCTCAACCATTAACTGAAATATTTACCGTCGAGATGGCTAACGGTGAGAAAGAGAGTACTAATAATATATATGTAGGCTGTACTCTTACCTTAAACAATCATTCTTTTCCCATCGACCTTATGCCAGTTTCCATAAAAAGCTTCGATGTCATTATCGGCATGGATTGGTTGAGCTCCAATCGTGCTGATATCCTTTGCTTCGAAAAAGCCATCCATCTCAATCTTCTCTCCGGAGAAACCCTCATGATCTATGACGATAAACTCAGTTTAAACCTCCGTATCATTTCGTGCATCAAAGCCCAGAAACTCCTGCGAAAGGAGTGTTATGCATTCCTAGCCCACGTCATTAACGAGAAGCAGGAAGTTAAAGACCTCGAGAGCATCCCCAAAGTCTGCAACTTTCTTGATGTTTTTCCCGAAGATCTCCCGGGAATCCCTCCCGAACGCCAAGTCGAGTTTCGTATCGACTTAATCCCCGGAGCTACTCCCGTAGCTAAATCTCCATATCGCCTAGCACCAACAGAAATGTAGGAGCTATCTAGCCAGCTCAATGAGCTGCTCATCAAAGGGTTCATCAGACCGAGTTCCTCACCCTGGGGAGCCCCAATCTTGTTCGTGAAAAAGAAGGATGGATCCTTTCGGATGTGCATTGACTATCGAGCGCTGAACAAGCTCACTGTCAAAAACCGTTACTCTCTTCCTCAAATCGATGATCTCTTCGACCAACTTCAGGGAGCCAGCTACTTCTCGAAAATAGATCTACGATCAGGGTACCATCAGCTGCGATTCCATGAGAGTGATGTTCCTAAGACAGCATTTCGGACTCGATATGGTCACTACGAGTTCGTAGTAATGCCCTTCGGTCTAACCAACGCACCGGCAGTGTTCATGGACCTGATGAACCGGGTGTGCCGTCCTTTCCTGGAGAAGTTCGTCATCGTGTTCATCGACGATATACTTGTCTATTCCAGAAGCGAGGAGGATCACAAACATCACTTGAGATTGGTGCTGGAAACTCTAAGGTTGGAGAAGCTTTACGCAAAATTCTCCAAGTGCGAATTCTGGATTCGAAAAGTAACCTTCCTGGGTCACGTGGTAAGCGAGGAAGGCATACACGTGGACCCCTCCAAAATCAAAGCGATAGAGAATTGGTCAGCACCGAAGACGCCCACAGAAATCCGTCAATTCTTGGGCCTCGCTGGCTACTATCGCAGATTTATCAAGAATTTCTCCAGAATTGCCAAACCCTTAACCAATCTGACTCAGAAAGGCGTACCCTTTTGTTGGAGTGAAAAGCAAGACACTGCGTTCCAAACGTTGAAGCGGGCCCTATGCAGCGCACCTATCTTGTCTCTGCCCGAAGGGACGGAGGACTTCGTTGTCTACTGTGATGCATCCAATCAGGGCCTAGGCTGTGTGCTCATACAACGGAGAAAAGTTATTGCTTACACCTCGAGACAGCTAAAGGTACATGAAGTTAACTATACAACGCATGACCTAGAGTTGGGAGCAGTGGTCTTCGCACTGAAGATATGGAGACATTATCTCTACGGAACGAAGTGCACTGTCTTCACTGACCATAAAAGTTTGCAGCATATCTTCGACCAGAAGGAGCTGAACATGAGACAACGGCGTTGGGTCGAGCTACTCAGCTATTACGAGTGCGAAATCGGCTACCATCCCGGTAAGGCCAATGTGGTGGCAGATGCCCTCAGGCGAAAAGAGTATTCAGGTCGCAGAGTGAAGGCCCTGACTATGACTATCCATTCCCATTTATCCGCACAAATCAAGGAGGCTCAGCTGGAAGCCTTAAAACCAGGGAACATGTCGGGTGAAGCCTTGAGGGGAATGGAAAAGAACCTAGAAATCAAGGGAGACAGAGTCTATTATTTCGTGGACCGGATCTGGACCCCAAAGTTCGGTGGTTACTGAGAGGTTGTAATGAACGAAGCTCACAAGACCAGATACTCCGTACACCCAGGTTCGGACAAGATGTACCTCGATCTCAAGAAGTTATATTGGTGGCCAAACATGAAAGCGGAGATCGCTACATTCGTGGGCAAGTGTCTGACTTGCGCCAAAGTGAAGATCGAATATCAGAAACCCTCAGGTCTACTCCAACAGCCAGAAATTCCCGAATGGAAGTGGGAGAGGATTTCTATGGATTTCATCACCAAACTACCCAAATCTCCGAGTGGGTACGACGCCATTTGGGTGATAGTTGTAACGCCCGTAGATCCGGGCTAGTCAATTTAGAGGCAATAAGTGTCGAAAACGAATTTTCGGCAAAAGATTATTTATAATAAATAATCTTAACCAAGTTGTAGAATATTTCTCAAGGTTTTCGTACATATAAAGAACTCTGAAATCCGAGTTATAACGAAGAAGTTATGGCCTGTCGAAGTTTTACGGCAAAACCGGCACGGCACCGGGAAGCGTAAATAGTGAATTTACGATGTAGCGACTTTTAGCCTTAGTGATCTAAACAAAAGTCGTAGAAAACGTTAAACCGAGAGTGTCCATAAAAAGAACGCCCAAATCTGACTTCGTGTGAGGAAGTTATGATTTTTCGAAGTTTCGGCTTAGCAGTGTACAGCCCGAAACTCGAATTTTAGTTCGAGCGGTTTTTGGCTTACGAGGTATAAATTAGAGTTGAAGATCTCATTAATAGGAACTCAACGGTAAAAAGACAGACAAAAACGAAGCTCGTATGCGAAAGTTATGGACGAAGCTTAGTCTCTACTTTTCAAACGCGGCGAATTCGATACAATTTTGTAAATCCGAGATAGAATGAGAATTAGCCAACGAGGTCTAAATGAGAGTTGAAGATCTCATTAATAGGAACTCAACGGTAAAAAGACAGACAAAAATGGAGCTCGTATGCGAAAGTTATGGACGAAGCTTAGTCTCTACTTTTCGAGCGCGACGAATTCGATACAGTTTTGTAAATCCGAGATAGAATGAGAATTAGCCAACGAGGTCTAAATGAGAGTTGAAGATCTCATTAATAGGAACTCAACGGTAAAAAGACAGACAAAAACGGAGCTCGTATGCGAAAGTTACGGACCAAGCTTGGAGACTACTTTATTATACAATTCCTATAAATAAGAGATGAACTCTTCATAATTTCCTCACACCTTCAAACCTTTATTTCTCTCTCTAACTTCTCTCTAACCTTCCTAAACCCCTCCCAAGTCTAGGGAACCTCTCTAGCACGAGAAGAAATTCCCGGAGCGCCCGACGGCTCCGAGAAGAAAAGCTTTCGGCTCGGAAACGCTGCTCCAGCGAAGCCCAGTTTTTAATAAAAACTCGCTGTAAGTGAGATACGCCTACGCTATTTTTAATATAACTTCTAATTAATTATAGTAACATTATTAGGACCTTAAAACAATTATTTGGGATATTATTATGAGTTATATAAGAGTGTTGTTTAACGCTTATATAATAATAATAATAATAATAGCTAGACTATTAATTAGTCGCGGTTAATGTTAGACTAAACCCTAGTGGTATTGATACTAGGTTTTGTCGAAGGAAATTGTTTTAAGAGTAACGAAGCGCTGTCTGAGTTTGGAATCATCACTTTAATAGGTGAGTGCATGGTCCCTTTCATGTTACACATAGATATGAAGTATTTTATATAAATTGTGTGCTATGTGTGCATATTATCTGAATACTTGCTGTCTACGACGGATGAATGATTTTATACATGTTTTAAATGATTTAAATATATATTTATTTTATATCTACAAATACGTTGGGATAAAACATGGGTAGACGAAATAGTTGGTGTGTGATGAAATAAAATGATGAGAGATAGGTGATGGTAGGAAGGTGATGATAATTAGGTGATGGATAGGTGATGACGAATCGGTGATGTAGGATGAAAGATACTATAACCTTGTCCGACAATTTGGAGATGTAGTCATCTACTAGAGTATAGATGGCGACCACGGAATATTCTAGACAACCCGTGGAAACACCAGCAGACTTATAACCTGTAGGTGATGAATTACGAGTCTAGGTGATGTGGTGACTGTATATTCATGCGATGATACTCTCACCCTTACTATGAATTACGAGTTCAGGCGACGTTGTAACTACGTATTCATGCCTTAGGAACGAGCATATAAGGAAATGTGAGGTAGAAAGATGAGAGGTAAATATGATATAGGAGATGACCCTTAAGATAATTCTTTAAGGAATATTAAAGAAGATAACGGGGATGGGTAATCGGGTTGATTGTTTGATGTTTAAATATAATAATTATATTATTGTGGGTTGAAAACCCTATGTACTCACCAGGTTTCCCAACCTGACCCATTCCAGCTTATTTGTATCACAGGTGTCGATACGAAGCTACTTTGCACTGAGAGATTTAAAGGAGATGTAGATCACTAGTGTAAATGAATGTAAGTTCTGTTTATGCTTATGTTTCTGTATTGACGATGACATCCCAAATGTTTTAAATGAATAAAAATACATTTCTTCGGAAATGCTTTGATAACGTATTTATCATGTTTTTCTGGGAACAAATTCCGCAACATTTTTATTAAAAGAAGTACTCTGAGTTTTTTATAAAGCATAAACAAAAAATCGGTCTTTTCTGGCCGTGAAAATGGGGATGTCACAGTTGGTATCAGAGCATTAGTTTAAGCGAACTAGGAATATGGATTTATTTCTAGACTTAAACTTAGAATGCTAAGCAATGATTGTGAGGAGTGTGTCTTAGGTAATACACCTGAATAGACACAAGCACTAGCTTATTTAGTGAAAATGCCTAACATGCTTTTATGTGATAAATGATTTATGATGCTAAATGTCTGAACGGATCTATGGTCTGTTGCCGACCGGATCCGGAAATTTTATGTGTTCAGATTTCTAAACGTTTAGATACGGTATTAGAACTGCCATGTAACTTTTCGGAATAATAGGAAGATTTACACGTCGATCGTAAATAAAATCTTTCCTATCTTAATTATCGTCATTATACACCAAACGTCTATAGATCGAATGGCTAGAACCCGAAGCGGAGTCGTGAACGCAAACGGAAATGGGAATCAACAGCCCCCGGTGATTGAGCAAATACCTGTTGTAATGGGAGTTGCGCCTAAGCCAGTCACCATGGTTGGACTACAAGCCATGATTCGGGCTATGTTAGCTGAACAAAGGGAGGAAATGAGACAGATGTTGCATGAAAATAGGGATGAACCTACCATGCCCATCGAGCAAACCAAGCCGATTCCCGAGCAATCGGAGGAAGGGAACTATAGCCGCCAAGTGAGTCAAGTAGGGACTCAAGGTGAACAAAGGGATGAGCCGGAGAGGGGAAACGACAAGGATGGGCGAAGGTATAAGAACTTCTTGAGTGCAAAACCACCAAGTCTTTCCGGAAGCCCGAAGCCGGTTGAGATTATGGACTGGATCTCTGAGATGGAGATGGTGTTTGAGAGTTGCGACTGTAGCAACAAGCAGAAAACCGTCTTTGCGGTCAGGCAACTGAAGAGCGGAGTCTTGAGCTGGTGGAAGATATTGGCAGATACGATGCCTAAGGGAGAAGCAAGTAAGATGTCTTAGGAAGATTTCCTGGTGCAACTGAAAATGCAGTACTGCTCTGAGCAGGATCTACTAGAGATCAACAACGAGTTTCAGAACCTAAAGAAAGGGAAAATGAGCATCACCGAGTACGCTGCAAGTTTTACGGAGAAGATGAAGCTTGTTCCTTATTTAGTTCCAACAGAACTTTCCAAGGTCAACAGGTTTTCCAATGGATTACCAGCGGACTTTGGTCCAATGGTCAAACAAGCAACCACTTTGAAAGCCGCCATCTGGGCAGCCAAGAATGTTGAGGCCCAAATAAGAGAAAAGGGTCTGGAGAAAGTTGAAGTTGGCGAGAAGAGGAAGCTGGAAGGATCCTCAAGACCTGATAATAAGGGAAAGTTGTCGAAGTCTAACCTGGACGACCGAAGGAATGGAGCCAAGTGGTGTGAGAAGTGCAAGAAGAAGCACTTCGGAAGATGCGATGGAGAAGTGACGTGCTATAAGTGTGGTAGGACCGGTCACTATTCCAGAGATTGTACATTCGACAACAAGAAGTGATACGAATGTGGAAATGATGGGCATATTTCAAAGAACTGTCCAAAGAAAAACAAAGCTGCAAGACCAAATGCACCGCCGAAACCAAGGGCATTCCACATGATCCCCGATGAAGGATACAACAACGCGAGGAATCAAGAATGAGGACTTCTTACCCGAAGATCGGATTATGCAGTAGCCATAGTTTCGTATGATGTAGCCTAGTAAAGGCATAGTCTAGGATGAACTTGAACACCTATGTAATCGTTTCAAGAAATAATATAAAACCTTCGTTTTGTTATCTCATGTGTTAAGTTATTGTGTGGTTTTCTTGTATGGTGACTTGGAAAAACTGCGAGACAATACTTAGGACGAGTATGAGTAGGTGTGAATGGTAGTAGAGGCCTATACTACCGGAAGCACAGGACTCACGCTTGGATTAGGGAAAGTCACAAGGTTACCAAGAAGCTAGTAATTGATTTCGTTTTATTCGAGTATGTCGTTACCATCGAAGATGATTGTTATTCCGACCCTAGTAGTCATATCAAATTGAGTTCGACTACGATCCAAGTTTGATGTAGCGTCCGACTTAAACCAAAAGATTGATATCAAAGCGATCAATAGAAGTATCGCGATTGTCGCTAAAAAGGCTTGTAGCTAGAGATACTAAGTTTTAAGATGTGATTATGTCACATTAGAACATGAAGGAAGGTATAGTCTGTTCTGGAATTTAACTCTAAGAGATTTGAGTTTAAGCACACGATGAGAGGTCATTAGAATATGACACATCGGTACGTTGTAGTAACAGAGGAGCTTATCTTAAGCTTTCTAAGAAGAAGAAGGAGTCTCCATCAAGGATCGAGATTGTGACTCGAATGTCATAGTTTGGAGTCTAACGAGCAGGTGCAAGTTCGAGCACCGCTTGCAGTCAAGAAGACCAAAAGTTAGATACACATTTGAAGGACCATAGAAGTTACAATTAATACCTAGGATGAAGTGATAACGTATGGAGTCATTATACAACCCTGTTTCGTTGATGATTCCGGGACGTAATCATCCTAAGGGGGAGATAATTGTAACGCCCGTAGATCCGGGCTAGTCAATTTATAGGCAATAAGTGTCGAAACCGAATTTTCAGCAAAATATTATTTATAATAAATAATCTTAACCAAGTTGTATAATATTTCTCAAGGTTTCCGTACATATAAAGAACTCCGAAATCCGAGTTATAACGAAGAAGTTATGGCTCGTCGAAGTTTTACGGCAAAACCGGCACGACACCGGGAAGCGTAAATAGTGAATTTACGATGGAGCGACTTTTAGCCTTAGTGATCTAAACAAAAGTCGTAGAAAACGTTAAACCGAGAGCGTCCATCAAAAGAACGCCCAAATCTGACTTCGTATGAGGAAGTTATGATTTTTCGAAGTTTCGGCTTAGCAGTGTACAACCCGAAACTCGAATTTTAGTTCGAGCGGTTTTTGGCTTACGAGGTCTAAATGAGAGTTGAAGATCTCATTGTTAGGAACTCAACGGTAAAAAGACAGACAAAAACGAAGCTCGTATGCGAAAGTTATGGATGAAGCTTAGTCTCTACTTTTCAAGCGCGGCGATTTCGATACAGTTTTGTAAATCCGAGATAGAATGAGAATTAGCCAACGAGGTCTAAATGTGAGTTGAAGATCTCATTAATAGGAACTCAACGGTAAAATGATAGACAAAAACGGAGCTCGTATGCGAAAGTTATGGACGAAGCTTAGTCTCTACTTTTCGAGCGCGGCGAATTCGATACAGTTTTGTAAATCCGAGATAGAATGAGAACTAGCCAACGAGGTCTAAATGAGAGTTGAAGATCTCATTAATAGGAACTCAACGGTAAAAAGACAGACAAAAACGGAGCTCATATGCGAAAGTTACGGACGAAGCTTGGAGACTACTTTACTAAGAGATGAACTCTTCATAATTTCCTCACACCTTCAAACCTTTCTTTCTCTCTCTAACTTCTCTCTAACCTCCCTAAACCCCTCCCAAGTGTAGGGAACCTCCCTAGCACGAGAAGAAATCCCCGGAGCGCCCGACGGCTCCGAGAAGAAAAGCTTTCGGCTCGGAAACGCTGCTCCAGCGAAGCCCGGTTTTTAATAAAAACTCGATGTAAGTGAGCTACGCCTACGTTATTTTTAATATAACTTCTAATTAATTATAGTAACATTATTAGGACCTTAAAACAATTATTTGGGATATTATTATGAGTTATATAAGAGTGTTGTTTAACGCTTATATAATAATAATAATAATAATAATAATAATAGCTAGACTATTAATTAGTCGCGATTAACGTTCGACTAAACCCTAGTGGTATTGATACTAGGTTTTGTCGAAGGAAATTGTTTTAAGAGTAACGAAGCGCTGTCTGAGTTGGGAATCATCACTTTAACAGGTGAGTGCATGGTCCCTTTCATCTTACACATAGATATGAAGTATTTTATATAAATTACGTGCTATGTGTGCATATTATCTGAATACTTGCTGTCTATGATGGATGAATGATTTTATACATGTTTTAAATGATTTAAATATATATTTATTTTATATCTACAAATACGTTGGGATAAAACATGGGTAGACGAAATAGTTGGTGTGTGATGAAATAAAATGATGAGAGATAGGTGATGATAGGAAGGTGATGATAATTAGGTGATGGATAGGTGATGATGAATCGGTGATGTAGGATGAAAGATACTATAACCTTGTCCGACAATTTGGAGATGTAGTCATCTACTAGAGTATAGATGGCAACCACGGAATATTCTAGACAACCCGTGGAAACACCAGCAGACTTATAACCTGTAGGTGATGAATTACGAGTCCAGGTGATGTGGTGACTGTATATTCATGCGATGATACTCTAACCCTTACTATGAATTACGAGTTCAGGCGACATTGTAACTACGTATTCATGCCTTAGGAACGAGCATATAAGGAAATGTGAGGTAGAAAGATGAGAGGTAAATATGATATAGGAGATGACCCTTAAGATAATTCTTTAAGGAATATTAAAGAAGATAACGGGGATGGTTAATCGGGTTGATTGTTTGATGTTTAAATATAATAATTATATTATTGTGGGTTGAAAACCCTATGTACTCACCAGGTTTCCCAACCTGACCCACTCCAGCTTATTTGTATCACAGGTGTCGATACGAAGCTACTTTGCACTGAGAGATTTAAAAGAGATGTAGATTACTAGTGTAAATGAATGTAACTTCTGTTTATGCTTATGTTTCTGTATTGACGATGACATCCCAAATGTTTTAAATGAATAAAAATACATTTCTTCGGAAATGCTTTGATAACGTATTTATCATGTTTTTCTGGGAACAAATTCCGCAACATTTTTATTAAAAGAAGTACTCTGATTTTTTTATAAAGCATAAACAAAAAATCGGTCTTTTCTGGCCGTGAAAATGGGGATGTCACAATAGTCGATCGACTGACTAAATCCACTTACTTCCTGCCAATCAAAGAAACCTTCAAAATGGAGAGACTGACACGAATCTACATCCAAGAGATAGTCCGACTGCACGGTGTACCTGTGTCCATTATCTCCGATCGAGATAGCATATTCACTTCGAGATTCTGGCAGTCCCTGCAGAAGGCTCTTGGAACTAAGCTGGACATGAGTACAGCTTATCATCCTCAAACAGATGGGCAGAGTGAGAGAACCATACAAACCTTGGAAGACATGTTGAGAGCATGTGTCATCGATTTCGGTAAGTCGTGGGACATCCATTTACCCTTGGTCGAGTTCTCCTACAACAACAGCTACCATACCAGCATCAAGGCTGCGCCTTTCGAAGCCCTCTATGGCCGCAAGTGCAGATCCCCTCTGTGTTGGGCTGAGGTGGGCGACACGCAGTTAGCCAAGGGGCAAGTCCCAGATAGCACTCTCACTGGCCCAGAAATCATTCGAGAAACCATAGAAAAGATCATGCAAATCCAAGAACGACTGAAAGCCTCACGAGACAGACAAAAGAGCTACGCCAATAAACGACGAAAACCCTTGGAATTCCAGGTTGGAGACTACATTTTGTTGAAGGTCTCGCCCTGGAAAGGCATGATACGCTTTGGGAAGCGTGGAAAGCTAAATCCAAGATACATAGGACCATTTGAGATCCTCGCCAGGATCGGTCCTGTAGCCTACAAACTCCGTTTACCTCAAGAGCTTAGCAACATTCATCCCGTCTTCCACGTCTCGAACCTTAAAAAGTGCTTATCCAACGAGACTCTTACTATTCCTCTCGGTGAGATTGAAATAAATGAGAATCTAAACTTTGTGGAAGAACCAATCGAAATCATGGATCGAGAGATCAAATGAACAAAACAATGTCGCATCCCGATAGTGAAGGTTCGCTGGAACGCCAAGCGGGGACCTGGATACACTTGGGAGTGCGAAGATCAGATGAAACAGAAGTATCCACATCTCTTTTCGAATCCATGATTTGTATTCTATATTCAAATTTTGGGACGAAATTCCCTCTAACGGGGGGATGATGTGAGAACCCGAAACTTTTATCCTGTACAATCGATCTTTATATCAATATTAAACTTGATTGCGTTACCTTTTAACGTCATTCAAGGGTCCGTTTAAGCGTTCTAAGCTTGAGTACAGTTGGGAATGAGTTTAGGAATGAGTCAACATGTCGTTTAGAAACAAAATCGGGCAATACACCCTCATGAGAGGTGTGTACGGCCGCACAATGGATGGTCAATTTATCAAGAAATATCAATAAAAATAATCATTATGAATGAAACTATTCAATCAAGCAGATAAGTTTTTAAAAAAATTAAATACCCTCTACTATATATATATATATATATATATATATATATATATATATATATATATATATATATATATATATATATATATATATATATAAGGTGACCCCTTTCACTCATTCCTTTCTTTTGGCTGCACTCTACTTCCTCTCACTACTTTCTCTCTCTAAAAACTTCATCCAAGAACACTCTAAAGGCCTCAAAAACGTGAACTACTTCATCATTCAGCTTGTTATAGTGGTAAGACACCTGAATCTAAGCCTAAAACTCATTGTGTTCTTCGTGTTCTTCATCCTTTGAAGGTGTACGGCCTCACACCTTCATAATGTGGCCGCACACACCTTAAAGACTCTCCAAATTGAAGAGTTTGGCCTCCATTTACTAGTTGGACATGGTATTAACACAAGAACACCTCAAAATCGACATTTCGGACACGAATGAGGAGTGTGCGGCCGCACACTCCTGTGTACGGCCGCACACACCCTCTGTACGGCCTCACACTCCTGTGTGCAACCGCACACACAGCCTGGCCGCACACCCTGGCCGCACACACGCTCTTATGGCCGTACACCTCCCTTATTTGATCATATAGGGTCCCGACAAGCATTTCCAAGTCTTTAGGGTGGTTTCCCGTCATGTTTAGTCATGAAACACCCAAATTCAAACACACATATGTGTTATCACATGGTAATTGGATCCACTTGCGTACGAAACATCGGTTGACATTCAACACTCGTAACCAATTGTGCTTTCGGATCCTACGATAAACTGTGAGTTCATACCCCTATACTTTTCCAAATTTTTTCATGTTTTCAGGGGGGGAATACAAGCAAAAGTACAAGGAAACTTGTGCTTAAATATATTATTTTGTTTAAAATAATTACATGTTCAGTATGCTTTCAAAAACAGAAAACCGTTTTACCACTCGATTTAGAAATCAACTCGTAGAAACAGTTTTCAAATCTAAAGCAAGGAACTTGTGAACCTTATCATAATATGTATTATTTCATAAAGGATCCACGCAAATCATAAACAGGATTTTCAACATTGTTACTTGTAAGTTCATTAGGCTAAGTTTGAGACATGTCCTTGGTAACACTCCCCCAGATTCGTGAGTGAAGGACTACGACTTATAACCAGAATCTCTTGGAGGGAGAGCGTGACTATTGTGTATAGATCTATATGGGACTGACTATCCCACACCCTCGCTGCTAGCTACAGCGGAACCATTTGGTTTAGGGGTGACAAAGTCATAAAAGATACTGGCCCATTTACATGCCTTATCCAGTCTCAGTACGGTTATGGCATTTACAACTTAGGTAACGAGAATTTACTTTTGTAATATACTCCTCTAGGTGTAACCAGAGCTTCGAAAATACGGCTAATATACTCCTCTGGGTGTAACCAGAGCTTCGAAAATACGGCTAATATACTCCTCTGGGTGTAACCAGAGCTTCGAAAATACGGCTAATATACTCCTCTGGGTGTAACCAGAGCTTCGAAAAGAAAACTGTTGTCCGAGTAAGGTAGATACTCGCGTATGAATAATCAACTATCAACCTTTAAGAAAATATGGGATTTTCCTAGGATAACTAAATCTTTCATAAACAGTCTGTTTGATGTGTAACTAATGGATAATCAAACCTCTTTCATAAGAAAATATGGGATTTTCTTGGAAAACAACTTTTCAAAGAATCAAGGAAACATTTCTTTCACCAGAATTAACCTCTTATGAACTCACCAGCTTTATGCTGATATTTTAAAACTACTTCTATTCTCAGGGCATCAATAGACAGGTACTTTTGCCAACTTTTGGAGAAGATGGAACATCCTGAAGTCACATCTTTTACTTTTGCTATATATACTGATATGTATAAAGCATGTTTTTGAACAATGTAAATATTCTTATTATAATGTAATGGTTGTGTTTACTATGCTTACTATGATACAACTGTTGTGATACTACGTATGACGTCCTCCGCCCCGAAACATTTCCGCCTTCGGTTTTGGGGTGTGACATGTATGGCCACCTTAAAGGTGTGTGCGGCCATGGGTGTGCGGCCCAAGGGGTGTGCGGCCGTACACTCATGATGGAAGGTACTTTTGAGGTGTTTTCAAGGTTCATACTTGCATCCATGAAGTGTTCTAGGTTCATACTAAGTTGTAGTACAATTTTTAGAGTCCGCACACAAGGAGTGTGCTGCCGCACAAGGGTGTGTGCGGCCATACACATGTGTGTGTGGTCGTACACCCCACCTGAAGATGTCCAAAAAGCCAATTCTAAGGTGCAGCAAGGCTGTGGTCATGTCTAACTCGAAGATGGAAGTCCAACTCTCACTTTGGAGGGTCTTTTAGGAGTGTGCGGCGCACCTTATGAAGGTGTGCGGCCGCACTCCTTCAAGGGATGAAGAACATGATGAAACTTGATGAATCAAGGCTTATATTAAGTGGTTCTTCAAGTATAACAAGCTAAGGGATGGATTACTCACGTTTTTGAAGCCTTGGGAGGGTTTGCGGTTGAAGAGTCTTGAGAGAAAAGGTGTTGTGTGCTGCCAGGATGTTAAAGAAATGAAAGGAAAAGGGGTCTACCCTTTATATAGGGTGGGTGTGCTGCCTAGAAGGGAGTGTGCGGCCAAGAGGTGAGTGTGCAGCCGCACACCCATGTGTACGACCGTACACTCCCCCTAAGGGTGTGTATGGCGCGGTTTTGTCACCCTACAGCTTGTTGACTCATTCCTAACCTCAACCTTGGCTATACTTAAACTTTAGAATGCTTAAATGGACCCCTAAACAATGCTAGAAGTTAACAGAACAAGTTTAACATTGATTGAATTGGCTAAGTGTACAAGGTAAAAGTTTCGGGTTGTCACAACATTAAATTTGGAATTGAAAAAGCTATTAAGGAAACTAACATATTTCAACTTTTTTCCTTATAAATCTGATAGATGACATCATATAATAGTTATATAATAGTTTGTATTACTAAGGTATGTAAGTCACTGGTAGATAGCACTCAGAGTGTACAACTATCGGAAGCTATGGTAGGCCCTAAAGGCTACAACGTGGAAGGAGGACATGGAGAGCGTGATTTAGTCTATATATGTGAAAACGTGGTAGATCAAGCACCTGACCGTAACCCTTAGGTGCAAGTGGATCTTCAAGTAGAGACAATAATGGATAGGAACAAAACCATAATCAAACCAAGATAGGTTGTTAAGGATGTGTAAGCTTAACAAGTTCATTTATGGACTGAAATAAGCATCTCGCAAGATGGATCATTATTTCAATGAGAAAGTTCAAAGAGTTTGAATTTCGAGAAATAAAGATAAGCCATATAATATTTCAAAGCTAGTGGGAGTAATTGGAATCTTTTTTTCAATGAGAAAGTTCAAGGAGTTTGAATTTATAGAAACATAGATAAGCCATATATATGTCAGTGCTAGCGGGAGCACTATAGTCACCCTTGTATTGACATAGATAATGTACTATTCATAGGAAACTATATTCTAACTTAGCAAGTGTAAAAGCTTGGCTTGGTATGGGAATTGCTTCGCTATGATATACATGGAAGATACAACACACGTACATAATAAGGATCTATGGAGATAGATCTAAGTGATTCGTTGGATTGAGCCAAAGTACATGATATGTTGACGAAAGTTAACATGCAGAACTTGGAAAGGTTTATGCTTAATATGGAATGACATTGAGCGATTCTAATGTCCTAGTTCTACTAGAGGTTATGAGTCGTGTCCCACATGCTTCTACTATGGGATCGATCATATATGCCATGACATGTACCAGATCTGATGACTCGTATGCCTTGTGCATGACAAGTTGGATTAGATCAATTTGGTGAGAATCAACGAATCAATATCAAGAACATTCTTAAGTGTCCTTGGAAGACAGAAGAGATGATCTTGATAGTATAGCCGAGATCATTGTAAGAGTTACATTGATGCTAAGTTCCATACTGATAAAGGCAATTTCGTTCGTAGTCAGAATTCGTGCTTTTGCTGAATGGTGATATATTAGCTTGGAAGAGTACCAGATAATACACCTTAGTGGATTTAACATACTTAGAGTATAGTGCAGTTGGTTAAATTGCAAAGTGGACAATGCGGCTGAAAGAGATTCATTAGTGACATCTTTGTTGAAATTCAATTACTGATGGTCCTTATGAAGGTTCTTATGACTTTATGGGTGAACTTACCTCGAGTATGGATCCCAAATCACACAAGCTCACAAGACACATACTCAGTATGTACTAACACTTTTGATAGTGGCTCAAATGAAAAGACATCATAGTTAATGTCATATTGAAAGACAATCTTGTCGATCCATTCCATAAGCCAATGTCATTGACCAAGTCTGACAGTCAGACAAAGTCAAGAGGCATTAGGTTTGCAAATGAATTGGCTTGAACACTTTTAGTTTGGTTTGTTTTAAACATGAGAACTTAAAGCAGTATAAGTGTTAATTTGATTTGGCTATTATTAAGTGTAGATCTTAGTATATGATGGAAATCAGTCATTTCAATTTGCTTATTATTGTGTTCTCCTTTTGCATGTTTGGAACCCACTTACTGAGTATTAATTTAGTCAAACGTCCACAGTCGGTCATAATCTCGGAAGTAAGTAGTGATTCAAGACTGTCATGAGTATTAGTTTATCCTCATATCCATCTTGAAAAATGTTTCAGCAAAAAAAATGTTGTCCAGATTTGTTCTCGCGGGAGGGTTTTGCAGCAAAAAAAATGTTGCCCAAATTTGTTCTCGCGTTCTCAATTATATAATAGTTCTCATTTAAACTTAAGTTTATCCTCATATCCATCTTAAATGGTGATATTTAATGAAAATAATTATATATTAATATACTTGTGTGACAAATGTTAACATTTAAGATGGATAGGAGGATATGTAGGAAGAAATGTAGTAGAATATTTAATGTCGAACAAGTTATTTGGGCAATTTGGACAACGTTTATGTCATATTTATAATATTTTTTTATGAAAAAAAGATTATATTTTAAACTAAGATTCCAAATTTCGAATGGACACAAAATTTTAAGAATATGTCTTAAACCCTGTAAACAATTATGAAACTTTAAGAAAATGCTTATTTTTTTTATTAAAATCTAACAAAGAGTTTAAAAAAAAACATAGCAATTTCAAAGTAGATACAATATAAGGGATTAAAAGATGAAAATCCTAGGATTTAAGATATTTAAAAATCTTCGGTGGCCAAAACCTTAACTCATGGCTAAATGTTTTTTCGGTGATCGGGGGTGGGCTGTGTTGGAATTCAACAAAATAAGTAACTATAGAAAAACGATAAATGGTTTTTGTAAAACATGCGTTTCGGTCGATGTGACATACGTTTATAGGAAAACGATATATATATATATATATATATATATATATATATATATATATATATATATATATATATATATATATATATATATATATATATATAGAGAGAGAGAGAGAGAGAGAGAGAGAGAGAGAGAGAGAGATTTATTAATATTCCTAGAATAATTACAATCACCCAAAAAAGGTTTCACATCACTTGAGCTCTCAAACAAAAAGAATTATTATTGCTGACAAACTACTCCAACAGATATGTTCTCAACCTCACAATGATGTCTCTTTTAAAATCTATGCACACACGACACACCCACACAATAAAAAAATGTTGACTGAGATGAGAGTGCCCATTTATAGGCCAACATAGGGATACTTTAATTCTAATGGGACATGACCATCCATAAATCGACCCTAAATGGAATTAGTCAATCACAGAACGCCAAGGAACTGCTTCTAGGATCTTTAACCCTAAGGGATGTACATGGGTACCTGTCACACACCTAGGAACGTTCATGAACTCCGTAAAAGTACCATATCATTGCATTTAGGAGGTGTGAGTGTATCCATGAAACACATTCCTGGAGCTTCAGCACATTCCCCAATAGGAACTATCCTCCATGGGAGCCGTTAAGATAAAATTCTTGAAGGGAGCACGCATTCTACAAGTATTTGGTCACTTTTCCAAATTCCTAGTCAAATTAAGGAATTAGAATTATTTTTCCGAAGGATCATTCTCTCTCCGACTATTCTTTCACCCAAAGGGTGTTCTCTCTCTGAGTATTCTAATAAAGTCTTCATACACCAACAATCTCTACTTGAAGGCTTGAATAACTTATTGTTTTTATGCCATTTAATTCTTTAACATTCCTTAATCACTCCCTCCCTCTCATGCCAACCTCATTCTTTAAACTCCTGCAGGGTAGTTTAAACAATGAAAAAATTCAACTTTTCTGTTTTAAACATCTTGTTACATTTATCACTAATTTCTCCATACTAAGGACTTTCTTCAGCTTAGTAGCCCCTAGGTTGACCATTTTGAAATCTTTGGATAAGTGCATCTTAAGCTCCTTTGATCTTCTTCAAGACAAAACCAACAATCAATACGTCATCAACATTCAACACCAGGATGGTATAGGAGGAGCAAAATTTATTCAGGTAACAACAATGATCCATATCACGTCTCATATACCCATTCCTCTTCTCAAGTTATGAAAATTTAAGTACCACTAATTAGAAGACTGATTCATGCCATACAAAGTTTTCTTTTTTACGTACACCTGATTATTCTTACTAACTTTAATAAAACTCTTTAAATGTACCTTGTAGATGTCATATTCAGGATCATCAAAAAGAAAGGTTGTATTCACTTATAGCTACTCTATATGGATATCTTTAGAGGCTACTATATTGAGGAGTGATCTAATTGTAGTCGTTCTTTTTAGTTGGAGAACCAAACTCTCCCTTTTGTTGGAATCCCTTAACCACTAATTATAACTTACATAACTTACAACCGTCTATCTTATCCTTAACTCGAAACACCCTCCTATTTTGAGGTGCATTCTTCCATGCTAGGAGTTTGTCCAACGAACTATTGTAGTTCTTGTTAAGGGAGATCAAATAATCTTTTGTAGTATAATCCCATTGTACGGGGTCTTTCAACCTAAAGGCGTCTAGATCTGACTCGTGTATATTATTGTAAGACAACAAAAAGTTATTAGCCGATGGAGAGTGCCAAACATGAGTACTTCATTCTCTATTGGATCTCTAGAAAGTAGGAAGTTCAGTCTCTGCATCATCTAGAACTTCTCCCTATGAACTACGATCACATATTCTCCCATTAAATAGCATTTGTGAAAGGATTAAATTTCCTTGTGTGTCATGGATGGAATCCACTTTCAGCAATCATGGAGGACTCCCCATAGATAATGATTGGAAAAAGTTTTGCATTCACAATTTAAAGGTTCATAGTTTCAGGTCTTTATGTAGTGACATAGATTAGACAAGGCTCTCAGTCTTAGGTTTTTCATGTAGTGGCATATATCTTTCTCTCGAGACTCAGGTTCCCATGTGATTGGAACTTTGGCGTGATTCGTAAGGTTTGTTGTTAGCCTCCGTTTGATCTGTCCTTTGGTGGCCATGTACATCAAAAATTATCTTAAGTCTACATGCCCCCTAGGATCTAAGTTTTACTATTATAGCAACATATTTTTAAAACTAGTTTAAGAAGCTAAAATAGGAGGGATTTAAATACTAACCTTTAGACAATTCTATTACCTTGTAGACTAGAACTCTTGATGCTCTTTGTTGCTTATTAGAAAACTAGTACCCAAAGTAGAGTACCTCTAATCTTTCACACCCAAAACTAAGAACCCTAGAAACTACTGAGAAAGATAAGAGAGAGAGGGAGAGAGAGAGAGAGAGAGAGAGAGAGGTGAAAAACAAAATTCTTAGCCTTTTAGTACGGAGGAGAAGGAAAAAATAATGAGCTCCCAAGGCCCCTGTATATAGCTATGGTGTTAACATGATAACTCTGATTTGAATCAATTAAATAATCATATTTCATCCTGATTCAAATCTTTGCCTTATTTGTTACTTGAATAACTTCTGGAAGGCTTCTGAAATCCTCCCCAAACCATCCTCCAAAAGGTGTTCTAGGATGTTCTCTTTGTTCAACTATTGGAAAATTAACATCCAATCTATGCACTTTAGATTAATACCAAATTAATTCTAATGAATTTTATCTAGTTTATAGTTAACTTATTAATCATTTAATAAATTTAGAAACTGTTATCTTAATCTCTGTCACACCCCCAAACCGGAACGACGGAAACATTCAGGGGCGGAGGTCGTGATGTACAGTATCACAATAATTGTATAATAGTAATCAAGGCAAACACAATCATTACATTGATAAAGTATAGGTTTTACATTTGTTCAATACATAGTTTATATGACATCAAAAGTGTATAGCAAAAGTATAAAATACGCGACTCTACAAAGCTCCGTCTTCTCAAACCTGGGGGTGTACCTGTCTACTGGTTCCCTGAGAATACAAGTGTTTTTGAAAGTGTATCAACATTTAAGTTGGTGAGTTCATAAGTATGTTTTTGTGATGGAAAGCTTGTCTTTGATCTTTGAAAATTTTAGAGTGTCGTTTCAGAAAATCCAATATTTTCTTTAGTAAATGAAATGTAATCTTAGGTCTTTAGACCGAAATGTATGTTCGTTACTGTACTCTGATATAGTATACCGTAGTCTTATTAATAAATAAAACTACATCATGAATGTTTCTTTAAATTTTATGTTACACTAGTTTACCCTGTACTAGAAAATTAGCATATCGTAGTAGTGTTCATATGAAAACCTTTTGTATGAGTGTCTGGATTCCGCCAGCTGTAGTACAAAATAGTGTACTATGGTTTCATTATTTAAAATAAACCTTTGAAGTAGTGTTAATCCCGTAAACAAAGTTTTTAGTTGATACTATTGTGAGTTTCATATAACCATGCTAATATGACCTAGTGGCCTTTACGACGTTCTTCAGGCGTCGGAATGTTATGACATTTGTCACCACAGGCTTGCCGGCGTAGCTGTTGCAAACAGCTCAGGTGCGGGATTGTCAGTCCCGTATAGATCTATACACAAATTCACGCTCTCCCTCCAGGAGACTCTGATTATAACTTATAGGACTTGAACCTGCATCCTGATGGGTACAACTAAGTAGTGCCTTACAAAATTTGTATTAACTAGTTTACGTGTAGTGTTATAGTGTTCTCTTATACTTAAAACTGTATGTATTACCTTGTAGTAGTGTACTTTGTAATGTAAAATAATTATACTTAAATAATTATTTTAATAGTGTATCCCTGAATTAGTGAAATAGAGTAGTGTTCCATAAACTATACCTATTATAGTTTATATACTTGTTTCTGTTTAGTGTTCTTGAGCTTGTAAAATAGTGTAGTGTTTCCCAAACTATACCTATTATAGTTTATATGTATGCTCTGTAATGAATTGAAACTTTTGCATATTATCAGTGTGTATAAAGTAGTAATAAAAGATTTGTGTAAAGTTCCATTTTGCTCAGCATGTTACGAAAGGGTCAACAATATAATGAAATATATTTTATACTCATATATATTCCTAACATATATAATTAAGAGTGAAAAGACAGTCGAATAAGTAAGTCTATCCTAAACCCACAACCAAACAAGGAACAAGATTTGGGGCAGAATTGCCAATTCTAAGTCTGTTGAACCTTATTTATATATAAAAATGTATATGAATATATTTTTATAAAATGCAGCGATAAATCAGTTTGAAACAATTGCAAATGGCTTGATACGGTTTGAAATCGTTCGAATTTTTAACACCAGAGTGTGTGTTCGCGTTCGGATAGCGAAACTGTTGTGACGATCCTCGGGCTAGCGTATGTGACGATAGTCGTGTCCTAAAAATATTATATCTGACGTCATATTTGAATTAATGAAATATTAATTTAAGTAATATATTAAGTAATGGTTTAAATAATAATTAAAGTGTTAGACAACACTTTAATTATGTAAGAAATACTTACAAATAGCCTTAGGAATTATTTTGGAATATTGCTAGGCGTTTTCGGTGAGCATGGAGGGTTTTCGGTGAGTTTAGGGGGTTTTCGGTGTGTTCTTGGTATTCTTGGTGAGATTATGAAGATTTGAAGATTATTCTTGGTGCTCTAGGTGGAATTATGATGATCTGGGAAGAAAACTCTTGAAGATATGAAGATTATGTATGACTTTTGAGAACAAAATAAGGATGTTTACGGTTGGGAAATTGAGAAATGAATTAGGTTCACGGTTGAAGACATATATAGATAGGAGACGTTTTCGACATTAATGGGCCTTAAACCTTTATGTTTTCGGTGATACACTTCCATAAAGGAAATGTTTTTGGTCAAAGGGTCAAAGAGTAAAGAGTTTTCGGCTAAAGAGTCAAAGAGTAAAGAGTTTGCGGCCTTAAAGTCCAAGAGAAAAGAGATTTCGGCCAAGGCTTTCCCAAATGCATGAAATTTCGGACATGCCTAATTCTATACAGAAATCTGTATGTACTTATAGTATATTATGATTTTAAGTTAAGTATTAATCCTTTGTTTTGAACTAGTGTAAATTTTGTTGACTTATAACAACTTAAATCAACATGGGTTTAAATTTAACCCTTGTGTAATCATATGAACCTATATATACAAGCATACTTATCATTCAAATGCTTATCATAGAAGTGTTATGGGGTGAATTAACTTGTACATGGTTGTAGTTGAGACTTTTAATGATTTGAAACAACGGGTTGTTACAATATCCTAAAACTATTTCTAGCTATTCTTGCTTTTGAGGGAAACCCAAGAAGGAGTTTGATATTATTCCCAAAGTCACACCAATTAGTTATGATATTGAACTCTGATTTCCAATAGTCCGCTATTTGGATAATTCATCAACTACTATTGATCAGATAGACTTTAAATAACTAACAAAGTGTTCCTTCCACAACAACTGCTGAACTATGATCTTATCAAGAATTTGACCCTTAAATAAGTGATCAGTTATTCCCTTGTTTCTTTTCAATATATCATTGTGGACTGAGCCATGGATTATCAATCAACCTAACGGTCCATCAGTTGTTTCTTGATATCCGATTTATGACGATCAAATAAATTGAGCACATCAATCAAGTCCCAGTCAGGCCTAACATGTAAATATCACCATAAAATCACTAAGGGGCCCATGATATCTCCTTTCACTTTCGGAAAAATGAACAAATAAACTTTGACAACATAGTTTTTGTCTATTTGTAAAAACATTCATAGACCTACTCTTTATTAACACAAGTTACAAATAGCGTTAGAATAAGACTAAAAAAATCAATTCACATCCAGATAACTCAGATGTCTCTACGATATAGTAATAAAAGATATTATCATCTCATAATCACTTCTAATAAAATCCATGAAGCGATACCTCTAAGAATGGGTTTCTGAAATACTTCAATCTCCATTAAGTACTCATGAATGTTAGTCACAGTCTCCATTCTATTTCTAATATCTATAGACAATCTACGAACAACTAATTAAAATATTAACTCAACACTTACTCCTAAGAGTATATTAATACTCTGGAAGTGGGATCTAAAAATGCATATACGAAACATAACATAAATTTAATTGTAAATGGTATCACACTTGAGCATAAATAAATCTCCATTACTTAATAACCATAAGAATTACAAAATTTATTCTTTCCTCTAAATGTTTCAAATAATCAACTAACTACTAAAATTTACATCATGTTACACGCCCATGCTTCTAGCATGCATCATATGTCAATCTTCAGTCATCCGTTTCGTGAATTGCTCAGTTGGTTCTCCTCTGATGATACGCGCTTCATAACTAGATCTCCATTGTCAAATCTATCTCACATGTAATGGAACTTCCTCATTATATGTCGTGACCTTACGTGATCCCTAGGTTCTTTAGTCAGGGCGACTGCACCTTGGTTATCACAAAACATTTGCAATGTATCTTTATTACATGGAATGACTCCAAGGTCTCCTAAGAAGTTTCTAATCCATACTTATTCCTTAGAGGCTCCCTTACCACAATGTACTTAGACTTATAGGTAGAGTCTCACACCATTACCTGTTTGGAACTTTTCCAAGTCACTACACCACCATTCAAAACAAATACCCATTCATACCATGACTTTGAATCATCTCTATCTCTTTGGAAACTGGAATCACTTTACCCTTGCCCTACAAGCTCAGGTTCCCCACCATATACAAGCAACATGCCTTTCATATTTTTTTAAACACTAAAGAATGTTCTTTACAAACATCCAAGGACTAAGTTTTGGATTTCCTTGATATCAAATTGCCATGTTGAAAGCATATGCCACATCAGGATGAGTAGATGTCATAGCATAAATGATCAATCCTATAGCCGAAGTTTATGAGACTTGACTCATCCTTTCTAGTTGATTACTAGAATTGGGACATTGAGACTTACTCAATTTCACGCTATGACACATATGAATATCTCATTTGTTGGAATTTTCCATATTGAACCTTTTTAATACCTTTTCCATATATGTACTCTAACTAGGTACAATCAAACACTTTGATATGTTCTGGTAAATCCTTTTACCATGTATGCATGTCACTTCTCCTAAGTCTTTCATATCAAAACACTTCCGGAGAAAAGATTTTACACTTTCCATATAACACTTGGTTTTCAGGTATTAGTTTTATGCTTTAATCATGTGAAATTTATTAGGTTTAGTATGTTACTGTAGGAGATTCATTTAGGATTTCTCCAAGATTGTATTTCTTTTGACCTGGTTGACGAAAAAGAATGTCACTTTTTTATGAGGGCCTGAGCAGCATACATCATTTGTGACATTGAGACAAAAGTTGTGTGAGGCTCTGATACTAACCGTCCCTGAGGGTGTGGATGATTTCGTGGTTTATTGTGATGCGTCGATTATGGGTTTGGGTGCAGTACATATGTATTGGGGCCATGTGATCGCATATGATTTGAGGCGGCTGAAGCCTCACAAGGAGAATAATCATACTCATGACCTGGAGTTTGGGGTAGTGGTTTTCATGCTCAAGATTTGGCGGCACTACTTGCATGGGGTCTGGTGTATCATTTACCTGGATCACAAGAGTTTGAGATATTTGATGGATCAACCAAACCTGAATATGAGGACGAACAGGTGGTTGAATGTGGTGAAAGATTATGATAGTGAGATCTTGTATCATCCTAAGAAGGCCATTGTAGTGGCCGATACCTTAAGTCACAAGTCAACTAGTGCTCCTATCAGAGATTAATGCTTGAGGATGACTATCATATAATCACTGTTATATTTGATCATAGAGGCACATATAGAGGGGTTACAGGAAGAAAATCAGTAGAAAGAGAAGATCAGGGGTCGGATTTCTACATTTATCACTGATACTCGGGTTTGTTGTCTCAGTATGGCAGGGTGTGGGTTCCTATTTCTAGTGGGGCTCGACAAATATTATGGGAGGAAGCGCGTAAGTCCAAATTTTAGATCCATCCGGGCACTGCGAATATGTACATGGATTTGAGACTTAGCAACTGGTGGCCCTGTATGGAAAGGAAGACAGCCTAGTACGTGGAGTGGTGCCTGACTTGCTGAAAAGTCAAGGCCAAACATGAGAGACCCCATGACAAGATGCAGCCGTTGGACATCCCCATATGGAAATTGAAGTAGACCAGTATGGATTTCATCATGAAGTTGCCAAGTATGAAACAGTGGGTTGATTCGATCTGGGTTATTGTCGACAAGTTGACAAGGAGTGCCCACTTCATCCCGATTTAGGAGAGTTCATTCGTCGAGAAGTTAGTCGAGATCTACCTTAAGGAGGTGGTTGCACGTCATATGGTACCAGTTTCTATGGTTTCCAATCATGATATTCGTTTTACTTCCAGGTTCTATAGGAAGTTCTACAAGGAGTTAGGTATTCGATTTCTTTTTACTTCCAAGTTCTCTAGAGGATATTCCTCAAGCATGTGTTTTTGATGTTGGAGGGAGTTGGGATACTTATATTCTATTAGTTGAGTTCTTATACAACACCAACTATCACACCAACATTGGTATACCTCCCTTTGATTTTCTCCATGGGAGGAAATTTCGGACCCCAGTTTGCTAGCGTGAGGTTGGTCAGCGAGTGATGGGGAGCACTAAGGTAGTGCTCAAGGCTACGGAGTTGATACAATAGGTACAAGGAAGACTACAGACCACATATAGTAGAAAAAAGAGTTATGTTGATCGGCTTCGTTCCGATCTCGAGTTCCAGGTTGGGGATTTGTGTGCTTCTGAAGGTGTCACCATGGAAAGGTGTCATCGAGTTCTAGAAGCAGGGCAAGTTGGCCGCCAGATTCATCGGTCCTTTCAGCGTTATTGCATGGGTGGGTAAGGTTGGTTATAGGTTGGATCTTCCTGATAAGCTTAGTCAGATCCACAACGCCTTTCACATTTTCAGGGTGTAAAAGTATTTAGTTGATGAGTCTGTAGTGGTGCCCTTGGATGACATATGGGTTGATGAGTGTCTGAACTATAAATAGCCACCGATTGCTATTATTGACCGAGATAAGAAGACCTTCCGCAGCAAAGTGGTGTATTTAGTTAAGGTGCAATGGCAGCACCAGAACGTTCCGAATGGACTAGGAAAACCAAGACGAATATGAGATAGAATTACCCCAAGTTATTTACAACAACATATTTTGAGGACGAAATCTGATTTAAGTGGGGGGGGGGGGAGTTGTAACACTCGGTTTTAAGGTATGAGTTTTGATGCTTTAATCATGTGAAATTTTGGTGGCCACCACGTGGTGGGGAGGATCACCACGATGTGGCAATGCCTTTTTGGACAACAATCATTTTTGAATAACCATGATGTGGTCATGTATTGGCCACGATATGGAAACGGATAAGCCTCAAAACAGTAGATTTTGGGACTTGGTTATTTAAAGGAAGTGATGGATAGGGTTTCATCCTCCCTCGGCCCCCATCACCTCGAAGTTCCTTAAAGCAAACCCTATTCCCCTTTCATCTATTTTAATCCATTTGTGGTGTTTTTGGTGGCCTTTGAAAGAAGAATAAGGTGCTCTAGTTCAAGGATTTATTAAACAAGCTCATATAGATCCCTTGGTGCATCTTTTGGACTTTTGTAAGTCCACAAGTTCTTACCTTTTTGATGCAATCTTATCGATCTAGGATTTTATGCACATTTCTTCATGTTTATGTTGGTTTTTGTGGATGGATCCAATAATTTTGGCAACTTTATTGATCCTCGAGGTCCCAAGAGAGTTAGATGCTCTAGATCCAAAGTGTTATGTAGTTTTGAGCTCATGAATAGGTTTTTGACCCTATTTCTCTCATTTTAACCGAAGTTGAGTACAAGACATGAATTAGACATATATGTTCTTAAAGAAAGGATTTTAATGATGCATACGTGTGTAAGGAAGCTTTCTGGAAGACATGATTATATGACTTAATAGATTAACGGCTTAATCAATTAAGTTGTTCTTAATAGAAACCACGACGTGGTGTCATGCTTTCCATGATATGGTGGCAAATGTTGACCGGACTGTTGTGTCATGGGGTAGCCATGACGTGACCAATAGTTGGCCATGACTTGGTAACTTACTAAGTAGACTTTGACCTTGACCGTTGACTTTTGACCAATTTGACATTTATTCAAAATTAGAGAGGTTTTATGTGGAAGCCCGAGGTTTGGGTTGTGATTGGTTTATAAGTTTTGTGTAGCTGATCCTGTGAGGATTTCGAGTAGTGGATTTTAGCTCTTTGAGCAGGTGAGTTTTCTCTCTGTAGTATGTAAGATACTAGGTGTCGTATGTGCTTATTGTCTTTATGACTCTTGATATTATGTTTGCATGAGTATCCTTGGGGAAGGACATGGACATTGCAGAGTTGTTGTAAGACTACAACTAGGTTGTAGCATTCACTTAGGATGAAATAGTCTCGATGGCTGAAATAGGTTGTGTAACAGTGATTGTAAGACTATGATGTTAACCATAACATATCACTTAGGATGAAATGGGCCCATTGGCTGAAGTAGGTTGTATTAAATGTTTATGGTTATGTATGGTATGTGTTAATTTGGGGAACTCGCTAAGCTTTGTGCTTACGGTTCAAGTTTTATATGTTTTAGGTACTTCCGGTAGCAACGGAAAGGAGCTAGTTTGATTGCAGTGCATCCACAAATAATTTCCGCACTATGAGATTTTGGGACTTACTCTAATATTTTATGACAACAATATACGAATGTTTTGGATTATTGACTTATGAAGTTTATGGGAATGGTTTTATTTACCTAAAAAATGGAATTTTTTTTGGTATTTTTGGCATGTTTCTTTCCATATCCGGAACATTGTTTCCTATGAGTAGTATGTCATCCACATATAATACTAGGAAAACTACGACACTCCCACTAGCTCTGACACATATGGAGGACTCATCTGGACTTCTAGTAAAGCTATACACTTTGACTTTCTTGGGGAAGCACAGATTCCAGCTTCACGATGCTTGCTTAAGTCTCAAGCTTACACAATTTATTCGGGTACTTAACATGTTCAAAACCTTCAGGTTGTGTCATGTACACATCCTCATATAGTTTCTGATTAAGGAAAGCTATTTTAAAATCCATTTTCCATATTTTATATTCATGAAAACAAACTATGTCAAGTACTATCAGAATTTACTTAATCTTCGCTTCTAGTGAGAACATTTCCTCAAACTAATTCCTTGAGTCTGAGACTATCCTTTTGCCATCGACCTAGTCTTGAATGTGTGTACATTCCCATCCATGTTGATTTTCTTCTTGAAGATCCATTTGCAACCTACTTTCTTAAGACCAGGTGTCATATCAACCAAATTTTAAACTTGCTTATCCATCATGTACTGGATTTCGCTAACTATTGCCTCTTTCCATTGAGCCGCCTAAGCACCCACCATAGCTTCCTTGTAGTTAGTTGGCTTTTCCAAATTGACTAGTATTCTATCACTGGTCAACATGTCCCCTTCCATAATTATATGGAAACCATAAAAATCAAGTTGTTGGCTAACTCTATTGGATTTGCGATGAGTTAAGGATATGTCATTTGGTTCAAGATGTCTTTCAACCTTTGGTTGAGAGCTAGGGCTAATTATAGGCTTGCTTTTAGTTGACTCTTGTAATTCCTCACGGTTAATTTGACTCCAACTAACCTCTTGAGATATAATTTCTCTCTCGAGGAAAAATCCTCTTCGAGCTACAAACACCATTTTTTCGTTGGGTCAATAAAAGACAAATATCTGTTAGGGCCAAGATCCTCAACGCTATTCAGGATCTTGGATCTTCAAGATCTTTCAGGGTCCTGAACCTTTCTCATGATCCTGACTATTGTTATTATTATTTCCTAAAACTCTTAACGATCATATTTCTATTGCCTTTTCTCACATGTGTAGAAACGGTCAATAAAAGAATCATTCTCAATGAAGAATCACTTCAACCAGGATTAAGACCTAGGAATACCCACTCAAGCAACGAGCATATTCATATTCAAGAGGATCCCGAAAATTTCAGACTTATTGTTACTCAGTCTAAACTATAATTACACTTGTATTACACGTACTACACACACGTTTAGCTCTATTATTACATTTGTACTCGTATTATCTTCACCATTTCTGTAATCTCATATTCAAATCAATAAAAGCAACAAGGCAGGTGACCTTTATCACCTCCCAATGTTTTATGCCGGAGATCCTATAAAGGATCAAGGGATTTCCTTGTAACTCACTTATCTCACTTTGATCAACATTCGACATTTGCATTACCTCATACACCACAACCTCTCATAAAACTAGGTTAAATATTACTTGATCAATTTTTGGCTAAAACAATTTGGCGCCCACCATGGGGTCGTGGTGTTCACAATCGTTCGAGAAACATGTCTACCAAACCGACCTTATCCTCTTCATCCATTCCTCCCATTTCCTCAAAAAACATTCCACCACCTCCAAGCAGAGCTCCCAAGAATACTTCTGAGGAAATGAAGAAAAACACCTCTCTGGTCGCTACCTAAGGATTTCAGGATCCTCCTGTAATGATTTCGAATAACGAGCTCTTTTCTATGATCAAGAGATTGGAAAGACAAGTCACTTAACAGCAGGAGGACAACAGGACGGTACTCAAGAAATGGAGAGAATGAGAGCGGATATCCACAAACCCCAAGAATCAGCACCCTCGATCTTGCTGCCCAAGATCCTAAACTTTCACAATACATGATCCTTATGAAACCGTTGGGATATAGGATCCTCAATATTGGCCACTGCTCCCGCTTGGGGTGCAACTCCAAAAGATCGAGCTCATGTGATCCAAGATCCCAACGAAACCTTCATCACTCCCACAAAAAAGGATCCTAGTAACTCTGTGAATAATAATACTTTTAATACTAACTCTGTGGATACTGATTCCAAAATAAGCCTGATCATGGCCAAAGAAATTCAATAATTAAGGCATATGATCTCAAGTGTACCCGAAGTGGTCCAAACTATGTTGAAAGTTTCCCCAGCGAGCCACAAAATCTCAAGATTTGCTCTTGCAATTGCTGACACCGAAGTCCCAAAGTGCTTCCAAATTCCAAGCATGAAGCCTTACGATAGGACTACGGATCCTGAAGAACATGTGGCACAATACAGGGAAAGAATGGAGATCATATCTATTCCCACACATTTGAAGGAAGCTTGCCTATGCAAGGGTTTGGGTTCAACCCTTATAGGATCAACCCTAAAATGGCTTCTTAACACTCCTCCTTACTCTATTACTTCATTTTCTTACTTAGTTAATCTTTTTAACAATCAATTTTGTTGTAGCAGAATATTCGAAAAGATCATCAGTGATCTTTACCGGGTAGTTCAGGATCCTAAGCAATCCCTTAAGGAATTTGTGAACAATTATGGTAAGGAAGCCCTCAACATCCCCAACATCAATATGACAACTGTCGTAAAAGCCTTCAAAATGGGCTTAAAGGAGGACACTCCCTTCTACAAAGACCTTGTAATGAATCCATGCAAAAGAAAGGAAGAAGTGAGAAATGGAGCACTAAGATTCTTAAGGCTAGAAGAAGACAAGGAGATACAAAAAAGGAGCAAACCACCAAACTCATATTATAACCCCAATAGGAAGGCCAACTCCTTGGGTCAAAGATCCTAAAAATCCAAACCCGATAATCATCGGCTCAATGCCCTTGAAGATGAATGGGAGCAAGAAGAATTTCATAAGATTACTGACTATTTATTTTCTGTGGATGTTTCATGTTTAATATTTGCTATGCAGGATCTTGGTGAAAAAACGAGATGACCAAGAAAGGGAGAAAAGTCCACCACCTGGAAAGATAAGTCCAAATGGTGTGCATGCCATAAGGACTTTTGTCACATTATGGATGATTTCTTAGCTTTCAGGAAGGAAATCAGTTACCTACTCAGCAACGGATATCTCAATGAGATCATGGGAAATAGAAAAGAATGATCCAATGAAAAGGATCAGGAGCCCGATAGGATCCTAGAGAAACCAGGATCCCTTCCTGCAGATTCTAAGGTAATCAAAGTTATATGTGTAGGATCTGACATTTGTGGTACCTCTTATTCTACAACAAAAAGGCATGCCAAAGTGTTGAAGACGGAGAAAGAAGAAAGGCCTCAGAAGAATGCATCAATTACAAACGAGAAGGAGATCACCTTCCCCGAAACAGACAAAGCAAATGTCCAGGATCCCCACCACAATGGGATAGTGATCACTCTATACATCGCCAACTATTTTTTTAGAAGTATCCTTGTCGATAGAGGATCCTTAGTAAACATTATACTCCTGGATGCTTTAAAAAGAATGAACATCCCCGAGTCCGAAATAGTCAAAAGATCCTCAGTGCTGATAGGACTCAGTGGCGAAACAAAGCATATGATCGGCAAAATAAAGTTGCATATCTACATAGAGGGGGTAAACTCTATGCAACGATTTTCTGTAATTGATACATTATCCTCCTATAGTATTATATTAGGAAGGCCTTGGATCCACGACATGAAGGCGGTCTCATCGACGTACCATCAATGTGTGAAGATGACCACCCCATGGGCGATAATAAAGATCATAAGTGACCAACAAGAATCCAAGGAGTGTAACATGACCTCGATGAAGACTTCCAAAGTCCCATGAAAAGCATCGCAAGTAAAGAAAAGGGCACAAGATGTACTAGAGGCCGAAGAGCAAGTTGACCTTAAGGATCCCAATATGAAAGTACTCATAGGATCCTCACTGCCAGATAATATAAAAGAAGATATAATATAATTCCTGAGAGAAAGAAGGAAAATATTCACATAGAAACATGAAGACGTGACAGGTATAGTAAAAAATATTACAACTCATAAACTTAACATTGATCCTTGTTTCAGACCCATACATCAAAAAAGAAGGAAGTTTGCACCCGGGAGAAATCAAATTATCCATGAAGAAGTAGATAAAAATTCTTAAAACATGAATGATTAAGGAGGTCAAGTTCCCAAGATGGCTAGCTACCGTAGTCTGCGTACAAAAGAAGAATGGTAAATGGATATTATGTGTAGACTATACGGATCTTAAAAAGGCTTATCCTAAGGATCCCTTCCACTTACTACATATAGATTCCATGATAGATGCTACGGCTGGCCATGAACTATTAACATTCATGGATGCATCATCAGGGTTGCAAAAAATTCAAATGGAACCATCTGACCAAGAGAATACCGCATTCATAACCCCAATAGGTATATATTGATGTACTACTTTGCCCTTTTGTCTTCAAAATGCACGCGCAACATACCAAATTCTACTTAACCGGATGTTCAAGGACAAATTGGGGGACAATATGGAAGTCTACATCGATGACATGGTGGTCAAGTCAAAGAAAGATGAAGATCACCTCAAGGATCTTGAAGAAGCTTTCAACATACTAGACCAATACAATACGAAGTTGAATCACTCCAAATGTCATTTTAGAATGAGACCAGGCAAGATCCTCGGATACATGGTAACTAAAAGAGGAATAGAATCAAGTCCGAAGCAAATAAAGGCTATCATCGATCTAAGATCCCCATCCTCGACAAAGGATATTCAAAGACGAACAAGAAGAATAGCAGCCCCAAACATATTCATCTCAAGATTCTCAAAGAGGGGTAAACATTTCGATGACATCTTGAAGAAAAACAAAAGGTTTGAGTGGACCAAAGAGCACAAACATGATTTTCAGGAACTTGAAAATTATTTAAGTTCAACACCCTTGCTGCTGAAACCACTAGATGGGAAGCCACTCCTTCTATATCTTTCAGTATTCTCGAATGTTGTAAGTGTTATTTTAGCCAAGGATCTTAACGGGGACAAACATCCCATCTACTATGTAAGTAAAAGTCTATTGGATCCCGTGACCAGGTATTCCCATTTTAAAAAACTAATACTTGCGTTAGTAACTGCTTCAACAAAATTAAGACGGTATTTTGAAACACATACTATACACATAAGAACTAATTACCCAATTAAGAATGTTATGTAAGAACCATAGATGTCAAGTAAGATGGAAAAGTGGCCTGTGAAGCTAAGCAAATATGACATCAAATATTAACTTAGATCAACAATAAAATCATGAGCAATAGCAAACTTTGTGGCTGATTTCAGTGATGATCTACAACCTGACGCCGAATTGGAAAGAAAGGAATTCCAAATAGAAGAAAGCATGGGAATATGGACACTCTTCACTGGTGGATCTTCCCACTTTAGCGGAATAAGACTAGGGATCATAATAAAATAGCAAAAGGGGGACATCATACGGTAGTAAGTTAGTTGTGGATTCGATGAAACGAACAACGAGGCTGAACACGAAGCATTGATCAGGGGACAATAGTTGGTCAAGGATCTTCAAATTAAGGATCTTCAGGTACTTGTTGATTCCTTATTATTAACTAATCATTGTAATGGACCCTATGTAGTAAAAGGCGAAAGTCTAGCACTATACCTCTAGATCGTCAAAAAATTAGCTTCCAAATTCGAAGATTTTTGCCTGAATTAAGTTCCCGGAGAAGAAAACGTGGAGGGGGACGAATTGCCCCACCTAGGATTTTCCCTTAGGATCCCTTTAGAAACTAGGATTCCTACAACCCATATATTGATCCCAGCGATAGAAGATCCCTCTAGCAAACCAAATAATTCCAATGACCATGATCAAACAACCAACATAGCAATAATCGAAGATCCTGACCCTTAATCACTTCTGTAAGATCCTAATCGTCGGGATCCCGACATCTAGGATCCTTTGCAAAGTTCAAAATCCTGGATCCTGCCCGTTGAGGAGTATCTCCAGAATGGCACAATTCCAATAGACGAAAAAGCGATAGAGCGTTTTGGATGAGGGTTTCACGCTTTGTGATGATCTAAGGGAAGCTATACAGGAAATCTATGCCTAGTCCATACTTGAGATGCTTGGAAAGTCATGATGCTACTAAAGTAATAAAGGACGTACACAAGGGAGATTATTTTAATCATGATGGGGGCAGATCGTTTTGCTCTAAAGTATTAAGGACAGGGTACTACTAGCCAACCATGAAAAAGAAGCCTTCTTACACGCACAAATATGTGATGCTTGTCCAAGGAATAACAACATCCTCCATCAACTTGCAGAACCATTACATCCTATCATTTACCCTTAGCTATTCATGAAATGGGGAATGGATATAGTTGGAAAGTTACCAAAAGCTCCTGGTGGAAAGCCCTTCATACTAGTGATGACAAAATATTTCTCAAAATGGATAGAGGTTGAAGCCTTTTTTTCAAATACGGGACAAAGAGGTAGTGTCATTAATCAAACATAATATCCTGACCACATTTGAGATCCCTTCCGAGATCATATGTGATAATGCATCCCAGGTAATAAACAAAAGGACTAGGGACTTTTGCACGAGTTGGGGAATTAAAATGATAATATCCCCTCCTATTCATCCTCGAGCCAATGGTCAAGCTTAATCTAGTAACAAGATCATATTCAACAATTTGAGGAAAAGGTTAGACTAGAAAAAGGAAGATAGGCACATGAACTCCCTTTCGTCCTATGGGTAGATATGACCACTTTAAAAACAGCCACATGCCAAAGTCCATACTCTTTGGTGTTTGGAACAGAAGTTGTGATCCATACTGAAGTAGTGATCCCAACATCAAGATACCAATTGTAGATCAAGAGAACAACAATAGGATCCTAGCCCATGATCTTGACACTATCGATGAACTTAGGGATCTTTTCAGGATACACATTGTTGCTCGTCAACAAAAGATCACTACAACATACAATAAGAACATTAAAGTAAAAAGGTTCCAAATAGGCGACTTGGTCCTTAGGAAGACATTCGAAAATACCATGGATCCCAATGCAGGCAAATTGGCACCTAAATGGGAAGGACCATATCTTATTGATTCAAAAGCAGGAAATGGGGCTTATTGGCTAGCTACCCTTGAAGGAAACGTCTTGCCAAAATCCTAGAACGCTATACATCTAAACTCATACTTCATGTAAGTTTTATTAATCAACTTTCAACAAACTCAAGGTACACACTCTATACTTGTTACTTTCGTCTAGTTCTTTTATTTATTTTTTTTCATAGAAAATTATTGGCTTAAGCGTCCGAGGGGAGTTAGCCAAGCTAACGCCCACCCAAGCTAATGTTTTCAACCTGTAGGAGTCTAAGGATCCTAATAACCATAAATAGAGACTGATAATCTCTCCTACGATTAAGGGTACTTAATCCCCTTTAAGGTTTAAAGTGTTAATAACCTCTTTCACACGAATTAAAGTTTATACACCTCGTTTGGACACATGATATCTAACTTTAGAATGTGAATAAGGGGATCATTTCACACTTTAGTGACTTGGCAACTCTCTTATTTATGAATATATGTTAAGATCCTACATATTAAATCTAAGGTTTATAATATGGTCCTATTATTCGAAGTTGGGATCCTCCCCAATAAAATAAAATTCTAAGGTTTATAACATTGTCTATTTATCATAAGTTAGGATCCTCCCCAGTAAAACTATAAGGTTTATAAAATTATCATGTTATCTTACGAGTTGGGATTCTCCTCAGTTACTTTGGGATTTTCCCAGTTATTATGGGATTTTCCCCAGTCATTATTTAAAGTTGGATTTTCCCCAGTTGTTACTAAAATAGGATCTTCCCCATTCATTCCCTAATAGGGATCCTTGTCCATGAAAATTTCAAAGATCATATGGAACTAAAGGGATCACAACCCAAAACTTCTCCTAAATCAGAAGATTGTGAAAGCTAAATATCACCAGGTTCTATCTATCTTTAACATTATTTTTCCTAAGTAATGATGAAGGGTTTAGTTTCCTGAAGATCTTAACTATGTTAAGGTCCCAAATTGATAACTAATTCTTTCAGGTTATTCGGATCTTCAGAGTTCTTGTAAAACCTGAACTCTATAGGATCCTGATTGCATAAGGATCCATAGTTGGAAAATTAATTAT
Organism: Lactuca virosa; assembly: GCF_052849685.1. Lineage (NCBI taxonomy): Eukaryota > Viridiplantae > Streptophyta > Magnoliopsida > Asterales > Asteraceae > Lactuca > Lactuca virosa. Next base: position 269,436,504 of record NC_136434.1, read on the forward strand.
TGTAGGTTGTTAAGGATCACAACAATCTGAAGATCCTCAGAGATCCTATTGTTACAATCACAGAAAGCATATCAAACATGCATGTAAAGAGAAATATGAAGCAACCATAACATACAGCTAAAATGGGGTTGCCCATCAGCCCCACAAAAATATTGTTTACAAAAAAGATGCTAAATTATTTTCATTAATCAAACCAAACATTAAGCTTGATCACCCCTAACCGGGGCCTTCTTTGTCTTCTTTTTCTTCTCTTCCTCCTCCTCGTCCTCCTCCTCCTCCTCCTCCTCCTCGTCCTCCTCCTCCTTCTTCTTATTCTTCTTCTTCTTATTCTTCTTTTTCCTCTTGTTCTTCTTATTCTTGTTCTTGTTCTTGTTCTTGTTCTTGTTGTTCTTCTTCTTCTTCTTCTTCTTCTTCTTCTTCTTCTTCTTCTTCTTCTTCTTTTCTTCTTCTTCTTCTTCTTCTTCTTCTTCTTCTTCTTCTTCTTCTTCTTCTTCTTCTTCTTCTTCTTCTTCTTCTTCTTCTTCTTCTCTTTCTCTCCCATCTCTTGCAGGATCTCGACAAATATTTATAGGCCAATCAATCAGTTTGGCTAGAGCCTCAAGCCACCTAACTACGTCCTAGGATCCCGAGTTCTTGATATCCTCTACCAAATTGATTTTTTCTTCCCAAACCACCTCAGCGACACTGCTCCTGGCCTTAGCTATCACCTATTTGATCTCCGTCATATGCTCCTCTTCTTTTTCTACTTTCTCCTTGACCAGTTTCTCCACCATCTGTAAAATATCCTTGTTGACCGCCTTTTGTTCCCTCAGAGCTTCTTCTGTTTGGTTGAGCTTAGCTTTGAGATCCTTAGAAGAAAGGGAGATATGAACAGCCACCTGTAAGAAGCAACGGTGTGAAAACTGAGAGCAAGTACAAAAAGAAGAAAAAGAGAAAACAACAAGGGTACTTGCAAATTGCGAGAGTAAGAGCATCTTTTTTAATGCTTCATCCACCTCGAGGTTCTCCAGGTTAAAAACTTTAGCTAGTTTCCTTTTTCAGGATGCTAGAGTCCTGATAGATAAATCTATGGGAGTCTTCTTGGAAAGGAGAGAGGATTTTCTTTCTTGACCACCAATTGGTCACTGTACATGGCAGAATCACGGTCAGAAAGAGTAAAACATGCACCAAAACGGGTAGATTTGAATCCTAAAGCATAGTAGGAAAAAATTTCGTCAATTTTTGATCCTTTTTATAGGATGAATTAAAGTCAAGGATCCTTACTAGTAGCCATGGGGATAATGGCAGTTAAAATTTCTTGCTGGCTAGGATGATCAAGCTTGAATGTTCTGTCAATCTCGGGCAGAGCGAGAAAATCATCAATTTGATTTTTAGTATTTTCAGCAAGAGGTACAAGCTCTTCGAACTTGAAAGCTGCAAAAAAATCAAACAAAATAAGAAGTGTGAATGACAGGATCCTTGTAGCACCTGGTTCCTGGTATTATTTTACTTAAGTATTTTTCATTTTTGACCTTGGACTCCGCGAGTTGAAGGACCAACTCGCCGAGTAGAAGCGGGATGAGACGTGGGATTTAAGTGATGGACTCGTCGAGTCGGGTCCCGGACTCGACGAGTAGGTTCTATATGGACAAAACCCTAATCTGAGGGTTTGCACCCTATTTAAACAACCGTATACAGCCTTCATCGCCCCTTTAAGCTCCCAGAAACCCTCTATAGCAAACCCTAAGTGTTTTGGTGCAAGATTTAAAGCTTTTGAATTATTTTTGGTGGTTTTGTTCACAAGGAAGAAGGAAGAGCATAGAAGGATCAAGAGGAGACTGAAGGATTCGAGTTTGGTTCATCATTTGAAGTCTTTGAAAGGTATAAAGTCTGTACCTTGCTCTTTTATTTGATAGATCCCTTTTTGGGGAGATTTAGGGCTTTTATAAGCCATTTTGGTAACCAACCATGATTGGAAATATGGTTGGGGGTCAAGGCTTCGGATCTAGCACTTGGGAAGAGTCACAATGCAGATTTGGGTTGCTTTTGCACCCAAGAAAGGTCCCATGCATCATAAGAGCTTATTTTATGTCCTTTTGAGCTCAAAGTCCCATGCATGCACGTAAAGTTTGTAACTTTACGTGCTAGAACGACTGAAGGAGCTTAGATCTATCTTTTGGTCAAGTGTTGTACATCAGAAATCGAGGATTTTGGTAGTGGACGTTATCGACTCGGCGAGTCCGTTCTTGGGACTCGACGAGTCCAAGGCTTTGAGTCCCATATCTGTTGAGGGTCAAAAGGACTCAGTTGGGTGTTAGAAGGGCTGTAGCAGGACATAAAGAGTGACCCAATGCATTAAACTTAATTTTAGACCTGGAGTTCATGGGACTCGACGAGTGCTAGAACAGACTCGGCGAGTCCAAGGCAATCTCCTTATGTTTGCAGATGAACTCGACAAGTTGTTCATACAACTCGGCGAGTCAAGGTCAGGACTTGTTCATCAGTTGAAGGTGAACTCGGCGAGTGTTCATCCGACTCGGCGAGTCGGATGAAGGTTCATTGATGTTCGTAAGGAAAGGGAACTCGTCGAGTCGTTGCCAAACTCGACGAGTCGAGTCGTGGAAAGGACGAGTAATGGGAAGGGACTCGACGAGTTGACGGTCCAACTCGGCGAGTCGGGTCAACTGGAAGTTGACTTTGACTTGGACTTGGTTGGGGTAAAATGGTCATTTTACCCTAAGAGTAGATATCTGTTTCTAACTGGGTGTTTGGTGGGGATTGTAGCCGGAGGATTTCCGGAGCAGCAGCTGACAGAGGTTTCCCGCACAGATTATCAGCAGCTTCCCGTACGAGGTGAGTTACCTTCCAGTAGGGTGGGTATAAGGCCACAATGCCGGCCCACCAAAGAGGAGTATTTAGAAGATGATTGTCTTTGTGATAATTATCTTGGTCTGGTTACATGCTTTGGTCATGAGTTTTATTTGTATGATATGATAGGGATTGGTTTCCCTGATAGCGGTCCTTAGGACCGAAGGGTAGGTCAGTACCCGGATATGCCTGACTATATGTTTATATCATGTTGTTGTATGCAAATGGTAGGGGGTGGAATAGTCCCCAGTTACTGGTTGAAAGATACCGATGACAGTTACCGGTTGAAAGATACCGATGATGATTACCGGTTGAAAGATACCGATGATGATTACCGGTTGAAAGATACCGAGGATATTGTATGGTATGTGGTATGATGGGGGAATTCACTAAGCTTTGTGCTTACGGTTTTGGTTTTGGTTTCAGGTACCTCTTCGTCTAAGGGGAAGGAGCCGGCGGCGTAGCATCGCATCACCCACACACATGATTTCCGCATGGAGTTTTCTGGGACTGTACTCTGATATGTTATTATTTTATGACCTGGGTTTTCAGACATGATACATTGCTTTATGAGATGATGTGTTTTCACAGTATTTTCTTATGAATGTTTTATGAGTCAGTTAATTAAAAAGAAATTTTTGGAATTGAAAATTGGGTCGTTACAAGTTGGTATCAGAGCCTTGGTTTGAGGGATTCGGACACACCCTCGGGAGTGTCTGGACTCAAACCGAGGGATTTAAAAGATTTTTACAAAGAAAATGGTTTCCTAAAATCTGAGTCAAGGGGTTTTGAGAAAGAACAAGGTGTGTGATGCGTGCGACCAGCCGGGCTCAAGTAAGTTTTCCCCAAGATACCCATACTTGATATGTTATGCAATATGGTTTTGATTCAGAAAACTGCATGCTAGAATAGGATCTAGGAGGATGCCTTGTATGCCTGATATATGATTCTGAGAATTGCATGCTAGTTAGGGCTGAGGATCTAGGAGGATGCCTTATATGCCCGTTGTATGAGCTGTATGCTAGGACTGTTTAGTCAGCAGTAGGATAGCCTCATTAGGTTATGCCTGATGCGGTTACTCGAGGCACGAATGCTGCTTGCTTTGTGCTTAAGGGGTCCTGGCTAACTTTAACTAACTAGTGAGCGGATATTTAACAGTACTCACAAGCTAGTTAGGGAAAGGAAGTAGGGACTCCTAGTGCAGCTGATGGCAGAGAGTAGGTCGGAGGGTGCCCTAGGAAAGCCTAGGATGAGGTTAGTGGAAAGGGTATCGAAAAAAGGGACTTGGTGAAGTCGAAGCAATCCTTGATGAAAGTACGGGTAGATGTGGAAGGTAGTATGGGCCCGTACTACTGAAAGAAGAGGACCCGCACTCGAATCAAGGAGGGCCTAGATGGAACCGGGAAACTTGGAGAGTGTGTTAGACCTCTCGAGAGTATGTGTGATCCTTACATTTATGCGTGTATTTGTTTTTCAGTATGGTGACCACGCGACATGGAGCAGGAGGTTCCGGATCAGGATCAGGATCAGGCTCGGGTGCAGGATCCGAGCAGGTTGATGACGGACTGCGCGAGTTCATCGTGTCTGAGATCACGAGAGGCATTCTTGAGTCGACCCCGGTCATTTTCGGGTCGATCAAGGAAGGGATTGTTGAGCTGATGGAGGATCGCCTCCGGCTATTTGTTGAGCTGACATTTATGCGTGTATTTGTTTTTCAGACGAGTACGCGCACGCTGTCCTTTAAGGACTTCCATGGGAGTGGTGCGCCGGATTATCACGGGGTGAAGGACCCCATCACTGCCAGGAGATGATTCGCAGACATCGAGTCTGCGCAGCTGACGAGCTTCTGCCCGGAAGGGTCGAAGGTCCGTTTCGTTGCAGGATGTTTGAGAGACAGGGTCAGAGATTGGTGGGAGTCGGTCGGCGACTCTCTGGGAGCCTCGGCTGTTGAGGCTATGACCTGGTCAGACTTTGTGACCAGATTCAGGGCGGAGTTTGCGCCAGCTGTAGAGCTTCAGCAGCTGGCAGGGAGTTCTTAGACATGAGACAGACTACGGAGACTGTGGCGGATATCACCGCCAAGTTCCGAGAGAGGGCATTGCTGGTGCCCCAGTACGCGGGTGATGAGGACATGAGGAGGACCCGCTACCATGATATGTTACGAGCTGACATCCGGGAGCATGTCAGTTTCTCAGCTTGCGCTACCCAAGATTCCATGATTGCCAGGGCTAGGGAGAGGGAGATTGACATGGAGCACATCCGGAAGAGGAAGGCAGCGGAGGGGCTGACGACGGGGGCTTCGGGGAAGAAGCCCAAGGGATCCGATGGTAGGCCGAAAGGCCAGTCAGGGCGGGACCGCTGTGGGAAATACGGTCGGTCACACAAGGGAGCTTGTCGCACTGGGCCGGGTTCAGGCTGCTATAAGTGTGGCAAGGTTAGGCATTTTGGCAGGGATTGTACTGCCCCTGCCCCTGCAATTCAGATATCAGACGTGATTTGCTTTCATTGCAATCAGAAGGGCCATAAAAAGGCCAATTGCCCTAGATTGACAGCAGCAGCGGCGCCAGCAGTGGCGCCGACTCCAGCGATAGCACGGGTTGTGGATGGCCGGAAGGCCAGGTTGGAGGCTCCAGTGGTTCGGAGCCGAGCATTTCAGCTGACAGCCGAGGAGCCACGCGCTGCACCCGATGTGGTGACGGGTATGATTTCTTATTTTTGTATGTTGTTATGTTATGTCGCTGTGATTTTGATATATTATGTGCCTTGCTTAGGATCGTTCCATGTGAACGGTATCCCAGTTTAGGTGTTGTTTGATTCGGGTGCCACCTGATCGTTTGTCTCTCTTGCACTTAGCAAGAAGTTTCCAGAGTCTTCGGGCATGTTGGATTGCCCTCTAGAGGTCGAGATTGCGGACGACCGGTCGGTACGGGCTTCAGAGGTCTACCGGGATTGTGTTTTGAGGCTGTTCGAGGAACGTTACTGACGGGTTTTAGGTAAAACAAATAAACTAGAAAACAATTCCTAAGTTCACATGCAACCTACTTTGGATCTATGTTTTAACTATTGAACATATAACTTTGAATTGCAAAACAAGAACCCTAGAGGAGAGAGGCTAATTTCGAAATTAACAAACTAGGGTTTAGGAGTTACATACCTTTCAATTGTTATAGCAAACAATTGATAATCCTCTTGATCTTGATCTTGATCTTCTTGGAAGCTTAGCACCACAAATGTAATGCCTCTAATGGAATCACACCCAAGAACTAGCAAGAAGGAAACTTGGAGGATAGAGGATGGAGAGAGTATGCAATTTTGGCCTTAGGGTTTCTTCCAAAGAAATCAGTGTCCTCAAATGTGAGCCAGGAGGCTCCTTAAATAGCTGAGGGATCTAGGGTTTAGGGAAAAACCCTAGTTATCCTTTGCTTAGGGCCTAAGCAAGATCCAAAGGCCTTATTTGGACCCCTTGGACGAAATCTCTAGGGTTTCCCCTAAGAATTTTGTCCACCTCCTTCCAAGGGAGTTCTGGAATCTTCCACTCAACTATTAGTTAATTGCAAACTAGTCCCTGCACTTTATAATTAATTCTTTTAACCCCAAAATTAATTCTGATTAATTTCTGGCTAACTATTAATTAAACATAATGATTTCTAATTAATATATTAATCTTTTAACATATTAATAAATCATTTATATTAATTCATTAATCTTATAATGGTAATATCTCTCCTTTCATAATTTCCTTGTCCAGTTGCTAGGTTGAGGGCAACCCAAAAGGACTGTGCTGCTATCAATTCAAGTACATACCAATTATAGTTATGGGCTTAGACACCTAATCCAACAGTCTCCCACTTGGATAAGTCTGTAACTATAATTGCTAGTATGCCTTCTAAATTTGACCAGCAAATTGTAGCTTCCAAAAGCTGCTGCCGAAATCTGACCCAGTCAGTTACGCGTCCTAAGATAAGTGATCATATAATCCTTCGTTCTGCTAGATATCCCTAGACATAAGACATGGAATGTAATCAATCTCTTTGTCCCGAATCTATGTTTCCCGATTCCTGATTTGTGATGATGTAGGACTTCTAATTGAACACATCAATTTAGTCCTGGCTGGGCCCAGCACATAAGTCAACACCAAATCATCGAGGGGCCCACATATATCGCTTTTCCTGTTAGGGCAAAAGGAACGACTAAACGTTGACTCATATGCTTGTATCTTTTACTCATCAAATTATGCATGACAATACGTTTTATAACACCAAGTTACTGATGCGTTTTCGTATCACCAACGCATGACCGACTTGTAAATCACAACTCATATATCTTCGTTTCAAAATTATAAGATATTATCGTCTCAGTATTACTCGTGATGAATTCCATAAAGTGATACTCTGAGCGAGGGTTTGTCCAATACTCAAATCTCAATTTCTGAGTACTCATGAATGTTGTAGCAATTCTATTGCCATGTCTATCCTTTAGACAATCTACAATCCAGTTCATGACAGTCTTGATTCACTACTTACTTCCAAAAGTACGAGCGACTGTGGAGTTTGAATAATCTTATTATTCAGGAAGTAAAATATGCAAAAATGAAACACAATAATAAACAATTGACAAAAGGCAGAAACCAAACTTATAAATAATACTTTATTATTTACTCACCAAAAGTCAATTACATTTACTTTGTTACAAGTTTCAGAACAAAACTAATCTAACTACTAAAACTAATATCATCTTTCAGTCCTATGCTCCGAGCATGCTGAATATGCTTAGACCTACTCAGACCCTTTGTGAGGGGATCTGTTGGGTTATCTTCAGATGACACCCTCTTTACTATAAGATGGCCTTCTTCTACTCTATGTCTGATGAAATGGTACTTTCTATCGATATGTCTGGTTTTACCATGATCTCTCAGTTCCTTTTTCAAGGCAACCGCTCCTTCATTATCGCAGAACAGTTCCATAGGCTCCTGGATGGTTGGAACAACTCCGAGATCTCCGATGAAGTTCCTCAACCAAGCTGCTTCTTTCGACGCTTCACTCGCTGCTATGTACTCTGATTCACAAGTAGAATCAGCCACCGTATCTTGCTTGGAATTTTTCCAAGTAACTGCTCCTCCATTCAGTAAAAATACCCAGCCCGATTGAGAACGGAAGTTATCTCTATCCGTCTGAAAGCTGGCATCACTGTAACCATCTACTCTCAAAGTATCATTGCCACCAAGTACAAGGACCTAGTCCTTTGTCCTTCGCAAATACTTGAGTATATTCTTAACTGCTATCCAATGAGCTCTACCTGGGTTTCCCTGATAGCGACTGAACATGCTCAAAGCAAATGCCACATCAGGGCGAGTACATGTCATAGCGTACATGATCGATCCGACAGCGGAAGCATAAGGTACACGACTCATGTCATCTATTTCAACATCTGTACTCGGGCATTGAGTCTTACTCAATTTGGTATTGCTCTGGATAGGTAGCTCTCCCTTCTTGGAATTTTCCATACTAAACCTCTTTAGTACCTTATCCATGTATGTGCTCTGACTAAGTCCAATTAGTCTCTTCTTTCTATCTCTCAATATTCTAATCCCAAGAATATGTGCAGCTTCTCCAAGGTCTTTCATGGCAAAACACTTTCCAAGCCAAGACTTAACTTCTTTCAAGGTTGGAACGTCGTTGCCAATGAGTAATATGTCATCGACATACAACACCAGAAAAGTTACTATACTCCCACTAGCCTTGATATACACACATAACTCATCTTCACTTCTAGAGAAACCAAACTCTTTGACTTTCTCATGGAAGCAAAGATTCCAACTGCCAGATGCTTGTTTCAATCCATAAATGGATTTCTCAAGATTGCACACTCTATTGGGGAACTTTGCATCAACAAAACCCTCTGGCTGACTCATGTAAACATCTTCAGCCAACTTCCCATTAAGGAAAGCAGTTTGGACATCCATCTGCCAGATTTCATAATCATGAAAGGCAGCTATGGCGAGCAATATCCTAATAGATTTAATCTTAGCCACTGGCGAGAAGGTCTCATCATAGTCAACCCCTGGGGTTTGAGTGAAACCTTTTGCAACCAGTCGAGCCTTGAATGTGTACACATTTCCATCCATGTATGTCTTCTTCTTGAAGATCCATTTGCACCCAACTATCTTACGACCTGGTGCACTATCAACCAAATTCCAAACTTGGTTGTTATACATGGACTTAATCTCGCTGTCCATTGCCTCTTTCCACTTGGAAGCCTCTGGGCCTGCCATTGCTTCCTTATAAGTGACTGGTTCATCTAAGTTTACCAGTGTTCTGTCACTTATGAATGTGTCACCATCTGAAGTAATATGAAAACCATACAACTCAGGTGGCACACTCACCCTAGTGGATCTTCTAAGAGGTAATGAGTTATCGATTGGTTCAACAGGAACTGTTTCCTATGGTTGAGTGCTAGTGTCATCTAAGGTTCCTTCATTGGCTGACTCTTGAATTTCTTCAAGGTCAATAGTGCTCCCACTGTCCTCTTTGAATATGAGCTCTCTTTCAAGAAAGACTCCTCTTCGTGCTACAAAGACCACGTTCTTACTAGGCCTGTAGAACAAATATCCAAAAGACTGCTTTGGGTAACCAATGAAAACACATTTCTCACTTCTAGCTGCTAGCTTGCCGTGAGTCTCTCGTCTTACGAAAGCTTCACAACCCCAGACTTGAATATGTGCTAACGAGGGAACTTTGCCCGTCCATATTTCGTGAGGTGTTTTGGCAACCTTCTTTGTAGGGACAAGATTGAGGATGTGGGCGGCTGTCTCTAAGGCATACCCCCAGAAGTGAATGGGAAGCGAAGCCCGACTCATCATAGAACGAACCATGTCTAACAAGGTTCGATTACGCCTCTCAGCTATACCATTTAACTGTGGTGTCCTAGGAGGAGTCAATTGTGAGACTATCCCATATTCTTTCAGATAGTCGTTAAACTCGATACTAAGATACTCCCCGCCTCTATCAGATCTAAGTATCTTTATCTTTCTGCCCAATTGATTTTCGACTTCATGCTTAAACTCTTTGAACTTTTCAAAAGTTTCTGACTTATGCTTGATCAAGTAGATATATCCATATCTTCTATAATCGTCAGTGAAAGTCACATAGAATCGATTAGCATCTCTTGTAGTTGATCTGAAGGGCCCACACACATCTGTGTGTATGAGATCCAACAGACCTTCACCTCTTTCACAAGACCCTGTGAATGGTGATTTTGTCATCTTTCCCAAAAGACAAGATTCACACATATCATCTGATTTTAGGTCAAATGATTCCAACACTCCATCCTTTTGGAGTTGGGCTATGCGTTTCTTGTTAATGTGTCCAAGACGACAATGCCACAAGCATGCCTTGTCTACACTATTAGACAAGTCAATATTAAGTACACTATTTCCTAAGCTATCAACACAAGTCACTGTTTCATACACACCATCACAAGGTAAAGCTTCAAACATAAAAACATCATTCTTATAAACAGAAATTGAACCATTCAAATCATTAAAAGAATATTTGAAACCTTGTATGAACAATGCATGAAATGAAATAATGTTTCTCGTCATCTCAGACGAATAGCAACAATTTATTAAATCTAATCTAACATCATTGCTAAGCAGAAGCTGATAAACTCCGATCTTGGTCACTGGTGAAGACTTTCTGTTTCCCATGATCAAGTTTATCCTTCTTCGCTCTATCTCCTCACTTTCCTTTAGTCCCTGCAAATCAGAACAGATATGAAAACCACATCCTGTATCAAGGACCCATGAACGAGAAGATAATGAGTTATTAGCAGAAATAGTGTAAATACCTGCCGAAGATGGCTTCACTTTGCCATCATTGATATCTTGCAGATATTGTGGGCAAGATCTCTTCCAATGCCCCTTTTGATTGCAGTAAAAGCAAACGGCCTCTTTTGGATCAGAAACATGGGGAGTGGAACCATTGGGCTTAGCCTTTGGGCCATTACTAGACGACCCAGCTTGAGCCTTGCTCTTCCAGTTTTGCTTGGGAGGACCTTTCCTCTTTTTCCCCTTTCCTTGTCCAATAGCCAACATAGGGGCACTTGTAGGCGTGGAGGATATACTTTTACCCTTCATTCCTGCCTCAGCTGTCTGCAACAAGTTGTGCAATTGGGCCAAGGTCTGCTCAGTATTGTTCAAATGGTAAGTTAGAATAAACTGACCATAATAATCAGGTAGTGAGTTCAAGATCATGTCAATGGCCAATTCCTCATCAAAGTGAATGTTGAGCTTGACCAAACGCTCTATGTAGCGTTGTATTCTTTGCACATGTGACACAACCGATTCCCCTTCTTTCATCTTGCAAGCCATGAGTGACTTGACTACTTCAAACTTTTCTTGACGAGCTCGCTTATGGTACTTTTCCATAAGGTCCTTGTTCATCTTAAAATGCCAGTAGTCCTCATAGTACCTCTGCAGTTCTGGGGACATGGTTGCCACCATGATGCACGCCACTTTGGTAGCATCATCGTAATGTTTCTTGTAGGCAGCAATATCTTTAGGAGTAGCTTCAGACTCATCAAGCTCTTTGAGCTCCTTTTCAAGAACATATTCTTTGTTCTCAAAACGAAGAGCCATCTTGATGTTGCGCATCCAATCGTTATAGTTTGAGCCATCCATAACGACTTTGGAGCAGATATTGAGCAAAGAGAAGTTCTGGTTGGAGGAGGATGAAGCAGAAGTGTTTCCAGGAGTAGACATCTGAAAAGAAAGAAAGTTTTAGTTAGATTTCAAGATACCTCAATATAATAACCCAAAGATAAAATATCAAGGTTAGGATCCAACTATGAAGATTCACAACTTAGAAATGGGATGCCGAGATCCAAGTGTAAATTTCATAAAGGTAGGTGAATGACGATTCACCAATTCCACCGTTAGACGAAACAAACGAAGTGAAATTCCTAATTCTTTTGAGATACATTGAAACTATTCAATGGCATGTTTTAATCTCAGATTATGCTCTTCTATTTGTGACTGGGATGCCGAGGATCACAAACAAGATGTGAATAACCATGCAAATGTGCTTGGTAACCTCATTGTCTTTATCATTAACTATTGATGTGTTGGTAAACCACACATGCTCCATCAAAATGACAATTATGAGATACCCATTACTACTCCTTATTAGTGCCCTTTAGTGTGTTGGTTAACCACACACGCTCCACTAACGACCAATAAAGCATAATGTGCAATTTCATGGATTAGCATACTTTTCACATTTTTCCTAAAGTAACTAGAGTTGGGATTTTAAAAAATAATGTTCTAGTACTTTCTTTAATGTCATTATACTTTTAATGAGAAGTAGTTGTCCTATCAAATCCGTTCTGCTAACGACCCTCCACTAATCAAGGAAGCCGTGGGTGAGAGTGGATACCCATTCAACTACCATTTTATAGGCAGTTTCCTTATACCCCCCTTATAGATTAGCTTCGTGAATGAGGCATACTAGCGATTTGACTGACCATATTCTTATACATATATAATATTAAACTTTTAATCATAATACATATATATAGGCTGTGTTTTAAAACATTTTAAAACTTCAAGGGTTTATATAAATTTCGAAATTCAAACTATTAAATTTAAATTTAAATAAACCAATTAGCCAGATTTAATATTTATCTTTTAATTAAATATTAATCAAATTATTAAATCTTGTAAGGATTTTCTAATCAAATTAATCAATTAATTTAATCCTAATCCTTATCCCTCTAAATTTCGAAAAATAGGGTAAGGATAATTATCCAATTAATCTAATTACGTAACAATTATCCAAAACAAGAAACCCTAACACTTCTAGCAATTTCGAAATTTACAAGGGAGGAGGCTAGGGTTTTCAAAACCCTAACCCTAATTTCGATTAGGGTTCTTTGGAGGCTAGGGTTTTCGAAAAAACCCTTTTATCTAAAACCCTAGAAATCGAAAATTTGGCCTTTAGGGTTTAATAGCTATAAACCCTAATTTGCAATTCAACAATTATAACAATTCAATTTAAAACAAACAATGGCTCTGATACCACTGATGGGTTTTAGGTAAAACAAATAAACTAGAAAACAATTCCTAAGTTCACATGCAACCTACTTTGGATCTATGTTTTAACTATTGAACATATAACTTTGAATTGCAAAACAAGAACCCTAGAGGAGAGAGGCTAATTTCGAAATTAACAAACTAGGGTTTAGGAGTTACATACCTTTCAATTGTTATAGCAAACAATTGATAATCCTCTTGATCTTGATCTTGATCTTCTTGGAAGCTTAGCACCACAAATGTAATGCCTCTAATGGAATCACACCCAAGAACTAGCAAGAAGGAAACTTGGAGGATAGAGGATGGAGAGAGTATGCAATTTTGGCCTTAGGGTTTCTTCCAAAGAAATCAGTGTCCTCAAATGTGAGCCAGGAGGCTCCTTAAATAGCTGAGGGATCTAGGGTTTAGGGAAAAACCCTAGTTATCCTTTGCTTAGGGCCTAAGCAAGATCCAAAGGCCTTATTTGGACCCCTTGGACGAAATCTCTAGGGTTTCCCCTAAGAATTTTGTCCACCTCCTTCCAAGGGAGTTCTGGAATCTTCCACTCAACTATTAGTTAATTGCAAACTAGTCCCTGCACTTTATAATTAATTCTTTTAACCCCAAAATTAATTCTGATTAATTTCTGGCTAACTATTAATTAAACATAATGATTTCTAATTAATATATTAATCTTTTAACATATTAATAAATCATTTATATTAATTCATTAATCTTATAATGGTAATATCTCTCCTTTCATAATTTCCTTGTCCAGTTGCTAGGTTGAGGGCAACCCAAAAGGACTGTGCTGCTATCAATTCAAGTACATACCAATTATAGTTATGGGCTTAGACACCTAATCCAACAGTTACTTGGTGGACTTGGTTCCCATACCTTTGCGGGGGAACAAGGTTATTATTGGTATGGATTGGCTGTGCCCCAATGGGGCAGTGATTGACTGCGCACAGCAGTCGGTACGGATCAGGACCCCTAATGGGGGAGAGCTGGTGGTTCAGGGCGAAGGGGCATAGCGAGGACCAGCTTTATGTTCGACAGCGAGGGCTAGGCGCTACCTCCAGCAGGGTTGCGCAGGTTATGTCGCCTATGTTATGGATACCTGGGAGGCGGGTAGGGCGACGGTGGGCGATGTGCCCGTGGTACAAGAGTTTGCGGACGTATTCCCCGAGGAGTTGCTTGGAATACCTCCGGAGCGACAGGTGGAGTTCAGGATCGACCTAGTCCCTGGTGCGGCTCCGATAGCCAAGGTACCGTATCGGTTGGCTCCTCCTGAGATGCAGGAGTTTTCTACACAGCTGTAGGAGATGTTAGACAAAGGATTCATTAGACCGAGTAGTTCCCCCTAGGGAGCCCCGATTCTGTTTGTGAAGAAGAAGGACGGGTCGCATCGGGTGTGTATAGATTATCGGGAGTTGAATAAGGTAACGGTGAAGAACCGTTACCCACTCCCGAGGATTGATGACCTCTTTGACCAGCTACAGGCATCATCTTGGTTCTCCAAGATTGATTTGCGATCAGGGTATCATCAGATGAGGGTCAGAGAGGAGGATGTACAGAAGACTGCGTTCCGGACGCGCTATGGCCACTATGAGTTTGTGGTGATGCCTTTCGGGCTCACCAATGCTCCTTCCGCGTTCATGGACCTCATGAACCGCGTGTGTAGACCGATGTTAGAATGGTCTGTGATAGTGTTTATTGATGACATCTTGGTTTACTCCAAGACGCGAGAGCAACATGAGGAGCATCTGAGAGAGGTTTTGGAAACTTTGAGGAGGGAGAGCTTGTATGCTAAGTTCTCCAAGTGTGAGTTCTGGTTGCGCGAGGTGCAGTTTCTTGGGCACCTTGTCAACCAGAACGGGATTTCGGTAGATCCGGCCAAAGTGGAGGCCGTGATGAGATGCGAGGTTCCGAGGTCTCCATCTGAGATTCGGAGCTTTTTGGGATTGGCAGGCTACTATCGGAGATTCATTCAGGACTTCTCCAAAATAGCCGTGCCCCTGACCTGGCTGACGAGGAAAGCCGTGGTCTTTCGCTGGGGGCCTGAGCAACAGGCCGCATTCGAGACACTGAGACAGAGATTGTGCGAGGCGCCAATCTTAGCCCTGCAAGAGGGCATGGAGGATTTTGTTGTATACTGCGATGCGTCCATCTCGGGTTTGGGCACAATATTGATGCAGAGAGGGCATGTCATTGCTTACGCTTCGAGGCAGCTGAAGCCTCACGAGGCGAACTACCCGACTCATGATTTGGAGCTGGGGGTTGTTGTGTTTGCCCTCAAAATTTGGCGTCATTACCTCTATGGGGTCCATTGTACCATCTACACAGACCATAAGAGTTTAAGGTACCTCATGGATCAGCCAAATCTAAACATGAGGCAGCATCGGTGGTTGGACGTGGTAAAGGATTACGATTGCGAGATCCTTTACCACTCGGGAAAGGCCAATGTGGTGGCCGACGCGCTTAGCCGTAAGGCAGCGCCGATCAGGGATATCTGTCTGAGGATGACAGTGGTGACTCCGCTTTTGGAGCGGATTCGGGAGGCCCAGCAAGATGCCATGAAGGAGGAACACCGAAGTGGTGCTCAAGACGACAGAGAGGATTCAGCAAGTTCGGAGCAGACTTCAGACTGCTCAGAGTCGGCAGAAAAGTTATGCCGACAAGCGCCGATCGGACCTGGAGTTTCTGGGGGATATGGTTATCTTGAAGGTGTCGCCATGGAAGGGCGTCATCCGATTCAGGAAGCGGGGCAAGTTGGTTCCCAGGTATATTGGACCCTTCAGGGTTATAGCCCGGGTGGGCAAGGTGGCATATAGGTTGGATCTGCCAGCCGAACTCAGTCAGATTCATAGTTTTTTTCACCTCTCCCAGCTACGGAAATGTTTGGTGGACGACTCGGCAGTGGTACCATTAGAGGATATTCAGGTCGATGACAGCCTAAATTACATTGAGCGGCCTGTAGCGATTCTCGACCGGAAGTCGAAGGATCTGAGGAACAAGAGGGTGGAGCTCGTGAAGGTGCAATGGCAGCATCGGAAGGGCTCGGAATGGACCTGTGAGCCGGTAGATGAGATGATGGAGCATTACCCAGAGCTATTCCAGGATCGAGCAGCAGACTTCGAGGACGAAGTCTAAAATAAGTGGGGGAGATTTGTAGCACCTGGTTCCTGGTATGTATTTTAGTTAAGTATTTTTGCATTTTTGACCTTGGACTCGGCGAGTTGGAGGACCAACTCGCCGAGTAGAAGCGGGATGAGAGGAGGGATTTAAGTGATGGACTCGTCGAGTCGGGTCCCGGACTCGACGAGTAGGCTCTGTATGGACAAAACCTTAATCTGAGGGTTTGCACCCTATTTAAACAACCTTATACAGCCTCCATCGCCCCTTTAAGCTCCCTGAAATCCTCTATAGCAAACCCTAAGTGTTTTGGTGCAAGATTTAAAGCTTTTGAGTGATTTTTGGTGGTTTTGTTCACAAGGAAGAAGGAAGAGCATAGAAGGATCAAGAAGAGACTGAAGGATACGAGTTTGGTTCATCATTTGAAGTCTTTGAAAGGTATAAAGTCTGTACCTTGCTCTTTCATTTGATAGATCCCTTTTTGGGGAGATTTAGGGCTTTTATAAGCCATTTTGGTAACCAACCATGATTGCAAACATGGTTGGGGGTCAAGGCTTCGGATCTAGCACTTGGGAAGAGTCACAAGGCAGATTTGGGTTGCTTTTGCACCCAAGAAAGGTCCCATGCATCATAAGAGCTTATTTTATGTCCTTTTGAGCTCAAAGTCCCATGCATGCACGTAAAGTTTGTAACTTTACGTGCTAGAACGATTGAAGGAGCTTAGATCTATCTTTTGGTCAAGTGTTGTACATCAAAAATTGAGGATTTTGGTAGTGGACGTTATCGACTCGGCGAGTCCGTTCTTGGGACTAACGAGTCCAAGGCTTTGAGTCCCATATCTGTTGAGGGTCAAAAGGACTCAGTTGGGTGTTAGAAGGGCTGTCGCAGGACAGAAAGAGTGACCCAATGCATTGGACTTAATTTTAGACCTGGAGTTCATGGGACTCGACGAGTGCTCGAACAGACTCGGTGAGTCCAAGGCAATCTCCTTATGTTTGGAGATGAACTCGACGAGTTGTTCATACAACTCAGCGAGTCAAGGTCAGGACTTGTTCATCAGTTGAAGGTGAACTCTGCGAGTGTTCATTCGACTCAGCGAGTCGGATGAAGGTTCATTGATGTTCGTAAGGAAGGGGAACTCGTCAAGTCGTTGCCAAACTCGACGAGTCGAGTCGTGGGTAAGGATGAGTAAAGGGAAGGGACTCGACGAGTTGACGGTCCAACTCGGCGAGTCGGGTCAAATGGAAGTTGACTTTGACTTGGACTTGGTTGGGGTAAAATGGTCATTTTACCCTAAGAGTAGATATCAGTTTCTAACTGGGTGTTTGGTGGGGATTGTAGCCGGAGGATTTCCGGAGCAGCAGCGGACAGAGGTTTCCCGTACAGATTATCAGCAGCTTCCCGTACGAGGTGAGTTACCTTCCAGTAGGGGTGGGTCTAAGGCCACAATACCGGCCCACCAAAGAGGAGTATTTAGAAGATTATTGTCTTTGTGATAATTATGTTGGTCTGGTTACATGCTTTGGTCATGAGTTTTATTTGTATGATATGATAGGGATTGGTTTCCCTGATAGCGGTCCTTAGGACCGAAGGGTTGGTCAGTACACGGATATGCCTGACTATATGTTTATATCTTGTTGTTTTATGCTAGTAGTAGGGGGTGGAATAGTCCCCAGTTACCGGTTGAAAGATACCGATGACAGTTACCGGTTGAAAGATACCGATGATGATTACCGGTTGAAAGATATCGATGATGATTACCGGTCGAAAGATACCGAGGATATTGTATGGTATGTGGTATGATGGGGGAACTCACTAAGCTTTGTGCTTACGGTTTTGGTTTTGGTTTCAGGTACCTCTTTGTCTAAGGGGAAGGAGCCGGCGGCGTAGCATTGCATCACCCACACACATGATTTCCGCATGGAGTTTTCTGGGACTGTACTCTGATATTTTATTATTTTATGGCCAGGGTTTTCAGACATGATACATTGTTTTATGAGATGATGTGTTTTCACAGTATTTTCTTATGAATGTTTTATGAGTCAGTTAATTAAAAAGAAATTTTTGGACTTGAAAATTGGGTCGTTACAATCCTCAACATAAAAATATGAAACCCTACCCTTTTTAATGCAAGACTGTAGCAAAAGATTTCTATCAGGGATAGATTCGCGCTTCACGAAGAAGTATTTTCCTTTCTAGGACCCATCATTATGCTTGGATTTCAGAATGAGGGGTGTTTCATCAGTTTTGATTTTTTGGTCAGAAGGTCATTAACGTAATCTAATTTGTTCAGACTAATATGGTGGGGACGAATTTAGTTGTGAGGTGTCAAAGCGTTCTTTGTCTTTGTTAGTTTCAAATTTAGTCTTGTATGTTTGCATAAGGGCGTGTCTTAGTGTCGAAGCGTTATTGTATAAGCCCTTGTGTACTTTTTGTATGCTTCTATAATCCCTACAAATAGGTGATAGGTACTAGAGGTAGAGTAACTTTTTCAGCCTTCGCTACTTTTACTCTAAACTTTCTTTGTATCTTTTAGAAGCTATAATCGAGGCATCCAGATCTTATTTACTCTTTGTGTTCATAATTTAATCTAAACTATGATTTCGTTTCTTTTACTCAATCTATAACAACTAAATTTAGTGTCAGAGCAAGATTCATACATTTGTTTTCTGATTTTCTCGAGTTTTCAAAAAAATTTGAATCTCGTTCTAGATTCAAAATATTCCGCACTTTTGATTCTGAAAAATCCTTACATATCCTCTGTATTGATTCGATTCTGCTTTTAGTTTGTTTAATCGAGTGTTTAGTGTTTGATTTCTGAAAGATTTATTCCTTAGATTCTTCTTATTGAAGCTTTTTCAACTTTTGATTCTGTACAATAATGGCGAATTTCAATATGAACACGATGACTTCTTATTCTCATCTACGTGGTTCTTTAACCAAAATCCCTATGTTGATTCCTGGTTATTATGATCAATGGGCAGATAGGATGGAAGATTATCTGAATAGAATTGATAAAGATCTCTGGAAATGTATTACTGGTGAAGTCCGTTCTCCATGTGTGTTACAACAAGATGGAACTGCCGCTTCCAATCCAGATGTTGCTCAACAAGCAGAGAAACATAAGAAAAATGAGAAAAGATGCTTGCATGAACTCTGTGTTGCTGTTCCACCGGTGGTTATAACTATGTGCGTGGTTGAAATACATCTAAAATTTTTGGGATACTTTGAAACATAAGTATCAAGTGAGTGAGAAGACGAAGAAAAGCTCTGTTAAGCAATGTCTGCTTGAGTTAGGAGAATTCAAGCAAAAAGAAGGTAAGAATATTGAGGTTTACTACGATCGTCTGAATAAATTAATCTTCAAGTGTAGAAGATATGGAGTCAACAGATCAACAATGGAGTAGAACTTGACTTTCTTAATGGGGCTTCGTAAGGAGTGGCACAATGTCGATTTGATGATAAAAACTCAACAATGCTTCGACAACTTTTCTCTTAGTGATCTTTACAATGAGTTAAAGGCTCATGAAAGCGAAGTGAACGAGATAGCTAATGAAACGAGAATAAGTTTGGGTGGTCCTCTAGCCTTGATGTCGAAGGTGACAAATTAGAGAAGCTGAAATTGAGTCAATAGAGAATGAAGGATCAGAAGATGAAGGCCTGATTGTCAATTCTGATGATGAAGTTGTGGCTTTTTACTCAAACAATAAAGTGAAGAAATTCTTCAAGAAGCCATTTAATTCGAAGTCTAAAACAAGTGATTCGAAAGAAGTTCATTTGTGAAGGGTGTGAGAGAGGAGAAGAAAGTGGAGAAGAAGGAAGTTCAGTCTGAGGATGCAAAGAAAGAGAAGAAGCTAAAGGGTGACTCTGGGTTCGATTGTTATTATTGCAATGGGGCGAACCACATGGCTAGTGACTGTATGTTACGAAAAAGAGACGAGAATAAGAATAAAGTGTAAGACGAAGCCTACTATATGGAGAGGCTTGAAGAAGCTAGAGAAAAGATGAAGAGGATGTCTTTGGTTGCTAGAGGGAGTGCTAAAGAGGATGGCTCATATCAGATCTAGTCATCTAGATCAGACGACGAGGAAGAAATGTGAAATCCCACGCATGGTGCTTTGTATGCTAATTTTGAAGAGGGAAGTGAGGAAAAAGAGATAGTGACTTGCAAATGCTTTGTTACAGGTGCTGACAAGTCTCCCATGACTTCTAAGGTACGTACTCTTCTCGAATCCTTTAATATTCCTTCTAGTTCATATCATTCAATTCTATCTGAGTTTGATGGAGCTGTTACGTATGTTAAGGATTTGCTAATCTCTACTAGTAGTGATGCTGAAAGGTCAAAATCATTAATGCAAGAAACATAGAGGAATTTGGAGTTTTAGAAGTCTAGAATAGACAAGTTAGAATTGGAGCTTAGGAATGTTAATGGTGATATAGACTATTTGAGTTTAGAAGTCAATTTTTGTCAAAACAACGAAATATATATTGTAACTTGGCAAAATGACTTTATGACAAATTAACTGATTTGCATCATTCTTCGGCCATAAGCAAAGAACAACAAAAGGAAACTTTTACCCTTTTTATCTTTCGAAAGGTAGAAAATTGATGTGACTTCCTATGATTGTGAGAAAAAGATCTCTAAGTTTGACAAGGTCCGAAACGATAGATATGTATATGGTCTTGTTAATATTGATGAATGTCTAGATGCAAATGATCTTGTTAATATTTTGAATAAGATCTTGACCAAAAATGAATAAATGAAAATTTAGAAAAGATGTGAGACTTTGAGCTCTGACTCACAAACCAATTTTGATGATATCGAAGACAGTTCTGAGAATATCATTGAAATTGAGGAAGAGGAAGTTGTTGATTGTTCAAAGTTATCTGTCATTAATGTCACTTCTTTGGCTAAGGGTAAAGGAATTTGTGATGATTCTTCGGTTAAAGTTGACACTGACCTGCCCTCTACTTCGAAAGTTCATGACCCTGAACATGCGATTGTCGAGGATAGTCAAACAAATAGCGATGATGATGAAGAGGTTTCAAATGAAACAAAAATTCCAAGAGTTGTTGTTGATCAAGTGTATGAGGATATAGAGAAATTTGAAAAGGTAATGAAGGAAAAAGGTTCTCATTATGTCGAATCAAACTTTGTTGTTTATCCTAACTTCAAGTGTATAGATGATGTTGTTTTTCCAAATCAAATGTTTGTTACATCATGCAATGGTGAAAAAGTAATACTGGAGATCTACAAAATTGTTGATGTAGACAACAAAGAAGTTTCGAAAAAAGGGTTTTTCTCAAACCAAAGCACGGTTGAAAACAATCTTAATAGAAACTCATCAACATTTCAAATACAAAAACCAAAATGAAATTGGGAGATTAAATTTGAGAAGTCAACTGTTGTCAAACAATCTAATGAAACAGTTTCTCAAAAACCAATTCAAAATGCTCAAAATTTCAAAGAACAAATTCATAAGATTTCAAAAAAATATGGTATTTCAATGTCTAAAGCACGAAAGAAGGTTTATTAGCAAAATATTCATTCTCGTAAGAAGCAATATGTTTTGTCAACAAAATCGCCTGAAAAAGAAAAGGCTGAACACATTCATACCAATTCTCAAAATAAGTCGTTTGTTGAAAACAAATCCATTCCAAAACCTTTTCTGAAACAAAAAGATTTTTCAATGAAAAATTCAAATGTCTCAAATCCACCTCCAAAACCGAATGTTCAAAAACCACGAAATGAAAATTTTGTTAAATGCCAACAACCAAAGAATTATGTTCCTAATCAACAAAATGCAAGGTTTTCACAAAAATCTTTTCAAAGAAATGGTTTTCAATTTAGTGAACAAAGGAATTTTCAACAGTTTCGAAATCCACAATGGTTTTCAAATGAACATCATGTTTTTAATCGAACAAATGTTGGTTATGATAAACATTTTCAAAACCGTTTTCAAACATATGCAAAACCAATGCTTTCAAAACATAATAATACAAAGATATAAGTCAATAGGAAGAAAAATGAACCTTTTAAACCCAAACAACCGAATTTTCCCAATCCTTTGTCGAAGCATTCAGTTAAGGCTTCGTTTACAAAAGGAAGAATTGATGTAAAGAATATTAATCATTGGCTCGAAGGAAAAGGAAAGCGTTATCAATCTGGGAAATTTTATCAAGAGGAGATTTGGTATGCTTATGAAAGCTACTTCAATGAGTCATTAAATAGATGTTCTTCATCAAAAGTGTCGAATCCTCCAGTTCGAAAATGGAAAGCTATTCCCAAAGCAAAGGTTGATATACAATGAACTGAGAAGGAAAAAGGGAAAGTCAGTTTTGAATCTATACCAACGAATGATTTCATTTCGATACCCATAACTAACGAAGTGGACTTAATCGATAGCTTGAAATCCAAAGTTCGTAATTGGGGGCTAGGTTCTTGTAGAAGTAATTAATCGAGTATGAGAATCAAAATCAGAGTAAAGATGAACACAAGAAGTAAATAAGGTCTGGTTCAGCTCATATTACTTCCAATGAACAAGAGTACAAAATGATAATAAAAATGGGAAAACTCTACCATTAAAGCTTCGTAAAACAGATGCCTTAGTAAATACATAAGGAAACATACAAAAAAGACAATTACACAGACTTCGACATATTTAAATACATTTCGACTCTACAATCTCCCCCTTTGTAATCATGTCGAAATTCTCAATTCGTGAGAATCTGTGCAACAAAATGCATCATCCTTCGTATCTCCGAGTACCATGTCATGATCTTCCTTAACTCCACCTTATCACCATCATTGTTCTTCTTGCAATTATTCATACGAACAATGAAGTTCATATATTGCGAAGTGGTACATCTTTCTATCTCTGATGTCTGGAACAAAAACCTCTTAGCATTGCCAGTCTTCTCTTTTCCAGCAAAGACCATTCCAAAAGGCTTTAAGCATATCTCCCCATCAGCATACTTTTTCAATTCAACTTGAGTCTTCGACAATTCCATTGCAACTTTCACTTCCTTTCCCATTGCTGATGCTAATTCCACATCAGTCAATGCTAGACAATCATAGTAATTTTCTATGAAGATTTTGATATGCGCAAGACCAAGCCTCAAAACGTCTTTGTCAGTCCCTTGAAGTTGTAAAACCTCCATGTCTTTCAAAATTAATGCAACTTGAATCAGATCATTGAAGTTCATTAGAGGAAAATCAGCAACCGAGAAGTCACAAACTTGATTGTTCGCTCTTAAAACATGATATCGAAAATTTTGTATCATATTCTAGAACATCACATCCTTCGTCATGTTGATAACTTTCTTGATCTTCACCAAAGACCATATCTCTTCTGGTTCTTTTCCAACAACTGCATGAAACCTAAGTTTCATATGGATATAATCATCCTCATTGTCGAACTTCTCCACAATCTTGTATTGAGCCATGATAAACATCATTTCGTTCACTGGGAAATCAAGCTGACTCATATCAGTGTTAGTGAGAGAGTAGCTTTTCTTTGGCTTCTTCTCAAACGCATGCATGTGATTGTAAGAAACTCTTGTTTCAATATTCTCATAACTGTATAACTTCTTTGGATCTCCCTTTTCGATACCAGGTGGATCACTTTCACGAAGTCTCAATATGCTTTGTATTTGCCTTTGCTTCTCCATTTCAGCTTCAGTTTCGGCCTTCTTCTCTTCCTTTGATTTTTCAACCACAATCACTTTTCCTTTATCTCTATCACCTTCTGAAACCTTTGGTTTTGATGAACTTGAACTTCCTCCTTCAGTTGTCGAATTAAACACAATCCCCTTCAGGATTGGTCTTGTTGTTATCTTGATGGCTTCTGTTGTATTCACCTTCGGAACTATAGGAATTGTGACTTGAGTAGATACAATTTTCGTTACTTCACCAGTAGTATTAACGATCTTCTCAATGTTTTTCGGCTTATCAACCACTTTTGTAACTTTCGAATGTTTGCTTTCTTGAGTTTTTTTTCTCCCCCTTGCACCCCTGTAAAAAAAGGTGGGGCACCAGTGGGTAACATGTTGGAAAACTTTGAAATAGGAGCAACCGCCTTCTGAATGGCTTGATCTAAAGAATGTAACTTCTGAGTTAAAAAATCAGGAGTTAAAAACGAAATAGGAGCTGACTTCGACACTAACTCTTTTAATTCCCCAAGCAAAACACCCATCTTTTCGAAATGCTGAGCATCAGCTGTATACTTTGCATCAAACTTTGGAGTTAAAGCTTGATACCATTCTACAACCGTTCGGACAACAGCTGCAATAGTGTTAACATTGGACTTGATTGTCGAATAATTGGTATTCAGCTCATTCAGTTCTTTTGTAACTTCAACCTTCAGCTCCTCAAGCTTTCGATTTACATCTTCAAGGACTGTCTTGACATCTTTCACAAAAAGAACATGTCATTCTTTTGTTGTCAATCGAAGATTATTAAGTGCAGAATTGAACGAATCAGTCTGAGCTTTGACCCTCAATTCATTATTTTTATCCATAACATCCATTTGTTTCTGCATGCGAAGCTCCACAGCTTTGAGCATCACATCAACTTCAATCCCCGACACTAAGTTCTTTGCTCCGGAATCAGCTTGTGATTGAAGAATAGTATTTAGTTTCCGATTGAGAATTTTAAACTGCTTACCAGACATCAACATGTGATCTGGTATATCCCCTTCCTCCGAATCAAAATGGAGATCATCAAACATTCCTCCGAAACCTCCTCCATCTGTTTCATCATCAGAACTTGGTTTTGGTGGATCGGTGGATTGTGATGAGAAAAGTGTAGTAAAGGGTTGGTTTAAGACTTGATCGAAAGTTTTTGAAGGATTGGTAGTGGAAACAGGTGTAATAAATGGTGGAAGTGAAACAAAGGTAATGGAAATAGGTTCAAGATTACCTTGAGAAGATGGAGAAACACTCACTACAACATGTGCATCCGTATTAGATACGTTTGCAACAATTGGAGAAATTGGAACTGTTTCAGGAATTGATTTGGTTACAATAATCTCGATTGGAACTGTTGTTGTTGGAGTCGAAACATTTTCTATGATGAGTGGTTGTGAGACTTTTGGAGAATTCGAACCCAAAGGAGATTCTGGAACAACCTCTTCATCTGATGACTCTTCATGAACCACCAACTTTCGTTTCTTCCTCTTTTTGTTGATATGTTTTACCACATCCTCAGCTCTTCGCTTCTTGGAGGATGGGGAAACGGGAGAAGGAATTTCACAAACTTTCACTCCTTTTTTGTTTAGCTGAGGTTTGCGAACATTAGGAGACTGATCTGTTGATGAAGTTCATTTCTGATAAGAGAAATTCCTTAATCTTTTGAACACTCCTGATTTCGAAGGGATGAATTCCTTCGAAGATTTAGGAACAACTTTCTCCTTAGGCTTCTCAGTTTCAATTGCAATCTTCTTAGGAGACTTAGTCTTAGATTGTTTCTTGGGACTTTCTTGAACAACAACCTCTTCAGGAACCTTCTTTGACTTCTTCGACTTTTTGGATGACCTTTCATCACTTGTTTTCAGCAAAATTCCAGTTTCGATTGAAGGATTAACATGTTGCAAATATGCCACCAACACAGAATTTGTTGGATCAACCTTCTTCAACATCCCATCAGGAAATCGAGCAACATTTGGGAATTCTTCTGAATCATCTGCAACATTCTTTGGAAAGTAATACTTTGTGAATTCTGCCTTAGCCTCATCAGCAGGAACTGGAATACCTTCTTTCTCATATACATACTGAAGAACCAAACTCCAGTAACGTGCACACGAAATTCCTTTCACTACATTCGTGTTCTCCAAGCTCTTGATAAACTCTTTCCAAATTTGAGTAGCATAATCACCATTGAGATCATAGTACAACCCTGCTACCATACCATAAACTTCCATTCTCCGCTTATCAAGCCATACACTTCGCCCAGTTAAGCAACAAAGGTATATTCCAAACAGAAAATTCCATATGCAAGGAAGACCAGATTTCTTGAAATCACTGATCTTAACGAGTGGTGGTTGATGAACCATCTCGTTAAACAAAAACATTACTTGATCAGCAGTAGGTTTAAAGAATGGAGGGGAATTTGGAATTACCAAGATTTGAGTAAACAACTTCTTCAAGAGTCGAATTCACTTTTCATTCACCAGATTGAATGTGATAAGATTAGTGGCTTTGTTGTAAGAAGCAGTGGAACCAGCCATTGATAACCATGACAACGGAACTTTAAAAGCATTGAACATTGCAGTTGCGAGACCTGAATGTTCAAGAGCAACAATCAGCATCTTGAGTTCTTCTGGATACAGTGACACATCTCCTTCAACCTGATAGTTGGTGCTTTGAATCTTAATAAGTGGTTGAGATGCAACTTCTTCAGTAGTGGAGGTTGGATCAGCCACCATTGATTAGGGTTTGAGAAAAGCTTGAAGAACAGAGAAATTTAGGGCTTTTTGATCGTTTGAGAATTTGAATGCATAATTGTAAAATGAGAGTAGAAGTTCCTTTTATATGTAACCCCTATTGAATTCCAAACTTTTTCTTGAAAGAGTAATCCACGTCTATCCTTGAAAGTCGCACCACTAGCCCTTAAATGCGCCATGTCAGATAAAGTTCCTTGAAAGTCGGGCCATGTTGCCAAGCCGTCACATCAGACTGTTCGTGAGTGCCATGTGTATAAGATCGAAAACCTTCGGCATGGAGGTTAGGCTCTTTCGTCTTTAGGAGTAGAGACAAAGTCATTTTCCAGACTTTCGAAATCATCAAACTGAGTTGGTAATACTCATAAGCTCAAGGATTTCGTGAGTGCTGTGTGCCAAGAGAATAAGATAAGAAGCAAACTAACGAAAATTTGGGATCTGTGATGTTGAAAAATAAAATTTCGATACAAAGGCAGTTAAACCCTGGGCAAAGGTTGCTTCGTTAATTATCAAGAGAGATAATCAACAACTTGTGTATGTTCCCGTGAATTACAATCGAATACTTGTAGAGAAGTATCGAAGGGCTTCTTTTTCAAGGCTTCGTGGGTGGCTTAAAAATTTCGTTACGTATCAACCTAAACATAAGGTGAGTAATTGTAACCGAAATTACTTGTTTGACTAGTGTAGTCAGTGACAAGTATGCGTTGGATTTATTTTGAAAGTGACTTCAAATTTCAAATGAAACTCACCCGAAAATCATATTCAAGAAATTTTTTTGAACTGGATCCTGTTGGGTAACAAATATCGTGGGTTTCGACTATTTGATCAAGATCACGCAAAAGAATTGAATATGATTTGGAGTTTCGAAGGTTTTGTACTGAAACAAATGTTTCGTTAAATCTGGAACATAGTTCCCCGTCAATTCCTTAAAAAATTTAGAAAATTGGGTTTCACTTTCATCACGGCCTCATGATTCAAGATCATAAACACAGAGTTTTGATATGTCTAAGTCATGATTGGTTTGATCAATGACCTCTTGGACATACGTCATTGTGTGTGATTTGTGTTAGAAATTTGAGATGAAAAAGGTTGTTTCACGAATTCAAATGTACCTCTGTTAAGCTTGGACCAAACAGAAAACTCTTGACTCATGTGAGAAGAGTTAGGTAGCTCAGTAGACTAATGTGAGTGCAAGCCTGATTGGGAAGAAATTTTCGTAGTGAAAAATTTCATTAAGGCTTTCAAAATCACACATTGAGTCAATGGAGGCTTGGGTCGACATACTGCAGCATGCTTCTAGGGACATTCTAACTAGTACAAAGTTGTTGAAATGTTACCTTACCCTAGAAACACAAGCATGACCCTTGTAAAACTTTCGTGCAATCTGCACCAAGAAAGAAAAAACAAAGTACAAAATAACAAAAAACTTTTTGGTCTTTTATGTTTTTGAAAAGAAAGAAAATATTTTTGTAGTTTTAAGTTTTTCGAAAATTAAAACAAATAACAAAAGAAAATATTTTTGGAATTTTTGATTTTTCGAAAAGAATACAAACAAACGAAAATATTTTTGGTTTTTCCAATTATTTGAAAAAAAATAAACGAAAACTTAAGAATGTACCAAACTAACGAAACTTTTTTTCCCAAAAGTCGAAAACGAAGCGTGTTGAAGCGTTGAACGTGAACAGTAACCTCTGAAATGGTTAATACTATCAGCCTCTGAATCGAATCAGTATTGCCTCTGAATCGATACTTTTGCATAACACTTCATTGTCATTCTTTCAAAATCAGTCCTGGAACAAAACTTGCTTCGATCATTCCCAATCCTGTCAAAATTCGAACAAATGATTTTTTGTCCAATGCTTTTGTAAAAATATCAGCAAGTTGATCAGTTGTTTTAACAAAATGAACTTCAATATTGCCATCTTCCACATGATCTTTAATAAAATGATAACTAAGTGCAATATGTTTGGTTTTCAAATGTTGTACTGGATTATGACAAATGAGTATAGCACTTTGTGAATCACAATACAATGGAACCTTTTTCATATTAATTGCATAATCACGCAATTGACTCTAGATCCAAATGATTTGCGAAGTGCAAGCGGCAGCTGCAACATACTCAGCTTCAACAGTAGAAATTGCAACACAAGTTTGCTTTTTCGATTGCCAACTTACAAGCTTCCCATCTAACAGTTGACATCCTCCACTTGTACTTTTTCGATCAAGTGTACATCCTCCCAGATCTGCATCTGAAAACGCTTGAATAAAAAATCCTGATTTCAAAGGATACCACAATCCTAACGAAGTTTTCCCTTGAGATAACTAAAAATATTTTTCACTGCAGTCATGTGTGGTTCTCTTGGATTTGCTTGATACCTTGCACAATTACATACATAAAACATGATATGAGTTCTACTTGTAGTAAGATAAAGCAATAACCCTATCATACTCCTGTATAAATTAAGATCAACAGCCGGTGTGTCTAACGAAGGATTTAACCTTGTTCCAACCACCATTGGTACTCTTAACTTCGTGCTATTCTTCATTCCAAATTTTTCGAAAAAATTCCTGGTATATTTTTCTTGATTGATGAAATTTCCTTCTCTACTTTGATGAATGTTTAAACCAAGAAAATTATTGATTTTACCCATCAAGCTCATTTCGAATTGGCTTTTCATCAAACATTCGAATTCACTAGACAAAGCAGGCTCAGTAGAGCCAAAAATAATATCATCGACATAAATTTGAACATGCATTATATGATTCCCAACTTTCTTTCGAAATAATGTGGGGTCAACTGATCCTTGTTTAAATTTCGATTGTTTTAAAAAACTGGTAAGAGTTGCATGCCATGCTCTTGGTGCTTGTTTTAACCCATATACTGCTTTATCTAAAATATACACATGATCAGGATATTCTTCATTTATGTCACCTGGAGGTTGTTCAACGTAAACTGTTTCTTCGAGTTAACCATTGAGAAAAGCACACTTTACATCCATTTGATAAACATCAAAATATTTGTGAGCTGCAAAAGCCAAAAATATTCGAACAGCCTCGAGTCTTGCGACAGGGGCAAAGGTTTCTTCATAATCGATACCTTCTTGTTGCGAATATCCTTTAACGTCTAATCGTTCTTTATTTCGAACAATATTTCCATCCTTGTCGGTTTTGTTTTTGAAAATCCATTTTAATCCAACAATCGAAACATTTTCAGGTTTAGGAATTAATCTCCAAACCTTGTTTCTATCGAACTCAACAAGTTCAGATTGCATTGAAACAACCCAATCTGGATGTTCCATTGCAACCTTTACTGTCTTTGGTTCAATTTTCGAGATGAAAACATTAAACATACAAAATTCTAAACGAGCATTCAGTACCTCATTCTTTGCACGAATTTGACTTGTTCTTTCGGATGATTTCTTGTCCACTTTTCCAATCGTGGATATGCTGGATCAAAGTCTAAAGGTGCATCTCCGTACATTTCTTCATTTTCGGATCCTGCAACAGAATTATTATCATTTAGTTCATGAAATTCATCATTTTCATCAAGATTTATGGTTTCAGTATCATTCTGCTCCCCCTCGACATAATTGTCATTCTGATGCTCCCCCTCGAAACTTTCATTTACACTACTATTCTCCCCCTCGAAAGGATGCTCCCCCTCAACAGTTGAAGGTGTATTCAAGTGCTCCTCCTCCACTTGAGCATCTAGCATACTTTCGCCATTAGCAGTAGTATCTGATGTGATTGTCGAATTATCAGTATGTTTCGAAGATTCAGGAGTTTGATTATCAGCAACATGGACTTCAGCATCTACAACTCTATCTGGAACACCAAAAATTAAATCATAATCAAAATCAGATGAATTAGATCTTTCAGATTCATCATTTGATTCATTAAGAATTGGTTTTTGCTCGAAATGTTTTTCAACTTGTTTCACATAGTAATCATCAAAAGTGAGGTTAAACGTTTCTTTAAATTTTCTTGTTCGCTTATTCAAAACTTTGTATGCAACCAAATTATTTGAATATCCCAAAATATTCCTTCATCAGCCTTAGCTTGAAATTTCGAAAGATTATCTTTGAGATTCATGATAAAACACCTACAACCAAACACATGAAAGAATTTGACATTAGGTTTTCGTTTATTTATGATTTCATACAGAGTGATATTGAAACGACGATGAATAAAAGATCTATTCTGAGTAAAACATGCTGTCGAAACTGCTTCTGCCCATAGATATTGATGAAGATTCGCATATGTCAACATTGTTCTTGCTGCTTCACAAAGAGACCTATTCCTCCTTTCAACCACAACATTTTGTTGTGGTGAATATGGCGATGAGAAATTAAGCGAAATTCCTTTCTCAGTTAAGAACAAATGGAGCACTTTATTCTTTAACTCCGAACCATTATCACTTTTGATTTTACGAACTTTCCTTTTCAGACTTGTCGTAATTTTCTTGATAAATTCGATCATTGTTTGAGCGACTTTAGATTTTAACCTGAGAAAATACACCCAAGTAAATCGTGAAAAATCATCAACAATAACCAAAATGTACTGTTTCTTGTTGAGAGTTTCAACAGTTGATGGTCCACAAAGGTCAATATGACGAAGTTCCTGCGGTTCAACAATTTTCAAATATATGACAATTGGATGTCCTTTACGATGTTGTTTTCCTTGTTCGCAAGCTGCACATAAAGTATCATTGTCAAACTTTGGAACAGGTAATCCTCGAACAAGATCGTCAACTACCAACTTATTCAGATTTCGAAAGTTTAAATGAGATAAACGTCGATGACACGACCACCTGACATCAGATGAAGCTTTCAAAAGTAAACAAACTGAGGGTTTCCTAACAATATTTTTGATATCAAGAGTGAACATATCTCCATATCTTTTTGATTTCAGCAATACTTCATCTGTCTTAACATTCGAAATGATACTTCCTTGTTCGTTAAACACAACTTGATTGCCAGTGCCCACAAATAGTTTTGAAACACTTATCAAATTATGTTGAAGACCTTCGACATAAGCAACACGATTTACAGTAAACTGTCCATTCGTTAGTTTCCCGTATCCTTTTACTTGACATTTGTGAATGTTCCCGAACTTCACAACACCAACATTTTCCAAACTTCTAAAATCTCTCAAATTCTCCTTTCTTCCAGTCATGTGACGTGAGCAACCACTATCAATGTACCATTTCTCATCATATTGCTCGTCACACAGTACCTGCATTCATTAAAAGAATTTTGGTACCCAAGGTTGTTTGGGTCCTTGGTCATTAGTTTGAAAAAGCGAATGAAATTTAGAACCTAAAGCCCAATTTCGAACTATGGTTTTGAAAGTATCAATTATGTCAACAACAACAGTTAAAGGTACCGAAACATAATTTTTCGATAGTTTTGGACTTTCACTGACTTTCTTTTCATGCTTCTCAGTGTGTCTTTCCTTTGAGATTGGTTGCCATTTTTGAACTGGAGTATTTGATTCTTTAGAAAATGAACTTCCAGATGAAGTATCATTCAAATACTGTTCATAGGCCTTCTTGATTTGATGTTGAGAAAACTTTCCCGATTGATACTTTTTCCCTTTGTCTTTAAGCCAATGGTTAATTGTTTCCACCCCAGACAAACGTTTTGTGTACGAAACTTTAGTGGCTTTGTAGGCGGATGGATTCAGAAAATTTGGTTTTTGTGGAGTAAACTTTGCAGATGTTGTGGATTTATTATTCACAAATGTTGGATTGTCTGCAAACTTTCTAAAGTTTTCAAATTTTCGACAATTCTCAAATTTTCGAACGTTGTCAAATTTTCGAATATTCTCAAATTTGCGAACATTGTCAAATTTTCGAACATTCTCAAATTTTCGAACATTGTCAAATTTTCGAACATTCTCTAAAGTTCGATTTGTTCTATTTGAAGAAAATTGGTTTTGATTGTTTGTTGGTTTTGGAAAAGATGAATTTGAAGTTGAAAACTTTTGTTGGCTTTGTGAATGAAAATTATTTTGTTGCATATTTGGTTGAAAAGTCTTTGAAGATGATGATTTTGAAAACTTCATTGAAGAATTTTGAGTATCAGACGAAATTGTTTGAGCGGGATTTTCCTTTTTATCCGAACAAGTTGAAAACTTTGTTTTTACTGATTTAGGAAACTCATTTTCAGACATTTTCTTGGTTGGTATGTTTGATTGTTTTTCATTGGACACTACTTGCCAAAAAATTATTTTTCGTGCCTATCTTTTGAAATTCCTTTTTCATTTGAAAAATTTTCAACAAGATCCTTAAAGTCTTTTGAATTCAGTTTCACATTTTCATTTGTGTCATTAGATTCCTTTTTCAAAATCTCTTTTGTATTTTCTTGTTTATCAACCCATTTTCTTTGTGGTTTTTGTCTTTGAAAAACATACAAATTCTTTGTTAGATTGTTTTCGACAGTGCTTTGGTTTGAAAAGAATCCTTCGTCTGATGTTTTCTTGTTGTCGTCTTCAAGCATTTTGTTGAACTCTGGTTTGATGCTTTCAACATTTCCAGTAGTGACAAACACTTGACTCGGAAATACAACAACATCTGAACATTTAAAATTTGGATACACAACCGTATTTGTTTCCAAATAATGAGCACCTTTGTCAGACAGGATTTTATCGAAATTTTCAGTGTCTCCAAACACTTGATCAACAACAACTCGTGGAATGGATGTTTCATTCGAAACATTCTTTTCTGGCTCAGAATTGTTCGATACTTTTTCTTCATTCTCATCATCACTACTATCTGTTTGACTGTCTCTCACACTTACATGATCAAAGTCACAAACTTTCGAAGTAGAGGGTCTATTAGTGTCATCCTTAACCATCGAATCATTACAAATTTCTTTACCTTTTGACTTAGATGTGACATTAATGACAGATAACTGAGAACAATCGATACTTTCCTCCTCCTCAATTTCATTGATTTCGCTAAAACTATCAGAATTATCATCGACATCAACAAAATTAGATTGAGAGTCAAGTTTCGAATTCTCAGATCTTTTCAAAATTTTGATTTGTTCACTTTTGGTCAAAGTATCATTCACTATCTCAACAAGTTCATCAGCATTCAAATATTCGTCTATTTTAACAATACCATAAGCAAATCGATTATCAGGCACTTTATCGAATTCTGCTATGGTTTTCTCACAATCATAGGACAAACTATCAACTTTCTCTTTTTCAAAAACAAGAAAAGGAAACAATTTCCTATGTTGTTCTTTGCTAATGTCAGACGAATGATGCAATGAAGTCAATTTAGCATATAATCTCTTTGCTGAATTACAGTAGATGTTTCTTTGAGCAAGTAACATTCATACATCCTTATCTAAACTTTCCCTACCATTATTCTCATTATTCAATTGTATCAAAGTAACTGAATGTTCAACTTTCCCTACCATTACAGTAGCATAAAATGTCAGACGAATGATGCAATGAAGTCAACTTCCCTACCATTACAGTAGATGGGTCTCTAGCAACTGAATGTTCAGTTTCTTAGCTTCATTACTAGCAGACACCACAATTGTATCAAAGTAAGCAACAATATCATCAAAAGCAATTATTTAAGAATCATAAGCTTGTAAAGGAATGTTAAAAGACTGAAGAATAGCACGTACCTTGGTTGTCATCGGTGATTTGTCTCCTGATTTGGTCATGAAACAACGACCAGTCACCATTTCGTCCTCTTCTTCTTCAAATTGTGCGAACATTGCCCCATGAGTCGGATTACGCATTACTTCCTCATCAGATCCTGAAGACCAGATCTGATACATACCATCCTCTTCACCTTCGCCTTGAGCAACCAAAGACAACCCCTTCGTTTTTGCACGAACTTCTTCCAATCTTTCAACGTAATAGGATTCGTCCTTGACCCTATTCTTTTTCTCTTCTTTCTTACGAAGCATACAATCAGTAGCCAAATGATTTGCTCCGTTACAGTAACGACAATAAATGCCCGAGTCTCCCTTAAGTTTCTTCTCATTTTTGGCTTCAGTTGCCTTCACATCATTCTTCTCGAATTTCTTCTTCTCCTCACCCACAGATTTATTCACGAAACTTCCTTTCACATCACTCTGTTTCACCTTAGGATTGAAAGATTTCTTGAAAAACTTTTTAACTCGGTTGTTCGAGTAAAAAGCAACTGCTTCATCATCAGAATTCATTAGAAAGCCTTCTTCATCGGAACCATCTTTCTCAACAGCTTCTTTCTCAGACACTTTCGAAACTAGAGCTAAAGGACCTCCCAACTCAGTTTCGACTCTTCAGCCATCTCATTCACTTCACTTTCGTGAGTTTTCAACTGTTTATACACATCATTCAGAGATGAAGTATCGAAGATTTGTTCATTCTTCACCATGATGTTGACACTTCTCCACTCCTTACGAAGTCCCATCACAAAAGTGAGATTGAACTCCATTTATGACCTTATGATTCCATAATGATTGCATCTATAGATCATTTCATTAAGTCGATCATAGTAAACTTCAATCGTTTCACTCTCTTTTTGTCTGAACTCTTTCAACTCCACAAGACACTGTTTAATAAAGTTTATCTTTGTTTTCTCGCTTCCCTGATACTTTTCCTTAAGAGTATTCCAGATATCCTTTGCAGTTTTACAACCACGGCTGTAATTGTAAACAACAGGTGGCAAGGCACCTCGCAATTCTATCAAACAACGTTTTTCGTTGTTCTTCAGCCTGGAAGATTGATCAGTAACTGCAGGTGTTGATCCAGATGATCCAATATGTTGAACATTCGGTGGAGGTTGAGCGATTCTAGTAATACAGCTCTAGAGTTCCTCGTCCAATCCGTGCAAGTAATCCTCCATTCGATCAGCCCACTGATCATAGTACTCTGGAATCAACATAGGAATCTTCGTAGAAGATCCTAACAGATGAGAAAATGAAGTCATCGTGTTCATGTTGAAATTCTCCATTAACGTACGGATGAGATTTTTCAGAAAAACTTGAAGAAACTTGAAACTGAATGACTGAATTGATCAGAAACTCAAAAAAGATTACTCGATTACACAATTCAAATGCAGAATCAAACTAAAACTGTAGATCAGAGATGATTTTCTAAATCAAATAGTGCGGAAACTTTTGAGACAAACTCGCGACTCAAAAACTAGAGATTCAATTGAAAATCAGATCTTTGCAGTATAGATTCCTGCTCTGATACAAATTGTAGAAGTGATTAATCAAGTATGAGAATCAAAATCATAGTAAAGATGAACACGAGAAGTAAATAAGGTCTGGTTCAGCTCATATTACTTCCAATGAACAAGAGTACAAAATGATAATAGAAATGTGAAAACTCTACCATTCACTCTATGTTCAGCTCCTATTTATAGGAGACTGAAAGTACAAAAAATACTAAGGCTAGACATTAAAGTTTCATACAACAGATGCCTTAGTAAATACATAAGGAAACATACGAAAAAGACAATTACACAGACTTCGACATATTACAATACATTTCAACTCTACAGTTCTTCATTTCACAATGTTTTTCAAACTAATCAACATGGAACCAAAAAACCTTGGGGACCTAAAATTTTCCATTGTTTGCAGATTTTATATGACGAGCAATATGATGAAAAATGGTACATCGATAGTGGTTTCTCTCGTCACATGACTGGTAGGAAGGAAAACATGCGAGATTATCGATGCTTGGAAAATGCTGGTGTTGTGAAATTTGGAAACAATCAAAAGTTTCAAGTCAAAGGTTATGGGAAAGTCACAAATAGGAGGTTTACAATGAATCGAGTAGCATATGTCGAAGGTATTCAACACAACTTGATAAGTGTTTCACAACTTGATGTGGGCACTGGTAATCAGGTTGTCTTCGATGAAGAAGGAAGTGTAATTTCGAACAAAGAAACCAAAGAGGTTCTACTTAAATCAAAGAGGAAACGCGATATGTTTATCCTTGACATAAAACCAATTGTTGGTATTCCCTCGATCTATTTACTTTCAAAAGCATCATCTGATATAAGCTGGCTATGGCATCGAAGACTTTATCACTTGAATTTCAAGAATTTGAACAAATTGGTGGTAAATGATCTTGTTCGTGGTTTACCTATCTTAAAATTTGACAATGATTCTTTATGTGCAGCTTGTGAACAAGGGAAGCAACATAGACAAGTTCATCCAATAGTTATTGATTCTAAGACCATTGAACCTTTGGAACTTCTTCACATTGACCGATGTGGACCTTCGAATGTTGAAACTCTCAACAAGAAGAGGTACATATTGGTCATTGTTGATGATTTTTCACGGTTTACTCGGGTTTACTTTCTTTGACTGAAGTCTGAAATAGCTCAAGTAATGATCGATTTCATCAAGCACGTAGAACTTAGTTTGAGGAAGAAGGTTTGAAAGATCAAAAGTGATAATGGCTCTGAATTTAAGAACCATGTTCTTGATTCATTCCTAACTGATCAAGGAATCTCACATAATTTTTCATCTCCTTACACACCTCAACAAAACGGTGTTGTCGAAAGGAGGAACCGATCTCTTTGCGAATTAGCTAGAACAATGCTTACATATGCGAATCTTCCAAAATATCTCTGGGATGAAGCAGTTTCTACGGCTTGTTTTACTCAAAATATATCTTTTATCCATCGTCGTTTTAACATAACCCATATGGAATCATTAACAATAGGAAACAAAATGTCAAATTTTTCCATGTTTTTGGTTGCAGGTGCTTTATCATGAATCTTAAAGATAACCTTTCGAAATTTTAGTAAAAGGATGATGAAGGGATATTCCTGGGATATTCGCACAATTTTGTTGCATATAGAGTGTTGAACAAGTGAACCAGGAAAATGGAAGAAACTTCTAATCTTACTTTTGATGATCATTATGTCAAAAGAGTCGAAAAGAGCTTTGAACAAAAGTCAATCATTAATGAAACAAATGATGAATCTCAAATTTCGAATTCTTTGGATTTTGATTTTGATTTTGATTTAATTTTTGGTGTTCCTGATAGGGCAATCGATACAGAAAGACATGCTGATGATAATTAGATTCCTAAAGTATCGAAGCTTTCTAATGATTCGACAATTACTCAGGAAGATGCAGATTGAAGTTCATCAACGAACTCTCCATTGCACAAACAAAGTCAGCCAGAATTACCAAATGATCAATTGGAGGGGGAACATTTGAGTTCGTCTAATGATGTTGAGGGGGAACATAGTTTCGAGGGTTATCATAGTCAGATGAATGCAGATGTCGAAGGGGAGCATCATATCATTGATCCAATTGTTGAGGGGGAGAAAAATGGATCAGTACCAAATACTTCCAATATACAAATTGATGTATTTCATGATATGACTGATAATGTGTCAAATAGAGGTGAAGGTTCTGAAACGGATGAAATGTTCGAAGATGCACTTTTGGATTTTGATCCTGCATATCCACCAATGGATAGATGGAGACGAAGTCATCCAAAAGAACAAGTTCTTGGTGATCCTCAAGTTGGAGTGTTGACAAGAGCTCAACTTCGTGCAAGGAATGAGGTACTCAATGTACATCAAGAATTTTGTATGTTCAATGTTGTTATTTCGAAAATTGAACCAAAGTCAGTAAAAGTTGCCATGGATGATCCATATTGCATTGTTTCTATGCAATCTGAATTGGCTGAGTTCGAAAGAAACAAGGTTTGGAGGCTTGTTCCAAAACCTCAGGATGCATCAGTTATTGGCTTAAAATGGATTTTCAAAAATAAAACTGATAAAAAAGGAAACATAGTGAGAAATAAAGCTAGGCTAGTTGTTAAAGGGTATTCTCAACAAGAAGGTAATGATTATGAAGAAACCTTTGCCCCTGTCGCAAGACTTGAATCTGTTAGAAACTTTTTAGGCTATGCAATACATAAGGACTTTGATGTTTATCAAATGGATGTCTTGTGTGCATTTCTCAATGGTGTCTTGGAAGAAACATTGTATGTTGAACAACCTCCAGGTTTCGTCAATACATAATACCCTGATCATTGCTATATTTTAGATAAGGCTGTTTATGGTCTTAAACAAGCACCAAGAGCCTGGTATGCCACTCTTACCAATTTTTTAAAATCATTGAAATTTAAACGAGGATCTATTAATCCCACTCTCTTTCGAAAGAAAGTTTAGAATCATCTCATGCTTGTTCAAATTTTTGTTGACGGTATTATTTTTGACTCTACTGATCCAAATTTTTTGAATGAGTTTGGGAATATGATGAAAAGCTAGTTCGAGATGAGCATGATGGGGAAGATCAATAATTTTATGGGGTTAAATATTCGTCCAGGCAGAAAAGGAAGTTTTATCAATTAAGAGAAGTATTCTCGCAGTCTGCTTGAGAAGTTTGGAATGATGAATAGTTAGAAATTAAGAGTAAATATGGCAGTTGGCACACGTCTTGGTCCTTTGTTTGACAAGCCTGCTGTTGATCTCACATGGTACAGGAGCATGATCGGTTCGTTACTATACTTAACTGCTAGTTGAACTGATATTATGTTTGTTGTTTGCAATTGTGCTAGGTATCAGTCGAATCCCAGGGAACCTCATCTAACTGTTGTCAAGAACATCTTTTGCTTTTTCAAATGCACAGTTTCATTGGGCTTGTGGTACCCTTCGAAAACAAGATTTTTCATACATGCATTTTCTGATGCACATCTTGGAGGTTGTCAACTTGACCGAAAAATCACAAGTTGTGGATGTCAAATTTTGGATGGGAAGCTTGTTAGGTGGCAATCAAAGAAACAAACTTGTGTCTCGATTTCCACAGCAGAAGCAGAATATGTTGCTGCTGCAGCTTGCACTTCTCAAATCATTTGGATTCAAAGTCAACTTCATGATTATGAAAAAGATACCGTTATATTGTGATTCACAAAGTTCTATTCACATCTTCCATAATCCAGTGCAACATTCAAAGACCAAACATATAGCTCTTCACTATCACTTTATCAAAAACTACGTAGAAGACGTAAACATTGAAGTTCACTTTGTAAAGACAACATATAAACTTGTTGATATCTTTACTAAACCTTTGGATGAAATAACTTTTGTAAGAATTTTTTCTTGCTTAGGCATGATTGATGCAAATGTTGTTCCCAGTATGACTTCGTCATAAAATCGTTGCGCATCGTTATATCGCTGAATGATCCAGATGTTACTATTCACTGTTCAGCGTTCGACAAGCTTCGATTTCAACTATCTGTAGACCGATTCAGAACACATGCACTTCGTTATTCATAAACTAGTGTTGGGTTGTTGCATCATTTCTTGCTGTCGATACTCCTTACTTCGTTAGTCCGGTAACATTTCCTTATTTTTTCATTTCTTTTCTAACACAAAAATACCAAAAACATTTTTTTTATTTTTGTTGTTTAGTTTTCAAAACCAAAAATACCAAAAAAAATTCTTATTTTTGTTATTTTCTTTTCAAAACAAAAATACCAAAAAGATTTTATTATTTTTGTTGTTTCATTTCAAAAATAAAAATTTAAAAATATTTTTTGTTTTTATTTTGGATGGTTAACAAGATTTGGTGTAGCTTGCTATCGAACTTGTCTGGTGGAATTTGCTTTGCAGCTTTAGGGAAAGGTATTATTTCGATACTTTGCACCAGTTAAGTGTCCCTAGAAGCATGATGCAGCATGTTGTCCCATGCCTCCATGACTCAATGTGTTTCGAAGCCTTAATGGATCTCTCATCACGAGCATTCCTTCCCAATCAGGCTATATTCACATTAGTCAATGAGCTACCTTACTTTTCTCAAGTCGAGTTAAGAGTTTACTGCTTGGTCCACATATAGCAGAGGTACAATTCGTTTCTTAAACCAATCTTTTTCAGCTTAAATTTCTTTCGCGGTCACACATTTCACTTGCATATCCTTGACATCTCTGGTAGAAGCCAAGCAGAATGTAGATATCGCACAAGTCTATGTTAATAACCCTAATTCATGAGACCATGATGGTGAAACCCAACATTTTGAACTCTTTAAGGAATTTACGGTGAACTATAAGTTCAAGATTTTAACGAAACACTTGTTTCAATACTACATTTCGATATACAAAATCATATTCCTTTGTTATGAGAGGTCTTAATAAAATGTTCTAAACCCAAGACATTTTTGCACAACAAGATTCAACACTTATTTTGTTGGAATATGATTTCCGTCTGAATATCTGTTTGAACTTTAGTTACTTGTAAAATTTTAACAAATACCACTTATCACTGACTACACTGGTCAAACAAGTAATTTTGTTTACAATTTCTCACACTTATGTTAAGTCGTGATATGTAACAAATTTTTTCCTACCAACGAAGCCTTGAAAAGAAGCCCTTCAATAATCCTCTATGAGTATTCGATTGAAATTCTCGGGAAGCCACACAAGTTGTTCGACATCTCTCTTGATGTAGAATGAAGCGATCTTTGCCCGACATCTAACTGCCTTCATGTCAATTTTTCTATGACATCACAGACCCAAATTTTTTCATGCTTGTTCTCATCTCAGCCTTTGACACACTTTTGCACACACTGAAATCCTTGAGGTTCTGAATAATACCAACTCAGGCTGATGATTTCGAAAGGTCTGGCGTATGACTTCGCTTCTAAACCCAAAAGTGAAAGAGCCCAGCCTCCATTTCGAAGGTTCTCTGATGGTTCTTATCCTCTTGGGGCACGCGAAAGGACTGTTTGATGTGATCGTTTGGTAGCTTCATGATTTTCAAGGAAAAAGTGCTCATCACTTTTCAAACGTGGCTACTTTTACGACTATAGGCCCGATTTTCAAGGCAACACGTGGCATGATTTTAATGCTTAAACGCTTCAAATTCAAACTTGGGGTTTACGTATAAAAGGGTTTTGCGGTCATCTCTTTCAAACTTTATGAGATCACGCTTAACTTTTCCCCAATTCTATTTCTTTATACGTTCTGTTCTGTCAAATACCTTCAAACGCTAAGAATGGCGGCTACCAATGTGAATGTTGATCCTTCTCAAACCACCGACGATGCCACATTTCAAACTCTATTGAAGATACAGAGTACCAATTACAAGGTGCAACCTGATGTTAGCAAGTATCCAGAAGAGTTGCAGATGCTGATAGTGGCGTTGAATTACTCAGTGTTGTGAACACTGGTGTCGTCTTCCTTTTCTGTACCAATGACCTGGATATCACTTGCTGGGATGACTGTTGTATTTAACATGAATAAGAAGTTGGTTATCTTCCAACTTACCAACGAGAAGAAGTACAAGTAGTCCAAGAAACAATGTGACCAAATCTTGAACATTCCTAACGTTAAACCTTTTTATGAGGTCACGAATGAACAAGTTGTTCATATGTTCAATGAGATGGGTCATCAACCACCTCTTACCAAGATCAGTGATTTCAAGAAATCATCCCTTCCCTATATCTCGAATTTCCTGTTTGGTATTTTTCTTCGGTGCTTGACAGGTCGAAGTGTTGGGTTGGATAAGGCAAAGCTCGAGGTGTATGCTATGGTTGCTGGGTTGTACTATGATCTGCAAGTAGATTATACAACTCAATTGCGGAAAGAGTTTGGAAACAGTATTGCTCACACCAGCGTTGTGAATGGTGTGTCTTGTGCCCGTTATTGGAGTCTTATTCTGAAGTATGTGTATGAAAAGGAGGGTATCATGGTTCCAGAAGATGTTCCTACGGTCGATTTGGTCTTGTATCAACATCCTAAGACAGTGGAAGACGATTCTGAAGTTTTTCCAAATGTTGCAAGGATCCCAGATGCTATGCTTCGAAAGGTTGATCTAGCTGATCTAGTTCTAGTAGCCTATCTTCAAACCATCAATCCTTCGATTGAGACTGGTGCACTATTGGCGAAGGGAATCGCAGGAACTTCAAAAAGGGGTAAAAGTTCAAATAAGGTTATCAAGGCTAGTCCATCGAAGCCTGCTCCTATTCATAAATCGAAGAAGGTTAAAGGCTAGACCATCGAAGCCTGATCCTGTTCATATTCAACATGAAGTTATTAAGCCTGTTCACGAAGAATCTTCTAAACCAAAAAAGGAGGTCATGCCTTCGAAATATGGTCTTCTAAATAGGTTAAAGAAAATGGCTCATAGGCCTCTTCATTCACTTGAAATGCCTATTCTCGAAGAGGTTCCTGAGAAGTCGCTCTCTTCACCCAAGAGTGTTTCTATAATGAAGAGGATCCGTAAGCCTCAAATCAGTCGAAAGGGTGTGTAGATTCGTGAGATTCCAGCTTTCGTTTCTCCAACCTCTAAGAAATGAAGAGCTCACGAGATGGTGAAGAAGCTTATAAAGGTTCAAGATCCAATGGATGAGGTAGTTCTCGAAACTGATTTCGAAGATAGTGGCAATTCTCAATCTCCACTTCGTCATGAAGATATGGGCTTTCCATCACCTCAGAGGGACTCTCCAGTCAATTTGAATTTCGAGGCGACTGGAAGTCTTGGTGGAAATGTGGAAACCTCCTATGTAGACACAAACACTAATCTGGGTGATCATTCGAAACAATCCATCCCTGAGAAGACTTCGGTCATACCACCCGAAGTTTCGCTTGCCAAGTTCAATATGGAGGAGGTGCGAACTTCAGGCATCACTGCGAACATATCTGATATGGACACAAATGTCAATAAGGGTGATGGGGTGTCGACTTCTAATGCCTAAGGTAATTCGGATTCTATAATTGTTTCATCTACTTCGAAGCATCATGTATTGATACTACCACTTCTCTACCACCATTTCATACACCCATTCCTACATCATTACCTCAATCTACAACTTCACCCACTTATCAACACATACTGAATCAACCCATCACATCCTTGCTTCCTTCTCAATCAACTGATGGTCCCAATTCCATTTCGGATATTGGTGCAGATGATGATGATTATATGGATTCTTTCATTGATATTCAATTTGATCCTGAGGAGGAGAACATAACAGATCATATGCTTATGTCTAGTAAGCAGTTCAAGATTCTTAACCGCAAACTCAATTCGTTACTCCAGCTTCACGCTGATGCTGGGAGTCGACATAGTGTCTCCAGGATTGAACTCGATGTTATGATCAAGGCTCATGAACTTCGGTTGAAATCCATGATGGATCAAATTGATAAAAACAATGAACTACGTGTGAAACATTAGTCTGAGTCGTTTAATCATGAAGTAAAGGATTTACGAGCAGTTGCCAAAGAATGACACATTCTTTTTGTTGAAGTTGTAAAGAAAGTAAAGGAGGATGAGAATTTGAAGATTGAAGAGATTCGTCAAGAAATGACGAAGGAGGTTGCTAAAGTTTATCAGACCTATTCTAAACTTCACACTAAGGTGGATATAGTTGTTGATGATGTGATGAAGCTTGTTGAGTTTCACAATTCTCTTCTCAACAAAGTTGATGTGAAGTCAGAATCTGATTCTAAGGCGTTGGTACATCTGCAAGAGTTATTGCGAGGATTGAAGGAGTTGATTTTGAAACTTGCAATTCCTACTTCTTCGTTGGTTTCTGAATAATCGATATCACAAATGATTTCTTCATTCTAATCTCGTCTGAAGGTTGATCTTGATCCTTTTGTTGAAGTTTGTCAATTTGATGCCTAAGGCTACCCCACCTGTTTCCACAGGGGTGCAAGGGGGAGAAAAGGGTGTTGGTGCATCAAAGGATTCAGATCAAGGCAAAGTTGTTGGTAAAGTAATAAGCACACAGATTCCCACTTCATTTCCAGTGTCCACAACAACTACTTCAACAACCACGAATTCAAATCCTTTAATTAAAGGTGTTATTATTGGTTCATCTTCTGGTGGATCAAGTTCGAATCCATCTCAATAAACAGAAGAAATGAAAGGAAAAGGAAAGGGTATCGTGACTGAACCAACTGCATAAGAGAATAAATTGGCTTTAGATCAGGAAATGGAGAAACAAAGAAAAATTCATAGTATTCTTCGAAAACGACAAAGTGATCCTCCCAGTCTTGAGAAGGGTGATCCAACAAAACATTACAACTATGAAACAATTGAAGCTTCAGTTTTCAGTTGAGTTATGCATTAGTTCCAAAAAGTTCCTAAAAAGAGCTACGATAGTGAAAACACAGATTTCAATCAGTTGGATTTTCCTGTTAATGAGATGATGTTCTTGGCAGCTCAGTATCAGATTGTTGATAAGTTTGAAGACAAGGAAGAGTATAAACGATTAAAGTGATGGGTTTTATGCATAAGAACAATCCTATGTGCTCATACAAACCCTATTGCTTGGATCTAGGTTTCTCTATT
The DNA here is from genome assembly GCF_052849685.1 of Lactuca virosa. Taxonomy (NCBI): domain Eukaryota; kingdom Viridiplantae; phylum Streptophyta; class Magnoliopsida; order Asterales; family Asteraceae; genus Lactuca; species Lactuca virosa. Next base: position 269,481,277 of record NC_136434.1, read on the forward strand.
GTACATGCAATGAATCCAAGACTTGCAAACCCTAATCTAGCATACATAATATCATATAATTAACATATAACATCAGATCTAGATGTTTACCTCTTCAAATAGTAGCTTGAATCTTCTTCTCTTGAGCTTAGAATCACAATTGTAATTCCTCTAATGGATCACAAACACCACACAAGCAAGAAGGCAATTATGAGAGAGGAAAGACAATGCTAAAATCAGCCCTAGGGTTTCTCTTGGGAACAAGTGGCCGAAAATTTCATGCAAGGATCTCTATTTATACTATAGGCTGCTAGGGTTTCAGTCTAAACCCTAATGGATACCTTAGCCACCAAGTAGTCCAAGGAACCTTCTGGAATAGGGCCCTTGGACGAAAATATGATGATCCCTCATCATAATTTCGTTCCCCCCTTAGTCCATTAGGTTTCCCAGCCCAAAACTCAACTATCATACATTTGACAGTTTATGCCCCTTTATTTAATTAATCTCTTTTAGTCACCAAATTAATTCCTAATTAATTTATGACTAATACTAATTAAATAAATATGATTTCTCCTTTAATATATTATTCTTATAATATATTAATAAACCATAATATCCTCTCTCTTTTCTTAAATTACCTTGTCAAGTTGCCTTGGTGAAGGCAACCCAAAAGGACCATGCATAACCGGGTCAAGTACATACCAAATATAGTTACGGGCTTAGACACTAATCCAACATTCTCCCACTTGGATAAGTCTAGTAACTATATCTTACATACGACATCAGGATCCGGTTAGCAATCGTAGCTCTTATACGCTTCTGTCAACTCTGATCAAAATCTTGTCCTTCAGATAAGGGATCGTATAATCCTCTGTTCTAGATATCATGCGAACAATACTTATTGTCCAGCATTTGTTTCTCGATCTCTGATTTGTTCGACATAGAATTCAGTTAAACACATCAACCTCATCCTGACCGGGCCCGACACATAAGTCAAACCAAATCATCAAGTGGCTAAGATATCGCTTTTATACTCTTAGAATAAAAGGAACAGAAAACTTCGACTTATATGCTTTTATTATCTACTAGCTAAGTTACACACAATAATACGTTTTATAACATCAAGTTACTGATGCGTTTTCGTATTATTAATGCATAATCATCTAGCAAACAATAACCATATCTCTAGGTTTAAAGATTATATGATATTATCATCTTGCGATCACTTGTGATAACTTTCATGAAGTGATACTAGAAAGTACGGGTTTATTCCAATGCTCAAAACATATTTCATAAGCACTCATAAACTTTGTGGCAAACCTTTGCTATGTCTAAACCTTTTAGACAATCTACAAACAAATTTATGACAATCTTCTTTCATATCTACTTCCAACATATGAGCGATTGTGGACTGTTCGAACAATCTTATTATTCAGGAAGTCAAAACATGCAAAATTGGAAATAACAGATAAATAATCAACACAAGATAGTAACTTTCTTATAAATAACACAGCTTTATTTAATCATCAAAATGTTGAATACAAAATTATCCATTACAAATTTCCTATCTATCTAATCTAAACTAATATCGTCCTTTAGCCCAACACTCCTAGCCTCCTTCAAATGCTTGACCCTACTCAGTCCCTTCGTAAGGGGATCTGCTGGGTTATCTTCTGACGATACCCTCTTCACAACGAGGAGTCCCTCTTCTACCCGATGTCTAATAAAATAGTATTTCCTGTCGATATGTCGAGATCTGCCATGATCCCTTGGTTCCTTGGTCAAGGCAACCGCTCCTTCATTATCAGAGAAAATTTCCATGGGCTCCTTTATGGATGGCACAACTCCAAGATCTCCTATGAAGTTCTTCAACCATATAGCTTCCTTTGACGCTTCGCTTGCCGCAATGTACTCTGATTCGTACGTTGAATCAGCTACGGTCTCTTGCTTGGAACTTTTCCAAGTCACTGCTCCTCCGTTCAGGGTAAAGACCCAGCCTGACTACGATCGATAATTATCCCGATCCGTCCGAAAACTAGCGTCACTGTACCCTCGCACCCTTAAGTCATTACTCCCACCGAGGACTAGAAACCATTCCTTGGTCCTTCGTAGGTACTTAAGAATATTCTTGACATCAATCCAATGCGCTCTACCAGGATTCCCTTGATATCTGATGACCATGCTCAAAGCGAAGGCCACATCAGGGCGAGTATAGGTCATAGCATACATAATCGAGCCAACTACGGAAGCGTAAGGTACTCGGCTCATATCAGCTATCTCTGCCTCTGTACTCGGGCTCTGAGTCTTACTCATTTTGGAATTGCATTGAATTGGCAACTCCCCTTTCTTGGAACTTTCCATACTAAAACGTTTTAGTACCTTTTCCAAGTATGTATCCTAACTGAGTCCTATCAGTCTCTTACTTCTGTCTCTCACTATCCTTATTCCCAGAATATACGAAGCCTCTCCGAGGTCCTTCATAGCGAAACACTTCCCAAGCCAGGACTTGACCTCCTGCAAGGTTGGGATGTCGTTTCCTATGAGCAGTATGTCATCGACATACAATACGAGGAAGCTCACTATACTCCCACTGGCCTTGACATACACACATGACTCATCTTCGTTTCGCAGAAAACCAAACTCTTTGACCTTCTCGTCAAAACAAAGATTCCATCTGCGAGATGCCTGCTTTAATCCATAAATGGATTTCTCAAGCTTGCACACTCTATTTGGATGCTTCACATCGACAAAACCCTCTGGCTGATTCATGTAAACATCCTCAGCCAACTTCCCATTTAGGAAAGCGGTTTTTACGTCCATCTGCCAGATTTCATAATCATGAAATGCAGCTATTGCGAGCATTACCCTAATAGACTTTTGTTAGGTTTTCAGCATTCTAACACTCCTATGGTGTACATGCAACCCTATAAACCTTGGATCTATTTTTTCTCTATTATACATGCAAATATTAAATATTCCAAGGTTTCATCCTAACTAGCATATTATGAAGCACCTATACTACAAAGTTCTAGTTAGATGACATACCTTTTGATGTAGCTTGATTTCTTCAAGCTTTAAGAGCTTAGCCCCAATAGTGTGGAAGCCTCAAGTGGAATCACAAATCACCAAAACACCTTGGAAAGCCTATAGAGAATATGGATACTTGGCTCACACTAGGAAATCGGTTATTGCCTTCTTTAGTGTATCCACACTAGCCACTAGCATAATTTCATGAACCATAAGACCCTTTATATAGTGTGGAGGATTAGGGTTAAACCCTAATACCCATGACCTTTCATTTCCTAGGATCCAGGGGTTAAAGCTCCATGGATATCTGTGGGCCCCTCGATGATTTAGCGATGACACATATGAGTGCTTGGCCAAGCCAGGACTGATTTCGTGGTTAATAACCCTGGTACTCTGTATTGTACCTTTGTTAATGCAACCTAAATGAACTTGGCCCACTTATGAATTTGAGAAGTAATCACTATCAATTAAGATTTCGTGATCTGATTTATTGTTATTAGTCGTGACAGGAAAAGAAGATAAACTCAAAACCTAATGTGAGTGGTATAAATACTAACTCACTAGGTTGTATCATTTATTAGTTATTACTTAGATGAAAAGGCGCTCAAACACTTCACATGAATCATGCGTGGTTTTCCTTTGTTCTCTGTTCTATTCTGGGTGGTAATGAATTTTTTCCTCCAGGTATCTATAGGGTGTCCTTCTTCTCTATAGGTATATTGAATTCCCGAGCTGTCTTACTTCCGACTCCGACACCGATCCCCATTACTTCGTAATGAAGATTTTGAATCTCGGAAGTTCATGCGAATCTCTCATTGGTGTCCTTAATAGGGTAAAGGCACTAAATGATTTCTATAGTTTATTTACTTCTCATTTGTTTCTTTCTTGGAATTCTCCTAATGAAATTCTGTTGGATCCTCCTTGACTCTTCTATTGATTGCTGGAGTAACTACATTTATCTAAGGGGTTTACACGGGAATGGGAATGTCTAAAGAATCTATGAGAAAATTTAAATTTTTACGAAGGTGATTCTTTCTGGTCGTTCTATAATAACATGGTGTGTAGCGATTATATATAATCCAGATCAAATAGATCTTCGAATAAGTAATCCTACTCTAAAACCACATCCAAACAAGGAGAAGGAAGTAGAGTGAAAATCACATATTCTAAGTCTATAAAATCTCGGCTATATATAACCTTAACGTATGCACTTAGTAATTATAGAGTTATCAGAAAAGTTCTTTTTAACATTTCCCCAAAGGTATCTAAAATACCTCCATGGTATTTTGATTATAAGTTTGATTCTTGGACTTCTAGATATAAGAACTTGACAAGTTTTCAGTTTTCTTGTCATGGCATCCTAAAATACTCCCATAGTATTTTAATCTTTATGTTTGGTTCTAGAATTCTTCTGGTACTTAGGTATGTTTTAGACCTGTTGCAACACTACAATCACTCCCTAAACACATGTTGGTCATATCTCAAATGAATATAGTTGATAAGGCTATATTCATCCCAGATAAGATTACGTCACTGTCTAGGTTTAACTGTAATGTCCAACATCCAAATACTTTTGTTTTGTTCTTCTTGTGATACCCATTCTAGTATATATATTCTGCATGTATTTATACTTTTAAAAAATATTGTTATATTTTTAAAGTATAACTCTTGGTCAGAGTGTTTTTATCCCAAAGGGTTTATAGTTGTATATCTTTTATGACTGATATATAGAGTTCACTATAAACACTGCTCTGATACCAATCTGTCACACCCCCAAACCAGAACGGCGTAAACGTTCGGGGGTGGAGGACTTCAGGTAAGTATCACAACACATGCAATATAGTAATCAAAGTACAAACAACCATTGCATTAATAAGTATAAGTTTTACATAAGTGTTTAAACATTACATATTAAAACACCAAAGTAGGTACAGTAGAAGACAAGAGTCGCGGTACGGTACTAGGTGGTCTTCTCAAAAGCTTCGGGAGTGTACCTGTCTACTGGATTCCTGAGAATACAAGTTGTTTGGAAAGAGTAGATCAACATTTAAGCTGGTGAGTTCATAAGTATTTTAGTTCTGTTAAGTATACTCTAAGTTCTTTGGAAAAGTTCACTGGTTCCTCCAGAAAATCCTATATTTCCTGAGGTGATAGACTGATAACCTCAATAGTTTCCCTCTGTAATTACTTAGTTTAAACTAATTATATATAACCCAACATTGAATGGACAGTTAAATGGGTGTATCTGCCCTAAGCCCACAACCAAACAAGGAACAGGAAGTAAGGCTAAAGTCACATATTTCACTGTCAATCGGATATTACTTATGTATAACTCTGATGTAAAAACTAAGGAATTATAGAATTAACCACTAAAGGTCCTTTATGTTATACTAGTTTCCAGAAAGTGAATGACTAAGTTCCCATTTGTAAAACTGGTTTAATCCCATAAACCGTTTCATTTGTAAAAGTGGTTTAATCCCATAAACTGTTTCCTTTGTAAAAGTGGTTTAATCCCATAAACCGTTTCATTTGTAAAAGTATTCTTAGTTATATCCGTTCTATAGTAAAAACCTTAGTATTAATCTTGGAAAATATTATATTATCCATAATACTGCCTTGTGGTTTTAAATGTTCCAAAACCAGAAGTACAAGTATATTTACCATACTTGATTTCATGATATGTAGCTTTTACTGTAAGTAAAAACTAACAGAAGGTATATTTGGTCAGGATGTAATTATCTTTTCTTACTGTTTTAAGAGAAGTATATTACTAGGTAATTTACTCGTTGTTTTATCCATGTGAGTTCTATTAACCATACTGATATGACTGATGTGCCTACTGCGACGTTCTTCAGGCGTCGGAAACGATATGATATTTGACACCCTAGGCCTGCCGGCCAAACTGTAGCGAACAGTAAAGGTGCGGGATTGCCAGTCCCATATAGATCTATACACAAATTCTGGTTAATAAGTCAGGATTTAAGGTCATACTTAGATAAGTAGACCATGAAGAGTCTCACAAATTTATTGTTTCAACGAGATTTACGATGTATTATTACCCCGTGATTACTAACCCTGGTACTCTGTATCGTACCCTTGTTAATGCAAACTCGGTATGATGTATTATTACCCCGTGATTGCTAACCCTGGTACTCTGTATTGTACCTTTGTTAATGCAAACCCGGTATTATGTATTATTACTTCTTTAATATATTATCCTTATATTAAAAGTATTATAGATATCTTGGTATAGATAAATGAATTGTTGGTAATTTCCTTGGAAAGTATACAATCGTGAATCATACTTGTATATTTAGTTTTGAATCATAAATTATACATATTATAATTTATATGTTCTATCTGATTAGCATGATTTCTTATGGATGAACACCTTTGCTCAGCATGATACAAATGTAATGATACCGAATGAAGTAACCTTTTATATTCATATATGTATATATATATATATATATATATATATATATATATATATATATATATATATATATATATATATATATATATATATATAAAAGAAGGAAACGGCCTTCGGACAAATAACACCACCTTAATTCCACATCCAAACAAGGAAAAGGAAATAAGATAATTCATTAGTCCTAAGCCCTTCAAATCTTATATATATATATATATATATATATATATATATATATATATATATATATATATATATATATTTTATACATATATAAACATGATTTTGGCGATTATATTTTGAAATAGTTTATAAAACCTTTTTCAAAGAATTTAACGGAACTTACATGACTTTAAAGATTTAACATGACTTTAAGTCATTTTGGAAGTATTTGGTAATCCTTAAAAACATAAGGAAACCCTTTGTGTGATTATTATCACATACAATTATTAACACAATTTATATTGTGTCCAACTTGTATTCCCCCCCCCCCTAAAAAACATTTAAAAACCATTAAAAATGTAGATTATAGGGGTATGAACTCACTTGATAAGTGGTTATTTGGGCAGCGTTTCGTTTCTATAGATGATCTTTCTCGAAGAAACCGCGAGTTTTTGATTAAAAATCAGGCTTGATGCGGGCAGCACTTCGACTGGAAAGAGGCTATCTTCTCGAGAATTCACGTGCTTCGGGGCTTGCTTCGGGTTATAGATATGACACCGGGGCCTTGGGGGTTGTTTGTGAGGTTATGGAAGTGAAAGGGGTGAAAAAGGACCAAAAATGGAGAAAAATCCGGAGAGTCTCGCACCCTTTATATAGGTGCGAGGGTTCGGTCCGAGGCTGGGAGAAGCTGCCGCGTGTTCGGACAGGTGGCGAGGGGAGAAGCTTTGGTTCGGACAACTGGCGAGGGCGAAGGGGAGTCAGCAGCCATGCGTCAGAAGGAGAAGCGAAGCTGGAGGCGGTCTCGGATGCGTGTCGGATCAGGAGAGGACCGAACTTCGGTCCAATCAGGAGTTGCCACGAGGGTCCGAGGGGTGTCCGAGGGGTGTCTCCTGCGAGGGTGTCGGCTGCCTATTGGACTTCGGCTGCGGTCCAATCAGAATGCGACACGGTGAACTGCGGTCCAATCAGAAGGTGACAGGTGGAGGCCTCGCATGCGAGGGTGACGTGGCGGAAGAGGGTCCATGCGAAAATTCCCGGTTTTCAACATTTCTTGATTTTCGTGGCAAAAACTTGCGAAATTCATAACTTTCGCATACGAGCTCCGTTTTTGGCGTTCTTTATATGCATGCGTAGGTAAAATTATACTCTACGCCTTTCGTTTAGACTTCGTTGGCTAATTTTGACTTTATTTTTAATATTATTATTTTTAACACACCAGGACAGGAAATCCGTTAAAAATTCATAACTTCTTCATTTGACGTCCGTTTTCGTCTGACTTTTTACCGTTGTACTACTTTTGACGAGACCTTCAATTTTCGTTTAAGTTGCGTCGGCTAAATATCGACTGATTTATATTTCGAATTTTTAGCTGTCTACTGCTAAACCGAAACTTAGAAAAATCATAACTTCCTCATACGAAGTCAAATTTTTACGTTCTTTTTATGAACGTACTCGGTTTAACATGTTCTACAACTTTCATTTAGATTGTTCAGGCTAAAAAGCCTTTTATCGACAATTCACTTTTTACACTAAACGGTGTTTTGCTAGTTTTGTCGTGGATTTTCGATTAGTCATAACTTCTTTGTTATAACTTCGATTTCAGTGTTTTTTATATTTTTGGAAACCTTGTTACAATCTCTACCACTTTGTTAATCCCAATTACGATTATTAATCTATTTATTTTTTACCTAAATTTGACTGGTGTTACATTATCCCCCCGTTAAAGGGAATTTCGTCCCGAAATTAAGGCTAAAGTGATACTCATGGACTAGGTCTAATCTCCCCTTTCCCAAGTGAATTCAAGTCCCCGGTTTGTAATCCAGCCAGAAACTTCACTAACGGGATACGACTTTGCTTGGTTCTTTTGATTTCCCTGTCCATGATTTCCATTGGTTTTTCTACAAAGTGTAGACTTTTATTTAACTTGATTTCATCGAGTGAAATAACAAGTGTTCCATCGGATAGACACCTCTTTAGATTAGATATGTGAAAGGTGGGATGAATGTTATTAATTTTTTGTGGTAGTTTAAGTTTATAAGCTACAAGACCAATTCTGGTAAGAATATCGAATGGTCCTATATACCTTGAATTTAGTATTCCATGCTTTCTCAAGCGTAACTTGTCCTTCCGGGGTGAGACCTTCATATGACAAGGTCATCAATCCTGGAATTCCAAGGGTTTTCTTTTATCGAAGTCGTAGCTTCTCTGATTAACTCTGGAAGCTTTATGTCGCTTCCAGATTCGTATTTTTCTTGTTGGTAGTTTCTCGAATGAATTCTAGATCAGCGAAGGTGTTGTGTGGAAATTGGATCTCTAGCTAGTTGCGTATTACCTAATTTAGTCCAGTGCAGATATGATCTGCACTTGTGACCACAGAAGGTTTTGAATGTAGCAACTTGAATGCTAGCATGATAAAAGACTCAACTAATTGGTAAATGGGTATTCCATACTTTACCATAGTCGATCACATACATTCTTATCCATTCTTCCCAAGGTTTCACCTGCCACATTTTCAGGTTTCAAGGATTCCTGTTGAACTTCCTTACTTTGTGTGGACAGATTTAAATGGGTTATCATAGTCAATGATTGGCTCTACGACCTGAGTACTCTTTCCGACTTAGGGTGTTAGCTACTATATTGGCTTTGTCGGGATGATAACGAATTTTGAATTCGTAGTCATCTTGTAGCTCGACCCACTGTCGTGGTCTTACGTTGAATTCCTGCTAGTAGAATATATGATGAAGGCTTTTGCTCCGAAGTTCATGATAAGCCTCATACTTGGCTCATCCACCATCACGTCGTGTATACAAGTCGTATATAATTTAGATTTCACAAAACGTTCGGATGGGTGACTCTGCCCCAGGTCCATAACCAAACAAGGAACAGGAGATAGAGCGGAATTACACATCCTTAATCTTGTGAAGTATAAATTATATACCACTCTCGTGTATACACTTAGCAGCGATAGATTAACCTAATGAGTTCTTAGTCTCTATTCTTGAACTTGACCTGCGGTACAATGATTTTCCTATGAGATCTATTGGGGTACTTTGGTGGTTACTGACTTCTAACACTACTTCGGTGCTTTTCGTTTCAAGTTTCCTATCTACTGAGTAGGCTAAAAAGGTGTGGTACCCTTCGCATGGGTACTTCTGAAGTTTTGAAATGAGAGACAGCCTAAGGGTTTGCGTTATGGATTGGAAGAATTTCATCTTACGCTGATTAAGGAAAAAGTTCTCTTACACAGCATAAAATTTTTCACATGGTAAGGATTAGGCCAAACCATGTCGAATGAGGATGTCGGAATTTTCTCGACGAAATAGATATTAAGTTGTTCTGGGAGGAATGATTACTAGGATGATATCCTATGTACCTAAGTTTTCAGCGCTTCCGGTTTTATTTTGTTATTACTGTTACGAATCCTCTTCTTGATTTGAAATTGGCTGGTACTACCAATACGAGAGTTTTGATAATTTTAAATTATGAACTTTCATGAAAGGATCCTTACTAGGTCTCTCTATAATCGCTTGGTGTATACAAGTCATGTATTATTAAGATTGGTAAGACCTTTGACTGAGCAACCCTGCCCTAAATCCACAACCAAACAACGAACAGGAAATGAGGCGGGATTACTCACTCTAAGTCTACAAATCTTAATTATAAATGACCCTTATGTATACACTAACTCATCATAGCTTACCTGTTAGGGTTTCAAATTTTATATAAACGCTGTGACTTAATTTGAACGGGAGAGTACTCATAATTATAGATAATTATCGGGGTTTGGAAGCGTACCAAAATATAGTAGAGTTCTTTGATGTCTTCCCATGTATTGGGGTCAAACCCCTCCTGGTCCCCCGTCGTTCTTCTCTGTTGGACAGTCCCTCTTGTAATGTCCTATTTCACCACAAAGGTGACATTTGGGAATGGTTCCAACATTGGCAGTTGAAGTGATGAACTCAACCGGAGTTTTACAGATGTGGGCGGTGTGCCCCTTCAGGTTGCATCTATTGCAATGCAGCTCTCGGCAAACTCCATGATGATGGTAGTTACACTTGCTGCAGTGTGGGAGGTTTCCTAAGTACGAGGTGGTCGGTGCTAGAATAATAGGGCTGATAGGGGTATTGACTGCCCCGGTTCGTTGCCCTCTGTTAGGTTCTTGAGTTGAACAACTCCCTTTCTTGTTCTCGAACTTTCATTTCAGGATATTACGTTTAAGTTTCGAAGTGTCCTTACAAATAGGTACTCGTTGCTGTACTTGGCCATCACCACGATCGGGGTTACCGATAGCATTACTACTAACATTTGCGTTGTTAGCATTAAGGTGTGCCATAACAGCTGCTACAGCTGCTGTGACTGCAGCTTGAAACGTAGTCGCATCTATTTGAAGGATTGGTGTTTTGCTGGTGGGTCGGTTACATTCCTTCGGAGGCATGATTTCTGTTTCATGATAAGAAAATGAGCTCGTGAGCAACTATCGTTGTCTCTAGATGTATTCTAACCATTTGTATCTATGTATAAATCTTTCGTTTTGTTATATTGTTCTCAATGATTCGACCTGCATCCCTAAGATGCAGTCATGGTAAGGAACAAAAATAAGTTTCTAGAATGGTTATGAACCGAGTATCATCCGAACTAAGTTACCTTCGATTGGTGGATCTCGTTTTCCAACTTTCGAAATGATTTGAAAAAAATTCATAATAAAGTCTACATAAAATAGACTTATGAATTTGAGAAGTAATCACTATCAATTAAGATTTCGTGATCTGATTTATTGTTATTAGCCGTGACAGGAAAAGAAGATAAACTCAAAACCTAATGTGAGTGGTATAAATACTAACTCACTAGGTTGTATCATTTATTAGTTATTACTTAGATGAAAAGGCGCTCAAACACTTCACATGAATCATGCGTGGTTTTCCTTTGTTCTCTGTTCTATTCTGGGTGGTAATGAATTTTTTCCTCCAGGTATCTATAGGGTGTCCTTCTTCTCTATAGGTATATTGAATTCCCGAGCTGTCTTACTTCCGACTCCGACACCGATCCCCATTACTTCGTAATGAAGATTTTGAATCTCGGAAGTTCATGCGAATCTCTCATTGGTGTCCTTAATAGGGTAAAGGCACTAAATGATTTCTATAGTTTATTTACTTCTCATTTGTTTCTTTCTTGGAATTCTCCTAATGAAATTCTGTTGGATCCTCCTTGACTCTTCTATTGATTGCTGGAGTAACTACATTTATCTAAGGGGTTTACACGGGAATGGGAATGTCTAAAGAATCTATGAGAAAATTTAAATTTTTACGAAGGTGATTCTTTCTGGTCGTTCTATAATAACATGGTGTGTAGCGATTATATATAATCCAGATCAAATAGATCTTCGAATAAGTAATCCTACTCTAAAACCACATCCAAACAAGGAGAAGGAAGTAGAGTGAAAATCACATATTCTAAGTCTATAAAATCTCGGCTATATATAACCTTAACGTATGCACTTAGTAATTATAGAGTTATCAGAAAAGTTCTTTTTAACATTTCCCCAAAGGTATCTAAAATACCTCCATGGTATTTTGATTATAAGTTTGATTCTTGGACTTCTAGATATAAGAACTTGACAAGTTTTCAGTTTTCTTGTCATGGCATCCTAAAATACTCCCATAGTATTTTAATCTTTATGTTTGGTTCTAGAATTCTTCTGGTACTTAGGTATGTTTTAGACCTGTTGCAACACTACAATCACTCCCTAAACACATGTTGGTCATATCTCAAATGAATATAGTTGATCAGGCTATATTCATCCCAGATAAGATTACGTCACTGTCTAGGTTTAACTGTAATGTCCAACATCCAAATACTTTTGTTTTGTTCTTCTTGTGATACCCATTCTAGTATATATATTTTGCATGTATTTATACTTTTAAAAAATATTGTTATATTTTTAAAGTATAACTCTTGGTCAGAGTGTTTTTATCCCAAAGGGTTTATAGTTGTATATCTTTTATGACTGATATATAGAGTTCACTATAAACACTGCTCTGATACCAATCTGTCACACCCCCAAACCAGAACGGCGTAAACGTTCGGGGGTGGAGGACTTCAGGTAAGTATCACAACACATGCAATATAGTAATCAAAGTACAAACAACCATTGCATTAATAAGTATAAGTTTTACATAAGTGTTTAAACATTACATATTAAAACACCAAAGTAGGTACAGTAGAAGACAAGAGTCGCGGTACGGTACTAGGTGGTCTTCTCAAAAGCTTCGGGAGTGTACCTGTCTACTGGATTCCTGAGAATACAAGTTGTTTGGAAAGAGTAGATCAACATTTAAGCTGGTGAGTTCATAAGTATTTTAGTTCTGTTAAGTATACTCTAAGTTCTTTGGAAAAGTTCACTGGTTCCTCCAGAAAATCCTATATTTCCTGAGGTGATAGACTGATAACCTCAATAGTTTCCCTCTGTAATTACTTAGTTTAAACTAATTATATATAACCCAACATTGAATGGACAGTTAAATGGGTGTATCTGCCCTAAGCCCACAACCAAACAAGGAACAGGAAGTAAGGCTAAAGTCACATATTTCACTGTCAATCGGATATTACTTATGTATAACTCTGATGTAAAAACTAAGGAATTATAGAATTAACCACTAAAGGTCCTTTATGTTATACTAGTTTCCAGAAAGTGAATGACTAAGTTCCCATTTGTAAAACTGGTTTAATCCCATAAACCGTTTCATTTGTAAAAGTGGTTTAATCCCATAAACTGTTTCCTTTGTAAAAGTGGTTTAATCCCATAAACCGTTTCATTTGTAAAAGTATTCTTAGTTATATCCGTTCTATAGTAAAAACCTTAGTATTAATCTTGGAAAATATTATATTATCCATAATACTGCCTTGTGGTTTTAAATGTTCCAAAACCAGAAGTACAAGTATATTTACCATACTTGATTTCATGATATGTAGCTTTTACTGTAAGTAAAAACTAACAGAAGGTATATTTGGTCAGGATGTAATTATCTTTTCTTACTGTTTTAAGAGAAGTATATTACTAGGTAATTTACTCGTTGTTTTATCCATGTGAGTTCTATTAACCATACTGATATGACTGATGTGCCTACTGCGACGTTCTTCAGGCGTCGGAAACGATATGATATTTGACACCCTAGGCCTGCCGGCCAAACTATAGCGAACAGTAAAGGTGCAGGATTGTCAGTCCCGTATAGATCTATACACAAATTCACGCCCTCCCTACAGGAGATTCTGGTTAATAAGTCAGGATTTAAGGTCATACTTAGATAAGTAGACCATGAAGAGTCTCACAAATTTATTGTTTCAACGAGATTTACGATGTATTATTACCCCGTGATTACTAACCCTGGTACTCTGTATCGTACCCTTGTTAATGCAAACTCGGTATGATGTATTATTACCCCGTGATTGCTAACCCTGGTACTCTGTATTGTACCTTTGTTAATGCAAACGCGGTATGATGTATTATTACTTCTTTAATATATTATCCTTATATTAAAAGTATTATACATATCTTGGTATAGATAAATGAATTGTTGGTAATTTCCTTGCAAAAGTATACAATCGTGAATCATACTTATATATTTAGTTTTGAATCATAAATTATACCTATTATAATTTATATGTTCTATCTGATTAGCATGATTTCTCATGGATGAACACCTTTGCTCAGCATGATACAAAGGTAATGATACCGAATGAAGTAGCCTTTTATATTCATATATGTATAATATATATATAATTAAGAAGGAAACAACGTTCGGACAAATAACACCACCTTAATTCCACATCCAAACATGGAAAAGGAAATAAGATAATTCATTAGTCCTAAGCCTTCAAATCTTATTTATATATTTATACATATATAAACATGATTTTGGCGATTATAATTTGAATAGTTTATAAAACCTTTTTCAAAGAATTTAACGGAGTTTACATGACTTTAAATATTTAACATGGCTTTAAGTCATTTTGGAAGTATTTGGTAATCCTTAAAAACATAAGGAAACCCTTTGTGTGATTATTATCACATACAATTATTAACACAATTTATATTGTGTCCAACTTGTATTCCCCCCCCCCCCCTTAAAAAGCATTTTAAAACCATTAAAAATGTAGATTATAGGGGTATGAACTCACTTGATAAGTGGTGATTTGGGCAGCGTTTCGTTTCTATAGATGATCTTTCTCGAAGAAACCGCGAGTTTTTGATTAAAAATCGGGCTTTATACGGGCAGCACTTCGACTGGAAAGAGGCTATCTTCTCGAGAATTCTCGGGCTTTGGGGCTTGCTTCGGGTTTCAGATACGACACTGGGGCCTTGGGGGTTGTTTGTGAGGTTATGGAAGTGAAAGGGGTGAAAAAGGACCAAAAATGGTGTAAAAATGGTGAAAAATCCGGAGAGTCTCGCACCCTTTATATAGGTGCGAGGGTTTGGTCCGAGGCTGGGAGAAGTTGCCGCGTGTTCGGACAGGTGGCGATGGGAGAAGCGTTGGTTCGGACAGCTGGCGAGGGCGAAGGGGAGTCAGCAGCCACGCGTCAGAAGGAGAAGCGAAGCTGGAGGCGGTCTCGGATGCGTGTCGCATCAGGAGAGGACCGAACTTTGGTCCAATCAGCAGGTGCCACGAGGGTCCAAGGAGTGTCCGAGGGGTGTCTGAGGGGTGTCTCCTGCGAGAATCTCGGCTGCCTATTGGACCTCAGCCGCGGTCCAATCAGAATGTGACATGGTGAACTGCGGTCCAATCAGAAGGTGACAGGTGGAGGCCTCGCATGCGAGGGTGACGTGGTCGAAGAGGGTCCATGTGAAAATTCCCGGTTTCAACATTTCTTGATTTTCGTGCCAAAAACTTGTGAAATTCATAACGTTCGCATACATGCTCCGTTTTTGGCGTTCTTTATATGCATGCGTAGGTAAAATTATACTCTACGACTTTCGTTTAGACTTCGTCCGCTAATTTTGAATTTATTTTTAATATTATTATTTTGAACAGACCGGGACAGGAAATCCGTTAAAAATTCATAACTTCTTCATCCGACGTCCGTTTTCGTCTATCTTTTTACCGTTGTACTAATTTTGACGTGACCTTTGATTCTCGTTTAAGTTGCGTCGGCTAAATATCGGTTGATTTATATTTCGAGTTTTTAGCTGTCTACTGTTAAACAGAAACTTAGAAAAATCATAACTTCCTCATACGAAGTCAGATTTTTACGTTCTTTTTATGAACGTTCTCGGTTTAACATGTTCTACAACTTTCATTTAGATTGTTAAGGCTAAAAAGACTTTTATCGAAAATTCACTTTTTACACTGAACAGTGTTTTGCCAGTTTTGTCGCGGATTTTCGATTGGTCATAACTTCTTCGTTATAACTCGGATTTCAGTGTTCTTTATATTTTTGGAAAACTTGTAACAATCTCTACCACTTTGTTCATCCCAATTACGATTATTGATCAATTTATTTTTTACCTAAATTTGACTGGTGTCACATACTCAGAGATTAGAAGAGTTTTACATCAAGCGACTCAAATGCTAATGACTTAGGATTCGACACTGCTCACAAAGGGGGAGAATCTTGGGGACAAATTTAGTTGTGAGGTGCCGAAGCATCCTTTGTCTTATGTTACTTTCGAATTCATTCATGTATGTTTGCATAAGGGCGCGTCTTAGTTGTTGGGTTTTGATACGAAATAATAGTTTAATTTTCACAAAAACCGGCAACGGAAGACTTTAAATATAACAAGTTTATTTTTTGTTCATAAAAAAACCGAACCATCATGGATCCATTTATAGATGTTAGAATGAAATAAAACCAACCATAGTATGTTTTAGAGATAACCTTTGAAGCCTTTGAACCACTTGGTTTTGGGGTGTCGATGAAGATAGCAAAAATCAAAGTTTATGATTTCTCTACAAGTACCCACCATCAGGAGTAAGGCACCATGAAATGCTAGTTTCCTTCTTGTATGACTTTGATCTTCAAGCCTTAAGTGCTTAAACAATTAAGCACTAAAGTGAGACACAAAGTGAACACCAAAATGCAAGCACCATTTTCAAAATATTGAGAATGAATTAGATGCTTGAATATGACTTAGATACCAATACTTATGTAATGGGATTACTCATAGTCATAATGAACTATACATTAAGCATCTTTGTATGTCCAAACCACAAGGTACTCTAACTCTGATGTGTAACTGTATTTAAAATCTACATGGAACCATTATCCATGTAATTATCTCTTCATTCATAATGATGACAGGCCCGATTGTGACTGAGAGTCATCTCAATCTATTTGACAGTTTAGCATATGTGTAACAACTTTAAACATAGCTTTCTTTCAAATACTCTGTAGACTAGGAATATTTCTCTAGTTCTTGCAAGTACTTTGGAATATTCCTATAAGTCACACAATGACTTGTTCTCGGATTATACTAGTATCATTCGTCATGCCTAAGCATACAACTTATTTGGCCTTTATGCATAATCATGACATATATGATTAATCCAATTGCATCAGCATACAGAATACAATCATTGTAACACCCATAAATTTTACGCCAAATTTTAAACTTTTCAATCATAAATAAAACCCAATACTATTGTTTACAAAAATGTTTTCAAATCTCTATTCGATCAGAGTGTCCCAAAAGCCAGATCATAAGGATGAGGAGCGGTACGGTCACGCCTTCGTCTTGCCATGATCTCCTGAAGTACCTGAAACAATAAACTGAAAACTGTAAGCCCGAGGGCTTAGTGAGCTACCCCCAAAGTACCAATACCACACTAATAATACCATATCCGTAATAATCAATCAATCAACATGCATACTGGGCCATCGGCCTGACTGGACCGCCCTATAGGGCCTACAGTCTAACTGAATCCATACCGAGCCTTCGCCATAACTGAACCGTCACGTGGGCCTACAGTCTCCCCGGACCGCTCATAGGGTGTGTTGGCCTTCAGCACAAAGCAGGACCGCCTCAACCCAAGCAACAAGCAATTAACCATGTGCACATAACTAACATATACTGGCATATACAAACATCAAACATATCTATCTTAGTGATCACCAAACATAGCAATCTCTCATAACTAGAGCACTGACCTAGCAGGTCACTAACATATGAATCCCTACAGATCATAAGAGCATAACATACTGTCTATCCTGATTCTGATCTAACAGATCATATCCACATGTAACATACCATAACGATAACAACTAAAGGGCCGGCCTTGGTGCCTTATACCCTATCGATATAGTGAGGATAACTCACCCTGCAGATGTCATCTCGGTAGATAAACTTCATCCCTCGGATGACTGCCACAAACTCCACCACCTATTACTATAGTATAAACATACCCATAAGCCAACTAATCAATCCCTGGATAAAGTCAAAGTTAGCAGTCAAGGTCATCACTCCATGTTGAGCTTGACTCGCCGAGTACCCTCGGCTACTCGCCGAGTTCCCTGAAGTACTAACTCACTCGCCGAGTCACCTGAGTGACTCGTCGAGTTCCTTTAGTTTACGATCGAGACCTTAAGGCCACTCGTCGAGCTTCCTTCTTGCAACTAGACAGTTACCCGCGAATACATAAATTGGGGCAACCTCCACCGACTCGCCGAGTTGTTCATCCACTCGTTGAGTCGACGGCAATCTTCATTGGACTCGCCGAGTTGTTCTTCCAACTCGCCTAGTCCATGCCTATCTTCATATGACTCGACGAGTCGACCATGCAACTCGTCGAGTCCCTTCAGTCCTTTTTGCCATACAGACTCATTTGATCCATGTAGCGGCTCCAAACTACAGATCCAAACTTTTAAGACATGCTTTTCACGTAAAGTTGCAAACTTTACGTGCATGCATAGATACAAAGGCTATTAATGTCAAATCCAAGCTCACAATTGGGGTGTCATATTCAAAGAGGCTTCATACATGACCAAATTCGGGGCTTTATGACTATAGCACCCCAGAAGTGTCCAGATCTGAAGTTACAACTTCAGATCTAGCCCATATCCCACTTCATCTTCTCAATCAAACCATAAAAACCCTAGATCTCAACCAAAAGAGGTATAGAAGGAAAAGAAGAAAAGGTGACGACTTGATACCTCCAATTGATGCTATCTGAGGTAGATTTCTGATTTCCCACACTTCCTTGCTCCTAGCCTTTTGTTCTCCAAGCACTTCTTCTCAAAAGATCTCCTCTCCAAAGCTTTAGACACACAAGAATGAAACACCACACGAATTAGGGTTTTCTGAGCTCTCAAAGGACTGCAAAGAGGCCAAAGGAGGCTTATGCTTCCTTAAATAGGGTGCAAAACCCCAGGATTTAGTGTTTCATCTGCCAGCTCCTACTCGTCGAGTCCCTTCATGGACTCGGCGAGTAGGCCATTAATTTAGCGAACCAAGCCCGCTGCTACTCGACGAGTAGGGCAACCAACTCGTCGAGTAGGCCTTGAAACCAATTAAATTCTTATTTAAGCAATACCTGAGAATCGGGGGGTTACAATTCTCCCCCACTTGAACTAGACTTCGCCCTCGAAGTCTGCTAGAATAAACAATGCTGGGTAATGCTCTGACATTTCCGCCTCCGGCTCCTACGTCCACTCGGATCCTCTCCGGTGCTCCCACTGTACTTTTACCAAAGGTATTTCTTTGTTCTGCAAAATCTTCTTCTTCCTTTCTAAGATGGCTACAGGCCTCTCCATGTAGTTCAGGCGCTCATCGACCTGTATATCATCCAGTGATACTACTGCCTCCTGATCCATAACACACTTTCGCAATTGCGAAACATGGAACGTGCTATGAATTCAGCTGAGCTCCTCAGGTAGCTCTAGCCTATAAGCCACTCTGCCAACCCTGGCAATGATCCTGAACGGCCCAATATAATGGGGACCCAATTTTCCCCTCTTCCTGAAGCGGATTACACCCTTCTAGGGTGAGACCTTCAGAAGTACCGTGTCACCAACCTGAAACTCTAAATCCGATCGGCGTCTATCAGCGTAACTCATTTTCCGACTCTGAGCGGTCTGTAGCCGCTGTCTGATCTGTTGGATCTTTTTGGTAGTCTGCAAGACTACCTCCGTCCGACCCATCACTCTGTGTCCAACCTCACCCCAACAAACCGGGGTTCTACATCTCCGACCATACAACAGCTCAAAAGGCACGGCGCCAATACTGGAATGGTGGCTGTTGTTGTAGGCGAACTCTACAAGCGGTAGATGGGAATACCAACTCCCACCAAAGTCAATGATGCACGCCCTCAACATATCTTCGAGGGTCTGAAGAGTTCGCTCACTCTGTCCATCGGTCTGCGGATGGAATGTTGTACAAAAATGGGAAGTAAACCTGACATCCCGATCGGAAACAATGGAGACTGGAACCCCATGGCGAGAGACAATCTCGCTGACATACATATCGGCCAATCTCTCGGCCGACGAACTCTCCCGTATGGCCAACAAATGGGCACTCTTGGTCAACCGATCCACGATGACCCATATAGCATCGAACCCCTTCGCCGTCCTCGGCAATTTCGTAATGAAGTCCATTGTGATCTGTTCCCATTTCCACATGGGAATCTCCAGAGGCTTCGGCTTACCATGCGGCCTCTGATGCTCGGCCTTGACCATTCTACAGGTCAAGCACCTCTCAACATACCAAGCGATCTCTCGCTTCATACATGGCCACCAGTACCCCAAACTCAGATCGCGATACATCTTGGTGGCCCCCGAGTGTATAGAAAAGTGACACTTATGTGCCTCCTCCATCACTGTCTGCCGGACCCCTCCGGACATCGGAACCCAAACCCGACCGTGTCGGGTCAATAATCTGCGGCAATCCTGAACAAACCGGGTGCTCTCGCCCTTAATCCGCTCCAACTTCCAGTTCTCTGGTCGCATGCCCTCAACCTGAGCCTCCCTAATCAAACTCACAAGCGGGGAATCCACCGCTATCCTCATACACCTTGCTGGGGTAGTAGTCGCAGCTGACTTGCGGCTCAAAGCGTCCGCAACCACATTCGCTTTACCAGGATGGTAAAGGATCTCACAATCATAGTCCTTCACTACATCCAGCCACCTGTGCTGCCTCATATTCAGGTTCGGCTGAACCATGATGTGCCTCAAACTCTTGTGGTCCGTGTATATAGTACATCGGACCCCGTACAGATAATGCCTCCAAATCTTGAGAGCGAATACCACTGCTCCCAACTCAAGATCGTGCCTAGGGTATCTCGTCTCATGCGGCTTCAGCTGCCGCGATGCATAGGCTATCACCCGTCCCCTCTACATGAGGACCGCCCCCAGACCTGTGATGGACGCATCACAAAATACTACAAAATCCTCGACTCCCTCGGGGAGCGTCAACAGTGGCGCCTCACATAAACATCGCCGTAGGGTCTCAAACGCCCTCTGCTGCTCAGGGCCCCACCGGAAATCCACCCCCTTCCTCGTTAGACGAGTGAGGGGTACTACAACCTTGGAAAAATCTCGAATGAATCTCCGGTAGTACCCTACTAATCCCAAGAAACTCCTGATGTCTGAGGGAGACTTCGGAATCTCCCACTGCATAACCGCCTCGACTTTGGCCGGGTCGACCAAAATCCCCTCCTGGTTAACGAGATGTCTGAGAAACTGGACCTCTCGTAACAAAAACTCACACTTCAAGAACTTGGCATACAGCCGTTCTCGTCGCAGAACCTCCAGCAGCTCCCTAAGGTGCTCCTCGTTTTGCTCTCGGGTCTTGGAATACACCAAGATATCATCTATGAACATAATGACCGAGCGATCGAGCATCGGTCTGCAGACCCGATTCATCAAATCCATGAACACTGCTGGCGCGTTGGTGAGCCCAAACGGCATTACCACGAACTCGTAATGACCATAACAAGTCCGAAACCCGGTCTTCTCCACGCTTCTTCCCTCACCCTGACCTGGTGATACCAGGATCTCAAGTCGATCTTGGAAAACAAAGATGCACCCTGCAGCTGCTCGAAAAGCTCATCTATCCTTGGGAGTGGATAACGGTTCTTCACTGTTAGCTTGTTCAACTCCCTGTAGTCGATGCACATCCTGTGCGAACCGTCCTTCTTCCTGACGAAGAGGATTGGTACTTCCCATGGGGAACTACTCGGACGAATAAACTGCTTACCCAGCAGCTCCTGCAACTGAGATGACAACTCCTGCATCTCTGGCGGTGCCAGTCGGTACGGCGCCTTAGCGATAGGGGCCGCACCCGGCACCAGATCAATCCTGAACTCCACCTGCCTCTCCGGAGGCACTCCAGGTAACTCCTCTGGAAACACGTCAGCAAACTCTCTAACCACCGGGACGTCTGAAACTGAAGTCTAATCCCTGACCCGTGTGTCCACCACACACGCTAAATAACCTGCACGTCCGTGCTGAGTATACTGCCGAGCCCTGGCGGCCGAACAAAAACCTGATCCTACTCTGGTGCCCTCACCATACGCCACCAGTTCTCCTCCACTTGGGGTTCGACCTACTACTCGCTGTCCCTCACAGTCGATCATGGCGCCAAACCGGCTGAGCCAATCCATCCCTATGATCACACATACTTCCACCATGGGAATAGGAATCATATCTATCAGAAATGATACCCCGAAAATCTCTAGCTCGCATCCCCGGTAAACCGAAGAAGCAGAAATCTCGTGCTCGTTGGCGATCGAAACTCGCAACGGACACTCAAGCTCATCCATCGACATACTGAACTCTCTACTGAAAGTCTGAGATACAAACGACTGACTCGCCCCCGAGTCGAATAAAACCAATGCAGGCAAAGAGTTTACTAAAAATGTACCTAAACATAGGTACCAACGATAAGCACAACATAGATAAAATAACTGAGACAGAAAATAGAAGTATACCAGCAACCACATCCGGTGCTTCCTTGGCCTCCTCGGCCTTGAGCTGGAAGGCGCGCCCATTACCCTTTGGCGGCGAGCTGCGGGCAGTTGGTCTTCACGTGACCAACCTGATGACAATGATAACAAATCCTCATATCTGCTGGAGGGGCGGACTGGCGACAGTCGCTGGCATAGTGCCCCTCCTTGCCACATTTGTGGCAACCACCTCCTGCTCGACAAATCCCAGAATGACACCTGCCACACTTTCCATAAGTGCGGCTCTGCTGACCCCCGGTCCGAGTATCAGCGGTCTTGGACCGCTTAGGTGCCGGCTGAGACTGTGTTGGAACCTGACGCTGCTCCTTCAACTGCAACTCTATCTCCAACTCACGTCGCCTCGCGGCTTCCTGAAGATCCAAAAGAGTCTCACAACGTTGCGTAGCAACAAAATGTCGAATATGAGTCTTGAGAATACTCAGATAACGAGTCATCTGAGACTGCTCTGAAGCAAACTCCGGGCAGAACATAGCCCTCTCCGTGAACATACGAGTGATCTCCATCACTGACTCTCCATCCTGTCTCAATGTCAAAAATTCATGAGCAAGCCGCTCCCGCTCAACGCGTGGAACGTAGCGGGTGCGGAACATATCCCGGAACTGCTCCCAAGTAACAACAGCTGGATGATCATCAGTGTACGACCCTATCGTCAATCTCCACCAGTCCTTTGCTCAAGGCCTCAGCAGGTTCAGGGCACACCTGACCTTCTGGTCAGCAGGACATGAACACGTGAAGAAACATCCCTCCACGTCAGGTAACCACCTCATAGCCCTGATCGCATCCTGAGTACCATCAAACGTCGGGGGCTTCGTGTGATCGAAGTCCCGGTACTGGAAAGCCCTGCCGGCTCCTCCTCCAACCCCTGCCGTAGTTACAGTCGATGTGGATGCAGCGGCAGCTGTCTCTGCTAGAGCTGCATATCGCTCATCAAAGTACTCAACCATCGCGGTCTTAATCGACCCAAACATCTCTGGCAGCTGCGCTCGGAATGTTGCAGCAATCTCATCGTGCATAATCTCCCGGATCCTGGCATCCAACTCCTCTGTCCCTATCTGTAACACGGCCTCAGGTGCTATCGGCACCTCCGACCCTGATGCGTTTTGAGCATTCTAACACTCCTATGGTGTACATGCAACCCTAGAAACCTTGGATACATGCAAATAATTATTTTTCCAAGGTTCTTATCCTATCTAGCATGGCATGGGGAACTTGAATCAAATAAAGCTAGTAGAATTAATTATCTTGTAGTTGTAGTTGATTGCTTGGAGTTTTAGAGCCTAGCACCAATAGTGTGGATGCCTCAAATGGAAATCACAAATCACGACAAACTTGGAAGTTTGAGAGAATAGTAATCACCTTTCTTGAAATCGGCCCTCTTACTTTACTCACCACAACTAGTGTGATTTCAAGAACCAAAGCCTCCTTTATATAGTGTGGTGAATTAGGGTTACATCCATGTAAACCCTAATACCCATGTCTTTTCATTTCCATGAGATCCATGGGTTAAAGCTCCATGGAGTATCCATGGACTTTCCATGCAAGCCTAGCCCATTCCAAATAAGCATTAGCCCACACTATATAAATACAAGAGCCCATATTTAATTAGTCATACTTTTGATCTCTAAATTAATTCTAGATTAATTATAGATCAATACTAATTAAATAATATGATTTTATATAAATATATTAGGACTTATAATATATTAATAAATCATAACTTATACTATTCTCAAACGATTATCCACAAATTGTTCGGGTGAAGTGCAACCCAAATGGACCATGCCGGGTCGGGTCAAGTACATACCAAATATACTTATGGACTTAGACACTATATCCAACAGTCTCCCACTTGGATAAGTCTAATAACTATAGTTGCAAGTATGACTTCAGGAACCGTTCAGCAATCGTAGCTCTTTAAACTCGGTTGAACTATGAAGCGCCATTTTAGATAAGTGATCATATAATCCTCTGTTCTAGATATCAGCCGGACAAATACATGGAACATGGTCTTGCTTATTGTCCAACATTTGTTTCCCGATTTCCGATTTGTTTGACATAGAACTTAACTTAACACATCATTTTAGTTCTGACCGAGCCCGGTACATAGGTCAAAACAAAATCATCGAGGGGCCCAGATATCGCTTCTAATCCTAGAAGGAACAGATAAACTTAGACTCATATGTTTGCTCTACTACTTGTTGAATTACACACAAAAGCACGGTTTATAACATCGATTTACCAATGCGTTTTCGTGCAATCAATGCATAACCAACTCATAGGCAACAAATCATATCTCTAGGTTTGAAGACTTATATGATATTACCATCTCACGATCACTCGAGATAAATTCCATGAAGTGATACAAGTGAGCGTGGGTTGAATCCAATACTCAGAACTTATGAGCACTCATGAGTGTTGTAGCCCCGCTTTGTCTAACATCTTAGACCTCTACAAGCCAACTCATGACAGTCTTGATTCATATCTACTTCCAACATATGACCGACTGTGGGGAGTTTGAATAATATGATATAAACCATAACATAATTATTCTGGAAGTCAAAACATGCAAAAAGAAATAATAGTAAACGATTGACAAGAGATAGCAACACTTTACTCATAAATAACAGCTTTTATTTATCATCAAATGTCAATTACATTTTACAGATTTCAAGATTATCTAACTACTAAAACTAATATCATCCTTCAGCCCTATGCTCCGAGCATGGTAGAGATGCTTAGCCCGAGTCAGTCCCTTCGTGAGGGGATCTGCTGGGTTCTCATCCGATGATACCCTCTTTGCCACGAGGATTCCTTCTTCTATTCGATGTCTGATGAAGTGATATTTTCTGTCAATGTGTCTGGATCTCCCATGATCTCTTGGTTCCTTGGCTAAGGCAACCGCACTATTGCTGTCATAGAAAATCTCCATTGGCTCCTTTATAGCTGGTACAACTCCAAGGTCTCCGATGAAGTTCTTTAGCCATATAGCCTCCTTTGCTGCCTCGCTTGCTGTTATATACTCTGATTCACAAGTGGAATCAACCACTGTCTCCTGCTTGGAACTTTTCCAAGTAATTGCCCCTCCGTTTAGAGTAAAGACCCAGCCCGACTGAGAGCGGAAATTATCCCTGTCAGTCTGAAAGCTAGCATCACTGTACCCTACAACTCTCAAGTCCTCACTGCCACCGAGGGTAAGGACCCAGTCCTTAGTCCTCTGTAGGTACTTGAGGATATTCTTTACCGCAGTCCAGTGTGCCTTGCCAGGGTTCCCCTGATACTTGCTAACCATGCTCAAAGCAAAGGCTACATCAGGTTGAGTACACGTCATAGCATACATGATGGATCCTACAGCTGAAGCATAAGGTATTCGACTCATTTCTGCTATCTCAGCCTCAGTACTAGGGCTTTGTGTCTTACTCAATATGGCGTTACTCTGGATGGGTAACTCTCCTTTCTTGGAGTTATGCATGTTGAACCTTTTCAACACTTTGTCCACATAGGTGCTTTGACTAAGTCCAATTAGTCTTTTACTCCTGTTTCTCAAAATCCTTATCCCTAGGATATAGGCAGCTTCTCCAAGGTCCTTCATAGCGAAACACTTCCCAAGCTAGGACTTTACTTCCTGCAGGGTTGGGATGTCATTTCCTATGAGTAGTATGTCATCCACATACAGTACCAAAAAGCTGACTATACTCCCACTAGCCTTGATATAGACACAAGATTCATCTTCACTCCTTGAAATGCCAAATTCTTTGACTTTCTCATCAAAGCAAAGATTCCATCTGCGAGGTGCCTGTTTTAATCCATAAATGGATTTCTCGAGCTTACACACTCTACTGGGGTACTCTGTACTAACCAAACCCTCTGGCTGAACCATGTAAACATCTTCAGCCAACTTTCCATTAAGGAAATCGGTTTTGACATCCATTTGCCATATTTCATAATCATGAAATGCAGCAATGGCTAACAGAACCCTAATAGACTTAATCTTGGCCACTGGTGAAAAGGTCTCATCATAATCAACTCCCGGAGTTTGAGAATAACCCTTTGTAACCAGTCGTGCCTTATAAGTGTGTACATTACCATCCATGTCGGTCTTCTTCTTGAAGATCCATTTGCACCCAACTATCTTACGATCAGGTACATTGTCAACCAAGTTCCAAACTTGATTGTCATACATGGACTGTATCTCGCTATCCATAGCCTCTTTCCATTTAGCAGCCTCAGGGCCTGCCATGGCTTCTGTGTAGCTGTTAGGCTCATCCAGATTTACCAGTGTGTTATCACTAATAAGTGTCTCACCTTCTGCAGTAATATGAAAACCATAATAATGCTCAGGTGCATTCCTAACTCTGGTGGAACGCCTCAGAGGTATAGATTCTTCAGTCAGCTCAACAGGAGTTTCCTCCTCAGGTTGAGGGCTAGGGTTTGAGGTTCCTTCACCACTTGACTCTTGAATTTCCTCAAGGTCAATTTTCCTCCCACTGTCTTCTTGGCTCATGAATTCTCTCTCTCGAAAGAATCCTTTTCTTGCTACAAAGACCACATTATCACTGGGTCTGTAGAAGATGTAACCAAAGGATTTATGTGGGTAGCCGATGAAAATACACCTTTCTCTTCGGGGTTCGAGCTTATCGTGAGTCTCGCGTCTCATGAAAGCCTCGCAACCCCAAATCTTGATGTGGTCTAGATTGGGAACTTTTCCAGTCCACACCTCGTGAGGTGTTTTGGCAACCATCTTTGTAGGGACTAGATTAAGGATATGGGCGGCAGTCTCTAAGGCATACCCCCAAAATGAGATTGGTAGCGAAGCTCGACTCATCATGGAATGAACCATGTCCAACAAGGTCCGATTGCGCCTCTCAGCTACACCATTCAACTGTGGTGTCCTAGGAGGTGTCAATTGTGAGACAATCCCACATTCCTTAAGATAGTCAAGGAACTCAGTACTAAGATACTCACCACCACGATCAGATCGAAGCATCTTAATGTTCCTGCCCAACTGATTCTCTCCTTCTTGCTTAAACTCTTTGAATTTCTCAAAGGTTTCTAACTTATGCTTGATTAGGTAGACATATCCATATCTACTAAAATCATCAGTAAAAGTCACATAGAACCGATTAGCATCTCTTGTGGCAGTTCTGAAGGGTCCACACACATCCGTGTGTATGAGGTCCAACAAATCTTCACCCCTAGCATAAGTGCCAGTAAAAGGTGACTTTGTCATTTTACCAAGCAAACAAGATTCACAACTATCATCTGACTTTAGGTCAAATGACTCCAAGACTCCATCCTTTTGGAGTTGGCCTATGCGTTTCTTGCTTACATGTCCAAGACGACAATGCCATAAGGATGCTTTATCTAAGCTAGTGGAAGAGTTAATACACAATACATTATTTCCTAGATTATCTACAACAGATACAGTTTCATACACGCCATCACAAGGTAATGCTTTAAAATAAAGAACATTATTAAAGAAAGCATCAATACTACCATTATTATTATCAAAATAAAAGGTAAAACCTTGTTTATACAAGGCATAAAAAGGAAATAACATTTCTTGCCATTTCTGGCGAATAATAACATTTATTCAAATCTAATGTAAACCCACTATTTAGCACTAAGGAATAAACTCCTATCTTGGTGACAGGTGAAGCTTTCCTGTTTCCCATGATCAAGTTTATCTTTCCCTGCTCCACATTCTCACTTCTTTTTAGTCCCTGCAAATCACAACATATGTGAATACCACAACCTGTATCAAGGACCCAAGACTTAGAATGAGGTGAGTTATTAGACAATATAGTGTATATACCTGGATGGTTGGGTTTTACTTTCCCATCCTTCAAATCTTGCTGGTACTTTGGGCAGTTTCGCTTCCAGTGCGACTTTTCATGGCAATAGAAGCATTCAGCCTCATTAGGGTTAGCAGAAGGAGTGACAAAACCTTTCTTGGTTTTGCTTGAAGAGGAGCCTTCATGGGTCTTACCCTTGGTACCCTTAGAAGGGTTCTTTCTCTTCTTCCCTTTGCCATGCCCGATTGCCAAGACATTGGCCGCAGTTGGAGTAGGAGTAGGAGTAGTAACAACCGACTTACCCTTTAGACCACTTTCGGTGGTCTTCAAGAGTTCTTGAAGTGTGCTGAGGGTGACTTCTTCCTTGTTCATGTGATATGTCATGCGAAACTGATCATAACACGATGGCAAGGAGTGCAAAATGATGTCTATTGCTAACTCCTCAGGGAAGTTCACATTCAGCTTCAGTAAACAGTCCACATACCTTTGCATTTTCTGCATGTGGCCCGTGATGGGTTCACCATCCTTCATTCGGGTTGTTATCATGGAGGAGATTATTTCATATCGCTCTTGATGAGCACTTTGATGGTAGCGGTCCATCAAGTCCTGGTGCATCTCAAAAGGATAATAGTCCTCATAGGACTTTTGGAGCTCGGGTGTCATGGTGGCCATCATGATGCATGCCACTTTTGTAGCATCTCTTTCATGTACCTCATATTCAGCAAGCTCTTCAGGAGTAGCAGTTGGCTCGGGTACCTTCAGCTCCTTGTCGAGAACATATTCTTTGTTCTCATACCGAGTGACCATCCTGATGTTTCTGATCCAATCTGTAAAGTTGGACCCATCAAAGATGACTCTCCCAGAAAGATTCATGAGAGAGAAGGAGCTAGTAGGGTTTGAGCCAGAAGCATTGTTATTGGAAGACATCTGAAAAGAAGAGGGAATAGATTAGATTAGATATAGAGATAGTCCTTAACAAAACACCCAAATGTAATATTAAGGCTAGGACCCAACACAATATTTTATAACTTAGAAGAGGGATGCCGTAATCTAAGCTATAAGATATTTGAAGGTAGGTGAATGACGATTCACCAATTTCCACCATGAAAAACGAAATACTTAATTAGGTTTTAATTGGTTTAGAAACTCCTAGATTCTTTGAGATTCATTGAACTTTCTTCAATGGCATGTTTCAATCTCGAGTGTGCCCTTCAAGTTTTGTGACTGGGATGCCGAGGATCACAAAACAAGGTGTGAAGTAACCATGCAAATTACTTGGTACCCTTAATGTATTACCCCTCAATCGATGTGCCGGTTAACCACACACGCTCCATCGATACTATGATAAACATTAAGTCACCCTTTACCTACCTTGTTGAGTTCAAGTTAGTGTGCCGGTTAACCACACACGCTCCACTAACGACTTAAACAAAGTGTAAAGTGTACTTTCATGGATTAGCACCTTATTCACATTTTCCTAAAATAACTAAGATTGGGAATTCAATAAAGTTTAGTTACTTTAGTATTG
The DNA here is from genome assembly GCF_052849685.1 of Lactuca virosa. Classification (NCBI taxonomy): domain Eukaryota; kingdom Viridiplantae; phylum Streptophyta; class Magnoliopsida; order Asterales; family Asteraceae; genus Lactuca; species Lactuca virosa. Next base: position 269,511,148 of record NC_136434.1, read on the forward strand.
TCATTATACTTTTAATGAGAATTTATAAGTCCTTGTCCCACCCGTTCGGCTAACGACCCTCCACCGATCAAGGAAGCGGTGGGTGAGAGTGGACACCCATTAAGTTGCCATTTTATAGGCAACAACCTTATACCCCCTTATAGACCGGCTTCGTGAATGAGGCGTACTAGCGGTAAGACGACTTGATCTTATACATATATAAATATTATTAAACTTATAATATTATAAAGTATAAGGGTTGAATTTTTACTTTTAAAATTCTAGGGGTTGAAACTAAAGTTTTTAATATGACTTTACATGTTCCAAAACTTGAGGGCAAGTTTTGTAAACTTTCAAAACTTTTCATTTCTCATAACTTATGATTTAATGGTTATTAAAAATGAAGACTCTTCATTTTTTTTGTAACCTATGTGTTCTTTTAATGGTTATTTATAAATGTGACTTTTGCTTATCCATAACTTAAGAACTAGTTATGGACTCCATTAAAACACATAAAGATCAAAAATTAATCTAATCAATTATTAGCACATAATTTCTATGATCTTCTAAACTCATATGTTTATGAATGTTCATATCAAAAATTTCAAGAATCGTAAGTACATATACAAAACTTGAAATTTTGATACGAGCTTTTGAACAAAACTTCGATTTTCAAGTTTTTTTTTTTTTTTTTTTTTTTGCATCAAGTATCAAATAAACAAACCAGGCTCTGATACCACTGATGGGTTTTGAGCATTCTAACACTCCTATGGTGTACATGCAACCCTAGAAACCTTGGATCTATGTTTGACTAAGATACATGCAAATAATTATTTTTCCAAGGTTCTTATCCTATCTAGCATGGCATGGGGAACTTGAATCAAATAAAGCTAGTATAATTAATTACCTTGTAGTTGTAGTTGATTGCTTGGAGTTTTAGAGCCTAGCACCAATAGTGTGGATGCCTCAAATGGAAATCACAAATCACCACAAACTTGGAATTTTGAGAGAATAGTAATCACCTTTCTTGAAATCGGCCCTCTTACTTTACTTACCACAACTAGTGTGATTTCAAGAACCAAAGCCTCCTTTATATAGTGTGGTGAATTAGGGTTACATCCATGTAAACCCTAATACCCATGTCTTTTCATTTCCATGAGATCCATGGGTTAAAGCTTCATGGAGTATCCATGGACTTTCCATGCAAGCCTAGCCCATTCCAAATAAGCATTAGCCCATACTATATAAATAGAAGAGCCCATATTTAATTAGTCATACTTTTGATCTCTAAATTAATTCTAGATTAATTATAGATCAATACTAATTAAATAATATGATTTTATATTAATATATTAGGACTTATAATATATTAATAAATCATAACTTATACTATTCTCAAACGATTATCCACAAATTGTTCGGGTGAAGTGCAACCCAAATGGACCATGCCGGGTCGGGTCAAGTACATACCGAATATCGTTATGGACTTAGACACTATATCCAACAGACCTTCCGTCTCCCGAGCCTGATCCTTATCCTGACCCGGATCCAGTAGTAAAACGTCTCGTCACCACCATACTGAAAAAATGTACTCAAGTCATCAGATAAATAACATAATATCGGGAGACCAAAACCTACAAACCCTAGGGGTTGTGACTTCCTTGCTACGCGTATGGGTCCTGTGCTTTCTGTAGTACGGGCCCATACTAACTTCCACACCTACCCATATTTGTTCCAAGTATCACCACAACACCCTAACACTATCATCAACATACTATGCGCTCAACCCTTACTCCTAGGGAACATCGCCTATCCCACAACTGATCTCACAGCTCCTCATAACCCACACATCCATGAAACTTTCATCAACCCCTGCAGTGCTAGTGCAGGCTAGTCGCACATAACACTGGACCCAATAAACTTTCAAATATCCAATCCTATCCAAAGACTGAATCAAACATTCTCAGGCTATAAGATTTTGATTACGCGTAGCCGTGATGCATACACTAACGACTACAGTAATGATGTCAATTCCATATACAAGAAACCCTAGGCTAGTAGGCATCATATAATCAGGCAAGTCTATCATGCGATTCCTGAAGATCCCTAGCCTAACACTAGCATGATGTTCTATCATATCATAATATCAAATAACTGTATGGTTTTTTGGGGTTTACTTACAGGCTCCGGCTGATCGTGCCCTCTGCATCCTCCATCCTTTATTTTGAAAAACATTTTAGAATTTATTCCGAAAATTCCCTTGATTTGAGACTGGGTTCACACGAGTGTTTCCCCCAATTCACTCAAACCAAGGCTCTGATACCAACTTGTAACACCCATAAAATTTACGCCAAATTTTAAACTTTTCAATCATAAATAAAACCCAATAGTATTGTTTACAAAAATGTTTTCAAATCTTTATTCGATCAGAGTGTCCCAAAAGCCAGATCATAAGGATGAGGAGCGGTACGGTCACGCCTTCGCCTTGCCATGATCTCCTGAAGTACCTGTAACAATAAACTGAAAACTGTAAGCCTGAGGGCTTAGTGAGCTACCCCCAAAATACCAATACCACACTGATAATACCATATCTGTAATAATCAATCAATCAACATGCATATTGGGCCATCGGCCTGACTGGACCGCCCTACAGGGCCTACAGTCTAACTGAATCCATACCGAGCCTTCGACATGACTGGACCACCACGTGGGCCTACAGTCTCCCCGGACCGCTCATATGGTGTGTTGGCCTTCAGCACAAAGCAGGACCGCCTCAACCCCAGCAACAAGCAAGTAACCATGTGCGCATAACTAACACATACTGGCATATACAAATATCAAACATATCTATCTCACTGATCACCAAACATAGCAATCTCTCATAACTAGAGCACTGACCTAGCAGCTCACTAACATATTAATCCCTACGGATCATAAGAGCATAACATACTGTCTATCCTGCTTCCGATCTAACAGATCATATCCACATGTAACATACCATTACGATAACAACTAAAGGGTTGGCCTTGGTGCCTTAGACCCTATCGATATAGTGAGGATAACTCACCTTGCAGATGTCGTCTCGATAGATAAACTTCAACCCTCGGATCACTGCCACAAAATCCACCACCTATTACCATAGTATAAACATACCCATAAGCCAACTAATCAATCCCTGGTTAAAGTCAAAGTTATCAGTCAAGGTCAGCAGTCCATGTTGACCTTGACTCGCTGAGTACCCTCGGCTACTCGCCGAGTTCCCTGAAGTACTAACTCACTCGCCGAGTCACCTGAGTGACTCGTCGAGTTCCTTTGGTTTACGATCGACACCCTAAGGCCACTCGTCGAGCTTCCTTCTTGCAACTCGACAGTTACCCGCGCATACATAAATTGGGGCAACCTCCACCGACTCGCCGAGTTGTTCATCCACTCGTCGAGTCTACGACAATCTTCATCTGACTCGCCGAGTTGTTCTTCTAATCGCCGAGTCCATGCCTATATTCATATGACTCGCCGAGTCGACCATGCGACTCGCTGAGTCCCTTCAGTCCTTTTTTCCATACAGACTCATTTGAGCCATGTAGCGGCTCCAAACTACGGATCCATGCTTCTAAGGCATGCTTTTCATGTAAAGTTGCAAACTTTACGTGCATGTATAGCTACAAAGGCTATTAATGTCAAATCTAAGCTCACAATGGGGGTTTCATACTCAAAGAGGCTTCATACATGACCAAATTTGGGGCTTTATGACTATAGAACCCCAGAAGGGTCCATATCTGAAGTTACAACTTCAGATCTCGCCCATATCCCACTTTATATTCTCAATCAAACCATAAAAACCCTAGATCTCAACCAAAAGAGGTGTAGAAGGAAAAGAAGAAAAGGTGACAACTTGATACCTCCAAATGATACTATATGAGGTAGATTTCTAATTTCCCACACTTCCTTGCTCCTAGCCTTTTGTTCTCCAAGATCTTCTTCTCAAAATATCTCCTCTCTAAAGCTTTAGACACCAAGAATGAAACACCACACGAATTAGGGGTTTTTGAGCTCTCAAAGGACTGCAAAGAGGCCAAAGGAGGCTTATGCTTCCTTAAATAGGGTGAAAAACCCCGGGATTTAGGGTTTCATCTGCCAGCTCCTACTCGTCGAGTCCCTTCATGGACTCGGCGAGTAGGCTATTAAATACGCGAACTAAGCCCGCTGCTACTCGACGAGTAGGGCAACCAACTCGTCGAGTAGACCTTGAAACCAATTAAATTCTTATTTAAGCAATACCTGAGAATCGGGGCGTTACAATCATATTATCTAGTTCAAACACATTTGCACTAGGATTTTGCTCAAAATCAAGTCATATGGTATTTGACAAGATGACTCTCTCAGGGTCCTTTATTTTAAGCTCCTTTAAGATCCTTGACAATTAATGCAAGTTTACTTAATCTTTTAAGTTTCCATGATCTATCTATATAGATTGTTATTCCATGAATTAATATGTCGATTACATATAAGGCTAGGAATGTTATTGCACTCCCACTAGCTTTATAGAAAACACAAGAGTCGTCTTGATTTATAATTAAATCACACTATGTAATTATCCTATAAGAAAGAAGATTCTTACTTTGAGAAGTTAGTTTAATTCTGAAAAGATTTTCAATCATGTATGTTTTCTCCCTTGAAAACTCACTTACTCTTTATAGTCAAACTATATCGAGGAAGATTAATCAAGCCCATACTTGATAATCATACATGAATGCATCCCAATGTGTTTTATTAGTTTATGATCAACCATTGAGCAGATTAAACAACAGTTGAAAACTTACTAGTTCCAAACTATGATGCATTTAGCTTATGGATCTTTAGCTCTTAAATCTCCAAATTGCTCCCACTTAGAAAAAGCACTTTCTAATCACTTGTCTTATGGAAAGAAAATTAGTGGTATTAGTAGAAACTTCATCCTAAACAATCATTTAGGATATTCTACATAAATGCAGTTAGTAAATACTAGAATGGTTAAGCTTATTGTCTAACATGAGCTCAATGACTCCATATCCTTTAGATAACGATAAACCATTTCAACATTAGTCTAATATAAGTATCAAATCCACTTGTTTGGTTGGATATATATATATATATATATATATATATATATATATATATATATATATATATATATATATATATATATATATATATATATATATATATATTTGTTGCAGTGAGCATAATTCCAAAAATTTGTAAAGTAAATAGTTCTTTTAAAGCATAAATGTTGGGTCTTGTGTTGCGTCATTGGGCTCGGTTATAAGTCCATATAGTTAACCCGGTTTGGGCCTGTCCAACCGTGGATAAACATTAGGGTTAGCATATAAATATTGCATGCATGTATAGCTTACAGAATCGATTGTTCTCATTAATTACTTGCATTGTAACCCTAGCACACCTCTACAGTCGAAGTTCTTCATCAAGCTCTTCTGAGGTGTGAGTTATTAATCATTCGACACCATTGATCCATTCTTGTGTTCTTTACTTGATTAAATATTGTTTTTCTGTTTTGAATCTATCGATCTATAACTCAATTATTACAACAATTGGTATCAGAGCAGGAGACTGTGTAATACATACGTATCTCTAGTGTTTAATAAAACCCTAAGTTCAACGTTACAAGTCTGATTCTAACAGAACACGTTCATCATGTCTCAGGATGACTCTCAAAGCAATCCAATTAACACCTCCAACAATATAGGATCAACTACAAGGATTCCCATTCTCTACACTCAAGATTATGAAGTATGGGCGCATCACTTCGAAGATTATGTAGTTGGATCTAAAGACAATGGCTACTTGATATGGGAAGAAATAACATTGGGTTCGTTTGTTCACTCTGGAACAAATCGAACAGTCAAGACTCAAAAAGAGTATAACCAACTCTTGGCGGACCAAGAAAAGATGCCTCAAGACGAAAAAGAGAAGGTGTTATGTAACGTCAAAGCCATGAGGATGATCCGATTCGCATTACAATCTGATACCTTTTGTATAGTGAGTTCATGCACAACAGCTAAAGAAATATGGGATAGGTTGAAAGAATTGTATTCAACAGATGAAGATCTAGAACATTCGATTCAAACCCTTTTGCTCTCTAAGTTTGGTGCTTTTGAACAGAAACCTGAAGAGAATCTTGTTCAGACATTCGAGAGATTCAATCATCTACTCAGCAAGATGATGAAGCATGGCATTGAAAGGAAGGTGATTGAACAAAAGGTTACCTTCATGAATGGATTAAGGCCCGAATGGATGGCAATACTTTCGACTGTGAAGGCTCATGAGCAATTTAAATCATATTCACTGGCGAAACTAATGGGTATTCTAAAATCTCACGAAAGCGTGGTGACGAAGGAAGCGAAGGTTGTTTCAGGTATGGGTTCACTGGCCCTCTTTTCTAAAAGCAAGAATGTAGTAAACGAGGAGGAGGATTCTGATTTGTCTGAGTGTGATCTATCCAACGAAGAATATGCCATGATGGTCACAAACCCAAAGAAGTTTGCTCGCAGAAAGTTCCCAGTCAATAAGAACCGAAACTGGCAGGGAAGCTATAGTTCTGAAAAGGTGAAGGAAGAACCGAAGAACAACAACCAAAAGAACAATGAGAAGACTGAGAGTTAACTTGTGGGAGACTCTTGGTATGATTGCAACTACTGTCATGGCAAGAACCACTTTGCCAAGGATTGTATGCTAAGAAAGATGGCTAAGAAGAAGGAGGGTGAAGATGACGAGTCTTACTACATGAGAAAGCTGGAGGAGATAAAGAAGAAGAAAACTGCTAACGTTTCCATGAATGCTTTGATTGTGCAGGAAAACGTTGTTGATGATGAGTTCGGTGGAGTGGAAGTTTGGTCTACAGATTCTGAGGATGAAGAGGTACGCAGACCCTCACATGGAAAAGCATATGTATCGAGAGAAGGAGTTGCTGAGTCGGCTGGGAGATGCTTAATGGTTACAACCGAAAGTAAGCATGACGAAACGAAGGTCGTGGAAGACAGATGTTTCACAGCCAAGCCCATGAGTGAAAAGATCAACGACTGCGACCAGTTGATCAAGAAGGTACAAATTATCCTAGAATCTCATAAAGTGCCAATAACAAACTATGAAAAAGATTTAAATGATTTAAAATCCAAGTTTTCCAATTTAAGTGGTAGTCTTATGCAAACTCGCTTAGCCAATTCTAACCTAACTGACCAACTCAGCAGGGAGTCTTCCAAGAGTGAGGAGAGGAGAATATGGATTCAGCAGAAGGAGTTAGAGTTGAGTAGGGCTAGGGATGAAATTATTTATTTGCAAAGAGACAATTTGAAATTTTTGAAACAACGAAATGTTTTCTGTTTGATTGATAAACGTCTATATACTAATATCACTCAGTTTCATTTAGATTATGAGATAGGAAAACAGATTCATAAAATGATTTTGCCTTTCCTTGAATTAAAGGAGGACGAAATCATTGCTGAATGTGAATCTATAATGTCCTCTGATGAAATCTCTGTCACCTACAAATTTGGACTAGACAAAATTGAATCCTTCATTGAGTCTAAAGAACATAAGTGTATGCTTAAAAATTTGTTGGACGAAAATGATAAATTAAAAATAAAGACCGAGACCATACAGAAATTTGACTCATCCAACACCAAATTGAGTTCAGAAAATAAAATCAATTTAGAAACCACATCTAAATTTGATGAAGAGAGTGAGATGAGTGAAATCTCTGTAGAAGACGTTGTCGATTGTTCAGAATTCATCAACAGCGAACCCGAACCAACAAAACCCCTCATATCTGAAAATTCGGTTGAATATGCTCGGGTGTTAAATGACAAATCAAAGAAGCTCAAAGAAAAAGTTGTTGTCTATCAGAAGGTTCAAACGACGCCAAACCAAGTGTATGCTGTGACTGGTGTAACTAAGAATCAAACGGCGGAGTTAACATCAATGGTTGACAAAGATAATGATGAAGGATGTGATAACTTCTTTTGGTCGGCTCCCATCGATAATGCAGATGAAAAAGTTGGTCTGTCAGAGCAAATCTCATGGAGAGTTAAGGGATGATATATACCCGAACCCCTCAACAAGCCCTCAAGCTTCGATAAACCCAGCACAAGTGGTACAAAAGATATACCAGAGGAACCACAAAAGATATACTCATGAGAAGAAAGCAAAGCCTAAGGCCAACATTCACTTGACTCAAGAGTAAGTTGTTAATCAGAAACGACAGAGGAACAAAAGATACATAAAGAATCTCAATGAGAGAAAGCAGTTTTGGCACTCACAAAACCCCTCTTATGTTCGCTCTGAAAAGGCTTATGCTCTCAAAAAGGAAGCACAGGCCAAGTCTCATTCCAGCAATCTACATCAATCGTACCGTCATGCGAACCGAACGACCCATTTCAGCCCTAATACTTGTGGTCACGAGAACCAAAAGACAAGTTTTGGTCCCAGCTCCTAGCCAAAAACCGAAGGACTAGTTTCGGTCCCAACACATAAGCTCAGAACCGAAGGTCAAGTTTCGGTCCCAAATCTCATCCTCCTCACTCTCATCTTAAACCCAACTCAGTGAAGGATGTCAAAGGAAAAGGAAAGCTGTACTCAGACTCTGAAGTCCAAAATACCAGAAACGAAGCTAATTCTAGGACTCCAAAGAAAACCTCAGCTGCGAAACCATCTAACAATAACACACCCCAGTTAAAACAAGATAAAAATAAAATCAAAGTTTACACCATTAAACGAAAAGATGAAACCACATTAATAAAACGAACATATATGGTTGATCTTTCAGTTGCAATTCCCTATTCTATAAAAGTCTCACAAGGAACCAAGAGACTTTTGGTTCCTAAATCTGCTTAATTTTGCAGGTTCTCAGTGACGAGCAGTTTGACGAAGAATGGTATATTGACAGTGGTTGCTCTCGTCACATGACGGGAAGAAGGAAGAACTTAGGGAGTTTCGGTCCCTTAAGGATGGTGGATGTGTGAAATACGAAAACAGCTCTTACGGCACGATCAAAGGGTATGGGATGATAACCAATGGGGAATTCTCTATACGAAGGGTAGCCTACGTGGAAGGATTGCAGCATAACCTCATCAGCGTTTCTCAACTAGTGGCAGGAACAGGTTTGAAAGTCTCATTTGATGATGAGGGCTCTGAAATAATTGAAAAACAAACGAAGAAAATTCTGCTAAAATCAGAGCGAAAAGGGGAGATGTTTCCTCTAAATCTCAACCCGATCAAAGGAAAGCCAGCAATATGTTTGCTGTCAAAGGCGAACTCAGATGAAAGCTGGTTGTGGCACCGAAGACTATCGCACCTGAACTTCAAAGATATCAATAAACTGGTGCTTGGTGATTACGTGCGTGGACTTCCTGTTCTCAAATTTGACAAGGAGCATTTGTGCGCAGCATGCGAAATAGGCAAGCAAAGCCGAAAAAGTCATCCTACTCGCATCAACACAAAGATCATTGAACCCCTCGAACTACTCCACATCGATCTATGTGGCCCTTCAGCTATAGAAAGCTTCGGTGGTAGTAAGTATATACTCGTGATTGTAGATGATTTTTCTTGCTTCACCTGGGTCTTCTTTCTTAAACAGAAATCAGAAGCGACGCCCAAGCTGAAAGTTTTCATCAAACAAGTGGAAGTCCAACTGCGAAAGGTGGTACGCAATATAGGAAGTGACAATGGTCTTGAGTTCAAGAGTAAAGATTTCGAAGATTATCTGGCTGAAAAGGGAGTAACTCACAACTTCTCTGCTCCCTACACTCTACAGCAGAATGGGATTGTCGAAAGGCGAAACCGTTCTTTATGTGAAGCAGCGAGAACCATGCTAAGCTTCGCCTCACTTCCTCTATATTTCTGGGCTGATGCAATTGTTGCTGCATGCTACACTCAGAACCGATCCTTCCTAAACAAGAGATTCGCCATCACTCCGTATGAAATCTTGAATGGTCGAAAGCCAAATGTGAAGTTTTTCCATGTGTTCGGTTCAAGATGCTTCATTTTCAACTCCAAAGAGAACCGAAACAAGTTTGACGTTAAGGCCGACGAAGGAATCTTTCTCGGTTATTCGCTTACTTCAAAAGCATATAGGGTTCTAAATAAACGCTCGAAGAAGATTGAAGAAACCTATTATGTAACTTTTAACAACAGTTATATGAAGAAAATGCGAACAACGGAAAATCCAACGGAGGAAATCTTTCCAAAATCAGGTCAGGTCTCGGTTCCTATTGCCAACCTGTTTGATGAATACATGCTACTCTTCGATGAACCAGAAAAGGCGACCAACTCAGAAGAGAAAGAAGCATATAACAAAATCGATAACTTGAAGAAAATCATCGATGAAGCTGCTAAAGACATGCAAAGTGAACCTCACCAACCAACCGCGAAGCAGTCTCAAAGCGAACCTACTGTAGCATGTGATCATCCAACTACCAATGACCCTCCAAGAGAAAGCTCAACAATCCAGGGGGAGGGTTCGTCTACTCCAAAACCACACGACATGCCTCTCTAGGGGGAGAATCCTTCAAAGGCCCCAACCCATGAAGATCCATCTGAGGGGGAGAGCACTGAATCTGACATAGGTTTCGATTCGCCATTTGAGGGGGAGAATGAAAACGCAAATGACGAAGGAGAAATGTCAGAAATGGAAGAAGAAGTCAACGCTGAACTGGATCCTGCCTATGATCCCAATTACTCTCCTCTTGTAAAATGGACAAAGGATCATCCTAAAACATAAATTATTGGTGAATCATCTGAGGGTGTTCTCACACGCTCACAAATGAAAGCGAAGCAAACTGCTTTATTCTTTCAAGTAGAATTTTGCATGTTTAATTTGTTTGTCTCTAAAGTTGAACCGAAGACGGTAAATGCTGCTCTTGATCACTCTGATTGGGTGCAAGCTATGCAAGACCAACTCCATGAGTTTGAACGTAATCGTGTTTGGAGACTGATTCCCACACCAAAGGATGCATCTGTAGTCGGCTTAAAGTGGGTATTTAGAAATAAATTGGATAAAGAGGGAAATGTTATTCGCAACAAAGCGAGACTGGTAGTGAAAGGATATTGCCAAGAAGAAGGGATAGACTACGAAGAGACCTTCGCTCTAGTAGCAAGGCTGGAATCTGTAAGAATCTTTTTGGCATATGTTGCACATAAAAACTTCGAAGTTTTCCAAATGGACGTTAAATGCACTTTCTTAAATGGAGAACTAGAAGAAATGGTATATGTTGAGCAACCACCCAGATTTGTGAACGAGAAGTATCCTGATCACTCCTATATTATGGATAAAGCGGTCTATGGATTGAACCAAGCCCCGAGAGCCTGGTGTGAAACTCTTACTCGTTTTCTCAAAATGTCAAAATTCAAGCAAGGTTCGGTTGATCCAACCTTCTTTCTCTCTTGAAGCAAGCCCCGAGAGCCTGGTGTGAAACTCTTACTCGTTTTCTCAAAATGTCAAAATTCAAGCAAAATTCAGTCAATGGTTCTTTGATTGTCAAGCTGATGAATACCCATTTCCAACCGTAGAAGCATTTTTTTCAGCAGATAGTTTCTCTCTTGTGTCCTAGGCTTAACCTCGGTCGACCATTGACTGATGAGTTGAGTCTTTAGTTGTGTAAGTCCCAAATCTGCTTGTGTATCAATCAGATCTGTTTGAAGGTGCGGAATCCCAATCAAATGGATGATCGCAGATCAAAATAAATAAGAAGAAGAAGAAGAAGTGAATCTATGATGTATTCAATGAATTGAATGATGAACAATACACAAAATTCACACACACTTGCACCTTCTCTCCTTTCTCTCTCTTCTCTCTCTAGAACACCTTAGAATACACACACTTAAGCTCCTCTAGCCGTACACTCCTCATCCACCTAACATCTATATATATGACACATGGGCCGAGAACCCGTTCACGGCCGTAAACACTAACGCAAACACCTATTACATGACTGAAAAATATAGTTTGCTAGAAAAGCAAAGTATAAACCATATTTTAGACCCAACAATCCCCCCCTTGGTTTATAACTTTCTTTTCTTACTGACCCAACAAGCTCCCCCTAAAAAGTAGTTGGCTTTTCTTGTCAATCTTCATTTGGAGCTTGGCTTCAGTGTTTTACTTCGATTTCTTCACAGCTTCAAGATGAACTTAATGAATCTTCAATAAATGACTTCATCTTGAGCACTTGGGCTTTCTTCAGAATTTGGCATTGAACGCACGTTGGGTGAGGAGGCTTCTTGAAAAGATTCTTGAACGATAGCGCTTTCAGCTTGAGAATCTTCAGAGAGAACAATAGATAGATCTAATCTTCTGGATCACTTCAGCAGGTACATAGATAGCAGCAAATTGATTGAGGAGGCTTCAATGCAATATGTCACATAATCGTCAAGTACATCTTGACCTTGCTTGTGGGGTTGAAGGATTGAATGGTGAAAGAATAATCTTCATTTCTTGCTCCTTCGAATGAGAATTCTTCGATGATCACGGACGAAGCCTTGGTTCAGAAATTTTCGACACAAAATTCATGAGTTTCATCCACATCTGAATTCACTTTTCAAGACAAAACAAAACTAAAAGAAAACATAGCACACAATATTTTTGGATTTTTTTTTCTGAAAAAAAATAAACAGAAACAAAAATATTTTTGTATTTTTGATTTTCTTGAACAAGAAATAAAACAGAAATAACACTATTTTTGGATTTTTAATTTTCTGATTTTTGTTTGATTTTTGAATTTTCTGATTTTTGTTTGATTTTTGGAATTTTTTATTCTCCCCCTTAATTTGTGCATAGAGGAAAACTATGAAAAAATTTAACAAAAAGAAAAATATTTGGGATCGAAGTTGTGAGACAGTCTTAACTTGTTTATCTGTACCTTCACCTTCATGAATAGATCTGGTCAATTGTCGGTATTGTGGTCCACTTAAACACGAAGAATGTTGACAAACTTTTCCAAATATACCATTTAGCTGACGACGACCACGGGTATTGTTGTCCACATAAATTAAGTAGTGAGATCTACAGACAACCTCTAAATGGTTCAATTTTAGTTGCACTAGAACGTGTTCCCCATTTCCCGATATACCTTGATTATCAAGAACTTCCAAAGAACTCCGTACTTTAGGTGAATAGACAATTATTAAGGAGGAAGTCAGATTTAGAAATAGGTGCATATGTTGTGTCCCAGGTCGGATCTCTTTCAATCACGCAGAGGGGACAACATATGACTAACAGAGATAGAGGGTTATAAAGATAATAGGGTGCATATGCTGTGTCCCAGGTCGGATCTTACGATCACACAGAGGGGACAACATATGGCTAACAGATAGAAAGAATTTCATAGATAAGGAGATGCGTAGAAATCGAGTTGCATATGTTGCATTCTAGGTCGGATCTCTTCCAATCATGCAGAGAAAGCAACATATGACTAACAGATAGAAAGCAAGAAAATAATTTCCTACAGACCTACTTTATCAAACCCCCCCCCCCCAGTTGCCCTATCAGAACCAGAATTAAGGACATAAGTCCGTACATCAAGGAAAAGTTGAACCACTGTTCTAGATGCGTATTAATTTAGTGTATCCTATAGGTTCCCGTGTTTATCTCACTGCTCAATCTACCCGAGCGTCGTATGGTCAGTCCAAACAATCCTATCCAAATCCACACTGTCAAATCCTTCGTGCCTACCAGCACATTAAACACAGAGTCTAGACAATTTAGATTTAGTCCCATACACATGTTTAGACTGCCCGTTATCACTTTCTTGATATCACTTCCTAATAAACATATAAGAAAATAAAAATTGTCTAAAAAATTGACTTCAAAACGAATCAGTTTAAGCTAAACTCAGGAGTATCGAGAAGAAAACTCAAACCGTAAGTCACCGATTGAATTTGCATCTAGAAGGTCTGAGAACAGCACACATAATCTCAGAACAGATCCGAAAATTCTTCACATCGTTAAGCACAAACCCCATGTGTGATCCTTTCCTTTATTCCCTTCTCGCAAAGGACACATACTCTCAAACAATGTTCTGAGTGTTGTACAGTTGAGAGATGCCTCCTATCATGTGCCTGGAACAACCACTACCAACAAACCGAAGTCTGATGATATGCCTCCATAGCTGCTCCAGAACAGAGCAGGATAAGTTGGTCTTTGGAACCCAGTCCATTTTGAAACTGGGTTGACCTTTTTCATCCACGCAAGGAACTCTCTCCCACGACATATCCTGCTTATCACAAACAGAAGATGTAGAAATATTAGAAGCATTAGGATATTTAGGAGATTGAACCTTTGGTACCCATCTGTAGTTGGGTTTAACCCATTTCTTTTTCGAGCGGATGGGTGTTTCTTTTGGAAAATCTCCCTCTTTGCTTGTTCTGCCACCCTTGTGCATAGTAGGGAACGTATGCACGATTTGGACAGTTTCGGGCAATATGTCCAGGTGTTCCACAGTGAAAACATGTCATTTTCTTCACTGGGAAGTTGTTTCTTCCTGCCCCTGGTGGCGTGTCCTTGCCTTGTCTTTTATTTTTCCCACAAGCAGACTTGCAACAGGCACTCTGTTTCACTGGAATTGGTGGCCTGTATTTCTCAACAACAGGTTTATCAGAAGTAACTGAGTTAGAAGCAACAGATTCAGAGTTCAAGGAGACATTGGTTTGTTCAAAAGTGTTCTCCTTTCTCTTCTTCCACTACTTTACCTGCACAAGAAGTAGAAACATCAGTATTTTTCGTCTCAGCACCCTCAGTTGGCCCTGATTGTTCAGTCTTAACTGAAGTTGAAGCAGGGGGTTGGCCATACTTAAGGTGTGCTTCATTTTAAAGTTCTTCCTTAGTCAGAGTGGTGAAAGTGCAGTGATCATTAAAAGGAGGTGGAACATAATGATACCCTAGACCCTTGTTTTGATTATCTTTAAATGTTAATTGTTTTTCTATCATGGACACAACTACCTCACTTGACACATCAAATTTTTTAAAGTTGAATTCAGCATCTTTATCTTTTGCTTTTAATGTATCAAGTTCGGCAGTCACAGCATCAAAATCTTTCTTCAGATATTTATAATGAACACACTTGTCACTGTATTCTGCCTGTAATTTCTTATAATCACTTGTTTTGGCCTCTAATTGATCTTTCAATGGTTTCTGGCCTTTCCTACGTTGGTACCCTTCGTATTTTAGTTCCTCGTTCTCTCTACGTAGTAGTTCGTAATGTTCACGTAAATTCTCCAAGGAAATTTCATTGACATTGATTTTTAAAGAACTCATTGTTTACCAAAAATGCCCTTTGACTTGAAAACTCAAAAGCCAACCTTAAAAGTAAAAATTAGAAAGTCAAACTCAAAAAGTCAAACCGAAAAGCTAAATTTGAAATTTTGAAAGTTAAACGAGAAAGTCAAAGTTTAAAATCAAAGGTCAAACTTTAAAGTCAAAGTCAATAATAAAAGTCAAAAATTAAAAACTAAAATTTTTGGTTGAAAATGAAATTTAAAAATAAAAGAAATTGATTTTTGGGCTAAAAGTGTTAAAAATGAAAAATTGGAATCGAAGATATTGTATTTGAATTAAATCCGGAAAGAATGTAGCGTGTGTCTTGCTAGTCCTACTGGTAAGGCGGAGGGTTGAACAGGGAGAGCACCCGGGTTTGATTCCTGGCAACTCCAAAATACTTTTGATTATTTGATGCTGCTGCGAAGACTCTATGAGCTAAATGTGGAAGACGAATAACAAGTCACAGCCTAGAGCAATTGGTAAGACGTTGGTTTGAGGAATCAGGGGACCCAGGTTCGAAACCTGGCAACCCCTAAAAAAATTTGAATCAAATCCGAAGCGAGGACGGATGCTGGCCGAGAACACGAGGCTGACCGGGAACGTGCGAGACCGTGAACGAGACGCTCCACCGCAAACTCGCCTGACCAAACACGTGCGAGGCTGGCCGCACACCGAGGACCGTGAACTCCGAGGAACCCTAGCCGCAAACGCTTCTGCGGACTCGGGGCCGTAAACGGGTTTACGACCGTAAACCCTTCAATGGTCGTGAACACTGCTTCAGATGACGTGAATAACAGTGTTTTTCACCATTTTTTGCTCCAAACGCGAAGAACAACCCCCCCCCCCCCCCCATTTTGCCAAGATCTATCCATAAACACAAAAATCCTTCAAAAATAAGATGAAATACGCTCCAGATCTGCAAAAACTGATTGATAGAATCAAAGCTTTAATACCACTTGTAAGTCCCAAATATGCTTGTGTATCAATCAAATCCGTTTGATGGTGCAGAATCCCAATCAAACGGATGATGCCAGATCAAAATAGAGAAGAAGAAGAAGAAGAATAAGTAAATCTATGATGTATTCAATGAATAGAATGATGAACAATACACAAGATTCACATACACTTGCACCTTCTCTCCTTTCTCTCTCTTCTCTCTCTTCTCTCTCTAAAACACCTTGAATTTCACACACTTGAGCTCCTCTAGCCGTACACTCCTCACCCACCTCAGATCTATATATATGACACATGGGCCGTGAATGGGTTCACGGTCGTGAACCAGTTCACGGCCGTAAACACAACCGCAAACACCTATTAGATGACTGAAAAAACATTTTGCTAGAAAAGCAAAGTATAAACCATATTTTAGACCCAACAAGTTGTTTTCGGGGTTGATGTCGTGACTGAAGCCAAAATTTGATCAAAACTAGACTGAAGATCAAGTAATTATTTCCATGACACTGCCAACTTTTTTTTCTTTTGCTTGGCCTTGTGGGTAGAATGATGTGACCCTCTGGATTCCTCGTCACGAAGAACCATTATGAAGCCATCGGAGGGGGGTGGGGTTGTAGCACTTCATCATGATTTTCATCATCTAACCCGAAGAGTGGTTTAGAACTTATTTCAATCTGTGTTCCTGCTTCATTAGAATCATGCACTTCAGTGTTGGTGGGAGGAGGCTTTGATCCATCGGTATTGTCTTCCATAGCTTGCACCTTTGAACTGTGTGTTCCATATCACACATCCATTTTTGAAATGTTAGGATGTCATACACAATTTTGGCATTGTTGATGGAAGTGGCCCAATACTTGGAAACATGAAGAAGAGACTCATCCTTTTGTTGTTGTTGTTGAACTTACCTTGCTTTCCTAGCCTGGAGTGCCCTTTTGAAGGCTTAAAATTTTCTTATTCTTGATTCATTTGTTGGTCGATACTGATACCAGGTATCATCAGAAGCATATCCTTCAATTCCTTCTTGCACCAAGGTGTCCCTCGGGTCCATGGGTCCTTGCACAATGGTGCTCACCATGCCTATGTCGCTTGGTCGTAATATCGATGGTGAAGGATTTCCAGAGCTTCCTCGGTCTCCTTGGTCTGAAACCAAGTGTGGCCTCGACTTTGTTCTGGAAAGGGTCTCTCAAAAAGGACCATGCGGTGCAACTGGTGTTTGAAGTGTATGTGTGACACGAAATAAGATAGATTCGAATTCCTCAAGAGTTACAAAGTGAAAACGGGAAGCCCTAGAGACCTTAGGGAAAATATCGACATTCATATCCGCTTGGAATCATGATTGGGTTCTGTCTCCATGATCTGATGAAATTGATACACTTATTGTTTCAGAGTGGATGGATGGGTTGCCTTGGGTGAGTCAGCGTGGACTCGAATGGCTACTAGAGTCTTATTAGAGACTCCAACATCTGCCTTATTTCTCTTTTGGCTAGAGGTAGGGGTAAGCTTCAACTTCTTCCTTCTAAAAATGTCTCTAGAATCCAAAGGCTCATTCAGACTATCATCAACCACGTTTACTAGTGGATCAAGAGCATTGGATTGAGAAGGTTGAACACGATGTGTTGAGTCTGCGGTGGTGACTTTTCTTTTCTTCGAAGAACCCGAACCCTTTGATACAACATTTGAAGGAATGTGTTTGATAGCCAGGGATTGACCCTTTTTGGTTTGCGATGCAGGCCTTGGACCTCGGTTAGTTGTGGGGGAATTAGCGGGGTAGAGCGGTATGGGGCAATACCGCTCGTAGCCACAATGTGATCAGCTACCTCAAGATTATTGAGTCCAATAGACTTGAGAATGTACATAGGAAGACGTAAAATGGGACCGAATAGAGATTGGTCTTTGGAAGAATTGTACCATTTGAGATCTCTGCAGGAGAAGAGGTAGGTATCATTGTCGAGACTGAGCTTTTCATCTTTGTGTAGATTGATCAAGCACAAGGACAATACCTTGCAGAGGTGAGTTCCATTATCCCTTCCTACGGGGCCCCCTTGCTGACATGTTGGAGGAAATCAACGCAGAGGATGATTCCATAGTTCACATCATTTCCAGTAAAGATGCTCCAGCCGATGTCGAGTAGTGGCTTGCCCATGTTATCAGTACCACCAGTTCTTCCAAACAAGCATTTGATAACATATTGGCAAACGTATTGCTAAACAGCCGGTAATTTGCCCTTCTTGAATCCATCCACCCTTTTCAGTTTAGATTGGTACCCCATCTGGTACAGAGTAGCAAAGATGTCGTTGTTGTTGGGAGGGTAGAACTCAGTGGATGGTGAAACTCATAGGTTGACGGCTTCCAAAACCTTTTCTTTGGTTAGAACAACCAAGGAATCATCGATCAATTGGAGATGAATTTCTTACAGTTTGTACAAATGCCTAAGTACAGAAAAGGTACATTTATACAAGATCTCTTATTGTACTACTTCTGTAAAGGAATCAAACGCGCTAAATAGTGGATGTGTTGGAAGGTATTTGATCATAAGCTTAATGGATTCATTGTAGCTTTCATGATCATCAAAGATTCCTCTGTAGTTGCTTGCTACGATGGAAGGAGTGATATTCTTGATGGTTGATCCATAGCCAGTACGTTTAGCAAAGCAGGAAGCCTTTGGATTGTTTCTTTGAGGCACCATATTTCACCATTGTTATGAAAAAGATTTGAAGAA
Organism: Lactuca virosa; assembly: GCF_052849685.1. NCBI lineage: Eukaryota > Viridiplantae > Streptophyta > Magnoliopsida > Asterales > Asteraceae > Lactuca > Lactuca virosa. The sequence continues at coordinate 269,530,101 of NC_136434.1, forward strand.
CTTGCAAGAAAAGGGTTTTTTGCAAGAAGATGAGGAAGAAGAAGATCGACGTGAGAGTTCAAAAAGCGTAAACTTTCTTGGAGAAGAAAGGGGGTTTTTATACTTCTGGATTTCAGCATTGATTAACATCAACGTAATGATAGCTGGTAAAAAAACCTTTGGGTTTTTATCTTTATCGGTTTTAAAATTAAATCGAAAATGTTTTCGGGAAAAGAGGGAGCATTAAATGCAGTTGCAGGTGCGTGAAGATGCGTCGAACAATTGTAGGGTGAAAATGGTTTCATCCGTTGAATAAATGGGGGAGTGGAATGGATGTGACCCCAACGGTTGCTTGATGGGATTGGTTAAGTAAAAAGAGATTTTCAGAAAAGATTTCTTTAAAGGAAAATGAGATTTTTTATCCTATAACCAAAAATAGACCTGGTTAAGAAAAGTCCTATGAAGAGCAACCATTTTTCATGTGCGACAAATTAAATGAAGAAGAACAAAACATTTTCATTTTGAAAGATTAATGTTTAAGATTTATTAAATAGCACACAATGAAGTTTAATATGTATGATGCATGATGGCTTCGGGTTGTTGAGTAAGTCTGTGGGAGATGATACTGGAGAGCAAATTGATCACAAAGGTTAGAAGTACACATAATAGATTGACCCGAGGAGTACATACATCATAAATGATCTTCGGTATACAGACCATATCGAGGAGCAACTTATGAGGTATGCACTACATCAGTTATTCTAGAAATAGATATGGTAAGTAAATGTTTCAATTGATTTATTTTATTTGTTTTTTGAAAATTTTTATTAAAAGAGAAGAAGCAGATTTCATTACACCCGAAGATTATGAGATCCTCGGTCGTTATCCTTTCAAGAAGAACTGAGAGTCTGGGTTGTGACAACTGCCAATTTTGGATTCAACAGAAGTCAAACAAGTCAACAAAAGTCAACAAAAGTCAACTCAAGCCATATTAGAATTTTAGGTGAATCTTGATGTTCCCTAATGTACAGTTTCCGAGTATTAATATGAAATACCTCTCTATTCGCCGATTATTGAATAAAAATCCTATTTTGGATTTACAACCTTAATTTCGAAAATTCCAACATATATTATTTTGGTATAAATAACATTTTCAACACATTAGGCTATTATCTTTATTGATAATGATTTTTTTTAATAATTTGAATTTTTATGATTCAAATTAGGTAGTTATTCGTTTTTATGACACACTTTTTATAAAATTAACACTCTTTTTATAAAAATACCAACATTGTTATAAAATATAAAAGAGTTGACTTTGGGGTGCATGCAAAGCCCCAAATTTGGTCACATCTAGTTCCAACTCCCCACAACACATATTATCCAACATGAGAGTTCAAAAAGCGTAAACTTTCTTGGAGAAGAAAGGTGGTTTTTATACTTCTGGATTTCAGCATTGATTAACATCAATGTAATGATAGCTGGTAAAAAAACCTTTGGGTTTTTATCTTTATCGGTTTTAAAATTAAATCGAAAATGCTTTCGGGAAAAGAGGGAGCATTAAATGCAGTTGCAGGTGCGTGAAGATGCGTCGAACAATTGTGGGGTGGAAATGGTTTCATCCGTTGAATAAATAGGGGAGTGGAATGGATGTGACCCCAACAGTTGCTTGATGGGATTGGTTAAGTAAAAAGAGATTTTCAAAAAAGATTTCTTTAAAGGAAAATGAGATTTTTTATCCTATAACAAAAAATAGACATGGTTAAGAAAATTCCTATGAAGAGCAACCATTTTTCATGTGCGACAAATTAAATGAAGAAGAACAAAACATTTTCATTTTGAAAGATTGATGTTTAAGATTTATTAAATAGAACACAATGAAGTTTAATATGTATGATGCAAGATGGCTTCGGGTTGTTGAGTAAGTCTGTGGGAGATGATACTGGAGAGCAAATTGATCACAAAGGTTAGAAGTACACACAATAGATTGACCCGAGGAGTACATAGATCATAAATGATCTTCGGTATACAGACCATACCGAGGAGCAACTTATGAGGTATGCACTACATCAGTTATTCTAGAAATAGATATGGTAAGTAAATGTTTCAATAGATTTATTTTATTTGTTTTTTGAAATTTTTGATTAAAAGAGAAGAAGCAGATTTCATTATACCCGAAGATTATGAGATCCTCGGTCGTTATCCTTTCAAGAAGAACTGAGGGTCTGGGTTGTGACAACTGCCAATTTTGGATTCAACAGAAGTCAAACAAGTCAACAAAAGTCAACAAAAGTCAACTCAAGCCATATTAGAATTTTAGGTGAATCTTGATGTTCCCTAATGTACAATTTCCGAGTATTAATATGAAATACCTCTCTATTCGCCGATTATTGAATAAAAATCCTATTTAGGATTTACAACCTTAATTTCGAAAATTCCAACATATATTATTTTGGTATAAATAACATTTTCAACACATTAGGCTATTATCTTTATTGATAATGATTTTTTTTAATAATTTGAATTTTTATGATTCAAATTAGGTAGTTATTCGTTTTTATGACACACTTTTTATAAAATTAAAACTCTTTTTATAAAAATACCAACATTGTTATAAAATATAAAAGAGTTGACTTTGGGGTGCATGGAAAGCCCCAATTTTGGTCACATCTAGTTCCAACTCCCCACAACACATATTATCCAACATGAGAGTTCAAAAAGCATAAACTTTCTTGGAGAAGAAAGGGGGTTTTTATACTTCTGGATTTCAGCATTGATTAACATCAATGTAATGATAGCTGGTAAAAAAACCTTTGGGTTTTTATCTTTATCGATTTTAAAATTAAATCGAAAATGCTTTCGGGAAAAGAGGGAGCATTAAATGCAGTTGCAGGTGCGTGAAGATGCGTCGAACAATTGTGGGGTGAAAATGGTTTCATCCGTTGAATAAATAGGGGAGTGGAATGGATGTGACCCCAACAGTTGCTTGATGGGATTGGTTAAGTAAAAAGAGATTTTCAAAAAAGATTTCTTTAAAGGAAAATGAGATTTTTTATCCTATAACCAAAAATAGACATGGTTAAGAAAAGTCCTATGAAGAGCAACCATTTTTCATGTGCGACAAATTAAATGAAGAAGAACAAAACATTTTCATTTTGAAAGATTGATGTTTAAGATTTATTAAATAGCACACAATGAAGTTTAATATGTATGATGCAAGATGGCTGCGGGTTGTTGAGTAAGTCTGTGGGAGATGATACTGGAGAGCAAATTGATCACAAAGGTTAGAAGTACACACAATAGATTGACCCGAGGAGTATATAGATCATAAATGATCTTCGGTATACAGACCATACCGAGGAGCAACTTATGAGGTATGCACTACATCAGTTATTCTAGAAATAGATATGGTAAGTAAATGTTTCAATAGATTTATTTTATTTGTTTTTTGAAGTTTTTGATTAAAAGAGAAGAAGCAGATTTCATTATACCCGAAGATTATGAGATCCTCGGTCGTTATCCTTTCAAGAAGAACTGAGGGTCTGGGTTGTGACAACTGCCAATTTTGGATTCAACAGAAGTCAAACAAGTCAACAAAAGTCAACAAAAGTCAACTCAAGCCATATTAGAATTTTAGGTGAATCTTGATGTTCCCTAATGTACAATTTCCGAGTATTAATATGAAATACCTCTCTATTCGCCGATTATTGAATAAAAATCCTATTTTGGATTTACAACCTTAATTTCGAAAATTCCAACATATATTATTTTGGTATAAATAACATTTTCAACACATTAGGCTATTATCTTTATTGATAATGATTTTTTTTAATAATTTGAATTTTTATGATTCAAATTAGGTAGTTATTCGTTTTTATGACACACTTTTTATAAAATTAACACTCTTTTTATAAAAATACCAACATTGTTATAAAATATAAAAGAGTTGACTTTGGGGTGCATGCAAAGCCCCAAATTTGGTCACATCTAGTTCCAACTCCCCACAACACATATTATCCAACATGAGAGTTCAAAAAGCGTAAACTTTCTTGGAGAAGAAAGGTGGTTTTTATACTTCTGGATTTCAGCATTGATTAACATCAATGTAATGATAGCTGGTAAAAAAACCTTTGGGTTTTTATCTTTATCGGTTTTAAAATTAAATCGAAAATGCTTTCGGGAAAAGAGGGAGCATTAAATGCAGTTGCAGGTGCGTGAAGATGCGTCGAACAATTGTGGGGTGGAAATGGTTTCATCCGTTGAATAAATAGGGGAGTGGAATGGATGTGACCCCAACGGTTGCTTGATGGGATTGGTTAAGTAAAAAGAGATTTTCAAAAAAGATTTCTTTAAAGGAAAATGAGATTTTTTATCCTATAACAAAAAATAGACATGGTTAAGAAAAGTCCTATGAAGAGCAACCATTTTTCATGTGCGACAAATTAAATGAAGAAGAACAAAACATTTTCATTTTGAAAGATTGATGTTTAAGATTTATTAAATAGAACACAATGAAGTTTAATATGTATGATGCAAGATGGCTTCGGGTTGTTGAGTAAGTCTGTGGGAGATGATACTGGAGAGCAAATTGATCACAAAGGTTAGAAGTACACACAATAGATTGACCCGAGGAGTACATAGATCATAAATGATCTTCGGTATACAGACCATACCGAGGAGCAACTTATGAGGTATGCACTACATCAGTTATTCTAGAAATAGATATGGTAAGTAAATGTTTCAATAGATTTATTTTATTTGGTTTTTGAAATTTTTGATTAAAAGAGAAGAAGCAGATTTCATTATACCCGAAGATTATGAGATCCTCGGTCGTTATCCTTTCAAGAAGAACTGAGGGTCTGGGTTGTGACAACTGCCAATTTTGGATTCAACAGAAGTCAAACAAGTCAACAAAAGTCAACAAAAGTCAACTCAAGCCATATTAGAATTTTAGGTGAATCTTGATGTTCCCTAATGTACAATTTCCGAGTATTAATATGAAATACCTCTCTATTCGCCGATTATTGAATAAAAATCCTATTTAGGATTTACAACCTTAATTTCGAAAATTCCAACATATATTATTTTGGTATAAATAACATTTTCAACACATTAGGCTATTATCTTTATTGATAATGATTTTTTTTAATAATTTGAATTTTTATGATTCAAATTAGGTAGTTATTCGTTTTTATGACACACTTTTTATAAAATTAAAACTCTTTTTATAAAAATACCAACATTGTTATAAAATATAAAAGAGTTGACTTTGGGGTGCATGGAAAGCCCCAATTTTGGTCACATCTAGTTCCAACTCCCCACAACACATATTATCCAACATGAGAGTTCAAAAAGCATAAACTTTCTTGGAGAAGAAAGGGGGTTTTTATACTTCTGGATTTCAGCATTGATTAACATCAATGTAATGATAGCTGGTAAAAAAACCTTTGGGTTTTTATCTTTATCGATTTTAAAATTAAATCGAAAATGCTTTCGGGAAAAGAGGGAGCATTAAATGCAGTTGCAGGTGCGTGAAGATGCGTCGAACAATTGTGGGGTGAAAATAGTTTCATCCGTTGAATAAATAGGGGAGTGGAATGGATGTGACCCCAACAGTTGCTTGATGGGATTGGTTAAGTAAAAAGAGATTTTCAAAAAAGATTTCTTTAAAGGAAAATGAGATTTTTTATCCTATAACCAAAAATAGACATGGTTAAGAAAAGTCCTATGAAGAGCAACCATTTTTCATGTGCGACAAATTAAATGAAGAAGAACAAAACATTTTCATTTTGAAAGATTGATGTTTAAGATTTATTAAATAGCACACAATGAAGTTTAATATGTATGATGCAAGATGGCTTCGGGTTGTTGAGTAAGTCTGTGGGAGATGATACTGGAGAGCAAATTGATCACAAAGGTTAGAAGTACACACAATAGATTGACCCGAGGAGTATATAGATCATAAATGATCTTCGGTATACAGACCATACCGAGGAGCAACTTATGAGGTATGCACTACATCAGTTATTCTAGAAATAGATATGGTAAGTAAATGTTTCAATAGATTTATTTTATTTGTTTTTTGAAATTTTTGATTAAAAGAGAAGAAGCAGATTTCATTATACCCGAAGATTATGAGATCCTCGGTCGTTATCCTTTCAAGAAGAACTGAGGGTCTGGGTTGTGACAACTGCCAATTTTGGATTCAACAGAAGTCAAACAAGTCAACAAAAGTCAACTCAAGCCATATTAGAATTTTAGGTGAATCTTGATGTTCCCTAATGTACAATTTCCGAGTATTAATATGAAATACCTCTCTATTCGCCGATTATTGAATAAAAATCCTATTTAGGATTTACAACCTTAATTTCGAAAATTCCAACATATATTATTTTGGTATAAATAACATTTTCAACACATTAGGCTATTATCTTTATTGATAATGATTTTTTTTAATAATTTGAATTTTTATGATTCAAATTAGGTAGTTATTCGTTTTTATGACACACTTTTTATAAAATTAAAACTCTTTTTATAAAAATACCAACATTGTTATAAAATATAAAAGAGTTGACTTTGGGGTGCATGGAAAGCCCCAATTTTGGTCACATCTAGTTCCAACTCCCCACAACACATATTATCCAACATGAGAGTTCAAAAAGCATAAACTTTCTTGGAGAAGAAAGGGGGTTTTTATACTTCTGGATTTCAGCATTGATTAACATCAATGTAATGATAGCTGGTAAAAAAACCTTTGGGTTTTTATCTTTATCGATTTTAAAATTAAATCGAAAATGCTTTCGGGAAAAGAGGGAGCATTAAATGCAGTTGCAGGTGCGTGAAGATGCGTCGAACAATTGTGGGGTGAAAATGGTTTCATCCGTTGAATAAATAGGGGAGTGGAATGGATGTGACCCCAACAGTTGCTTGATGGGATTGGTTAAGTAAAAAGAGATTTTCAAAAAAGATTTCTTTAAAGGAAAATGAGATTTTTTATCCTATAACCAAAAATAGACATGGTTAAGAAAAGTCCTATGAAGAGCAACCATTTTTCATGTGCTACAAATTAAATGAAGAAGAACAAAACATTTTCATTTTGAAAGATTGATGTTTAAGATTTATTAAATAGAACACAATGAAGTTTAATATGTATGATGCAAGATGGCTTCGGGTTGTTGAGTAAGTCTGTGGGAGATGATACTGGAGAGCAAATTGATCACAAAGGTTAGAAGTACACACAATAGATTGACCCGAGGAGTACATAGATCATAAATGATCTTCGGTATACAGACCATACCGAGGAGCAACTTATGAGGTATGCACTACATCAGTTATTCTAGAAATAGATATGGTAAGTAAATGTTTCAATAGATTTATTTTATTTGTTTTTTGAAATTTTTGATTAAAAGAGAAGAAGCAGATTTCATTATACCCGAAGATTATGAGATCCTCGGTCGTTATCCTTTCAAGAAGAACTGAGGGTCTGGGTTGTGACAACTGCCAATTTTGGATTCAACAGAAGTCAAACAAGTCAACAAAAGTCAACAAAAGTCAACTCAAGCCATATTAGAATTTTAGGTGAATCTTGATGTTCCCTAATGTACAATTTCCGAGTATTAATATGAAATACCTCTCTATTCGCCGATTATTGAATAAAAATCCTATTTAGGATTTACAACCTTAATTTCGAAAATTCCAACATATATTATTTTGGTATAAATAACATTTTCAACACATTAGGCTATTATCTTTATTGATAATGATTTTTTTTAATAATTTGAATTTTTATGATTCAAATTAGGTAGTTATTCGTTTTTATGACACACTTTTTATAAAATTAAAACTCTTTTTATAAAAATACCAACATTGTTATAAAATATAAAAGAGTTGACTTTGGGGTGCATGGAAAGCCCCAATTTTGGTCACATCTAGTTCCAACTCCCCACAACACATATTATCCAACATGAGAGTTCAAAAAGCATAAACTTTCTTGGAGAAGAAAGGGGGTTTTTATACTTCTGGATTTCAGCATTGATTAACATCAATGTAATGATAGCTGGTAAAAAAACCTTTGGGTTTTTATCTTTATCGATTTTAAAATTAAATCGAAAATGCTTTCGGGAAAAGAGGGAGCATTAAATGCAGTTGCAGGTGCGTGAAGATGCGTCGAACAATTGTGGGGTGAAAATGGTTTCATCCGTTGAATAAATAGGGGAGTGGAATGGATGTGACCCCAACAGTTGCTTGATGGGATTGGTTAAGTAAAAAGAGATTTTCAAAAAAGATTTCTTTAAAGGAAAATGAGATTTTTTATCCTATAACCAAAAATAGACATGGTTAAGAAAAGTCCTATGAAGAGCAACCATTTTTCATGTGCGACAAATTAAATGAAGAAGAACAAAACATTTTCATTTTGAAAGATTGATGTTTAAGATTTATTAAATAGCACACAATGAAGTTTAATATGTATGATGCAAGATGGCTTCGGGTTGTTGAGTAAGTCTGTGGGAGATGATACTGGAGAGCAAATTGATCACAAAGGTTAGAAGTACACACAATAGATTGACCCGAGGAGTATATAGATCATAAATGATCTTCGGTATACAGACCATACCGAGGAGCAACTTATGAGGTATGCACTACATCAGTTATTCTAGAAATAGATATGGTAAGTAAATGTTTCAATAGATTTATTTTATTTGTTTTTTGAAATTTTTGATTAAAAGAGAAGAAGCATATTTCATTATACCCGAAGATTATGAGATCCTCGGTCGTTATCCTTTCAAGAAGAACTGAGGGTCTGGGTTGTGACAACTGCCAATTTTGGATTCAACAGAAGTCAAACAAGTCAACAAAAGTCAACAAAAGTCAACTCAAGCCATATTAGAATTTTAGGTGAATCTTGATGTTCCCTAATGTACAATTTCCGAGTATTAATATGAAATACCTCTCTATTCGCCGATTATTGAATAAAAATCCTATTTAGGATTTACAACCTTAATTTCGAAAATTCCAACATATATTATTTTGGTATAAATAACATTTTCAACACATTAGGCTATTATCTTTATTGATAATGATTTTTTTTAATAATTTGAATTTTTATGATTCAAATTAGGTAGTTATTCGTTTTTATGACACACTTTTTATAAAATTAAAACTCTTTTTATAAAAATACCAACATTGTTATAAAATATAAAAGAGTTGACTTTGGGGTGCATGGAAAGCCCCAATTTTGGTCACATCTAGTTCCAACTCCCCACAACACATATTATCCAACATGAGAGTTCAAAAAGCATAAACTTTCTTGGAGAAGAAAGGGGGTTTTTATACTTCTGGATTTCAGCATTGATTAACATCAATGTAATGATAGCTGGTAAAAAAACCTTTGGGTTTTTATCTTTATCGATTTTAAAATTAAATCGAAAATGCTTTCGGGAAAAGAGGGAGCATTAAATGCAGTTGCAGGTGCGTGAAGATGCGTCGAACAATTGTGGGGTGAAAATGGTTTCATCCGTTGAATAAATAGGGGAGTGGAATGGATGTGACCCCAACAGTTGCTTGATGGGATTGGTTAAGTAAAAAGAGATTTTCAAAAAAGATTTCTTTAAAGGAAAATGAGATTTTTTATCCTATAACCAAAAATAGACATGGTTAAGAAAAGTCCTATGAAGAGCAACCATTTTTCATGTGCGACAAATTAAATGAAGAAGAATAAAACATTTTCATTTTGAAAGATTGATGTTTAAGATTTATTAAATAGAACACAATGAAGTTTAATATGTATGATGCAAGATGGCTTCGGGTTGTTGAGTAAGTCTGTGGGAGATGATACTGGAGAGCAAATTGATCACAAAGGTTAGAAGTACACACAATAGATTGACCCGAGGAGTACATAGATCATAAATGATCTTCGGTATACAGACCATACCGAGGAGCAACTTATGAGGTATGCACTACATCAGTTATTCTAGAAATAGATATGGTAAGTAAATGTTTCAATAGATTTATTTTATTTGTTTTTTGAAATTTTTGATTAAAAGAGAAGAAGCAGATTTCATTATACCCGAAGATTATGAGATCCTCGGTCGTTATCCTTTCAAGAAGAACTGAGGGTCTGGGTTGTGACAACTGCCAATTTTGGATTCAACAGAAGTCAAACAAGTCAACAAAAGTCAACAAAAGTCAACTCAAGCCATATTAGAATTTTAGGTGAATCTTGATGTTCCCTAATGTACAATTTCCGAGTATTAATATGAAATACCTCTCTATTCGCCGATTATTGAATAAAAATCCTATTTAGGATTTACAACCTTAATTTCGAAAATTCCAACATATATTATTTTGGTATAAATAACATTTTCAACACATTAGGCTATTATCTTTATTGATAATGATTTTTTTTAATAATTTGAATTTTTATGATTCAAATTAGGTAGTTATTCGTTTTTATGACACACTTTTTATAAAATTAAAACTCTTTTTATAAAAATACCAACATTGTTATAAAATATAAAAGAGTTGACTTTGGGGTGCATGGAAAGCCCAAATTTTGGTCACATCTAGTTCCAACTCCCCACAACACATATTATCCAACATGAGAGTTCAAAAAGCATAAACTTTCTTGGAGAAGAAAGGGGGTTTTTATACTTCTGGATTTCAGCATTGATTAACATCAATGTAATGATAGCTGGTAAAAAAACCTTTGGGTTTTTATCTTTATCGATTTTAAAATTAAATCGAAAATGCTTTCGGGAAAAGAGGGAGCATTAAATGCAGTTGCAGGTGCGTGAAGATGCGTCGAACAATTGTGGGGTGAAAATGGTTTCATCCGTTGAATAAATAGGGGAGTGGAATGGATGTGACCCCAACAGTTGCTTGATGGGATTGGTTAAGTAAAAAGAGATTTTCAAAAAAGATTTCTTTAAAGGAAAATGAGATTTTTTATCCTATAACCAAAAACAGACATGGTTAAGAAAAGTCCTATGAAGAGCAACCATTTTTCATGTGCGACAAATTAAATGAAGAAGAACAAAACATTTTCATTTTGAAAGATTGATGTTTAAGATTTATTAAATAGCACACAATGAAGTTTAATATGTATGATGCAAGATGGCTTCGGGTTGTTGAGTAAGTCTGTGGGAGATGATACTGGAGAGCAAATTGATCACAAAGGTTAGAAGTACACACAATAGATTGACCCGAGGAGTACATAGATCATAAATGATCTTCGGTATACAGACCATACCGAGGAACAACTTATGAGGTATGCACTACATCAGTTATTCTAGAAATAGATATGGTAAGTAAATGTTTCAATAGATTTATTTTATTTGTTTTTTGAAATTTTTGATTAAAAGAGAAGAAGCAGATTTCATTATACCCGAAGATTATGAGATCCTCGGTCGTTATCCTTTCAAGAAGAACTGAGGGTCTGGGTTGTGACAACTGCCAATTTTGGATTCAACAGAAGTCAAACAAGTCAACAAAAGTCAACAAAAGTCAACTCAAGCCATATTAGAATTTTAGGTGAATCTTGATGTTCCCTAATGTACAATTTCCGAGTATTAATATGAAATACCTCTCTATTCGCCGATTATTGAATAAAAATCCTATTTAGGATTTACAACCTTAATTTCGAAAATTCCAACATATATTATTTTGGTATAAATAACATTTTCAACACATTAGGCTATTATCTTTATTGATAATGATTTTTTTTAATAATTTGAATTTTTATGATTCAAATTAGGTAGTTATTCGTTTTTATGACACACTTTTTATAAAATTAAAACTCTTTTTATAAAAATACCAACATTGTTATAAAATATAAAAGAGTTGACTTTGGGGTGCATGGAAAGCCCCAATTTTGGTCACATCTAGTTCCAACTCCCCACAACACATATTATCCAACATGAGAGTTCAAAAAGCATAAACTTTCTTGGAGAAGAAAGGGGGTTTTTATACTTCTGGATTTCAGCATTGATTAACATCAATGTAATGATAGCTGGTAAAAAAACCTTTGGGTTTTTATCTTTATCGTTTTTAAAATTAAATCGAAAATGCTTTCGGGAAAAGAGGGAGCATTAAATGCAGTTGCAGGTGCGTGAAGATGCGTCGAACAATTGTGGGGTGAAAATGGTTTCATCCGTTGAATAAATAGGGGAGTGGAATGGATGTGACCCCAACAGTTGCTTGATGGGATTGGTTAAGTAAAAAGAGATTTTCAAAAAAGATTTCTTTAAAGGAAAATGAGATTTTTTATCCTATAACCAAAAATAAACATGGTTAAGAAAAGTCCTATGAAGAGCAACCATTTTTCATGTGCGACAAATTAAATGAAGAAGAACAAAACATTTTCATTTTGAAAGATTGATGTTTAAGATTTATTAAATAGCACACAATGAAGTTTAATATGTATGATGCAAGATGGCTTCGGGTTGTTGAGTAAGTCTGTGGGAGATGATACTGGAGAGCAAATTGATCACAAAGGTTAGAAGCACACAATAGATTGACCCGAGGAGTACATAGATCATAAATGATGTTCGGTATACAGACCATACCGAGGAGCAACTTATGAGGTATGCACTACATCAGTTATTCTAGAAATAGATATGGTAAGTAAATGTTTCAATAGATTTATTTTATTTGTTTTTTGAAATTTTTGATTAAAAGAGAAGAAGCAGATTTCATTATACCCGAAGATTATGAGATCCTCGGTCGTTATCCTTTCAAGAAGAACTGAGGGTCTGGGTTGTGACAACTGCCAATTTTGGATTCAACAGAAGTCAAACAAGTCAACAAAAGTCAACAAAAGTCAACTCAAGCCATATTAGAATTTTAGGTGAATCTTGATGTTCCCTAATGTACAATTTCCGAGTATTAATATGAAATACCTCTCTATTCGCCGATTATTGAATAAAAATCCTATTTTGGATTTACAACCTTAATTTCGAGAATTCCAACATATATTATTTTGGTATAAGTAACATTTTCAACACATTAGGCTATTATCTTTATTGATAATGATTTTTTTTAATAATTTGAATTTTTATGATTCAAATTAGGTAGTTATTCGTTTTTATGACACACTTTTTATAAAATTAACACTCTTTTTATAAAAATACCAACATTGTTATAAAATATAAAAGAGTTGACTTTGGGGTGCATGGAAAGCCCCAATTTTGGTCACATCTAGTTCCAACTCCCCACACGACATATTATCCAACATGTAACCAAGTAAACATCGCCTCAAATATTAGTTTAATATTACCTTTGAGGATATGACCCTTGATGAAGTGGTACCATAGCACGATGTGTTTCGTCTTTGAGTGATGAATAGAATTGTGTGATATAGCTGTTCCACTCTATGAATCACAGTAGATGGCTACCCGTGGCATCCTATACCCATAATCCATAAGCTTTGTTTTCATCCAGAGGACCTGAGAGGAGAAACTGGCTGCAGCAACATATTCAGCCTCTGCGGTGGAAAGTGAAACACAATTTTGTTTCCTTGAGGACCAACTCACTAATCTTCCACCTAGAAATTGACATCCTCCTAAGGTGCTCTTTTTATCAAGTCTACTGTCACACCCCAAAACCGGAACAACGGAAATGTTCGGGGGTGGAGGACGTCATGTTTAGTATCACAAGACATGACGTCCTCCACCCCCGAACGTTTCCGCCGTTCCGGTTTTGGGGTGTGACAGATTGGTATCAGAGCATTGTTTATAGTGAACTAAGTATATCAACCGATAAAAGATATACAACTATAAATACAATGGGGCCGAAGTGCTCTGGATAATAATATATTTTAAATTTATAACTATACCTTATAAACGTATACATACGTGCTTATACATATATACATACTAGAACAAGTATCACAAGAAGAACAGAACAGAAGTATTTAAAGGTTGATCAATATAGCCCGGTCAAACCTGGACAGTTATGTAATCATAGCTAGGATCAATATAGCCCGATCAACTATATTCATTCGAGATGTGACCGACATGTGTTTGGGAGTGATGTGGTGTTGCAATAGTCTTAAAACTTACCGAACTCTATTCAAGGGAATTCTAGATTAGAACATAAGGATAAGATACTATGGGAGTATTTTATGATACTATAACACGACAACAAGTTTAAAACATACCAAGTTCATTACATTAAAATACTATAGGAGTATTTTAGGCACTAGATAAATAACTTATGTGATAACTTAAAAGACCCTTACAGATAGGTCTATAATCTTGCAATGTATACTCCCAAGGTTATATATAATTGAGATTTTATAGACTTAGAATTTGTGATCTACGCTTCACTACCTGTTCCTTGTTTGGTTGTGGTTTTGGAGTAGGGTCACTTATTCGAAGGTCTATTTCATCTTAAATTATATACAACTTGTATACATTGTGCAATTATAGGAGGACTCTGTAAGGATCACCCCATAATGTTTCACTTAAATCTTATAGATTCTTTAGACACTTCCATTATCGCACGACAAACCCAGATAGATGTAACCACTTCCTCATAGCGGTCAACAGAAGAGTCAAGGAGGAACAAGAGCAAGTTCATGAGAAGTTTTCAAAGAAGGATCAACCGAAGTAACCAAAACGTCTTCTGCATCACACTAATAAATAATAATCTTGGTTAACTTAATGAGTTAGTGGAAACACTGCTCACATTATGTGTTAGGATTATTTTCTTTCGTGCAACTGGTAACAGTTATTCAGGTCACAAATATTCATTCGAGGATAGCCATTTCAAATTCATAAAGTTTATTTGGTATAGACTTTTTATGAATTGTTTCCAGAACCCTGTGGAAGTCAGGACCCGATACACTCAGAACCAGGATAACCTTGCCTTTCAGCTTTCGGCTTATATCCACTGCTATAGACTTATTCCATCTCATCTTTGTATTCTTTTAGCAAAGATTCCTCCTCGCAGATCAAACAGATGCACTACTTCGATAACTCCCACTCAACCGCCACTACCTCCGCCACATTTCGATCCTGCTGCTCTCCAAGAAGCGATATCCTCTGTAGTGGCAACTGCTCTAGCTCACTTCGGCGAAAATGGTACCTTCGGATCTGGTAGCGGTATCCACTTAGCCAACCCGGAGATTCTCATGGACACCCAAGGGAGTGTTCGTACAAGGACTTCATGAACTGCAAACCCAATTCCTTTAATGGAAATGGTGGAGTCGTCGCTCTGATGCGATGGTTCGAGAAAACAGATTCGATCTTCGAAATATGTTCGTGCTCAGAAGGGAGCACAGTGAAGTTTGATGCCTGCACCTTCTCCGACAGAGCCCTGACATGGTGGAACAGCCATGTTAAGTCACTGACCCTATTAGTGGCTAACTCAATAGGTTCGGAAAACCTAAAAGAGTTAATGCTGGAAGAATACTGCCCGATGGGCGAAGTTCAAAAGCTGGAACAAGAACTATGGGAGCTCACGATGGTCAGCTCAGACATAGTGGCCTACACTGACAAGTTTAGCGACCTAGCAGCACTATGCCCCGGGATGGTTACCCCGAAGAGCAAGAAGATAGAAAGATACATCTGGGGTCTAACTGCCCCGATCCAAGGAGATGTGTTGTCTTCTAACCCATCCACATTCGATAGTGCCAAACGCCTGGCTCAGTGGCTCATCGACCATGGAGTCCGCCATGGTGTGGAAGTCCCCGTTCCCGAGCCATCAAAGGGAGAGGACTATAAACGGAAGTCGAGGAACAAAAGGAAGAAGAAGCAAATAACACAGGAAACCCCGCAGGAGCAACAAACGAGTACTATGTACGCCGCCACAACACCTGCTACTCCAACACCTACCAGTCGTTATGATGGAACTCTCCCGAAGTGTGATGGTTGTAACTACCACCACACCGGAGTATGCTGGGAAATGCAGTGTCTCAACTGCCACAGAAAGGGACACACAGTCCGTTTCTGCAGGGCACCGGCTCAAACGATCTCCCAAGTCCCCGGAGCTGAAGAAAACCAAGCCTGCTATGGCTGTGGTGAGACTGGACACTACCAAAGGGACTGCCCGATAACAAAGAACTCAGGAGCGGATGGACGAATTCTGATGATCACCGCAGGAGAATCAACCCCGGAGTCGCCAGCGAGAAGCGGTACGTTTTCGAGATAAAATAAGAATTACTTTAAAAATTAATTTATATTTATATAAGATTAAAACTTTGGGAAAACATTTAAAAGTAATTATTATAATTCACTTATCGGAACAAGTCACCGTATTCAAGAGAACTAAAGGATCCGTTCAGAGAAGCTATGATGGCTTAGTATGTACATCAGGGTTATACATAACTAAGATTTTGCAGACATAGAGTGAGTGATTCCGCCTTAATTCCTGTTCCTTGTTTGGTTGTGGATTTGAGGTAGAGTTACTCAGTCGACTGTCTTATTCATCTTAATTATTCATAACTTGTATATGACTTGCGATCATAGTGGTACCGAGGAGGATCGTAGTATAAAGTATCGACACTAGTTATCATAACACTTTCATTGTATGTACTCGCTCATCGCGGTACGATACATAGAAGTGTTAATATCAAGGGGAAAACAGAAAGCACTAGAACGTTTACAAAGAGTACATTGTCGAGCACACTAGGGATACATCATCGTATAACAGACATTTCCTTCAAATCGGCCAAACTTTGTTCAGTAAAGAGTCTGTTTCTATCATTCGTCATGAGTTGGCGTGGTCCTCACCATACTTAGTTCATATGTTTCTATCGCCTTAACCGTCAAATTCACGAAACCTTCGTCATTCGTAACGACAGTCCGACCTAGACCTCAGTTTTGTCTCTCGTATTCTAAACCCCGAATTACTCATGCGAAGAGTACTTTGTCCTCCGAAGCTTTGCCGCCATATGTTCCGCAGAACCTCACGAATTACCACTCGTCCAGTAGACCGAGTTCCAGCACAGAGGCTAAGGACGAATACAACCCACCTATCACTATTCAGTGTATACGCAAGAGTGGTATATGATTATGATTATGCAGATTTAGTATGTGTGCTTCCGCCCTATCTCCTGTTCCTTGTTTGGTTGTGGACCTGGGGCAGAGTCGCACATCCGACCGTCTAACTAATCTTAATTATATACGACTTGTATACACGAGATAATGATAGATGGACCCAGTATGAATCCTATCATGGACATTAGGTCAAAGTTGTCAGGTCTACGAGTGGGTATTCTACCAATCAGAGGAGCGCAACCAAAGTAGTACTGCTAAGAAAGCTAATTTCGGGACGAAATTCCATCTAACGGGGGATGATGTGACAACCCGAAAATCTTTGCCTTGTAAGTTCAGCCATTAAATCCAACTGAGTGTCAGACTCGTTTCTGCTATCTTTTAGCCTTGTTTAGAGTCTGTTTAAGGGTTCAAAGCTCAGTACATTCAAGCATTGCGTGTAGGATTCAGTTGCGTAAATTCTTCGCATTGAAATCAAGCCACACACTCCATATGAGGGAGTGTACGGTCGTAAACATGATTGTACGGCCGTACACACATGTGTGTGTGGCCGTACACCCATGTTGGTCATACACCCCCTCCATAAGAGTGATATCCTCCCATTTCTAAGCCATTTCCTCAGTTTCCAAGTCAAGAACATCGATTTCTCTCTCAACTATCATCGAGCTTTTCACCCCGATCTTCAAGAATGTAAGCCTTTCTTCCATTTGATTCATTGTTATCCTTCTTAATCACGTAGTCACCCTTTGATTTCATCCATGAAAATCATCATTTGACTAGATCTTCAAATCTCACCAAGAACACACACTTTTTCTTGGTGATTATGAACCCTCTTGAGCCTCCAAATCGTAAGTACTCCTTCCTTATGCTTAGTACTTGTTAGGAACACTTGATTAAAACCCGTAAATCGACCAAAACTCAAGATCATAAGGAGTGTACGGCCGTACACCCATGTGTGGCCGTACACCCCTCAAAACACCCCTAAAGGGGCCTCTAAAATGCAAATCTAGCTTCAACACTTGATAAGCAATGGTGCTACAAGCTTCCCTATCATGAAAAGACCGTTTTGTGCACTTGTTACCATGAGTATACGACCATACACTCCATGACCGTACACCCATGACCGCACACTCCATTTAGTGGCCGTACACTCCCCTTAGATGAATCACATGTGATTCTAACACTTGATCCAAGTGTTTCCTAGTCCCTAAAGGTGCTTCCTTGCATGTGGTTGCTTCTAAACACTATATGCATGCCAATATATGTGATTATATGTCATTTAGGACTCGTTTGTGTCTCGGGACTTCATTCGTGGAACTTCTCATCCTTACGCGCATATTCGTTTGAATCACCTACATAAGGTGAGTTCATACCCCTAATCAATCTTTTAAACTGTTTTTTAAATGCTTTTAAGGGGGGGGGGGGGGAGAATACAAGTTGAACACAATGATAATTGTGTAAATGTTTGTTATAAACATCTTTCAAAAGATTACTTATCTCTTTTATAAGTGATCAAAACATTTTAAAAACTCTTTTTAAGTTATGTTACTTTATAGTTTATAAAACTCCGTTTTTAAAGTACAATCATAACTTGGTAGATAAATGAGTCTTTTCAATAACAGCTCAAGTAAACACACTAGTAAACTATAGTAGGTATAGTTTAGGGGTTCAGTTCATACTAAATGCTAGAACATACTATAAAGAGAATCAGGGAGGTAGATACAATACACGATAACATAGAGATCATGTTATAAAGAGAAACAGGGAGGAAGATATAATACGCGATAACAGAAAGAACATACTAAGATACTATAATAGAAAGAACATACTAAATGCTATTGCAGGAGAACAATACATTATCTAATTATACCAATAATCACTAACTCATTGTTCTAAACAAAAGGTGATAGTAAATTGGGTATACATGATCATATAACTTTAATGTGAATTTACACGGCCTAGCAATTTGTTTGCGGAAGTCGCGTTTGGTCCTTAGAATCTCTTGCAGGGAGAGAGTATAGTATGGGTACTATCCATCACATTATGACCTTAATAAAATAAACATTTTTAAGGTAATCAGTACGTTAGGATGTCAATTCAAAAGACAACTATGTACTTATATTTTTCCCATTACTTTCATATTGTGACAGTTCCACTTCAAAGTTATTGCAAACTATTTTCGAGTTAAGATAGTTATAAACTAGGGAAAAGTTACATCTTTTCAAGCAGAACAGTCGAGTCTAGTACATTTAGTAGAGAGGGGCCTATAATGCTAACTTTATGATTCCTTAGTTTATACATCAGGAATATATATTAGTTGGATCCGACAGATAGTAGGATGTGTGCTTTCCGCTTCATTTCATGTTCCTTGTTTGGTTGTGGGCTTAGAGCAGATTCACCCAGTCTACTATCTCTCCGATCTTAGCTATATATATGTTCTATATACACCAAGTAATCATAATGGGTACCAGGTATGGGTCAGGTCATAGGACACTAATGTAATGCACAATTTTCTAGTACAAATTATACTTTCCAAATAGAACATTTGCTATACCAAAACTAGAAACTTACCAGTAAAGGGTTTAATCCATTTTATTAAACTAGTATAACTTAAAGGACCTTAGGTGGTTTATTCTATAATACCTTAGTTTATACATCAGGGTTACATATAATTAATACCCGATAGGTAGTTGGATGTGTGCTTTCCGCCTCATTTCCTGTTCCTTGTTTGGTTGTGGGCTTAGGGAAGATTCACACAATTAACTATCCGTTCGATATTAGATTATATATAGCTAGTATAAACTAAGTGATTATAGAAGGAACCACTGTGGTTGCCATTTTTACTAAAAGAAATAAGGGTTTTCTTAAAGAATATTTTCATCAATATAAAGGAACTATTACAGTTAACTCCGTGAGTACCAAGTGAATACACCATGGTTATATACAACGAAGATCTAACAACCAATGGGATGTATACCTTCCGCCTCATTTCTTGTTCCTTGTTTGGTTGTGGGCCTAGGGCAGATACACACAACCGATTGTTTGTTTACTTTGGGTTTTATATAACTCGTATCCATTTAGTACACATAGAAAGGATTGTAGAGTCATTTTTACTTATATTTCATCAAAGCGGGAAATATAGGATTTTCTGGAGGAACATGCGAACTTTCTAAAAGAACACACAACTTACTTACATCACTAATATCTTATGAACTCACCAGCTTAAATGCTGATCTACTCTTTCAAAATAACTTGTATTCTCAGGAAACCAGTAGTCAGGTACGTGCACTGGGATTCAGAAGATGGAGCAGTATAACTTCATGTCTTATTTTGTTATTTACTTTGTAGTCTATGTTATGTGAACCACATACCTTGTAAACACTCTCTTTCTAATGAAATGGTTGTTTATTACTATGATTACTATGATGCATGTCTTGTGATACTAAACATGATGTCCTCCACCCCCGAACGTTTCCGTCGTTCCGGTTTTGGGGTGTGACATCTACACCCTGCATGGTTTGTGTCAGTAAAAGCCTGCGAACTAAAGTCATTTCCCGTTGGATACCAGAGACCAAAGGCCTTACTCCCTTTGAGATATCTGAATATCTACTTGATTGCAGTCAAGTGTGATACTTTGGAATCAGCCTAGTATCTAGCACATAAACCTGTAGCGAAGATTATATATGGTCTAGATGTAGTGATGTACATAAATGAACCAATCATTCCTCGGTATATCTTTTGATCAACTGACTCTCTGGTAGGGTCAGTTGAGATCTTGTACCCGAAGGCCATGGGGACCTTGGCCGAGGAGCAGTTGTCCATTGAGAATTTCTTCAACAGTTCAGTAGTATACTTTTCTTGATGGATGAAAATTATTTGAGAGACCGGCTTGACTTGAAGACCTAGAAAGAAATTAATCTCTCTATTCATGTTCATTTGGAATTTGTTGGTCATGAGCATATAAAAATCATCCACCATTCCTTGATCAGTTGAACTGAAGATAATATCATCCATGTAGATTTGCACGAGCATCAAGTGTTTGTCATTTACTCATCTGAAAAAAGTAGGATCTATTGCACCTCATTTGTACCTGGAGTTCACAGGAAGCTTTGAAAAGTTTCATACCAAGCTCTTGGTGCGTGTTTTAAACCATAGACAACTTTCTCCAACTTATAATAATGGTTGGGAAAATCACAATTTTCGAAGCGTAGAGGTTGTTGTAAATACATTTTGTCTTTCAAATCGCCATTTTTTACGTCCATTTGATGGACTTTGATATTCTTATGTGCTGCATATGCTATAAAAATACGTATGGCTTCCATCCTTGCTACCGGAGCATATGATTCCTCATAATCAACTCCTTCTAGTTGACTATACCCTTTGGTAACTAGACGAGCTTTGTTGTAGATCACGACACCCGATTCATCTAGGTTTTTCTTATAGACCCATCAGGTTCCAACTACAGCATGGCCTTTAAGCTTCGGTACAAGTTTGCAAACCTTGTTTCTCTCAAACTCTGTCAGTTCTTGTTGCACTGTAATAATCCAATCAGGCTACATATGGATTTCCGATGATTTGGCCAGGTGGGTGATCTTTCATCGAGATATTTAGGTGATATTGTTTATGTACAACGACTGCATTCGAGGGACTATCCTATACTTCAAAGGAGTCTTCGGGCTTATCTGTTGAAGGTTGTTCCCCCTCGTTTTGTGAGCATCCCGTAGATGAGTCTTGAACTGTTGGGATTAGATCGGGAGCTGAAGATAAAGGTTCCCCCTGGACTGATGATGGTTCCCTCGGAACCGATGATGGTTCCCCCTAAACCGATGATGGTTCCCCTGAACCTATGAGAGATTTACTATTCTTGGATTCCCTTCGGTATCAATTTTTTTCCACTTCTTCATCCTCAGAATCTTTAGAGATAGTTGATTGATTGGTCACTTTGAATACAGGTACCGGAGCAGCATCTTCAAGTACTGGAACCTTGATGGTTGTGATTTCCAATGGATTTGAGCTTTCCCGCTCAACTGGAAAGGTGGAAGTATTAAATGAAGTTCCTTCAGAAATAGTTGGTCCAGATACTTCTGAGTGTTATTGTTGTGCTCCAGGAGACACCAGTATTTCTGAAGGATGTATAGTCTCTGTGAGATCAAAGAGGTCATCATAGTTAACTTCCACGATGTTTAAGGGTCGTGACATAATAATCATTCTCCAGGATAAGCTTGGTTTTTGTATGGGAGCAGTGTTGCGGACATAATAGTCATTGAATTTGACGTTAAAGCTTTCAACTTTTAGTCTTGTTTTCCTGATAAGAACACGATATACAACCTTGTTTGTTGAGTAACCCAAAAATATGCCTTCATCAGTTTCGGTGCAAATTTGTTGAGATGATCCTTGTTGTTGACCATGAAACACCTACAAACAAAAATATGAAAGAAACGTACATTGGGTTTTCTATTGTTCAGAATGTCATATGGAGTTTCGTTGAGACGTTTGCAAATGATAATTCATTTTTGAACAAAACATGTTGTTGCCACTGCTTTAGCCTAGATATAGAGAGGTAAGTTAGCAATGTTTAACATTGATCTAGCAGCTTCGACCAACGTTCTGTTCTTCCTCTCCACTACTCCATTCTGTTGCGGTGTGTATAGTGCCGAGAACTGGTGGCCGATTCCTTTTGATACTAATAAGCTATTCAACAGCTGATTAGTGAACTCGGTACCATTGTCACTTCTAATTCATCTGAGAGGCAGCTTGATCTGTAGCTCTATCTCTTTGATGAAGTTGATTAGAATCTGCGGTGTGTCTGAATTTAGTCTTAGAAAGAAGACCCAAGTAAAACAAGTGTAGTCATCAACTATAGCCAGAACGTATTTTTTATGATGAAGATTGACTATAGTTGAAGGACCGCAGAGGTGTATGTGAATGAGCTCCAGAGGTTCAACAATTGAAGAGTCAATTATCAGAAAAATGACTTCCTTTGGTTTGTTTACCACACTTACATGCTGGACACAAAGTATCATTGTTGAATTTCAGAATTGGCAGTCCTCGGACTAGCTCTCTAGTCACTAAATTGTTGATGTATCTGAAGTTGAGATGTACAAGCTTCTGATGCCATAACCAACTGACCTCGGAAACTACCTTCGACAAGAAACATAGTTGTGGTTTGCCAATGATTACAGGAATGTCTAGCGGGTACATTGTTCCTTCGGCTTTGGACTTGATCAAACAATTCTCTCTATCATTTTTCATGATGTAACAGTACTCGTTGTCAAATTCTACTCGATGACCCGCTTTACACAATTGACCGACATTGATCAAGTTATGTTTTAAACCCTCTACGTAAGCTACTCGTTAAATGGAGAAGTTTCCCGTAGTTAACACACCATATCCCGTTATTATCCATTTTCATTATTCCCGAAGGTGACGTGTCTGCCATCACTGACTGGCCTGAAGTCACGAAGGTAGTCTAACCTTCCTGCCATCACTGACTGGCCTGAAGTCACGAAGGTAGTCTACCATCAATCAACCATTTTTCATTATGGTCCTCCTCGCACATAGCCTGCATAATCAGTTGATTAATTTGGGCACCCAAACTAGTTTGGGTCCCGTAGTAACATAGAAAACATTCCTATCAAATGTATGCATGTGGGAACGATGAATAGATTTTTCATTCCATATTTGTTTGTGTCCATGATGTTTCACATTCTTTTGGACATTTCGAGTTGGGATTTGACGTGTCCTCTTTTATAGTGGGTAGAAGCTAAAAGTGAGGTTCTTTTCATTAACCCACAAACTGTACTTGGTTAAAGGTCTAAAGGGTATCGTTTGGTTCTTTTGCCTAGTCCTTAGGTTGTACCTTACTGAAGATTCTGTTGTATTTGAAGATGACTTGTTGGAGGACCTAAACACAGGTTTTGACTTCCTAATGGGTAGATGGGATTTTGAAAGGTGTGGAGTGTAAAACATACCCTTACTTTTTTATTCTTTTAACGAATTTTTTGACAAGGACTCGACCTTGTCGTGAATGGGTATAGTGTTGTTGATTTTGAAAGATTTAGCCACTATACATGCTTTTTGACAAGATCCATCCACTGTAGTGTCATTTTAAAAAATTTTTGTAGTGGTGAATTTGTTTAAATTTCTTTTGTTTGAAAATTTGGCCTGAGTTTTGAAAGATTTAATTTTTGACTCAGCTTCCTGACTTTCAGGTCTGGGTCTGACTTCATTTTTCAGAGCAATTTTTGCCTCAAGTTTTGGTTTGAAAACATCGGAAGAATTTACTTGGGGTTTTTTGAGGTTCATTGGTCTAGTCATTGCCCTGAGGTTCAGAGCAATTTTTGCCTCAAGTTGTTAATTTCAAGTTTGTCGCACCCCAAAACAGGAACGGCGAAAACGTTCAGGGGTGGAGGACGTCATGTAAAGTATCATAACAGTGCAAAGTAGTAAACAAGCAACAACATCATCCATTGCATTAAAAGTAAAGTTTTAATACATGAGTGTTCTTTCATAGTAATAAGACACCAAAATATGTAATCAAAATAAAAGACGAGTCTTGTCTGTGCTCCGTCTTCTCAAAACCTGGTCATCGTACCTGTCTACTGGTGACCTGAGAATACAACTTATTTTGAAAGTGTAGATCAGCATAAAGCTGGTGAATTCATAAGTATTATGGTGCAATTGATTTGAAAAGCTGTTATGAAAGACTTGTAAATTTTTGATGAAACATTTAGTATAAGTGTGAAAAACCCTAGAAAATCCCATATTTCCTACTAGTATAAAAAGTAGTCTTCTACCAAGACCCGAATGCTTGAAGGTTGCATTTCTGTATAAATGAAAGTTTTTCCAATGTACGACTATTATTATAAATATATAGTCTACCTCATCGTTTATGTGAATGTGTCACAAAATAAAAGTAAAAGGGAAATTATATAATCATTTAGGTATTATCCTTTGGTACTAGGATAACCACGACATAGTAATTGCCGAATAGTATTAACCGTAGACATTCGTCGATGTGCATTTTCCCTCCGTAGCTAACAGCTGGGTGTAGAATGGTTAGTCCCGTACATATATAATAGTATCTCATCATATAGTATCTATGTAACAGAATCCATGTAAAAGTATCCATGTAATGGTATCCCTGTAATAGTATCTCCTCATATTGCATGTAATGTATTAGTATAGACTCATGATTGAACTGACACTTGTGTAATTCCTTGTACTAGGAATAGTAGTTTGTATCCCCTAAACTATACCTATAATAGTTTACTGGAATGTAAATTGAATGTCCAAGTAGGTTTATACACCCTTGTTACTCAAGAGTGTTGGAACTGAATAATGAATGAAAGCTCTCATATCAATACATATCTATATATGAAACATAAGTATATAGTTATGGTTTTTATCAATAAGTTGAAAGAGGTTTTGAAATACATTTCAGAGTTTTGAACAATAAATAATAATGACTTGATATCAGTTTATAAAAAGATTCAAAAGTAAATCATTTGATAACAAAGTATAAAATAACTGAAAACCATTGTATTTAACACATTTTGAAGCATGTGAAATCAGTTGGTTGAAAACACAGTTATAAATCACATGTGATTGATTCTATAACCTCCTGTTTTCTACTTGTATCCCCCCCATGAAAGCATTTAAAATCATTTAAAAGATTGATTAAGGGGTATGAACTCACCTGTAGTGGGTGGTTGTGGATGAACTGAATGATGTAGGATCCTAAGTGTCAAGTGAAGACTTGTACATACACAATGATCCTAGTTAACATATAATCATATATATGTATCCAATTAGTCATAAAACAACTAATTAACCAAGTTTAAGACATCCTAAGACATGTAAAACACTTGATTTAAGTGCTATAAGTCATAAGGATTGCATCTAAGGATGGTAGGACCTTGCTATTGAGTTTGGGGTTCAAGGGTAAACTCCCTTGGAGTTTACGGTTTTGTGACCATAACTCCTTGAATTTACGGTCATAAACCCATGAGTTTACGGCCGTAAACTCATGTTTCTTTGACCATTTCGTGTTTTGAAGCCTTAAAGATCACAAGAAGCATTCCCACTTCATGTTTAAGCCTTAGGAAGAGATTAGGGCACCATTTCACTCCTTTTAGGAGTTTACGGTCCTTAGACCATTTCCCTTTGGGTTTACGGCCGTAAACCCAAATGATTATGGTCTTTTGGTTGATTTGAGTCCTAAGCACAACAAGGAAGGAGTCTAGACTAGTTTTCAAGGCTTAGAAGGGACTAGGGCACACTTTGGCACCCATAATAGCGTTTACGGTCCAAGAACATCTTGGACCGTAAACACCTTGATCTTGTGTTTCTTGGGTGTTTTCTTGATGTTTAGAAGTGTAACAAGCCTTATAACACACTAGGGTAGGAGTACTTACTAGGTAGAAGCTTGAAAAGGTGCTAAAAGTCCAAGAACACTAGTGTGTGTTCTTGGTGTTCTTGGTGAAACTTGAAGATCTACACTTTTGGAATGATTTCACGGATGGAATCATGTTAGATCACTAGATTAGGGTAGATATCAACTTATTAGGGCTAGAAACACTTACAAGTTGAAGATCTTGAAGAAATGTTGGATGATACTTGAGAGAGAATTTGGTTTTGGATCTTGAAAATGTGAAAAGTGGTAAAATATGACTAAGTGTCATATTTATACCCCCTTTTAGGGTTTACGGCCGTAAACACCTTTGTTTAGGCCGTAAACTCCAAACTCTTGGAGTTTTGGAATAATATTGTTTCACAATAAACCCTAGGGCATCCTCTCTCCTGATATCTCCTGAAGTACTAACTTAAAAACACCCAAACTTATTCCTAAAAGCTTGAAAGTTAGCAGAAACTGTTCTGAATTCTATTGAATTGAATGGTTGTACTGAATAGAAATTTTGGGTTGTACTGCAGAGTAGGTTAATGGCAAATATTTGTTGCACTGAAGAGTAGATATGGACTTGACTGTGGTATGCGGGATGCCATTTGTTGGTAATGAGGACTAATGTACTGCAGAGTAGGTCAATGGCAAATATTTGTTGTGACATGTCATAGAGGACAGAGATGGTTCATCTATGATTATTTCTTTAGTAATACCAGAGGTTGAGAAAGATTAAGGTCCTTCCATAGCAATTTCCTCGTCCACTACAGAACTGGACTGGGAATTGGGACTAATCATACCGATGACAAGCAAGAAACTTTCTGAGTTTCCTGAGGATTCTAGATGAATCTCCTCGATCACACAATTGTTACTGAGGTCATAACGTTTACTGAAGTGACATCAAATTGCTTTGGGAAAAGTCTTGTCATTGATTGGGTAATGAAAGGTCTGGTCTGGTGGCACATAAGGACGTTCGGCATCAAACCGAGGAGAGTTCTCTTCGGTAGAGTACCCATTGGACCATCCCCAATTATATGTGTTATCAACAGTCCCATTATTAACTAAGTTTTCAATGGCCTCACTTTCATTAAACAACTTTTCAATTAAACGATTTAGACGTACAATTTCCTTGCGGGCTAAATCTCGTTGATTGAAAGCAACTTCTAACAGAGTCTCGGTAAGTAACCTAACATCTTTTTCTAACAACAAAGCTTTTCTAACATTGTGAACTTAATCTTCTTGTCGTCTAGTCTTCCTCTTAAGTAATACAGCTCTTGGGTCGCTATGTTCTTTTCATCTAAGGCTTTGTTGTAGTCTGTAAGGACGACAACACACGTTTCGTTAAGTCTTTCTAAGTGAGATTCACAATCATGCATGCTATAATTATTATACTGAATCGTAATTTTTACCTATTCAACGATGTTGGGGGTCCCTTCCCTTGCCATGTAGCAGTAGTTCTGCTTCAAGTTGGTTGATCCTTCTTCTTTACTTGCTGCCACTATGCATATATTTCCTCTCTTCCTTTTCTTTTCAGGCTCTTCATCTTCATCACCGAAAGACCAAACCTGATGGTCCCAAAGAACTTGAGCTACACATACTTTTACTTTTTCCTTCTCTTGATCTTCCATCTCCTGAGCCATTCTAAGATAGAATGCTTTGTCTTTCACCACATTTGCTTTACAGTCTCTTGCAAACTAATTTTCCTTATGACATTTGTGACAGACAAGAACTCCATCTTTTTGTCTTCGGTAGTAGTACTGGAGTCTGGTGATTTGCTAGTCTACGGAATTTCCTTGTGCTTGGAAATCATCTGAGGAGCATTCTGAGGTTGAGGTTGGTGATGAGGGTTTCCTCCGCTAATGAAAGAGAAATACATTATCCGCTAAAGAGACAATAGGGAGAAAGAAATATATGTCTACCCCAGGGTCATCAGGTGATCATATATCTTTGCGCCGCCAATATGTCCTGGGGCGTGGGCTTCCTCGAGAACCTGCTGCACATCCGGATGGAGAGGATGGCCATTATAGCCCTTCCTGTAAAGTTCTCCTTGCTTAGCAAAGAAGCAAAATGCCCTTTTCTTTATTCCAACTACATATTTTGTTTCAGAGGGGAGGATTTTTTGATCCAGAAAAGAAATACAATCAATATAGGGCTTTCTCCAGTCTTCATAATATAATGCTCTAAGGCATATTCTGTTGGACATGGGTAGAATTGACATTGGAGGCAAGTTTTCTTCAATTTGTTGGCTTCCTCCAATACTGCAGCTGAGAGTTCTGCTCTGATGGAGGTGCATATTCATATTCTCCACTCGGGAAACGGGCAAGCAAATCAACTAAGGCTTTACTTTTCATTGCATTGGGAATTACACATTTCATGTCATAGCCTGCTAGAGTGAGGAACCGCCGAGCAGCTCTCCCTATGAGTATAGTATAGCTCGAGACATTAAGTGTTTGATTGGGTCACATCTTGTCACAATATGAACTGTGAAGGACATGAAGTAGTGACGCAACTTCTGAGTAACAAAGACTAATGTGAGGCAGTGCCCTTCCACAACTGAGTACCTTGTCCCCGGACCTGTGATCACTCGGCTCAAGTAGTATACTGGGCATTCCTTCCTATCGCAATGCCCCACGAGAAGTAGAAGTGAGATAAAGCTGCAAGGGATTGGCTGAATATTGATCCAGTTTAGGCAGCTTTCAGTCTCTATAAACTTGATGGAATATCTCTTACACAAGGAAAAAGACTTGCATCAATCAATGGCATGAAGGAGTTGAATCAGGAACATAATTTCAAAGCCAAAGCAAAGGCATTCATTTAGCAGGAGTTTACGCTGCAAAGACGATTCGTGCTAGCTCTTCTCTTCTTTAACTAGTTAGATGAATAGCCTATTGGGCTAGTTTACTAAGCTTTCAGTCTACATAAACTTCATTCAATATTGATTACACTCCTTCTCCTACTGCTTCTCCTTATACCCACTAATGTTCTTCTTCGTCCTACCTTGACTATTGGGAAATTTCCATTCGAGAAAGAGATGTACGAATAAAGGAGCGAAGCTGACTCGACCATACGGTAGAGGTTGTTTAAGAATCGAGATAGGCACCGTGAAAGAAAGAACTTTGCTAACTTACCCCACGTAGCAGTCTTAGTAAATACATGTGCTTTATAGAATAGGGCCTTTTAGGATATAATTACAATGCTTCAGTTGTCATTGATCAAGAAGGAAATCAAAAAGGAAGTCGATTTTTTGGTGTGATTGTCGGGGAATTGAGACAGTTTAATTTGACTAAAAGGCTTTCATTAGCTCCTTAGGTATTATAAGATGAGACCATGAATCGAACCAGATCGAAACATTCAGCTGTCGACGGACACACTTTGCCGGAACGTCGACCGCAAACGAAGGATAGCCAGGCCCCGGTTCCCAGGGTTAGGGTATTCCCTATTATGTTATGAGCCTACTCAGATCAGAACTAGTTTCTTCTCTTTCGCCTAACGGCCGGCCGGCTTTAAGCAACCTTCGCATTTCCTGCTGAGATCCCAAGTCTCCAAGTAGGCCCTCTTGGCCACCTACGACCTTGGCTTTTTAGAGAATCCCGCTCCTGTCTAGTAGGACTTGTAGCTCGGTAGTCCACCGGGTGGGTTTGTTTATCCTTCCAGTTTCGAGTGTATTCTTGGATAGTTATAGCGGCCCATAGGCGCGAGATGTACCTTGTGGGGGGGGCGGCGGTCCCATGGACATAGTCCTTTCACGCAGTGGCCGTTTAGTCCATGGTCCATTGGATGGTCGGTGCAAGGCCAGAAATTGGAACACATTGATTCCGCTCGTTCCCGTCCTTCGCATCAGGGCCTGTCCCTCGGTGTGGTCAGTACTGTTGGACAAGGTGTCTAAGTCCATAACTTATTTGGTATATACTTGACCCGACCCGGCATGGTCCATTTGGGTTGCACTTCACCCGAACTAGTTATGGATAATTTTATGAGAGTTGTATACTTACGATTTATTAATATATTATAAGTTATAATATATTAATATAAAGTCATGTTACCTAATTAGTTTTAATCTTGAATTAATTATGAATTAATTTAGTGATTAAAAGGAAGACTAATTAAATCATGGGCTATTATATTTATATGGTGTGTGGGCTAACACTCATCTGGAATGGGCTAAGCTTATATGGAAGTCCATGGATGATCCATGGAGCTTTTACCCATGGATCCTTGGAAGAGGAAAGGACATGGGTTATTAGGGTTTCACCCTAACCATGTACACTATATAAACAAGCTTATGTTGCATGAAAAAGACACTAGGTGTGTGTGTAAGTGTGGTGGCCAAAATCAAGAGTTAGCATACTCTCTCATATATTTTCCAAGTTTGGGTGATTTGTGATTTCCATTTGAGGCATTCACATTATTGGTGGTTGGCTCTCAAACTCCAAGGAATCAACAATCAACAAAAGGTATGTAATTCATCTAGTTCTTTTATGGTTAAAAGTACCCCATGCCATGCTAGATAGGTTATAAACCTTGGAAAATAATATTTTGCATGTATCTTAGACAAACATAGATCCAAGGTTTAATAGGGTTGCATGTACACTTAGGAAGTGTTAGAATGCTCAAAACCCTACAGTGGTATCAGAGCCTAGGCTTGTTTGTTTGATACTTGATATAAAATAGTGAAAAAAAGTCGAATTTTTTGCTGTCTGCCTGATGAACTCGCCGAGTCCATGGGGGGACTCGCCGAGTTCATGTGTAAACTCATCCTACTCGGCGAGTAGGTTCGTGCACTCGGCGAGTAGGAGCCTCAGAATGCAGATTTTTGACTTTTGCTGCTGGAAATGGACTAGAAACATTACCCTAAACTGTTTTGGTGTTTTAAAACTTGTTTTAGTTGGTGTAATGGTTGTTCTAATCCATTTACAATAGCTTATATCAAAATTTCATGCTTTGTATGTGTTCATATAATTCTTGAAACTTTGATGATCATGTTCATGTTCTTATGAATTTAGAAGATGATAGGAATTATTTGCTGAATTGTTTAGGATTAATTCTTGATCATTTATGTGTTTTAATGGAGTCCATAATTTGTCCTCAAGTTATGGATATCCAAAGGTCACTTCTTTTAAACACACACTTAAAACACATAAGTTACATGGAAATGAAGAGTCTTCATTTTTATGAACCTTTAATTCATAAGTTATGAAATGAAAAGTTTTGAATAGTTTCAAAACTTGTCCTCAAGTTTTGGAATTTGTAAAGTTACACACACTTTAATATACTTTAATTCCAAACCCTTAGAGTTTTAAAAGTTAAAATTCAACCCTTATAATATTTATAACATTAATGGTTAATTATTATATATATGTATAAGATCAAAGTCGTCTTACCGCTAGTACGCCTCATTCACGAAGCCAGTCTATAAGGTGGGTATAAGGTTGTTGCCTATAAAATGGCAACTTAATGGGTGTCCACTCTCACCCACCGCTTGCCTGACTGGTGGAGGGTCGTTAGCCGAACGGGTAAGACAAGGACTTATAAATTCTCATTAAAAGTATGATGAATATTATAAAGTAACTAAACCTTTTATAAATTCCCAATCTTAGTTACTTTAGGAAAATGTGAATATGGTGCTAACCCATGAAATTCACACTTTGTACCTTACCAAGTCGTTGGTGGAGCGTGTGTGGTTAACCGGCACACTAACTTGGACTAGTAAGGATCACGAAGGGTGACTTAATGTTTATCATAGATCGGTGGAGCGTGTGTGGTTAACCGACACATTGATTAGGTGATAATATTAAGGGTACCAAGTGAATTTGCATGGTTATTCACACCTTGTTTTGTGATCCTCGGCATCCCAGTCACAAAACTTGAAGGGCACAATCGAGATTGAAACATGCCATTGAAAAGTTCAATGAATCTCAAATGAATCTAGGAATTTCAAAACCAATTATACCTAATAATTCATTTCGTTTTCATGGTGGAAATTGGTGAATCGTCATTCACTTACCTTCAAATATATTATAGCTTAGATTACAGCATCCCTCTTCTAAGTTATAATATATTGTGTTGGATCCTAGCCTTAATATTACATTTGGGTGTATTATTAAGGATTCGATATATCTAATCTAAACTTGTTTTCTTCTTTTCAGATGTCTTCCAACAACAAAGCTTCGGGCTCTAACCCTACTGGCTCCTTTTCACTCATGAACCTTTGTGGGAGGGTCATCTTTGATGGTTCCAACTTCATGGATTGGATCCGGAACATCAGGATGGTCACTCGTTACGAGGACAAGGAATATGTCCTCGATAAGGAGCTAAAGGAGCTTGATGAGTCCACTGCTACTCCTTAGGAGGTCGCTGAGTATCAGGCACATGAAAGAGATGCCACCAAGGTGGCATGCATCATGATGGCCACCATGACAGCTGAACTCCAAAAGTCCTATGAGGACTATTACCCTTTTGAGATGCATCAGGATCTGATGGAAAGGTACCATCAGAGTGCTCGTCAAGAGCGGTATGAAATAATCTCCTCCATGATCACTACCCGTATGAAGGATAGTGAACCAATCACGAGCCACATGCAGAAAATGCAAAGGTATGTGGACCGTCTAATGAAACTGAATGTGAATTTCCCTGAGGAGTTGGCAATTGATATCATTTTGCACTCCTTGCCATCGTGTTATGATCAATTTCGTATGACATACCACATGAACAAGGAGGAAGTCACACTCAGTAAGCTTCAAGGACTTCTGAAGACTGCCGAAAGTGGTCTTAAGAGTAAGTCGGTAGCTACTCCTACTCCTACTACTACCCCTGTTTTGGCTATCGGGCAAGGCAAAGGGAAAAAGAGGAAGCACCCTTCGAAGGGTACCAAGGGAAAGTCCCTTGAAGGCACCTCATCTGGAACCAAAGGTGGTTCTATCACTCCTTCTGCCATCCCTAAGGATGCTGAATGCTTCTACTGTCAAAATAAGGGGCACTGGAAGCGAAACTGCCCAAAGTACTTGCAGGATGTCAAGGATGGGAAAGTGAAACCATCCCATGCAGGTATTTACACTATATTGTCTAATAACTCACCATATTCTAATTCTTGGGTTCTTGATACAGGTTGTGGTATTCACATCTTTTGTGACTTGCAGAGCCTAAGAAGAAGTGAGGATGTGGAGCACGGGAAGATAAACTTAATCATGGGGAACAAGAAGGTTGCACCTGTTACCAAGATTGGAGTTTATACTTTGTTGCTAGATAGTGGTTTAAAGTTAGATTTGAATAAATGTGTGTACTCGTCTGAAATGGCGAGGAATATTATTTCCTTTCATGCTTTGTACAAACAAGGTTTTACCTTTTCTTTTGATAATGAAGTTGGTAGTATTAATGCTTTCTTTAATAATATTCTTTATTTTAAAGCATTACCTTGTGATGGTGTGTATGAAGCTGTATCGGTTGTAGATAATTTAGGAAATAATGTATTGTGTATTGATTCTTCTACTAGCTTCGATAAAGCATCTTTGTGGCATTGTCGTCTTGGACATGTAAGCAAGAAACGCATAGGCCAGCTCCAAAAGGATGGAGTCTTGGAGTCGTTCGACCTCAAGTCGGATGATAATTGTGAGTCTTGTCTACTTGGGAAAATGACAAAATCACCCTTCACTGGTACTTGTGCAAGGGGTGAGGGTTTGTTGGACCTTATACATACTGATGTATGTGGACCATTCAAAACCGCCACAAGGGATGCTAATCGCTATTATGTGACTTTTATTGATGATTTTAGTAGATATGGTTATGTCTACTTAATCAAACATAAGTCAAAAACTTTTGAAAGGTTTAAAGAGTTTAAACAGGAAGTAGAAAATCAATTGGGCAGGAACATTAAGATGCTTCGATCCGATCGAGGTGGTAAGTATCTTAGTACTGAGTTCCTCGACTATCTTAAGGAGTGTGGGATTGTCTCACAATTGACACCTCCCAGGACACCACAGCTGAATGGTGTAGCTGAGAGGCGCAATCGAACCTTGTTGGACATGGTTCGCTCTATGATGAGTCGAGCTTCGCTACCAATCTCTTTTTGGGGGTATGCCTTAGAGACTGTCGCCCACATCCTTAATCTAGTCCCTACAAAGAAGGTTGCCAAAACACCTCATGAAATGTGGACTGGGAAAGTTCCCAATCTAGACCATATCAAGATTTGGGGTTGTGAGGCTTTCGTGAGGCGCGAGACTCATGACAAGCTCGAACCTCGAAGTGAAAGGTGTATTTTCATCGGCTACCCACAAAAATCCTTTGGTTACCTCTTCTACAGACCCAGTGAGAATGTGGTCTTTGTGGCTAGGAGAGGGGTCTTTCGAGAGAGAGAATTTATATGCCAAGGAGACAGTGGGAGGCAAATTAACCTTGAAGAAATTCAAGACTCGATTGGTGAAGGAACCTCAGACACTAGCAATCAACTTGAGGAGGAAATTCCTGTTGATCCTGCTGACGAGTCTATACTTCCGAGGCGTTCCACAAGGGTTAGGAACACACCTGAGTTTTATTATGGATTTCATATTACTACGGAAGGTGATACATTTATCAGTGACAGTACACTGGTAAATCTGGATGAACCTAACAGTGTTAAGGAAGCCATGGCAGGCCCAGAGTCTGCTAAATGGAAGGAGGCTATGGACAGCGAGATACAGTCCATGTATGACAATCAAGTTTGGAACTTGGTTGACAATGTACCAGGCCGTAAGACAGTCGGGTGCAAATGGATCTTCAAGAAGAAGACCGACATGGATGGGAAGGTGCACACTTATAAGGCTCGACTGGTTGCGAAGGGGTTTACTCAGACTCAGGGTATTGATTATGATGAAACCTTTTCACCAGTAGCAAAGATTAAGTCTATTAGGGTTATGCTAGCCATTGCTGCATTTCATGATTATGAAATATGGCAAATGGATGTCAAAACCACTTTCCTTAACGGAAAGTTGGCTGAGGATGTTTACATGAATCAGCCAGAAGGTTTTGTCAGTGCAGAGTACCCCAATAGAGTGTGCAAGCTTGAGAAATCCATTTATGGATTGAAACAAGCATCTCGAAGTTGGAATCTTTGTTTCGATGAGAAGGTCAAAGAGTTTGGTTTCTCAAGAAGTGAAGATGAGTCCTGCATGTATGTCAGAGCTAGTGGGAGTATAGTTAGTTTTTTGGTACTGTATGTGGATGACATACTACTCATAGGAAATGACATCCCAACCTTGCAGGAGGTTAAGTCCTGGCTTGGGAAGTGCTTTGCTATGAAGGACCTTGGAGAAGCTACCTATATCCTAGGAATAAGGATATTAAGAGAAAGGAGTAAAAGACTAATTGGACTTAGTCAGAGTATCTACTTGGATAAGGTGTTGAAAAGGTTCAACATGCAGAATTCCAAGAAAGGAGAATTACCGATCCAAAGCAATACCAAACTGAGCAAGGCTCAGAGCCCGAGTACAGAAGATGAGATAGCTGAGATGAGTCGATTACCTTATGCTTCCGCTGTTGGTTCGATCATGTATGCTATGACCTATACCCGTCCTGATGTGGCCTTCGCTTTGAGCATGGTCAGCAGATATCAGGGGAACCCTGGCAAGGCTCATTGGACTGCGGTAAAGAATATTCTCAAGTACCTGTGGAGGACTAAGGATTGGATCCTTACCCTTGGTGGGAGTGATGACTTGAGAGTAGTAGGGTATAGTGATGCTAGTTTTCAGACTGATAGGGATAACTTCCGCTCTCAGTCGGGCTGGGTCTTTACCTTAAATGGAGGGGCAATCACTTGGAAGAGTTCCAAACAGGAGACTGTAGCTGATTCGACTTGTGAATCAGAGTACATAGCAGCGAGTGAAGCGGCAAAGGAGGCGATATGGTTGAGGAACTTCATCGGAGACCTTGGAGTTGTACCAGCTATTAAGGAGCCTATGGAGATTTTCTGTGACAGCAATAGTGCGGTTGCCTTAGCCAAGGAACCAAGAGATCATGGCAGATCCCGACACATTGACATAAAATATCACTTCATAAGACACAAGATAGAAGAGGGACTCCTCGTGGCAAAGAGGGTATCGTCAGATGAGAACCCTGCAGATCCCCTTACGAAGGGACTGACGAGGGTTAAGCATTTGCAGCATGCGAGGCGCATCGGGCTGAGGGACGATATTAGTTTTACAGATTAGATAGCCTTTTCTGAAACTTGTAAAATGTAATCGACGTTTGATGATGAATAAAAGTTGTGATTTATTCATGAGTAAGGTGTTGCTATCATTGTCAATTGTTTACTATTGTTTCAGCTTTGCATGTTTTGACTTCCAGAATAATTAATTTATTCAAACCTCCACAATCGGTCATA